>NC_071989.2:4587500-9387500 GCF_028885655.2 Pongo abelii
AGGAAAAAGGACCTGTGGTTTGATGAACCACCGCACTTTGGGGTCCTGTGAATGCTCTTTACGCTCATGGGGCCTTCCTGGGTTTTGGTTTTAAAAGTCAAGCTATTTAAATCATGAAACTGGAGGTAACTGCACGAAGAAGCTGCTTAGTTGCCTGTCGAACAAGGAAGCCCTCTGAATACCTTTGAAAACTCTGAGATGTTGGAGGGTCTGTCATCACACTAAGGCTCGATGTGGACTCAGGAGTCCCTCTGCTTCAAAATAAATTTAGTGACAGTTTTATCAGTTATAAAATTATTAAATTCTTGAATAGAGCACATGGCATACATGTTGGAAAGTACTGATGTGTGTAAATCTCTATCTTATTACATTCTTTTTGTACTTTTAAACATGCATGCCCAGTGCCACATACAACAGTATGCTAGATTTATACATCCTTCAACTAATGAAATGAGCCAGAACATTTACTTAAACCTAGACATGACTGTTGCAAGTTTACTGCCAAATCATAGTTTATATTTTTCTATTGGGTTTAAATAATTCAAACATGACCTCTTTGTGCTGGGACAAATGAGTACCATGTGTGATCCTGCAATGGAATCTGTGAGTCAGTGTGAAATTATTTCATGTTTTCTGCTTATTCCCATAATATTAATTCACAGTTCCAATGAGACAGGTTGGGGCCACCCCAATTCCTGTAACAGTGCTTAAAAAGATGACAAATTGTAAATCTTTTACAGATCCTGTTACCTCAAATGAGGCTGAAATGTTACTAAGAATTTTCAGTAGCTTCCCCACCAACCCCCAAGACAAGTCTGTCTGTTGTCACAGGAAATAGTGGCTCATTCATGAAAAGTTCATTCAGAGGCACTCAGTTTGTCTGACCTACAGGGCAGAGTTCAAACTTTTGTCAATTGATTGAAGGGACATCTTCCATGCACTCACTCAGCACTTAGGGAATGTATTTTCCATCAGACACCTAAACAGGGAAAATTTTTCTTCTTCCCTATAGAGCGCCTTTTCCACATGATGCAGAGAGGGCTAAATAATTCAATTTCAAACAAAATGGGATTGCCACAAATTTGTAAGTCAAAATTTGAGAAAGTAGATTTATCTGCCTATCAGGGTCCAGATTTTTTTTTCTAAAATAAATTCTAAAATAAATCAGATTTAGAATTAAACAGATTTAAATTATGTTCTATTTTCCCTTTTCCTGGAGAAGAAAACACTAACTTTATGTGGCTCCAAGTAAATTACTTGATTACCTCTTCAAGCCACTGGAACAAGTCTGAGCGAGTGCATCGCAGGATCACAGAACATCACGTTGGAGGGAGCAAAGTGTTACCTAAGCAACTGGGTTTTACAAGATGGAGGATTTAGTGCCAAGATAGCTAGCCCGGGGACATGGCGAGGGAGTTATTAAAATCAGCTCAGGGGTTCGCAGGAGGATTCTGAAGAGGGCACGTTGTCCAAAAGGAGAGCCGAAAGCAGGTGGGTTTACGTTGTGCCTCGTGGCAGCAATTACTGAATGGCAGCCTAGAGCGAGCCAGGGGCGTCCATCACGCCACCGCCACTCACTTCCTGAAACAAGTTGTAATGCCTGTTTATCATAGACCTTAATTCCCTAATGTCGGGAACAAAGGCGAGTATCAAAATCTAGCAAATTTTTTTGACACTAGGAAGTGAAGCAAAGGACTAACCTCTCCTCAATCCCATCTTTGTTAAAATAAACTCTCATTTTAGCAGCTCATTCCAGATGTCAGTCAAGCCCTACACATTAGCACCAAATAGTGCCCGTGACTAAAGCCACAAAAGAAACAGAGTAGAACATAAAAGGAGAAGTGATTCCAGGTGACTTTCCCATTAGAGTAGAAACCGTGCTGCTGTTGGAGTCAGATGCAGTGGACACATTTGGGGAAGTAGAATCAGCTTGTGGGGTCTGTTGATTGGTGTTGTGCTGTTTTGTTTGTTTGTTGCTTTTGATTAGTAGACACTTTGGTAGCAGCGTGTGTATGTCAGTGAATGCTGGGGTCTTCCCTACCAGCTGATAGTTCCCTATTGAACAGAGCATGCAGGATCAGCTTCGTTTTTATTTTATTGTTATTATTATTATTATTATTATTATTTTCACAAGTCAAATCACAACTGTGCTTTGCTTAGAATCATCTTTTCCAAACTTGGAAAATTTACATCCAGCACCATTCTTTTTAAAATATCCAACCTGTCCTTGTACTGGTTACTGTGGTAGGGGATGGGGAGACACGGGATAAACCTCATTATGAGTTCAGTTTAGATGCTTTCCATCCCTCACTGCCTATGGTCTGGGTTTTATACAACACTGGTTTAAGCTGTTTATCCTTGGCAAGCAGAGGGAAGCATGGCAGAATGACCTAGAAATAGGTCATTTGCACTATTACTGAAATTAGCATCAAGGTAGGCACAATTTTAGAACCAATAGCCTCGACAGTTTCCCGTTGGTGTGTGACTCTACTAGTAGGAAGCATATGGGAGGGAGTTCTCAGGAAAGATGCTACCTGGGTTTGGTTTCACATTCCAAAGAAAGTACATTTGGAGGTCACGACAACTGCTAGTGTCTGAGTGGATCACTTAGCTTTGACCGTCAAAGACTAAAGCCAAATAAAGACTTTCAAACAGCTTTACAAACATGATAGTAATACAGTTCTCAGAAAGCTGAACTCATTTGGTTTCTGTAGTCTCAAAACCATAAAAGCCTGTAAAAATGTTTCTATTTCTTAGTAGTTCTCCACAACTAGCATGATTCTGTCTTCATATTAACTCATCCTCTCCCAAGAATGGCCATACCTTATGCCCTGTCATTCAGCGATCTTCCTGAATTCCTGAATTTCTCATTCTATTTAGAATGAACCATGCTATCACAGAAACCTAATCCTGCAGGGATTGGATTATTTATTCTACATGCTACCTAATAAGTGGCATTTAATATGGAAAGCATGGAGTAGGTGGTTTGTTGGAGTCCACAGCATGAAGCACTACACCAAAGGTTTCACAGGATGCTGTCCCAACACCTTTATCTCCAACCTCAGGGATCCATACACCGTAGCTGAAGGATCAGTGCTTACCATGTGGAGATTGGGGCTTACGGGGCTCTGAAGAAGCCTAGACAAGGGCCTTTCGTTAGAAACACTTTCCTGGGTAAGCTGTTAACCTCTATCACTAGTTAAACCCATTATCTAGAGCTGTGAATATTCAAACATGCTAAAGGATGTGCTTGGGCCCTAGTTCTGTTTAGCAGAGGATAATACAGTAGGGTATGAGAGGAACAAAGTGGTTCATCTCTCTCTCTCTCTCTCTATATATATATATAAAAAAATATATATTATATATATATAATATATAGATATAAAAAATATATATAATATATAATATATATATAAAATATATATATATAATATATATAAAAATATATATATAAAATATATATATTATATATATATTATATATATAAAATATATATATAATATATATATAATATATATATAAAATATATATATAACTATATATATATATAGTTATATTATGTCAATAAAGAATAAGTCCACAAGTACAAAGTCATTTTGTGACTCTTCTCCAACATTTGCTCTACAGAGTGGGGCAGGAGTGTTTACAAAGTAGTATAAAGTACATTAGAAAACTGACTCTGCTACCTGGGCAGTGCAGACACCAGCACCTGGCCCTCTGCTCTGTGGGAGGGGAGGGCAGCCCAGGCCACCAAACAATCACATATGACAGTGGAGGGAGCCCACATGCAACTCTCCTCTCTATCAGCCTCCCTGGATGCTCTGTTTATTCTCATCCCCATAAGAAGCAATGCCTTGCCATGGGAAGTTGCGTGGAGTGATAATCTCGGACCCTTCTAGAAGGAGGGGGACATTGCTTTATCTCTAATCCAGCTTTAAGACCACAGGTCTGACTGGTAGGAAAGAGTTCTGCCCATTTTGTATTCCTGTTGGCCAATGGCCATTTCCAGCCAGGAGAAGGAGACCAGAGCCCTTGTGGACTTAAAGGAGCCACGGCAATTTGAAGAAGGCATTTGTGCTACTGCAGAATCCAACTCCTCCTCCAATCCACCCACTCCTTTAAGTCATGTCGTGATGGCGCTGCCCTCTCCCTAAAATGATCCCACTTTTTTAACTCCCCGAAGGAAGATGACTCTTGGCCCCACTCCCCCATGTCTATCAACTTGGCCTTATTACCCTCCTCTTTCTACCCGAGCATTTCAGGCAGCTTATGAAACTAGTAAATAAACAATAAATGTGTCCCTGAAACATTGATTGGTGATTAAAAAAAGAAAAAAGTCATGATTCCTGAGAGGAGCGTCAACCACTTTGCAACCCCAGGCCTGCTCTTTGGAGAGAAGCGCATGACTGAGATCGCTTTTGCTCCAGATCTGCAGTTCCATCACCACCAAGTTTGGCCGATCTCTGAGATCGCTGGAGTTGTGGAGTCAGGCTCTGGGCTTCTGCACTCAAGGAGGGACAAAGCCCCTGACCCACTGGAGGTGGTGAAGGGGAAGAGTCACTGACAGGCTAGACATCTGAGAGCTCAGCAAGGAGGAAAATCAGCATAGGAAGTAAAAGAAATACCCCAAACTCTCTAAGTAACAACTCTAACAGGGGGTTAAGCCTGACTTGGCTGACAAACTCAGAAGAAGGTGTAAACAAAGAAAGACACGACAGAATCACTTACTTCCTTCCCATAACACATTTGTTTGAAGGGAAGGAATTGAAATTACAGAGAGATGACCGATTAAGGGGAACAACTAGGTTCTGCACGGTGGAAAGTGTTCTCCCCCTGCAACGTAAGAGGAACCTCAGGAATAAATCAGGGGAACACTCTAAGTCTCATCATTTGAGGGGAGTGTCCTGAATAGGGGGTCGGGTGCATGTATCCATCCTGAACACAGTGCCCTGCTACCCTCATGGAACACGGGTGGGCAGTGGCCAGTGAGCACAGCAGGTGCCCAACTTAGGTTGGGCCCCCTGGAAAATGCAGGCACACGCACAGAGACACTCTTGCACACGCACACACACGTGGACAGGCACACGCACAGCGACACTCTTGCACATGGTCATACACGTGGACAGGAACATGCACAGCGACACTTGCACACACACACGGACAGGCACATGCACAGCGACACTCTTGCACACGGAAACACATGTGGACAGGCACACACACAGTGACACTCTTGGAGAGCACATACACGTGGACAGGCACACGTGCAGCGACACTCTTGCACACGCACACGCACGTGGACAGGCACACACACAGCGACATCTTGCACACGCACACACACGTGGACAGGCACACGCACAGCAACATCTTGCACACGCACACACATGTGGACAGGCACACATGCTCTTGGAGAGCACATACATACACGTGGACAGGCACACGCACAGCGACACTCTTGCACATGCACACACACATGGACAGGCACATGTTTGCAGCACAGGGCTCACTCTCAAGTCCACACCCACACGCACAGAGGCAGCTTCGTGAACTCTGAGGGACACGCCCAGTGGCCTGACCTCTGTGAGCTCCTCAGTTCTCATCCTGCCTCTGTCTGCTAAACAAAGGTTACAAAAGGGCTCTGAACACCGAGGTGTGCCCGAGGCCATTTGTCATGGGAGGCTGAGTGGCTGTCAATTAACTGAGTGCTCTAATTGTGGGGCATCATTATGGAACCCGTCTCCCCGCACTGCTCTTCAGATGCCAAACAGAGAAGAGAACACACACGTGAGCGACCTGCAAACTCCAGATCACGGTCATGTGCTGTCCTAATCTATCCCCCATTCTCCTGCAGGGCCCTAATTTGACCTTCAGTGAATAAAAATCAAAGTTGAATCAAGTTCAACAACAGGAAACCTGCTGGTGATTAAAAAGTGATCACTGTTTCTGGTGACCGGAGGTGTCATAAGGACAGTCTTTAAGGAGGAACTTGGAGCTCCTGCCCTTTGAGCGGCTCTGCATTCATAAATCATCACACCTTCCCAAGCTGACACAACTTCTCACTTCCCATTAATTCCAAAACTACTTTCTGGTTTGGTAGTTAGCTTTCAAACTGTCGAGATAGAGTGTAATTGAAAGTGAATTTGATTAAAGGAAAAACAGCTCTGCACACCAAAGATTGGGGTCTGATTTGTTCCAGGGATGAGAGGAGTGTAGCGGTGTCAAAACACAGGGGAGCTTCTCCTGCACTCAACAGGCCGAGCCCAGAAGGAACATCAGTAGGCTGAGGCATGAGAAGGTTTCCGATGTGAGATGGGTTCTCCTGAGGTTTAAGGGCTGGCAGCAAATGAACCACAGTGACCACTGCAGATGGCTTCCTTGTCTCCCAGCCTCCACCGAAGGCAGGTCCCAGGACAGCTTCAGTTTTCCACGAGGAAAGTGAGGCACCAAGAGTAAGCAACTTGCTATCACTAACCCTGCTAGTAACTGGTACATGCAGTATAAGAACCCAGGACTGAGGCACATCCTCACTCGCCTTAGAACTAGAGTAACATGGCACTGAAAAAAAAAAAGGAATGCACAAGACTTCTTGACATAAATTTTCTGCAGCAGTTGGAAATAATTTATCCTAGAACCAGAGACTAAAATAACCAGGAACATTAGAGATTGTCTAACCCAAAGTCCCCTATATAAACATGGGGTGGGGCACAGAGGTGCTGGGTTTCTCATGCAGATTCACAGGAGAGTGCCATGTGCACCGTAGGTCTGAAGACTCTCGGTCTGAGTGTCCACGTCCATCATCTGGGGCTCAGTTCAAAGATCCCAGGGCCAGCTCCTGGAATTTTCAGTGTGCTGACTCCATACAAACTCCCATCGCCCATTCCTTCCTGCTAAGGATTAGAATCATTCTTGAGAATTTCAACAACACATGCTCCCAAATGTACTAGATATAAGGACAGAGTTAGTTAGAATATTCTGTGGATAAAACCGGGGGCACAGGACTCAGCAGCGATGCATATTTGTCACACCGGTGCCCTGACCCAAATTTTCCCGTTAGAAGGCAGAGAATATGCATGTTGACACTTTCTATTAAAATACAAATTTCTACAATGAAATACCTTCCACAAGAAACAGCTTCCAGCAATCTTCCTCCCTATCATCTGTTTGAAAGACATGCTTCCGCGTAGAGAAGGGAGTGCGTGGTGAACAACCTCTTTGCTTATTTGTAAATTTTGGAGAGCGTAGGCGAAATAGTCACCATTTTAAAAAGAGCCTGTACTTTAAATGAGAAAAGGTCTTAATTAAGCCAGAGAAGGACTTTCTAGTTGCTTTTCTCCTCAAGACAGAAACCATTAATTCAAATGTGCTGTAGGAGGTTTCGGAATATGGAGCTGGAGCTTTGAAATTGCCATTAGAATGGTCCATGTTTATTCCTGCCACGCACGATTAAAACACAAAGCCAACAGCAGCACAAAACGCTGAGCTCCTGTGAACACCAAGCAGGAGCTCATGAGATAAAGGGTGATTTACTAAAGATGAGGACAGACGCTTCTATGAACACATGTCAGCGTTACACATACACTTGCTAGTCTTCATTCAGGGAACATGTTTTGTTTTATTGTATTCTAAATACGTATATTGTTCCCTGGCTCTGAGCTGCGTGGTAGAGAAACACAGGCAAAGAATGATCACCTTTGTCTGCCTGGCCTCAAAGACCAATGGCCATACTGCATTTCCTGATTGGGTCAAGAAACGGATCTCCCATATAAAGGAGCAATTATCAAATATTTCTTCCCTTTAGGGAACTATTTTAAGGAATGTCAAGACACAAATTCATATTTGATGTGAATAAACTTTCTAAGTTGTCTTCATGAAAAACATATGACACCTCTGTTTGTACATATTAAAAACCTTCCTTAATTTTCTAACAATTTACCATTGGGCACAGTCCATAGTTATAGGTTTATAAGTAGATGTAACTTATAAAATCATTATAATATGCCAGGCATAAAGGCCATGCATTTTTATATTTCTCCTGGCATCCTCAGGAAACATCTGTGAGGTATGTAAATCAAGGAAAATGACCGAGGCAAGTCTCAATCATTTTAGGAGGTTTATTTGCCAAAGTTAAGCTCCCACAGCTGGAAGATCGGTCTATGCCTTTCTCCAAAGATGATTTTGAGAGCTTCAATATTTAAAGGGGAAAGGGCAGATATTGGAGGAAGAGAAAGAAATGTTTAAAATGTGTGGGTAGATAAGAGAAAAACAGTTATACCCTTTTGAGTCTTTGGTCAGCCTTTCACTGAATATACAATTTTCATTTGAGGGAGGGATAGAGGAATAGTCACGTATGTCTTGGTCCAGCCCAGTGAATCTGCATTTTTCATGAAACAACGTAAACAATAGGGCAGAGGAAGCCATCAGACATGCATTTGGCTCAGGTAAGCAGAGGGATACCTTTGAGTCCCGTCCTTTGCCCTGCACCTGTGAAGAGGATCTATCCATTTACATTGCCTGGAGAAATGTCACAGAATTGTTTTAGGGTAAAGATTTTGGGGCCCACAAGGAATTTCCTGGTGGGCAAGTTGGGAGGGAGATATGTAGCTTTTTAACTTTGTAACTGTCTTATTTGGGAACCAAATGGGAGGCAGGTTTGTGTGACCCAGTTTCCAGGTTGACTTTTGCCTTGGGTTTAGTGAGTTTGGGGTCCTAGGATTTATTTTTCTTTCACAGGTGGGTACCATGGGACAACCACAAAATCCTCCCGAGGCTTGGATCAGGTCAGCCCCAAGCAGGGTCCTGTGAAGTGTGCAGAGCCTGCTAGCCCTTCGCCTTCATACTGCATCCTGTCAGGAGGGGGACTTGGAGGGTTAAGCCACATGCTGGGACAAGAGCTGAGGAAGGGGCGCAGCTGCAACTGACACCAAGCTCTTTGCTCCAAGCCTAGGACTCCAAGTATGAAGCTGAAAGAACAGTTAGAATCTACCATTGTAAACATCTTACAAAATGTGTACAAGAAAAGGTAGACAAACCAATCCTGAAAATATAAATTTAAAAAGATCTGAAGTAAAAGTTAAGGTGACTAATTCTCAGATACTCCCTCACTTCTCCAAAACTCTCAAGACTTGGCCAGCCTGCTGCTCCGTGAGGGCGTTTGCTATCACAACACAAGAATCCTCTCCGAATTCCAGGGTGAAGAAAACATGAATCACATCTTACATTTCCATTGATGACAGCAGGTGAGTCATATAGTGGGCATCCAGCCACGTTGCTGTGCAGCTCAGAAGGAGCCTGACACAAGAACAGGCTGGCCATCTGTGGAGGTGGACGGGGCAGCCAAGTCAGACTCCAGAGTGAGGGACAGGGGTTAGGTGCAGTGAGGGCAGCTCAGCTACAGAGCTCCAGAGGGAGAGGAGGCCCCATTTCCGCATGGAGGTCATGGGGGTTAACTCTATGTGTCAACCTGACTAGGTCACAGTTCCCAGACATTTGGTCAATCATTGTTGTAGATGCTGCTGTGAAGGTATTTTTTAGATGAGATAAATCTTTAACTCAGTAGACATTCAGGAAAGCAGATGACCCACCTTAATATGGATGGGCCTCGCCCCAGCAGTGGGGACCCTAATGGAAAGACTGCTTGCCCCCAGAAGAAGAAGGAATTCAGCCACAACCTTTGGACTTAAACTGAAATTCTTCCATGGGTCTCCAGCCTGTGGGCTTACTTTGCAGCAGAATTTAGTCTTATCAGCCCCGCTATAGTGGGAGCCAGTTCTTTAAAATTTTTCTCTGTGTCTTGTCTTTCTGTCTCTCTCCATATATGTGTGTATGTGAGGGGGGTGTGGGTGGGTGGGTGTGCATGTATGAACACACACACATATACATACACATATTATGCATACAGACACATATATATGTGTATATATACATGCACATACACACCCCCCACCCCCCACACACATGCACGCACACACACACACACACACATATATATATGCAGTCATGTGCCACACAGTCATGTTTCAGTCAATGATGGACCACATATAGGACGTCAGTCCAATAAGATTATAATACCATATTTTTACTATGCATTTTCTATGTTTAGATACACAAATACTTACCACTGTGTTATAATCGCCTATACTATTCAGTACAGTCATAGCAACACAGGTTTGTAGCCTAGGAGCAATACACCTCGCCTAGGCAGGCAGTGGGCTGTACCATCTATGTCTGTGTAACTGAGCTGAACACTCCATGATGTTCAGCTAACAACACATTTCTCAGAACACATCCCCATCATTAAGGGACACACATCTCTCTCTCTCGCTCTTTCTCTCTCTTTCTCTCTCTCTCTCACACACACACACACACACACACACCAGCTGACATAAAATCTCCACCTGGCAGGTGCCCTGGGACGCACGTGTGAGTAGGGAGGCTCCATGCATGACTCTTGATTCTAAAGCCCTTTATCATTCCAGGACCGCATGTAGGGGCTCATTCACTCAAGGTAGCAGCACCAGACCATCAACCCAGCCACCATGTGCCGACGCGCACCCAGACACACGCACACAGACGCACCACTGTCCTGCAGATGAGTGGATCCAAGCTTCTCAGGATGGTGCAGATCTGCTGACAGGGGAGTTGCAGCCCCATCAGGGCCGGGGGCAACAGATGTTAAGCCCCACTGTTTCCTTGGCCCTGTGACGGTGGAGAGGAAGACATGTTCCAAGGCAACTCTCTCAGCTCCAAGCTGAAGGATCCCTTCAACCAGCATTGTGAGTGAAAATATGCACCTATGGGAATTTCAAAGACCACTGGAGGAGGGAGATTTTGTGCAGTTAGGGTGAGCTGGGCTCTGCTGAGTTTAGCGTCTTGCCATTTGTGGGACTGCGTGGGCACTCACCGGCCATTCTGAGATACTCAAATGACAATCCCATACACTGGGCTCTTGTCTGGGCCTTTGTTCACCTGCATGCCGACCTCTGTCTCCACATTGGAGGGGGCCGCTCTCTCCCTGACACTGGCAGACCCCACCCTGTTAGCCTTTCTTGTGTTTCCCTCTTGGGGAAGACAAATGATAAAAACAGGCAGAGGAACGTGGAAAGACTAGACTGTCTAGTCTTCTGGCCTCCATCTTTCTCCCCTGCTGGATGCTTCCTGCCTTCAAACATCAGACTCCATGTTCTTCAGCTTTTCGACTTTTGGACCTACACCAGTGATTTGTCAGGGGCTCTTGGGCCTTTGGCCACAGACTGAAGGCTGCACCGTCGGCTTCCCTACTTTTGAGGTTTTGGGATTAGGACTGGCTTCCTTGCTCCTCAACTTGGAGACAGCCTCTTGTGGGACTTCAGCTTGTGATCATGTGATTCACTACTCCTTAATAAACTCCTATATATATCCTCTTAGTTCTGTCCCTCTAGGTAACCCTGACTAATACAATCACCACCAACAAGTATTTCTTGCCTTTTACAAAGACATGACCAACCTTCAGGTTTCCAGCCATTTTTTCTAAAGCTGGGTTTTTCAATTACTTTTTCAATCACCTTAAGAGTCTTTTTAGATATGTTTTCTTGATGGCCTCAACCCATATAAATTTGAGAACACAGACCAACTGTATGTTTATGAATTGGAAATATATCTGTGTTTTATGCAAAAAAATAGTACATTCTTTTAATCTCCCTGTCATCCCCCAAAACAGTTTTTGTCCCCCTGGGTTCTGATTGTGTTTCCTGTTGAGGATATATGCTCTATGGCTCTTCATGGGTGGCTGAGAGCTCCAGAAGGAAATCACGCTATGGATATAACTGGGGCCCTGGATGTTTATTCTTTCTCTCCAGTGAGCCCCAGTATGTCTTAATGATGCTTTTACCTGCCTCTGGTCCAGAGATTTACTAATGCACCGGTGTTCCCACCCCAGCTGCAATCCACACAGCAGAAAGAGCAGAAGTTACCCAGAGAAAATGCCGTGTCCCCGACTCTGCTGCAAATCTTTCTTCTTTGTCTTTTTGTTTCCTTTCTCCAAATACTTGCTACTGCACCTCTTCCCCAGCATTAACACCCTCAGCTGTGTTCTGAATCTCATGTCCTTTAATCACCTCCAAGATTTCATATTTGCAGTTAATAACTTTACCTTCAGTGTCTTCATTCTGTATTTTTAAACATGAAAAATTACATGCAAAAATAATTGGAACAAGTGTGCCATATGTTACTAGATCCTGGGATATGCAATTTTTGAATATGAGTTTGTCTTATCTTCAGCTTTCACCATGCCTGCACCATACATTTTTCCATACCCAAAAGGTGAGTATTTTCTAAACTTGTCTTGCTCTCTGTCAAATTCTTAATTTCTCTGTTATCCCAGAAAGCTCTCCAAGACCACTCCTGACCTGTTCAACTCCTCCTCGGTTTTTTGAGACTAAATCTATTAGGTTGGTGTAAATTAAAAGGAATGGCAAAAACTGCAATTACTTTTGCACCAACCTAATGAGCTTGTAAGACGTCTTCCCTCAACCTCACCAATTTCCATTCCTCAACTTTGTCCTCAATATTTACTCCTAAGTCTGAGCCCTAGAGCCCTAAGTAGAGGGTCCTATCATCATAACACTTGTACTGTCTTATCAACGTAACGTCACTTGGCTGTGATTCTGCAAAACTGTGTGCAGCTTTGGGGGCAGGAATTATGATATTCATTTCAGAGTTTCCAGTGCCTACACCAGACCCAAGAAGAATATGTTTTCACAAGTCTATTGAATGGTAGAACAAATGACTGATTGATGAAAACACAAATTACTTGATGGAAGAAAAGAGATAAGAATTTAAAAATATAACCAGCTCATGCAACAGCTTGACTAAGTAACTGTAAAATATTAACCATTCAGAATAAATTATATACTTTCAAAGATAAACTAGAAGCTTCCACAGCCAGACGTGCCACTTAGGCCTCTAGGATGCATTTATCCATTTTATAGAAGCATCTACACTACACATCTTCTCAGGACAGAGACCACGGCGCTTGATGACGCGCCCGCAAACTCAAAAAGTGGCCTTCAGAAGCGTTTAAACAAATGCCTCTTGATGTTAAAAGTTTGTTCTCCAAATAAAATAGAGACAAACAGCAGCACCAAGAACTCCAGGGCAGTTTGTTTGACAGAAATGTTGCTTCTGAGTACAACTGATATGATAAAACTAACAAGGAAGAGAGCAATTTTATCAGGCTTTTACTCAATATTGCTACTTTCCTGTGACTTTGTACTAGCAGCCTGTCATCAGTTTATATAATTAAGGATGGGAAAGGATTTTTGAGCTCAATGACACCTACTAAAGAATAATCCACCCTTGAACAAAATATTTGGCAAACATTTTATTGTTAAGTTCAGGCAAAAACATTCTAATCTAAAAGTTTAAATAATTTATGGTAGATTTTCTTTGATACTTTCTCTTTTAATTGGTGTGAAAATGTTCTTTCCTCAAACTTTGTTTTTTTTTTTTTTTTTTTTTTTTTAGTCATTGGAGCATGCCCAAGGGCCATCATTAAATACTAAAAGGTGAGAGGAAGCCATCTGGTCACCTCTGAGGGACTTCCAGATCTTGATGGCACTCCATCTGCATCCGTAACAATTTACTCATTACATCAAGGGCATGGAGAAATTCAAAAGTGGACCTGTACAGGAGAAACTCAGGTCTGAGTGGCGTGATGCCAGGCATACCATGCTCAGACCGCCTTCTCTCAGCTGAGCACACCTGGACTGAGTTAAACATGTTAAACATATTGCTACAGCAAGTAATACATTTACCTAGTAATGCATTCTTTTTTTTTCCTTTTGAAAAGAGATTCTCTGCAAAATGACATCATTCGCTTTGCAAAACAGACATGAAGAACGTGTTTGCTCCTTTCACGCATGGAGCATCCTACATCAACATCACACAGGGTTGTACAAGGATTTTTCTTGGATGTCAAAATGGAAAAGCATTCATAGCTTCCCTGAATTTTATGAGCACTGTAAACTCAATTTCCAAATAGCTATTCTCTATGTTAAGGCAATTACACATCAAGTGTGGCTACCAGACTTCTGCTGTGCATGTCCACTTCTTCCATATGTCATGCCTCTGCTGCCTGCTCCCGCACTTCAGCTCAGAGTCTCCTTGCATTGCTCTGTTGAAAGGCACCTGAAGTTCATGTCTTTACCCAAGGTTGGTAGCATGCCTCAGCCCAGTGCATAATGGTAATAACAAGAACAGCTGTTCCAATTTTGTGTATGCAAGTCTGCCTAAATCTATAATTTTCTAACCATCCTTCTATCTGCTTTACTCCAAAATCTTCTGTGAATTAATTCAGTAATCTTTACTTTGTAAATTAGTGCTAGAGATGAAAAGAGTCTAGCAACTTGCCTAATATTTCATAACTACTAAATGGTAAACCATGAATCCAAACCCATATCTATGCACTTGCAAATACTGAGCTTGTTTTGTTACATCATTGAAAAGATAATGAAGCCTGGGCAGATCATCACAATTTTTAAATTTACTTAAGCTGTTCAAAGGCATACCATTAAGATAATTAACAAGAGATTTCCTGGAAGTCAATACCTTGAACAATTCATTTTCAGATTTAATGTGTAAATATGTCCTGTTAATAATTAAAGGGGAAAATGGGCAATTATTTCTATCAATCAAGTGACTTAAGATTCTATCAAATCTTAAGTGACTAAGAATTTTTGCATGTGTTCCAATTACTCTGATTCTTGTATGTTTTCAATCATAAATATCATTCACATTTATAAGTTGCTTATACTGAAATCCTCCAAGAGTAAAAAGACATATGTCAGATCAAGGTATTGATTTTTAAAAACACTGATTTTTTTTAATCATGGTAAGTAAGTCTTATCCAATGTTACCTTAAACTTGAAAAGAACCACTTGGCCCTTTGTTCTGAAGAGTTATCATGGAAAGTTGAACTTGACAGAGTTCCAAGAGAAACCAACATCCTGGAGTTGAGGGCAGCTCATGTAGTCACCCAGAGTGCACCCTCAGGTAAGATCCCCTGACTCCTCACAGGTGCCCCTTCTCTATTTCATCCTCAGCATCCGTACCTACCTCCTTCTACCAGATGAGGCTTTAGAGCAAACAAACACTTGGGTGTGTGACTTTGAAAACTGCTGTCAGTGTCAAGCATGTTTATATATGTAAATCAGTTTATGCAAAAATTAAATTTTTAAAATAATGTCAGTGTTGTAGAACACAAATAACAGGCATATTCCCTTTGCAAATCATTTACTTCAATGATTCTAAGGAAAAAACTATTATATCATGGTAGCTGTGGACCAAACAGGCTGGAGAAAATGTAGTGCAATGTGGACCTTATGTATTTTCTTCCTTCCCACTGGCAGTGCATTTTTCAAAGTCTGTATGTCTACATAATATACATTGGTACATATGTACCACTAAGTTGATCAGTATAGCTTGATTAGTAAACAGACTTTGTGTTTTCTAGTACTAAAGAAGAATAATAGTATAGATTAAAAGTGAAATAATAGCAATGTTTACACATAATGGAATATATATAAAAGCATATTTATCAAAGCATATTTGTGAAATCGATCAATTTTTTATAAGCAATAATTAAACTAGGGGAACTGAGGTGATGATAACTCTATAGAGAATTCATGATAGTCAAGGAATCTAAATTTTGAAATCACAGCTTCCCTAAGACCCAGATGATGGTGGCATGCTCTAGAACTTGACTTCCCTGTCTGTGCCTCTCCACACAGGCCAGGACTACTGCTGAGCTAGAGGGATGCACCCATGCAGGCTACATGCACTTCTCTAGTGCACCCTTCCCGGGCTTCCCTTCATTTTATTCCCAACCATGTCATCCAACTTATTTAACTTACTGGCATACAGTTGTTCATAGGATTCCATTATAATCCTTTTGATTTCAATAAAGTCAATAATAATGTCTCAACTGGGCATGGTGGCTCACGCTTGTAATCCCAGCACTTTAGGAGGCTGAGGTGGCTGGATCACATGAGGTCAGGAGTTCGAGATCAGCTTGGCCAACATGGTGAAACCCTGTCTCTACTAAAAATGTAAAAATTAGATAGACATGGTGGCATGCCCCCATAATCCTAGCGACTCAGGAGGCTGAGTTGGGAGAATTGCTTGAACCTGGGAGGTGGAAGCTGTCTCATATAATAATAATAATAATGATAATAATAATAATAATAATAATAATAATAATAATGTCTCCTCTTTTGTTCCTGATTTTTGTAATTTGAGTTTTCTTTCATTTTTTTTCCTAGTCAGACTAGATAAATGTTTATCCATGCTATTGGTCTATTCAAATAACTAACTTGGTTTCATTGACTTTGCCTATTTTCTATTCTCTGTTTCATTTGTTTCTGCGATCTTTAAGCTTTCTTATTTTTGCTTGCTTTGGGTTTACTTTGGTCCCTTTGTTTAGTTCGGTAAGGTAGAAGTTTAACTTATTTATCTGATTTTTTTTAAATACTACAGGCACTCACAGCTACAAATTTTCCTCTAACAGTCCTTTAGTTATCTGCCATGCATTTTGGTATGTCGCGTTTTTGTTTTTATTCTTTTCAAAGTATTTTTATAATTTTCCTTTTGTGGGGACAGGTCCTAAGAAATATGAATTTCTTTAGATTTCATTAAAGAGTAAACATATTTGTCATCTGATGCTGTGAAAAAGTCTGCTTATGAATTTGTCATCTCAAGTTTTAAAAAATAAAATTCAAATTTATGGTAAATTTAAGGAATTATTATCAATATCTTTATAGTAATCAAACACTGTGTTTTTCTTTCTCAGTTTCTTGTGGAGCTCTTGGTATAATAGTGAATGCATATTTATTATGTTCACATTAAATGTGCATCTAATTATGGCTGCATTATCGTGAAAAATGTTCATTTACATGCAGGAGAGTTCTAACACTTCTAGAGGCTCTGAAGGGAACTTCCTGGGATAGAATCGGAAAGTTTGCTTTCTTACAAGAAAGGTTAGTACACACATTCTGTTCTGGTGGAATGGCAGCACCTATGGCCCCTTAGATGAATTACAGCTGTTTACACCAGGAATATGTCTGGTGGCCCTATTTCATATCCATTCTTAAAATACGGTAATCACCTTCCTGATATACATAAATGTATTGTCTATGTTTTAATAAGACACAACATAGAATGACAAGCCAGCCACAGTGGCTCACACCTGTAATCCCAGCACTTTGGGAGGCCAAGGCGGGTGGATCACCTGAGGTCAGGAGTTTGAGACCAGCCTGACCAACATGGCAAAACCCCATCTCTACTAAAAACACAAAAAAGTTAGCTGGGCGTGGTGGAGCATACCTGTAATCCCAGCTACTCAGGATGCTGAGACAGGAGAATCGCTTGAACCTGGGAGGTGGAGGTTACAGTGAGTCGAGATCCTGCCACTGCACTCCAGCCTGGGTGAAAGAGCAAGACTTCATCTCAAAAAAAAACAACAACACCACATAGCATGACTAAAATCTCAGCTTTAATCTCCAGGAAGACCACATCAGCTCTTTGACAAAGTGTACAGTTTTCATGGCAACAAAGTCTACAGAGTCTGTCAACACTGAAGGATGACTTTCTGAGAAGGTCACAGCCTCAAATGCCTTAGCAAAGAGATGAGGGAAATTGATAGCATTAAATTTATAAATCAGAAGAAATGTCTCAAATCAATAACCTAACCTTCCACTTTACAAAACTGGAAAAAGAAGAGCAAACTAAATGCCAAACAGCAGATGGAAGGAAATAATAAAGATTATAGTGGAAATAAAATAGAGTAAGAAATGCAATCGAGAAAAATCAATGAAACTTGAATTTGATTCTTTTGGAAAAGATGAACTTGTGTCATGGACCTACCAGTTTTCTGTTAGGTCCAAAACCAAGATCTGCCATGGTTTGACAATGTCCTTAGTGATTAACAAGAAAATATAGGAACTAAAAATAAGTTAAAAAGCAACATCTTAAATAACAGCAGACACATCTATTAATTAATAGGATTTTCTACTTGATTGAAAGAGGTTAATATTCTTGACATTTGTATTAGTCCTTGCTTGCATTGCTATAAATAACTACCTGAGACGTCGTAATTGATAAAGAAAAGAGGTTTAATTGGCTCACTGTTCTGCAGGCTGTACAGGAAGCATGGGTGGGGAGGCCTCAGGAAACTTACAATCATGGCAGAAGGCAAAGGGAAAGCAGGAAGGTTCTACTGGCTGAAGCAGGAGGAAGAGAATGAAGCAGGACATGCTGTACACTTTTAAAACAACTAGATCTTGTGGGAACTCATGCACTATCCTGAGAACAGCAAAGAAAAAATATGCCCCATCATCCAATCACCTCCCACTAGATCCCTCCTCCAACACTGGGGATTATAATTTGATATGTTATTTGGGCAGGGACACAAATCCAAATTATATCAACATTAAAAAATCAATGTCCTTAGACATGAAGTTTTTCACATTCTTTTGCAAATAAATAGTCCCATCAGGCAGAACTGTAGCATGTGCAGTCCTTATGCACTGTCTTTCCACTGGCAGAATCTCTCCCTAGCAGGGCATGGTCTTGTCATAGATGGTTATCTTTGCTCTATGTGCAGGTGCTGGAAAATAATGTCATCCTGGTCTTTTCCTTTGTCTTTCCTGGTATGGAATTTCTACTCCACAAGTGAGCTGGGCAGTGGAAATCACAATCCAGTAATCTCAATCTGCCATGCAGAGGGTAGAGTTTGTGCTAGTAGGAGAAAGATGCTCCAGACCTTTTGGAAGTGGGTGTCTGGAATAAAACTTCTGCAACACAGATCTGGAAGAGATGTGAAATCATAATGGCCTGCCCCTTCTAGGGTAAAGCCCCATCCTGAAGAACAGTTCCCACCCCTTCCTGAATAACGGCTCTGATATAGTTTGGCTCTGTGTCCCTACCCAAATCTCATGTCAAACTGTAATTCCCAGTATTGGAGGAGGGGCCTGTAGGAGGTGATTGAATCATGGGGTGGACTTCCCCCTTACAATTCTTGTGATTCAGGTCTTTCAAGATCTGCTTATTTAAAAGTGTAGCACTTCCCTGCCCTCTCTGGCCAGCCAGGTGAAGAGGTACTTGCTTCCCCTTTGCCTTCCACCATGATTGTAAGTTTTTGAGGCCTCCCTAGAAGCAGAAGCCTGTACAGCCCACAGAACATGAGCCAATTAAACCTCCTTTCTTTATAAATTACCCAGTCCCAGGCAGTTCTTTATAGCAGTGTGAGAAAAAACTAATACAGAAAATTGGTACCAGAGAAGTGTGGCATTGCTACAAAGATATCTGAAAATGTGGAGGCAACTTTGGGACTGGGTAACATGCAGAGGTTGGAACAGTTTGGAGAGCTCAGAAGAAGATAGGAAGATGAGGGAAAGTTTGAAACTTCCTAGAGACTTGTTAAATGGTTGTGATCAAAATGCTGATAGTGATATGGACAATGAAGTGCACACTGAGGTGGTCTCAGAGAGTGATGAGAAACTGATTGGGAATTGGAGTAAAGGTCACACATGCTATGCTTTAGCAAAGAGACGGGTGACATTTTGCTCCTGCTCCAGTGGTCTGTTGAACTTTGAACTTGAGAGAGATGATTTATGGTATCTCACAGGAGAAATTTCTGAGCAGCAAAGTGTTCAAGTTATGGCCAGGCTGCTTCTAAAAGCCCATAATAATTTGCATAAACAAAGAAATGACCTGAAACTGGAACTTATATTTAAAAGGGAAGCAGAGCATATAAGTATAAAAGAATTGCAACCTGGTCATGTGGTAGAAAAGGAAAACCTATTTTCTGGGAGAAATTCAAGCCAGCTGCAGAAATTTGCAATACTAAGGAGGAGCTGAATGTTAATAGCCAAGTCAATGGGGAAAATACCTCCAAGGCATTTCAGAGACCTTCCTGGCAGCCCTGGAGGCCTGGGATGAAAAATGGTTTTATGGGTCAGACCCAGGGCCCTGCTGCTCTGTGCAACCTCAGGACATGGCACCCTGCATCCCAGCCACTCCAGCTTCAGCCATGGCTAAAAGGGCTCCAGATATGTCTCAGGCCTCTGCTCTAGAGGGTGAAAGCTGGAAGCTGTCAAGGCTTTCATGTGGTGTTAGGCCTTCAGGTGCACAGAGGGCAAGAGTTGAGGCTTGGGGGCCTCTGTCTAGATTTCAGTGGATTTATGGAAATGCTTGGATGTCCAGACAGATGTCTGCTGCAGTGGGGAGCCCTCATGGAGAATCTCTACTAAGGCTGTGAGGAGGGGAAATGTGGGGTTGCAGCTCCCACACAAAGTCCGCACTGGGGCACTGCCTAGTGGAGCTGTGAGAAGAAGGCCACAGTTCTCCAGACTCTAGAACAGTAGATCCACTGACAGCTTGCACCATGTACCTGGAAAAGCCTCAGGTAGTCAATACCAGCCTGTGAAAGCAGCCACAGGGACTGTACCCTGTAGAGTCACAGGGGTGGAGCTTCCTGTCTGCGGACACAACAGCCTCACACTCCTTCCCTTTGATCTGGATCAGCTACAGGATTTCAGGACAATTCAGATTGAGGGACAGGGTCAGGTCATTCAAAGTGAGATGCTGCTCTTCTTAGCAAGGCATGGGTGGGCTCTGCCCAGTTGAAATAAGATACAAGCAAGTGACCGTAGAGATAGTGCTAGTATCTGCTGCATTTCATGCTGGTTACCAAAACAGAGATATTATATATTCATTAATTTAATCCATCTATATATGTACACAAATATTGACTTTAAAATATATGGTTATTTACTGCTTATCCTGGATAATTTGCCTGATGTATTTCAGCATATAATAGCAAACAACAGAAAATTGCTTAGGTTGGAAATATTTAGGTAATTTTGTAAACTTAATTTTGGCAAGAACACAAGTCCTAATATGGAACTCATAAAAATCACAGAGAGGCAAATAAAACTTAAAATATTTCTTGATAATTGAAAGCAATTCAGTGAATAATTAAGCATCAAGTTGTACTAACTGTTGACCTTATAGAGCCATAAATTATCCATCATTAAATTAACATTTTAGAATCTTGAGATCATGTATTAATAGACTCACATGCAGTTGTAACAAATAATATAGAGAGATCCCATATAGCTTTTACCAAGTTACCCAAAGGCAACATCTGACAAAACTGTAGTACAGCATCAGAAGGAGAACATTGACATTGACACAATCAACAGGCAGAATATTTCCATCTCCACCAGGATCCCTCAGGCTGCCTGTGGATAGCCATGCTCACTCCTGCTTGTCCTGGCCTCCTTCTCGCACTTAGCAATCACTAACCTGTTCTATACACCTGTAATTTCATTGTTTTAAGAATGTTATAGAAATGGAATCACACACTATGTAACCTTTTGGGACTGGCTTTATTTACTTATTCATTGATTTGTTTGTTTGTTTGTTGTTTTTGAGATACCACCTTGCTACTGCAAAAATGGCCATAATTAAAAAATAAAAAAAAAAACAGATGTTAGCATGGATGTGGTAAAAAGGGAACACTTTTATACTACTGGTGGGAATGTAAACTAGTACAACCACTATGGAAAACAGTATGGAGATTCCTTAAAGGATTAAAAGTAGAACTAAAATTTTGACCCAGCAATTCCACTACTGAGTATCTATCTAGAAGAAAAGAAGTCATTATATGAAGAAGAGACTTGCACACACATGTTTATAGCAGCACAATTCTCAATAGCAAAAATATGAAGCCAGCCTAAATGCCCATCAACTAATGAGTATATAAAGAAAATATTATAGATAGATAGATAGATAGATAGATAGATAGACAGACAGATGCAGTTGTAACAAATAATACAGAGAGATCCCATATAGCTTTTACCAAGTTACCCACAGGCAACATCTGACAAAACTGTAGTACAGCATCACAAGGAGAACATTGACATTGACACAATCAACAGGCGGAATAGATAGATAGATAGATAGATAGATAGATAGATAGATAGATAGACAGACAGAATACTACTCAGCCATAAAAGCATTCACAGTAACCTTGATGGAAGTGGAGACATTAATGCTAAGTGAAGTAACTCAGGAATGGAAAACCAAACATTATATGTTCTCAGGTATAAGCAGGAGCTAAGTTATGAGGATGCAAAGGCATAAGAAGGATATAATAGATTTTGAGGACTCAAGGGGAAGGTTGTAGGAGGAGCAAGGGATAAAAGACTACACATTGGGTACAGTGTACATTGCTTACGTGATGGGTGCACCAAAATCTCAGAAATCACCACTAAAGAACTTTTCCATGAAACCAAACACCACCTGTTCCCCCCAAATTGTTGAAATATAAATAAAAATAAATTTGAAAAAAAAATTATTATTAAAATTTATAAAAGTTTTACATCTATTTTATTGTTTTTAATAATTGTGTACTAATATTATTTGTAATGTTTTAATTCTTAGAGCCTTATAATCAGAGGCAATATGAAAAATAAAGATTCGCATTTACATATATAGTTTTTTAAATGTATATTAAACATATACACACCTTGGTAAAATGACCTCTAAGATACTCAATTATAAATATATTTTTTCATAAAAATTATGAGAAATATGTGTAATGGATTTGTTCAAGGTGGAAAATCAAGGGTATCAATCACTGAGCTGTCAATGAACATTTACATACAGTTTTAAAATGAGTATCACATCAAAGTGGTGTTCAGATTTTATTAGATAAATTTAAATATAGTGTGCCATTTTATTTTTCAATGTTACTGTTTGCTATATGATAAACCATTGAAATGTATAAAATATTTCAGATGTCAGCTTAAAGTGGTGTGAGTAGGTTTCAAATTTCTTTTGTGTGTATATGTTTAAAACCATTAAAGGCCAATGGTTTTTGTTAAAATAAATATCCCATCTCTCCCTCCTTAGCCAACTCCATGTAAGTTACAGCTTTCTTGGTTCCCTGGGTTATTTTGGACCTAAGGACTTTCACAAGTGAGATTGTGGTTTTGCCACTGGCCCAGCATAGCCCAGGGAATGGGAAGCATGGCATCCTTCATAGTTCCTTTCCAGACAGCATGGAATGCCTTCTAAAGTGTCACCTTCCTGATACTGAGTGCTTTGAATAGTCATCAGATTCTTGTTGCATCTTAAAACATGAGCCATAAGAGTATGAGAGAGGTGCATATCACTTGCAAAATCTGACCAGGAAAATATGTTCATGTACAGTCACTAAGGGACCAGTAGACACTCTCATGTGTCACTCACTCTTTCATTCTCCCCTGGAAGCCCTGTGTTTTCTTGCCGTATTATCTTTGGCAATGGTTGCTTCATCATCTTCCTATCCAATGTTTGCCTTGGAATATACCATTATCCCATTGGGTCCCTATCCTTTGCTACCTAGTGAAGCCATACATTAATCCTCAAGACAGATCATAAACTTGAGAGACCACCCACTGTGGAAAGAAATAATGGGTGTTGTCATGGCAGAATTTACCAGGATTTCTTGCTTATTTGTCCTGGAAATGAGAAGAAATTTTTCTTTAAAACACCTATGTGACTGGGAAATTAGATATTTGGATAGAGATAACAAAAAACCCAGCTCTGATGAGTGAGAAAAAACAGGGAATCTCTGAAAAAGAAATTAGGATATGTTATGGAATGCAAGGAAGGTTGAACCATTGGAATATATGATAGGTGATAAAGATACAATTTTAAGGGTACTAGAAGACTTCTTGCTAGAATACTACTTTTAATGTAATTTGGTTCCAACAACTCCCAGCCTCTTATCATTTTCAGTTCAAAAATCAAAATTCCTGGGGAAAGAATCATCTGGTTACTTTGGTTTGGAATAGGTTTCTACCCCTTAATGAAGTATGACTGTATCATAGGGCCATGTACAGACACAGTACTGAGAATGAATCTTCCAAACAGCAAGCCAATTTTAAATAAGTGGAAATTTCTGTGAGCAAGAAAGCTGACCAAGTAGAACCCACTTTTTCTTCCTACCATAGATGTGATTAAGGAATGAAAAACCATTATTTGGTTTTGTGTAGGCAGTCATATCCAGCTCTCTTCAGAAAACGGAGAAGTCCATGGAAACTGATATGAGTTGCATCGTGTTCCTTAATATTTATATGTGAATTTCTAACCCCCAGCACCTGTGAATGTGACCTTATTTACATATGGTGTCTAATATGGTCTAGCTCTGTGTCCCCACCCAAATCTCATCTTGAAATGAAATCCAAATTATAATCCCCACATTTTGGCATAGGGACCTCGTGGGAAGTGATTAGATCATGGGGACTGTTCCCCCATGCTGTTCTCATGATAGTGAGTGAGTTCTCACAAGATCTGATAGTTTTATAATGGGGCTTTCCCCCCCTTTACTTTGCACTTCTCTCTCCTGCTGCCATGTGAGGTAGTGTTTGCTTTCCCTTCTGCCATGATTATAAGCTTCCTGAGGCCTCCCCAGCCATGTGGAACTGTGAGTCAATTAAACCTCTTTCTTTTATAAATTACCAAGTCTCAGGCAGTTCTTTATAGCCATGTGATAACAGAATAATACAGGGTTTTTGCAGAGGGCAATAGGGTAAGATGAAGTTATTAGGGTGGATGCTAATCTGATATCTTAGATGTCCTTATAAGAAGGAGAAATTTAGACAGAGACAAGCACTTGTAGAGGAAAAATTATAAACAGACATGAGGAGATAGCCATCAATAAGCCCAGGAGAGAGGCTGGAGCCACGCCTTACCTCATAGCCCTTAGAGGGAATCAACTCTGTCAATGCCTCCATCTCTGACTTACAGCCTCCAGAACTCTACAGCAATACACTGTTGTTTCTAAGTCACCCAATTTGTGGTACTTTGTACAGTCCTAGGAAACTACTACAGACACTCATGGGCAAGAGTGAGTTCTCAATTCAGGACCAACTGCTTCTGAACACACGTGAATCTTTCTTCTTTGGGAAGGAAAGATGTTCCTGAGTTCACACCAAGGATGGAACTAAGCATTGCTCTTCAATATTGAGCTAAAGGGCATTTTGCTAAATGGAGAGCCATAGTTATTAGTTACAGATTTATCCAGCAATCACATCTTTCAAGTGCACTAGATATGCCATATTACAGTAAAATTAATGGGTTGGTAAGTATTAACTTTAAACCTGTGATAAATAAGTCTAATCCCAACCACAGCATTTCTGATTTAAATGAAGATATAGGCTATTACTCTTCAACCACAGCTTAAATAATTTAGTCAATGGTCATTTCACATTTGCTTTCTTGAATATGCCACATATTTTATGATGTCTTCCTAGGGACTTGCCTCCCTTCCTCTATAATGAAGTACATTGGCTTGATTTCTAGCAATATCTTTAAGTAGGGTATTAAGAAAAATATTCGTAGAAAACAGAGGTCAATCCTGGGCCTTTCCCCTTCCAGTTAAATTAGAAAGAAGAACGGTTCTGAAATTCATCTATTATGCCAGGGCATTTTCTTTTAAGATATTCAGTACATTCTTCAAAATTACAGTTACCAACACAAACATGATATATTATGTCCAGAGTATATTTGACATTTTAGAATAACACATTGGTTCCTTTCCTCATTTTCTGCTTCAAAGTTAAACAATACATACATTTTCATTTGAGACAGGGTGTCTCTCTGTTGCCCAAGCTGGGGTGCAGTGGTGCAAATATGGCTCGCTGCAGTGTTGACCTCCCAGGCTCAAGAGATCCTCCTTCCTCAACCCCACAAATAGCTTGGACTACCAGCACATGTAACCACTCCCGGATAATTTTTGTATTTTTTGGAGAGAAAGGGTTTCACCATGTTGCTCAGGCTGGTCTTAAACTCATGGGTTCAAGAAACTCACCCACCTCAGCCTTCTAAACTGCTGGTAATACAGACATGAGTCACCGTGCCCCGCCTAGCAATACATTTAAAAACAAAAGCCCAGACACTTTTTTCTCAAAACTAGTGATATAGGCTAAAATTTCTGGGACCTACACATAATTGAGTGATTTAGGGAGGTTTTATGCAGGTTTGGATTAAGTAACCTGACATATAATGTCACCAATAAGTTATTATTTAAATTCTTACTGTGTACATGTCCCTTAGAGTTTATCCCTATTTTGTAATGATTAAGCACACAAGTCTCTTATGATCAGCTGCATTCAAGCACCCAGGCTGACTCTACCAGGAAATCCTTATACTGATAGAGACCACACTAAAGTGTTAGCTAAACAATGTCACATCTACCTTCTTCCATCTGCTTTAGAAAAGGGTGTTAGGGAGAGGCATTTAGAAATGATATAACATTTATTCATTCAATTACGTCTTTAACAAACTTATATTTAATGAATAAAGACCAAGTGTTCATGGTTACAAAAGGAATTGGGTTTGAATAGTCTATAAAAACAGAGAGTAAGGGAAAGTTTGCAGGTCAGCCTAGAATTTTTGTTTCTAACACTCAGTGGCTTGCCTCCTGTCCACTGAAGTTGGACTTGTGTGGTAATAAGAGTTGCTTAGTGACATCTATAGGTTTAGTAATTTACACTCAGCAGAAGACAAGAACAGCCACCAAGTCTGGTGATCAGTGTGGACACATTCAAGGGCCAAGATTAACAAAGAAGAGAGTGAAGCAGGTACCAAAACTAATGACAAGAGAAACACCAGAACCCTCAGAAATTGATGTGACAGCACCTATGCTTGCCAGGCCTGTCAGATCATAATAAAAAATGCAGATAATTATCTTTAATCCAGGATGTCTCACCCACAAGTGATGAAAAGTGCATAAACTAAATAAAAGTTTTTCTCTTAACTAATGTTGAGACAACAAAGATGGATGATTTATAATATATTTTAAAGTGTACATAGTAGTTTATATAATTTTGTGATGTTTTATGACATCTTCTTAAATGATAGATGTTACAGTACATGGTTAATGCTATAGTCATTTCAGGAAGGCAGGATGAAGCCCTCAACCCAAAATATTCAAATTTTGAGAAAATGATTACACACACAGACACACACATACACACAGACACACAAACACACACACACACACACAAAGAGGATATAAAAAAAGTTATAGTTATTACCCAAATAATGAAGCTTTCTGAGGGAATCAGGACAGACTGCCAGGCAGTTCCAAATATGACTTGAGAGAGCCAAGTGGGCCCACTGGCACAGCTTTACCTGTGGTTAGGGTTGGGGTAGTTCGACGGCTCCTGCTTCTGGTTTGAGATTGCTGGTTTGAACTTCCCACTTTTGCTAAAGGAAGGAGCATGGAAGCTTTTTATCGGCTTTGACAGATATGAGGAAAAATGGGGAGAAAGAAGGATGGAACTTAAGCTGCGAACAGCCAAACATTCAAATTAGAGTCAGAGTCTTTATTTCGATCAATGTATGATGTTAAAGTACATCATATTTATAGTTTTTCTTGAGATAACTAACGATGTTCTTCAGTTGTTAAACCACAGTTGGAGGTCCTTGCTCCTGACAAGCTCTACAATTTGATCCAGATGATTCCAACAGAAACAAAAATGTGTAAAGTAAGTGAATGCAACATCATCAAATCCAGTGTGAAGAACTGTTATCCAGCAGCCACAATGAATGAGAGATGCATTTCAGTATTCATACAGAACTTTTACAACTGAGAAAAACACTGAATAAATAAAATTCAGTTAAAATAGATAAAATTGCTCTACCCGGACCTTTGTTTTTATCAAAATAGTGCTATAAACCTAATCGGAGAAAGATAACGACATTCTGATGGGTAGAGGTACACTACAAGACACCTCACATTTTCTCAAGTAATGGTATTATTAAAGGAAGTAAACAAAAAATAATAAATAAAATTCAAGCAAACAAGAGAAATCATGCAAATGCAGCCCAGTAGACTTAGATGGTAAGCAAAATAAAGGCAGTCTCACAGCTCATTGAAATACCAAATATATTTCACTTTTAGTAGTGGTAGTAACACAGCCAAGTTTTGAACTGGAAAGCAGTGAACAACTAAAGAAATTAAGCAAACTCCTGAGCTCTTCCTGCTATCATTTATTAGTATGATAACATTCAGGGGGTAACATATAAATTTAAAGACGCAATATATGCACAGTGGAGAATCTATTTGAAGAAAAATAATATTCCAACTGCTAAATAATTCATTAGATATGGTTCAAATACATTAAAATATTTCTTGGTGAAAGTGGTACTTTAATTTTGTAAACCCAATAGTATAGTACTGACTTAAAACCCGTAGCCCATAAAATACCACTGTGAATATTCCTGAAGGGTGTAGTGAAAAAAGGTTTGGAAGAGCCATAGTTAAAATAAATAGTTATTAAACTTTTAGCTTCAGTATGCCAGTTGTATAGCAAATAAAAATTTAAAGTCACCTTTGAGTATTTTTATATCATTATTTAGACACAAATGGCCTTTAGTAAATTTCAAACTAAGTAGAACAGTTGCGTGATTTCCAAACACAGATCATCCATTCCCAGCCCACCACGTGTTCTGTGATAGTTGAGGCACTGCTCTTTCAAACCTTGGTTTGAAGGCTTCACTTTAACATATTGATCAATTAGACCACATTCTAGGGTCTAATTCAAAATCACTATGTAAATCCAAGGAATGCCTGTGGGAATAAGAAATGATATGTGACAGGATTAAAGATTCCATTTTTAGTTACAGCTTTTAGTTATAACTTTCTCAGATTTTTGTCAGTCAATCCAAAATAATTTAAGTATGGCAACTCCTAAACAAATACAAGTTTACTCTATGGAAGTATTCTCCAGTGCCTTTTTATTTTACTTGTAACTTCCAATGATATTCATTTATTATAAGCTGATTGATTTATTAGACCTTTGTGCAAAACATAGAAATCAATACAAGAAAAATGGATGCAAAATGTAAGTGGCCACAAAAGATTGCATGTCTTTAAAGCTATTGCAGAGAGAAGGTTTGACATAAATTTATCTCAACAGAAACTTCTGTTTTATTCCACGCTTCTGAAAACTTTGTCCTTAACATACAGAAGACAGTAAAACCATAGCATCCAGTAAAACAAAGAAAGCTCTTTAAAGAGTGAAAACTACTTAACCCGGTCCATTTGAATATTCAAACATACTTATTTTTTAAATTAATCATTTTATTTTGAGATAAATGTAGATTCAAATGCAGTAGTAAGAAATAATATGGATACTGTGATTCTTTACCAGGTTTCCCCCAATGATAGAATCTTGAAACATTATCATACAATATCAATAACCAGAATATTGACATTGATATAGTTAAAATATTAGGGCATTTCCATCATCACAAAGATATTTCATTTTGTATTTTTATAGTCACCACAAACTTTCTCCCAATCCGCTCTCCCTTCTGAAACATCAGCAACAACTAAATTGTTCTTCAGTTTTATAATTTTCTTATTTCAAGAATGTGATAAAAATGGAATTGTATGCATGTAACTCTTAGGGACAGTCTTTTTTACTTAGCATAATTCTCTGGAGAGTTATCAGGTTGCTCTGTGTGTTCCTATAAATAAGGTACCATTTCCTTTTTGGTTTCAAGATTTTTGTCTTGTTTTTGAGATTTCTTTTTGTCCGTGGTTTCAATTAGGATATATCTTGGTGTGGATTTCTTTAAGTTGATCCTACTTGGGATTTCCTCAGCCTCTTAAATATATACATTTATGGCTTTTCTCAAATTTGGGAAATTTTCAGCCATTATATTCTTGTGGGCTTTTTATCTTCTTCATCTTGCACCTCTTCTTCCAGGGCTCTGATGACACAGACGTTGTATCGTTTGTTGTAGTTCCACTATTCCCTGAGATAATATTCCCTCTTCTCTCCCTCTACCTCTCACTCTGTCTTCTATGCTATTCAGAGTGGGTGTGGGAGATCAGTAATGCAGTTGCTGGAAGAGGTTTTCCCTTTGGGTAAGGATCCTGAACCTTGTCTTTGGAAAGCACCTACATCCTCTAAAATTTAAAGTAAATTCTGCATGTGTATGTGTAGGGGTGTGTGTTTTTGTGTATGTGTGGGTGGGTGTGTGGTGAATGAGTGTGTATTGCATTTTAAGGGGGAAAATGGCCATAGCTCATTTGTTTCTCAAAAAGGTTCCCACTGTTTTTGTCTCTTCACACAAAGCCCCTCTTTTCAGAACTCCACAATGTCTTTTGGTCTTCATTCCTTAATCCCACTGCTAATGTCTCCTTCCATATCCATACTCCTTGCCCATAAAGATGTTGTTTGTTTAAAATGCACAGAGCATTTAAGTAAGGGATTTCTCCACTCCAGGCTAAATCACCTGTATGAGTGTTGCCAATCATGAACAAGATCCATATTTACAACTGAAATCATACCAAACACACTTTTGGACCATGACACAATAAAAATAGAAGCCAAGACAATGAAAATCACTTAAAACCATGCAATTACATGGAAATTAAACATGCTCCTGAATGACTCCTAGGTAAATAGTAAAATTAAGGTAGAAATCAAGGCGCTCTTTGAAAATAAGGAGAACAACACACCAGAGTCTCTGGGACACTGCTACAGCAGTGTTAAGAGGGAAACTCATAGCACTAAATGCCCACATCAAAAAGTTAGAAAGATCTCAAATTAACAACCTAACTTCAAAACCAAAAGAATTCCAGAAGCAAGAACAAATCAACCCCAAAGCTAGCAGAGGATGAGAAATAAGAAAAGTCAGTGAAGAACTGAAGGAAATAGAGACACACAAAAAAATGCAAAAGATCAATGAATCCAGAAGTTCGTTTTTTGAAAAAATTAATAAAACAGGCCACTATCTAGATGAATAAAGAAGAAAAGAGAGAAGACCAAAATAAACACAATTATAAATGATGAAGGGAATGTTACCACTAGCCCCACAGAATAAAAATAATCATCAGAAAGTACGAATACCTCTATTCACTCAAACTAGAAGAGATGGCTAAATTCCTGGACATATACACCCTCCCAAGACTAAGCCAGGAAGAAAATGATTCCCTGAACAGACCAATAACAATGGCTAAATTGCTGGACATATACATCCTCCCAAGACTGAGCCAGGAAGAAACTGAGTCCCTGAGCAGACCAATAACAAACTCCAAAATTGAATCAGTAATAAATAGTCTACCAATAAAGAAAGCTCAGGACCTGACGGATTAACAGCTGAATTCTGCCAGATGTACAAAGAAGAGCTGGTACCATTACTACAGAAACTATTCCAAAAAATTGAGAAGGAAAGACTCCTCCCTCAAATCATTCTGAGGCCAGCATCACCTTGATACCAAAACCTGGAAGAGACACAACAAAAAAAGAAAATCTCAGGCCAATATCCTTGATGAACATTGATGCAAAAAGTCTCAGCAAAATACTTGCAAACCAAATCCAGCAGCACCTCAAAAAGCTAATCAACCATGATTCAGTAGGCTTTATCTCTGGAATGCAGGGTTAGTTCAATATATGCAAATCAATAAATGTGATTCATCACATAAACAGAAAAAAAACCACGTGATTTTCTCAATAGACACAGAAAAGGCTTTTGATAAAATTCAACATACCTTCATGTTAGAAACTCTCAATAAACTAGATATTGAAGAAACATACCTCAAAATAATAAGTGACATTTCTGACAAACCCACAGCCAACATATACTGAATGGGCAAAGCTGGAAGCATTTCCCTTGAAAACCAGCACAAGACAAGGATGCCCTCTCTCATGACTCCTATTCAACGTAATATTGGAAGTCCTAGCCAGAGCAATCAGGCAAGAGAGAGAAATAAAGTGCATCCAAGTAGGAAGTGAGGAAGTCAAACTACCTCTTTTTGCAGATGGCATGTTTCTATATCTAGAAAACCCCATAGTCTCAACCCAAAAGCTCCTTCTGTTGATAAACAAGTTCAGCAAAGCTGCAGGATACAAAATCAATGTACAAAAATCACTGGCATTCCTATACACCAACAACAGCCAAGTCAAGAGCCAAATCAGAAATGCAGTCCCATCACAATTGCCACACACAAAAATAATATATCTAGGTATACAGCTAACCAGACAGATGAAAGATCTCTACAATAAGAATTACAAAACACTCCTCAAAGCAATTAGATAAGACACAAACAAATATAAAAACATCACATGCTCATGGATAGAAAGAATCCATATCATTGAAATAGCCAGATTGTCCAAAGCAATTTACAGATTAAATGCCATTCTTATCAAATTTCCAGTGACATTCTTCACAGAACTAGATAAAAGTATTTTAAAATTTATATGGAACCAAAAAGGGGTTTGAATAACCAAGGCAATCCTAAGCAAAAGGAACAAAGCTGGAGGCATCACATTACCTGACTTCAAACTCTACTGCAAGGCTACAGTAACAAAAATAACATGGTATTGGTATAAAAACAGGCACATAGACCAATGGAACAGAATAAAGAGCCCAGAAAACAGGCTGCACATCTACAACTATCTGATCTTTGACAAAGATTACAAAAACAAGTAACAAGGAAAATATTCCCTATTCAATAAATCGTGCTGGGATAACTGGCCAGCCATATACAAAAGATTGAAGCTGAACCCCTTCCTTATACCATATACAAAAATCCACTCAAGATGGATTAAATACTTAAATGTAAAACCCAGAACTATTAAAACCTTGGAAGACAACCGAGGCCGTACCATCTTGAACATAGAAACAAGCAAAGATTTCAGGACAAAGACACAAAACACAATCACGACAAAAGCAAAAATTGACAAGTGGGATCTAATTAAACTAATGAGCTTCTGCACAGCAAAATAAACTATTGTCAGAGAGAACAAACAACCTACAGAATGGAAAAAAATATTTGCAAATACAATGGAAAAAAAATATTTGACACAGGTCAAATATCCAGCATCTAAAAGGAACTTAAGCAAATTTACAAGAGAAAAACAAACAGCCCCATTAAAAAGTGGGCAAAAGACATGAACAGACACTTCTCAAAAGAAGACATATATGCAGCCAACAAGCATATGAAAAAAGCTCAATATCACTGATCATTAGAGAAATGCAAATCAAAACCACATTGAGATACCATCTCATACCGGTCAGAATGGTTATTATTAAAAAGTCAAAAAACAACAGATGCCTGCAAGGTTGCAGACAAAAGAGAACACTTATACACTGTTGGTAGGAGTATAAGTTAGTTCAGCCGTTGTGGAAAGCAGTATGGTGATTCCTCAAAGAGCTGAAAGCAGAACTACCATTCAACCCAGCAATCCCATTACTAGGTATACACCCAGAGGAATATAACACATTCCACCATAAAGCTACATACACGTGACTATTCAATGCAGCACTAATCACAATAGCAAAGACATGGAATCAACCTAAATGTTCATCAATGGCAGATCGTATAAAGAAAATGTGGTACATATACACCATGGAATATTGTGCAGTCATGAAAAAGAACAAGATCATGTCTTTCACGGTAACATGGATGGAGCTGGAGGCCATTACCCTTAGCAAACCAATGCAGAAACAGAAAACCAAATGCTGTATACTCTCACTTATAAGTGAGAGCCACGTGATAAGAACTTATGAACACAAAGAGGAAAACAACAGACGCTGTGATCTACTTTAGGAGGGAAGGTGGGAGGAGAGAGAAGCGGAAAATATAACTATTGGGTACTAGGTTTAATACCTCAGAGATAAAATCATATGGACAAGAAAACCCCATGACACTTGTTTACCTATGTAACAAACCTTCACATGTACCCCAGAACCTAAAATAAAGGTTAAAAAAAAGATCCATATTTAGGAGCATATAATCTCTGAATTGGAAGGATGATGTGTTGTGACTTTGGGGGTAGCATTGAGGTGGGGGTGAGTGTGGGTCATAGACCTCAAATGGAAATTCTCTACTAGTGAGACCAGGCTCATGGCTTTTGGTTCTCGCTCCCTGGGGTGGCTCCAGCCTTACTGTACTCCCTGCAATTCCCTGAGCGCATCACTGTCTTCCCAGGCGCTGCACAGGCTGCCCCTCATCTCCGACTCCTATTTCTGCATTGCAATGTGTTGGAATGTGAATAAGAAAGCCTTTGAATATGAAAGCTACTCTGTTCCTTGATAAGCGAGATTAAATTTTACAAACACTTGTCTAAATATTATTCAAAAAGAGAGGCTATAAACAACTTAGAATTTTATCTTGGTTTAATGTAAGGCATATTTTCACACAGTCCATCTAATATCCACCAAGAAAAACCACGCTAGAACAGTCTTACATGTAATGTAATACATTTATTGTGTAGAAGTATATCTTAATGGGTTCAAATGTATAGCATTCATATAAGATAGTGGAATTAACAGGGAATGATTCATTCACTTATTATCCTGTGCTACTATTTAGAAAATATTGGCTAACTTAGAATTTGAAGATTATTAGTAGTAGTAGTATCTTTTTTTTTTTTTTGAGACGGAGTCTTGCTCTGTCACCCATGCTGGAGTGCAGTGGCCCGATCTAGGCTCACTGCAAGCTCCGCCTCCCGGGTTCACGCCATTCTCCTGCCTCAGCCTCCCGAGTAGCTGGGACTACAGGCGCCCGCCACCTCGCCTGGCTAATGTTTGGTATTTTTAGTAGAGATGGGGTTTCGCCCTGTTAGCGAGGATGGTCTCCATCTCCTGACCTCGTGATCCGCCCACCTCGGCCTCCCGAAGTGCTAGGATTACAGGCATGAGCCACCACGCCCAGCCGAATTTGAAGATTATTAAAGGTAATAAGGACTAAAAAAGACCTCTATGAAAGTAGATATTATTTTGAAGTTTGAAAATAGAATGAAGACATTATAAAATAAAAGGAAAAGGGTAACCAATAAAATAAAGTATGTTTGAGTATAGCAGAAGAAAAATAGCTATTCTAAGCAAACCATTTATAATTGCAATTAAACAATTCAGTAATAATGGTGAATTTTAGAATAAAACTGTTTTTCAGGGGAAGGGAAAAGGGAGGGTATTTTTCAAATTATTATGTGACAGTGCTTTGAAGATCTGCCATAAGTCAGTTGAGTAGGAAGGAGTTCATTATACATTTAATTTTATATCTACGTTTATATCTATATTTATCTCTTTTTCAAGAGAGGGAAAGAGCAAGAATGGACTTAATATATTCATTGTTTCATGTGTCTATTTCAACTTTCTGTGATTTTCAAGTTCTTAAGTTTTCATTGTGCCCATATTGTTATTAGGCTTAGAAAAGCTTATTTAAAAGTTTGTATTAATAGTTCATTTTTATGACTTTCAGAAATGCTGCCCATTGCAGCGATGCAGAAGTGGGTGTTCAATATATAAAAGTATTAATGAAGTGTGGAAGAGAGAAAAGAAAAAAAGTAACTGCCTTTGGCATTCAAACTTCAACCTGTCGTAAAACAGTACATTCTGAAATCCTAAAATGGGCCGAAAAACTTGCCATCCTGAAAGCAGGCATGTTATAAATCAGCTAAAACAAGGGGCCCTTGGGTAGGTGATCACAGGGCCTCCTTGGATTCCAAGGTAGCAGTTAGGAACTAGAGACCAAGTTCAAATAAACATTGTACAAGCTTCTGGAGTTGAAATTCACACTGAATAAGCACATCGGAAAGCCTGCCTTGGAGTTTGGCATGGTTTTTATTTTATTTTGGATGCTGAAACAGATACAAATCCAATGGAATGATTAGAAATTAAAAACAACACTGAAAATTTGATCTCAATCTAAAAAGCATGAAGGATCAGAGTGATCTGTCCATGACATTTACATGTGAGTCAAAGCTCAGATTGATCTATTTTAGGTAATACAAAATATTATAATATAGTTTTGTAACACAATCATTTTATGGCATCATATTATAGTATTATAGCACATTACAGTAGACTATGATAGAAATATAGCCTGAGAAGATGAAGAAATTGGAATTTAATAACAAAATAGGATATCTTTTAAGTAAAATTGAGTTGAAAGTGTAGGTGGCACCCAGCAAAGGCAAAGACCCTCTGCTCTGGGGAGAGCTACATATTTGCTTCTCTGCTTCCCCATTTCTTGAATGAACAACAAAGCCAAGTTCCCCACTTCCTTCACAAGCAGCAATCTAGGCCACAGCATAATGAATTGAAAAGTTGTTGAAACAATAAGTTAAAAATGATATGAATGGCAGTTTCATTATTTTCTCCAGTTTATAAAAGTAGATTGCTGTATAACATTAGCAGCCACAAGGAAAGAAAAAACATTTAGATTCCCTAAAAGTCTATTGAGTTTCTTCTATGCGTGTCCATGGTGAAGAACACGATGTAGTCTACGGGAGAATCATATTAAAGATGGTTGAAAGAAGTGGAGCATAGGGGCACAAAAAAATCCAGCAGGTCAAGGAGAAAAATAGAAAACATCATCAGGCTTCTTTAGGATTAACACTAGTAGAAAAAAAAAGATACAAGTTAATGTTTACTTTCACACCCATTCTGAGAGAAATAAATTGATAATTTACTTTTATACATGGCAGTGATTGAGCACTTTGTGGGACCCTCAAAGCCTGGGGCCCCCAGAGGCTGAAGTCAGAGTGAAGGTCAGAAAAATGGGCCGAAAAGCTTGGCATCCTGAAAGCAGGCATGTTATAAATCAGCTAAAACAGGGGGCCCTTGGTCAGGAAGAGGTTACGAGAAGGATGGATGAAGGTTTTGATGAACAATGGGAAACTGAGGATGGTTAGTTCAGAAAGAGGAATAGTTTGAGTATCAGAAAAACCATGAGATGAATTAGCCAGTCTTCCCACTGTGACCAATAGCTTGTTGGTAAATTTGGGAGGACAAGTCAGGTGCCGGTTTGGATGTGCAGGAAGCATTGGCGCTGTTAAGGGGCCGCAAGTAGGTGGCTGCAGCCAGCCCCATGAGACTAGGACCATCCTGCAGGCTTGGCTATTGCTCCTGGAACATTGAGGGCTACCTCCAGGGAGATGGACCAGGCAAAGACTTACAGGAAAAATCGGAGTGGACTGGCAGGGAGGGTGCATATCTGGAGTCAGATTCTGAGCGACCAGTAGGACAGTGCCGAGGCATCCAGACAGAGGTGACAGAGCCTGGACCTTGGAAAGAGGAGGCAAGGCAAAGGCGACCACCGCGAGGATGCAGGCAGGGCAAGGAGCATGGGCCGACGCTGAACACCAAGCACGTGAGGACTTTTCTGCTTTGGAAGCTTAGCGTTCAATGGGCAAAGTAATTCATCTCAATAGTAGTTATGATCTGTTTTGGAAGCTTGGCGTTCAATGGGCAAAGTAATTCATCTCAGTGCAGTTATGATCTGTTTTGGAAGCTTGGCATTCAATGGGCAAAGTAATTCATCTCAATGGTAGTAACAATTTTACCAGGAATGCAATGAGCTCTTGTGAGTCAAACACTATGTGAAGCACTTCACAGATCTTTTCGCATCTTCTCCACCCATGATGAGGGGAATACTATTTCTATTTTCATTTATAGCTGAGGAAACAGAGGCATGAGGAGGTGACTTAACTTACTGAGTCACAGAAGTACCCGGGGGTAGAGCTGTGTTTCAGCTCAGATGCTCCCATCTCGCCCTGGTCTTAGCCAGTACATTCAACAGTGATGCAAAGTAGAGAAGCAGCAAAACCAGAAAAGGAAATAGTGCAGTGTTTGGGGTCTTCTTGTGGCATGGCAAGTAAATGAGCCTTTGATGTGGCTTCTCTGGGTCAAATGCACATGGAGCAAGCTGAAGGTCTAAAGCAAAGGCAGCCCTAGGCTCAGTACAAGGAGGCCTGAAAAGCAGGAGAGCAGAAGCCAAAAGCTACGTGACAGCCTGAAGCTACCCGGGTTTGGGCTGCCCCTGGGTTTGGCTCCAGGGGATCTGTGAGCATATTGGGGAGTCTACCTTAACCAGGAGAAGAAGGCCAAATGAATGATGTAAAAATCACAAAACAATTATCTAGGAAAGTCCTGTCAACGTAAAAGTATATACAGATGGATCCCTAAGTAAAAAGGTTTTATTTAGAACAACATACAAGAAATAGGATTGCAATCCAGGACATCCACACAGATCAGGGTGGTCTCTGGTAGGTGCAGAGGACAAAGGAAAAGGTTAGGGTTTATTGGGGAAAGAGGAGGTCACCCAAATTGTTTGGAAAGAAAATTCATTGGCTCTGGCAGTGATTTCTAAGGGCTGGCAAGTGCTGACTGGCCAGAATGAGCAGTCACTGGGTGGGCCCGTTATCCTAGTGTTAGGGTTAGGGCTTTGTAGTTTTGCACTGAGCTTGTGAGACAGTGTGTCATACATTCTTGTCTAAGCGGCTGGCTGTCCTCTTGTGACTCGTAGTGAGCTGCGATTTGGGAAAATCCCTTGTGATAGCTCCTGTTATCAGGCAAATGGTGCATGAGACTCCCCACTTCACGGCTTTCCCCAGCTCCATCTGCCAAGGTTTGATACAAGTGACTCCATTTTGAATCTGACAACTTTCAAAGCCTAATGCTAATAAATAATACAAAAGCAGAGATGAAAGGGATAATTTTCAAGGCAAATACAATTGACCAAAATTTTATAAACTATAAATGGAAAACACAGATAAACAATATACCAAAAACTATTGCATTAGTTTTCTGTTGCCACAGCAACAAATCAACCCAAACTTGTTGTCTTAAAGCAACACAGATTTAACGTCTTGCAGTTCTGGAGGCCAGGTGTCTGAAATCAGCTTCACAGGGATAAAGGGAAGGTGTTGGCAGGGCTGATACCTTCTGGGGACTCTAGAGGAGAATGATTTTCCTGTCTTTTTTAGCTCCTGGAGGCCTGTGTTTCGTGGCTGATTGCCTGTCCCTTTCAACGGCAGAACATTTTTATCATCATATCACCTGCTCCCCTGTAGACAAACCACCCTTTTCCTCCTTATAAGACACTTGTGATTACACTTAGGGCACACCTCAATAATACAGAATAATCTTCCCATCTCAATACCTTAACTAAACCATATTTGCAAAGCCCCCTTTGCCATATCAAGTAACATTCACAGGTTCTGTGTATTAGGATGTGGATAAAATGGAGTGTTATTTTCAGCTTATCATAACCATTAAAGAAAATGAACCAATAATATGATTTTCACCACCCCCTCTTCACCCTTCACATCATGAAAATGTATCTGTCCCAGATAATTTTATGGTCAAACATTTCAATCCAACTAAGGAAACCAGTCATCCTTATTTCATTTTTAATAAACTCAAAATCTAGAAAAAAATAAAGCTTCTCAACTTGTATTTTAAGGCTACTATAGCTTGATCTAAAAGGAAGTATAACAATATAAGAAAAGACTATCAAAACTAATGCCTGCTGAAGAAATTCTAGCTTATGAATATAGATGCAAAAATTAATTAAAATGCAAGCTAAGTCAGATATGTCTTAGAAATGCAAATACAGTTAAGCATCAGAAAATCTACTTACATAATATCCTAAGTTAGCAATTTAAGGAAAAATTACTTTTGATCATCTTAAAGATGCACACAACACATTTAAAATACATTTAATGGAATTCAATGTCCATTTATAATACAAACCATTAGCAAATTAGAAATGAAAGGTAGATTTCATAATAGAAAGTATTTAGCTCATCATCTAAAAGACAAACATAAGGCAAAGGAAATTAACTAAGCAATTCATGCATAATGAACACAAATACCTAATGGACAATTAAAGAAGTTCAACCTTTCTAGTAGTCAAGGAACCACAAATGAAAACCACAGTTTTATATGTCTACAAAACAAATTGTATAAAAATGCTTGTAGTGTATTTATTAATAATAGCCAATTTTTTTGTTGTAGTCTCAGTATAAATATCAACCAGAATTTATTTTCATTTTTTGAAAATGGTAACATTTATATAAAGAAAGCAATAAGAATCACCATAAAGTTTGTGGAAAGAAATGAGAAGAAATTAGCCCATCAGGTATTAAAATATATTATTAAGCCTTAAAACACTGTGGTACTGGCACATGAAAAGTTAGATACACTTTACAAAAACAAATCAACTAAAATCACAGAGATAGACCAACATATATAGGGACTTACTGTTTCACAAAGGTGAAATAATATGTACAACAAACCCCCATGATGCATATTAACCTATATAACAAACTTTCACGTGTACCCCGAAATCCAAAATAAAATTGAAAAAAATGGGGAAAGGGAGAAAAATGGACTGGTGTTTAAACATTTTATATTAGGGCAATTTAGTAGTCATATTTTAAAAAAATACAGTAACATTAGCTTCCCTACTTGACATATTACCTCATAACAAATTCCACATGCATCGAATTTTAATTCACCTTAGAAAGTAAATCAGTTGTTCATTCCAAAATGCCCTACTCAGCAGATGTGCATATAAAAACTAGGTAATTTCAACATCTTGATTCCAACTAGAAATAGAAGAAAAATGTCTCAACTTAATATGGGATATCTAGAGATACAACTGATACGCTTGATGGCAGAATGATATCATTCTTTTAAAAATCAGTGATAAGTCAGTGATGTCCATTTTTTGTCTGAATTCAACATTACATGTGTTTCTTGCACATACAATGAGACAAGAAACAAAAGAATAACAAAAACTATGCGAATTGAAAAGAAAAACAAAAATTTCCTTGTAGAAACAATATTATGTCTACACACAAAACCTTGAGAATCTGTAGATAACTTGTTATAGCTACTGGGAGATTTAGACCAAACTGTTGGATATAAGATAACCTACAAAAATAAAGAACATTCTTATGAATCACCATACACAATTAGAAAGTGTATAGCTGATTAATAAGAATAATGATCCCACAGGAAGAGGTGGGCTGCCACTGTTGCTGCATCTCCCCACAAGGCTGCAATCCCCTCCCCCTCTGACTTAAGTGACCTCCAAGGAATTTAAAGGGCCAGCACCCTTTCTCCTTTGTACCTACTTCATTTTCCTCTTTTTTTTTTCTTTTTTTTTTTTTTTCACCTTCTGGGAGCCTGACATTCAAATCTAAGACATTCAAAAGCAACTGCATATATAAAGAAAAGTATAAAGTGACTGTGTATACCCAGAAAAAGGGACAAGTTTAGAGAAGATCTATGAAAACTTCACATATAACCGTGAGTCTCGTCCTTCCCACAGAGATATCCTATAATAATAAATAAATTTTTAAAGTGACAAAATAGAAAACCCTGGAGTGGGGAGGGAGGTGGGGAATGGAATCTGATTTTCAGAGTTACCACATTATTTGGTTCAAATGTCCAGTTTCCTAAACAAATCAATGAACAAACAAAAATCATAGAGCATACAAAGAAACAAGAAAGCATGGCCCAACCAAAGAAAATAAATAAATCAACAGAAACTGTGCCTCCCTAAAAAAAGACCTGTTGGTAGATCTGCTAGGCAAAGACATCAAACAACTGTCTTTAAAAAGATGCTCAAAGAACTAAAGGAAGATGTAAAGAAAGAAAAGAAAATGATGTACTAAGAAAATGGCAATATCAATGTAGAAATAGAAAATTTAAAGAGAAATTTAAAAGAAATATTGGTGTGAAAAGTACAATGCCAGAAATAAAAAACTCAAAGATTTAGATCTGAGAATGCAGAAAAAAGAATCAGTGAACTTGAAGACAGAAGAATAAGAATTATCAAGTCTGAAGAACAGAAAGAAAAAATATTGAAGAAAAAGGAACCAAGTTTAAGGGACCTGTCAGGTACCATCAAGCAGATCAACATACCTATTGTGGGAATTTCAGAAAAGATAAAGAGAAAGAAGACAGAATATTTGAAGAAATAATGGCTGAAAAGTCTTCAAATTTGGTGAAAGACATGAACATAAGCATCTAAATGCTCAAACAATTCCAAGTAAGATGAACTTAAAGAGACCTCCACCCAGACATATTATAATCAAAATTTCAAAAGACAAAGAGAGAAAGGCAAAGGGACAAAGGCAAAGAGAAAGACAAACAGACAAAGACAAAGAAAATCTTGAAAGCAGCAAGAAAGAAGTGACTTATCACACACAAAAAATCCTCCATAAGATTATTAGCTACTCTCCTATCAGAAACTTTGAAGGCCAAAGAATCTAATATGCGAGAAGACAGTCCTTCAGTGTCAGAAAGAAAATTAAAACATTTCTAGATTTTAAAATGTTGAGAAAATGCATTACCACTAGTCCTTGGCTAAAATAAATGATCAAGGGAGTCTTGAAGGGTGAACTGAAGGAACACTAGATGATAAAACTCTATAGAGAAATAAAAATCTAAATAAATGTAAATACATGCACAATTCTAAAAGCTAGTATCATTGTAACAATGAATTATAACTGCATTTTTTGTTTTGTATAAGATTTAAAAGAGTTATTAATTTATGTTTTGGGACACATAATATACAAATTATGATGTACAATATGTAACTTCCTGATATCAACAACCAGAAAAGAAGAGGAAACTGTTAAAGAAGCAGAGTTTTGCATGTTATTGAAGTTATTATCATAAAAATTCAAATTAGAGTGTTATAATTTGGGGATGTTAAATGTAATCTTTATTGGAACCACAAAGAAAATAGCTACAGAATGTATAAAAAGAGAAATGAGAAAGAAATGTAAACATTTCACTAAGAAAAATCAACTAAACATGAAAAAATGTAATAGTGCAGGAAATGAGGGACAAAAATGCTATAAGGCATATGGAAAACAAGTAGTAAAATGATGGAAAAAGCCACCCCTTATCAGTAACTACTATAAAAGTAAGTGGATTAAACTCTCAAATCAAAAGATATACATTGGCAGAGTGTATTAAAAACAATAACAACAGAAAAACATGATTCAACTCTATGCCCTCTGCAAGACTCATTTTGTATCCAAAGACATAAATTGATTAATAGTGAACAAATGGAAAAAGAGATTTTAGGTAAATAGTAACCAGAAGAGAGCAGGTATGGTTATACTAACAACAGACAAAATTAAATTTAAATCAAGAAAGTTTACATGAGACAAAGGAGGATATTATATCTTAATAAAAGGTTGAATACAGCAAGAAAGGCGGTACTTAGAATACACAAAATCATACAGACACGAAGTAGAGGGATCATTGCCAAGGATTCAGGAAAGCAAAAAATGGAAAATAATTGTTTAATGGGCACAGTGTTTCAGCTTTAGAAGATAAAAATTTATGGAGATGGATGATGATGATGGCCGTACAACATTTTGAAGGTATTTGATACTGTACCATTGAACCTACACTTAAAAATAGTTAAGGTGGTAAATTGTATGTTCTGTGTATTAAAAATTGGAAAAAATATTTTAAGAATGTACTGTCTCACAGTTCAAGGGGCCAGAAGTCCAAGATCAAAGTAATGACATGAGGCAGACGGAAAAGCAGGACAGGGAACTGCTCTTCATTTTCCCTTGCACACACCTGGCTACACTGTGTGCACTGAGTCTTTCAGCCTTGCAACCACAAACACCCCCCATCCCAAAATAGACCAGTCACATCTGAGACAAATGGAGTACTTTCACCTCAGGCACCCTGACTGTCAACTAAAAGGACTTTCCAAAAGACCCTCCCCAATTGCACATACGCAGTGAAATCTCAGCTTGTCCTAATCTAACCTCTGCTTCAATTTAATAGCAAAAATTACATCCCTCGTTAGAGATTTAAGATAATAATAAGATGATGTTCTTGTGTCCCTTTCTGCTCAAGATGAAAGCCCCAATGCACTGCCTTACTCAAGCCCATACCAGACTCTTGGTCTATTTCTATTTACTGAGGATAGAGAGCCCACTGCTGGTAACAGACGGGGTTGGTACCTTCTGAGGGCTTGAAGGAGAATCTCTTCATGTCTCTCTCCAGATTCCTGACAGCAGCCAGCAATCCTAGCATCCCCTGGCTTGTGGATGCATCACTTTAATCTCCCTCTCCATTGTCAGATGACCTTCCTCTCTTTGTCTCTCTTGCTGTCCTTCCAAGCACACTGGCCATTGGAGTTAAGGACCATATAAATCCAAGGTATTTTAGCCTTAAAATCTTTAACTAATTGTATCTGCAAAGATTCTCTTTGTAAATAAGGTCACATTCTGAGGTTCTCAGTGGACACAAATTTTGTGGAACACTATTTAGCCTACTACACTTTCTAACTATTTACTCACTGAATTCTCTATGAGGTAAATAATGTTGTTATTCCTTTTTTGTAAATGAGAAAACCAAGGGTACAGAGGGTTTAAAACAGTTGCTTAATATCACACATGTAGAAAGAAATCAGTGTCTGGCACCAAGTCCAGGGCTCTGTCCACTTTTTCATATTCACAAAAACTGGGGCAGCTGCCCTGAGTTCTTTCTCAAGATTGTCTCACATCCTAAATGGGGAAGGCGCAAATGATTGACTTTGAAACACACAGGCAAAGGCACTGCTTCTCCTACTGCTGCTCCCGGCCCATACCCACAAGTATCACATAAACACGTGACTTTCACACACACATGAACACAGCACAGTGCATCCTGCAGCTTTGCAAATTCAATGCTGGGCTTTTAAGTGATCAGTGCAATTATGCAGGTGAGCACCAGGTGTGGGGCCGCAGTAGGGTCCAGGTGGCCTGGGCATCAGGGGTTTAGTGACCATGGCCTATTCTTGAATTAAATTAAAATAACCTGCTGCATAAAAACCAATAGGCAACAATATTCACTTACTTTTCAGGAGAAACGTGCAAATAAGACTAGCAATCATCTCCTTGGAAATGGTATGTTTTTTAAACTTTTGTTTCAATTTGGTCCACTCCTTCCTGGCCTGATGAGAGAGTTTCCAGAGAGGATGTGGGGAGTTGGAATGGAGATAGGGAGGGCTGCCTGCTGGCTGGGCTCAGCCTCTGCTCAGTTGGGGTGCTCCCCTACGCTCTTCAGTTCCTTCATCTATGAGATACGGGTCTCAGCCAAGATTACAGGAAATACTACCCTCTGATTCTGAGCATCTAGGATGGGGTGCGGTGTGTGAATTCACCCCCTGTAAAGCAGGTGCCCCTTCCTCGGAGACTCAGCCAGACACCTAGCCTGCACCCTCCATGGGCTCTCTGTAGGGCGACCCTCAGGGGGTGTGGCAATCAGGGGGTAATCACCCCCCTGGGATTGGCTTCACAGCTGCAAGTCAAATCTTATAAGACCCAAGAGGCATGATTATCTGCTGTCATGGTTTAATTCTTAATTAAAACAAGAACCAGCACTAAAATAGGATTGGGGAAAGGATTATACTCCTCTCTGCTGAGACAAGGGGTGTGTGGGCTCCCTGAGAGCTTTGGGTCAGAGCCCTGAGGACCCCTCCTTGAAGCATGAGCAGTGGGCACTCCAGCAGAAATCTTGAGGCTGCGTAATTTGCTGCGGATGCCCCAAAATGCAGAGGTCTTGGGACTCTCTGACGTCAACAGCAAGCCAGGGCATTTTCAGACTCACACCCTCTTAACCTCTTAAGCACACTTGTGAGCTGTGTTCTCATTAGCAGGTTTGTGTTGCAAGTACAGCAAGGGGTTGAGACTCATTATGCCTATTACAGAAAATTAGAATAGCTCAGTGTTATATTTAATACAAAGAGGCCAAACCTGCAATTAGAGAAAGTAATTTCAAACCATGGTAAAATATTAATATTAAAAGTGTTGCAAGGACAAGAATCTAATTAACACAAGTTAAAGAAAAGTCTCAAAGATTCTAATTTTATGATCTTTTTAAATAAAAATTAATCCGATTAGAGTTCTCTCTTAAAGGTAACATTTACAAAAAAAGTTCCAAGCAATTTTAACTACAATGGATTTCCACAAGACAGCTTCCTGTCTGCACTGGCTCCCTATTTTTAAATTTTATGAGGTTCTTCTGGCAGAGTTTTGTAACAGTTAAGATGAAAATTCGGATGCATGGCACCCTTTAAAAGGAGGGGGAAGAAAAGAAAAGGAGGAGGAAGAGGAAGAAGAAAGGAAAATAATAAATTTGGTATCAAATTTATTCCAAAGCAGAGAAGTGCATATCTTTTTTTTTTCTGATTGTGGAAAAAAGACATGCAGAGAGGTCAAAGGTCACACAAAGAGGAGACAGTATTGTGTAGAAACTGTCACGCATCACCACCTATTTTGACATGCACGGGGCCGTTTGTTGTCTGTCGAACATGCAAATTAAGTGCCTGCTGTCATAGCCAGCCGATATCTGAAAGTGGAAAATGAGACCACCTGTAACCAGTGAATGGAGTGATGGACAAGCATTCAGGGCTCGTCATCTCCGAGGCCATTCACACCACCTTCGAATTGCATATGACATGTAAAAATCTTTTCTTAATATTCACAACCGGGAAGTTTGGGGAATTATGGAGGCTTCAACTGCTGCATCTAATGGGTTCTCCAAGCAGACAGCTGTGACTGTGAGCTGGCTTGATAATTAGGTGTCCAGGAAGATTTTATGCTACGAATCAGTTAAAAGGGAGAAAAGAAAAAGAAAATAATGGCAAGCAAAACTCGCTGGGATGGAAATTGCATTAACCCTTGTGTGTCTTCCTGCTCGTAAGCTTTCTTGGAGCCGGGATTAATTTTCTGGATATGGTGTCATCACACCTTCTGTGTGTGGGTTTAATTCGTAAACATGCCCCAGTGTGCCCGATGGAACGGCTAGCTAATTTGGGCTACCATCCAGGAAGAGGTCGCTCATCAGTCAATGTGATACCACTTTCCATAGTCATGCAATGATTCCCAACATGCACTGAAATTTTCCTGACCGAATGAAATTTTTGAAAAGTGTATTCTATTTAAAAACAAAAAACAAAAAACAACAACAAAAAAAACCACTAAGAATAGGGAATGATGGCTGCGTTCATGCAAATCAAAGTATTTAATACACAGCTTCAGTCTTTTGTAGTATTTCTTCACCAGATGTTCATATTTATTTGTTGGGGGTTGGGGGCACCAAAATAGGCCATCTATACAAAAAGAACCAGAAACTAAATTCTGACTGAGAACACCGTATACCATGCCTTTAGACTGGAACTAAAATATGGGAAGTATTGAATTATCCTTGAATGAGACTCAATAATATAAACTGGCAGGATGTTGTTTACTGAAAATTGCCACCTCCTTCTTTCTTCAAACACAAACTTCCCGGTTCCAAGCTGAGCCTAACTGGGGAAATCCAGACGGACATTTCCCCAGGAAACGGGCTGCCTTCCCCTCTTGGATCTCCTCCATGACAGGGACTCTGAAGAACTGGGCCAACTCAGGCTAGGGGCGGCATCTCTGAGTCTGTGTGTGGGACTCACCCAGCACTGAGCCCGGCCTCTAAGTTCCTTTCTCTTGTGTCTCTGTATCAGTCTACCAAGAGAGCACTTTGTTCCAACCGGGTAGGCACACAGCAAAAACGTGAGCCTACTTTAAAGGAAGCGATAGGACTTACATTTAGTTTAATTTAGGGCTTAGATGTGGAAACAAGGAGCCGTGTCATGGTTAGGACAAAATGATTTCACCTTAGTCCCATCTGAAGAGCACAAGGATGGAAAGCCTATTTTAGAGTGGCAAGGCGACATCCTTTAACCCTCCGCTCAGTACACCACCCTTTGTTTTGTGCACTGTTTGAGATAGGATTTGTACTCCTCCCGATCTTAATGGCATTAGTGTAGAAAAGTGACATGTTAATAATTGGCAAAACTTTTTTTTATCTGATGAGTGTTGATTGAGAGCCCACTCTGCCACTATGTGCCGGGTTGCAGACACCAGTGATACTTCAAGGGACACAAGAGTAAAACTTTCTGCTCTCTCAACACTTAGATTCTAGTAAAGGGGAACTTTACATTGCAGAGATAATAAAAGCATAAATCTGTAGGTTGCTACAAAAGCAATGGAAAAATATCACAGCGTAGCAGGGTGAAGAACATTTGTAGGAAGGTAGGGAAAGCAGGAAACGCATGCTATAAAGTCCATCATTCCACAGTTATTTGCAATAGAGCGTTTTTGAAAATTAAAACAACATTATAAGTGGTGAGAAATGTCAGAAAAGCCTGTTTCCAATGGCATGCTAGAGCCAGCTTGTACCAGGGAGGTGGTTGTTAAACACAGTCATCATTGATATTTTAATTATGTGCATTTAAAATTAAATATATTCTATTATAGAAAAAAACTGATAAATACTGAGCGTATATCACTGTGGAATTACTTGAGTGCATTTCGTTATCACTTAGGGTCTTGATACTGTTCGGCCTCTTGCATCTGAATGATGCAATACTGTACAGTGATGCTGCCGCCTAGCCTGCCCCACTCCATGTTCAGTGAGTCCTGTTTGTAGATTGAAATTGACCGTGGTGGGAATGTTTACACCATGGATATTGGCAAATGAAACCTATCGGGGCCTTTGTCTCCCCGCTCTAAGAACTGGCTGGTGGTTAATCATTTACCAGCACATCACTGTCCTTACCCCAGGTTGACGTCCTGACACCTTGACGAGTTCTGCTCTGTGGGACATTTGCCACATCAAATAAAAAGCACATAGAGCTTCCAGGAGGGCAGGCAGAGTGGTAGCCCATTCATTTTTGATCCAGATGCTGGCCTTAGTCATGTTTTCTTTATTTTTTATTTTATTTATTTATTTATTTTTTTTTTTGAGACGGAGTCTTGCTCTGTCGCCCAGGCTGGAGTGCAGTGGCGCGATCGCGGCTCAGTGCAAGCTCCGCCTCCCGGGTTCATGCCATTCTCCTGCCTCAGCCTCCCGAGTAGCTGGGACTACAGGCGCCCGCCACCACGCCCGGCTAATTTTTTGTGTTTTTTGGTAGAGACGGGGTTTCACCGTGTTAGCCAGGATGGTCTCAATCGCCTGACCTCGTGATCCGCCCTCCTCCGCCTCCCAAAGTGCTGGGATTACAGGTGTGAGCCACCGCGCCCAGCCAGCCATGTTTTCTTCGTGGTGCCACATCTGGCTTTGTAGGAAGCCTTCCCCCTCGCCTGGCCTCCAGGTGACCTTGAGGCTGTTCATGCAATCATCCTCCCCAGCAAAAGTGTTTCAGTTCCAACATTACCTGGAAAATCCTAGAAAAGCAGAATAATTCTAACCTGGAATGACTTCTAACTCAGGGAATTTCAGAGTGCGGCAAGTTGAGCCCGCATGATTATGATACAGCAGCTAAGCTCTATTTCTGACCGATTCACCTGCCTAGCACTTAGGTTCTCGGACTGGCTGCAGGAAGTGAGTTTAATCCGGGAGGCTGTGTCTTCTTTATCATGGTGTCCTTCATGCCTAATAACGGGTTCTTTAAAAAAAAAAAAAAAAAGCCCCTGGGCTCTTTGCAGCAAGATCAAGCAGCATGGGAACCCCTGGGCCACTCAGAAGCTGCACCTCCACTCTGGATGGGACGTCCCTGGATGTAGCGGGACAGCCCGGGCAGCTGCTGTGGGCTCTAGAAGCCTGGGAATGAGGCAGAGAAAGGATTCAGTTAGAAAATCCTGCAGCATTTTAAATGTGATGTTTCTACCTTAGGTTGCATGATTCAGCTACAGTCCTCCAAATCTGTTTCACAGTAATATTGTCTGGGAAAACATAACAGTGACTCGCATTTAGTTTGGAAAAAATAGTGACTATTTTTATAGAAATAAATCGAGCCACTTTTGTAAATAAAAACATAGATTGATGCATTCATTCTAGGTTCCGTGTCATGATTGAAAAAGACACTAAACAGGAAAATTCTTAGTTTCAGCAAATATGCCCAAGATATACCCCACCTGAGCTGTTGGGTTTGGCACCTTATCTTTGATCCATTTCAATTATAAGGAAAAAGAAAACTGCATTTTTCAGTTAATTCAGAGGGGAACATCTTTAATTGTACCACTTACTTGTGACAACTTGTGTCCAAATCATCACAAAGTCAGCAGCTTCACCCATGACACGATCGTGTACGTGTGTGTTGTGTGTGCGGATGTGCAAGAGGGAGGGTACAGGGAGAAGGGGATCGTAAGTTTTATGTGGTTTAAGCAATGCCAGCAGCACGAGTCTGTGTCAGGAGCTAGATGCTGGAGCTGAGAGACAAAGTCAGCCTACCTGAGGGATACAGACATGTTCTCTGGAGGTGGTGCCATGGCTGTGTCCCGAGTGATGGGCTGAGTTTATTTAACACTTCTTTTCCTGGCTAAAGGGGGATTTCATTTTCCAGCAATCAAGCCAGGTGGAGGGGCTGGAATTTGGGAAATGGGTGTATAAGACGGAGGGAGGAGAAGGAAGGTGGGGTGGCTCAGGACATGCCTCCTGGAGCCATTGGGGAGGGGACTCTGCATAAACCATGACTGGCCAAGCTCCCCTTTCCAAAGTGGGCTTCCATGTCCCCACAGGTAAAGGTCGGAGCCCTGTGAGGTTGACAGCAGCTTGCAGGGGTAGGGGAAGGTCCACCTTTAAGCTTCAGCCTGGTCTCAGAATTCACAGTGGGTTTGAGAGAGAGATCTAGTCTTGAAGCATTCGGAGGTTTTACTTTTTCTTACCATTTCTAAAATCATTTCCCTGTGCCATGTGTTACACTAAGCAGTTGTCAAGTGTTTAAAGTTCAAAACAAACCTGGGAGAAAGGCCCTATTGTGCCCATTGTTCAAGAGGTGCAAATCAAGCTAGACTGTTGTCCCATGGCTTATGTTGAATTTATATTTGATTCCTCATGCACAGTTTTGAATAATATATGATACTACTGATAGTGGTGTATTTTTTTTTCTTATTTTTTTAAACAATTTTATTTTAAGTTCCAGGATACATGTGCAGGATGTGCAGGTTTTTTTACATAGGTAAGTGTGTGCCATGGTGGTTTGCTGCACCTACAGCCCATCACCTAGGTATTAAGCCCAGCGTGCATTAGCTATTTTTCCTGATATTCTCCCTCTCCCCACCCACCCCTACAGGCACCAGTGTGTTTTTTTCCCCTTCCTGTGTCCAAGTGTTCTCATTGTTCAGCTCCCACTTATACGTGAGAACATGAGGTGTTTGGTTTCCTGTTCCTGTGTTAGTTTGCTGAGGATAATGGCTTCCAGCTCCATCCAGGTCCCTGCAAAGGACATGATTTCTTTTTATGGCTGCATAGTATTCCATAGTGTATATACCACATTTTCTTTGTAGTGGTATATTTTTTTCTGGTAAACATATGCGGCTTAATTATAGAATTTTGAATATGTCTTCATTAAAACAAACATTTTAGATAACCATCCAAATGAAGTGTTTCTTACTAACTACTAGAAGTTAGCTTCTAATTTGTAAATGGGAAGCTACTCAGATAACATCTTTGACTGGTATTTTTGTTGTATTATAATAATTAGGCAGTACTTGAACACTACTGTAGGAGCAGAAGTCAACTTGTCTATGTTAAGTTCACACATTTGGTCAGCTTTTGTTTGCTGAACACCTCGTGATACTCATATTCATTGTTAGTGTGCTATGGCAAACACTGGGTGAGAAGTCAAGTTGAGCTGCCCTCAAAGTTCTTAGGCTCTGGTAGGACAGACAAGTAAAGAAAAGTTTTCTCTGCAAACATAGAGTCCTTCTTCCCATTCCAGCTCCTGGTGGAGGTGTTCTGTAAACTACCACCAATTTCATGCAGTGCCTAACCAAAATGCAGCCTTTGCTAATATTGCCTTCCAGTGTGAGGAAATTCTAGATTTTAAAAACATATGTTCATGGCATCATTTAGCTGAATATAACAATATTACTTTTCATTCATGTGAACTGAGAAAGGACTTAGCATTTCTTCAAGTCTATTAAATTTGCCTTATACAAGAGTAGTCTTTTTACTTAATCTTTTTAAATCTCTTGATAAGTGATCAACCTCTACTTCCGTCCCTGCATCCTGGTGGGAGCCGTCCCAACACTACCAGCCAGTCAGCTGTAGTTGTGTCTATTTCTGGATTCTGTTAGACAGAGTTCCACTCTGTCCATTGTGGAGAAATGGCAAACAATGATCATAAAAGATAATCACCATGTTTAAAACATGTCGTTTTATATGTAAAGTTTTGCTTCAAGCTTAAACTTGAACATTCTGGGTTATAAATTTCTAGGAACATTTGACTATGTTTTAAATGTACAAGTGGACATGATTATGATGTCACATTTTAGAAAGGCTTTAAGTTATGTACAAACAGCAAAAAGGAGCTCTGACACACTGGTCTGGCCTTTTTCTATTTTCCCCTTTGAGGTTGGTTTCATGTTATTTGTAGCAAATAGCAGGTAAACTGGAAAAACTTCTAAATGTTTAATCACAATTTCCTTCATCCTTTACAGAGAAACTCATCACCTCCTACCATGATAGTTTAGGGACTCCCATATTACACTAAAGTAAATAATGTCAGATTATGATTTAAAAATGAAAATAAAAATTTTACACACAACCTAAAAGTATGACTACTTTGTTTCATACTAACCCTACATTGAAATTCTGATTAATCCTAAAGAAAGCCTCCACGACTTTTTTTCCCCTTAGGATTGCATTCAGATGGTCTAAAATATTAGCAGGCATTATTGCAATCTGCCCTCAGAGTTATCATTATCTTCATTTTGCATTAAAAGAAGACATGACTGTGCTTTTCTTGGAAGGCATGAGAGTTGTGGGAGAGGTTTGCAAAATAAACATCACCCCTTATATTGTGGAGGGGAAGGCATACACACGGTGCAGCAAAACGGAAACTTATATTATGCAACTTCATGGATGGCATCTGGGCAGACATAGTTTTTAACCAAACTTTGCTTTAAGGAGAAAGAAAGCACAGAATATTCTTTTCACAGGAACACTGGCAGGTGCAAAATCATGCACAGGTTGTCTCCATAATGTAAAGACTCAATATTGAGCAAAGTTAAACAAAATCTCTGCATAAGAGATGTAAAAGCTATTGGATTATTGCACTGACTTAATATAGAATGGCACTTTTCTTGTGTTACAAAAAACAAAACAGCACCAAAGCCTAAATAAAGGCATCTTATGGATCAAGCATGCATAATAACACGCAGTCTAACGGGTGTGGAGAAAGACCTACGGTGTGAGCAAGTTTGAAGGAAATGCATTTTAATCCTTCACTATCACGCTGCTTTAAAAGTTCTGGAAGGGCTTTTAGCATATCAGATTCACAATTATTATTCATAGTTTGTGATTTGGCTACAAAAGTATTAAAAACACTTTATTCTTTCAACAAAGTTGAATGTTTCTTTCCCATACATTCTTTCTTCTTATTTTGGCAGTGACAATTATTTTTTCCTTAATATCAAGTGCAAATATACAGTTAAGGACTTAATATTTAAACCCATGGCTTTATAGCATATGCAACTGATGATCATCAAATATATGTAAAAATATAAGAATTCAAGATTTTAGTTCCCTCTTGCTTTCAGAATTCTGGGCTTCTTATTGCATTTCAGTCTTTTTTGACATTGAGGACCTAATTTCTTTCAAACTCTTTCCATTAAAAATTAAATATTATTTTCAAAATTTGCATTTTTTTGGAACCACATTTTTCCTTCTGTGTTCTTCCAGGGAAAGGCAGAAAAATTGGGATTGTTTCTCCCCTGTGCCTGCAGGGGAGTCCCACTTTGCGCTAGCCAGGGCTTCAGAGGATACACATCTTCTACTGCAAATACCTAGGGCTCCATCTCCTACATATAAATATGCAAATACAGACATAGCCATATGTGCTTTCTATAGGGGTGTTAAGTTAGACCTTCAAAACAGAAGGTGGTCTGGAAATGGTCTCCCAGTTAGGATCAAAATACAAGATAGTTCACAGCCCTGCAATAAGAGGTTATACCACTCAGTCCACGTATCCCTTAATACATGGTGTTGTTTTATGAAAAGCTGTATCACTAAGTATAGAAATATTTAGGTTAAATATATTGTATAATTTTTGTATTTTATAATTTTTGAAATTATAATTTTTAATTGTTTTAATACTTCATTTTTAAAACACCAACTCTCCCTCTGTGGTTTACAAGAAAATTTTTAAAAGCTTTTCTTTCCTAGAAATGCCTTGTTTAAAAACTGACGACAACATGCTTCACACAGAGAGCAACTCGGAAGATAAGAATAAAACAGACAACTTATGTTATAACAGAAATGGCCCTTTTGTAAATAATATGCTTTCAGAATTGACATATTCATTCCACCTAAAACTATAAAAACGTATTTTGCATTTACTTTTGTGTAATGAAATAATAAGCACATGGCAACATGATTCTATCTTTGCAAAGCCTGTAGACTATATTAATTATGGCAGCTACTTGTATTTGCGATCATCCAGCTCACTGTTAAGAATAGCTATTTTAAAAATCATTTCTGCAAATATTCCCAGTAAGCCATAAAATGTGCCTAAAAAACAAATACTACTAATGTCAAGTGTGTTTTTTGTATCCATCAGTCTTTTTAAAAATATATTTTAGTAAGGTTATTTTGATAGATAACTTCAGGAAACTTTTCTAACCTGTTTTAAAATAGTCTGTCGAAAAAAATTAGGAACAAAGCCCAGTATGAATATAAATTATTTGTCAACATATGGTAGCAGAGGGCGTTGCCGAGCTCAAAGTCCTCACAAAGAGCAGGCATTGTCCCTGGTGATGAAGTTCTCAGAGTGAAGTTCTATGGCAGTGGCAAGAACTTGCTCGCATGTTCTGGGCTACAGCACTTGGTAAAGCAAGGGACAGCTGCAGCAATTCTACATAATTAGTCAAGGTCAGACACTGCAAATGGAGGACATTCACCATTTGTCAGGAGAACAATAGAAGGAGACCTAAGCATTCTCAACTGGGAATGGCTGTGAGCCGATCGCATTGAATATGGGGTGAAGCAAGCCTGCCCTCTTTTGTGCTCACTGGAAGGGGGGCAGCCACTCAGGACAATTCAAATGTTAGCACTAGCAAGGCTAACCAATGTCACAAAACACAATCTTGTTTTAACTACCAGAAGCATATGTTCATTGACACAGCGTAATGTTGGTGACACTTGAAGAAAACAGTGAAAGAAGAAATGAGAGAATAAATGTATTTTTTACGTGTGCTTGGGATTTCATGTTTCCTTCATCCATTCAATGGTATAATCTTTTAAATTACCAATTGATGCAATGTAATCCTTTAAATAAAGGGATGATTACTTTTAAATGAACAGTAGAGCTTTGGAATAAGGAAAAATATGTTGATTTAGGATGAAATGCTTTTGTCTTAATGGTTGCTTATAGAAGTGCTTTGTTTCTAAAAGGAAAAATTAAACACATTCAAATGGTTAAATAAAATAAATTTAGAGGAAAACTTTCGGTACTGATAGATATCTTAGTCCCACTAAAACATTCCAATCTGCCCAACAAGCAAGACTATAGTGTAATTTTTAAAGCTGAAAAAAGTCTGGGCTAGTTTTGAGTAAAAGGGAACAAGGAAATTGGTGTTTAAGTTGAGATCCTCAAAGGTTTGGGAAGTTAATTTATTTTTAAATGCCTGCATCATATCCAGTAAAGAGGAAAGCTTTCAGTTTGCCTCTGTCCTTGTTTTTGCGTTGCCCTTTCCAACTTGTGTAACGCTGAGCAAAGAGAGGACACGTGCTGGCCTGAGGCAGGGCAACCTGGGGTCCGCTGAATGCTCACTGGGCATCCTCTGCCTCCTGCCCCAGAGCAGGCCTGTGGGGATAAGCCAGGACCACCTGGCAAGAGGGGCCACTGGGCTGTGGGCTGCAGAGATTGCTCATCAGCCCGCTCTCCTGTATCAAAATTTCCAGGTGACATTCGTTGTTCTTTGGACTCAGGGCCCTCATTAGTGTCTCATTATAATGTCTTCCCACAAATCAGATTTATTTCAGTCCATGCACTTTGCAACAGAATTTCTTCCTGCAGTGTGAGGCAAAAAGAAAAAAAAAAAGGCAGTCAAAGAATGACTAAAACTAAGAAGAAGTTAGTGTCTCTCCTCTCATTCTCTCTCTCTCTCTCTCTCTCTCTCACACACACACACACACACACACACACACACAATCTGTTAGAAATTACAGCGTGTATTATGTTTATAGAAGACTCCAGAGGAGAGAGGAGGTTTACCACCTTTCAATTATACATTACAGGAATTCATTATCTCATTATGTAACAAAACAATATATTTTAGCCTTTTACCACACTTTCATTTTCAAATGAATAAGTCAGAATAAGAAGAAACTACAAGATCCTTTCCCATTGCTGCAATCAAGGCAAGTGAATTATACATTATATATAAATTTCCAGGATTTTATAAGAAGGAACTGTAGGTGTGTGTACCCATGCAGGTATCCAGTGTACACATGCTGATGCACAGACATGCACAGAGAGTTTGGATCATTTTCTTCCATCCTTTCAGCTAAAAGAATAATCTTCAGTTTTCTCTCTCAGGAGCCCTTCTTACCTCTACATAAGATGAAAAAGGAAGAACGAAACAGCACAAAACATGTCATCTCTAATATTAGAACCATTTCTCCTACATCCTTCACATCCTCCAGATTTTCTCCTGTGTCTTCCAGAGGAAATGATAAGAGTCTGCTGTGTAATTTAGGTAAATCCCCACATACAAGCATACAAACTTCACTCTCGGTAAGGTTAATAAAGATCATGACCTATTAACTTTTTTATTTTTCCATAGTGCAGTTTATCTGAGGGCATAAGAAACTGGCAACTTCATGTAACCATGGAAAATTATGTTCTTTGAATTCTCACTGAAATATATTCAGCAATTAAAAATGAAATACACTATTAGGTCAACTCTTCCTTTGTAGTATTTGCTTCGTGACTCTTTATTTAAATTTAGAAGAAATGCTGCTATTTCTACGTAGCAGAAATACATTTGTTGCAGTTTCTTTAGGATGACTTTTTAGAAAAATCCTCACAAGTGAACCCGCTGTGCAGTACCACCCTGGTATCCATCCCTTCATCCACTAACTACTGTACTAAGTAGGTTCCTGGCAGTTAATCATGTCAGGGAAAATGATACACAAAGCACACCAGGCTAGCCATTGTTTCAATTTAATCTGAAAGGGGAATAATAACAGCTAATGTGAGATTATGATTCAGCATGTTTATTACAATGCCATTATGTCTGATTATTTTTATTTCAGTCACTAACACATGCAATTAACACAGTCTCTAAGGACTTAAAGGCAGTTCTATATTTATTTCTGATCTGAAATGCGACTAGAATTGATTAAACTAATATGAAGAAATTATATTTATCATTAAGCATCCTCTAGTTAAGCCTCAGCCTTTGATAAATGAAGAATGGTTTTTACAGCTGGATAGAAGTACATTCAGACTCAACTAATTTAACCCTAAAGACAGCCATACACATGTAATATATAGATAACTCACTACTTCACAAAAGACAAAATAATTTTCACCAGTTAGTTTTCTCTGAATGGAAAGAGGAAGCAAGCATATTTCGAAGGAAAACTAAAATGATATTAGTACTAAAGACAGTCAACTTTGTGCTTAACTTTCTTAAGTTTAGAAAGAGTACTTAATGTATTATTTATAATCTCTAATTATAACATATTGCATATGATCTCTATCCCTCCAGACGGTTAATTTTAGACTTGTCTGCAACTGATCATAAAGTCACCCTAAAGTGAATTAACTAAATAATTCTGGACAAGGGATACACTGTGCTTTTCTCTTTCTAAATTTGGAAGTGCCTTAAAATTGCCACTCCCTCCTTTAGCATATATAAAGTTCCGCATATTAACTGCAGAAGGAACGGGGGCTGAAAAGGAAAACTGGCTCCTCTAAGCTAAAGCTTGTTCTAATTTTTCAAATTAATGCATCTAATTTTCAAATATTGGGTAAAAAAATTCTAAAAGTCTAGGAATCTGTAAATTTGTTATGTGGTTTAAAAATGTCCTCTTTATGCCATAAAGTAATTGTTTTCAGCTTTCAAGTATCTTAAAGCTGTAATTATTATCATTAATCTTTTTTTAAAGACCAGACTTAAGTTACTTCCTGGTAGTGAATTTTAATGACTACCACAGTATCCCTAATGGGATCCTAGTGACCTAAAATAATTAATGCTCCTCAGAAAGGGCCAGCATTGTAAATCAGGAGCATGCTGGGAAAATCTTGCAGACCCAACCCCACAATGCGGGACTGTACCAGCCACAGGCGGATGTGGGATTTTCCACTCTTGGGTTTACATTCAGCCCTCAGAGCTAAATCTTTGCCTCTGTAGAGACAATCACAGAGTCAACCATGGGTCGATGACGCTTTATTGCTGCTGTTTTTGTTTCCTCTCCACTCTTGCATTTTCTCTATGCAAATCACTAACTAACTATTCATCCTGCCTGTGGTTTCTTGGGTTCACGCTCCACAAGCCGAGAAGATTGCAACACTGATGAGGTTTTATGATGAGAAAGGGGGTTGTCTGCTTAGCTGAGAGCATGGCTTCCAAAGCACCTGCCTGAGAGAATAATAAACATGCACACGCGGACATCCACGTGCACTGCAGAGTTGGAATGTGCTTTTCTGAAGTCTAACAAATGTATGCAATTCTTCATTGTTTCTTAAGATACTAACAAAGAAAGGGTTAATCATTAGCATAAAAATTCCACCAAAATTCCACAACCAAATAATTTATTGTCTGCAAGAATGTGAGAACAAAAGAGAGAAAAGCTAACTTCTACAATTCTTCAGGATATACTTATGCTGTAGGAAGATTTGGTATTTTACATTAGACAACTCTTAAACTATCACTTGAGTTATCTCAGCATGTGACATCATTGAATACAGTTCTAGAATTCAAAATCCACAGAATGAAAGAGGCATGCACTTAAACAATGGTATTATTAGTGCTGTGACCAAATTGTTTCTTCTCAGTTAACTCTGATTTTTTCCCTCTTCTTTTAATTTTGTAATGACAGTCACTATATTTCTTAGCTCCATTCCAAAATATTAATTGGGGAGCTGCTCATTTATAATAGTGCCAAACTTCTGACAGACAGAAATTATAAAAGAGGCCCCAGAAAAGCATCAGAAAAAAAGGGAAACTTTTAAACAGAAATGGTAATTTGAAATACTAACCCTAGGTTTAAAATTTAGAAAAGGCCTGTTTTCTGGAGCAGTCATCTGGACGGTCCAACAGCTCCCTCTACTCCTCCAAGAGGGAAATATGAAACACAGCAGGGCTATGTGGATGTGTGAGCAGCCCAGGCTTGGGGACAGCCACGTGTTTCCTTGTTCCAGCCAGGAGCTCCAAAATGGCCTTGTAAGTACAGCCTAGGCAGAAGCCGATGAAACCCCCCCATAAACGCTACCCAGGTAAAACCTGCCACAAGTTTCTCTTCATTAGCTGCCTTGATGACTGGCCGGAGGTAACAATTACAGGGAGTTATTTTATGGCATTATTAGTGAAAAGAGTATTCAAAGGTGGCTCCATTTGTCATGCCTTATTAGCAAAAGCATGGGAAAATATTAAAATAGCAATAAAGTCAACCTCCCAATAAAAGTTCTGCCAAATCGATTTGACTTTCCCATGTTTCCCTTTATACCAGCTCCTTCCAGTTTGAAAGAAATGAGACTGCAGGGAATATGTGTATATACATATATATATATATAATATTATATATATATTATATATATACACAATATTATAGATATAACATTTGTCCATATGTGCATATATTTATAACATTTGTGTATATGTGTGTATATATATCACTTGTATATGTATATATCAAACATTTATGATAAATTTATTTATCCTACTCAAAACTTTCCATGTTTTATTTGTCCCAAAGACCGCTTATGGCAATTAATTACATGCTATCTAATTCATATATTTAACATTTTCAAAACATGTTTCCTCTGGGAAAATGATTAAATATGCAATTATTACTAGTTAAACCACACTTATCACTTGTAATCATTTTCCCAGGATACCTCTTGCTTGCTGTGGATTAGCTTCCACTTCGAGTTCTTTTCCTGGCAAGTGTGGTATTCATTCATTCACCCATCCATTTACTCATTAAACATTACCAAGGACCTTCTGTGGTCTGAGTGGGCCCTGGGACATGCCTGGGAGCTCTGGGAAAGAGAAACACATCGACTGCTCAGTGTTACGCAGTGAGGAAAGCAGGCAGAGGCGACCAGAGTTAGAGCTGCATGTCAAAGAAAATGAACATGCCAGCCTGGCACAGTGGCTCATGCCTGTAATTCCAGCACTTTGGGAGGCCAAGGCGGGCGAATCACGAGGTCAAGAGTTCGAGACCAGCCTGTCCAATATGGTGAAACCCCGTCTCTACTAAAAAATACAAAAATTAGTTGGGTGTGGTTGTGTGTGCCTGTAGTCCCAGCTACTTGTGAGGCTGAGGCAGGAGAACCGCTGGAACCTGGCAGGCGGAGGTTGCAGTGAGCCGAGATCGTGCCACTGCACTCCAGCCTAGGCGACAGAGCGAGACTCCTTCTAAAAAAAAAAAAAAGAGAAAGAAATGAACGTGCCTAGGAGAGGCATAGGCACACAACTGTAGTTTCATTCCTGTTGTACAAGGCAGCCATGGCCTGAATTAACTGTGTGTGTGTGTGTGTGTGTGTGTGTGTGTGTGTGTGTGTGTTTGGTAGTCTAATGTCTTCATGTGCATATTTAGGGAGTATTGACTTTTGCATACAAGGTACACAACTATTACTCTAAGTTAAAAAAATGCTGTCTCCCATAGTATAATTCTTTCTCATTTCCTCCTCACTGTACACACATACACATGCACACTCAACGTAATACAATCATTTATCAAATTAAAACAAAACCGAATTACTTAGGCTTTGTGCAGTACTAACAAAGAAATAGCCTTGTAAAAAATATGAGTTTATTAGCACCCCATCCTCCCAATGTACATTGATAGGAAATATAATTAAATCAGCATTTTTTACTACTCACTCAGCATAAATTGCCGCCAGCTCTGCAAAACTCATAAAATGCATTGTTTGTGTTCAGGAAGACAATAGTCTTTGAGGCTGAAATCTTTTTTTCTTCCAATTTACAAAGAATCTCTGTGCCAAAACCTTGGCAAATGGAGGAAAAAGGGTGTCTAGCTTCACCCCTGCCATGCCACCCAGAGATTCTCCTCCTGGCAATTGTCAGTGCCCTGTGTTCGTGTCAATGAACCAAGAGCTGACACGTGGTGGCTCTGCTAAGTCACTAATCATTTGACATCTAACATTTCAGACATAATAAATCCCACCAACCGAGAGGCAAAAGACCACATATTCTATTGCCTGGTCCCTAAGCCTTCCAGTCCATTTGAACAGGTACTGTGTTGGCTTGAAAAGCTATAACAAAATCCCACAGACTGGGTGACTTGGACAACTGAAATTATTTCTCAGTTCTGGAGGCTGGAAGTCCATGCTGGCAGATCTAGTGTCTGGTGAGAAGGCCTCCTCCCTGGTTTGGAGATGGCCAACATTTCACTGAATCCTCAAATGACCTTTCCTCAGTTCATGCTTTTAGAGAGACAGAGACAGATCTCTTCTTATAAGGGCACTAAATCCATCACGAGGGCCCCACTCTTATGACTTCATCTACATCCGCTCACCTCCCAGAGGCCCCACCTCCAAATGCCATCACTAGGGGCTAGGGCTTCAACATAGGAATTTTAGAGGGAAACAAGCCTTCAGCCAGTAACAGGTACTGTAATCCTTTTATATTAATATGACTTCTGAAGTTCACTTTTTTTTTTTTTAGAATCGCAGACTGTGTCAAAATGGTGCAGAGTAGTTTTAAAAGACTCCTACATAAAATAAAATAAATAAAAAATAAGACAGACCCAGCTTAAAAAGGTACCATGATTCCCAAATGTCCTCAGGACAGCTGGAAATTCCTTGGGGATAGAAGGTGCCCTCACACTCCAGCCCCCCACGCCACAATGAGAGCAGAGGCTTGCCCAGGGCCTTGCCAGCGCAGTGCTTGCTGTGGCCTCAGCTATCCTCACTCATAGTTCATAATTCTAATACTTTGGGCAGGAGTAGCCACAGCATCACTTTGGCACAGCCTTTTCCCGACTCCCGTGGTGATGTTTTGCAGGATCTCTCCCCAAGCTCTCCCTGGCATTTCCACACACCCCGCCCTGAATAATTTTCTTTGAACCTCATCGCTACGTGAGATGATTTGGAGGTCTGCCTTGAAATCCCAATTTTTTTCTATTGACTGAAACGAGTTCCTTAATTCTGCTCGACTTGAGTTTCTTCTTATATCGTACATGAGCTCATGCTATTAAGAACAATCGTGGCGGCGCTGGGACTGAGGACAGAAGCAACTGCGTAATGTGCAGTCCCGCACAGCAGAGGCATTCCCTGCGCCAGCATCCTGCAGAAGAGCCGGCAAAGAGAGGCGCGCGTTGAATTAAAATCCGGGGCAGCCCCCGGCTTCTCGCTGAGCACCCACGACCAACAATGCTCAGAAGTGGAAAGTGGACCAACTAAGAGGCAACCCTTCCTGCTGCCGCTTCCGCAGTCAGAAGGTGAAGACAGAGAGCAAACCTCCAGGAGAGGGCCCTGCTCCACTTTCTCCGGGACATGGACGGGGCAGGTGACTGTTTCACGCTGTCATGGGACACATCAACTTCCATCCCTGCTTTGCTACATTAAATATAATATAAAAAGTAATATAATAAAAAAAAGTAATATAATAAAAAAAGTAAGCCCTACGGTGGAGCTTACTTGAAGAAACTGAAATTTTGAGCAGGTGGGCTCTTTGCATACGTAGGAGAATCTTACCCACGCTTGAAGGGTGCAGGTTGTCAGTGTTGAGGAAACGAAAACTTCAGCCAAATCAAATGTAAAGGAGTTTAATTGAGCAGTGAACGATTCGCGAATCGGGCAGCCCCCAGAATCACAGCAGATTCACAGACTCCAAGGGTGCCTCGGGGTCAGAACAAATTTACAGGCAAAAAAGGTAAAGTGATGTACAGGAATCGGAAGTGAGGTACAGAAACAGTGAGATTGGTCACAGCTCGGTGTTTGCCTTATTTGAAGGCAGTTTGAATATTCAGCAGTCCATGAGTGGTTGAAGTATGGCTGCTGGGATTGGCCGACACTCAGCCATTGTTACAGGCGCATACTATCAAGTTAGGTTTTCAATTTTGTCTGACTATTAAGCTAGGTGGCAGTTCATCCACAAGGACTGATACAGAGAAGTATGGAGCCCTTCTCAGGCCCTATGTAGTTTGCTTTAACAGTGTCAATGGTAAGTGTGGGCGGCTGAACCACAAGCTTCCGTGCTCCAGAGCCTCTCCACTTAGCAGGTGAAAGCTGTGCTACCCTTTGTGACCACAATTTCTGAGCCTCCAACTCACAACCCAGACTCCAAACCCATCAGGACACACTTTCAGGTGAGCTTCTGAAAAATAAAAGTTCATAGATTTTAAAATAAAATGTGATCCTGGCTGACTGGGTGTCAATCTGCAAATTGACAGACAAATTAAAGGTCCCCATAACACATAAAGTATTTATTAGGAAATCCTTAATTCTCACAACTTCCTGTTCTTCCTCCAATTCTGTTCGAATCCCACTGGGTGCCTGTCTGCAAACACTTGAAGCAGAGCTCTTCAAGGCATGGGTCAGCCTTTGCTGGCTAGAAACGAGTTCTGGGAAGCAGAGCCATGCTGAGGAGCAGGGACCTGTTTCTTGTCTGGTCAAATTACCCCCAATGAAACAAGGCCCAGTGGGATAAGCCCCTAGTTTTTCTTTTCTCTTACCTTTCAGACTTCTGAGAAACTCTAACCCACCATCACAGGACCCATCCCCAACACGTCAATGAAATAAATTCCTTACACTGAGACTAAAGAGATATTCTCTTTCTTTCTCTCTCACTCTTTCTTTCCTTTTTTTTTTTCTTTCTTTTTCTCTCTCTTTCTCTTTCTTTCTCTCTTTTCTTTTCTTTTCCTTCTTTCCTTCCTCCCTCTTTCTTTCTCTTTCTTTCTTTCTTTTTCTCTTTCTTTCTCTCTCTCTGTCTTTCTTTCTTCCTTTTTTTTTTTTTTTTTTGGCAGGATCTAATTCTGTTGCCCAGGCTGGAGTGCAGTGGCACAATCAGGGCTCACTGCAGCCTCAATCTCCCAGGCTCAAGTGATTCTCCCACCTCAGCACCCTGAGTAGCTGGAACTATAGGCATGTGCCACGAAACCCAGCTAATTTTTTTGTAGAGACGGGGTTTCACCATGTTGCCCAAACTCGTCTCAAACTCCTAGAGTCAAGCGATCTACCCACCTCGGCCTCCCAAAGTGCTGGGATCATAGGCCTGAGCCACCTCATGCAGCTAAGACTATAGAGATTTTCTGTCAAGATAAAGCTTCCTCTACTGTGATACAGATGGACGGTGGGGCGAATTGGGGATGGAAGGTGAGCCAGGAGCAGTAAAGATGAGATTGACTCTGTGGGCATTTTCCTCTGGTAAACAGGGTGGCACACACAGCTGGCCAGTGGACCAAGACTGGCACTGCAGCTCCTGAAGGCCAGCAATTCTCACCCACACAGTGAGCCTGGGCAGAACAGCAGAGAAAGCAAGTGAGCCAGGTCTGCCCCACAGACTGCGTTCTCTCCTTTCTCCGTCTCTCTGTCTCTCTCTCTCTCTCCAGGAAAAAAAAAAAGGAGAAATGTATTTACAAATCAAAATAGATGGTGCCTACATAAAGCACAGACTTTATATATAGTTACAAAAATACTGTATGATTCAACTTACATGAAATCAAAGGATAGACAAAAAGAATCTGTGCTAGTAAAAGTCAGAAGAGTGATACTGAAGAGAGATTGATGGGAAAAGGGTGCCAGGGGGCTTTCTGGATGAAGGAACTGACCTATGTCTTATTTTGGGTGGTGATTACTTAAATGCATGCAATTGTCAATACTCATTGTCCGGAACACCCAAGATCTGTGCATCTTACTGTATGCAAATTACACCTCAACAACAACAATGGTAAACTTCTACGCTTTCTTTATCTGCTATATTACTAGACTAGCACTCGATAATGTTGATTTTTTTAAAAAACAAAATAACCTCAGCTCTGAAATCTGATCTCATTGGGCAGCAGCTGGGCTTTCATTTGCAGGTTTCTTGAGTGTTCTTTGCGCCCCGTGACACTGTGGAGTTATGTGTAAATAAATAATGGTGGAAGCAGCACATTGGAACACTCATTTAACCTGTGAATCGCAAGGTTATTTTTGTAGCTGTGTCCTGTCTTCCAGCGTGGAGGGTGATTTATGGTTTTCAGCTGAGCTTCATCATCATTGTTCTCACCTTTGTTTCCATCATAGTTAATTAAAGGGAAGGTCATTGTCACCTTATGTTTTAAACCTTCTTAACATAATATATCACCCTTGGTACACTTTAATAAGGGGATTTGTGAAGGAATGGTGTAATAGGAAAAAAGTTTACGGCATAATCCATCCTGTTCACAATTACACTTTGGCTATTGCACATAATGAAAGTTAATAAGTAGACAAAATGAAGGGTCTGTCTGGGGATTCATTCAAGTGTTGATTAATTGGCTGGGTGATGTAATGGAACAAGAAGATACCTCGCTTTTCTAAACTGCAGGCAAATGTGGCCAAAATAAACTCTATTTAAAGGACAATATCTCCTTCATTCTTTCATTGCAAATTGTCACCCCCAAACAATACGAAATTAATTAAACAACTGTTTATTGAATGCCTTCCACGTGCCAGGCACAATAAGAAACCTCGGCCAGAAAGGGTGAAGTAAGATCCTGCTCCCATCCCCAAGGGGACCCGGGCTCATGTTGGTGAGATTCAAGGAAGGACAAATTATTTATTCTACATGGTTCCTCCTGAGGATACAAGAATTAGTTAAGAGTCATAAGAATGACTGAAATAATATTATGTACGCCAGGCACATCTGCCAGGAAAATGTTAAATCCTTTCTCCAAAACCATTTATTTTATTTAACAAACACTTTAAAACTGAATAACAAAAGACATAAATTGTTTTAAGCATTTTCCAAATAGTGAGTCATTTGATACCCACAACATCCCTAGTAAGGAAGATACTAATAGTATTCCTGTGTTGTACATGAAGAAACCGAGGCAGAGAGGGATCAGGTAATTGACCCAAGGTTGTGTAGCTACCAGGTGATACAGCAGGGAGCTGAACCCGTGCAGGCACTTTCCAGGATCTGCTGCATATTCATGAGGCTATGCTACCTTCAGACTAACGTGTAAGTTTCAGAAAATAATGTATTTTGCAAAATGTTATGTTTATGGGGATTATGTTACATGAAGATCTTTTCTGTAAAATTTTCTGTATCTCCAGCAGCCATCGGTCCTGTTAAATAACATAACTCACCTAAAGCAGAGAATCCATGGACCAAGTAGAAGTAAATTGCTGACCCAGTTAAAATCTATGGAGAATGTGTTCTATGGCATATCCACCAGTATACCTTCAAAAGGAAAGAGGTTATGTCCAAGCGAAGATGAGGAATATCTGAGGTGAAACTTCAAACATCTACAGAAACATTACAGTGCTGGCTCAGCAATGGCGTGATTGCTGTTGGAGCTGTCAGCAAGCCCACTTTTGATCTGCATCTCTCCAGGATGAAGGTGGATACAAGTTTTCATAATGCAAAAGACAGATGTGAACTAAAACAAATCACAAATAGTCAAATAGGAATTTGTTCTGGAAGGGTCCCCTACAGTCCCCATTCCAGAGTTCACACCATTCTGTAATCCCCTGCCCTTGAAAGCCTGCGGGACCTGAGGACTCACTTCATGGAAGCAGAGTGCAGCAGAGGTGCTGGGGTGTTCATGGGCTCCAGAGATGCAGCTTCTGTGTCAGGTGTTTTCTTGTACTTGTTTATTGTGACGCAGGCAGGTGTAAGGTTGTGAGCTACCCTGTGAAGAGGCCCATGGGAGAAGAAACCAAGGTCAGGTTCTGGCCAAAGCCAGCAAGGGACTGGATGCTGCAACATTCTTGCTGCAACAACTCCAGGAGTGAGTTTGGAAGTAGAACATCCCCCTTCACAGGTGAGTTTCCAGATGAGACCACAGTGCAGTGTGACACCCTCCCTGCAGCCTCATGAGGGATCTTGGGCCAGAAGCACCCAAGGAAGCTGCACCCACCTTTCCACCCACAGAAACAGTAAGATAATATGGTTTTGGTTGTAAAACATTAAATAAATTTCAGGGATAATTTGTTATGCAGCTATAGATAATGAAACAACTTTACTCCACACATTTATTTTCTACCAAATACCAATAAACTGAGCAAGACATTAAAGAAAAATAGATGAGCTAGCCTGTGCCTTCCAGGAGTTCAGAATCTTGTGGAGGACTGTTGAATCCGTGATCACAAAATTGTCCTGATAAAAGCCTGCATTGTATCACGTCAACAACATGGAGCCCGGGGGCCCCTGAGAACTTGTGGGTAACGGACTTGACACAGGAAGTCCTGACTGATGGAATACAGGTGTGTAGCATTGGCCAGTATCTTTATGCTTCATTTAGGGTCACCAAAACAGAGAGGATTAGCTGCAATGGGAACAGATGACTTTTTTAATCTTGTAGATGGACATAAGCCTGGTAAATCTGGGTGGGTTCCTGTAGATTGGAAAACTTTAGCATGCCTGCCCTTTTGTTCATCTCCCATTCCTTTACTCAGTATTTGGGCTGCAGTAATGCAGTGAAAGAATGGCACGGGAGGGACAACCTAAAGAATTCCAGGGCTGCTCTTCCTCCAATAAATGCTTATTTAGCACCTCTGTGTACCAGAGGTGGTGCTGGTGCTGGGATGCATAAGAGAAAAAGCCTTGCCCTTGCAGAAAAGGTTATGCGAGAGAAAGAGAAGGGCAAAGCCGAATGCATTGAACACTGAACACCTGCTTTGTGCCAGGCAGTCAATGCTTTACATGTAAAATCTAGTTTATTCGGTTAGAATTGAGGCAGCCAAGGTTTGGGAAGGTTGAGAAAATTACTCCAAGTTGCATGAGTTAGTTTTGGAATCAAGATCCAAACTCAGTTCTAATTAATCAATTGAGTCTGAAGCCCCATGAGAGATGATAGTTGGAAGTTGAGCAACATATTTCCTTGAAGGTAGGGCATCCCCTGAGCACCTGCCCCTGCTGAGCCTCGTCCGTGTTTGCAGCAGGTGCTGGGACTGGAAAGGTCTCTTTCCATCCTTCTAAGTCCCTGCACCATCTGCCATGCAGAAGATCATCGGGCAAAGAAAAACAAAAAGACAGCTGAGGAAGAAAATGGGAAAAAAAAAGAGTTGGGTGGTGAGAGTTTCAGAGCACAAGGTGGCCTTTCGGTGTGCTTTACACCTCTCAAAGGCAGAGAATGAAACGACAGCCACACATAGGGAATCCACTGGGCCACCTTCTCTCCTTTCCCTGCCTCCACTCAGCCAGCGGCTCTCATCTACTCAATGAGTGTCTCATCTCAGGAGAGGTGGGGACATTGCCTGCCAGTATCTGTTCAAGGTGATACTTCCTCTACTTAGATCTGGCACCTTCCTTACATGCAAACAGAGCAAAACCCAAGCCCTTGCCTTGGTGCTGAAGATGGAGCTGGCTTCCTCCCTCAACACTGGGCCATATGGAAAACCCTAAGACTATTTTAAAGGTTAATGAAGTTATAATAAAGGAAAAACATCTAAATTCAAAATACATCTTCTGCACACTGATGACTTTTAGTCATCTGTTGCCTGTATTTGTGTTCTAAAGGATGCTAAAAGGTCTTCAAAGGTGTTACAAGCTCACTCAGAGCTCTTTCATGATAATTTCTCCTCCAACATGAACCTCTGTGTTTGCCAAAATACCAGTTATTCATTCATAATTTGCATCTCCAACAGAGCCTCTTTATATCAATTCTAAAAAGGAATAGGATGCTGGGTATATATCTATTTGTTTCTTGGGGAAATATTTTTACTTTCCAATAGTAGGAAAGAGGAATATTTTAATAGATATTTTGAAACACGAGTCCGGTGGGATTCTTGTTCTCTTATTGATGTGGAATGCAGAACAAATATTCATGACAAGGGCACTGCAGCTTTATCCATCCGAGGACACAAACTAGCCTCACTGGCTCCTGTACGACCTTCTTCCTTGCTGGCCTGTGGGAGGGGAGTTGGATGGATGGCCCATAGGGCCCTGGGAACCTCTTCCTTGCTGACCTGTGGGAGGGGAGTTAGATGGATGGCCCATAGGGGATCCTGGGAACCTCTCCCTTGCTGGTCTGTGGGAGAGGAGTTGGACGGATGGCCCATAGGACCCTGGGAACCTCTTCCTCGCTGGCTTGTGAGAGGGGATTTGGACAGATGGCCCATAGGGCCCTTGGCGTGGTACTCTCTCTCCATAGTTTATTGTTAAAAGTAGCCTGCACTACTCACCAGCTCTGGGGCCTTGAGTAAGTGACAATCACTTTAAGCCTCAGTTTCATTATCTGTGAATGTATCAAACACCCACCCTATAAGTTGAAGACTTAAAAAAAGATGATAACTTTTAAGAAACACGTACCAAGCAACTGTCACAGAATAGATGCTCTGTTTATAATGATAATTATTAGTTATGCTTCTTAAATTCAATGATTGTTATTTACATTCATGACGCATTACAATGGTGATTCCTGAATCTCCATAACAAAGTGAAAATGTTACACTGGTGGAACTGGCAAATAAAAATGTATAATCTGTCTGTGAAATCCTTTGAATGATATGTTTGTGAGATCAAAATGGCACACTTCAACTCCCTTCATCCATTGGAGGGTTGGGCAAAGACTTTCCAAGGCCTGCAAGAGGAGAGGTCAGGTGTGTTCATCTCTCTGCTCTGTCTCTGGGCACTGTGACTGGCACAAGCAGGTGCTCAAAAGGACTGGATTCTGTAATGCCTTTAAAAATATTAGAGAAACCATCTGATATCATTTGGCTCTGTGTTCCCACCCAAATCTCATGTTGAATTGTATAATAATTCCCAGTGTTGAAGGAGCGGCCTGGTAGGGGATGATTGAATCCTGGGGCAGGCTTCCCCCTTGTTGTTCTCATAATAGAGTTCTCATGAGATCTAGTTGTTTGAAAATGTGTAGCACCTTCCCCTTCTCTCTCTCCCTTCCTCCTGCTCTGGCCAGTGAAAATGTGCCTTACTTCCCGCTTACTTTTTGCCATGATTTTAAGTTTCCTGAGGCCTCTGCAGCCATGCAGAACTGTGAGCAATTAAAGCTCTTTTCTTTGTAAATTACCTTTCTCAGGCATGTCTTTATAGCAGCGTGAGAGTGGACCAATGCACCATTCCTTCTAGTTGTTTTGAGAATGCTCCAAGGTGGTGGAATTCCCCTGAATTCCTACCTGGAGGAATGTCTACTTCGTCTTTGAAGGTTTCATCCTTTTCTCTTTCTTGGCTTATATTGAGGAACGGAGGAATTATCTTAGACTAACTGAGTTTCAATTTGACTCTTTTTTATGGCAGAATCTCACAGGCAATTTTTCTTGTTCAGTAAGTATAGCACAGAGATTAGTATCACTTATTGTGATCCTTATTGTGATCCTAGTCCTTGAGAAATGTGGGAGTTTAAGAACATGAACATGCATGCATATATAACAACTGGAATTTGTACATATTCTTTAGCAAGTCAGGGAGAAATGCTGAGTCAGAGCCCCAGGAAGTTGAAAGCAGGGTTGTAGGTGATGAGGTGAGTCTGCATTAATGAGGAAATCACTATGCTACTCAGGCTGATTTAGTGAGTTCTTTGTCCACCGTTTCCTTTAGTTTTATGAGCATATGTAAGGTAAGTGAATTAACAACTTTTCTAGTTAAGCCCAGTGCCTGGGTTTCCTAGTACACAGTTCCTATTAATTTTGTTTTTCTATAAGCGGGCTATGCTGTCTTGTTTCTTTGCATGCCTCACAGTCTTTTTATTAAAAGTTGGAATTGTAAATATTGTAACATGACAATTCTGTAAATCAGATTCTTCCTTCCCTGGGATTTGCTGCCTGTGATGGCCTATTGTTGTCTTCCTTTCTGCTGGCCTCTCTAAACTAGAGCTCCAGTTTTCATGTATGTAAAATGAAGACACCAGTCTAGTTAAATTTTGTCCTATCCTAAACTTCAGTGATCTGCCTTAGAAGCGATCATCAGTTCTTTCTTTCCTGACTCTGAGCGAGAATTAAACAGTATCTCACTCGTGTCTTCCTTATCACTCCTGGGGGAGCATTTCCCCTGCCCTTTAAGTCTCACAGCAAAAGGAATAGAATGTGCTCTGAAACCCAGAGGTCTTACCTCTGCTAAGTCAGACTCGGTGACACAGACGTGCAAGCCAGCAGATAAATTATTTAGTGTTGGACAAAGAGCAATAAACCAAACAGCAATGTTTCATTAAATACATTTCCAACTCTTTATAATTGACTGTCCTTCTTTCTCCCTTATTTCCCTTCTCTAGCTAGCTCCACGTTCCCTGGGCTCACAAGACAGATCCACTTTGTCTTAATCTGCCTTTCAGAAATGCCCTCCAAACTCAACTCTATGGTCACAAAAGGAAGTCTGTAAAACACAGAGCTTGCTAAAGTTTTGCAAAGTGCTTCCTCATTTGTCCATGTCATAAGCAAGCTGGGATTTTGTAAACAACTGTTAAGATCCAAGTAAAGGGGCCAGGTGCATCTCTCCCTGTCCCCAAGTGATTAAAAAAAAATGCATGAAACAATGGCTACTATAAAATTCCTCAAGATGAACGTGTTGTTTTTAAATACATCTTCTTGAGCCCCCTTGCCCTTGCTGTCTTGTAAAGGTAAATAATTCTCCCAAAGAAAGCTTCTCAAAGTCCCCCAGACTGCTTAAAAGCCATGTTCATATCTGTCTCAGTTCAGGTTGCTATAGCAAAAATAGCATAGACTAGGTGCTTGAACAACACAAATTTATTTCTCACAGTTCTGGAGGCTGGGAAGTCTAAGATCTAGGTGCCAGTCTGTTCAGTTCCTGGAGAGAGTCCTCTTTTTGGTTTCTGATGGGTGACTTCTTGCTGTGTCCTCACATGGCAGAGAGAGATCTTTTTTTCCTGTGACTTTTTATGAGGGCTGATTCCATTTATGAGGGCTCCAACCCTCATGACTTACACCCCCATAAAGCTCTTCCTCCTCATATCATCTCACTGGAGATTAGGATGTCAATGTATGAATTTGGGGTAACACACACATCCGGTCCACAGCATCATCTCTCTGTGTCTCCTCTGCAGCCACCTCAGCTGTGCCATCCCCAAGCTGCTTCCACAGGCTGCTGCACACAAAGTACAAAAACACCACTGTGTCTCTGTGACCCCAAGGATCTTGGTCATGATTTGACAGTCGCCCAAATCGCTCATGTAATATTTTCAGTCATAATCAATGTACTTTTTCAGATTACCTGGTGACTTTATTAAGATACTTCTGTAGTGAAAAATTGCATAATAAAATTTACGTTCCAAGATTATCAAACTCCTTTAATGGATGACTTGCAGAATACTCTCTCTTCTTCAATCTTCTGGTTCATTCCGAGGGACCAAATTTTCTCCAGCTTTGATCTTTAACTTAAAATTTCAAACAGGAATAGCCTTGTTAAGTTTATGCTAATTGAAACAAATAACAGCATTGTTGATTTATCAGGACAAGAGTGTATTTGATGTTCTGTTAGAATGCTGCTCACTGGACCTTGCATTGGAACACTGCTCACTGGACCTTCTGTTGAATACTTCTCACTGGATCATAAGGCGCTCTTTTCTGAGGTTTCTGCCAGGTCTACTCACTGAGCACTGGGCTTTTTAAAACTTTCTCTTTGCAGAAGAAACACGCATTTCAGAGTGTCCTCACAGAGAGGCAGATACTTTTCCTCTCTCTGTCTCCACTGGCCAAAATTAGATTTTGCAATTTTAGCACTTCTCTAAATAAAGAATTGTCTGCTTCCTGGCTGAATAACAAACTTCATAAAATAATGATTAATAACTAAAGCTGTTTGGTCGTATCTAAGGTTTCATGATATCTCTGGGTTTTAGCTAATATTTTCCATTTGGTAACACAACTCTGGATGGAGTAGAGTCACCTCCTCATATACATATTTGGCTGTTGTGGGTTTGAATGTTCACACTTCTCTAACCATAGTAGAATTGGATTGGTGTATTAGTCAATTTTCATGCTGATGATAAAGACATACTTGAGACTGGGAAGAAAAAGAGGTTTAATTGGACTCACAGTTCCACATGGCTGGGGAGGCCTCAGAATCATGGTGGGAGGTGAAAGACACTTCTTACATGGTGGCAGCAAGAGAAAATGAGAAAGATGCAAAAGCGGAAACCCCTGATAAAACCACAAGATCTCATGAGACTTATTCACTACCACGAGACCAGTATGGGGGAAACCACCTCCATAATTCAAATTATCTCCTACCATGTCTCTCCCACAACACATGGGAATTATGGAAGCACAATTCAAGATGAGATTTGGGTCGGGACATAGAGCCAAACCATATCATTCCACCCCTGGCCCCTCCAAATCTCATGTCCTCATATTTCAAAACCAATCATGCCTTTCCAAGAGTCCCCCAAAGTCTTAACTCATTTCAGGATTAACCCAAAAGTCCACAGTCCAAAGTCTCATCTGAGACAAGGTAAGTCCCTTCTGCATATGAGCCTGTAAAATCAAAAGCAAGCTAGTTACTTCCTAGATACAATGAGAGTGCAGGTATTGGGTAAATACAGCCATTTCAAGTGGGAGAAATTGACCAAAACAAAAGGGTTACAGGTCCCATGTAAGCCCAAAATCCAGTGGGGCAGTCAAATTTTAAAGCTCCAAAATGATCTCCTTTGACTCCAGGTCTCACATCCAGGTCACACTGATGCAAGAGGTGGGTTCCCATGGTCTTGGCCAGCTCCGCCCCTGTGGCTTTGCAGGGTACAGCCTGCCGTCCAGATGCTTTCATGGGCTGGCATTGAGTGTCCGAGGCTTTTACAGGTGAACAGTGTAAGCTATTGGTGGATCTACCATTCTGGGGCCTGGAGGACAGTGGCCCTCTTCTCACAGTTCCACTACTCAGTGCCCCAGTAGGGACACTGTGTGGAGGCTTCAACCCCACATTTCCCTTCAGCACTGCCCTACCAGAGGTTCTTCATGAGCACCCTGTCCCTGCAGCAAACATCTGCCTTGCCATCTAGGCTTTTCCATACATCCTCTGAAATCTAGGCAGAGGTTCCCAAACCTCAGGTCTTGACTTCTGTGCACCCACAGGCTCAACACCATGTGGAAGCTGCCAAAGCTTGCAGCTTTCATCCTCTGAAGCCACAGCCCCAGCACTACAGTGGCCCCTTTCAGCCCCGGCTGCAGGGGCTGGGACACAGGGCACAGAGTCTCAAGGCTGTACACAGCATGGGGACCCTTTGCCCAGCCCACAAAACCATTTTGTCCTAGGCCTCCAGGCCTGTGATGGGAGGGGCTGCCACGAAGGCCTCTGAAATGTCCTGGAGACATCTTCCCCATTGTCTTGGGGATTAACATTTGGTTCCTTATTACTTATGCAAATTTCTGTAGCTGGCTTGAATTTCTCCACAGAAAATGGGTTTGTGTTTTCTATCATAATGTCAGGCTTCAAATTTTTCAAATTTTATACTTTGCTTCTCTTATAAAACTGATTGCCTTTAACAGCACCCAAGTTACATCTCGAGTGCTTTGCTGCTTAGAAATTTATTCTGCCTGATATTCTAAATTATCTCTCTCAAGTTCAATGTCCTGCAAATCTCTAGGGCAGGGACAAAATGCACCCAGTCTCTTTGCTAAAACATAACAAGAGTCACCTTTGCTCCAGTTCCCAACTAATTCCTCATCTCCATCTGAGACCACCTCAGCCTGGACCTTATTGTCCATATCACTATCAGGCTTTTGGTCAAAGCCATTCAACAAGTCTCTAGAAAGTTCCAAACTTTCCCACATTTCTCCCCTTCTTCTGAGGCCTCCAAATGGTTCCAACCTCTGCCTGTTACCCAGTTCCAAAGTCACTTACCCATTTTTGGGTATCTTTTCAGCAATGCCCCACTCCTGGTACCAATTTACTATATTAGTCCATTTTCATGCTGCTGATAAAGACATACCTGAGACCAGGTAATTTACAAAACAAAGAGGATTAATTGGACTTACTGTTCCACATGGCCAGGGAGGCCTCAGAATCATGGCAGGAGGCAAAAGGGACTTCTTGCATGGTGGTGGCAAGAGAAAATGAGAAAGATGCAAAAGTGGAAACCCCTGATAAAACCATCAGATCCCGTGAGACTCATTCACTACCATGAGAGCAGTATGGTGGAAACTGCCCCCATGAATCAAATTATCTCCTACCAGGTCCCTCCCACACCACATGGGAATTATGGGAGTATAATTTAAGATGAGATTTGGGTGGGGACACAGGTATTTGATGCCATTTGATGTTTTGTGCTTCATTTCAGAGATTGTACAATATTATAATAGCTACCAAATAGGTTTAAAATACTTTCAAGTTTATTTGATTCATATGTATATTTGTATAATCAGTTAATTAGGACTCATTTGTTTCCAATCTGTTTACATCTAAAAAGTAAGTTATGTCCAGGTGCAGTGGCTCACACCTGTAATCCTAATACTTTTTGAGGCCGAGGTGGACAGATCATTTGAGGTCCAGAGTTCGGGACCAGCCTGAAATCCTGTCTCTACTAAAATAAATAAATAAATAAATAAATACAAAAATTATCCAAGTGTGGTGGTGTGTGACTGTAGCTCTAGCTACTCCCAGGAGGTGGAGGTTGCAGTGAGCCAAGATGGTGCCATTTCACTCCAGCCTGGGCAACAGAGTGAGACCCTGCCTCCAAGAAAAGAAAAAGGGAAAGGAAGTTACAATTTAAAGTAATTGTCGTAGATTATATTTTGATTTTTATTCTAAGGTAATATCTTCATTAATGAGTAAAAATCATAGTTTTCCACACATAATAAATTCTATAAAAAGTTTGTGGGCTGTTGGCTATTCTATAAAATACTTGAAGCCTAGAACATACAGTTTTCCACCTTAATTTCAAAAATAAATGAGGCCAATAGCATTTTCAAGAGCACAGAAATTAATCACTAACTGTGTGCACTATTTTTGTTTTGTGGCTGTAACAAATGACCACACATTTAGGAGCTAAAGCAACATATATTGATTGTGTTACTGGTCTAGAGATCAGAGTCTGGAGTGGGTCTTGCTGGACTAAAACCGAGGTGTCCACAGGGTAGCCTTCCTCTCTGGAGGCACTTGAGGAGAACCTGATTTCTGGCCTTTCTGGCTTCTAGAGGCGGCTGCATTCCTTGGCTCCTGGCTCCTTCCTCCATCAGCAAAGTCAGCAGTGCTGGGTTGAGCTCCTCTCAGATCCCATCCCTCCATCCTCCCCTTCTGCCTCCCATTTCCACTTAGAAAGACCCTGTGATTATATTGGGGCCACCTGGATTGTCCAGGATACTCTCCCCATCTCAAGCTCTTTAATTTAATCATATCGGCAAAGTCTCTTTTCCCTTTTAATGCATAGTCACAGGTTCTGAGAATCTGGACATCTTTGGTGGTCATTACTCTGCCCATAACATTGTATTTATGCAATACTTTATTATTATTTTTCATTCTTTCAAAGTGACATATAAACCCAGGTGAAAATCAGGGAAGGAGGTTCCCACTAGCTCTAGTTGAGGTACATGGGATATTGGTGGCACTTCTTGGACAGGTTACAATGGCTCCACAGAGGGGTCAACACTTGAATCAGAAGAGAATTGCTGGGATCGTGACTAGCAGGTGCAAAGGAATGGCATGGCCATGCTACGTGGCCATACTTGGGACATTGTAGGTGGCTTGGCCAAGGTGCAATAGGAGGAAGAATGAGGCCAGAGAGACAGGCCTTGTCCAGATCAGGAAGGAGCTAGTCACATGTCCTGTGCAGACTGAACTTTATGCACACTGAGGGGCACTCAAGAGATCCCAAGCAGTTGAAAACATGAACAGATTTTCATTTTGGAAAGATAACTTGGGCAGTTGTCTGGAGGCTGGATCAGAGCAGTGCAAGGGAGAGAGCAGGAAATCAAGTAAGAGATGATCTCAGTCATCCTGAAGAGATGGAGAGCTACAATTAAAGCCTGAGAATGGAGCAGAGGGCTCAAGTCCACTTGAAGAGGTAAAAATGCATGGCTTGATGATAGCTTTAACAGGAGTCATGAGGAGAGGGGGTGAGGAGGGCCTATTGCTCAGACTTCTGTCCTGGCTGGCTGGTGGAGACAAGACCATTGGCCAGAATGGGGGAATAAATTTGGGGGCAAGGCTAGGAACTGGTTTGGTCATACTCGGTCTGAGACCTCTCTGGGACACTCAGGCTGAATGGACCATGAGGCTGCATCAGTGTGGGATCTGATGGGGTACAGACTTAAGAATCACAAAAGGGTCACTGGAAAGAGAATAGGGAGCTTCAGAAATGTCCCAGAGGGCAATAGGAAAAGGAGGCTCTGGATACTCAAGTGTCAGCCATGGTTTCTAAAGTCCAAAGTTTCAGTTAAACAACAGGAATGAGTTCTGGAGATCGAAGGTGCAGCACAGTGACTATAGTTAACAATCCTCTATTAAATCCTTGAAATGTGCTAGCAGGGTAGATCTTACATGTGTTCTCACCACAAGAAAAAAAGAAAGCAAATGGTAACTAAACAAGGTAAGGAAGATTTTAATTAGCTTGATTGTGGTGACTATTTCACAATGTCTACATATATTGAAACATCAAGTTGTACGCCAGAAATCTATGGAATTCCTATTTGTCAATGTATGCCTGAATAGAACTGGAAAAAATAAAGGAAATTGAAAAAAGAGAAAAACCATGGATTCCAACCCTCGAGAAAATGCACTTAAAGTGTTGACCAAACTTTCAGGTGGTCCCTGAATATTCTAAAGCCTGAACAGCATAAGAATTTCTGTTTAAAGGTAACTGAATGTATGTAATGCCTGTGTGGGGTGAGAACAATTCAGCTTCCCTCTCAGCGAGCAGTGTCTCCTGCTGATGACTAGTTACAGAAGCCGAGTCCGCTGTGGAGACTCTTTCTGCATGCAAGTTATGCTTGCTGTGTTTAGGGCTCCTACCAGGTCAGCTCACGTTCACATTGAATTTATAACCATTAGCAGCTCAACATTGTAATAAAAAAATTTCATAGTAAAATAAAGTGAAGTAGTGAACTGAGTTCTGTCTTCACTTGCTAGCTTTCAAATCTCTCTGTATATCTATTATGTTCATTTCCTTCCTGTTTCTCACAACTTCCTGCTACTCACAACTTCCTGCTACTCGCAACTTCCTGTAGATCACAACTTCTTCCTTCTCACAATTTCTGTGTTTTACAATGAGTGGCTTGAAAGACCCAGGCCTTGTTTTGGCTTTGTGTCCACAGGATGTCACTAAGATACCATGAGCTTCATTGGACATCTATTTTAGCAAATACCTGCCACATTGGAGCCCCTCTGCCTAATCCATCCTTTGTCCTTGCCTCCTCTCTGGGCTTTTTTCTTGTGCCACCCAAGACTTTTAGATAACGCCCTAATACTTGGTTATTGTAGTACAGAACCCACAACAACAAAAAACGCTTTGAAGTTTTGAAAGTTGTTGAGAAACAAACTTCCAATCTCTCTTAGCTGCAATAAACCTTCTACAGAGAAACAAATTCTACCAACTAAAAGGGAAGAAAAATAATAAGGTGCTTACTCAATCCGTTTTTAAATGTGTAATCAATAAAACCTACTAACTTATTGTTTCTAGGTTACCTTTAAAATGGTACCAAGGAAAGGGCCTATGTACATTAATGCATGCAAATAATTCAGGATTTAACAACAGCATGAAGATTTTCTCAAAGGAAGAAACACATACACATGCTTTCTCATATGCTGTCCAATTTATCATTGTATTCTCTTAAACTCTGGGGTGTTGCATTTTAGGGTCCTATTAAATAAATCAAAAGGGAATATTATCTGGAATTAGGAACCAGGCAGGACCACGGCTAAAATTAATTCACCATAGTAATCTCCTCCTAAGAAACTCCCCTGAGGGAAAACATTATATGCCCATTTCTGTGGGCAGAGATTTAAATATATCTCCCCTATTAGTTTTACATGCCTAAATCCCTATGCATTAAAATAAAAATATATCTATCCTCTCAGAAGAGAAACCTGGAAGTCTGTACTGACCTCTAAATGAATCCAATTAAATTTAATCAAGTTACACATCTATGTTTTAGAGTCACATTGAATATGTGAGAGAGAAAACTGGTCTAAAGAGAGATGTGCCCACGTACATTTCCAAACATTTCAACCCTTGCCTTGCCAATGAAAGGAAAACCCAAACTGAGGGCTATCAACACAGACACATGCACGCAAAAATCCAATCATCCCAACCCCTTCATCTTGAAGCTACACATGCAAACATAATAACTGTGTTCAACAGAAGTGTTGTTAAACATTGGTACCGAAATTCCATTTCATTTCACCTCCAGTGGGTTTGGGGTGGGGGGCACCAAGCATGGTTGGGTTCGTTGAAGATAATATGATACGGAGCTAGAAGCCCTCCTCAGATTTCAAACAGGTCAACTTGTCAAAGCTTTATTTGGGAGCCAATTACATTAATTTTCCACAGCAGCCAAATACATATTTCATTTCCATCTCCCACCAGAGATGGGGTCCAGGGATCCTGTTTCGAAAGGCTCTTATCACTAAGTAACATTCATACCCCCAGAGGAACCCTTGGCAGCCGGTGGCCCATTGATGTGATTGCACGAGGCCTGGGCTGCCGGATGCTGCTGGGGAGCAGTCGCAGCCTCACACGCTTAGGGACAAAGGGGTTTCCACGTCAGCCACATTGTCAATAAATTTCAATTACGCTAATTGCCAGGTGTTCGATGAGTGCACTTTGAAAGGGGGGAGAAAGGAATATAAAAAAAGGGAGCTTATGCCTCATAGGGTTAACGAAAAGGAAGTAATAAATAGTGTGTGTTTTCTAATGGGGGTATTCAAGTATTTTTCAACATGGCTTAACCAGATTTTACAAGCTGTTCCAGCTTCAGGGATCCTGGCTTACATTTCTTTGTTACTGTCTCCCAACAACGTATACAGAAACTCAATTATGTGGCATTGTATTGCGAGGGAGATTTAATTTCTGCTTTTTCTTTTTTCACACATCGATCTGCCCTGCTTGGGCAGATAGGACGCTGAGTGAATTTGGGGAGGCCATTTTCACAAACAAATGTGGCTGCTTTAAAAACTAACCCAGAGGATGACAGGAAACTCAGGGTGATGTGTCCTGTTACACATCCTCAAAAAATGAGGAACTTGGAGAAGAAAACCGGGCAGTGTGCTTACTCGTGGTCACATTTTCATGTTAAAGCCAGGTCGCTTGGCGGTGAACTGTTTTTGTAAGGTCCTGGGATCGTGATCCGTTTGTCAGGATCATTCATCATTTCTCACTCATTTTGGTCCCCCCAGGAAAAGAGAGAACAAAGGGTAGGAATGGTTTTCAAGAAATTTAGGAACACTGGTGGCTTTCCGAAGCCTGCTTAGCATGGTGGAACCAACTGGAGCAGCACCCCAGGAAAATCAGGACTGAAGGAAGCTCTCTCTCTGAGGCTGGTGAGCGGAGATCAAAGAACCCGGAGGACGTCCACACACTGCATGCGTTTATGTGGCTTGTCCCACTTGCTGAAACCTTGGCTGTCTGGACCATAATGAGGCCAAGATGGCTAAGGAGACAACACACCTGCTGGTGTCTCCCATAACCTAGTTTAAAGGAACTAAATTGGGCTTTCTTCACAGGAGGCATCGTTTATCACAGCTTGTTACAGGAGAAGGAGCAAGGCAGTGGAGTCAGCTGCAGTGTGGACCACAGCCATTAACCTGCCTGGGCCATCTCTTCCTGCGTAAATGGAGATAATAGCAGACCCCTTCCCTGGCAGACACTGCACCAGGCACTGTACTAAATCCTTTATGTGCATTAACTAATTTCATCCTCAGACAGAATCCTCGGGGTCATTCTTTGTCATCTTCCAACACAAAACCTGAGCACTAGAGAAAAGTGGTGTTAGTCAATTATACCTCGGTGATACTTTTAAGTCACTGTGTTGCCTCTTCCAAGAATACTTTCATTTTAAACAGTATCTCTGCTTATTGAATGAAAAGCTTTGTGCTCTGTGAAGGGGTTTTAAGCATCAAGGAGCAGATGGGAGAAATTGTAATAGCTTGATCTTTGGAAACATGGTGCTAATTACACCCTGGGAGGATTAACAAAAGAGAGTGAGGAGGATGACAGCACTTCTGAGCACATCCCAGGGAGGTAGTCACCAGGCTGTGTTCAATGGAGGATTGTGTCCTGGTGAACAAAATATTCAATAGTGCGATGTGTGATTTTGTGAATGCCTCATGCAAATGAGCTGTCTTTCCCAAGCATGACGACAGGGCTATTTTTAATATGGCTCACTGACTTGTCAGGCTCTGATGGGCCTTAATTTCATTGTTGGGTCACATGACCCGCTCTCCTAATCATCCCAGATCCTTTATGGCAGAAGGTTAAAAAAAAATTGAAAACATTGAAAATGTGAGAAAGAAATGTTTGGGGCCACTGGACTCTTTGTTCCTCAGAGCGTTTAGAACAAAACTCAGAGGGCACTCGCATATGTGTGAATCTCATAGGTCCTAAATTCTCTTATCTTGTACTTGTTTATGAAATAATTACACAAATACAATTCCAAGAAAAGTTAAAATGAGATGCTCCTCATCCCACAAAGCTATGCTTCTGCCTATGCTTCTGCTGCTCAGTGGGAAAAGACAGGCCCATGACACAAGGGCTGTCATTGGTCCCCAGACGGTTAGTTTTCTTTGTGGGGACACCTGGTCCTCCAGGCCATGGCTGCTTCTGTTAGTGCAATTTCAGAAATCCGTGTATCTCAGAAGATCCTGTTAGCTCTCCAGAGCAGGAAGCATGCCTACCGTATGAATAAAGCATCTTGGCATTTTTTTTATAGATTTGAAATTAGCTCAAACCCATCTATCTAGAGAGTCTGCCTTAAGACGGAATATGCAAATTCTTTCAAGTAAATAGGAAGAAAATTATTAGTGTTTGCATTTCAGCAACAGATAAAATGAAGCAGCATTTCATTAATAGAAATCTGGATGTGACTGCAAACTTCCAGGTAACTCAAAGTTATCATTCAGGCGGTGAGAGGAGAGAAAATCACTTGTATTTGGGGCACGATAAACCCAAACTTAGATGCAATAGAGACAGATGTGTGCACTGTAGCCTTCCAGGGAGGCTTTACAGTTTGAGTATTAGAGGAGAGCGACCCTACTGGGCCAGGAGCAAATTAATCCACTAAATGCACGGAAACAATGAAAATATGAACTAACATGAAAACAAGAAGGTGGGGGTAAATTACAGCGAAACAGAAGAGGATTATCTCAATCTGAAATGCAGCATGTGTATGATTAAGGAGGCTGAAAATTATCTTATCTTTGACATTTAGGAAAATTATTTATTTTTACAAATTGAGTTTTCTTAAGTATTTGCTCCTACCATGGTGCCTGTCTAATTAATTATTTATTCATTTAATGTAGCATATGTCAGTGTTCTGCAGCTATCAATTATGGCATTCTGATCAATATCCTTAGAGAAATTCATGAGATAGAATGAAAAAGCATCATCCAGACCCTTGAAGAGTGTGCAATATTAATTCCACTCCAAAGGCCCCACCCTTTACTCAGAAGCAGCATCAGCCCTGGGGGATCATTTAACTCACAGGCGTTAAAGGACTAGAGTAAAGAATAATGATGCCTTGGCCTTCAGGAAGGTGAAATGCCCATGAGAACTATTGTCTTGTGTGATTTCAAGACAAAGAACAGGTATAAATGATCATTCCCCAATCCTGACCTTGTTTCTTTAGAGGAAGCCCTCTCTCTGTTTCCCCCGAGTTGTCTTTATTATAACAATGGTAAGAATGAGGACGGTCTCACCAGGAGATGCTTGCTGACATCTTCCCAGGCTTCAGGCTATTTCTGCATGAACTATCACATTCAACCCTCTACAATATTCTATGAAGTAGGATGGGCTAACTATTACTACTGATTCCATTTTAAGAAAAGGACATGGAATCTCAGAGAAGATATGGAACTTCCTTTTTTATAACGCAACTAGTAGATGGTGAAGGCATTTTGAACACAGAAAACCTATCAGCTCCAGGCTGGGTTGTTAATTACTCCTGTGCTGAACTTTCGTTCTTCATGAACATACTACCCACATAGTCAGGAAAGGCAATCCTCTTGCTGGCTAGAGTTGGACAATATAAGCCTTCAGTGAGCATTCATCTCTATAGCAAGGGCTGTTAGTAATGTTGGGCATGTCTGTAGACAGACATCACCATGGATTTGTTTAATGCAACTTCCCAGGATGGACGAGGGAAACAGAATGCCAGCTGGGTCTGGATTTCCCATCACTGAGCACACCTGTGCATGGCTGAGGACACCTGCCTCATCTGGGCCCGTGGGCTCCCAGACTCCTGTGAGGACTACCAGAGAGGCTCTGTGGCTAAACCCTATCTATGGGACAACCTGAAAGCCATCGGGGCCACCCTATTAGCCTCCTGGCCCCTTAATGCTGTTTTGCTTTTGATTGTATAATCCCAAATATGTTAACTGGAGGCAGGCTTTGAGACATCATGGCTGATGATGGCAGAAAGGAAAACCAAAGTGAAAGCAGAGGGTAATTCATCTAGGATCTCACTTGGTGTGTTTTACACTATAGGTTCCAATAGGTCTCTGTTTTAAGTCCCCTAACTCTATTTTAAGCCCCAAGCAGAGACAGTCGTGGCTCTAAGCTCTGCGTTTACTGATGTTGTAAAGTGCGATTTCTATTCCTTCCATTTTCAAAAAAAAGAAAAAATGAAAAGAAAAGAAACTTTAAGTGCCAGTCATATTCTGTGATTTAATTTATTGTCTGAGTCTTGCAATTTTCTTCTCATAGCTCTTAAGGTGCCTGCTAATCCAGCCAAATGGGGCACACAGTCCCATGCTGGTTTCAGTGTCTCCACACACAAAGTTGCTTGTCAGTGGTGGCTTCTACAGAATTTCTCAGCAGTTTTGTGCTTTTTTTTTTTCCCCTCAAGTGGGAAATAATAATACTTTATATGTACAAGCTTTGAAAGGAGAAATTATTTAAAAACTTAAACCTTTGTTAGATTGTGTTTTATTCCTTTTTCTGCTTCAGTTGTGTATTTGTTTTTATGTTTGACTGAAACTTCCAGTAAATCCTCAAGGTGTTTTTAAACTCCAAAGTAATGACTGTAACACATAGGCTAAGTCAACTCCAGAAATGTGATGTATTAAACCTGGCAGAAGCCTGCTCATTCATCTTTGAAGTGTAGCTGGAGCATCAGTAATTCCAAAAAAGCATTGCATGAAAATGAAAAGCCCCCTTATAGTGATGGAAGGTGGTTTTTTGTTTCCTGTCATCATCCATTTGTATCTGCCAATAGCCGCTAGTTAAATCAATACTCCTGATAAATACTGCTTGACTGAGAACATAGAGCAAATCATCATTTTTCAGTAATGGATATATATCTCGTGTGTGGCAGTATTTATCTTTCAGATATACTCTTACACAATTTTCCCAATTTTATAAGCAATTAAGACAGTTCAATGAGCTACTTGAAATTAAAACTATTAAACACATGATTTGCTTGCTTTCTTATCTTTTCATTTTTTCCTTGAATTAGAATAAATTATAACTGGTCAATATTGGAAGCCTAGGGAAGGGTAGAGGTGGGACGCTGCTGTTACCCAGCTCCCAGACTCTGGTCCAGCTCCTTAACTCTGGGCTCCCTGATGTCTCCACCTTCACCTCTCATCCCATGCCTTCCCTAGGCACCTGCACCTGCTCTATGCTGTGCCCCAGGGGAAGTGCAGAAAACCAGTCAGCCTCAGACCTGTGGTCCTGGAGCTAGCAGCCACACCAACACATGGGAAACTGCAAGTCTGATTAGTTCTGCATGGGAAGACCAGTGCCTTGAGATCTACAGCAAGGAGATGTGAGCTGTTTATGGAGCTTGAGGAAGCCTTCTTGAGTGAGCAGCGTCTCAGCCAAGGTTTGAATACTTTGTATCAGTTCCTAAAGCTGGTCTTGAAAAGAAATGATTACAGAAAGAGAGAATAGCCTTGACAAGTTCCTGAAAAATAACAACTGTGTATAGTGCAAGACAGTGCAATGATGACCAAATGGAGTAAACATGATGAATATTGTATCAGTCCCTTCTCATGCTGCTAATAAAGACACACCCAAGACTGGTTAATTTATAAAGAAAAGAGGTTTAATTAACTCACGGTTCCACAGACTGGGGAGGCCCCAGGAAACTTACAATCATGGCCGAAAGAGAAGCAAACACATCCTTCTTCACATGGTAGCAGCAAGAATTGCCACGTGAAAGAGGGAAAAGCCCCCTTAGAAAACCATCAGGTCTTGTGAGAACTCACTCACTATCATGAGAACAGCATGGAGTTAACCATTCTTATGATTCAATTACCACCCACTTGGTCCCTTCCCTGACACATGGCAAAGATTTGGGTGGGGACACAGCAAAACCATATCAAACATACAGAGATGAAGGCTGTAGACAGACCCAGACTATGAAGGTAGCTGTAGGTCAGATAGTCTTTCTCTCACAAGCAATAGGAAGTAGGAAGTCTTTCTCTCACGACCAGTTATAATTTATTCTAATTATATTTATATAAAATAATTGAGGAGCTAAAAGATGGGTAGGGTGGGAAAGGGGGTGTGTATGTTCATATATATATTTTGAAATGATGGCACCGTCTGGATTATGGAAATTGGATGGAGGAGGATGGAAAAGAGGGCAAAAACCATGCACCGACCCACCTATGGGGTTAATAACCCTTCAAGCATGGCCAGGCATGGTCGTGGTGGGGGTGGAGGTGGTGGTGGTGGTGGCAGTGGTGGTGGTGGTGATAATGGTGGTGGATCAAAGTGGATGAATTGGAAAGACATGGAAGATAAAATTAGCAGGATTTGATGCTGGGTTGGATGTTTCCTGGGATTGGTAAAGCTAGTTAAAGTGAATACTGTGCTATTACAACATCCAGTGATAATGAGAGAGGGTCCTGTCTGTAAGAAGATCATGTCTGATTTCAACCAACACAAGGAAGCTCATTTGTAAAGGGAGTCTTTCTGTGGATAATTCATTGATTTATGTGGCTACATAGTGCTGACTCTGTGCCAACCCCAGTCTAAGTTCCTTACATGCATTAACTTTATGTTTTCTCATCACAAACCTACAAGGTGGCTCTGACTATTGTTCCCATGGAGTTTAAGAAGGGTCTGACATGGGTATGAGAACCACAAGTAGTAAGCTGTGGGCCCACGGCCTTCATCATGGGCAAGGCTACCTCCCTCTATACTAGGATGGCTCAACTTGTTCAGGGTTTCAATGTGACACAGTTTTCATTTCCCTACTTCTGTGTTTATCTGTACTTCAAGGAATCAAAACGTCTCCTTTTCCTGAAAGGCAGTAGTTCCCTTGGCGAGATTCCATAATTTCCCAACACTGTGAGTCTCTTTCAAGTGCTTAAGAATGCAGTGGAGTTCAGCAGAAGACTTCATTCACATATCTTTCAGCTCAAAACTCTTCTTCCCTCACCTTTGTGCAGACTGGAGCTACAGCTTGGAATGTGGGGCAAGTGTGGTGTGGTTCTCAGAGGAGCCCCTCTTTCACCCAGAGCTTAATTGCCCTGGGGTTGATGTGGAAGGCACCAGGAAGCAAGAGGGAAAAGCAACACTCCATTTAAATGGCCAACTTAGTTCCCTCTGTTTGCCCCTGGCTCCAAATTTTAGAGGGCTTCTCCATATCAGAAACAGAAAACATATGTATGCATGCACTGAAGAGCATTAAAGTCCTAGGCTCAGCTTTGGCAGAGAAGCCGGTTTCCTTAAATATCTGCCCTCCTAACACTGCTGAGGCCCCAGGGAAACAGTTCTCCATTTCCCTTGCCCTCTGCCCTTGCAATGAAGTCACTGTGTAGGAAGGCTGTGAAAGAAGGTGCGGTAGATACCGCCAATGTCAGAGACAGACACTCTTTTGGAATACAAGCAGGTTCTGAGTAGTTACATAGGTAAGATAAAAGACAAATTAATTAACTCATCAATCCCTTTCAGAGAAATCATGAACACAACAAATTATTGCAGAATGAAGTATTGTCTCTCAGAATGCTGAACATTCATTTCTTCCTTCTCCTTGTGTTTGAATTTCTGGTTCAAGAAGTATTCCCAAATTAGCACAGTATGCATGGTGGCATCAGGCAACTTCACAAAATAGAACAATTCATAGTGAAGAACTTAAACTTTTATAAACAGATTTATACCATATATTTATGAACACTGATTATTTCCATTAGCAACCATATTATCTTCATCTTCTCACTCTCTCTCTCTTTCTCTCCTTTTCTCCCATTCTCCCTCCTTCCCTGTTTTTATCTAAGTGAAATTTTAAAAGTCCATTTTAGAAAGAAGATAATATAAGACCCCAGGTGTTCCATGTGGGATTCTATGTTATCAAGCCATGAAAGTCAATTTGTTCTTATTCTAAAATCTCATTGAAGACTAGAAACATGAAATAATTTCAGAAATCAACCCAACCACTCAAAAACAATCTAGAATACAAAACCCATACCACCAGTTGATTCTTTCAAAATAATACTCTTTTCAGGTTTTTATGTTGATGTTAAGAGGAAATGTAGAAAAAAATAGACATTTTATAATTTGAATAGATTTTTACAGCTTCAAAGTCAAATGACTATTTTAATTCATAAACAGACATAACTCTTTCAAGAGACAAAGTCCACTTTTTTCCACAAAGAAAAGAAAAATTGTGGCTAATATATAACATGATATAAGAAAGTATTTTGGCTTCCAAATATAAATGTAAATTCTAGAGTATGTGTAATTTGTCTGTGGAGTCCAGAACTTCAGAAGCAGTACCTTTTAGTGTAACCCTCTCTTGTAGTCATGAGAAGCATGCCCTATGATTAGGGCATAGATTGAAGAAGCAGTTGTTTTATCTGCATGCCTAGTTTTGAACCATCAAGCCATCTGTATTAGTCTGTTCTTGCACAACTATAAAGAAATACCTGAAACTGAGTAATTTATAAAGAAAAAAGGCTTAGTTCGCTCATGGTTCTGCAAGCTGTACAGGCTTCTGCTTCTGGGTAGGCCTCAGGAAACTTCCAATCATTGTGGAAGTCAAAGGAGAAGCAGGCATGTCTTACATGGCCAGAGCAGGAGGAAGAGGGTGAAGGAGGAGGTGCTGAACACTTTTAAATGACCAGATCTCATGAGAACTCACTCACTATCACCAGAACAGCAAGGGAGAAATCCACCCCCTTGATCCAATAATCTCCCACCAAACATTCCCCCCAACGTTGGGGATTACAATTCAACACGAGATTTGGGCAGGGACAAAAATTCAAACCATATCACCATCAAAGTCAGCTAGTTCTGATCCTAAGTAAATAAATCAATTAGTAACTAAGTATGAATGACACATACTAAGGTGGTTAGAAGGCGATAAACTAGAACATAGGTGTGTTCTTATGAAACTCACAATTAAGAAAACTATATCATGAGATCTTGAAGGGACCCAATCAAATCAGTTCCCATGCTGACTGATAGATGCCCTATTTAGAACTAATTCAGAAACTGCTTTCCACAGGCCAGGCCCGTCTTTTTCTCATAATGTGGTGGCAATGGCCAAAATGGATTATTTCCAGCTTCTGTAGAAATTCCAGCATTTTCAAAGCATTCCTACAATTCTTAGGTGTTACCTCACCTGTGCTATGTTGCCCTCACTCGAGCCTGCTACTGCCTCTCTTTTTCACCACCACCCCTGAGCTGACGAACTCAGTCACTTCATGATCTAAAACAGTATGCACATACTGTGTAGGTGCCGATGCCTGCTTAGGAAGTTCTCCCACTGCAGCTGCCTCCCAATAACCATGCCTGGTGGCTTGCCAGTGTAGAGGCTCTGCGTGCACCAAGGGGACACCCATCCCCCCTTGAAGGTCCTCTGCTAAGAAATCCACTGAATTCGGGTTCAGGAGGTCACAGCCAGCTATTCGGGATGTGTGAGCCTTTGCTTACATCATCATTTCCTCCTGCTATCAATGGCAGAGGAATGCAAGTAGTGGGTGCCTTAAATTTTCAACCTCCCTGAAATTTAGGGGAAATAACACTTTAGTTTTTTCTTTTTTTCTCTTTTCACAAAATATTTGCCCTGGGGAATATATTCTTGTCAGTGACAAGCACAACCTATACTCAGTGTATTAATTTTCCAGTGCTGTAGAACAATTCACCACACACTTAGTGGATTTGAACAATGTATATTTATTATCCCACAGTTTGGGTCACTTTCTCAGGGTCTCACATATCTACAATAAGGTGCCAGCCAAGAGGCAGTTTCATCTAGAGGCTCAAATGTTAGAGAAACCACGTTGGACCTCTTTCAGATTGTTGGCTGAATTTGTCTTCTCTTGGTTGTAGGAGTGTTATCCCCATTTTCTTGCTGGCTGTTGGCCAGTGGCCATGCTCAGCCCCCAGAGGACCCTGCAATTCCATGTTGTGTAACGCCATTACAACATGACAACTGTCTTCTGTGGGCAGGAGAAGTTTCTCTCTCCAGTTTGCTGAGATGGAATAGTCATGGAGGTTGTGAGATCCCACCACCTTTGCCAGGTTATATGGATGAGAAGCGAGCCAAAGTTTCCACTCATACTCAAGAGGAGAGAGTTACCCAGGGCCCAGTTCACTGGGGGTCTCATGGCTGTGTCCACCACAAGAAGCATCCCCTGAAAAAAGCCCCAGGTCCCTTTGCCCTCCATGGTGCCTGACATTCTCCAAATGGCTTTATCACACCTTATTCACGTAGAATCCTCGCTATGCCCCTTGCCCTGATCAGCCCATCAAGCTTCCTGCATGTTCCCTGACAGCCTCATAAATGCAACTCAGAACCCGGTGGGTCCTGCTACACTGAACAAGATGTGTATAATAATGAAAATTAAAATATTCAGTTTTTCTATATCTTTTAATAAGATAATAATTGGTATCATTTTAACTCTGTGACCTCTTTTCAACCTTCTGATAAAGATTATAAAAAGGAATACATCTATTTATGTTAAAATTGTTAACCTGTAAACATTTTAAAGGGGATTTTAATAAACTGTAGTAAGGCCCTCTTCACATTTCTACTTCGGAATAGATGCATCCTGAGAGCTTTACTCAATTTATAACCTTTAAGAAATTGACACACAATTACTATAATTGAATCTCAGAAGCAAATTCATGTTGACTTTTGATTTTATTAGGGTGATCTCACTGGAGTTCATTCATTCATCAGAATTTTGCATCATGCTCCTATTACTTGTCGGGAATGAAGAGCAGACACCAAAAATGATAGTTATGGTTCTTGTCCCCAAAGCTCTTGTGTAAACCAACCCACCCACCTAGTTTCTCATTGAACAGGGGCTTCTCCTCCCACGAAGTCTTCAGGGAGCTTTCTGGCTGGGCAGAGAATATGGTGCTGACTCCAGAGTCTCTGAGATGGCACCAGCCTTATCACTGCCTGGGGTAAGCAGAGGGGCACCTAGGTTTTCCTTTCACTTCTTGTAGATTCCTGGTCCCAAGTCTCTGAACTTTGGCCTTGCATTTTCTTGCCGTGCTTCCTAAGTCTCTGCTGAGTCTTACTTGCTATTTCCTCAAAGGTATGTCTTTTGTGCATCCCCAGATCCAGAGGAATTCTCCAGCTCCTCCTCTGCCTTGGATAGCAGTGGCTCTGACTCTTTCTTTGTCTTCAGTTTCCAAAAATCCTTTGAGTTTCACCTCTGCATTTACATTTCGGATTCCCCAAGTCCAGCCTTGCCTTTGCTCCCAGCCCCACAGTCACACCAAGGCGTTAGCCCTAGACATCCCAGAAACCATTTGTCATCATTTAGGTCTCACAAAGCTCTTAAATTCTTCCTCTCAGTGTATGACTCACTGATTGTAGATTAATAATCACTAATTGCTTTCAAAAAAATGTTAAGGGTGGGGAGAGATCGCTTCAAAATACAAATGCCACTGAGAAAGTAAATGAAAGGGAAATGTAATCATATTGTAAATGTGTCTTTTAAAAATATTCATGTAGTTGTTGGTAAATGCCAAGTGTTCCATCAGTTGAATGAATTATGTTACGAGGCCAAAGCCAAGACACACTGGGACAGCGTGAAGGTCCACAGTATAGGGGTGATGGTAGAAACCAGAATAATTAACCTGCAGTGCCTCCGTTTTCTGATCTGTATAAAGTTTTCAGATATTTCACATCTGTTTTCAAAAGGGATGCGTTGTCTCTAAGGAGACATTTGGCAAAGTCTGGAGGCATTTTTGGTTGTCATAGTTGGGGATGGGGGACTGCTCCTGGCATCCAGTGGGCAGGGGCCAGGGAATAGCAGCATGCCCTGCAGTGCAGGGGGCAGCACCCAGTACAAAGCACTGTCTGCCCCAAGATGTCAACAGGCTGAGGTTAAGAAACCCTGCTTTACATAAAACAGACCTTAATGGGGCTGTTAGAAAGATAACTGGGGGTTACTTTGACAAATTTTGGAAGAAGACTAGTCCGGTAAAATAAGGTATCTAGCTCAAAAGCTAGGTGTGTAGCTTATGCTCGGAGAGAGATATGTGAGGCAACTATGTATAGGATGTCAGACAAAGTCTCTTTCTTCCAGGGAGACTTCCAAGAGGCGCTGTAGATAGGCGGTGCGCAATGGCAAGCTGAAATAACCAGGAGGAGGGCAAAAGGAGAAAAAAGACCTGCAGGGTACAACCATCGCTGCTCACAGCCTGAAATGCATATGCCAAGTAGCCATGAAGTGATGACAGCAGACACCTCTTAAACTATAACCGAGTAGGAAATGTAACTTCCAGGCTGTATTCCTCATGTTGATTATTACTGTGACCTACAACAAACTAAAATCCTAAAGCCTACACTTTTTTAGTTCCTCTGTTTATGAAAATAAAAAGCTATAGGTTATTTATTTATTTTTGAGACAGAGTCTCGCTCTTGTTGCCCAGCCTAGAGTGCAGTGGCATGATCTCGGCTCACTGCAACCTCCGCCTCCCAGGTTCAAGCGATTCTCCCGCCTCAGCCTCCTGAGTAGCTGGGATTACAGGCATGTGCCACCACACCCGGCTAATTTTGTATTTTTAGTAAAGACGGGGTCTCTCCATGTTGGTCAGGCTGGTCTCGCACTCCTGACCTTGTGATTCGCCCGCCTCAGGCTCCCAAAGTGCTGAGATTGCAGGCATGAGCCACCACGCCCAGCCAGCTATAGGTTATTTAAAAGTAACTGAATGCAGCGAGAATCTAAGAACGATGCCACTCCCTTCCTGGGGCATTAAAGATGTGTTCACCATCTAGAGAATTAGGAAAACTGGTTGTGATAGTCAACAGCAGCAACACATAAATACAGGCACTTAAATTACCTCCATGCTAAATGCATAGTTACTAAAAAGAAAATACTTCCTTTGCTTCCAGCAAGAGTGATCTCTCTGTTAGAAGCCGAAAACAACAGCTATTCATGGTTCCTCTAAAGGGGCCTCATTGCTGCATTCCTCATTCCCTCAGGTTTGTGGCTGAGTTTTCACTCTGGCCATCAGAGGCACTGCCCATCGGCTTGGCCTGCAATATCTGTGGAAGCATGAGGGGTGTGATTTATTCATTCCAGCCTAAATCTTTAGGCAACAGTACAAAATAACCCAGCAGAAAGCTCTGTGCTTAAATCAAAGCAATGGCTGCAGCCTGACCACACCCTCTTTTTACCTAAGATTAAGACTGTGCTCTTCAAATCAATCCAGATCAAAGTTTTAACCAAAGTGTGTTCATACTTGTGGTGACATGTGCTGGGACATGTTTCTTATCTCTGATGTGACTTGGACCTTAAAGCAAACCAACAGGACAACAAAGGAACGTGGACCATCAACACAGGACATGGAGTGTCATTGTCCTGAAATGCACTCATGTCCTGAAGACTCGAGTGGTGTATTAAGACGGTCCAGTCTAACTGTGAGATGAGTTTGCCTAGATAAAGAGGTTACAAATGGAGTCAGTGTTTGTTTTCTTTTCTTTTTTTTTTTTTTTCTTTGCCAGTTTATGCTGGGTTACCCTGAAATATATTTACTGGTGAGAAAAGAAAGTTTAGTTGACTTACTAAATGTTTTACGTTGGTGCAAACGTTAATTGCTACTTTTGCCATTAAAAGTAACGGCAAAAACTGTAATTATGTTTGCACCAACCTAATAGAAGACTATGATATGTGAAAGAAGCCTAAGGAAACATCTGCAGCAGTTAGAGTGAGGCCAGAAAGCACCGACATGGTACTGGGCCAGGGTTAGTAGGTAAGGTGGGCAGGCACTGTTGTTCCTACTTAGGAAAACGTCCTGCTTTCTAACTTGCTAATATCTATATAGAATTCGATGGGGAAAGGGTACAAAAACAAATCATGTAAAATATAATACTGGCAGCTGTTATCTAAATAATCAAATTTGCAAAAATGGTAGGATATGTGTTCTTGGAAGGACAGTGAACTGATACAGGTAGAAATGAGTTTTCCTTACTCACAAGATCCTTCAGTTAAAGAATCAGAACTGCAACTTATTTAAATCTCCATTTACATATGTATTGATCTAGCCTACATTTAGTGCCTCTTCTCTTTCTGACGCTCAGGAGAGGATTGGAGATGAAATAAGGTCCCTGGCAATGAGAAACTTAGAGTCTGCTAGGAGGAGAATTTCAAGGTAAGGGTCACTAGCAAAATCACCAGAGTAGTGATGTTTTCCAGCACACTGCCTGGGAGCCAGTTGCCAACTCAGAGCTCTGGGACCCCTCTCCTTCTGAAGTAGGAGGAACTTTTGATAGGTGTCTGCTTTTGATAAGAGGCTGCCCCCTTCAAGGTGTGCTGCTATGGGCCCTGTTAGAAGCAATAGTGCTATAGAAATGAGTTGAAGAAGGGTGGGGCTCCCAGCTCCTGTGGGAGCTACATCAGCGCCACCTTTAAGCAAGGTAGGGTCGTTTGGCTGGGTCTCCAAGGAGGGTTGTTGGGGGTGGCGAGGTGAGAAATGGGGAGCAGGCATTCCAGTTGAAAAAGCAGCAGATGCAGACACATGGGGACAGAGAGAGTACCTGGAACCTGGAGACCCACTGGTGGGCTGGCGTGGCCCAAGCATGGGGATGTTGGCAGGAAAGCAGATGTGGTTGGGGCCTGCCTGCCCCCCAGACCCCTTGCTATGTCTTAACACTGCTGTGCTTCAAATGCTACAATCCTTGGCCTTACCCTCTCTGGGTTGGAGTTTCTTCACGTACAGCTCAAGACAGTTGGGTCAGATGTTTCCTAAGGAGCTTCGTAGGAGGTAGAGTGTGTCCCTTACCCTCCTCGAAGTCTCACAGCAAATCAGCTCCGTAAGTAAAAAAAGAACAAGTCTCAATGCAAGCCCAGAATTGTCTTACATGGCATTAGTTTAATACTGTTTATATTGGTTCTTGATGTTCAATGAAACTATCGAATGAAACCTGAGGGCACTTAGAACGTTCCAGCTAACACAGGCAACATCATTTTTGGCCTTAACAATAATTAGAATGACAATGGCAAGCATATCTCTACCAAAATCACTTTGTCTTGTTTCATTAATAAAATATTAAGCTTTTGAATATAAAGGAATTCATCTTTTAATTCATTTAGAAAAATTATATTGAAGTCTATACAAAAGGACAGAAAGACAAAGAAATCCATGATTAATTTCCATTTTGTCACATTCAGAGGGGATTCAAATGCTCAATAAACTTTTATTTCCGTATGTAAATGGCTTTGCAGAGTTCTAGTCCGCTCCATGAGTAGAAAAGGAACAAGTCTCAGTGCAAACCCAGAATCATCTTACATGGTATTATTTGAATACTGTTTATATTGGTTCTTGATGTTCAATAAAATGACTGAATTAAACCTGAAGGCACTTAGAATGTTCCAGCTAATACAGGCAACATCGTTTTTTGGCATTAACAATGACTAGAATGACAATGGCAAGCATATCTCTACCAAAATCACTTTGTCATATGTTCATTAATGAAATGATATTACGGTTTTGAATATAAAAGAGTTCATCTTTTAATTCATTTAGAAAAGTTATATTGAAGTCTATACGAAAGGACAGAAAGACAAAGAAATCCTCAATTAATTTCCATCTGGTCACATTCAGAGGGGATTCACATGCTGAATACACTATTTTATTTCCTTACGTAAACGCCTTTGCAGAGTTCTAGCTGAAATTCATTTGGCACAAATCATGAGTCATTCTGTAAAACTGCTATCTGTATAACATAGCCAAAATAAATGTTTACGTAGCTATGAACTGTGTTATCTCCAGTGCTACTCAGTGACAACTAGGCAGAGAGAAAATTTGCTGCAGAGTTACAAAGTAAAACAAATTAAATCATTCATTTAATAGCATATTATTTTAATTAAATAATGAAGACCAAAATACTGAACCTTGTCACTATTTTTTCCATAATAGAAAAGTTATAATTTTATTGTACATTATTACCAATGAGTCATGTTTGTCAATACAAGTTTAATTTGAACTGGATCAAACCCTTGCCCCAAATTCTAATTTGCATGAAATAAAAAGGTATTACAAGAAACAACATCATGAAGAAATAATCAAGCAAATCCAAAATGTGGGTTGTTCATCAAGGTACTCGAACCAGATAATTAAAGGACATTAAGAAAAAACAAACAAGCAAAGTTTAGGGACTATTTTGACTAAAAAGAAATATGGCAACCATGTAGCCTTGGTTAAACACAAACAGACAGGCCGGGCGTGGTGGCTCATGCCTATAATCCCAGCACTTTGGGAGGCCAAGGCGGGCGGATCATGAGGTCAGGAGACAGAGACCATCCTGGCTAACCCGGTGAAACCCCATCTCTACTAAAAATACAAAAAGTTAGCCGAGTGTGGTGGCAGGCGCCTGTAGTCCCAGCTACTCAGGAGGCTGAAGCAGGAGAATGGCGTGAACCCAGGAGGTGGAGCGTGCAGTGATGCAGTGAGCTGAGATCATGCCACTGCACTCCAGCCTGGGCGACAGAGCAAGATTCCGTCTCAAAAAAACGAAAACAAACAAACAGCAACAAAAAATACCACTCTATTTATTATTGGAACAAGTGGGCAAGTGGAAGAATTTTAAGTGGTTGAGATATTAGATAGAAGTGATATTAGATGTTAATAATGAATTAGTTATTTTTGATGGGATAATGCCTTGTTTATGCAATACAACATACTTGTTCCTAGGTGAAGCAAGCTAAAGTTGTAGGGTTAATATGTCATCATGTTTTGAACTTATTTGAGCTTTTCCCAACTGGAGGAGCCAATATATATGTATGTATGTATCCATGTGAATGTATGGATGTACAGTTCTGTGTGCTTGAGTGTGTGTGTTTCCGGAGAAAGATCAAACAAAAAAGCAAACATTAACACTTATGGACTCCCAGAGAAGGCTAAATGACTGAAATAATGGCTTAAATGATGGAAATTGCTATTTCCAATGATATTATATATCTTTATGGCATTACACTTATAGCAAGTCTAGCAAAGTTAAATTTATTAAAGGATAGGAGCACACACTTTAACTGATTATAAGATACAAAGCAGACTAATGAGTATTAATGTGATTCTTTTTTTTTGAGACGGAGTTTCACTCTGTCACCCAGGCTGGAGTGCAATGGCATAATCTTGGCTCACTGCAACCTCCGCCTCCCGGGTTCAAGTGATTCTTCTATCTCAGCCTCCCCGGTAGCTGGGACTACAGGCGTGTGACACCATGCCTGGCTAATTTTTTTTGTATCTTTAGTAGAGACGGGGTTTCACCATGTCAGCTAGGATGGTCTCCATCTCCTGACCTTGTGATCTGCCTGCCTCCACCCCACAAAGTGCTGGAATTACAGGTGTCAGCCACCGCGCCCAGTCTATGGTTCATATTTTAATAAGTCACTTGCCCCTCTGTGTGATATCTTCTTAGCTGTTAAATATGTCATTAGAATTACATAAAAAGTAAGGCTCAACATTAAGAATGTATACAACAATGTTTAACCAGACCTTCATGTCTCCATGTCTAGGGTGCCCTCACTGCAAACCTTATCAGAGATTGACCTACAGTGGCATAACCTATGAAAGGGGCAGCACATATCAGAAATCAAGGAAATCCATAGAGTTGAGTAGAGTCCAGAAGACCAAGACTAAGGAAGGCTGTAGAGGTCGGGCCCTCCATGTCAGAGGAGCCTGAGCGCTAACACTGGAAGAAATACGTACTGCCATGACACATGAGAAAAAGAATTGGGGCCATATTATCATAGTTACAGGAGGATCAGGAACATAAAAGTCCCTTTCTTTAATATTGTTTAATATAGGAATTTGGGATTGACACAACCATTGGAAGAAATGCTGGATAAAGTTCAGGAAGTCTATCCCAATGGTTAGGGAAGATAATGTTTAGTATGTCAGCCTGCAGGCACTGAAGAGAATGGTTCTCAAGAGACTACTGGAGACTGGTGCAGCTTTTAACAGGCTCTCTGAAGCTACCAGGGACTTTCTAAATCTGCGGTCCTGAAACTGGTGTTCAAAAACTCCCTGAGGAGCTCCGGCAAATCTTGCATCTCCCAGCACAAGGGGCTGCCACTGCCAACAGAGAATAATGGCTTCTCCTTCCTGACCTTCTAAACCTCATGAACGTGTGTCTCATTGGAAGGGAATGCTGAGAAATACTGTCCTTAAACTGCAGAGGAGCCCTTGGAAAGAGATGGCACTGATGTTCAATTGCAAACAGAGAATCAAGTATAAGCCACGATTTTTTCAAGTGAGAATCCATATACCCCCTTTACCCATAATTAACCTCAAAATAAAAACAATGAAAGAATGCTGCAACTATTACATGTACCATTGAAGACACGCTCACTTTCTTTCCAGAGGAGAGACACAAGCCCCAAGTGTTAATGTATCCATCTCGAAAAGATATCCATGCTTGCTCTTGTTCAGTAACAATACCCCTTTGAATTAAATAGCTAATCATTTAACTTTCATGAGATAGAGTAGAATGAAGGAGGAAAAAATAGTTAATATAAACACTAATATACATGCAAACACAAGGAAATGTGGAGAGATTTTCCTCCAGGATGATTTATCTTCCTATCTACTTATTTAGCTATGTCGCCCTGAGCCATTCACACCCTCTACTCCCCTGCCTGGGAAGGTATATACTTTCAGTTTAGGAGCTTTGTAGAGATGCAGACTTCTGCTGAATTCTCCCCTTTTTTTTCCCAGACTTCAACTTTCCCATCCACTGTGTTTATAATCTACAAGCCTGGTGTCGAACTGTTTAGTTTTTCTCCAGAATAAACACCTAGGACTTGGAAAAGCAACATGAGATCAGTTGATAGGTTGATCAAGGTAGGTATTTGGATACTCCAAGGACTTTAAGTATTCTGTTATCTAAGCTTCAGTCCCATGATCTGGTGCCATTGCACGGTTCTGTGGGCCAATTCAAAGTTCTTGATAACTCATGTCCAGTGATTTCTGATTCTCTTTGCTCTTAGAAGCCCTGTATATTTTTATTCCTTTTATACAATTTTCATTGAGCTTTAGGAAGGAGAGGAAAAAAAAACACACAACCAATTCTTAGCCAACTAAGCAATACCAAGTATTTGAGGAAAGTCTCTACCATAACAGACACCAAAATGAGGCAAATAGAATAAGAAAACTATAATGGGGGAAACCAGGCAATGTGAAAAAAAAAATTGAGAAAATGTAAGAATAATAGAATTAACATGACATAATGCTAATAAAAACAGAGTCACAAACTAAAAAGTATCAGTATGGGAAAAATAAAGAATTCATAAAATTTAAAGATAAAATAAACTGAAATTAAAATACAGAGGGATGAAGGAAAAATCAAGGGAATCTATCAGAAAGTAGAAGAAAAACACAACGAAGTAGAAAACAGGAAAAATGATTAGAACATAAGATAATCAATCCTAAAAGATTAAAAGTTAAAAATAAAAGTTAAAAAAATACATTTGGAAAGAAATTATAAAGGCAATAGTGGAAAGAAAAATATTTTTTTAAAAAAACGGGAGTTGTCATGATGGGGGACTGATTCAAAGCCTAGTGACTTGAATACAAAACATACCTACACTAAGGTAAAACACCATACAATTAGAGAACCCCAGGATTAAAAGACGAATTCCAAAAGGCCCAGAAAAAAATTAGATCACTTATAAATAACAAATTAGAATAAGTCTAGCATTTTAGAGGCAACAATGGATATTAGATTCGTCATTAATTAGAACTACAGGTCTCAAATATTTTCATTTCAGAACCCTATCCTCTTAAAAATTATTAAAGTAACATGAACAGATCCCTAAAAGTATACAATCTACAAAGACTGAATCATTAAGAAACACAAAATATAAACAGATCAAGAATCAGTAATCAAAGATCTCTCCAAGAAGAAAAGCCCAGGACCCTATGACTTCATTGGTTAACTCTATCAAATATTGAAATAAGAATTAATGTGAATCTTTCCCAAACTCGTAGAAAACATTGAAAAAGAGAAAACACTCTCAGACACATTTTATGAGACCTGTTACCAAAATCAGACAAGGATGCTACAAGAAAATAAAATAATAGGCCAATATCTCTGACCAACATAGATGCAAATGTTCTCAACAAAATACAAACCAAATTCAATGGCACATTAAAAAGTTTAGTGTAATTTGTTCCTGGGGTGCAAGGATGGTTCAATATATGCAAATCAATAAGTGTGATATATCACATTAACAGAAGGCAGATACAAATATATTAAAATTTCAATAGATGCAGAAAAAGCATTTGAAAAAATTTAACATCTTTTCGTGATAAAAACTCTAAACAAATTAGGGATAGAAGGAATGTACCTCAACGTAATCAAAACTGTAAACGACAAGTCCACAGCTAACATCCTACTGAACAGTAAAATCTAAAAATGCTTTCTCTAAGATCAGGAATAAGACAATAATAACCCCTTTTATTCAACATAGTACTGAAAATGCTAACTAAAACAGTTAGGCAAGTAAAATAAACAAAAGCCATCCAACTTGAACAGAAAGATTTCTCATTTTGCATGTAACACAATCTCATATATAGAAAATCCTAAAGACTCTACCAAAAAGGTGAGAATTAATAAAGAAATTCAGTAAAGTTGCAGAATACAAAATCAACACAGAAAAATCAATAGCATGTATATGTGCTAACCATGAACTATCCAATAGAGAAATCAAGTAAAGCAACTCATTTGCAGTAACATCAAAACATTCTTAAGAATAAATTTAACAATGGAGATAAGTCACCTACATACTGAAAACTATAAAACACTGATGATAGGAATTAAAGATAAAAATAAATGGGGCCGGGCGCAGTGGCTCACGCCTGTAATCCCAGCACTTCAGGATGCTGAGGTGGGAGGATCACCTGAGGTCAGGAGTTCAAGACCAGCCTGGCCAACATGGTGAAACCCAGTCTCTATTAAAAATACAAAAAAATTGCTGGGCATGGTGGTGGGCACCTATAACCCCAGCTACTCAGGAGGCTGAGGCAGGAGAATCACTTCAACCCAGGAGGTGGAGGTTGCAGTGAGCTGAGATCGCACCATTGCACTCTAGCCTGGGCAACAAGACCGAAACTCTGTCTCAAATAAATAAATAAATAAAATAAATGGAATGATATCCCACATTTAGAGATTGGAAGCATTAATATTAAAATGTCCATGCTACCCAAAGAAGTCTACAAATTCAGTGTAATTCATAAAAAAAATCTAATGGTATTTTCATAAAAACAGAAAAAAAAGAAACAATAATGTGTCTGGAACCATAAAAGACCCTGTCAAAAGCAATCTTGAGCAAAAAGAACAAAGCTGGATATATCACACTATCTGATTTCAAAATATACTACAGGGCTGTAATAATCAAAACAGCACAGTACTGGCATAAAAACACACATATAGACCAATGGTGCACAATAGAAAGGCCAGAAATAAATCTACACGTTTGCTCCTCAACAAAGGTGCCAAGAACACACAATGAGTAAAGACAATCTCTTCAATAAATGATACTGAGAAGACTGGATACACACATGAAGAGAAATGTAACTGGACCCTTATCTCACATTGCATACAAAAACCAACTCAGAATAAATACTTAACCATAATACCTGAAATTGTGAAACTATTAGAAGAAATCATGGGAAAAAAGCTCCTGGTTGGTCTGAGCAATAATTTTTTTAGGATATGACCCCCAAAACACAAGTAACAAAAGCAAAAATAGACGAGTGGCATTTCATCAAACTAAAAATATTCTGCATAGCAAACGAAACAATCAACAGAGTTAAGAGACAACCTACAGAAGGGAAGAAAATAATTTCAAGCCATACATTTGATAAAATACATAAGGAACTCAATCAACTCAGTAGCAAGAAAACAATAAACCAATTTAAAATGTGCGCATAGAATCTGAAAAGGCATTCCTACAAAAAAAGACATGCAAATGGCCAACAGGTATATTTTTAAAATGCTCAACAGCAGTAATCATCAGGGAAATGCAAATCAAAGCACCATGAGATGGCACTTCACGCTTGGAGGAATGGCTGTAACCAAAAAGGCAGAAGATAACAAGTGAGTGCGAGGATGTGGAGAAAAGGAAACACCACACTGCTGCTGAGAAAGTAAATTAGGACAATCACTATGGAGAACAGTATAAAGGTTCCTCAACAAATTAAAAATACAACTATCATAGGCTTCAGCAATCCACTTTCTGGATATACATGTAAAGAAAATGAAATTTATTGTCATTAGGAGATACCTGCAACTTTCATGTTCATTGCAGTAGCCAAGATACAGAATCAACCTAAGTGTCCATCAATGGATGAATGGATAAAGAAAATGTACATACACATGTACACACACACACACACAGACACACAAATGGAATACTACTTAACCCTCAAAAAGAAGGAAATCTTGTCATTTGCAACAACAACAGTGAACCTGGAGAACATTGTGCTAAGTAAAATAAGCCAGATCCAGAGAAGCAAATACCACATGATCCCACCTATATGTACAATCTAAAAATGTTGAAGTCACGGAAGCAAAGAGTAGAATGGTGTTGCCAGGGACTGGAAAGTGGTTGGTAGGGAATGGGGAGATGTTCATCAAAGATTACTAAATTTTCATTATAAAACATAAATAACTTCTGAAAATCTATTGTACAGCACAATGATTATAGTTAACATATGGTATTGTATACTTAAAATTACTAAGAGAGTAGATCTTAAATGTTCTCATAACAAAAAGTGACAAATATACAAGGTGATGAATATAGTAATTAGGTTTATTTTAATCATTTTATAATGTATGCATGTATCAAAACACTACATTATACACCATAGATATATATAATTTTTATTTTTCAGCTGTATCTCGATAAAGCTGGGAAACATAAGACTTTTATATATGTAGGTTATATCTATTAATGTTTACTATTTTGGAAATAAAATCTGAAATTTTGTAGTTTTTTATTTATTAAAAAACAATTAGCTGAATGCATGTGTGTATATATAATGTATATTTGGTAAAAAGTAATTTTACTTTTAAAAAGAAAAGACAGTGAGAGGAGAGGCATTGTTTGTTTTTACCTTTTGCAAGTATCTTGAGTGTCTGGCTTCCTAGAAGACAACTGGATGTTAATAACTGCTTCTGCATTTCACTCTGTTGTGTGGCTTTAGTTGAAGTACACGAAGGAAATCTGGCTTACAAAAAAAGGGAGAAACATTGTAATAACCTCTTATAATTGTGGATATTTTTCTGTAATATTACTAAAACTAGACAGGCAGTAGTTTCTTGTGATGTGAATCTGAAACAAATAAATCAATTTTTCAGGCTCTGTTACATTAAAATCCACTGGTCTATTTTGTACTTTGAATGATGGATCTTTTACCCATGTATGAAATTGTAACATCCTGCATTGGTCATTTGGAAAATACTGGTTCACTGAGTTTTACAGATCTTCCAAATCTTGACACTTTTCATTTTAAAATATCAAAAAATTGCCTTTATTAATACCATCACCAATCTCATCAGAAAAGCCTTTAAGTATTGAGAAGCTGTCAAGCTCAGGCTTAAAAACTTAAATTTTATCCTTGGCTACAAATACTGTCAGTTGTTTTCCTTGAAGTGTCAGGCTCATTTGATTTGTTTTCAAGAAAACGTCTACCAAATGTCTACCAATGTCTGAATAATTATAGTTTGTCTGTCAGATGTTGTTTCAATTAAATATGGTGTTCAGTGTAGAACATGTATAGTCCAACTTGCAGCACAATCACACTAGTGCCTTTCCTGGCAACCTCTGCCAGGCTCAGTATGCAGCAGCCATGCTCTATGGCCACTTCCCATTGCAGCACACAGGGTACTGGAAAGACAGGGATTCCAGAGTGACCAACTCAGAGCAGGGTGGGTGAAGGGATCCTGGGAAATACAGTGCCACCCCTGGAGGACGGTGGGTGTGGAGCCACGTCTCAACAGGCTGATGTCACCCTGTGTTTTCCTGTACAGGCTCCTGGTTAAAGGCTGCTGGCAGACAATTTTGAACTAAAAATGTTAAGAAATTTTTAGAACATAATACATTTATAATCACTTGATGTATTAAACCATGCATTTCATTTTTAAGATTTGCAAGATCTTATTTTCTGAGAATATTTTATTCTTTAGATTTTATGTTTTCACTTTGTCAGAAATGTAAAGTGTTCAAAGAGACAAATACATTAAACTCAAAATGGAGTTGGAATACTTAAGATAATGTATTCAAATAAATAATTAAATGGTCCTGAGTGTTTTAAAGTTATCTTTGTCAGTCCATTAGATTTAATTAATAATAATTTAAAAACAGTAAAAGGTGCTAGATTAATAAACTGAACAGTAAGGTTTATAAATAATTATTAACTACTTAAACAAAACTAAGGCTATGAAATTTTTATATTATCACACTGCATGTTACAATAAAATCCAAATAACTGTAACTAGTCCTTTCTGACCTCCTCTTGGACTTAGAAACACACATGCACCCACACACACACATGCTCACATGCACACATCTAGGCATTCAAAACAACAGCATAACTGGGTAGAGCTTTTAAACAATTAAAATTATCACAATTTAAAAGATAATAAAAGATCCAAAAATACCAGGAAAATAAAAAATATTAAAATAATAAAAATAGTGTTTAGAAGTGAAAACACAATAAGCAAAATGTATAACCCAACAGATGATTTAACCCTAATAGTTTGCTTCAGGAAAAGAGAAATGGTAAACTGAAAGACAGAATAAAGGAAATTATCAGGAAAGAATAAACAGAGTAGAAGATGGAAAGTAGAAGTGAGAGAGCAGGAAGACACTGGAGAATGGCATGAAAAGGTGCGACTCATAACCAACATGGAGAAAACAGAGAGCACAGAAAGGCCATATTCAAAAAAGTACTGGTGACTTATTTTTAAGAATTAATGAAAGGAGGATAAGCTAATTCTGTTCCAAGCAGAATAGATCAAATTAAATCTACACCTAGACATGAATTAGTGAAATAGCAGAATTCCAAAAACATCAAAAGCCTAAAAGATCCAAGAAAGAAAACATAGTTTATCTATAAAGAAACTAGAGTTAGAATTATAACTGAAAAGCAACTATGTAAACTAGTTTTAAAAATAAAGAATAGATCCCATTTGTCAATTTTGGCTTTTGTTGCAATTGCTTTTGTTGTTTTGAGTGAACAGGCAACCTACAGAATGGGAGAAACTTTTTGTGATATACCCATTGGACAAAGGTTTAATGGCCAGAATCTACAAAGAACTTCAACAAATTTACAAGAAAAATACCAAACAACCCCATCAAAAAGTGGGTGAAGGGTATGAACAGACAGTTCTCAAACGAAGACATTTATGCAACCAGCAAACATACAAAGAAAAGCTCATCATCACAGGTCATTAGAGAAACGCGAATCAAAACCACAGGGAGATAGTATCTCATGCCAGGTAGAATGGTGATTATTGAAAAGTCAGGAAACAACAGATGTTGGCAAGGCTGTGGAGAAACAGGAATGTTTTTACACTGTTGGTGGGAGTGTAAATTAGTTCAACCACCGTGAAAGACAGTGTGGCAATTCCTCAAGGATCTAGAAGCAGAAATACCATTTGACCCAGCAATCCCATTACTGGGTATATACTCAAAGGATTATAAATAATTCTACTATAAAGACACATGCACACATATGTTTATTGTAGCACTATTTACAAAAGCAAAGACTTTGACCTAACCCAAATGCCCACCAATGATAGACTGGATAAAGAAAATGTGGCACATATACACCATGGAATACTATGCAGCCATGAAAAAGAATGAGTTCATGTCCTTTGCAGGGACATGGATGAAGCTGGAAGCCATCATTCTCAGCAAACTAACACAGGAACAGAAAACCAAACACTGCATGTTCTCACTGATAAGTGGGAGTTGAACAATGAGAACACATGGAGACAGGAAGGGGAACATCACACACTGGGGCCTGTCGGGGGTGGGGGCAAGGGGAAGGAGAGCATCAAGACAAATACTCAATGCACGCAAGGCTTAAAACCTAGATTATGGGTTTATAGGTGCAGCAAACCACCATGGCACATGTACATGTATGTAACAAACCTGCATGTTCTGCACATGTATCCCAGAACTTCAAGTAAAATAAAAAAATAAAAGAATAAACTCAATACATATATAGATACAATAAAGATAGAAAAAATATACAGCAAAAAATAAATACTAAAGAATCAATAAAAATTATACCTGATTTTCTTTTTAAAAAAAAGGTTAAATAATCTCTGTCAAAATGAATTAAGAGAATAGAAAATTTTGGCCAGGCACAGTTGCTCACACCTATAATCCCAGCACTTTGGGAGGCCGAGGTGGGTGGATCACCTGAGGTCAGCAGTTCAAGACCAGCTTGACCAACATGGAGAAACTCTGTGTCTACTAAAAATACAAAATTAGCTGGGTGTGGTGGTGCACGCCTGTAACTCCAGCTACTTGGGAGGCTGAGGCAGGAGAATCACTTGAATCTGGGAGGTGGAGGTTGCAGTTAGCCAAGATCGTGCCATTGCACTCCAGCCTGGGCAACAAGAGCGAAATTCTGTCTCAAAAAAAAAAAAAAAAAAAAGGAAGAAAATTTGTAAAACTATATTCAATTTGTAAATTGTGACAAATTAACGGATATAAAAACATGTAAAAATTATGAGAAACTACAAACTATTTTATGCTGACAAATCTGAAAACTCAGATAAAATATACAATCCCCATAAAAACATTGCTTATGAAAATTAAGTCAAAAACCTAGAAAGCCTGGATAGATTTGAAAGCATTAAGTAAATAAAGTCATTAGTAAATTTCTATTCTCTCTCCCCCTACAACTAATTATGTACAGGCTCTATGTTTAATGAGATTTATCAAAATATCAAGGAATATATCATTCTTGTGTTATACAAACTCTTTCAAAGGAAAAAATAAGGAGAGCTCCATAACTCACTTACAAGGTTAGTACAATCTACATTTATTACAAAGAGGTTAAAAAAAATTCTAGGACAATTTCACTTGGCACCATAGATGCAAGGACACTAAACAAGATAGCAGCAAAGCAAATTCCTCTATGTACAAAAACAAGTCATTACTAAACAGTAGTATAAACTTTAACAGGAATTTAATGCAATTTAATAATCACAATTAAGAACACATTATCTTAATCATTTCAGAAATATTATTTGATAAATTTCAACCAACTCTCAACTCTCATAACAAATTATACGAGGTCTCAAATTTGCAATGGAAAGCATATTCTTTAACACTATAAAACCTTACTTTAATAACACTACAGTGTAAGCCATACTTAGTGTTGAAACATCACAATAATTCCTCTTGATGCCAAGAAGACCGCAAGGATGCCAGTTATAGTTGATTTGATTCTATGTTGTGCTCAGGTCCTAGCCAAGCAGAAAACCAAGAAGTAATATATAAGGATTATAAAAAAAGAAATATAACTATTAATATATGATTATAGTATATGCACACACAGACATGCAAACACATGTACATATATACATGGGTATATATACATACATTATGGCAACTATACTATATATAACATTATGTATATACGTAGATACGTATATTAGTATTTTGGTGAGCCAGTATTAATTGTAAAATGTAATAGAAAAAAATTCAGTATCTAATTTATTGTAGAAATAAAAATTATTGAGCTACCTAGAAAAATGACCAACAAAATATGCTAATAAAAGTCATAAAAGATGATGCAAATAAAATAAGAACCCTATCATATTATATTTATTTATGGGAAGAAAGGCTCTTACTTCTTCTTTCCTTGGTGTATAAATACAACACAATTTTAATCCATACATTTTATGCAACTCAATAAAATTACATAGATATTGACCAGTTTATTATTATAGTCCTATGGAAAAACAAAGCACCAAAGTAAGCCAAGAAGACTGAGTAAGCACTTTCACCTCATCAGAATTTAAGAACAAAGTTGTAATAATTTAAAAAGTATACATTGGTGAGGAAGCATTTTCACCTAATCAGAATTTAAGGACAAAGTTATAACAATTTAAAAAGTGTACATTGGTGTATGGATGCAGATAATGACTTTTTGAAAAAATAGAGATGCTCAAAAATCTATATATGTGAATATTCTGTGTATGAAAAAAGATGAAATAATGAGTGAGAAAAGCAGACTATTCAATATTATAATAATTATCTATATTTGAAAAAAGACAAAACGGAATACAAAAAAAACAAAACTATAAACAAGTCCCAGATGGATTAAATAATTAATTAAAATGCAAAAGTACAAACTTTCAGAGGACAGCATAAAAAATATTGATCTAACATCAGTGTAGGGAAGTACTTTTTAAGTAATTTCAAAAGATCAACACGCTGTTCTCAAATCAGTTGTGCATTTTGACTACATTAACATTAAAACTTCTTTTTTCCGAATGACTCCATTAATAATAATGATACCAAATTGTTACATAGTGCTTATTTTGACCTAGACTTGTTCTCTTCCCTCTGTTAATATTAACTCACTTGATCTTCAAATTATCTATCAGGTAGATAATGTTGTTATCAGAATTTTTCCTGAGACGATATTGAGACATGGTAGATCAAGTAACTTCCTCAAGATTAAACAACTAGTTCAATTTAATTAACTTAATTAAAAGGTGAACCAAAGATTTAGAGCCTTTTAAATGAATAAATGCATATACAAACAAATAACACACCACACAGCAAACCAAAAGAACACTCTCTAGAATAGATTAAAATTCCAGCAAATTAATGAGAAAAATTAAAAATTGGAAACCTTAGAGAAATAAGTAAAGTTAAGGTTCTGTTGTATTAAAAGGTAAAGTGAAGCACAGCATGATTAAAGGGTTTATTTGAGCAAACAGTGATTAATGAATTAGGCAGCTCAAAACCCAGATGTGGTTTGGGGGTTCCACCAACAGAACTCAAGGGGAGGCTTTTATAGGACAAACATGGAAGTAAAGCAAATATATTGTTGATTGGTTATAGTTATCCAGTTGCCTTATTGGGTCTGTTTTGCTGGAAAGGTTCTAGTTTTATAAGTACAAGTTAGTTGGTGGCTTCTCATTGGTTAGCCTTAACTTCATTTTTTTTAAATATAGGCATTTACAATAAATATTGCAAATTTTGCTTATGCTTGCAATTTTTAGGCTATTTTTGTGTTGCTATAAAGAAATACCTGAGTCTGGGTAATTTATAGTGAAAAGAGGTTTAATTGGCACACAGTCCTGCAGGCTGTACAGGAAGCATGGGGCAGGCATCTGCTCTGTTTCTGGGGAGGCCTCTGGGAGCTTCTACTCATGGTGGAAGGTGAATGGGGTTGGGCAGGGCGATCTCACATGGAGGGAGCTAGAGCAAGAGAGAGGTGGAGAAGGTGCCACACACTTTTAAAACAACCAGATATCACAAGAACTCTTAACTATCATAAGGAGAGCACACAGGGGATGGTGCTAAACCATCAATAAGAAACGCGCCCCCATGATCGAATCACCTCACACCAGGCCTCACTTCCAATATTGGGCATGACAAGTTGACATGAGATTTGGCAGAGACGTAGATTCACACCGTTTCACCAATTGAGCAAGGTGAAGGTGGCTCATGAGACCTAACTGGCTTTCTGTGCTCAGGTACTTTGCCGGACTGCTGGTGTCCTTTTTTTTTTTTTTTTTTTCCTTTAGACAGTATCTCACTCTGTCTTCCAGGCTGGAGGGCAGTGGCTCAGTCTTGGCTCACTGGAACCTCTGCCTCCCAGGATCAAGTGATTCTCCTGCCTCAGCCTGCCAAGTAGCTGGGATTATAGGCACCTGTCACTACACCCGGCTAATTTTTGTATTTTCGGTAAAGAAAGGGTTTCTTCATTTTGGCCAGTCTGGTCTCAAACTCCTGACCTCCAGTGATCTACCCGCCTCGGCCTCCCAAAGTGCTGGGATTACAGGTGTAAACCACCACACCCAGCTGGCCTGGTGCCCATTTTAATTTACTTCGCCAGTTGTCATATGTGGCTGATGGAATTATGCATCAGAAACAGAGGGCAAAATATTCTCACTCAGAAATGAGTAGAAACTTCCATTTGGAGTTAATCAGTGGGGGAGACAGCTTACTTCGATGGTGTGTTCCAGGTCTACCAAAGCCAAGTTTCTTTTCAAGAGCACACAGGCACTGGCAGTAATGAGATGGAACTGTGTGATAATCCAGCAAGAGTAGAGAATCTCAACTCTGCTATCGTCAAGGGGAGCAGAAAACCAAGAAGTAATATATAAGGATTATAAAAAAAGAAATACAGCTATAAATATATGATTACAGCATATGTACACACAGACATGCAAACACATGTACATATACACGTGCATACACACATACATTATGGCCACCTGCTTATGATAAGCCACCTTCTTATCATTCTGTCCCCAGACTCTTTGGAGATGTTACCTGCATGTCTCTTGGCTCACAGGTTTAAGCAACTGTGGAAGAAAAACCAACCCAAATGTATTCACGTGTTTACTGAAGACTGGATGAATCGAGATCCCTTCTTTGCCATAGAATCCCAGGACACACCAGACTCCAGGTTTGAGGTCCCTTCCCAGAAAGGAGCAGGTAATTTACAAAGGAAGGAACTTGAGTCACTAATAAATATATGGAAACATCAAATCAGCGTTAAACAGGAAACATAAAACTACTACGAAATGACATTGGCAAAAGTTGAAGAGTCTAATAATGCCGTATGTGGAAGATGATTATGGGAAATAGGAGGAAATCTAAATTGTGGGTGGGAGTACCGATTGGCTCAACAGCTTTGGAAAATAACCTCAGCAATAACTAGTAAATGTGAAGATGCTCACATCGAAATATACAGCTTCATTCTACATACATAATCCACACTACCGAACTATGCTCGCCAGGATGCAGGCACAAGAATGCTTATTGCAGGATTATTTATAATAATGAGAAACAAAAACAACTTTCCTTCAAAAGCTGAATGTGTAAGCAAGCTTTGTTCATTTAATTCAGTGAAATATTACATGGCAGATCATTGCGTAAACTATATCTACATATCACCATTGTTAAAATTTCAACAGAATACTGTTGAGTTTAAAAAAACAAGTTGAAAATAAATATATAATAAGTATTGTGATATTATTTATATGTTGAAAAATATGATGATAATATTTACATTACCTATAGGTCCACATATACCTTCTAAAAGCATAATAAGTAAAAACACACATACTAAACTAGAGATGATTGTTTTTGTGGAATGAAGTAAAGAAAAGGAATGGATGTGGGTTAAGGTTTTAATTGTACATATAAAATAATGACTTTTAAATTAAATAGCAGCAATAGAGAAATCTGGGGCTACTAAAGATAAATTATTGGTTTAATTTTGGTGATGGGTCTATGGATGTCTATAATGCTTTTCTATAAATTTTGTGTGTAAGAGTAATATAAAATATTTTATTTTTAGAAACAAAAGACAAAATAAAGGAGGGAAAGAAGGAAGTAAGAGAAAAAAGGGGGAGGCAGGAGAGGAGGGGAGGAAGAATGGAGAAAGTGTAGACAGAAACCCACAGGGGCTAAAATTGTAGAAGTCATTTACAGCCAGGGAAATAGTCTAGAACTGACGCTGATGCAGGCCAAGGGGTGGAGGCAGGTGTGGGCTTTGCATGATACACCCATGGCAGAACAGGCGGCATGACCACAAGTCATTGAGAGGTAGGGAGCTGACACCCACGCTCTGATAAAGCCAGGAATCTCAAGGACCATCCTTCATTCATTCATGGGAATGGAGCTAGAACTGCTTTGTTCTCCAGCTGAGAGAGTAACAAGTCAGCCGATGCCCACTCATGAACGTGGGTGAAGGTCTCCCCACAACAATCACTCTATGTGTCTTGCAGGAACTCCAAGCAGAGAGGTTGTTTACAAAAATGTGTCAAGAACAAGAGAAATGTTATAAAGAGAGCTTTCACAAACCAGGGCCCCTAGGGCTACCTCCAAATTAAGGCCCATACGTGTATAATGTGATTGGTTTCCGGAGCGAAAATTGAAGTGACGAATGTTTTCCAAGAGGCTGGTATACTTGTTTCTGAGATCTTTAGTTAAAATACAGAAATATTCTCATGTAACTTTGTTTAAAACAGTAATTTTTACTTATATTTATTTCTCTACTTATTTTTAAAAACAGTAATTTTTTTAAAGATCTTAGACTTTACACTCACAATTACTAATGGGTTAGGGATGATTCCGATACCAGCCCAGAAGATGTGGCGAGTACTACACAGCAATATTAGAGAATAAGGAAGTTAACATGTCAATGACCTCAACCTTCACGTTGGAAAAAAAAAAAAAAAAAAACACAGAAAAGGAAAATCAAACTATATTCCAACTGAGTAAAAAAGAGAAAACAAAATCAGAGAGTTAATATGTGAAATAGAAAATGGGAAAACAATAGAAAACATCAATAAAACCCAAAGCTGATTCTTTCAGAACAGCAACAAAGTTGCTAAACCAGTGATCAGGAAAGACAGAGAGAAAGAAAGAGAGAGAGCGAGGACTTCCAACACAAAAAGTACAATAAAGAACTATTATGAATAAACCTTTTGCCAACAAATTCAACAACTTGGATAAAATGGATCAATTGTCATGCCTGTTACCCCAGCACTTTGGGAGGCCAAAGCGGGCAGATCATCTGAGGTCAAGAGTTTGAGACCAGCCTGGCCAACATGGCAAAACTCCACCTCTACTAAAAATACAAAAAAAAAAAAAAAAAAAAAAAATAGCCAGACATGGTGGCGCGTGCCTGTAATCCCAGCTACTCGGGAAGCTGAGCCTGGAGAATCACTTGAACCCGGGAGGTGGAGGTTGCAGTGAGCTCGGATTGCGCCACTGCACTGCACCCTGGGCGACAGAATGAGACTCTGTCTCAAAAACAAACAAACAGAAAAATACTTTTCAAATTATTGTTTGAGGCAAGGAATAATCTAATACCCAAACCAAGAAAAAGACATTGCAAGAAAAGAAAACTATAATCCAATATCTCCCATAAACACAGGTACAAAAATTTCAAACAAAATTATGCAAATAAAATTCAACAATATGTAAAAAGGGATGATACATCATGACCAACTGGAGTTGATCTCAGGAATTCCGGATGGGCTCAGCATTTCAAAATCAACCAATATAGTTCATCGTAGTAACAGACTGAAAAAAATAAAGATACTATGATCAGGTAAACAGATGCAAAAAACAACAATAGCCAATATCTATTCCTTATAAAACCTCTCAGAAATGAAAGAATAGAAGGAAGCATCCTCAACCCGACTTTTTGAAAAAATCTACAGCTAATATGTATTTAATGGTGATTTACTTAATGTCCCTCCCAAGATTAGGACATCTATTCTCACCACTTCTAGATATTTTACTCAGAGCAATAAAGAAAAACCATTCTAATTAGGAAGAATGAAGTAAAAGTGTTTTTATTAAAAAAATAACAAGATTATCTATGTAGGAAATCTGAGGTTATCTCCAAAAGCTAGGGAAACTAATAAGTGAGTTTAGCAAGTTTGCAAGATATAGGATCAATAAACAGATGCTAATTGCGTTTCCACCAGCAATGAATAATCGAAAATTAAAATGTAAATATCAATAGCATCAAAAATATACATCTGAGAAAAGGCTTGCAAGAAGCAGAGCGCTGAAAACTACAAAACATTTCTGAAAGAACTTAAAGAAGACTGGATAAATGGAGTGATAAACTGTGATCTTGGGTTGGCAGATTTAATACTATTAAGATGTCTATTTTTATTTTCAAATTGGCCTGAAGTTTAAACTCAATCCCAATCAAAATTTCAGCAGATATTTTTGGTATAAATGGGCAAACTGCCTCTAAAATTTATAGGGGAATGCAAAGGACATACCTCAAACAATATTGAAAAATAACAAATTCAAGAAATAATATTCCCTGACTTCAAGACTTATGATAAAGCCCATCAGTCAAGGCCGTGTGGTATCAAGACTGACTGATAGATCATTAGGACAGAAAATAGAGTCAAGGAACATAGCCACACATATATGAACAAACAATTTTTGGAAAAGTGGCAAAGACTATTTGGTGATGATGTGATAGTTTTTTGAACAAATTTTGCTGGATTTTTTTTTTTTTTTTTTTGAGATGGAGTCTTGCTCTGTCACCCAGGCTGGAGTGCAGTGGCACGATCTTGGCTCACTGCAACCTCCACCTCCTGGGTTCAAGCGATTCTCCTGCCTTAGCCTCCTGAATAGCTGGGACTACAGGCACGTGCACACGCAGCTAATTTTTGTATTTTTAGTAGAGACAGGGTTTCACCGTGTTAGCCAGGATGGTCTCAATCTCCTGACCTCGTGATCTGTGCGACTCGGCCTCCCAAAGTGCTGGGATTACAGGCATGAGACACCATGCCCAGCTGCTGAAATATTTTAATATCCATTTGTAAAATAAAAATAAATTTTGAACTATACCTTTATATCATATACAAAATTTGTCTAAAAAGAGACCATAGAGCTAAATACAAAATCTAAAAATAAACATCAAGAAGAAACACAGGAGCCTTGTGACATTGGCTTAGATCAATATGTGTTAGACATGACACCAAATCCCAGTCTGTAAAATAAAAAGACTGCAAATTGACCTTCATCCAAATTAAAAACTTCTCTTCTTCAAAACACAGTTTCAGAGAATAAAAATAGAACAAAAGATTGAGTAAAATATTTGCAAATCCTGTGTCTAATAAAGAACTTTTACCACGAATGTGAAAAAAAAAAATTTGATAATAAGAAAACAAATAGTCCAACTTAAAAATGAACAAATGATCTGAACACATTGCCAAAGAAAGTACACCGATGTCAAATGATCACATCAAAGACGCTCAGCATCCTGTGTCATTAGGGAAGTGCAAATGAAAATCACAGCAATACCACTGTATACCTGCTAGGATGACCAAGTTGCAGAGAAATAAATAAAATAAAATAAAATAAGGGTAAGCCTACAAAGTGTCAGGGAAGATGTGGAGGAACTCAAGCACGTGTATACTGCTGATAGGAATGTAAAATGACAATAAGTTTGGAAAACTGTATGTTTCTGCAAAAGTTAAACATGCCCTCCCAATATGATTTGGCCATTCAATTTCTAGAAATTTACCCTCCAGAAATGAAACCAAATGTATACACATATGCGTTTGCACAATGCATGTTTATTACAACCATATCATAGTCAACAACCAGAAGTAGCTCAAGTGCTCATCAAGAGATGAACAGATAAACCAACTGGGGTATATGCACCCAGTGGAATACTACTCAGCCATGAAAAAGAATGAACTATGGATACACGCTACAACATGGATGGATGTCAAAATAATTATTCTGAGTGAAAGGAGTCAGGAAAAAAAATGATATGTTGTATGATTCCTATACATTTCTAAAACATGCAAACTCATCTGCAGAGCTCGAAAGCAGATCAGTAGTCATTTGAGGATCACAAGGGAGGGTGAAAGGGAGGAATTACAGTGAAACTTTTAGAGATGATTAATATGTTCATTATCTTGATTGTGGTGATAGTTTCATGGGTGAGAACTTATGTCAAAGCTCATCAAACTGAACACTTTAAATATGTGCAGTCAATTTTATGTCAAATAGACCTCAATAAAGCTGATTTTCAAAGTCTTATTAAGATCATCAGTTAATTAGCTTAATAACCATTCCAGCTTGCACACTGAAACACGCATTTTCTTTTATTTCCTCCTAACAGGCAAGGCTGCAGGAGGCGGCTGAATCATCACTTCCGGCTTGACCATGCTCTTTCTTGCTACTGGCGAAGTGAAGCCCACCCAGGGGAGTGTTCCCACATGCACAGGAAGCACACGTTGACAGGTCAGATGTGATATGAACATGGAATTGGGACCTAGGGAACCTGCCCGTTTTATATGGGCAAGTCTTGGTGTTTAGAATGATGTGATGATTTACTTAGGATTAAGCTTATATGTCTTTGTTCACTTAGTTAAAGCAAGAGGCTGACAATATCCCAGTGATGCCAATATATGAAAGAAACCTCCAGGGCAGCATTTATCACAGTGGACATCTTGTTACAAAGCATGTCCACTTCAGAAAAATGCAGAAAAAAAAAAGACATAATTGCTTTTTTGCTTCTGTGGAGGGTATATTTTTAGTCATGTGAGCTCTTTATAAACTCAAATTGACTTTATTTTTTAACATGTATGTCTTGCTTGGAAAGAAACCTTCATTCCTTTCCTCAGTTCTGTGACTCCGCCACTGCACAAGTGCCACTTGTCACCCTTGGACTTGCCCGTCTTCCCAGACCAGCTTATTCCACTCAGAACAGCAATGGCAATGCAGTTTCTGGAACTTTCTCGCTGGTAAACACCAGCTCCTTCTGTATTCCGAATACCTTATTGTTTTGTGACATTATGGTGATGTCCGAGGAATCATTCTTGGTTGATCCTGAGATTAACTGGGTCTAGGAAACATTTGTTTGTGTGAATATGTTTTCATGGCCCCTGCCCTCGGATCAAGATACGGCTCTGAGACTTATGGCAGCCTGTTCATGAGGCAAACTTTCTGAGTTTCAGCCTCTTCGTTTTTGAAATTGTGCGTGTTTTTCCACAGTATTGACATGATTGCATGAAGAGGTATTACGTGTATGTGAAAATATTCAGTAGAGTGCCCCGGGAATTTCTGGCTCTCAAGAAGTGTTAGTTCTTGCTCAATAATCACCCTTGCCATCTGACTGCTATATCAGAAGGTATTCACTTAGCAGTAATTAAGAGGAAAAGCTGATTTTTATCAGCTGCAATTGTTAAGATTAGATTCACACACTGGCAGCTGCCCATGCATTCCTGGTGTAAATGTTGTCCTGTGGCGCCACCCACTGACTGATTCTGGACAGCTGCGTGCCTGGTGGCTCCCTAGACTAGACACTTCAACCAGATTCACGCCCAACTCATTTCCCACCCCCCCAAATGGTGACTGTGAAATTCATGCAGCTCACAAAGGAAAATGATTTCTCTAAAAGCCTTAATGGTTTTTAAAGTCTTTGGTCAAGAGCCAAGTTAGGTTTACAATGGTTAAAAAAAAAAAAAAAGCAAGAAAGGAAAATGAAATATTCTCTGTGTTTATGTACGTATTATGGTCAGATACATTTCAGAAGACATGTTTTAATTAAACCCCTGAGTAGTGAGAAGCTAACCAGTATTTTTTGTCTTCTATGCATCAAGAAAAGTACATGTAAATCAACGTGTTTAAAATAAATAGTAAATCACAAGAATATTGTAGGATTCATTTTTCTTCATTCACCATGGATAAAATCAGCATTAAGAGAAGTGCTTTGGAAATTTTTATTTTATGATGTTAGTTCCACTTTCTCCATTGAAATAAAGGAATATCATGCCACTCAAACTAGAATTGAAAAAGAAAAGGTACACTAGGCAAAACCCTCCAAAATATTCTGGAACACGTAATAAAACCAAAGAAATTGCTCTTTAATAGGCCATGGAAAATGTTGCAATTATTACCCAGTGAACCACATAAATTCTTTCGAGTTACATTTTAACTGTAGACTTTCATTTCTATTCCCCGGCAGTACAGAAGGAAAACAATTCCAGGCTAATGTTTAGTTCAAATTGAAGGGAAAGAAATGCTTTTCCTGATTCAGATGCCGCATATAACTGCACTAGTGAAAGATTGTAACTTAAATATAACCTCTGTGTCCCTCGTCTTAAAATATGAGTTGGAAAATCCCAAACCTTGTTTCTAAATTTTGTATTTGAGAAAATTAAAGCAGAGAGGAGTTAAATGTTGAATCCAGTCAGATTACACAGCTGGTTGGTGATAGAACTGGAGAAAGAGATAGATTTTTGGTTCTCAGTTGAGTGGTCTTTTCCCCTTCACTACACGCCTCTCAACGAAATATTAATATTTATGTGGTCATATACATGAGCATATTATAATTTATACTAAAAGTAAAAATGTACTTTCTAAAAACTTTGGAGGAAAACTACCTTCTTAGACATATGGTGGAGAAGTCAAAAGCAAATAAAATATCTTGGGTTATAAAATTTATAAATTTAGAATGCTGTTTCTGCTTTCATGACTGTAAATATGATATTTTTCTTAAGTCTTTGAAATTTCCATGGACTTCTTCCTGCTGACTGATAGATTTCAAAGTCCTGGCACTTCTCAGTTTAACACTGTTGTCTGCAAAATGAATTGCAGGTAACCACAAAATAACCAAAATTATGTATATTAAGATGAATAATTCATTAATTTTTGTCTTCATGATAAAATCAATGTTTGTTCATTCTAAGTTTCTTCAGCAGGCAAACATATTTCAAAGTGTAAAAAATATAATGAAGTCATCAATAATTCCGTTACTGAGCATGTCCAAACAAAATAAAATTACAATTTTGGTAACTTCCCAGAGTCTCTCTCTCTCCTTCTTCCTGCTTCTCATCTCAGTCTCTAACTTGTCCATATTGCTTTTCTCATAGTAAATGAGGTAAGCTCATGGTGACTGTTGAAAAACTTCCTTACTTGAGAATATTTTCTGTCTTATATAGGAATATAAAAAGTGAACAAACATAATTTCCGAATAGAAGGGCTGTGAGCTGGGAAAATTTACACATTTTCTGAATTTGAAGGGCCTGAGACTCTCAGGCTCTTTTCACTTGGGATCGACTATTCCAAGTATGAGCATGCCTCTGTGTGTGTGTGTGTGTGTGTGTGTGTGTGCGCACGCACACCATGAGGGTGAGTGGGCTCAGGCCCTGTCATCAGTATTTACTGGGATCTTCAAAAAAAAGGTCTTGTGTAGTCTATTTTTTACATTCTGCATAAAATTTTAAGGTAAATATTGATTTTGTTAATCTTTGGTCTATTTTGCAAATATTGATGCTTTCTTATTTAATTATGATTCCTTTTTTGATGTCCTGAAATTAAAAATCACACAGAAAAATTTATCAAAATGTTTTCAAGGTTTTCTTTTTCTCTCTTGTTTTTTGAGTTAGCAACTTCCTCTTGCCCTTGAGATCTGATATATATTCATTCATCTTCATTCATCTGCCTTTTGTGGTTCATTAATAGATTCATTAAATATATATTCTAGCCGAAATTTATTTTGGACCTCTCAAAAATAAACCATCTACATTCATCTTTTCCAGGAAGTTAACAAAAAGCATCATGTTTTATCACCAATTTGACACTTTTTAAAACATAATTTTTATGTTTGTTACAGTTTTTTCACAAATTGAATTAGAAAAGTTGGTTGTCTAACTTGTTCTGTTTCACTAGTATCTTCTGTTCATCTACTGGAATTTTTTATATCAGTAACATACTTTCTGATAGCTGTTATAGAGCCAGGAGTTCTTGATCATCGGTTTTGGATGTTGTCTTCTGTCCCTTTATTTTATACTTCTTTTGTATAATCACATTTGAAAAGACATCAATAAAGAGGGTTATAATTTCTCTGGATGTAATTAAAACTTAAGTTTAAAAAATAAAGATATTATTTTAAAATAACATTTTAAGGCATGCCTTAAATATTTCAAAGCATGTCATGCCTATTTATTTAAAAGACAGTCAGGCTTCAGATAAGATTTGACATTTTCTTCAAGTGCATTCCCTGCATTTTTTATTTTAATTTTTTTACAGATATTTTCCGCTCTTGTGGCCATTGTGAACAGGATGTTAGTAATCATTATAGTTCTATAACTTGTAATATTCTATATTAAAGAATGCTCTTAATTTTGTACAATCAATCATCTGATAAAATTTTACACTATTTTAAATTATGTTTATTCATTTCTCTGTAGTTTGTCAACTAGAATTACAGGGCTTGAAGTTACTTACACGTACTTTTTATCTTTATAGAAAGTCACTTCATTTTCATGGCGTATTTCATATAATTATCTAAAAAATTCTTTAAAATGTTAAGTGATAAAGAGGATATTCAGTTTTTTACTTACATAAAATTGTTCTAATTAAATGCTTTTATAAGATTTTGATTATTTGCATAAATAGAGGTGATGTATGTTAAAGAACTTTCTACTTCAAGTTTCCTGAGTGATCTTCATTTACTTGCTTTTTTTCTTGTTTTAATCAGAAAGGAATATTGAAGATGATCAAATTACTTTTATAGCTCTATTGGAATTATCACTATGAACACATAGGCCATATGAGGGGATTTACAATATTTGTATTCTACTTCACTTTTCTACAGCTGATGTCATTAAATCTATTTTATAATTTCTTTGAGTTTGGTAATTTAGTGCTTTATTCACTAGGAATGTTAGTACATTTAATTTAATTTAATTTTTTGGTTTAATTATGAAACTAATTAAGACTTTAAATTTACCTCTGAGCACTGTATTAATTAAATCTCATAAGGACTTTTTGCAGATATATCTTCTTAATTTTAAATGTAATTAATAGATGTTACATACATTTTAGAAAATAATTTAGGTAACTAACATTTATTTTACAAGAGTCCCAGAAATAGTATTATTTCCATTTTTATTCTCTGTTGCTGCAAAAGAAACTTTTTAATGTTACAACAACAATATGGTTATTCTGCGGATTGACTGAGCTCAGACATATGGTTTCCAACTTCGTGCAATGCTGGCTGTAGCTGGAATCACTGAAAAAGTTCCAGCTTTCCATTATCTTGTGAATCTACATTGTTTACAACATTACAATACCACTTCTAGTTTCTAGAGAAACTTTTCACATGAGGACAAAGAAATATGCATATGGACATTCATAGTAGCACATCCGTCATAGCAACAACTGGAAATAACTGAAATGCCTAGTTGCAGGAGAGTGGATAATAGTATCTCACAAGGTAAAACTAGACAATGGTGTAGATAAAGTCATTGTAATTACATGCAAAAATACATGTGAATTGGGCTGGGCATGGTGGCTCATACCTGTAATCCCAGCACTTTGGGAGGCCAAGGCAGGTGGATCACTTGAGGTCAGGAGTTTGAGGCCAGCCTGGCCAATATGGTGAAACCCCATCTCTACTGAAATAATACAAAAATTAGCCAGGTATGGTGGTGGCATCTGTAATTCCAGCTACTCGGGAGGCTGAGGCATGAGAATCACTTGAACCTAGGAGGTGGAGGTTGCAGTGAGCCGAGATCATGACACTGCACTCCAGCCTGACACTCTGTCTCAAAACAAAAAAAAGTGTGAATCTTAATGATGTAACTTGAATGAAAAGAAAGCCCCAGAGCATATCTAATATATTAATATGTATATGTGTGTATATATATATAGCAATGTATATAGCTATATAAAAATATTTTATATAAATGTAGGTATATGCATCTCTCTATATATTACATGTTACATATACATATACATATATTATATACACATGTATTACATGTATATATTACACATACATGCAATATATGTAGCATGTTACATATGTATATAATGTATGTATGTGTATTTAATGTATGTAACATATATACAAAACATGTTACATATACATATATTACATATATACATAATATATTATATATTACATATGTATACATATACATATATAATACATATATATGTAATCCAAAAATGAAGAAAAGTACTAAAGTAAGGCAATAATTAACACCACAATCAGGTGGAGCTTAACTTGATGGGTTGAGAAGTCAGGGGCTTGGCATAGATTCAGAACCCTTGTGCAGCTGCATAACATTGGTAATGCTCTAGTTGTTGAGCTGGGCTGCAGGCTCATTATATTACTACATCAATGGATTCCTTAATTAAACTGTAAGAGAGTCATGATTCATGGACCAAGGACCAGTATATAGCACACTGTCGTACTCTCCACACATAGGCTTTATCCATCTTTTTCCTGTGGCTGTTCTTGCAGCAATCAACCCCAGTTTACACCACTGATGTCTCTTTCCACAAGCACTTTTGCTGTCCCTCTGTGAAACTTCAGCCATTTTTAACTCAGACACAAACCTACAAGTTCAAGGGATCCAGCCCCTTATGGAACTTTCCTGGACCAAGGGAGATTGAGAGCCAATGGACAAATTGTAGAATTTTCCAATGAAGCCATCTGGCCCTGGAGTTCTCTTGTTGGAAATTTTTTAATTAAAAATTTAATTTCCTCAAAGGGTATGTGACTGCAGTTTACCTATTTCTTTTTGAATGAGTTTGGTAGTTTAAGTCTTTCAAATAATTTGTCCATTTGATCTAAGTTGGTAAATTCATAAATACTAAGTTGGTCATAATACTGTCATTATGATTTTAACATCTGTACAGTTTGTCATAACTTTCTCTCTTTTATTTCTGACATTGGTAATTTATGGCCCTTCTCTTTTTCCTTATCAGTCTAGCTAGAGGGTCATCAAAGACCCAAGTTTTTGTTTGACTAATTGTCTCTATTAGCTTTTCTGTTTTCAATATAATTAAATTCAGCTCTCATCTTTATTATTTCCTTTCTTTGTTTTGGCTTTAATTTGTTCTTTTGCTAGTTTCTTAAGGTGGAGTGGTCCACTGTTTGGTAAGACTAGAAAAGAGTGAATTGTGTTACATGGTCCCAAGGGGCTGACAGAAAACTCTTCTGACATCTGTTTAGCTAAGGTTGGAGATTAAAAGAGTTAAAGTTGTTAGAATAGTGCTTAATTCAAGGGAAGCACTATATTACTATTATTCTTATTATTATTTCATCTTTAGAATTTTTGAATACTTGTGTTTTTATGGCTTACATCATTCACATTATTTCATACTCTTGCTGTTTTTCTTTCTGACTCCATAATATCTGCTGAACATACTGTTTTCTTATGAATTAGACAACTTACTGATTTGATGTCTTTTCCTGCCCTTTCTATGATAAATGTTCTGTTGTGTTTATATTCTTAATATATACTTATAAAATTTTTTATCCCTAAAGTTACATACAGTATAGCGAAATAAACAAATTGCCACTACTTAAAAAACCAGTATATTCATATACGCTGGAATTTTTGAAATTCTCCCATGTTCTTTTTCGGTATTTTATAACGGTTTTCATTTGTAGGTTACATCTGTCTTCAAATGGAGCAACTATTGTGTATAATTTTATATTTGTAACTGTACTTTATCATTGTCTCTTAGTTTATTATGAAATGAGCCCATGTTTCTATGCATTTTCAAGTTCTTGATGCTTCCAATTGTCTATATTTCTTTAAAAATGATTCTTTGGACATTTTTATATTGAAGAAGTAATACACATTTGTTGTACAGATGAAATAACATAAATCAAAAGTATAAAACATAAAATAAAATCTAATTTTATTCTTCATCCCTGGTGTGATCTGGCTCTGTGTCTTCACCAAAATCTCATCTTAAATTGTAATCTGAATTGTAAGCCCCACATGTTGGGGGAGAGACCTCATAGGAGGTGACGAGAATATAAGCGCAGTCCCCCCAGTGCTGTTCTCATGATAGTGAGTGAGTTCTCACTAGATCTGATGGTTTTATAAGAGGCTTTTCTCTCCTTCACTCTGCATTCATTCTCTCTCCTGCCACCATGTGAAGAGGTGCCTTCCACTATGATTGTAAGTTTCCTGAGGCCTCCCAAGCCATGTGGAACTGTGAGTCAATTAACCCTCTGTTCTTTATACATTACCCAGTCTCGAGTATGTCCTTATAGCAGTGTGCAAACAGACTAATACAATCAACATCTGAGGTATCAGATTAACAACTTGCTATGTTCATTTCTAGCAGATTGTATTTTTCTCCAAACAGCCACAGCAATACATCTGAACCAACAAGCTCTTCCAGAACCTTGCTGATCTCCATAAGAGATGCTTTTTATTTCACTCTCTTCTTCCATTGTCTACCATAGTGCTGGATGTAGTGCATCTTCCTTCAGCATAGAATTTCATATACTTAGAAGAGCACAAAGGCAGAGAATACTGTTACTGAAGGCATATTAGAGCATGCATACTTGGAAGGAGAAATATAACTGATATTTGCAATTCTAGAGATTTTTGAAAGAGGAATTTATAACAAGAATGATCAAAATAGGTTTGATGAAATTATTGTCAGTGGGGTCAAAGAGATTAAGGAAGTCCCAAAATAAACTCTGTATAATGACTGAACCATCCAAAGCAGCAGGGACAGCCACATACACATGTCTCTCTGACACATACATATCCATGGCTTCCAGTACAGGAAGGTGACCACCAACTCTCGCATTGGACAGAGAAGCAGAAAAGTAAAAATTAGATAAGAAACCAGAATGAGAACTAAGGAGTATCCCAGCCTTTTTGACCAATGTAAAGTCACCATCATCTTTCCCACGTGAGGCGATGTTCACTGTCACAATTATGTCTATTACTTTAGGTTAGACTCAATGTCAAAGTTCAAGAAAAGTATAATGACGTTTATGTATCTTTTCACGTTATCTTCATTCTCTTTTGTGCTGAGTACAGAAGAATAGGTGCCTCTGTTGTCACAACTTTCTTCTTGACTTCTAGCATGAAGCCAAGTTAGCTGTAAAATCATCTCATATCCTTGCATCCTGCAAGCATGCTGGATGATTCACATAGTTTTGTGAGGAACACAGTCAGGTTGTAATTATTACTAACTATCAGAACCTACATTTTCTCCCATCCCAATCCTTTTAGCAAGCATCTGAAAAAGCTACCTCTCCTATTTCCAAACAAAACACATTACACATAGTTCAAGAATTATTTGTGTAGCCACATGTTCTGGAAGAGTAGAAATTTATTATGTCTTAGAGCAAAGAAAAGAAATGAAGCTATCAGAAATGACAACTTGTATTCTACCTCTTTTACTTTCCTTTTTACTCAACTAAATTCTTCTTCATTGCACTTTTTACCACCTGACATCATATTAAGATTTGGTTTCTCATTCTCTCTTTCCTCTTCATAATTTATATTTTGCTTTATGTGGCTATTCAAAACTTTCCTTTTCACCTTTATATCTCCAGTATCTAAAAGCTGTTAGATACTCAGCAAATATTTATTAAAGAAATTAATGTGTGATCTGAGAAAGTGGTGCCTCAGTCAAATGACGAAATGAGCTCTGGTATCACTGACAACTACGTAAATTCTTTGCTGCAGTTCATGGAACAAATGACGGCACTATCACATTCCTCCAGGTTACTACCTAGAGGAAAAGCTGCTGAGGGTAGTGGACCAACTCCTGCATTTCATTTGTTGAAGAAACTCAAATGGTATGAAAGACAAATTCTTATGTTTTGTAAAGTTCAAATACATTAATATCTTCTAAACCAGGAAAATTTCTTTTGCTAGGCAGAATATCAAGTTTAAAGTCATCAATTTATTAATGCATAAATTTCACTTATTAATCATAAGCCCCCACTTGCCACCTAGTTTTGCCACCTTGACAAAGAAAGATGCCTCATATCTCATAGCAAAGCTTTGCCTTCTGTGACTGCATGAGTTGACAAGGACTGTGCCTCAAATCCCCAAAGCAGTGTGTTCAATGCTGTACAAATACTTAACTTCATCAAAGCTGAGACTTTCAACCATCATCTTTTCAAGACAATTTACTAAGGAAATGGAAGATCCCAGTGGACGTCTTTAAGTGTTTGATTGAAATGCTAAGCAAAAAGAAAAACAGGAAGAAGCTGATTTTATGAACTATTGAACAAACAAGAAGCCATTCATGAGCTGATGTCCTGGAAGTATTCCTAGATGTGTGAATAACGCAAAGGCTTTGATTCAAAGGCCCCTTGGCCTCATTATGCACAAGCTTCTGCCCTAGACAGAAGCCTCATAGAAGAGATTGGGAGCACACAATGGTGTGAACTCTTCAGGGCTCAGGGAAATGCTGTGAATGCTCTGTTTGAAAAAAAATGGGGGGAGAAAGATGGCCGAATAGGAACAGCTCTAATCGGCAGCTCCCAGTGAGACCAATGCAGAAGGTGGGTGATTTCTGCATTTCCAACTGAGGCACCCAGTTCACCTCATTGGGACTGGTTAGACAGTGGGTACAGCCCACGAAGGGCGAGCAGAAGCAGGGTGGGGGTGTCGCTTCACCTGAGAAGGACAAGGGGTCAGGGAACTCCCTCCCCTAGCCAAGGGAAGCCATGAGGGACTGTGCCATGAGGGGTGGTGCTGCCCAGACCAGTCACTATGCTTTTCCCATAGTCTTCACAACCTGCAGACCAGGGGATTCCCTCAGGTGCCTACACCACCAGGGCCTGGGGTTTCAAGCACAGAAACTGGGCAGCCGTTTGGGCAGACACTGAGCTAGCTGCAGGAGTTTTTTTTTTTTTTTGTACCCCAGTGGCCCCTGAAATGCCAGCAAGATAGAACCATTCACTCCCCTGGGAAGAGGGCTGAAGCCAGGGAGCCAAGTGGTTTAGCTCAGCGGATCCCATCCCCATGGAGACCAACAAGCTAAGATCCACTGGCTTTAAATTCTCACTGCCAGCACAGCAGTCTGAAGTCAACCTGGGATGCTCAAGCATGATAGGGGAAGGGCGTCCACCATTACTGAGGCTTGAGTAAGTGTTTTTCCCCTCACCATGTAAACAAAGCCACTGGGAAGTTCAAACTGGGCGGAACCCATCACAACTTGGCAAAACCGCTGTAACCAGGCTCTCTCTCTAGATTCCTCCTCTCTGGGCAGGGCAGCCTTTCTGCTGAAAGAAAGGCAGCAGCCCCAGTCAGGGGCTTATAGATAAAATTCCCATCTCCCTGGGACAGAGCATCTGGGGGAAGGGGCAGCTGTGGACACAGCTTCAGCAGACTTAAACCTTCCTGCCTGTTGTCTCTGAAGAGAGCAGCAGATCTCCCAGCAAAGCACTGGAGCTCTGCTAAGGGACAAACTGCCTCCTCAAATGGGTCCCCGACCCCCATGCCTCCTGATGGGGAGACGCCTCCCAGAAGGAGTTGACAAACACCTCATACAGGAGAGCTCCAGCTGGCATCTGGTGGGTACCCCTCTGGGACGAAGCTTCCAGAGGAAGAAGCAGGCAGCAATCTTTGCTGTTCTGCAGCCTCTGCTGGTGATACCCAGGAAAACAGGGCCTGGAGTGGACCTCCAGCAAACTCCAGCAGATGCGCAGAAGAGAGGCCTGATTGTTAGAAGGAAAAACTAACAAACAGAAAGCAATAGCATCAACATCAACAAAAAGGATGACCACACAAAAACCCCCATCAAAGGTCACCAACATAAAATATCAAAGGTAGATAAATCCATGAAGACGAGGAAAAACCAGTGCAAAAATGCTGAAAATTCCAAAAACCAGAATGCCTCTTCTCCTCCAAAGGATCACACAGTTCCTTGCCAGCAAGGGAACAAAACTGGATGGAGAATGAATTTGACTGAAGTAGGCTTCAGAAGGTGGGTAATAACAGACTCCTCCAAGCTAAAGGAGCATGTTCTAATCTAATGTAAGGAAGCTAAGAATCTTGGTAAAAGGTTACAGGAACTGCTAACTAGAATAACCAGTTTAGAGAAGAACCTAAATGACTTGATGGAGCTGAAAAACAGCACGAGAACTTCAAGAAGCATGCACAATTATAAATAGCTGAATTGATCAAGCAGAAGAAAGGATATCAGAGATTGAAGATCAACTTAATGAAATAACACATGAAGACAAGATTGGAGAAAAAAGAAGGAAAAGGAACAACAAAGCCTCCAAGAAATATGGGCCTATGTGAAAAGACCAAACCTACGTTTGATTGGTATACCTGAAAGTGATGGGGAGAATGGACCTAAGTTGGAAAACACACTTCAAGATATTATCCAGGAGAACTTCTCCAACCTAGCAAGACAGGCCAACATTCAAATTCAGGAAATACAGAGAACACCACAAAGATACTCCACAAGAGGAGCAACCCCAAGACACATAATCATCAGATTCACCAAGGTTTAAATGAAGAAAAAAATGTCAAGGGCAACCAGAGAGAAAGGTCAGGTTACCCACAAAGGAAAGCCCATCAGATTAACAGTAAATCTCTCTGCAGAAACCCTACAATTCAGAAGAGAGTGGGGGCCAATATTCAACATTCTTAAAGAAAAGAATATTTAACCCAGAATTTTATATCCAGCCAAACAAAATTTCATAAGTGAAGGAGAAATAAAATCCTTTAAAGACAAGCAAATGCTGAGGGATTTTGTCACCACCAAGCCTGCCTTACAAGAGCTCCTGAAGGAAGCACTAAATATGGAAAGGAAAAACCGGTAACAGCCAATGCAAAAACATACCAAAATATAAAGACCATCAACACCATGAAGAAACTGCATCAACTAATGGGCAAAATAACCAGCTAGCATCATAATGACAGGATCAAATTCACACATAACAATATTAACCTTAAATGTAAATGGGCTAAATGCCCAAATTAAAAGACAGACTGGCAAATTGGATGGAGTCAAGACCCATTGGTGTGCTATATTCAAGAGGCCCATCTCATGTGAAAAGACACACATAGGCTCAAAATAAAGGGATTGAGGAAGATTTATCAAGCAAATGGAAGGTAAAAAGAAGCAGGGGTTGCAATCCTAGTCTCTGATAAAACAGACTTTAGGCCAAGAAAGATCAAAAAAGACAAAGAAGGGCATTACATAATGGTAAAGGGATCAGTGCAACAAGAAGAGCTAACTATCCTAAATATATATGCACCCAATACAAGAGCACCCAGGTTCATAAAGCAAATTCTTAGAGACGACCTACAAAGAGACTCAGACTCACATACAATAATAGAGGGAGACTTTAACACCCCACTGTCAATATTAGACAGATCAACAAGGCAGAAAATTAACAAGGATATTCAGGACTTAAACTCAGCTCTGGAACAAGCAGACCTATTAGACATTCACAGAACTCTCCACCCCAAATCAACAGAATATAGATTCTTCTCAGCACCACATAGCACTTATTCTAAAATTGACTACATAATTGGAAGTAAAACACTCCTCAGCAAATGCAAAAGAATGGAAATCATAACAAACAGTCTCTCAGACCACAGTACAAATTAGAACTCAGGATTAAGAAACTCACTCAAAACTGCACAACTACATGGAAACTGAACAACCTGCTCCTGAATGACTACCGGGTAAATAACAAAATTAAGGTAGAAATAAATGATTTCTTTGAAAGCAATGAGAACAAAGACACAATGTACCAGAATCTCTGGAACACAGCAAAAGCAGTGTTCAGAGGGAAATTTATAGCACTAAATGCCCACGTGAGAAAGCGTAAAATATCTAAAATCGACACCCTAACATCATAATTAAAAGAACTAGAGAAGCAAGAGCAAACGAATTCAAAAGCTAGCAGAAGACAAGCTATAACTAAGATCAACAGAACTAAACTAAACGAAACTAAGATCAACAGAACTAAAGAAGGTTACCGTAGCCTTGTAGTATAGTTTGAAGTCAGGTAGTGTGATGCCTCCAGTTTTTTCTTTTTGCTTAGGATTGTCTTGGCTATACGGGCTCTTTTTTGGTTCCATATGAAACCAAAAAAGCAGAACTAAAGAAGACAGGGACATGAAAAAACCTTCAAAAAATCAGTGAATCCAGGAGTTGGTTTTTTGAAAAGATTAACAAATAGATAGCTACCCAGACTAATCAAGAAGAAAGGGCAGAGCAGAATCAAATAGACAAACTAAAAAATGATAAAGGGGATATCACCACTGACCCCACAGAAATGCAAACTAACATCAGAAAATACTATAAACACCTCTATGCAAATAAACTAGAAAATCTAGAAGAAATGGATACATTCCTGGACACATACACCCTCCCAAGACTAAACCAGGAAGAAGTCAAATCTCTGAATAGACCTATGACAAGTTCTGAAATTGAGGCAGTAATTAATAGCCTACCAACCAAAAAAAAGCCCAGGACCAGAAGATTTACAGCTGAATTTTACCAGAGGTACAAGGAGGAGATAGTACCATTCCTTCTAAAACTATTCCAAATAATAGAAAAAGAGGGATTCCTCCCTAACTCATTTTATGAGGCCAGCACCATCCTGATACCAAAACCTGGCAGAGATACAACAAAAATAGTAATTTTCAGGCCAATACCCATGATGAACATTGATGCAAAAATCCTCAATAAAATAGTGGCAAACTGAATCCAGCAGCACAATAAAAAGCTTATGCACCACGATCACTTTGGCTTCATCCCTGGGATGCAAGGCTGGTTCAACATGCACAAATCAATAAACATAATCCATCACATAAACAGAACCAGTGACAAAAAACACATGATTATCTCATTAGATGCAGAAAAGGCCTTCCATAAAATTCAACAGCCCTTCATGCTAAAAACAATAAACTAGGTATTGATAGAATGTATCTCAAAATAATAAGAGCTATTTATGACAAACACACAGCCAATATCATACTGAATGGGCAAAAGCTGGAAGCATTCCCTTTGAAAACTGGCACAGACAAGGACGCACTCCTCTCACCACCCCTATTCAACATAATATTGGAAGTTCTGGCCAGGGCAATTAGCCAAGAGAAAGAAATAAGGTGTATTGAAATAGGAAGAGTGAAAGTCAAATTATCTCAGTTTGCAGATGACATGATTGTATAACTAAAAAACTCCATCATCTCAGCCCCAAAACTCCTTAATCTGATAAGCAACTTTTGCAAAGTCTCAGAATACAAAATCAATGTGCAAAAATCACAAGCATTCCTATACACCAATAATAGACAGAGAGCCAAATCATGAGTGAACTCTCATTCACAATTGCTACAAAGAGAATAAAATACCTAGGAATCCAACTTATAAGGGATGTGAAGGACCTCTTCAAAAAGAACTACAGACCACTGCTCAAAGAAGTAAGAGAGGACACAAACAAATGGAAAAACATTCCATGCTCATTGACAGGAATAATCAATATCTTGAAAATGGCCATACTGCCCAAAGTAATTTATAGATTCAATGCTGTCCTCATCAAGCTACTACTGACTTTCTTCACGGAACTAGAGAAAACTACTTTAAATTTCATATGGAACCAAAAAAGAGCCCGTATAGCCACGATAATCCTAATCAAAAAGAAAAAACTGGAGGCATCACGCTACCTGACTTCAAACTATACTACAAGGCTACGGTAACTAAAACAGCATGATACTGATACCAAAACAGATATATAGACCAATGGAACAGAACAGAGTCCTCAAAAATAATGCCACACATTTACAAGCATCTGACATTTGACAAACCTGACAAAAACAAGCAATGTGGAGAGGATTTCCTATTTAATAAATGGTGTTAGGAAAACTGGCTAGCCATATGCAGAAAAATGAAACTGGACCCCTTCCTTACACCTTACACAAAGATTAACTCAAGATGGATTAAAGATTTAAACATAAGACCTAAAATCATAAAAACCCTAAAAGAAAACCTAGGCAATACCATTCAGGACATAGGCATGGGTGTAGGCTTCATGACTAAAACAACTGAAAGTATTGCAACAAAAGCCAAAATTGACAAATGGGATCCAATTAAACTAAAGAGCTTCTGCACAGCAAAAGAAACTATCATCAGAGTGAACAGGCAACCTACAGAATGGGAGAACATTTTTCCAATCTATATATCTGACAAAGGTCTAATATCCAGAATCTACAAGGAACTGAAACAAATTTACAAGAAAAAAACAACCCCATCAAAAAGTGGGCAAAGGATATGAATAGACACTTTTCAAAAGAAGACATTTATGCAGCCAACAAACATATGAAAGAAAGCTCATCATCACTGGTCATTAGAGAAATGCAAATCACAACCACAGTGAGATACCATCTCACACCAATTAGAATGGCAATCTTTAAAAAGTCAGGAAACAACAGATGCTGGAGAGGATGTGGAGAAATAGGAATGTTTTCACACTGTTGGAGGGAGTGTAAATTAGTTCAACCATTGTGGAAGACAGTGTGGCAATTCCTCAAGGATCTAGAATTAGAAATACCATTTGACCCTGCAATCCCATTACTGGGTATATACCCAAAGGATTATAAATCATTCTACTATAAAGACATATGCACAAGTATGTTTATTGCAGCACTACTCACAATAGCAAAGACTTGGAACCAAACCAAATGCCCATCAATGATAGACTGGATTAAAAAAATGTGGCACATATACACCATGGAATACTATGCATCCATAAAAAGAATGAGTTCATGTTATTTGCAGGGACATGGATGAAGCTGGAAACCATCATTCTCAGCAAACTAACACAAGAGCAGAAACCAAACACCACATGTTCTCATTCATAAGAGGGAGTTGAACAATGAGAACATATGGGCACAGGGAGGGGAACATCACACACTGGGGCCTGACGGAGGGTTGGGGCAAGGGAGGGATAGCATTAGGAGAAATACCTAATGTAGATGATGGGTTGATGGGTGCAGCAAACCACTATGGCACATGTATACCTATGTAACAAACCTGCACCTTCTGCACATGTATTCCAGAACTTAAAGTGTAATTTAAAATAACAATAATAATAATAATAATAATAATAATTTAAACTTTCACATAAAAAAGAATTCTGGTCAATTTTCTAGTAATGGAAATCTTTATCTTCCTTAAAACTTTGAAGATATATTTTGTAAATATGTTACCTTGTGGATACCTTTTCAAATTAAATGTGTATCTGCATCAAAGGCACAGAAACCAGCAAAAATAAAGTAATTCAATTGAGTAAAAAGGGAATGATATGATACAACTTTAACTCCAGGATCTTAGAAGACCTAGGTACTTCTTGAATCAATCTATTCTTTTCTGGCCAAGAAACTGACAACACCTATAATTTGCTAAAATATGTCCTAAAGAATTTATTTATTTGTTGACATTTCAAATATGAAATTGACTGCATTACAAAGAGAATGTCCATAGCTCTTTTGAAACCTTCTCAAAAATTTTAATTTCTTATCTAATGCAAACATCAATAATGTTTTCATGTATTTATATTTAACTTTCTCCGAGTAAATTGTACTTCTTGTTTAAACAATTTATGTTTAATTTCTTTGCTTTTTTCATGAAGATTTTATCGTATTTTCTCATGAAAAAAGAGATATTTGGTATAGTTATCTTTTTCTCACTTAAAAACTCAATACTAGTCAAGTAGAACATAGAAACATCCTATATTTTTCTGTAGTTTCTATATCTATCTGCATGTAGTAAGTTGATCAGTTTATTGAAAAACTTAAGTTTAGTTATTCTCGGAGCTTTGTTGTATTATTTCTACAGAAGTTCATGCTTAAAGCTTCTCTTTAAATACTTTTAAGAAAAGGTACCAGTTCCAGAGGAACCCAATATTCTGTTTAGTGGCAACTCTGATGCCAAACATTGTATATGTCAGACACTGTGAAGAAAGACCTGGTGGCAAATATTCTAATTTACACATACTACTCCATGCACAGTGAACTTGAGGCTCCTGTTTAATGAATCAGATGCACTCACTCTGTAACTACTGTTCTGAGCACTGCTTTAGACCAAGTATTTTAGAAACCACGTCTTCAATCCTTTGCACAAGCTGAGCATTTCCTTTGCATTTGCAGCAGAACAATAGACAGACGATCATTATCCACCCACAGCCTGAACTCAGGCAGGGGGAATAGATGAAAATGCTTCATAATGGGCTTCTGCCCACATAGGCATTTTCACATTTGGGAGTTTTTTCAGTTTAAAATGCATGTTAAGGACAAAGGCATAAACAATCATTTTCCTTTAAACTCTGCTTGTAAGGAAGCACCTATTTCTGAGACATAAAAAAACAGCTCCTGATGAGCCTGTGTTGAAAACAAGCATAAATAGTGGTGATAAAAAGAACAGAATGTAGATAATATGTGTGTGTTGGAAGCTGGCTGAAAGTGCAGATGAGTTGGAAGGCTAGAAAGAAGCAAAGACTGGTGATATTCATCATTTAAAAAATGAGTAGTTTAAATTTCATTTTAAAAGGTAATGTTATTTAATTTTATAAAAGCTTGTAAGTAAATTGAAAAATTGTATTATTATAAATAAAACTGTAGTTAATATACACATAAAAAATAAATAAAAAAAATAAAAAATAAAAAATGAGTAGTTTTAAGGCTGTATTCTGCAGGGAAAACAAAAATTACACACTTAGGTCAGCCTTGAGGGACCTCTGAGATTGTTTCAGGCTTAATATTTCTACCTCTAACTCAACATTATACTCAATTAGTCTGCCTTTGTCCAAAAGTAGAAAGATTTTAAAGGGCCTTTTTCTTTCTTGCTGTGAGGAACTTTCCCCTTGGAGAGTGCAGCACACACATTGCAAGATTAAACCTTCTTTTTTGGTTCTGCAGCAGAAAATTGATATAGTGAGACCAGGAAAGATAAATTATAATGACTGAAAAGGGCATTCACAGCCAATCCAAAGGGCTGGGTGACATTTGTTTTTCATATAAGGGAACTTATCTAAAAGAGTCATATCTGTTGAGTTCAATGCTAGTATGAACTAGGAAAAAAAATAGAAAGCTCGAAGTTGGTAAAAATATCGACAATTTCAAACACAGTCAAGCTTAGAAGGCACTATCAGAATTCCTCAATGTCCCAAATGACTTAATTTCCTCTAAACTTTGACCATTATATGTAAGTGCTTCTGTCGAAAGATACATGTAAGTCTTAACCATTTACCTTTCAAAGTGGGAAACTGAAATGGAGACTTTGCTATGATTCTGTAGCCAGAGTCTGAATTCCAGGTTTGCAAAATTATAACCTCCCAGCTATCGAATATGTGGCTGCCACATGACGTGAGCTCTGACATGTGTGTGGTGCTCAGCTTTTACAGCAGCAGAAACAGAAGAATTCTGAGGATGCTCTTGACTGTTGCCTTCAATATTAATAAAATGAAAATAGATGAATTCCATTGTTTCATCCTTCTACACTCATAAAGATAAGCTTTATTTTTGTGAATGTGCCAGTCCTTGATTGCTTACTTTCTATGTCTATTTGTCATAATTTCCTCTAACAGTCAATGCTAGACTTCTGGATAATTGAAATGTTTTTACCTTCCTTGTGGTTATCTAGGTCTCCAGATCCACTGTGTCTGATATACATTAGACAACCAATTTGGTGCAGGGCAGGCCAGCTCCAAAACTGGGACTTAGCCTGGAGGGGTTCTTGGCTTTGCTTAGGAAAGATTTCAAGATCGAGCCAGTGTTAGAAGAAAACAGCCTTGTTGAGACAGTGGTGTTACAGATCTATGACTGCTCCTGCAGAGCAGAGCTACCCCACAGGCAGTGTGCTGAGAGCAGCAGCTCAGGGCAGTTCTGCTGTCATATGTATGCTCACTTTTAACTACTTGCAAATTAAGGGACAGGTTATTCAGAAATGTATCAAAAAGGGGAGTAACTTCCTGTTTTTTGCCATGGAAAGGGACAGTAACTTCTGGGCGTTGCCATGACATGGTAAACTGTCATGGCGTTGGTTGGCACGTCTTATGAAGAGGTGTTTTGGTCTTCAGTCTGATCCAGGGTCGAGTCCTGCATCCTACTTCAAATAGATGTTAACTCCTTTTCTTATTTTTGTCTGATGGTGAGGTTTCTAAGTAAAGGGAAGGGACTTTGCTGAAAATGGTGACAAAGTCTCTCCCAGGGCAGGTTGGAGACCAAGATGTACACTCCAAAAGGGATGTAAAAATCTCCGAGTAAGGTGCGATTGCCGTAGAAGGATCTCTGACCACACAAGGTGTCCTACCTTCTCTTGTATTGAGAGTGTAGGCCTTAATTCAAAATTTCAAACACTGAATAAAGTTCAAATAGTTGTCAAACTGCTGACATATTTTCTCCAATTGTAACAAAAAATGTGAATGTGGTGAATAATAGGATATCAGTGCTCAAAATCTATGTTTCTCATCTAAAATAATCATATATGAAACTCCCATTTTTAGTTTCCAAGGAGAAAAAAATCCAGAAAGTTTAAGCATATTAATATTTATGAGTTAAAGAGAATAAAATTTCTTTCAGGAAATGGAGGATGTTAACAGTAAGAAGAATTTTCAGGCAGACATTTGGAAGAAGCTAGGAAGAGAAGTTTTTTGTTTTAATAAAGAGAATAAGATTTTTTTTATCTTTTTCTTCAATGAAATTAAGAAAAAAACAATACCATACCATAGTGATCATATTATTAGTGGTAAGAAGAGGAAATAAGTTGATAATGACTAGTAAAGTGCATTTGGAACAGACTGGAATAGTTCTAATAGCTAAAAAGTCTCATCCAAGAACTTCATTTAATTTAAACCTTTAAATAACTATTCGATAAGAATAAATATTAATAAGACTATATCAGAAAGCTGCATAGCTTTCTTGGCTCTGTATGTACCTGACAAAAATTATGAAAGGCTGAACATTAAAAGAATTATAAAAAGAAATATATAAATCCACAATTATTGTGTCTATATGTAACTTAACCTTCTCAGAAATTGATAGACCAAATAAAGCAAAAAACTACCAAAACCAAAGAACGCATGTGGAAAATTAACAAAAATTGAACACACTATATTCTTCAAGACATATCTCAAAACAATTAAGACATCTACATTATATCTGCCACATTCCTTAACGGTAATTATTCAGAATAATTATAAATGAAAACTGAAAAAATAACCAAAAACATCCTATATTTTGGTAATATAAAAGCACACTTCTAAATTATTAGTGTATCAAAGACAAAACGATAATGGAATACTAAAAGTTACAAAAATGTGATTTCCACCATGACTTAGTAGATGTGTTATTAATCTATTTCACATTCACGGAGGTGGAATTAACAACCATTGCCCAAGGATATACTTTGCCCAAGGATATACTAAGTGAATGCCAAAACCAGAAATTAAAGTCAAATCTTTTGATTCAAGAAACTGTCTTCTTTTTGATGCTTTTATAAGCCTGCACATAAAATAAGTAGTGTTATCAATAATACTAACAAATACTTTGTTTTACCTAATGAAGTTAATATTCATAAACTTCACGGAATATCTCAAGATTTGCTTGGTTCATCGTAGCAAATATATACAGGCCCTAAAATAACCTACCTGCTGTCACCTTTGAGTTAGGAGGAGGTTGTGTTAATGTGTATGATGAGGAAGTGTAGGTGATAAGGACTGGACATTGTGTTGATTCACATTTATGCTCGTGAGGAATAACAATCATCATTCCAAATAAGCCACATTCCTTGGTAAGATTCTTCATTACACACAAATATGACTGATTTTGTGCAAGTGTGGTTAAATCTGATTTCAAACATATTATGGAATATTCACATGCTTCTCTTCTATGCCTGCTTCCTTTTGGTCTCACCCTGTCTTTTGGCTTTGGATGTATCCGAATGCCAAGGAAACTTTCTTCTTTCTACTGCAACCTCTGTCCTGAACTAGACTCAGATGTCAGCCCCACTGCCTGCCCCACTCCCATTTGGATGCCTGACAGACATCTCAAAATCGACAGGTCCAAACTGAAGTCTCGGATCCCCAACTCAGCCCCGTCCAAACCTCTTCTATCTCGTCTCCTTCAGCAGATGGCCATGGTCTTTTGGGCTGCTCAGACCAAAAAGCTTGAAGTCATCCTCGACTCTTGTGTCTTCCTTGTGTCCCACAGCCAGGAGGTGAGGAAATCTGGTTTGCTCAGCCTTCCTATATCTTCAGAATCTGACCGCTTGTCACCACGCCAGACCTCTGACTCAGTGTGAGCCATCGTCTCTCCTGCCTGCATGTCTGCAACGCCTTCCAGCCTGTTGTCCTGTTCCATGCTGTACTCTTGGCAGCCAAAGTCTCTCCAAGTCTCTCTGTGGAAGCTGAAGTCCTTAAGAAGGTATAATAGTTCATTCTCACATTGCTAATAAAGACATACCTGAGACTGGATAATTTATAAAGGAAAGAGGTTGAATTGACTCAAGCTCAGCATGGCTGGGGAGGACTCACAATCATAGCGGAAGGTGAAGGAGGAGCAAAAGCACATCTTACATGGTGGCAGGCAAGAGCATGTGTGCAGGGGAACTGCCCTTTATAAAACCACCAGATCTTTTGAGACTTATTCACTATCATGAGAACAGTACGGGAAAACCCACCCTTATGATTCAATTACCTCCCACCAGGTCCCTCCCATGACATGTGGGGATTATGGAAATCACCGTTCAAGATAAAATTTGAGTGGAGACACAGCCAAACCATATCAGATGACCCTCAGCAGGCCACCCAATATGCCCTCATTTCAGCCCCTGACTGTGTCTCCTACCCACAGTAGACTGGCCCCTGGTGATCCTGGACCTCACCTGACATGACACCCCGACCCTGAATATAGCAATGTAGGCTGCAGTCCACCCAGTCCTCCCAGGCTCTCCTGGGAGCCCTGACTTGGGCCTACTTTCAATTTTTCTTCATTTCACGGTCCATCATATGTTAATATTTATTTGGCCATCTTGCTTATTGTTTACTTTCTATCTCCTTCAGAAAGATGGAAGACATTATTTAATGTTAAAAAAAAGTGCTATCTGCTAATTGGTAATATTGGCCTAAGCCCTGTACACCAGCTTTTAGCAGGAACCAAATGACTCCCCATGTATTAATTTCAATCTTTACAATCAATGTGCTTCCTGTTCCTGAGTCTGTGGTAGAGCCTGCCTTATTCATGTCATGAGCAACATACTTGATGAAATAACATAATAAAAATGCTTCGTTCATTCGGTGCAATGATTAATGTATCAGGAACCATTTTAATTTTATTAATGAAATATTTCACAGTAGTATTTCTTTTAAACTAATAGAAACAATTATTTTTTATCTATTTTCACAATGAGGCTTTAATAGAAGATATTCTACAAACATATTAATTTATACCTAATTTGTTTAAACAAAAAAAAAACGTAGATAGTATTTTTTGCAAATTAATTATTAGATGTAGGGCTGTGAGTAACTTAATTTCTGAAGCCTCTTGGAGGGAATGGCATTAACACACTAAATGTCACATCAGTAGACACAATGTGGGATGAGGTATACACAGATGGAATCACAATAGGAGGCTCAAAAGAAGTAGAAAGAGACAGCTATATATCTTCTGTGCTTCTTTTTAAATATCTATTTTTCATTTCAGAGTTTCTCATTCCCTTAGGTGCAGTATGAACTTAAAAGCAACCTAGATTCTTCACAGGACTTTTAGAGTATATGATAGATCAATAATTTGTTGGTTTGTTTATGAAATATGCCAACTTACTAGGACAGAGTCATTTTTAAGAGGAAGCCAAGATCAATATATATGTGCATAGATTTATGGGTGTTTTTGTTACAATCAGAATAAGTCTGTTTAAAGAACTCTAAACGGCAAGGCTGGCTGTTTTCACTGTGATCTATCGGCTCATGGGTGCCACTTTAATTCCAGAGACTAAAAATATCACATCTGAGACTTTTATTCTGATAAACTCTCCTTGAATGTAACTAATTTTAACAGCCAGATTTTTAAATTGCAGACAAATAACAACCCAGCTGTAACTTCACAGCATAATCTCTAGAATGTGCTCCCTTTCTTAGGAGTACCAAATAATTGTTCCTGCCAGTGGATTTTAGAGTTATAGCTTTCTGAATTTTTATACTGCATTTTTCCCTTTACAGAATTAAAGAAAGGAAACAGAATTATGGACTTAAACATGTGTTATGGCTTAAATATCGAACCACACCTGTGTTCCCTCATGACCCAGCTGTGATGCCTTTCTTTGTGTAGCTGGCTGGATCTCAGCCATGCCACTCTGGATAATCTAGTTTGGACAAAGACAGAAGACACAAGTAAATGTCCTCATTCAGTTTATTAATTTCAGTGATACTTTCATTCTTTTGGTTTACTAAGCATAACTAGCTGGCCTACCGACATTGTAGAATTAGCCCAAAGACATGGGTTGGCTTCAGGTAGTCCAACTAAATAGAAGGGATGAGAAACATCATGACATGGCAGCAGCATCTTTATAAAGCTCCCATGGACATAACTTTAAGATCAGTTATGGGGCAGGTTAATATTCTCCAGCTACAGAGATGGGAGTGTGGTAGCTATCTCCATCTTACATTTCAGTTGTGAGCATTTTCATCATACACTCCTCACTGTGCATCTCACTTTAATGGTGAACGTAATAAACTTCTCTCACCCTTCCCCATCCTCAACTGCATGTAGGTTTCTGACCAGAAAAGTAAACACAGTGTCATTTAACTTTTAAAGTGTTAATCACTAATTGAATGACAAAGACTGTTGTCTTTAAGTCCTAAAACTATTAAAATGAATTAAAATTGTGCGTGCATATGGAGAAGATGGGATCAAGGTTATTTTAGCCACAATTTCTTATTTGACAAATAGGAAATTTAATTTAATTTTTTCTTTCCATTCATAGTACTTGATAAGAGAATGATTCCAATTAGATCACCCCTAGGTAAACAGATTTTCTTCCTTTTAGGGATATGTGAGGAAAGACATTTAGAGTCTCCTCTCCTTGGCTCTTGACCTGAGCCTATATTGTGCCATTGAGTTGGAGGGTGAAATCTGGAATGGCATACTCAAACACCTGCACTGTTCTTCCAAAAACAACCAAGCTTAAATGGTAAACTATTCATCTGGTATCTCTCAAGCTAAGGTACAAAGGTGCAACATCATCAGTGAACACATTCGGTTCCATATGTACCTAAACAAACAGTGTATTTCCAGCTTCCTCCTAAACTGATCCCAATTCACCTATCCCTCTTCTGCATCTCTTCCTGCTTCCCACCTGCATGCCCTCCTCCCCTTAGCCTACCATGTCTCACTGCTCCTGATCATGCGTGTCACTGCTAAGTCCCTGGACTGCTAAGGCCCTGGGACTTTGCCCAGTGTCTATCTCCCTAATTGCTGTCGCTAACATCAGTCCCAGCTTTTTTAAGCGCCCGTAACACAGATTTTAGTGCATACTATCATGAGCTATTACATGCTGCCTTGCACCATTCATTAAATGCTTCATATTTTGATTCCTCCACCAGATTGAAAGTCCTCCGATGGAAGAGAGGATTTGGTTAAGAGTCAATCATGTAGAAGAGAACTGGTTGCTTTATTAAGAAATTTTGCCAGGTGCATCAGACACAATGACTCTGAAGGGGAAAGAAAGATTACAGTAAAATAGTCACCCCAGGAACATCACAGAGACTTTGGAGAAGAGGAAGAGGAGAAGAATACGTAGGTGGCAAGGAAAGAAAGGAGAGATTAGGAATATTAGAAGAATGTGGAGAATGTCTTACAATGATTCATGGATATCTAACAGTCATGCTGGTAAATATTTAGCAATATATAAAATCGTAATAACCATGTCAAATAAGCAAGAGTAGAATTGCATGTCATTACTGTAATGTAGACCCCTTGGGGAGTGCTTTGAGGGAAATGTTTACTATCTTGGGTCTCTTTTTCTTACACCAAAGCTCAGCTCCACTACAATTTCTAAGGAGAAACAAAATGAGAGTTAGAAGTCACAGTGTGGACTGTTTTCTACTCCAGATCAAGCGTTGCTGTGGGGAATACAGATGGAGGTAAGACCCAGGCTTTGTGCTATTCCACTCCCCACTCTGGATGTGCACTCATCTGGCTATCAGAGGCAGGAAGCAATGTCAGAGATGAGAGCATCCATTCATGCTCCTTGGTCCTCTCCCAGGAAGGAAATCTCCTGGATGCTATCTAATTTCTCCAAGTCACAGTTTTCTCGTAGGTCACATAGGGATGATGAGAGCATCCAGCTCATCAAGACGCCACAAATACTAAATGCATCAGGCCTGTATTGTAAGGCATCCATGCTAATGCCTATGGACCCTTGCTTGAAAGGAATATAAAGGCAGTGTTGTTACATGGTGCTAAGGAATCGAGGCTGTCTTCAGAGAAATGGGCCATCGTGAAAAGGTCTCTAGTAGGGGAGGTGATGCAGAGACAGCAGATCCAGTGGTGCAGACTGGAGGATTTATCCTTGGACAGAAACAGGAGCAACCACAGCAGTTACAACCGCAGCTTGCAGTCACAGCTCTGCACTTGCCATGCTCTTATAAGCAGTCAGTGTTTTCTGGATTACTTCATTTAATCTTCCAAATGAGGTTAAGTCCCACTGTTCTGCCACTGAACTGATAAAACCACTACCTCAGGTCACCCAGAATTAGGAGAGCTTATATCTGAACCTGAGCATGCTGATCCTTGATCCACACTAAACTGTTCTTCCTCTATTTTATATTATTTTAGATAACTGGAATGATGTCTAAGTGTTTGGGTGACAAAAGGACAGGATCCAGCCCCCCAGAGTGAACCTCTGCAATTCAGCACTCTCAACAGATATTTGCTGAGGTTCTAAGGTTGAAAAACAATGTCAAACGCAGGGCCTGTCCTTAGAACACACACAGGTCAGAAGCTGGGGAGCCCATCCTTCCATCTATTAAGAGGGCAACAAAGAATTGTCTGAGCACCTGCACAACCGCAGACTAACGCAGAGATGCCGCTTCCTCTTTGCCCTCAGCAGACAGGCTGGTAAATGTCTGCACTGCCCATGTACTTCCCCCTAATAACACCAGTTTTAGAAATAATGCTGAATTCAAATAAACTCATCATTTTGTTGATGTTTATTTAAAATTGTATGTGGATAGCCAGTACAACATGGCTAGGAATGTGTGTTTAGTAGATTAGCATGAATAAAATTCAATAGATTGTTTTCTTTTAATATATATCTTAGAAAAACAGTCAATAAATTTCTTCAACATTCTTAAAGGCAGCTGTGGCCTTACTCTTTATCCCTAAGTCATATGTAAGAAATCAGTGTTCTTATCATATTTCAGTACAATATTCGGAAACTGGGGTTGGAGCTGGTGTCAAGGAGCTCCCCACTCTTTGGCTGGTAAGTTAGGGCATCAGTGACCAGGAATGAAGGCTCCAGAGGTTGACACACCTCTCACCTGTGACTTCAGGCAGAAGACTACTTCTTGGCTATTTTTAGGCATTCCAAATAGCAGCACTTGCCCATTTCATTGTCCATGTGGACACTATGCAAATAATGAAAATATTTCCACATGCATACATTGAGGTATGATCAATCGTGGGTGACTATAAAGTAGTAATAAAATCATTCTTTTAAGTAACTGAAATGGCAATTGACCATTAAGCCTGTTATTCATACCAGCAACATTTCAATGATTCGGAAATAAGGAAAATGGGTAAGGTGTTTATATTTTGCAGTTCCACACTACTTGTATCTTTTAGAACAACAACAGCAAGACACTCTCTCTCTCTCAATATAAACACACACATGCATACATATGTACATAGATGTGTCCGTATGAACGCAACAATGAAAATATACTTTTAACATTTTATACAAATTCTCTAATTTTGAGAACATTTGGCACACCAAGAAAGAGGCCAGTTGGAATATTTTGGCTCTTAAGGCTGGCAGGAGAGAGGAAAAGAGAAGGGAAAAAGGACAATGCAGTTGTAGGGTCCAGGTCCAGGCCTAGCATGAGCTTGGAGATGCCACAACAATGGAGAAGTGCAGGACAAAGCATTAGAAATAGACACAAAGGGGCTGCTCACCTGTTTCAGGACAGTAGGGAGATCACCCTGGCACCATGGGCATGTTCCTAACTGCCAAATCAGACAGCAGACCATCCATTAATGACGCAGAAGAATGATCACTGTAGGGACAGGGGTCACTGAAGCGAAGCACCAGCACCAGGAACATCCGTGTGTTCGCATGTGCCTTATGCCGAATTCGTATTACTGAGCAATGTCTAGAATTCCCATGGGTTCATGTAAAAGTCAAAAGTTTGAAAAGCTATTATTCATAGTAACACCCTTTTAAAGCATTCTCTAGGAAGTCACTATGAGCTTTTTGTAATTCAAATTCTTCAGAAGTATATAGAGTCCTCTCCTCTTTAGACTCTAGCCAAGGGCTCTATAATATAAACTTAAGAGCACTTCCTCTTTGTATTAAAACAACAACAATAACAGAGAGCTGTCTGGCTCCCATTTAGAAAGTGTCCCTTAGCTGTTGATGCTTCATGAAGCACAATGATGGTTCTGAGGAGGGTGCAAGTGATTTTAGATTAAATGACCCTAAGACGTGACTTGTAAAGATGACACATGCTCAAAGACAAGTGGTATGGGGGAGAGGGCGAATCCTAAAGAAGAGACAAGCCTTGTTTACACTTCATTCATAAACTTTATTTTAGAACACTTTTAGGTTTACCGAAAAGTTATGCAGTACAGAGAGTTCCTATATACCCCACACCCAGTTTGCCTATTATTAACAGTTTATATTAGCGTAGTACATTTGTTAAAAGCAATGGAGCAGTATTAGTACATTATATTACCTAACATCCTATTTCTGTTCCATTCAAGATACCCCATTCAAGATACCCCATTACATTTACTCGTGTCATGCCATTCAAGATACCCCATTACATTTACTCGTGTCTCCTTAAGCTCCTTTTGAGTTTGAAAGCTCGAGACATTCCCTGTCTTTAATGACCTTGGCAGTTTTGAGGGGCATTGGTTAGGTGTTTTATACAGCGTTCTTCAACTGAGGTCTGTCTGATGTTTTTCTCATGATTAGGCTTTGGTGATGTGTTTTTAGGAAGAAGGGCACAGAGGTTAAGTGTCATTTTCCTCACAACACAGCAAATGTATTGTAGTGTGCTAAGTCAAAATAAATACCCAAAAACACATTTTCAACTCCTAGTTCCCAGAACCTATAAATGTGACTGTACTTGAACTAGGTTATTTGCAGGTTTACCTGCATTAGAGATCTTGAGATGAGATCATCCTGGATTTAGAGTAGATCTGAAACCCAGGAACTTGTGTCCTTGTAAGAGAAAGTTGATGGAGATTTGAACACAGAAACACATGGGGGATAAGGCCATGGGAAGATGGAGACAGACGCTGGAGCGATGCAGCCCCAAACCAAGGAAGCCCGGGGCACCAGAAGCTGGAAGAGGCAAGGAAGGGCCCTGCCATGGAGCCTTCAGGGGCAGTGTGGCCCAGCTGACACCTTCGTTCCAGACCTTTGGCCTCTGAACTATGAGAGAATAAATTTCCTTTGTTTTAAGCAACCCAATTTATGGTAATTTGTTACACTAGCCCTTGGAGATGGAACAGGCATTTACTATCCACATGACTTCACCACTGATGTGAACTTTGATCACCTAGGGGAGGTAGGGTCCTCAGATATCTCCACTGTTATTCTGTGACTATTGCACGATCACAATGATATGTAGTAACTAACCTTACTATGCGTGGTCACAGTCCACACTCAAGGAATGGGAACTATGTGCCACCTCCTTGTAGATACATTAGATACATACAAGTTTGGAATCCTTCTGGAATTTTTCTTTATGGGAAACCTGTCTCTTCTTCTCTTGACTTTATTTACTTATTTAATCATTTATTTATGATACTATAGACTCATGGATATTTATGGTTTGCATTTTAATCCAATACTACATTATTCTTTTTGTTAGTAACTTGTGCCAGATTTGGTCATTGGGAATTCTATCAGTTGATTCTTGCATTTCTTTGAAATAATCTCATCACTGCAGGTTTTTTGTTTGTTTTGTTTTGTTTTGTTGTTGTTGGTGGTGGTTTTTTGTTGTTGTTGTATTGCCTTGTATTTTTTTGTTTTGTGAATACTTTCTGAATTTCTGGCAAATGGTGCTCCAGGCTCATCTTGCGAGTTTTCTGCTCCTGAACTGGAACCAGCCATTTCTCCAGGAGCCCTCCTTCCCTTTCTTGGAGAACACCATCAGATGTAAAGAGCTGGATGCTGGCTGGGCTCTTGCTAGTGGGTTGGGTTTGCTTTTTGATTTGCTATTTACTACCTATTTGTCCTTGAAAATGCTACTTAACCTCTCTGTTTCATTTTATTTAACTTAATGAGGGTTATAAAACACCAACAATAATTCCTAACCAATCTTGATTTAATGAACTATCAAAATGAACACCTATTTTCCATTTGTCCTTGAAACTATCTGACTAGTGACCACACAAAGGAAATATTTGATTAAGTGAAGTTACTTAAAAATCCTAGAAAATGAGATATTTGAGCCACTCACAGGGAGAAAGCAAAGTGTAAAAACTGGAAGTGTTCAACATTCAAATTACTTTGCATACTATCTGTAGGATTTCACCATCTTACAGGAAGCACAAGCACAGAAATTGTGAACTGAGCCTTTTGTGTACATTTTTTCAAGAAGGAGAACTTGGAAATTAAAACAGCAACAGACCCATATTCAAACAAGTTGATTCTGCCCTTTTCGAAAGATTGATAAACAAATGGACACATTTTATTTAACTGGTGAGTCACGAGGGGCTTCAGCCAGTGGCTGATTACCAGCAGGCCCAGAATATTTTTGTGTTTTAATAGCTCCCATGCTGTCTTGGTGTGTACTGGCTAACTGTACTCCCAGCATGGGAGTCTGAGGTTGACAATTTCATGCCATAACTGACTCTTCAGTAACCAACTGGTTAACCTGCCAAGAGGGCTTTGCCACTATGATCTCCTGAGGCTGGTGCAGGACAACTACTGGCAGGCAGAGTCTTCCACGTTCTGGTCTGTGAAACCATCACTGCCATTGTCTCCTCCTCGTCAGCATTAGCCTTGACTCCAGGAAGACTTAACTCTGTCCAACCAGAGATGTTCTTTGGCAAAGTTTTTGGCTGCATTCTAAGTGTGTCTGTAAATTGAAAGTGCAGAGATTTTGATGAGACATTATGAAGATCAGCACCGCCAGTGCAATCCCTAATCTCCTTAAGTCTAGTTTTCTCATCTACAAAAAGGGAAGTATAATTCTTAATGTATATGGCAAAAATTAAAACTTAAGAATTCAATGCTATGAGATGTTTGTAAGGAGCACTCAATAAATGTATCTATTGCCAGCTGCATTTTATACAGACAAAGATGTAAAGAGTGGGCAAGGCAGGCAGGCAGAGAGAAGATTGAGAGGCAGCATGGGGGCACTTCAGACAGAAGGATGCCTATGGCGCTGTGGGAGCAAAATGAAAACATTATATAATTAAGTACTTTCCATCTGCCAGGAATTGCTCTAAATGCTTTCCAGGTGGTTCTCACTTGCTCCTCAGCTAGCTTATTAAAGCCTTCTCACTTCACTGGATAAAAACTGGGGCACGGGGAGGGCTGCCCCTTATCCAGAGTCCATCACTTCTCCAATCCAGATGCTGTCTCCAGGCCCACTTTGAGTGCTGCTGGCTTGTCCCGGATGACTGTGTATGAAAACAGGAGCTCTTGGAAGCACAGTCTTTGTTCGGAGAGCAGTTAGTTAATCAAAGGATGAGGGAAGGATAATTGGGGAGACAGTATGACTACTGCAAAGGCTTGGTGCCCCACATGGCCAGGGACTCTCCAGCAGGGGTGGCTGCCTTTGAGGGCTCTTTTGGGAAGGGATGGGTGTGTACCTGGAAGACACATACAGTGGTTGGTTATTAAACATTAACGAATCCGTGCACATTTTATCAAATGTCTTCTTTTCTGGTGAAAATAATAGATGGTTCTCCTGAACTCTCAGGGGAGTGGAAAGAAAAGGGCCAGTTGGCACACGATTGAGCATACATGTCTTTTATTCTAAAAACTATTAAGAGACCTGAAAATATGAGCAATATAGATAGTAAGGAGGCAAGAAAAAAAAGGACATCTATTAGACCAGGAGTCCCCAACCCCTGGGTCATGGACTGGTACTGGTCCATGGCCTGTTAGGAACTGGGCCACACAGCAGGGAGTGAGCAAACAAAGCTTCATCTGTATTTACAGCTGCTTCCCATCACTCGCATTACTGCCTGAGATCCACCTCCTGTCACATCAGCAGTGGCATCAGATTCTCATAGTTCTTCATAGTTCTGTTGTGAACTGTGCAGGTGAGGGATTTAGGTTGTGCACTCCTTATGAGAATCTAATGCCTGATGATCTGAGGTGAACAGCTTCATCTTGAAACTATCCCCCTTACCACCCCATCCATGGAAACACTGTCTTCCATAAAACAATACACAGGTGCCAAAAAGTGGGCAACCATTGTATGTCAATAGCAAGTATATCAGTTTGCTAGAACTGTGGCAACATAATACAACAAACTGGATGGTTTAAACAACAAAAATTTGTTAGGCGTGGTCAGATGCCTATAGTTTCAGCTATTTCAGAGGTTAAAGCTTGAGCCCAGGAGTTTGAGTCTAGCCTGGGCAACAGAGTGAGACCGCTGTCTCCAAAAAAAAAATCACAAACAACAGAAATTTATTCCTGATAGCTTTGGAGGCCAGAAGTCCAAGATCTGGGAGTTGGCAGGGCTAATTCTTTCTGAGACTGGAATGGAGATGCTGTTCCAGGCTTCTCTCTTAGCTTCTATGGTTTCATGGCAATATTCAGCATTCTTGGACTTTTAGAAGCTTCACCCCAGTCTCCACCTTCAACTTCATATGGTGCGCTCTCCATGTTCATATCTGTCTCCAAATTTTCTCTTTTGTAAGGACATCAGCCATATTGATTAGAACCCACCTTAATGAGGTCATTTTAAGTAGATTACCTCTTTAAGGACCCAGTCTCCAAAGATCAGGCTTGGAGGTGCTAACTGCTAGGACTTCAAGATAAATTTGGGGAAGGTTGGAGGGACACTATTAAACTCATGACAGTGAGAGTAGTTAAAACCATGTACTAAGTATAAATTATAACAGTAGGATAGTCCTTCATGTTTTTTAAAACGTGAAAATTATTTACAAAAACTTCTCACATGAGTAGTTTCAACTTTAGTTACACATTTTTAAATGTTATTTATCTTTTAAAGGCTGTTATATAATCATCCAAATATCTTTATTTTATATTAATCAAAGAATAACAGCACTTAAATTTGTCATCACTCAGAATGTGCTACAGCATTTTGGAATTGTTTCTATAGTCTTTTTAATCATGAGAATTGAATATATTTTTGGTGTGACATTGTTAATGTACACAAAAAATAAAGTGGTATCTAAAATGCATTTTACTTTAGTTGGAAGTTGAAGGAATAAGATTTATTCTTATGTCAAATTAATTTTTCACAGCTCTTCACAATAAGGTTCTAAGTTAAATCATGTTTATTTTAGATAACTTAAAATCATCATTTTTGTTTAACACATTCATGAGAAGCAAAGGTCTATTTTATAGGCCAGAGGAACAAAGGAACATTGTAAAAATAAACTTTTAAAAATGGATCTATTTCTCCCCCAAAGAGAAACTATTCTAAATCCACCATTGGGTGTCATTTAGAGCAACTGTTCCCAAATTGTTCTGGGATGTGTATGTGTCCCTGAGGTCCCTCCAGGTGACCCGCAGGCTAATCTCATGTAGTATTGATGCTTCTAATATGAAAATGTCTATATTTTAGTTTCCAGAATGGATGGTTTATGAATAATGTATAATACTTAATAAAACCAGACATTGCCTCATTAATGTCTCATCAAAAGTAAAATGGACCTTTCCCTTATATCTGGCATTTTTGGGTCATGTACTAGATACAAGTGGGTAGGTAAGTATATATTATTTTGCCCTACTAAACACAGTTATATTCCAGAGAATCTGAGAATTAATTTTTAGAAGTTTTAATCACTAACCAGATTTAACTTAAAATAAAAATTACATGCAGTTATTAATTTATTTACTTTGCAGTGAGTATTTTTGTTTGCTTGAAAATGGTTATGAGAAAAGTGAAGTCCAGAAACACAAAAGGATTTCTCTGAAGAGCACACAGTACATTAGGATGAAGGTCCCAGGGTTGCTGCTTAATACACATTTTTAAAATTGAACTGTTGGAGGATAACCACAATATTTGTATTGAGGATGCTGATTATTTGGTATGAAAAAATTATACTGGGCAAAAAACTCCATTGCCCTATGACACTGAGGTATCAGTCTACACTCAGATCTCAGATTACCTAAGAAATGAGTGATTCCCATTAGTTACTCAGTATGTTATCTGGTCAATTATTTCCTTTCCCAACAATTACAACTGCCACAGTGAATTCATAACTGCTCTAAGTGATGAGAATAAATAATTAGTTTTATCTAATCTTGGCACTGGATTCCTGCAGAATTTGCATCAATCTTAATATTTTGTCACTGACTTTTAAAAATCATGCTCATTTAGCCTTTTCCCAAGCTGGCATATATATCATTTTACGTCTAAATATGTCTTGCATTTTACATGAAAACTTATATGCTTTTAGTCATTGTTAACTCTCCTTCTCTTTCTTTTTTCCTCTCTGTTGTAGGACATGGTGGGGATGGAGTCGGAAGGAAGGAAGCAGATTGGTGGGGCTGGGCAGCATTGGTGTAACAAAGGGTAGGTGAGTGGGCGTCTTTGATCTCTGGACTGGAGCCAGTGGAGGCTGAAGAAACACTCCTTAAGGTATTATTTCTCCTGGAATTGGAAATCACAGGTTTCCTGAATCAAATTAGTTGACTCTGAATTCTAGTATCTGAAGTCTGGGCTGTTTGAAAAGTAACTTCTAGAGGCTGCCAGGACCCCTGATACCTTTATCATCTCAAGTCATTTACAGTCTTCCCTGCAATAATTGTCAAATTCTATGAATCATTCAGGAAAATGCTATACCCTCCCACTCCCCACCACTACCTTCTGGGTAAAAGCCCAGATCCTAAACATGACCTGCAACTGCCTTTCATGATGTGATCCTGGCAACCTCTGTAAGACTACCCCACTTCATTCCCCAACCCACAACTGGCACTTCCTGTGGGGAAAGTTTCCAACATGTGCTGGTCCTTCCATCCATCCCTGCCTTGCCTATGTCACCTCCTCTGTGCTCAACATTGAGGCCAGTGCATTACTCATTTAACCCTAGGATAAGAGCTCACACATCATCTATGGGGTTTCCCCATGATGGCCTAGGTTGAACCTTTTCCCACCTGGTACTCATCACAGGACCTTGTAATTGCTGGTGGCTTGTCACATTAGCTGGAGATTTCCTAGAGGTCAAATAATGAACTATCAATTTTATCTAAATTCCTGTGACTTAGAAGGTACACAGTATGTGGTAGATGCTCTGGCAAAGGTCTAACGACTGACTGACTGACTACAGGAAGCTTTAAGGGAGGCAGAAAATGGGACAGTTGACATAGATTAGGCAAAGAGGGTGAAAGGATGCTCTGCTAGGGAGCTGCTTCCTTCTGCAAAGATGGATTTTCTGCACATGGTGCTACAGAGAAAACACATGCTACATTACTCACTTCCAGGAAACTTGGTCTATAAAGGGCATTATGGACTTTATCCTAATCACAGGATCTTGGAGATATTGATACTTAAATTTACTTAGTTTTAAAAATCAGGATATTAGCATTATTTCATTTTTTACTAGGAAATTGTTCTGGTAACAAAGCAGAGAAAGAAATGAACTGGGAATTGGGGTGAGTAACTATGGCTAAAGAGAGTGGGAAAAGTTACAAATTGGTTTCAATCATCCTGGCAAGTGATGACTAACAAGATAGTAGTAGATGGAGAAGAAAATACATTGGCCAACAAAAGTTCTTAACATTTTCATGAAAAAGTCCCAATGAAGCCCCTTATCAAGTGCTGTAGGGACACCATTTTTGCAAATGCTGTTTGGTTTTATAATGAACATCGCAAGGGACGCCACTTAGCTGGATGGCATCGATCCCTTTAATGAAGGTGTATCTATCCTAGAGTTATTTTTGACTCCCTCCTAATTTGCTGATTCTCTCCTCTCCTACTCCAGTTTCTTTCTGGCTTTCTCTCCCCTTGCGTTTTTTTTTCCCCCACCAAATTCTATTTGTGAATCAATTTGTCCCTAAGAATAGAACAGCCTTTGCAAGTATCCAGTACACAAAGAATGGAGAGTACAAGCAAGTAAATCAAAGGTGATCCAATTAGTGATTTTTTTTTCTAGCACAGGAATACTGAGTCTTCATTTATACTTGGAAAAAATATAGAGCACTAAAATAAAAATTAAAAGTTCGTGATACTTTTTAAAGAAAAGTGCAGATGCATTTAAAAAGTTGTTTTTTTAATCAGCTAACAGACAGATGCCAGACAGCAGGTGTTTCCTGAGGAAGATGGTTATGTATTTACGGCAGGTTTAACACCGAAGATTCTGAAATCTTTTCATCTGTAACCAAATCCATTGAGCAGAGCAAAAGTGACATCACCAAAACAAGGAAACCGTCCTTACAATCCTGGAGGGGATCAAAATAAGAGGGGCTGGATGGATCCTGTTTTATGGGCCCCTCTTCTTGGAATCCAGATCACTAAAAAGATCCCTCAGATATGAAGAGCAAGAGGCTCTCTGCCCTTCTCCTCTGTAGTGGGGATTTTCCCCAGGATTATTGGTTGTTTATCTTTTAATAACAATACAGAGCTTTCGAGAGATGAAGCAACAAAGTCTCCTGCTTTTCATTTCCCTTGCAATATCTCAGCGAGATGATTCCAACCACTTCCTCTGCTGGCAACCTACCTAGAGATCTACCACACTCCAGTGCATCCTCCACACACAGTCTGTGCTGGGCGGTTCAGCTTTGGGGTGAAGATGTTTAATGTCTTTCCTAAACTGGCCCTAGACATTGGTGGATTAAATGATTAGAGAACACATCAGTAAATCTCACAAGGCAGAAAAAGACATCTGCTCATTGATTGACTCAAATCATCTATGAGTTAAAGCAGAATACAGTTTGAAACAGAACCCTTCCAGTAATGCATTCCATGGAACGTGTGAGTCAGGGTTTTAGATACCCATGGCCACTGTGCTGTGATTGCCAAACCAGGATAAAACGGGACTGTGCTCAGCTTGCTTGCTATGCAGCACAAATTTTTGCAGATAAATGGGCACATTTTTGGCTTAACACAGCTATTTACATTACATATTAAAAGGTTCTATGGAAACAGGTAGTACCCAGCACAGTAGAAATCATTATTGATTTATTGTCCTTGCTGTGTCATTAGGATGGTTAAGCCTTTGAAGTGTGATGATGAGGAAAGCAGGGGCTCGATATTTCATGCAGAGAATCCAAAGAAAATTAACAGTCATCACATGGTGCTGGAGAATATGTTTACAAAGTAATAAAAGAGTGCACATATCTAAGGTATTTGGTTTTCTTGTTGCAGTATCTGGATAGAATAAGAGAATTGTATAGTCATGGTGAATACTCATCCACCAAAGCTGACTTCATTTATCATTTCTCTTACCTAAAGAAAAAAAAAACCAAGTGAGTAAATTTTGGCATAAGTAAAACGCAGAGGCAAAATATCTGTTAAGCTCTACGACTTTATCGCAAAAAGTAGAGATTAAGGTTATAAAATAATTAAAACCAAAATCATGATTTTGGTCATGGATTTGGTGTTAATTCCAGATTTTCCTATTCACACATTCAGCAAGGAAATTTCTCATGAGTGAAGAAAGATATGTGACGAATATTCAATTCCTTGTTTTATGTGCGTCATTCTTTTTTAAATTTTATTTTATTTTGTTTTGCCGTGTCCCTAGCAACATTAGAGCTACATGCAGCTACAGAAACACTAAATAGCTAAAGACCAGAGACAGTTGTTTGGAGGTAAAAGCAGTTGATGCTGAAGTGTGTGTGAAACAAAAAGAGATCTTCACAAAACAATGTTGGAGAAGAGAGAAATGAGATTAAGTTTAGGGTATGAGATTCACATCCGGGATATAGTTAAGGTGAATAACAAGAAGGAAGCCATTTGGGATTTCAGAACAGCTTTGGTGACTATGGAATAGGAAAGGGTGCTCTAGAGGGCTGCTAAAGGGAGTGGAATCCACTCATAGAGGCAGAGGAATCCCAGAGGACTAGGTTACACACAACAACCAGTCCCAGGATGAAAACATTTGGTTTCCACATTGGTAGCCACAAAAACACTATTTTTTAGCAAGAAGCATACCGTGTTATAGGAAGTCTACTACATTAAGTGTATGATGAATTTAAAGGCAAAATCATAATAGTTTCTGAATGAATTTCAGTTAAATATGACTTTTAAAACACATGCAACATTGCAACTTTACTGGTTCATATCAACAAAAATCAAGAGAAAGTGAGTTTTGCCACTTTTATGTAAGTTTCTGTTCCACTCAGGCTGCTTAGCACCTCACTGTGTGTAGTTTTTATCATTGGAAAACCATAATTTTACAGAACCACATGGCTCATATCTGAAAACTTCACCAGAGGATATCTAAATCATTGAGTATACAAATTATTAAGATTGTTAAAATAAAAGTAAAAAAAGAGAGCTGGTGATGAGAATTGAAACCAAAAGTCTGCTCTAATTCCCTATTTTTTATCCTGAGTTTCCTGTTCTTATAACAAAGGCAATTCTGTGAAAGGTAAAATGATTAATTATGATATCTAAGCAAGTGATTCCATGAAAATGAAATAACACAAAATAATGGAAAGACAGACTGGATATATTATCTATTTATTGTTGCATATGCAGTTACACCAGCATGTAAGAACTTAAAGTAATCATTTATTATCTCACAGTTTCTGTGTATAAGAATTTGGATGGTTTTGGTTCAGGTCTACCAGGAGGCTGCAGTCAAGATGTTGACTAGGGCAGGAGACATCTAAAATCTTGATTGAGGCTAAGGATCTACTTTCAGCCTGGGTCCCTCATATGCCTAGAAAACTGCTGCTGGCTTTTGGCAGGAAGCCTCAAATCCTTGACACACAGACCTCTTGAGAGCTGTCCTTCATGGCAGCTGTATTTCCCCAGGGTAATTGACTCAAGAGAGAGAACAAGACCAAAACCACATGTGATTTAAGGCCTAGCCTCAGAAGCCACACTCTTTCATATCTCCAATATGCCACTGAATAAATTGAATGCAGAGGTCAGCCCTATTCTGTATCTAACACAGAGCTCTAGATCCCAGGCAGAGCTCCAGACCCACATTCCCAACTCCCTACAGCACACCACCATTTAAATGTCCCCTCAAATTCACAATGTCCCCAAGTGATTTCAACTTCTCCCAATTGTCCTCCCCTCTCCACAAACTTCTCCTACTCTGCCCAAACCTAGCATGTAGAAATCTATGCCTTCAAAATGTGTTTGCTTCAGGTCCTCTGCACAGAAGCGTTTTCAGTTAGTTTTAATTTGAAACTTGAAACCTGACTCCTCCATTTCATTTATATTGGTCAAAATGTCTCATTGAGATGATGCTAGCTTCTGCTCTACTGGCAACCTACGTAGAGGTTCACCACACCCTAATTCATCTTCAAAAATTATAGCAGAAATGCTTTTTCTAAAACTATGTTTAATTGGCATTACCCTCATAAACTTCTTTATCATTCCACATAACTTCAGTTTTACTTTCTTCTTGTATCCCTATTCTGCTATAAGACTTAAGACTTAATTAATTATTATTTTTTTTTGAGACAGAGTTTCCCTCTGTAGCCCAGGCTGGAGTGCAGTGGCGTGATCTCAGCTCACTGCAACCTCTGCCTCCCAGGTTCAAGCGATTCTCCTGCCTCAGCCTCCCGAGTAGCTGGGACTACAGGCGCCCACCACCATGCCCGGCTAATTTTTTGTATTTTTAGTAGAGATGAGGTTTCACCATGTTAGCTAGGATGGTCTTGATCTCCTGACCTCATGATCAGCCCGCCTCGGCCTCCCAAAGTGCTGGGATTACAGGCATGAGCCACCACGCCCGGCCACCCCAGGCCTTTCTAAAGGGCAAAAAATGTCTGATTATTAGGACTGTGGCCCAAGAAAGAAAGAATAAAAGTGTCCCAAACCTTCATGCCCTCCTTTTTTCCCACCACAGCTCTAAGAAAAGACCTTCATGAGTTTGGGCATGTAACTATTCAGTCTGTCTGACTCATACCAGAGGAACCCTGAGTGACTGCTCTTGGACTCTAGTTTGCCGAGGCTGGTCCATAAATCCCAACCACAGCAGAACATAAGTCCCAGACACCGGAAGTGACTGGGAGGAGGGGCAGCCATAGGAAGTGGCCAGAGCCAACGGCTGACCCACTCTAGGACAAGTGAGAGCCCTTGGGGTGCCCCTTCAGCAACCTGTGCCCGAGCAGCCAGCTGTTATTCTCACTGATTTTACTTCCACAAAAGATGTTTGTTATTTCAAAATTTGAGGGAAAACCTCTCACCTGTAACTTCCTTCTAGGAGTGGGCCAAAGAGACCAGATCTCATTGTTTTAAGTTCCGTAGGGAGAGACATTTAAGATTATCTTGTCTGAATAATTTTAACCAGTACAAACGTGTTTGTATTCATAATATAGTTTGTACTATGTGTGTGTATAAATATATGTGTGTATGTATATGTGTGTGTGTATATTCCCTCTCTCTCTGAGCTGACAACATTATCATGGTGGCCTTGTTTCTATTTATGCCGTGAATACTTATATCATCAGCCGAGGAGATTTCCAGGCACTGGTGGAAACCTGCTTCATCTTTTTCATATTAAACCCTCTCCACATCAATTGTTACCCTTGGCTAAAGCTGAGCTTCTCTCAGTCTCACAGTTGCCAGGAGACCTGTACATTTCATGGAATTTTCTCCATCTTAAAGGAAAATCTTAAAGCCATTCATTCACTCTATTTACTTTATTTTTTGTTGTGGCACACGAAGAGTTAAGCATCGGATAACTTCAGAAAGTCAATTAAAAAGGGATAGTGTCTCTTAATCACAGGGCTTTTCCTATCTATTTTTTCCAGTAGTTACTTTAAAACTGCTAACTTGAAATCACAGCCCTGTGCTGTCTTCAGAAGTTCACTCAATCAAAAGCCAAGTGCTGAGTAATCAAAGATCTTAAATAACTAGAAGTTCTAACCCTGACCACAAGAGGATTAAAAATCCAGTAGCCAGAACTCAGTTCTTCGATCCAGCAGGCACCAGTGCATAATGAGAAATCCCCAAAGCCCTAGATCACAGCCGTGTCCTTGCCCAGCATAGAACTAAGTGGAAAACCTCTCTAATTCCTTAAGAGATCTTATCTGCCTGATGAAAATAGATATTGGCTTCTGTGTAGCACGATTAGAAGAATGCAAGAGGCTTAGCAGAGATGCAAGGGAAAGGCTCAGCCGGCTCATTTACATGGCGTTGCTGCTGACAGGTGATGTTAACAGAAGAGCATAACCCACGGGCACAACCACACCTGACTTAAAGCGGCATTTATTTACTCAAGCTATAGAGGGATTAGCATTCGTTTGTTTTGCCATATCCAATTTTTTAAATCTATTAAGCACTTCAATGCTTACTTTATTTTCTGTAACAAACAGTCAAGCTGGTTGAAGAGATGTTTATTTTCATTCAAAACAACCTGTCAAATGATTGTAACAGAAATGTAAGTGTTGGGATGAATGAAAATCATTTCTATTTATTTAGAGTATAAATCTTTGAAAGCCACAGATTCATTAATACATTACCATTGCTTATTGCTACATAATGTGATATATATGTGCGCACACACAAATGCACAAACATACATATTATATGTATACTATATATAGTATAGCATACCAATATTTTATATCAGATCATTTCACATTAGTCAGAATGGCTATTACTAAAAAGTTAACAACAATAGATGCTAACGAGGCTGCAGAGAAAAGGGAACACTTGCACGGTGTTGGTGGGAATGTAAGTCAGTTCAGTCACTGTAGAAAGCAGTGTAAAGATTTCTCAAAACACTGAAAACAGAATTACCATTTAACCCAGCAACCCATTACTGGATATATACCCAAAGAAAATAAATTGTTCCTCAAAAAAGACACATGCACTTCTGTGTTCATCACAGCACTACTCACAATAGCAAAGACATGGAATCAACAGAGGTGCCACCATCCGCAGTGGATTGGATAAAGGGAATATGGTACACCATGGAATACTATGCAGTCATAAATAACAATAAAATCGTGTTCTTTGCAGCAACATGAATACAACTGGAGGCTGTTTTCCTAGGCAAATTAACACAGGAACAGAAAACCAAATACTGCATGTTCTCACTTATAAGCAGGGCTAAACATTGCATATACATGAACAGGAAGATGGCAACAGCAGACGTTGAGGACTACCAGATGGAAGAGGGAAGGAGACAGGGAAGGGTTGAAAAATTAGCTATTGGGTACTATACTTCAGTACCTGGGCGATGGAATCAATCACACCCTAAACCTCAGCACCATGCAATATGCCCATGTAATAAACCTGTACATTTTATTTTTACAAAATAAAAGTTATAAAAAATTGCTTGTTTTAGAATACTATGTTTTAAGTTTATAAATTTATAACATGTACATTTACATCATCATGTAAAATTTGTGTATATTTGTACATTTGGCATTGAAATTCGAAGTTAAAATTATCTAGAAACAATAAGCCTTTAGAAAGATCAGGCAGAACCTAAAATTGTATGATACATTTTGTCACCTTCAGTACTTAAAGGACTCAAAAACACTTTTTAGAGGGGAAAAGTGTTTTGAGAAGTGTCAGTTATGTGAATATTTGGAAAATGCAAAGTTACTTTGAACAAACATCTCCTTCCTAACTTATGACCAAAGTGCTGGACATTATTAACACAAGGAAAATGCTTATATACGTGGATTTTTTTTTTAACTCTGTCATTGTCAAAACAAAGTTGGTTTTCTATTCAGAATGTTGCCTCTAAATTCAGAGCGATTCAATATAACATGAATATTTTATCACATACGAAAATTTTAAGATCTGGTTGAATACAATGTATTACTGTATATTGCAAAATTTAACAACACAGGATCTATATGCCTGCATAAGGGAAATGAAGCAAACACAATTAGGAAAAACAAAACAACACCAAAACCACAACACTGAAATAAGTTGGGTAGTTTTGTATTGGAATAAAGTTTAATATGGAAAGAAAATATTTCAAAGAGTAATATCAATTTTGGTCAATAAATGCAAATTCCAAATTATTTTATAATTAATATCAAAAGGCAGACTCAAGTGAATTTGTGTAAAACTTTTAAACAACTTTATTGAGATATCATTGGCCCACAATAAAGTGCAAATACTAAAAATGTAAGATGTTGGCTGGGCATGGTGGCTCATGCCTGTAATCCCAGCACTTTGGGAGGCCGAGGTGGGTGGATCACCTGAGGTCAGGAATTCAAGACCAGACTGGCCAACATGGTGAAACCCCATCTATACTAAAAATACAAAATTAGCAGGGCATAGTGGTGCAAGCCTGTAGTTCCAGCCACTTGGGAGACTGAGGCAGGAGAAGACCTTGAACCTGGGAGGCAGAGGTTGCAGTCAGCCAAGACCGTGCCACTGCACTGCAGCCTGGGAGATAAGTGTGAAACTCTGACTCAAAAAAAAAAATTAAAAAATAAAATAAATAAATAAAATAAAGTAAAATGAAATAAAATAAATAAAAATATAGAATGTAAAATTTAACATGCATATATATGTATGGACCTATCAGAGCTTGTTTTGGATGTATACCAAACAGTGTAACTGCTGGATCATATGATAGTTTTGTTTTTCGTTTTTTGAGGAAACTCCATACTGTTTTTTTCATAGTGGCTACCCTAATTTACATTCCCATGAGCAGTGAGCTAGTGTACTCCTTTCTTCACATCCTTGCCAGTATCTGTTAAATTTTGTTGTTTTGATAATAGACATTTTAAATGGAGTAAGATGATATCTCATTGTGGTTTTGATTTAGAATCCCCTGATGATTAATGGTGTTGATCATTTTTTACATGCCTGTTGACTATTAGTATGTCTTCTTTTGAGAAATGTTCATTTAGATCATTTTCTCATTTTAAAATCAAATTATCTGGGTTTTTTTTTTGGCTATTGATTTGTTTAAGGTTTTTAGATATTCTGGTTATTAACCCCTTATCAAATGGATCATTTGCAAATATTTCCTCCATTCTGTAGGCTGTCTCTTCCCTCTGTTGATTGTTCTTGGTTGTTTGTTTTTGCTGCGCAGAAGATTCTTAGCTTGAGAAATTCCATTTATCTATTTTTTTGCTTTTGTTGGCTATGCTTTTGAGGTCCTACCCAAACAGTATTTCCTCAGACCAATGTCCTGAAGTATGTCCTCAATGTTTTCTTCTAGTATTGTTTCAGGTCTTATTTTTAAGTCTTTAATTCATTTTAATTTGATATTGTTGCATATAATGAGAGATAGAATATTCAGTTTGCCCAGCACAATTTATTAAACATGATATTATTTCCCTACAGAATGTTCTTGGTACGTTTTATTTGAAATTCAGTTGGCTCTAAATATGTGGATTTATTTCTGAGTTCTCCATTCTGTTCCACTGGTCTACGTGGCTTCTTTTATGCCAGCATCATGCTGTTTGGGTTACTATAGCTTTGTAGTATACTTTGTAATAAAGTAGTGTGATGCCTCCAGCTTTGTTCTTTTTGCTCAGGATTGCTTTGGCAATTCAGGGTGTTCTGTGATTCCATATAAATTTTTGGATTTTAAAAAATATATATTTGTGTGCAGAATGCCACTGATATTTTGATAGGAATTATATGAAATTGGTAGATCACTTTTGGTAATATGGTTCTTTTCACAATATTAATTCTTTCAATCTATGAACATAAAGAAACTTTCCATTCTTTTGTGACCTCTTCAATTTCTTTCATCAATCTTTTATAGTTTTTCTTGTAGAGATCTTTAATCTTTAATATTTATTTCTAGGTATTTTATTATTTTGTAGCCATTATAAATAAGATTGCCTTCTTTTTTTTTCTGCCAGTTAATTGTGGGTGTATGAAAATACTACTGATTTTGATTTTTTTTTGTATGTTAATTTGTATCCTGAAAATTTACTGAATTTTTTTTATCAGTTCTAAGTTCCTCATTTCGTTTGGATAACCTCTAATTTTTCTCTTGCCTAACTTCTCTAGCTAGGATTATTAGTACTATGTTGAATAAGAGGGGTGAAAGTAAGCATTCTTGTCTTGTTCTATTTCTAAGAGGAAAACTTTCAGCTTTTCCATATTCCATGTGATATTTACTGTGGATTTGTCATATATGGTCTTTATTGTGTTGAGGAATGCTCCTTCTATATCTACTTCATTAGAGGTTTTACAATGAAGGATGTTGATTTCTATCAAATGCTTTTTCTGCATCTATTAAGTTATTTGTCCTTCATTGCACTGATGTGATGCATCATGTTTATTGATTTGCATATCTTGAGCCATTCTTGCATCCCTGGGGAAAGTTCCACTAGATTACAGTGAATAATCTTTTTAATGTGCTGGTGGATTCAGTTTGATAGTATTTTGCTGAGGATTTTTATACCTATGTTCATCAGGGATATTGGCTTACAGTTTTGTTGGTGTTGATGATGTGCCCTTATCTGGTTTTGTTATCAGGGTAATGCTGGCCTCTGAAAATAAGTTTAGAAGAATTCCATCATCTTTGATTTTCTAAAATATTTTGAGAAGAATTGGTATTAGTTCTTTAAATGTTTGATAGAATTTAGTAGTGAAACTGTCACATCCTGGGCTTTTATTTTATGGGAAGAAATATTATTACTGATTAAATCTCATTTCTCATAATCGGTCTTTTCAAGTTTTTTATTTCTCAATATTGGCAAATTATATGTGTCTAGAAATTTATCCATTTCTGTTAGCTTCTCCAACTTGTTGACGTGTCTTTCATAATACTATCTGATAATTCATTGCATTTCTGTGGTATTAATTGTAAATTCTCCTTTTTCCTGATTTTATGAATTTGGATCTTTTATCTTTTTTTCTAGTTAGTCTAGTTAATTAATGGTTTGCTTACTTTATCTTTTCAAAAGCCAAATTTCCATTTTATTGTTCTTTTGTATTGCTTTTTCAGTCTCAATTTTATTATTTCTACTCTGGTCTTTATTATTTTTTTCCATCTATTAATTTTGGGTTTGATTCATTCTTACTTTTTTAGTTTCTTTAAATGGACCATTATGTTATTCATTTGAAATATTTCTACCTTTTTGATGTAGGTGTTTACTGCTATGAATTTCCCTCTTAATACCGCTTTTGCTATATGCCATAGGCTTTTGGTATGTTGTGTTTCTATTTTTATTTATTTCAAGATTTTTTTTTGCTGGGTTTCTTTTTATTTATATTCAGTATTTAGTGTTTGTATATGTCCTAGAGTAAAATTATTTTTGGATTAAATATTATTTTTAAATATAAAATATTAAATATTTTCTATCAGTCTGTGTCTGATAGTCTGTGTCTGATCCAAAATAATTTTTTGGATCAAGTATTTTCTATCAGCCTGTGTCTTAACTTTATTTTTTTAGTAGTCCATTTCAAAGACCACAAGTTTTTAATTTTAGCTAAGTTCAATTTATTAACTTATTTGATCAATTATGTACATGCTGTGTTATATTTTTTTAAAAAAAAACTTTGCTAATTCAAGACCACAGAGATTTTCTCCTATGTTTTCTGCTGTGCATTTTATACTTTTATATCTTACCTTTTATCTGTGAGTTATTTTGAGTTAATTTTTATGTAGGACATAAGGCGTGGATTAACAGATTTGGGAGTTATTTTGCCTTGATTTTTGCTTATTATTAAGTGTATTAGTTTGCTTGATCTGCCATAATGAATTACCACAAATGGAGTGGCTTAAAGAACAGAAATTTATTTTCCTACAGTTCAAGGAAGGCTGTGATCACGTTTCAGCAGGTTACATTTCTTCTGAACCTTCTTTCCTCAGCATGTAGATGACTATCTTCTTGCTGTGTGCTTAGCTGGTTCTCCTTCCATCTGTCTCATCTGTGTCCTAATCCCCTCTTCTTATAAAGACACCAGCCATATTGGATAAAAGCCTACTTCTACCTTCTAAACTAAGCTAGTATGTAAAAATACAATTAGTTTTTCATATATTTTTATTTTATGCTATTACTTTGATAGACTAATTTATTAGTCTTATTATTTTTTACAGATTCTACCAAATTTCTACATTGATAATCATAGCATCTGAGAATTAAGATTGTTCTTTCCTTCTAGTCTGTATGCCTTTTATTTTCCATGTTTTTATTATTGCATTGGCTAAAACCTCAAGTATGTTTGGATAGAAATGGTGGGTAGCAGGCATCCTCCTACGATTCCTGATCTTAGAAACACAGTGTTACTTCTTTCAACATTAAATATGATGTTACATGCAAATGTTTTGTAGGTGTCATTTCAAGTTCAGGAAGGTGATTTTTCTTTCTGGTTTGCAGAGTATGCATCATTAATGAATATTACATTTTATCAAATAATTAAATAGTTTTATGCTTTTACTGAGCATATGGCTCCTCCATTTTAATTTATTAATGTGGTAAATTACATTGATTGATTTTAAATGCTGAAACAACCTTGAATCTCTAGAGCAAACCCCACATGGTAATGATGTATTAGCATTTTAATATATTGTTGGATTTGAGTTATCAGTAATGTATTTGTCCTCATATCCGTGTTCATGAGAGAGATTGGTTTATTGTTTTCCCTTGTTTCTTATACTGTTGTCTACTTTTCCAGTGAGAGCAGGACAGGCTTCACAGAATGAGCTGAGAGGCATTTCCTCATCGTCAATTCTTCGACAGACTTTGTACAGAATTAGCATTATTTCTACTTTTAAAACAGTATTTAAAGATGCTGGTGTTCATCAATGAATCCATCTGCTTCTGGATTTTTCTTCATAGATAGGTTTAAAAGTACAAATTAATTTTTTTCAGTGGAGCTATTCTGGTTATATATATTGCATCTTGAGTGAAGTTTGGTGATTTGTGTTTTCCATGAAAGTTTTTCACATCATCTGAATTGTCAACCTAAACAGTATAAAGTTGTTTATGCTGTGCTTTTATCCTCTAGTATCTATTTATCATCTGTAGAATATTATAATATCTACAGATTTTAAATCTATCTAAAAATACTTCGAATATCTGTAGAAGCTATAGAAATGATCTCTTTACTCAGTTGATCTGCCCGACTCGGCCCCATCTCTACCAAAAATACAAAATTAGCTGGGCGTGGTGAAACATGCTTGTAATCCCAGCTACTCAGGACACTGAGGCAGAAGAATCACTTGAACTTGGGAGGCGGAGATTGCAGTGAGCTGAGATCACACCATGGCACTCCAGCCTGTGTGACAAGAGCAAAACTCTGTCTCAAAAAAAAAAAAAAAAAAAAAGTTTGTCTATTTTTTCTGGATGGTTTTAAGTTGTTGCTTCATGTTTTTATTAGATGATAAGCTTGTGCTGCAGGATAAAGTGTAACATAAGTGTGGCCAAGGTCAAAAGGCAGGTAAGTACCACCAGGGAAACAGTGTAAGTTTCTAGGTCACTATGAACAAACAACACGCACGCCAGACTCAAGTGATACAGCATTTATTTATAGCAAGAGGAGAAAGCAAGTACATAAGATTTAGCCCCTTGCAACGCATGGGTCTCCCATGGCTATTGGATCCATTCTGCAGTCACTGAGGGCGATGTGACTACATGTGCCTCACTTCAGGCTGAAGTAGAAAAATTCCCACCATTGTCTCTAAAGGTGTGAATGACAGAAAGCTGGGGGTGCCTGAAGGCTATTGACACATATATAGGTAAGAAGTTCCCAGAAAAAGTTTATATATGCCCAGTGCAGCAGGAACAGGGATATACTAGCTGTTCTCTGAGCTCATTTCACAAAACGTTATTTGTGAGCTTGCCAGCACATCCTGCACCAAGCACAAAGTTTTTCTTGAGAACCCAGGGGAGCTGTTGGGTGGCACTTGGACCCTGCACTCACGCTACATATTTAATGATGCTATTATTAAATTAATAAACATTTAGATTTTATGTCTTGATTAACTGACCCCTTTGCCATTGTAAATGTCTTTATTTTCCCCCGGTAACATTGTTTTGCCTTAAACTTACACCGATTAAAGTTAATATAATCAAATCAGTTTTTAAATTAGTATTAAAGGCCAAGCATGGTGGCTCATGCCTGTAATCCCAGCACTTCGGGAGGCTGAGGCAGGCGGATCACTTGAGGTCAGGAGTTCATGACCAGCCTGGCCAACATGGCGAAACCCCATTTCTACTAAAAATACAAAAATTGGCCAGGTGTGGTGGCAGGTGCCTGTAATTCCAGCTACTCGGGAGGTTGAGGCGGGAGAATCATTTGAACCTGGGAGGCGGAGGTTGCAGTAAGCAAAGATCGCACCACTGCACTCCAGCCTTGGTGACAGAGTGAGACTCTGACTCAAAAAAAAAAAATACTATTAACGTGAATACATTTTGCATCTTCCTACTTTTAACATATTTGTGTCTTTATTCCTCCAGGCTTATTGATATATAATTGAAAAGAAAGTTATTTTATGTATATTTAAGGTGTACTACATGATAATTTGATATAGGTCTACATTGTTAAATGACTTCCACAATCAACTTAATTAAATATTTAAAGTCCTTGTCTTTCAGACTGCATATATTTGTTTCTTTTTCATCCAATATGACAATCTCTGCTTTTTAATAGGTGGTTTGAACCATTTATATTTAATGTGATTATTGATGTAGTTAGGTTTAATAGCACTTTCTAATATTTGCTTTCTATTTGCCTTATCTTTTCTTCATTTTGCTATTTGTCTGCCCTTTTAAAATTATTGCATATGATTTATGATTCCATTTATCTTTATGTTCACTTAATAGCAAAACACTTTATTTTGTTATTTTAGTGGTTGCCTTTGCTATTGTAGTGTACATCGTAAATTTATCATAGTCTATCTTCAAGTGATATTATATAACTCCATGTAGAGTATAAAAATGTCACAAAAGTATACTTCGGTTTTTCTCTTACTGGTCATAATGTTACTGTTGTAACACATTTTAACTTTTCGTATAAACATTACCCAATGTTGTTATTGTTTTTCCTTGAACAATCAACTAAGTTGATTGAAAAGGAAAGAAAAAATAAGTGTTTATCCAAGTAGTTATGATTTCCAGTATTCTTCATTTTTTTGTTTGAACTTATATTTCACTAGATAGCCTATCTGAATTTCCTTTGGCCTGAAGGGCTTTCTTGAACATTTTTTATACCTCACATGTACAGGAGATGGGTTATTTTATGACCCATATGTATTGTGTGACCTGTATGTCTCAGGTATGATAAAACATACTGACCAGACCCCAGGATTCAATTACCTCCCCCAGGACCCTCCCACAACACATGGGAATTTTGGGCAATCCAATTCAAATTGAGATTTGGGTGGGGACACAGCCAAACTATATCACTGTATACTTGAAAAGGTCTTTATTTCCACTTTTTATGTAATGATAAAACATACCTGAGACTGGGAAGAAAATGAGGGTTAATTGGACTTATAGTTCCACATGGCTGGGGAGGCCTCAGAATCATGGTGGGAGGTGAAAGGCACTTCTTACATGGCGGCAGCAAGAGAAAATGAGGAAGAAGCAAAGCAGAAGCCCCTGCTAAACCCATCAGATCTTGTGAGACTTATTAACTATCATGAGAATAGCACAAGAAAGATGGACCCTCATGATTCAATTACCTTCCCCTGGGTCCCTCCCACAACATGTGGGAATTCTGGGAGATACAATTCAAGTTGAGATTTGGGTAGAGACACAGCCAAACCATATCATTCCACCCCTGGCCCCTTCAAATCTCATGTCCTCACATTTCAAAACCGATCATGCCTTCCCAACAGTCCCCTAAAGTCTTTACTCATTTCAGCATTAACCCAAAAGTCCCCAGTCCAAAGTCTCATTTGAGACACAGCAAATTTCTTCCACCTATGAACCTATAAAAGCAAAAGCAAGCTGGTTACTTTCTAGATACAATGGAGGTACACGTATTGGGTAAATATAGCCATTCCAAATGGGAGAAATTGGCCAAAACAAAGGAGTTACAGACCCCATGCAAGTCTGAAATCCAGTGGGGCAATCAAATTTTAAAGCTCCAAAATTATCTCCTTTGAATTCCAGTCACAAATCCAGGTCATCCTGATGCAAGAGGTGGGTTCCCATGGTCTTGGGCAGCTCCACCCTTGTGGCTTTGCAGGCTACAGCCTCCCTCCCAGCTGCTTTCATGGCTTGGTGTTGAGTGTCTACAGCTTTTCCAAGCACATGGTGCAAGGTGTCAGTGGATCTACCATTCTGGGGTCTAGAGGATGGTTGCCCTCTTCTCATAGCTCCACTAGGCAGTGCCCCAGTAGGGACTCTGTGTGGGGGCTCTGACCTCACGTTTCCCTTCTGCACTGCCCTAGCAGAGGTTCTCCATGAGGGCCCCATCCCTGCAGCAAACTTTTTTCTGGGCATCTAGGCGTTTCCATGCATCTTCTGAAATCTAGGTGGAGGTTCCCAAACCTCAGTTCTTGACTTCTGTGCACCCACAGGCTCAACACTGTGTGGAATCTGCCAAGGCTTGGGGCTTCTACCCTCTGAAGCCACAGCCCAAGCTCTATATTGGCCCATTTCAGCCACGGCTGGAGTGGCTAGAACACAGAGCACCAAGTCAGTAGGCTGAATACAGCATGGGGACCCTCGGCTTGGCCCACAAAACCACTTTTTCCTCTTGTGCCTCCAAGCCTGTGATGGGAGGGGCTGCCGTGAAGGTCTCTGACATGCCCTGGAGACATTTTCCCCATGGTCCTGGGGATTAACCTTAGGCTTCTGGCTACTTATGGCAAACTTCTGCAGCCGGCTTGAATTTCTCTTCAGAAAATGTTTTTTTTTGTTGTTGTTGTTGGTTTGCTGGTTTGTTTTTCCTACTGCCTCTTCAGGCTGCAAATTTTCTGAACTTTTATGCTGTTCCCTTTTAAAATGGAAGGCTTTTCATAGCACCCAAGTCACCTTTTGAATGCTTTGCTGCTAAGAAACTTCTTCCACCAGATACCCTAACTCATCTCTCTCAAGTTCAAAGTTTCACAAATTTCTAGAGCAGGAGCAAAATGCTGCCAGTCTCTTTGCTAAAACATAACAAGATTCACCTTTGCTTCAGTTCCCAACAAGTTACTCATCTTCATCTGAGACCACCTCAGCCTGGACCTTATTGTTCATATCACTATAAGCATTTTTGTCAAAGCCATTCAACAAGTCTCTAGGAGGTTCCAAACTTTCCCACATTTTCCTGTCTTTTTCTGAGCCCTCCAAACTGTTTCATCCTCTGCCTGTTACCCAGTTTCAAAGTCACTTTCACGTTTTCGGGTATGTTTTCAGCAATGCCCCACTATACTGGTACCAATTTACTGTATTAGTCTGTTTTCATGCTACTGATAAATACATACCCAAGGCTGGAAAGAAAATGAGGTTTAATTGGACTTACAGTTCCACATGTCTAGGGAGGCCTCAGAATCATGGTGGGATGTGAAAGGTATGTCTTACATGGTGGCAGCAAGGAAAAATGAGGAAGAAGCAAAAGCAGAAGCCCCTGCTAAACCCATCAGATCTTGTGAGAGTTATCCACTATCATGAGAATAACACGGAAAAGACCAGCCCCCAGGATTCAATTACCTCCCCCTGGGTCCCTCCCACAACACATGGGAATTTTGGGCAATCCAATTCAAATTGAGATTTGGGTGGGGACACAGCCAAACTATATCACTGTATATTTGAAAACGTCTTTATTTCCACTTTTTATGTAATATTTAAATTTTTTTTTAAATCACTTTAAATGTGTTGGTCCTCTGTCTTCTTGCTGCCATTGTTTCTGATAAGAAATCTACTTTCATCTTTCTTTGTGCCCCTCTGTATGTAACATTTCTTTGCTGGCCCCCACTTGATGCTTTTAAAATTTCCTCTTTATCAATGGTTTATAGCAAATTTATTATGATATGACTTGGATTCGTTTGCCTCATGTTTCCTGTGCTTGCTCTTCACAGAGATTCTTCTATCTGTTGGTTTACAGTTCGCATCAAATTTTTTAAAAAGCAGCCATTATTATTTTAATTGTTTATTTTGTCTCTCATTACTTTCCTCCGTTTTGAAGATGCAAATTACATATATATCAAGCTCAAGCCACCTGATGTTGACATTCGCTGATTCTTTTTTTTTAGATTTGCTTTTTTTCTGTTTCTGTGTTTAAGCTTTGGTAGTGTATATTTCTCTCGCTCTTCAAGTTTATTTTTTTCTGCAACATTAAATTTGTTATTCATTCTGTTCAGTACATTTTTGTCTCTCACAGTGTAGTTTGGATTTTTAGAAGCTTGAATTAGGCTATCTTTGTATCTTCCATTGAATAGAATTTTGATAACTTAAAAAAATAACATTGCAAAGATAGTATATTAAATTGCCAAATATCACACCCAGGTTCCCCAATTATTACGTTATATTAGGATAATGCATTTTAAAATAATTAATGAGCATATTTTTATTAATTCTTATTAACTAGTCTCCATGCTTTATTCAGATTTTCTTACTTTGAATTAATATTTCTTCTCTGTGTCAAGATCCCACCCAAGATATTCTGTAACATTTAACTCACATGTCTTCATAGGCTTGTGACAATGACAGTTTGTCGGGTTTTTCCTGCTTTTTACAATCTTGACAGTTTCGAGGTGTTATGGTCAGGCGTTTTGTAGAATGCCCATGTTCACCCCATCATATCCGGTGTATGTCCTATCAAGATGATACATCACTGCTGACATTAATAATGACCACCTGGTAGAGTTAGTGCTTGTCAGGTCTCTCCACTGTAAAGTTGCTATCACAGGCTTCAGTGAAGAGTGGGTAGAAGAGTAAATACATAAATTATTTGGAATTCTTTTTTATGGGAGTCTTTTTTGTCCCATTTATTTATTTTTTGATTATCTATATCAGTATGGTCTCATGAGCATTTATTTTGTGTTTTGGAGTATAATCTAATAATACTTTACTTACATTATTGATACATATAGAGTTTTATTTGTCCATTATACCCTAATAAAGCTGGAAAATGAAAAGGAAATAAGAAGGAAAGAATGGTTCCAGATTTGGGCATCAAGAGGTCTGTCAGTTGGCGCCTGGCTGCTGTATCCCTATGACATACCATGGTCGTGTGTGTGTGTGTGTGTGTGTGTGTGTGTGTGTGTGTGTGTGTTAAGACAACTTATGGCTCCTCACAGATGCCTGCATTCTAACTCCTGGAACTAGTGAAAATTACTTAGTGAAGTTACCTCAAAAGAAAAATTCCAGGTATGATTAAGTTAAGTTAGAATGGAGAGATTATCCCGGATTATTTGAGCAGACTGGAAATTAATCAGAAATGTTCCCTGTAGGAGGAGGCAGAGGGAGGTTTGACTATAGAAGAAAAGAAGGCAGTGTGATCATGGGAGTAGAGGCTGAGGTGATGCAGCCACAATTAAAAAATTCCAGCCACCTCAAGAAGCTGGAAGAGGCAAGAATAAGATTGTCCCCTACAGCATTCAGAAGGGGCCAGCCCTGCCAACACCGTGACTTTAGCCCAATGAGACTCACTTCCGACGTCTGACTCCAGAACTGTAAGAACATTATTTATTGTGCTATTTGAAGCCACTACATTTGTGGTGATTTCTTATAACACTCACAGTAAGCCAATGCATTCAACTTTTATATTTTCTTCTACAGTCCTAGAATTGGCAGTTACTAAAATCAGCACTGGCTGTTTATTTGAGAATAAACGTATTTAGAACCATAATCTGGTTACTGTGTGTGCCCATTGCTTCAGGGGTGCCTTTGTTTCTACACCCTCTGATGTAACAGAGCAAGCGAATGTATATGTATATACTAACCTATGTATATCCAAATATCTATGAACATTGATAATAGTATATGTAGTCAGCTGTATCTATATTAAGCTAGACAGGAATTTGTACTGATGTCTCCAGCTCTAATCCATTACCACATGGATCATTCTTACCATCTCCCTTGCTCATCTGTAACCTCCAACTCCAACAGTGAAAATCTGGGCACTTAGCATCCATCATCCACTTAATTGTTCAATTCTGCGCGTGTGTGTGTGTGTGTGTGTGTATCAGTATAAAACTAGCTCACAACCTTGCAGAAAACTGTATCAACCAAAGAGGTTACGTAGTTTCTTTTTCCTGTACAAATTCTACTCATTTTCAGCACCATTTTTCCCGACTTCCTTCAGTAAAGCTATTTGAAACATTTGTCAGACATCAGTCTTTTGTCACATTCTGCGTTCTACTCTGGGATCTCCTGACCTCTTAAATGATTTGTTTTTACCAATCTACATACATTAAGGTTACTCTTGGTGCTGTAAAGAACTATGAGTTTTGACACATATATTGTATCACATATCCACCGTTACAGTATCAAACAAAATAGTTTTACTGCCTAAAAAAGTCCCTCATAATCTACCTATTTACACTCTTCCCAGTTCCTTCTCCCTGTAACAAACAATTGATTTTTTTACTATCTCTACATTTTTGCCTTTTCCAGAATGTCATAGTTAGAATTATATATAGCATAGCTTTTTTATTTTTAATTTAGATGTCATATTTAAGATTCTTTCGTGTATTTTTAAGGTTTGGTAATTTGTTTTTTTCTTTGTTGGGTTATATTTCACTATAAGGGTGGATCACAGTTCCTTTATCCATGAACATGTGGAAAGTCATCTTGGTTGCTTCCAGCTGTCACTGATTATGAATGGAGATGTTATAAACATTTACACTGAGTTTAGTGTGTTGGCATATATTTCAAATCAGTTCAGTACATATCTAGGAGGGAAATTGCTGGACCATATGAAAATATTAAGTCTACGTTTGTAAGAAACATTCAAAGTATCTCTCAAAATGGCCATTTTGCCCTCTCACAAGTGGTGAATTAGAGATCCTGTTGTTTTACATTCTTCACTATTGGCATTGTCTTTGTTTTGTTTTGTTTCATTTGTTTGCCATTCTAATGGGCATATAGTGGTACTTCTACTATTTTGATATGTAATGTCTTAAGACAAATGATGTTACCATGTTTTTATATGTGTATTTTCCATCTGTATAGCTTCTCTAATGAGGTATCTTTTCAAATATTTTGCTCATCATTTATTTTTTGTCTTATATTTTGAGTTTTGAGGTTTCTTTAATTATTTTGAATATAAATCAGAAATCTGTTTTTACAAATATTTTATACATCTGTAGCTTGTTGCATTATTATCTTAACAGTGTCTTTTGCCTAACAGAAAATTTAATTTTAATAAAGTATAATGTGTCAATGTTTTCTTTCATAGACCATGCTTTTTGTATTGAATCCAAAATCTCATTAACCAAAGTCACAATGATTTCTTCCTAAGATTTTTTGTTATGGAAATTTTACAGTTTTACATTTTATATGTAGATCTATGATCAATTTTGAGTTGATTTTTGTGAAAGCTGTAATGTCTGTGTTGATATGCATCTTTAAAAAAAATATGCACATCCAACTGTTCCAGCACCATGTGATGAAAAGACTTCACTTGTTCTATGACATTGCCTTTTCTCTTTTGATAAAAATTAGTTTACTGTGTTTATGACTATGTCTGGGCTATCTATTTTGTTTATATACACACACACACACACATACTACATATATGATATATATGTGTATTATATATAAAATATGGTCTCTTTTGGTGAGGGTCTCATGTATATATGTATTATAATATATATACATTATATATATTATATATAATGCACACATATACATATATAATATACACACACACACGTGTGTGTATATATATATATAATCTTCCTAACGTATTAGAGTGGTTAGAAATTCCAGTAAAGTTTTGAACAGGGCTGGTGAGAAAAGTCCTTCTTGCATTGTTCCACATCTTAAGGGGAAAATATTTTGTTTCCCAACCTTAATTATTATGTTAATTATAGGCTTTTTGTGATTATTTTTAATTAAAGTAAGAAAATGTCTCTCTATTCCTAGTGTCCTGAGAGTTTTATCATGAATGTTGTGTTGAATAATTTTTATACATCAATTAATATAATTACTTGATACTTCTTCAGTTTGTTGATGCAGCAGTGATTGATTTTCAAATTTTGAACCATCCTTGCATAAATGAATAAATCCCACTTGGTGGTGGTATATACTTCTTAATTCGTTATTGTATTTGATTTATTCCTATTTTCTGGGAGTTTTTTGTGTCCCCACAACAGGGCTTCGTGACTTCTTTTTTGGAATGTTATTAATTATTTATTAGACTACTTAAATAGATACAGCTCTATTCAGGTATTTATTTCTCCTTGTGTGAATTTTGGTAGTTTGCATCTTTCAAGGAATTGTTGTGTGGGTACTTAAGTTACGTAGTATTTCTTAGTATCCTTTTAATATACATGGGATAGAAAGTGATGACTACTCTTTTTTTCTTTTATTTCTGGTTTTATAAATTTTGTCTTCTCTATTTCGTGTGTCGCTGGACTGGCTTGGATTGAGGATTAGAAATTTTCAGATCTTTATGACAAACCCACAGCCAATATCATACTGAATGGGCAAAAACTGGAAGCATTCCCTTTGAAAACTGGCACAAGACAGGGATGCCCTCTCTCGCCACTTCTATTCAACATAGTGTTGGAAGTTCTGGCCAGGGCAATTAGGCAGGAGAAGGAAATCAAGGGTATTCAATTAGGAAAAGAGGAAGTCAAATTGTCCCTGTTTGCAGATGACATGATAGTATATCTAGAAAACCCCATTGTCTCAGCCCAAAATCTCCTTAAGCTGATAAGCAACTTCAGCAAAGTCTCAGGATACAAAATCAATGTGCAAAAATCACAAGCATTCTTATACATCAATAACAGACAAACAGAGAGCCAAATCATGAGTGAACTCCCATTCACAATTGCTTCAAAGGGAATAAAATACCTAGGAATCCAACTTACAAGGGATGTGAAAGACCTCTTCAAGGAGAACTACAAACCACTGCTCAAGGAAATAAAAGAGGATACAAACAAATGGAAGAACATTCCATGCTCATGGGTAGGAAGAATCAATATCATGGAAATGGCCATCATTCCCAAGGTAATTTACAGATTCAATGCCATCCCCATCAAGCTACCAATGACTTTCTTCACAGAATTGGAAAAAACTACTTTAAAGTTCATATGGAACCAAAAAAGAGCCCGCATCGCCAAGTCAATCCTAAGCCAAAAGAACAAAGCTGGAGGCATCACGCTACCTGACTTCAAACTATACTACAAGGCTACAGTAACCAAAACAGCATAGTACTGGTACCAAAACAGAGATATAGATCAATGGAACGGAACAGAGCCCTCAGAAATAATGCCACATATCTACAACCATCTGATCTTTGACAAACCTGAGAAAAACAAGAAATGGGGAAAGGATTCCCTATTTAATAAATGGTGCTGGGAAAACTGGCTAGCCGTATGTAGAAAGCTGAAACTGGATCCCTTCCTTACACCTTATACAAAAATCAATTCAAGATGGATTAAAGACTTACATGTTAGACCTAAAACCATAAAAACCCTAGAAGAAAACCTAGGCAATACCATTCAGGACATAGGCATGGGCAAGGACTTCATGTCTAAAACACCAAAAGCAATGGCAACAAAAGCCAAAATTGACAAATGGGATCTAATTAAACTAAAGAGCTTCTGCACAGCAAAGGAAACTACCATCAGAGTGAACAGGCAACCTACAAAATGGGAGAAAATTTTCGCAACCTACTCGTCTGACAAAGGGCTAATATCCAGAATCTACAATGAACTCCAACAAATTTACAAGAAAAAAACAAACAACCCCATCAAAAAGTGGGCGAAGGACATGAACAGACACTTCTCAAAAGAAGACATTTATGCAGCCAAAAAACACATGAAAAAATGCTCACCATCACTGGCCATCACAGAAATGCAAATCAAAACCACAATGACATACCATCTCACACCAGTTAGAATGGCAATCATTAAAAAGTCAGGAAACAACAGGTGCTGGAGAGGATGTGGAGAAATAGGAACACTTTTACACTGTTGGTGGGACTGTAAACTAGTTCAACCCTTGTGGAAGTCAGTGTGGCGATTCCTCAGGGATCTAGAACTAGAAATTCCATTTGACCCAGCCATCCCATTACTGGGTATATACCCAAAGGACTATAAATCATGCTGCTATAAAGACACATGCACACATATGTTTATTGCCGCATTATTCACAATAGCAAAGACTTGGAACCAACCCAAATGTCCAACAATGATAGACTGGATTAAGAAAATGTGGCACATATACACCATGGAATACTATGCAGCCATAAAAAATGATGAGTTCATGTCCTTTGTAGGGACGTGGATGAAATGGGAAATCATCATTCTCAGTAAACTATCGCAAGAACAAAAAACCAAACACCGCATATTCTCACTCATAGGTGGGAATTGAACAATGAGAACACATAGACACAGGAAGGGGAACATCACACTTCGGGGACTGTTGTGGGTTGGGGGGAGGGGGGAGGGATAGCATTGGGAGATATACCTAATGCTAGATGACGAGTTGGTGGGTGCAGCGCACCAGCATGGCACATGTATACATATGTAACTTACCTGCACATTGGGCACATGTACCATAAAACCTAAAGTATAATAATAATAATAATAATAATAATAATAATAATAAAAGAAAAAAAAAGAAATTTTCAGATCTTTTCAAAGAACACAATGTTAGTTTTGTTGATTTTTAAATTGTTTTCCAATTTTCCATTTCAATGATTTTTCCCCTAACTTTTATTATTTTATTCTCCTTGTTTTATGTTTAACTTGGTCTTTTTTCTCTAGTTGCTCAACAATTGATTTTACATCTTCAATATTTTCGAATATATGCACTTAATGCTATACATTTCTCGCTAATCATTACTTTTACTATATTCTACAGACTTTCATAAGTTTGTTTTACATATTTGTTTAGTGTTACCTATTTTTAAATTTATTTTGAGATAAATAATTCTGTAATTCACATATTATTTAGAAGAACACTGTTCAATGTTCAAATATTTAATAATTTTCCAGATATTTTTATTATTGACTTATAGATTAATCCTATTGTGTTCTGAAAAGATAATCTATATGGCTTCTATTTTCTTGAATTTCTTAAGGTATAGTTTAGGAACAAAATATTGTCTCTTTTGGTGAAAGTCTCATGAGAGTATGAGAAGAATAGCTATTCTCCTGTTGTTGGGTGCAGTATTCTATAAATGTTAATTACATCAAGTTGATTGATAGTGCTGCTCAAGTCAACTATAGCCTTATTGACTTTTTTTTGGCCTGGTTGGTCTATCAATTACTAAAAGATAAACTGAAGTCTTCAACTATAAAAGCAAATTTGTCTATCTGCTCAGCACAATCTGTTTTTGTCTCACATATTTTAACACTATTGTTAGAGCTTCATATGTTAAAGATCCCTACGTCTTTTTGGAAAATGTGTCCTTTTATCATTAAATAATACCACTCTTTATTCCTGGCAATTTTCCATGATGTGAAGTCTACTTCATTTAAAATTAATATAGCTACTCACCTTTCTTTTGAAATATTCTTCTCCCAGATTGGATAAGTTCTGCTAAGTTCTTCCCCCTGAAAAAAAAAAAAGGCCTTTTTTAACTTAGTGAGCACAGGGATTATTTTACAATTACTCTTCTCTTCTCTCTGCCATAGTTATGGGAGGATATTTTTCAGATCTTCATCATAAGAACCTGGTAGAGTCCCTGGAGGTAATATCCATGAATATGTCTCTCCTCCCCAAACTGCAGTCCATACTCGATAACCTTTTAAATGTCTAATAATTCTGATAGCTTTGTCAATTCTGGGTTGGTTTTAATTAACTGAATCATCTTCTTATTTTGGGTTATATTTTCCTGCTTATTTGCATACTGATAGCATAAACATCTATTTTGCCTCTGGATGTGCTGAATATTTTTGTATCCATATAAATGTACATATATACGTGTGTGTGTGTATTTTACATTTTCTTGTATCTGATATGTACCTAAATTTTTTACAATCATTTGTTCTGTTCAAGTCTTGCTTTTAAGATTTTTGGGGATGTTCAAGAGCAGTATTGAGTCAGGAGTGGTTTTTGTTTCACTACAATGACAACATTTTTCTGATTATTCTATCTCATATATTTGCATAATGAGATTTTACAGGCTGTCTGCAGAAAACAGCACTAAGGCACTATTTTTGAGTGTGCAGCACTGTTACCTATAACTCTTTTATAGTTTTTTCCCCATTCCCGTGTAGTCTCTTCACACACATGCACTGGTAAGTAACCAGCTGATCACTAAGTGTATCATTTGCAGAACACCAAAATTATCTTTCTGGAAGTTCTCTTCTGTTTGTTTGAAAAAATAAAAAATAAACAAATCAAACCCTCTAGAGAAGTTAAATTTAGCAGAGTTTATTTTAGCAAAGAATGATTCATGAGTCAAAGACCACTCAGAACCAGGAGAGGTACAGAGAGCTCCACCCAGCAACGCAGGCAGGCGGTATTTACAGACAGAAAAAAAGGAAGTGGCAGACACAACAGCTTGATTGAATACAGCTCAACATCTGCCTTATTTGAGCATGGTGTGATGAAGCATTTGCCATACATGAACATGATCTCATAAGTGGGCATCCTGTCATTCACCAAAACCCAGCTGCCATGATTGGCTGGGACTCAAACATTTGCTACAATAATATACTCTTAGGTTTTAGTTTATTTCTTATTAAGTTAGGTTGTAGCTTGCTAAGTGTAGAATCAAGATACTTCAGCAAATTTAGGCCAGATTTAATTGAACAATTCGTGCCTTTTGGTCAGCCTTTTAATTCTGAAAGATTCACCAAAACCTTGGGCATTGAAGCCATGCCCTGTTACCATGGTAATTGACTTGTTTGGACTTAGTATGGAATTCACAATCCATGATGGCAAGCCTGTTGGATGATTCTTTTAATTCTCTTTGTATTTTCATTATTCTAACTGTGGTAAAACAATTTGATGCATAACAGATGTTTCTGTACAATCACTTAGGATTATTGAGGGAATGTGGTGCGCCAGGGAGACTATCATAATGGCTTCCAGGAAGATGATTCGAAGACTGAAGCATGACTCCTTAACAGTAGCTACCATAAATAGAATCAATCCGAACAAAAAATATCACAAGTACCCAGGAAAGTAACCTACTTGTTTATACCAAGTTGTATGTTTGCATGTTCAAATTCTAGTTCTGCATTATTGTACTTTATTTATTTATTTATTTATTATTTTTGAGACAGAGTCTCACCCTGTTGTACAGGCTGGAGTTCAGCGGCATGAACTCGGCTCACTGCAACTTCTGTCTCCTGGGCTCAAGTGATTCTTGTGCCTCAGCCTCCTAAGTAGCTGGAATTACAGACATGCACCACTGCACCCAACTAATTTTTATATTTTTAGTAGAGACAGGATTTCACCGTGTTGGCCAGGCTGGTCTCAGACTCTTGACTTCAAAAGATCCACCTGCCTCAGCCTCCAAAAGTGCTGGGATTACAGGCATGTGTCACCTTGCACAGTCTGTATTTTTTATATTGATGCTTAATTTGTAGAAAAATTTATAACCAAGTATCTTCTAATCTTAAATAGCTTGATCACATATAAAATTCCTTTTGCTGGATTCATCTTTCACAGATCTTCTTAGGCTTTCTTATCCATTCAGTTTTTGTCCTACACTTTTCCTCTTCTTGTTTTTGAACAACCCATCCTACTAATTTTGGACAAAACTTACTCTTTTCTATTAAAAAAAAATCTGCTTACCTTATAGCTTTTCCTTACCAAAATCACATCTTACCTGTCTTGTATACTTGCGTACTTAATTGTTTTATTTATTATTTCATATATATATATATATATATATATATATATATATATGAATGCTTAAATTTTAGCAACTTTATTTTCCAGTGAACTCCAGGAAGCAAGCAACTGCCTGTCACACCAGCAAGGTGCAATGTGTAGATTGGCAAATCTATGAATCATAACTTCTAGAAGTAGATGTTCTTCATAGCACAATCTGCCAATGTGTCACAGTTTGCTAACTGTCCCAAACACCTTTAGTGTCTCTGTAATAAGAAACTGTAGAAGAGGCAACATTTTATGTCTATACTCCTAATTTTTGTCTGTTTGTTTGTTTCTTAGGACTAAGGATCAAATTGTCGTTTGTACTAATTTCCCTCAACCTCAATTTTCCATTGTTGATAAGATGGATGATAAGAGTGTTAAAACTTTGTTTCATAAAAGGAACATTTTTACATGGGAATTTTATCTTACTTACATTTTTGTAACCCACTTATCTTTAGCAATTGTGCTTGAGTTCTCATGAAGATGAAATATTAAAAAGTTAGCCATCATCGGAGCCAAGATGGCCAAATAGGAACAGCTCCAGTCTACAGCTCCCAGGGTGAGCGACACAGAAGACAGGTGATTTCTGCATTTCCAACTGAGGTACCAGATTCATCTCACTGGGGAGTGCCGGACAGTGGGTGCAGGACAGTGGGTGCAGTGCACCATGCGTGAGCCGAGGCAGGGCGAGGCATCGCCTTACCCGGGAAGCACAAGGGGTCAGGGAATTCCCTTTCCTAGTCAAAGAAAGGGGTGACAGATGGCACCTGGAGAATTGGGTCACTCCCACCCTAATACTGCGCTTTTCCAATGGGCTTCACAAATGGCACACCAGGAGATTATATCCTGCACCTGGCTCAGAGGGTCCTACACCCAGAGAGCCTCACTCATTGCTAGCACAGCAGTCTGAGATCAAACTGCAAGGGGGCAGCGAGGCTGGGGGAGGGGTGCCAGCCATTGCTCAGGCTTGAGTAGGTAAACAAAGCGGCCAGGAAGCTCAAACTGGGTGGAGCCCACCACAGCTCAAGGAGGCCTGCCTGCCTCTGTAGGCTCCACCTCTGGGGGCAGGGCACAGACAAACAAAAGACAGCAATAACCTCTGCAGACTTAAATGTCCCTGTCTGACACCTTTGAAGAGAGTAGTGGTTCTCCCAGCACGCAGCTTGAGATCTGAGAACGGGCAGACTGCCTCCTCAAGTGGGTCCCTGACCCCCAAGTAGACTAACTGGGAGGCACCCCCCAGTAGGGGCAGACTGACACTTCACATGGCCGGGTGCTCCTCTGGGACAAAACTTCCAGAGGAACGATCAGGCAGCAGCATTTGCTGTTCACCAATATCCTCTGTTATGCAGCCACCACTGCTGATACCCAGGCAAACAGGGTCTGGAGTGGACCTCCAGTAAAATCCAACAGACCTGCAGCTGAGGGTCCTGACTGTTAGAAGGAAAACTAACAAACAGAAAGGATATCCACACCAAAAACCCATCTGTATGTCACCATCATCAAAGATCAAAGGTAGACAAAACCACAAAGATGGGGAAAAAACAGAGCAGAAAAACCGGAAACTCTAAAAATCAGAGTACCTCTCCTCCTCCAAAGGAACGCAGCTCCTCACCAGCAACAGAACAAAGCTGGACAGAGAATGACTTTGACGAGTTGAGAGAAGAAGGCTTCAGAAGATCAAACTACTCCTAGCTAAAGGAGGAAGTTCGAACCAGTGGCAAACAAGTTAAAAACTTTGAAAAAAAATTAGATGAATGGATAACTAGAATAACCAATGCAGAGAAGTCCTTAAAGGACCTGATGGAGCTGAAAACCACAGCACGAGAACTACGTGACGAATGCACAAGCCTCAGTAACTGATGTGATCAACTGGAAGAAAGGGTATCAGCGATGGAAGATGAAATGAATGAAATGAAGTGTGAAGAGAAGTTTAGAGAAAAAAGAATAAAAAGAAATGAACAAAGCCTCCAAGAAATATGGGACTATGTGAAAAGACCAAATCTATGTCTAACTGGTGTACCTGAAAGTGACGGGGAGAATGGAACCAAGTTGGAAAACACTCTGCAGGATATTATCCAGGAGAACTTCCCCAGTCTAGCAAGGCAAGCCAACATTCAAATTCAGGAAATACAGAGAACGCCACAAAGATACTCCTCGAGAAGAGCAACTCCAAGACACACAATTGTCAGATTCAACAAAGTTGAAATGAAGGAAAAAATGTTAAGGGCAGCCAGAGAGAAAGATCGGGTTACCCACAAAGGGAAGCCCATCAGACTAACAGTGGATCTCTCAGCAGAAACTCTACAAGCCAGAAGAGAGTGGGGGCCAATATTCAACATTCTTACAGAAAAGAATTTTCAACCCAGAATTTCATATCCAGCCAAACTAAGCTTCATAAATGAAGGAGAAATAAAATACTTTACAGACAAGCAAACGCTGAGAGATTTTGTCACGACCAGGCCTGCCCTAAAAGAGCTCCTGAAGGAAGCACTAAACATGGAAAGGAACAACCGGTACCAGCCACTGCAAAAACATGCCAAATTGTAAAGACCATCAGGGCTAGGAAGAAACTGCATCAACTAACGAGCAAAATAACCAACTAACATCATAATGACAGGATCAAATTCAGACATAACAATACTAACCTTAAATGTAAATGGGCTAAATGCTCCAATTAAAAGGCACAGACTGGCAAATTGGATAAAGAGTCAAGACCCATCAGTGTGCTGTATTCAGGAAACCCATCTCATGTGCAGAGACACACATAGGCTCAAAATAAAGGGATGGAGGAAGATCTACCAAGTAAATGGAAAACAAAAAAAGGCAGGGGTTGCAATCCTAGTCTCGGATAAAACAGACTTTAAACCAACGAAGATCAAAAGAGACAAAGAAGGCCATTACATAATGGTAAAGGGATCAATTCAACAAGAAGAACTAACTATCCTAAATATATATGCACCCAATACAGGAGCACCCAGATACATAAAGCAAGTCCTGAGTGACCTACAAAGAGACTTAGACTCCCACACAGTAATAATGGGAGACTTTAACACCCCACTGTCAACATTAGACAGATCAACGAGACAGAAAGTTAACAAGGATACCCAGGAATTGAACTCAGCTCTGCACCAAGCAGACCTAATAGACATCTACAGAACTGTCCACCCCAAATCAGCAGAATATACATTCTTTTCAGCACCACACCACACCTATTCCAAAATTGACCACATAGTTGGAAGTAAAACATTCCTCAGCAAATGTAAAAGAACAGAAATGATAACAAACTGTCTCTCAGACCACAGTGCAATCAAACTAGAACTCAAGATTAAGAAACTCACTCAAAACCACTCAACTACATGGAAACTGAACAACCTGCTTCTGAATGACTACTGGGTACACAACGAAATGAAGGCAGAAATAAAGATGTTCTTTGAAACCAATGAGAACAAAGACACAACATACCAAATCTCTGGGACACATTCGAAGCAGTATGAAGACGGAAATTTATAGCACTAAATGCCCACAAGAGAAAGCAGGAAACATCTAAAATTGACACCCTAACATCACAATTAAGAGCACTAGAGAAGCAAGAGCAAACACATTCAAAAGCTAGCAGAAGGCAAGAAATAACTAAGATCAGAGCAGAACTGAAGGAAATAGAGACACAAAAAACCCTTCAAAAACTCAATGAATCCAGGAGCTGGTTTTTTGAAAAGATCAACAAAATTGATAGACCGCTAGCAAGACTAATAAAGAAGAAAAGAGAGAAGAATCAAATAGACTCAATAAAAAATGATAAAGGGGATATCACCACTGATCCCACAGAAATACAAACCACCAACAGAGAATACTATAAACACCTCTATGCAAAGAAACTAGAAAATCTAGAAGAAATGGATAAATTCCTCGACACATACACTCTCCCAAGACTAAACCAAGAAGAAGTTGAATCTCTGAATAGACCAATAACAGGCTCTGAAAGTGAGGCAATAATTAATAGCTTACCAACCAAAAAAAGTCCAGGACCACATGGATTCACAGCCGAATTCTACCAGAGGTACAAGGAGTAGCTAGTACCATTCCTTCTGAAACTATTCCAATCAATAGAAAAAGAGGGAATCCTGCCTAACTCATTTTATGAGGCCAGCATCATCCTGATACCAAAGCCTGACAGAGACACAAGAAAAAAAGAGAATTTTAGACCAATATCCTTGATGAACATTGACGCAAAAATCCTCAATGAAATACTGGCAAACCGAATCCAGCAACACATCAAAAAGCTTATCCACCATGATCAAGTGGGCTTCATCCCTGGGATGCAAGGCTGGTCCAACATACGAAAATCAATAAACGTAATCCAGCATATACACAGAACCAAAGACAAAAACCACATGATTATCTCAATAGATGCAGAAAAGGCCTTTGACAAAATTCAACAACCCTTCATGCTAAAAACTCTCAGTAAATTAGGTATCGATGGGACGTATCTCAAAATAATAAGAGCTGTCTATGACAAACCCACAGCCAATATCATACAAAATGGACAAAAACTGGAAGTATTCCCTTTGAAAACTGGCAGAAGACAGGGATGCCCTCTCTCACCACTCCTATTCAACATAGTGTTGGAAGTTCTGGCCAGGGCAATCAGGCAGGAGAAGGGAATAAATGGCATCCAATTAGGAAAAGAGGAAGTCAAATTGTCCCGGTTTGCAGATGACATGATTGTATATCTAGAAAACCCCATAGTCTCAGCCCAAAATCTCCTTAAGCTGATAAGCAACTTCAGCAAAATCTCAGGATACAAAATCAATGTGCAAAAATCACAAGCATTCTTATACACCAATAACAGACAAACAGAGAGCCAAATCATGAGTAAACTCCCATTCACAGTGGCTTCAAAGAGAATAAAATACCTAGGAATCCAACTTTCAAGGGATGTGAAGGACCTCTTCAAGGAGAACTACAAACCACTGCTCAAGGAAATAAAAGAGGATACAAACAAATGGAAGAACATTCCATGCTCATGGGTAGGAAGAACATTCCATGCTCATGGGTAGGAAGAACATTCCATGCTCATGGGTAGGAAGAATCAATATCGTGAAAACGGCCATACTGCCCAAGGTAATTTATAGATTCAATGCCATCCCCATCAAGCTACCAATGACTTTCTTCACAGAATTGGAAAAAACTACTTTAAAGTTCATATGGAACCAAAAAAGAGCCCACATCGCCAAGTCAATCCTAAGCCAAAAGAACAAAGCTGGAGGCATCACGCTACCTGACTTCAGACTATATTACAAGGCTACCGTAACGAAAACAGCATGGTACTGGTACCAAAACAGAGATATAGACCAATGGAACAGAACACAGCCCTCAGAAATAATGCCACATATCTACAACTATCTGATCTTTGACAAACCTGAGAAAAACAAGCAACGGGGAAAGGATTCCCTATTTAATAAATGGTGCTGGGAAAACTGGCTAGCCATATGTAGAAAGCTGAAACTGGATCCCTTCCTTACACCTTATACAAAAATTAATTCAAGATGGATTAAAGACTTAAACATTAGACCTAAAACCATGAAAACCCTAGAAGAAAACCTAGGCAATACCATTCAGGACATAGGCATGGGCAAGGACTTCATGTCTAAAACACCAAAAGCAATGGCAACAAAAGCCAAAATTGACAAATGGGATCTAATTAAACTAAAGAACTTCTGCACAGCAAAAGAAACCACCATCAGAGTGAACAGGCAACCTACAGAATGGGAGAAAATTTTTGCAACCTACTCATCTGACAAAGGGCTAATATCCAGAATCTACAATGAACTCAAACAAATTTACAAGAAAAAAACAAACAACCCCATCAAAAAGTGGGCGAAGGATACGAACAGACATTTCTCAAAAGAAGACATTTATGCAGCCAAAAAACACATGAAAAAATGCTCATCATCACTGGCCATCAGAGAAATGCAAATCAAAACCACAATGAGATACCATCTCACACCAGTTAGAATGGCGATCATTAAAAAGTCAGGAAACAACAGGTGCTGGAGAGGATGTGGAGAAATAGGAACACTTTTACACTGTTGGTGGGACTGTAAACTAGTTCAACCATTGTGGAAGTCAGTGTGGCAATTCTTCAGGGATCTAGAACTAGAAATACCATTTGACCCAGCCATCCCATTACTGGGTATATAACCAAAGGACTATAAATCATGCTGCTATAAAGACACATGCACCCATATGTTTAATGAGGCACTATTCACAATAGCAAAGACTTGGAACCAACCCAAATGTCCAACAATGATAGACTGGATTAAGAAAATGTGGCACATATACACCATGGAATACTATGCAGTCATAAAAAAGGATGAGTTCATGTCCTTTGTAGGGACATGGATGAAATTGGAAATCATCATTCTCAGTAAACTATCGCAAGAACAAAAAACCAAACACCGTACGTTTTCAGTCATAGGTGGGAATTGAACAATGAGAACACACGGACACAAGAAGGGGAACATCACACACCGGGGACTGCTGTGGGGTGGGGGGAGGGAGGAGGGATAGCATTAGGAGATACACCTCATGCTAAATGACGAGTTAATGGGTGCAGCACACCAACATGGCACATGTATACATATGTAACAAACCTGCACGTTGTGCACATGTACCCTAAAACTTAAAGTATAATAATAATAATAATAATAATAAAAAGTTAGCCATCATCTCAAGTTATTAACTATAATATAGAGATAAAACAAGCTTATTTTACCAGTAAACATAGGTAAGAAAAGTTGTATGTCTGAATTACATTTAATCCTGAAAACTCTGAAGATATAACTGTTTTAATCAAATCAACAAAGATTTGATTACCTAATCCACATAAGCTTGAAAAGATTAAGGGTTACTTCTTATTGTTCTGAGAAAATAATTAATATAAGCATTTATTCCCATTAAGCCAATTAAACAGAGCTTTTATACAATTTAATTTTGGCAATATCATAAAAAGATAGCAAATTATTACACATATATATATCATACATACAGACATTTATAGCTATATAGACAGGAACAGATCTTACAGCTGCCATTGTGAAACTTTAGCCACATTCCAGGTACAGTAATACAAAGTCCACTAATTTACTAAACAATATTTGAATTCATTTTTTCCAGTGGAGTTTTGGGGAATATCAAGGACCATGACAACGTAAAAGAGATGGGCAGAACTGGCAGAATGTAAAGTCAGCAAGGTCTTCAGAAAGGGGATCTCAGCTGACAGTTTCCCATGAGGGATGTAGGGTCAAACAGAAAAGCACAGAGGACTAACTCTTACAACTATTTTTTCGGAAAGTGGTTCAAATGTCAATCGGACAGGCTTGGTCACAGTGACCTTTCAGACTTGATTTGAAACCTTCACCACAGTAATATTCTTGTTGTTTTTTTTTTCTCTGAGAGAACTGCTGATTAGTTTCCCAGGAATGAAGCCACTGGGGGCTACCTCTAGTGGAGATAATCCAAGCTAAACAAAGTAGACCCATCAGTTGACTGGTGTAAAATGGGACAATTTCTTCTCCAATGGTTTGGCTGTTTGCAATTAAGGCAGACATCTCAGGGCACAGGGGTCTTTAGTTTGGGATCCCTCTGTTTGGGTTTGCATATGGAAGTCTTCTTGATCCCCGCAGCTGTAAAGACATGCAACTGTTTGCCTTTTATAAAAAGTGTATCCACTGTGATCACCGTAACTTTGAGTTACTTTTACTAAGATTCACCCATTTCTCCAGAAAAAAACAAGTTCTGGGTGCATAGTTCTACATAAAATCGGCAAGAGTTCGATACTCCTAAGATCCAAATGAATACATGATTCCCTGTCTTCTAGTAACCTTGACTACCTACTTAACCTAGTCCAGTGTCTGCCTGATCCAGTCAAACACCAGAGACCTCCTTACAGGACTCAGTCTTATTACTATCACAACTTCCAAATCAAGTACTGATAAAAGATACTCAAATAAACTCAGAGCGCTAAACACGTAAGTTTGTGGATCTAGAATCAGAGAGAGAACTAACCCTTGACTCCAGCTGCCGCAAGATATGAACGGGCAAAATGGGCCCAGTAGGTGTCTTCCATCGGTCAGTTACTGTTCCTGGGGGTCAAGGGAGATTTACTTTGGATGTGACTTCTGATGCCAAAATTTTAAAAGAATAACTTTAGATAAATTAAATTTGACAGGGTTTATTTGAGCAAAGGACAAGTCATCCATCAGGCAGCATTCATATCCAGGAGTGGTTCAGAAAGCTCCACCCAGCAAGATAGGCAGGCAGTATTTACAGACTGAAAAAAAGGTAGTGACATACAGAAATGCTTCATGGGTTACAACTTGGCATGTGCCCAATTTGGGCCTAGTGTAATTACTTGGCAGGCTGTGATTGGCTGAAACTCAGCTACTAGTTATAAAAACATATATTTTTAGGTTAGGCTGTAGTTCTCTAGGGATGGACTCAAGATACAAAGGCTTCAAGCCAAATTTAATTTAACTTAACCCTTTTCTCCAGGACTATCAGGGAAACTACAGCAATCTTGGTTTTCCTGGATTTTCAGGTTCATCTGCTCAACACAGGGAGACTATCAGGCCTCTCCTTGGGGCCCCCTACCTGTATTGTGGTCTGAAAACTCCCTTGAGGCAGACATGCAGCCAAACTTAGGGTTCAGCTTGCTTGTTTCTCAGCTCTCAGGAATCGCCATTCTGTGTGTGTGTGTGTGTGTGTGTGTGTGTGTGTGTGTGTGTGTGTGTGTGTGTGTGTGTGAGACAGAGTTTTCCTCTTACCACCCAGGCTGGAGTGCAATGGTGTGATCTCGGCTCACTGCAATCTCTGCCTGTCAGGTTCAAATGGTTCTCCTGCCTCAGCCTCCTGAGTAGCTAGGATTACAAACGTGCAACACCACACCCCACTAACTTCTATATTTTTTAGTAGAGAAGAGGTTTTGCCATGTTGGCCAGGCTGGTCTCGAACTCCTGACCTCAGGTGATCTGCCCATTTCAGCCTCCCGAAGTGCTAGGATTACAGGTGTGAGACACTGTGCCTGGCCTTTTTTGTCTTTTTATAACTGGTTTATTTCATTGAGAGGAACGTCTTAAAAGTTTATCCATGTCATACTATGTATCAGAATTTCCTTCCTCCTTAAGGCTGAATGATATTCCATTGTATGTAATTAGCACATTTTGCTTATGTGTTCATAGACACTAGGGTGACTTCCACCTTTTGGCTATTGTGAATAATATTGCTGTGAACATGGGTGTACAGATATTGTCCAAGTCCCTGCTAGGAGGATTTGCCCCAGAATAGTGGCTTCTTGAACTTTAATATTCATGTGAATCACCTAGAGATGCTATTCCCATTAAACAACCATTGACATTCTTCGCAGAATTAGACAAAACTATTTTAATGTTTATATGGAACCAAAAAAAGAGCCTGTATAGCCAAGATAATCCCAAGCAAAAAGAGCAAAGCTGGAGGCATCACGCTCCCCAACTTCAAACTATACTACAAGGCTACGGTAAGGGATCTCCATTCTTCTTGCTTCTTGTCCAATGTCTTGAAAACCACTGTTTTGTGTATTTTGTCTGTTGTTTTTTAGGAGAGGGTAAATCCAGTCTTTGTTACTCCATCTCAGGTAGAATCATAAGTCCCCATGTGCATAAAATTTGATCTAATTTATGACGTCACGTAAAAGTCCCCTTTACCTATAACTTAAGAATAAATAATAAAGGAGAAGAAATTTTTTAATGTTCTGTTTCAGATTCTTAACTTTTGGAAAAGTGGTGCTCAAAAAAAATCTTAGACTGAATTCGGTGTGTGAATTTGGGGACAATTTACTTAGCAATGTTCTAACACATCACTTTAAGGCCATCATATGAAATAATCAATTTAATGCCCACTAAATTGAGAGAGAGGAGACTACTTTCTACTACACACATAGTTAGAGGAAAGCTGAGAAATTACACGGAAACAATTTCACAGCCATTCTTTATCACTTACTCTATGGTTGGCCAGAATGAGAGAGAGTGTGTGCAATGGCTACTTGCACAGAGAAGGTGACAGAGTAAGAGAAAGAATGAGACACAGAATGGCGGACAGAGAGAGAGAAAGAGAGAGTCATCTCTTAACTGGGTTGCCAGCCGTGATCACCACATTTCCAAGGGTGGCAGCCACTCGGTGTCATTGTTCTTTAACTTTTTCTTCTCACAATCACCTGGTTCATAAAACCTTTACATAAAGAAGTACCCAAATGTTATCTTTTCTTCTTCCTGAATCTCATCTTTATGTTTTACCTGCAGTCACAGATAGTTTGTGCTAAGGCTTGAACTGTGTCCCTGCAAAATTCTTATGTTGAAGCTTCAATGTTTGGCATAATGGTATTTAAAGGTGGGGCCTTTGGGAGGTAATCAAGGTTAGATGAAGTCATGAGGCTGAGGCCCTCTTGATGGAATCAGTCCCCTTATAAGAACAAGCACCACAGATTTCTCTTTTCTCATACTCCATACACAGAGAAAAGGCCAGGTGAGGACCCAGCAAGGAGGCAGCTGCATGCAAGCCAAGAAGAGGCCTTCCCCAGGAACTGCTCATCCTGGCACTCTGATGCCAGACTTCCAGCCTCCACACTGGGAGAAAATAAATGTCTCTGTCTCCAAGTCTATGGTATTAATATTTGGGTTATGGGAGCCTGAGCAGACTGATACGCTCTATTTTTACAACTTATTTGTATTGTCCTTCCACCATCAGTGAATATATCCTGTCCCACAAGTAATTTTGTTCTTTTAGATGATGCACTGCTGGGCCTTGTGAGAAAGGAGCATGAGGAATGGTGCCCTTCTCCAGTCCTGAGATCAACCCCATGTGGTGTTCTTTGGCCAGACCCCTTCAGTGGATGTATCAGTGGGAAGGCAGGCACTTTCTTATGCTTGTCTCCAGAAAGAGGTTGGATAGAACCATGCCCACATGAACCCAAAAGGGCAGCAGGTTGGATGAAATAGTCACTTTTCAATCTCATATCCAATGGCACAAACAGTTTTGGAAGATAAAGTGTAAACGGACAGACAGGAGGAGACTGAACCCTCCACACTGCAATGAATCTCCTCTTTGTGGATAGGGGAAACCTGGAAACCACAGATCTTCACTGCCTCACCGTCTCCTTCCTCTTCCACTTTCAACACCCAGGAGCTTGGACTTGCCTTCAGCTGGCTCTGATATGCAAATGTTTTCTCCTTTTCCTCCTGCACACTCTTTCTTTTCTAAGAATGTCCATATTTTTCTCTGTTCCACCTAGTTACTACCCAAGACTCCTCTCCCATGTGTCAGATTCAATGTACTTCAAAAATATGCAGCCATGATATGTTAGTTTTCAGGTTATAAACTCTTTAAAATCATCATAAACAAATGTTGTCTCTAAAAATGTCATTGAATATTGTTTCATTTACTTGATGGAGAAAACTTCCATGTCCACATATAAATTTTGAAAAAGATTTCTTTTTTTACATCAAATCCTAATGTCAACAAAACAAATAAATAAGCAAACATCTCAGCTGTCTGGGGGAAGAATGCAGGAGTAAACCATCTCCCCAACTTCCGGTCTTGGAGTAGCTGCTGGTTGCGGGGATAAGCCCTGGGCTGCCTCTTTGCAATGAATGTGGCATTAGAGGCACAGGGGCCATGCAGCGTCCCTGTGTGTGAGTGGCAGTGAGTTTGAGAGGGAAGAGTAATTAGAGGAATTCCACTGCAAACAAAGCACACATTAATATCTAAATAAATTGCTCAATTAAAGGTCTTTAAATACATTTAGTAAAAAATTTGATCAGCTTGGTGGTAGAAGCATCAACATGTTTGATTTTCTGTTTGTCTGTTTATATCATTCTTTCCCTACTATAGTTTTTGGCAGTATGATAATGCTTCTGCTGTGTTTCTACTGAGATACACACATGACTGAAACACGCTGCCTGACATGCTGGCATTACCATGTGCAAATTACAGAGGCCAAACCACTGCCCAGGAGAGGTGTATGGTCAGACCAGAGTTTCTGTGTGCAATTGTGATGGTGATGGTAATCACTCCTGAAATGGAAAAATCTTTAAATTAAATTGTATTTAGAGGTTTATTGAGTTTCTAGATCTTTTTTTTTTTTTTTTTTTTTTTTTAATGAAGCAAGTAAGTGAACACTTACAGGATCCTTCTTGAAACTGTACAGTAGAAGATTGGAAGTGAGGATACTTTCCATGCAGCTCAAGATACTCCCCAGACCTTCTATGCCCACAGAGGCCAGAGGCACTGCATGGAAGGACCAATACTTCCAGGCCCTTGCTGGAAAGCTGCTGCAGGGTACATGGAGCCCTCAAAGGATTATAAACAAGGTATTAGTATGCTGATCAATCCTGTTGGCATCTCCAACTTGGGTTTTGAATTTTAGGTGCAATAGAGAAGCAGTGTTATAGTGTTAGAATTTGATATGGTTTGGCTGTGTCCCCACCCAAATCTCATCTTGATTTGCAGCTCTCATAATTTCATGTGTCATGGGAGAGAACCAATGGGAGGTGATTGAATTATGGGAGCAGGTTTTTCCCATGCTATTCTCATGATCATCAATAAGTCTCAAGAGATCCGATGATTTTATAAAGGGCAGTTCTCCTGCACATGCTCTACTGCCTGCTGCCATAGAAAACATGCCTTTGCTCTTCCTTCATCTTCTGCCATGATTGTGAGGCTCCCCAGCCATGTGGAACTGTGAGTTCATTAAACCTCTTTTTCTTTATAAATTACCCAGTCCCGGGTATTTCTTCATAGCAGTATGAAAATGGACTAATACAACTTTCAACAGTGTAGTATTTGCTTTCTTCTCGTTCTCACCCACCAGCCCTGGGGTGCTCGGTGCCCCTTGTCTGCTTGCAGGTGCTGACGTTCTTCCTGGATTTTCATTCCCCAAGTGACTTCATGACCTGCAGATTCCCCATGCCCCAGGTTCCCATTGAGCACCTTGACAAATAACTCTCTTCATTTAGCAATTCAGTTCTTTATCATTTTTCAATTTTGGGAAAAGAAAGCAATGACTTTGCCCCTATGACGTAGGCTGTAAGCATATTCATAGTGGATCAAAAAAGCAGGTGGTTGTTTTATATCTGACCCAGGTGCCTGTGCTCACCTGCAGCACCTGAACTGCTAATTGCATGTGCAAATGTGGAAATTAAGACTAAGCACAAACTTACAACTGTCTGAACTCCCAAGAAAAAGTTTAATTTTTTAAAAACAAGTGTTGAAAACATCAACTTTTCATACAAGAGGTTATTTTTATTCAATTCTCTCAATTAAATGCATCAAAACAAATAATCAGATTCTTCCACAGAAAAAAATAGCAAAGATGCTGTGATTTATAATGGTTCTAAAATTTTTTAATGCTGAGAAAAAATATAATAGAATAAACACATTGTGGGGAAATAGGCAAATATGATGAATTCACAAACTGAATACTTTAAATTTTTCATACTCAAGAATGTGTGACATCCCACAGTTTGACTACCAAGTTTAGATGCCAATGGTGAAAAGGAAGGTTCTGTTTTATGAACTGAAGGAATTTCTGTGCTGGTAAATGAAGTCGCCATGCAAAGTTTATAATCTGCTTTCATTGGAGATTCAAACAGAGATGTGTTCTGTGAGTTCCATCATTCTTAAAATAATTTTTTCCCATTTTTAATGTTGTTTCTTCTCTTTCTTCTTTTTCAGCATAGCAAAAATTGATTAGCAAACAGACCTGGCTTCTACAGCTGAAGCTTTCTCTTTTTCCAAGACCAAAACCCAGTAAATGAACAGCATCACAACCCCTGAGCCATGGAGCACATTTTCCCTCCCTTTGCTTTCAGAAGAAAAATATTTAGAGGCTGATCTTCGGGAAACTTTCTCTTGGCAGGTGCCATTTCATCCTCTTGCTGAGCTACCTCACTTTGAGCATAAACCCCATTTCTCTACTCTGTCCTTTCCACTGTTAAAAGTCTTCACAAAGTACTTCAAAAAACATGTTTCAGCCCATGTCATATGAGTAACCCACAATCTCATATCTGTTATTTGTAGCCAGGATAGTCACATAACTTATCATCAAAACAGGACACTTTTGAGAGTGAATGATGATGATATTAATAATTTTGCCAGGACAACAAGCACAATCCAGAATTTAGAATCATCCAAGTTCTGACCAGATTGGAAGTTCTGGAAAGACTTTATCCATCAAGCCCCTGAGCATATAACCATTTATGCTTCATTAACACAAAGTAAATGCTTCATATTTGTTTATTATCATGATGACCTGCACAATAAGAACCAAAACCAAGCCAGATAGTGTAGAACTGGCCTGTTCAACTGGCAGTATTAACAAACAGCACCTGCAAGAACAGGTTAGTACCAAATAACAAATGGATCATACAAATTTAATTATTTACTTGATTCCAGAGTAATTTCCCCATCAGCAGCAGAAGGTATAGAAGAAAAACCTCTCGCTCAACAGTTCATGCTCCTCTTGTCTTGGTATTGATATTAATGCCAACAAAATTAGTAATTTGACAATTAGTTTCCCACTTACCTGAGGAGACATGAAAGGGAGAAAGAAAGTATTTTAACTAGATTATAATGTGGCTCTGACAAGTCAGGATCCTGTCATGTTATAGCCTTCCAACTTTAACATTTTCATGTCTGCTTGGCAGGTTATTAAAATAAATGAGGGTGCATTGGGCTGCTGCCGTGCATTTCCCCAATGGGAGTTGAGGAATTTGCAAGCCACCAATGTAAATTGACCGATCTCAGAGACTGAAAGGATTTAGCTAAAGTGGACAATTAGGATCATTTCTGCACAGCTGAGTGAAATATTCCTTGTTATTTTAATAATTCAGGCCCAGAGTAATTTTCGGAGGCTGAGTTTGTCAAGATAATGTGCCTTGTGCTTGTCTGCTTGTCATTTTTAACTCAGTCTCACATGTTACAGGTGCAGTCTAGCTTACAAAACAGGAAAATCATTCACGGGAGAATTTGCATATGGAATACAGATACATTGCATGGAAAGAAAGCTGACCTGGAGATTGACAGGTAGCTCTGGTGTGAATGCCTCATGATGGTGAAAGTCAGGATGGTGGACGGATGCTGCATTGCTTTGTTGATGCAGTTGTGAACATTATTGGGCAATATGCATATGCAAGTGTGGACCACATTCAGCGCATTTACCTTGTGTAACCTACACAGGTTCAGCAAAGAGATTTGTAAGACCGTGGTATTCCCCTATGGTAGACCCAAATGCTCGCTTTCAGCTCAGTTTTATCACAGAGACTGACGGAATAATATCTCTAGCTTTTAATAGCAAGACACATTTAGGAAATTATATATGAGTTGAAGATAGAGAAATTCTGGAACAGGAGAGGTCATCAGTGCATTTCTGCAAGTAGAAGCTTGTTTGGTCAGATAATGTGGTCTCAACAGATTAAAACATCACTGTGATTAAATTGATTGGTATAAAACTATGAGTGACTCATTCTGTTCATTCCATGTATTAGATGGGAACAGCCAAATTAATTTGAAATCAAGAAATTATTAAAATAAAATTCTCACTGAAGGTCCAACTTCTGCCAGCCCTTTTCTGGAGCCCTATGTGCAGTATCTCTTTTAGGTGCTTATCGGGAATTGAATGACCTTTGAAGAGTATTCAGACTGTCATCTTTCTAGGAACTCCACTCAGCTTCACTGGAACAATTCTATCTGGTTTACTTTTTATACTTCCATAAAATAATTTAGTGGAAGATGTAATTTATACTAAACATATCATCATCAACAACAACACGAATACTGAAAACATTGCTATAGGAAAGAGATTTTGTAATGTAAGTTAATCTAAGATTGAAAACACAGCCAAGATTATTAGCTAAATTTTATTTAGTATGAACTGCTTTAACACAGTAATATGTCGCTACATCCACCTAAATAAATTTATTTTAAAATTAGGTGTATGGAAATATAATCTCACACAACACATTGTAAGGTGAAGAGGTCTAAAATGACTGGGACACTCCAAATAAATTACTTAAGGATTGCCCAAAACATTAAGTTTCAGTGTTATTACAACATCAGTAGTCTTCTGTCCTTGAACTCTTATGGAAGATGGTTTCATACAACAGAGAGCCCATAGGTTACTTTTCCCCTAATTGGAGTGTCGTTCTAGCCTGGAGTAATTTTGAAGTCTCTGGTTGTTTTTTATTGTGTCATGCAATATAAGGGACTTCTGTGTTGAAATAGTGAGTCATATGTCTCTGAAAGAAAGAAGAACTTTCCACTTGGGCACACCACCACAGGTCAGCTGAGAAGCTCAGGCTGGAAGAGAAACCATATTTCAAAACAGTGGCTCTTCAAAATTGCCCCTAATATGGCTTTTCTAACCAGGTGAGTAACATGTGGGAAAAGGGAATTTTTCTTTGGATTTCTGGGCCAGTGATGGCTGAATTACACAAACTGAACCATGAACAAACAAACAAGCATGCAAAGCCAACCCAGAGCATCCTCAGCCTGATGTAGCTCCAACGTTTCAGTCCATGCAGGGTGAGCTCTGCAACCTCCTAGACTCTAATTGCTGCCTTATTTCCCGCAACCCAGTGAGTGTTATTGGGCAGTATGCATATGCAAGTGCAGGCGGCACCTTGGTCCAAGACCTGCCAACTTCTGCGTGTGTCAGGGTAATGGCAATCACTCGCTGAATGTGCTGAACAAAAGCAAGACGTGCTTCTCATGTAGAACCAAGGCAATTTGAACAGATGCCCTGACCAATCTCTTTCAAGCAGTGGCTTAGAGATCACGATTCCTTCCATTGTGCATCTCTGTCATCTCAGACAGTATCTCTTCTAGCTTGTGAGACAGAGTGAGCCGAGAATCTCATGGGTGTTAGAGGCCAGGCTCCAAAATAGCAGAAACCACCTCTACCTGCAACACAGTGACAGAAGCTGTCCCAGGCACCCAATCTGGCTGAAAGTGAGTCAGGGAAGGAAAGCAGTCCCAGTGTCTAGGAGGCCAGTGAGCATTTAGGTGATCTCTGTCACGTAAACCAACAAACTGGACAACAATGACATTTCAGTATCTGACACAAGTCAGAAGCTGTAAAATACTGAGTAGACAACACATAGAGGCTTTAAAGGTAACATGATACACATATTTACCATCAACAGATGGTCCAAAAATAAGCACCTCCATGGAAAATGTGCAGGCAGCATCATCTTAAAAATAGCATGTTTAAGAAATGACTTTGGAATTTTAGGAGCTTACTCAGATGGATCTTTTCAGTTGTTTTCTCACTAGCCAAACTACCACAACTGTCCTTTCTGCTGATCTTATGGTTACATATTTTTCCACTTCCTTGTTCTCTAGTGAGAGGGGACTTGGCACATCAGCTGCCCCATATATATCATTCCTTTGGGTCACCCACAGCTCCTAGCATTAGTGCAACTGATGTTCAATACTAGAGTACATTAAATTAATGTATTAGACTCCAGTAGATTATCAATAAGTGAGTGAAACTGAATTATAATTGATTAGAAATAATTTTGCATAAGTGCCTTCATCAGCTTCATAATTAAAACTCGTCACTCAACTTTAAATTTGGCCAACTAGGTCACAGGCAGTGGGGTCTGTGGAACTAAGTATGTATTGTAGATGTCCCAGAACTGAATGAAATTACCACAATTATAATTAATCAATTTTGTGACTATTTGTGTTATGATGCTCTCTTTAATTAAACAAATTCCCACTTGGGTAGTCTTCTCTTCGTAAGTTGATTAAGAGAACCAAATATCACTTCTGACTTGAAAATCCATAATAAAAAGGAGACATCAGCTGTCAATGCCAAAACACCCAGGAAGGTGGCTTGGCATTTCAGGGAAGAGAAGGAATTTGAAGAACCAGTCCAGGATCACAAATCATTTTAGAATCCAACTAAATCTTCTCACATTGGTTTCATTTTTCCTCTGGCATCCTAAAAGTGACATAGCTTATGACTAATAGATACAGCGTCTTACACAAATAATCACGTGATTGTGCAAATGCACTTAGGTCAAGGTGTGGTTTGCCTCCTTCCACAGGTCCTCACTAAAGTATGAGCCGTAAACTAGCATATGATGACGTATGCCCTTGTCTTACCATAGATTACTGAAATACATTTTATACTGAAAAATAAAAGCCCTGCAACCTTGAAGACACTGTAAAGCTAACTCTAAAATGTATTTTAATTTTCCTTAAATTAGAACCCTAGTCTAGTCTGTAGCAGCCCGTTAGGATATATTAGACTCCTCACTCCCTGAGTATCTTGTAAGCTGAATTCGACTTTTTAAAATATGTACTTTTCCACCATTCAGAAAGGCAGCATTTTCTTTTCGCAACGCACCTACAGAAAAGTAAAAAAAAAATCATACACAGCAAGATGGGTTAGAGATGAAGTTTCGTGTGAATCAGTTTTCTCCCCTTGTTTGAGTGTGCAGTCTTCACTTTGTGTTGATTTAAGGGAAGAAACTTGGTATTCAAGGCAAATACTTATCAGAATACAATTTATTCAGAATGGCTTTCAACCACAGGCTCAGAATATTTTCCCAGATAATCACTGAAGCTAAAATATGGGCAGCTAACTGTTTTCCCTACTAACCTGATTACTAACTCAATTCTGGCATTTTAATCTAAATTTTCACCAAAATTATGTCAGGCATGTTTTTGTTGTGTTTCTAGAATTTTCTGTCTTATATATCTTATTTAAAACGTAGCACTTTAGGTTCTAAAACATAATCCATATGCATCTGACACTCCCAGCAAACCTCACAGCATTAGACAGTGGCCTTCCAGCCACTTCCCACATTGAAACTGTTTAAACACACTCACTATAAACACTGGGGTTTGTGTTAACCCTCTGAAGCCCAAACAGAAATCCAAGAAATCCACAAATGAAACAATGGCTTTGCTATTGTGAATGGTGCTGCAATGATCATCCACATGCATATGCCTTTTTTTTGTTTTTTCTTTTGAGACGGAGTCTCACTCTGTCACCAGGCTGGAGTGCAGTGGTGCGATCTCAGCTCACTGCAAGCTCTGCCTCCTGGGTTCATGCCATTCTCTTGCCTCAGCCTCCCGAGTAGCTGGGACTATAGTTGCCCACCACGACGCCCAGCTTATTTTTTGTATTTTTAGTAGAGATGAGGTTTCACCATGTTAGCCAGGATGGCGTCGATCTCCTGACCTCGTGATCCACCTGCCTCGGCCTCCCAAAGTGCTGGGATTACAGGCGTGAGCCATCGCACCCAGCCACCTGTGCGTTTATAGTAGAACAATTTATATTCCTTTGGGGATATACCCATTAATGGGATTGCTGGATTGAATCATATGTCTGTCTTTAGGTCTTCAAGGAATTGCTGCATTGTCTTCCATAATGGTTAAACTAATTTACACTACCACTAACAGTCTGTAAGTGTTCTTTTTTCTCTGCAATCTCACCAACATCTGTTATTATTTGACTTTTTAAAGATAGTCATTCTGACTGGTGTGAGATGCTATCTCATTGTGGTTTTGATTTGCATTTCTCTAATACATGGAATTGACAACAAATGCCCACCAGTGATAGACTAGATAAAGAGAATGAGGTACATGTACACCATGGAATACTATGCAGCCATAAAAAGAAGGAGATCATGTCCTTTGCAGGGACAAGGATAGAGCTGGAGGGCATTATCCTCAGCAAACTAATGCGGGGACAAAAAATCAAATATTGCATGTTCTCACTTATAAGTGGTAGTGAATCATGCCTGTAATCCCAGCACTTTGGGAGGCCGAGGCGGGCGGATCACGAGGTCAGGAGATCGAAACCATCTTGGCTAACACAGTGAAACCCCATCTCTACTAAAAATACGAAAAATTAGCCAGGCGTGGTGGCGGGCACCTGTAGTCCCAGCTACTCAGGAGGCTGAGGCAGGAGAATGGCGTGAACCTGGGAGGCGGAGCTTGCAGTGAGCCGAGATCGCGCCACTGCACTCCAGCCTGGGCAACAGACCGAGACTCTGTCTCAAAAAAAAAAACACAAAACACAAAAAGTGGTAGTTAAATGACGAGAACGCATGGACACATAGAGAGGAACACCACACACTGGGGGTTATCGGGGGTGGGGGGGAGGAGAGAGAGGATCAGGAAAAACAACTAATGGATATGAGTTTTAATACCTGGGTGATGAAATCATCTGTATAATACAAACACACGTTTACCTGTGAAATGAACCTGCACATTCTGCACATGTACCCCTAAACTTAAAATAAAAGTTAAAATAAACAAAAATAAAACTATGGCACCTGACTCCTCAGGTAAGTTAGGCTAGATTTGAGAAGAGCATAGCTCTTGGACTTGCCATAAGGATGGTTTCCCTTCTTGAGTCCCATGAATGCAGAGACATCAGGAAGCATCATCCCCAGGCTGAAGCTGTTTATGGGCACGTGACATTTATAACTCGTCCAAGGATAGGAATTTCCAGTCTCTGAAAAGAACAGAGGTACTTCTTAAAGAAGATGGTATTTGCCTGGGTTTTGCAGAGAGTAGCATTTAGGCAGGCAGAGATGGAGGTGGAATGGACAGGGAAAGCTGTGGGCCAGGTGTAGAGACACGTGTATAATACGACCTGACCCAAATGTGGAATTAACCAAGGGGGATCGTGGCTGACATTTAGGGAAACTGAAGTTGAGGAATTACCATGGAGAGCCTGGAGTACCTGGATGAAGGTTTTACAACGATGAGGCAATAAGATCCCATAACATGTTTTTGAACAAAAAAACATAATTATGGGCATGTTTTAGAAAATTCGTTGCTCAAAAGTTGCCTGGTCTACAGGAAGAAGGCAAGTAGAAATTTGAGAAACTTAGAAAAGACTGGTATTATTAATATACTATTATTTTTATTATTCACATCGATAAAGTCAGGGCCGCCAGCAGTTTGGGGAAAGATAACAACATGTGACAGTGAATCAACCTGCATAAAACATCCAGAAGGCCCCGGAAGTCAGGAACTGGAGCTCAGAGGGGAGGTAAGGAGCGAGAGGTGGGCATCAGGCTAGAGCTGGTCCTCCACTACTGACTTCAGCCATATCTATTCTTCCAAGTGCAAAGTGTCATTCTATGATTTCACCCACTTGTCCGATAATTTATGTTTAAAAGATGGGGCAGAGAAAAGGAGGAACAAAGACGTAAGGAAACTAGCAGAGATGGATTGCTGCTGTGGCCTGTGAGTGAGTACGTTGATGCCATGATCTCCACATACAGTGCCTGGAACGTATTGCTTCATGCCTAGGCTGAGGGAATCCTGTGCTCTGTGCACAGCTGTATGACTCAAACCATTTCAGGAAAAAGCCTGTATCTTTTTTTTCAGGGAGGAAATGATCATGATGGCACTGCCTTTTGTAAAAGAAAGAATGTCACTCTGATTCCTCCTCCCCTGAGATCCCACCATCTATCTGTTACTCTGGCTACACTCTTGCTACTGTAGCCCACCATGCTACATCCTGGGTCACATTTTCTAACACATACGTAGTGTCTATGAGAAGAGGAACCATTCTTTTGCCTCAGAGAATGTTCTGGTTGTACAATTGACATCAGTGCACAATACATTGTTGTTCTTTTTAGCAGGAGGGGCATTGTCTGGTGTCTACTTCCATTAGCCTAACTCCTGAAGACTAATATTGCAATAGGTAATTTGGAAAGAGGATATTTTGAAGTGAAAAGGATAGAACCAAAAAAAAAGGATTCATTTTTTATTATTTTTAAGTACTAACAAGAGTGCTTTTCTCGCTAGCTATCGGGGAAAGATCAACTCATACATCAAAAGCTCAGAGATACAGATGCTTCAGAAATATCGTCCCCTCTGTGGAAATCCTGCCTTGTCAGCCGGTCAGGTCAGAAGGTTTCAGTGTTGCAACAACCTCGCAGCTAATCTGACATTGATGTACAACTTGCCATTTACATGAAAATGCCAGCCCTTCTCAGGACCTGACTTGGCTTTATTTTTGTGAGTGGGCAGCCCATGCATGCCTTGTAGATATGGAAGAAGTAGCATGGTGTGCATTTCATGGAAAATCGCTGTAAAATACAGAAGTTATTGGAGAGGGCTAAAAGGATAATATGTGACTTAATCATCAAAGTTGTATTAATAAAATTCATCATAAAGTGACCAGTCAATGTCAAATGAGGGCCTCTGAGTGAAGGAAATGCCACCCTCCAGTGTGAGCTGACCATCCTTGGCTCCTCGAAATCGATCAGCAATGGAGGGATCTGTGCAGAGGTGGGGGCAGCTGCAATACTTGAAAATGGATGAAGACGAGTGGCCTCTCTGACTCTTCATTCTTTTATATAATTATGTGTTCTTAAAGCCTGCAACCTCCTAGGTTGTGGTCTTGATTAAAGTGGAAGACAAGATAAAAAGGGAAGAGCAATAAGGAATAAAGGGAAAAGTAGAAACTGCACAGTTTCCACCATACAGTGTTAAGAACAGAACCTGATTCTCAGAAAACGTTTTATAGAACTTTACAAAACCTGGGGCTAAACCACCCAGCTTAAACCTGATTTGGGCATGGGGTTACGCTCATGGACATCTGCATATTGTGTGCATTTTTATGACGTCTTAAGCTTTTGTGATAGTAAGTTTCAGCTTTATTTTCCACAATTCTTGACCCTTCCTCCATTTACCCAGGAGCATTACCATGGCCTCCAGGAGAATTCAACTGTTAGGGGAGAAATGCAAACTTGTTAATTTAATACTGTTTCATTTTTCCTTTTTTTCCTAACATAGCGCTTGAGAATCCATAAGTAGAGGCCTCAGGAGAACAGGGTAAAGGAGCTCCGTCCTCAAAGTTCTGGCAAGTGAATAGGGGGCATGGTAGACCAGAAGCTGAATGGACTGTAGAAGGGGCCAAGGAGCCAGGCAAGCGGCAGGAGAGGGCGAAGTGGTGAGGCATGGCCTTTGCTGTGGTCTGCACCCCACCCATGGTTTTATTTATTTATTTATTTGTTTATTTTTTTGAGACAAGGTCTCACTCTGCTGTTCAGGCTGGAATGCAGTGGCACCATCATGTCTCACCGCAGCCTTGACTTCCTGGGCTCAAGTGATCCTCCCGCCTCAGCCTCCTGAACAGCTTGTACTACAGATGTGCACCATCACACCCAGCTAGTATTTATTTTTATTTTAAGTTCTGGGGTACATGTGCAGGATGTACAAGTTTGTTACATAGGTAAACGTGTGCCATGGTGGTTTGCTGCACCTTTCAACCCATCACCTAGGCATTAAGCCCGGCATGCATTAATTATTTTTTCTGATACTCTTCCTCCCACCGATACCCACTGACAGGCCCCAGTCAGTGTGTATTGTTCCCCTCCATGTGTCCATGTGTTTTCATCATTTAGCTCCTACTTATAAGTGAGAACATAAGGTGTTTGATTTTCTGTCCCTGAATTAGTTTGCTGAGGATAATGGCTTCAAACTCCATCCATGTCCCTGCAAAGAACATGATCTCTTTTTTATGGATGCACAGTATTCCATGGTATATATGTATCACATGTTCTTTTTTCAGTCTCTCATTGATGGGCATTTGGGTTGATTCCATGTCTTTGCTATTGTGAATAGTGCTGCAATGAACATATGTGTGCACGTATTTTTATAATAGAATGATTTATATTCCTTTGGGTGTATACCCAGTAATGAGATTGCTGGGTCAAATAGTATTTCTGCCTCTATATGTTTGAGGAATTGCCACACTGTCTTCTGCAAAGGTTGAACTAATTTATATTCCCGCCAACAGTGTAAAAGTGTTTCTTTTTCTCTGCAACCTCACCAGCATCTGTTGTTTCTTGACTTTTTAATAATAGCCATTCTGACTGGTGTGAAATCGTATCTCATTGTGATTTTCATTTGCATTTTTCTAATGATCAGTTATGTTGAGCTTTTTTTCATATGTTTGTTGGCTGCATAAACATCTTCTTTTGAGAAGTGTCTGTTTATGTCCTTTGCCCACTTTGTAATTGGGTTGTTTGTTTTTTACTTGTAAATTTGTTTAAGATCCTTGTAGACTCTTGATATTAGGCCTTTGTCAGATGGATAGATTGCAGAATTTTTCTCCCATTTTATAGGTTGTCTAGGACACTATGGGTTGGAAAAGAATTCTGATTTCACATCAGAAATGTGAAAATAAGATGCAGAGGGGGAGTTTATGCCAAGCCCTAGTGGAAGAATCCGAACACATGACCCTGAAATCTTGCAGCAAAGTCACGGCATGCACACGGAGATTGATAAGCCTCTAGAGAAGGAGCTCTGAGTGTTCCAAACTGAAACTCTTGACCATGGAACAGCTGGAGACCAAGAACCCAGAGCTGTCCCTTAGGAGCAGATTTCTATCACCCCATCCCACCCCACGCCAGATCACAATACCATAAGGGCATCATAGCAGCCCATTGCAGGATGAAATAGAATATCCAGGATCAAGCCAAGCACGACCAGAGCCATGAGTAAGCTACCTGATCAGGTAGCTCAGAACCACCTGCTAAAGGGTTGGTTAAGCCAGGATATGGGCACACTCTGACAATGAATGGCAGCCACAACGCACTGACAATGTGAGATGTTTATAAAAGACAGTAGAGAAAGAGAATCTTCCAGTAGTGCACCTTGTCATCACTTTGTGTAGAAGCAGTGGACCAGCATGAGGTATATTCAGATTTTTGGACAGTCGCTGTATTAGTCCATTCTCATGCTGCTATGAAGAAACACCCGAGACTGGGTAATTTATAAATGAAAGAGGCTTAATTGGTTTACAGCTCCATATTTCTTGGGAGGCCTCAAAAAATTTACAATCATGGCGGAAGGCAAAGGAGGAGCAGGCACCTTCTTCACAGTGTGGCAGTACAGAGTGAGTGCAAGCAGGGGAAACGCCAGATGCTTGTAGAACCATCAGATCTCGACAGACTGATTTGTTATCACGATAACAGCACGGCAGGAATCGCCCCCATGATTCAATTACCTCCAACTGGTCCAGCCTTTGACATGTGGGGATTATGGGAATTACAGTTCAAGGTGAGATCTGGGTGGGGACACAGTGCCAAACCATATCAGTGGCCAATAGCCACTGTTAGGGACCAGGTACAGCTGGTCAAAAACCTGAGAAAAAAAAGGACTGGAATATGGCAAGCCAGAGCTCTGGTTAAAGCACATGGGTGTATATACAGAAGAGAGCATGATGTTCACACTGCTATGAAGAAATACCTAAGGCTTAGCAATTTATAAAGGAAAAAGGTTTAATTGACTTACAGTTCCGCATAGCTAGGGAGGCCTCAGGAAACTTACAATCATGGTGGAAGGGGAAGCAAACACACCCTTCTTCAAATGGTGGCAGGAGAGAGAATTGTAGAGCCAAGCAGGGAAAAGCTTCTTATAAAACCATCAGATCTCATGAGAACTCACTATCACAAGAACAGCATGGGCAAACTGCTCCCATGATGTTATCACCTCCCATGAGGTCCCTCTCCCAACACATAGGGATTACAATTCGAGATGAGATTTGGGTGGGGACACAGAGCCAGACCATATCACATACATGAAGACATCTGTGTTGTGTGCTAATGCCCATGGGAAGGCAAACACTGACCAACTAAATAGGCAAAATAACCCAGCTGTTTGACACTAATCAGTCATCATCACTGTCCAGCACAGAATTTGCACAATAGCACATGAACAGACTGCATGCTTACAGAGATGAAGGGTAAAAATTAACCCTGCTGGGATGGCACTTACCAAAGCTGATCTAGCTGCTGACTGTCAAATAGGCAAGGCATAAAGATGAGTGCTGAGCCTCAGTGTGTTACTGTTCCTTGAGGAGAACAACCAGCCACTAAGTGGTGTGGCAAACAGACTACAATGGACCTTTTAAATTCTGAAATGGTCAGAGGTTTTTCCTTAAAGAAATAATTGCCTAATCTGAGGACGGGTTTGTCTTTTCACCCAGCACAGCCTCATTTAACACCACTATCCAAGAGGTTAGAGCTTGGCTAATCTACATGCATGGAATCCCACACAGCATAGAAGCTGACCAGGAAACCCACATCATAGAAATAGAGGTATGGAAGAGGGTCTTGGACCACAGATTACAATAATTGTTTCACACACTGCACCATCCAGGAGCAGCCAGCCTCATGGAATTCTGTAATTGTTTCATTTTTTTTTGTCTATCTCTTGCTATATGCTCTTATTGTGTACAAAGTAACCTCTGTTGCTCTGTACACAGAGGTCATTTACTGCCCTAGGATGTGATAGCTACATGCTTTACTTCTGAGGATGTGCACCTGAGATTCATTTAAGTGGAATATCCTCGGCTTACTGAAGCAAATTTATCTTCAAGTGCAGGAGCCAAAAGTTCTGTCAGTTAGTGTTAACTTTACTTTGGTACAGAAATACAAAGCACAGGTGCTTGGGCCCCAAAACAGACAAACTCAGAGGCATTAATTACACTCTACCAAGGGTTAAGCCTAATGAGAACACCAAGCAGAAAAAAGAGAGAAGGAACAAAAGCAGTGTTTGAGGTAGTAAAGGCTGGAAATTATGGAAATTAATGAAAGACATGAAATCACAGATCCCAGAACCTCAGAGAACTCAAAACAAGATAAATTTTTAAAAGCTATAAATGGACATATCAAAATCATTCTACAAAAAATCAAAGATGAAGAGAAAAACACTAAAGAAATGAGAGGGAAAAAAACACCTTACTATAGTGGAACAAGAATAGAATTACATAGGTCTTCATATCCGAAATAATGCAAACAAAAAGAGGGGGGTAAAATGTTTAAAGTGGTAAACAAAATAATCCAATAGTGTTTAATCTTGCATTCAGTGAAATTGTCCTTAAGAACTGAAGGAAAAATAAAGAGAGAAGCAAAACTAAAGGAGTTTGTAATCAATTTTCCTGTATTGCAAGAAATGTTAAAAGACGTTCCTCAGGGAGATGGAAAATTACTTAGGTCAGTAATTTATATCTACATTTAAGAAGAAAATGCATCAGGAAAGAAATAAATAGAGGCAAAATCATGCTTTTCTTACTTATTCTTAATTTGTCTAATAAATAACTATTCAAAATAATATTATCAACAATGTATTGGATGATTATTGCCTGTAGGTAAGTGTAATGAATGACAAAAATGTGATAAGAGATGTACAGGAGAAATGTTGAGTACTTGTAAGTTACCTGCATTATCTTAGAAATAGTAAAGCATACTGGGTATATACCCAAAGGAGTATGAGTCATGCTGCTATAAAGACACATGCACACGTATGTTTATTGCAGCACTATTCACAATAGCAAAGACTTGGAACCAACACAAATGTCCATCAATGATAGACTGGATTAAGAAAATGTGGCACATATACACCATGGAATACTATGCAGCCATAAAAAATGATGAGTTCATGTCCTTTGTAGGGACATGGATGAAGCTGGAAACCATCATTCTCAGCAAACTATCGCAAGGACAAAAAACCAAACACCTCATGTTCTCACTCATAGGTGGGAATTGAACAATGAGAACACCTGGACAGAGGAAGGGGAATATCACACACTGGGGCCTGTTGTGAGGTGGGGTGAGAGGGGAGGGATAGCATTAGGAGGTATACCTGATGTAAATGACGAGTTAATGAGTGCAGCACACCAACACGGCACATGTATACATATGTAACAAACCTGCACATTGTGCACATGTACCCTAGAACTTAAAGTATAATAATAAAAAAAGAGACCAAAAAAAAAAATCATAAGAGAGACAAGGTGAAAGAAGAGAGAACAGTGGTGAGTAATGACATTTAATATATGTAAGTTTAATAAATGAGGATATGACAAATTTCATAAAAAAAAGAAATAGTAAAGCATTATTTGATAGTATACTTAGGTTAATGGAAAGATGTATTGCAAAGTTTAGGGCAGACAGTACAACTTTTGGAGAAAAAACATTACACATCTAAATAATATATGGGTCAAAGTAAAAATCTCAAGTTATGTTTTAAAAGATAACAAAATTAATAAATAAAACTACCATATGATCCAGCAATCCCACCACTGGTTATATATCCAAAGGAAATAACATCAGTGTGCCAAAGAGACATCTGTACTCCCATGTTCATTGCAGCATTATTCACAATAACCAAGACATGGAATCAAACTAAATGTCTATTGATGAATGAAAGGACAAAGTAAATGTGGTATGCTTGTATGTGTGTGTGTGAGCACATATTGGATGCATACATGTATACACACACATACATATATATACACACAGATAGTGTATACATAGAATACTAATCACCCTTGAGAAAGAAGGAATTACTACTATTTCTGGTGGATGAACCTGGAGAACATCATGTTAAGTGAAATAAGATAGGCACAGAAAGACAAATACTTCATGATATCACTTATATGTAAAATCTGAAAACTGTTGAACACATAGAAGCAGAGAATAGAATGGTGCTTACCAGAAGTTGGCAGTGGAGGAGGAGAGGTGTTTGTCAAAGGATACATGTTTCAACGGGACCACATAAATGAGCTCTGGAGATCTACTGTACCACATGATGATTATAGTTAATAACAATGTAGTGTATATTTGAAAATTACTAAGAGGAGAATAGATCCAAAATGTTCTCACCCCAAAGAAATGATAAATATGTAAGGGGATGGATATGCTAAACAGCATTATTTAATCATTTTACATAGGACATACATACATGAAAACATCATATTGTGTACCATAAATTATATGTCAGTTATGTTTTTATAAAACTTAGAGAAATATTTGAACCAAATGAAAATGAAAAAGAAACATCAAAATTTGTGAGATGCATTGAATGCAGTGTTTAGTGGGCAATTTATGACATTAAATGTATATATTGGGGAAAACATATACAATTAATAATTTAGTTATCTATCATAGTAAGCCAAATAAATAAGAGCAATTAAGGCTAAATCAAGCAGGAGAAAGAAATTATAAAAATAAAGCATAAATAAATAAAATTATAAACAGGAAAACAATAGAGTAAATCAATGATATCAGGAGCTTGTTGTTTAAGATGATTACTAAAATTATAGAAATTCCAGACTGGCTAACCAAGAATTCAAAAATGACACAGTTCATTAATATTAAAATTAAAGAAGGATCATCACTACTAATCCAGTACACAATAAAATAATAACAAAGGGATACTAGGAACAATTCTATGCCCACAAATTTGATAATTCCTTGAAAAACACAAACTATCAAAATTCAATTAAGAAAAATAGATAATATAGCTGGGTCTGTGTCTACTGAAGAAACTTATCAATAATTAATAGGAGTCTATAAAACAAATTAGTATGCCCTGAATGTTTCACTTGTAAAATCTTCTAAAATTGAAAGAAAAACTTATCCTGATTCTTCAAAATTTCTTCAAAAATGAAAATTATGGAAGCATTTCATAGTTCATTACATCAGGTCACCATTACCATAATGGCAAAATAATAAAGGACAGTACAAAAGGAAATACTACAGACCAATGTCTCTCATGAACATAGATACAAAAATCCTCAAAAATTAAGCAAATCAATTTATAAAGATAATTATACACAACAATATAAAAGAATTTATTGCAAGTATGCAAGACTGGTTCAACACTTGAAAATAAATTTATGTAATCTATAACATCAAAGGGCTAAGAAAGAAAAATATTATGATATCAATTAATACAGAATAAAGCATTTGACAATATCTAACACCCATTTATGACAAAAAAACTCTCTAGGAAACAGGAATTAAAGGGAAATTTCCTCAACTTTATAAATAACATCAAAAACAAAGGAAAATAAAACAACAACAAACATCAAACTAGAGCTAACATCATAATAATGAGAAACCAGGTGCTCTTCTCCTAAGATCAGGAACAAGACAATAATGTCCTCATTCCCCATTTCTGTTTTACATTGTACTGGAAATCTAGAAAATCCAGCGAAGAATAGAAAATAAAAGACATACAGTTTGGAAAGGAAGAAATAAAACTGTTTCTGTTTCATATCCATGTAGAAAATACCAAAAAATTCCAAAAACAAAACTCTTGAAATTAATAATCAGTTACCATAAATGTTGTAGGATACAAGGTTAATATACAAAACTCAATTGCTTTCTTACATACCAATAATAAACAATTGGAAGTTGAAATTAAAATCTTAATATTATTTACATAGGAACACCAAAAATGTAATACTTACATATATATCTAACAGAATAGGTACAGAATCTATACTCAGAAAAGTACAAAACTGATTAAAGACATCAAAAAAAACTCAAAAATCTACATAAATGGAGAAAGAGTCTATGTTCATACATAGGAAGGCATAATATGTTTTGTCAAATATTTTTGTTGTCAATTCTTTCCAATTTGAAATATCCATTCAACTTAATCCCAAATAAAACCCCAGCAAATTATTTCATGGTATTTCATGTTAAACTAATTCTAAAGTTCATATGGAAAGGCAAAAGACTCAGACTAGCCAAAACAATAATGAAAAAGAACAAAGTTGGAGGACAAATATTACACAACTTTAAGACTTATCAGATTGTAATCAAGAAAGTTTGAAATTGGGGAAAGGAGCCACATAAATACGTGGATCTAATAAATGGAGAATCCAGGAATAGACTCACACCAGTATCTGATCTTTTACAAAGAAACAAATGTAATTCATTTGAAAAAAGTAGTTTTTCCAACAAATGCTGGTAGAAAAGCTGGACATTCATACGCAAAATAAATAAATAAATAAATAAAAGACAGGCAAGAGAAGAGTCTAGGCACAGAGTTTATACCTTTCACAAAATTTAACACATAACAGAACATAGACCTAGAGGTAGAATGAAGAGCTATAAAACTCTGGAAGAAAGCATAGAAGAAAATCTAGGTAGCCTTGGGTTTGATGAGAGTTTAGACACAACGCCAAAATAATGATCTATGAAAGGTAAAATGGATAAGTTGGAGTTCGTGAAAATTAAAGACTCTGGCTCTGTAAAAGACACTGTTAAGAGACTAAAAAGATAAAATATAGACTGAGAGAAAACATCTGCAAAATTTATATCTGATAACGGATTGTGTCCAAAGATACAAATAACTCTTAAACATAACAATACGAAGGCAAACCACTCAAGTAAAAATGTGTGAGATATCTGAAAAGACAAGTTAATAGAGAATATGTACATATGGCAAATAAGCTAAAACACAGTCAACATCATGTTATTAAGTAAGGAAAAATTAAAACAATTATGAGATACTATTGCTTACCTGTTCAAATGGTTAAAATCCAAACAAAACCAAACGACACTGACAATACCTAATGCTGATGAAGATGCAGTGATAGGAAGTTTCATTTAGTGTTTATTGTCATGCCAAATAGTATAGCCAATTTGAAAGATAATTTTGCAGAACTGTATGAAGCCAAATGTGATTCAGAAAATATGCTTCTAAATATTTACCCAATGGAGTTAAAACTTTATACATATCCAAGATTTGCACAAGAATTTTTGTAGCAGATTTATTTATAATCTCCCAACACTCAACAAGATATACTTCAACAGGTGAATGGATAAACAAGCTGAGGTACATAGATAAAATGTTACATTATTCAGCAATACAAAGAAATGAGTTAGCAAGCCATAAAAAGACATGTAGAAACTGTAAGTGCATATCGATTAATGAAAGAAGCCAGCCTAAAATGATTTACATACTGTATGATTCCAGCCAGAAGAAATTATGGAGAAGGAAAAACTAGAAAAAGTAAAAAAATCAACGGTTGCCACAGGTTTGGAGTTGCAGGTGGAAATGTGAAGCACAGAGGATCTCTAGGTCAGTAAAACTACTGTGTATGGTACTACAGTGATACCAAAACTAAAAGAACTATATAATACGAAGAGTGGATCTTAATGTATAAAGTAGTTGGTAATAACAAATCAATAATTGATCCATTAATGGTAACAAATGCACAACAGGGTGAGATGTTAATAATAGGGGAAACTACTTAGGGAAGATGGTATATCTGGGAACTCAGTGTACCATCTGCTGAATTTTTCTGTAAAACTGTTCTGAAAAATAAAGTTTATTATTAAAATAAAAATCGCACTCTGGGGAAAGCCAGAACTGTAATTATTAATGAATTTCCTCTATTTCTCTCAAAGGTAGAGACACCTCAAATAGGTAAGTTTTTACTTTTTGTAATGGTTGCTCTTTATGGTCAAGTTAAGGACAAAGAGAAGCTCAGTATCCATCTATTTTACATTTGGAAAGTGAGTGCTGAAAAAAAGAGACTTTAACAATATTTTAAACTGCCTATATGTTGAGGAAATATAAAACTTCTTTTTGATGTTACCTAGAATAGGCAAGACTCTAAACCAATAAAAGGAAATAAAAATAAGAAAAAAAAAGGAACACAAGAAACCAAGACTCCATGAGTGAGAACCTGCAGGAAGGCAGACAACAAAAACATACCCACAGGTACTCCAAATATTATACTTAGCAGGTCAATGTTATAAACTAGATGTGCTTACTATATTAAATGAAGTCCAAGGTAAGTCTGAATATTTTGATGCAGAATTGGGCACTGTAGAATATCATAATAGATTTTTAGAAGAATGAAAGATAAATTCTTAAAAAAGATATAATAATCAGAATTGATATCTCCATAAATTTATTTAACAGCAGTTTAGATATAGCTAAAACAAGAACCAATGAACTGGAAAATAGATCACAGACATTATATAAAAATACTTACGAAGCAATAAAGAGAAAATATAGATGAGAAAGAGAGATAGCCGATTTGATGAGAAGGTTGAACTTAGGTTACTTGGTGTTCAAGAGGAACAAAAGAAAGAGCACAGAACAGAAATAATATATTTTTAAATGCTAAGTTTTTCATAAAACTAAAAAAATCCATAAATCTATTGATTTTAAAAAAATGTATTGCAAATAAATTAATGGAAATCCACATCTAGACACAACACAGGCACACAATAGAAAATCAATAAAGCCTGTAATCCCAGCACGTTGGGAGGCTGAGGCGGGTGGATCACGAGGTCAGGAGATCAAGCCCATCCTGGCTAACACGGTGAAACCCCATCTCTACTAAAAATACAAAAAAATTAGCGGGGCATGGTGGCGGACGCCTGTAGTCCCAGCTACTCGGGAGGCTGAGGCAGGACAATGGCATGAACCCGGGAGGCAGAGCTTGCAGTGAGCTGAGATCACGCCACTGCACTCCAGCCTGGGTGACAGAGCGAGACTCCGTCTCAAAGAAAAAAAAACAAAAAAGAAAAAGTAAAGCCTAAAAGCAGTCAATTATAAAATTTTTTAAGGTCCAATATTTAGACTGGTAGGCTACATCTCACTGGCAACACTGAAAGCCAGAAATCTGTGGAACAATATCTTAGGATGCTGAAAATAAAGTAATCGGCAATGTAGAATTTTATACCCATTAAATATTTTTAATAGTGAGGGTAAAACAGAGACATTTCAGAAAAATAAAAACCAAGAAAATCCATCACTGTGAGATCTACACTAAAAGAAAGTTTGACAGTTGGAAAAGAGAAAGCAAACTTGCCATTATTCATTGAAGGTTACATGATTGCATACAGAGAAAAGCAGAAAAATCTACAGGTTAACAACTAGAATTATTAACAGAATTTAATAAGCATGCTGGTTCTAAATCCTTCTTTGAAAAGTAATTATATCTCCACAGCCAGCAATTTAAAAATAAAATAAAAAGAAACAATTTACAATAGTATAAGAAATATGAAGTACATAGGAGTAATCTAACAAAATAAAGGCAAGTCTTCTTTACAGAGAACTATATGGCATTACTGAGAGAAAATAGATCAAAACATGTGGAAGGATATGCCATATTTATGAATGGAAAGACTCTATACTATATAGATGTTAATTTCTTCTTATTGATTTATATTCAACTACAGTACTTAATAAGTTGATCCTCAAAGTTATGGGAAACAATACACAACACATGCTTAAAAAACAAGGTGGGAAGACTTACTCTCTTCAGCATTAAGACTTACTAAAACCATATGATAATTAAAGTGGTTTATTGGTGCAAATATCAAATATTATAGTAGACTAACAGCTATTACAATTGATGCCATAATAAAAAATATTGCACATGTTGTCCGGGTGCGGTGGCTCATGTCTGTAATCCCAGCACTTTGGGAGGCCGAGGTGGGCAGATCACCTGAGGTCAAGAGTTCGAGACCAGCCTGCCCAAAATGCCGAAACCCTGTCCCTACTAAAAATACAAAAATGAACTGGCCATGGTGGTGGGCACCTATAATCCTAGCTGCTGGAGAGGCTGAGGCAGGAGAATTGCTTGAACCCAGGAGGCTGAGATTGCGCCACTGCACCCCAGCCTGGGCAACAGAGTGAGACTCGGTCTCAAAAACAAATAAATAAAATAAAAATTGCACGTGTCTTTGGAGTACACGTGTGTTTTTTTCTCTTGGATAAACATGTAGGAGTGAAATTGCTGCTGGACCACTAGGCCATAGAACATACATATCTAAAGTTTAGTGAATATTGTCAAACCATTTTCCAAAGTAAATGTACCAAATCACACTTCCATTTATATACGAAATTTTTATCTTTCCCTAATGTACAGATTAAAAGACAACTGTTACTGCATTTCCCTGATTATGAGAGAGATTGACCATCTTTCATATCCTCATTGGTCCTTTCAGGTTTCTTTCCTTGCAAACTGCCAGCCCAGAGCCACTGCTCATATTTCCTTCCACATGTTTTGGTCTATTTTCTCTCAGTAATGCCATTTAGTTCTCTGTAAAGAAGACTTGCCTTTATTTTGTTAGATTACTCCTATGTACTTCATATTTCTTATACTATTGTAAATTGTTTCTTTTAATCATGGCATTATAGGAATGCTACATATTATGGATGTTGATTTCCTTGTCTGTCATGTACACGTAAACGGTCTTTCCCTATTCTGTAGCTAATCTGTGGCCTGTCAATTTATGTAGTTTAGGGTGCTTTTGTCCTACAGAAAGTTATATTTTGACAATGCAGTAAGTTATAGGGTTTTTTCCCCACTTCTTTTTCTTTATGCTTTGGTCAATAAATTCCATCAAACCTGGAGATCATAATGTGTCTCCCTACACCATGTAAAGTTTTGTTTGGCTGTTTGTCTTTAATACATCTGTAATTCAATTAATTTTAATTTTCAGATGGATAGTTACCTTGTTGATTTGCAGAACCACAGCTCTCATGTTAGTTTTATAAAGGAATATACAAATTCTGCTAGTGTTTCTGTTTTCGTACTTTCTATTATGTTCCTTCAGTTTATTTGTCCATCTCAATTTCTACATGACATTAAATACTACAGGTTTATACTCATTCTTGCTATTTGGTAAAGTAAGATTCTCTCTTTATTACTCTTTAATTATTTTGGCTACTGTTAGACTTTTATAAATTTTAAAATAAATGTATCCAGTTCTATGGGGAAAAATAAGAAATTTGATATAAATTTCATTGTTTGTATTAAATAAATTGGGGAAAACGATGTGCTTATCTCATTCATGAATATGGGATGTCTTCCTATTTGTCTTCTTTTATGTCTTTCAATAAGGCTTTATAGTTTCTAAAATAAAACTCTTATATTTTAGTTATGTTTATACATATGTATATTCATTCATTGCTATTTTGGAAGAGATTTTTTAAATTAATTCTATTTTATAATCAATTGCTGCTTATGTTTAAGAGCACAATTATTTTTTTCTATACTGATATCATATTTAACAATTTGTTGAACTTTCCAATTAATTCTAATAGTTGTCTTCAAATTTTCCTGCATTTTCCATGAAGAATATTATATCATTTGAGAACATGGACGGTTTTTTATTTTTATTTTTATTTTATTATTATTCTACTTTAAGTTTTAGGGTACATGTGCACAATGTGCAGGTTAGTTACATATGTATACATGTGCCATGCTGGTGCGCTGCACCCATTAACTCGTCATTTAGCATTAGGCATATCTCCTAAAGCTATCCCTCCCCCCTCCCCCTACCCCGCAACAGTCCCCAGAGTGTGATGTTCCCCTTCCTGTGGCCATGTGTTCTCATTGTTCAATTTCCACCTATGAGTGAGAATATGTGGTGTTTGGTTTTTTGTTCTTGCTATAGTTTACTAAGGATGATGATTTCCAATTTCATCCATGTCCCTACAAAGGACATGAACTCATCCTTTTTTATGGCTGCATAGTATTCCATGGTGTATATGTGCCACATTTTCTTAATCCAGTCTATCATTGTTGGACATTTGGGTTGGTTCCAAGTCTTTGCTATTGTGAATAGTGCTGCAATAAACATACGTGTGCATGTGTCTTTATAGCAGCATGATTTATAGTCCTTTGGTTATATACCCAGTAATGGGATGGCTGGGTCAAATGGTATTTCTAGTTTTAGATCCCTGAGGAATCACCACACTGACTTCCACAATGGTTGAACTAGTTTACGATCCCACCAACAGTGTAAAAGTGTTCCTATTTCTCCACACCCTCTCCAGTACCTGTTGTTTCCTGACATTTTAATGATTGCCATTCTAACTGGTGTGAGATGGTATCTCATTGTGGTTTTGATTTGCATTTCTCTGATGGCCAGTGATGGTGAGCATTTTTTCATGTGTTCTTTGGCTGCATAAATGTCTTCTTTTGAGAAGTGTCTGTTCATGTCCTTTGCCCACTCTTTGATGGGGTTGTTTTTTTCTTGTAAATTTGTTTGAGTTCATTGTAGATTCTGGATATTAGCCCTTTGTCAGATGAGTAGGTTGCAAAAATTTTCTCCCATTTTGTAAGTTGCCTGTTCACTCTGATGGTAGTTTCTTTTGCTGTGCAGAAGCACTTTAGTTTAATTAGATTCCATTTGTCAATTTTGGCTTTTGTTGCCATTGCTTTTGGTGTTTTAGACATGAAGTCCTTGCCCATGCCTATGTCCTGAATGGTATTGCCTAGGTTTTCTTCTAGGGTTTTCATGGTTTTAGGTCTAACGTTTAAGTCTTTAATCCATCTTGAATTAATTTTTGTATAAGGTGTAAGGAAGGGATCCAGTTTCAGCTTTCTACATATGGCTAGCCAGTTTTCCCAGCACCATTTATTAAATAGGAAATCCTTTCTCCATTGCTTGTTTTTCTCAGGTTTGTCAAAGATCAGATAGTTGTAGATATGCGGCATTATTTCTGAGGGCTCTGTTCTGTTCCATTGATCTATATCTCTGTTTTGGTACCAGTACCATGCTGTTTTGGTTACTGTAGCCTTGTAGTATAGTTTGAAGTCAGGTAGCGTGATGCCTCCGGCTTTGTTCTTTTGGCTTAGGATTGACTTGGCGATGCGGGCTCTTTTTTGGTTCCATATGAACTTTAAAGTAGTTTTTTCCAATTCTGTGAAGAAAGTCATTGGTAGCTTGATGGGGATGGCATTGAATCTATAAATCACCTTGGGCAGTATGGCCATTTTCATGATATTGATTCTTCCTACCCATGAGCATGGAATGATCTTCCATTTCTTTGTATCCTCTTTTGTTTCATTGAGCAGTGGTTTGTAGTTCTCCTTGAAGAGGTCCTTCACATCCCTTGTAAGTTGGATTCCTAGGTATTTTATTCTCTTTGAAGCAATTGTGAATGAGAGTTCACTCATGATTTGGCTCTCTGTTTGTCTGTTATTGGTGTATAAGAATGCTTGTGATTTTTGCACATTGATTTTGTATCCTGAGACTTTCCTGAAGTTGCTTACCAGCTTAAGGAGATTTTGGGCTGAGACTATGGGGTTTTCTAGATATACAATCATGTCACCTGCAAACAGGGACAATTTGACTTCCTCTTTTCCTAATTGAATACCCTTTATTTCCTTCTCCTGCCTAATTGCCCTGGCCAGAACTTCCAACACTATGTTGAATAGGAGTGGTGAGAGAGGGCATCCCTGTCTTGTGCCAGTTTTCAAAGGGAATGCTTCCAGTTTTTGCCCATTCAGTATGATACTGGCTGTGGGTTTGTCATAGATAGCTCTTATTATTTTGAGATACGTCCCATCAGTACCTAATTTATTGAGAGTTTTTAGCATGAAGGGTTGCTGAATTTTGTCAAAGGCCTTTTCTGCATCTATTGAGATAATCATGTGGTTTTTGTCTATGGTTCTGTCTATATGCTGGATTACATTTATTGATTTGCATATATTGAACCAGCCTTGCATCCCAGGGATGAAGCCCACTTGATCATGGTGGATAAGCTTTTTGATGTGCTACTGGATTCGGTTTGCCAGTATTTTATTGAGGATTTTTGCATCAAAGAACATGGACAGTTTTATATATCACCTTTTAATAATTTTACCTCATATTTTACATTAGAGAAACTCAATATAATTCACTTTATTAGTAAGAGAAAAAAATTCCTCAGTAAACCAAAAACGACCATCAATTCAAAAGGCTCTCTAGATTTCACCTCTCAGCAGTGGCTGTTGACATTTAGCAGCTCAAGGCTACAAGAACTCCAACACAGTAGTCATGCCTGTAAACAAATCAACCATTGAGATCAATGTGTAGACAAAGAATTCAAGTACTAGCATGCCATCTTGCCCAAAGGCACAGCTAACTGGTAATGGAAATACAACACTGCTTGAATATGAATGGAGGAAGTTGCTATCCCATTGTATCAAAAATAAACAATTGATGGACAAGAGTCAGCAGCCACAGCCCAAATGTCCTGAGATAACACTAACATTCCACTGTCAGCCTCACACTTGTACAAGGCTGTCTACCTGGCCAATTTTATGTTAGTATCACTACTTATTATTGCCCATTGTAAATATTTTTAAACTATGCAATGTATTATTTGAGAATGCTGGTGATAACTTTAATCCTTGTGCAAAGCTTTTATCATGACTGGAAACCATATTCAACTACTTAGAGCTTAACTTCAAAACACAGGTTTGGTTCTGTGCTGGGCTGAGGAAGCAGCACAGCGATGACACTGAAGACACACCTGAGATTTCTCTCGACATTTGGTGAATGATGCCATGTTATTTTACTTTTTTATTAGGTATTTTGAGGAGATTGGCTTATAAGTTTATATTTTGTGTGTTTGAAGACTTCTTTGTTTTACTAGAAATATCCAATTTCTGTTATTATTTTCATATTTAAAACAAAAGTCTCCTACCACAGGGGAATAGAAAGAAATATCCTCAGCTAGAGGAAAAATGTTGAAACAGAGTTTCTTAATTTTTCTCTCATACCGATATTCTCCTTTTTCTTCACAGTAGACATGCCAGTTTGTAGCTAGGCACATAGTCATACAGAATGAAGATTATATCTCCTAACCTTCCTTGAAGATTGTTCTAATGCCAAAACTTTCTTCACCTTTCAGCCTCATTTTTGGCTAGAATATATAGTTAATGGCTGGAGCTCAAGCAGCCACGTTTAAGTATGAAGTTTCTGCTAATAACAGCAGAGCACAGAGATAATATATGTTGGTCCCCAAAAATTATGGGACTTAAGAATTTTCACTCCTAAATTTCTTTCATGAAAAGCAGAATTAAACTTCTCTATCATTTAAGTCATTATTACTTCTCTTTTATTTAAGTCATTATTACTTTGTGTTTTCTGTCACTCACAGCACTTAATTCTGTTACAGATATCTACATTAATACAAGCCAACACCACTTCTAATGGCATTTACAATGTATTTCCTTTGAAAACAGTGAAAATGCTTGAATGAGTTCATCTCTCCTCGGTGACTGAATGCTGCTATGGGAAGGTTTGAGGCCAACCCAATATTTTCTTCCATGTATTTAGATAATTTTTCTCATTAGATATCTTTTCCTTTACCTTCAACATCCATTGATTCCAATAAGTTATGTCCTGATTTTTGCTGTCAATTTTCCTATGAACTACTGAGCCCTTTTTATCTACAAGTTTTAAGCTTATTTTTGCAGAAAAACAGTTTATTAGCTAATTATATCATTTCTTATTATAATGATTCTATTTTATTTCCTACCCTCTTCTTCTGGATTATCTATCTTCCATTTCTATCACATTCTCTATGCACATTTTTATAACTGTTCTACTACGATTTGTGTGGATTTCTTCAAAACAATCTATGGCTGATTATCTTTTCAGTCTCAATTTTCCTATTTGTTTTTAATTCACTTTCACTTCCATAATGTTTTTTCTCCCTCTTCCATGTCTAGAACATACAATGAAATATGTTATTTTTATGGCCTTAAACAAACACTTCTAAGTTTTTGATGATCAGTGTGGCTAAGCTTCATCTTTAAATTAAAGACTCTTCTAGTTTGTAATTTGGTTGTGTTGTCTCCTTCATGAATCTCCCTCCTAGGCGTGTTCATTATGCTTCTCCCTCTGCAGCCCCTCTTGGTAATGACTCCAGGCCATAGACCATGAATGGTTTAAATTAGAAGCTTTCTCTAACTCCATCCACTTCAACATCTTTTATCAAATTTAATGTCTATGGTAAATTTTCGAGCTTGTCCTTTGGCTTTCCCAAGCCTGAACTTCTCATCACTTGAACTATGGATCACTGGAATTGTCTCTCAGTAAGGGGAGAATTTATTTTAGGGTTAACTGGTGCCTTATTCAAAATATGGGGAGATATGTTGTAGCTGTTAACGCCCTTGCCCTAGTTGGTCTATATTTTCCAATTTTTATCCAGTGTGTGACTTCACACAGGTGAAGTGGGGGCTCTCTTTAGAGAGTTTGTTTTTTTCATTGAATGTGAAAGGATTTTAGGTCTCTTTATATTCTTTTGCATAATTTTGACACATTTTGATATAGGGAACTAGAGTTATGATACCTTATACCTCATGAATATTTTAAAGTGGCATGAAAATTAGTAACACCAAACACATCAATCTGATTTCTTTCCTTGCTGCTTTACTTTTTCCGTACTTTCTACCCTATATGAGTTTGAACTTTGGATAATATACACAACCCTTGCTGATTATCTAATACCCATGGTATTCCTAATCAGCCAATTTAACATCTTGCCAAACAGATGTAACCACTAATAAGGAGGCAGCCTATAAAAGTTTCTGTGGACCACATTATGTTAAAAAATATTTGAAGACAGAGATAGAGATAATAATCTTAATCTCAGTGCTAGTCAGAGAGTACATATTCAATATAGTTTTGGTATTTATTTTATTATTTTTGATACAGAATATTGTTGTGTAGCCCAGGCTGGAGTGCAGTGGAGTGGTCACAGTTTATTGCAGCCTCAATCTCCTAGGCTCAAGTTGTCCTCCCTCCTCAGCCTCCCTAGTAGCTGGGACCACAGGCACACAACACCACTCCCAGCTATTTTGGGATTTTTTTTTTTTGTAGATATGTGGTCACCCTGTTGCCCAGGCTTGGTCTCAAACTCCCAGGCTCAAGCAATCCTCCTTCCTTAGCCTCCCAAAGTGTTGGTATTACAGGTGTGAGCCACTGTGCACAGCTCAACAGTTTTTATTAATCAGTGTTGTTACATGAGAAACAACCTCCAGGTTCACCTTCATATCTTCGAGTCTGTCCCACAAGAAAGCAAGACTAGCTGCATAATTTGTATGGCCTCATGTAAAATAAAAACATGAGGCCAATTTCTCAAACAAACCTGCACATGTACCCTTATCTATATTAAAAGTTGGAAGTATTTCTACAAGCGTGATTATATATAAGATGTAATATGGATAATAGTGATACGAGAAAAGAAACATAAGCTTATAAATGAAAAAATCAAATTTTGGTGTCATAATTTTATATAACACAATAATGATACCTTCTTAATGTGATACTTTGATTGATGATAAGATTTTCTGGCTCACCATTACTTTCCTCCTGCATTTCAAGCAAGCTATAGTTTGAACGGAACTGCTGCCAGCACGCCCACTTAGCCATAGATATGTGGATATAAAACAGGAACACAGTGTTCCTGTGGACCCATAGAGCATGGGAGCTCAGTGAGCCTCCCAGTGAGCATCAGTTACAAAAATTACGGATGCCAAGTAGCAATAGTAATGACATGTGCCAAAAATGTGGCAAAGCATGGCCAACACACAGATTTCTTCTGCATACACAATACTCCATTATCCATTTGACTTTACAATACAACAAAGAAAAAATGTCCTTGTTTTTTTTTTTTGTTCCCTGTATGTCACTTACTTCTTAAAAGTAAGCTATAAAACTAGAATAGTTAACTGTCTTGTTTCCATTTCTTTGCGACCCTTATTTTTCACACTAATAGAAACAATAACTGTCTTATATTTTATACAGAACCTGTTATCTGTGAAACCATGAGTGACCATTCATTATAAAAGCACACTGAGACTGTGCATTCACCTTTTTACTTGATTTCTCATTTTTTTCATGTATTTCCCTGTGTATAGTTCAAATTCATATGAGCCCCTGCTATGTGTCAGGCAGTTCTGAGGTTACAGTTATAAGCAAACATATAGATATGTTCATCGTTTCTTTGAAATGGAATATGCATGTGATAGCACATGCTTAAGCAGCCACCTACGAGTGAGTGTGAGGTTTCCTGCTAGTGATGACGGAAGCGAGAAAGCAGGAACCTTGGCCTCTGCCTCTGATGATCTCCTAGCTCTGAAATGGAGATACACAAGAGCTCATCCATGATACAGGGGTTTGCCTATGGTAATGGAGGATTTGATCACATGAAAATGCTCATTTGGGTTGGTTCCAAGTGCATTAGGAGATATACCTAATGTAAATGACATTTTAATGGGTGCAGCACACCAACATGGCACATGTATACATATGTAACAAACCTGCACGTTGTGCACATGTACCCTAGTATAATAAAAAAACAAAATGCTCGTTAAATTAGAATCTATAGAAATAATGATTATTGAGACAAAGATGAAGAGAGGAGCCTCAAAAGTCTAAAGCACACTATATGCAAATAACAAATGATGGCAGGAATTTTGGATTATTCAAAACTGAGAAGAGACCCAGGTGCTGTCGAAAGCTGTGAAGGCAGGTAGAGCTGGTTGGCACTACCTACAGTGCTGTGCCATATGTGCAGGGTGTTTTGGTCCAACTTAGGAGCAAGAAGATTTTGTGGATAGCCTGTAAGCAATATAAATGATGAGTTTTTGAGTAGATGTTTCTGATTGCCTTGGGGACAGCTGATTGGATTAGTGTGAAGGGATCCGAGTGGATTTGAGGAAGCAAATACTAGCCTAAAAGACAATGCTGGTGGAAGAGTCTAAGAAAGATATGACGATCATCTGAACCAGGAAGTGGTGGTGGAGAGAAAGAAAAGTATAGGAATTAAAAAGTATTTTGAAGGACACCCAGGAGTCTAAGCAATGTTTGTAATCCAATGAGCAAAGGAAGGTGAGGTGTCAAGAACAGTTCCTCATCTTTTGACTTACGTACCTGGGATGATGGTTTTACTATTCATCATAATTGCCAATATTATAAAATATTATCAGATGGGGGAAAATCACATGTCTAATTTGGAGCATGTTAAGTTTTGGGTACTTTTTTCTTGCATTGTTCATCTCTCCCTCCCTGAAAATTTATCTTCCCTTGGTTCAAATGGCATCACATTGTTTTCTCTGGCTTCTATTACAGTTTCTTCTCAATCTCCTTCACAGGCGTCTTTATCTCTGCCCAAGTGTAAAATTGAGTTGTGTCTGAGGCTGTCTATTCCACACGCTTCCTGAGCAAAGTCCATCCATGGCTTTGACGACCACCCAAATGCTGAGCACCAGACACATCTCTGCTTCTTGCCTACAGAACAAAGCCACCTGTATGCCTGATATGGTTTGGCTGTGTCCCCACCCAAATCTCATCTTGAATTGTAGCTCCCATAATTCCCATGTCCTGTTGGAGGGACTTGGTGAGATAATTAAATCATGGAGGTGGTTTCCCCACACTGTTCTCGTGGTAGTGATTAAGTCTCATGAGATCTGATGGTTTTACAAGGGGAAATCCCTGTGGCTTGGCTCTCTGATTCTTTCTTGTCACTGCCATGTAAGAAGTGCCTTTCTCCTTTTGCCATGATCGTGAGGCCTCCTTAGCCATGTGGAACTGTGAGTCCATTAAACCTGTTTTTCTTTATAAATTACCTAGTCTCAGATATGTCTTTATCAGCAGCATGAAAACAGAGTAATACAAAGCCCATTTCAAACTGAAGATGTTCAAAACTTCCAAATCTGTTTTTTCTTCTTTTACAGTGTCTCCTTTGATTAATAGTACCAAATTATCCAAACTAGATCATGTGGAAAGTTTGTTTACTAGTCTTATTGCCTCTAGTCCCACTTCCTTCAATCTCTTCTGAGTGATCTTTACAATATGGTAATAAAGTTCATATGATCCCTTAACAACCTGCACCTAGCCCCATTCTAAATCATTCTAATTCTTTGTCACTTTCAGGAAAATGCTAGAATTCCATCTTCATTACATAACAGATTATCATAATCTATGGTACTTCCTCCAGGAACTTCATCCCATAGCAATACTGAACTTGAAGACAGGTTCTCTTAAGCCTCCATGACTTTGTATAAACTATTCTATCTGCATGAAATAATCTATCTCTCACAGTTTATCCTTTTCTGAGGCTCAGCATAGATGAAATATTTTTTTTTATCACAGTCAACCTAATCTTAAGTAAAGCTTTAATTCCTTGCCGGGGCAGCCAAAGCCTTCTCCACATTTCTGAACATTCCCACCATGTGACTCATCCATTACTTTTTCTACCAAGTTTCCATAGCTCTGCAGAGTGTTACTGTTCTGCCTGTGATAATAAAAGACAGTGATGTCCAGCCTCCTCCAGCCTCCTGCTCTTCGGCATGTAGCGTGCTCAGTCACTCTCCTAAAGATTTGGTGTCTGGATGTTGAGTGAGGTGGTCATGAAGAGAGGTCATTTGGAGGACACCTGACCTTTTTCCATCTCTCTAGCTGAAGCTGCCTTCTTGTCCCATTAGCTCATGTCATTTGTTTGCCACATGTCCCACAGGACGGTGCTGCCAAAAGTCATGTCTCTCTTGATTTCATCTTGACAAGAATGCTTCTTCAAAGAAATTTATTTGAAAAAGAAAAGTTACAATGAACACAATGTTGCCCAGCTCACGATACAGCTTGTCTCTTCCAAGTGAGTGAAGTTCCTGGAGGACACGAGCGCTTTCTCAGGTCTATCTCCGGCACATGGTGGAGAGTGTGGTATACAGTAAGTGATCAATCAATATTTGTTGACTGAATACATAAATGCTCCTCTTCTATGAATTCATTTTGGGCTATTCCTTTATAAAACATAATCCTTAATTTTTTGTAATATTTCATTATTGTCTCATACATGTGTGAACCTAATAGAAATAAATGCTGCTTTAAAATAGAGACCAAATTTTATCGTTTTACTATCTCCCAATGTACCTAGCACATAGATAGGGATACGATGAATAACCACTGGTAATTAAGAATGTTATGTGTATAATACAGTACCTACTTTATGAAAGCTAAGATCGATTATAACTGACTCTCTTAAGTGAAACTGGAATTATAATGAGAGAGAAAAAAGGGAAAGAGAAAGAGAGAAAAGAAAGAAGAAGTTAGAGATAGAGAATACTTCTGCTATTGCAATTAATTTTAATTCCAGTTTCAACTGGAAATATGTCCTTTTCCAGAATTTCTTCTACAGATGAATTGCATATGTACCATGAGCGATGCAGTAAGCAAAGTTCTATTTCACCAAGAAGACTGGGCTACTGGATAATCTTTCTTCCAATAATTTCAAGTTACTTTATAGGACAGATATGATAAATACTGAAACTTCTAGTTTAGTTCTCAAAATTAAATTTACTGACATAGTCTAAATAGTTCTAAAGTAGAAACTACTTTCCCTTTCCCTTTGCCTTTATTGAATAATAACTTCTAAACATCCACATGAGTTACAGACAAGAACTTAGATGAGGGCTGGGTAGTGATCTACTTAGAAAAATAGATTTAAAATGGTTTTGTGTCTCCTGTGAGGATGGGAATGATAAAAAAGAAGAAAAAAACCCTGACTAGAAGATTGTAGGACTAGAGAAAGAAAAGACATTTTCTCAGGAATATAGAGATTTCTTTATTTGTTTTCTCTTATTTTCAAACCTACAGTGTATATTAAGGTTTGCCTTGGAGCCCCTTCACCTGTCAGGATTATAAATGATTATTGAGTTTGCCTATCGAATATCCAGTGCTGATTGGCTTGTCTGAATAACTGCGCAGATTTGGAGTTGTGACGGAGACCCTCTCTAAATGGCTACCTCCCAAATTGGTCTCCCCAAAGGCCCTGGCCTCTCGCAGCTCATCTCATCTGTTCTGGGCGGCTCACCCTAGAAGGGGAAGACCCCGTCCTCTCCATGTGGAGGGCAGAGACCGCAGCATATTCCTGGGCTGCTCCTTGGGTTATCCAACAGCTTGTGTAATTTGATGCATCGCATCAGGTTAACTCACGCTTAAGGTGATCTAGGGATCTAGAGCACCAAATGACAGCCTTGTGTGGCAACGTGTGGAAAATGCAGCTTTTTCTTCTTTCAGGGTCCCAGCTTGCTAATGAATCTAGCAAGTTAAATGACACCTGGTGCTCACCAGCTTTCAACTCTCTTTTCTTGAGTAACACAACACAGAATCATTCTGTTCTGTTTGGCATCTTTACATTTACATAGCATTTTGCATGACTAAGGATGACCCAACATCAATTATGCCTGTATCTATTCCTTTGTCTTTATCTGGACCTATGTCCCTGTCTTCATCTGTATGTATAGCTACAGCTCCATTTATGTAAGCCAAACATGAATTTCTCCTCACTGCACATATTTAGATTATAGTAATTTTAAAAGAGAACTGCCTGGTAGAAATACTGAGAAAATAATAATCACATTACTATAGTACCCCAAAGTTTTTTTTAAAGTAGCTGAATTTTTATTCTTTTCAAGAGAAAACCTTCCCCCACTTAATTGAATCAGCATGTGCACATTTTTTTATCTTTCTTCCTAAGATTTTATTTATATTCCTTTTTAATTGGCATGTTTAAAGCCTGTGTATAAGTCCATTTAAATAAAAATAGGACAGGCTTACTAGTATTTGTATTGCATGAAATTACAAGCAGGTTCGAATTGAACAATTAATACTCCTTTTTTTCTCAGTGGTGGTACGAATAGTGCCAATTTAATGCTGTTTAAGCTTATTATCTAATTGCATGCTTGTGCTAGCTTCAGAAACGGCATGACATGAAGGCAGGCGTGTGCTGTGTTCCCTCTGCAGTAGAATATTCAATTATTTGTTCTGACTCATGTAATTCCCTGTATTCCAAGCTTGTTAATGTCATTACAGAGCTGAAATAAAGTGATTACTGTTAATGAGTATTTATCCGATAGGTAATGCAATTCCTGCACCCTCCAGCTGACAGTGGACTCTTATGGATTTTGCTCACTGGTCCTTTCACCGCTCCCCCCGATCACCACCCAAAGGCGCCATCCCCCACCTCTTGACTTTCCTGTCAGGGAGGCAACATTGCATTGCGGTTTTCTGTGAAATACTGTCAGATGATGGGGAAAAAAATAAAAAAATGTTTAAAAAAAGGAAAAGGAAGAATTGCAACCTCCCCCGGCAGAGTTCCAGCTAATGACCACTGCTTCCACTTGCCGGCAGTGATGACAGCTTGCGCTAAATGATAATGGCATGCCTGCTGTCGGGTTTGCCCGCTTATGTTATTTCTCTTGACATGGTTCTGGGGAAGGCCTAATTTTTTTGACATTTGACCATGCAAATTTGAGTCCTGATACATTATTCTGCATTTACATCCTTCCAGTGTTGCTGTTTAAAATGTGCTACAAGCTCCAGGAGCTCAGCTAATAAAGGCCACCGAATGAAAGAAAGTTAAATATGAATGCAAGAGGAGACCTAAATGAAGGGCTGGCTTGTACATCTCAAAGATGACCTTCTAGAGATGAGCGAGTGGAAAATCTTTTTTTAAAGCAAATGGTAAAGACTGTAACATCGATTTTTTTTTTTTGTAGATTTTTAAAAGATTTTCAAATATATACCAAAAGGAGAGAAAAAAAAAAATCTTCTCATTATATTTTACATGAAAGTTTTCCTACTCAGCTTATTAGCTACTATATTATTAACCGATTGCAAGGTGGTGCTGGCTTCTCGAACTGTAAACTCATGAATCTGCAGAAAGCATCTTTGATTGCCAGACCTACAGTTGCACAGCCTCTAAACTTATCAGTTTCATGTCATCAATTCCATGCCTTTTGGTTCTAAGAAAATTCTTCCATTTTAGAGATTTCTATGGGTTTTGGAACAAATCAAACTTCATCCTATATTGTTTTTGGCTCCAGAGCAAAATTTGGACCTAACAATAAAAATGGGGAAAATGTTAAAAATCATTCTCAGCAAACTAACGCAAAAACAGAAAACCAAACACCGCATGTTCTCACTCATAAGTAGGAGTTGAACAATGAGAACACATGGACACAGGGAGGGGAACATCACACACTGGGACCTTTTGGGGGTTGGGGGGCTAGGGGAGGGATAGCATTAGGAGAAATACTTAATGTAGATGATAGGTTGATGGGTGCAGCAAACCACCATGGCATCTATAAACCTATGTAACAAACCTGCACGTTCTGCGCATGTATCCCAGAACTTGAAGTATAATAATAATAATAATGTCAACAATATTATTAACTATACTAAATTGACTTAAGAACCACTAAAAATAAACATGCACTCCTAATAATGATAAAAGAGGAGTATTCACAGATTTTGTTATGGATATCAACATTAATGTCATTACTTTACAAAAAGAAAAAGCATAAAGAAAAAGTGCCTGCTTTTATCTGTCCATATTTATATTTTTATTTACTTAGCATTCAATTTACTAAATTATTTTTATACATTTTGAAATATTTCATTGTATACTCTCCCAGTTAAATATATTAAAATAAATCATTTAATACAGATAAGTAATTGGACTTCAGGTTTGATACATATTAAGAGTATTATAGGAAACCCTCTTTGAAATTACTGAGTAGCCAAAATTTTTCTCTGCCTCTCCGTTCTCTACTCTCCTTTCTCCCTCCTGTCTGGTCTTGCCTTCTTTTTTTTTCTTCCTTTCTTCCTTTTCCTTAATTTCTTCCATTTTGAATACCCACTTTATTTTTGAGCACTCTATCTATCTATCCATCCATCTATCTATTTATCTATCACCTATCTATCTAATCTATTTATTTAATCTATCTACCTACCTACCTATGTTTCCAATTGGATGCTGAAGCGTTTACAAGCATAAATAAGACAGAGAGTCTCTGAACATTTGAACCTTGCAATAGTAAGTGTAATTACGCAAATATAGTAAGATACAAGAACACTTTGGTTTTCTAAACAGCGTTGTTACTACCAACAGATTAAGTCACAGTCAAGATCAGAAAACACAATTGCCAATTTGCTTTTTATGAATGGGGTATTTTCCTCAGATGTTTAAAGTATGTGTGTGCCCTCATATGTAGCACTGTGCCTAAGGTGGTTTTACTGATTGGGCAACAGAATTCAAATCTTCATTTTCCCTTTGTTCTATCTAGTCAACAAGAGAGCACCAGAAGAGTGATTTCAAGAAGCGAGACCAGGTTTGAAATCACTCCGGCGAGAGTGCACTGCACGGTCCCTTTTACTTGGGAGACAATGAAGTAGCAGGCATGGCATTACACCATGTGATTTCCATACATCATTTCAACAACAATCACAGCTTTAAAAACACCATGCAGGTCCTGAGATACAAAGTCAAATACATGTCAAATGTAAAATCCTGACTCAAAACAGTAAGTAGATAAAAGTATTTCTAAGAAGTCTCCTTACACCTCATAGAGTTATGAAGATGTGGAGTTCATCTTGTTTTATTAAAGAAAGTATTTATGAGAATAGCATTTACTTTTATGTATATTTAATATTTTAAAATATTAATAACTAGGAAATAAAAGACAATTCAATAATAACAGTTGTTTTTCAAAAAAATAAATAAAAGCAGGAAAAAAAACTTTTCCATTTTGTAAAGTACATTAGATGGCCTTGCTCACATAGCAGTTAGTGTGTAGTCCTTTTGAAGATCAACTGTAGAGACAAAATCTTGCATCCCACCAACTCTGAGTTCTGATAAAGATAAATAGGCTGTTTGCACCTCATGAATCCAGCCCTTATTGTATGGAGGGTCTAGAGAAAGACACTGGGCCATCCCTGCCATAAGTGCTCAGGTTCCACAACCGAATCAGTTGGTCCAAGGATTCCTCTATTTTTTGGTCATACCCCTTCCACTTCTGTTCTTCAATCTGGGATTATCTGCATTTAAACTAATGCGCTTCCTTTAGAGTTGACAACCCTGCGGGAATGCTGACACGTTTATTTGCCTGAGACATTTTTTTAACCTTTGTTTTTGCAGGAAACTTGCTGGTCATAGAAATAAAGGTTGCCAGTTTTTTTGTGTCTTTTTTTATTCAATATTTTAAAATATTATTCTATAGTCTTCTGAATTCCATTGCTTCCATTAAAAATTCAGCTCTCATTTTTATTGTTGGTTTGTGTTTTTTTCCCACTTGCTTTTAAGTTCTCTCTTTTTCTATGATGCTTACAAGTTTAAGTTTTATATATCTAGATGGGATTTAACTTATATTAATTCAATTTGTGGTTCACTGAACATCTTGAATAGCTTTCAAGCATTTTGAAAATCTTCAGGTAATTTCTTGCTTCAGATATTGCTCACTTCCTATTTTTTTCTTCTCTCTTTCTGGGAACCCAACTACATATTTGCTAAACTTCTTGTTCATATTCTAGTTTTTTCATGTTTTATACTTTTTATTCATGTTCATGTCTATGCTTCAATTTTAATATCTTCTCTTTAACTGTATTCAAGTTTACTAACCTATCTTTTGCTGAATCCAGTGTGATTTTTTTATCTCTCAATGAATTATTAACTTATTATATATTTTACACTGTAATAATGTTTCTTATATTTTTATAAATTCTAATTATTATAAGAATACTCCATATTTGCATACTTCTTATCTATAATTCCTTTATTAATTTTAAGATATCGGTCATTTTCTGTGAACTAAAATATCTAAACAAACTCTCCCTCTGCTTAGACTGTATTACTTCTTAATTTGTCACTTTTTTCAGCCTCTTTGAAAGTCTAGAAATTTTTAATTTTGTGCTGGACATTGTAATTATTACATTGTAAAGAACCAAAATTGTATCATTTTCCATTTTTAATTTGTTCTGAATTAAATTTGAGTTAAATTATAAAATAATCAATTACCTTGATCATTTCAAGGCCTAGTTTTACAACTTGTTAGGGCACTTATATTGCAGTTTTTCTTATTTCCAGAACATAACCTGCACTCCTATAGCATAGTATTTCTAGTTGCTAAAAGAATATTCAGGGTATTTGAAAGGCCACTTCACTTTAAGCAGCCTGGACTTCAGCATCTCCCTGACACTATGAATTCTCCACTACAACCATTCAGCCTTACTCCTCCTGACAGGCAGACCAGAGTTCTATCAAATCTCAGAAACTGGCCAAGAACCAAAGAGGCTGATTTAATGTAGACTTTTACACTTTCCTTTCTACAATTTGCTCATAGTCATTGCCTTCTGGGATTTCTGTAAAGCTCTCAACTCTTTTCTCATTCTCTTTAGCTCAGCATAACTTTCACTCTCAGCCTTGACTGACTTCTCTGAACTTCAGCCTGGAAAATATCCTCAAAAAGAAATTCAGAACAAATATAAGCCATAACTCATGAGCTTCCTCTCTCAATTATTATTGCCCTGGGTTAACTGTCATTCTAAATCTGCAATCATTGTTATATGGATATTTATGTAGGTTTTATAGCTGTTTATGGGTAGAAAAAATATGATATCAGCTACTTTATTGTGCACAGAATCAGAAGTCTTTCTGAACTTTATTTTTATGTTTAGATTTATTGAATTTTTATCAAAAAATGCAGTTTACAAAATCTCCCCCGTAGAATTAATTATTTTTTTCTGGAAACTAGCACATGATTTATTTATATAAATGTTTTTCTATCATAAAATGATTGCAAGTTGCCAGTTTGTAAGATAAAAAATTGTAAGTGTTTTAAAGTTTTTGATTTTGATTACTGGACCTATCTATTAAAATCTTTGAAAATAATTTTATTTTTAAGAATTTATATTTGTATTTATTTCCATTTTCTTTTATGTGACAGATAGTGTATAAAAGTTTACATATATATGATTTATTTATTACTATACATTTTATAATTGCGTGAGTTCCATCTTTTTAAAAAATTTTAACTTTGAAATGTGATTTGTTATTCACACTGACATTACAGGAGAAATCCTGTTTGAGATTTTTTTTGCCAACTTGCTCCAAGTTTTATTATTTTTCTCTCTTCTTCTGTTTTTTTGTTTGTTTGTGTTTTGAGGGGGAAGGAGCATGCTTAGTTCTGCTAATGTAGCTGGATTGTTTAAATTACATTTTTAAAAAGTAATTTTATATACATAAAATAAGCAAGCTCTTCCCCCTCCAAAAATTACATTTTCAAAATTATGTTTTTAAATTAATTTTAGAAGTACATTTTCTATAATTTTATAAGAAAAAATAATACTACCGTGTTTACTGTGTTTACTTAGTTTAATGTCTAACACCAATTTTATATTTACTGTTTCTCTCTTTTTGATTTTTTTTCCTATTTTAAAAAATATGTTTTAGGTTATATTCCATTTCTATTTGTCACTCATCTATGCTCTCATATTGAGATTTTTTAAAATCTGTTTATTCCGTTTTCTGAGATGAAAACTTTAGAATATTTGTATTTTACCCTTCTCCCAGTATCCTAGATACACCAATTTTGGTTTTATGATAGTTTAGGATTCACAGGTCTGGGAATTTATTCTTTAATTTTAAGAACTATTATTATTTTCTCAATTAAAATCCTCTGTTGCATTATCATTATCAGTTAAAAGTTATGTTTTACACAGTGTAAATATTTTCTCATGACTGTTGCTTTCATATTTAATCTAGTTCTGTTTTAATCATACTTTGGACTTAACGATTTTGGTTACACTACTTGTTGAAATAATTTGTTTTAGATAGGGAAGAAGGACAGAATAATTTATGAGTCTTTGCATATCTTAAAAATAAAAAATTCTTTAAACAATTCTCAGCAGAATAAAAAGTGGTAGCATTACCTGACAGAAAAATTGCTGAAAAACATTGTCTCATCAAAACTGCATAAGTCAAACATTGTTAGCTTCCACTATAGAAGATGAGAAGCCCAATGAAAATTATATCCTCTTTATTTTGAAAGTAAATTGTTTTTTATGAAAAAGCAATTAGAAGAGCTTGTAAGGTTTTATTTTCCTCATTGAAGGGTGACAATTTCTTCAGGATATTTTAAAGTGTTGTATTTCTTCTTTAATATTTTATTGCAATCAGAAAAACTTCTTAATTAGAAACGTATTTTGTCTTCAATTCAGTCATTTCACATTATTATTATGAGCAGTAGTAGTAACGTTTTCTTCATTTCTTTCTTACTTCTTTTGTTCTCTCTGAAATGTTTGTATATTTTAAATTTTCTTCATCTTCTCTGCCAGTGTTTCAACTTTATACTAATAATTCCAATTTATTTTAATTTTTGCTTTATTTACACTGACAAATATTTTTCATTTACCATTACCAAAACTTAATTCAGCAATTTTGAGAAAATTTTTCTATTTTCATTTTATCTATTACATATTTTGCAATTTCATTTTTATTGTATGTGTGTGTGTGTGTGTGTGTGTGTATATACATATATATTATATATATATAAAATACTTAAAGTTCTGGGATACATATACAGAACGTGCGGGTTTGTTACATAGGTGTATGTGTGCCATGGTGGTTTGCTGCACCCATCAAGCTGTCATCTAGGTTTTAAGCCCCACGTGCATTAGGTATTTATCCTAATGCTCTCCCTCCCCTTGCCCCCCCACTCCCTGACAGGTCCCTGTGTGTGATGTTCCCCTCCCTGTGTCCATGTGTTCCCATTTTTCAACTCCCACTTATGAGTGAGAACATGTGGTGTTTGGTTTCTGCTCTTGTGTTAGTTTGCTGAAAATGATGGTTTCCAGCTTCATCCATGTCCCTGCAAATAACATGAACTCATTCTTTTTATGGCTGCATAGTATTGCATAGTGTGTATGTGCCACATTTTCTTTATCCAGTCTATCATTGATGGGCATTTGGGTTGGTTCTAAGTCTTTGCTATTGTGAATAGTGCTGCAATAAACATACGTGTGCATGTGTCTTTATAATAAAATTATGTATAATCCTTTGGGCATATACCCAGTAATGGGATTGCTGAGTCAAATGGTGTTTCTGGTTCTAGACCCTTGAGGAATCGCTGCACTGTATTCCACAATGGTTGAACTAATTTACATTCCCACCAACAGCGTATTAAGTGTTCCTATTTCTCCACATCCTCTCTACATCTGTTGTTTCCTGACTTTTTAATGATCACCATTCTTACTGGAGTGAGATGGTCTCTCATTGTGGTTTTGATTTGGATTTCCCTAATGACCAGTGATGATGAGCTTTTTTTTATATGTTTGTTGGCTGCATAAATATCTTCTTTTGAGAAGTGTCTGTTCATATCCTTTGCCCACATTTTCATGGGGTTGTTTGCTTTTTTTCTTGTAAATTTGTTTAAGTTTCTTGTAGATTCTTCATATTAGATTTTTGTCAGATGGGTAGAATGCAAAAATTTTCTCCCATTCTGTAGGTTGCCTGTTCACTCTGATGGTAGTTTCAGGCAGGAACTGTTTATTTGGAAAAATTAACAATACAGACAGCTGGCCAGACTAATAAAGAAGAAAAGAGAAGAATCAAACAGACACAATAAAAAATGATAAAGGGGTATCACCACTGATCCCACAGAAATACAAACTACCATCAGAGAATTCTATAAACACCTCTATGCAAATAAACTAGAAATTCCTGGACACACACACTCTCCCAGGACTAAACCAGGAAGAAGTCGAATCCCTGAAGAGACCAATAACAAGTTCTGAAATTGAGGCAGTAATTAACAGCCTATTAACCAAAAAAGCCCAGAGCCAGACAGATTCACAGCCAAATTCTACCAGAGGTACAAAGAGGAGCTGGTACTATTCCTTCTGAAACTATTCCAAACAATAGAAAAAGAGAGACTTCTCCCTAACTCATTTTATAAGACCAGCATCATCATGATACCAAAACCTGGCAGATATACAACAAAAAAAGAACATTTCAGGCCAATATCCCTGATGAACATCGATGTGAAAATCCTCAATAAAATACTGGCAAACCGAATCCAGCAGCACATCAAAAAGCTTATCCACCACTATCAAGTCGGTTTCATCCCTGGGACTCAAATAAATAAATAAATAAATAATGATTAAAAATTGCTTATGGAATAGAAGGTATTTGTTGTTTCAGTTTGAAATTCCCTAGTGAAAAATAATTTTGAGCCTGTGTTCATGTGTTTATTTATTATTTGCATATCTTCTTTGGTGAGGAGACTATTCAGATCTTCTGCTCATTTTTTAATTGAGTTTTTTGCCATTGTTGACTTTTAAGAGTTCTTTATATATTGAAAAATATATATTCTTTACTGTTTCCAATCTCTTAACATTACATTTCACAGAAGTTTTAAATTTCCAAATTATCAACTTTTTATATTTCATCTATTTGGTATTATATCTAAAAACTCATCACAAAACAAAAAAAAACCATCATTTTCTGTATTAAATTCTAGAAGCTTTATAGTATTTCTTTTCTATTTAACTCTCATACATTTTTAGCTAAATTTCGCAAAAGGTGTAAGTTTTCTGAGTTTATTTTTTAATATGGATATCCAATTCTTCCAACATGATTTGTTGTAAAGACTATCGTTTCCCCATTGAGTTTCATTTGCTTGCCAAGGAGCAGTTGAATATATTTTTTGAGTCACTATGGGTTCTCTGTTCTGTTCCATTAATCTATATGCTTATTTCTGCAAGTACCTCACTACCATGTTTCCTGTAGCTTCAGAGTAAACCTGGAAGTCAGGTAGTTCAGTCTTCCAATATGTTCTTCCTCAGTGGAGTGTTGGCTATTCTGGGTCTTTCGCCATTCCATACAGACTTAGAATCAGTTTACCACGATAAAGCACAAATAACCTAAAATGGCTTGCTGGCACTTTAATTGGGATTGCATTGAATTTATACATCAAGCTGGGAAGAATTGATAGCTTACCAATATCGAGTCTTCTATTCCATGGACGCAGAACATCTTTCCATTACTTTTGATCTTTGATATTTTTCTTTGGAATTTTATAGTTTTCCACAAATAGATTCTATATATGTTTTCTTGGATTTAGACCTAAGTATTCTATTTTTGTGACATTTAAATAGTATTCAGTTATTAATTTCAAATTGCAATAGACAAGATTTCAGAAATGGGGTCCCAGTTTATATTCTTGATACAGGTTGGATGTTGTCCCCTCAAAAATCTCATGTTGAAATGTGATCCCCAATATGAGAGTGGGGCCTGTTGGGAGGTATTTGGGTCATGAGGATGGATCCCTCATGGCTTGGTCCTGTCCTCGTGACAGTGAGTGAGTTATCTTGAAATCTGGTTGAATAAAAATGTGTGGCGCCTCCCCTCCCACTTTTTGCGCTCTCTCTCTCTCTCTCTGGTATACTTGCTCCCACTTTGAATTCTGCCATGAATAAAAGTTTCTGAGTCCCTCACCAGAAGCCCAGCAGACACCAGTGTCATGCTTGCATAGCCTGCAGAACCGTGGGCCAATTCAAACTCTTTCCTTTATAAGTTACCCAGTCTGGGGTATTCCTTTATAGCAATGCAAGCAGGACCTGATACAATTCTTATATGAAACATGTAAGAGTGCCCATTTCCCCTCATCTTCACTGGTATGCCCTGATCTGCTTTGCGCCTTTGAGTTATCCTCTTTCCCTGTCAGCCTCTTCTCAGTAGATCCTGCTGGACTCAGCTTGTCATAACCCACTGTAGGCAAGTGCCAGCCAATCCTAAGTGCATCATATTAACTTACAGAAGCCAGAGCAATGAGATGTGAGATGACCCCCTGTAGGCTGCCTGATTTCTAATCTAATGCCAGTTGGTTTACTTATAAAATAAGTGGCATTTGTTGAAAGTATCTGTTCTTCTTACTTGAAACATTGCTTCTTTAATCTTGTTCGCCATTCTCTTCACTATGTGGAAGGTATTTTCTTTCTCTTAACTTGTATTTTAAGTTCAGGGGTACATGTGCAGGTTCGTTAGATAGGTAAGCTTGTGGCATGGGGGTTCATTGTATAGATTATTTTATCATCCAAGTATTAAGCCTACTACTTATTATTTTTTCTGATTCTCTTCCTTCACCCTTCAGCACCCTCTACCCTTCAACTGGCCCATGTGTTTGTTCCCTTTCATGTGTCCATGTGTTCTCATCATTTAGCTCCCATTTAGAAGTCAGAATATGTGGTATTTGGTTTTCTCTTCCTGCATTAGTTTGCTGAGGATAATGGCCTCCAGTTCCATCTATGTTCCCACAAAAGACAAGGTATTCTTTTTCATGGCTGCATAGTATTCCACGGTGTATATGTACCACATTTTCTTTATCAAATCTATCATCTATGGGCATTTAGGTAAGATTCCATGTCTTTGATATTGTCCATAGTGCTGCAATGAACATACACATGCATGTGTCTTTATAACAGAAAGATTTATATTGCTGGGTTAAATGGTATTTCTGTCTTTAGGCCTTTGAGGAATTGCCACACTGTCTTCCACAGTGGTTAAACTAATTTACACTCCCACCAACATAAGCATTCCTTTTTTTTCACAAACTCTCCAACATCTGTTATTTTTTTGACTTTTTAGTAATAGCCTTTCTGACTGACGTGAAAAGCTGGTAAGTGTTAAAAACACTTTCGGGATTCTTGAGTTGCTTAAATATATTTAGTCAGAACCATGACACATTGTGTTTTTAGGGAAATACAATTAACTTCAAAATTAAAGCATTTAATTTAATTGACGAGTTTATCCTCAATTAGAAAATACTTTATTTCAATAAAGTATTAGAAAATATCTTATTTTATTTCTAATAAAGTATTAGAAAATACCTTACCTTATTTCTAATAAAGTATTAGAAAATATGTTATTTCTAATAAAGCATTGGAAAATACTTTATTTTCTAATTGAGGATAAACTCATCAACTAAATTAAATATTTTAATTTTAGAAGTTAATCGTATTTCCCTAAAAATACAACATGTCATGATTCTGATTAAATATATTTAAACAACTCAAGAGTCCCAAAGGTGTTTTCCATACCTGCTTCTGGTCACGATCCCACTCTGTCCTCGGCTGGCAGCAGGAGTGGCTCAGGACACCGAGAACGAGGTCGGTGTGCAATGGCACGTGCACAGAGAAGCCAGCATTCTCACAGCCTTCAGAGAAGCCTTGGCTGATGTGGGGACTTGACAGTGCTCCCATGTGACCACTCAGGCAGGGGTCCGAGTGTGCAAGGCAGGTGAAACAGATTTTTAAAATAAGGTGCCAAGACCAAGTCATAATCAAATATCAAGGTGGGCCTTGCACAGCTTTCATGTCTTCTTGTAAGTGGCATTTTCTCCCGTGGGTTGTTGTGAACCTCCAGTTTCCCTTAGGTATATTGTTAAACCATTTCACAATATGTTGTAGCTGCATATTCTTCTGTAGCTCTTACTGTAGCTACCACTGTAAAATTTCCTGTGTGATTGTGGACTCTCCTCCCAGTCTGCTGCAGGCTTCTAGAGAACAGGACTGGTGTGTGCTGTCCAGCTTGTGTTTCCTGTCCCAAGTAAAATGCTCAGCCCATTAACTGACTTAGCAGAAACAGAAGTTGAGAGAATGAATGACTGAATGAGTGAATGAATAAATAACTAAATGTGTGGCTGGATGCTAAGCTTCAACATAAGCAATTTGATTACCTCTTAGGAAAGCTTTTGTTTGGTGAGGAATGAAAGCGCTCTTGAACATGTGTCTCTCCTAGTGCAGACCCTGCTTTGCTGCCTGTTGGCCGGGGCCCTGATAGAGTCCTCTGACGTCAGAGGGATCTAATGCCAATGCCTTGGCCTGGGGGCACACCCTAGAAACACAGGTCTGAGCCTTCATAATTGCTCTTTAGGGGGAAATCCCAGGTGTGCTGGGAGGGGTGGGGAGTGCCACTAGATGGTTAACCTGCTAGTCTTATATCTTCATCTTCTCAATCTCACTACATATATATCAAAAAAAAAAAAAACTCTGTTGGAATAGGTAACAGCTCTTCCTCTCTACTGACTTTCAATCTGATGAGTAGTCATATTCTATAAGTATGCGCAGAAAAGACTGAATACAGCATACCCCAGCTACACGAATACACAAAAAAGTGCCCACCCCACCTTTCCGGAGAAAGGACAGCTATCAATCAGTCATCCAACTGAAGCACGTGTACCTGCACCTCCAACTGTGGCGGGCCTCTCTTTGCAACAGCTCAGCAAAGTGCAATGGAGCCATCAGGTACCAGGTTTCCACAATACCAAGTTTAAGCCACATAATATTTTTTACATTGATTTGCACAAGAATGAGGGTAGAGACTTTAATAATGAGGCATTTAAGCAAAATTGTCAATTAATAGTTATCTGAGAAAAAATATTCTATATACAAAGAAATGTAAACACCAAGGCAGCCGGAACAATGGGCACTTTAAAGAAACAGCAAGAAGGCCAGGTTGGTAGGAGATAAAATCAGAATTTATAACTTGTGACACATATTTTATTGTTGTTTTGTTTCTCTAAACCTTGATTAGCTTCAAGACTTCAAAGACATGTAGAGCTTCTCAGAGGAGATTAAGGGTTCCATGGGAATGCTTGGCAGTTGTGAGGGTGCCTTGCTGGTCTAGTGAAGCTTGAAGGGGAAAGGATGTGGTGAGCAGAGACAAGTAACTAAATATTGAATGTGTAAAGAGTTTATGGTCCCCTCAAACTACCTCAGTTCCCCTAAACCCTGACAGATGTGAGCTACAGTTGCAGAGGGATCTGAAGTGACTGACCGAGACACAAATCCAAGAGGAACAAATTTTTAATAGATATTGATTCACATTCAAAGTTTTCTTAGCCCAAGACGTGTCATGAAGTTGCTGAGACTCTTAAATCACAGTTTGCATAAGACTGAGAGCAACAAAAGTCAAGACATCCTGAGAGGAGGAGGGGATTTCTAATAAGCCTATGAAGAAACTTTCATAAGGGTACAGCATCCATCATGTTGTCACCAATTTTATGGTTAAAACAGAGTTTGAAATGATCTTCAATAAAATTTGAAATCTAAAATGTGGTTCTCAAAATACATTTCAATACATCAACATTCTTCAGGATTTCATCAGCAGTTATTACAACTCTGTCTGCAACAGGGAAATCTGTTTAGGAATATGTCACCATGGTGAATTCTTAGATGTTCTGAAGATGATGTGTGGCAGAAACCTCAGAAACCTAGCTGAGTAAAAGACTATAGATATGTTTTTATGTTAAAAGAGTTATTTGTAAAGTAAGGTAAATAATTACATAAATTACTTATGTAATTATGTAAATTATCACATAAATCATATTTAATGGCAATGTGAGGGATATGTAGTGTGAGAAGTCAGCAGCCACTGTGAAAGTGGAATCACGTTGATGAGAAAAAGCACAAAAGGATTTTCTCATGAAAAACCAGAAAAAAAAGTTTAAACCCACTGAATATTTAACAAGTAGAAAAATAACCACCAATTATAAAATAATTCTGAAAAAGGACGTTGGACTGACTTGAGAAGTTTAATAATTGAGTTTAGTCTTTGATGTACAACAGTTCCAGGCTGATGGAAATTGTCAATAGGATGGCTTTTATATTGTAATGCTCAGTGGGTCTCAGCACACGCCTTTTTCCCAACACTGTCTATATATTTGTTATATTGGTTCTGGAATTCTTGAGACGTGGAATGTTGGATATCTCCTATCCATCTTGTGGCACAGACCCCTCTCCCTGAAATGCATCTTTTAATCAGGACACATATTCAAAGGTAAGATAATCAAGGGTGATTCACAGATTATGTCATAAAGGAGCTTAATCAGAAACCACCAAAGATGAGAGGTGTACTGTGAATTGGGGCACTACTTTGGGTCAATAGGTAGAGCAACGCTCTGCTGTGACCTGCTGTAGTGGTGGATGTAGATCATGCCTGTTGACAAGTAGCATTTTTATTAAATCACAGAATCAGTGTCTAGAAGCATCCTACAAGGACAGTCAATGAGACAAAATTTTCTTTGGACAGCAGGCCATCTTCCTTTGGACAGCATCTTTGGACAGCAGTCCAATATACTGAACTTACAATGTAAACAAGATGGAACACCCACTGGTCAATGAACAATATATCCATGTTGAGGTGATTCACAGCCCAAGAAAAAGGGTCAGGAGGTGGTGAATCTCACTTTGGGTACGTTTGTTAATAGACCACCTCAGCACCATGACGACAGACATGTAAAAAGACCAAGAAAATCCTGGTACATTTCACACTGAAAATGTTCTAGTGAGGATGCATTATTGACTTAAGAACAACAGGAAGATATAAGGTGAAACAATGTCCCAGAAAAGTTAGAGAAGGCTAGTTGGGCAGGGAACCTATAAACTCACATCTGTAAAGGGCTCAATCATAGGACAGAGACCAGGCTTTTGATGTCCCAGCAATGCACTGCACTGGCCTGATTCATAGAGTATGTCTGTCAATGCCTTCCAAAATCCCATATATTTGTTAATAGCTGCATCAAGATATGATTCACATGCCGCATAAATCACGTTAAAGTGTAACATTCAATGTATTTCAGGATATTTACAATTGTGCAAACATCACCATGATCTGACTTCTTTCACTTATATTATGTTTTCAAGGTTTATTCATACTGCAGCATGTTTCCGGACTTCATTCTTTTTATTTCTAAATGATACTCTATTGTATGTGTGTAGCACATTTTGTCCAATCACTAGCTGATGGACACTGAGTTGTTTCTACTTTTTGGATACCATAAATAATATCACTGAACATTTGAGTACAAGTTTTTTGTAGACACATTTTCATATTTTGGGGTAAATACCTAAAAGTAAAATTCCTAGATTACGTGGTAACTCTATGGTAAATATTCTGAAAAACATCCATCCTGTTTTATTAAGTGACTTCATCATTTTGTATCCCCACAAGGAAATTTTGAAGGTTAAAATTTCTTCATAACCTCACCAACATATTATTGTCTGTATTTTCTATTATATACATCGTACTGAGGATTTCAATATCCAATGAAATGGTATTTTGCTGTGATTTTGATTTGTATTTCTCTAATAACTAATAACATTAATCATTTTTGTGCTTATTGACTACTTATATATTTTATTTGAACAAATGCCTATTGATATCATTGCCCATTTTTAAATTGTGTTACGTTTTGTTGTAGTTGGGTGTTAAGAGATCTTTACACATTCTTTATATAAGTCCCTTTTCAGAAATATAATATGAACATATTTTCTCACATTTTGTGAGTTGTCTTCTCAGTTTGATGATGTCATTTGCAGTATAAAAGTTTTTGTTTTGATACATTCAAATGTTTAAGGATTTTTTGTTTGTTCATTTATCACTTATGCTTTGGTGAGATAGCTAAGAAATAATTTCTTTTTTTCGAGACAGAGTCTCGCTCTGTCGCCCAGGCTGGAGTGCAGTGAAGCGATCTCGGCTCACTGCAAGCTCCGCCTCCCAGGTTCACACCATTCTCCTGCCTCAGCCCCCTCAGTAGCTGGGATTACAGGCACCTGCCACCACGCCTGGCTAATTTTTTATATTTTTAGTAGAGACGGAGTTTCATTGTGTTAGCCAGGATGGTCTCGATCTCCTGACCCCATGATCCGCCTGCCTCAGCCTCCCAGAGTGCTGGGATTACAGGCATGAGCCACCACGCCCGGCCAAGAAATCATTTCTTAACCCTAAGTTATGGATATTTCCTATTATTTTTGTTCCAAATGTTTTATATTTTTAGCTTTTATATTTAGGTCTGTGGCCCAGTTTCAGTTAAGTTTTGTGCACGTTGTGAGGTAGGGGTCAAACTCATTCTTTGGCAAGGGGGTATTCAGTTGTTCCAGCATTATTTGTTAAAAAGATTATTATTTCGCCTATTTAATTTTCAGTGTGCATCTGGCACTTTTTTTGTTAAATTTATTCATACATATTTTATTCTTTTTGATACTATTACAGATGGAATTCTTTCCTTACTTCCATTGTTGGCTTGTTTATTGCCAGAGTATAAAATACAAATTTTTAAAAACATTAACCATACATCTATTAAAACCTTGCTTAACTCATTTATTAGGTGTAAAAATTATACTTGATACCTTAAGAATTTCTGTATACAAGATCATGTCATTTCCAAACTGAGACAACTTTGCATCTTCCTTTTCAATCTGAATGCCTGTTATTTATTTTTATTCCCAATTGCCCTACTAGGAACCTCTAGTACAATACTGAATAGGAGTTACACAACGGTCATTCTTGTTTTGTTCTAGATTTCTGGGAGTTATCAAAATCCCAGTGATGTTTGTTACAAAAACATCCATCACAAAAGACCTATGAATTCTCAAAGGACCCTGAATAGTCAAAACATAATGAAGAAAAAAAAAGCTGAAGAATTCAAACTTCTTGATTTCAAAACTTATTTTAAAACCACAGTAATCAAAATAGTGTGGTAATGGCATAAAGACAGACATATATAGCAATGGAATAAAATAGAGAATCTAGAACTAAATTCTTGCATATATTACAAAATATTTTTTGACAAGTTTAGCAAGACATTAAATGAGAAAAGAGAAATTTTCAAGAAATGATGCTGGGAAAACTATATATCCAGATGCAAAAGAATGAAATTGGACCCTTACATAACACCATATCCAATTAACTCAAAATAGATCAAACACATAAATGTAAGACTTAAAACTATAAAACTCTTTGAGGAAAACATAGGGCAAAAACTTCATGACACTAGATTTGGCAATGATTTCTTTGATATGACACCAAAGACAGACTACGAAAGAAAAAATAGACAAATCAGACCTCATAAACTTTTAAATTGAACATTAGAAAACAATATAAACAAAATAAAAGGGCAGCCCTGAAATAGAAGAATTTGTAAATCATATGCCTGATAATAAGAGTAATATCCGGAATATATATAAAACTAAAACTCAACAAAAGGAAAAAATATTCCATTAAAAAATGGGCAAAACACTTGAATAGTCATTTCTCCATTTCTCCACGGAAGATATACACATGGCCATTAAGCACATCAAAAGACGTTTAACACCACTAATCATTATGGAAATGCAAATCAAAACTATGATGAGATATCACCTCACACTCATTAGGATGCTACTAAACACACACACACACTCACACACACACAAATAATAAGTGTTAGTGAGGTGGTGAGTATGTGGAGAAACTGGAATCCTTGTTCAGTCTCATTGGGAATATAAAATGGTACAGCCGCTGTGGAAAACAGTATGGTGGTTCCTCAAAACACTAAAAGTATAATTACCATATGACGCAGCAATTCTGGTTCTGGATATATGCCAAATAGAATTGAAAGCATGGTCTCAAAGAAATATTTGTACGTTCATGTTCATAACAGTATTATCCACAATAACCCAAATCTGGAAGCAAGCAAGTGATGAAAGATGATGAATATATTAGTTAAAGGTGGTACATACATACAATTGAATATTGTTCAGCCTTAAAAAAGAAGAAAAGTCTGCAGTATGCTACACATGGAACTTTAAGGATATTTTGCTAAGTAGAGTAAACCAATCACAAAAAGACAAGTACTACATGATTTCACTTATATGAGATATCTAAAGCAGTCAAAATCATAGAGACAAAATGTATAATGGTGATTGCCAAGGGCTAAAGAGAGAGGAATATGGGGATCTATTGTTTCATGGATATTGAGCTTTGGTTTTACAAAAAAAAAAAAAATATGGAAATGGATGGCATTGATGGTTACACAACATTGTGAATGTATTTAAAATAACATTTAAAATAGTCAAGATGTCAAATTTTCTGTTATGTGTACTTTAAAAACCTGAAAAAAAGAGTATTTTAGGGAGAAAAAAATCAGTCTTTCAACATTATATATTCCATTAGCTACGGAAATTTTGTAGATGCCTTTTATCAAGTTGAGTGAGTTTCTATGTTTATTGCTTTTACTCTAAAAGAGTATTGGATTCTGTCAAATGTTTTTGCTGCATTTTTTATGTAATCTTGCGGTTTTCGTTACCTTTATTCTAATAATATAGTTCATTGCATAGGTTTTTTTTTTTTGTGTATGATAAACCACCTTTGACTTCCAGGATTAATCCTGCTTGGTTATCGTGTATAATCCTTTTTATATGTTGCTGACTTTAAATTGCTGTTATTTTGTTGAAGATTTTTTATATATTCATAAAAGATATCATTTTTTATTTATCTGCCTGGTTTCGGTACTAAGATATTACTGATCTCTAGAATGAGTCTCTGTATATTATCTTCTCTTTAATTTTTTGGAAGCATTAGTGGAGAATTGGTATTAATTCTTATTTTTATTTCTTTTACAAGCTAGTCTTTATAACTGAAAAGTAAAAAGTGTGTGTATATATATTTATATACAAATAAGTATGGTATGCAACATGATGTTTTCACGTATGTATACATTGCAGAATGGCTAAATCAAGCTATTTAACATTTGCATCACCTCACATATCTTTTGTGTGTGTGTGTGCGTGTGTGTGTGTGTGGCAATTCTTTTAACCTTGTGTAAATTTCTTCAATGAAGTCATCTGAGCTGGGGCTTTTCTTTGTAGGACGTTTTAAATTACAAGTTCACATTCTTCTTATACATCAAATTTTCTATTTCTTCTTGACTCAGTTTCAATAATTAGTTTCTTCCTAGGAACTTGTCCATTTCATTTAATTCATTATCATTCAGTTGTTCATAGCATTCTCTCCTACGACGTTTCTATTTCTGTGAAGACAGTAGTGTTGTTCCTGTTTTCATTCACATTTTTTAGTAATTTGAGGTCTCCCCTCTTGTTTTCTTGGTTAGTCTTTTGAAACTTTGTCGATTTTATTAATCTTTTCAAAAAGCCTGTTCTAAGTTTTATCCATTTGCTCTATTGTTTTTCCAGCTCTATTTCATTTGCTCCCACTCCAGTCTTCACTTTCCCCTCCTTTCTTCTTGTTTGAGATTTAGTTTTCTCGCTTCTTTTAAGTTCTCTAAGGTGGATGCTTAGGCTACTGAGGCAACATCAGCTTCCTTTTTTAATATGGATGATGATAGCTATAGGTTTCTACCTAAACAATTTTTTTGATCTGCAACTCAAACAGATTGAATGTTGTGTTTTCATTTTATTCATAGCATTTTCTAATTTTCTTTTTTTTTTTTTTTTTCTATTTTTTTTTTTTCTTTTATTATTATTATTATTATTATTATTATACTTTAGGTTTTATGGTACATGTGCACAATGTGCAGGTAAGTTACATATGTATACATGTGCCATGCTAGTGCGCTGCACCCACCAACTCGTCATCTAGCATTAGGTATATCTCCCAATGCTATCCCTCCCCCCTCCCCCCACCCCACAACAGTCCCCAGAGTGTGATGTTCCCCTTCCTGTGTCCATGTGTTCTCATTGTTCAATTCCCACCTATGAGTGAGAATATGCGGTGTTTGGTTTTTTGTTCTTTCTAATTTTCTTGTGATTTATTTCTCATTCATTTTTTTATTTAATTACCACATATTTGTGAATTTCTCAAATTTGCTTCTGTTACTTATTTTTAGTTTTCTTATAGTCAGAGAACATGATTTGTATGATTTCAGTGCCTTATAAATGTATTGAGGCTTTTCGAAGGGGCTAGGATCCTTACAAAGAGAGGGAGATTTGGAGACACGAAAAAGACCAAAAGGAAAAAAAAAAAAAAAAAAGCCACGCAACGATGGAGGCAGAGAATGTAGTTGTTCCGCCATATATCAAGGAACACCTGGGGCCACCAGAAGCGGAGAGAGACAAGGAAGGATTCTTCCCTAGACCCTTCATTGGGAGCACAGCCGCACTGACACCTTAAATTTTAGGTTTCTGTCCTCCTGAATGGTGAGATAACAAATTCCTGTTGTTTTAAGCCAACCAGTTTTTCGTCATTTGTTACGGCAGCTTGTAGAAATTAATGTAGCCGATTTTTTTTTAACAGTAAAAAATCATCTTTGTTTTGTATATCTGGATTTGCATTTTTTTGAAAGACAGTTTTTTCTGGATATGAAATTCTTGACTGACAGATTTTTATTTTTATATCATTCTACTGATCCGTTTTCACCGTTTCTGATGACAAACTAGCTGCTGATTCTTTCGGGTTCTCTTAATTGTGATGAGTTAGTTTTCTTTTTCTCCTTTGAAGATTTTCTCTTTGCCTTTTCCTTTAAATGTTTTGACGCTTATGGGTCTGATTGTGGATTTCCTTATGTTTATTCTACTTAGAGGTTGATGAACTTTTTCGATGTGCAGGTGTTTGTTTCTTTGTATTTCTGTTTTAGCCAAATTTTGGGGGTTTTTCAGCCAATTTCTTGGAAATTCTTTTTCTGTTCTTTTCTCCATCTACTTTCCTTCTGGTACTTTCCCATTACGTATCTGTGGTGTACTTAATGTCCCACATTTCTCTGAGTCTGTGCTCATTTATCTTCATTCTTTCACCTCTCCGTTCTTCACACTGCATCATCATTATCAATGTATCTTCAAGCTTGCGGATTCTTCTGTCAGCTCAGATCTACTGTTGCACCTATCTAGTTGATTCTTATTTCACTCATAATGCTAAATTAGAATTTCCATTCTGTTCTTTTTAATAACCTCTATCTCTTCACTGATATTCTTTATTTAATAAGACATGGTCAATATACCTTTCTTTAATTCTTTAAACATGATTTCCTTTAGTTCATGGAATACATTTAGAAAGGTTCATTGAAGTCTTTGTCTGCTAAGTCCACTGTTTGGGCCCTCTCAAATGTTTCTGCTGTCTCACTTTTCTACTGTGCATTAGGAAGGTCACCTATTACTGTTTCTTTGCATATCTTAGGATTTGTTGTTGAAAAATGGATACCTTGTATAATCTATTGTAGTAACTCTGGGTAATGATAACTCCCTGGGGCTTGCTATTGTTGTTGCTTTCTTTCTTCTTGTTCACTTGTCTGGTGGCTAGCTGGACCATTCAGGAAATTCTGTTTCCCCCATAGTGTGCTGCGCATGGTGTTTCTCCTCAGAGCCTGTAATCCGTGGTCATATGTGGAGTTTTCCTTTTCCCCAAAAACACTGGTGGTTTTAGAGGAACTCTCTTGCCTGGCTGTTTCCACGATCTCATCAGTAAGCTTGTGGATTGTCTGCTTCTGTTGGCATCACACTAATCTATCCGCCTCCACGAATTGCTGAGTGTTTGCCAGTTGATTTCTACAATGTCCTATGACAAAAATTGTTCCATGGTCTGAACCAATTAAATTGAATCCCCATTGCAAGGTCGGGTATTGCTCATTTTTGAGACTTCTCAAAGTGTTTTTCTTATTTTTAATGTTATTACTACTGTCGTAATTGCTCTTCATTGCTTTCAACAATTCAGTCCATTGGTCCCCTTCTCAGGGTCAGTGGAAGATATTTTGCATTCCCATCTAAATTTCTTTATCCTTCCTATAAAAGACCCACAGAGCTAGACGGCTGGTTTACGCCAGTCACCATATTCCATGTTCCTGGCCACAGTCACAGTGTCAAGGACAGGCCTGAGCCTGGAGCTCCCAACTGGGGAATCTCAGAAGAGGTGACTGGAGTGCAGACCTCTTTTCCCTTCCTCTGGATCACAAACTGTGCAGAGACGAGTCTACACACACCGGCAGACATCCTGCATCCACACAGCAATCAGCCTAGGGCCAAAGCCTGCTCTGTGGGGAGAGCACAGGAAAGGAAAGTGCAGACAAATGGAGCCACAGTACTTGCCTGGAAGCTTGATACCCCCACCGGGCTTCCAGCAGCGTGGAAGAATAAATGGGCTCTAGGTTTCTGCAAGTTTTGGAAAATTTTCTCTCACCTTCAGCCAAACTTGTGCTGAATAATGCTGAGCTTTTTACGAAACCAGGACTCCTCTCCCTCTCACTCATGATAAAAGTGGGAGTGAATTTCATCTCCAAAGTCCTCCAAAGACCTTTGTTTAAAACATTTAACTTCGTAAGTATGGAGGACCTTTTTTGCCAGAGATACAGTCAATCCCGCCAGGCACCAGGTCCCACTAAGCCTCATCTTTTAACACTGTTGCTGGTGGCACTGCGTACTGGTTGGGCTCAGCAGAATATTAGCTGCCCCGTCTCCATCCCATCCTGGCTCAGAAACCATTAAGCCACAGTCCTCTGGGTGAGTTTACATTCACATTTTCCACCACAAAACATATCAAATTTGTCAAAATACACCATAACCATCCCCTGATAGATGGTGGAATGCAACTTACTCTTGTTTGCAAAAAGGGACATCTGCAAAATCCATAATACCAACCTTGCTTCTAAGCTCTGAAACACAGCAAAGATAGTGTTTGTAAGGTCCTCCCCTCAAAATATAAATTTTACAAACCAATTCAAGAACTAAATTTCAAAATTTGAAGTTATAAAATTCAGGATAATTTATTAAAATATTATTATACAAAAATTATTACAAAAATTATAAACCTATAATTCCCTTTGAATTGTTGTTCACATTGGGAGCATATAGTTTTAGGGCAATGGACTAACTTGTTGCACATCTTTATTTCTGTGTGATTATATTTTATTGATGAGCCCAGAAAATTAATGTACATATAAGATGACAAAACATACCCAGTGAGTACTAGAATGCATTTCACCACGTGGGGATCTATGAAAGGAGAATCCTTATTATAGTTATCACATGGTCTTTGCTCCGACATCTCCTCCATCCAAGGCCTACCCTGATCTAGAGCCCTGGTCTCTTGTCTGTACCAAAAACAACTGCAGAAGAAAAGCAGTGGGTGCTTGTGCCATTCTGAATTTTTACAATCTTGTGAGAGAAAGCAAAATACAATTCAGAATTTTTCTTCATGCCCAAAGCCATTAGCCCTGAGAAATGCTGTTATGTTTTCAGTGTTGTCATAATGACAGTCGTACTATGGTAATGACGTCATATCATGATAATGTCAATCACAGCACAGTAAGATTATGGAGCACGGCCACCCCAAGAAGTGAAGCATCCCCATTTTCTCCACAACTTAGCAACCAATAGTTCTCTTCCAAATCAAACTCAAAAACCTCAATATTGCCCAATTGAATTTTCTTCTGTAAGGAAAACCTGATCCCCATGACCTGCTGAACATTTGCCTTAGTCCAGCAATTGACCGTGTGCTCTTAGAGACATCTAAGAACTGCAGCAAGGCTGAATGGCCATTGAGGAATTAGAGTGCACCAAGGGTCTACCCAGCATCTTATACCAATATTATCACTGTGAATCTGGCCTGCCTTCACTAGTAAGTGGTGACAACTGTACAGTCCCAAGTTGTGATCTTGGAATATGCTCAGGGTATTATAAAATCACCAGTCCCTAACTGCAGCTGGTGCAAATTGCTGGGCCCTCTATCGCTGTAAACATTAGGCAACACAATTGTGGGCCTGTTGTTAGGACTCTAAGGCCAGCCAAGAGATCTTATCCTATGTGAGTTAATTGTCATATCAAAGAGTTCTGAGACACACTGGGTAGCTCCTTGGCTTCTGAAGGAAAGCATGCTCAGTGCCTTGAGATCCCATGGTTCTGACAGCCACACCTGGGAGCTGCATTTACTTCTTCTCCATGTCCTCAGAAGGTCTTGTGAATCACAGGATATGTTGGAGGCTGTGCTGGCAGTCTCTCAGCATCTGACTTGTTGAGCAAGGAGACCCTGTGTTAGACTGGAAACATGGGAGGACAGAACTTGAAGGAGATGCCAGAATTAGTGACTCTGAGATGTTCTTAGCACTCACATCCCCTTTCTTGACAATGCTACAAGATGTCTGTACTTTAAATTTAATTTTTAATGGTTCTGACTTGAATAGAGTCTTCACTCTCAAACTGCCGCAATGTCTTCCATTAGAAAAATATTTCCTGGGAACAATTCAGTCTTCTCTTTCGAGAATAAATGGACTGAATGAATAAATTTTAATTGTACCAAAGCACCTTGTAATCTTTAAATAATGAGCTAATTCTGTATACTCACATCAATGGGGGCTCCTTATCCTTAGCAAAGTCTTTCTGCAGCAGACAATAAGGTGTGGGCTGCAGTTACCAAATTCTTAATGGTGGCATTTCCTTACCTCTGTCATGTAGTTGTACTTCTTTAGCACTCCCACAAGTCACCTAATTAACTTTCTCTGGTGGTCACAGATTCCATGCATACTTAATGTTATTAAAATAAGCTTGGTCAGCCAGTGCTGAGCGGTGTTCAGCACGCAATTAAGGCAGCCCATCTTGACTTCACACAGTGGGCTGCTATAACCTGGCAGAGAATTATTCTGATGCATCACATGAGTCCTCCTCCTCCTCCATTGTTTTGTATCACATTTGGTTTGCCAAACAACTTTGACTGCTGCATGTGCAAAAATTAAAATGCCATCTGAAACCATCATTATGCACATAAAGCATACATCCCATGCATGACTCCTATAGCTTAAGATCTCTGCTATTTTCATGTACTTGAACTTCTGAAGGGAAGGTTTGCCTCCAGGTCCCCATGGTGTAAGGGTTATGGGATATGACTGCTCTCAGTTCTGTGATTTCTGAAACTATTTGCAACAAGCTACCATTCTCTACTATGAAACATCTGAAAACCATTTTGTTGAAAAAAATCGGCTCACCCAAAGGTATTGGGCATTGCTACTCCTGAAGACTGCTGCATATTTATGGTGATTTGGCATAACAACAAATACAGAGGGATTGTGTTTGCTGAGGTTAGCAGTAGTTCAGTCTCTGCATTGCAATTCACTGAAGAGGGGATGTGGTTACATGTTTTGAGAGATGGTGAAAAAAAAAAATCTCATTTTACCAACAGCTGTGTAGAGATTTGAAATTAAATGGCCAACAGTTGTGGATACTGAAAATTAAATGGGATGGGGAAAGTTGGCAGCAAATATCCTTTAAAGTTATTGCTTATTTTCTTGTTTATTTGTTTTACAAATTAGTATCATTATTTTACATTTGAGAAAATTATAGCAGAAGAGGATAAATGTATTTGCCCACAACAACACAAATAGCATCAGAGTTAGAATTTGAATTCAGTCCTCTGGCTTCAAATCTCACTTTTGAACCCCCAAGCAACACTAGCCCTCTGCTGCTTCCTCCCTCCCTCCCTCCTTCCCTCCCTCCCTCCCTTCTGTCCTTCCTTCCTTCTTTTTTTATTCTTATGACAGTAATTTTAAATTTCTCTGACAAGACCATCACAAGACTAAAATACAAAAACAAAAAATAGCTAACTAGAATTTTTAAATAATGGAAAAAAACACAAACACTTACTTCCAAAATTTTACCATAGTTGGAAGATATTATTTTTAATGCCATCTTTAACACCTTAAAAATAATTTCATTCCCTTGATGGAATAGGAATTTCTCAAATACAGTATATTATCCAGAAGAAAGGGGCTTTGGGCAAGCATGGATCTCTTTTCTATTCTCCTTACAAACAGCTTCATGAAAATTTCTAGAGACAGAAACACACTGATGTGAAGCTTGAAGTGTATGTGTGTGTACGTGTGTTATGTATGTTAATATGTATGCATGTATGTAAACTTGTGTGTGTATGCATGTATGTAGACTTGTGTGTGCATTTATGTGTGTCTGTGTCTGTGTGTGTGTACATGTGCGTGTTTGGAGATGTTCTTGACATGATGCTTTGTAATCACAATTCCAAACATCAACGGAAGGATTTTTCTGGGCATTTCTTGCCACCAAGTTGGAGAACAATGGCCAGAGGGAAAGTAGGGCTTTGCCGCTACCTCCATAATCTCCAGCTCCACTCTTAAATTCCGTTTGAAAGATGCCCAGGAGGAGACCACATTTCTGAAGCATGGCATGTAGGATCACGGCTTCCCTTGGAAAATCTTGCCTGGGAATACTGTCCTGCCCTCTGAAGCCACCTGCCCCTACAGAGGCCCTGCCACTCATTATGAATCCCTTGGTGGAGAGAGATTAAGATTTACTGGGTCAGGTACCACTCTCCTTTTTAAAAAATGATGTTTTGGAAAAGGGGTTTTAGAAAAAAGGATATTAGTGTGGAATTTTCAGCCTTTACAAAACATAATACCTTCATATTTTTATTAAAACATTTAGTTCTATTTGTTTGTGTTTGTCTTATATTAAAAAATACTTAAGAAACTTTAACAAAACTTGTTTTTAAGAAAATCAGAATCCTGAGAAAGGTTACTTTATAATGTAAAAGCATTTGGCTTTACGATTGCCTTGTTTACAGTAAAAGCAAAGATATATGTGTATATATGGTTTTGAACGCATTTCTTTGAAAAAAAAGATATGGAGTTTGAATACGGGTAATGTTTGATGATGAGGTTAGACTGGAATAGGATGTAGGGTGTTTGGAGATGGAGGTGTTAGCTAAAGTAGGTGCTAAGGTTTCAGTCTGGGGTTGGGGTTGAAAGTAGGAGCTGGGCTCACAGGGTGGGGGGTTGATTAGGTCAGAAGCTGAGTTGGTGATGGGCTGAGAGAACACTTAGAAGCAAACTGATGAGTTAGGGCTCAGGCCTCCCTTAAAACTACACGGTTTCCTTATCACCCTCATTGAAGTGTTCCTTTCCTGAGAGTTCCTTGTGCAGGGTCAGGCACCATCCTTGGATCAAGCTTGTGGTCCAGTTTGATGGTTCAGGCATTTCTTTTATTTTATAAAGAAAAATCTCTCTTTTCCCTTGACTTCCAGATAGCCACCTTTCCCCATGTCCACAGGGGAGGTCCAGCTTTTTCCATTTCTCCTTGCAGTTTCTGTTTTTCCTGTGATCTTGGCGAAGCAAATTAATTTACTGCTTTCAGTTATCTTAGAGTCTTTGACTCTTACTTAAATACTGTGAGTGAAATATGATTATTTTCCTCCTTTAACAGAGATAGAAATAAAGCTTCAGATATGCCAAGGTCATAGAGCAGGTAGGTTACACATAGTTGGCATTTTATTTTAAAACTGTGTACATGTACATGTATAAAATCTGTAGTCAAAAGGGAGGGAGGAAGAAAGGAAGAGAGACAGGGAGAAAGGAAGGGAGAGAGGGAGGGAGAGAGGGAGGGAGGGAGGGAGGGAGGGAGAAATGGAGAGGAAGGAGAAGGGAGAGAGAGAGGAGGAATAATAAATTATACCAGGTCTTCTGAGACCCAAATCTCTAATTGTTCAGTTGTACCTGCAGCCTGATGATTTCCTACATCACCTTGTTAGCTATGATTCAGTGAGAATTAAAGTAGTGACCCCTGTTATCTAAAATATCACCACCTATAATGCACATATTTGTAAATGCATATAGGAAATGCAGAGACTTAAATATAATATGCTAGAAACATTAAACCAATATATAAATGGAAAGTAGGAAAGTAAGATTTAACTTTAAAAGGAAATTTTAAATCTTGCTATATTATTATCTACTTTAGGACTCTTTAAATATACGTTTGCTGGAGCCCTGAGAAGTATATCCCCATTACCGTAAATTCCACTTAGATCGTGATGGGGATTAGTGTGAATCAAAAACCAAGCCCTCCTTCCATGTGGAGTGGCAAACCTTCGCTGCAGCCTCATTTCCACTAATCTGAGGCTGCTGTGTGATCTTTGATCACACCAAGTATTACAGATGGAAAAGTACTCTTCTCAAATCCCCAACGTGTTTCCAACTGTCAATACAATCCTTTTTAAGTGTCAAAAGCAATTGCTCTGGTTTCTACTTATACTGCTAACCATAGCAGTACATTTCAGTACTTCTAAAGCAAAACAACAACCAAATGGCATAACTGCGGGCCAGAATTCTGACAGGCACATTCACCTTCTGCTTTAAAGGCATTAGAAATCCATTTCCAAAAATTGCCATTTATGTTAACTGCACTTTAAAGATTAGGTATTTCACTCTGCAATACCTTATCTGGGAGGCAAAACACCCCCACTCCAACCCTTGAATTATACAAACAAATCACACAGGTTACATGTCTAGCAAGATGTTTAAATCCACACAGAAAATGAAGCGTTCCTAGAAAATGCAATAAACATTTTAATATTTGGAAGCATATGAACAAAGGATGTCTCCCATTTAAAAGATTATCTCAATGAAATTGAATTCATCCCCATAAATTATACAAGACAATGGTTTGCAGTAATTGATGTAATAAAGTAGTGAGTAGAAAGAGTCACAATTCCCTAAACTAGATAAAATAAGCAATTACTCTTGCTATCAGAATGGCAGCATCAATGGGAACGTTGTCTGTGTCTGAACACAACCCAACCAGCCCTGTTGCATTTAAGCATCAGAGGCCATGGCCTTATTATCTTTCCAGGATGTGCATGTATAATAAGCTTCTCCAACAAATGAAGGGGGGATGTTTCTGGCAAAATGAAAAATGGTGCTAAACTATGTCCAGATGATTAATTCACAGAAACTCTCCATCACACAGCGATGACATATGCCCATCTCCTCTGTTGTCCCCTTGGAGATTTTCCTACTAAACGTATGTGCATATTTTTCATGGCCACTGATATTTGAATTGTAGCCTGCTCCCATGCAGAACATGAAACACTTCAAACTGCATAATGCTGACTAAATTATAAAGTCTCCAGTGGCCTGAGGTAGCAATAGCCATGATAATGAGTGTGCTTAAGTGGTTTGTGTAGATCTCCCCGCCCCCTTAACTTTAATGCCTTGACTTATCAGGTTTTTTTTCTTTTTCCCCATATAACATTACTGACCACTTTGTGTTGGGGAAATGCAATTGTCTCTCATTGTATAATGACTATGCAAGAATAGAAAAGGCAGTGGTCAGTGGCTGATTTATAGGCATGGTTTAATTGAATAAAGCAGTCACCTGGCATGTTTTCATCCGTTGTTATTCCATCTTGTTTAAATACAGATAATGCAAGGATTTGTGCACGTTAAAGTGTAGCACTTACATTACTTTAAACGATATCATCCACTTGCACACCTAAGTTGGTGCATCAATCTTGAATAATTTTCTATAACTTATAATATTTTGCATTAATTATTTTCTGAAGAAAATGAAAAGTGCAAAAAGCAAATACATATATTTAATAATTTAGTAAAAAAAATTATGTGTTAAAATGTTGACGGTATTCTGGTTATCCTAGTCTCTTTTAATGGTTGTGCCAATTGAGGCTCAATTTTTAGCATGGCATGGGATAAAACAAAAAGTAGTTTAATATTGCGAATTTATGTAACCCACTATGTGCCAAGCATTGGTGAAATAAATACTTTCCAGTTTTCATAAGTCTTTTATCAGGCTAAAAACAGAAAGCACTATGTGCCCAGAATCTGAACAAAGAGAATCTTGCCTGGTTGGAAAAAGAAATGGATTCGATGAAGGTGAAATGAAGAACAAAATTGAAAAAGGTGTTGTATCAACCTGGCCCCTCTCAGTCCTGTGGCTTGGCATGGTCAGCCCAGCCTACATGTCAGGAGCTGGATTCGAGGCTTAGTCTCACCAGTGAGGTCTCCCCGTTCACCCAGCCACAGCAACTCTGTCAAGGGTGGGGGCATGCGCAGGTCCTGCATCAATGGACCTGGAACCTAGGAATTGCATTGGGGAAAGAGGTACATTCTTCCACTGGAGGCTGCCAAGGTGATAAAAGGTAAGGCTGGAGCAATTGGGATTCACTTTTTCCTGCAAATAGGAAGACCTGCTTGTATGTAAGCCACCTCAAGGAAAACAGACCTTAGAGAAAGGAGCAAGAATTTCGGCAGTGACTTTCCTTGAGTCTTCAGGTGACTGTATCCCCGAACATTTTATCTGTGTAAGCCAATAGGTTTTCTTTTATGCTTTAACCAGTTTGAGTTGATTTTCTCATTTGCAATCAAAATACTTCTGACTCTTTTGGTCCCTTCTCCTTTACTTGAATCTCATGAGAATCGGTGCTAGCTGAGAGATCTCAGTTGTCATAATGGGATAATAAAGCTGTGGTTACCCACTGGGAGCACAGTACAAGAAAAACTCATCTCTCCCGGTGCAAAGGCAGGAAGCAGCCCTGGCCCAAGCCTCTGAAGACCTAGAATGCCAGATGGAAGGCACTGGTGAACCAGGGGTATATAACAAAGATTTCCAATAATAACACCACATGCTTAGAAAAAAATCCGGATTTTCCACCAAAAACTAAATGTTTCTGTTTTTCATCCAATTCTCCCAGCATGGCCTCTTTATAGATTCTTAGAGTGATGTCTACATTTATTCATGGTATCAAACAAACAAACAAACATTCCTGCACATCTGTCTGAGAAGTGAGGGTGGAATATACGGACAATTCTATCTAAGGCCATTTAGGGAAACCAACCAAGAAAGGAAGCCACATTTTTTGTTTAGTCCTAGGGAAACTCTGTCCTTTCACCCTGACTGCTGTTAGCTGTAGAGTCAGTACAACAGCTTTCATCAGAGGACCCTGCCCTCAGGATTTGGCCACTGTGTGGTAGAGGTGAGAATAAGTCAGTCCCAGGAGTGTGCAGTCAGGTGCTATGAAAAGAGCTGTAAGCTCTACTTTAATAAACTTCAGCACTAAGACATAGAGTTACAAGTGAAGAAGACAGTGAGATCAAGCAGACAGGGTGTGAGGTGGGATTGGGGCATTGAGGCCCTCACCAAGCTGAAGAAATCATTTTGCTTCTACAGGACTCTATACACTCATTCCTAGTGGGTTTTGCCCCAAAGAATGAATAAGGGCGATTTAGCCAATGGTTCAACTAATGAATCTGTCCAAGTTCTGACCCAAGGTTGGCCTGCATCTCTTATTCATTCTTACTTCCTTTTCCTCTGCAAACTGCAAGAATTTTAAGAGTTAATGCCCAGGTGTGGTTGACAAGGTCAGGCAGAACATTTGCTTCTTTTCTTTTTTGTATTAACGTTTTCCTTTGAATAATAAATCTGAACAGTAAAGAAAAATATTTAAAAAGCAAATGGCACTAAAGGGGAAGCAGTGAAGACTCTACATTTTGCCACCCATAGGCTGGACCCACCCACAGCCTTTCCCTCAAGAGAGGCATCATGGCCACCAGTTCTAAGCAGGAGGTCGTTCTAAGAAAGATCCCTAGAAGAGGAGTTGCTGGGTCAAAGGGCATGTGGACTTTCAACACAGAGAGATATTGACAAATCATCTTTCATAAATGGTATTAAGTGGTACTTTAGAAAATGGCATCCATCTTGTAAATCTTTGCTGATCTGATCATGTGAGAAGTATTTTACTTTAATTTTACTTTGCATTTATTTTTAATCAATAATTTGATTGTTTCACATATGAAAAGATATTTATATTTTCTTTTCTAAAATCTGTTTTCTTTGATATTTTTATTGTATTAATCTTTATCTTATGGATTTATAGAAGTTTCTTATATGTTAGTCCTTTGATATGAGTTATGATTATTTCTCCCCATTTGTCATTTGGCTTTTGAATTTGTTTATGATTTGTAGTCAGCAATAGTTTATTCCATAGTGTAAAACCTATCAGTTCTCATCTTTCATGGCTTCTGAGTTTTGTTTCATGTTTAGAATTTATTATGCGATGATATTTAAAAATCCATCATGTTTTCTTATAGCATTTTCATTGTTTCACGTTACTTTTTCTACTAACATTTTGTGCATTTGCACTTTATTTTGGTGAAGGATATAGGGTAGGATCCCACTCTACATTTCAGATGTTATCTGGTTGTTCATACGGCATCTACTGAATAATCTATATTTCTCCTAACAATAGTAGCAAAAGCCTTTCTTTGTGATATTACCAACATCTTGTTAACTAACTTTTCTCCCACAGTTTCAGTTGTATTTTGTGAACATATATTTTACTTGGATTTTGTTTCTTGTATCCATTATTATTCTTTTTCAGTTTCTGAATCTAAAGCATTTAGATAGAACTATGTCATTTCATGTAAGGAATAATTTTTACACCTTATTTAATATTAAAACTCACTTTTGCTAGCCTCCAAGAAAGGGAAAGAGAGCTTACATACAATATGTATTATGTTACAAAACATTATGCAAAGCATGTTTTTGAGAATAGTGTCATATCCACTGTGGTCATTAGAAACAATTTGAAGTTTGAAATACATTTATATTGTGTTCTCTTTTTTCCCCTTTATTTGAGGTTGAAAAGATAAGAATTATTTCCTATAAAACACAGATAACATTTGAATGTCTTATACTTTATCATTCCAGAGCCAAGACCCAGAATCAAGAGTTTCTGATATATTGTTCTGGCCCAAAGCATTGTTAAAGAAAACTAAAATTTTACACATATCTACAAATTGAAGGACTCATAATTCAACCTTAAACAGAATACACTGAGAAATGAATTATCATTTCTCATCTCTCTCCATGTTAGCTATAAAGGAGATCCTGATGGCTATAAATTTCAAATACAGGACAATGCCTGGACATCTGTGGATGGCCACAATGGCATTTAGATGCACAGCCAAACAGGAGCCCAGCCCATATTTGGAAAAGGAACAAAGCATGTTTCTGGTGGCTAAAATTGATGCACAAGGTGACTGAGTTTTAAGTCTTTCTCACATGTGAAAAACAAGCAGCCAACCAGTCAATCACAACCACACACTGAAAATCTTTAAAACTGTATGAATTTGAAGATAGATCCAGAAACTACAAAATTGTCTGGCATACTCTAGACAAAAGAAAAATGACTCAAACTGAAATTTAAGATTCTTGCTTCAGAAAGAGACCAGTACTTAGTCCTGCTTTTTTTCGTAATTTAATGCCAATGATAAACTAGAAGCTTAACTCACAAGCATGACTTCTCTCATGGCAAGGCCATGTCATTCGAAGTTCCTGATCATGTCCCACTGAACCATGTGTATAATGGTTATCTCTGGAACCTGAGAGAGGCTATCAGCCAGTGGGATAAGGGAGTCCCTATGACAGGGAGAAAGCCTGACGAAAAGCCTGAGGAAGCCTACATCCCTCTCTTGTGGGTGAGCATGAAACATCTCCTCCAGAGCTTACAAATGGTAGAGACCAGGAGAAAACAAGCGGATGGAAAGAATAATGAAGAGGAGGAGAAAGATTCAGGTATAAAGGCCCAGAAACAAGTGGAATTAAGGATCGTTTCCTATTGGAGGTAAAATGAATAAGTCAAACGTGGAGATAAAGTGAAACTATTCATTTAGTACAAAAAGGGAAGGAAAAAAAGAAAAAAAGAGCAAGGGGCCAAGAAAAATTAAATAGCAAACATATATTTAAATTCAGTCATGTTAATATGTACATCAAATGCAAATGTTTGAACAGACAAAAAGGCAGAGATTGTAATGAAAAAAGTAATTTGAATTTTTTAAAGATAGTATCAAAAATAAATAACATATATATATAATGCATACACTAAGCAAAAGAAAGCTGAAGTGGTTACATTAATCTCAAAGTAAATTTTAAAACAAGAAATAAAGAAAGATATTTCATAATTAAAAAGGAATATATTGATAAAGATTAGTTTCGCATCTAAATATGTGAGAATTAAATATCAGAGCTTCAAAATAATAAAAAGAAAATGTACAGAACTGAAACAAATAGAAAACTTCATAATTATAATAGTAGAATTCTGCATTCCCTCCTTAATAATCAACAGATCACAGACAGAAAATTAATAAGGATCTAGAAGACATAAAAAAGCGCTATGTGACCTAGCTGATATTCATAGAACACTTACAGTGCTCCACTCAAAATAGCACAAGACAGACTCTGTTAAAGTACATGTGAAACATTTATTAAGACATACAATATTCTAGACTATAAAGCAAATCTCAACACATTAAAAAAAATGCAATCCAAGTGTAGTCTCTGCCCACAGTGAAATTAAACTTAAAATCAATTACAGCACTTTAAAATTCCGAAACACTTGGAAATTAAAAAAAAACACACATACACACACACTTCTGTATATCCCAGGGGTCAAATAAGCAATCAGAAGTAAAATTAGAAAATATTTTGAGTTAGATGACAATGTAAAAGAAAAGAAGAAGAACAATTACATATAAACATACGTGGTACACAGCTAAAGCAGTGATAAGAGGAACATTTATAGGATTAAAATTCTTACATTGAAAACAGGAAATACGTCAAATCAATAATATCTACCTTAGAAAGAAAGAAAAGGAATGGCAAATTAAATTTAAAGTGAGTTCAAGTAATGATAAAATGAAGATAAATATAAAAATCAGCAAAATTGATAACAGGAAAGCAATAGAGAAAATAAAACAAAAAGCTCATTCTTTATTTATTTACTTATTTATTTGTTTTGAGATGGAGTTTTGCTATTGTTGCCCAGGCTGGAATGCAATGACACGATCTCGGCTCACTGCAACCTCCGCCTCCCAGGTTCAAGTGATTCTTCTGCCTCAGCCTCTCGAGTAGCTGAGATTACAGGCATGTGCCACCATGCCTGGCTAATTTTTGTATTTTTAGTAGAGATGGGGTTTCACCATGTTGGTCAGGCTGATCTCGAACTCCTGACCTCAGGTGATCCACCTGCCTCAGCCTCCCAAAGTGCTGGGATTAAAACAAGTGGAGGAATATGAGTTCTTCAGGAACTGGTGTGGGTAAAGATGGGTTTTCTGTGGATCAAAAGGAATGCAGTTTGACCATGATCTATTCTGTGATCACCAAATGGGTTGTGGAGAAGAGGTTTCCCAGGCGCTCTTTAGTCCAGCTTGTGAGGCTGTTAGGGGTGAGATCTGAGTCCGTTTTTGATGTTTTGCTTTAAACAAAATGCCCTAAATAGTGTCTGATGTTAGCTATGCCAAGTTCTAATCTCAAATCAAATCAATGAAGAAGCATCAGAATTCTTATCAAAGTTAAGAAAGGCTTAAAACAAGAGCACTATCTGAGGAAGATTACAACACACACATAAAAACCAATGTGTTAATGTGTACCAAGCTCATCCAAAATGGCTCAGGTCATTTGAAGCTGTAAGCCTTTTTCTTTTATGGTTCTCAAGAAACAATTAGGCCAAGTGCAGTGGCTCACACCTGTAGTCCCAGCTACTTGGGAGGTAAGGTGGGAGGACTGCTTGAGCCCAAGAGTTAGAGACCAGCCTGGGCAACATAGGGAGATCCTGTCTCTACAAAACATAATTAAAGAAAAAAGAAAGAAAGAATTAGAAATAAAACAATTAAGTGCAATTTTAAGCATTAAAATGTTTATAGAAGAATTATTTACAATAGTGAAGAGTGGACACTCACACTTAATATTTGACAGTTGGAGATTGGTCATTGTGTTGGATCCATTAAATTAAGGGAATCTAATAAAATAAAAAGATCATCATGTTACAGCTTCATGGAAAACTAATGTGAAAAATTACATAAAATATGACACCAAGATTATAAAACTATGTGGGAAAAAAGACCTAGAAGAAATCCCTCAAGCTATTAAATTCATGAGCCATATGCAGTAGCCTTAAGGCTGGTTTTAATTTTATCTTCAACTTTATTTTGCATTGTTTCTACACTTATATAAGGCTATTTTTAAGTTAAATCTCCCTAAAATAATACCAAAGTAAATGAGGAAACCAAGGGAAAAATAGTAACTTGTTCATCAATTACTTATTTATTTAGTACTTAGTGATTGTTGAATATTTATTTGTAGAGATATTATCCAAAGAGTACTTTTTTACTACTAAAATTTACATAAAAATGAGTAAATCAAGATGAGAAAGAAAAACTGAATGATCTAATTCATGTACCCCATCTTCTCTGATGCATACTCTCTTGGTTTATGTCATATAAGCCAAATTTTTTAGAAAATAATTAGTGACCTAATTACCTGCAGAAAAACTCCCCTACAGGCAGTTTATAAAGTATTTTCCAGAGTATGTGAATATGCTCAATAACTTCAAGTGCGTCATTTTAATTTCTGCCAGGCTCTGGAAGCAACATTATTGAAGGCTGTGTGTGTGTGATAAGAGCCAGGCTCCAGGCTAAAGAGCTGGGTTCAAGTCCTTATTATTCCTTATTACTTCTGGGGCCTTGGCTGAGTTACTTGAATTGGTTTTCCTCTCTGACCTTCACTTTTGGCATCTGTAAAATGGATATAATAATCCTGAACTCCTTGGATGGTAGTAACAATTCAAGAAAAGAACTTTTCGAAGTGCACATGGGCGCGTGCACACACACACACACACACAGGTAGTTCTCTTTAATGAGAAAACCTGTGGTACATTGCACAAAAAACTACTCTTCATATCATTTGAAATAAAATAATACAACTAATGTACATTCTGTACGTGCTATGTGCCAGGCACTATATGCATATATCACTTCCTCTACTTTTCATGCCATGTTCAAGTTACAGAAGAGGAAACTGAAGAACTAAGGCAGTGAAAAAGAAGTAGCACCCATCTAACACAATAATAAAAACAACCTGTTAGATACAAACACCGAAACAAACAGACCCATCTAACACAATAATAATACAAACACTGAAACAGACAGGCCCATCTAACACACGAATAATAACAACCTGTTAGATACAAACACCGAAACAGACAGACCCATCTAACACAATAATAAAAACAACCCGTTAGATACAAACACCAAGACAAACAGACCCATCTAACACAATAATAAAAACAACCCGTTAGATACAAAAACCAAGACAAACAGACCCATCTAACACAATAATAAAAACAACCCGTTAGACACAAATACCGAAACAAACAGACCCATCTAACACATTAATAATAACAACCGGTTAGATACAAACGCCAAAACAGACAGACACATCTAACACACTAATAATAACAACCCGTTAGATACAAACACCGAAACAGACCCATCTAACACACTAATAACAACCCGTTAGACACAAACACTGAAACAGACAGACCCATCTAACACACTAATAGTAACAACCCGTTAGATACAAACGTTAGATACAAACATGGAAACAGACAGACCCATCTAACATACTAATAGTAACAACCCGTTAGATACAAACACCGAAACAGACAGACCCATCTAACACACTAATAATAACAACCCATTAGATACAAACACCAAAACAGACAGACCCATCTAACACACTAATAGTAACAACCCGTTAGATACAAACACGGAAACAGACAGACCCATCTAACATACTAATAGTAACAACCCATTAGATACAAACACCAAAACAGACAGACCCATCTAACATACTAATAGTAACAACCCATTAGATACAAACACCAAAACAGACAGACCCATCTAACACACTAATAGTCACAACCCATTAGAAACAAACACCTAAACAAACAGACACATCTAACACACTAATAACAACCCGTTAGAAACAAACACCGAAACAAACAGACCCATCTAACACAATAATAAAAACAACCCATTAGATACAAACACTGAAACAAACAGACACATCTAACACAATAATAACAACCCGTTAGATACAAACACAGAAACAGACCCAACTAACACAATAATAATAACCTGTTAGAAACAAACACCAAAACAAACAGACCCATCTAACACACTAATAATAACAACTCGTTAGATACAAACACCGAAAACAAATAGACCCATCTAACACACTAATAATAACAACTCGTTAGATACAAACACCGAAACAGACCCATCTAACACACTAAGAATAACAACCTGTTAGACACAAACACTGAAATGAACCCCTGTTTTAAACTGTCTTCTCTATTTTCTTTCCCTTTTAAATCACTGCCTTCATGGTAAGAGTTTTGAATACTTAGCAACACAACTGTAGTGTAATAGTAAGAGAAAGGAGAGGAGAGACAGACACACAGAGACAAAGGGAGAGATTTCTAAATAACAAAGAGAAAATAGAGTTTCAAGTTGTATAAAAATAAATATTATTTGATGATGCATGTTATTCAGAATCATAAAATGAAAGGTCAAGCACTATATCAATTAAACCAATAATCTCCATCCAATAATTATTTTGATTATAAAGTATAAAATTTAGCATCAGTTGAATTTTATTTTGATTGTTCAAATTTTAAAGAATAATGTAAGACTTAATTAGTCAGTTAATTACCTATATAACCAATGAAATGAATATTGACAAAACTCTAAATTTTTTCCTATATATGAAAATGATCTCCAAATGTAAACATGCACTATTGTACGAATACTCACACCACCTGCATTTCATAGAGATTAAACAAAAAATATATTTTAAAATGACTTTATTTATCAATAGTAGAAATTTTTTCCACACGAAAATATGTAATATGTGATTATTATATTTTTAGATGAATGATATAATTGAATACACTTTTTCAAACTCCTGATTTTATGTTTTGTGATTTAGTCATTTGAAAGTTGGCTCCTAGGTTTTCTTTATTTTGATTTATGATTTCAGTGTCTCTCCGGGGCTGGCCAATGTCACTTTAAGAGATGAGTGGTTTACATGAAAGAGGTTTGTTTACGGCTACATTCTAACAGCAAGCACGCAAAGAAGAAAAATTAATTGTTCAATCTGACATACCAATTATACGAGTGTTTGTTAAATTTGCCTAATATTTTCCTTCTTTCCTACGTCATTCAATTATTATTGCAAGGAAATAGAATAGTCTTCTAAAATTAAATATTACCAGAAGATGTCCAATCTTTTGTTGCTCCTCATGTGAAAGATTTTTAAATAATTAGATTTTTCCACAAGTTGAATTGTTCAGTTAGAGGAATTTTTAAAGGTCACAGATTTACATCATTTTTTATAACAAATTACACAATGAAAATCAGCTGTTACCTGTTTTTCAAATGTTTGCTCTTCGTAGAAAACATTTCTCTTTAAAATCAGCCACTGCCTTGTTCACTACAATTTCATTTTAAAAGGTGCCACCACTTTAAACCAAGCATTCCAATTTATTTAAAAATATCTACCCAGTTAGCCAAGCTTGCAGCCTGCTCCCATCTCAGAGCCGACTGGCAAAGCTGCAACATTTGTCTTCTATAGAAGAAAACTGCATCCCTCATCTATACATTTAACTCCTAAGTTAAAAATGTCCCATGTATTTAAGCATCATAGATCCTTTGTGTTAGAAAAGATTTTCATTACAACTTTCCTTTTATTAAACATTTTGCAAACCTTTCATGGTATCTCTTTTACAAAACAAATTCACTATATTGAAGATAACCTGTGCACTTGGGCAGTTCTGTCTTCAATATTTTAACTGGCCAGAGCTTGTCTATAGATGATGTAGCAGATAAATTTCACATATGGTGCTATCTTGATAATTTTAGTTGGGAATCTTTTTTCTTTCTCTTATTTTTGGCTTCCCCCTCACCTCCAATACCCTGTCCCAATTCCAGGAAATATAGCCACTTCATCAGTGATTACACTTACAATTTTGTAAGTTTTTATTACACTTGCTGTTTTCATTTGATACTGTTTTTGTTAAAGAAGACTGCTGATGCTGCATGTATCAACTTTTGAGTTATCTGAGGTTTATACCGAGCCATACACACATGAGCACACCTTTAAGAATTGCATTACTGAAACAAATATTGCAATCTAAAATCTGTTTAAGATACCCATATTATTATCCAATATGGGAGAAATTATCTCAGTTTGTAAATTTTTGTCATATTATCATCCAATATGGGAAAAATATCCCAATTTGTAAATCTTTGTCAATGCAAAGACAATGATATCATAACTAAACCTTTTTTTCCTTTTGTCCCTCTGCGCAAGGCAGCCTCCCCCAACTAGATTAATAAACTTTAGCTAAGGCCTCCGTGAGGTAATAATGTTTAGCTGCCTGAAGATTGGTAGAGGTGTGCTATCACCATGTTGCAGATGCTTAATTTTGAATTGTTTTGCCAATTGAGATGGTTTCACACAGTCAATAGTTCATTTTTCAAGGCATAATCTTCATAAAGGGTAAGAATTAATGTTAAAAATAGTGGCAATGATATTTACATTTCAAATAATTTACTTGATAATTTCGTATCATGTTGGGGTCACCTTCTTCATAACCATAATTAAGGCACCATTTTGTCGTAACATGGTTGACAATGGGCCCATTCAAAGACATTTTCTTGTAACTTTTTCATGCACAGCGTATTAGGAATTTCTTCAAGCTCCAACGTTTGCAGGACTTTTGAAAACAAATTTTCCTTGTATATGGACACCGCTGAGCTGCATTAAGTCACAATATGATGTATGCAGAACAACTAAAGTAGCCAGTGTCTTGTTAGTGGTATAACCCCACCATGCTCGGGATACCTGAGTACCATTAATTGTAGACCATCATCTGACCTTGACAAAGGATGGGCCCAAGGTCAACCCACATATTAAGTTCCAATGAAGCTAAATTGCATACTCATTTTTGAGATTAAAATAAATACAGAAAAAGTTGTAGAATTCTTTTCCTGGAGCCCAGTAGATCCTGCAATTCAAGTGATGTTCACATCCTACTCTGAAGCCACTGGTTTAAATCTGTCCATACTAAATCTAAAGTTTTAGATTTTTAATCTCTATAGTTTAAAAAAGTTCTCACATCTATGAGCTCTGGGCTGGAAATTCTGAAACCAACAAGAGTCAACAATGAGACAGTCCAATAGTAGCTCAAGAATGCACATCACCTTATTCCTTCATTTGAAGCAGATTGGAACATTTTTCTAGTGATTTTTAAATTGTAATGGTCCCATCAAAGAAGGAGCCTTTTTGCTGGGTGTAGTGGCTCATGCCTGAATTCCCAGCACTTTGGGTGGCCAAGGCGGGCAGATCACCTGAGATCAGGAGTTCAAGACCAGCCTGGCCAACATGGTGAAACCCTGTCTCTACTAAAAATACAAAAATTAGCCTGGTGTGGTGGCGCACACCTGTAGTCTCAGCTACTGGGGAGGCTGCAGCCGGAGAATCGCTTGAACCTGGGAGGCAGAGGTTTCAGTGAGCCAAGATCATGTCACTGCACATTCCAGCCTTGGCAACAGAGAGATTCCACCTCAAAAAAAAAAAAAAAAAAAGGTGTGCAGGCGAGGGCCTTTTAAATTCTTGACTTCTCCCTCTTTATAAACTACTTTGGAAAGGTGGTTTCATTCATTCTCATACTTTTCCGTTAAAACAGTCCTTAATCTGAATATAATCAGGGTTGAGATTTAAATAAAAAGAGAGACTTCTAACCCTTTTTTAAAATGAACTTTTAAAAGAAGATAAAAGAATCAAGGGGAAAACTAAAGAGATGGCCGTATTTCCTAGAGTTAAGCATGCAAATCAAAGGACAGAACATATGGGTGAAGAAAACTTCTCAGCAGGGTCAAATCCATAGGAGATTCTCATTGCTACCAGATCACGCTGTCCTCCAAAGACAGCCCGCTCAGATCAGGTTACCATAGTTTATGTACTTTATAAACTGAGCAAGATAAATAGTGTGTTAAGGCTTTATGGACTTGTTATGACAGCTAATTTCGTATTGCCTGACATAGTATCTGAGCAAATGTACAGATGTTCATTCATTTTCACTCCACTATAGATACTGTAAATTGAGTACCTCTGGAAGTCCAGCCATAACAGCTGACAAATATCCCTGCTACCTAGAAGAACGAAAGTTGTAAGTCACTGGACTTCCACCAGGAAAGTTAGCAGGGAACATGGGGGCCCATGCATCTTTTTAATGACTGTATTGCAGAAATCTAGTGTGGGTTTCCTATGACAGTTTACCTGGAGGCTCGGAGGACACCTAATGAATCAGCCATAACTTTAATTTAAGTGACGCAAGGCCTGATAAATGAGGGGTTGCTGGCGTGCCTTTGAGTTTATCAGCCTCTCCATGAAACCACCCATTGGGACCCAAACCTTGCCTTTGTTTTCTCCTTTACTGTGATCCTTCCTAATTTTAAAAGGGTCAAATAGCTTTTACTGAACACAATGGCACGCAGTCCTTCCTAAAAGTGTCACATGGCACATGACCCTAGCATATTTTCCTGATCTAGAAGCTGACCAATCATTCTAACGGGATTGTTTCCCAAATGTTATTCTCTGCAAAACATGCCAATATTTATTTGATTCTTATCCACAGGCTATTTATGACAGTTCATCTTTGATTTGAGGCTGAATCTCCAGTTTTACAAGTTTCTAACCTGGACTCTGAGCATCTGTTTCCTCTTCTATGAAAGGGGCGATGATAGTAACACCTCCTCTGCAGAAAAGAGTTAGTCTAGCAGGCTTCAGGATGCATATCCTAGAAAAAAGCCTGTTTGCAAGGTTGGCCCTTGGTTGGCATCTGGGAACTTGGATTTTAGCAAGTTCCTCACCATTCCCTGATAAAGAATGGCTTGCTGTGCCTAAATTGTTTATGCAAAAAAAAAAAAAAAAAGAGGTTTAAGTTCAACCCGTTTTCCTCCTGGAATTTAAATATGGACTAAGCAAGGGGTGCCTATGTGACCAGTACCAAATAAAATCCTCAGGCCCTTCATCTCTGATGGGCTCCCCAGTAGATGGGCTTCCCCAGTAGATGGCTTTTCACGTGTGTTGTTACAATCAGTCCTGGGGGAATTAACCACAACCCGTGTGAGTTCACTAGAAGACCTCTGAAAGCCTGCACCTGGTATCCTCTGGACTTGACCCCATGCACCTTTTCCCACTGCTAATTTTGTTTTGTATCCTTTCCCTGTAATAAATCACAGCCACAAGTAAAAAAAAAAAAAAAAAAAAATCTCCGTGATAAAATACCAATTTTAAATCTTTTCCATTTATTAAAGGGAATGCAGGAGTATCTCATAGCCTACACATCAATAATTCCATGTAACTATTTGAACTGCTTATGATTTCCCATTTTCCATATGATTCTTGATTCCCAATCAAGAATCTCATGATTGTTGGTTTTCTTGGGGTGTATTTTAAACATCTTTGAAAATAAAGAATTTTAAAGAATATAAATGATAGAACTGATTAGATTATATATCTATATCGTGCATTTTTGTTTGCTTTGAGTGTACGACTTAAAAATGTTTATGTCATTTTAAAGAGTAAAACAATAAATCGGTATTTTCAGATGTTGTTTGAGATTATCACGTCCACATTTGGTGTGTGTGTGAGGGTGTGTGGGACTCATTTCACCTTTGGCTATAAACCAGAGGAAAGCAGTGATTAAGGTAATTGTGATGTTGTGAGGTTTTGTTGTTTTTCACTTACGTATATGTTTGTTGTTTGTTTTTATTTATGTATATGTCTTTATGTATATATTTGCTTTTTAATGATAAATTGTGAGGAACAGAAACCAACACCAAAAAAGAATTGAATTGTAAATTGAGCCTAGTATTTATATTATTGTGCATACAATGTGAATAAAGCAAATTTCTTGTTATCATGGTGCTTCCCTTTACTGGAAAAACAAACAATAAAAAATTAAATATATACTACAATCTGAATTTCTCTAAAGACAAAGCAAGGTAAGATAATATAAAGAGAATATGGGTGACTTTTGTAGAAGATTAAGGGAGAATATATATGTGCACAAATGCAGAAAATAGTGAAAAAACATTTTTTTAAATATGAGTCACCTTTTTAAGCAACAACATTTAATAAGATAGTATTTAAATCTTAAGAATCAGTATTGCTTTTACCTCTGTGTCCCAATATAACACACAACCAAATAACACTTTAACATCCATCTCAAACTTTTTTCCATTTCTAGTTTGCCAAAATTTGTGGAAGCATCCTTCCTGTCAATATAGTAAGACAGTATTTCAACTAGACAAAGAGGAGAGATTTATCTATATGCACTTTCATCCACGCCTCAGTTGATTTTATGTTGCTTTTTTTCATATTTCTTTTCCTATATTCCTGAGGAAATATTTTCAGAAAGAAATTTGGAAGGGTAAATGATACCTCTATGTTGAGAACCAATGGAGATGTTGAAGTAGCTTTTCTTAAGGGAGAAGAGACATTGTAAGGTTCTTCAGAGAAAGTGTTGACAGATAATGGTAATGATGATAATGATGGTGGTGGTGGTGGTGGTGATGAAGATGATGATGGTGATGATGATGATGATCGCAGAATCAACCAGAATGATGTTAAAGGGGACAAAAGGACCCAATAGAAAAGTTGGATATTACATGACATAAAAACAGAGATGACATTAGTCCTGAAGTTAAGGGGCTAGCTCATGCTCTGCCTTTACTTAACCAAATGACTCTGGGTTCCTCCCTTAAATTACCCGAGAACTGGATTTTTCTAATGTGGGCAAATGGGAGAAATCAAGGCATGTTTGCCCTTCCCATAGGTGAGTAGTAGATTTTATTATATATGTAGTACTTTTTGCTGAGCCTAAAGATTTTTTTCAGCCTTTATTTTAGATTCAGGGGATACATGTGCGGGTTTGTTACCTGGGTATATTGCGTGATGCTGAGGTTTGGGGTGCAAATAAAGCAGTGACTCAGCTACTGATAAGTACCCAAGAGTTAGTTTTTCACCCCTTTCCCCGCTCCCTCCCTCCCCCATCCAGTAGTCCCCAGTGTACGTTATTCCCATCTTTACAGCTCTGAATGCCCAATGGTTACCTCCCTCTTATAAGTGAGAACATGCAGTGTTTGGTTTTCTGTTCCTTTGTTAAGTTACTTAGGATAACGGCCTCTAGCTATATCCATGTTGCTGCAAAGAACATAATTTCATTTTTTGTTATGCTGAGCTCAAACTTAATTCCAGAATACAAGGTATATATTGTAAATTGATTAGATATACCCTTAAAGATGAAAACACATCAAGGATATTTTTGGTGGAGTGTTAGGAGGCACAAAATGTGAAATTGAAAGTATTCTAAGATCCAACATTATATAAATGGCAGTATTTCTTTCTTCTTTTAAACTGGATAATTTTTTTTATATATACCCTAAATTTCTTTATTCATTCATCTGCCTATGGACACTTATGCTGATTCTATATCTTGACTGCTGTGAATAATGCTACCATGAACACAGGAGTGCAGATATCCTCAAGGGGGGCTGATTTCCTTTTCTCTGGATATGTAACCAGAAGAATTCCTGGATAACATCATAGCCCTAAAAGAAAAATTAAGGAGCTTCTACACTGTTTCCTTTTATAATGGCCATTCCAATTTACATTCCCAACAGTGTAAGTGTTTTCTTTTCTCCATACCCTCTCCATACACTTGTTGTCTCTTCTCCTTTTTACAATAGCCATGTTAATAGTGAAATGATATCTATAATGATTTTAATTTAATTTGCATTGTCCTGATTATTAGTGATGTTGAGCACTTCTTCACATACTTGACCATTTTTATTTTTTCTTTTGAAAAATGTCAATTCAGGTCCTTTGTCCATTTTTTAAATTGGATTATGTTTTATTTTTGCTATTGAGTTTTGTGAGTTCCTTATTAATTTTGAATGTTAACCTCTTAACAGATATATGCTTTACAAATACTTTCTTCCAATCTATAGCTAGATTATACACCATGACAAGTAGGATTTATCTCTGGCATGCAAGGTTGGTTTAACTATGCAAATCAATCAATGTGATACATCATATTGGAAGAATAAAGATAAAAATCACATAATGGCAACAGACGCAGAAAAAAGAATGACAAAATTTAACATCTTTTCATAATAAAAACTCTAAAAAATGTATATAAGACAATTTTCTTGACATAATAAAGGCCATTTATGTAGAGTTTATTGCTAACAGCATAAAAAATTGAGAAAAACTGAAATCATTTCCTCTATGATCTGATACAAGGAAAAGACTTTCATTTTTTCACTCACTTTTTCACTTCTTTTTAACATAGTACCAGAAGTACTAGAAAGAATGCTCAGACAAAATAAATAAACAAATAAAAGGCATCTAGAAAAAAAGAAGTAAAATTGGCCTGTTTAAAGATTCCATGATTCTATAGGTAGAAAACTTTAAAGACTCCATACACACACACACACACACACACATGCACACACATACACAAACTGTTAAAACTAGTAAATAAGTCCAGTAAGGTAGCAGGATACAAAACCAATATACAAAAATCAGGTGCATTTAATTACACTGATAAAAATATATCTGAGAAAAAATAAAGGAAACAATTCCATTTATAATAGCATCAAAAAAGAATAAAATACTTAGAAATAAATTTAACCAAATTAAAAAAAATTTACACTGAAAACTATGAAACATTGATGAAATAAATTGAAGAAGTTACAAATAAATGAAAAGATAGCTCATATTTATGGTTTAGAAAAATTAATATTGTTAAAATGACCATAAAGCCATAGCAATATACAGATTCAGTGCAATCCCTATCAAAATCTTAATAGCATTTTTTTACAAATATAAAAGGACAGTGCTAAAATTTTTATGGAACCACAACAGACTCTGAATAGATAAAATAATCTTGACAGGAAAAAAAAGTTGGAGGCATCATACATCACACTTACTGATTTCAAGTTACATTACAGAGCTATGATAATCAAAACAATATGGTGGTGGCATAAAAACAACACATGGACCAGCGAAACAGAGTAGAGAACCCAGAAATAAATCCAAGCATGTGTAGTTAGCTGATTTTCACAAAGGCACCAAGAAGACACCATAGGGAAAGGATAATCTCTTCAGCAATGGTGTTGGGAAAAGTGGATATCCGTAGGCAAAAGAAGGAAGTTAACCCCTTACCTTACACCATACACTCATGTCAAATCAAAAGTGAATTTAAAACCTGAATATAAGACTTGAAACCATACAATTCCTGAAAGAAAGCCTAAAGGAAAAGCTTCCTGATATTGACCTTGGCAATAATTTTTTGGATATCACCAAAACCACAGGCAACAAAAGCAAACCTGGACAAATGACCTGAAATCAAATTAAAACGCTTCTGCACAGCAAAGAAACTCATCAACAAAATTAGAAAATCCAAATGCTCTTTAAAGGTTCTCAAACAACAAGAGTAATTGAAAGATTAATATGAATCTTATTTATGCTTAGCCCAAAATCAATTCCATTGAAATATAAAATAACTAAAATCTTAAACTGTGATTAAGATAACCCTTCCCTACTATATCTTCTGACCTTATTACTTATATTCCTATTTCTCCATTGTCATATTTAATAATTATTTCTGTTCTATAACCATAATTTCCATCATGCTCTTTCTTTAGTTTAAGTTGATTCATCTTTTCTCCAATTTTTTTACTTATTTATTGGCAAGTGGGAATTAGCGAATATGTATTTTATTTAAAAAACTCTTGCAACCTATATCCCTTGAATTCCTAAAGTTAAAATATATGCATGTGTTCTTTGTATCTGAATAACCATTTGGCTTGTTACTTTTTGCTATATTTACTTTTTAACATTTGTTTTTTAATAATTATAGACCGACAGGACATCTCAAAAATAGTCTATAAAGTCCCTTGAGCCATTCACCCAGTTTCTCCCAATGAGGACATCTTACATTAATCTAGAATGAGATCAAAGCTGGGAAACTGGCATTGGCACAATATGGTTAACTGGACTACAGTCTTTATTCAGTTGTCACCAGTTTTTCATGCATATATTTGTAGGTGTGTGATGAGTGTGTGCATGTGCAGTTATATGCAATTTGATCCTGAGTGTTAGAACCACCACCATTGTTAGACAGATGAGTCATTGCTTTAGACCAGCGGTCCCCAAGCTTCTTGGCACCAGGGACTGGATACATTAAAGATGGTTTTTCTATGGACAGGGGTGGTGGAGATGGTTTTTTGAGATGAAACTGTTCCACCTCAAATCATCAGGCATTAGTTAGATTCTCATTAGGAATGTGCAACATAGATCCCTCACATGCACAGTTCACAATAGGGTGTGCACTCCTGTGAGAATCGAATACCATGGCTGATCAGACAGGAGGTGGAGCTCAGGCAGGAATGCTCGCTCACCTGCCGCTCAGTCGGTTCCCAATAGGCCACAGACCAGTACAGCTCCATAGCCCCGGGGGTGGGGGACCCGTGTTTTAGAGGATCTCCCACTGCAGCCAGTTATATCTCCATCCCTGTTCCCTGGCAACTACTTATGTGTTCTCAATCACTATATCTTTCTTATTCCAACAAAATTATATAAATGGGCCCATGTGGCATATACAATTTGAGATTGACTTTTTCATTAAGCATAATTCCCTGGATATTAGTTGTTACAAGCATCAGAGGTTTCTTCCTTTTCATTGCTGAGTAGTTTTCAATGGTACGGATGGCCTATGCTTTGCTTAACCATTCAGTCACTGAAAGACAACTTGGTTGTTTCTGGTTGAGGGCTATTCTGAGTAAAGCTGCTATGACCATTCATGACTAGATTTCTGTGTCACTATCAGGTTTCCTTTCTTTAGAACAAATGTCCAAAAGTGCAAATGCTGGGTTGTATAACAAGCATTTTTTAATTAAAAATCTGACAAACTGTTTTCTGGAATGGCTTTGTCACTTTCCATTTCCACAAGCAGTGTAGGAGTGAGCTAGTGGCCCTGCAGCTTCACCAGCAGTGGGTATTTTCACCTTGCTGGCAGATGTGTCCTAGTATTTCAGAGTGATTCTAATTTATATTTCCTTCATGGCTAAAGATATTGGGCATCTTTTCACACCCTCTGTAGCGAAATTGGTTGTTTGTACCTATTGCCAAGTTTCTAATTGGGTAGTGTGTTGTTTCTGTTGTTGTTTTATACTTCAGAGTTTTGAGAGTTCTTTAAGTTCTTTATATATTCTACTTACAAATTCGTTGACAAATTTGTTGTTCACAAGTATTTTCTCCAAGCTGTTACTTGTGTTTTCATCCTTTTTATGGTCCTTTGGAGAACAAACATATTTTAATTTTGAAGAAGTTCAATGTAGTAAATTTTTAATGTATGGATCATGCTGTTACTGCTACATCTAAGAATTCTTCACCTAGTGCAGGTGAAAATTTTCAAAATTGCTTTAGTTTTAATTGTTCTAGGCCTTTTGCCTTTCTATGCAAAGTCCAGAATAAGCTTATCTATCTCTACAAAAAAGTTCTTGCTGGGGTTTTGATAGGCATTACATTAAACCTGCAGATAAATTTAGGGAGAATTCACGTCTTTAATACGTTGAGTCTTCCAGTTTATGGACCCTGCATGTATTCTATGTATTTAGATCTTAGACTTCATCAGTGTTTTATAATTTTCAGCACTCAGACCTTTCACATGTTTGGTTTGATTTATACTTAAGTATTTCACTGTGTTTATTTTTCATCATCAGGTAACCGGAAGTGAAGTTCCGGTTAAAACTCTGCTTTTCAGACACAAAGGCTGCCGCTCCCCCTCTGCCTGGCTGCCACTCCCTCAGGAAAGCATTTGTAATTGCAAAGCATCTCTTTACCTGGGGAAAATTCCAGGCACTGAGGCAAGCTAGTGCATAGTCGTGTGCATGGGCTGTTTTTGAATGGGGAGGGGGCTACAGAACGTGGCGGCCTGGAGTAGGGTCTCTGAACAACAGCCACGGGCTCGCCCTCACCTTTCACAGCCTCTTCCTTTCATCCTCACTTAGGAACCACAGACTTTCTAGAAATACCTGGGTTGTCCTTAGGGTTTCTGTCAGTGGCTAAAGAGGCCATAGGTTTTACAATAGAATGAAGGTAACTTGAAGGACACAGGGAATCAGTCTCCAGTCTCCTTAAATGTTCCTTTGGATTCAGAGACACTTAAACCAGAGAGAAGGATGATCTCACAGCTCCTGTAAGGTACCGCGTGCCTACGCTTGGTTTGAGCAGCCATCTGGATGTGGAATTTTTGCTTTCATCAGCAGTTTCCATGTGCAGAACACATGTCCTGAAGGGCTTCGGGGTGTCCGGAAGTTGAGGTGCAACATGTTGCAGGGACCAGTGCATCATGAGTGAGGGAGACGCAAATCTCTGCACCCCGTGGGATCATCCACATGGCCTGTGACGCAGAGATGGCTCTGCAGCCTGAGAGTCTGCTCCCTGACAACCACAGGGATCTGGAATAGATAATCACACTTGTGAGAGTGCGTGTACATTCATATATGTAATTTTTGTCTGATTTGTGGTTCACTAGTTTTTATTGGAATTCCTTTCTCTATTTTATAATTACACTAGCTCTAGTTTTTCCTTGTGGACATGAAACCTGACCCTCTCAGTACTAATTAGAGATGTCTAATAGGAAAACCACACATTCTACCTGTGTCCACCACAATAAGCCTTTCCAGTAATTGATGTACTCCAGTGGGTCACATTTCATTACATGAGGTGACTTCATAAACCGATTTGACAGGTTATGTGACCACATGATTCATCAACTTCACAACCAGGTTTGGGTGGCACCTGGCGGAGCAGCAATGCAACCTTAAAGCGGGTGAGTAGGAAAGAGTAATTTGCATTATTTCATAAATAGTCAAATACTTTGATATCTACACTAGGAAAAAATGTAGCTGCAGCTCACATTCTCTCTCAGTGCATAAAATGGAGCCTTGTGTATCACAGACGAGCTAGGAATAGGGAAACATTTTAGACAGATATTCCATTTCCCACGGACTTTGGGGAAAAAGTAAATGCTCGCTCCCTAATTCTCAGTGAAGACTCTTGGTAGGACTTTCATTACGTAGAAGAATAAGACGGCAAAAAATCTTCACATCCCCTTTGTAAATCTCCTGAAGTCTTCTCTGTTAAGGAAAATGATGCCCACGTTACTACTTATAAAGTGATTCTACGTGGGAAAAACAGACAATATTCATGCTAATCATTTGCTGTGAAATTTGATTATTGGTAAATTGGATTTTGGTACTTTTTTGAAATTTGAATCAATATAGATGAATAATTATAATAATAAAAGATGTATTTTCTGGTTTGAATATGTTTTAAAATTAAGTTTCCCTAATAAAGAAATACACTCAGGATTCTATATCATCTAAAGGTAACATAATGCTATCAATTAAAATGGTTTTTATTACTTTTTAGAGATAACTTTTTAGGTAACACATTCCAAATATCATTTGTTCCACTCACTGATATTTACCAGCTAGTTGAGGTCTGATGAATAGATTTAGGAGACCAAAAATTTGGAGCAATATGCTATTAAAAAAAAATCTAGGATTTTTGTGTGGGTGTGAAAAAGCATTCTTTTCTTCAGCACCACTGACATAAAAGACAGATGATATAGAAATGTCCCAAAAGTCAGACTCATTGGAAAAAAAAGAATAAACAGGAACATGCCTGAATCCCCCACAGACGCTGCCAATTTTCCAATCCCTGGATGCAGTTCCATAATGCAATGAATTTCATCATAGCCCTATTCACCTAGGATATGAGTGCCTTGGAAGTATAATGAATCTGGGGTGATGTGGCTCCAGCCTCCAACCCTGAACAACCAGGAGACTCCTGGAGTCTAACTGATGCACCAAAACTCATGAGCCTGATCCCTGTCTCTGCATGAGAAGTAAACTGTTTGTGTTCTCTTTGATTTCTAGTACTGCTGTCAGAAGATGGCCCTCTGATTTGATGTTAGGAGCTCAGCTATTTCAGGGTGGTTCCCTCCCACCAGCACCCTCTGATGCATTCCTATCCATAATTCCCTGTTTTGGGGGTGGTTCCCTCCCCCCAGCATCCTCTGATGCATTCCTATTCATTATCCCCTGTTTTGGGGGTGGTTCCATCTCCCAGCACCCTCTGATGCATTCCTAGTCATTATCTCCTGTTTCAGGGGTGGTTCCATCCATCCAGCACCCTCTGATGCATTCCTAGTCATTATCCCCTGTTTCAGGGGTGGTTCCATCCACCCAGCATCCTCTGATGCATTCCTATTCATTATCCCCTGTTTTAGGGGTGGTTCCATCCATCCAGCACCCTCTGATGCATTCCTAGTCATTATCCCCTGTTTCAGGGGTGGTTCCATCCACCCAGCATCCTCTGATGCATTCCTATTCATTATCCCCTGTTTTAGGGGTGGTTCCATCCATCCAGCACCCTCTGATGCATTCCTATTCATTATCCCCTGTTATGGGGGTGGTTCCATCTCCCAGCACCCTCTGATGTATTCGTATTCATCATCTTCTAATCTTCCCCACACTCACATTGTTCTCTGAAGATTTTCTGCTCCTGGTTTTCCTCTTTCCCTACGTTTCTCTTGTCCTAAGCAGCCTCAAAGTTCCCAGGACTCACTCTCCACCACACCAGTCAACTACATGTAGCTGAGTCACGCCCTGCATGTTTATGTCCTGGGTTAGAATCCTGCCACCACTCTAATCCCTCACCAACATGTGTATTCATTGACCTCAGCCTACCATTTATCATCATTTCTTCTTTCTCTCCCATTACACCTGTTGTTTGACCTCACTGAGGCTTACATCATGCGCCCATGAGAGTATACATTCAACCCAGTGCCTCTGTTGTACCTACTCTGGAAAATGACACTGTGTTTCATGTAATACGTCTGCTGAGGAGCACCTACCTATTTTGCCATGTTGCTATCCCATTGCTTCCACCCATCAAATGCCAGCCCTTGATGATTTCATGTGCCTGCTTTCTCCGGGCAACACCAACAATTCCGAAAAATCACACAACTGTACAGATTGGTGCCTTTAAAATTCCTGATCTCCACTCTAAACTGGACAATTATCAATAATATTATCTGCTGACATTTATATATTTCCCTTGACAAATCCCACTCCCAAAGGCTAATTCAAAACTTTCTTCTTTCTTAAAACTTCAAACATGACTACCTTCCTAATCAGTCCAAGAAAGTCATGTCTTCTCAGAGCATATAGGCTGAAGATGGAAGCGTGAAACATCTCTGCTTACCTGAATGGCAAACGAAGATTAAAGAAAAAAAAACTTTTAGGAGAGAGGGGTGTGAAACACAGACATGAATCTCTACAAATTTCATGCAAAATAAAGAGCTGCTCAAATCGCTGAGCCCAGGAAGGTGCCATCCACATTGGTTGTGTGCAAAGATAAGCTTCAAGAACAAGACCAATGCCATGTCACACTTTTGATAAGAAATCAAAGCTGGGCAAGAGGAGTAACTGCATGCGTACACCATGTCTCAGAAAAGCCAACAGGAAGAGTGCAGGAAGACAAATGAATGTACATGGGCGTCAGCTTGACCAAAACTGATGACGGTTGAGTGCCAAGTGATCCCATAGAAATCTGCCTCCTTACAAACTACACGTGTGTCTCCAGCTCACCAAGCAGCTTGGAATGCAGAACAGTAAGTGGAGACATGTTCCAGACCAAGGAAGGCAAGAGGTTTCATGAGAAATCGTCCTGAGTCAACATACCTAAATTAAAATTTCCTCTGGCCTAGGGCAGGCCTCACTCTGTTCCTCCCTGCAAAATTCTTTAAAAATATCCAGATATGACTTTACATTCAAAATCATGAAAAAAGTAAAAGGAAAATGGAGTGAGTATAGGTAAAGACAGAATAAGAAGAGTCAACAATTCCAGAACCACTGTGTGAGCAGAGGGGCATTGAGGAAACTCATAAAGATTTGAAAAATAAATTTTAAAAGGATTAATTTAAAACCATGAATAGAATGAAAATAATTTTCAGTAGAGTCAAAGCAGATTCAACGTCCTTGACCCAGTTATGATAACTCAAGCTGTAGATGTTTCTGTGCTGTGATTCCCATTTATAAAAACAAGCATTAGCAGCTCCGAAAGACAGAATACAACGAACAACTCATAGGAGTGACAGGAAGAGAAGATGAAAAGATATGGCCTTACAAATTATGTAATCAAGGTTCCAGTTAAAGTGGACTGTATTATGGCAAGGAAACAAAAGATGTCATGATTCTTTTTATAAAACCAACATAATTGTGATACCAGAACCTGTCAAGGACACACACACACACACACACACACCCCGACCATCACCACAACAACCAACAGAACAACCTCACTGCAAGTATCAGTGTAAAATTCCTCAGTACATTATTAATAGGGAGAATTAAGCAGTGCTTCAAATAACTAACGAGGTTCAAGGATAAAAATATTCAATTATATGTATTTATTAACTAATCAATTAAATGTTAACAAAGTAATATAAATCATTGCAATTGATGTTAGTGTGGTATTTATGCTTAAACAAAAATACTCTTAAAATGAACATATAAATATCTTCCAAAATATAAAAATGTATGGCCAAATGTGTAGACAGATGCATCTTGAAAGATAAGAGCTGTGTTCTATATTGAGCAATAGCTTCTAGTTATCCTTTAGCTAATTTGGCCATGGTCAGAGCCCAGAGAACTAGCAGCATGGAGGGTTCATGTTAGCCCTCAGTGCAGACAAGAGCTCGAAATACAAAGTCAGAGTAAGTCCCATTTCAACAAATCGGAGCTCACGCCAGATCATCTCGAGGAAGTAGGCAAACTAAAGAGTGAAAGCAGAAAGATGTACAAAAGGGACCCCCAGGGGTTCCTGGCCTTGACCCATCCACAGCTATCAAGGAACCCTCGGGAGAGCCACGTGATAGGACACCCCAGGTAATGCTGAGGATCTTACAGCAGAAAAGAATCGTCCTGACTTCCTGCCAGGATTCTGGGAGGAAGCTGCTGGGGCGATCCCAACATCCACAGGGGTCAGCTGTCACCCAAGGGAAACGGTGATGAGAAGCTGTGGACAGAGGGTGCCTGGGGTCCTTCCCTCACAGGCAGTGAGCGTTGTAGAGGGTCCCTCCTTCTTCAGAGATGGAGAGAGAAGGTAATGACCACCACAGGAAGGCTATCAACACCAGGAAGGGAGCACCCACGTGCATCGGGCTGGTGGTGTGCCAGGCACGGTTGGAAATATTTTATATACAATAATTTACTTTTAATAGCAGGACTTTGAGCTGGTCTTATTTTTATTTTCATTTTACAGACTCTCGCCTTCTATGTGCTCATGCACTGTGATAATGCATGCTTTTCGTCATTCCTCTTGGCCCATGGCCTCCTCAACATGCATTCTATGCACACCTTTATCACCTGCTTTTATCGCCTGAGTATTTTCTAGTTCAGCCTCTCAAAATAGATACACGTTGGCACATCTCCTCTTTGTTTGCCAGCCGAGATCATGGACATGGGCCAGCCCATGGTCTGGCTGCCCTTGGTTCAAGTCTGTTCCAATCAACAAAGGACTGGAGCATTAGTCTTGGAATAAAATGAGGCAGTCTAGGTCTTCTCCATCAACAGGGCAGTGGGAAAAATGGTCACCCTGTCTGGCACAGCCCGTGCAGACTTTATTTTAAAGATGAGGAAGGTAATACAGAGAGGAGAAGCAATAGGTGAAAAGTCATCACTAACTCACAAACCTGGTTTCAGCATCTTGAAAACTATAGAGTCGTTATCTGAACTAGATGTCTAAAACAGACGACCACTTTCCACTGTGACATTTTGACATCCCTTAACCCCTTTCTGGCTCATCTCTCCTTCTAGTAATAACAGTTTATGATTTATAACATTGTATCTTTATTTTTTAAATAAATCTGAAGTAGTGAAATAGGCTTCTATCTCTGAATCATGTAAAAGGTAGCTGTTGGAGACCATGAAGAAATACTTTTGCCGGGCGGGCGTGGTGGCTCATGCCTGTAATCCCAGCACTTTGGGAGGCTGAGGCGGGCAGATCACCTGAGGTCAGCCTGAACAACATGGAGAAACCCTGTCTCTACTAAAAATATTTAAAAAATAGCTGGACGTGGTGGCGCATGCCTGTAATCCCAGCTACTAGGGAGGCTGAGGCAGGAAAATTGCTTGAACCTGGGAGGCAGAGGTTGCGGTGAGCCAAGATCACGCCATTGCACTCCAGACTGGGCAACAAGAGCGAAACTCCATCTCAAAAAAAAAAAAGAAAGAAAGAAAAGAAAGAAAGAAAGAAATACTTTACACTCGGCGTTGCTTTCCTCTCTAAAAGAGAAAAGAGTGTTTTCATACACCTACCCCCCACCTGCCACATCAAATACTGTCAGAAAATACGGTCTGATTTTTACTCAATACTTTGGAGAAAGAAATTTTAGTAACATAAAGGTCTCAGTCATGTTAAAAAATTTAATTTACAAATGATTTACCAAGTTTAGAAGGATGTTCTCTCTTCGACTATAGTTACTTCTAGGACAGCTAATTTAAATGTATAAATTGACTTAAAAACAGTATTAGATAAGTTTATCTGTTTTCTAGATAGCTGTCAACTGGTCAATTCATATTCAGTAGTTGATCTAAGTGAGAAAATAACCAGCAAATAAAATCCCCTTGTCCAATACAAAGTAGGCTTTCAGATTAGCAACATTCTTGGAGATCTCCTTGTTAAGAACACTGTGAATACAATATGAAGTTCTACACAGGCAGTCTCTGAGATGACACATTCTCATTTTGAGTATTTTAGGAAATTGAGACTGTCTTATATATAAAGAAACCAAAAAATATTTAAAGAAACTGTTTTCTAGATAACCCTTTATTCTCATTTATTTGAGAATACAGAGGGTCCATGTGATAGAAATTATACTCATAATTATTTAATCTCTTCTGGTATTTCCTTATGAGTTGTTCAAATGAAATTATAAATGAATTAAATCAATTATGTGAAAGTAATAGCAATCACTCAAAATGCTTTATCTCTGAATGAGAGTAAATTGTTTCAAAAAGCTTAGCCAACATCTTTGAAAAATGTTACACCTTGTTTCCTTCTAACAATCCAGGAAATTTCTATTTAAAGAATTGTTAAATGTAAAATTATTTCAAAAAGAGGACCCTGGAGATATTTTTTTAAGTTGAACACATACTGTGTGTTTAATTTGTGTAGATGTTAAGAGAGATAATCCCTTTATTTATTTATTTATTTATTTATTTATTTATTTATTTTGGAAGAAACTGCAGACACACCTAATGCACACAGATGGAGCTCTAATTGATTTGTGCTTGTTCTCAATTTACAACTTCTTTAAAATCAACAGTAGCACATTCCAAAGTTTAGCTTGGAGTGCCCTCTGCTGTTCTTAAGACATTAATACAAACACAGGTTAAATTTATTTTTCTATTTAAAAGAACAAATTGTTGATAGCCTTATAACTTTAACCATCTAATCATGAATGTATGCTTTCTACAGGGTCCTTGGAAAAGTGATTGCTTAGTGAATTATAACATATCTAATTAAAAAGTCTTCCCAGTTAGAAGATAGGTAGATGATGATGATAATAGACAGATAGAAAGATAGATGATAGACAGTTAGATAGATGATAGATAGATGGATAGATACTGAGATAGATTTGTATTACAAAACCAGTATTCCAAGCTTACATCTCCAATTTTTGATATAAAGATAAATTTTCCAGTGTCTGATATTAAGCTGGATGTTGTAACTAATATAATGTAGCACTGGATTTAACTGTGTCCCCTTAAAAATGCATATATTGAAGTTCTAACCCCCAGTACCTCAGAATGTGACCTTATTTTGAAGCAGGTTCATTGCAGGTGTCATTACTTAAGATGAGGTCATACTGTAGTAGCATGGGCCCTAATCTGATATGTCTGGTGTCTTTACAAAAAGGGGATATTTAAACACAGAGACACACAGAGAAGCACACAGAGAGAACACCATGGAAGGCCGAGGACTGAGGGGATGCGCCTACAAACCAAGGAACAGCAAGGATTGCCAGCGAACCTCAAGGAGGGGAGGGGCCCGGAGCAGATCCTGCCTCACAGCCTCAGAAGGAACCTGCTGCCATCTTGATTTTGGACTTCTGGCCTTTAGAACTGTGAGATAATACACTTCTGTTGTTCTAAACCACCAAATTTGCGATACTTGGCAATGCCAGCCCTGGGAAACTAATACCAATGCAAAGTTAGAAATGCAAAATTAGTGTCGCATTATGATTGAGAAAATTCGAAGCCCAGTGCAACAATCCCATGCGATGGTGCCAGGGGTGAGCCGGGAGCTCTGCAGCTGCTCCCTGCAGGGATGCTCTACAATCCTGCCGGGTCAGGCCCTCATCACCACTAACCACGCAGGACGCTCAAAGACACAGGTGGGGTGGTTAGAAGGGGCTGATCTTGAAACGCAGATGTGGCTGATCACTGAAACTGCCTCTTCTGCAGGCCCATGATGATTCTGCTAGCTCACGTGCAGGTACACATTCACATGCATGCATGCACACACATGCACAGACGCGCACACACACATTGTGCATATTACTATCAGCATTTTGGTCAAAACCATTCAACGTGTCTCTAGGAAGTTCCAAACTTTCCCACATTCTCTTGTCTTCTTCCAAGCCCTGCAAGCTGTTCCAACCTCTGCCCATTACTCAGCTCCAAAGTCCCCCACTCTTCTGACAATTTTCTATATTAGTTCGTTCTCACACTGCTATAAAGAACTACCTGAGACTGGGTAATTTATGAAGAAAATAAGTTTAATTGACTCAGTTCTGTGGGCTTAACGGGAAGCATGACTAGGAGACCTCAAAAACTTACAATCATGGCAGAAGTCAAACAGATAGCAAGCACCTTCTTTACATGGCAGCAGAAGACAGACAGTGAGGGGCAAGTGCCACACACTGTTAAACCATCAGATCTCATGGGAACTCTCTCACTATCACAAGAACAGCAAGGGGGAAATCAACCCCCAAGATCCAATCACCTCCCACCAGGACCCTCCTCCAATTCGACATGAGATTTGAGCAGGGACACCCATTCAAACCATATCAGCATATACCGTAGATATTAGGTTACGTGAGTGAGCATCTATGAAGAAAATTTCTTGACATGACATTGCTAGCAAAAGCATGTGTACTTTTTAATTTTTGAAAGTTAATAACAAAGAATCCTCCCGAAGGCTGTGATAATTTCTACTCACTTCAACCATACACGAGAGTGTCATCAAAAGCAAAAATTGACAAATGAGATCTATTAAAACTAAAGACCTTCTGTATAGCAAAAGAAACTATTAATAGAGTAAACAGACAACCTACAGAATGGGAGAAAATTTTGGCAAACGATGCATCTGAAAAGGTCTAATATCCAGCATCTATAAGGAACTTAAACAAATTTACAAGAATAAAACAAACAGACCCATTAAAAAGTAGGCAAAGAACATGAACAGACACTTTACAAATGAATACAGACATGCAGCCAAAAAGCATATGAAAAAAAAAACTCGGTGTCACTGATTATTAGAGAAATGCAAATTAAAACCACAATGAGATACCATCTCATACAAGTCAGAATGGATATTATTAAAAAGTCAAAAAACAACAGATGCTGGTGAGGTTGTGGAGAAAAGGGAACACTTATATACTGTTGATGGAAGTGTAAATTAGTGCAACCATTGTTAAAAGCAGTATGGCCATTTCTCAAAGAGCTAAAAGCAGAAATGCCTTTCAACCCAGCAATCCAATTATGGAGCATATATCCAGAGGAATAAAAGTCATTCTACCATAATGACAAATAGACATGAATACTCATTGCAGCACTCTTCACAATAGTAGAGACATGGAATCAGCCTAAACGCCCATCAATGACAGAGAGAATAAAGGAAATGTGGTACATATATACCATGGAATACTACACAGCCATAAAAAAAAGAATGAGATTATGTCCTTTGCAGGAACATGTGTGGAGGTGGAGGACATTATCCATAGCAAACTAACCCAGGAACAGAAACCAAATATTGCATGCTCTCACTTATAAGTGGGAGCTAAATGATGAGAACACATGGACACAAAGAAGAGAACAACAGACATTGGGGCTTCCTCGAGGGTGGAGGGTGGGAGAAGAGAAAAAAATAACCACTGGGTACTAGGCTTAATACCTGCGTGACAAAATAATCTGTCACAAAACCCCTGTGACTCTGACTTCTTTGCCAGGTTTATTCTCAGATCTGATTCCTGCCATGATCCCTCGTGGAACTGTGGTACTTTCAGAAGAATGTGGAATCTGCGTTTGTAATTATAACCCTGCTAGAATGATTACTTGATTAAGGTTCACTTTACTCCCAGCCTGTAAACTTGAGATCAGCTTATTCGTACTTAAATGGTAGCACTGGCTTCCATGCTGTGCCTGCTGTCAGTAGGTACCGGGGTAATAGGGAGTAAACCAGCAAGTTCTATGTTCTGAAAATCCGCTCGAGAGCCCATGTTAGCTGGAAAGGTTTGGGGAAATAAATTACTGTCTTAGTTCATTACGGTTGCCATAACGAAATACCAAAAACTGGGTGGTTTATAAACAACAAAATTCATTGCTCACAGTTCTGGAGTCTGCAAGTCTAAGATCAACGCAGGGGCAGTGCCTGGTGGGGGCTTCCTGGTTCACAGATGCTAGCTGTCCTCTGTCTGCGCCATCACGTGGTAGAAAAAAACAAGGGCGTCCTTTGTCTCTTTAATAAGAGAACGAATTTCATGTACCAGGGTTCCGCCCTCATGACCTTCCACGTACGAGCGTCCCGCCCTCATGTCCTTCCGCGTACGAGGGTCCCGCCCTCATGTCCTTCCGCGTACGAGGGTCCCGCCCTCATGTCCTTCCGCGTACGAGGGTCCCGCCCTCATGACCTTGCGCGTACGAGGGTCCCGCCCTCATGTCCTTCCGCGTACGAGGGTCCCGCCCTCATGACCTTGCGCGTACGAGGGTCCCGCCCTCATGACCTTTCGCGTACGAGGGTCCCGCCCTCATGACCTTCCGCGTACGAGGGTCCTGCCCTCATGACCTTCCGCGTACGAGGGTTCCGCCCTCATGACCTTTTCACCTGCCGGAGGTCCTGCCTCCTAGCCCCATCACCTTGCGGGTGAGGATTTCAACAGATGAATTTGGCGGTGGGGGGATGTAAACATTCCGATCGCAGCAGCCACCCACCTATCACCTTGGTCTGGGGTGTGGCAGGCATGGCCAGGGCTCAGCCAAAGCCAGGCTCCAGCTGCTTGTGGAGATAACAAAGGCTTCTGTGGGCTCATCTACTTCATTGTGACGAGGTCGAGGCTGTAAGGGGCCAAGTGGATGATTTAGCTCAACAGCTAAATGATGTTCTGGGAGAAAGGGACTGAGGCTGCTGTGGACAGTGTTCATCTCGGGCTTCGAAGTATCTATTCCAGCTTCCTAAGGGCTCACCCTTGTCCTGGGGTGAAATGATCCTCCCACCACGCCCACAGCCCACGGTGGAGGGGTCATTCCTGGCACCTCCTCCCGCAATCGGATTACAAGGGTTCCCAGGCCGAGTCCACTCCGCGGCTTCGTGAGAGGTGGGATGTGGGCAGAGCTCAGCCGCCTGCACCCGCTCTCTCAGGGCCCTTAGTGTTGAGCAGCAGTGGGAGAACCGTAAGGCTGGCTGGAGGCGTAGGTGGAATCCTCCGTATAAGTCTCAGCTGTCCTCTTCAGTCAACTGTGTGCGCCTGCTGCACCTTTCCCGGCATGGCCGGTTCCCACCACCCCACCCCCTCCCGCCCCCGTCAGCCAGAGACCCTTTTCCTTTAACTTCTTAGATCAATGTGAAGTCAACGTCTAATGGACCCGAGTTCAGGCAAGAACACACACTAGTTGTTCCAGGGAAGAATCTCATGGTGAAGCAGTAGTGAGCGTCCAAGCAACTCCCAGCCTCAGGGATCTGACTGCGGGGTCCAAGCAACCTCAGGGGTCTGACTGTGGGGCTGCTTCTGCCACGACTCCTGGCTGGCGATGGGGCTGTCAGCGTGTCAGCCAACCATGCATTGCAGATGCACTTTGAAGAAAATTAATGTACCTGGGTACTTATGGGACTCCCTGCATGAGTGGGTATAATTGAAATAGCCGGGACATCAAAAAGCTGGAACACTGGGAGCCTGGCCCTAGGGTGGTGGAGGCCACAACGGAACCCCCAGCCGGTTGGAAAGAGGCTTCCTATGCTCTCCTTTCCATGCCACTGCGGAAGTGTTAGGGAACAGGAAGACCAGGGCATCGCTAAGTGAATAATAACAAGCATGCGTGCAGCGTTCACGATATCCCAGGCTCAGTGAGCCTTTTACTCAGGGTCTCATGTGATGCTGAAAACAGTCCCACGAAGTTTAGAAGCCTGTGCACACGAAGAGATGTGGTGTTTCCCTATTGATCCAGACTGCATGCTGACCTGTTCCTGCCGGGGCTGCGCTCCTCCTGCTTTGCCCTGGCTCTCCCGTTCTGTACTCCCTCTCCTGCCGGGAATTCCTGGAAGCACCTTTTATTCACAGTGCCTGCTTTCAATAGATACAAATACAATTTGCATCTTATGTAGTCCATTCCACACAATTGAAAATATAATGTAATAAAAATCAGAAAAGTAAATCCAATAAAGTCTGTAACACATATTAGGGCCTCAATAAAGGGACCCTAGGAGGGTGGGGAAATGGCTTTGGTTTTTAACTGTTCCCCTTTTGAGCTTGATGCTGTTAACTTAGTACAATCTATCAATAAATATTGTCATCAAGAAAATATTGAAGGTGTACCTGAGTCACAGGGGAGGAGGTGCAGGGCTTCTGAGAAAATGTCCTTCGGTCACCAGCCGGTGAACAATGGGACTCGTTATTGTCCCCTCGCCCTGCATACCACCAGGGGGCACTGATGAGCTGAGAAAGACTTTGTGGTCCAAAAAATGTACCAAATGAAAAGACCACTTCCCAGCCTCTGTAATAAAGGTGAAAAGCAGACAGGGAATTTAGTCAAGACCTTATTCAGATGGCGGGAGGAGAGGGGGCGGAACAGCCAGTGTTGACAAGAGTTTTATCCAAACCAGTTTAATATCTTTAAAAAAAAAAATGTTGGGCAATTTTTTTTTTGAGATGGAGTTTCACTCTCATTGGCCAGGATGTCAATTTTTACTTCTGATAATTTTCTTCTCACTACTGTCCAATCAAGTTTAGCTTAAAGCTGCCTTCTTACATATTTTCAATTTCTCCTAAAGGTTTTTTGGTACATTATAAACTATAACTGTGTAAACAGACCGTAGCCCATACACTGAGTTTGGCCAATCAAATGTAGCCAACTCTTTGAACCTTGTTCTAATAAGGCCAACACCAAGCTGTAACCAATCTAGCTGTTGCTATACCTCGCTTCCTTTTTCTGTCCATAAATCTTCTTCCACCACGCGGCTGCACTGCAGTCTCTGAGCCGACCCTGACTCAAAAGGCTGCCTGATTCATGAATTGTTCGTTACTCACTTAAACTCCTTTAAATTTAATTTGGCTGAAGTTTCTCTTTTATCAATACTTTTTAAAAATCTCCAAATGGGTTATTCTCTTTTATCCCCTAATTAGATTTTATTCTCTTTTATCCCCTAATTAGATTTTATTCTCTTTTATTCTCTAATTAGATTTATGTATATTCCCTAATAAGATTTTATTGGGGAAAAAAAACAAAAAACCTTTTTAATCATCTTTTTTGGACCAGGATGTACAAGGTCACATCCATAGATGCGTAGTTGGTTTTCCCAGTGCAAATTCATAGGTGCTGGGCAAAATGGCCTCGTGTAGGGCTCAGAACTCCAGCCCTGTGAGCACCATTGTTCTAGAAAGATCTGTGTTCTAGGAAGAACACATAACCATTTCTAGAACCTTTGTTCTAGAAAGAACAAAGAACCATTGTTCTGTGGTTCTAGAAAGGTGCTTCCACAAATCCCCGACCAGGGGATGAAGCACAGAAAGGCAGAACAAGAGAAAAGCAGGAAGAGCGAGGCTGCTGAGCGCCACAGCAGGAGTGGGTCAGAATACAGCCTGCAGGGTCAGCACCCTGGAGGAGACGCAGGTCTGAGAAGAAGCGGCTTTCCCCAAATCCTCAGCCTTCACTGACCGCCTCTCTCCTGACAGCTAGGACGATGCAATTTAACTCCTTGTTATTTACTGCTGAGTTATCTAACATAATTTCAGGACTGGTCTAGACTTCCAGAGCCCACTAACTCACATGAGGCATGAGAACCCAGCAATCTGTGCACTTAATGTCTCCGACGCTGCATTCGGGCTCTGAAACCCTCATGGCCCTGGGTCTCCCCGGTTGCTTGGAGGGCCCTGCATTCTGCATCAGGGCATTTTGTGCCAGCCCTGTACTGTTAAGTACTAGACAGACTTTCTGGACACATAGGATGGGGCTTCTCCTGAGCTTCAGGACAGATGCAGGGAAGTGCTGTGCCTCCTTCCCAAGAAATGGGTGTGTGCTTGGCAGGACTGGGTCTAAGGCTTGCCTTCCTTGTGCCACTCTTCCTGGGAGTGAGTTCATGTGGAAACATCTCCGACCCACCTAGAGTAACCAACGGGCACACCAGCGTGAACAATACAGCGTCTGGCAAAAGAGAAGCCATGTGCGGGTAAGCTATGTGTGCCTTTGTGCCTTGGGGTCTCCATCTGAAGCTTCATTTAGTGGCTGAACATTGAAGCAGTGGAGGACTCACAAACTCATGTGCAAAGTCAGCTACTCCATGAAAGCCCTCGGGACCACGGAGGTCAGGATGCCAGGGACTGTCTCTGCCAAAGCTCCCTGTGGGCCAGGCTGCATCTTCCTGCAGTGGACACTGTCTGGCCCACAGCTTCTTCTTCACTGCAGTGGGGTCAGGGAGGAAGCCCACTGTGACTTGTCCCCACCTAGATTGTTAGCACTGGTGTCCTGGCCTTCAATAGCAGCACCCATCTCCCTCTCTGGAGAGGACAGACACCAAAGGATGCTGAACAAAGCACAGGACCTGCACGGAGAGGACCAGGTTTAAACATAAAGGCACTGATATGGTTTGGCTCTGTGTCCCCAGCCAAATCTTATCCTGAATTGTAATCTCCATAATCCCCACCTGTCAAGGGCGGGACCAGGTGGGAGGTGATTGAATCATGGGGGTGGTGTCCCCCCATGTTGTTCTTGTGATAGTGAGTGACTTCGCAGGAGATGTGATGGCTTTATAAGGCAGTTTTCTCTGCTCTTCCTCGCTCTCTCTTTCTTGCCGCCACGTGAACGAGGTCTTTGCTTCCCCTTAAACTTCTGCCATAATTGTAAGTTTTCTGAGGCCTCCCCAGCCATGTGGAACCATGAGTCAATTAACCCTCTTTTCTTTATAAATTACACAGTCTCATGCAGCTTTTTATAGCAGTGTGAGAACTAACTGATACATGTACTTCTGGGTACCAAGAGATGCCAGCTACAAATACTATACCATAAATTTAATTCTATATGAAATGCTTAATAGGAATTGGCTTTTAAAAGAATTATATGATGCAGATAAACTCAAATTGAAAAATAGTCTGCAAATGGTGGCACTCTTCAAAAGCACCAATATGGTGAAAGATAAACAATGGCTAGAGAACATTACAGAATAAAGGAGACTAAAGAACATGGCAACTAAATGCAATGTGTGAAAAAAATTACCATAAAGATGCCACTGGCATATTGGAAAAGCTTGAATATAGATTGTGTATTAGATATTAGTTTGTATTGATGTTAAATTTTCTGAGACTAATAAAGAAACTTAGGTAATTTGAGAGAATACTCTTTTTTGTGAGATACATGCTAAAGATCACAGGAGTGAAAGATTATGACACCTGTGATTTACTCTCAAATAGTTCTTCCAATCAGCAAAACAACTACATGTGAGTTTAACTGTGTATTCATAGGTGGGGAGGGTGATGGTTCAAATGCAGCGACATTTTGAAAAGAATATCATGTGGACAATGTGTTTCAATCCTTCGGCAAAATTCAGTAGATTTGCATTTCCAAATCGTGAGTGTCCTGGCATAGGAGAGAAATGAGAAGAGACCAATGAGGGCAAAAGGCGACAATACAGCAGAGAAGGCAATTCTGAATTTTTCTTAAGTGAAAATGGAATTAAAGAGCTTTTCTTTAAAAAAAAAAAATTAATGTCCAAATGGAACAGATCTGATGATAAATTTCTAATTTTTAAAGTTTTAGTTAGCTTGATTTTTCATCTAAAACAACTCATGAATTTCGCAAATTTTGAACAGAATTCCCAAAGCCTGGAATGAAGCTGTAGGGTCCCAGCCGTGTCTTGCTACTCATCTCTCACTTTTGCTGCTAGCCAAGAAGAGGGTGGAGAAGCTTTCACAGGAGGGAAGGGAAGCTGAGGAAGAGGGGGCTCCGTCATAAAGAAGCAGTGACAGGGGACCCCTTAGAGAAGCCAAAGAGGGAGAAGAGATAAGGAAGACAGAAACCAGCACAGGCCCGGGAGCCCCCCTGGCCACAAGATACAGGGCCCAAATGACGCTGCCTCCCCATAGGCTGCAGCACCCGGGAGGCTCCAAAGGCCTGGCCCCACCACCCAGCCCCACGGCCGTATGTTCAGGAGTCATCCAATTAGGCTGAGCTCAGCTTGCTTCTGATGGGGAACGGAATCCTTCACCCATGTTTGGAAGTCAGTTGACTAGAGATTTAGCCTGGAGACAGGTGGGTTTTCCTGATTTGAGCCTGGAAATGTGAACCAGGAGGATTTGGTTATCATCTCCATACAGCAAGTGTGAGCCATCTGGGACTTTGTACCCAGGTGTTCCCCAGCCAAGGGGACATGTGCCTACTGTGCTGTGTGAGTGTGAACGGGGCAGTGGGCCGCAGCACCTAGCAGTCATGGCTGGGGAACTCCTCCTTTCCTCCCAAATGCTTCAGCCACTCCCTAGTGTCAAGTTCCATTAGGGACTCATTTAAAGGTAGGAGTCTGAGATTCTCTTATTCTACTTCCAGTTTACAACGGGAAAGCTGAAATCCTAAAAGAAGTGCCTCCCAATGTCACCCAGGAAGTGGTTACTAGGCTCAAAGCTTCCCAAACTCTAACGTGCATGCGTGTCCTCTGCAGATTCTGAGTTCCCAGGCAGGGGCGAGGCCTGAGGTTCTGCAGGTCTAACCGGCTCCAGGGCTGCTGCCGCCTTGGGGGCCGCACTTGTTCCATGGGACTGCCAGCCTCACCCTGAGACGTTCACTCCTGCTCAGCACAGTTGGACATGTAGTAAGTACTCAGGAAATCAATGTTTAATGAAAGTCCAAGGCTAGTCCTGAAGTCCCACACAGCGAACTTTTCTTAAATGTTACTTTGTAATGCTTTTGTAAAAATTCTGTTGTGGTAAGAACACCTACCATGACATCGCCCCTCTTAACAGGTTGTGAAGTGTCCACTACAACAGTGTTAACTGTTGGCACACCAGACCTCTAGAACGTATCCATCTTGTAGAACTGAAATTTTGTACCCATTGATGTCCTGATATTTAAGAAATGCACAGTTGCTTTTTTCAGTTTGTTAAAGCAAACTGCATATGGCCAGAGAAGAACTCCGTATTTCTATACCTGAGTCCTTTGGATGAACTGCAACCTAACTTAATAGGTAGACAAGATTGAAAACAGAATTTAGGAGTATGTGCCTGTAACAATCGCTGAGTCTTGGCCAATCCCAGCAGCCGTACTTCAACCACTCATATGCTTCTGAGTATTCAAACTGTGTTCAAATAAGGGAAATGACAACCTGTAACCAATCCAGCTGTTTCTGTAGCTCATTTCTGTACCTCACTTTCTGTACCTCACTTTCTGCATGTCATTTTACTTTTTTTGTCTATAAATGTGTTCTGACAACAAGGCATCCCTGGAGTCTCTGAATCTGCTGTGATTCTGGGGGCTGGCCAATTCACAAGTAGTTCATTGCACAATTAAACTCCTTTAAACTTAATTCAGCTGAAGTTTTTCTTTTAACAAGCTAAATCTTGATTCTCGACAGAAGCAGCTCTGTCTTCAATTTATTTTAGTGTCATCATACCAAGTAGAACAAAGCACCATCAGTCCTCAACAAACTCCTGTGCATGAAGGACTGAGGAGCTCTGGCAGTCCTCTCCATAGGAACAATTAGAAGTCTTTGCAGATAATTTTGGAGAAACTCCAATAATTGAGAAAGAATAAGGATGCTTAAAAGAAAAGGCAAGAAAGTGGAAACTCTTTACAAAACTCTTTATAAAATTAAGACACTCGAAGAGTGAAGCACGATGTACTGTGCGGGTTCTAGACGTGAGACACTGCTGGGGTGCATGTCTGTGTAGCTCACAACTTCAAACCCAGCAGCTCAAAACCACAATGCTCCAGAACTGGGCTGTGTAGCTCAAAGTCTCTCACAGGCACAACAAAGTTCTAGGCAGATGCGGCAGGCATCCCCAGGCCTGGCTGAGAGGGGACCCCACCAAGCTCAGGACATGAGGGCTGGCTCAAGCTTGCCTCGGGGTGCAGGTAATCTGACTAGCAGCACATCATCCTCCGTCTCCTCAACTCCATCTGGCAAAGGGGAATTTAAACCTCAGCCCAGAGAAGTGACGCAAAGCTGGCTTCCCCAAGCCCTTTCCACCCCAACCTGTCCTGTGCCACAGAGCCCACGGGTGTAGTGCACCTGTGGCTGCAAAACACCTCGCTTAGACACACACACACACACACACACAGAATCACAGCCACAGACATATACACAGTCACAGTAACACATGGTCACACACAGTCATACACACAGAATCACACAGTGACAAACGCAGAGTCACACAATCACACACACTGTCATGCACACTGTCACACTCACAATCACACCCAGCCATACAATCACACAACCACACACAGTCATACATACAGAGTCCCGTTCACAGTCACATACAAGCACACACTCACAGTGACAAACACAGCCACAGTGGCAGTCACAGAGTCACACTTACAATCACCCGCAGAGTCACACAGAGACACAGTCACTCACAGTCACAGCCACGGACACACACACAGTCACGGGAAATCACACACATTGTGACACTCACAATCATACAAACAGTCACACAGTGACACACAATCACACATTCAGTCACACACAGAGTCACACACACACACACACACACACACACACGTAGCTGATGTTGTCAAAAACCAAACAGAACTAGCCCCATCTCCGAGCTTTCACCTCTTGACTTTTTGTTTCCTGCCCCCTGTAGCCCTCAAATCAGGAGTCACGTTCTCACACCCAACACCTGTGTTTGAGGGTCCAGTTACCTCCTTGGTTCCTCCCACTTTGCCCAACTGCCAGGCCCAGCCTCCCCTGCCCTCTGGCCCAGTCCTCCCGTGCTGCTGTGGTCTGACTGTGTTCCCCAGAATTCATGTGTTGTATTAGTCAGGGTGTTCTAGAGGGACAGAACTAAGAGGATGCATATATACAAAGTGGAGTTTATTAAGTATTAACTCACATGATCACAAGGTCCCACAATAGGTCGTCTGCAGGCTGAGGAGAAAGGAGAGCCAGTCCAAGTTCCAAAACTGAAGAACTTGGAGTCCGATGTTCGAGGGCAGGAGGCATCTAGCACAGGAGGAAGATGTAGGCAGGTTGGCTAGGCCTGTCTAGCCTTTTCACATTTTTCTGCGTGCATTATATTCTAGCCACACTGGCAGCTGATTAGATGGTGCCCACCCAGATTAAGGGTGGGTCTGCCTATCCCAGTCCACTAACTCAAATGTTAATCTCCTTTGGCAACACCCTCACAGACACACCCAGGATCAATACTTGGCATCCTTCAATCCAAGTTGACACTCAGTATTAACCATCAGATGTGTTGAACCTTATTCCCCACTATGGGAGTATTAAGAGATGGAATTTTCTGGGAAGTGTTTAAATCATGAGGGTTCCACCCTGGTGAAAGGATTAACGCTTTAGAAAAAGTTGGCGAGAACTAGCTAGGCCTTTCAGTCTCTGTCCCTTCTGTCAGGTGAGGATGCAACATTGGTCCCCTCTAGAGGACACAGAAACAAGGTGCCATCTTGGAAGAAGAGACTGGGCCTCACCAGACACCAAACCTGCAGACACTTTAGTCTTGGACTTCTAAGTCTCCAGAACTGTAAGGAATAAATTTCTGGGTTTGTTTGTTTGTTTGTTTTTTGAGACAGAATCTGGCTCTGTCACCCAGGCTGGAGTGCAGTGGCGCAATCTCGGCTCACTGCAAGCTCTGCCTCCCGGGTTCACGCCATTCTCCTGCCTCAGCGCCTCCTGAGTAGAGGCTGAGTAGCTGGGACCACAGGCACCAGCCACCATGCCCGGCTAATTTTTTTTGTATTTTTAGTACAGACGGGGTTTCACCATGTTAGCCAGGATGGTCTCGATCTCCTGACCTCATGATCCGCCCACCTCGGCCTCCCAAAGTGCTAGGATTACAAGCGTGAGCCACCGCACCCAGCCTAAATTTCTGTTTTTTATAAATTACTCAGTCTACGGTATTTCACTGGAGCAGCATGAACAGACTAAGACACGTGCCTTTCTTGGACATGGAGAAGTGGCCTGTGCTGGGTGTGGACAGGCATCTCACAATGATGCTTGTGCCTGCCGAGCTCCCATAGCCCACTGCCTCTGGGGCTCTTGGAGTCGCTCTTGTGCTGTCTCCTTACTCTTGTTTTAAGAAGATAATCCCGAGGAGTCTGAGCTTGCCTCACCTCACAGTATCTCCAGTGGATTCTACCCTAAGACTCTATCTGGGGCCATTCTTTGTCACTAGCAAGGTTCCCTCCACTCCATCTCACAGACTGAGCAGGTGTCCTTGTGACCTTACCAGCTGTGATGCTGGAATCCTCCAGGCCTCTCATCACACCTGTCTGAGGATTCCTAGCAAAAAATTAAGGTCATGGCCAGCAACCACATCTATGTGTACACCACACTCAAACCTGGAGGTGAGTCTAGGGAGGTATTGGCAGTCCTCAAGCATTTGAAGTCGTGTCCGGCAGAAAGGGGAAGAACTGGAATTACCGGACGTGGTGCCTTCCACATTTCTCCCTGAGATATGATTTTGAATCCAGATCATGATTTGTCCATGATAATAATTCCTGTCACTATTCTGTCAGGGAAATCAGTTTATCAGATGCATTTCTTAGAGTGTATAGTATAGTGTTCTAAAATAAACATGCTTTAATTGTCAGCTACCTCTTCAGAAATATACCTCTTTATAAACATTCGCTCGTCTGCACTGACTTTCCCACTGGGTAGTTGCCTTTCTAAAGACAAGATATGTATCCTTAAGAGCACTTCGCACTGTGGCTATTATTAAGGAAAGAAAGAATATAAACATAAAATAAATGTTTACGAATTTGAGAAATAGAAAATAAATGTGTAAAATTCCCTAAAATGAATTACATATGAAGTTTGTAGAGTCATACTAAAAAATTTCCTGTATTTGTTAGAGTATAAATATCAGTGTTCATGAGGATCTTTAGAAAAGGGGTCTTGAGAGTTGAGGAATTAAGATGATGACAATATGGAAACAAATGTCCCCGGTGCTTCTGTGGAAATATAACTATAAAAGCCCCCTTTATCTGGCGTACTATTAAAGTGAGTTTGGGATGGGGTAGAAGGCATGCAGTCTCCCTGCTGCCCTGCTGCCCTCTTGAAGTTGTCATTGCTCTCCAACCCCATTGTCTACTGCTCCAGAAGACGCATGGACCTACCAAGGTCACAGCCTCATGAGCCCGGTCCCTCAACCTGGAGAACTGCACTGAAGTTGAACTTGAATGAGAATGTATATAACTGACAATAAAGAAGTCTATGCACACTACTAATAAAAGGCGGGATTTGCATCTCACATGTGCAGGAAGGCCCAGGAGGCCGTATTTCTCTCTGAGCCACTGTGTAAATCATCTGTAGAGATGAGAACGGGACCTTATTCAGTATTCAGCAAGTTTTACCTACACAGCAGGGTGTCAGTCCTAACCCTGAAGCACCCTTGCTCTAACTATGCCCCAGGATTGAAGTGTGAAGTTTCTAGGCTGTGCATCTAATTCACATAGTCACGTGGGGAATGCAGCTATAAACAATCATTACCATGTCACAGGGAGAAGAACAATTCACAAATGCAAGCTTTAAAGTTGCAGGTGTATTTCTACTGAAAAGCAGAGTCATTTTTGGCTTACTGCTCTTCTAGATGAGTTAATTTGGCAAAGTGCTAACTAAGCCCGAATCTCTGGTGTGAAAGGTGAAACACATTTGAGTCCAGAAAAGCAGGGGCTGTCTGTAGATCAAGAAGCCTTCTGCTTTGGGATTGTTGAGAAAATTAAATCAGCATCTGAAGACAAAGAGTGAGCACTCCATAAGTTCCTGGATTTTTGGTTTTGTTTGGTTTTAAACAGTCTTGCTCTGTTGCCCAGGCTGGAATGCAGCAGCATAATCACAGTAGCCTCAAACTCCCAGGCTCAAGGGATTCTCCTACCTCAGTGTTCCTAGGAGCTGAAACCACAGGTCTGAGCCACTATGTTTGGCTTCTTTTAAAAACTTTTTTGTAGAGATTGTGTCTCCCTATATGACCCAGGCTGGTCTCGAACTCCCAGCCTCAAGTGATCCTTCAGCTTTAGCCTCCCAAAGGGGTGGGATTACAGGTATGAGCCCCTGCGTCTGGCCTCTGTAAGTTCCTGTGAAACAAAAATAAATATAAATATGCAAGAGTGATCTTCCTTCTTCTCTCCTCACCTTGCGGATGGGATAAGGGAAACAGCACTTCTGCAGACAAGCATCCCACTCTGTGTCCTCCTGCACTCCACCTTGCGGGTCCCCATTGCCCTGTTCTTGCGACATCCTGGGAAAGCGACCCTGGTGGCCGAGCCCAGTGCGCCTTCCTGGACCCATCACTTGGCACCCTGCACATGCTCCTGACAGCAACTCTACTAGGTGGTGCCCTGGGCTCTCCCTCCGATCCTGTCAGTGTGACTTCCTTTGTTTGGGTAGAGATGCAGGGAGAGGGCTCTGTGAGCATGTCATTAATAAGATTATTCAATGTCATATTGTGTCCTTTTTACCCAGATATTATTCTTCACGTGTTTGCAAGAATCCTAAAGATTGCTGACTTGAGCTTCCAGGTATCCTAAAGTCTGGTTCAAATGTAGTAAGTCCCAACCATACTCTGTGCAGCACCTGGGCACTGCTGTGTGATGGAATATCCTGTCCTGTTCCGGTTATTGATCACTGATCATTACATAAGGAGCTTCTACACATGTGCACCATTAAAGACCCACCACATCATTATGCTCTTGGATTCCACCAGCCAGGAAGTTGCAAGGCGGAGAGGCTGGCTTATCTCTGATCCCAACGTCTGAGGCCTCAGCTAGGAAGTTGCACGTGGCTGGGTCTTCCACACACTCTTTCTCCCATGCATCTGGTACCGGGACGGCCAGACGTAGGTGCTGAGCTCAACTGGGCTTTCAAAGTCCTGGCCTGTCCATGTGGCATGGGCTTCTCTGGGGTCCTGTGAGTGTCCTGAGAGCAAGCAGGAGGAGAATCCCTCTAATGATCTCATCTCAGAAGTCACCTGGCATCACTTCTACCTCACTCTCTTGGAAGGAAACACAAGCCCACCCAGATTCAAGGGGAGAGGAAATTGACCGCATCTCTCCATGGGAGAACTGCCCAAAGACCAGCAACAGTTATTAAAGCCATCCCATGACATTTTGCTATTTGATCAACAAGCTTATCCTCTATGATGAGGGTGTCTGGGTCTCCTATTTGACGTGGCGTAACCAGGGTGTGTGCCGGCTTCAATCCTCAGCCACACCACAGACAAGGGTGGGTGTGTCTCCAGCAACAGCATCCCCACATGTTAGGACAAGCGGTTTCTCCTGGGCTTCTGCTACCATAATTCTCAATGTCTCTGAAAGGAGAGCTTCGTCCATTCTCACATCCCTATAAAGAAATACTTGAGACTGGGTAATTTTTTTAAAAAAAGGTTTAATTGGCTCATGGTTCTGTTCTGCAGGCTGGACAGGAAACACAGCACTGGCTTCTGCTTCTGGGGAAGCCTCAGGAAGCCACAGTCACGGCGGAAGGTGAAGAGGGAGCTTGCATGTCCTGTGGCAAAAGCAGGAGGAAGAGAGACAGAGCAAGGCGCCACACGCTTTGATCAACTAGACCTTGTGAGAACTTGCTCTCGCCAGGACAGCACCAAAGGCTTGGTGCTCAACCATTCATGAGAAATCCACCCACATGATCCAATCACCTTCCACCAGGCCCTACCTCCAACACTGGGGATTATGTTTCAACATGAGGTTTGGGCAGGGAACACACATCCAAACTATATCAAAGATCAGGGAAACTTTAAGTAAATTACATGATTCTTCCCTAATTCTACTGTCCTGTCCATCATATTGAAAGGGAAGGATAATGGTCCAAACCCCAGATTCCCGTAATTCTCGCTTTCTCACATTCAGGGGTAGATGGAGGAGCAGATGACAGTTCCAAGCCGCCATGGATGGGGCTCAGCTGGGAGCCATGGCCCCAGTCCCCAGTATCTGAGCCAATCGCTCACGTGCCTCCATGTACTGAAGTGACCTGCCACTGTCCAGCTCCCAGGAGACAGCACTCCCCCGTGGACTGGCCACCAGCCACCTCGTACCTGACTCTGCCCCTTCAGCACCAAGCAGAAGACCTGTCAGGTATCAGGTGCTCAGTGCAGGCTTTTCCATGTGAGATATCTTTTCGGCCAGGGCTCACGTGAGAGAGAAGCTGCAAGAAGAATTGAGGGCTCTGTCAGCAAGGAAAGCAACTATACTGGACCTCCCTGTGAGCTACTCTGAGGTTGCTCAGGGCTCCCAGATCATTGAGCATTGAGCATCCAGCCTCCCACCCACCCCAGCTGTGAGAGCAGAGTCAGCCTCTAGGCCCCGTCCTCATCCCTGCAAGCTCCAGACCTTTCTCGAGATTACTCAGCATCTGACCCTCAATCGGACACGAGGTGTAAATGAAGAGGCTCCCAGGACAGCGGGAGCTGTGGAAGACATCAGGAAGTGGCGATCTGAGCTGCTGAGAGTTTAGTCAAAAAAAAAAAAAAAAAAAAATGGAGCCATTGGAATGCATGAAGGCCTATCCCGAGGGCAGCAGGAGACACTTCACTGTCACCCGAGTTCAGCCCAGAAGCACCTCTGCAGAGGAAAAGAGCTACCTTCCCTTCAGAAGGGAAAATGTGATGCTGATAAAGGTAACAAGCCTGTCCCAGTCACAGAGGATCATCGGATCATCGTACTGACAGCTAAGATTAAGTGAGAGGCAGTGCAGTGTGTCCCTAAGGCCAGGGGTGGAAGTCAGGCCGCCAGCTCTGTCGTTAGTCATCTGAGTGACCTGGGAGAAGTGACTGAAGCTCCCTGTGGCTCAGCCTCCCTGTCAGGAGGACCTCATGAACTTGTGGAGGGGACAGATGACAGTCATGAGTTAGGCTGGCACAGAGGCAGCTTCTTACCAAAGTCAGCCTTGGCATTAACGACAAGGTGCCAGCACCCCCGCCGCATCACTGTCCAGCACTCCAGGGCTCTGTGGAACAGGAATTAATAATGACTTTACTGGGATTCAAACCCACATCAGTCGCTGAATCCAGCACCCAGGCACTTCTCTGCCACTCAGTGGGAGGATCGTGACGGAGAGGCCAGTGGCATGCTGCAATTCCAGTGGGCAGCAAAGCCCCCAGCTTAGCTTACACCCCTGGGCATCCTTCCCACCACCACAGTGCAGGAGACACTCATGGGTCCAGGATCACAACTTCGAATTTTCAAATGGCATGAAATGAGGCTTGCCATGCAGCATTTAAAGAAACTGGGAAGGATATGAAAGGCATTTACATAATGATTTCCTTACATAATAAAAATGCTTAAACTTCATCGCCTTGAAAGAAAAATAAACTTCCGTTATGTGCCAAGTTAGTGTACATGGCACATCTCAGTTTTCTATTATGGGATGCATACGTTATACACTTAGAGGTATCTATATTCGCATGCTGGACCACACATGCAACAATTCAAGATGCATTTGTGCATAGCGTCCCTTTGTAACTTGTGCTTTTTAAAAATTATTTTACTTGCCATAAAAAGTAACTTTGACAATTTGTCTGCAATTTTATTTAGGACTTGAATGGGAAAACTGTAGGCCTTTAGAAACTGCCGTTTCCTGGGAGCCAGTCATTTTTATAAATATTGGTTCCCATATCCCCTTAGTCGAAGTTTGCTGTGTTTGCTGTTTGTATTAACTGACTTAAATTTTTGTTCTTTTTTTCTTGCTCTGTTTTAGAATATCTGTGCATGTGCAGGTTCCAGGGTGCCCTGCTGTGAGGAGCTGGCAGAGACTGATGCCTGAGGCCAGTCTCCCAGCAACTGCCCACAGCCTTGACCTGTTTACCTAAGGTCAGCGGTTCACATTCAGGGATGGGTACTTTTTTTTTTTTTAATTTTTAACTTCACACTTGTAAATATTTGCTGGCTCTTTTTCTTTTTTAATAAAAAAGGTTCTGTTTGAAAAAGAAGCTTTGAAATTATTGTCTTACTTTAGAAGAAATGACCAGAAACCCTCCCCCACCCTGCCTTGTTGCAATTGTTGATGCTATTAATCTGCCCAGGAAACGCTTCTTTCGGGTTGTTATAGCATCAAGATGAAGAATTCTTGGCTAAAGAGGTTTCTGTCCTCTATGGGGGATCAGAACTGGCGACTCACAAAGCCTTTGGCTTCATTCCTGGTACCTCGCTCTATGCAATGAAACATCCACCCAACCTTTCTCAGCCCGGGGCTTCCCCGAGCTCCTTGTCACAAAGACCTGATAACAGGAGAACTGTAGACTTTCATTTGCTTTCACCCTCAAAAGCATACACACAGCCAACTGGGCGAGCAGATGAAAAGGTTAATCCCCCTCCTGGTCTCCAATCCACTCAGTAGAGAATGACCTCCTGTGATTTTCCTTTCCCCCAACTCCTACTTCTCCCGGGGAAGTGCTGGGGTTCCCACCCCTGGAACTTGGCCTGCCATGAGGAGTCCTGTTTTTGTTTTAACTGTCAGCTCTCAATTGATTCCAAACCAAAGGCAACGGGTTGCCTGTGAAACATAAACTAGGTGCTGCACCACGCACGTTTCGACTGACTGAAAATTTGAATTGCTGGAAAAGTGGTTTATCTCATCTCATGTTTCAATATGATTATTAAGTGAACTTCTTTTTTCCTTTTTTGGCAAGGGTTGAAAGAAAGGGTCAAGAATCAGCCCTGTTTATTTCGTGATGGGCTGGGGATGATGACTGGCAGTAGAGGTGGCCCCATGCAAACAGCAGATGGAAGTGGCGGTGCTCAGCCTCTGTACTCTGAAGGGAAGTGGTCCGGTTGGCCCTGGGCATGATGGGGCCCTGAGGAGTCACAGTTTATCACACCCCAGGTGTGTCTCCGCCTAAGCCACCCTCGCAGCAGTCTCAGGCAGGGTCCTTGGGAGACCAGGCGGGGAGAGAGGGCCTCTGGCTGATTTCCTTGCAGTCAGGGGAAGCTTGAGTCTCCAGGCCTCCCAGGACCAAGTCACTGACAGGGAACCGGCCCCCGCAGCTGGCAGCTGCTCCACCTCTAAAATCAGAAGGGGCTGCGGGAGCCAGGGCCACAGCTGAACTTCTGCTATTACAGAAGATGTTGGTGCAACTGAGGTGGCCTGCTCTTGGCTTTGGGTGGTGACCGGGCTGGGAGGTTGGGCTTCTCCCTGAGATGGTCACTGCATCAGGTAATGAGGATGCCACACAGTCCTGCCCTCGATGGACGCGTAACCTTGCATGAGGCCGACACATCGACAGATTGTCGCCTGGGCTGAGGAGTGGGCTGCAGCTGGGGCCCTCCTGAGGGTGACAGAGCCGGCTGGGAGGGTGAGCTCCCTGGGGAGCAAACACTGCATCGGGAGGATGGACTGTACCAGCCTGGCCTCCTAGAATGCAGAGCTCAAGCAAGTGGGCTGGGTCCAGGTTATGGACAGCACCTGCTCATAGGAGTCCTTCAAATTAACCTGAAGAACCAATATAAAGCCCTGGCCCAGAGCAAACAAAACATGGATGCTAACACTTTCTAATAGCGGATAACAGCAGAGAGGAAAGTCGACTGTGCACCGACAGTCCCCAGCAGCAGCCACACAGCAATGCACTACACTGAGGCTCACTTCCAAGCCCCCTGCTCCTCTGACGTAGGCCCATGAAGTCCTAGCAAGAATTTATTCATCCTAGAAGGATGAATTACATCTGTCCAACACTGGCCTGATTTTAGTACTGAAGGTCCTGCACCCCAGGAAGCCCCCAACTCAGTCCCAGGTAGACCAGGACAGTCGTTCACCCTAACTTGGAGGCTGGCGTTCAGACCCCCAACACCCGGTGCAGAGGGACAGGAACAGGGCCTCTCAGCCAAGCTGTTCCAGACCCGACCAGAAGAGGGTAGCCAAGGACCATGGCTGTAAAATAGACGTGGGGTTGCCAGGAATCTCCAGAAACACAGGCCCTGGTCCACCTCCCAGGTCGAGGCCTCTTTTATGGACAGGGCTGGGGAGTGCAGACTTCGAGGGGATAGAACTCTAACATAGGTCCAATGAACCCACGGTCCTGGTGTTTGTGAAATGTCCACAATGTCCGGTCTCCCATTCTGATATGCTTCAGTGTAAATTCTTCCTTAGCATTATTTGTTTTTATTAGATGTAAAGAATGAAGACTTCTTGTCATTTAACAAAAATGAAAGCTGTGATTTTTGGAAGAAATAAAAAAAAAATTACACCTTTTCATCGAGTATTTGGAGAATCATGGGAGCCTTTAGAAGTCTTGTTGGTAATTTTTGTGCTGACATTGGTGGGGTGTGCAGCTGCCCCGACCATCAGCCCATCCCCGTCTGCGGGTGGAGATGGCTCATGAACAGAAGGCAACAACCCCGACGGGAACAGCAGCTCTGGCAGGAGCCCACAGGGACATCCTCCTCTTCTTATCTGAGGCCTGCAAGTGCCAGTGCAGGAGCACCTCTTTGGGGCAGAGGGAGTGAGCGACAGGAAGGGGAAGGACTCAGCCCAGCACGTGGGGGACCGTGGCAGCTGCACCAGGGGTGCCCCCGCAAGGTGCTGGCTGAGCTCAGAAGGGCTGCGACTCATGTAGCACCCACCTGCGGGGGTGACTCCAGAAACCAGGACCTTCGCCCAGGAAGCAGACCACCCTCCAGGCCATGCCCTTCCGGCATCAGTGGGGTGTGCAAACTGCTTGGCAACTGGGTGCAAGGCCGGGCGCTCTTGAGGCCAATACATCAGCTGGTTTTATTCGTTAACACAGTGGTGCCTGGCATGGGGGAGGCACTTAATAAACCTTTATTGGATGAAGGGTTATGACCACTGACTAGTGCTGCTTTCTAGAACACCTTTCCTGGGAGTGCTCGGCCCTTGCTTTGCACCCTAAGTACTTTATATTGTCTTATGCTCTGCTAGGTTCCCAGGACTGCCTAAAAACTTAAAATGAAATTGATAGCTTCAAGCAACAGAAAGGCTGGAGTGCTGGAGGGCAGAATTCTGAAATCAATGTGTCCATGGGGCCGTGCTCCCTCTGAAGGCTCCTAAGGAGAAAATTGCCTTGCCTCTCCCGGCTTCTGATCCCTGTAGGCATTCGGCAGCTGGCTGCATCCCTCCATTCCCTTCTGACCTGGCCTTCTCCTATTTTTTCCTGTGTCTCTCTGTGTCCAAATCTGTCTCTTATGAGGACACTCTCATTGGATTTAGGCCCACCCTTATCCAGTATAATCTCATCTCAATTCTTACCTTAATTCCATCTGCAAAGACCCTATTTCTAAGTCAGGCAATGCTCCGAGGTTCCCAGTGTACATGAATTGTTGGAGTACACCATTCACCCACTACACACACAGAGACAGCAGCCTCTGTGGCTGCCGACTTAGCACAGGCAGGCCCTATGTTAAACGCTTTGTTTGTGTTTTCACGTTTTATTCTCAGAGTCACTCTATGAAGTAGGTTTTATTATGATCACTCCCATTTTACAGGTAGAGACACTGAGGCAAATTATGTTCCCTGTCCAAGGTCTGAAAGCTAAAATGTGACAGAGCCAGGGATGGCCTCCAAATAGACATGAGCCAGCTGAGCCCTGCAGCCCCAGACATACCTGCCCCGTGTTGCCCCTCCAGATGGACTCGGCACTCAGCTGTGCCAGAAAATGCCCCAGGACATGTTTAATAGATGATTAGAACTAGTTGAAGTTTTAGTTTTAGTTTTTGTGGCTACTTTGAAAATGCAGGACTATCCAGAAAACTAATAGAGGATAAACAAAACCAGCTGTTGATATGTGGATGTCCATCCCACTCTAAAATACTTGGCCTGCCACACACCAGAGGGAGTTCTCACTGATCTTAGATTCCTCAGTATGCCAAAGATGAGATCTTCCTAAACTTTTTTGCTATAATTTGAAGGAGCATGACAAGTGAGGGCAAAACTAATTTTACAAAAATTCTGAGCTTCACAGACTTCCTATGTAGAATGTTAGCCATGCAAGTAGCGTGACAAGGGTCGCCACACTAACCACCAGCCCTTCCCTGGCACTTACAAGGGTAGCCACACTAATCAACAGCCCTTCCCTGGCACTTACTGGGGTACTAATGTGCTGGTAAAGTTAGGAGAGTCTGGAATGGCATAACCATAGATATTGCCCCAATCTGCTCCCATGGATGACGTCCCCTGGCCAAGCCATCCTGTTGCTTGGAATCAAGGAATCGGGTGCAATGTCAGCTGATCACTGACCCCTGAAATGATGCAAACAGGCCAATTGCATCTTCCTTCTGGAACCAGGGTCATCCCACCCTCTTGTTACTACACAGCCAGCCTGCCCCAGCCCCTGGGTGGATACTCAGTTCCTGAATGTGACTCTGTGGGGCCACATGACGCACGGTGTCTTCCATCCTGGGAATGTGAGTGGATGTGACTAACATATCACTGACAGCTGCATCTGCCCCATGCTGGTGTGTGTTTGGCCATCTTCATGAGCCTGGAGCAGGACTTCCTCCCTCACCAGTGGGATGAGGAGGAGGCCATCTTCATAAGCCTGGAGCAGGACTTCCTCCCTCACCAGTGGGATGAGGAGGAGGCCATCTTCATGAGCCTGGAGCAGGACTTCCTCCCTCACCAATGGAATGAGGAGGAGGCCATCTTCATGAGCCTGGAGCAGGACTTCCTCCCTCACCAATGGAATGAGGAGGAGGCCATTGGAAGCTCTACTCACCAGGTCCTGCAGAAACTCACAGTCCTTGAGGAAGTAGCCAACTTGGAAACATGAGGCAAGAGAGAGGAGTCCCACGCTAATGGCAGGCAGAGAAAACAGTGATTTCTGAAGCAAAGCTTAGAGAAGAGGTGACCTTTGAGATGGATGTTGAAGCCAAAAGAGGTGGTCCCCAGACAGACACAGGGCTGGAGGGCCAGGCTGGAAGGGCATTTGAGGTACAGGACAACACGTGCGTGAATGTGACAACCAGGAGGCAACTCAGGGCCCTGCTGTTGTGCCCTTTAGCACTCCACAGTGTGGACGTGTCTGTATCCAGATTCTGGCAGTGTCTCTCTTCAGTCCACACTGTTAGGGGCAGCATCTGGATATAAGCTCAGAGGTAGCATCACCCTAGGTGGCAGGAAAACATTTAAAGATGGTTCTGAAGCCTGATTGACAAGAACCTGCCAGTGTCCCACGGATAGGGTGGCTGGGCCTTGTTTGTCATCATGAAATGGTACAGGGTAGAGACTTATCTGAAAAGTTTGACTCCAGGCACTGTAGGTTGAAGGTATTGTTCACTGACCTCCCAATATCTTCATGGGGTCTTTGATTACCTGCGCTATAAAGTCCATAGACCTTCAGCGTCTCACTTTTGACAGAACTGTAGAAGTAATTTTTCAGAATCGGTATGAAATATTAACTACTACACTGAGGGAGGTGAGGGGATTGCATTCTGGCACATTTTAAAAAACAAACAGGGACACAAGCAAAGAAAAGCAATGTCCTGAGGCATCCAGTGCCGGAAACAAGACACATCTCAAGTGTGCAAGCCAAGGGTACCCCGTTATTATCACAGAGGAGTAGAGTTCAGCCGGGTAATAGAAGTGTCACCTTGGAAAGGAAGGGCTGGATGCGTGCATAAATCAGGATGTGAATCCTGGATTCACATTCAATGCATGATTCTCACTCATGTTACTGTGCCAATAACTTTAATTTAATAAGCCCATGTGTCAAGGGCCACTTCAGATCCGTCACAGCTGCTGCCTCCCCTCCCTGGTTCCTTGGAAAAGCTCAGTTCTCTGGCTGGCTGCTCCCTCCAGCATCCACAGAAGGCTCTGTGCTCACACTAGCTGCCTGCACCGCCCCTTCTGGAGGAGGAACTCAGCGTTCCCACAGGTCACTCTGGCTATGATGGCCCAACTCGACCCTCATGACAATAAGCATGGCCATCGGTGTTCCTAGGGACCTTTCTCTGTGGTGAGGCAAAGTGCTGAGCATGCAGGGAGAAAAAGAGAAAACAAATACACGAATCACTTTAATTTGATGCCCCAAATAAAAATTGCTCTAATTGACATTTAAAGTAGGGATTACAGGAGCAAGTTTTATGACTAACCCTTTTACCCAAGAGTAAGCAACAGAAGGGAGACAAAGGTTATTTTTAAGAAATAGTAATGTAATTTAAGAAAACAATATTGAAAATGAATTAATATTGGTCCTAACATTTAACTGGGGCTTGCAGACAACAGGGAGGAGAAGCAGGTTTGCAGTGGATATGTTGCTTATGACCGCACTGTTTATGACTGGCCTAACAAAGCCAGAAACCCGGCCAGGAGAAGGAACGATATTTTCCAAAACATCACAGACAATTCGGACCCTTAAGTGAATGGGTACAACAGAATCAGAGGAAAGGAAGGGTTTAGGTGACCGTGAGGCACGGGGAGCATCACAAGAAGAGACAGGGCAGAGCCAGCGTTTCTTCGGGGGTGTGCCAGCCCCTAAGCACCTGAGCTTCCTGTGCGTGGGGTCCAGCCAAGTGTTTCAGATAACAATTTCTGAACTGTTGTTTGTTTGTTTTGGTTTTTTAACCCGGCAATCTATGAAAAGGCCAATGCTCTTGAGAATAACTGCACCCACACTCTGCAGTGAGACCTGCATGTACTTAATCTGGAGCAAACCCAGCCGTAAGTAACACAACCCCAAGGCACACGCTGCATTCCAATCTTTGGGGCTCTGTAGGCTGGTGTGCACTCAGTGTCTGCTAGAGGGCCAGTCTTCCAGATTCACATCCTCTCTGGGTCTACATTGTGCTTCTCCACAATATCTGAGTTACATTGTTTTGTTTCTTTGATTCACACTCTTTTTTTTTTTTTCCAATGAAGTTTTTCACATATGCATTTTCAGTTCCTCAAACGCTTTCAGTACAACCTTTACATATTTATTGATTGTGATAGAGGGCTTCTTTTTTCCCTAATTAGCAGACTTTGCAAATTCCTTGTTGGATTTCTCTGGGAATATTGCTGTGTGCTGCCTTCTCCATGCCTTTCTCTCTTTTACTTGAGCAATCTGTCCATCATCAGTTCAGTTCAGCCCTCGCTGAAGATGGCTATATCACCCCCCAGGCACCATGGAAACATAGCGCCTGATACAGCAACCAGAAGGACACCCTCTCTGTTCAAGGCTCTGTGCACGCTACCGAGGGGTCTTCTCTATAGAAAGCCCCCAGAGGCCGGCAGTCCTGCATGAGGTGCTTCAGCGTGAGGGGTTGAAATGCAAAGAACTGGGTTTAAAAAGTAAGTAATGAGAGAGGTGGGTATCTGGTTTTCTAGAAAGAAAGAGTTAATGGAGAAAAGAAATTGAGTTTTTGAGTACGGGAAGTCTTGGCCAGAGGAAGAAAACAAAAGCCATATTCCAGAAAAAGAAGCTGTGTGAGCAGAAGTGGATGGAGAGGCAGATGAGCACACTACTGTTTGCTGAAGGTTCACCACCATGGAAGAAAGACCAGGGTCAGGAGTGAAAAAGGTAGAAGGTGGGGAGCTGGGAGGGGACTGTAAGAAGGCCTTCTACAGCCACCAAGGGTGCAAGCTCCTGTCCACAGCAGCAGGGTGAGCCGGACACAGGGGTCCTTGGAACCCGCAAATGAGAAGTGAGCTCAACCCTTGGGCATTTCAATAAAATGAGCCAGTAGGTTCCTGTGTTGACTGAAGCTATTTGGAGTCATCTTGTAGGCTCTAAACTGGGGTGCTAGTAATTGAAATTGGAAGAGAGAAGTTTAAAGAAATACTTAGGAAAAGCATAGAAGTTAGAGATCAATTAGAGGTGAAGAGAGTGAGTGCAGAGGGTGTTGAGATTGACCTCAGGTTGCTGAAGTAGGTAAGTGTGGATAGAGTGACAGATTTGGGAGAAGAGAAGGAGGACATGCCTGGTCTTTATTATTTGGAGTTTGAATAATTGTTGAGGATTTAGGATCCCAATAAATGGAATCTCTCTTCCTTACTTGAGCTTGGAATCCATTGAGAAATAAATGGAGGTGTCAGTCAGTTGGAAATGTGTGAGATATTATTGATAAGCGCTCTACAAGAAGACAGGGCTTAGAAGTAGATTCAGGTGTGCTCATCAATATCTCCCCTTGCTTTGCATGGCCCAGAGAGTAGACGAGAACCCAGAATCTCTGCAGACATAGGAGCTCCAAGGAGGACTTAGCAGAGCTGGAGCCCCACGTGGTCTATTGTTTCTGTGCAAGCTCACCAATCACAGCAAGTGTGAGAAGGCAGAGAGAAGTGAGGATGGGTGCTGGACAGGGAGGCTCATCACCTGAAGCCAGGCGAGCATAAGCTCTTGCCGCCAAGAGCCCCTTCAAGCCTGAAGCACAGAGTCCAGCAGGAAGTTCCAAGAATGCCTCTGATATTTCAGGGAGAGCCCATGGCATGGAATATGTGTGTGTGTGTGTGTGTGTATGCACTTCTGTGCGTGTGTGTGTGTGCATGTGTGTGTTGTGACTTTACAAGAAAAGAGACCTCAGGAGGGCCTGGGCTCCCCTGGTAGATATTTCCCTTAGGGAATGGCAGTGATGTGTAGTGGCTCGAGGATGGAGCCCTTAGGATCACCACCGTCTACCGAGAGAGATCAGAGGAAGAGAATTCTTTAATGAGACAAAACAGACAGCGAAGTCCATGGAGAACCAGGAGAGAGGAGTGTCCCCAAAGTCAGCAAGGGTGAGTGATAAGAAAATGCAATAAACATCATTCTCTGAAGAGCAATTCATTAAGATAAGGCATGAAAAAAGGCCATAAGTCATGGCAACGTGGGCGTCAGAGACGACATCCAGAGAAACAGCCAAAGCAGGATTCTCATCATTTATCCTGCAAATGAACAAGGAAGGCTAAGTGCAGGCCTCTGAATAGAACAGGGGCATTTTCCGTTGGGATCTGAAATGGAAATGGCTCCCCAGCGCCAAGCCACGTGGTGCTGGGTGTTGCCCGTTGATGTCTGTCACAGCTCAGAGAGGTGGCTGAGTTTAACCACCTCACATCCCAAATTTTGTTGGCCAGCGGTTTTCAATCTGTGCTCTTGACAACCTGGGGGATCCAGGGATTCCTCAAGGCCAGCAAAAAGGGTTTTGTGGCCCCATAACACAAACACGTGCGTGCGCGCACACACACGCATCTTCCATGCCACGTACTTTCCTTGAAAGGACAGACACATTCTTGAAACTGCCTGCTGGACATTAAGCTTCAGGCTCCAAGGGGCCTGATGGCCTGAGGAGCTTATCCTCGCCTTTGAAACCCCGCTCCCCTTCATCTGGAGCATTTCTGTAGGTAGTGGCTCTAGCTTTCCTTTGCAAAGTGGACGTTTCACTTGAACAAGGGTCCTAAGTTGTTTATCAAAATGGTATCTGGTAGAGTGGACTCTGAATACATTAGGATTTACTTTACCTTTTTGTCTTCTGTTGGTTTTCATTAAGATTTAATATTTAATCTTAATTATATTTAACTTAATAATAATACAATATACAATTGAAAGATTAGTATTGTAATTCTGAAGAAATTCCGATCAAAAGTAACTCATAATTATTATTTTACATTGAGCTGTGCAGGTACATGCTGTATGCATTTGTAGGAAAGATCAGATAATAATTGCAATTTTTTTGCCTGTTTGTTTAAGGCTTCATTTAATGTGATCCTAGAGTGTCAACACTAACAAAGTAAGAACATACCTAAGATATGAGTTCTACTCCTAGCTGTTACTTTTTTTTTCAGATTTTATTATTTATTATTTGTTTTTGTTATTTATTTATTTATTATACTTTAAGTTCTAGGGTACATGTGCATAACGTGCAGGTTTGTTACATAGGTATACATGTGCCATGTTGGTTTGCTGCACCCATCAACTCGTCGTTTATATTAGGTATTTCTCCTAAAGCTATCTCTCCCCTAGTTCCCCACCCCTCTAAGAGGCCCTGAAGTGTGATGTTCCCTGCCCTGTGTCCAAGTGTTCTCATTGTTCAATTCCCACCTATGAGTGAGAACATGCAGTGTTTGGTTTTCTGTCCTTGTGATAGTTGGGTCAGAATTATGGTTTCCAGCTTCATCCATTTCCCTGCAAAGGACATGAACTCTTCGGTTTTTATGGCTGCATAGTATTCCATGGTGTATATGTGCCACATTTTGTTAAACCAGTCTATCATTGATGGACATTTGGGTTGGTTCCAAGTCTTTGCTATTGTGAATAGTGTCACAGTAAACATACGTGTGGTGTGCATGTGTCTTTATAGTAGCATGATTTATAATCCTTTGGGTATATGCCCAGTAATGGGATCACTGGATCAAATGGTATTTCTAGTTCTAGATCCTTGAGGAATCGCCACACTGTCTTCCACAATGGTTGAACTAGTTTACACTCCCACCAACAGTGTAGAAGCATTCCTATTTCTCCACATCCTCTCCAGCATCTGTTGTTTCCTGACTTTTTAAAGATTGCCAGTCTAACAAGTGTGAGATGGTATCTCATTGTTGTTTTGATTTGCATTTCTCTGATGACCAGTGATGATGAGCATTATTTCATGTGTCTGTTGGCTGCATAAATGTCTTCTTTTGAGAAGTGTCTGTTCATATCCTTTGCCCACTTTTTGATGGGGTTGTTTTTTTCTTGTAAATTTAAGTTCTTTGTAGATTCTGGCTATTATCCCTTTGTCAGATGGGTAGATTGCAAAAATTTTCTCCCATTCTGTAAGTTGCCTGTTCACTCTGATGAAGTAGTTTCTTTTGCTGTGAAGAAGCTCTTTAGTTTAATTGGATTCCATTAGTCTATTTTCGCTTTTGTTGCCATTGCTTTTGGTGTTTTAGTCATGAAGTTCTTGCCCATGCCTATGTCCTGAATGGTATTGCCTCAGGTTTCTTCTAGGGTTTTTATGGTTTTAGGTTGAACATTTAAGTCTTTAATCCATCTCGAATTAATTTTTGTATAAAGTGTAAGGAAGGGATCCAGTTTCAGCTTTCTACATACAGCTAGCCAGTTTTCCCAGCACCATTTATTAAATAGGGAATTCTTTCCCCATTGCTTGTTTTTGTCATGTTTGTCAAAGATCAGATGGTTATAGATGTGTGGTGTTATTTCTGAGCCTTCTGTTCTGTTTGATTGGTATATATATCTGTTTTGGTGCTAGTACCATGCTATTTTGGTTACTGTAGCCTTGTAGTATAGTTTGAAGTCAGGTAGCGTGATGCCTCCAGCTTTGTTCTTTTTGCTTAGGATTGTCTTGGCAATGTGGGCTGTTTTTTGGTTCCATATGAACTTTAAAGTAGTTTTATCTAATTCTGTGAAGAAAGTCATTGGTAGCTTGATGGGGATGGCATTGAATCTATAAATTACCTTGGGCAGTATGGCCATTTTCACAATATTGATTCTTCCTATCCATGAGCATGGAATGTTCTTCCATTTGTTTGTGTCCTCTTTTATTTCATTGAGCAGTGGTTTGTAGTTCTGAAAGAGGTCATTCACATCCCTTGTAAGGTGGATTCCTAGGTATTTTATTCTCTTTGTAGCAATTGTGAATGGGAGTTCACTCAAGATTTGGCTCTCTGTTTGACTGTTATTGGTGGATAGGAATGCTTGTGATTTTTGCATATCGATTTTGTATCCTGAAACTTTGCTGAAGTTGCTTATCAGCTTAAAGAGATTTTGGACTGAGATGATGGGGTTTTCTAAATATACAATCATGTCATCTGCAAACAGGGACAATTTGATTTCCTCTTTTCCTAATTGAATACCCTTTATGTCTTTCTCTTGTCTGATTGCCCTGGCCAGAACTTCCAACACTATGTTTAATAGGAGTGGTGAGAGAGGGCATCCTTGTCTTCTGCTGGTTTTCAAAGGGAAGGCTTCCAGTTTTTGCCCGTTCAGTATGATATTGGCTGTGGGTTTGTAATAAATAGCTCTTATTATTTTGAGATACTTTCCATCAATATCTAGTTTATTGAGAGTTTTTAGCATGAAGTGTTGTTGAATTTTGTCAAAGGCCTTTTCTGCAGCTATTGAGATAATCATGTGGTTTGTGTCGTTGGTTCTGTTTTGTGATAGATTACATTTATTGATTTGCATATGCTGAACCAGCCTTGCATCCCAGGGATGAAGCTGACTTGATTGTGGTGAATAAGCTTTTTGAAGTCCTGTTGGATTCGATTTGCCATTATTTTATTGAGGATTTTTGCATCAGTGTTCTTCAGGGATATTGGTCTAAAATACTCTTTTTTTGTTATGTCTCTGCCAGGCTTTGGTATCAGAATGATGCTGGCCTCATAAAATGAGTTAGGGAGGATTCCCTCTTTTTCTATTGATTGGAATAGTTTCAGAAGGAATGGTACCAGCTCCTCTTTGCACCTCTGGTAGAATTCAGTTGTAAATCTGTCCGGTCCTGGACTTTTTTTCATTGGTAAACTACTAATTATTGCCTCAATTTCAGAGCCTGTTATTGGTCTATTTAGAGATTCAACTTCTTCCTGGTTTAGTCTTGGGTGGGTGTATGTGTCCAGGAATTTATTCATTTCTTCTAGATTTTCTAATTTATTTGAGTTTGTTTATGGTATTCTCTGATGGTAGTTTGTATTTCTGTGGGATCAGTGGTGATATCCCCTTTATCCAATTTTATTGCATCTATTGGATGCTTCTCTCTTTTTTTCTTTATTAGTCTTGCTAGCAGTCTATCAATTTTGTTGATCTTTTCAAAAACCAGCTCCTGGATTCATTGATTTTTTGAAGGGTTTTTTGTGTCTTTATCTCCTCCAGTTCTGCTCTGATCTTAGTTATTTCTCGCCTTCTGCTAGCTTTTCAATTGGTTTGCTCTTGCTTCTCTAGTTCTTTTAATCGTGATGTTAAGGTATTGATTTTAGATATTTCCTGCTTTCTTTTGTGGGCATTTAGTGCTATAAATTTCCCTCTACACACTGCTTTAAGTGTGTCCCAGAGACTCTGGTACATTGTGTCTTTGTTCTCATTTGTTTCAAAGAACATCTTTATTTCTGCCTTCATTTTGTTATTTACCCAGTAGTCATTCAGGAGCAGGTTGTTCAGTTTGCATATAATTGTGCGGTTTTCAGTGAGTTTCTTAATCCTAAGTTCTAATTTGATTGCACTCTGGTCTTACAGGCAATTTTTTGTGATTTCTGTTCTTTTACATTTGCAGAGGAGTGTTTTACTTCCAATTATGTGGTCAATTTTAGAATAAGTGCGATGTCGTGCTGAGAAGATTGTATGTTCTGTTGATTTGGTGTGGAGAGTTCTGTAGATGTCTATTAGTTCTGCTTGGTGCAGAGCTGAGTTCAAGTCCTGGATATCTTTGTTAACCTTCTGTCTCGTTGATCTGTCTAATATTGACAGTGGGGTGTTTAAAATCTCTCATTATTATTGTGTGGGAGTCTATGTCTCTTCGTAGGTCCCTAAGGACTTGCTTTATGAATCTAAGTGCTCCTGTATTGGCTGCATATATATTTAGGATAGTTGTTAGCTCTTGTTGTTGAATTGAACCCTTCCCCATTATGTAATGGCCTTCTTTGTCTCTTTTGATCTTTGTTGGTTTAAAGTCTGTTTTATCAGAGACTAGGATTGCAACCCCTGCTTTTTTTTGCTTTTCATTTGCTTGATGGATCTTCCTCCTTCCCTTTATTTTGAGCCTATGTGTGTCTCTGTATGTGAGATGGGTCTCCTGAATACAGCACACCGATGGGTCTGGAGTCTTTATCCAATTTGCCAGTCTGTGTCTTTTAATTGGGGCATTTAGCCAATTTACATTTAAGGTTAATATTGTTATGTATTAATTTGATCCTGTCATTGTGATGTTAGCTGGTTATTTTGACCATTAATTGATGCAGTTTCTTCATAGTATCGATGGTCTTCACAATTTGACATGTTTTTGCAGTGGCTGGTACTGGTTGTTCCTTTCCATGTTTAGTGCTTCCTTCAGGAGCTCTTGTAAGGCAGGCTTGGTGGTGACAAAATCTCTCAGCATTTGCTTTTCTGTAAAGGATTTTATTTCTCATTCACTTATGAAGCTTAATTTGGCTGGATATGAAATTCTGGGTTGAAAATTCTTTTCTTTAAGAATGTTGAATATTGGCCCCCATTCTCTTCTGGCTTGTAGGGTTTCTGCCAAGAGGTTTGCTGTTAGTCTGATGGGCTTCCCTTTGTGGGTAACCCGATCTTTCTCTCTGGCTGCTCTTAACATTTTTTCTTTCATTTCAACCTTGATGAATCTGACAATTATATGTCTTAGGGTTGCTCTTCTTGAGGAGTATCTTTGTGGTGTTCTCTGTATTCCTGAATTTGAATGTTGGCCTGCCTTGCTGGGTTGGGGAAGTTCTCCTGGATAATATCCTGAAGAGTGTTTTCCAACTTGGTTCCATTCTCCCCATCACTTTCATGTACACCAATCAAATGTAGATTTGTTCTTTTCACATAGTTCCATATTTCTTGAAGGCTTTGTTTATTTCTTTTTACTCTTTTTTTTTCCTCTAAACTTGTCTCCTCACTTTATTTCATTAATCTGATCTTCAGTCACTGATATCCTTTCTTCCACTTGATCGAATCAGCTATTGAAGCTTGTGCCTGAGTCACGAAGTTCTCGTGCCATGGTTTTCAGCTCCATCAGGTCATTTAAAGACTTCTCTACACTGTTCATTCTAGTTAGCCATTCGTCTAACCTTTTTTCAAGGTTTTTAGCTTTCTTGTGATGGGTTATAACATGCTCCTTTAGCTCGGAGAAGTTTGTTATTACCAACTTTCTGAAGCCTACTTCTGTCAACTCGTCAAAGTCATTCTCCATCCAGCTTTGTTCTGTTGCTGGTGAGGATCTGTGATCCTTTGGAGGAGAAGAGCTGCTCTGGTTTTTAGGATTTCCAGCTTTTGTGCTCTAGTTTCTCCCCATCTTTGTGGTTTTTTTCTACCTTTGGTCTTTGATGTTGGTGACCTACAGATGGGGCTTTGGTGTGGATGTCCTTTTTATTTATTTTGATGCTATTCCTTTCTGTTTGTTAGTTTTCCTTCTAACCCTCAGGTTCCTCAGCTGCAGGTCTGTTGGAGTTTGATGGAGGTCCACTCCTGACCCTGTTTGCCTGGGTATCGCCAGTGGAGGCTGCAGAACAGCAAATATTGCTGCCTGATCCTTCCTCTGGAAGCTTCATTCCAGAGGGGCACCTGCCTGTATGAGGTGTCAGTCGGCCCCTACTGGGAGGTGTCTCCCAGTTAGGCTACACAGGGTCAGGGACCCACTTGAGGTGGCAGTCTGTCCGTTCTCATAGCTCAAACACCTTGCTGGGGGAACCACTGCTCTCTTCAGAGCTGTCAGACAGGAACGTTTAAGTCTGCAGAAGTTTCTGCTGCCTTTTGTCCAGCTATGCCCTGCCCACAGAGGTGGAGTCTATAGAGGCAGTAGGCCTTGTTGAGCTGCAGTGGGCTCCACCCAGTTTGAGCTTCCTGGCTGCTTTATTTACCTACTCAAGCCTCATTAATGGCGGATGCCCCTCCGCCTACCAGGCTGCAGCCTCGCAGGTCGATCTCAGACTGCTGTGCTAGCAGTGAGCAAGGCTCCATCAGCATGGGACCTGCCAAGCCAGGCACGGGAGAGAATCTCCTGGTCTGCTGGTTGCTACCACCATGGGAAAAGCACAGTATTTGAGCAGGAGTGTCCCATTTTTCCAGGTACACTCTGTCACGGCTTCCCTTGGCTAGGAAAGGGAAATCCCCTGATGCCTTGCTCTTTCCATGTGAGGCAACACCCTGCCCTGTTTCGGCTCACCCTCTGTGGGCTGCACCCACTGTCAACCAGTCCCAAGGAGATAAACCAGGTACCTCAGTTGGAAATGCAGAAATCACCCATCTTCTGCATCAATCACGCTGGGAGAGATGCAGACCAGAGCTGTTCCTATTCAGCCATCTTGGAATGGAATCCAATAATTGCAATTTTAAAAAATGTAACCAAATGACTTGTATTTTCACTACTAAGCACAGAATTGAAATTATGTACATATAACACAAATTTTCTGTGAAGGATTATTTTATCATCTAAGGTTGTATTATCTTTATGATTTTATATTTAGTTGTGTATTTAGTTGTTTGGCCTATAAAATATTTTATGAATGTTACAAAGGTATTTTCTTACATGAAATATGGGATTCTGAGGAAGGTATTTTATTGGAATTACACTTGGGATGTAAGTAAATCACCATTCACCTTTGTCTTATTGTGCTGTGTGGCACAAGAGGAAAGAGGGGAGAGGGAAAAACCACAAAGGACTTTTCAGGAAGGTGCTGGGAGTCACAAGGACTCAGCTAAAGGAAGGAAATGGGATGCACAGGGAGTGCTAGGGTTGGATTCTCCAAAATAGAAGTTTTCTTTTTCAACTCCATTGATTTAAAAAACCAGGTAAGTGAGTTCTAGCCCTACTTTACTTCAAAGAACATCTTATGAAGTTTAGGAGAGGTCTCCTAGGTGTCCTTGTTTTTTGTTTGTTTTAATTTTGACCCCATCTCTTTCGTAATATTCACTGGCATCGAATGCTTAGGAAACTCAAGCAGCCTCTTTTTGATTCTGAGGACCCAAGAGGATGATTTAGAAACTTCATAGATTATCATTTTCTTGATTGGAGAAAAATTGCACAGAAAAAGGGGGTGGGAGTCACGGGGGGCAACAGAGGAACAGCCCAAAGTTTCCAAAGAAGAAGGGAGTCAGAGGGATGGGTCTATCCTGAGACACCTAGGAGCCCACATTGGGGATGCTGGCAGATGAGCCTCAGGTGCACCCCATTTCTCCAGCACTCTCTTGAGTCCCAGGCTCTAAAGGGCCCAAGCAATAGTGAAGGAGCTCTGGGGTAGAAGGATGGCTGTGGCTGCCGTTGCTTCCTGGTGACTCTTGGAAGACTCAGTCATGACAGCAAAAGAATTTGCTCTTTACCAGTTCCTAGCATCTTTCCAACACATTTCCCATTACGTGTTGACTCTTTTCCAGTATTTCAAGATCAAATGCTGAAAAGCAGTGAGGGAAGTGACAAGTCCTTAACACCAGAATGTGATTAAGTTGTGGACTCAATTATTTATACATTTCAACAAATATTTACAGAATATTGGCTAGCTGGACATTAACTCCCACTCTACAGAAAAGAGTATTGGTCTTATCACTGCTTTGTATGTGTATTCCTATAATGAGTTCAGATATTCCAACGATATGGTTTGAATCTCTGTCCCCATCTGTATTAGTCAGGGTTCTCTAGAGTGACAGAACTAACAGGATAGATAGGTAGGTAGGTACGTAGGTAGGTAGGTAGATAGATAGATAGATAGATAGATAGATAGATAGATAGATAGATAGGGGAGTTTATTAAGTATTAACTCATCAGAATGTCCCACAATAGGCTGTTTGCAAGCCAGGGAGCAAAGAGAGCCAGTTCAAGTCCCAAAACTGAAGAACTTGGAGTCCAATGTTCGAGGCTAGGAAGCATCCAGCATGGGAGAAAGATGTAGGCTGGGAGGCTAGGCCACTCTAGCCTTTTCACATTTTTTCTGCCTGATTAGATGGTGCCCACCCAGATTAAGGGTGGGTCTGCCTTTCCCAGCCCACTGACTCAAATGTTAATCTCCTTTGGCAACACCCTCTGAGACAAACCCAGGATAAATACTTTGCATCCTTCAATCCAACCAAGTTGACGCTCAGTATCAACCATCACACCACCCAAAACTCATGTTCAATTATAATTCCCAGCGATGGAGGTGGGGCCTGGAGGGAGGTCACTGGATAATGGGGTGGATCCTTCATGGTTTAGCACCATCCCTTTGGTGCTGTTCTTGTGACACAGTTCTCATGAGATCTGGTTGTTTAAAGATGTGTGGCACTGCCCCCCCAACCCTTCTCCCTGCTCCGACCGTGTGAAGCAATGGCTACCGCTTTGCCTTTCACCATGATTGTAAGTTTCCTGAGGCTTCCCCAGAAGCTGAGCAGAAGCTGCTATGCTTGCTGTACAGACTACAGAACTGGGAGCCAATTAAGTTTTTCCTTGTAAATTACCCAGTATCAGACATTTCTTTATCACAGTGCAAAAGTGGACTAATACACCCATCCTTTCAAAACCAATGAAAGCATCACTGATTGAGAGTTGTGTGCCTGACACTTCATATTCCTACGGCTGCTCTTTGAGGTAGGTATTACTGTTCTCATTTTAATGTTGAGAAAACTAAGAGTCCAAGATGTGAGTGACTTGGTCATGATTTCTCAGCTGGCATGTGGCAGAGATAGAGATGGGTAGAAAGCAGATTTTGGGTTAACTAATGGCTGTATAGGCCAAGAGGCAAGAATAGAGAATAGGTGAAATACAATTTGCTAATTCATATGAAGACATAATCATGCTTTTCTTTAATAGAATCATCAACTTGCAAAGTGGAGCCAATTTCTTCTGCTCTCTTTGCTTTGTCTGCAATTCCTGGGCATACAGATTAACCTGTACATGTTTCTCATCCAGTCATTATCAACTCGAGTGAATGCAATGGTTTCCAAGTGTTTCCCATAGCCTGCCACCTTTTTGAACCCACAGGGGCGAATGAGGAGCGTCTTTACAATGTCAGCAATTGAAACTGATATGAATGAAGACAAGAATGATGACTGCATAACTCTTCGGAATGCAATTTCAAAACTGGACATGAGTCCAGAGAAGTGGAACAAAACCCTGACAGTCCCAGTGCCTGCATGTGGGAATCTCAGTGCCAAGCACTTCATTATGCAAAGTAGGTCCTTCCCAAGTGCTCTGTCTGATAAGGATAACAGGGGTGGATTTTGCCAAATTAAATCTGTACCAAGTAACAGAAACTCTTCTTGCTGCTGAGTTGAGAAGTGCTAAAGAGAACAATAAAATCCCATACCCGAATCCAGAGGGACATAAAGAGCACACAGTCTTCCCAATGGCAATAAAGCTTCATGTCTGGGCTAACCTCCCTTGACTTGGTGGGATTGCACAGATCCCCTGATTCATGTCAAACACGAATCCTAAACTGGCACTCTGATCCTCAGCATGTACAAGATGGAAGAGGGGATTCTTTCAGCTGTTTAGAAACTAAATTACAGAATCTACACACTAGAGTTTTCTAATTTCTAATTAAACAAGAAGTCAGAATGAGCTTTTTTTTTTTTTTTTTTTTTTTTTTTGCATTTTAGCTACCTTAACTCTTCTTGTAATAGGAGACAGAGTGATTCATGGGCTTCCATTTTGATGATCAGTTGAACTTATTAGGGATTTTTAAAAACAGATTTCTGAGCCTTAGCCCCAGGGATTCTAACCATCAGTTAGAATGGGGCCCCTTAATGTGATTTTGAGGTATTTTCTAGTTCTAACAAAACTAGAAAAGTTTAGGTGGGGCCCTGAAATGTAATTTTTAGGTGGGGCCCCCAAATGTGATTTTGAGGTCTTTTCTAGTTTTAACATCCATTGTTTCTTCCTTATTATAAATGTTCATTTATTTCCATTCTTCTCCTCAATGTAGATTTCACCAGACCCACTCTTCAAAAACAATCAACTCAGTTTGATGATACTCCTCTCAGCTGAAGCCATCATAATTCACTTGCCCTTGGTTTTGTAGACTTATTTTCCAACCTTCAATTGTTTCCACTACTCTTATTTGAGTATTCTCAACTTTCCATCTTGTTACAAATATGATCATCCGTGGTAATGATTATTTTAGAAGCTACATTTGCCATCGTCAGTCTGATAGTTCTTAGATGTATATAAGCTTTCTTTTCAAATTATCTCAGTTAAATTAAATCATCCCTGGGGAAATAAAAACAAACTATTTTTCCACTGACTCAATACTGTGTACTTGATGGTACCTTTATTCTTACCATCATCTTTCAAGAAGCTGGTCTCCTCCACCTGAGCTCCCCTGTGAGAAAGGGTTTCATTAGAATATTGCGCTGTCTGTGGGGTGGTTTATAAGTTGGAAGAAATGTGATTTAGTGCATTTGGAAGTATATTGTGTGTCCCCATGATACTTATATATCTGTTATAAATAATTTACTTTTCTTTTCAGAAAATGATTAGTTCATCCCAAATGAGTATGAATGTCCCAGGTCTATTGTTTCAGAACTGGAGCTGCAATCCATAGCCCTGTGAAGGTGGTTATTAACTTATTTTGGAAATGCAATCACAGACCACAGATTATTTCAGTTAAATCATGCCTATTCCACATGTCACATTCCATTTTGTTAGTGAACTGGGTCTCTTGTTGGTGCCGCCTACTGTTAAGTTTATTGATGAGAACTTAAGCATTTGGTCTCTAAGGAAATACACTGGGTCATATACGTGCACCTGGTTTCGGTTGGGAAAAAATTCATCTTCCAACCGTGTCTTTGTGGCTGGAAATATTCAACCACCACAACACAAAAGGTAAAATATACGTCATCTCATCTCTAGGCACTAACAAAATAGAAACAGAGAAGGTGTATGATCTAAACAGAACCAGAGAATGATTCAGCTCTCGTGTGCAGAGTAGCATCCTATCATAAAACCTGGCCCCATGCTGCTAAAATGGTGCAAAATGCAGGTTTCCCAATTTTCACATAAAAAAAATAAAAATAAAAGTCAATAAAGAAATGTTGGTGTGTGTTTGTGTTCATGCATTTTATCTAAGTTCAGGACATTCAGCTGATTCTATCCACTACCTCGTGGCTGTGTTTCCATGGTTCCTAGATAAATGTAATGACTACTCCATGGCTTACTCTTGGTTAAGATAATTTTCTTGACTTAAGATTCTTTCTGCAGGTGCAGTAGCTCATGCCTGTAATCACAGCACCTTGGGAGGCAGAAGTAGGTGGATACCCTGAGGTCAGGAGTTCAAGACCAGCCTGGCCAACATGGTAAAACCCCATCACTACTAAAAATACAAAAATTAGCCAGGTGTGGTGGCGGGGGCCTGTAATTCCAGCTACTCAAGAGGCTGAGGCAGGAGAATTGCTTGAACCTGGGAGGCTAAGGTTGCAGTGAGCCGAGATTGCCCATTGCACTCCAGCCTGGGCAACAAGAGCAAAACTCCATCTCGAAAAGTAAAATAAAAAATAAGATTTTAAAAAAGATTCTTGGCCAGGCGCAGTGACTCAAGCCTGTAATTCCAGCACTTTGGGAGGCTGAGGCGGGCGGATCACAAGGTCAAGAGATCGAGACCATCCTGGCTAACACAGTGAAACCCCGTCTCTACTAAAAATACAAAAAAAATTAGCCGGGCGTGGTGGTGGGCCCCTGTAGTCCCAGCTGCTCGGGAGGCTGAGGCAGGAGAATGGCGTGAACCCAGGAGGCAGAGCTTGCAGTGAGCCGAGATTGCGCCACTGCACTCTAGCTTGGGTGACAGAGCAAGACTCTGTCTCAAAAAAAAAAAAAAAAAAAAAAAAAGATTCTTTCTGTGTCCATACTTTGAAGAATAATATAAAGTCTCAAAGTGACCAGGACCCTATTCTGTGCAGGCCAGCCGCTGGTCAAGGAGGAGTCTGATTTCTTCCATCTGCTCCTTGGTCCTTCTGATTTCCCTGCCTGCAGGTGAGATGAGGGGGATATCCCCTGTGAGTCAGCACCTGCCGTGGAGCCTCCCCACACACGGATCTTCTGCCAGCATATGTCCTGCACAGCATGTGACATGGTTGCACTGAACAGCCTCTAGCTACAGAGAAGCTGGAAGATGGTCTAGCAAGAAATGCACTGGAGGATTTTGTCTGAAGTGGGCAGGCCTTATCTTCTCATGAAGTCCCTCCTGATATGTTCATTGATGAATACTCACATGTCCAGTGAATGATGATTGAGACCCCTGCTTCGGAGGCCTGAGGCAGTTTCTGGGAACTGGAAGCCATTCGTGATGCAGTTCACAGAGCTTCAGCATCAGCCCCTAGGGCGGCCTTGCAATGCGTTTATGGACCACATGTTTTGATAAAATTTGCCAGTCTAAGAATGTCACTGCAATTGAGATCAGTTACATTCCATCTACCCCTTGCTCATCTTCCCCTCATGGCTGCTGGTATTGAACAGCTATGGATAAGTTAGGGATCTCAGAAAGTGGAGTTGCTTTAGAAATACATTTAGATTGTAATTAATCTGATACAGTTAATGGATTTACAGTAACTTACTTGTATAATTAAGTTACTGTTACCTGTCCCTCCCATAAGACACACAGGAAGGGGCTGGACAGAGGTCCATCAGGTCCCAACACCTTCAGGAGTATGTCCTGAAGGTGTTGGCATGAGAGCCTGTGGGGCCGATGAGAAGAGTCTTAAAATACATGGCACTATGGCAGGATGCGGTGACTCACGCCTGTAATCCCAGCACTTTGGGAGGCCGAGGTGAGCAGATCACTTGAGGTCAGGAGTTCAAGACCAGCCTGGCCAACATGATGAAATCCCGTCTCAACTAAAAATACAAAAAAATTAGCTGGGTGTGGTGGTGTGGGCCTGTAATCCCAGCTACTTTGGGAGGCTAAGGCAGGAGAATCGCTTGAACCCAGGAGGCAGAGGTTGCAGTGAGCCAAGATCGCACCATTGTGCTCCAGGCTGGGTGCCAAGCACGAAACTCTGTCTCAAAAAAAAAAAAAATATATCTATATATACACACACACACATATATATACACATATACACACACCCATATATACACATATACACACACACATATATACACATATACACACACACATATATATGTACATATATGTATATATATGTGTATATATATATGGCACTAGAAACCAGTCTGTGGGAATGTCTTCTAATCCCCAGATGTATAAAATTGTAAACAGATTTCCTCAGCAAAATGGATTATCTCTCCTGTCGGAAACATATCCAGTAAGGCAGTACTAATATTAGAAATATATTGATAGTTTTTTTCTTTGACTTTTGATGGAAACTTATGAAATAGAATTTATCAAGATCCCTGTGTCTGTAAAGCACAAGCCCACATCAGAAGTCAAATGCAAGAGTTCCTGCATGTCTTATGCTTTTCCATGTTCAATGATAAAAACAAATAAATGTTACACAAGCAACTTAGAGCAAAGACTAAACTATTTTTTCTAGCTTTCTGTAGAAAATATATAAAAATAAATAAGTTTTAAACAAGCAAGTTAGAGCAGAGACTAAACTATTTTTCTAGTTTTACTGTAGGAAATACATAAACATAAATAAATTTTAAACAAGCAAGTTAAAGCAAAGACTAAATTATTTTTCTAGTTTTACTATACAAAATATACTAGGAAATCACTGTTACTTAAAAAGACAATCAAAGAATATGCAACGGAAAATTGTAGGCAAATATAATAGTAGACATGTAGCAGTTTATTATTTCTGTGTGTGTGTTTCCACTTAAGTTATAATTTGATGTGATTTATTTTCTCATTCAAGACAAATATTTTTATTTGTACCATGTTAAGCTCATGAGACAGGCAGGCTGCGCATAGCTCTCTGCTTGGGCACCAAGCCTTCAACACATGGCTCCATCTGGCACCATCTGGCTCTGCTGTCTCTTGCTCCCTGAGTTGTGAAATGCAAGGCTCTGTTTGCCTACCCGAACTTTTTGTGGCCTCAACTCTTTTTGCTTGTTTTCAGGACCTCACTGCTCGGGGCATAACAGAATACCTGCTTCTTCTCCAGTCCCCTGATTGGGGTTTCTGCGTGTCGTAAATGACCAGCTTATACTCTTCTTGGACTTTTATCCAATGCCTTGTCCTTGATCTCTGGCAAGACTCACTTATGCCTTCATCCTCGTTCACTCCCTGCACACCAGTGACATCTCCCATATGCAAATTTGGCAAGCTCATTACCTCATATCATGGCCAAAGCTTCCTGAGGTCTGAAGCCAGTCGTTCCCACATACCTCCACCCCATCAGGTCTCTGTCCTCTCTTGCAACTCCAAGCATGGCTGGTCCTGCCATCAACGTCTCCCTGGGTCCATCCCCAAGTGAAGTGTCCACGTGAGGTGTGGTTTGGAGACCCTAAAGACAGGGATGGGAAGTTTTCCTCAGCTGTTAGAATAGGCTGAATGGGTACATTTGTGCATGTGTGCCAAAAAGTGACTATATAAGTTGCAAACTTAATACTAAGACTTTCTTTTCTTGTATAATAATCTGGTAGCAAGGCTGTGGGGAGAGGAGGAGACATATTCCCCCATGGAACACCGAGTGCTGGAGACTTTGTTTATCCAGAGAACTGACAATTGCTGGGAGGAGAAATTCACTTAGGTCAGTTTTCACGCTGCTTTACACACTTGGCTGGTGCCTCTGGGATCATTCCCCAAACCTCGGTTGTTATTTTTCTGCATACTTAGTTCTGTTCTAGTCTCATATCTCCTTCCAGGCCACTTGGGCTCCCCAACTGGGATCCACTCTTCCCGGCTTTTCAATTTCCTGTCTTTGTAACTACAGTTCCTTGTAATTCTACAATGCAAGCCTTAATCATTTCACCTGGCACAGCTAGAATCCAATCCCCATCACAGCGTATGAGAACCACTCTTCTTTTCCAGGGATTCCCAATTCACATCAGCCTCATAAACCCGATACTCATCCAGACCCCAAAAGTAACAATTGTCTTGCATTGGGACATCTAGTCACTCAATTTGTATTCTCAAATATCAATTGCTAACTCATATCTGGGCTTTATGCTCCACAGTTTCCCCAGGGCAAACCTCCAGGAACTTACGAACTGCTCTTTCTTACTGAAAGATACAGTGGCTGGGACTGCACAAAGCAAGAAGATACTTCTGTAATCAAGCATGATCCCAGTGAGCATTTAGACACACAGGAGATGGAAAGATGGAAAGATGTGTCAGATAGTGACATAGCAGTGCACAGAAGGTAGGCTGTGGAAGATTCATCAGCTCGGGGTTTCAGATGCATGCTGAGAACAATGTGTGGTCTTGCAGTCTACACAGAATTGGATGAGGTTAGAATCCATTTGGAAGGGGCATTCTCTTCACTGTGGAAGGGAAGTGTACACACTTCTAATAGCTCTTGAATTATTTTCTGTTTTTCCCCATAGAACATGAGTTCAAGACCAGCCTGGCCAACATGGCGAAATCCTGTCTCTACTAAAAATGCAAAAATTAGCCGGGCATGGGGGTGTGTACCCGTAGTCCCAGCTACTCAGGAGGCTGAGGCAGGAGGATTGCTTGAACCTAGGAGGCGGCAGTTGCAGTGAGCCAAGATTGCGACATTGTATTCCAACCTGGGTGACTGTCTCAAAAAAAACAAAACAAAACAAAAAACATTAGAAGGGGTTGCCTTAACTATTTTACAAAAATGTAAATATAAAGAGGAAAAATGTGGTTTGGAGCACCCTCATTGAGCTCTTTGGCCCTGGTGTCAAAATATCACTAGCAGGAGAAATGGGGAAATACATAAGGTGAAAAACTCCAAGGGCAGCCCTAATGCAAGCTTTTATGGAGAAAATATTAGTGTTATTTTTTATCATGGGAATGTTATAGGAAAACATCCTACTGTATATGAACATATTTATTGTCATAGAAAACTGATAACCAAGAGATAACTACTTTTCAATTTTAGTTGTGCAATGGCAGACCCTCTAGTCAAATAGGTCTCCCAAGCAGGTAACAAACCAAGGGACAAACGAGTGTTTTGTAGAGTACACAAGGCTTCAGAGCTCAAGGTGGATGCAGATGCAGCCTAACAGCAGTGAAATCAGCATTAAAAAGTAGACAAATATAGATTTTCTTAAAACAGCATGCAATGAATTTCAAGGGTTTTAAAATTCATACTTATTTTACAAACTGTGTCCTGAAGGTTCAATGGACTGCATTATAATAAGTGGATAGATTCCTTAAAAATGTATGCATTAAATTTATTATCCCTCCCAGATAGTAGAAAATTGAAAGTGTAAATTAAAATCTTTAGTATGAATTAAAATTAATTTACTCTTTCCTCTGCTCAATACCTGCATACTGATTGCTTATTGTGTAACAAGCCTGGGATAAATGGTGTGGCCACCTCATCTAATCAATAACTGAGTTTGGATTATTTTACCTCCCTGTCTCTCCCTTCAATGTATCTCCCACACGGTCTGACAATTCATACTTTTCTTAGTTTGGACCTTCATGATTTCTCTTCTTTATTGCCACAGTGGCTTCCTACCTGGATGTTCTGTATCAAATGCTGGACCATGCCTCCCCGAGACATGCACATACACGTGTACACACACATGTACCCACCCAGAAACACACACTTCTTTACACTTGCACACACTCATTCACACTACATTCTCCCTATGAAAACAAATATGAAGCTGCTAAACATCTAAAATCAGAGCATTGTCTGAGGATCGGATTGGATCCCTTCATGGCCCATCTTGGATTCAGGACAGTTTCCTAGCTGGTCAAAGAACGAGCCTGCCTGTCTCTGGTTCTGCTTTCCATCTCTCCTGGCTGACCCCTCCCTGCGTCCTGCACTGTGGCATGCGCTCCACGGCTCCTGCCTCACCTATTCTCACCGCTTCCCCGCCTGCATCACTTCCTCACAATTTCTCTATCAGGGCAGGTTAGAGCCGGCTGCAAAGACTGAGGCAAACAACAGGGGCTTAGACAATACAGAATCCATTATTCTCTCATCAGAAGGGAGATCTGCACCTTTCCTGTAGCTCTAGCTGGATTTTCAGAGGGAATAAACCTAGCTCCAGTTCACAATTTTACCTGGAAGCTGTCAAAACTTCCTTATACTCATTCTCCCCTGTCAGTCTTGGAAAGAATGAGGGCTGTGATAGCACCTTAATTGTACTGCAGAGACGAAGAAGCAGGCAGCCTCCAGATGCTTTTCTGTTTGCTCCCTGTTTCTTCTACTTAGAATTTCCAAAAGGGAAAAGGAAAGGCCCCTGATGAACGAGGCATGGAGAAGAATCCATATTAACGAAGAGAGGAGAGAGAGGACGATGACTGCGTGCCCACTTTAGGGTCCCCAGGCTGGGAGCCAGACAGGAAGACGCTAGCTGGGTGGGGTGGTCAGAGGAGGTGGGGTGGGCAGGGCGGCACTGCAGCAGGCAGCCTGTGTCATCTCCTGTACCTGGGAATGTGAAAGCACCTTTCACTCTGCAGAGGAGCACAGTACCCCTCACATGGCGAGCGATGTCCTCGCTCCTCAGAGGCAAGTACATTCCTGTACATCACTCAGCAGAGGATGCTCGCCCACCCACACTGCCCCCTGTGGCCAAAGAAAAAGGTTCCCGAAAACCACGAGGGCAGATGTGCTTGTGCAGGTGGCCTTCCCATGGGGTTCCAGGGACCTGGGGGTCTTCTCCTCTTGCAGCTGCCTCACCTCATGGCCAACAGAGTCCTCCGCAGGAGCCTGCGCATCCAGCTAATGGAGGAGCGTATGCAGATGGCCACACGGGAAGCTTCCAGGAGTCAGGCCTGGAGGCAGCCCAGGCCTCCACTGACCACGCCCCAGTCCCCAGCACCACCCAGAACTGCCCGGGAAGTGTCGACTAGCTCTGTGCCCTGCAGAAAAGGCAGATGGGCCCGGACAACATCTCCTGTTTCCCTGCCATAGGAGAGAAACTCCCTTTCTCCTTCTCTTATTTTGAACAGACAGGACCCTAGAAAATGAAGACAGCAAATGGAAATGTTCAAAGAAATGTGTAGAATGTAGTCAATGAAAAAACTGTAACCTCTGAATGAAAAGACATTTGGGAGAAAGAGAAGCTAGAAAAATAGCAAAAGAAACAGTAACAAAGAAAGGTGAACATCTTTAAATTAGAATCAAATCCATAGATCGTATTTTATTAAGAAAAATTATATTAAGATAAACAATTTTGCTGACCTACTTAAGCTACGCTTCACAAATTATCTTATTTGATAAAAAATTATTTGGAGCCAAATAAAGGCTCTAGATATTTGCAAGTGAGTTCTCATGGTTATGGGTAGAACAAATGCATGAACACACGGACTGGAATGATTCCTTCATGGAATAATTGTATTTTAACTTCTCCAGAATGCTGACAGAGCACTTCAGAATTGGGCAATGTAAAACGATACGTGGGTTTTGCCCATTTCTTAATGATGCTTAAAATGATGCAGAAAATGATGCGAAAGCACTGGAAAGGAATACACACGTGAGCCCAGGCTTAGGGAAGCATAAAGCCTCCTGGCAGCCCGCACTGTGTTAGTCATTGTGACCCTGCCGCCTTTGTCCATAAGGATGGCTTGGGTGGCTCGGGGCCACCAGGCCATGTGGTTTGATCTGTCTCCCACTGGGAGTGATGGATTTGAACCGGTCCGGCCACAATCTCCCACCCAGTCCCCCTTGTGGCCAAAGGCATGTGTTTGTGAAAGAGCTGGATATTGTCAGGGGTGAAAGGGGTGATCATGAAACAGAGCAAAAAACAAAACCTGTCAGCGCGGCAACGACTCCCAAGGCACTGGCCTTGTCTACAGCGTGTGCTCACCCACTGTGCTAGAGCCTCTCTTGCCTGGAGCCTGAGAAAAGAGGCCGTCACACAGGCCACTGGCATGGTGACAACTGCAGCCACAAAGGCTTGCTGTTGCTGTACAGAGACACCGCAAAACATGTTCTCAGGGAAATGAGGATTTCAGCAGAATGAGAAAGAAAAGTCAGACTTCACTGTAGCATAACACTGAAATTAATATTAAGTTAATGTAAACATTACTTTCTGAAGTTTATTCAGCTTTTGCTGATTTCTCAAGGCACTAACAGGAAGACAGAAAAAGATCAATACCTTTGTTTGAGATATATTCTATTCCAAACATTTCCATACAATGAAAATTGTGTCTTATTCTTGAAATAAAGGCGATACATCAGAAAGTAAATCCATAAAAATTGCCAACCAAGTGGAATCCTGAATCTGCATGAAGAGTATCTTTTTTTTAACTATGTCAAACAAAATTTAAAAACAGCTGGACATTTCCTAAATATGTTTAAAGAAATCATAATTTCAGGGCAGAAGGGAGCAGATGGCTGCAAACACTATAGGAACTTAGAGAGACCGAAGGAGGTTTAAAGCCATATTTGATAGAAAACTAAAGGAAGAAATCTTTCCTCCCCTTCTTCATCCTGGACTATTTTCAAAATAGTGAATTATTTTATGAATATGCATTCCCCATTCAGAGCCATGGAAAAAGGCCAAGGAAGGACCTGCCAAGGCATGAGATTAGCAACACAACCCATGGAGATTTATTGCACATAAAAGATAGGGAAGTAAGACAACAGATTCCAAAGGAACAGATATTCTCACATAAATTAAGTGCTTTTAAAATGTAAGGTGCTCTTTCACTGATGTGTCTTAACATAATTTGGGCTAATTTAAAGACAAAACAACTTCATCATCAAAAACAGCCACAATAAAAAATGTTTTATTGATAAACCATCTGCTGTTTACCAAGGCATGGTAAAACCTCTGTAGACATCTCACCTAGATAATTTTCAATAAACATTGAGATCACTGTTATGGCTACACATGCTTATAAGAGCCTAATTCAGTATATTAAATGAAGTTATAGTTATCACTTGATAGTGTCTCAGTGTCTATTGTTCAGGAACTGTCTGCATGCCAACAGAACTCTTGCTGGAGCCTGGGACCCAAAACCCCAGGGAAAAAAGCACTGAGGAGGGCAAGCTCAATATACAGGACCATTTTCTTCTCATGTTAGTCTCTGACAGAATTCGGTAAGAAAAATTCTTGCATTTGTCAGGTCCACAAGCAAGGAATGAGTTTTACACATTTAAATGTTTTTCTAAAAAATCAAAAGAAAAATAATGTTTTGTGATACATGAATATTATATGACATTCAAATTTCAGAGTCCATAAATATATTCTCGTGGAACACAGCCACAGCCATGCCCTTTCATTTACACATGGCTGTGGCTGCTTCCCTGCCACCTCCAGAGCTGCAGAGCTGCAGCAGAGAACACACTGCCCTTGAAGCTGAAAATCTCCATCATCTGGCCCATTACAGGAAAGTCCACTGATTGAGGCCTGGTGCCTATTAAAGGAGTGGAAGGCGAGCCGCTTGCAGTTCCTAACGACTGTCTGGTCCCAGTGGAAGGCTTGGACTGTTCTGTCCTGCCTTGTCCTTCTGCTTCAAGGAGCACCTCAAGGGGATCTCAGCAGGTGGGTTAGAATGGGGTCCAATTAGAATGGGGAAGAAAGCCAGGGGGTGGAGATTGTATTGCCTGCGACGTGTTCATGTTGTATAAAACTACAATAGCACTTACCTACCAAAAGTCAAGGAAGGGACCCTTTCCTTATTTCCCCAGCATTTGACACAATTGCCAATAATAATATCGAACCTGCAAACCACAGCATTAGAACCTGTTGAGTCGTGGAACTGAAAAGAAGGTTTGTTGTATACATCCTGTTAAGACATAGAATTGTCCCGACAGAGACCTGGACTCTGAGGCTAAAATTGCAGGTGCCAGGAATCAGAAGATCTGAAGATTCTCAAAGCAATGCATGTTGGCACTACTTCATGGAAAAAAGATACTTCTCCTTCACAGAAAAGCAAATAGCAAAAATTAGGAGGTAAAAGCACAGGGCACACATCCTGAACACAAATTAAATACTAAAAATCACAAAGACACTCTTGTAGAGGTTCATGCTGAATGGAAGGAAGTCACTGACTGCATTTGCTGTCAGACGTGGTGGCTGCTTGCACTCCTCTTTACATGGAAATCTCACTGGAGTCCCAGTGAGGTCTGACTGACAGGGCCCAGCCACAGAAGCCACTGTGAGGGGAGGCACAGTTTCTAGAATGTACATTCTGCCCTCCCTGTAGGTATGGGTGAGAGAAAGGACTGCCCAGCCTGTCTGCTTCACTGACTCCCAACCCAGATAGTCTAAAGCAAAGCCAGTAGATTACAGGCTCCAGGACAGCACCAGACCCTCCCTCCTTCCCTTCCTGCTGGCACACGTACTCCAAACATATCAAAACTGAGAATCAATAAGGCCGTGGCAAAGAGCGAAAACACTCAGATCAGGCAGCTTTTGCTCTGGAAGTCCTCACTGCACAGTCCCTTCCTTGGCTCAAACAAGCCTTCTGCCTTAGCTTCCTCAGTAGCTGGGATTACAGGCATGCACAACCATGCCCAGTCATCTTTTTTCTTTTTGTAGAGATGAAGTCTTGTTACGTTGCCCAGGCTGGTCTCAAGTTCCTGGCCTTAGGTGGTCTTCCCACTTTGGCTTCCCAAAGCGTTGGGATTACAGTGATGAGCTACTGTGCCCCACCAGCTTTTACTCATGAATAATTTTCTTTGGAGAGAAATAAGCAAGCATGGGCCCCAGGGCGTGCCATGTCAGTCAGCCTATCACAATGCTGAGTGGAGCGTGAAGAGGCTGCTCATCCTACTTCAGGGCATGGAGGAGCTGAATGGCCCTCAGTGGAAATGATAAGGAAGCAACTGTGAGCAGATGACCTTATCACACATTGGGGTGAAGGGTCAAAGTACTACTTCGCCATGGAAGGGAGGCTGAGTCAGGAGATTTGTATTAGTTTATTCTCATGCTGCTATAAAGAACTGCTTGAGACTGGGTAAGTTATATAGGAAAGAGGTTTAATTGACTCACAGTTCCACAGGACTGGGGTGGCCTCAGGAAACTTACAATCATGGCAGAAGGCACCTCTTCACAGGGCGGCAGGAGAGAGAATGAGGGCCAAGCAAAGGAGAAAAGCCCCTTATGAAGCCATCAGATCTTGTGAGAACTCAGTCACTATCATGAGAACAGCATGGGGGTAACTGCCCTCATGATTCAATTACCTCCTCCCGGGTCCCTCCCACAGCATGTGGGGATTATGGGAACTACAATTCAATATGAGATTTTAATGAGGACACATCCAAACAATATAATTCCACCCCTGGCCCTTCCCAAACCTCATGTCCTCACATTTCAAAACACAATTATCCCTTTCCAACAGTCCCTCAAAGTCTTAGCTCATTCTAGCGTTAACCCAAAATCCAAGTCCAAAGTCTCATCTGAGACAAGGCAAGTCCTTTCTGCTTACGAGCCTGTAAAATTGAAAGCAAGTTAGTTACTACCTAGATACAATGAGGAGTACAGGCACTGAATAAAGACACCCATTCCACATGGGAGAAATTGGCCAAAACAAAGGGGCTATAGGCCCTGTGCAAGTCTGAAATCCAATAGGACAGTCATTAAACCTCCAAGTTCCAAAGTGATCTCCTTTGACTCCATGTCTCACATCCAGGTCATGCTGATGCAAGAGGTGGGCTCCCAAGGCCTTGGGCAGCTCTGCTCCCGTGGCTTTACAGGGTATAGCCCCCCTCATGGCTGCTTTCATGGACTGGCATTGTCTGTGGCTTTTCCAGGGGCATGGTGCAAGCTGTTGATGGATCTACTATTCTGGGGTCTGGAGGACAGTGGCCCTCTGCTCACAGCTCCACCAGGCAGTGCCCCAGTGGGGACTGTTCGTGGGGCCTCCAGCCCCATGTTTCCCTTCCACACTGCGCTAGCAGAGGTTCTCCATGAGGACTCCACCCCTGCAGCAAACATCAGCCTGGACATCCAGGCACATCCATACATTCTCTGAAATCTAGGCAGAAGTTCCCAAACCTCAATTCTTGACTTCTGTGTGTCCATAGGCTCAACATCATATGGAAGCCAGCAAGGCTTGGGGCTTGCACACTTTGAAGCAATGGCCCAAGCTATACCTTGACCCCTTTTAGCCACGCCTGGAACTGAAGCAGCTGGGATGCAGGGCACCATGTCCTGAGGCTGCACAGAGCAAGGGAGCCTTGGGCTCAGCCCAGGAAACCATTTTTCTCAACTATGCCTCTGTGATGGTAGGAGCTGCTCTGAAGGTCTCTGACATGTGCTGGAAACATTTCCCCATTGTCTTGGCTATTAAAGTTTGGCTTCTCTTTATTTATGCAAATTTCTGCAAGGGCTTGAATTTCTCCCAAGGAAATGGGTTTTTCTTTTCTGTACCAGCATCAGGCCGCAAATTTTTCAAACTTGTATGCTCTGCTTCTCTTTTAAACTTAAGTTTCAGTTTCAGATCATCTCTCTCAAGTTCAAAGTTCCACACATCTTTAGGGCATGGCAAAATGCTGCGAGTCTCTTTGCTAAAGCACATCAAGAGCCACCTTTGCTCCAGCTCCCAATAAGTTCCTTATCTCTGAGACCACTTCAGCCTGGATTTCATTGTCCATATCACTAGCAGCATTTTGGTCGAAACCATTCAACAAGTCTCTAGGAAGTTCCAAAGATTCCCACATCTTCCTGTCTTCTGAACCCTCCAAGTCTCTAAGAAGTTCCAAGCTTTCCCACATTTTTCTGTCTTCTTCTGAGGCCTCCAAACGTTTCCAACCTCTGCTTGCTACCGAGTTTCAAAGTTGCTTCCACATTTTGGGTATCCTTGTAGCAGCACCCTACTCCCTCGGTACAAATTTACTGTATTAGTTCGTTCTCACGCTACTATGAAGAAATACTCAAGACTGGGTAATGTATAAAGAAAAGAGGTTTAATTGACTCACAGTTCCGCAGAGATAAGGAAGCCTCAGGAAACTTACAATCATGGCAGGAGGCACTTCTTTACATGGCGGCAGAAGACACAATGACTGCCGAATAAAGGGGGAAAAGCCCCTTATAAAACCAGTAGATCTCATGAGAACTCCCTCACTATCATGAGAACAGTATGGGGGTAACTTCTCTTATGATTCAATTGTCTTTCACCGGATACCTCTTACACAACACATAAGAATTATCAGAACTATAAGTCAAGATGAATTTGGGTGGGGACACAACCAAACGATATCAAGGTCCTCATGATCTTTCATGCAGGGTGAAGAAGGAAAGGGGCCTGTCCTGATTCTGTTCCCTTGGAGCCTGGGAGCTATGGTTCTAGGATCAGAAAAAGAAGTCAGGCATGGACCAGGAGAGAAAATGTGCCAGAAGAATGGGCTCAGGCACCTCAGAGGCTCCACTCCCATCGGCTGTGGTGAGGGACACCTGGTCAGATTGCAGCTTCCTGACAGACTCCAGAGCATCTACCCTTGAGAAGAGAGCTGGGACTTGATTGCTTTGTGGTGACATTGTGTGCCAAATGTGAGGGAGATTTGGAGCTAAATATTTTATTTATATTTTTCACTTGATTTAAAACATGTGGGGACAGAGTGTGACCAGCTGGTGTACAACAGAAACACAGGACAAAAGATGACAGTTTTTATAACCCTGACACTTGTTCCTACCACAGCAATCAGTATTTGGTGGGGACCAGACACTCTGTGCCTGTCACTTTCAATATCAGTTAGCTACTTAACATTATAAAGTCCCAAACTTAGCATGAGGTCACAATCCCCTGCTGTCAGTTACAGATGCTGAAGACCCAAGAGACATGCCTCTGCAGGGAGTCAGAATGATTGTTGGGCATTTTTCTCTCAATAGAAGATTGCATCTTCGTGATTTGTCATGGAGAAGGAGCACTGGGCTTATTTGTTCTCCTGTCATCACCCTGACACATCTCCTCTCCAGCCAGCAGCCAGCCCACCCTGGGTTGCCACAGGCTCCAACCTCCTCCATGCCTACCAGCCAGCAGTTGTCAGTGGCAAACAATGGGGGCTTAGTCCCCTGGGCTCCATGCTGCATGGCAGTCTCCATGAGCCTGGTCCACAGAATTGCAGGCTTTTGCTGGGCACTGGGCCTGGGCCTCAGGTGCAGCCAGAGTTGGTTCATGGCAGCTTTGAATTCAGATGCCGAGAGAAGCTGCGAGGAGAGTGCTGGTCAGCCAAGAGTTCTTCTTTGTTGGAGATTTGTGTTTTGGTCTGGAAGGGCATCCATATTCTACTCCCTTCTTCCCCTGTAAAAAAAGAAAGAAAGAGAGTGAGAGAGAGGAAGAGAGAAAGAAAAAGGAAGAAGGAAAGAAAGAAACGAAGGAAAGAAGGAAGGAAGGAAGGAAGGAAGGAAGGAAGGAAGGAAGGAAGGAAGGAAGGGAAGGGAAGGGAAGGAAAAGCAACACCAGTGTTTATTTTGGGTCCAGGCACTGGGTCAAGGGAGAAGGGAGGTTTGACATGGGGAAAGGAAGATTCTGGAGCAAGCTGGCTCCACACCTTTGAATTATTATGTTTGATTGTGATGGCTCCTCCCTTATCATTCCTTCCCAAATTCTTCCTCAGATTTTCTTTTAAAATACAGACAAATGCCATTGAATTCTCCAACTCTCCACAGTATATCTTTTCCATGTCTTTGCAATATACCAAGGGAGGAGTAGTTCAACAATTAGAACTAATTAACATCTGTGGTTTATTAGAGTCATATTAATTTCTTCAGCTAAGCAAACAACCAGAAAGTACCAAAGGACAGATAATGCTGAAACCACTGAATCTGTGCCTTCCAGCCTACAAAGCACGAGGGGAATATGGAGTGAGTTAAGATCAGATGTCAGCATTTCCTCATACAACTATGCAGCAATGAAAGCAAAATATTTAAGAACCTTGAATGGGACACGGTTATAACATGTTTTCAATTTTCAAATTCTTAAAACTGAATCCTTTAATATTTCCATATTTAAACTCAATTATCAAGTTGAGTAAACTGTTTTCATGATAATATAGACCAGTTTTTCATACTAAAAAAACATGACTTCACATGCAAGTAAGAATGTGCTGTTCGTTGACTCTCTTTAAAGCCTAACATAATATTAAGAAAAAAATTGTACTATCATTAGTGGGACTTTTAATGTTGACAAGCATTTCTGTGTGAATCAATCAGCAAGCTGTAAGTAGGTCTTGACAAAAGGGCAGAAACACAAGCTAAAAGTATTAATAAAAAGACAAACCTGATTCCATGAAATATTTAGTCTTGTGATTGGTCATTGTACCAGTGTTTCATCCCAAGCTTCTCTCTGGTTCTACAACCCCATGAAATTTAAGAAGTAGTTTTTGTAAGTCTTGGGCCCTCCCTAGGATTTTTTAGGTTGACACCAATAGTCCCCAACACATGCATGCACTCCCAACAGATGACTAAACAGAGCAAAAGGACACTCAACTAGCCATGATATGTTTCAGCAGCGTGGGTTGGGGAGGTGGGACACAGGCCAGATGAGAGGGACGATTCTCCTGATGTGTTTGATGTAGATGGCACTTTACGGTTTCATGAACACAAATGTAAAATTGTCCCCCCCTGAGTCATTCTCTAAGAAACTGAAAATTGGAGCACTGGCATGAGATTATGTGTCATTCAATACACTCATGAGGTGTCCCGATGCCAAGGAAATTTGCTATTTTATTTGCTTACTGGTATGTACTATATTTTTTTATTAGAGTGTATTTTATATTTTCTTAATAATTTTACCCTGCATTTTAAAGAGCAAATATTTTGTTTTATTGCATTTTACCTAGTAAAAATTACATTCTACCCAGATGAACAACTCAGAAATTATTATAGTAACATTATTCTCTGAATTCTAATATTTATAGAGTTGAATAAATAGATCACCCATAAAGCAAAATTTTCTTATAAGTCATATATTTAAGTTAGCCGATAGCTTATTGCACCACAAGAAAGAGAACACGTTTTTTAAGTCTTGTTTATAAGACTCATAGCATAAATAAATGTATGAGAAAAATTTCTGCTTCCCGTCAGGAAAGAGACAATTTTTACCCTCCTACCTAAAGCAAACAGACAAACCAAAAAGATAAAACATATGAAACCCACATTGTCAAGAATGGACATAAAGAAACAAAAGCTACGAACCCTGAGAGATGAAAAACAAATGATGTGAGCTCTCCAACTGTCCTAGCATGTTGCCTTGAGGGAGTTCCCAGATGGGTAAAGGCAGGGGACCTAGCTGGAGGCCCTCAGACTCTCTGAGTTGAGGAGAAGGCAGAATAATCCAGTTAGGCAAAGCCACGTAGAATCCACAGTGCAGAATACCAGAGAGAGACTGAGCACAGAGAGAGTGCTTCAGAGGTGTCAAGAAGGTCCCTGTGGAGTATTCAGTTGAGTACTCATGAATGCACCCATGTGTGGAAACTTCTTGAGGCTGGGGAAAGAACCACCCAATGGATGAGAGGAAAGGGTACCAGAAACTCACACAGGGCTGAGGACAGTGCTTGTTCCTGCCAGCCAGATAAGAAAAACTTAGAATTCATTGAGTATTGGGCAAAGTACATACACAGTTCTTGTGTAAGTCATGAAGAATAATTAGTCCTACATCAGAGGTTTTCAATCTCAGCACCAATAATATTTTGCCCTGAATAATTATTTGCTGTGGGAACTTTGTCCGCTACACTATAGGATGCTTAGCAGCACCTGCAATATTAGCCCATTAGATGCCATAACTCCTGTAGATGTTGCTAAATGTCTCCTGGGTACAAAATTTACCCTGGTTGGAAACCACTGTCTTAGTCTGATCACTGCTCTAGTTCTTGCACAAAAAATCTTATAAAGCAAGGCACAAGGGTTCAAACTATTTTCAATAAAATTAATGGCATCCCAAGACAAAGCTCAAGGATATTCCTAAGAGAACAAAAACACCCAGGACTTAACAAAATCAAATGACAAAATCTTGCATTAGATAAAAATTACTACATTTTCAAATAAAAAGGAAAACATGTCCCATAAAAAGAAACAATTGAAACTGACCCAGTACCAACACAGGTTTTAGAATTAGCAGATCATTTTAAAAGCCATTATAAATGTGCATGTGTTAAAAGTACTAAGTAGAAACACAAAAGACCCAAATCAATTTTTAGAGATAAAAAGTGTAATATGTGAGTTTGTGAAATGCACTGGATAAGAATAATGGCAGATAAGAAGAAAAGAGTAGTGAACTTAGAAACACATTATTGGAAACTGTAAATGAAACACAAGAATAAAACTATGACTTAAAGAATTATCTAAGCACCAGTGACCTCTAGAAAACATGTAAACAGAATAATATATAAGTAATTGAAGTTCCTGAAAGAATAAAAACAGTAAGGAGGAAGAAGAGGAGAAAAAGGAGAAGGACAGTAGGAAGAAAAAACAAAGAAGCAACTGAAATGACCATAAATTTTTCTAATTTCGAAAACTACAAACACATAGATTCAAAAAACTCAGAAACATGAGAATGAGAAATATAAAGAAAACTATGTCAAGACATTTTATAATAAAACTGCTCAAAACCAATGATAAAGATAAAGGCTTAGAAACAACTGGAGAGAAAAATGATTACATAAAGAAGATCATAGTTATGATGACAGCAGGTTTCTTGTTAGAAACAACACAGCCAAGAAGACAGTGTAACAGCATCTTTAAAATACTGAAAGAAAAAATGTCAGCCAATAGTTTTATACCCAGAGGAAAGATCTTTCGAAAGTAAAAATTAAATAAAGACTTTCAGACATAAAAAGCTGTAGAGATGTATTACCAATAGAATATTGGTACCAGAAATATTTTTAAAAGTTCTTCTGGGAGATAGGAAATGACCGGATAGAAATGTGGATCTATGGCAAGAGAATGAAGAGTACTAAAAATTGTAGCTACATGGGTAGATACATGAGACCATTCTGATTATTAAATCCTCTTTTAAAGAGCATTTAACGAAAGCATTAATAAAATATAACAATGAGTGTTAAGTTTTCAACAAATATACATTTAAAATACATGGCAAAAACAGCACCCAAATCAGAAGGAACAAAGGACAGTATGCTATTGTAATTTTCTTATGCTGTATATGAAATATATATATGAAACATCACTTGAATGTTGACTGCAATAAATTACAAGTTTATATTATTAACCAAAATGAAACCACTAAAGTAATAAAACAGAGTTATAGAGAATAAAAAAGAATTGATTTAAAATGAAATCATAAATATATTAAATTACTTCAATAGATGACATAAACAGAAAAGGAAATGAAAAACAAGTGGGACAAATAAAATACAAATGATAAGTTGGTCGATTTATACCTAATAATATCAATATTCACAGTAACTGTAAATGACCTGAATACACCCATTAGAAAGCAGAGGTTATCGTATAAGATAAAAAGTCTCAACTCAAATACATATTGACTACCAGAAACACACTTTAATTATAAGTACACAGGTAGGTTAAACAATTTGTTAAAGTGCTATATCATTCTAAAACAAATCCAAAAATGTTAAAAGTATATATTCATTTGAGGCAAAGTATATTTCAGTGTGAACAATATTGCCATGAGTAAAAAAGGTCATTTCATCATGATAAAGTTGTCAATTTATCAAGCGGATGTAGAATCTTAAGCATGTGTGTACACAATGAGAGCTTCAAACCACACAGAGCAAAAACAAATAAAACTGCAAAAAGAAAACGATGAATCAGTAGATATAGCTGGAGATTTCAATACCTTCACTCAACCATTGAGAGATTATGTGGGCAGAAAATCAATAAAGATACAGATTTGAACAAAATTATCAATCAACTTGAATTAATTAACATGTATAGAACACTCCATCCAACAATAGCAGAATGCACATTCTTTTTAAGTGGCCACAAAAGAATTTACCAAGATAGACCATATTCTGGGCCTCTAAACAAATCTCAGTATATTTGAAAGGATTCAAGTCAGGCTATTCTCAGACCACATTGTAGTAAAATCAAAAATGAATAAGGCAAATAGCTCCAGAAAAAATACTCTGAAACTAAATAATACACTTCTCAATAAACCATGGGTCAAAAAAGAAATAAGTATAAAATAAGAAAATATTTTGAACTGAATGTAAATACAAATACAACCTACAGACTTTTTTAGAATGCCCCCGAAATGTGTGGGAAATTTATATCATTAAATGCCTACATTAGGAAAGATGAAAGAACTCAAATTAATAATATCAGTATCTACCTCAAGAAACAGAGAAAGAAGAGGGAATGTAACCCAAATTAAGTAGAAGGAAATAAATATAAGGATGAGAACAGAAATCAATGAAACAGAAAACAGAAAAACAATAGATAAAATGAAAATCAGAAAATAAAGCCAAAGCTGCTTTTGGAGGTCAGTGAAATTGATAAGCCCTTAACCAGGCTGGTTAGGAAAGGAGAATTACAAATTACCAATATCGGGAATGAGAGAGGTGTCATCACCACATAAAATATAGATAATGAGAGACAATAAAGAATGGGCAAGGACTTGAATGGATATTTCCTCGAAGATTCCATACAAATGGCCAACAAGCATGTGAAAAATGCATATCACTGATTATTAGAGAGGTGCAAATCAAAACCATAATTAGATTTCACCTCACACCCATTAGGCATTGGTCAAGATGTGGAGAGACTGAAACGCTTATGCATTTTTGATGTAAAATGGTGCAGTTGCTATGAAAACCAGTATGGTAGTTTCTCAAAACATTAGAAACAGAATTATCATATGATCCAGCAATTCCACTGGATATATCCAATACAATAAAAGCACGGTCTCAAAAAGGTATTTGTGTGCCCATGTTCATAGCACCATTATTCACCATAGTCAAGAAGTGGAGGCAACGCAAGCATCCATCAATGAATCAATGGATAAACAAAATACAGTATATGCATCAAATAGATATTAAAGGAAGAAAATTCTGACACATGCTACAACATGGATGAACCCTGAAGACAGCAAGCTGAGTGAAATAAGTCAGTCAGGAAAGACAAATATTGTATAATTCCAGTTATAGGAAGTACCTGGAGTAGTCAGTTTCATAAAGACAGAAAGTAGAATGTTAGTCTCCATGGGCTGAGAAGATGGATAGAGGGTTATTTTTTAACCAGTAGATAATTTCAGTTTTACAAGATTAAAAGAGTTTTTGGAAGTAGTTGTACAATGATGTGGATATATTTAAAAATGGTTAAAATATACTTTAAGAGGGTCAAGATGGTAAATTTTATGTTATGTGAATTTTACAATTAATTTTTTTAAAGATAATAAGGGAATATTATGAACAACTTTGTGCCAGTAAATTTGACAACGCATGTGAGATGGATAACTCCCTTGGCAGACAGGAACTACTAAGCTCAGTCAAGAAGAAGGAGATGACCTGAATGAGCCCTGTGTGTTACTGGATGGAACGTCTGGACTGTGAGTTGTCCAGGTTCTTGGCGTGTTGAACAAAGATTTGAACAAAACGTACAAACAAAGCAACAAAAGAATGAAGCAATGAAAGATAAACAAAGCAACAAAAGAACAGAGTAACAGAAGCACAGATTTATTGAAGCAAAAGTGCGTTCCACAGAGTGGGAACAGGCTCAAGCAAGTGCCTCAAGAACCCCCCGGATTACAATGTTCTTTAGGGTTTTTATTAAGATAAAAGAATTTGGTAACATCCCTAAGTGCCCTTTAGAGGCATCCAATTGGTTACACCCTAGGAAGGATTGGCCCATGACCCATCAGAGGCTGAAGTGAAGACTTGGCCCCCAGTCAATCAGGGGCTGAAATGGAATCTTCTGTTTTGTTATCACAGGAGCGAGCATGTGGCCTGGATGCTGCCCAATCTTGTCTGGAGCTGGCTACACCTGCTGTTCTCCTTCTCCTTAACCCTTGGTTCCCTTATTCCCTATTCTCCTACCTCTTACCTATTAAAGCAAGTGAATTTGTAGCTGATCACCTCCCTTCAATGATTATATCAGAGACAGATAGCTTCACTAGTAAATTCTACTAACATTAGTAAAAGAAAGTATACTATTTATATAGAAACTCAGCTAGAAAACTGAAGAGGTTTCTCATTCTGTGAAGTGACATTACCCTGACTTAAAAAAAAAAAAATTAATGATATTATAAGAAGAGAAAACTACAGACTTTGGGAGCAGGGAAGAATAAAAATCCTAAGCTAAATCTTACCAGTTAAATTCAACATTTAAAAATACATAATGACCAAGTGAGCAAGTGAGGTTTACCCCAGGAATACAAGGTGAGTTTAACAATCCAAAATAAATGTGACAAACTAAAAGTGAAAAGTCCCATGAACATCTGAGTAAAAGAAGAAAAAGCCCTTCACAAAACCCAGCATCCATTCTCATAAAAGCTTTCAGCAAGCTAGGAATAGAAGGCTTCTTCCTCACCCTGGTAATATGTATTTGTGAAAAAAATATGCAACAGGTAATATCACGGTTATGGTGAAAGATGAAATGCTTTCCCATTAAAATGAGTAGTAAGATATGGATGTCTGGCACTGCTGATTGGAATATAAAATTGTGTAATCATTTTGGAAAATAATTTTTCTCTTTTTTAAAAGTTAAACCTCACACCTGTAATCCCAGCCTTTGGGAGGCCGAGGCAGGAGGATCACGAGGTCAGGAGATCGAGACCATGGTAAAACCCCATCTCTACTAAAAATACAAAAAATTAGCCAGGCGTGGTGGCGGGTGCCTGTGGTCCGAGCTACTCGGGAGGCTGAGGCAGGAGAATGGCGTGAACCCGGGAGGCGGAGCTCGCAGTGAGGCGAGATCACGCCACTGCACTCCAGCCTGGACGACAGAGCGAGACTCCGCCTCAAAAAAAAAAAAAAAAAGTTAAACCTATGCCTACCATATGATCTAGTTATTCTGCTTCTAGACATTTACTCGAGATAAATGAAAGTATATGTGCAATACAAATCCTTGTAAACAAACGTTCATGAGTACTTAATTTGTGATAGCCAAAAAGTGGAAACATCTCAAATGTCTGTCAATAGGTAAAAGGATAAACAAGCTGGGTATAAGCATACTGTGGAACACTACTCAGATATGAAAAGGAAGGAACAATTGATACAGGCAACAACTTTGATAGATCTCAAAATAATTATGCTGAGTGAAAGAAGCAAGAAATAAAAAGAGCACATAGCGCATTACTCCATTTTTATAAATTCTAAAGAAAATGAACTAATTTATAGAGATAGGCAGAAAGCAGATCAGTGGTTCCCCAGGTTTGGGATGGTGGCTGAAGGATGCCATGGGCAATTTGTAGAGGTCAGATCTTTTTCAGCTAAAAACCCACCTTCCAAAGAAGAAAGAGAGTACTTCCTCTAGGTGGAGCAATGCAAAATAAAATTTATAAAGGGAGCTTTTTTTTTTTATGTGCAAAGCCCAACTTATTCTTGAAAATGTCTTGGAAGCCATGGTGCCAATTTACATCCTTCTGTTTGGGAAAAGAGACAGTTTCCGATAAGGAATTACAGAGCAGTGGAGCTGAACAGCAGGTGCTTATTAGTTATATCCTTGGCTAGAAAAGTGGCTTGAGCTTCAAACGTAAGACTCTAAAATGAACAAGCAATTCGAAGCGTGTAACAGAATGGTGGAGTGTGAATTAGTATTTACTTCCCAAAACTAAATTCAGGTTCTGGCGGCCCCCATAGAGTGCTCTGGGAAAGAGAACAATAAGATTTTCTTGTGCACTTTAAAAGCAATAGACAGTTCTAAAATTGTCAAAGTTAGTGGGGAGGTAAACCTACCTAGGGTCAATAATTCTCTCTTCAACTGTGAAAAACTGATTTGAGAGATCACAGGGGGTAAAAAAGAATGTGCACCCCCAGGGTTGCAGAGGGTGTAGAATATATCATTATTATAGCTATTTGCTTCACAATAAAATATGAATGCAAATTCCTTAGACACAGTAAATAATGGATCACATATGCAACACTGGAATCAGACTAGCATCTGTAGTTGCACTAAATATGATAAAATGTCAAAGCCCATTAATGATCACAATTAGGATCTCAGTTGCTGCCTAGCTGGGACGATGAGAACATTCCCCATGGAGGAGTATTGTCCTCAGCTCTGCAACAAAGACACTCTGCCTTTCTCAGAGTGTCCGGTCATGTACTGAAACTTCTGGAGACAGGAGACTGAGATAAATTGACCATGTTATCCATGATTCATTTCGATAAAATAGTGCCAGGATCTCGAAGAAACCTCCAAGTTATTAGATAAACTGATGCATCCATCATCGGAAAGATTAGCTAAGCTTTGATAATAATGGCTGGACTTGTGTTTGCATTTTTTTCTATACAACTAAAAATAATTCTGAAGCAAGAGTGGCTTTAATGCTTTCATGTGAGAAATATGATGATTTCTGTGTGGTTGGAAAGGGAGCAGCCTCTGCATTCTCTGTTTCTGCATCCGTGTTTCACTCTGACCTGATGAGATATTTCTCTCTTGGTGATAGATTCCATGGGGATGAACAGATGGCCCGAAGCTCAGTCCCGTGGACAAGACTACATTTGTGGCTAGGCACATCTTGTTTCATGAACAAAAGAACTTGGTTAGCAAAAGGAAAAAATAGAATTTCCTTACATACATACACACACACACACACAAATACACACACATGTGTGCATGCACATGTACAGGTTAGAAATGTTAAACATGAAAACACCCTTCTCATTCTCTTTTATGCCGTGTGGCTTTGGATTGCTCTTCCGTAGGATGCAATATGATACACCATAATCAATAATCACAACACCTGAAATATTAACACTGCAGTTGCTTTTATTTACCTCTGAAAAATAGATCCCTCTCTTGCAGAAGCCAGAACAGTCCAGGGACCCACCTCTGACCTGCAAGTCCCATGACTGATTGTTTATCGGCTCTTGGCAAAGCAGGAACCGTCCCACATCAACAGGCCCAGGATGCTGACCTTCATTCATTTTCTCAGCCTGCTGGTGCTGATTTAGTAGGAACGTATTATGTGCCAGGCACTAAGATGCAGTTCGAGCAAGACTGGTGAGGGTGGTCCCTCCTTATATAGAATCACATTCTTGCAGGGAGAGAGATGGCAAATAAGTAAACATATAAACACCACAGTAATGCAAATATAGGCTGGCAGTGCACATTGTGCAGAGACTTTCTAAAGGGCGAGGTTATGTGGAGCAATTAGGCAACCGTCATCCACTGGGTAGTCAGGAAGTGCCAACGGAGCTTAGATTTGAATGGTGGATGGAGGAACATTTCTGGTGGGGAACAGGCACACAGTAATACCCTCCCTTGAGTTTGGGTGGATCTGTGACTTGACTTCAGCCACAACAGAATGTGGCCAAGGTGACAGGATGCCAATTCATGATTATATTTTATTATAGAAGAAGCCATCATCTTAGCAGGCTGAAGCAAGAGACTTTCATGCTGACCTTGCAGAAGCAAGTCACTATTTCTGAAGACCTAGAGAAGACCACATCCAGGAAGCTGTGGGGCTTTTAGATGCTCAATGCAGCTCCTGGAAAACCACCATCAATGAAGCAGGGACCTCTGTTCTGCAACCGTGAAGACTGAGTTCTGCCAATAACCATGCAAGCTTGGAAAAGGATCGATGTGAGACCTGGATACAGGCCTTGCCAAGGGGTGGACAGAAAGCAGTGTGTGATGCTTGGTTCAGCACTCACCGTGAGAGGAAAAACCACTGAATCTCAAGCTGGGGATATAGAGAGAATTCCTTTGGGGAAAGGTATTGCAGAAATATGGCTTTTTCCCCATGCATGCCTTCAACCTCCAGGTGCTGAGTTCTTACCCACACCTGGCGTCCTGTAGAAAACACAGAGATGAAGTCCTCAGCGAGCTCCTGGCCTCAGAGGAGAGAGAAGGCTGCACATGAATCATGATAACATAAGGTTGAAATGCAAAAGTACCATAAAACAGTAAAATATTAGGGGGGCTAAGAGGACAGGGGTTGCCCTGCAGGAAGGGAGACCCCACAGGCTTGGCAGAGGAGATGCCCACCTGAAATGCATTTGCATAGCAGGCAGAGAGGGCTCAGAGAACAAGAACAGAGCACTTCTGAAACTGGGATTGAGGAAAGAAAAGTCACCAGGATGGAAGAATAAGCATAGTTCAGCAGCAAGGTTCTGTGGTGGTTAATTTCATGTGCCAACTTTACTGGGTTGCGAGATGCCCAGACATTTGGCCAAACATTATACTAGGTGTGTCTGTGGGGGTGTTTCCAGAGAGGATTGGCATTTGAATCTGTGAACTGAGTAAAGCAAATGTAGATGGTCCTCACCCAATCCATTGAGGGCATGAATAGAGCAAAAAGGCAGAGGAAGGGAGAGTTCAACATCTCTACTTGACTGCATGAGTTGGTTATCTGTCTTCTCCTGCCCTCAGACTCTCAGTCTGGGCCTCACACCATCAGCACTCCTAGACCTCTGTCCTTTGGATTAAGATTGGAGTCATGCTACCCGCATTCATGGGTCTTAGCTTGCAGACAACATGTTGTGAGACTTCTGGCCCCTGTTGATTGTGTGCACCACTTCTTATGATTGCTCTCTCTCTCCATAAATCGATAGATAGGTAGACAGATAGACATACACATACACTAATGGTTCTGTTCTGCTTCTCTGGTGAAACCTGGCTAACAAAGGGCCCATGGATGGGACAGCAGGAGTGGAGGCTGAATCGTAGATGGAGACAAGAGCTCAAGGCCTTGACCTCCAGGCTGAGTTAACTTGTGATCAGGGCAGTGACCTCCAAATCACAGCATGAAAGTGAGGCATAGCAAGGACCGTCCCCAGATGACGGCTGCACTTCATTGAGAAGGATGGGTTTGGAATAGTGACAAGTAAGACGTGTAAAGGGAAGAAGGTGGGGGCTCACTCCTGTGCCCTGCGCCCTGAACCCTGGTGGCTACAGGCATCCAGGTGGTGATCCACAGCAGCAGGGAGAAACAAAGAGAATCAGAACTCCAAAGAGAAGCCACAACTGTAGACACAGATTCATTAGTCATCTCCACCAGACAGATAAATGGAACCATCCATTCTTTAATGCATACCTCAACAGGATATGATGTAAGCATCATTACTCTGGGCAGTACTGATAACAGTTTCCAGGCCCTTTTTGAGAAAAGAAGGAAAAGGAGAGTTCTGGAGCTTGAGAGCAGTGTGTGCACTGATGTGATGTGGCAACTTGGCTCAGCTCACTGTTTTGTTCTGGGGCAACTTAGAGTTGAATTCAAGGGATAGGATATCTTGATAGTGATCACCTGCTAATGGCAACATTTATGCTAACAGTTTCATCTTAAATTCTAATGTACATTTTTTTTAAAAAAATCCAGAGTTTCAGGGCTGCAACAATTCCATCTTCATGATTAATGATATGAGACTGTGACATCCTACGTCACAGCCCTTTTCCCTGGGACGAGTATTGTCATTGATTATCTTTTCCCAGTAAATATGAGTAGACAGTGTCAGTTGTTAATTAGGCTGCCTTTAGAGGTGAAGCTAGAACATATGTTCTACTTATCAAGATGGGGTTGTTGTTTGTGTTTGGCACTGCAGACCATGACCATCTGAGCAAAGAAACCCATTGACATTAACTTGTAACTGTTTAATAGTATATGTGTTTTTAAAGCCAGCCTGCAAGAATGATTCCTTGCTCATTGAGGACAAATGTGTGGGCACCACTGCTACATCTGTGCACTTACGGTCTTGGTCTGTTGTTTCCTCAAACTCATCAAGTGATGTGGAAAGCAGAGTAAACCTAGTGGTGAAAACCAATGATGTTATTAGGCAGAAAGTTTAAGAAAACGTCACACTGCAGGAAGGCACACTGCCCTCTATAACATGAGAAATCTTGATCAGCCAATCAGGTGTCAATTGCAGAGTCAAATGCTATAGATATGTACCTGGTGTACTGGTGTATGCAGTCATAAAATTACATTTTCTAATCAACATTTCTGTTGTTACCATTAAGTGTACTTAGCGTGAGAAACTTTCTTGAGATATGTTACAATAGGAAAGAAGATATTGAATGCTCCAATGACTTTTAGAAACTAATTTTTAATGCTTCTTCTACCAAGAACTGTTGCACTTTTGTTTTCCTGAAGTCTTGGCTCGAGTCAAAGGTTCAGAATTTTTAAGACCACCACGCATCCTGCTTTTAGTCGTTCCCGCAGCCTTATCTGATGGGGAAAAGCTCTCAGCACTGAAACAGCTTTGCCGCTCTTATAAGAGGGCTCTAGTGATAAATTCCTGCCCTGGAAGCCTGGACAGGTTGCCAAGAGTAGAGAGGACCCACACCAGTATGTCCTGGAGAAGGATAGACCTTGTCTATGACACCTGTGTGGCAGCAGTCAATATCTTGGCAAGGAGAAAAGTGTGAAAATGAAGAGAAATCAGGGCTGTGATGCAAGCTGGAAACAGCTTTGTGCGGCCTCATGCCTTCAGCAGTCCTCCTGCTTTTCTCTCCTCCCTCTGTGATGTCACAGCAGCTGGTGTCTATGTGTCAATTTCACAGGTTGATGGGGTTGGGTTTTAAGATGATGTAACATCCCCCAAGAAAGCTGCCCAGGGACCAGAGTTGCTGTTGTGTTCCACATTCCCCTCCTGCTCCTCTGCTCTGCAAGATTGCTCTATTTGAGAACCACGTGGGTGCCAGTGTGCAGCCATGATGTATTGGTGTGAGCCTTTACTTCTGAGGCAACCTGCTATTAGCTATGGTATTACCAAGAGTAATTCTTTCCAGTGTAATTTTGTAGCTCTTGCTGCATAAGACTAAGCCACTGGGGATGCAGACACACTTTAGCAATAGGCTCTGCCTATGGCAATAGCCCAGAGACCAGTGGGCAATTCTGTCATTTCAAATAGCTTTCCAATCATTAACCTTGAGTGGTGAAATCAACTATAATTATGGAAATGATATGGGTGATGTATCTATGAATTAGACAAGCTTTCATTTTAGTGGAAAATCTTAATGCTTTGCTCGTGCTCCTGTGCATATGCGTTGTACAACATAGAGAAGTGTCCAGGAACTGTAAGTTTCAAACATGCTCGGTACTGCTCACGGCTCAGAGGCATACATTAGGAAGATTTCATGGTTTTGATCTTTAAGATGGGGCTTGGGAAGAGGCATATTTTTAGCATGGTATAGAGGTCTTGAGACCTCTACAGAAAGTGTTTTGCATCCCTTTCTGTTCTGTAATACATGCTCTCTATTGGACAATGAGGGAAGGCAGACACAGTGCTAACAGCTGCGCTTTTCCAGATTCATTAATAGGTAAGTAGGAAACTCAGAATTCCAGAGTCTCAGAGACTGTAAAGAGACTATATGTCCCCACTTGCAGTAGGGATGAAAGAATGTTCCAAAGCCCACACCCTCTGAGACTGTTGGTTTCTCACACTGTTTTCCTCATTCCTCGCATTACTCTCTGTAGAGCAGGTTTTCTCAACCTTGGCACTACAGACATTCTGAGTGGAATAATTCTTGGTTGTGGGGCTGTTCCGTGTGCTGTAGGTTGTTTAGCAGCACCCTTGACTTGTACCTACAAGATGTCAATAACCCCCCCACCCGCTGTGACAAACAAAAGTGTCTTTAGACAATGCCAGATATCCCTGGGAGAGCAAGACTGTCCCCAGTTGAGAACAAGTGCTCCAGGATAATAATGAAATAACTGGATAATAATGAAAAATAGGACCATGATGATAGCTATCATTCATGGGTACTTCAACTGCTTCAAGTACATTATCTTTTTGTAATTATTCAAATAACTCATAATGGTTGCTGCCATTATTATTCTTATGTGATACATGAAGAAACGGAAGTGCAGGGATCCTAGGTAACTTTCTTTGGTGAACCAATGGTGGAATCCAAACTTAGAATAACTGCCCTGGGCATACCGTGCTGTGCTGTGATGGATCACAGATGTGCATAGGGATAAACTGAAGAAAGGAGACAGCATTCCCTGCTGCAGAGCACACCATGCTGTGAATAGGGTTGGTGCTTCAAAGATCCTCATAAAATAAAACATTGAAATAATAAAACTATTAGAAGATATGGCTTGTATATTATATTTAAAACTGCACAGAGAGCTTCATTTGCTTGGTAAGCAAGGAAGATAGTGCCTTTCCTAAGGCAGAAGCCTTGTTACTCTGAAGGCTGCTCTCCTGAGCCTGGCTTGCAGGGCTGTCATCAGCTGTGGGGGGCTCTAGCTCTTCCTACTTCGACTGTTCAGCAGCCAAAAGAGTGTTATTTGGAAAACCACCACCCCTCCAAGTCCCAAATGTCCTGTCTCCTGCCCACCCAGTACTCAGTAGCTCACAACATTCTCCTAACGGAATGTGTGTGTCTCTTCAGGGCCTAAAGAAATGTAGAACTCCATCAAACACGTCTTGTGCAGATCTGAGGATAAAATCATTGATTTGCATTCATGCGAGGCAGGCTCTTCACAAGGAGGCATCCAGGACCTTGGCACACACCGCTTGCCCTGTGGGGGAAAGAGCTTCGTACAAAAAGTCATTTTTTCCTGTGAGCAGGGATGGGTGCAACACTGAGGAGGGAGAGGTATGAGTGCAAGCAAGAACATCTGGGAAACATCGAGTCCGATCAAGGGCCAGCCCGGCAGTAAAAGCAACCAGAGTGCAGAGGGTGAGTCGCTCTCTAACCAGGCTGTAATCCCTGTCTGAAGAGGGGAGTTTTGATTTTAGCCCTAGCAATGGAAATATGCTCTGATCTCACTCAGCCTCCAAGCCAGGAACAAGCGATGCCCACCTCCAAGCCCAGCCCTCTCTGATGCACAGCTCCAGCTGTCATTAGGAAGCAGCTTTCACAGAGATCTATGGAAAGCAGAGGAGGCCACTTGTGGGTGGGATGACTTCAGAACAGCAGGGTCCAAGAGATGTGTGCTTCTGACTTTCCACCGACGCTCCAGTCCCACAGTTAGTTCGAGATTTATGACTTTAGCTCAAAGCTTTGCGTTTCTCTTTGAGAAACAGACATGCAACTAGTCAATTAGTTTCATTAGCTATGTTAGGTAGAATTCTCCAGAAAGAACCAATAGGATATATACATAAATGACGGAGTATGTACTCTCTCTCTCTCTCTATATATATATATGTATACACACACACACATATATATGCCTGTGAGTGATATATATATACACACATATATCCCGTGAGTGATATATATATATGTATCCCTCACATATGTGTGTGTGTGTGTGTGTGAGAGAGAGAGAGAGAGTGTGTGTGTGTATGTGTATGTAGAAAGAGAGAGAGAAAGAAAGAGAGGAATTGTTTTAAAGAATCATCTCATGCAATTGTGAGAGCTGGCAAGTCTGAAATCCCATGGGCAGGCCAACAGCCTGGGGATGCAGGTATGATTCGATGTGGACTTCTTGAGTCCAAAATCCTCAGGGCAGCAGTCTGGAAACTCAGGCAGGGTTCCTCTGTTGCAATCTTGAGGCCAAATTCCTTATTCTTTGGGAAACCTCAGTCTTGTAAGGCCTTTGACGAATTAAATGAGGCTCACCCACATTATGATGTGTAATCTGCTTTATTTAATGTCTTATAATTTTAATGTTATTCACTCCTGCAAAATATTAATACCTCCCCAGCCATGTTTAGACTAAGGTTTGACCAATCAGCTGAGCACCACAGCTGAGCCAAGTTCACACATAAAATTAACCATCACACCAGTCACCATACCTGGACAGATTCTCTTCTGAGAGCAAGTTTAAGGGGAGGAGGGTTTGGAGAAGTGAGTACCCTGGCAGCCCCAGCAAAGAAAGGAGAGAAGTTGAAAGACATTGGAGGCTGGGACACTAATTGCATAGGAGGCATAACACCTCCTGCAAAGTAGTCTAGCAAAAAGACAGAAAAAATATATATAAAATATGTCATAATACATGGATGCATATTTGTGTGTATGCATGTGTGTATAGGTATGATATGTGTGTATGTGTGCATGTGTGTGTGTCCATATGCATGTGTATATGTCAACTTAGATAACAGACAAAGGCTGTCTAGAAGAAAAACATGTTTATTTGGGAATAAAGCATTACAATGAGAATGTGCACACCATAGTAAACTATGTGCCTATTAGGGAGATAAAGTAAGATAGGGGTTTTTAAAGAAAAAAGATTACATAATTGTTTTGGAATAATTATCCTTGGCTACAAAGTTCAATAGCAAAGGTGATTCCAGTGCAAGGTTGGACAGGCAGCTGCTGGGCAAATGTCCTTGCAGAAGTATTTTTTTTGCAAGGTCGAGATGACCTTTGTGCAAGTCATCTTGTGGTCATCATGTGGTTCTCATAGTCTTTTTTGTTATCAGGCATAGAGTGTGAGAACTCTCTCTCTTCATGGTGTCACTATCTCTATTGGTCAGGGTTTTCTTAACGTTAGTGACTCAGACTAAATTTTGATCTTGAGAAATTTCACATATCTGTATATTCATATATCTATGTACATATATGTATGTGTGTCACCTAACAAATTTCAGGAAATGCAGAGGGCAGAGGAACATTTCAATTGCACCATAGAAGTGCAATTAATAAACTGGAAGCTATACAAATTCTGCAGGACAAATAACAAATTTCTCCAATGACAAAATAGCTAGGAAAAAAGAGTTCAAAAAGAATTTGTATGGGATATTAAAAGACATATCAATTAATCAAAATGTTGGAACTAATTTGGATTCTGATACAAATAAACTCTAAAAAACAAACAAGCACATTAATGAAAATATTGGAAATATGAACACTGGCTATTCACTGGTATTAAGGAATTATTTATTTTAATATAATTATGTAATGATTTTTAAATCTATCTTCACAGACACACTCGGGAATATTTGCTTCAAATTAATAAAAGAATGGGCAAGTGGAATGAAGGTTGCATAGGACAGGATTGGTCACAGTGTCCAAGTTGTTGGCACAAGATAATGGTATATTGAAGTTTAGTGTACCAGTCTGCCTATTGTCATACATGTTTGAAATCTTCCATAACAAAAGTGTGTTTATATATATATATGCACTATATATATATGTGTGTGTGTGTATATATATACATACATATAGTCACATATGTAAACCAATCTATATTATATACATGCTGTGTGTATGGTATATTATACTTAATACTACTATATGAACCATTATATAATGTATATGATGCACTAGGCAATACTGTGTGATGCTGTGGTTGTGTAACAACTGCACTGCTCATCTCTACTGATAAGGTAGACATTCATACAAAGACCTTGGTTAGTGATTCTTATAACAACCAGAAGGAATTTTACTCATAAAAGTTTGAATAAGAGATGCTAGACACAAGAGGACATGTCGTATCATCTAATTTATAAGAAGTCCAAAAAGAGACCTAAATGGGTAATGCAGATTGAAGACATAAGGAAGTTTCCAGGATGCTGCTGCTGATTTTCCTGACCCAGGTAGAGGTTACCAGGGTATGCTCATTCTGTGACACAGGAACATGTGCACGGTGATCCACATGTTACGTTTTACTAAAATATTTAAATATTATTTTCTTACAGATATACAAAGGACAAATATTCAGATGATACTATTATGTCTAACTAGAATTGCTCAAGTCCTCCAATTTGTAATTATGTAATTGAAAATGCTGACTTGTACCAATCTATGTTTCCACCAATAGTGTACAAGCCTTGAACAGCTTTGCCGACACTTACTATCCGTTGTCTTTTTGACAACCACCATCCTAACAGGTGTGAAGTGGTATCCTGCTGTGGCTTTGATTTGTATTTCTTTATTAGTGATTTTGAGCATCTTTCCACATACCTGTTGGCCATTTGCATGTCTTCTTTGGAGACTATATTTAATCCAGTTATTATTCTTTTTGCTATTGAGTTGTGTGAGTTCCTTATATATTTTGGGTATTAATTCCTCTTCAGATATATGATTTTCAAGTATTTTCTCCAGTTTGTAAGCTGTCTTTTGACTGTTGATTGTTTCTTTTGTAGTGCAGCAGCTTTTCAGCTTGATATAGTACCACTTTATTTTTATGTTTGTTGCCTGAGCCTTTGGTGTAATTTTTTGAAATCATTATTGATGACTGCCAATGTCAAGGAGCTTCTCCCCTATGCTTTCTTCTAGGAGATTTAGCATTTCAGGCCCTGAAGTTAAGGTCTTTAATCCATTTAGAGTTGATTTTGTGTGTAATGTAGAATAAAGACCCAACTTATTTATTTATTTATTTATTTATTTTGTAAGTGGACATTGTTTTCCCAGCATCATTTTTTGAAGAGACTATTATTTTCTCATTTGTCTTCTTGGTGGCATTGTCAAAAATTAGCTGACCATGTAGTTTATTTCTGGGCTTTCTATTCTGTTTCATTGGTCTATGTGTCTAAAACATTACCATACTCTTAGTACCACACTGTTTTGATTACTATAGCTTTGTGATCTAATTTGAAATAAGCATGTGTAATGCGTCCAACATTTTTTTTTTTCCTCAAAATTGCCTTGGCTATTTGGGACCTTTTGGTTCCATATAAATTTTAGGTATTTTTCTATTTCTGTGAAAAACACCATTGGAATTTTCATAGGGATTGGTGCAAACATTATGGAAAACAGTATGGAGATTCTTCAAAAAATTGAAAGCAGAACTACCATATACCACAATGATTTATCTGCTGGGTATATACACAAAGGAAATTAAACCAGCATCTTGGAGAACTGTCTGCATTCTCATATTCATTCCCCCATTATTCACAATAGCCAAGACATAGAAACAACCTAAGTGTCTGTCAACAGATGAAGGGATAGAGAAATGGTGGTATATGAATGAACACAATGGAATAATATGCAGCCTTACTAAAGAAGCAGATCCTGCCATTTGTGACAACATGGATGAACTTGGATGACGTTATGCTAAGTGAAATAACCCAGATATAGAAATAAAAGTGCCACATAATCTCACTTATATGTGAATCTGAAAAAAAAAGGTTGAATATGTTAAACAGAGAATAGAACAGTGGTGACCAGGGGCAGGGAGGTGGAGGAAACGGAGAGATGTAGGTCAGAAAGTACAACGCTTTTAGGCCAGGTGCAGTGGCTCACTCCTGTAATCCCAGCACTTTGGGAGGCCGAGGCAGGTGGATCATGAGGTCAGGAGTTCAAGACCAGCCTGGCCAAGATGGTGAAACCCCATCTCTACTAAAAATACAAAAATTAGCCAGACGTGGTGGCGGGCACTGGAAATCCCAGCTACTCGGGAGGCTGAGGCAGAGAATTGCTTGAACCCGGGAGGCGGAGGTTGCAGTGAGCCGAGATCGCACCACTGCACTCCAGCCTGGTGACAGAGTGAGACTCTGTCTCAAAAAAAAAAAAAACAGTTGCAACACTTTCACTTATGGCGGATGAATAAATCTGGAGATCTAATGCACAGCCTGAGGACTGTGGTAAATAATGTACTGTGTATTGGCAACTTGATAAGAGAATGGTTTTAGGTGCTCATACCACAAAAACAGGGATAATGATGAAAGGTGATGTATAGGTTAATTTGCTTAACTGTAGCAACCATTTCACTGTGGATCTCTAGACCTCAACAGCATGTTCTACTTAAATATATACCATTTTAAAAATGCTTACTTGTAAATGAGTCACAAAAACTTATGAACTGAGTTAATATTTGTGTAGTTGTTCCTAAAATTATAAGTAGCTGTACAAATTTAGGCTATTACTGTCATATTTATTAATTCAAAGTTTCTATAAATAATGTATTTATAAATGACTTCATTTCAGTTTCTTAAAAATGAACAAATTTCAATTTAGAAAAAGCCAATGGAATTAAAAGTTTCATGGAGAAGTTTTGCAGCATCTTGGTTTTGATGGCTTCCTCTTCAATGAATTAGTCATTTCACCCCAGGGTGAAATCTTTTCACATCTAGATGCTTGCACTTTTAAATTGGTTATGTAAGAGCCATGGATTTATTCTGAGAATTAAATAACATAATGGATGAGAAATCATCAGAATTCTGCCTGGCACAGCAATGAAAAACTATACATATTTTAAGACAAAACAAAAGTTTAGCTCGCTCCCCCAAAGATGGTTTATGGGGAAGTTGAAGCCAGGATGTATATAAGGAGTTTTTGGTCATCTTTATGACACTGGTCCACTTCTGTCATTCAGAAGAAGCAGGACAGTGTTGACAAAACTCTAATGCATACCCTGTTGGTTTCCACATTATATCATTCATGTCAGTGTGCAATTTAGAAAGTCATTTCGTTTTTGAGACAGTCTTGTCCTGTTGTCCAGGCTGGAGTGCAGTGGCTGATTGTAGCTCACTGTTACCTCGAACTCCTGGGCTCAAATGATCCTCCCACCTCAGCCTCCCAAGAAAGTAATTTTTTATTAATACTATTTTTGGTTGACAAATAAATAATTGCATGCATTCATGGGGTACGATGTGATGTTCTGATATATGTAAATAATGTAAATGATTAAATCAAGTGAATTAACATATTCCTCACCTTGCTTACTTATTATTTTTTTGTGGTGAGACCTTTGAAATTTACTCTCTCATTTACTTTGAAATAACAATAGGTTACTGTTGACTGTAGTCAACTTTCTGTGCAACAGATCTTAAAACTTATTTCTCTTGTCTAGCTAAAACTTTGTACCCTGTGACCTACATCTCCCATCCCCAGAGGATCTTCACTCTACTAGGAGTTCAACTGTTTTAGATTCCACATGTAAGTGTGATTATGTGGTACTATATTTGTCTTTCTGTGCTTGGCCTCAGAAAATAAAAAATCAGACCTACCATATTATCTGGCAAGCCCACTTCTGGGTATATATTCAAAGGCACTGAAATCAATCTGTCAAAGGAATACCTAAACTCCCATGCTCATTGCAGCACTAGCCAAGTGCTTGGTCAATAGGCAAGATATGGATCAACCTAAGTGTGCATCATGAGAAAATGAGTAAAGAAAATGTGGTACATAAACACAATGTTATGCTATTCTGCCTTGAAAACAAAGAACATTCTGTCATTTGCAATAATGTGAATGAACCTGGAGGGGCTTAAGCTAAGTAGAAAGTCATTTCTGAGAAACAATAGTGTTTTGTTGTTGTTTTGATTTTGTCCTTGCAGGAAGGGGTCAGCTACCGGAAACAAGAGCGAGGAAAAAGAGGAGCGTGCACTGTGGACATTCTCTCCACGTTGCTCAGCTCTTGCTCCAGGTGGGACATTAGGGTTGATGACCAGGAGAGGCTTGCATACTCATGGAACCCCATGGCCTCCATCAGCAGCTCTGGGGCTGGGAAGTGCTCCAGGAAGCTTTTGTGTCCTCGGATGAACATGGACTGCCCCAGGAACACCTTCAAGGGTTTTGTGGGACTCAAGGGAGAAGATGAAGCCCTCCCAGAAGGCCCTGTTGCTACGAGCTGAGGACCTCCTTGGGCACAGACCAACCCTGACTCCAGCTCTGAATTCCATTGCAGCCAAATGGATTTTTCTCGTCCCTCGGCCCTTGGTTGTTTTTCTTAATATTTTTTATTTCCAACCTACCCCTAGGTTTTCAGTGGCTTCCTTCGAATCAGTAAGCAGCCCTGCCAGTGCCGAGCACGTGCCTTTGCTTCTGCCCCAGTGCCTTCCTAACAGTCCAGAGATAGCCATGCCCCACCAAGCCAAAGCCAGGACACCCTCTGGATCCCTCATGCTTTGCCCAAGAACACTGCGCCACAGTGAGTGCCAGCCTCACCAATTTCTCCAGGTAAACAAACACTCCTAAAATTATTGGAAAATTGTTCCTCACACCTTTTATATTTTCAGTAAAAATGTAATAGAAAAATGTGTGGCTTTCATGCTGTATCCAAGGAAAAGACATATGACTTCCTTATTTTCCTTAACAGATGCCTGAATGTTCTAACAACTCAAATTTCAGGCAGGGAGTTGTTGGCAGTCAAAATAGAACCCTGGCTAAAAGCAATTAACTACCTTGTAGACATTTTTCTTTAGTTAGGAAATTCAGAGAACAGATCTTCAAATTTTTGTGAAAATATGTAATAGTCTCACTTCATCTTATTTATTTTTATATGTTGATATTGTCAAAAAAAAGTCCTCTATTTTTGTGATCTGTATGTAAAGGCCATGCATGGCAAGCCTGGTTCGGCAATGTCCTTGTGCAGTAGAGGGCATGTCCCCAAACCAGCCCATAGTTGTGGGCAGCTCCCTGCAGCTGAGCCCCAGTCAATGGGTGGTCAATGCTCTTCACCAATGATGGGACTAATGAAAATCTCCCACAAGGTCCTTTGGACATTGTCCCTTTCTGTAATGACATTGGAGGCTCTTTCCCTCTGACGATGGTGGACCTTCAAGACAGCTCCTGTCCATGAGTCACTGCAGACAGGATGAGGCCTGTCCACCTGCATCCTTGTGAATAAGAAAGAAACTCTGATTCTTTAGAAGCCAGGGAGGTCTTAGGGTTTCTTAATTTATGTTTATCAGTACCGTGGGACTAAAATGCATTCTATTTACAAATAAGTTCAGATTTTATCTTGAAAAGCTTCAGACAGGAACACCCAAAGAGTGGGAACCTCTCGAGATGTTGACATCAGGTATGTGCGTGTGTGTTTGAATCCAGACAGAATGCCAACACAGAGCCAGGCACTGTCCTGGGGAAGTGATTTGGCTCTGCCCTTCAGAACAGCTGTGACCACAGTGATTGTCATTGAGATGTGTCATGAGAACTCAGTGAGATGATGCCCATCACATTTTTCTATAACCCTCTAATTCAGTAGGTACAAAATTAATCTTCTTTTTACTCTGCTATCTTTCACTTTCCCTGACAGAAAACAAGTCCATTTCCTGAAACAGAGATCAAGGATGTCATCAGTGCAGCTTCTCTCTTTTAATGATTTGTCAGTATTTTAGAAACACAGAGAAGACATAGAACGTCTATATGAGATCCTCCCTGGTGGCTTGCTTTCTTGTCCTCTTTTCCAGCATAAGTACCACTTCCTTCAAATCTTAGTTTGGACGTCATCCTTCTCTGGCCGGGGCCTCAGTTAGCCATGCTCCACCTGCTCCCTCAGCAGCCTCCACCTCCTCTGGCTTTTACTCACTCTCCTGCATCAAGGTCTCCCACAGCTCTGAGAATCCCTGCACTGAGCTTCAGCCCCAGAGGAGAGCCCTTTCTGTCAACATCATCGCTTCATCCAAACGCCTGCCTTCCAGACAGGGTTTAAGACGAGACGAATAAAGGAGGGAATGAAAAAAGCAGCATTTGGTGCAAATGCACTATTGTTGAACACATGTGTCTGCGGTGTCATCTTCTAATATGCAAGTCACTGACACACTGTCTTCCAGTGTTGTTTAAATCATGATTCTGGGCTATTTTCTACAACACTAAAGGGTGCATTTGTTAAACTGCTTAGGACGAGCAGAAGGCTTTACTGGTTTTCTTTGTAAGCATAAAGCATGCTATTTCCATTTTAACCCATGTTAGGAGTTGCCTGTGATGTTATTATTCCTGAAAGTCCAAACAGAACCCTCTAACTCGTTTCTTGCTCCTATTTTGTTCAAGCTGCAGCTGCTTATTCACATATGTGCTAGCGATAGTCAGTGAAGCCATTGCTTCCAGAAGAATATACACAAATGCATAGATCAACGGCCAAATCCCTTATATCTGAGCACCTAACTTCCTGCAAAAAGAAGTTTCAGGATGGAATTTCAAAACGCAATAAAGGAGAATTTCTCAATACCCCTCTTTGAGAGTCATCTTCAAATTAAAAGATTTACAGATGTCTAAGTCACCTCCCAGGGAGGTGTTTCAAGCAATCAGTGCCACCCCAAGGCATAAAAGCATAAAGAAGAAGCTGTTTTTGTCTTTGAGAACATCATTGTGCAGTCTGCTGGCACGTGCCACATTATATACAAAGTGATCCAATCATGTGAGGCCACACTGGATCTTGCAAGACAAAGTTTTTATCTGTATTATGGCAAGTTGCTAATGTAACAGTAATGAAAATCCGACAGCTTTCGGGACCTTCATTCAGGGACATCACCACTATTGTGAAGTGTAGCATAAACATCTTGGAGAGGCACTTTGTCTACTTCAGCAAAGACTAAAGAACTCAGTGGCGACAGCACACACCTGAAGCTGACTCTTCTCTTTCCAGAGCACACACCCCAACTCTGCTCCTTCCTCCTGAGGGTCTAACGTAGCATTTCCTACTGTTGGGGAAAGTAAACTCGATCAAATGACTCAGGCCCTAGATGTTGGAGGGCCAGGATGTGGCATAACCCCTCCACAGCTGGTGTTGCCCAGGGGCAGTAGCCAGGGGACTGTGAGGTGACGCCACCAGTTGGGGCCAAAAATATTACGGTCATGCGTGCACGGGCACTCTCCAAGTACTGCACACCAAACTTGTAAATACCCCATGCCTAGATGCAGCCAGATGTCCAAACAGCTGACACACAGATGGATTTCTGTGTTATATTCTCAGCCTGAACGTCAGAAGGGCCAGAGGCACAGAGTTCGTGTGCTTGCCTGTCAGGCCGCCATCACGAATCTCTGTCATCTCCAGCCTTGGATTCATTTACACACACATTCAAAAGTCATAGCCAGTGAGTTCTTCATGCCCGTGACTCTGAGGCATTACACGTAGATGTGGGGAGACCAGACGATTCTCCACCTGCCTCTTATGTTTCTGCACATCTTGCCAGGAGAGGCACTGACTGCTTTTTGTTCCAGATCATCTTTTCAAGGCTATCTGCATAGCAAACCACCTTACAGCATACAGAAATTGTCTCCCTGCAGAGCAGAGGGCAGGCCTACTTCCTGCCGGGATAATAAAGATAATGTTTTCCTTCCATGTGACACAGCAGGTGAATCACATTTTTCAATACCTAAAGATTTTATGCAAATGAAATCTATTAGCCACAAGCAGTAATTCCTGGTAAAAGTTTCTTAAGGGTAAAGATAACCTATCTTTTTTTTTTTTTTTTTTTGAGATGGACTCTCACTCTGTCAACCCAGACTGGAGTGCAGTGGCACTATCTCAGCTCACTGCAACCTCCACCTCTTGGGTTAAAGCAATTCTCCTGCCTCAGCCTCCTGAGTGGCTGGGACCACAGGTATGCCCCACCATGCCCGACCAATTTTTGTATTTTTAGTAGAGATGGGGTTTCACCACGTTGGCCAGGCTGGTCTCGAACTCCTGACCTCAGGCAATCTGCCTGCCTCGGCCTCCCAAAGTGCTGGTATTAGAGGTGTGAACCACGGTGCTCGGCTACCAATTATTTTTTTTACATCACCCAGTCATGTTGGTGAGGTGAGACACCTAGGCAAGCCTTAGTGTTTATCAAACATGTCTAAATCAGTGTGCTATGATTATGCAAATTATAGAGAGTGTTGTAGACACAGTCAGTATATCCACTGAATTCCTTGAACAGGTCATCACAAACACTATTTCGTGACTTTTTATGTTTCTAAGTTTTATGTCATTGCTTTTGCCCTGCTTTCTAATTTATAGGTACAATCTTTATGGACAAAATGTGCTTAAACATCTTAGGGCAACAAAAGAATGAATGCATTTATAATATAAAACAATATTTCTTTTTTATTTTTTTGAGATAGAATCTCACTCTGTTGCCAGGCTGGAGTGCAGTGGCGCAACCTCGGCTCACTGCAACCTCCACCTCCCAGGTTCAAGCAATTCTCCTGCTTCAGCCTCCCAAGTAGCTGGGACTACAGGTGTGTGCCAACATGCCCGGCTAATTTTTGTATTTTTAGTAGAGACAGAGTTTCACCATGTTGGTCAGGATGGTCTGGGTCTCCTGACCTTGTGATCCACCCACCTTGGCCTCCCGAAGTGCTGAGATTACAGGCGTGAGCCACCGTGCCCAGCCTAAAACAATCTTTCCATCAATAAAAAGCTCAATTATTTTTAAAATACCCACTGCAACAATTAATCCAAAGCCTCACTGCTGAGCTCTGCTCACTGGTCCCAGCTCTGTGCACAGCTGGGAAGCAGGGAAATCCTTCTAAGGCTATGGAATTAAATGGGAGCTGGAGTGAGTTTGGGAAGGACAAGAATTTTCCACACGAGCATGGTCGTTACCCAGTGTGGTGAAGTGGCAAGGCCATGAGGCACAGAAAACGTGGTTTTTTGTGTCAGAACTGTTTTGCACAGTTCAGGGGTGCCGCATATGGTTTCCTAGAACTAAGCAGTTACTTTCCTCATCTCTTTTGTGCATCTCTTCAGTTCGGGGATGGAGCGTGTAACTTCAGTTCGGGGATGGAGCGTGTAATTTGAGTAAGAAACAATATTGTTCGAAGTAAGTCGCAGACTAGAGATATACCCCATTTGGGGTAGAAGCTTGCACAGAATATAATGGGGAAACTGAGACAGGCCTCATTAACAGAAGAGCTGACGCAAAAACCATGTTTTCTGTGCCTCACGGTCTTGCCACTTCACCATACAGGGTAACGACCATGCTGGCGTGGAAAATTCTTGTCCTTCCCAAACTCACTCCAACTCCCGTTTAATTCCACAGCATCAGGATTTCCCTGCTTCCCAGCTACGCACAGAGCTGGAACTAGTGAGCAGAGCTCAGCAGTGAGGCTTTGGATTAATTGTTGCAGTGGGTATTTGAAAAGTAATTGATTTCCATACTCAGTTTGAACTCAATTGAAAAATCATTTATAGACTTCACTTTATGAGTCAGAGGCAGAGCCAAGTACAGTGGGTTCCAGGCCACAACAGCTGAGCGGAGGAGGCAGCGCGGCCCCTGCCCAATTGCGAACTATGTCAAATAATGAAAATAATAATAAGTATTATTCTCTGAATTATATTACTAACAAACTAAATGCCCTATTGAGTTGGCACACGATAGCAATAATACGTTTCGTCTCACTTCTCTGTAGAAATCAGTCCGTGTTTTTGTAAGATCCTTAAAAGCAATGCTAACCGGCACTCACATTTCAGTACTAGGCTGAGATTTCTAACAGTTTTCTTAAAACGGACCACTGAGTGGAACCCACGAGCTATTTGGGAACACATCGCTGCAACCTCACAGTCCCCCTGCAAAGGCAGAGGCCTCAGGTGAGGCAGGGCGGGGGATGAGTGGAACCCGAGTCTTCAGCGAGGACTCGCTCTTCCTCTGCACTAAGTTCTGTGAGCAGTGGCGGCAGGTGCGTCTCCAGAGATTCTCCTGCCATAGACGAGCCATCCAGTGACCACAGCGGACGCCCTGGCCTCTCCCTCCCTCTCCCAAGCCCGTGGCTTCTCCCTGACTTGGCTTCCCCATGGAGATGCTCTGACCTCCGGCCTGCGGCCGCTTCTTCTTCTGCATCTTCAGTTGCTGGTGCTCCTGGGTGGACTCTTCGAAGGGCTCTTTGAAGGCCACCCAGGAGCACCTTTCTCTCGCCCACCAGGAATCCCCAAGTCCCATCGCAGCACCTGCTTCCTTGGCTGGGAATCCTTCTCAGGAAAAGCTCGATGTTTTTTTGTTTGTTTGTTTTTCCAGCTTCAGTCCACTCCCAAGGCGTTGGGTCCCCTCCCCTCTGGAGACAGCGCCCGCGCGGCTGCCCAGGCTGCAGGGCCTGGGGACACTCCGGGACCCTCCTGCCCTGAGGACCCTGGGCCAGGAGGGCGCCCTTTATTACCCCCCCAGGCGACCGGTGCTATGCTGCCACCTACGGGCCGCCCTATGCACTGCAGGTCAGCCGGGCCCGCAGTCCCCAGGTGCTAACAATCTGGTTTCTGCTGTTCTTTTGTTGTTAAATTTTCTATTTTAATTTTTGTGGATACATAGTAGAAGCATATATTTATGGGGTACATGAGATGTTTTTATACAGGCATGCAATGTGTTCTAATCACATGAAAAATGGGGAACCCCTCCCCTCAAGTATCCATCCTTTGTGTTACAAACAATCCAATTACACTCTTTTAGTTATTTAAAAATGTACACTTGCATTATTGTTGACTATAGTCACCCTGCTGTGCCAGCAAACACTACATCTTATTCAACGCTAACAATCTGGGCTGTCAAAAGGAGAAGGGATGCTGTAGCAGAGGGGCTTAGAGGTGAGCATTTGTTTGTCACACCCTTCCCCCTGCAGAGCAGTGCCTGCTCTTACAGCCATTTGTAAATGCTGGCCTTGAGCCACACCAAGCATCCAGGTAGAGCTGGGAGCTTCACCCATGGGCTGGAAGCACCGTGAGGGGGACCTGCAGTCCAGGATGGCCACAGTGGTGCAGGGAGGTCCCGCACTGAGAGGGGGAGCTGGTCATGATCCAGGGCCAGCACCAGAGTGGCTGCCTAGGGCGCCAGGCACCCATAGGACTGGGAAAGCCAGGAGAGGCCAGAGGGGGGAAGGGAATTGGCAACTTCTAAAAGAAATGCGAGAAAGAGCCTGGGAAGTACCAGAAGGAAGAAGGTCGTCCCTGGGGCTTGAGCCATAGAGAGAACTATGTCTCAAGTAAACCAAAGGTGTTTTCACGGTACCTGGAATTTTTTTTTTTTAAGTCAGGGATGATAGGACTCACAGACACAGAAAGACTGTCATGAAGAAAGTTTATCCTTGCAGATCCCTGGACAGAGGAGTCACGCCTGGCCACACAGAGACGCACAGCCAACCAGGTGGGCAAGGGAGCGAGGCGAGTGTGGGCCAGAGAAGGCTCAGATCAGCTAACCTGAATCATTGAATCATTTGAGCCAGCTCAGGGGTGAGGGGCTCTCCCTTCCTGTCTGGTCCCTGGCCTGGGGTGATTTGGGCAGGTGCATGGTGGCCTGGAGTGTGAGGGCCACAGAGAAGGTGGTTGGAGCATGGACTCCAGGTGATTGGTTTGATTTGGAAAGCACAGCCCTGGGTTCTAAGAACCAGCTCATTCTGGCAAGGGCAGTCCCTCCAGGGTCAGCAAGACCCCGGATGTCCAAGCACCAGAATTCAGAAAATAAAAGAATTCATTAATACAAAAGACAACATGCAGGCATTGCTCAGGAGCCCTGCCTGGGGCCCAGGCTGCCGGCCTCTTGTCACCCAGGTCTCTGTACCCAGTGTTCAGCAGCAGGCACTTGTGGAATCGGCTTTTGAGAAGCAAGGGGCTGGGCTTTGAAGAATGAATGCCAAAGGGTGAATCCCAAGGCAAGACATACTGCAGCTGGACAGGAGGAGATGCCTGCATCCGCTCAGAAGTTCACACCTAAGGAGGGTTTCAAGCGTTTCAAGATAACAAAAAGTGCTCCCCAAAATAAGACTTACCATAAATAACAGATGAACAAAATAATCAGTCGAAAAGTCTGTCCCATGTCCAACAATAGTCCAGGCGCTGGGGTAGGGGATCCAAAAGAAGGGGGAGGATGTCACTGACTGCCACCTCCATTCAGCTGCCCAGGTTAGAGGTAAGTTAACACAAACACAGAAATCTAAGCGTAACAGAGACTGAATCCGGAATATTTGTGTCTCTTTCTCCACATGGCAACTCAAGCCATTTTATACAATAATATTTATGTATAGATCCAAACTTTCATGGCAGCATGTACATGCTGGACTCTGGAAATAGTTTTATAAGGAGTTAAAATTCCCAGCCATTGTCCAAGGTCCAAGATCCCTGCATTTTCCTCATTCTAGTGTTTCAGAGAGTGGACAAAAAGAGTATCATTTACTTAACCTTCCCATTTTATTTGGCATTGGATTATTTCCTGTTTTCATGATTACAAAAACTTCTGCATACGTTATGTCCATATGTATATTTTGTACTCAAATATATACACAAACATACAAGTATTATATAGGTACTACAGGTATTATGTATTCTAACAGTATTTATAATCATGAATGTGTGTATATATTACAGATATTAGCTTATGGGAATGAGCAACTATGAGAACATTTACCTGAAATGAAATTGTTCTCTCCAGCAGCAGTTATTCTGAAAGCTTCTTCCTTGCAGAACCCTCTCCAGCACTGGGTACTCACAGGTCCATCTTTCCTCCAGAGTCCTCTCCAGCACTGGGTACTCAAGAGTCCATCCTCCCTCCAGAGTCCTCTCCAGCACTGGGTACTCATGGGTCCATTCTCCCTCCAGATTCTCCTCCAGCACTGGATACTCACGAGTCTATCCTCCCTCCAGAGTCCTCTCCAGCACTGGATACTCACGGGTCCATCCTCCCTCCAGAGTCCTCTCCAGCACTGAGTACTCACGGGTTCATCCTCCCTGCAGAGTCCTCTCCAGCACTGGGTACTCATGGGTCCATCCTCCCTCCAGAGTCCTGTCCAGCACTGGGTACTCACAGGTCCATCCTCCCTCCAGAGTCCTCTCCAGCACTGGGTACTCACAGGTCCATCTTTCCTCCAGAGTCCTCTCCAGCACTGGTTATTTGTGAGTCCATCCTCCCTCCAGAGTCCTCTCCAGCACTGGTTATTTGTGAGTCCATCCTCCCTCCAGAGTCCTCTCCAGCACTGGTTATTTGTGAGTCCATCCTCCCTCCAGAGTCCTCTCCAGCACTGGTTATTTGTGAGTCCATCCTCCCTCCAGAGTCCTCTCCAGCACTGGTTACTCGTGAGTCCATTCTCCCTGCAGAGTCCTCTCCAGCACTGGTTACTCGTGAGTCCATTCTCCCTGCAGAGTCCTCTCCAGCACTGGTTACTCATGAGTCCATTCTCCCTGCAGAGTCCTCTCCAGCACTGGGTACTCATGAGTCCATCATTTCTGTAGGGTCCCCTCCAGCCATGGTTACTCACGAGTCCATCCTCTCTCCAGAGCCTTCTCCAGCACTGGTTACTTACTAGTCCATCCTTCCTGCGGATTCCTCTCTAGCACTGCTTACTCACAAGCCCACCCTTGCTGTACAGTCCTCTCTGGCACTGTTTACTCATGAGTCCATCCTTCCTGCAGAGTCCTCCCCAGCACTGGTGGTTACTCAAGAGTCTATCTTTCCTGCAGAGTCCAACTCCAGCACTGGTTACTCAAGAGTCCATTCTTCCTCCAGAGTCTTCTCCAGCACTGGTTACTCAGAAGTCCTTCCTCCCTCCAGAGTCCTCCCCAGCACTAGGTACTCACGAGTCCGTCCTCCCTCCAGAGTCCTCCCCAGCACTAGGTACTCACGAGTCCACCCTCCATCCAGAGTCCTCTCCAGCACTGGGTACTCACGAGTCCATCCTCCCTCCAGAGTCCTCCCCAGCAGTAGATACTCACGAGTCCACCCTCCAACCAGAGTCCTCTCCAGCACTGAGTACTCACGAGTCCACTTTTCCTGCAGAGTCCTCTCCAGCACTAGGTACTCAGGAGTCCATCCTCCCTCCAGAGTCTTCACCAGCACTGGTTATTCAGGAGTCTCTCCTTCCTACATTTTCCTAGATCACCACATGGCCCTGTCCTAGCTGTCAGGACACATGCAGGCCTCTGAGAGGATCCTGTAACATTGATTGTTTCCTATTTTATAAAATTACTAGACTTATTAATTACTATTTCTAAAAGTATGTGCCTGTTATTTTTATAATGTTAAGCATTCAATCTGTGAGTGTGCAGTGCTTGGCATATAATATTTGCTATGCTCGCTGTGCTGCTGGGCACTGGTCCAAGTGGTTGCCATTTCTTAACTCTTTTCTTCCCCCCACAAATCCATGTGATGGGTTCTTTTGTCTTGTTTTACAAATGAGAGAGAGAGAGAGCAGAAGCACAGAGTAATCAGGTAGCTTGCCCAATGCCTCCTGTTGGCATCGGGCCACCTGCTCCTAAGCCCACATGCTTCACCACTGACCTGCGCTTTATAAATTCCTGGTTGGACACATTGCAACCCTCAGTTACAGGGGAGGTTTTGATTCACTGAAATGTGTGAAGATGTTCTTAAGTTAATTGGCTTACAAAAGTTATTTAACAGAAAGATAAAGCTGTTTGCACCCCTACAGAAAATAGTTCCAGAATTTGTTATCTTATTAAATGGATGTAAATCCATTTTTTGGTTGATGAGCTGAAGATCATCAACTCTTTTACGTATTGAGTTACTTCAGGAAAGTTACTTTACTTCTCTGTGCCTAATTTTTCTCTTCTCTAAAACAAAAACAAAAAAAAAAAGAAAGAAAAAACAAAACAAAAGAAAACACTGAGGCAGGAGAATCGCTTGAACCCATTGAACCCAGGAGGTGGAAGTTGTAGTGAGCAGAGATGGCACCACTGCACTCCAGCCTGGGCGACAGGGCTAGGCTCCACCTAAAAATAAAAAATAAATAAATAAAATGAAAGAAACTACTCCATGAGTTTTTTGTGAAAATTAAATGAGTAAGTACCTTTAAAAGTTTAGCAAAATACATGGCATATAGTAAATGCTCATTAAGCATTAGTGTGTTTAATGGATTTTAGGTTCCAATGTACAGTATCACAGTCGTGATAATTAGCTGTATAGCTTACACAGGACCTTTAATATCCATGTGAAGCACCATCATTTTTTTCCAATCAACTGAGAAGGAAATTGGCTCAAGGGAGTTAATAGTCTGGCTAATATCACAAACCTATTATTATCCAAAGGGAATAGAAACCAAGTATAGACTTTTCCCCCCTCTAGTTTCATGGCCTAAGAGATTAGACATGCAGAAAGTTTTACCCATGACTTTATCATGGACATGTTGAGGTGTTCACTAGAGAGATGAAAATCCGTCTCTTTTTGTATATTTATTTGGTTGGTTTCCAATTTTATTTATTTATTTTTTTGGATTGGCATTCCCCTCTTACTGATTGTTTAGGGTCTAGCTGCCCCTTATGGAGTTCCATAACCAGCCCTCAGGCCTGGGAGAGAGCATTCCCTCTGTCAGCAGCGAGCCCAGAGCAGGATCCGGGCATGGAGTCTGGTGTTTCTCCAGCCGGGCAGCCCAAGCATAGCCTGTCCCTGGAGCAGGAAGGAGAAGCTCCTTCTGTACCTTTACCAGGAGCACAGACACACTGTTCTGAAAGCAAACTCATGCTGGACGCCTGCAGGTTCCGGAAGGTATGGTCTCCCTGGCTTCCTGCCCTTCCGGGATCTAGCCTCATTGCTCAGACCTCTGCAAAGTTGTCCTGTGAGGCTCCCAGGCCTTTGTGGAGCAGTGCACATGGCCGAGCTCTGCATTCCCCTTTCTTGTTCCTCTTCTTTAATATCTTCCTTCCTAGGCCTTTTCCATATTTCCTGTCTCTGCCCTCACCATTTCTCCTTTCCAAGCTACAGAGATGGATCCCCACCTTCTTCTGCAATGTGAATGTCCTGATCCTGCCCCAGCTGCCACTGCCACGGAGGAATTTTCTGCGGCAGGTGGAGGCTTGGTGTGCATGGGGGTCTCAAAGGCCCCTGGCCAAGACCTGGGAGAAAGGAGAGGGTGGGCCAGAAAGGAAGCAGGGTTGGGTGGGCGGGGGACCTTCCCTTCCACAATGCAGCTCTTTATCTCATACAATATCTAAAATAAAGCCCATCTCTTCTCAAGAATTCCCTTTTGAGTGTGTAGAAGACAGGAGCGGTTAATCTTCTCTTTAAAGGTGACCGTATTGACCCAATGCTCTGCCTTTGTTATGCTGAGGACACTCCCACCCAGCCGACCATAACAGAAGTCACAGCACAAGGCATCCTCATGACTCAACCAAGGGACCAAGGTGGTTCCCTGTGTTTCCCAAGCAGCATAAAACCTCAGTGAGGCCCCTTCCTCAATAACAGCTTGAGTCCCCAAACTTCTAGAACACTACTGTACTAACAACAATATTTCTTATTATCAACAGGACTAACTTATTTTAGCTCTCCATAATCTGATTTAAAATATACTTTTTTCTGTTTTTTCTGAAGAACGAATCGATTCTATTTTACTGTCTTTCTTCTGACTTCTGAAAGGCCAGGAGCCAAAATAGAATGTTCAATATCATATTTCCAGGTCTGCAACTGCACACTCATCGCAGTGAACTCCCTGAAGAGGAATAACACTGTTCAATTCCAAAACACATTGTATTTTTATATTTTTCATCTACTAATGAAGAAATGACAAGTGCATTTAGCATCATGATCTCCAACATGATGAGATGAACTGGAGTGCCCAGAGTGGTCAGCACCTTACCTCTGTCCATGGGGACACCAAGCTCTTCTGCTCTGGAAAACACACAACGTTTGGCAATGAGAATGATGTATTTGGCATAAAGAGGTGCTGCTTTGTAAAACATTTTAATTTGCCAGGAATGAGTCAAAGATTTCATTTAGTCACTTGTCACGAATTCAACACAGACTCGTGATAAAATGCTGAGCCGCCTTTCTCTCATTACTCAGAGGCCTCTGCTGTGTGAGTCTTCTGGGGCAGTCACGATTGGTGTCTCATCCCCACGCTGCCTATGTGGTTCACACCCCCTCCAGCCTCTTCTTAGTGAATGTTTTGGGAATCCCAGGTGGATGGCTCAATTAGAGGGCGGGAGAGGAAAATCCCCAAGGGAGAAATAAATAGCCTTAATGAATGAAATCAAGGTTCCCTTGATGCAATCCATAGGCCTGGATAGTCCCTCGATGAGTTAAACAATTATGTAGTAACTGTGTTATCAAGATCCTGAACAATGCTTGGATTATTACCTCCACCAGCTCACACATGTCCAGAAATGATGGTGATGTCATCCTTAAATTGTGTTAGTATAAAGGAAGTAGCAATAGTATCACAGTGGTCTAGAACTCCACAACAAATCTTTGCTTCTTATAAAAGAGTAAAAATGGTGCAGTTGGTAATTGGTCTGTCTGTTGGGCAGGGTGGGCTCTGAGATTTTATATTAATTATTTGTGTATTAGTTAGGTGTAGGTTGCAAGTGATGTAAGGCCAACTCACACAGCTTTTTGTCAAAGGTTCAGAGAATCCCCGGGCCATTGTACACCCAGACCCTGGGAGGGGCAGAGGCATGAGTGGGCATCCCAGGGAGTCTGGGACTTGGCTTCGTATTTTACAGAACGTGGCTGCCCAGAGTGCCTACCGACCGATAGAGTGACCTGGCTTTCTTTTTCCCCCATATCCAAACATCCCAGAGAAACTCATCCTTGGAAGTCAAGCCTGGATGGATGGAACAGGCCAGGGAGGGATTCAAGGGCAGATGAGCAGGGTATGACGGCTGACTTAGGTGGGCCCACTTACTCATTCCTGGGCCAGGCCACAGCAGCCAGGTGGGGTTGGATCAGGCAAAAACTGGGCAGGTTCTGTAGCACTTCCTAGAACAGAAATTCTGGAGAAAAAATTACCAAGGTGCATAACAGAAAAAAGTTTCAGGCAACGTCTTATGGATCCTGCAGTTTACAAAGCTGTCTCTGATACTTTTCCATCTGATTGCCACACTATGAAATGCAGGATTTACACTGTCCTCCTCTTAGAAATGAAGAGATGAAGACTTTGTTAAAAATCTAGCTCTTTGGATTCACATTTCAGAAAATGTTAGTTTATTAAGTAGGGCAAGAAGTGAAATCATGATTTGTAATGTAAAAAATGCAGAGGAGGAGGGAGCGTTTCTAATGTGTCTGAGCCCACTAGAGTAAGGGTTATGAGAGTTTGCAGGGCAGGGACCTCATGCTATGAACACATAATTGGTCTTTCAGAGAGTAACAGCTTCCCTGAGACTCAGCGTAATATTCTTGATGAGGCCAGGCCGGTGTAAAGTAAGCCATATGATCTTGCATAGCATGGTACACGTTTTATGAAAGAAATCAAGCGTCTTTTTTACCAGATAACAATGTGAAGCATACTGTCATGGCTACATAAAGAAAATGCACCCAACAATGGAAGGGCAGCACCATCTGTGAAGCTATTTTTTTTTCTTTTTTGAGATGGAGTCTCACTCTGTCACCCAGGCTGGAGTGCAGTGGCGCCATCTCAGCTCACTGCAAGCTCTGCCTCCCGGGTTCACGCCATTCTCCTGCCTCAGCTGCCCGAGTAGCTGGGACCACAGGTGCCCGCCACCACGCCCGGCTAATTTTTTGTATTTTTAGTAGAGATGGGGTTTCACCGTGTTCGCCAGGATGGTCTCGATCTCCTGACCTCATGATCCACCTGCCTCGGCCTCCCAAGGTACTGAGATTACAGGCATGAGCCACCACGCCCCGCCTGTGAAGCTAATTTTTTTACAACGTGGAAGGTGGACTGAGGTGCCAGCTGGCATCAGCAGAAACTGAAATATAGTCCACTTTAGACGCATCACCTGAGAGTGCGGGTGCAGGTCTCCTGTGTGCCGCCAGGAAGCAGCATCCACAGGAGCAGCACTTTTCCAGTCCATGTCCAATGCTGGAAGGAAAGGATCCATCTTCTCCACTCCTTCCTGGCTGTAGGAACATGAGAAGGTTAATTCTAACCCTATCACGCCAGAACTGCAGCAAGGACCACAGAGACTGGGAATGTCCAAGTTTACAACAGAAGCTCAAATTGCAAGCTGGGTGAAGGAAGCCCTCTCTCAATGACACAAAAACACATGTTTTTGTGGTTGTTCTAGAAACAGAGGACTAGAAAGGAATTCAAAGATTCTAAAACAATACATACACTAAATTATCTCAAGTCAGGTCATTAATATCTATTGTTGGGTATGATTTTAATCTCCTTGGAGGCAAACATTGTCATCTTTTTCTTTCTGTATAGTGCTTAGCATGCAAACAGCTGGAAGAGGTTGATAGATGCCCTTAGGGTCTGAAACGTCTTTGCAAACATCCTGTAGCTGACTAGCAGGCTCGGATGAGTGCTTAAGCGACAGACTAGGTTCTTCATCAGATGGATGATGAACCATTCTGGGGCATTTTCTCGGAGGAAGCATGGTGCAGCTCCAAACCTAGGTAGGAGAGACCACAAGATCAGCACTCAGGCAACATCAAAAGTGTTTAGAAGAGAAGGAGTACATCAGTCCACTAGGGCTGCCATAACATTTCATGAGCCCAAAGGCTTAAACAACAGGTGTTTATTTCTCACAGTTCTGGAGTCTGGGAATCCAAGATGAAGCTCTCGGCAGGTTTGCTTTCCCTAAGGCCTCTCTTCTCGGCTTGCAGATGGCTGCCTTCTTCTGTGTCCTTTCTTCTATACCTGTACGTCCCTGGTGTCTCTCTTTCTTTTTATGAGAACACCAGTCTTATTGGATTAGGACCCCACTGTTATGAGCTCATTAACATCAGTTACTTTTTTAAAAGCCATATTCAAAATCCAGTTGCATTGGTGGTTAGAGCTTCAACCATATGAAGATGAATTTCAAGGGGGACATCATTCAGTTCAACCTGAACCTGGCCATGCTGGCACCCTGGTCTCAGACTTCTAGCCTCCAAAAGTAGAAGAAATAAATTTCTGTTGCTTCAGCCATAGTCTATGTTAGACTAAGACACATAGTCCTAGTGTTTCCTCTTCTAGGGCTCATTTTTCCTGAATGTGCAAAACAAGAAAACAAACTCTTTGTAGCTAGAATTACTTTGTTATTACCAATTTATGTATTAAGAAATGTCACCCACAACACCTCCAGAGATGTTAAATAAATCAACGGTGACATTCTTGACAGGGATGAGATCACCACCAGCTTCCAGTTCAAGAATTTCTGAAAGATCTTTGGCACCCAGAGCTAGTGAGATGAAATGATCCCGGAACTCTTGCTGATCTCAGAAACTTGCTGCTGTTTTGCTTCATCTGGGATAAAATTGAAACAGCTTTTAGACATAAAGCCCTTCTTTCAAATAGCTAGGTGGTGTCATGCAAATCAAAAACATTAACTGAGGGTGAAAGGTTTCTAAATAATGCAGAGGCTGAAATCGATGGTTATATGTATTTATAATTTTTTAAATCTCTCATTAGAATGCATCTGACTTTGTATTCTGTGTTTAAGAACTATTAAAGATTCTTTTGAAATTTGAAAGCTTATTATTAAGATGACAAAGTTCCCCTTTGTTTTTGTAATCCTTTTCTCACAACCATTCTGGTGAGAATGTTAGACAATTTAACCACAGTAGTTCATTCATAAAATTCTTAAACTCAGTGAAAAATGCATCACTTTCTAAAATGTTATAAAACTAACACAGTTTTACTTGAAGTTGACAAGTATGAAAAAAAGAAAAACACTTTTGCATGGATCCTTTAGTCAAAAAAGTTTGGGAAACACTAACTTTAAAAAGTCTCTGCCTCTCACCCCCCACCCCCTTTATTTCAAGTTCAGTTTCTAGAGCCCGTTAATATAGGAATATCCCTTGCACACCTTCAGCGGAACAGAGCATCTGATATTTTCCAAACTTTCTCTGGTCCAAAGATTACGACATTAATTATAATCAAAGGCTGCAGGTGATTATTCCTGGCTCCGGACTTCAATATCAATGACAGAAGTGTGGGACGCAGGTCTATATGTCAAAATTTACCTAGAAGGAAAGATTTAAAATGGTTCCCCAAGTGGGAAATAGAAAGAGGTGGAGAAAAGAAAAACAACATTCTTTAGGTTTAGTTAAAAATAATAAACATATTGGGAATAAGCCAAGGTAAACACTTTGGCTTAGGGGGAAAAAAAATCAACACTGAGTTCTATGTCTGAATCGTGGAGAGAGAACATCCCAACACCGTGGTAGCAATGGCCACTGGGCTTAGTTAGGAAGGAAAATTAGGCAACTTGAAAATTCGGTGATTCAGGTCAGGCGCAGTGGCTCACGCCTGTAATCTCAGCACTTTGGGAGGCCAAGAGGGGTGGACCACCTGAGGTCAGGAATTCCAGACCAGCCTGGCCAACATGGTGAAACCCTGTCTCTACCAAAAATACAAAAATTAGCCTGGCGTGGTGGCGTGCACCTGTAATCTCAGCTACTCAGGAGGCTGAGGCAGGAGAATTGCTTGACCCTGGGAGGCAGAGGTTGCAGTGAGCCGAGATTATGCCACTGTACTGCAGCCTGAGGAAAAAGAGTGAGATTTCATCTCAAAAAAAAAGGAAACTGGACGACTCACAAGGAACAGAGCCAAGAAAGAACCCTAATTGGCACACTGGGGTAACTGACTGTAGTAATATTGGTACCTATTAAAAGAACTTCCAGTTACCCTATTTTATGTACCAATTGTGTAATTCCAAGTGAATTTTTATATTTAAAAGTTCAGAAAACAAGGAAGGAAAACTCAATGCAGTATTCATGAGAATTTCTGGAAAACTCTTCTATTTTTTTGCATTCCACTTGGTATTGTTATTGAATACGCACATGTATAAATATTTTTAGTATTTACTTAAGAGACTTTATAATTTTATTTTATTATAATAAAATAATAGCTTGATTCCACGTTATTTTGTGCATATATCTCATTACAACTAATGGAATCATAAAACAAATACATTTCTATTTTTTTTTTTTTTTTGGACAGGGTCTCACTTTGTTGCCCAGGCTAGAGTACAGCGCTGTGATCTTGCCTGCTCACTGCAGCCTCGACTCCCTGAGCAGGTGATCCTCCTACCTCAGCCTCCCAAGTAGCTAGAACTACAGGCATGTGCCTCTATGCCTGGCTAATTTTTTATTTTTTATTTTTTTGTAGAGACCGGGTTTCACCATGTTGTCCGGTCTGGTCTTGAACTGGGCTCAAGCAATCTACCTGTGTCAGCCTCCCAAAGTGCTGAGCTTACAGGTGAGAGCCACTGCGCCCGGCCACAGATACATTTCTAACACTCTGCTTTGCCCTCTTGATTGCAACACAATAATTAAAAAGGCATTCTTGTGAGTGTTGTTTTCCGATTTCAGCTAAGTCATAGATACCATCTATATGCTGTGTACCAAAAACTCTCACAGACCAACACCCTTCCCAATGTGCCGCTGCCAAAGACAGATGAAACACAGAAACAAGAAATTCTTCTAAACCTTTTGTTTAGTTGCTGCTGTTTTTGTGTGTTGGATTTAAATTTTTCTCAATAGATGTATATTTTGTTAAAGGCGGGCAATACAATAATTCTGTTCGTGCCACCTGGATGGAGTTAATGAAGTTAGCCATGCATCATTGCCTCTTAATAGGATACTTGATCATCTCCGTCCCATTCTTCAGTGATACATTTTGAACCCTCCACGCAGTCTATGTGTGCAAATGGGAATGTGTCCAGATATATAATTGTGAAAACAAAGATCCATTTTGTTCTGTGTCAGAAATAAATTCACACAACACACACACACCTACTACTCAATTTCAGAGGTCAATTTTACTGACAATCACATTGTTGTTAAAATGCCTTTGTTGATCTAAACTTAAAGAACAGAATGTACAAAATGGGTCAAAAAAGTGTGGCCAGTCTAAAACTGAAAAGACAAGTCAGGTAAAAAAGCAAATGGAAGCAGAATCAGAATTAAAAATGTTTTAGATATGGATTTTTTTTTCTTTTGAAGGCTAATGAACTTTTATTCTTTTCCAGGGAAAACAGAGAGAGAGAGAGAGAGAGAGAGAGAGAGATGGCCTGGCTTATATACTAATGTGAAAATGTACATTACCAAGGGCGGGGAAGCTTTTCTAGAGCCATCTGCTGCCCCTTCAGATGAAGGCACTTGCTTTTAGTGTTTAAAACTGATTCCAAGAGTCATCTGCAATATTTCGCTACTTTAAGCATAAATCACTGATAACACTAATAGCCCTGATGGATCCATTTTATTTGATTAATCAAGTTACTTGATGTAGTTCCAATTGCTCAGATTCACCAGGGACATTCGATTGCATGATGCACAATTTTTCACGCTGATTCTTCTAATTACCAAAGTTTAATGCAGTTGCTGGTCAAAAATCACAAATGTATTTGATCTAACAAATGCTCCTTTCACCATGAACAAAGCCCTTGAGGTATGCTTTTAGAGGTGGGGATGATTTTCTTCCTAGGCATGACCTAATCTGGTAAAGTGCAGCCAGATGATTCCAAGGGAAAATTCAGATGCAGAAAAATACTTCAAAAATTTTGCAGTACTTTTAAAAATTCTTCCTGGCTACCCAATCATGCTGTGTCATGGCAAGTTGCCATATGCAATTTAATATAAATTAGTGGTGGAGATAATGGGATTAATATAGCTAGCTATAGTTTGCAAGGGTGCAAGTTATATTTACTGAAAATCTAGGACATCTGATGTCAGAATTTGCTCTAGAGGAGACCTTGAAACACAGATTTAATTTAGCTATGTAGAACATGCGTTATGGAGACGAGTCCTTTGGAAGTCAGTTGGAAGGAGGTACACAAGAAAAGCTCTAAAGTATCTCTTTTTGGTGAAGAACATGAAAAGAGAACACACTGGTAGTTAAAGGAGGAGAGTCAGCAGTGTCCATCAGATATATGGGTGGCCATGAGTGGCAGAATAACCACATGGAAACTGTATTAGTCAGGGCTCCCTAGAGGGACAGAACTCATAGGATAGATGTATATATAAAAGGGAGTTTATTAAGGAGTATTGACTTACACGATCACCAGGTGAAGTCCCACAATAGTCTGTCTGCAAGCTGAGGATCAAGGAAGTCAGTCCAAATCCCAAAACCTCAAAAGTAGGGAGGCTGACAGTGCAGCCTTCAGTCTGTGGCTAAAGGCCTGGGAGTCCCTGGCAAATCACTGGTGTAAGTCCAAGAAACCAAAAGCTGAAGAACATGGAGTCTGATGCTTGAGGGCAGGAAGCATCCAGCACAGGAGGATGAAGGCTGGAAGACGCAGCCAGTCTAGTCTTTCCACGTTCCTCTGCCTGCTTTTACCCTAGTCATGCTGGCAGCAGATCAGATGGTGCCCACCCAGATTGAGGGTGGGTCTGCCTCTCTCAGTCCGCTAACTCAGATGTTAATCTTCTTTGGCAACACCCTCACGGACACACCCAGGAATAATCCTTTGCATCCTTCAATCCAATCAAGTTGACACTCAGTATTAACCATCACAGAATGTGAGTTCCCGAGGGAAACAGAAAGATCTCTTCCTTGGGGGCAAACAAGAGATGGTTGTTATACTTTTCCAGAGTACAGAGGGGCATCTTCTCCAAGGAGAACTCTGCCATGGAAGTGAGGGGTAAAGAAAGTCTGTATGAACTCCAGTGCCCTGAGAAACATGGGCATCTGGACACAGAAGCGAGTGAACCCCGAGTCCTCTTATGTCAGCTGAGAAAAGAAGAAAACTTCACAGCTGACACATGTTTTTGAGTGTTGCTATGTATTATCATTGTTTCCATGAAGCTTGCATAGTTAATAGTGGGATATACTTGGATTCCATCATTTTCTGTTAATCAGATTGTCTCCTGTAATTTTATGGGGACATTATTGACCTGATGTAGCTGGAAAGAGAATGCCACTTAGTTCAAATAATCTATCAAAGCAAAAGTTGCACCAGACAAGATTAAACAGTCAAGGAAGAATTTATTCAACACTATTGCAATAAGGAGAGGGATCATAACTCAGTCAGAACTCATCAGGCATAGAAAAACAATTTTTAAAGAAAACGCTCACAGGAAAGGGAGGTCAGCTGGGAACTTGAGTAAGGAAGAAGCCTGTCTGAAGTTAGCCAAGCTGAGGGCAATGTTAAGGCCATCTTGGGCAAGCACACAAAATTTGGTAAACTAGTTAAAATTTCATGAAGGAAAGAGCTATATTTAAAAAGGTTATACAGGAGAAAACAAAAGCACAATCACAAGATAAGAGAATAGGATTCAAGACCCTACATAAGGGCACTTCTCGGAAGAGTCTGACACAGCTGCGTGTGTTCACCACAAACTACAGAAGAGTGCCTGGGCTTAGCAAGCTGCATCAAAGCTTATTGCTGACCTTGCTTCGTCCATTTCCCAGTCTATCAAAATTAGCAAGTGGAACTCTTCAGAAAATTTCAAGAGCTAGGCTTCAAATGCAGTGAGGGACTGTCAGCTGGATAGGGTAAGATTTCAGGTATGGCACATAGCAAAGCGGTCCACCTGTCACAGCAGAAGCCCCTGACTTGTAGTGACACACATGCACAGGATGTTGAGTCAGCATTGTGAGCTGTACAGTGAGGGTATCTTCAAAGGTGGCAACCGTGGCTTACTAAGCAGCTGCAAGGACATTGGCCCACTACCTGCAGCAGAATGGGCTGCGTAAAGAAGGGCACAGTGAAGCAGAATGCAAGTGCTGCTCTGGGAGTGTGGTGACCCACACACACAGCCCTTTCTCTCAAAAAGGAAAAGTAGTGGACAGCAGTGCCCTGTCCACAAAGGGTCCATAATGTCATGTAAAAGACTGTGTTCAATCAGTGTCCAGCCTGAAGATACACTGGCAGACATGCCTAGTAGCTAATTAGGTACATAAATTTAGAGATTGGAAGACTGAGCACAGGCAAAGAAAAATAAGTAAAGCAGAATTGAGGGAGATGAGACTAGATGTGTCAGATTGAGCAACACGTTAAATTGTCCCAAGAGAGGGTGAGATGTGAGAAGAGCATTTAGGAAAGGGACTGAAACACCAACATGTGAGACATAAGGTGGGTAAGAGAAATTGGGAATAGAATTGAGAAGATAGTAGAGAAGTAGCTAAAACCTAGAGAGAAACACACACACACACACACACACACACACCAGAAATTAGAGCGGAAAGATGTTTTACAGTCAGCAGTGTTCAATATATAATGATGTCAGCAAACATAGAAGAAGTTGGCTGTTTCATCTTTGCTGGCTGGCTCACTGTACTCACTGCAGACCTTGTTGTGTGGTGTCTCGGTAGAGTGCAGGGTATAAAATAAACTGTCAGCTACAGGTGAATTGAACCAAAGTTGAGGAATCACGGACAACTAATATAGCCCTGTATTTCTGAAAAAGTAACCATGAAAAGAGGGAGAACTCCCAAATCATATCTGAAAAATAGCTATCACCCAAGAGACGGTTTGGGGTGTTTTCATAAGTTAGTTATTCTGAATAGAGATGTGTGTTTCCATTGGGAAGAAAGCAATGGAGAAGAGCCATTTGAAGAAATGAGAAAGAAGCAAATTCATGATGAGGAAGGGCAGGGCTCCGTGGGACAGTGAGAGTAAGTGGGAGGAAGGCAGTGGGGAAAGTTCAAAGGACAGTCAGTCACAGGAAGGTCCAGCACCCCAAAAGCTTCCCGCCTGGGCACCCCTGCATTCTCCATGGAATAAGATGGGTCACTTCTGAAGGTCAGCAGGGGCTAACGCACTTGCAACTCTTGGGAACAGTTGCTGGACTGATGGGAGACGGCAGTGATAAAGGATATATGATGAAAAAGCCAGTTTTGAGGATGTAACAGACTAAATCCAGAATCATGCACTGGCCCAAGGGTGTGACTGTATGTGATTTCTCAGCAACGCTCACCCACCCTGGTGTTGGTGTGTGGAGAAGCAAAATACCCAAAGCTGTTAAAATAGCCAAAACAGCAGGCATGTGGGAAGGACTGCAAGTCAGGAAGCTGAAGCTGCACCACCAGGGGCCTGTGGAACTGTTGAATCCTGAGGTCAAAGCTAGAGCATGAGAGATGGACAGGGCTGAATGAAAAAATGGGATATTGGTATCCACAAAAGAACAGTCAGCACTTGTTCCCCACTCCTCTGGTGGAGAGCCTTCCTCTACATGCCCCAGTCCCACAAGAATGTTTCTAGTCTCCTCTCACCTCTTCTTCCCCACTGGCTCTTTCCCAAAGAGAAAGAGAAAGTGATCTAACTTGAGTTTGGGATGAAAGTCACCATGATGAAGCTGGATATGGACTCCTTTGCTTTTCTGGGATCTCTCTCCCATCCTCAAGGAAGCCTTTTTCCTCTCTGCCTCATTCTCCAAGTTGTCAGCTGGGTAGAGCGGGGCTTTTCCTGGCACCTAGGAGCGCTTCATGGGTCCAGTCACAGAGGCAGAGAGTGTGAACATGGCCACAGGCAGCCTCCGGTCACTCCAAGATCACCCTGCAGCCTCCAAGCCTGGAATAATATCATAAGTGAGGTGAAACAATATCGAAGCCAGTGCCCTGTCAAATGGGGAGGGGAACCAAAGGGAAGCATCATCTCACATTTTCTACCATCTGACTGGTGAAGAGCAAGTGATTCCAGGATCAAACTCTCATTGGCACCTTCCCATCCAGGCCCGTAGGTCTGTGAAATAGAAGGGAGAAGGGAGAAACAGCTTCCTCTCTATTCTCGATTATAACAGGCTTCCCGTTTCCTCCTGCAGAGATGCTTCTATTGAGTCCAGTATTCGTATTGAAGCTGAATTCTTCCCGCACACTTGACAACTCACTCAGGCAAGCAAAGACACAGGCAGTGACCCTGGGTGTAAATACCAGCCTGCAGCGATCAAGGGAATGAGACCACAGGGAGCTTCTCCAGGGAGCTAGGATCACAGACTCTGGCTCAGGCACTGAGATGAGGCTTATTCCCTGGGAATTGGAGCATTTCCATGCTCCTACAAAACCACTTCTAAAGGAGGGAGTATAAATGCCATCAATATGGGCAATGTTCCTCATTGAGCTCCTGTGCCATGTTGTTGTTTAGTAATGGACAGGAGCAGACTCAGGAGAAAATTAGATCTAATGGAATCTTCTGGATTAACAATCTGCCCACATAACTGCTGGAGTCCTTGACTTGCCTCTGTCCACCCTCCTTCCCTGCTCCAGCCACTCTTGGAGTCTTCTTCCTCCTTGAGCACACTAGACTCTGTCTTTCCTCAGGCTTTGCTCATCCTTACTCCTGCTTATTGCACAGAGTCTCCCTCTTGCCTTCCAGGGCTCAGAGAGGCCCCCTTGACCCCTCCTATTCAGGTCCTGCCATTCTCATCTATTACAAACTCTCCTGGCTTTCCTTTGTAGTGTTTGCCACAATTGCAATGACTTAGCTTCTGTTTTTTGGAAGAGCAGGGAGCTGATTTATCTGCCCTGGGTCTCAGAAGACAGAACTCCTGGTGTTGAACAGACTGTGTTATTTTCTGGAGGCTCTGGAGAAGAATCAGTTTCTAAGCTGACTCAGGTTGTTGGTGGATTTCAGTTTTGCTAAAAGAAAACAATCATGACACTGTTAAAGATGATAAATCAGACATTATCCAAGGGGAGCCACGGAGACTGGTATAGGGACCACTGCAACAGGGTCTTGCAGTACAAGAGAGTGATTGGAGCCAACTTCAGCAAGGACAAGTGGGGGTTTATGACCAAGGAGCAGGGTGGACTCAGTAAATGGAAAAGTATTAAGAGAAGCTGGATGCTTCTTTTATGTTTCCAGCCTAAGGGGGTCTTGGCTAAGCTGACTTGGTAGGATTATTGCTGAAGGCAATGTGGTAAGATACATAGGGAGCGTGGTCAGATACCAAGGGTTGGGGGTGTCCTTGAAGGATTCTTATTCAAGCTGCATTCTACAAGGACATAAAAAGAAGCCCAAGTTTGGACCTATTCAACAAGGACTCATGAGGTTGAGTAAAGTTTTGGTCAAAGGAGAGAGGTCTTTGTCAGTTCCATGTTGCAGGTGCCCTTCCCTTGTTAGCTGCCAGAGGAGATTGTTCTTGCCTTCCAGGGGCAGCCCACATTCATGCTCATGGCACCTGTTACATAAGAGCTAGCATGGGTCCATCACAAACATATGCTGGAATCTCTCCAACGGCTACTTCTGCCACATTTCTCTTCTGCCACCAAGCCAGAGAAAGTTCTCTGCATTTTAGGACTCGTGTTAAGCTTAGGCATGCTGGAAAATTTAGGATAATCTTTCTATTTTAAACGATGTCATCCTAATTACATCTGCAAAGACCTTTCTCAGCAGTACCTACATGAATGTTTGACTAAATAACCAGGAGTGAGAATCTTGCAGGGAAATCTTTAGAATTCCTGCCACACCCAGAATGCTGTCCTCCCTAAAAAATATATTAACACAACAACTCTAAATGACTATGCACCTAACCTGAAGTGCAAAAATATTTGAGGCAAAAACTGATGGTATGGGTAGGAGAAATCAACAAATAACTGTTCATGGTTTGAGATGCCAACCATCTCTTAGAAATTGAGAGCTCTAGCAGGCTTAGGGAGACAGTTGGCCTGAATATAATAGACAGTTATAGACTACTTCAGACAACAATGGCAGAAAACATTCTTCTTTTTTTTTTTTTTTTTTTGAGACAGAGTCTCACTCTGTCACCCAGGCTGGAACGCAATGGCTCAATCTCAGCTCGCTACAACTTCTGCCTCCCGGGTTCAAGAGATTCTTATGCCTCAGCCCCCTGAGTAGCTGGGACTACAGGCACATGCCACCATGGCTGGCTACTTTTTTGGATTTTCAGTAGAAATGGGGGTTCACCATATTGGCCAGGCTGGTCTCAAACTCCTGACCTCAGGTGATCCACCCGCCTTGACCTCCCAAAATGTTGGGATTACAGGAGTGAGCAACCGCAAGCAGCCCAAAAATATTCTTCTTAAGTTCACATGTAATATTCACCAAGACAGAGCACATTTTGAGTCCTAAAATGTGTCTTGACAATTTAAAAAGTAGAAATCATACAAAGTATGTTCTCAGGGTTAAACCATAAACTGATGACAGAAAGATAGCTAGGAAATTCTCTAATATTTTGAAATTTAAAAACATTCATGTAATAGCATATGGGTCAAAATGAAGTCTCAAGGTAAATTAAAAATCATTTTGAGCCAAATTAAAATGACAGTAGAACTTAACCATAATTGTAGATATAGCAAAATTACTGCCAAGGAGGCAATTTATGGCATTAAATGTACATGTTAGTGAAGAAAAAAGACAAAAAATAAAATTGACAGTATAAACCTCCACCATAGGAAAAGAGATAAGAGTCAGTCTAAAGCAAGCAAAAGACATAAATAATAGAAATTAGAAAAAAATGAATAAAAATGAACTAGGAAACAATAGAGAAAAATCAATGAGACCAAATTTGATTCTTTAGAAATATCAATAAATTCATAAACTGTAGACAGACTAAGAAAGAAGAGAGAAGACACAAATTGCCCATATCAGTAATGAAAGAGACATCATTACTACTGGTCTTACAGATATTAAAAGGGCAATTAAAGGTTACTGTGATGAATTCAATGCCCACAAATTTGATAACTGAGATTAAATAGACCAGTGACTTGAAAGACAAAACTATCAAACCTCACACAAAGAGAAGCAGACGTTAGGCTGCACCTAAAGAAAGCACCCAAACGTTTTATAGGCAAATTCTACCAAAAATTTAGGGAAAAAATAGAACTACTTTTCTACAATTTCTTCTAGAAAACGGAAGCTGATGGAATACTTTCTAACATCATTCTCTGAGGCCAAGATAATCGTAATAACAAACCAAATAAATGTTACAGGAAAGAACTACAGACAACATCTTTCCTGAACATAGGCATAAAAATTCTCAACAAATACTAGCAAATCAAATCCAACACTGTATTAAAAAATCATACTCACAACACAGTGGGATTTGTTTTAGTTATGCAAGGCTAATTTAACATTAAAATACTAATCAATTTAATCAACCACAGCAACAGACAAAAAAAGTGTTCTAACCATATTAGTTGTAAAGATAAGTGATTGGACAAAAGACAACACTCATTCATGATAAATACTCTCCATAAAGCAGGAATAAAGTGGAACTTGCCTAATTTGATAAAGAATTTCTACAGACAACCTATAGCTAACATCATACTTTGTGAGAAACTGGATGCTGTCGCCATAAGATTGTGAATAAGGCAAAGATGCAATCTCCCATTCCCCCTCTACAACTCACTGGAAGTACTGGCTAATGCATCAAAACAAGAAAAGAAAATAAGGTGTAGAAACTGGAAAGAAAAAAGTAAATCTGCCATTATTTTCAGATTATGTGATTTTTTTCTACATGGAAAATCTCAAAGAATTGATGAAGAAAACCTTTTGGAACTAGTAAGTAAACAAATAGCAAGGTTTCAGGATAAACAGCTAATATATAAAACTCAATTGCTCATTTCCAAAAAAACAATTGGAATTTAAATTTTTTAGAAATAGTAACATTTTCCATAACACCAAAAAATTTTAAAAAGTATAAGTTTTACAAAATATATATAGGATCTTTAGGTGGAATACAAAATCTCTGATGAGAGAAATCAAAGATTTCAAGAAATGGGAAGATATTCTATGTTCATAAGTTGGAGACTTAATACTATCAAATTGTTAATTCTTCTCAACTTGTTCTACAATTTTGGCATAATTCCAACCAGAATCCCAGGAAGGCAATTTGTAGACAATGACAAATACATTCTCAAGTTTGCATGGACAGGCAAAAGACCTAGAATAGTTGACACAATACCGAAAAAGAAGAAAGTTGGAAGGCTCACATGACCTGATTTCAACTCTTACTATAAAACTAGTCAATGAGATAGTGTAGCAATGGTGAAAATAGACACATAGATCAAGGGAACAGAATAAAGAAGCAAGAAATAGGCTTATATAAATATGGTAAACTGATTTATGTAAAATAAACACAATACCATGAAAAAGAGTAGTCTTTTCAAGAAAAGGCGCTGGGATATTTGGAGATATATATTTTTAAAAAAATGAGCCTAGACAAAGGTATTTCATTTTTCCCCAGAATTAACTAAAATGCATTTTTGCCCTAAATGTATATCAAAATTCTAACACTTGTAGACAAATCATAGGAGAAATTTTACATTACTTTTGGTTTGGTGATGGGCTTTCAGATAAAATGCTGAAAGCATAATCCATGAAAGATAAACATTAAAGTGGAGTATATTCAAATGACAAATGTGTATACTCTATGAAAGATAATGATAAGATAATGAAAATTAAAGCCACAGAGTGGAAAAACAATATTCACAAATCACAGAATTTTGAGACTCAATGATAAGACAAATAACCCAATTAAAAACGTGCAAATGACCTGAACAGACACCAAAAACATACGCATACGGCAAACAAGCAAAGGAAAAGATGTTCAACATCATTTGTCATTAGCAAATTAGATACTGTTCACAGCTATTAGAATGGCCAAGACAAAACAAAACTGTCAATCCTAATTGCTGCTGAGGATGCACAGAAGAGGAATTCTCCTTTCCTATTATGGGGAAAGCTAATGGCACAGCCACTTTGGAAAACAGTAGAGCAATTTCTTACAAAGCTAAATATAGTCTTAACATGCAAACCAGCAATCTTACTCTTAGGTATTGACCCAGCTGACTTTAAAATTTGTGCACACAAAAACTTACACATGAATGTAGTAGCTTTATTCAAAATCACTCAAAACTAGAAGCAGCCAAGATGTCCTTCCATAGGTAAATGGGTAACAAACTAGTACATCCATACAATGGAATTTATTCATCAATAAAAGAAAGAAAAGACAAAGATGAATCTTGCCAACTGAAGAAGAAACACACTGTATGAATCTAATTACATGACATTCTAGAAAAAGCCAAATTAGAGAAAGAGTGAAGAGATCAGTGGTTGCCAGGTGCTTGAAGGAATAAGAGAAAAGTTGAATAAATGATGCACAGGGTATATTTAGGGTGTGGAACTATTGTGTATGATGCAATAATGGTGGAGAAAAGATATTATTCCTTTGTCAAAACCCACAGAAATTTACAGCACAAACAGTGAAGCTCAATGCTTGCAAATTATTTTTAAAAATTTGGGAAGTCAAAAAAAATCCTTGAATGGAATGCATGATGTGTTAAAGCAATTTAACTGTATTATGAATGTAGGAAACAATTTCTCTGAAACAGATAAGGAAAAAAATTTCTATCCTAAGCATCTTTGGATACTAACAGAGTTTGTAAGAAAAAGGCACAATAAATTGGACATAGCTCCGTAGTGTGTAGTTGATAAAATTATTTTACTTGAGGCCACAGGTTAACAAAACTGTTACTGCCATACACAAATACTGGAATTGAAAAATTAGGTAAGTGAATGGCAGGGGTTGGCAGTCAGGTTTCTCATGATTGGAGTGGGAAATTGCAGATGAGCAAGGGGAGGATATGGGAATTATTCACGAGGTAATGGGGTAGAGTTGAAGATACCAGTACAAACATGCGGTATAAATAGAAGCAGATGGTTATGTATAAAATACCTACAAATATTTGATGTTTCATGAGGGTGTTAAAATACACTATAGTTTTTGCCATGTCAACTGAGAGGGCCAAGAAGCAACGATACCCCAAATCTTGGTTTCTAAGTTAAGTCTCTATAAGGGAAACTTTGGAGAAAGGGCTGATTCTATGACTGGAACTAGATATATGCAAGATGTGCTCAGAGTATCCTATACAGCCAGAAAAAAAAAAAAAGAATTTCTCAAAAACAAGCAATCAAATGAGAAAACAAACAAAAACCACAATGGTAAGATATGTCAAAGAGGTATAGAAACCAACCAAAAGGACTCCCTGTGCCCTAAGCTGGAAGAATCTAAGCAACAAATGTAGTACTATCAGTTTCTAATCCAGAGTATAAAGTAAGTATAAGTGAGTCCATACTGATGACTGATGAATAAGTAAATGGGGGCAGAGTGGAGAAGTCTTCCATGCAGAGGAATTACAAATAATCTATGCATATGTTCCACCTCCAAGATATGACACCTCATTCCGTAAGTGTGGGCTTTATGTAGTGACTTCCTTCCTGACAGTGCAGTAAGAAGAAAGGGGGAAAAGAGTAACTTCACAGTGGAGAAACCTAAGAAACATTTCCTCAGCCAGGCGATCAAGGTCAACACCAGCAGTGACAAGTCAAGTTGTTAGTATGGCCCCTGCATGAGATATGATGAAAATAGAACTTTATCTCCATGGCCTTTCTTCCCAAGTTCCATAACCTCAATCTAATTGTGAAAAAAAAATCAGATACATTTCACTTGTAAAGGAAATTCAAGCAAATACCTGACTAAAACTTCTCAAAACTAGTCAGGTTATTGAGAACAAGATATGCCTGAGAAATTGTCACAGCCAAGAGGCAACTAAAGAGACAAGACTATTAGATGTAATGTATTCAGGATGGAATCCTGGAATATAAAAAGGAAATTAAGCAAACAACAAAAGCATTCTTGATAAGGTATGCACTGTACTTAATAATGATGTATCAGTAATGGTTCATTAATTTTAATGTAAGACGTTAATAATAGAGAACACTGGTCTGGGAACTCTGTGTACTACCTTCTCAACTTTTCCGTAAATCTAAAACATGCATTATTTTTAAATGAAGAGGAAGTCTCTGAAGAATGGATGCTTACCCTAAAGAAACAGAGGTGGCATGGAAGAGATAAGCAAGACAAAAGCAATTCTACTTTAAATATTTAATCCCCTGAGTAGAAAAAGGCTCATGGGGCTGGGCACGGTGGCTCACGCCTGTAATCCCAGCCCTTTGGGAGGCAGAGGTGGGCGGGGGGGGGGGGCGTCACCTGAGGTCAGGAGTTCGAGGCCAGCCTGGCCAACATGGTGAAAGCCCGTCTCTACTGAAAATGCAAAAATTAGCTGGGCATGGTAGTGGGCGCCAAGCTACTCGGTAGTGTAATCCCAGCTACTCGGGAGGCTGAGGCAGGAGAATTGCTTGAACCCAGGAGGCAAAGGTTGCAGTGAGCAGAGATCACACCACTGCAATCCAGCCTGGGCAATAGAGTGAGACTCAGTGTCAAAAAACAAACAAACAAACAAACAAAAAACTTTATCACTTTGTGTTAGCTGGGCTAGAACAGTCATTAATGAACCTCTAATTTTTCTTTTTCTTAAGGGTTTCTACATAATCCAATTATCACCATCATGAGGGCCATCATGAGAGTCACCTTTGAGGGTGATGATGGCCCTCCTATAATGCTTATGTGGGTCAGGCACTAGTCTCAGGATTTACCCAATTAATTCCAGGTATCCCTTCAAACACCCTAAGAGGTATATTCCATGATGAAATTGAGACACAGAAAGACTAAGTTACTTTCCATACAGTACAATCAGGTAGTGATGGAACCAGGCCTTAACTGTCCAGTTCTAGAAGGCAAGCATATATCCACCATGCAATTCTGCTTTTGATGGGCAGCCTGACCCAAAAATAACAATATTCTGACCTTTAGGGAAGCAAAGGATCTGCCATTTGTTGAGTATATTATGGGCCTGTCTGGGAAAGGTGCATTTCATTTTTGTGCTACAGCAATGAACATACAATAATTTTTTGAACTGCATCGATTACTAGAACACAAGAGGGCTTTTGTTACACATGGACCACTTCTAAACGTCATCTCATCTACTTAGCACTGAAGCATTGGGCATGGAAATGGTAGAGAATCATGCTGGGCCTGCTCCTTACAATGACTCCATCACCCGAAAAACATATGTTTGGCAGCTGAGGGAATGCATTAGTTCAAAGGAAACAGTAAAAGGCAAAGGAAAAGAAGGCAAATGTGTGTTCTCCAATTATTTACTTGTAACACATGTTAAATGATTGTAATATGCTTGTTTGCATGTTTCGTTACTAGGAAATTTTACCTTATCTCCAAAGAACAGAAGACAGCCAAGTCACAACGTGTCTTGACTCTTTCTAAGTAAGTCATTTACAAGCAGTGGGTGTACTGCTGACTCTGACTCTATTAGCAGCAAATCCTGGCTACTTAATACTGGGAAATAGCTTCCAGACACTTAATAACTAGCAGACTGGTTCTACTTAAAATGACTTTGTGAGCAATACTTGTTAACTCTGCTTGTCAGGGCTCTTCAGAATGGGCAGGCCATCCTCCTAGACTGGCAATTAGTCACTCTAGAGAAGGTTTGTCTCATCACTCCAATCCCAAAAAGATGTTCGCCAATTTTGAATGAACCAATGTTCTACACTGACCCAAGGAACTACTGAAAAATGATCTTATGCTCTTACGAGAGTTAGGACAGTACAAGAGACAGAATTTGAATTTTGAAGTGAGGATGTAAAATGTGACTTTGGCACTTGCTAATTGAGTGACTAATTATTTCTTTTCCATGCATTTCAGTTGTCTTATCAAAATGTTTTACAAGATAACCCATATGCTACAGGATGATGTGAGAGTTAAAGTAAACATGTGTTGGAATATTCAGCCGTGATAATAATGTACTCAGTAGAGCAGAATCCAGTTGTATTTATTCATGTATTTTTCTCTGCACCATATCTCCACAATAATGAGATGGAATTAGATCTAGTTGAATCTCAATAGTAGGATTTCACAGTAGTCCTTAGAACCAGCATTTGAGGAAGTAAGACTTGTTGCCATGTGACAGAGAAACCTAACCAATTCATTAGCCATCTGGAAACCGTTTTCTCTTATTCTAAGTAGATGCACAACTCCCTTCTTTTGGCTGAAATGTGAAAGAAAGTAAGCAGTTAGGTTGGAGTGGCTACCTGAAGTAGGAATGAGACTTGCTGGAAGAGTCACAAAAAGTTGGCAAGATAATCAAAAGCCAGAACAAACAATGTCCTAAGTGAAATGAGAGATCATCTGGATATATACAGAATCGTGACCACTGCTGATATCTACTGAACTCTTGGTAGCTTGTTCCTTGTTTGACTTCTTGCATGTAATCCTCATAACTACTCTATGGTAGGCAATCACAATTTTTATCTGTCAGATGAGAAAAATGGAGCACCACAAGATGCAACCATGTGTCCAAGTTTGTATGTCCAGTGAGGACCACAGCTCAGTTCTGCTCAGAGAAGGATCCTGGGTCCCAAACCATAATGCTCCCCTGTCCGTCACATCTGGCTAGACTCTGAGCATCCTGAGGACAACACATACGGCTGATTCAGATTTGCCTTGCTGTAGCTCAGCAGCCCAGACTGCCAAATCATAAATATTTCTTAGATGAATGCTGTCTAGGTTGTAACTGTTTGACCCAGGAAATGTCATGATGAAATGGGTGCTTGGGGAGCATTAGTCTGATAGAATGCAGGTTGGTTGGACCAGAAGTGTGGGAGTGGAGATGAGAACTAGAAAGACGTCTTAGGAAACTATTACAGTGCACTGATGTGAGGATAGCTGAGGCAGCCTGAGAGCTTAACTCTCCTTTGCCATTGCATATAACACAACTTGAGGAAGTCATAGGAACAACTATATATCTCGCTAGTTTTCACAGTCATTGTCCACTTTCCATACCTTACCTTTTTCTCTGTGGAGATAGAGACTTCTGCCTCACCAGCAAGGTTCCTCAGTGGTAGAAATTTATTCCAAGAGCCATCCAAAATGTCACAGGAAGGTGCCATTAGTGACTAAAGAAGAACCACATCCATATTACATATCCTACAACCTCAGTGTACATCTGCATAAGTTACCAAGTGTAGGTTCATTCTTACGTAATTAAGGTTTCGCTGTGGCTCTCCAAATACGATTACTAGCATTGTTTTCCAGAATCAACAAAAGGATGTGACTATAGTGGTTCTTTCCACTTGAGGCCTTAAAAAAACGCATGTCCATTCATTTGTTCAGCTTCTATTTCTCATATACCTACTACATACCCGGCATTCTCCTTGATTCTAGAAGCAAAACAAGGTCCTTGTTCTTTAGAAACCTACATGTTAGTGGGATAAATAAACAAGCAAGGAATAATCTATCCATATCTCTCCTTGTTATAAGTCTCCCAATTGTTTGTCATTTTACTTAGGAAGAAATCTAAGCTCATTAGCATGGCATAGAAGGTCCACCAAGATCTCACGCCTGCGTCCCTCTGCAGCCCCCTACTCTATCTCCTTCTCTGGAATTCAGTTCTCAAGTCATGCTGAAAGGCACATGTTTCCCCAATGTTTCATATCTCTTCTGAAATTTTCTGTGTTTCTGTCACTCCCAGGACTTGGAGCAGATTCCTCCTCCTTCATTGTTCACCAGCTGCTCATCTTCTGACACTCAGCCTAAATGGCCAACCCTTTTCCGGGAAGACTCTGTAAAGGCCCCAGCATCCATTCCATGTGACTGCTTCCCCTTTCTCTGCCATAACATTTGTGACAGTGTCTTATAATCACCTCATTTGAGAATGAGGATTTTACTGTTTATTTCTGTGAACTCCCAATGACTTGAACATAATGGTATCTCCTCAATATATTTCTACTGAAGGAAAGAAGGAGGGGAAGGATGAAGAGAGGGAGGGAAGAATGCGGGGAGAGATAGAGAAAGGGAGTAGATCAGGTCTTTGTCATTAGTTTATACTATGATTAAATCCTCTTCTTCCCTGTGGGGCAATTCTGTCCTTATTCCAGGGACAACCAAACAGGAGGTAATGAGCACCTGACCTCACTTTATTGTAGTAGCAGTAGAGAGAGACAATCTGGAAGAAATCAGAATGGGAGAATCAACAATAGTTGGTGACAGGTTCAACAATTACATAAAAGGAAACAGTATTTTCCTTGTCTTGTGAATAGAAAAGACAAAGACAAAAAAGTGGAAGCCATACCTTTTTGTGTCTATTAGTGAGAGTTGGGTGCCTGGATTTTCTCATTTAAATCAAAGTATTCAGAAAAACATAAAACATGCATTAATTTAGAGGCACACGGGAAAGCTTTAACATAAATACATAAGAATAATCACTGTGTTAAATTAAGTTACAAATGTATAGACCATCCAAAAGCTTTCCTGCCAAGATTCAACCAAGAGTATATTTAATAGAAATCACATCTTGTCTGATGTGGTAAACTCCTTGCCTGTGATTCACTCCTCTTGATGAACAACTCTTGAAGCCTATCTTCAGATCAGGAATAACCTCCAGCTCAAAGTCTGAATTTTCTCTGGAAGTATATTCAAGGTCTTGAGCAATCCATCATGTTGTTATCAGATTAGCAATGAAACAAAAGGAAACAAATATGCAAGAAAAATATTAAGGATCTGTTCTATGAGAGTCAAGACAGCGTTCACGAAACCACTGTGATCACACTCTAGAGCAAGCTTGTCCAACATGCAGCCCGCGGGCCATACGTGGTCCCGAACAATTTTGAATAATGCTCAACACAAATTTGTTAACCTTCTTTAAACATTATGAGATTTGGGTGGGATTTTTTTTCAACTCATCAGCTATCATTAGTGTTAGTGTATTTTGTATGTGGCCCAAGACAATTATTCTTCTTCCAGTGTGGCCCAGGAAAGCCAAAAGATTGGACACCCCTACCTAGAGATATAAGATAAGAGACCTGGGAAATATGAAAGCGTTGGTGGATGGGAGACTTGCTGGGACTTACTTGAGGAAAAGCTATTGGCTGATCAAGAAGCTGCAATTCACAAAGAAACTGCAACATGCATTTGTTATCATGCAGCTGGACACGATGGGAATGACTGCTGAAGTAACAGACATTTCACAAATGGGACAGTTTCACCCTGAGGGAAATCTTTTAGATTATGTTATTGCCAATACTAAGGCATTCCAAATAGAATAATTCTAGGATCCCAGAGGATTCCAATTTTGTTTGAGGATTCCTGTTAAAATTCCAGCCCCAGGACACTCCTGAGGCCTTCCTGGGTTAAGAGAATGGATGTCTAGTCCAAGAGTCTCCTCTTTATCGGGGGATGATTCTTACTAACTTCTGCCACTCTGTAATATCCCCATCCCATTATTAAGTTGGCATATATTTCCTCAGCTTATATTGATTTGCAACTGGGCCTATAACCCTCAAAACGCTCGGGAGTCTCTGAGCCCCCACTTCTCTTACTGTTTTGTCTGGCTTTGTTCCATTTGCTTCCACTATTTGTAATAACTTGTACTATTAGAGCGCTTTTGAGTTTACAATGCTTTCAAATACATTATCTCATCTGGCCTAAGGATTTGGCACTGTTGCTAGGCATAAGCAACCATCTGGGGATCTCTGATTTACAAGTCTATCATTAACTCATCAACAAACAGTCACCGAGCAGCTACTGTAGGTCAACCACTACATTGGGTTTGGTGTGACCTGTGGAAAGTTGGAGAAGAAAAAACAAAAACAAAAATGGTATTATGATAATATTAGCTTCAACAAATTTTAAATTAAAGAACCAAAACAAACAGCTATGAACACTCAAGTTTCAAAAAATACTAGTGTTGTCTGAAATTTCACCCCATCTTCTGTCATTTCTCTACACAGAAACTACATAGCTTTCTCATAATATCTACTCATTTAATGGCAGTCAAATGTAAATCAGGCTGGGCACATGGGCTTATGCCTGTAATTCCAGCGCTTTGGGAGGTCAAGGTGGGTGGATCACTTTAGGTCAGGAGTTCAAGACCAGCCTTGCCAACATGGTGAAACCCTATCTCTACTAAAAATACAAAAAAAAAAAAAAAATAGCCAGGCGTGGCGGTGTGCACCTGTAGTCCCAGCTACTCGGGAGGCTGATGCAGGAGAATCTCTTGAACCCAGGAAGCGGAAGCTGCAGGGAGCCGAGATTGTACCACTGCACTCCAGCCTGGCAGACAGAGCAAGACTCTGTCTCCAAAAAAAAGAAAAAGTAAATATATCTTTCTTTCTTTTTTTTTTAATATATGTATTTTTATTATACTTTTAGTTCTAGGGTACGTGTGCAGTTTAAATGAAATCTAGATCTCCTAAATTGTACTCACTAAAAAAAGGAATCCATAGATCATTTGACCATAATACTCACTTTAATAACAGTTCTTCAGGAAAAATGATAAATATGAAATGTATGGATTGAGTATAACTTGGTCTCACCAGCTTCAGAAATGTAAAAATGTCGACATGTGCCTTAGAATTAAATGCAGACCACATACACCTAATCTTCCAGTTCCTCAGGAGGGATGCCCTACATGGCTGCAAAGAACACTTTGAGATACTAAAAATTAATATTATTAAGAGTCATTTAGAAATGTTAAGTTATAAATCTTCAAAATTCGAAATATTTCTATTAGAAACAACATTCGCTGTTTAATCGGGAGTTTTAAGCTGGATATTTTGTGAAATTTTTAGTTTGGGGCACCCATATAGCCCAGAACAGCAGTAATTTTTCATTCTGAACACAAGGTTATTCACGTCTTCAGACAAGGTTGACTTCGAAATCATATAAGATCTTTTAGCCAATTAATTTTCGCTATAAAATTTATGAGGAGCTTGTCCAACACTAGTATTTATACCAATAGTTACAAGTCAAAAAGAAATAACTTCTCTAGCATTTTCTTCCAGAAGCCATCTAAAATGCATGACTCCACCTTTAGACTATTTCAACCTCTATTATATTAAACTACTTGACTAAGAGTATTTAACCCACAGCTTCCATAAATGGCCAACAAATAAAAAGAAAACAGCAAAAACAAATGTCCAGGAACAATGTCAGGTGATATTAGAGAATATCCCAGGAAGCAGCAACTAGAATAGAGTCTGGTAGTTAATTTTCAGCTACTCAGAGTATATTGGTTACTGATAAGAACTAATTTGTAACCATTATTGAAGTGTGCTTTTTATGCTAATGAGGGAAATTATGTTTTTGCTGTGAACTTGGACCACTTGCATGGGAAAATACGCTTACTTCCATCTCAAACTAATGGCAGTTTCTCATTCATTCTGGGTTCCTCATCAAAGTGGGTTTCCTGAATTGGAGATAATGTCTCTAGTAGAGTTCATTCTTGTGGATGCTCTACTTATGAGAATTGTAAATCCAGGCAGGTATTTTAACTCTGAGAACATTTGAAATGGGCTTCTTACTGGTACCTACACCCATACCTATCCCTATCCTATGTGTAATTCTATACCTACACCTATTCTTATATCTACACCTATACCTATATCTCTACCTATACTACACCTATATCTATAACTATATATTTACACCTACACTTATCCCAAATACACCTGTATCTACACGTATACCTACACTTATAATGACATCTACACATACTCCTACACCTATATCTATACCTATACCTATACCCATGCCTATACCTCCAATGACACTTTTGTCTATACCTATACCTACACCTATATATATACCTCCAACTATGTTTATGTCTATATGTATACCTACACCTATACATATACCTCCAACTACACTTATGTCTATATTTATACCTACACCTATACATCTACCTCCAACTGTACTATGTCTATACCTACTCTTACACCTATATATATACCTATATCTATACCTACACTATACGTAAACCTATTTCTATACCTATACCTGCACCAATATGTATACGTATGCCTACATATTGGTGTGTGTGTGTCTATGTGTGTGTCTCTGCCTAAGCCTATCTATACCTACGTGTACTCCTACACCTTTCCCTATGTCTATACTTACATCAACACCTATACCTACACCTATGCTCTACCTATACGAATCCTGTACCTACTCCTAGACCTATACTTATACCTACATCTACACCTATACCTACACCTACAATGACACTTCTACCTATTCCTGTACCTATATCTACACCAATACTGACATCTATATGAATACCTACTATGCCTGTACCTCCAAGTACACATATATTTGTACCTACACTTGTATCTAAATGTACACCAATATCTATACCTACACTTATCCTACTTATTTTTATACTTTTACCTATACCTACACCTATGTTTATACGTATACCTACACCTATACTTATACCAATCCTATACCTACTTTTGTACCTATACCTATACCTACACCTATATCTACACCTACACCTATACCTAAACCTGTACCTACAGGCATGCCTATGCCTGTGTCTCTGCCTAAGCTCATGTATGCCTATGTGTACTCCTACCTCTGTACCTATACTTACACCTACACCAATACCTGTATCTATAGGCATGCCTATGCCTGTGTTTATGCCTAAGCCTGTCTACGCCTATGCCTACTCCTGCACCTATACCTGTAACTGTATTTCTCTCAAAGGGTTGTTTTGAGGATTGAAAGGCGAATTCAGGTATATGATATCTAATACCTCGTAGTCATTGTCTGAATGTTGGCCCCAAAATGATTTCCTTGATAGACTTAAAATTGATGGATTTCAATCTCTGGTAAGTGGTCATTGCTGGACTTTGTGAAGAATGGGCCATCCAAATGAAGTTTGCAGTGGCTGCCAGTGGCCACAAAACATCCAAGTTCTTGAAAACATCCATTTAAATCAGCTTTGATTTACTTAAGTGAATAATGTGAATCTGCAATAGAATATTCTTGTTTACTTTTTTACTTGGCATTGAGTGGCCTGGCCTCACCCTTATCAGGAACAGGCACCATTCCCCCTCCCAGCCCACGGGTCAGCTTTAGTGGCCAGAGTGAAAAGCAATAAATTGCTATGAAAAAGGCATATAGCCAGAGGCCTGGAGTTCAAAAAGGACATTTCAACCATGGGCAGCTGGAGAACCCCAACAGAATGGCAAGCAGGGTCAGAGTCCCAGCACCTGGACACAGGAAGGAGAGGAAGAGAGGTTCCTAGATGTGGAAGAAGTCACAGTCACTGAGAGCAGGCCCATGGATGTGTCCCTTGGGTGGACAGTGAATATGCTGCAGAAATTACAGCAGTCAAACCTTCCCAGGAGCTTGCATATCCACAGAGACTTTTCCAACAACTACTGCATGCTGAGCCTGGGGTGGGATTCTGAAGATACAAAGATAAGTAGAAAATCGTCCAGCCACTTCACCTCTTCCATGGAGAAATATAGAATGCCCCTGTAATATTAGCTGTAGGAGAAGGCCAGATAAAGCTTCTTTCTTAACACCCAGAGATATTGCTTCATCTCAGGGTTGGGGAGATAAATTCATAGAAGTGACATTTGAATTAGAACCTGAGATGAGGGAGACTTTCTACAGAGGCAGGTGAACAACACTCCTGGAGAGGCACAGCAGAGGCAAAGTGGTGAGGGGCAGGGCTGCAGGCACAGGACCCTGACCACTGATGGAGAAGATAGGAAGGTTAGCTTAAAAGTAACAACAGGCCAGGCATGGTGGCTCACGCCTGTAATCTCTGCACTTTGAGAGGCCAAGGCGGGTGGATCACCTGAGGTCAGGAGTTCAAGACCAGCCTGGACCACATGGTGAAACCCTGTCTGTGCCAAAAATACAAAAAATTAGCCTAGCATGGTGGTGGGCATCTGTAATCCCAGCTACTAGGGAGGCTGAGGCAGGAAAATCACTTGAACCTGGGAGGCGGACGTTGCAGTGAGTCGAGATCGCGCCATTGTACTCCAGCCTGGGCAAGAAGAGTGAAACTCCATCTAAAAAAAAAAAAAAAAAAAAAAAAAAAAAAAAGTAGCAAGGCAACCTGAGGCATCTAGGGTTTAGACTACCCTAAATCTAACCCCTCCAAGTATTGACACACATTAGTAAATGTGCATCTTTTCTAATGAATTTCACTTTTATGTGTTCTGAGGTTTACTGAAATGAAGTTACTTTCACAGCTGCATTGTGCAGAGAACCTCAGAATTGCTTATTTAATTGCTCACAATTGCCCATTTAAAATAAAGCAAAGGTATAATCAAAAATTCTCAGAAATAAAGAAAAAAAGCTGCATATAACAAAACATATAAGATTAACAAAGTGCAAGAGGATGTTTGAGAACTTCTCCTGCTCTGTGCTATAAGAAGGTTCTCCTGAGTCTGTCTAATAATGCATCAACAAGAAGAGTTACTTTCTTTACAAAATATCTTATTTCTGTGCTCAGGTCCCCAGGAACTCCAGTTGTATCCCCATTAGGTACCCCTTGCATAAATGGATCTATTAAAATGTGCTCAACTCTGCTGCTTTCTATTGTTTTACACATTTGCTCAAATGAGGTTTGAATGAAGAGCACATTTTCTGATCTTTATTAAGGATGTTTCCATCTTCTTACATTTCCTTGGCTTAGGCCCATTCCACACCACTATGTTTGGTTTAGGGTTTAGTGATGCTCCCTCAGTACCAATAAATCCATGCAAAAGATATGCATCTAATTGGAATCTTCTTTGGGATGTTTCCTTGACATTTTAAGAGAGCACAGCTTTCATCCCCAATAGTGAACATGCTCTCAAAAGCACTGAAGCACATTTCCCTTTGCAGAACAACAAAGGCCCAATTTTCCTTCCGCCTTCAGCTCTACAGGCAGAGGAAAGAGTGTCAAGAGCCAAGGGGTGGAAATATGATCTGTGGCACTCCTCACACAAGCATTCACCCTCCTCATCACAGCTTCAGATATCTCACCCTATGCCCTCAACCCTGGTGTCTGAGAGCCACCATTTTCTTCTTGTCCTTCTGAAAATGAGGTGCTCACTGTTGTTTTCTTTGAATGCTTCTCTGTGAGGTTTAAAGATCAATTGCACCAGGATGTGTGGACTGTCATCCACACCATTGAAACTAGAAATGCAAACAAGAAATGCACGTCTTAGGAGTAACATAAAAAGTGATAAGTAGATTAATGAATGGATGTATGGATGACTGAATGATTCAGTGAAGTAACTGCAAAGACTTGGGCCCAGGCCACACTTTGAAATTCTAAGTAGATGAGAACACCAACAAATCATTCAGCTATTTGTTCTGGCTAATCATTTCCCCTTCTGAAAAAGGGTAAACACAGACTGAGAATTCTGATGTGGTTTGCAAGTTTATTCCTCAGAGGTAAAATGTGGGATGATGACTATTTTATTATCTCTAATTACTACATTATACCATGTTTAATAAAACAGAGTGTTATCACTTCATGCTTTTCAAAATGTTTCACAACTGTTATCTCACACTATTAAAAAAAGAGAGGAGAATGAGTTCTGTGTCTTCTTCAATTAATCTTCAAATTTTCATGTGTTATATTTTCCTTTATTGTATATTTCTGTTTTATCCCAAAAAATCAGTGTTCCTTTCTTGTGGAAGCAATTAAAAAAATCACCAATTACAATATAAAGTTCCTTTGTTAATTGTCCATAGACATTTTCATCAGGTTTTCAGAACTCATGCTATCCTAATTCAGAAGCTGGACACGGGACAAGCATTACTTCAGCATCCAGAGCACTGCCATAGGAAACAAATAGAAGCAAAGGGGAAAAGCCATAGTGAAACCAAAGTCTCCTCATTAAAACATGACAGAGAGCTCGTTATACCCAACCAGCTTTTACTGCAATGGCAGCAACAAATGTGAATGGAAAACACCCCAGACAAGAAGCTGTGTTGCTGGATGGTCTCTGGAAAGAGTTAGGCATTGATTAAAGAACCCACAGGAGCAGGCTGGGAACTAGTCTCAGACATCTTTCCTCTCCTCCAAGTCAGACCCTCTTCTGAGCAGAAGTGTGTGTGTGTGTGTGTGTGTGTGTGTGTGTATTTGTGTGTGTGCTGGTAAGAACCTTGAGCACTCGGCCACCTTCCAACCATGGGAGGAGGAAAACGTAAGTTGGAAGGATCTGGAAGATCATCTGGTGAAATCCTCTCCCATCTTGTGCATGAGTCACACTGCAGTGTCTGACACAGGGCATTTCAGCCTTGGCTTGAATCTACCTCATGATGAGTGGCTTATCACCTGAAGGGGTGGTTTGTAGATGCACAATTCTTATAGCAAAGTCCTGATCTGATTCTATTGAAGTGCACCTACTTGTACCCAACATAGACTTATTCAAGTCCTATTCTTGGAGGTCACCTGTATCCAGGGCTCTTCCTAGGGGGCCTCCAGTCCATCCTCATGTTCTCCACTGGGTTCTTTCTCTGTGGGCATGCAGAAGACAGAAGTCACACTGCTCAAGATGTGAGCAGCCAGCCCTGCTCAGCACTGACAGACACTGTCCCATACCCTACTAACCCACTAACGCTTCCATAAATGCACTGTCAGGTTTATTGAGCTTTAGTCTAGAAAAAGTATGTGATACAGTTTGGGTATTTGTCCCCAGCCAAATCTCAGGTTGAATTGTAATCCTCAAGCTGGAGGTGGGGCCTGGTGGTTGGTGATTGGATCTAGAGAGCGGATCCCTCAAGGCTTGGTGCTGTCTTCATGAGAGTGAGTGAGTTCTTGTGAGATCTGGTCATTTAAAAGTTTAGTGGCACCTCCCCCCTGCCAATCTCTGTCTCCTGTTCCTGTTTTTGCCATGTGACATGTTGCTTCCCTTTTGCCTTCCACCATGATGGTAAGCTTTCTGAGGCCTCCCTGGAAGTTGAGCAGATGCCAGCATGGGGCTTCCTGTAAAGCAAATTGTGCAAAACTGTAAGCCAATTAAAGCCTTTTTCTTTATAAATTACCCAGTTTCAGGTATTTCTTTATAGCAAGGCAGGAATGGCCTAATACAGTATGGAACTCTGATTGCTGGCAATTGTGTGAACAACTATGCATAAATACCTAGAAACTCCTAACTTTACATGACCCATTTAAATTGAATCCTGTGTATTTGGTTGCAGTTCTCTTCTTTTTTTCATTCATTCTGAAGGTCAGTTCTGTCATCTTCTATATCAGCTATCCCTTTGAGTTTGTGTCATGTGCAAATCTTTTTAATTTTTAATTGTAACTTTTATTTTAAATTCAAGGGTACGTGTGCAGGCTTGTTATGTAGGTAAACTGCATGTCACAGGGGTTTGGTGTACAGATTATTTTATCACTCAAGCTATAAGTATAATACTCAAAAGGTATTTTTTCTTATCATCTCCCTCCTCTCAACCTCCAGTAGGCCCGGTATCTGTTGTTCCCCTCTTTCTGTCCATTTGTTCTCCTTGTTTAAGCTCCCACTTATAAATGAGAATGTGAAGTATTTGCTTTTCTCTTTCTGAGTTAGTTTACTTAGGGTAATGGTCTCTACCTTCATCTACGTTTTTGCAAAGACATGACCTCATACTTTTTTATGGCTCTGTAGTTTCCATAGTGTATAAGTACCACATTTTCTTTATACCATCTATTGTTGATGGGCATTTAGGTTGATTCCATGTCTTTGCTATTGTAAATAATGCATGCATGTGTCTTTATGGTAGAGTAATTTATATTCTTTTGGACATATACCCAATAATGCAATTGCTGGGTCAGATGGTAATTCTGTTTCAAGTTCTCTGAGGGATCACGACACAGCCTTCCACCATGGCTAAACTAATTTAGTTTCACCAGCAGTGTATATGTGTTCTCTTTTCTCCACAATCTCATCAGCGTGTCTTATTTTTTGACTTTTTATAATAGTCATTCTGACTGGTGTGAGATGGCATTTCATTGTAGTTTTGATTTGCATTTCTCTAATAATGAGTAATGCTGAGCATTTTTTCATATGCTTGTTGGATGCATGCATATCTTCTTTTGAAAATTATCTGTTCATGCCTTTTGCCCACCTTTTAATGGGGCTGTTTGTTTGTTTCTTGTAAATTTGTTTAAGTTCCTTACAGATGCTGGATATTAGACCTTACTCAGATGCAAAGTTTGAAAACATTCTCTCCCATTCTGTAGGTTTTCTATTTACTCTGTTGATAGTTTCTGTTGCTGTGCAGAAGCTCTTTAGTTTAATCAGGTCTGATTTATCAAATTTTGTTTTCATTGCAATTGCTTTTGGAGTCTTCATCATAAAAGTTTTGCCAGGTTCTATGTCCAGAATGGTATATCCTAGGTTATATTCCAGGGTTTTTATAGTTTTAGGTTTTACACTTAACTCTTTAATCCATCTTGAGTTGATTTTTGCATGTGGTGGAAGGAAGTGGTCCAGTGTCAATCTTCTGCATATGGCCGCATGTGCAGATCTTATAAGCATGTTTTTTATGCCTTCATCCAAACCACTGAATAGAAGTTAACACATGATAAAGAACAAGACCTAACAGCATGCCATTAAGGGTTTCCTCTTGATTGACCCCAATTAATTAGTAACACTCTTTGAACAGATTGTTAAGGCAGCTCTGATCTGTTGAACTGTGGCTCCATCTAGTACACAGGAATATCAAAAGGACAGCTACCTGCCAGGTGAAGTGGGAAGCCGGAAGTTCACCAAGCTGTTTGATACACCAATTGAGAATGCTCCTTAAATCCAAGCATCATTCTTCATTAATCTTTATGTAACTAGTACCCAGCAAAGAAAGTTGACTAAATATAAAGAGAAAACATGTTGCTTGTTGTCAAACTAACTGGTCCGGACCTAGAGATCACTGCTCCTTTTCAATTGCTCATCTGCCTGTTAATAATTCCTTCTGAATTGTTGTCAGTGATCAATGTTGAACTGACTGGCCCAGCATTTCTGGAATTCATCCTTTTGCCAATTTTGAAATTGGAAAAATATTAGCCTTTTCCACTCATCTGACCCCTCTCTCACAATTCAACATTTTCTCATGGAAAAATAACTCCTCTTTCCTACTTGCAAATACTTGAAGGCCCTGTGTTGTGACTCTGGTGGGCCTGAAGCATTGAAACTTCCTGGAACATCTGATCTCTTTCTTTCTTGCTGTCCCCACCCTGGAGTGGAGCAGAGCACTCTTACTGACACGTCTCTGCTGTCAGCCTGAATGTTGTCTTCTGGTCAAAGATGATGGGAACACAATGGTCATCTAGAGGTGCTGCCCTCACTCTGTCCTCTCTGAGTATAATAAATTTTCCCAAGTGTGGGCCTGTCTTTTTCTTTCTGTACTTGCTTTGCATGTATCAAGTAGTTTCCATCTGATGGCTGATAATAAAGTGGTGGATTTCCCAGAAATTGAAAAGTGGAAAGAAGCTTAGGGTGTTGCCTTCCTCACTTTAATTTTCTGGAGAACAAAAGTAAAGTAATAAGTACTAAAGCAGTCAGTGGTATGGTCAGTAATTTGTAAAAAAATAATAGAACCTGAAACACACAGATGATGAGTATATAAATTACATGTTCAAAATTTGAACTTATAAAAGAATCTAGCAGAAATTAAATGCAAAATTTGTTAGTGTTAAATCTTCTGTTTGTTATCATGGATTTCGTTAACTATAGAAAATAACGAACTAATTTAAATATTAATTACAATGATTATTATTAATTGAACTATAAGTAATAGTTATTTGAAAGTTTTGCTATATTGTTATAAAAGAAAAATATCAAAATACACAAGAAAAACAATATGTGCATGTTATTTCTGTCTGTGGACACGCATCTCTCAGAGGGACCAAAGCTGAAATAATTCTCTGTGCCAGCTATTTTTCCAAGATCCTGACTTATTTCGAATATGTTTTGATAATTGGTTCCCATTCTTCTGGCAAGCCACCTGTAAGCTAAGGCAGAAGCTAAGAAGGAGTAAAATGGGTGGAGTTGATATGTTTTTAGCATTACTTCACAATACTGTAATGCAAGCTCTTAGCTCCTGAGTCCGCGCATATTTTTGCAGGGTGTGTGGTTGATTTATTAAGGCTATTCAGGTCAAGCAATATGAGTTTTTATTGCATTTAAAATTTAAAAAGATATTTCTTCAGAGAAATATTGAATTTGGGATATTTATCTATGATTTAAAACAATAATATAAGTCAATTTAAAGTCAGCAATTCTAGTGTAAGACTTATTTTGTTAAGAGAAGTATTGGTGCCTGTAAGTGAATACTAATTTTGCCTCTATTATATCAATGTAATTTAATTGAACCCAAATAAAGTTAAACCCAAGGCATGTGTTTTATTTTGCTTCAAAATTTGAAATTTAATTATATAAAAAAGAATTGGCCTTTTTTTTTTAATGCTTTGGTACTCCTCTACACCTATGCTATGTGTTAAGGTTGGGCTACGAGGAAATTCTCTTGGAGAGAATCAGCATGGTACTGTGCTGTGGCAGCTGCTGGATGGTAGTGTGGACAGTCCTCACCAGGCCTTGCTGCTGATGCTATCCAAATCCAGTGTGTGTGTCTGTGTGCAGGGGGCAGGAGGGTGGTGGTCTAGGTCGCTGCTCTTCCATGTGTAATCCCAGACCAGTGGCATCAGCATCACCTGGAAACTGGAAGACACCCCGGGATCCCTGAGTCAGAAACTCTAGCAACAGAACGCAGCAATCTTGTCTTAAGAATCCCTCCAGGTGGTTCTACCTATGCTAAAGTTCAGAAACCACTGATCTAGGTCACACTCCCTAGAGACTGAACAATTTTGCTGGAAGCTGCTTAATTCAAGATCAACACAGGACACATGCCTGTGAAGCACTGTAAGAAAAAATAGAAATGGTGGAATCTGGTTTTCATATATGCCAAAGACAGGACCAAGTCCAACAGCTTCAATATTCCTTCAAGGCCAGAAAATAATGTCTTACAAATCACAGTTCCGGGTAGGAAACAACTAAGCACAGCACTGGAGAGGTGATGATGTCCTTCAGCAGTTTATGGTCTCAGGGGATCCTCTAGTACAAACAGCTTCAGGTGTTTTTCAAGGTTATCTGTGTTATTAAGAGTCTGCTAAATAAGCTAAGTGTTTTATTTTACGTATTCCAATTGGTGAATCAAGACTTTTTTTGAGGTTATCTAAATTATCATCAAAGTCTGCTAATCTTCAAACAGAGTATTTTATTTATCCCTCATTTTCAAGTCATTGATTAACAACTAGCTATAACTAACATTGCTTCCAAATGCTTGAAATTAGTGAGTCCACAGCAGGGCAGTGCAACCAGAAAGAGGACTCCAGTCAGGTGCACGTTGGCTCAAGAACAGTGAGACGATGAGTCAGGAAACCAGAGATGCAGCCCTTGTTGTGTGCTCACCTCTCCAATGCCTGTATTCAGACTCACGCGGAAGTTTCCTACGGTAACTTTGCATGTCCGCAGACAAAAAGGACAAGTAAAGGCAGACATGTCTATTTAAACATTTAGCAGTTTTAACAGGCATTTAGAACATATACCAAGTCACACATGGCCACTTGAGCTGATGGCTGCTCTATGTGCTAGAGAGTTCATCCATACCGGCTTCAAGACACAATCTTCCTTCTACCATCAAGAGTTTATTAGTGATACCTTGTAATATAACACTAAAGACTACTCAAAGAGACTCATGCACTCCCTTTCACATGCCTGAGAGTTTGAGAAATAGACATGCCGCGAGTGAATGAAAAGTTAATGCTGGAAAGACTCAGAACATGCACAGCCCACCTTCATGATTTTGTCCAAAATAGCCATCCTGGTTCAAAGCAGATGGTGACTGACAAACAGTTTTTACTAGAGGACCCTGAGACCATAAACTGCTGAAAGACAACGTCACCCCACAGTGCTGTGCTTAGTTCTTTCCTACCCAGAACTACAATTTGTAAGATGTTATTTTCTGGCCTTGAAGGAATATTGAAGCTGTTGGACTTGGTCCTATCTTTGGTTTATAAAAAACCAGATTCCACCATTTCTATTTTTCTTACAGTGTTTCACATGCATATGTTCTGCGTTGACCTTGAATTAAGCTGCTTCCAGTTGCATTTAAGTTGCTTGCCAGTTCATGATCTGTACTTCAGCTTCTTTCAGAAAAGGTTGCTGACAGCCAAGAAGAAAGTGGTACTAACATTAATGCTGTGGTTCCAGCATCAACAATAGCAAAATCCCTCATGTTCCCCCAGCAGCCCCAGCAGGGGGATCTCCTGCAAATGATCCCACAGTGCCCTGTACTGCTTGTCCCCCACATTTGTGATACTGTCATTGAGTATCTGTGTTTCAACGCATCTTTTCCACCAGAATGCAAGTTTCAGAAAGGCAAACAGCACATATTTTATATTCTGCACTCTATTTTTCACATCCAGTAGCACATCAAGCCTAGCATATTGTAGGTACTCAATACGTTTTTGTTTAATTACTAAACAAATACATAATAATGTATACATATACATATAATATATACGTTATATATTGATATTACAGCATATATCACATGGTAGTTTTTCACATTCATTTTCTTGCCTGGGTTTCTTGCTGAGCTGAATAGAATTCATTCTTCAACCTACATCTAGTGCAATGCCTGTTATCTGGGGGATAGCAAATAGTTTTATTATTAAGGGATAACTCTTGAGATCTAGGAGTGAGTAAATATGGCCTGAATTCTCATTCTCACTGCTGATGAAGGACTGTTAAATTAACCATTCTATGTTCCAGTGTTCTCATCCATTATATAGACGTAATCATATTTATTTTTATTTCCCTAAGACATTCCAAGGCTATAGGGAAAAAATGATGGGACAACACAGTGAGCCTTGAAAACAAAGGCATTATGTGATTCTGTAAAAACAATAAAGCTATTATTTCTGGTCTACTTTTTTCCTTTTGAAGTATCTACCCTATTCTAGTAACTTAGGCAGAATCTGAATAAAATACTTTTCCCATTTTACTGATTATATTCTCTAAGTAGCATTTTCCTTCTTAGCACATGACTAAAAACTATGCAATGAAAGACAGAGATCTGCCATATAGACCTATCCTGTTTCAATTTCTTCTGCAGATGTTTCAATACTACTTAGAGTCTCCCAAACCCAGAGGACTAATCCTAAGTCACCCATGATTCCTTCTGCAGCCAAAACGTGAATCAGTCTCCCTAGAAGCCCACAAAAGAGGTGGCCGAGGGGCCATAAGAAATGCAGCATGTGATGGTTAATTTTGTGTGACAACTTGGCTGGGCCATGAGATTAAACATTACTGTGGGTAGGTCTGTGAGGGTGTTTCTGGATGAAGTTAATATTTGAATTGCTGCAGTGAACAGAGCAGACTGTGCTCCCCAGCATGGGTGGGCCTCATCCAATCCATGGAGGGACTGAATGGAACAAAAGGGCTAAGAAAGAATTTACTGTTTTCCTGCCTGAATGTCTTTGAGCAGGGACATTCGTCCTTTCCTGCCTTTGGACTCAGACCTGTACAGAAACTTACACCATCAGCCATTCTGGGTCTGCAGTTTGCTGGATACAGATCTTGTTACTTCTCAACATCTTTAATTAAATCACACAATTCTTTATATTAATTTCTCTCTCTCTCTCTCTCTCTCACACACACACACACACACACACACACACACACATACACCCTAATGCTTCTGTTCCTCTGGGGAGCCCTGACTAATACATGGTGCATGCAGAACCTCAACATCACTAAAACCCTCATGGTGACCGCAACTTCCCACCCTGGTGTCCAACTCCAGCATCAGGGATTTTCCTACAGTAGCTACAAGTTAATAAGAATTAAAAGGCCTTTTGTAACCCATAACCTGATTGCCAGGCCACATATTCATGATTGAAAACATCCACCCTGTTAAGTGTCTTCTCACGAAGGTGATGAAGATCAGGATGGCAGAGAAATTGTAATCATAGAGGTAGGAACTGAGAACATATTTTTTAAAAAATGCACACATTAAATAACGTGGGATGAGTCTGAGGAGGGTTGAGGTGGAGAAGTGTAAACCCATATAAGCCATTTGGAAAAGCAATGCTAGGCACCGCCTTCTTGCCACTGCCTTAACCACATTCAGGCACCTCTTCTCTCAGAAGCATTGCTGGAGTGTGATCGACCCTCCAGTCCACAGCCTCTTCTGGGTTGGAATGGTGAGAACAGATACCAGGTCTAAAGCCAAGCTTGGAATAGGAATTAGACAAATTCAAAGAACTAAGAATGTCAACATGATCTTTTCATGACACTTTGGAACAGAAAGTAAGTCATGTACAGACATATTGTGCTCTGCAGTGGTGGCACCATGGGGAAGCTGCTCCCTTCCCCTCGGGAGGAGCTGGGCCATCCTCCACCTCCAGTCTATGGCACTGCTGAGCCTCCAGTCATCCATTTGCAATTTCTGTGTTCTCACGCGTGTTCTCCCACCTAGTGCATGATACTTAGAAATGGAGAGGTACAGAGAGTTGTGTAGCCCAATTGTAAGCATAGGAATATTGGTGTAAAACAGAAGGTATAAAGAAATAAAGCCTCTTTCTATCTCCAGTAATTGCAATTTGACTACTTTCTTTTTTTGAGACAGGGTCTTGCTCTGTCACCCAGGCTGGAGTGCAATGGCGCAATTGCAGCCTCAACCTCCTGAGCTCAAGTGATCCTCCTACCTCAGCCTCCAGAGTAGCTGGGACTACAGGTGCATGCCACCATGCTTGGCTATTTTTTTTTGTAGAGACAGGGTCTTGCTGTGTTGACCAGGCTGCTCTTGAACTCATAGCCTCAAGCAATCCTCCTGCCTCAGCCTCCCAAAGTGATGGAATTACAAGTATGAGCCACTGCACCTCACCTAACTATTAATACTTTCTTGATAGAAAGAAATTGAAAAGATAGCTCTTGCTAAAAGAATGAGGGAAAGGGTCTATAGCTGTAAAATCTAACTCTAACAGCAAACTTCATTAGATGACACCAGGCTTCTCATGAGTCTGAGAATGACAGTAGCTGAAAGTGAGCCCAGAACTGTGATTCCATATTCAATGTGGCAGCTCAGATCATGGTGTGCCAAAAGATTCTTGGCATCAGAGGTGTTCAGGGTGGGTTCCATACAATCACCATAAAATAATAATAATAAAAAAAAATCAGTGATTTTAAACCTGACAGTGGTACTTGGCCTGGGATCAGAATAATCCTGATGAGTGTCCCAACTATGTGAAGAGAACCTCAGGGCATAGCTGGACAAAGTACACAGGTCAAGAGAAAGCTGAGCTGCTCTGCAGTCCAGAGCATGGGGAGTCTGGGAGGAAGTCTGGTGATAAAGAGGGGCAGGAAAACGGAGACGTGGCCAACTAGAGGAGGCTCCTCAGAGGCTGCTGGGATGAGGAGTGACAAAAGACCAGCAGCCGTGGCAAGCTAAGTGAGAAGGGGTAAATGTCCCGTGGAGGTCACTTGGTATGGTAATGGCAGAAGATCTCTGAATGCAACAAGGTTTAGTGCTCATTCTTAAGAAGTTTCCTGTATTGTCCTAGATATTGAACATTGCCGTTGCTCCCAAAACATTCCTACTAACAAACATCTTACATATGGACTGTTTGAGGTATTGAGATCAAAGAGAATGACTTCTGTTTTGGGGACTGTGTGAGGAGTAGAAAAGAGACCAGGTGCCTTAAGAAATACAGAAGGGAGATGAGAAGGAAGGAGGCCTGAGTTTCTGAAACCCTGCACATTCCCCAGAAATGACTATTTTCAGGACTGACCCTTGGCTAGTTCTTGGGAAGCAAATGCTGAGTTTTGGAATGTTCTGCCTAGGAACAGTGTTTTTGTACGGCTGAGGCCTTGGGCCGCATGGCACCAGTTGAAGAGCTTGTTAATGCTAGCAATGTGATTTATGCTGAATGCCTAATTCTGCTCTGGAGAACTGGAATCTGAGTATCTGAGTTCAGCCATATAAATGCTTCAGGTCTGCAGGACTGGCTCCCAATAAGAACCCTGGACACAAGGCTCAGGTGAGCTTCCTAGACACCAATGCTCAGGTGAGCTGTATGGAAACCAGCGCTCAGGTGAGCTTCCTGGACTCCGAGGTTCAGGTGAGCTTCCTGGACTCCAAGGCCCAGGTGAGCTTCCTGGACTCCAAGGCCCAGGTGAGCTTCCTGGACTCCAAGGTGCAGGTGAACTTCTGGACTCCAAGGCCAGGTGATGTTCCTGGACACTCAGGCTCAGGTAAGCTTCTGTGGTTGGCAACACTTTGCATATGCTGTTGCACAATGTTGGGAGAATTAAGCATGTCCATGGGACTCCACTGTAAGAGGATGCCTGGAAACTCTATTCCTTTGCTGGAATAATTCCTATTCCTTTGCTGTAATAAACTGTAACTGTAAGTATAATAGCTTTTCTGAATCCTGTAGGTCTTTCCAATGGATCATAGAAGCTGAGGATGGTCTTGTGACCCCCCCAACACAGAGAGGGAGAAGTCAACAGGTGCAGGATAACAGCTTAAGGAAAAGAAAACAGGGAAAGGCTGATTCCTGCAAATCCTATGGGGTAACTGTAAAGAGAAATGATTTCCACTGTCTGGAAGTTTAAGCCTTTATTTTCCAAAATAAAAATGAACAATCTTATACAAAAGATAATAGAAGCAGAAATAATTTTATGTGTTCTTTCCTCCTTTTATGGTCTAGATTTTTCTTCATTTATCAACTTTAACTGTTATTTTATCATGCTATGTTGAATCAATTTTTGTTAGCTATGTTACATTATTTTTGTAAAAAGGTTGGAGGTGCAATCATTAGTCAATTTTTCAAATTAATATCTTGCCAATGGCCCTTTTGACTCAAATCAAGTAAATATGACCTAAGAATATGTAACTCAATTTTGTCATATATGCCCACCACAACAGCATGCTTCCAAGAATCCCCAAAATCCCACTGTCATAGAAGGACAGCAATGTCAGCTCTCTCTGGTATCTTATTTTCCTTTCCAGCTTAAAAGTGAATTGGGTTTACTACCCACATGAGTGGATTTACCCACTTCTTAGTCCCTGATGATTGCATATACCGAAGTCACACTTGAACTGTTCTGCTCAGTCTCTTCATATCTAAATAAAGGCAGACATGTGGATTCTGGAGTGGGCTGCACTGATTGACCCACTGCAGACTGAAGGAACTTCTCTGTGGATCCATGGCCTCTCTTTGACTGACAGACAAATAGAGAAAAATTTACAACCAGCAGTTCTTAAGAGGCTTTTTTCCAATTATAGCATATTTTAATATGTCTGTGCTTTATGAATCATTCCTTTGAAGTCATCCTAGTGTTTTGTTTTGTTGGGTGTTTTTTTAATAAATTGATGGCTATAAGCTAGTATTTATATTATTTAACAAATCTATTTTGTATGTGTCTATTTGTTTTTTTGTTGAGCACACTGTTTAGTCTGAGAATCCACAAGCACAAACTGTTACATCAGGATAAAAGCTCCTTACAACCTGGCCTGGGGTTGGGAAGTGCCTCATAATGCTTGACTCATTAATGCAGTCTATAAATGATTGTCGAGAGTTTTACAGATGGTGCATATTTTTACCAGCCTCCCCTTTCTAGATACACTAACTAATGTGGACTTATTATTTGCTGCCAGCTAAGCACACAGCCTTGGTTGGTTCCAGGTGAGAAAGTAGTTGGTGATTCAGTGGGGCCTCACTGTAGATCAAAGGAAGATTCTCTACTGGGAAAATATATGTTGTTTGCAAAAGCTCCAGAAAAATGAAGACAATTCTCACAGAAACAGAGCATTGTTTACAAATACATTCCAGAAATATGTGAGCTAGGTCGGACTTTTTAAAAATCTTTTTTTCAGTAGAATACTTTTAAAACTTCAGTGGGCCTCTCAGACATCTATCCTGCTTTGCCAAACCAAATATGAGGCTTTCCATGCAATCCTGCCGCCCTGCAGGGGCTTTTCCGTGAAACCCTGCAGTAAAATTTAAATTTGGTCTCTCTGTGCTCTCTCCTTTAATTGCAAGAATAAAATTGCTCAAGAATAAGTTATGCAAATTGGTGACAGCTACTTCTGTCAGGGACTACACCCTACATTCTCTTACAGTAGATATTTATTGAACTTGGTTGATTTAGCAATAACCTCATGGCTGAAAGAGACCCTAAATGTCATTCAGCCCACATTTCTGAACTTATAACTAAAGAAACCAGAACAAAAGCTGACTGAGTCTTTTGCACAAGAGTATGCTGCTTGTGAGGATGAGGGATGAGGTTCAAATTAAAACTAGGTGTGTCAGGCTGGCCAGCTGTTCACTGATACTGCCATTTTCTTCCTGAGCACTTAGTGACATGGCATTTTATGGGTCCCTGGAAGTGAGATGTGACCTGTAAGGCACATGGATGTGCTTTGGTCAGGAACAGGCCGAGGCGAACATCCAGGCCAGAGTGACTTAATGAGTTTGGGGTGCAGGCACATACTCCACTTGTTCTATAACCCGTTTGTGTTAACTCCATACTTGGCTCTGAGCCACTACTGTCTGAAAAAGGTATAACTGCCCTGCTGACACTGTACGGGCTTGGCTTGTACTTGTGGGTCTTGAAAGAAGAGGTTCTGGTTTCAGGCACGTCTGGGTCACTGCAGTACCTGCCCCACGCACATGCTTCGGCTGTGGTAAATGTTGCTAAGAAGAATAGAAAGAGAATTCCAAAGTGGGTATAGCATTTATAAAAATTGACTCCTTCTCACTGGACAGATGACTCTCTCTCTGTACGGTGCCCAGAAAGAGAGTAGTGCTACTGACCCCATAAGGGAGATCCAGTTGCCTTGAAGACAGGCAGTGGGGAGCCAGGAACTGGCTTGTGCCCAGAGAGAAAAAGAGTTAAGCTGATGACCCTGAAGGCAAGAGAGACCTGTCTGTGCAGCTGTGTGTGGGTGCAGCTGGAGCAAGCAACCAAGACAGATCAGACAGTGAGAGAAAGCTGCTGTTGAGAGAGCTGCTACTAACAGAACTGGTGAATAAAACCATATTCACCTGCTTACAGCTCCCCCGAGTGTTCTCTCAGCTATCTGCCCATCCACCCACTCCCCTTCAGACCTCAGTTGGGGCTAAACCTGACCCTGAGCATGACATTTGGCATAGTTGTCGACCTAACAGAACACATAATTGACTGAGCTCAAGACAATGGATGTGAACATAGGTAATACGCAATTCTTTATGTTCTTCAAAGACTCACCCATGAGACCTCTCCAGCCAAGACTTCATGTTCTTCCTTTATCTGCTGACTTACTGCAGACAAGCATGCCACCTTGGAAGTCACGAGCTATTACAAGATGAGAGGAGCACGTATCTCCAGTCACTGCATGGGGAAAAGCTTCCCACACACCAGGAACATTTTTTTGGATTTTACATGAGAGAACAAGTAATAAACATCTACACAAAAATAAGCTACCACCTATGAATTCAAAAGACAACAACTACAATAAACAGAGTATAATAAATGAGCTGCACTGAAAAAGCAAAACACAAATAAGCCAATATTGACTTTAGATGTTACTGTGTAGTCGTAAGAAGGTTTTAGTGTTGCTGTAGTTGTTACTTGAAGGGTGGTATTAGGATTTATTGCTTTCATACCTAATGGGTGACTTAAAACAGCCAACTGGCTGTCATACGCAAATGCAGACTTTTTTTTAATTTAAAAATCCATGTTTCCAACAGTTATGCAAAGCGGATCTGATATAGTTGGAAGCAAAAGAGTTTTAGCATAGTCAGCTTCCAACGAGCGTCTGTGTTGAATACACACAGTGGTGATTCCTGCTAAAGCAGAACGGGCTCAGAAGGAGTTTGTAGATGCAGGTATGTTTGGGGCAACAGAGATACCTTCAATCTCTTTTGGTTTTCAGCACTTTTACAGAAAAATTGTTCTGTTTTCTGAATGCCCAAGGCTACTTCTTTTGATTAAAATCATTTTGTTTTTATTATTATTACATAAAATAAGTAAGCAAATAATCTCAAAACAAAATATGTTGTGTTTCCAATAGTAACAATTTAGCCTGCCATGTATAGTTATTTCTAAGGTTCTCAAGACATTTGAGAATTGCATGCACTAAATAATAAAATAACATCTAGACTGTAAGCGTTCTGAGATACACCCCTGGCTCTTTTACTTGCCTTTTGTTGGAAGGCAGTTATTGCAAGACTAATTTTCTTCATCTGTCCAATGAGAGGGAGTCAATTTTTACAAATGCTCTACCCACTTGGAATTCTCTTTCTACTCATCTTAGCAACATCTACCACCAGCTGAAGCATGTGCAAGTGGCAGGAACTGGAGTGAACCAGATGCTGCCTGAACCCAGACCCTCTTCTTTCAAGACCCACATCAAGAGGCCATTTCTCATGGTCCCTACAAGTAGACACTGCCAGTGACCTAGTGACACTCAGCACTTCCAGGCCCATGCAGGGAGCCTTCCACACGATTGAATCTTTCCCTATCCCCTCCCAGGATTGAATGCAGAATTCTCTGAGTAATCGAAAAACGGCACAGTCCTTGCTGGAGGGGGCTGGGAACCTGAGTGAGCACATGGAAGGCGCTCCAATAAAAACACCTGGTATTGGACCAGGGTGTGAAGGAGAAATAAACTTCTGTTGTGTTAGGCCAGTGACAACTGGGGTTTTATGTGTTAAATGACCTTATGTTACCTTTGTGCAAACAGACATCTCTTTTAAGTTTTTCAAACTAAAATATATTTGAAGTGTTCAAGGGTAAAACTTCAGTTCCCTCTCCTTAACCTGAAACTTATGCATTGCTCACTTCATGCATTGCTCACTTCATGAGCCCACATTGACAATGGCTGATGACTGCTTTATAGAAGCTTAGGCTATGGGTTCAAAGTCAGGGCTTCTTAGCCTTGACACTATTAATATTTTAGGCCAAATAATCCTTTGTTTTGTGTGTGTGTGTGTGTGCGTGTGTGTGTGTGTGTGTGTTTGTGGGGGGAGCTACCCGTTCAGTGTAGGATGTTTACCAGCGTCCCTGCCCTCTGCCCATTAGATGCCAGTAACGTCTCCCCAGCTGTGACAACCAAACATATCTCATTATCAAATAGCTCCTTGGGGGCAAAATTGCCCCCACTTTGAGAATTATTAAAGATCATCCAAGCTGGATAACAGTTAAAGAGGCAAAAACCAGATTGTATTCAGGAGCTGCTACAATAAGAGACCTCAGTATAGTGCTGAGGTACTGAGCTCAAGCGGAGATTTAGAGTCAAGGACCAGAGTGGGGATCAGTGGATAGAAAATCACTAAGGGGAAATATCAGGGACAGAGGGGATTCTGGTTAAACCAACTTCCCAGGATTCCTGTGGAAGGCAGGCCAGGATGATCTGACATCACCTGTGGGTGGTGAGCATGGGTTTGATCAAATATTGAGGGAGAACAGTCTGGCCAAATTTACTTAACAAAATTCTTACTAAATCTAGGGAATGCAAGCACATGAAGGACAGACAGTGAAGCCCAAGGTTGAAGTCTAGTTGAGAAGCAGACTTAGGCAAGCCTGACACAAATTTGGCCAAGGATAAGGTCTTTGTTGAATCAATTACCTGACTCAGAAGAACAGCAAGTTAACAGAAACACGTAACTGTTTAGTCACTTTACAAAACATTAGAATCACACAACCTTAAAGACTGATGGGAACTTAGAAATTCTCTAACACCAGCTGCCGTCCAGCCCTGACATTTCTACATTCGGTCTTTGCTGGCGTCTGGAGTTACGGAGTGCTAGGGTGCTAACACTCATTTACCTGTGTATGGCAGGACTTTCTAGAAACAAACCAAGTCACAAGGACACATTAAATTCTGAAAGAGAAGTGAGAGACATCTTGTGTATGCCACAGATGGCATTGGTTAAAGTTGTTGCTTATGTTAGCTTTGACTAAATGCTCATAAACCAGTTTCTTAATTTCTAATGCATTGGTGTTGCTGTTTTTACTAAGGCATCATGAGATTATAATCAACATATAATTTAACAGCAAATCAGTTATCTGGGTGACAGATAAATTGGATGTTAAGTAGATACTTCATTTCCTACAGTGTATTGTGCTGTACTTAATATTTTATACAGAGAATACAGTTTAATTTTAATTTCAAAGTTTATTCATTTTTGACTGAATGCCCACATTACACTTTCTCATATTCCTGCTCTTTATACTCTAGGGTAAAATAATAGCTTTTATCTCATCTACTCCAAACATACCTCTTCCCACACACTATTGAACATATGTACCTGATGAAAGACATGTGGTTACTTCAAATATTGAAAAACACATATAATTTATTTTCAGTGCATTCTTTTTTGATATTTTTAACCTGCCAATACTTCAAGAAAAACAGAAATATCAAAATACGTAAATTTCCCTTTGCATTATATGCACATGCACAGTATGTATGTATACACACCACACACACACACACACACACGCACACACAGTATATTTGCATAAATATGCATAGTCAGCAGTTAGTGTCCAAGTGGGATTATGCTAGAAATCGTTAAGCTCACAATCTGCATTAGACAGCATATCAAGGCTAGACTTTGGCTCTCAGCAGATTTTGATAGTCTACAAAAGAGTAGGGGCCATTGCTGTAGGGGCACGTGGTGATTTGTGAAAGGAGATTTGATCTAAGAAATGCCTTACTCAATTTCCCTAGGAAACCTAAGGAGATATTTGCAATCATATCTTGCCTTAAAACGGTCTTAACACATGAACCTGTACAGTTTACAGTATAATTTATCCAAAGTAAGTCTTGAAATGCTTGCATGGTGGATAGACCCATCAACCACGTTAATCCAGGAGCTGCTTGTACCATATGGCACCTCTATAATCAAGTATGTTCTTAGCAATGTTAGTTCACTAAAAAGATTCAGTTTATGGATGATCCCGAATTTGGGTTGATCCTTGCAGCTATCACTGAAACAACGAGAAGTGTGAAAATGGACTAAGACAAGATACATCCATGTAACCAACAGCCAATCAAGATACAGATGTTTGGAAATATTTTCAAACTGTTTTTAGAAATGTTTTCAATATTTACTTTGTGCCCCTTACAACTTAGTATGGAGTCAAAGAACCAAACTAGTTTGCTTTATCTTCAGAGAAAAAGTGAATTTTGTTTGAAATTATGCTTTCAAGATACATATGGACAGAATTCAAACTTGAAGAACTTGGTTTTTGTTGCATTAATTTTGTTTTCTTTGTGGAGTCAGCAGACCTCTCCGCATGTACCCTTTGCTTAACAGCTTTATTAGAATATAATTCATGCACCACGAAGCTCACCATTTCAAAGAGTACGATTCAGTGGTGATTAGTATATTCAAAGAGTTGCGCAACCATCACCGTATCTAATTCCAGAATGCTTTCATCATCTCACAGAGAAAGTCCATTCTCACTAATAATCATTCCCCATTCCTCACTTTCTCTAGCCCCTGGGAACCAGTAATGTACAATACTTTCTGCCTCTGAGGATTTGCCTAAGTAGGCTGTTTCAAATAAACGGAACCACATAATATGTGATCTTTTGTGTCTGGCCTCTTTCACTTAGCATAATGTTTTCAAGGTTCAGCTGCATTATATCATGTATCAGCACTTCATTTTTTAATGGCCAATTATTATTCCATTATACAGACATCCCACATAGTGCTCATCCATTCATCACACGGTAGAAATTTTTACAGTTTCCACTTTCTAGCTGTTATGAGTAATGCTGCAAAGAACATTCATGTTCAAGTTTTTGTATGAATACATATTTTCAATTGTCTTGAGCATGTAAGTAGAAGTGGTATTTCTGTAGTACAGGGTAATGCATAATTAACTTTCTGAAGCATTGTCACACAATTTACCTGCTTCACTACTTCACCATCTTACATTCATACCAGCAATGCTTGAGAGTTCAAATATCCCGTATTTTCCAACACTTCCTTGTGTTCATTTTCTGATTGTCATCATATCACTGGTGGGTTTCATTTGCATTTCCTAATGTCTAATGATGTTGAACATATTTTTAAATGCTTATTCACTCCTTTATATTTTTTTGCTGAAGTATCTATTCAGATCTTTGAATGATTTTAAATTGGCTATTTTTAGTATCAAATTGTAAAAACATAAATGCAAAATAAAATTGTTATTAGTGATATGATTTGCAGATATTTTCTCCCTTGCTGTGGCATATCTTCTCACTTTCTTGATGATTTCCACTGAGGCACAAAAGTTTTAAATTTTGATGAAGTTTAAGTTATCTATTTTTTATTTTGTTGCTTGGGATTTGGAGCATATCCAGAAAATGATTGTCTAAGCCAATATCACAAAGATTTATGCCTATGTGTTCTTCTAAGAGTTTTATACTTCTAGCTTGTACTTTAGCTCTGTTATCCATTTGAGTTTTTTTATATGATACAAGATGATGGGAGTCCAAATTCATTCTTTTTCATGTGAATATGTAGTTTTCTAAGCACCATTTGCTGAAAAGTTTATTCCTTCCACTGAATAGTCTTAGGACCCTCATGGAAAATTAATTGACCATAAATGTTTGGGTTTATTTCTGTAATTTTAATTCTATTAAAATTTAATAGACTTAAAATTTTTTTTTCTCTCACTCTCAAAATTGTAGAAATTAAAATAGAATATATATACATATATATATGTATATATATCTGGAGGACTTTATCACCTTATGCCAGTACCACACATTCCTGAATACTATAAACTGTGCTAAGTGTTGCAATCAACAAGTGTGAATTTTCCATCTTTGTTCTTTTCAAGATTGTTTTGGCTATTCTGGGTCCCTTAAATTTCTCTAAGAATCTTAAGATCAGCTTATTAATTTCCACACATAACCATCTGGAATTTTGATGGAGGCATGTTAAATTCATAGATGAATTTAGGAAGTGTTGTCATTTTTTAAAAATATTTTTAAAATTTTTTGTTTTTAATTGACAAATAATAATTGTATTTATTTATGAGGTTTAATGCAATGTTTTGATATCTTTATACATTGTGGAAGGATTAAATCAAGCTAATTAACAGTTCTATCACCACACACACTTATCATTTTTTGTGGTGAAAACATTTGAAGTCTATCTCTTAGTAATTTTGAAATATACAATACATTGTAATTACCTATAGTCACTATGTTGTGTGATAGATATCAAAAACTTGAAATATATTTCCTGTCTAATCGAAACTTTGTACACTTTGACCAATATGTCACCATTGTACCCCCATAACCCCCACCACCAACTTCTGGTACCACCATTCTACTATTTGTATGAGTTTCACTTTTTGAAATTCCACATATAAGTGAGATTACGTAGTATTTGTCTTCCTGTGCCTACCTTATTTCCCTTAGCATAATGTCTTCCAAGTTTATCCCTGTTATTATAAATGACAGCATTTTCTTCTTTTTGAAGGTTGAATAGTATTCAGCATATATGTACCACATTTTCTTTATTCTTGTATCCATGAATGAATACTGAGGTTGCTCTGTGTCTTGGCCATTGTGAATAATGGTGCAATGAACACCTGAGGGCAGAAATCTCTTCAACATACTATTTTTAATTAATGTGAATATATACTCACAAGTGGGATTGCTGGGTTATATGATAGTTCTATTTTTATTTTATCGAGAAACCTCCATATAGTTTCCCATAATGACTAAAACAATTTACACTCTCACTAACAGTGTATAAGGATTTCCTTTTTTCCACAATATTGCCAACACTTTCATTTGTTGACAGTAGCCATTGGAGCAGGTGTGAGGTGGTATCTCCTTGTGCTTTTAATTTGCATTTCCCTAATGATTAATGATGTTGAGTGGTTTTTTTTTTTTTATATAACTCTTGGCTACTTGTATGTCATCTTTTGAGAAATATCTTTTCAGGTCCTTTTAATTAGCTTCTTTGTTTTTTATTCTTATTGGGTTGTTTGAGTATCATATATTTTGGGTATTGACCCTTTATTGGGTGTATGAATTGCAAATGTTTTCTTCCAATCTACAGTCTCCTCACTCTCTTTATTGTTTCCTTGTCTGTGCAGAAGTTTTTAGTTGTCTCTCAATTCAGGAACCTATGGTATCTCTCCATACAGAGACATGCTCCATACAGAGCATGTAGTTCTGTCATTGTTATTCACCCATTCTGCTAATCTCTGCCTTTTAATATTCTTTATCTGATAAGTTTGTTCAAATATTTTAATTTCTGATTTTGTATTATTTATATATATTTTAAGTAGAAGTATATATCAGATACATATATTGCAAAATTTCCTTTAAAACTGGTTTGCCTCTACTTTCCACATTTTCTTAATGATATCTTTTATGAATAGAATATTGTAATTGGGATCAATTTTAATGAATTCTTTAAATTTAATTTACATTTGGTATTTTTCATCCTCTCCAAAAAAAACCTTTGCCTAACCTAAAATTGGAAATCATTTATGTTTAGTATCTGTATTAGTCCATTTTCAGGTTGCTAATAAAGACATACTCAAGACCGGGCAATTTACACAAGAAAGAGGTTTAATGGACTCATAGTTCCACGTGGCTGGGGGAGGCCTCACAATCATAGTGGAAGGTGAAAGGCACATCTCACATGGCAGCAGGTAGGAGAAGAGTGAGAACCAAATGAAAGGGGTCTCCGCTTATAAAACCATCAGATCTTGTGAGACTTATTGACTACCATGAGAACAGTATGGGGGAACCACCACCATGATTAAATTATCTCACACTGGATCACTCCCATGACATGAGAATTATGGGAGCTACAATTCGAGATGTGGGTGGGGACACAGCTAAGCCATATCATTCTGCCCCTGGCCCCTCCCAAATCTTGTGTTTTCACCATTTCAACACCAATCATGACTTCCCAGCAGTCTCCCAAAGTCTTAACTCATTCCAGCATTAACTTAAAAATCCACAGTCCAAAGTCTTATTTGTGACAAGGCAAGTCCCTTCTGCCTATGAGCCTGTAAAATCAAAATCAAGTTAGTTACTTCCTAGATACAATGGGGGTACAGGCATTGGATAAATACAGCCATTCCAAATGGGAGAAACTGGTCAAATCAAAGGGGCTACAAGCCCCATGCAAGTCCAAAATCCAGCAGGACAGCCAAATCTTAAAGTCCCAAAATAATTTCCTTTGACTCTATGTCTCACATCTGGGTCACACTGATGCAAAAGGTGGGTTCCCATGGTCTTGGGCAGCTCTGCTGTTGTGGCTTTGCAGGATACAGCCTCGGTCCTGCTGCTATCATGGACTGGCATTGAATGTCTGCAGCTTTTTCAGGCACATGGTGCAAGCTGTTAGGGGATCTACCATTCTGAGGTCTAGAGGTCAGTGGCCCTCTTCTCATAGCTCCACTAGGCAGCACCCCAGTGGGGACTCTGTGTGGCAGTACCCACCCCACATTTCCCTCCTGCACTGCCCTAGCAGGCGTTCTCCACGAGTGTCCTGCCCCTGCAGCAAACTTATGCCTGGACACCCAGGCATTTCCATACATCCTCTGAAATCTAGGTGGAGATTCCCAAACCTCAGTTCTTGACTTCTGTGCACCCACAGTCCCAATACCACGTGGAAGCCACCAAGGCTCAGGGATTGCCCCCTCTAAAGTCATGGCCTGAGCTGTACCTTGGCCCCTTTTAGTCACAGCTGAACTTCACATAGCAGAGGGACCCTAGGCCTGGCCCAGGAAACCATTTTTTCCCCCTAGGCCTCTGGACCTGTAATGGGAGGGGCTGGTGTGAGGGTCTCTGACCTACCCTGGAGACATTTTCCCCATTTTCTTGGTGATTAACATTTGGCTCCTCATTATTTATGCAAATTTCTGTAGCTGGCTTGAATTTCTCCTCAGAAAATGGGATTTTCTTTTCTTTTCTAAATAATTTTTATGAATTGTATGTATTTATTTCCTTTCTTCTAAAAAAAAAACAGGATACATGTGTAGAATGTGCAGGTTTGTTACATAGGCATATGTGTGCTATGGTGGTTTGCTGAACCTATTGACCCATTCTCTAAGTTCCCTCCCTTCACCCCCCAGCCCCCAACAGGCCCTGGTGTGTGCTGTTTCCCTCTCTGCATCCATGTGTTCTCAGCATTCAACTCCCACTTATGAGTGAGAGCATGCGCTGTTTGGTTTTCTGTTCCTGTGTTAGTTTGCTGAGGATGATGGCTTCCAGCTTCATTGATGTCCCTGCAAAATACATGATCTTATTCCTTTTTATGGCTGCATGGTATTGCATGGTGTATATGTTCCACATAGAAAATGGGATTTTCTTTTCTATCACATGGTCTGGCTGCAAATTTTCTGAACTTTTATGCTCCGTTTTCCCTTTTAAAACTAAATGTCTTTAACAGCATCCACATCACATCTTGAATGCTTTGCTGCTTACAAATTTTTTCCACCAGATACCCTAAATCATCTCTCTGAAGTTCAAAGTTTCACAGATCTCTAGGGCAGGGGCAAAATGCAACCAGTCTCTGCTAAAACATAACAAGAGTCACCTTTGTTCCTGTTCCCAATAAGTTCCTCATCTTCATCTGAGACCACCTCAGCCTGGATTTCATTGTCCATATCATCAGCATTTTGGTCAAAGCCACTCAACAAGTCTCAGGGTTTCCAAACTTTCCCACATTTTCCTGTCTTCTTCTGAGCCCTCCAAGCTGTTCCAACCTCTGCCTGTTACCTAGTTCCAAAGTCACTTCCATATTTTCAGGTATCTTTTCAGTAGCACCCCACTATACTGGTACCAATGTTTTGTATTAGTTTTTTCATGCTGCTAATAAAGACATACTCAAGGCTGGGCAATTTGCAAAAGAAAGAGGTTTAATGGACTCAGAGTTCCACATGGCTGGGGAGGCCTCACAATCATGGAGGAAAGTGAAAGGCCCCCTCACATCAGAGATGGCATCAGAGAAGAGTGTGAACCAAGTGAGGAGTGTTTCCCCTTACAAAACCATCAGATCTTGTGAGATTTATTTACTACAATGAGAACAGTATAGGGGAAGCTGCCCACATGATTTAATTATCTCCCATTGTTTCCTCCAAGAGCATGAAGGAATTATGGGAGCTACAATTCGAGATGAGATTTGGGTGGGGACACAGCCAAACCATATCAGTATTTTAAAAACTACAGTTTTAGCTTTTATGTTTGAGTTGATGTTTTATTTCAAATAAAAATTTTGTATTGTGTGAGCTAAGGAGCAAGTTTCCATTTTCTTCCCACATGGATATCTAGTTGTTCCAGTACCTTTAGTTGAAAAGACTTTCTTGAGTGAGTAATGACAGCAAGATGGTAAAATAGAAGGTTCCAGCCCTTCTACCCTGACAGACCAATTTAATAACTGTCCATGGACAAATATACCTTTGAGAAGGATCAGAAATAAAAGCAAGAAGTTGCAGCAACCCAATGGAACATAAAAGCAATAAACAAAACATTGAAAAAGGGTAAACAGAATAGTTTCAGTTTATGTATGTCATTCCTCCCCAAGTCAGCACACTGCAGCACCAAGAGAGATCCCCTCGGCCTGCATGGGAGAAAGAAATAGTGGAGTGGGCATCCCCAATTCTCCAGCCTTTTGAGGTGCTACCTGAGAAGCTCACCTTAGTTGTGTTTTGTTCAGAACATGAGAAAATCAGCATGGCTAGATCACTTGGAGACAGCTAAGAAAAAAGAAGAGAGGTCAAAGATCTAAATATCCAGGTCTTTGCAGATCTCAACAACCAGCCAATGGTTCTTGGCATCAGGCCTGCCCACCAATCCCATGAGCTGGCCTATCCAGAACCTCTGACCAGGCTGACTGGTGGAGGATTTTTTTCTGCTAAAGATAGCCTGTAAAGACCAGAAAAGATGTAAATGCCAATTTGTAGACACCGATGCAAAGCTACAAAAATTATGAAAGATGTAGGAAACATGACACCGCCAAAGGAACAAAATACATCTTTGTTTACTAGCCCTAAAGAAACAGAGATCTATGAACTGCCTGACAAATAATTCAAAATAGTCAGAATAACCATCTTGACACAGCTTAGTGAACTAGAAGAGAACAGAGATAAACAACTAAATGAAATCATGGAAATAATACACAAGCAAAATGACAGTTCAACAAAGAAAAACCATAAAAGAGAAACCAACAGAAATTATGGAAGTGAAATGCTATAACTGAACTGAAAAAAACTCAATATAAAGCTGCAACGACAGATTTGTTTAAGCTAAAGAAAGAATCAGTTAACTCAAAAACAGGCCAGAAGAACCAAAAAAAAAAAAAAAAGGACTTTAAAAAGAGTGAAGGATGAGTTCATGTCCTTGGCAGGGACATGGATGAAGCTGGAAACCATCATTCTCAGCAAACTATCACAAAGACAGAAAACCAAACACCCCATGTTCTCACTCATAGGTGGGAGTTGAACAATGAGAACACTTGGACACAGGGTGGGGAACATCACATGCTGGGGCCTGTCAGCAGGTGGGGGACTGCAGGAGGGATAGCATTAGGAGAAATACCTAATGTGAATGACGAGTTGATGGGTGCTGCAAACCAACATGGCACTTTTATACCTATGTATCAAGCCTGCACATTGTGCACATGCACCCTAGAACTTAGAGTATAATAAAAAAAAATAAAAAAAAAAGAGTGAAGAGACCCTATGGGACTTATAGGACACCATAAAGCAAACCAATATATGCATTATGGAAACTACAAAGAAGAAAAAAAAAGGCAGAAAATGTTTTAAAGAAATAATGGCTGAAAACTTTTTAAAACTCAGGAGGCAAATAGACATCCAGATGAATGAAGCACAAATGATTCCAAATACATGGTATCTAAGGAGGCCTACACCAAGACACATTATAATTAAATTGTCAAAAATCAAAGACAAGGAAAGAATTTTGAAAGCAGCAAGAGTAAAGCAATGCATCATATAAAGCAAATCCCCATAACAGTACGTTTCTTCAGCAGAAACCGTACAGGTAAGGAGAGAGTGGAATTATATATTCAAAGTGCTGAAAGAAGGCAATCCAACCCTAAAAAAGAATGAAATCACATCCTTTGCAGCAATATAGATGCAGCTAGAGGCCATTATTCCAAGCAAATTAATGTAGGAGTAGAAAACCAAATACCACATGTTCTAATTTATAAGTGGGAGCTAAACATTGAGTACACATGGAAACAAAGAAGGGAACAATAGACATGAGGGTTTACTTGAGGGTGGAGAGTAGAAGGAGGGTGAGAACTTAAAAACCGCCTATCAGATACTATGCTCACTAGCTGGGTGATTAAACTATTTGCACATCAAACTCAAGTAACACGCAGTTTACCCATGTACTAACAAACCTACACAGGTTCTCCCTGAACCTAAAATAAAAATTGAAAAAAGAAAAATCAAAAACAAAACAAAAAAAAACTCCTGCCAACCAAGAATACTATTTCCAGCAACTCTGTCCTTTGCAAATAAAGGAAAGTTAAAGACATTTCCAGACAAACAAAAACTGGAAGTGTTTATCACCACTAGATTACCATGCCAGAACTAGTAAAAAAAAGTTCTTGAAGTTAAAATGAAAGGATGTGTCAACACAAATGCACATGAAATTATAAATCTCACTGATAAAAGTAAATATATAGTCAAATGCAGAATATCCAACATTGTGAGAAAAGTACATAAATCACTTGTAACCCTAGCACAGAAGTCACAAGATAATAATATTAAGAAAAACTATTACTCCCCCAAATTAGTTAATGGATACAGAGTATTAAAGAAGTAAATTCTGAAATAAAGTAAAGGCATAGAGTTTTTATATGCATTTGAAGTTATCAGCTTAAAATAGACTGTTACAACCATAAGCAGTTTTATGCAAGCTTCATGGTTACCACAAAGAAAAAAGCTATAGGGGACACAAAAAAGATAAAGAGAAATGAATTTTGTGTACGACTACAGAAAAAATAATCAAATAACAAAGGAAAGCAATAAGAGACAGAGAAACATAAGAACTACAAAAACAAACAGAAAACAACAAAGTGACAGTACTAAGTTCTTACCTCTTAATAATTACTTTAAATACAGATATAGTAAACTTAGCAGTCAAATAATATAGAGTGAATAAATAGATAAAATTAAAATAGGCCAGATGTTGTGGCTCACACCTGTAATACTAGCATATTAGGAGGCTGAGATGAGAAGATCACTTGAGCCCAGGAGTTCAAGACCAACCTGGGCAACATAGTAAAACCTTATTTCTACACAAAATCAAAAAGTAGCAAAGTGTGGTTGTGCACCCCCGTAGTCCCAGCCACTTGGTAGACTGAGGTGGTAGGATCACTTGAGCCCAAAAGGTCCAGGCTGCAATGAGCCATGATTATGCCATTGCACTCTAGCATGAGTGACATAGTAAAACCCTGTCTCAAAAGTTAATTAATTAATTAAAAACAAGACCTAATTATATGCTGTCCAAAAGACTCATTTTAGATTTAAAGACACACATAGTCTAAAAGTAAAGGATGCAAAAAGATATTTTATGCAAATGATAAGCAAAATAGAGCAGAGATTTCTAGAATTATATTATATAATTAGAATTTTAATGTTAAAAATCTGTCACGAGACAAATAAGATAATTACATAACAATAAAATAGTTAATTCAAGAGAAAGATATAACAATTATAAATACATATGCACTTAACATCAGAGCACCTAAATATAAAAAGCAAATATTAAAAGATCTGAAGGAAGAAATAGCAATACAATTATAGTAGGAAATTTCAATAACACACTTTCAATAATGGATATATTACTCAAACAGAAAATCAATAAACAACATACTTGAACAAGACTATAGACCAAATGGACCTAAGAGACACATACGGAACACTTCACCCAACAGCAGCAGAACATTTCACTCAAGCACATGTGCAGCATTCTCTAGGATACATCAATAATGTGTCACAAACCAAGTCTTAACAAATTCAAGAAGATTTAAATAGTCCATGTATCTTTTCTGACTACAATGGAATAAAACTAAAAATGAATGAGAGAAAGAAAATGAAAAAAATCACAAATACATGAAAATTAAACTATAAACTCTTTAACAGCCACACAGTCAAAAAAGAAATCAAAAGTGAAATTAGTCAATATGTCATGACAAACCAAATAAAAGCACAACATACCAAAATTTATGGAATGCAGAAACAGCAGTAATAGGAGGGAAGTTTACAGTCATAAACACCTACATTAAAAGAAGAAAAACGAGCTCCAATAGCTATCTTAGCTTTCCACCTCAGGGAGATAGAAAAAGAAGGACAAACTAAGCCTACATTCAGAGGAAAGGCAAAAATAATACAGATTTTAGCAACAATAAATAAAAGAGAAAATAGAAGAATAATTAAAAACTGACAAAACTAAAGTTTTGCAGAGATAAAGAAAATTACTAGATGAATTAAGAAAAAAGGAAGGAGACTCAAATAATAAAACCAGTAGTTAAAGAAGAGACATTAGTGCAGATAACATAAAAATAAAAGCATCATGATGGATTATCAGGAACAATTATATGCCAATAAACTGAACAACCTAGAAGAAACAGATAAATTCGTAGAAATGTACAATCTACCTAAACTGTATAAAAATAAGTAGAAAGCTGGAACAAACCAACAACAAATAAATAAATTCAATCATTAATAAAAAAAACCTCTCAACAAAGAAAATTGCAGGAACAGATATTTTTGCAATTCTACTAATTAAAGAATTAATACCAATTCTTAAACTTTCTCAAAAAATAGAAGAAAGAACACTTCCTGATATAGTTTGGATGTTTGTTCCTGCTAAATCTCATGTCGAGATGTTGGGTGGGAAGGACTTTGTGGGAGGTGTTTGTGTCATCGGGGCACATTCCTCATGTAATGCATAGTGCATTCCCTGCAATAATGAGTTCACATGAGATCTGATTGTTAAAATGTACCTGGGACCTTCCTCCTCTCTTTTGCTCCTCTTTTGTCAGGCAACCCAGCTGCTGTCTCTTCCCCATCCACCATGAGTAAAAGCTTCCTGAGGTTCTGACCAGAAGCAGTTACTGGTGCCATTCTTCTCGTACAGCTTGCAGAACCATGAGACAAAGAAACCTGTTATTTTTATAAATTACTCAGCGTCGTATATTTCTTTATAGCAATGAAGAATGTACTAAAACACTTTCCAAATATTTCTATGAGGCAACATCACCCTGATACCAGACAAGAACACCATGAGAAAAAAAACTACAGGCCAATGTCCCTGATGAACACAGATGCCCAAATTCTTAACAAAATATTAGCATACTAAATTTTTTAGTGTATATATATATTTAAGTTCTGGGATACATGTGCAGAATGTGCAGGTTTGTTTCATAAGTATGCACATGCCATGGTGGTTTGCTGCACCCATAAACCCATCATCTACATTAGGTATTTCTCCTATTGCTATCCCTCCCCTGGCCACTCACCCTCTGACAGGCCCCAGTGTGTGATGTTGTTTCCATGTGTTCTCATTGTTCAACTCTCACTTATGAGTGAGAACATGCAGTGTTTGGTTATCTGTTCCTGTGTTAGTTTGCTGAGAATGATGTTTTCCAGCTTCATCCATGTCCCTGCAAAGCACATGAACTCATCCTTTTTTATGGCTGCATAGTATTCTATGGTGTATATGTGCCACATTTTCTTTATCCAGTCTATCATTGATAGGCACTTGGGTTGGTTCCAAGTCTTTGCTATTGTGAAGAGTGCTTCAATAAACATACATGTGCATGTGTCTTTATAGTAGAATGATTTATAATCATTTGGGTATATACATAGTAATGGGATTGCTGGGTCAAATGGTATTTCTGGTTCTAAATCCTTGAGGAATCGCCACACTGTCTTCCACAATGGTTGAATTAATATACGCTCCCAACAACAGTATAAAATCGTTCTTATTTCTCCACATCCTCTCCAGCATCTGTTGTTTCCTGACTTTTTAATGATCGCCATTCTAATTGGCTTGAGATGGTACCTCATAGTGGTTTTGATTTGCATATCCCTAATGACCAGTGATGATGAGCTTTTTTTCATATTTTTTTTTACTGCATAAATGTCTTCTTTTGAGAAGTGTCTGTTCATATCCTTTGCCCACTTTTTGATGGTTTTTTTCTTGTAAATTTGTTTAAATTATTTGTAGATTCTGGATATTAGTTAGCCCTTTGTCAGATGGATAGATTGCAAAACTTTTCTCCCATTCTATAGGTTGCCTGTTTGCTCTGATGATAGTTTCTTTTGCTGTGCAGAAGCTCTTTAGTTTAATTAGATCCCATTTGTCAATTTTGGCTTTTGTTGACATGCTTTTGGTGTTTTAACACATCTACAATCATCTGATCTTTGAAAAACTTGACAAAGACAAGCAATGGGGAAAGGATTCCCTATTTAACAAATGGTGTTGGGAAAACTGGCTAGCCATATGCAGAAAACTGAAACTGGACCCCTTTCTTACACCTTATACAAAAATTAACTCAGGATGGATTAAAGCCTTAAATGTAAGACCTAAAACCATAAAATCCCTAGAAGAATACCTAGGCAATACCATTCAGGACATAAGCATGGGCAAATTTTATTTTATATGTATATATATATATTTTTTTTCTTTTTTTTTAGACAGAGTCTGGCTCTGTCGCCCAGGCTGGAGCGCAGTGGCGCAATCTCGGCTCACTGCAAGCTCCTCCTCCCGGGTTCACTCCATTCTCCTGCCTCAGCCTCCCAAGTAGCTGGGACTACAGTCACCCGCCACCATGCCCGGCTAATTTTTTGTATTTTTAGTAGAGATGGGATTTCACCATGTTAGCCAGGATGGTCTCGATCTCCTGACCTTGTGATCTGCCTGCCTCGGCCTCCCAAAGTGCTGGGATTACAGGTGTGAGCCACCGCGCCTGGCCTATAGTATATTTTAAAAAATCATACACCATGACCAAGTAGGACTTATCCCTGTGATATATAGATAGTTCAATGTGTGCATATTAAACAATGCAATATACCAGATTAACAGAATGAAGGATAAAAAGTCCCATAATCATGTCATCTCAAATCATTTTGACAAAATTCAACACTCTTTTATAGTAAAAAAAAATTCCAACAAATTAGGAGTAGAAGAAACTTTCTTCAATGCAATAAAGGGCAAATAGGAAAAGCAAGAAGCTAACATCATCATCCTCAATGATTAGAAACTAAAAGCTTTTTCTCTGCAATCCTGGAATAAGGAAAGGATGCCACCTCTTACCACTTCTATTCAACATATTTCTGTAAGTTATTACCAGAGCAATTATCCCAGAAAAAGAAAATGCATTCAACTCTGAAAGGAAGAAGTAAAATTATCTCTCTTTTCAGATGTCATAATTTTATATGTAGAAAACAATAATGTCTACACATATACACACACACAACTGTTAGAACTAATAAACACATTCAGTAAGGTTGCATAATACATAATTGATAAGCAAAAACCTATTGTATTTCTGTGCACTAACAATAAAATATCCTAATAACAAATTAAGAAAACAATCACATTTGCAATAGCATCCAAAAGAATAAAAGACTTGGAAGTAAACTTAACCAGAAATGTTGTCTTAGTCTGTTTTGTGCTACTATAACAGAATACCACAGACCGGGTAATTTATGACAAACAGAAATTTATTGGCTTACAGTTCTGAAAACTGGGAGTCCCAAGATTAAGGTACCAGCATCTTATGAGGGTCTTCTGCTGTGCCATCACAAGGCAAAAGACATCAGATATTAGAAGGGCAGACAGTAAAGGGAGACCAAGTGGAGGCTGAATTCACCCTTTTATAATAGCATCAATTTTGCCCATGAGGGCAGAGCCCTTATAGCCAAATCACTTTTTAATGTTTTCACTTTTTAATACTGATACAATGCCAATTAAGTTTTAATTGAGTTTTTAATGAGTTTTATGACCAAGATTCAAATCATAGCAAATGTGAAAGACTTGTGCATTGGAAACTAAAATAATGATGAAAGAAATAAAGCCAGCATAAATAAATGGAAAGACATCACATATTCACAGATTGGAAGAATAAATATCGTTTAAAAGCCCATACTATCCAAGGTAATCTACAGACTTATTGTAATTTCTGTCAAAATCTCAATGGCACATTTTAATAGAAATAGAAATTAAAAAGCTTAAAATTTATATAAAACCACAAAAGATTCAAATAGCCAAAATGATTTTGAGCAAGAAAAGTCAACACATTTTCAGATTTCAAAGCAACAGTAAGCAAAAGAGTGTGGTAGTGGCATAAAAACAGAAATGTAGACCAATGGAACAGAATAGGGAGCCCAGGAATAAATAACACATTCGTAGTCAACTAATCTTCGACAAGGATGTTAAGAACACACAATGGAAAAAAATGGTCTCTTTAAAAAATGTTGCTGTAAAACCTGGATATCCACATGCAAAAGAATGAAATTGGACCCTTATCTTACACCATACATAAAAATTAACTCCAAATGAATTAAAGACTTAAATGTAAGAACTGAAACCATGTAACTCTTAGAAAACATGGGGAAAATCTTCTGGACATTAGCCTTGGCAATAATTTATTGGATATGACAAGAAAAGCACAGGAAACACAAGCAAAAATAGAAAAGTAGAATTCTATCAGATAAAAATTCTTCTGTATATTAAAGGAAACAACCAAATATAAAATTAACCTACAGAAAAAGAAAAATTATTTGCTAATCATGAGTCTGATAAGGGGTTAATTTCCAAAATATGTAATGAATTTCTAAGACTCAACAGCAATCAATCAATAAATAGCCATATTTAAAATGTGGAAAAGAAACTGAATAGGCATTTCCCCAAAGAAGACATGCAAAGGAACAGCAGGTATATGAAAAGGTGCTCAACATTACCAATCATCAGAGAAATACAAATTGAAACCACAATGAGCTATCACCCCACACCCATGAAAATGGCTATTATCAAAACAAAAGAAAAACACAAGTATTGGGAAGGATGTGGAAAAAAAACCTGGTAGACTGTTGGTAAAATGTAAATTGGTGCAGCCACTATGAAGAATAGGGAGATTCTCCAAAAATTTAAAAAGAGCTAACATATGAGGCAGCAATCTCTCTTCTCTGTATATATCCAAAAGTATTGAAATCGGTCTGTTGAAGACAGATCTGCATTTCCATGTTCATTGCAGCATTATTTATTCACAATTTCCAACATACAGAAACAACCATAATGTCCATTGATAGATGAATGGATAAAAGAAATGTGTCATATACATACAATGGAATATTGTTTAATGTTAAGAAGAAAGAAATCCTGCCACTTGTGTCAACATGGATGAACCTGGAAGACCTTATGCTAAGGGAAATAAACCAGTCAGTCACAGAAGGACACATACCACATGATACCTCTTTATATGATTTAGGTGTGTCCCCACCCAAATTTCATCTTGAATTGTAGTTTTCATAATTCTCATGTGTGATGGGAAGGAACCAGTGGGAAGTAATTGAATCATGGAAGTGGTTTTCCCCATGCTATTCTCATGATAGTGAGTAAGTTCTCAGGAGATCTGAAGATTTTATAAAGGGCTTCCTCCTTCACTTGGCTCTCGTTCTTCTCCTTCCTGCCATCAAATGAAGAAGGAGGTGTTTGCTTCCCCTTCCACCATAATTGTCAGTTTTCTGAAGCTTTTCCCACCTGCATAACTGTGAGTCAATTAAACCTCTTTCCTTTGTAAATCACCCAGTCTCAGGGAGTTCTGTAGATCAGCCTGATAATGAATTAATATAGTATAGTAAGTTGGTACCAGGCAGTAGGATGCCACTGTAAAGATACCCAAAAATGTGGAAGTAACTTTGGAATTGGGTAACAGGCAGAGGTTAGAATAGTTTATAGGGCTCAGAAGAAGACAGAAAGATGTGGGAAAGTTTGGAACTTCCTAGAGACTTGTTGAATGGCTTTGACCAAAATGCTGATAGTGATATTAAGTCCAGGCTGAGGTGGTCTCAGATGGAGATGAGGAACTTTTTGGGAAATGGAATAAAGGTGACTCTTGCTATGTTTTAGCAAGGAGACTGGTTGCATTTTGCCCCTGCCCTAGAGATCTATGGAACTTTGGACTTGAGACAGATGACTTAGGGTATCTGGCAAAAGAAATTTCCAAGCAGTAAAGCATTCAAGAGGTGACTTGGGTGCTGTTAAAGGTGATCAGTTTTCTGTATTCACACATATATGGTTTGGAATTGGAACATATGTTTAAAAGAGAAGCACAGCATAAAAGTTCAAAAAATTTGCAGCCCGAAAATGCTATAGAAAAGAAAAACCCATTTTCTGAGAAGAAATTCAAGCCAGCTGCAGAATTTTGCATGAGTAATGAGGAGCCAAAGTTAATCACCAAGACAAGGGGGAAAATGTCTCCAGGGCATGTCAGAGGTGTTCATGGCAACCTCTTCTACCACAGGCTCAAAGGTCTAGGAGGAAAAAGGTATTTTCATGGGCTAGGCCCTGGACATTGCTGCTTTGTGCAGTCTCAGGACTTGGTGCCCTGCACCCCAGCCATGGCTAAAAGGGGCCTACATAGAGCTCAAGTCATTGCTTCAGAGGGTGCAAGCCCCAAGCCTTGGTGGCTTATACATGATGTTAGGACTCTGGATGTGCAGAAGTCAAGAACTGAGGTTTGGGAACCTCCACTAAGATTTCAGATGATATATGAAAATGCCTGGATGTCCAGGCAGAAATTTGCTGCAGGGGCAGAGCCCTCATGGAGAACCTCTGCTAGGGCAGTGCAGAAGTTAAACGTGGGGTTGGAGCCTGCACACAGATACACAGAGTCCCCACTGGGGCACTGCCTACTAGAGCTGTGAGAAGAGGATCACTGTCCTCCAGCCCCTGGTGGTGGAACGTAGATCCACCAACAGCTTGCAATATGTGCCTGGAAAAGCTAGACACTCAATGCCAGCTTGTGAAAGAAGCTGAGAGGGAGGATGTACCCTGCATAGCTACAGGAGCAGAGTTGCCCAAGGGCATGGGAAACCACCTCTTGCATCAGCATGCCCTGGATGTGAGACATGGAGTCAAAATAAATCATGTGGGAACTTTAAGGTTTAATGACTGCCCTATTGGATTTTGGGCTTGCATGAGGGCTATGGCCCCTTTGTTTTGTGCAATTTCTCCCATTTGGAGAGGGTGTACTTATCCAATGCCTATACTCTCATTGTATCTAGGAAGCAACTAACTTGCTTTTGATTTTACATGCTCACAGGTGCAAGGGATTTGCCTTGTCACAGATAAGACTTTGGACTTGGACCTTTGGGTTAATGCTGAAATGAGCTAAGACTCTGGGGGCACTGTTGGAAATGCATGACTGTGCTCTAAAATGTGAGGATATGAGATTTGAGAGGGGCCTGGAATAGGATAGTATGGTTTGGTTGTGTCCCCACTCAAATCTCATCTTGAATTGTAGTTCTCATAATCCCCATGTGTCATAGGGGGGACCCTGTGGGAGATAATTGAATCATGAGGGCAGTTTTCCCCATGCTATTCTCATGATAGTGAGTAAGTTCTCAGGAGACCCGATGGTTTTCTAGGGGGCTTCCCCCTTTACTCAGCTCTCGTTCTTCTCTTTCTTGCCATCATGTGAAGAAAGATGTGCTTGTTTCCCCTTCCACCATGATTGTAAGTTTCCTGAGGCCTTGAACTGTGAGTCAATTAAACCTTTTTTCTTTGTAGATTACTCAGTCTTGGGCAGTTCTTTATAGCAGCGTGTGTATGGACTAACACACCAGTTATGTAAAGAATTGAAAATAGCCAAACTCCTAGAAGCAGAGAGTGGAATGGTGATTACCAGGGGCTTAGGGAAGCAGGAAAACAGGAGGTACACAGCTTCTGCTATGCAAGACGAGTAAGTCCTAAAGAGCTATTATACAGCATAGTGCCTAAAGTTAACAAACTGTATTATATACTTAAAGTTTTCCTTTGGTTGCAGATATCATGTTAAGTAATGTTATCCCAAAAATAATTATTATAAACAAATAGAGAATGGGAAATCTTCTGAAGGTGATGGATAGATTTATGACATAGATCTTGGTGAGTTTCATGGGTATAGACTTATCTCCAGACTCATGAAGTTGTGTACATTAAATTTGTACGGTCGTTTGTATATTAATCATACATCAATGAAGTGGTTTAAAAAGACTTTCATTTCTCCAAGAAAATGCCTTGGCACCTTTTTCAAAAATTATGTGATCTTCATATATGGACCTATTTTAGGGTTGACTTTTTTCTTTCCTTTCAGCACTTTCAGCATATTAACTACGTTGTTTTATTGTTTTCTATCCGTCATTGCTTCTTAGGTGAATCAGGTGTCATTTATATTATTACTCTCTTACTCTCTATTTAATAAGTCTTTTCCTCTGTCTGCTTGTTTTTCATTGTTTAATTATTTTATTTTATGTTTTTATTTTTGTGGGTACATAATTGGTGTATATATTCATAGGGTACATGAGGTAATAACTAAGACTTCCATCTGCTTTTAAGATTTATTTTTATATTTTATTCTCAGCAGTTTGACTACAATGTGTGTAGCTCTCTTTTTTAAAATTTATTCTTCAAGGCATTTTCCTTCTCGTGAATCTATAAGTGGATCTTTTTGAAATGATTTTGGAGTTTTATCATCATTTCTCAACTAATGTTTTCTACTCCATTCTCTATCTCCTTGATTTTGGAATTCACATTCAATCTATGTTTGTCTACTTGACATTGTCCCATGAGTCAGTGAGGGTCTAGTCAGTTTTTTCTCTTTGTTCTTCAGAATGGATAACTTTTATTGACCTCTTTTTAAGTTTATCAGTTCTTTCTACTGTCATATCTAATTCACTGTTAAGCCCATTCTTTCTATTTTTCAATTCAGATGCTGTAATTTTTAGTTCTAGAATTGCCATTTAATTATTTATTATAGTTTTTATGTCTCTGGAGATCTTTTCCATCAGTTTATACATTATAATCTTTTCCTTAAAGTTCTTGAATATATTTAAAATGCTGTTTCAAATTTTTTGTCACAATTTTTGTTTATCTTTGAGTCTGTTTCTCTTAAACACTTTTTCCTCCTTTTTGGTGGGTCATGTTTTCCTGCTTTTTTGCACATACAGTAAATTATAAAACTTTGCATGTTTGTTCTATCCAAATTTCATGTTAAAATATCATCCCTGATGTTGGAGCTGGGGCCTTGTAGCAGGTGTTTGGGTCATGGGGCAAAACCCTCATGAATGGTTTGGCGTGCTGTCCTTGCAATAGTGAGTGAGTTCTTGTGAGATATGGTTGTTTAAAAGTGGGTAGCACCTCCCCCTTCACTCTCTCTTGCTCCCACTCTTACTATGTGACAGGCCAACTTCCCCTTTGCCTTCTGCTATGATTGTAAACTTCTTGAGGCTCTCACCAGAAGCAGATGCTGAAGCCAAGCTTGTACAGCCTGAAGAACCATGAGCCAATTAAACCTCTTTTCTTTATAAATTACTCAGTCTCAGGTATCTCATAGCAATGCAAAAAATGGCCTAACACAGTAAATTTTATTATTTGTTGAATGTTATGAATGGTAGCATGTCTTAGTTTGTCTTCTTTTTAAGGATGTTAAATATTTTTATGAGAGATAACCAACTTACTGGTAGATCCTGTCAAGCTGTTTTCTTTTGTTACGATGTATCTATTTTACTTTTCAATTAAATCCTACGATGTTGACTTTATTGTAAAATGTGAGTCTTGTGTATGAGACATATCATTTCCTGGGATCTCAAGTTGATGCTCAAGGTGTGTAGTGAGGTTTCTCCACCGTTGTTATGTCAGAACATCAATGTCCATGAGTCCTACAGGACCTCTTGTATCTCTGTTCAGCTGCCAACTCTGTAGCAAGTCCTCTCTGCAAGGCCTCAAGGAGTCCTTTTTGGATGCACGTCCAGCCCTGTGCAAGGCTTCAAAGTGAGTCCCATTGCAACTTCTGCAGCCACTCCTCTGTACATCTGCTCATCTGCTTCACTTCCTGATTGCCAGCCACTTCAGCAGGTTCAAACTCTAATATCTGACCTTTTAATTCAACAAGCCTGCTACTCTGTTTGGGTTTCACTTCCTTGTGTCTCTGCAGGCAGAATGGCAGTGCTATCTTCAGGCTTGGTTCTATGTTTAGATTTTCCTCACAACTTGTATCTTGGTTGTCTGTTGCCCAATGTCCAAAAACAGTTGACTCATCAATTTTGTCCAGTTTTGTGCTTGTTCTCCACTGGAAGGAGATTCTTGTGACTCATCGTCATAACCAGAAACCAAAGTATCATCACCTCTTATTTGGATTACTGCTACATCCTTCTACCTATCTTCCTGCTTCCACTCTTGCCTACTCCCCCATCATCACAGTCTAGTCTCAGCCTATCAGTCAGAGTCATCCTCGCTAAATAGTTAGAGCATGCTGCTCTATTACTAAAAACCATCCATGCCTTTCTGGGGAAAAAAAATGCTTTCAATGACCTGTCCGATCTTCCCTCAGTCCTGACCATGACTGGGTCTCTAACCATGAATTCTCATCGTTTCCATTTGTGCTACACCAGTGTCCTCTCTCTTACAGATGTCCCAGCTATGCATTGGAGCTGTGCACCCACTGCTCTTGGTCCACAGCCTGCTTCCAGTCACTTGATGGTTCTCTGCCTTGTTGTCTTCACTTTTATTTCAAGCCTCATCTTCCTGAAATTTTTCTGGCAACTCTTTCCAAAATTGAATTTCTCCATTAAACTACATGAACTTTTCTCTCTACTTCTGTATGTCTTTTCCTCTGTGAAACCTGTCAATAACTACAACATAGCCTCTTGTGACTATTGACCCTGTCTGTCATTTGTCTTCCACGTTTAGGCATGAACATCTTGTGTTTTGTTCACTTTTGTAACCCCTTCACCTAGAAGAGTACTTGACTCTGAGTAGACTTGGTATTCCTTGAAACAATAAAAGCTAAAGCAAGTATGAAGAATTTACTTTATACAATAATAATTACTTACTATTTATTTGTTCACTTAATCTTTAAATTTTGTCAGGAAAACTTACGAAGTATTAATTATAACACAGAAGAGCATTTAAGTTATGTCTTAAAAATATTATGATGATAGCTGGAATAAATTATAGAAGACAACCTTTCCACATATTTCATTAAGTACCTTAAATACTGAGAATCTTGTAAAAATTAGTGTGTATTTTCTTTCATCCCAAAGAGATTACATGGAACCCAGATTATTTTATTTGACAATCATTGAAATAGAGATGAAATATTTTACTGCATTGTACTATTGATATAACGACATCCTCAAAATTTCTGGATATTTTCATGATTCATACTGTTTAACTAAATTACCTAAAACTGCTCTTCTTTTTATATTCTTCACCATATTTGAAGTTATTAAGACTTTCCACCTTAGATTCATTTCAACGAAACAGCCTTGATTATGGAATTTTTTTTCTAAAGATTACATGTTTCCCTGATTAAAAGGGGATAGAAAATCATTCTTCCTGTTAATGACCCTGGGCAGCTTGGCTCTCTGGTGGATTCTACTCTTTTCCCCTGCTCTAGTTTGAACTGCAAGGTCTGATGCTCTGTGATGTGTTCCTCAGTGATAGATCCATGGGCAGCTCACTGGATGTGGCCTTGAGAGGCACTAGAGGGAGACTGGGAAGTGGAGAGAACAATCAAGCCAGCCTTGTCTTCTCTTTACCCACTTCCAATGGCAGTGGCTGTGTGATGGCCTCAGTTTCCCCAGGGAGGCCCCCAGGGGTGAGTTACATCACCTCCATCACTTCCTCATGGCACTCACTGGCTTGGTGCAGTGGCTTCCTGCTGACACTGATCCCTCAGTACTTGCATTCTCTTTTGGCTCTCTGCCCCTCCCTCACCTGTGCAATGGTTTTCCTGCATTACGTTCTCCTTGTTAGGTAGATACATAGATACATAATATGGAGACATAAGTATAGAGAGATATAGAGGTAGATATAAAGATACATATATATGTTTTATGTGGTTTCTCTTTTCCAGGCATTTCCCGAGTAAAACCTTAGTCAATGAGTCAAGTCATGCTATGAGCAACAATTTCTGTGTTCCACATCATGTACAAGCAACACAATCTGTGACTCTCCATCTGCCCCAAGTTATGCTTTGACCAGTAATCCAATTGCTAGCATCGTGCCTTCCTCTTAAAGAGTCCCCCTGCCTAGCTTGAAGGAAGTTACTTCATTAGGGTGATTTGGGCACTTGGGGAATCTTTGCCATCTTTCTGACTTAAATTTTGACTTCCCAAAATAAATAAGACATACAAGGAAAGAACATCAATTTAATAGAAAAATTCAACATATTTCCATGTGGATGTCTTATTTACATTAATTTGGCCTCTCCTTTCTGTCCTGCTCACCCCTCCTAAATAGAAAACAAAGTCAATTATTTGATTGGCTATATTAGGGAAACAATTAGGGCCAAACCTGTTTGTCTTTTGTTCTCTGTTTATTTGGAAATCCGAAATAGCATCTATTCTTGGATTATCTGTATCATAAATTTTCAAGGTCAGGGAAGGCTGAAGTCTTCAGTTCATCAATCACCAGTTGGGTTCAATGCAGAGGTGCTGAACAGGAAGCCCACTTTTGCAGAGGAGGGAGCCATTCTGTGCAAACAGCCTCATTAGCAATAAAGGCAGTGATTTTGTTGTCTATCTCTTTGGTTTCTCCCCTATGCATTAATTAATTCAAATGTGGGGGTAGGGAAGACATTCAGTCAGTCTTTCGAAACCCTAACAACAGTTTACAGAACAAACATCACATTTAACACCTTTTTTTTTTTTTTTTTGAGACAGGTGCAGTGGCACAATCTCTGCTCACTGCAACCTCTGCCTCCCAGGATCAGGCTATTCTAATGCCTCAGCCTCCAGAGTAGCTAGGATTACAGGCACCTGCCATCATGCCCAGCTAATTTTTGAATTTTGAGTAGAGATGGGCTTTCACCATGTCAGCCAGGCTGGTAACATTTAACACTCTTACTGGTAAATTTAACACACCCAGCCAGAATATTTGCATCCTTTACTGGGAATATCATGAAAAGAGACTTAAATTTATGATAATTCTCAAGGGAGAGATAAATGACACTTTTTGGTCACGTACCTTGAAATCACCTCTCAAAAACATTAATTATAAAAAGAAATGCTCGTATGAGGAGAGACAGGTATTATTGTGTTGCCCTAACCTGTGGCATTTCTGTGAGAAGGTGCAAGGCCAGGTCCCCACACTGTTCAAGCATTCAGAGGACAGCAGATAGCATGCTCCTCCACATCCATTCACACCTCCCAAAAATGCAGTGGTTGGCATCACAGCTTCAAAGCATTAAAAAAAATTTCCAGAAGTTTTGACTTTTCACCCAAATGGTTTTACCATTTTCATCTTAAAAAAGAAGAGCTGGATCTGGCACAACACCAACCATCATATCATCCTCTTGAGTTGATCATTGCCCATTGGGGAGTGAGAAGCAGGCTATGAAAGCAAACAGCTTGGCCATGGTTACTAGATAAGTAAGAGCAATTCAGAGCCTTGACTATGATTCTACCTTTTCAGCTATCTAACCCAAAGACATCATACTTGGAGGAAAACATACATAGCAGGGATGTCCAATCTTTTGGCTTCCCTGGGCCACCTTGGAAGAAAAAGAATTGTCTTGGGCCCCACATAAAATACACTAACACTAACAATAGCTGATGAGCTTAAAAGAAAATCACAAAAAAAATTTATGATATATTAAGAAAGTTTATAAATTTGTGTTGGGCTGCATTCAAAGCCATGTTGAGCCTCATTCAAAGCTGTCCTGGGCCACATGCGGACTGCAGTCCGAGGGTTGGACAAGTCTGATATATAGTAAAACACATAGCATTACAGAGTTACAGAACATTCTGACCAACTGCTGTGTAAGAAAAATGGATGCCAATTTTTACCCTGTCAACCAGAAGACTCTTCTGTAAGTTTCCAGCAACTCTATCTATAGAATAGCATCTTGATCCTGCCATTTTAGATGAGACTGCAAATTTACATACAAGATTCAAAGATACATAATACTCATCAGACACAGTCACACCTGAGGCTCTAAAAAGGAATCTTGACATTATTCTGTTATTTAAAAGACAACCATTTGTGACAAAATGACCTTCCCCCTAAAAAATTTAATCAGTGGCTAATCTCTGGAGACTATATGTACTAGCTTATATGGCAAACAAAGGAGCTTTGTGATGAATAATGTTGACATGGGAAAATGATCCTGGATTATCTGGGTGGGCTCTAAATGCAATCACTTGTTATAGACGAGTGGTAATATACACCCAGAAGAGAAGGAGATGGTAGGACCACAGAAATCAAAGGATGCAGCCACAGACCAAGGAATACCACAGGCACCAGAAGCTGGAAGAGCCAAGAAATGGATGTTTCCCCAGAGCCCCTGGAGGGAGTGGGCCCTGCTGACACCTTGAGTTTGGCCTAGTGAAACCGACTTCAGACTTCTAGCCTTCAGAACAGGGAAACAATACATTTCGGGTTTGTTTATGGCAATTTATTATAGTAGCAACAGGAAATTAACTCATAAATCACTGGCCCCCATTTCCTTGCTCAGGTGAAAAATGTCCCTTGGGTTCACTCTCTTTAGACTTTCGGGGCCCACTGTGTGCTAAACTGACAACTGCAGGCACAGCCCATTTTCACTGCATAGGGGGCATTGTCTAAACTTACGGGTTTGACTTGACAAATAATACAAACAAAATAAATTTAGTTTTGATGGACTGAAATGAATTGGTTGAAGTGAACATAAAGAACCATATGATTTTTTTTAAAACTACTTCTTATTTTTCAAAGCCCAACACAGTGCTTGTGGATTATAACATATGTATACGTGTTTGTGGGTATCTATACATGCACATATATACATATATATACATATATATGTGTATATATATGTATATATGTGTATATGTATATGTATATATGTATGTATATATACATATATACACATATACATATATGTGTATATATGTACATACATAATATGTATATATGCGTATATATACATATACATGTATATATATATAGGAATTTTCAACCAAAATGTTAAGAAAATTGTAGCTAAAATGCCATAATTTATCTTTTACTGGTAATTTCTAACTTATTGCTATAATTTTCTTTACCTCCCAAACATCCTTACCCAAAAATTGGAGAAGAAATTTTTATTTATCCATCTAGCTCCCCTTTATCATCGCCTTAGTCTGTTCAGCTGCAATATCACTACAGCAGGGATAACACTTTTAAATATAATCTGCTCTAATCTGCATAATTGTCTAACAGAAAACAGACAGGTGGTGCCTTCTCAATCAGCTTGAGGATGGTCTCTGAAGCAAACGCTACGAACATGTGCAAATCATTGGCTAATATGCTAAATCAGAGGATGTGTTTTTATTAAGAATTTCGAATCTGCAAAATGGTTTCTCCTTGTATTATTTTTTCCTGGAAACTTTCAGGTTTTTTCCTTTGTGCTGTATGTAGTATTTAAGCCTGTATGCTAATCTTGACCTAAATCCCTATTCATCTTTCCATCATTAAACACGATCCTGTCATTCAGATGTTTGAAGGCTTAAGAGTGACTGTTTCTACTCCTTTAACTGCAACAATTTGGCATCCTGTTTCCCATAACTGCCATATCCATGTTTTATGGGATTTTGAAAAGGTTTCGGAAAGTATTTTGGACACAGGACAGCCTACTGAATGAGACTTGGAAAGTGCCCCAAGCAAAGTGGTAGGGGCCAAGAGAAAGCCCAGAAATGATTCATGGTGTGTTCACACCGTGTGGGCTGGCAAGTGCGGGAGACGGCTCTCTGCTAGCAGACTGGAACTAAATTCTTAGACATTCCTGGGCTGCCAAACAATGTCATCACAGGGGTTCCTAAAGAAGCTGTGAATTGGATGTCAGTGTCTCTTGGCTGAAAGGAGAGTTTGTGTCAGACCCCAAGAGTTCTCCTTAGATACATTTTTCTAATTGAGGCTCCTTCTCTTCCCCTGACAAAGAAAAGCATTGACACCTGTGTATTCTGCATGGAGAAGACTTTCAGCTAAGCCAGATTCCAAGCGGGAGGTTACAGCAGGCTCGGGTGTAGTTTATGCCCTCTGCCAGTTCAATAGTTTTACCCCACATTTTCAAAGAAAGCATGTGTCCTGTCTGGTCCCTGCATGCCTTTCCTCCTCACCCAACACTCTGTGGTCCTACAATGTGACTACTATTCTTGCTGCTAGAGAGGCCAGGCCACACATCCTCCAAGGGGGATCCCATCGCCATGGCAGACACTTTGGCTACGTCCTGCCCTTCTCTTTCCTTCTCTGACCTTTTATTTCCAGGCTGAAAATCCAGAGCTCTTTAACACACTCTGCAGCAGCCCGTTTTTAACTTAAATAAAAGTGAAGAGAGGATTTAGTATTCCAATCCCACTGCACTAGTGTCAAATATGTTTATGCTAGTAAGAGGAAAATAAATACATTCTGTCATACAGATGCCATTCAAATCTAATAGGACTCAATTTCATGCTTTCAATACTGAGAGGAAGTACCCAGATTAGCCTCAAATCAAGAGTGATTCCTGAACCTTCTCTATTTGCCACATGCTAGATTTCCAGTTTTTTTATTGCCTTTTTATATATATTTTTGAATAGCAACAACACTAGATACCATTCTGACATGCTTTCCTCGGGATCCTATTAAATAGAATTGATTATCTTTGGGTATGCATCAACTTATAAAGTAGAAGAAGGCCCAGAATTTTTCAAAGAAGTTATGAGAAGTCTTTCATAACTAAAAATTTTAAACATATCTGACACATATGAATTTAAAAAATAGCCACGGGAGAATTCAGTTTGAATTTACTTGATAATTTGAAGAAAATCATCACTCATGTTAGACAAAGCATTGTCAAGAGGGTCAAGGGAGGAGCCACACATCCTCTTCTGCTTGATCCTCTCAACAACTGTAGGACAATGTTATGTCATCATCCCATTTCGAAGGTGACAACCTGTACCCTGGCATGGCTTTCCCAACATCCCACAGAGTAAAACATAGGGTTAGGACAGGACTGTAGGGTTTTCCAACTCCAAATCTTCAATCTTTTTTGTGGCACCATTGAAAGCTACAAACTGGCCAGGTGTGGTGGCTCACGCCTGTAATCCCAGCACTTTGGGAGGCCGAGGTGGGCGGATCGGGAGGTCAGGAGTTTGAGACCAGCCTGGCCAACATGGTGAAACCCCATCTCTACTAAAAACGCAAAAATTAGCTGGGTGTAGTGGCAGGCGCCTGTAATCCCAGCTACTCAGGAACTCAGGAGCCTGAGACAGGAGAACAGTTGTAACCTGGGATGCAGAGGTTGCAGTGAGCCAAGATCGCGCCACTGCACTCCAGCCTGGCGACAGAGCAAAAAAAAAAAGGAAAGCTACAAACTATGCCGGTAACCAAGAAGATGTTTTGTTATCCATATATACACTTATTAAATAAATACTGCAATACTTTCCAGCTATCTGTTGCACGTGACGCCTGTCACCAAGCACCGAAGAAGCTCTTCCACCACATCTGGTCACGTAGCACATGTTCATCAAAACACTTACTACCATAGCATTTTGTGTTTCTGGGGCTGGAGTGGGTGTTGGGGAGAAAGAGCTCTTGTACCTTCAGAGCTCATGCTCTGCTGAGGGGCCAGGGAAATCATAAAGAAGAAGTTGATTAAATTATGTCAGGAAGCATCAAGCATTGAAAAAACAAAAAGCAAAGCAGGATCAGAAGAGTGACAGAGGGCAGGGATTGGGGTGGCCTGATCTGTGTGGGAAAGTGAATGATGAGGAAGACAACACAATTGGTTTCTGCCCATAGGGACCAAACAGAAACAACAACAGCAACAACAAATCAAACCAACGGGCAAATCCATCATGAGCTGTGATATTTGATGGGAAGGAAAACTGGGAGGCTGGGAGACAGGATGATGGAGGAAGGGCTGCCTTTACAGAGGGTGGTGTGGGACCCTGTCCTGAGTGGGTGACCTGCATCCTGAGATCTGATGATTGAGAAGGAACCAGCTGAGTCCAGTGGAAGGAGGTGCATCCCACCAGAGCCATCATTAAGTGCACTGATCTGACGACTGGAACAACCCGGCTCCTCAGGGACTTAAGAGAAACCAGTGTGGGTGTGGGAGAGGGATGGACAAGGGAGTGAGTGGAGGGTGGCCCACGATGGAACTGAAGGGATGAGTCTGAGTCCACCCTGTAGTCCTGCGGGCAGGGGAGAAGTTCAGGTTTATCTCTAGGCTAACGGGAAGTCAGGGGAGTGTTTTAATCCAGGTGGCATTATGTGGAGCCTGCATCGTGGGAGGGAGGGTGGAGCAGGGAGCAGTTAGGATCCCTGGGAGTATCTGCCATGTCTGCAGAGTGCTGTCAGGGTGACCTGACCACTGCCACAGGAGAGGAAAGGGGGCTGAATTTGTGGTGTGCTTGGAGGTAGAGCTGACGGACAGGTCAGCGCATGGATGGAGAGTGAATCAGATTGTCCGGATGAGGGCAGGGTCTCTCTTAAGGGAAGAGGGAAGATTTCAGAGGAAGGACCTGTTTGGGGACTGGGGAGGAGAGTGATGACCTAATTAAGGTCAACTTAATTAGGGAAGCAAGGAATCTCTGAGAGAGACAAGTCTTCATCTGATGAGATTTGGGTAAGACAACTTCAAAGCTCTTTTCAGCGCCCCCATTACCCTTGCCAGGCAGTCACACGGCTGTACTCTGGGGCCTCCGGTGACAGCTCTCGCTGCTGGGACCTCCCCATCCTTGGACAGTTCTACCTCCAATCACACCGGGGCTTCCTGCCCCAGGACTTGAACCTGACAGATCCATTCAGCCCATCCAGAGATGGATGCAGTGCTGCTTCTCCAAGTGATTCCTCCCAACACTCAGAAGGGGGACTGTGTTCCTTGTTCCATTTCTCTGAACAGCTAAACAGCTGTCATGGCCTCCACCTTTCCTCTCCCAAGCATTCTCTGGCTACTTGTCCTGGCCATGGCTTTTGGACTGTGCTTTGTTTGTTTAATGCTCTCTGAATGAGGCATCCAGAACTAATGTGGCACCCACGGATAGGGCCAGAGAGACATCAGAGAAAGGCTCCTGCCCCCTTCACCTCGGCTGCTGGAGTCTGTTGATTCAGCCCCAGGCAACTCCGCCCTTTGGGCTCCCACACCACACTGAGGATTCATTCTGATCCCAGTCAATTAGGCCCTCTTTTTGAACACATGCCCCTGTAAGCTGGGGCTCTTCAGTTCTGCTTTGGAGGACATGGTTTTGGATCCCAAATCATCTCAGCTACCTTCTGATGAACTGTCTGACAGCTGACACTGTAAAGATATTCCTGGTTTCACTGGTGACAAGAAGACAATGGAAACTCAGCTATTAGCGCTGGGCCCACAGCCCAAGCTGCAGCCATGGTCACAGTGTCGCCACTGCACCGTGCCGGCAAGGACGGGGTGCTTGTCTGGGAACTTTGTGAGCACAGACAGGATGCTGCGTGCCTTTGTAGAGCCAGTCTGTGGTGTCAGGCAGGCAGGAAATGTGCTATCCTTGAGTGAAGCAGGATCCCACACATTTGGCTTGGTTGTCTGAGACCAAATTCAGAGAGCACTAAATCCTGGCCTAAGAAGCCAGGGCTTTATTCTGTAGGAATGGGAAAATCATTGTAACAAAGGGCTAAAGAAGCATTCGGAAAGGTTAACTGGTGGAAAGGTTAAGGATGAACTGAAGATAATACGGTTGACTTTTTATGAACCCCCACAAAGAAGTCAATGTGGGGAAAACTTTGAGTTACATTGTGGGTAAAATAAGAATAATTGTGACATACTTTGGATATAAAGTGAACATATAAAATCAACCATTCATTCAATACCATAGCACTTTTGTGTTTTCTCAAAAGAAAACATCCAATTCAAGGTAGGTGAGTCAGGTTTTTTTGTTTGTTTGTTTTGACGGAGTTTCGCTCTTGTTGGCCAGACTGGAGTGCAATGGCCTGATCTTGGCTCACCGCAACCTCCGCCTCCTGGGCTCAAGTGATTCTCCTGCCTCAGCCTCATGATTAGCTGGGATTACAGGCATGAGCCACCACTCCCGGCTAATTTTGTATTTTTAGTAGAGATAGAGTTTCTCCATGTTGGTCAGACTGGTCTTGAACTCCCGACCTCAGGTGATCTACCCGCCTCAGCCTCCCAAAGTTCTGGGATTGCAGGCATTCTCAGCCACCGCACTCGGCTGAGAGTGAGTTTTACACAAAATTATTCTTGCTTAACAGGAGTACCAGCATGGTAAGACACATCTGTGGATGCACAGAGCCAGCATGATGCGGTCAGACAGCAAACTATCACAGCACAGCATCTTCCTACAAGAATCATTTCTGTTGGCTGCTAAATATGTGATGTGTTCACATGGTTCAAAACCTCTCCCTCTCACCTTGGGGTCCACGTACCTAATCCACACCAGGCCCTCTGCCCACGCAGTTTCAGTTTCTTAGGAATCTTTCTAGTAGTTCCTTATAGCAGTCTCCCTTTTGCCTCTTCCTGCTCTTATTTCTTTGATTCTAAAAAAAGTGAACAACTAAATAGGACACAGTCTAGAAACTAATCCAGAACCTGAAGTGCACAATGGGCTTCTTAGCACATGTTTATCAAACACTTATTACCACAACATCCAGTGTGCCTTGGGCTGGAGCGGGTGCCGGGAAGACAGAGCTCTTGTAATTTCGGAGCTCATGTCCTGCTGAGGGGCCAGGAAAGGCATGAAGAAGAAGTTGATTAAATTATGTCAGGAAGCATCAAGTATCACAAAGAAAAAATAAAAAGCAAAGCAGGATCAGAAGAGTGATGGAGGGTGGGGATTGGTGTGGCCTGATCTGTGTGAGAAAGTGACTGACGGGCAAGACGTCAGAATTGGTTTCTGCCCATAGGGACCAAACAGAAACAACAGCAACAACAAATAAAAATTAAGGAACAAAGCCATCATAAGCTGTGATAAGTGATCAGAAGGAAAACTGGGAGGCTGGACGATGCATCAGCTCAGCCATGTTGTTGGATCTGTAGCCAGCCACACTGAACTGACCCCTGGGTGCATCCCAGTTTGTACTGTGGAATTATTACTCTGTTTTCAACTTAGTACTAATAGATACTGTGGCTGTGGTTTATCTAATGGATGGAGTTCACTTTTTCCCTAATAATCCTGTTTTACAGTTTCAAGATAAAAGTAAAACAAAAAAGAAACAAACAAAAACAAAAACCCGATGTAGAAAGTGTTGGAGAGAGGCACGTGGTACAGATACCCCAGACAGACTTTTCTAGAAACCACCTTCCATCTGTCTTGGGCAACATGAGGGGTACTTGGATTTCTGGGCTGGTCATCCTCTTCTTGCTGTTTCATGGAGGACACTGACATTCAGTGCTCCTGGCAAGCTCACTATGCAAATTTATATTATTTTGCCATTATAAAACAAATACACACTGGCATATCAAAGGAAATTTAGAAAATAAAGATTTTTAAAGTCCACTGGCATGATAAATTCAGAAAGAGCAGCTATTTTCAAAATAGTATGCCTTATTGTAAGCCAGTACAGAAACAAATTGTTGTAGCCAAGAGCTCACTGACAGGTGAAAATACTGGAATAACAGAGTAGCAGAATTCTAGAATGGGAAAGTAATTATTAAAAGGAGGAAAGAGCAGAGGCCAGCTTTCTTTAGCTTCCTGCTATTCCCTTCCTGTGAGGTGGATGGCAGATCCATCAGGAAGAGAGAACAGGGTTTCACAGTTCCCCTGCTTTTTACTCATAAATGTACAGGCTTCACCCAGCCCTGCCTTGGAAGGGAACATGAGGCACAATGTTAAGCAAAGAATCACAGAGATGCATTTATTTATTCTGTGTGTTTTTATTTTTTTATTTTTTTGAGACAGGGTCTCACTCTGTCACCCAGGCTGGAGTGTAGTGGCACAATCATGGCTCACCACAGCCTTGACCTCCCTGGCTCAGGTGATCCTCCCACATCAGCCTCCCAAGTAGCTGGGACTACAGGCATGCACCACCATGCCCAAATAATTTTTGTATTTTTTTGTAGAGAAGGAGTTTCACTGTGCTGTGTAGGCTGGTCTCGAACTCCTGGACTGAAGTGATCCACCTGCTCAGTCTCCCAAAGTGCTAGGATTACAGGCGTGAGTCACCACATCTAATGGAGATACAATTTTTTAAGAAACCCATATCAGTTAAAGATCTAGATTCTTGGTATAATAATGCAACAAAATAGCATGAGAATAAACCATTGCCCTGGCATGTGGAATGACTCAGAAAGCTAGGGAAGCAGCAGCCCAGCAGAAGCTTGAGACTCACAGAGGAGGGCATGGGGAGCTCCTGGAGGTGCCATCTGGGCTTGTCAGCGCCATAGTCAAATTTTCATATCTTCATCATCCCATGAGACAGAACCTAGGGGTAGAAAATATGCAGAAGGAAAACATACACAATGCATCAAACCATTGCCTATATTACGACTAGATCCAAATTAGCCTTGGGGTATAATGTTTACTTAGTTTACATGCATTATATACTTAGTGCAGTAAACAAATTGAAATGTTCATATGCCTACTGTACAGAAATGAAGACAGGTTCCCTTAATTTTGACACTTTTTGCTTGTTATTTTATTAAATCATAAAGAAATGAAATAAGTCACATGTTTGAACCTCTCGTCCCCAGCTCTGGTCACAGGGCCTCCTATACCTGGGACTAGAAGTGCATTCCATTGTACGAGAACTACTTGATTTTTCCAGTAGGTTTCCAAAATCAGAGTGATTTTTCACTTGAATTATTTCCTTGGAAATGCATCCCCAAGGAAAAGTGCTACACAAATACATTTTATTACACTTTTGATCATCAATTTACCAGACCTACTCTTTTATGGAACGATAATACGAATCCTTCAGTAAAATATGTCTTGCAATACTGGCCCATCATCATCCTCTACATAAAATGAGTATACATATGAGCCCCAGAAAAGGGGAATCTTGAAGGCCTAGGTTACAATTGCAGCCATGCCATTGATAGAAACCAAAGTCCTAAAAAATTCCTCTAAAGCCATAAATGAACCAGATATACAAACAACTACATGTGTAAACTTATAAAAATCTTTCTGAAAACAGAAAATATTTGAATAAATTAAGAGTAGATTTGGTACTTAAGACAGTATGTTAAATATATTGATTTCTTCACATAACTATGTAAATTAAAGGAAATCTCAATGAAAATTTCCACCATTTTTGGAAGTTGAAAATTCAGTCTTCTGGATAATTCAGAACTAGGCAGGAACATTTTGAACACAGGGAGAACAGGAACTTGCCACTCACTAATATTATATAAAATAAAGCAGCAGTAACTAAAAATGTTCATACTAAAGAAGAATTAAAAGATAGACTGATAGAGCAAGGAGCCCAGCTACATACCAAGTACACATGGCAACTTAATATTTAATGAAGACAGAATTTCAAATGAAGGGAGGAATATATAAATTAGTTAAGGCAATATATAGATTAGTTAAGAAATGGTTTTAAAATAACTGCCATCTAGAAAATGACAATGGGTTAACATTATTTCTTACATGAAGAAATATTTTTTAAAATAATCGTGGCCTATGAAATTGTTTTTCTAAATATGAGTGGTTATGTGGATTAATATATATAACACAGTAATTATTGTGTTGCAAACTGTATGCTGAACAAAGTCAAGAAGCAAATAATTTACTCAGTGAACAAAGTCAAGAAGCAAATAATAATGGGATGAAAAGTATTGCAAGGAGGTATTTCAAAATAGCATGTCATTATTTTTGTAATAAAAATTATTTAAATGAAAACCCAGACACACCTATTTATAAAAACATAGTTCCAATGTCATAACTGCATTCAAAAAAAATTCACAATCCTCTCCCAGAAAAAGTACTAACTACAGAGATTTTAATGAGAATTAGGTATTTCTTTTAAGAGAACTACAAATATTATCTAAAAAAGGCAAAAGCATATTCAAATATATAGAAAAGTGTAACATGCGTTGGGAATTAAAATGGTTGCCAAAGGACATTGATCTAACTATTTCTTAGTCTCTGAATAACTTGTGGGGATCCTTTGGAACTAAGAGCCTCGTGTAGACATCTTGTGTACACTGCAAAACCCAGCACATGTGTGACATTCACAAAGGCCTTTTGACATCATCCCAACCACTCATCTAATATGAGACACCAAAGGGAAAATATCTTCAAATAGTTTTTTTTTTCTGTTTGTGTTTGTTTGTTTTTCATGACATAAGTGAAATAAAAGGGGATTCAAACTTCCCTTTAAGTATTTAGCTTGGTGCTTGACAAAGGATCCACCTGGGTGGCTAATTAACTAATTAATTTGAATTAATGTAGTAAGGGAGGTGAAAGAGCAAGACCTGCTGGACTCCTGTAGCTACCGTCAGGCAGCTGTGAGCAATCAGAAACATTGGTTTGATAGAATTAATTCAAGTGTGTGTGGTTTTCAACTACTGGTGGAATTCTTCGAGTCTACACTACAGACACAAGGGGCTCAACTGAAGTGAAAAATTTCCAATATGCAGACGGATTTGTAATTAACATAGAGAACTAGCCAACTGTCTCTCGTGGGCATGTTCTTATTTCATGGCCAATCCTATTCCATAAAGGAATCTGACACTTTTCTAACCACAGGGGATTAGAGACAGAGCTTTCATCTTGTGTTTGTATCACCTCCTTTCTCCTTCATTATAGGGGGTTGAATTGTGTCACCCTAAAAATACGTGTTCAAGTCCGAATCCCCAGTACCTGTGAATGTGCTCTTATTTGGACACAGGGACTTTGAAAACTTAATCAAGTTAAGATGAGGCAACGCTGGATTCAAGTGGGCCCTAAATGCAATGACTCTTTTCCTTACAAAGTGAGAAGTGTCACAGAGACACACAGAGGGAAGAAGGCCATCTGTTTATTCACATTTCCAACTTTATGCCATCTATTCTGTCCCATTATTTGGAAGTCAAGACAACCCTCTTAGCTTTCTTCCTCAGTGCCGTCTCCTGAAACCCAACATGGAGAGCCACACAGTTTAGGTACAGAATGGAAGATCCAGACCCCAGACGAGATCATTGCCTCTCCCCTCACTGTTTACTCTATGGCTACAAATGATAGCCTCTGAGAATGTCTGGATCTAAATGAGTGAGATATTTGTTGTTGTTTGTTTAGAGAGCCTTGTATAGCTTGATTGAGGGTATTGGCGCAGGAAAGTCTTTCTAGCCCCATTGTGAAATCTCTTTGCCTCCTTTAGTTTCCTCATATGTAAATTAAGACTATTTTACCCCTCTCGTGGGGTTGGTACGTCATCATACGCAGGGAGCTTACAATAAGCGCATACACCTGCATTTGACCCTCGCAAATCACACTGTGATTAACCAAAGAAGTGAACATGATCTGAATCTGTGAGTCAGGAACCAAGGTAAAGACCCAAATAATATGAAGAGCCCAAACCTACATGAAAGTCATGGGATGGTGGACTTTTTGTCACCCCAGAACAGCTGGCCTGTGTTTACCCAAAAACTGGGCAAATTTTCATCCTTAAAAATGGACAAGATGCCCAACACCTGCTTCCTCACAAGTGCCCACTGAGCTCCCAGCTCCAACAGAACAGAATAAATAGAACAGTGAGTTATCACCAAGAGTGAGTTTTCTATTGAGAAAGATTTTGCCTAGCACATGCGATCCAGGGGATCAGTGAGGCTGTGCTAGTTGTGGGATGTCACCTGGTGGCAGTGTTGGGGAGGCAGTGATGGAGAAAAGGTGAATGAAGGAACAGGAAGACCCCTGAAAGGAAGGAAGCATCAGTCTGGAGAAGCTAAGAAAGAAAAAAAAAAAGAAACATCCAGGAAATTAAACAGAATACAGAAGACCAGATTAGAGGCTCGTTTCAATAGTAGGAGTTATCAGGGATAGGTCAGGGAGGAAGACAGCGCAGCCTGGGCTCCCAGACCATTCTCAGCTGACTTTTCATGTGGCTTTAAAAGGAGCTGGACTGGATGGGGTCTGGTCTGTGCACCTAAGGGGACAAATCTCATATTTAAATTTGCAGAAATGTGGGGCCAGGGCCAAGATGGATGATTAGCAACAGCGGCGATCTGAGGCTCCCATCAAAAAAAAACATAATAAGCATGTAAATCCTTCACCGGCAACCAAGGCATCCAGGTTCTCTCATCAGAACTGACTAGGAGGCTGGCGTGATTCATGAAGAGAAAGGAAGAAAGTGTGGTGTGGCAGCCCACCTGAAAGCCACACAGGGCATGGAATCCTTTCCCCACAGCCAAGGGAGGTGGTGAGTGAATGTGCTACCCAGCCGGGTGAGACGAGAAGTCTTCTTCCAATGGAAAGTTTTTCTCAGTCGGTTCGTGGTCTCACCGGCTTCAAGGAATGAAGCCTTGGACCACAGCAGTGAGTGTTACAGCTCGATTGGAGAAACGCGCGGACCCAAAGAGTGTGTGGCAGCAAGATATACTAAAGCAAACGCAAAAGTAAAGCAAAAGCAAAGAAAAGCTTCCACTTGGTGGAAAGGAACCCGGAAGGGTAGCAGTTTCTGGCTTGAGTGTCTTATGCTTATATCCGCTCATGACCCCTCCCCTTTTCCTTTTTCTGTCCTATAGAATTAGCTTATTTTCTATCTGCTTGTGGGTTGGCGGGCCTGATTGGTTAAAAACGTCAGGCTGCAGCTAGAGCTTAAACTCCCTATATGATTGGTTGAAGTTTCAATCCCTTAGCTTGTGGCTATGACTCATTTTTGCTTAGGGGAAAGTCCCCTTAGGGAAGTCCCTATTGACTCAGGAAGTCCAGCCGACTTAGCCACTTAGTCCTTCACGGGGAAAACGTGCTTTTTCCACGGAACTGTGCAACCCATGGATCAGAAGATCTTACTCACAAACCCACGCCACCGAGGCCTGGTGTCCCCCAACCCCAGAGCTGCACAGATTCTCAACAGCCTCTCAGCTGGAATCTGCTTAAGCCTACTGAGCTCCCGGGGGAGGGGCAACCAGCACCAGAGCTTCAGTTGCCTGCTGTCTACACCATTTGAGCTCTTTGGGTGAGAGGCAGCAGCCAGCACTTGGACCCACCACTGCCTAACAAGCTAAGCTCCCTGGGAGGGGGAAGGGCAGCATCTATCTCTACAGCTCCAGGCTGCGCTTTTCCCCTGCTGGCACCAGGGAGGCTGGACTGCTTGGTCCCAAGACGTGTCCCCAACAGCCCAACACACTGGCTGTGGCAGTCAGCAGTGGAGTGCCTTTTCAGGCCTGACCCTGACTCATCCTTCCTCACTGGGCAGGGCTTCCCTGCAGAAACTCCAATAACTCCAGCCAGAGGCTCAGGGACAGAACCTGGATCTCTCTGGGCCTGAGCCTCTAGGGGATGGGTGGCCACAGTCTCTGTGGACCAACAGACTTAGGCTTTCCTCCTGGTAGTTCTGAGGAATCCAGACAGCCCAGATGAGTGGGTTTCCCCCGGCGAGGTACACACCCTCCACCAAGGGACTGTCAAAGAGCTTCATTAAATGGGTCCTGTTCCCAATCCCATCCAACTGGATGAGACTCTCCAACAGGTGTTGTCAGACACCCTATAGAGGATCGATCCTACTGGCATCAGGTTGGTGCCCCTTGAGGTCAAAGATCCCAGAAGAAGAAGTAGGCACCCATCTTTGCTGTTCTCCAGTGCTGGAGTGAGCCAGATGAGTAGGGCCTGAAGTGAACCCCCAGCAAACTGCAGCAGCCCTGCAGAAGAGGGACTTGACCATTGGAAGGAAAACAAACAAATAGAAAGCAACAACAGCAGCATCATCACCACTAACAACAAAAGCCCCCACAAAAACTCCATCCAAGGGTCAGCAACCTCAAAGATCAAAACTAAACAAACTCATGAAGATGAGAAAGAATCAATGAAAAAAATGCTGAAAACCTAAAAGGCGGGAGTGCCTCTTCTCCAAATGAACACAGGGTCTCTCCAGCAAGAGCACAGAACTGGATGGAGGACGAGATGGATGAATTGACAGGAGTAGGCTTCAGAAGATGGGTAATAAAAAAAATATGATGAGCTAAAGGAGCATGTTCTAACCCAATGCAAAGAAGCTAAGAAACTTGATAAAATATTAGAGGAGCTGCTAACTAGAATAACCGGTTTAGAGAGGAACATAAATGACCTGATGGAGCTGAAAAACAGCACAAGAACTTTGTGAAGCATACAAAAGTAACAATAGCCAAATCAACGAAGCAGAAGAAAGGATATCAGAGTTTGAAGACCACCTTGCTGAAATAAGGCATGCAGACAAGACTAGAGAAAAAAGAATGAACAGGAATGAACAAAGCCTCCAAGAAATATAAGACTTCATAAAAAGATCAAACCTATGATTGATTGGAGTACCTGAAGGAGACAAGGAGAATGGAAACAAGCTGGAAAATACACTTTAGGATATTATCCAGGAGAGCTTCCCCAACCTAGCAATACAAGCCAACATGCAAATTCAGAAAATACAGAGAACACTACTAAGATACTCCACCACAAGATCAACCCCAAGACGCATAATCATCAGATTCTCTGAAGTTGAAATGAAGGAAAAAATGTTAAGGGCAGCCAGAGAGAAAGGCCAGGTCATCTACAAAAGGAAGCCCATCAGACTAACAGCAGAATTCTCAGCAGAAACTCTACAAGCCAGAAGAGATTAGGGGCAAATATTCAACATTTTTAAAGAAAAAGGATTTCAAATCAACACCCTAACATCACAATTAGACAGCTAGAGAGGCAAGAGCAAACTAATTCAAAAGCTAGCAGAAAACAAGAAATATCTAAAATCAGAGCAGAATGGAAGGAGATAGAGACACAAAAAACCCTCCAAAAAATCAATGAATACAGGAGCTGGTTTTTTGAAAAAAATAACAATTAGATAGATCGCTAGTTAGATTAATAAAGAGGAAAAGAGGGAAGAATCAAATAGACACAATAAAAGATGATAAAGGGAGTATCAGCAATGACCCCACAGAAATACAAACTACCATCAGAGAATACTATAAACACCTCTACATAATAAACTAGAAAATCTAGAAGAAATGGATAAATTCCTGGACACATACACCTGCCCAAGACTAAAGCAGGAAGAAGTTGAATCCCTGAATAGACCAATAACAAGTTCTGCAACTGAGGCAGTAATTAACAACCTAGAACCAAAAAAAAGCCCAGGACCAGATAGATTTATATCCAAATTCTACCAGAGGTACGGAGAGGAGCTGGTACCATTCCTTCTGAAATTATTCCAAATAATTGAAAAGGAGGGACTCCTCCGTAACTCATTTAATGAAGCCAGTATCATCCTGATACCAAAACTAGGAAGAGACAAAATGAATAAAGAAAACTTCAGGCCAATATACCTGATGAACATCGATGTGAAAATTCTCAATAAAATACTGGCAAACTGAATCCAGCGGCACATCAAAAAACTTATCCACCACGAACAAGTAAGCTTCATCCCTGGGATGCAAGGCTGGTTCAACATATGCAAATCAATAAACGTAATCCACCACATGAACAGAACCAAAGATAAAAACCACATAATTATTTCAATAGATGCAGAAAAGGCCTTTGATAAAATTAAACATCCCATCACGTTAAAAACTCTCAATAAACTAGGTATTGATGGAACATATCTCAAAATAATAAAAGATATTTATGACAAACCCACAGCCAATATCATATTGAATGGGCAAAAGCTGGAAGCATTCCCTTTGAAAACGGGCCCAAGACAAGGATGCCCTCTCTCACCACTCCTATTCAACATAGTTTTGGAAGTTCTAGCCAGGGCAATCAGGCAAGAGAAAGAAATAAAGGGTATTCAAATAGAAAGAGAGGAAGCCAAATTGTCTCTGTTTGCAGATGACATGATTCTATATGTAGTAAACCCCATTATCCCAGCCCAAAAATCCCTTAAACTGATAAGCAACTTTAACAAAGCCTCGGAATACAAAATCAATGTGCAAAAATCACAAGCATTCCTTTACACCAACAATAGACAATCAGAGAGCCAAATCATGAATGAACTCCCATTCATAACTGCTACAAAAAGAATAAAATTCCTAGGAATACAGCTAGCAAGGGATGTGTAAGGCCTCTTCAAGGAGAACTACAAATCACTCTTCAAGGAAATAAGTGGAAAACAAATGGAAAAACATTCCATCTTCATCAATAGGAAAAATCAATATTGTGAAAATGGCCATACTGCCCAAAGTAATTTATAGATTCAATGCTATACCCATCAAACTACCACTGACATTCTTCACAGAATTAGAAAAAAAACTGTAAATTTCATATGGAATCAAAGAAGTCCTCATATAGCTAAGACAATCCTAAGCAAAAAGAACAAAGCTGGAGGCATCAAACTACCTGACTCCAAACTATACTACAAGGCTACAGTAACCATATCAACATGGTACTGGTACCAAAACAGTCATATAGACCAATTGAACAGAACAGAGACCTCGGAAATAACACCACACCTCTCCAAAAATCAGATCTTCGACAAACCTGACAAAAACAAAACAACCAATGGGGGAAGGGTCTCCTATCCAGTAAACGGTGCTGGGGAAATGGGCTAGCTAGCCATATGCAGAAAACTGAAAGTGGACCCCTTCCTTACACCTGACACAAAAAATAACTCAAGATGGATTAAAGACTTAAATTTAAAACCAAAAACCATAAAAATTATAGAAGAAAACCTAGGCAATACCATTCGGGACATAGGCATGTGGAAACATTTCATGATGAAAAATGACAAAAGCAATTGCAACAAAAGCCAAAATTGACAAATGGGATGTAATTAAACTGAAAAGTTTCTCCACAGCAAAAGAAACTAGCATCAGAGTGAACAGGCAACCTGCAGAATGGGAGAAAATATTTGCGATTTACCCATCTGACAAACGTCTAATATCCAGAATTACAAGGAATTTAAACAAATTTACAAGAATAAAAACAACCCCATCAAAAAGTGGGCAAAGAATGTCAACAGACACTTCTCAAAAGAAGACATTTACACAGTCAACAAACATATGTAAAAAGCACAACATCACTAATCATCAGAGAAATGCAAATAAAAACCACAATGAGATACCATCTCACACCAGTCAGAATGGCTATTATTAAAACATCACGAACAATAGATGCTGGCAAGGCTATGGAGAAATAGGAACGGTTTCACACTGTTGTTGTAAAAATAAACTAGCTCGACCATTGTGGAAGATGGTATGGCGATTCCTCAAGAATCTAGAACCAGAAATATCATTTGACCCAGCAATCCCATTACTGGGTATACACCCAAAGGAATATAAATCATTCTACTGTAAAGACACCTGCTCATATATGTTTATTGCAGCACTATTTACAATAGCAAAGTCATAGATCCAACCCAAATGACCATCAATGATAGACTGGATAAAGCAAATGTGGTACATACACAGCATGGAGTACTATGCAACCATAAAAAGGAATGAGATTATGTCCTTTGCAGGGACATGGATGAAGCTGGAAGACATCATCCTCAGCAAACTAACACAGGAACAGAAAACAAACACTGCATATTCTCGCTCATAAGTGGGAGTTCAACAATGAGAGCACATCGACACCGAGAGGGGGACAACACACACCAGGTCCTGTTTGGGGGGTGAGGAGTGAGGGGAGGAAACTTAGAGGACAGGTCAATAGGTGCAGCAAACCACCATTGCACATGTATACTTATGTAATAAATTTGCATGTTCTGCACTTGTATCCCAGAATTTAAAGTAAAATAAAAAATATAAATAAATAAATTTGCAGAAATAAGTGACCTTGCCTTAACCTTCTTTTTACTTGCTCTATTTGCTTTTAATTACGTCTATAACTGTTATAACTAGGGATTATTATTGTAACTAATCATTACATTTAATGTTAAACATTTGATAAATGCAAAAAAGCGTAAGTGAAAAAATAACAATGGCCCCATAATGATACTATTCAATGATTACTTTTAATAGTTGGTAAGTTATCTGATACTTCAAAATGGTATCATGCTATTTTAAAAACAAATTTTAAATAATTGAAATTTTTTTCAGGCAATTGAATATTTTGCCACAAAATTATTTCAAATGACTCTGTAGCCATAGACATGGACTGATTTACATCTCCAGTTCTTTTTTATTGCATAGTTCATTTGTTTTTAGGCTTTAGCATTAAAAATAAGGCCATGTCAAACATACTTGAGACACAAGGCTGAAAAATGTTTTCTTTCTACTGCTTTTGTTTCTACTACCCCTCTCAAAAATCTACATCTTCATATTCCAGTTGTGTTTATACATTCCAGTTGTGTTTGGCTCTGGGTTCCCACCCATTTCTCATCTTGAATTGTAATTCCTATAATTCCCACGTGTCAAGGGAGGGACCTTGTGGGAGGTGATTGTATAATGGGGGCATTTCCCCCCGTGCTGTTCTTGCAATAGTGTATGAGTTCTCACAAGATCTGATGGTTTTATAAATGGTAGCTTTTCCTGTGTTCTGACACGATCTCTCTCTCACACACCTGCCACCATGTAAGGTGTGCCTGCTTCCCCTTCCACCATGATTGTAGCTTTCCTGAGGCCTCCCCAGCCATGCAGATCTGTGAGTCAATTAAACCTCTTTCCTTTATAAATTACCCAGTCTTGGGAAGTTCGTTATAGCAGTGTAAAAATGGACTAATACAGCTGTTTAACCATAAACTGGGAAATCATAAACATTTTCATTGTTTTAATCTTTTCCAACTTGACCGGTGGCAATAATTTCATTTATATTTGAAATGTATACCCCACTGATCATCACTGAGATTAGTCAATTTCAGAGTTGATGGTATTTGTATTGGTTATTTTTAAAATTCTGAATTGTTTATTCTCATTCTTAATTATTTTTTCAGATTCTATCTTTCTTAATTATTTGCAGGACATCTTTGTGTAGTAATGATATTAACATTAATGAGTCACATTTATTGTTTTTTATTTGATTTTGGATAATATCATCATATAATAATTTCAAATTTCTGTAGACATGACTCTAAATCTTTTATTCTATAGTTTCTGGTTTAGGTTTTGGTTGCATACTTAACTTGGCTTTTTGCAACTCCAAGTTCTAATAAACAAACTATTTTTTGTTCTTTTTCTGGATTTAACATTTAAATAGCTAATCCCTTTGCAAATTGTGTGTGGGCGCGTGGGGAGGAGATGGAGAGTTTGACTTATTTTCTTTCCATCCCCTAGATTCTAATCTGCCTGGCTAGGCTCAGTTCTTTTTTTTCTCTCTAAAAGAGAGATGAATTTTATAATTATGTTTTAGAAAACATATTCCTTTATACATTTTGAAAAGGTTATGTCATAGCCATAGATTCATTTGATTAAAAAAAATAAAGATTTCACATTTTCATTTGTATCAGATGTTTTTAAAAATCCTAACGTACAGGTTGGATTCACTGGGAAGCAGCCTCTGAAATACAGATGAACATCCTGGAAGTTTTTTAGGGAGTGATCACAGGACCAATACGTATGAATGGAGGGGAAGAAAGGAGAATTGGGCAGAGGAAGAAACTGGGTTGAGGTGCAGCCCCAGTGAGATCTCTGCTAACACTACAGGGAGCAGACCTTACATCTAAGATGCCCTCTAAGAGTGATCCAGAGTTGGTGTGAGGAGACAGAGCCTATATGCTACTGCATTAGCCAGTCATTGTCAGGGCTGCCCAGAAGGCAGTAGGACCTTGGGCAAGGTGACTCTCAGCCAAAGCAATTCCTGAGGATCTACCAGCCCAAAATGTTTTTGGCAGCCAGGGAAATTGAGTCTTTCTGTTCTGGAAGCGGATCTGGGAGGTGGAGCCCAGCACCCTTGAAAGCCCACTGTTGTGGCCTTTCTGATAGCGTCACTACATGTGAGACCTGGGAGCAGCTCACCCAGGAGGCTGCTAGCATCTCCTCCTGGGAAAACTTAGCAGAGGAAATTTCCTGGAATGAACTACAGTCTCTGCCACTAGAGCCAGCCTCAAATCTGCAAATGATGCTCATATCTTTCCCTTCTTTCCATACAAGGCTGTCATCACACTTGGATAGCATCTCTTCTGGTTTGCCTGGGCCATGAGCCGGCTCCTATCCCTGGAGGTCTGAGTCTGTGTTTATCATGCTCTTATCAGGGAATGGTTCCATTCACTGCTAAAACTGGAGAAGAAAGTCCTAAGAAACACCCACGTGGATACCACATGTCACGCTTATTTCTCCCGGGCTCCATGGAGAGGTGACCGCACACCCTACTGAAGGCAGGGGCAGCTACCTTGCTGCAGCAGTAGGACCTCTTCTAGGTGGCCTGGCATGCCATGTGCACTGCGGCACCTCCCTTTCTATCAAGTGGGCCATTTGGTCTGATGTGGTGTCAAGAAATGCCATATTGGGAATCAGTCATTCTGTAAGAGGATTCCCTTTCTTTGGCACAAGCAATCTGAACTGCCCACGTGGTGGCTGGAGTTTTGCATTCAGTGGAATTGAGTGTGTCCTTTGGAAATCAGGACTTCTAAAATCCACAGAAATCTCAACTGTCTAGATGAAAATCACACATTCACAAGTGGATATGATGACTGACAAGTCCACTTCTGCTGAAACCTAATGATTTTATCTGTTGGAAATGTAGCACATGAAATGGTCATTGACTTAGAACCTACACTGAATTTTAAAAAATGACCCTTCATCCTCACAGGACATCACCTCTGAGCTGGCCCAGCAGATGCAACTTCGTAGGCTGTCCCATTACTCTGGACTGGACGCTTCTGATGGTGTGATGTGTGGTGAGATTAGTGCTGTGGTCACGTCCCCACTGTCACGTCTCCGTTTTTATAAAGTGGGTCCCTTGGTGTGACGTGATGTCACATGAAATGCCTTATTATGCACCAAACATTCTGTAAGCCCCCAGAGCAACAGAATACTGTGCTGAGGCCCCAAAACAGAAAGGCAAGCTCACCACCAGAATGTGTCTTTTCCTTATCAAAAAGAATTGTCGCCTCTTACAGGACAGGAGGACTCCAATTGTGACAAAGTTGGACCAGTCTTGAGCCACAACTCAGACTTATTTTCATTCTCTGCTCATTGGCCATTAGGAACCCGATCCTTATGGTATGTTCACACTGTCTCCAGGCTGGGCACAGTAGCTCACACTTGTAATCCCAGCATTCTGGAGGCCAAGGTGGGTGGACGGCTTGAACTCAGAGTTTGAGACCACCATGAGCAACATGACAAAACGCTCTCTCCACAAACAATACAAAAATTAACCTGGTGTGGTGGTGCACGCCTCTGGTCCCAGCTACTAGGGGCTGATGTAGGAGGATTGCTTGAGCCTGGAAGGTGGAGGTTGCAGTGAGCTGAGATTGCACCACTGCACTACAGCCTGGGTGACACAAGGAGACCCTGTCTCAAAAAATAAATAAATAAATAAATAAATAAATAAATAAATAAAGACCTGTTCACAACTCATTCACAGAAATAATGCTAACTTTTATAGTCGATGCATTATGTATACCCTTTTTTGGTAAAAATGTTGTACTTGTAAACATATTTTCCTATTTTGATGGATATTTGTTATAAGTAGTGTCAAACGTTTTATGGAAAGAGGTGTTATATAAATATTATACATAAATTCATGAACTTCTTTATCTTTCTTTCCTCTGATGTTAGATGTTTAGAATTTTTTAAATTGTTTGCTCTCATTGGTAATGCCACCAGGGAAGCTTGATTCATCACATCTGGGAGAACAGATCCTTTTTATGAATGCTTAAGAGATGTTTTGAATGATTCAAAGTTTTGACTGTCTTTAGAGCTTTCCCCATATGTTGCCATATGGATTTCAAAAGGTTAAATTTTTACATGTATAAAATTATTTAATACATGCTCTATTATATTTTAACATAATAAATATATGAAATACTTTTTTTACATTTTTTAAGTTAACTACTTTAATAAATTTATCATGGTAGTTTTTAGCTGATGCATACAGATTGCCTGGCTATTTAATCAGTTAATCTGAAAATAATTATAGTTCAGGTTTCTTAATTCCAGCTTTATTGTAAATATAAAACACACTTGATATTTACTAAAAAACTAAAATGTAGATTGTGAAGTCATCTTATATAATTACACAGCCACTAGGAGTCAAATTAACTAACAAGATTCTATATTTATATATATTTATAGATTATAAAGAATAAGAGTTTATAAAAAAACCTAGTTTCTCTTTGCTTACACAGCATCACCCAGCCCTCCACCTGCACCACTGGAGGGATGGCAGGTGTGGAGGTTGGGCTGGTGCTGGTGATGGAGTGAGATACTGGAACAGTGTCTGCTCTCTTTGTACAGCAGCAAAGATTGGAGTGAACAGTGCTGTCTTGTAGCCCCAAGAGTTTATGGGAATTTTCACCTTCACCTATTTTTATCATTCTGATCAAATGTCAATAAATTCATAGGAGTAAAAGAATAAAAAATAAAACCCTTGTATTTCTTTATTTCTCAAGATATGAAATTAGTTCTAGTGAATCAAGAACAATAATATTTTGGCTACTTAATAATATCTATGAGTAAATGCTAAGTTTAATTTTAAAGGGATCTATAATAGAAAAAAGTACATTGTGATTATTTTTTACGACTTCCTTTTTAGATCATAAAATCCTTTTGAGTCTACCTTTAAAAATATCTAGCTCACCTCCCTCTCTTCCACTGCCACGGGACTGTCACATGTCCTGTGAGGCAGTCACTTTGCCTTTACCCGTTGGATGACCTGCCACCTAATCTTGCTCTCTTCCCACAGAATTTTCTTCCAAAAATGCAACTCACTTTATGTCAGGCTCCTGCTTAATAAACCTTTGCTACCTCTCCCTCAGGATGAAGTCCTAATTTCTCGTCACCTTATAAAAAATGATTACGGGCCAGACGAAGTGGCTCATGCCTGTAATCCCAGCATTTGGGAGGCCAAGGCGGGTAGATCATGAGGTCAGGAAATCGAGACCATCCTGGCTAACACGGTGAAACCTTGTCTCTACCGAAAATACAAAAAATTAGCCGGGCATGGTGGCAGGTGCCTTTAGTCCCAGCTACTTGGGAGGCTGAGGCAGGAGAATCACTTGAGCCCAGGAGGTAGAGGTTGCAGTGAGCCAAGATTGCACCACTGCACTCCAGCCTGGAAGACAGAGCAAGATTCCGTCTCAAAAAAGAAAAAAAAGATTACAATTTGGCCACAATCAGCATTTTTTTTAACCTCACTCTTCTCCTATAATTTATGCCCTAGCTGGCCGGGCACGGTGGCTCAAACCTGTAATCCCAGCACTTTGGGAGGCCGAGGCGGGCGAATCACAAGGTCAGGAGATCGAGACCATCCTGGCTAACACGGTGAAATCCCATCTCTACTAAAAATACAAAAAATTAGCCAGGCATGGTGGCGGGTGCCTGTAGTCCCAGCTACTCAGGAGGCTGAGGCAGGAGAATGGCGTGAACCCGGGAGGCGGCGCTTGCAGTGAGCCGAGATCGCGCCACTGCACTCCAGCCTGGGCGACAGAGCGAGACTCCGTCTCAAAAAATAATAATAATAAAATAAAATAAAATAAAATAATTTATGCCCTAGCTAAGACCAACAAAATGCAGTTAGCTAATAGTTGCGCACTGAATGACAGGGCAGTATGAGGTGATGCATTCTAACTCAATTTGATCTCTGAAACGAATTTCTAGCTTAGAAAATGAAATGTAGAATTAATCACAGTAAAAAGAGGGAAAATTCTTTTATATAAAACATTAGATTTGGAGAGGCAAAATAATTATTTTTAGAGTTCTAAAAAGAAAAATTGGGGAGAACAATTACTACAGATGTCAACATTGTTATCATAAATTGTTACTAAAAGGTTTTGTATCTCCTCTAAATGAGCTGTTGCCAAACTACAAAGAAAAAAATAAAAATATAAGCCAATATAAATGTAACTGCATCCACTTTTATTAAACTCTGCTCAGAAACTAAAACTGAATCTTGATGGATTATGTCATAAATCTATGAAAACTGAGCTTTTCAGAATCTAGAGCAATGGCCTTCATCCTGGTCTCCGTCCTCACCCCTATTGTCTGTATCATACCTTTTCCCTCTGCTGCCTTCTTTTTCCAATTTTCACTCTAAGTATTTCTTCAAAAATCAAAAAAATTACCCATTTTCCAAGGGATCCCCATGTTAGCTTTTAGTTTCATTCCTTTGAACCCCTGAGAAACTCGTCTCTATTCCTATCACTATCCAAAGCCTGTAAAAGTTGGTCTCACAGTACACTGTTGGTTTGGAAAAAAATCTTTTAGAATTCTTGGACCTTTGAAGGGAGTATGTGTAGTATAGGTTTTCTTTTTCCCTCTTGGTTTTGAGAGAAAGCTAAAAAGATAGGGAATGGGTGAGAAATTAAACAATGGCTTCAATAAACAAGGGAAAACAAAAGTGAAAACAAAAACACTAAAAAATAGAAAAAACAAAAGTCTGCAAACAGCTTCCATGTCTGCTTCTCTGTTTCTTAGTGTTTGTAACATTTGAGTCAAAACAAACCTGTGGGTTCGGTGTTTCTCTGAGAAGACAGGAGGTTGTCAGCCTAAAAGAGTCAGATTGAAGCTTTCATTCATGAACCTTCACATCTGATCAACTTTCCAATCTCAGTTCATCAGCTAAACTGTTCACTATGCAGAAAATCCTTCAATCTGAAGCCTTAGGGACAAGGTCAGTTTTTTGGCAGAAACCAACTTTTTAATATATAGTTATTATATATATTGGCTGTATATTCTGCCTACAACATAGGCAGAATAATGGTCCCTAATAATGTGCACATTCTAATTTCCAGAACTTGTGATTATATTACCTTATATGACAAAAAAGACTTTACAGATGTGACTACAGTTAAGGACTTTGAGATGGGAAGATCATCCTGGAATATTCAGATGAGCCCTAATCTAATCATTTGGATCATTAAAATCGGAGAACTTTTCTCAAATAGGATCAGAGAAAAAGATGGTTGTTGGAAGTAGGGCCAGAGAAATGCTACACAGCTGAGTAAGATGTTAGAGGAAGGGGCTGTGAGCCAAGCAATCTGGACCACTGCTAGAAGTTGAAAAAGGCAAAGAGGCTGATGCTGTCCTAGATCCTCCAGAAAAGATCACTGACATTTTTATTTTTGCATAGTGAGACTCATATCAGACTTAAAGACCTGTATGGTAATAAATTTGTGTTGTTTTAAGGCACTGAATTTGTTGTAATTTGTTATGATAGTAGCAGAAAAGTAATGCATCATAGTTCACTTTCGAGTTTTTTTAATTATGATTTTTTTTACAAAAGTTGTTGCTATGATTTTTCTTTTTAAGACCTGCAGTGACCTGCTGCTACCAGAACTGACTCGCTTCGAAGTGACGGATGAAACCCATATGGAGATATTCCTGGGGTGGTTAGGCCAGTTGGAAGACAGAGTGCTTACACCTGAGAGAGGACTTGAGGTGAGTTGAGTATAGAGCTTGATTATGCGTTTAATATCTACCTCTCTCACTGGACTGCTCCATCAATGAGGGCAGGTTTATCTGTCATGTTCCCCTGTGCTATATATATATTTTTTTGTCCCTACCTAAGCTCATGTTGGAATTTAATCCCCAACGTGACGGTATTAGGAGGAAGGTATTAGTGGAAGATGTTTGAGTCATGGGAGCAGATCCCTTGTGAATGACTTGGTGCTGTTCTAATGGTAGTGAGTTTTCCATCTCACGAGATAAATTGGTTCTTAAAGGAATGGATGAGTTCCCTTGAGAGTGGGTTGTTATGAATCCAGGACACCCTCGGGTTTGGTCTCTTTCAAGTGCCTGCTTCTTCTTTGACCTTCTCACTAGGTTTGATGCAGCACAGGAGCCCCCACCAGAAGCTGAGCAGAGGCACAGCCTACAGAACCATGAGCAAAATAAACCTCTTTTCTTTATAAATCACCCAGCTCAGATATTTCTTTGTAGCAACACAAAAAGGAATAAGACACCCTGGATGCTCAGCTCTTGGAGAAGCACGGGTATTTTGCCAAAATGCTTAAGAGCAGGCCTCCGCATGTCTGACTACCTAGGTTCAAATTCCAGCTGCGTAGCTTCCAAGCTGTATGCCGTGTGCCTTTGGGCAGGTAAGTCAGTGCACCTCCTGTGCCTCTGTGGGGCCAGCAGCAGTACTTCATAAAGGATAGCTTGGAGAATTAAGCATATTATGGTCATTTTTCAACTAACATGTATCTAATATGTGCTAGGTTCTCCTCTGGACACCCTGGAACCATCAGTGAAAAACAACAAAAAAAGAATCCTCTGTCCTCTTAGAGCTTACATTCCAGTGTGAGAACACAAATAATAAATATACTAAATGACAAATAGAAAAACAAAACAAGGCAAGGAAAAGAAATAGTATCAAAGGCAGCTGGTTATGATTTTTAAAATATAATGACTATGTGTATTAGCTGGTTCTCATACTGCTAATAAAGACTTACCCGAGACTGGGTAATTTATAAAGGAAAGAGGTTTAATTGACTCACAGTTTGGTATGGCTGGAGACGCCTCAGGAAACTTACAATCATGGCAGAAGGGGAAGCAAACACATCCTTCTTCACATGGCACCAGCAAGAAGAAGTATGAGTGAAGCAAGGGAAATGTCCCTTATAAAGCCATCAGATCTTGTGAGAACTCACTCACTGTCATGAGAACAGCATGGGGAAAACTGCCCCCATGATTCAATTACTTTCCACAGGGTCCCTCCCATGACACGTGGAGATTATGGGAACCACAATTCAGAATGGGATTTGGGTGGGGAATTTTGGCCATACCATATCACCAGGATAGGCTTTATTAAGAAGGACATTTTGAAAACTCTTAAAGGTGGTGAGAGAATTAGTCACATTGGTATCTAGGGCAAGGACTTTCTCAGCAGAAAGAGCATCTAGACAAAGGTCCTGAGGCTGGAGGAAACCTGGTGGAATGAAAGACCTGGTGGCTGGAACATCTGGAGTAGAGAGAACTTGGAGAAATTTGGTAGTGAGGAAAATAATGTGGGACTAGATTATGTGGAGTCTAGCAAGCCATTTTAGAAGAAGAAGGAAGGTTTTCAGCAGTAAGGGACACCAGGAACAGACATTTACAATGAGCCACTCTGGCTTCTATATCTAGGACAGACTCCAGAGGATGTGGGGTAGGATCAGGGTCAGGAAAGTAAAGACCAAATCCAAGGCCACCGGGAAACAGGGGCATGAGATTTTGGTCCCTCAGAATAGAATGGTAGTCCTGGAGATGGTAAGAAATAATTAGATTGCTGGACAAGTTTTAAAATAAAGCCAAAACAATTCCCTCACTCAAAGGATATGGAATGTGCAAGAGTGATAACAGCTGAGAATGACCCCAGGTTTGGGGGAGGCAAAAAATTAGTAGAGCAGAGTAGCTATCAGCTGAGGAGGGAAGGCTGGGAATGGGCTCAGTGTTGAATGTGCGGAGAGTCCAATGTGGGTAAAGCACCAGTGGAGATGTCGAAAAGACAGCTGGACAAAGGAGGCAATGTCAAGAGGCTGCAGTGTAGACTATGAACTTGAGCATCAGTGTGTGAATGGTATTTGAAGCCGTGAGACTGCATAGGGTCACAAGAGGAATGTGTGTGGACAGAGAGGAGAGGAAGACCGAGCTCTGGGCCATAAAAAGTACAAAATCAGAGGGGAAAGAAAGGAAAATTTGTTATGAGAAAAACCACAGGAGTGTGATATTGTGGAATCTAAGAGAACACATGAATCAAGAGAGAGGAAGGGGTCAGCTGGGTGGAATGTAACTCGTCCCATTGGGTTTAGCGTCACAAAGATCTTCCACAATGTGTTTGTGGAGTATAGGGGACAGAAGCTGGTGGAGTGAGGTTAAAAGACAAGAGAGGGAGAGGAAATGGAGTTAGTGAGTATAGATAACTCTTGACAGCTTTATTGAAAAAGGGAGCAAAGAAATGGGTGATTGCAGGCAGAAGAAATGGAGTTAGGAGAAGGATCATCAAAATTGGGAGAAATGACAGCATGCTTTTGTATAGATGGTGATAATCCAGTGAAGAGGAGAAACTTGGCAATGTGGGAGAAAATGGAGAAAGCTCTGGGGGCCGTGCCTTGGAGTCAGGGGAAAACGGGGCAGCACACATCACTGGAGAAGCTTGCTTTGGTGGGAGCACAGACAGGGCATCCAGGGAAGAGGTATAAAGGGGAAGAAAGTGGAGACAGGTGCTGTCAGATGAAGAGCTAAGAGGAGGGAGTCTGGGGCATTATTTTCTTATTGTTCCCATTTCTCAGTGAGGGGGAAGCCAGGTCACATGTGGAGGAGGTGGACAGCAGTGGCCAGTGCTCGGCAAGCCTCCAGGGTGCTGAGGTTTCTCCAAGCCACAGGTCTGAACCCTAGAAGGCAAGAAAAGCTGCCTGTTGAATTATTGAAGAAATGCATATAATGAATTTTATTTGTGAGAACCGAAATACTAATTTTTATAGTTCTATGAGCTTCGGCCAAATTTTTTGTTAAGTTACGGTCACAATAATGTGTTTTATGTTTCATTTCAATGTACATTGTAAAGAATTGTGATAGCACACAATCAGGCCTATTTTAGCAGAAAAATTTAAGTGGTAAGTATGCTAATAGTCTCAAAACAAGAACGTGTGAACTTTTCTCTGAACTGTATTGTAATGAAGATGAGGTAAGGAAAGCTCTCTCTCATGACCAAAAGAGGCATGGGTTTGGTGTCTATACTAAAACCTGGGCACCTGTTGCTCAAATTATTTTTGAAAACAGATAAAGTATAATAAAAACAGAAAACCAAATAAGAGGACAGAAATAGAGATCATAATTTTAAAACAAAGCAACTTTCAGCATGAGCAAGGCAAGCTGAGAATAAATAAAAACAAGCTACTTCAGAGTAGAAAATCAGATTACGGAGCTCATACTCCAAGATTTTTACCAGTAAGAAGGGCAAAAAAAGTAAAACTGGTTTGAGTAAAAAATGAAAAGCATTAATGAACTGCAGAGGTCAATGTCAGGCCAAGTAAAAAGGCTATTTCATAGAACATCCCAGGAAATTCTTGTTGGCAACAGAATGGTGGGCTTCATGGACTCAGCTTCTGACTAGAAAGGCAACTTCTCTCTCTTGGTTTAAACCTCAGCTATCTAGATTATAGAATTTGTGTCACAGAGTAAGGGTCATGCACTTGATATTAATGATTGTATAGATGGGATTGGTTTTTTACCGTGAAAATATGAAATTCATTTTCTCACTTTGCTTAAAATTTCTGAGTACTTTAAACTCAGTAACCGACCTATCTCTGGATTGTCTTCATGGAATTCTTACTCAGAGCTTCTCTGAGCTGGCAAACAGGCACTTCAACAGTGGATGTCTGAGGAATTATAGAATTATACCTTGTGAATGGAAAACTGAATAACTCAGGGTTCTGAACTTGAACTTCAAACACCCTTGAGAAAAGTGACCAGTCTGAAAAAGAATGTAATCTAAATTCCCATGCTTCAATGGAAATATGCCCTCTGGGAAAGTTCAATGAGGACCAACTGGTTTTCTACAATGAACTTCAGTTTATAAATGTATTCTAAATTTGTCTATCACCCTGGGATTCTTGTAATACAAGACAGCAAAACAGCAGGATGCCTTCTGCCTCTCTCGTCTGTGCTGGTTATAAAGGACAACTGACATCCCTTACCACTACTTGGGATCATGCCAGGAAGGGTCCAGAAATAGCATTTATGCTAAAGGCAATGGCTCTGAATTCATCAGCCCAGCTTGGTTTTGCAATCCTTCTGTACATTTAGAGTAACGACTACCTTATTCACATGCGTATATATGTTTGATGGATATAAGTAGATGATATAGATATAGACATAAACAGGTATCTGTGGGTCTATTTATTAATTTTAAAAGAAACATTGTATTGCATACTTGTAATTTGCCAAGAAAGTAGGTTTTAGATACTCTTACTGCAAAAAGAAGAAAGAAAAGAAAGAAAGACAGACAGACAGAAAGAAAGAAAGGGAGGGAGGGAGGAAGAAAGAAGAGAGGGAGGGAGGAGGGAGGAAGGAAGGAAGGAAGGGAGGGGAAGGGAAGGGAAGGAGGGAAGGGAGGGGAAGGATGGAAGGAAAGGGAAGGAGGGAAGGGAAGGACAGAAGGGAAGGGAAGCAGGGAGGGAGGGTATACTTATCTTGATGTGTATATATCAAGATATGTATATCAAAATATATATCTATATATCAAGATAATTATATCAGAACATCATGATGTACACCTTAAATATATATAATTTTAAAAACATAAAAAGATAAATATTTAATTGTTATTTCATTTATTTACTTATTAACTTTTAAGTACAGGGTACATGTGCAGTTTTGTGAAGTAGGTAAACCTATGTCATGGGGGTTTATTCTACAGATTATTACATGACCCAGGTATTAAGCCTAATACCCATTAGTTATTTTTCCTGATCCTCTCCCTCCTCCCACTTTCCACCCTCTGATAGGCTCCAGTGTGTGTTGTTCTCCTCTATGTGTTCATCTGTTCTCATCATTTAGCTCCCACTTATAAATAAGAACATCCGGTATTTGGTTTTCTGTCCTTGCGTTAGTTTGCTAAGGATAATGGCCTCTAGCTCCATCCATGTTCTGGCAAAGGACATGATCTCATCCCTTTTATGGCCTCACAGTATTCCATGTATTCCATAGTATTCTGTGTATATGTACCACTTTCTTTATCCAGTCTATCATTGATGAACGTTTAAGTTGATTCTATGTCTTTCCTATTGTGAACAGTGCTGCAATGAACATACGCACGCATGTGTCTTGATAATAGAGCAATCTGGATTCCTTTGGGTATATACCCGGTAATGGGATTTCTGGATCAAATGGTATTTTCTGTCTTTAGGTCTTTGAGGAATCGCCACACTGTCTTCCACAATGGTTGAACTAATTTACATTCCCACCAACAGTGTATACGCATTGTGTTTTCTCCACAACGTCACCAGCATCTGTTATTTTTTTACTTTTAATACTAGCCATTCTGACTGGTGTGAAATGGTTCTCATTGTGGTTTTGATTTGCATTTCTCTAATGGTCAGTGATGTTAAGCATTTTTTCATATGATTGTTGGTCATATGTACGTCTTTTTCAGATAGTTCAAATAGTTGGTGAGGATTACCTAGGAATTTAAAATATGCTTGATATCTCTTTCCAAACCTGCTAAAATACTTATCTTCAAATGGCAGCTTTCCATGTCACTGCATGGGCATCTGGTCCTGCTCTCTGGGCTCATGTGTATCTGGCTACATACCAGTGAGAAGCATGAGTGACCTGAGTTCTGCATTAGAACATTTTTCTTATCTTTTAATAGCTTTGCTACCATTTTCTAAACATAACTCAGTGATCCTCTATTCAGAGTTTAATTTTATCACTGGATTTAGAATTTAGATAAATAAATGCTCCATAATCATTACAGTATCCTGTGTCCCTGATAGAATAAAGAAAACAGCTCACAAGACAGCAATGGTATTGTTAAAATTTAAATGAATTTTCAGAGGTTCATGGTATGATTACAGATATGAGTGGAGGATTATGTATAAAATTATCCATGCATTAATTTTTCATCCATCCATCTAACCACACCAAGCCAAGGATCAAGGATCAAAGATGTGTGTGTGTGGGTGGGGGTGTGTGTGTATGCATACACATATATACAAATATGTATTTATGCATATATACATATATATCTGTGCATGTATGTTGGTAAATATACATGTTTCTGTCCTTTGCTCTGTCTCTCTTTCTGTCATTTTATTCTGCTTAATAATCACATGATAAAATTTCTATATAGCTGCTCAAAGACATCAGGTTATTCAAAATCTCTAAGCAGTTGTGAAACCCAAGGGACATGAACAGAATCCTGCACCACAGAACCAAGTAATCTCTGTATTCAGGTTATTCGGAATAGTCCTGCAAACCAAAGTAGATTTCACAGGAAAAGCCTATTGAGGCTAATTACCTTGAGGGAAACTGATAAGTAATTGCTCATCTGATATAATCTGTTCATTTCATTTCAATTCGTCTCATTTGTTCTTCACAAAAACCGACACTTGAGGATACCGGGTTTGAGACTGTGCTCCTCTACCTCTGAGCCTTGGTTTCCTCATCTACAAAACAGCAGTAGCAATCATTCTCTTGCCAAGATAAGAGAGAGGATGCAATGAGGTGATGAGAGCAGAGTACCTTTTTTAGTACCGTCAATGATACTAGTTCTGCTTGCTATTAGTCAATAGCTGTGTGGGATCTCAACACCACATCCTCGGCCTGGACCCCTGTTTTCTACCTTTGGCTGGGCTTTAGATCAGAAACAAACATGGCAGGAATTCCTGCCGTTGGCTTTGAACCAGAAAGAATCCCTAGAGCGGGGGTCCAAGCCAAGCTCTTGAAGGAGAGCTGAGCACCAGCCAAAGACCAAGCAACCAGGCCACGTGGGCAAGATGTGAACTGCAATAAGGGTCAGAGTCAAGGCTCACAGGACGTAAGCAGAGCCCGGTGGAACCTGGTGGGCTTGGAAGCATGCAGAGGGCACAGTAGTCAGGAGAATGAAGCTGGTGCTGACCTTCCCCAGTAGGAGGGTGGACAGTGGGCACCTCAGACTGACTCAAAGTAATCAAGTCAGGGACAAATTTTCTCCCAACAAATAATGACAGTTAATCCTCAATCACAGGCTCAGCTCCCCCTATCTACACAATCAAGTCTTAGGTAGCCACGACAGAGGTAAGAATTCTAGTCTAGAGCACTGGGATGAAGGCTTCATCTGAACTCATTCTGACACCTCTATTCTTTGGTCGGAGGACACTCACCCATGCCTGTCTGCAAAAGTGGACTTTCCACCACTGCAATGAGTTTTCTCTTTCCTATTTCCTGTCTTTCAGGGAGTCCAGATTCATGTGTTGGTACATCTTAATCTATCCTTAACTGAGTTTTGTCCTTTGTCATGATACAGGATATTTGAAACAAAATTTCTTGGATGTGCCTGAAAAAGTATTTGCCCACTTATTCTCTTCTTTGATTTAGATTGAAGTTGGTGTTGTTTGTTTGTTTGTTTGCTCTTCTGATGAGCAATCTCTTGGAATACAATAAGCTTTTGTGACTGTTTTATAATGTTACACTTTGGATTTCCTGGTCCCATTTGTATACCTGGATTCATATACAATAACATTTTGTATCTATGCAATTATAAGGAAAGCATCTAAGAAGAAGATGGCAGATACTATAGCTGACCCTTGAGGGCTGATCCCCTTTGCAGATCTGTTCAAACCTTAGATCCAATATTTATTCTGCTTTTCTACTCTGTCCTTGTTCTCAACATAAAGAGACAAACTTCTTGAAGCTGGAAGCCACATGTTGATAGACATGGTGATTTTTGTCAGACTCTACAGAAAAGTTAGGTTTTCCACATCCAGTTTTTTTCCCTTGTTTTTTTTTTTTATTGGGGCTGTTACACAGTCTCAACTAAAACCATGAACTCTCATTTTTAAATATTCTTTCTACAAGCAGGTGATAGCAACTTCACATCTCAGACAGAAACATTATGAGTAAGAACCTGGGTCAGGCACATGCATTTTGTTCAATCGTTTCATTGTGGATGATGAACCAAGCCAGGTGGGACCTTGAAAATACTGACTGATTTTTTTTTTCTGGGGTTTTGGCCAAACATGGAACTTTTAACGAAGTTCCACGAGCACTTTTAATGAGCACTTCTCTTGTGCTCCTGACTGAAAATTGCATTCTCAGAAGCAGCTATTAGGTGAGTTTGGGATCATGTTGAGTCCAACACAAGCTACTTCTGATTATTAGGATGAAAGTTCAGCTTCATAGGACAATTGAGCTTGGTCCCTGGGACTTCCCACTGTAACAAAGAACTGCCCAAATTTTAATAATTTTTTAATCAGTCCTGGCTCAAGCATAACCAGGTGATTTTGGTGTAGTTTTTACACGAAAACTCTAGTGAAGAAGGGTAATGTGTTTCGGTTTCAGTTATGGAGAAGAGCTGAGAAGAATTACTAACCAGGGAATATGCCTTTGAAATCCACTCTTTTTATTTTTTTTTCCCCCTGAAAAGAGATCTTTTCAGTCCTCTTGGTTTGTGTCTGAAAATCTCAGTGGCCTGAGAACACAAAGGAAATTGATTCAAAGACTTTGGAAAACTTTGCAAAGGGGCTGTCATTCGACTGGCTTCCTTTGTCAGGTGCCCAAATCTGATACTGCCCCATGGAAAGGGTATGAGGGAGACGGAACTTGCCCCTGACCCAGTTCCTTTTCAGCCCTGCCTCGGAGTGATTGTGCAAAGAACAATCCCTACCATAGTCAAATCCATAATTGTTCTGGAAAGTGTTTTCCCTGCGGTTTCTCCTAAGTTCTTTGTAGGTGAACTTTCCTCACCAGCCAAGGAACTGTCCAAGCTCCACGAGGTTAAATGATTTCCCCAAAGACTATTACATCTTAATCCAATTACAAAGCAATCTCATTTTGCTGAGTGCATTACCAAAATGTTTTCAAGCCTCCATTGTATGCATCTTTCTAGAAGAATAGTTTTATGTTCATCGAATTGAAAGAACTTCTTAAATGCCAAAATGATAGGACACATTGATATTCCTCAGGTCAAGCTTAGAAATGCAATTTAGGTTTACCTGGCAACTGAAAATATTGTTAAAACAGATTAATGCACTGCAAGAATTCAAATTATCTACATGGAAAAAATATAAAAATCTGTGTTGTAGGTTTAGAAAATAGATGGGCTTATAAAGTATAACCCCGGGTTATATAAAGTATAACCCGAAATTGATCAGCAAAGCCCCTCTATATTAATCCTAGTTAAAATATAACAGCCTAGGGAAGTTGTAGGGCCACAGATGCATCAAATAGAGATTGTTCCTGTAGGAGCTGAAAGAAGAGTACAAGTTTAAAAGAGCTCCACAGTTCCAGGAAGGCTCCCTCCTGAACACACGTGGGCAGCAACCTTAGGCACCTACCTGTGAACAAAGGTTGATCAGCAAGCCTGATGCTAACTGGACCCCTCTTTCTAGCCAAGTGAAAGGCAGCCACCTAGAGCTTTCACCAAGAGGTGCACATTGCCAGTGCTTGAAAGGGAATCACAGGTGACTGGTCTGTGCATGTTACTTTTCCTGCCCACTCAAGTAGATTGTCCTGCCCACTCAAGTAGATTGTCCTGCCTTGTGTCTCTGAATTTCTGCTAAAGGAGTGACCCCTGGGAGGTGACCTCCTTTAGACAAACTTGGTTTACGGTTCCCAACACCGACCCACACTGAGATGTGACCTTGGACCAACTACTTAAACTCCTCAGTGTTTTAAAAACAGTTTGCACAACACACATTTTACCCTTTCCAAGCCAAAAAGGGTATCTTTCCAACAGGATGTCCTTCTTCCTATTCCCAATGGACCTTCTTTTGGGGTCCCACCTCTTCACCTGAAAGACCCATCCAGGCAGCTGGTCAGCCTCTCTTGTGATCCTCCCTGGGCCCACTGCCCACCTTCCCAGCTCTCATTGTCTAATGCAGCACTGCCCAACAGAGAAATAATTCCAGCTACATAGGCAGCTTAAAGTTATTTTAGGCTGGGCAAGGTGGCTCACGCCTGTAATCCCAGCACTTTGGGAGGCCGAGGCAGGTGGATCACCTCAGGTCGGGAGTTTAAGACCAGCCTCACCAACATGGAGAAACCCCGTCTCTATTAAAAATACAAAATTAGCCAGATGTGGTGCCGCATGCCTGTAATCCCAACTACTCGAGAGGCTGAGGCAGAATTGCTTGAACCCGGGAGGCAAAGTCTGTGGAGAGCCGAGATTGCGCCATTGCACTCCAGACTGGGCAACAAGAGCAAAACTCGGTCTTAAAAAAAAAAAAAAAAGTTATTTTAGTAACCTTAGTAACTACCTTGAAAAATAAAAGCAGTTGAACCTTATTTCAACAATGTATTTTGTTTAACCTAATATATTAAAAATATTATCACTTCAAAATGTAATCAATGTTAAACAGTAGGTGAGATAGTTTACTTCTTTTTGTACTAAAACTTTTAAATACAGTGCGCCTTATACTTACAGCACATGTCAGTTGAGACTAGTCTACTTTCGACTGCTCAGCGGCGGCGTTCAGCCAGTGACTAGCATATGAGAAAGCACTGGGCGGGAGTAGAGCAGCAGTGTCCAGCTGTGCCTGCTGGCCCATAGTCACTGTCCTGTCGTATCTGTTTTTTGTTGTCGTTGTTGCTGTTGTTTGTTTGTTTTGAGACGGAGTCTCACTCTGTCACCCAGGCTGGAGTGCAGTGGCATAATCTACGCTCACTGCAACCTCTGCCTCCCGAGTTCAAGCGATTCTCCTGCCTCAGCCTCCTGAGTAGCTGGGATGACAGGTGTGACCCACCATGCCCGGCTAATTTTTTGTATTTTTAGTAGAGACAGGGTTTCGCCATGTTGGCCAGGCTGGTCTCGAACTCCTGACTTCAGTTGATCCACCCGCCTTGGTTTCCCAAACTGCTGGGATTACAGGTGTGAGCCACCGTGCCCAGCCCCTGTCCTATCTGTTTTAACTTCAGTGTGCTATGATGATATTTTAAAACCTAATAATGCCCTCTATCTACTGCTGAACTAGTAAAATAAATGTCCCTTACATTAATGTGAAAGGCCTCTTGTATTATCAGTAAGTATATTCATCTTTTTCTCCTCTCTGGTTTCTTAATCTGTGGTCAAGCTTTACCCCTAATTCACCTTAGAACATACTGCCCTCCATCCACCTCCACACCACCCCTTAGTTCCCTAGAAAGAAATGCGACCAGATCCCCCTGCCTGCCAAGACCCTTAATGACCCTCATCCAACATCCCTCCTTCACGGGACGCATCACCCCTTTACTGATGAACTCTCATCCAGTCCCTCAACGACAGCAGGAGCAGCGTGTTTCCTTGTGTTGTAGTTATTTATCTGAAACATCACAGCACCATGTACAGAGCCAGCTCTATGAGACCCTCCTAGAATGCCTAGTGCAGGGATTATGTGAAGGTGGACCCTGAATTAAAACCCTTTCCCTTTTCTCTTCTTATGCTATGTAGAAGGGATCCTAGTGCCCTATCAGTAGACTATCACCTAATTAGAGATTGATGAGCTAGCTTAGGGCACACATGGAGACCATGAGCATTTGCAATGAGTTTTAGCATATACCTGGACCTATCCATGGAATGGGCAAGGATATGTGGAATGGCTGCCTCATTAAAGACCTCTGGGCTTCTCCAGCTAAAGGCAGAAAACTGTTGTGTTTGATTGTATCTCTTTGGTTGCCTTGATAATCTAAAGCAATCTCAACTCATTTGATTTAGTCACTGAGAAGCCTGTCATTTTTCTGAAATCATTTGTAAGTTTTCACTGAAACTGGAGAGTTTTTCTTTGTTTGGCAGGATACATTTATAATTTCTTATACAATGAAAGCCCAGGTGAGAGGGGTCCAAGCAAGCAGATGGCACAGAAGCATTTATTGGGTGAGACGTACCTGAAATCACCTACATCTCCTTGTTGGCCTACGAAATGTCTGGCCTGCAGGGGCCTCTGGATGGGGGTGTGGGTGCTGGGTCTGGCCTCAGTCTTCCAGATGCAGGCTGTGGTCATCAGTCTGGTTCCCCCTCACTGCCTCTTTCCTCTGTTGTGAAGCTTAAGACAGAACTTGACACAGTAATTCCTGGCCTGACCCTGGGTGACTCAGTACTCATTCTCATCTTTCCCTCTCCCTCATGACGGGAATCAGGAGCAGATCTCCCTCACCCCCACCCTGTATAACCCTTTATTAGCTTTACTGTAAACAGATAAAGAGCTTTCTCTGGTGCATTTGGCTAAGTTTTCCTTCTGGTTTTTTCTTGTCAATGACACATGCTGTTTTATTCTTGATCCTAGCATATCTGAACATTTTGCACCATTCAGGAAAGAGAAAAGGGGAGCTCAGGCGAGAAATATAGTTTTCTTATTTATTAATTAATTTCTTATTAAGTTCAAATGTTGTCGATTCCTTACCTAAAGTCTAACAACTCTCCCCATTTTGCATCCAAGCATTCTCAATATTTGCTTTAGATAGCAACAGCAGGATGGCAAATGGACCCTAGATTCCCTCTGCTGAGTCAAAGGATGGCCCAGTAAGCAAGTACTCGATAATTATTAACAATAATTGAGAGAAAGATGGAATACGGAGAATTTGCCTTTTAGGAAATAGAGTGTTCAGGTTAATATTTTTCTAAAGGAAAGAAAAAGCCTGACAGAGCTATTCCCAGACTTCCACAGTTTAAATTTGGGCCAGCGGTCTAGGGTGTCTTAGGGGTTTGGTGGAAGGAGATTTCTGAGGGTAGCCCCTGCTCACATATAAACTCTTCGCCCAGGATTCCATGCAAGTAGTTTGTGTCACTCTCTTGCTTCAGGTATTTTTCTATGCAGACCAGGCTTTTCTTGCATCCTGATCTATTCTCAGAATGAGGAATAAAGGGACCCTAAACAAACACAGGTATCTCTCACCTCACAATAAATCAGAAGTTCAGTAACATAATGGGAATATCCTCTACCTTCAATTTGGGTTCAGATTTTATCAAAGCACTTTGCTTGTTTGCTGTGAATCATTCAACAAAGTTACCAATTTTGTTTCCTTTAGAAGGTAATGCCAAAGCAAGTTCTATTTGGTTGATTAATGGATTGTTTGATTACATGTTAATCACAGTGATCTTAAAGTTACTTCCTGCCATTGGGATAACTTCTGGGAGTAGGAGGAGTGGTCAGGATGTTTGAAAGTCACATAAGTCCATAGGCACATGTTCAGCCTCAGCAGCTTCTGTTCTGATGAGGGTCTGTGCAAAGTCCTTGAGGATGACAGAGCAAAGCCACTGGAGGATGGTTGACTTCAGGCTCTCTGCACTCCCTCCTAACAAGGGGGCTCTGACACTGGACACCTCATGATCAGGCCCCCAGGGCATGTGCTTCTCCCCAAGGGCAGCAGCATCTGACTGGTCATCCCTGAACCTTCGCTCCATTGCTTCATTGGTCCCAGTAGGAAGCTGAGCAGAAGCACCTGGTTTCTAGGAGCTGATGAGGGCTGCTGGCAAATGAGTGGATAGTTTCCCAGAAAAGTAGTGGTCAGCGATCATAACAGGGCACTTAATGCTTGGAGGCAGGGGGCATACCATTATTCCAATGAGCTCCAGGACCTCAGCAAAGTTGATGGAGGCAGTGGAGTGTTGGTGTTTTGACAGTGAAAGGAAGCAACACTTGCACCGGCCCATCTTGAACAACTAAAAGTTGTAGCTTCTCATCCCTGGAGAGGTCTCCCACTTCACCAGGCACTGTGCCAAGTTCTTTGTGTGTTCTATCTGGTGTACTCCTCACAATAAGCCAGCTGAGGCAGATATTGTCATTAACCTATGCTGCAAATAAGGAAACAGAATCTTACAGTAATCACTAAGTGACTTGTTAAATTCACAGCCAATCAAAGGCAAACCCAGAGTTTGAATTCAATTTATCTTTCTGTCTGCTGCTTATGCTAAAAATCTGCCACTATTTCCTTTCTCTTATTCACCTGTCTTAAAGCTTCAATTCAATCATCCCCTCTTCTGTAGAGTTTCTTTGATTTATAGAGAGGCCTTGGAGTTGAGCCTCTCCAGTCTCACTTCCACAATGGTACAGCAGTCAACTTGCTATGGTTAGACTAACCATAACTCTGCTGTTTTAGAGACTCTGAAGTCCTGGATACCTGGACTATATATTTCTGATGTGGGGATTGCTAGCCGCTAGTACCATACAGGTAATATACATATGATGAAAGGAGGAAAAAGAAAAACAGACAGAGGAAGGAAAGAAAGAAGAAGGGGAGGAGGAACAAAGGAAGGAAAAAAGCAGACCCTGTCATTCTTTTCATATGACTTAACCATAGCCATTTGCCTAAAAAGAATATTAATTACTTCTATTGTATAAATTAAAAAAACTAAAAGACAAATGAAGGTGGCCTGAATTTTTTCATTGTGTAAAAATTAATGGGACTGTATCATTAAATGACCCACAGGAAGAAGGTATCATACACCTATTCACAGAGAGTAAGATGTCAGAGAGAAAAAGATCTGTGTTTTCTATCAATAGCCAATTTCTGGAATTTAAATTTAATACATTTTAAGAACGATATCCTGAGACTTACATTATTAATGACCACATTTTCCTTATCTTGAACTAAGATAATAAAAATATGTAAAAAAAAAAAAAAGTCAATTTTCTAACCTGAAAACCTTTGGAACAGTCACCCCCAGCATAGAGTACGGTGCCAATACTGCTCAGTGAATTCTTGTTGAAAGCATGTGTAAATGCATGAATGTATGAATCCATAAGGAAATGAATCTCTCTGAACCTTTGTGATAAAACAACACTTAGGCAGTCAAACTGGAGATGAGAGTGGAGAACAAGATATAGTCGAGCTCCCCAAACAATTACCACATAGTAAGATAGCACTGAGAAAGACACCAAGAAGGGATTTTATTTTTAAAATAAGGAAGACTAAGAGATACAGAAGATAGATTGAGAGACTCCAAACACTCTCAGTGGCAGCTCTAGAAGATGAAAAGACAATGACACAGAAGCGAATAGTCTAAAAGTTAATGGTTATTTTCCAACTTAAAAGTTCTTCGTCTTCTGTAGGACATTCAATTTGAGTTTAGAGTGAGTTAAGAAAAAAATCCATATTGGGACATAAACTGGTACAATTTAGAACAGCAAGTTAAAGAAAAAAAAGTAAAAGTTATAAAAAATGTTTTGAAAAGAAATATCTGTAAGAATAACCGCAGACACATCGCTGGCAAATTGATGAAGAAATCAATGAAATATGCTCAGGGTACTGAGGGAGGAAAATCAATATTGAATGATGTTCTAATCCATGACCATTAGAATTTGTGATGCAATAAAGACATTTTCAGTCTTATTTAAGACAATTTACAAGCTTTCTACTTTGAAAGGGAGGACTACGTATTTAAAAAAAAAAAAAAGCAAAGTGCCTATGGAGGCATGGTGGGGATTACGAAACGATACCCAGTAAAGACCTTACTAACATCTATGTGTTCATATAACCAATTCTGTGTCTAAATTTGACTTTTGTGTATTAAACAGTTGTGGTTAAAATGCTAGACAACAGGTTGGGTGGTCCTTTAGTTAATAGCTAATGAATACCATGCTCCTTGTCCTATTGTGGAAGGAGGATGCAGGACCTAAATAATTTTTGACACTGTGGAAAAAATTTAGAATAAATCCTATTTATTTAAGTATGAATAAACTTAAAGAAAGTAAAAGAGAATTTAAAAAACTTTTAATATCATATAAGGTAATATTAGAAAAAATAAGGAAAGAAAGAAAAATAAGAAGGAAGGAAGAGAAAAGCTTTACTGCTAAAAATTATCAAGTTTTTAAATCTTCCTAACATTTCTCTCCAGTGGTTGTGAATTCCTCATGTTGTGAGATGGTGCTCTGCCCTCATAAGGAAGAAACCAGCTCTCACTTCACATCCTCCCTTGCCGCTAAGGTGCAAGCGTGTGACCTTGGCTCCAGCAATAAGCATATTTGAATAGGCATGAGTGAGGCTTCTGTTCAGAGTCCAGAAAATCTAAAAAGCAGGTGCTTTGCAGCATCCATTGTGGTGAGGGTAAGGGCAGAGACCTCCTCTGCCAGGCCAGCCAGAGCACCCAGGCCCAGCACTCTCAGTGTTATCTACAGGGGCTGTGCCCACAGCTCGGTGTTCCTCTGCTGGGGCAGTCCTGCTGCGCCACGTGGGTGCTCCACCGAAGGATGGTTCTCTGGCCTTCTGTGACACACTCTGATGGTCTCTAGTGTGCCTAAATAAGTCTCTTTCCTGCTTAAACTAGAATTGATTTGTAATGTATAGACAACAACTCTGAATGGCATTATGCATGGTGAGGAAAACACAGTTTCACCATGGTACTATAACAATTGATCCAGGCAGCATTCTTTGGTGGACACAGAAACTAATGAATGCGTTTGCTAAATAATAATATTTACATAAATTCAATGTTATTTGTTTTTTTACAACAGGATTAAAAACTTCAGGATGGGTTAACGTAACACAACCTTAACCAAGTGATCCAAGTTCATATCCTCAATAATAGGACAAACTGACATCATCTGCCTACAGTTATGACACCCTGAGAAGGAAACATCACTTCTTTAATATTCCTGCCAAAAGAAAAGAAAAGCATGACCTCATAACCTGAATTCAATCAGGAGGAAACATGCAACAAACCCAGATTGAGGAACATTCTACAAAGTAATTGGGCTGAATTCTTAAAGTCAAAATCATAAAAGATGAAAGCTGAGTAAATTTTCTGGATTAAAGGAGACAAACTGGACATGGCAATTAAATTTAATGTCAAATTCTGAATTGGATCCTGGCATATAAAAAAGAAATGTAGCTACGGAAAACATTATTGGGAAAATTAATAAAATTTGAACATGAAATACAGATTAAAAAATAGTATTGAATCAATGTTACATTTTCAATTTTGATTACTATACTGATACGTAAAATCCCTTTGTCTAGCTGAGAGGATGTACTGAGGTCATCAGAAAAAATTTTACAAATATATTGTTAATTTAGTCTCCACTCATAGCTGAGATTTTATCCTGAGGACCTTTTTAACCTAATGGAAATACTAGAGATGATAAACAAGTTTCTCTCCCAAATTTGAAAATTCTGGCTCTTCCGTATTCCCTCTAAATTCTAATTGCAAAATTCTCCATTCTTCCTCTAGCTCATCTCTTTCTTGCAATACCTTATTATACTTAGCTCTAAGAGCCAGCTGAACATTCAACATTCTGCTTCAAAGTTTAATTGTTCAAATCCAAAAGTTTATTAGGTACATTTGCTGTCTCCCAAGTTAGCATGCATGAGGGCTTTACAATTTGTTCTACCACCGCATGACATGGGTCACCGTAACTCCAGACTCCTCATTTTCCTCCACTTCCTCCAACGCTGACCACAATGCAATGACGGAATTTTAGATTTTTGTTATGGCAGCACCAGCACCCCAATTCTGCATAGCATTTCTGCCTTCATTACCTATTGTCATGATAATGGTGTTTTAGAAACTATCCCCAGATGCCTTAAAACAAAGTAAATTTGTTATTGCTCATGCATCAGTGGTTGGCTGGGCAGTTTTACTACTCTCACCTGGGCATCTGTGGTCAACTGCAGGTCACACCTGTGGTCAGCTGCAGGTCTGGTGAGTGCCTCTGCTGATGGAGCCTGGGCTGTCTGACATGTTTGGGGTCAGTGGCTGTGCCCAGTTTATGATGGTTTCAGTTGCAATGGCTGAGATAACTGGGCTCTCATCCACGGGCCTCTCACATCCCTCAGTCCCTCCACACATGTTATCACAGTAAATGCAGAGAGCCAAAACCCAGCAAGCCCAATTATGCAAAAAGGCACATGGAAATTTAGTGTACATTGAAGTGATTTTCTTCATATCCAATTGGTTAATGTAAGTCACATGGCTGAGTCCAAGGCAGAGTTGGAGAGAAGTAAAAATTATAGAACTGAAGGAGCGGATATGGGGAGACTTCTTAGGATCTTTCTGCAACCAACCTACCACATGGTTACCTGGTTTGTGATGAAGAAACCACTGATAATCAATGGGATAAGTCTTAAAATCACCATAGGTAGCGCTAGGTGAATCTGATATCTACATTGAAAAAATGAATTTTGAACTCTAACTTATGCCAAAGACAAAAATTGATTTAATTGGACCACAGAATTCAATGTGCAAGATAAAACAATAAAGCTTCCACACACGTCCCTGCTGATTTATTACCAGTCTTATGAGGGGAGTTGCCTTTTGAAAACACAGATCAGCTCATCAAGTCCCCTTCTCAGAAATGTGACATGGCCCCGCTGTCTTCAAAATAAATGTCAATCCTTTTATCGTTGCCCTTAAAATCCTTCTAAATCTTACCTCAAGCTACATCCCAAAAAGGACCTCCTCCCCTAGACATGCCAGGAGGTGCTCGCCCCGGAAAGCAGCTCTGTTTGCAGAATCGCGCACTGGCTCTGCACACTCCCACTCACTTTTCTGGCTGCTCAGCTTTCTACTCCCTCTTTATTGGTAAAATATAAATTGCAATTTCAGGACACATTTTTTTAAGTATTAGGCTTTTGAAACTTTCCAGAGTACACAGGCAAACATAACTCCCTCTCTTATGTGTCCTCCCAGAATTTTACTCAGAGTCACGTTGCTCACTGCTGTGCACTCCTGCAGGCACATCCCAGTGGACTCTGCGCTGCATCCCCAGAGTACAGCGTGTTTCCCGCCTCCCATTAGAGATCCAATACATATTTTTTTGAAAGAAGAAACTGATGGAAGAGAGGAAGCAAAAAGGAGAGGAAGGAAAGGGATAGGAAGGAGGGGAAGAAAGGGACAGGAAGGAGGAAAAGGAAAGGGAAAGGAAGGAAAAGAAAGGAAAGGGAACTTGAAATCCTACAAGGTCTCAAAGTCAAATAACATGTAAGTCAATTATCACAGAAAATAAAATAACTGCTACAAGAGCAAGTTACTGGGCCAAATCTGTCACTATTACAACATAGTATGAGTGTGTTCATTTTTGGTCATTGTAATCATTGTTGCTTTGGTTATAGTCATCTATTTTATAATTCGTGGTGTCCATTTAGTTATCTTTTGTAAAAAAAAAAAAAATGTACTGTGCATGTGTGTGTGTGAGAGACAGAGAGAGAGTTTTTCACAAATGGAAAATAAAGATACAATTTGGCTTTGGGAGAAATGGAAATTTATTTTAATGCCTGTTGACATTTATTTCACTTTGATAACCATATTATCTCCCACCCTTAATTTTAGAGATTGCTAGGAGGAAAGATGTTGTATTCTTAATAGATCAAGTAATTTAACTTCCAATAATAGTTTAAGCTAGATTTTCCACCCTGCTGTTGTTTGAACGTTTGTGTCTCTCCAAGATTCATGTTCATACTTAATTCCCAATGCAGTAGTATTAAGTTGTGGGGTCTTTATCAGGTGATTAGGTCATGAGGGCTCTGGCCCCATGAACGGGATTACTCCCCTTATAAAAGGATTCGAGGGAGTCTGTTCATCCCTTTTGCCATGTGAAGACATAGCTAGAAGGTGCCATCTTTGAAGGAGAGTACGCTTTCACCAGACAATGAATCTGCTGGTATCTTGGTCTTGGATTTCCCAGCCCCCGGAACTATGATCAGTAAATTTCTATTAGTTATAAATTTCTCAATCTAAGGCATTTTGCTATAGCAGTGTGAAAAGGCTGAGACACACTGATTCTTTTACTTTTCATTGTCATCAAGGGGAAAAATATCTTTTAAAAGCAGTGGAGAGTAACCATCCAGTGATCTTTCTAGACCTCATGGCTGATGTTGGCTCGATGACCCAGAAGAAATGCTTTGAACCAACATTAGTTTTATGCTTAGGGCACACCCATAGGAACCTATTATATTTGCAACTGGTTACACTTTAATCAATCCCAGGCAGCTGAAGTAAGTCACACAGTTTACATCTCTTGCTTAACATAAGCTGAGATATATTTCCTGGAATATTATTAGTCCTGAAGTGATTTTCCAGGCAGCCAATGCCAAGGTTTATTTATTTCTAAAGAAGTCTGAATGTTATCAATATTTGACTTTGCTAATAAGATATTTGAAGAATTTCCTTATTTTTTCTCTTTGCATATGATTTAAATAGAGTAAAAGCCTAATATTTTAGAATCACATGATAATTTATATACAAATTAGATTAAGGTTACCTTACCAAATTCATTTGTTATTATTCAAATACATACTGTTTTACTGGTCAAAGGTTTAGATTCTGTTCCTTCTAATTGATCAGTTTGATTGCTTTGCTGGTACAGAAGCTGCCTCTGCGTGAGTGTCTGCATTGTAGATTTCTGCAGAGGAGCAGATGAGCTATAGATCTGCCAATTTGGCTCACAGATCTCCACCCCTCCTGCCATGCCAGCTCCTTCTTTACTTTTAGGTGCACTTCAAACACAGCATAAAGGTGGTTTGGAACTCAAATAAAACAGAACTTTGTTGAAGCTGTTAGCAGAAAAGGCAATATTTTATAATTTGGGCATAGACTCAATGTCAATTTCCCAAAAACTGTAGCAAAATTCTACTTATGAAATGTAATCAATAATTGCCTAAAAACATTCTGTTGTACTTGGAGAATGTGTCTGTCTTCTAACATGGTGTTTTAATTTTTAGGATTGCTGTTTTAGAGAATTGAAGATCCTTCCTCTTCAAGAATCTGAAATCTACCATGATCTTTGCATGTAGCAAAACACAATGGGATGTGGTCATTTAAGAGTGCTGTGAAGGCAGTGTGTGTACATAGTCATTTAAGAGTGCTGTGAAGGCAGTGTGTGTGTACATAGAAGCCCAAGAGGCTAAAATTGGGTGGAGAAGGAGAGAAAGTTGGGTAAAAAATGAAGTCATTATAGTCGGGTGGACAGATACTTGATCAGTGGGCCAGACACACCACCATATGACCACGGCAAAGCGGCAGACATCACTCCATCCTTGGTCCCACATTTTAAGAGATAAATAGCAATAACTGCATATTTGTTAAGGGATAATCCTACAAAACAGGCACATCGACTTGGAGGTCGTAGATGAAAGCTAAGTAACTATAGAGCACTAAATTTTTAAATTCCAACCCATAGACAAATAGACTTCATATTTTACATTAATCTGATGTGGAATGAGAAACGAGCTCAAGTGACATTTCAATTTATCATAGCTAATCATATGAACATTATTATATAAATGGGGATTCTAAAGCACTAGGTTTTAAAAAACCTTAAAGGATAGTTTTAAAATACCCTCAAAAATGTACAAAGCCATGCATGCAAATCCTTACATCTCCCAATTTCTTGCTGAAATGTCAAAACCAATGCAACATGAAAAGAGATTATCGAATTTGTAAAATATAAAGAGGGTCTAGTTATGTGCCTGAAACGTGGAGCAGCTTTGGCAGAAGACTGAGCAGGCACAACCTACTGACTATTGGGAAGCCTCTGTAGAAAGAGGGGCAGTGCCTCTCAGCCCCCGAATTTCCAGGGCTCATAAGAAGGTCTTGGATCCAGGTGTCTGAGGACCAAACATGAGCTGAGTGAGCAGAAATTCTTCTTGGTCATGTTCACCCAGGTTTGGGGGAGGGTACACTCAGTCCATCACCAAAGGAGTGATGTCAATTGTTAATGTCTTTATCAATGAATGTAAGCAAACTAAACTGCTAAAAATACAAAAATACTAAATACCCTACTAAAAATACAAAAATTAGCTGGGTGTGGTGGTGCGCACCTGTAATCCAAGCTACTCAGGAGGCTGAGGCTGGAGGATCTCTTGAACCTGCGAGGTGGAGGCTGCAGTGAGCCTAGAACATGCCAATGCACTCCCATCTGAATGACAGAAGTGAGACCCTACAAATTTAGAGAGAAAATAGAAAAACTTAATACATTAAAACCACCATACTAACCCTGCCATGAACACAAAACAATATGGAAGAAACAAAGCATTCTGGGAAATAAAAATCTGACTTCCAAAGTTTAAAATGTAATAGAAGTAAATAACATACAAGCTACCACAGAAATCTAATTAATGAATTAGAAAGTTAGTTTAAAAACCTCCTATTATTTAGAGAAGAGGTAGAAAATAGCTTTCATCTTGTGCACCAATTATTACTGATTGATAGTGGTTGCCTATGTTAAGAAAGATTCTGAGGTACTGCTTGGGTACCAATTCCATGGTTTGACTCTTGAATTTCAATTAAAAATCACTGAGGGACTATTTAATATAAAGAAAATAAAACCTACATCTACTTGGAATAGACAATTTTCCTTCAAAGAAACCAGAATCAAATTGGTTTAGATGTCTGTGCAGCCATGTTTACCTAATTCTAAGGGAAAATGATTATGACTCTTGAGTTCAACACTCAACTAACCCTCATACATGTCAACAGCCAAAATAAATTAAAAATTAAATAAATAACATAGCAAATATATCATTTAATACCTCTTTTAACACACGAATTTTTTTTAATTTTTTTTATTATTATACTTTAAGTTCTAGGGTACAGTGCACAACGTGCAGGTTTGTTACATATGTACGCATGTGCCGTGTTGGTTTGCTGCACCCATTAACTCGTCATTTACATTAGGTATTTCTCCCAATGCTATCCCTCCCCCATCCCCCAACCCCACAACAGGCCCCGGTGTGTGATGTTCCCCGCCCTGTAACACACGAATTTTTTTAAGTGAAGCAGGATAAAGAAATCAATCAAGAGGAAAGGATGGTACAGAAGACAGATATCTGACAAATGGACAACATTGAAGCATTTATTTAAACAGAAACAATTGCCATGAATGTATTTTTGAAGCTTAATGCAAATACTTTTAAAAACATTCTTGCTTTATACTTAAAATTTAAATTTGCACTGAAATGTTATATGACCTCACTCCAAACTCAGAAATGGTACCTGCATAAAGGAAGAAGAGTAATACTCATCCAGGAGGTATTATTTCACTCTTGATGTTAATTAAGAAATCGAGATTCAACTATACGTTCTTTCAGAATGTGAGTGTGAAATTGCAGAATGGAAAAGCTTTTCAAAAAGTCCTCCAAGGAAGGCTGAGGCTTCCGCCGGGAACGAAGAACCAAAACGAAGGATATGGAGTGAGGCGACAAGATGGCTACCGCATACGATTTGAGTTCTAGCTGTCAACGTCCCGATGAATTCTTTCTTTTTAGAGGTGCTTTCCCCAGGCAATCCTTGGTCAGCCTCTCCGCAAAAGAAGAAAACACCCATGTCAGTGACACTTCCGGTGATTCTTTCTGCTGCCTTCCTGGAATAAAACTAAATTAATCCATCCTTCTGAGGAGACTCTTTTCATGTGTTTGCTGATGTGCATTTAAACGGCTTCCTTTAAAATTGTTTTTTTAATATGGATGTTTCAGTGACCAAAAATAGAAGAGTTTGGTTTCTTCTACTGCAAAGAACATGTTCACTTTGTGGACAGCAAAATGGTTGAGCTTTTTATAAACTCCCCAGACCACCTCCAGCCATTTGTGCAAATCAACACGGGGCTAAACTTGGAAACCTGATCTAATAATAATTCAAAGTAAAATAATTAAGAAATAAGCATGGTTGTAAATTATAAGTAAAATGAAATATGTTCATTTTAATTTAATGTAGAATTTGTTGAATATTAATGACACATATTTACAGAAACTGAATTGGAAACACAGTAATTATAAAAAATGGGAAGAGAGAGTTTTCCTTTTTAATCTAATATGCTTAGTCAATGTCTTAAAGGTTGGCAAAGTCAACAGCTGCAGACCTAAGGTGGCTGGCAATCTGCCTATGGAACTTCTAGAGACAAAAAGAAATTACTTACTATTTAAGCACCAACCAATGGGGCTTTGGGAAAAGATGATTCCAGGCTCTGACTCCCCCTGGGACCCTCCTAAGCCTTCCCAGGGTGCTCAGGCAGAAAATGCAGAGAGCACTGTGCACCAGGATGTTGTTAAAATAATTTAAAAATACAAGCCCCAGGAAGCTGTGAATTGGGAGAGGAGTTACACACTGATAATAAATATTTTTGTAAAGCTTAACAGAAGAAGAAAAACTGCCCTGGGAACAAAACTGACTACAATTTCCCCTTTTAATTTTAATATTGATCAAGTAAATTTGCAAAATCTGAGAATATATGCCCAGCTAAGTGTACACTAGGTGTACATGAGCATGTGTGCACATACAGAGGCACATGGGAAACTTCCCATGCTACGGGAGGCTTGACGAGAAAAATGAGAGAATAGAAAGTGGATGAGACCATGAAACATGGCCATTGTGGGAGAAGAGGCAGTTGGACTGAACGAGACAGATACTACCTAGGCTATGGAGCTTCTGTCAGTTCTGGAGCAAGTTAGCTCTGATCTGGATTTGAACTCGCTACTCTAAGGCACATTATATATATATGTGTATATATATATACATGCACACTCATATATATGTGTGTATATATATATGTGTGTGTATATATATATATATATCTCTACAATTAAATGTGCAGCCAGATGTTAAATTTTGTTTTTTCTGGTCTCACCTGAGTCATCAAAGCTGAGAAGAACATGTGTCAATCATACCACATTCTGAAAAGAGATGCAGAACTGTGCATACAGTACATGTGGTGGCCCAAACCTGGTTCTGAGACTATTCACTCATGTCCAGAGTATAATAGAGAATGTTAATGATTTACAGTGAGAAAAAGATTGACGATTTATCAGGCAAAGTTATTGGAATGCTCTACCTTCCTTTCTCACATCAAAACAAACAAGTGTCTTGGAGAGAAAAAATCAGAGAGCAAAGGTGATCTGCTGGAATGAAGACTCACATCTATCTCCCTACCCTCACCCCTGCTGGGAGCTTTCTGAGCTGCAGAAGCTCCCTGCGAAGCCCTAGGGGAGTTCTCTGGGGAGAGCATACAATGTGCACCTCCCAGAGCGTGTAGGAGACCAACATTGACATTAGACTCTCATCTGGGCAGGTAGGAGCAGCCCCTGTTGGCCAGCTGGGGGGAATTCTTGTGCCGGTGGTTGGGGCATGACACTGACCTGTCCCATGGCCCAAGAAGATCCTTTCAGAAGTAGCTAGGATTGCATCATGTAGAAGGCCCTGCCAAGAGCCCTATCTGCCAGGGGATGCAATTCTAGCAGAAAGGAACTTTGGGGTATCCTGGAACAGAAGGCACAGGGTGCCACAATCAAGCATAGGAGCAGAGCTCAGATTTTGCCAGGGAACCACAGGCTCAGAGTGGACAGCAGGTCTGTGAGGTTTCTACAGGTACCATGAGAGAGACAGAGACAGAGCCAGCATGCCCCACTCCTTGCCAGGAACATGGCACTAACCCAGATAACTGCTGCCTCATCCAGAAAGACTTTCTAACCCTTTATGTCTCCACTTTCCAAGTCTGTCCTCCACCCAAAAGGAGGAGAGAGGAAAACTAGGCAGGCTGGCATCCTCCTGCTCCAAATTGTCAAGCTGGTGATAGTCTTTCCATAAGGAAAGATGGATGCCTTGGGTGTTATGAGAAATTGAAACAGGAAACAGTCTCAACTTTCTAAATTGCTAAAAAATGAGCATGTCCTACTGAAACTAATGGAAAAGATGGGAAACCTGTTTGACAAAGTGTTCAAGGGTGAGACGGGAGATTTAAGAGGCTAAGAATGTGTCCAGAGGTGAGGGAAAAGACAGTGAAGTTAATTTCTTGTTTATGAATGGAAGTAAAATGTGCACCGTGCTCATTCCCTAATGTGGGGTAATCATTCATAAGCATATCTGCATTTGTCTTCCTTAGGTTCTTAACAATTGTCCCTTCTGCATAGTGCTATAGTTGTCGTGGGTCATGCCTATGGCATTAGGGTTTTAGCGCTCACAGTGGAGAACACAGGAGAAGGTCATCCTTGCCCAAAGACTTGCTCCAGCCTGTTTGCTCCACATTTAGCAGGCATAAACATATAAGAGATCAACTAGGTTGTTGACTAAGGAGGAAAATTCCTATCATAAAGAATAAAACAAGCTGGGCATGGTGGCTCATGCCTGGAATCCCAGCACTATGGGAGGACAAGGCAAGTGGATCAATTGAGGTCAGGAGTTCGAGACCAGCCTGGCCAACATGATCAAACCCCGTCTCTACTAAAAATACAAAAATTAGCTGGATGTGGTGGCAGGCACCTATAATTCCAGCTACTCAGGAGGCTGAGGCACAAGAATCGCTTGAACCTGGGAGGCAGAGGTTGCAGTGAGATGAGATGGCACCACTGCACTTCAGCCTGGGTGATAGAACAAGACTCAGTCTCAAAAAATAAAAAAATTTTTAAAAAAATGAAAGAATCAACACTTCAGAGCAAATTATAGATATGGGAGTGGAAGGGGAGTATGTCAGAAATACCTTCAAGGATTCACGTTGAATCACTGACAGTGGTAATATCATTAAGAAAATTGGAAAAAATCTATAGGGAATCTGTTTGGAGAGGCCCCTGACAAAGCTTTGCTTATATGTGTTTACTGATGCCATGGATATCCAAGCAGATGATAGGAGCAGAAGGTTAAAGAAGTTAAAGGTCAAGGAGTAATCCAAGGAAAGAAAGAAATAAGCCAACACTTAACCCATGTTTGAAGCTTGGGTGGTGAGAGAGAGAATGCGCTTGTAAGTTTAGGTCCTGTTCGTCATTAAAAAAGCTAGACTCATATTAATGTGTCAAGTGTTATAAATGTTATGAAGAAAATTCTACAGGAACACAAATGAGGAAGTGATTCCTGCTGGGTGGGAGGCAGTCAAAATTTAGCCGACTCTTGAAGGATGGATGACAGATATGAGGATAGACCTCAGGAGGGAGCTTCCAGCAGAAACTGTGATGTGATGCCAGCTGTAAAGGCAGGAAGCCCGGGGTGGCTCATGCTGCCAGTCTCTGGGGTCTGAGGAGGGCAGACAGAAAAGCAACTTGGTGGGGATAGGTGTCACCAGATCAGATGGGAGACAAGGACTTGTATCTGGTACTAATTTTTGTGAAGTAATGGGTCTGTTTGTTTATGGTGCTAAGATAGGCAGAGGGCTTTGATGAGAACTGAAGGTTTTTTGGAACAAAGCAACAAAGATGATAAGGATGATAGCTGGGGAGATGAAGAAAGAGTCCTCCTCCTCTCCAGAAGGGTTTCTGTGGGAGCTCATGGCAGTGGGATCTCATGGCAGAGTGATAATAAGAGCACAGCCAGCCCTGTGGCAAAGGGGAAGGGCGAAGGAGAGGCACACAGGCTCAGGGACAGATCAATTGCCAGGCGAAGGAAACCAGGTGAAACTGAAGACAGCTCTCAGTTGTTGAGCCTAACGTGATTCCTCAGAATCACGTTAAGGAGCATGTTAAGAAACAACAAGCAAAGACTCGGTCTCGTATTGGACATGAATACAAGGCATTGCTAGGACACCTAGATGCGCACCTGGAGTCAGCTGAACGAAGGTAGAGAGAGAAAGTTGAGATTGCACTTGAGACGGGAGAGTTGAAGCCATAGACCTGAGATGGGTGGTTCTCGGACTTCAGCCCACTGCAGCAGCACCTGGAGGGCTCCTTACAGCACAGACTGCTGGACCCACACCCAGAGCTTCTCAGCCAGCAGGGCTGGGAGGAAATTGGCACTTCCTGTACGGGAGATACTGGTGCTGCTAGTTTTCTGGGGACCACACTTTAGAACTACTGCCTTAAAAGTCACTGAGGAGGCAGTGGCTCAAAGTGTGGTCTCTGGACAACTAGCAGCACCAGTTCTTTCTATGGGGAAAGAACTGAAAAGAACTGAAACAAAAACAGGCCCCCGCCCTCAAGAGGGGGGAAAAAAAAGTCCTCTTCCCCTGAGAGTCTGGTTTAGTTGGCCTGGGCCCAGATGATGTCATTGGTATTTTTATTGCTCTCCAGGTGGTTCTGACATACTTCCAGGGTTGAGAAACACTGATTAAGGAGGAGAAAAGAAAGCAATTTATTTAAAAATTTTTAAAAGAAACAGACAAAAAGCCCACTTTTTTTTGGCACTGATCTAATTCTCTTTTCTTTCCTCAGGAAAAGCAGTTGAAATACCATTAGTTAACAGATTGTCCAATGAAGTCGATGACAACTGTGATAAGAAATTACTCACTATCACAGCGTCTCCAAGAGATGAACAGTGGATGATGCTTCCAAAGCACAGATGTCCCTGTCCTCCTCAACCTTCTTTCCCCAGAAAGATGTCAACACTGTGGAGATTGTGCCGTGAAGACACCTGGTGTGGCATTGCAATAGATGAAATATTAAGGGCAATTCAACAATTTTCTGGACAAATACATGGATTTAACTTGAAGTTGAATTTAATTTGACTTCAAGAAAAATTATACTTCTGGTCCTCCTATGATCATGTACTAAGAATTATTTAACTGCAGATACAATTGTTATCTTTAGAGCTAGAAGGCCTCATTTTAGAATTAAAATGAATGGCAACCCAGACAGATAAAGTCGAGTCGTGATCATCCCACTGCAGAGGCAGAGCCAGTTCTGGCCATCCCCTGACCACCCTAACACACTCCAGGTCTCACACATTTAATCTCTCTCTCTGCCAAGGGAGTTTTTTCTTTCCATTTATTCTTAGAAACAACTAAGGGAGTTTTAAGTTAAATACATGCTGCCAAATTGAATCCAAGGAAACTAAAGTCAAATGCATTAGCAAACACTTAATGTCCTCTCCATTTTGACATTTCTCCCTCAATTCCTATTTCTGAGTAAGGGCTGTTCAGATGAATAAAAACACATTTTCAGAAATATGAGCTCATAAGACCTACAGGCCTGTGAAGTCGCAGACCGTGCACTTTCAGCAGTCAGCAATTCTGCTGGGTTGAATTGGCATGTTTCAAACTACGTATTTTTGTTAAAAAAAAAAAAAAAAGAGTGTGTAAATGCATTTACAAAATAATTTGTACTCTTTCCCAGTAATTTATAGTTGCCTTCACAGTACCCAGTTCCTGATTTCACACCAAGCCCTTGCTGAGGATATAAGAATAATAAAAAGGGGAGCCCTGGCTCTTCCTCTCCTTTAGTGTCTTTCCTGGAAGTGGACTGCGAGAAGAGCTTCTTCAGCCACCTTCTGCCTGCAGACAATCTCCATGAGTTTGCTTTAGAAGAAGGCTTCAATTTGAAGAAAGTCAAATAAAACAAGGTAGACTATCATTCCCATAGATACAAAAGAAGGTGAACCCAGATTCAGATCCTAAGTCAGCCATTCTGCAGGGAACTCTTAGGTGTCCAGGTCAGAGGCTCTATTCAAACTGCCTCATCAATATTGGTTCCTCAGTTGTTGCAAATATACCACACTCATGTACGTTGTTAATAATAAAAGGGGAACTGTAGAGGAGGGGGTGGTGTATACGAGAACTGTGTACTTTCTGTGTAATTTTTCTATAAACCTAAAATTGCTCTAAAAATAAAGTTTATTCAGAAACAAAAAAATTAATCATCTATCCTGAGTAAATATTATATAATATTTATCTACGTTTTTACCTACTTCTTCAAATGTGCTGACCTTTACTGAAAATCTTTTATTCATTTTGAACATTCTTTTCACTCCATTGAAATGCAGTCCTCTCAGTAATTTTGTTTTGTACTGTATACCCAGTGTATCCTACATCAGCAAAAGCTTTAGAGTAAGTTTCCCAGCCTACCAACCCCACTAAATGCCCACATGCTGAGAGCATAGTACAATAGTCTCTTTAACATCACAGGTTTCAACTGCACAGGTTCTTATATGTGGATTTTTTTTTTCAATCAATATATTGGAACAATTTTGGAGGTTTGCAACAATTTTTAAAAACTCACAGATGAATTGTGTAGCCTAGAAATATTTTTACAATGACAAAATGTTAGATATGTTATGAATGCACAAAATATACACATTAATCTATTGTTTATATTATCAGTAAGGCTTCCAGTCAACAGTAGGATATTAGTGATTCAGGTTTTGAGGAGTAAAAATTTATGCATGGATTTTTTTTTCTATGCAGAGGTTGGCTCCCTTAATCCCCTCCTGTTCCAGGGTGACCTGTACACACTTATTTCTCTCTCTCTCACACACACTCACACACACACATGCATCCACACACAGGCACATCCACATTACCAGAGGCCACATCAAAGAAACTTAAATGGAAAATCTCAGCAAATGGTGTGAGGTGGGATTCTGGGATTTATTTTAAAAATAGTATTGAATGTTGTGTATGTGATAATTCAAAGAATAAAATGGCTAACATGGAATGTGGAAAGGCATATTAAACGAATTCATTTCAGCCTATTTAACTGGAGTCACAAGAAGGAATTTTTAAAGACTGCTCGTATGTGCCCTTTTTTATCAACCCTAACATAATGGAGATAGAATTTAAATTTCTATTAGATTCCACATTTCACAGTTGATTGTAAAGTCAGACTCCTAAGTAGCGGCTCTGTAGACTCAGCTCTCTCTTTTTTTCTAAGATGGGATTTCTCTGCTGATCAGGTCATTGTGTTTGCAATTGATCCTTGGAGACAGCGACATCTGCAAAGCTTCCATGCCACGGTGGTTCCACCTTCACAAGTATCCTTCAAAGGCATCCTGCAACCACCCCATCCATCCAAGTACTCAGTTGTAGGATTCAAAAGCAAATTGCAGGGTTTGCTGCCCGGCAGAGAAGCATAGACACAAAGCATGAGAGAGCAAAATCTATGAGTTGACCATATTATAAACACAAATAGATATATGCAGAAAATAGGCAATAAACTTAAACAATAGGACTATGAGTAGACATAGCAAGTGCTGGGTAGAGATGACAGTTTTGTGTCCTGTTAGAGCTAAGTCAGAAAGCTGGGTCGAAGTGAATGTGAGGGAGCAAAAGGCCATTAAAATATTTAAGGAGCAGCTCCAATATTTTTAAAACGTGAAGGAAAACTTGCAAGCAATCTCCAGGGCTGGAGGGAGAGAAATGCAAAGCCCCCTCAGCCTGCTCCACAATTATCTTTTGCATTCCAATAACTGACATGCTGCTGAATGTTATGACTATTTGTTTATTGTTGACTGTTCTTGGCACTGCTCAGTGTAGCCAAAGATTCCTTGCCTACAATAAAGGCTTGCTCAGACAATAAAACACGGAGAAAGAAAATTGTCCTTGAGAATAAGGGCATTTCAGAGGGAAAGGAATTCCACCAGAGGCAAAGAAACCCCCGTCCACCACAGAATTCGAGCTCAATATCTCCTATGTCTATCTGTGAAAGCCGTCATGGAACCCCAGGGCAGAAGGGGGTGGTACACAATGGTTTGTATTGTAATCCCCTGTTTTCAGACACATTTTTCTGAAAGCATAAACTTTGCTGGCTAGGACTGTATAAACCTAGCAGGATTTTTTACTTTTTCTTGGAAGGCATTTGTCTCCCAGCATCATAAAACTTAACAGTCTGCTTTTCATGGTAAAAGTGTGACCTTGTAGTCCCTAATTCTAAGTGTGTATGTGTACAATGTATAATTTCCCTTTGTTTCCTCTGAATTCTCCCTCTCCATCCTTTGTCAGTCTAAACGGGCTTTCGTCTCTAATTTCTCTCTTTATTTTCTCCAGCAATGTACTAATTTTGCTTCTAGATTACCACTGTGCCTGATTTTGAGGTTGCCATTTTAATTTTAGCATAATGCTTGGATTTATGAGAATCATCAAAAAGGCAAGATCACTGGGCTCATTGCCCTTCCTGGGACCCTCTTTTCACTTTGGTGTCTGCTGTGTTAGTGATTTGATATCAGACCAATCCATGAACCCTTCGTTTTAAACCAGGAGCCTAAGGGAAATAAATAATGCCACCAGAGAGAAATGAGAACCCAAAAGCTATTATTAAAATGAAAACATACTCTCTCCTAGACCTGGCAATCTGTACTAAGACATTCAGATTGTGTATCCAAATGTTATTCAGCCCACTCATAGCCATATTCCTTTGATGGCACTAAGGTAGTACTTAAAAAGGAGCAGGTTCCACCTCAGAATCCCCAGCATCATCCCAGATAATCAAGACCATGCATCGTCTTCAGGGATCCTGTTTCCCTGGCTGCTTCTCACCCCTGAGCCTCACTACTCCACTGTGCCCTTCACTACTCTGTCACTAACATGCAGAAACAATGTTTTTCTTTCCAGTGCCTTTAAAATTTGGCCAAATTCTCCACCAAACTTCAGGAATTATTTATTGCCTAACATCCTGTATCCAGAACAACCACCGAACATGTGTTTCAGTGAGCTGAATATTCTGGCCCAGCCCTGCTGAGTCATGCCTGAATGACCATTTTTTAAAATGCCAAAGACGAGGAAAGATAAAACACTTCTAGGGCCATTTTGAGAGCTTGGCCTTGCAACCCTTCTCAGCCTCCTCCGACCCTTCTTTCTCTTTCCCTTATGCTCTGTGCTCTGCCTGTGTCTGGGCAGCCTCCTTTTTGACACTGACACAATTCCACGACCCAGGACATTGGCCTTTCTCCCCGCTGCCCAGGAAAGGAGGGGACACCTGGAAGTGCCTATAAGGCAGCTCTTCTAAGGTGGAGGGAGGTGGGAGGAAGCAAGGTGGATCAAAGATCCCTTCCCTCCCTCTCCAGAATTTTCTGAGGTGCGATCCCTCCCTTCAGCTCTCCTGGAGAAGTCCTATGGACCATAGGGACACCTGCTGAGAGGCTGGTGGGTCTCCTGGGGGCTCCTGGAGCAGGGGCAATGCTGGACATCACACCACTTCTGCTTCACAGTATTCTTGTCTCACCTCCCTTCTCCTCCACCCTCACCACCTCATGAAGGACTGCCACCTACTTCTTACCCCAGGCTCTGCTCTATGGGGGACGAAGGCTGGCTGAAATGTCCTTTCTGCAAGATATGAAGGTCAACCTTGGAGAGCTCCAGGGGCATGAGCATTGAGCTGTCCAGCAATGTAGAAACGTGCACACTTCTCTGAGCTTCTGTGTGTCCCAACCTGTTGTCGAGTTTGGGGTGGAAAAATGGTGACCGACAATGAAACAGGAACCTCACAGCCTGTCAGTCACCAGGAAGGCAAGTGAACTTCTCCTCTGAGGAGAGGAGAGGAGAACCACCTGTGTGGCCTCTTTCTCAGGTTTAACTTCATTGGAATAAAAGCTGCATATGGCACTGCATATTGATCAGGATTCTCTAGAGGAACAGAACTAATAGGATAGATGTATTTATAAAGGGGAATTTATTAAAGAGTATTGATTCACACAATCACAAGATGAGGTCCCACAATAGGCTGTCTGCAGCTGAAGGGCAAGGAAGTCAATCCAAGTCCCAGAACCTCAAAAGTAGCGAAGCCAACAGTGCAGCCTTCAGTCCGTGGTTGAAGTCCCAAGAGTCCCAAAGCTGAAGAAATTGGAGTCCCATGTTCATGGGCAGGAAGCATCCAGCACAGGAGAAAGATACAGGCTGGGAGACTAAACCAGTCTAGTCTTTCCATATTCTTCTGCCTACTTTTATTCTGGCCATACTGGCAGCTGATTAGATTGTGCCCACACAGATTGAAAGTGGGTCTGCCTCTCCCAGCCCACTGACTCAAATGTTAATCTCCTTTGGCAACACCTTCACAGACACACCCAAGAACAATACTTAACATCTTTCAATCCAATCAAGTTGATACTCAATATTAACCATCAAGCACTGTGACATCCAAGTATTGATCCATTGAAATTCAACCCTTTTGGACAAAAACTCACTTCCTGGTTATAGCCCTTTCTTCATGCACAGCTCAGGGAACAGAGGAGGCCGGTGAGAGGGTGTCTCCAGGAGGAAGATGCCCTGGCTCTAAGCTTCTTCTCTGAAGCTGGGGCTCAGTCAAAATAAAGTGGTGGTGATGGTCCTGCTGGCTGGGTTTGTGCTGCCAGGTGTTTTGCCACGTACGAAGAAATACAGAGAGGTGTACCTATAGAACAACCCAGTCAGATTTGTTTCCAGCCTGAAATCTCTGGGGACAGGCCTCCAGACTGTTTTGTATTCATTGCGTTTTCCTTGTCCCCTTTATATTCTGGTGAGTCCCTCAGATCCAGATCTTTCAAGATTCAGTTTTAATGCCCTTCCATGGACAGGGTTCCCCAACACCTTCCTGTTCTATTCTGGTGGCATTGTTGCCATCACTGTTGTGTGGATGGAGGTCCTGCCTTCTGCCTTCCTTGCTGTGTTGTCCTCCTTTCTAACGTGCCATTATTGTCCCCTATCCTGCACTGCCTGAGCTTATCACTCTGGCATGGATGGATTTTTAATCCCCCTTTGCTCCTGGTGGATGCAAAGTTACTTGTGTCAAGTAAATGGTCTGGATTAAATTAAGAGTCGAAGAGTTTTTATCTATTCCTGACAGTGATGTCATCTGTCACTTTTTAATGTAGTTAAATATCTTACCCTTTTGTTGTTAGGGAGATGCTGAACTAAATCCATGATCACTGTCCATATCGACAGAGGTTCTGGGGAATCACATTGACAGCCACACAACAGTACTGGTGCTCAGTGAAGGGTAGCCACATGGGAGCAACTTCACAGAACATTGTAAACATAATGTCACTCAGCAGAAACAAGTTGCCTTATTGGTATGCAAGTCCCCATGCAATGGACTTAATTATGTCTCCCTGAAATTCATAAATTAAACCCCCAATCTCCAATATGATGGTATTGGGAGGTGGGACCCTGGGAGATAATCATGTTTACACGGGGTCCCGAGAGTGGGATTCTGATATGTTTGGATTTGTGTCCCTGCCCAAATCTCATGTCCAATTGGAGGACAGACCTGGTGGGAGGTGATTGGATCATGGGGGCGAATTTCCCCCTTGCTATTCTCATGATAGTGAGCAAGTTCTCATGAGATCTGATGGTTTAAAAGTGTGTGGCACTTCCCACTCTTTCTCTCCTGCTGCCATGTGAAGAAGGTGCTTGCTTCCCTTTCACCTTCCACCATGATTGTTAAGTTTCCTGAGGCCTCCCAGTTATGCTTCCTGTTAAGCCTGCAGAACTATGAGTCCATTAAACCTTTTTTCTTCATAAATTACCCAGTATCAGGTGGTTCTTTATAGCAGTGAGAAAATGGATTAAATACAGGTGCCCACGACAGAATTAGTGCCCTTATAAGATGAGACCTTGGAGAGCTCACCCTGTCCCTTCCCACAAGCAAGAAAGACCCATAAGCAAGTAGGTGGCTGTTAGCAAGCCAGGAAGAGCCCTCACCAGAAACCAACCAAGCTGGCACCCTGATCTCAGACTTCCAGCCTCCAGAACTCTGAGAAAATGCATTTCAGTTGTTTAAGTCCACAGCCTGTGGGGTTTTGTTATGACAGCCGGAACTCACTAAAATACCTTGTTTCTCAGATGAGGAACTGAAGCACCGAGAGGTTAATGAACCTCCCCTAGACATACAACCAAAGATTGAAGGGGCTGAAACTTTCATCTATTTCAGTTGACATACAACCAAAGATTGAAGGGGCTGAAACTTTCATCTATTTCAGTTGACATACAACCAACCAATTAAGTTGAAGTTGATAGAAGCATTCAATTTCTAGGTAACCTAAATAAAATTATCTGAATTTCTAGATGATTGAGTCCCATTTATTTATAAACTTTTGAAAGAGACTTTTAAAAATTCTCTATCTCATTATTTTCTTACTTTAAAATTTTTCACATTGAAATAATGTTAAATTTATAGAAGAGTTGCAAAGATACTACAGAGAGTTTCCAGGTATCTTCCACTCAGCTACCTCTAATATTATCAGTTTACATACATTGGGGTTCAGAAAACAATGCCTCAAAGTATGGTGCTTTGACCTGCTGGCCTCTTTGAACTAAAGGAGCAGACCCAGAACCAAAGTCTCTATGATGCCCCCATGCAAGACTCTTGTCCTTCTGCCACTTCAGAAGTACAGGCAAGGGACCTTATCTGAGGTTCACTTCCCGAACTAAGGGAAGTTCCTCTGGAAGGAATGCGGTTGTGCAGAGCCTGCTTCTTATAATTTCATAAAACAATGAAGATTAACTCATGGGAGAAGAGACTAGAGTGGACACCACATCCAGAGCCCAGATAGACTCTGTCCCAGGCATTTGTTGGCTCTTCAAGCCCATTCATCTCCCCCAAAAATCATTTACTTTTCTTCTAACAGTGCCTACAGCCCCTACTTCCCTTTCCCCTGTGAAAAAGGTTATATAAGTCTCATTGGATTGTTAGGTATTGTGATATTTCCATGCACCTAATAAATTTATGTCTTATCTCCTATTAATCAGTTTATTTCAGTTCATTTCTCAGATTCAAATATCAGACCTCAACAGGGGAGAGAGAGGGTTCTCTTACCCCAATATATAATTTATTATTGTGTATTTATTAAAAGTAAAAAAATAATATGAGTGCAGTACTAGTAACTACATTCCAGGCTTCATTCAGACTTCAGCAGTCTTTCCACAGAACGGCATCCTTCTTTTTTTGTTTTTTTGAGACGGGGTCTCACTGTCACCCAGGCTGGAGTGCAGTGGCACAATCTCGGCTCACTGCAAGTTCCGCCTCCCGGGTTCACGTCATTCTCCTGCCTTAGCCTTCCGAGTAGCTGTGACTACAGGCGCCCGGCACCACTCCCGGCTACTTTTTTGTATTTTTAGTAGAGACAGGGTTTCACCATGTTAGCCAGGGTGGTCTCGATCTCCTGACCTTGTGATTCACCCGCCTCAGCCTCCCAAAGTGCTGGGATTAGCCCCCTTCTGTCCAATGCAGGATTCCACATCACCAGGGTGGTTTCCTGGGCATGAAGCCCAAGGAGTGCCAGGGCCCAGCCAATTCTTCAAATTGCATTTTTTCATGTTACCTTCATCTCTTCTGATTGTGGCAGCTTCTCAGTCTTTCCTTGTATTCGACAGTTTTGAAGATTGCTTGTGAGGTATTTTGTTGAATATTCCTCAATTTGGATTTATTTAATGTCTTCTCATGATTAGCCTGGAGTTATGGATTTTTGGTAAGATGCCATAATTTTTTTTACATTGACTTCATAAGTGAAAACAAATTACTTAAAATTATTTTAACAAATAGAGAACTCTGGCAAAACTATTGTATGTCAAATAAATCCTATTATTTGCAAAGTATACCATTTCCGTTTTGATTGGTGAGACAATAAATATTTGTGGATACATCCAGCCTCTGCTGATTTGTTTTTGTTGAAGTAAATTACACATAGTATAGAATTAAACAGTTTAAAGTGTAACCATTTTAAGTGTACATTTCACAGGCAGTTAGTACATTTATTTATGAAGTAAATAGGCAGATAATATAGGAGAAGAATTACATCATGATTCAAAATTAACTTTAAAGCACAATATTTAATTGTTCATTCTTTTCTTTCCACAATGTACAAATTATGTCTCATTATCCTCAGAAAAAAATGGCCATCCATTTGCCAGTTATGTATATATGTGTGTTTGTGTACATATGCATATATGCATATACATGTATATATGTATATATGTGTGTATATATGTATGTATGTGTGTGTACATATATATATATATATGATGGTCAAATACACCATCAAATGAGTTGCAAGGCTGCTTGTAGAAAATGTTTTCTAGTATCCATGTGAGCAGAACTTTAGTTTATAAACTTAAGTTTGTAAAGAGAAAGAGCAGTACTTATCCAAGGGGAGCAACATGAAAGCATTTGTTAAATGGCATGCTGCTTGTCCTAGGCACTTCTCTCATGAATCCTTCCACCACCCATCACACCTTTGGAACTTTCCAGATGTAAATGCATAATGTTGTAGTTAATTTACTTAATTTTTCACTTTGTCTTACATGTATTAATGAAAAAGAAAAAAAGCTAACTCTGTAAAATACTTGAAGAGGTTTATTCTGAGCCAAATATGAGTGACCATGGCCCAGGACACAGCCTTAAGAGGTCCTGAGAACACACCAAAGTGGTCAGGTTACAGCTTGATTCTACACATTTTAGGGAAGGAGAAGTTACAGGCAAAGACATACATTGATACCTGTAAGTTATACATTTAGTTAGCCTGGAAAGGCAGAACATCTAGAAGCAAGGGGGCTCATAGGTCATAGGCTGGATTTAAAGATTTTCTGATTGGCAATTGGTGGAAAGAGTTAAGCTTTGCTGAAAGCTTTGTAGTCAGCAGAAAGACATACTTGTGTTAAAATAAGGGAAGTTGTAGAAGCCGATGTTCTTGTCGCGTAGATGAAGCGTCCAGGTAGCCGACTTCAGAGCGAATATATGGTAAATGTCTCTTTTCCAGCCTTAAAAGGTGTCAAACTCTGTGGAAAAGATCTCGTAAAGGAAGGAGATTCTCTACAAAATGCAAATTTCCCTCACAAGAGAAGGCTGTGCAGAGCCCTTCCAAAATATGTCAAAGAAATATTAATATACAGTGGGGTAAAATACTTTGATTTCCTTCAGGATCTGTTCTCTGCCATGCAATGCTATACCAGAGTCAGGTTGGAATTCGAATTTGGTATCTTATTGCTACAAAGAGTCCATTTTATCAGTCTTAAGATCTCCATTTTAGCATTAATGCTGGTCTGTTATGCCTAAATTCCTAAAGGGAGGAGGGCATAATAATGCATATCTGGCCGCCTTTTCCGTCATGACCTGAATTGGTCTTTAAAGTTTCTTTGGGATTCCCTTGGCCAAAAGGGAGGTCCGTTCAGTTGGCTGGGTGGCTTAGAATTTCATTTTTGGTTTATGTATGCCTAGCCAGAATATGTGAAAGTTTGCAAGCAGAAGCCACAGCAATTCACCTTTAGAATCCTAAATCGAGTATATCATTTCCTAAATAATATCTTAACAGATACTGATCCCTTGCAATGACCCTCAGGAAAGCTCTCCTCTGTCTGTTAAGCCTGTGCTGCCCAATGCTGGACTTCCCTTACAATGAGCCACAGATTCCCCAACAGAATAAAGGCTAGGACTGTTCTGCTGCAAGAAACCCACCTTGCTGGGTCCAATCCTGCATTTCTGGAACTTGTTTGATCACAGATATCTTCAATCAAGAAACAACTGTTAGCACGCCGTTTGGGAGGGTGCGATCCTAGAAAGTTTTCTTATGTAGAGTAGAACCCGGTTACCGATCGTGATGTTTCAAAGCACCAAAACAGTTTTATCTTTGTCTTTGTTCTTTTTCATCTGTGATAAACAAACCCCAAAAGGCATGTGAAACACAATGAAAAGGCATGCAGCACAGCTTCGTCACATGGAGAGCACTCAAAAGCTAACTGCAAGGGCATCCCAGGGGCAAAATCAGCATTTATATCATGCGCCTGTGACTTTGGTTATGTTAACTAAAATCCTGGTTACTCACTTTTCAAGTTACCCCCAAGACAAGAGTGAGCCTTGATCAGAAATGGTAGAGAGGAAATTGGGTGTTTGCCAAAAGAAATGTGCAAACATGAAACAAACATTTGCTGACAATGCTTTGTCAGCCTAAGGGCATTCTTTAATGCACTGAAAGGAAACCAGAGCATAAACGAGGTGATTCCCTTGCATTTCCTCATTCCCCAGTGGAGGGGGGGAAAAAAGCAAGCATAAGCCATGTGCTTAGCATAAGGATTCATTGTTAAGGACCTTCTTAACCTCAAAAGGCAGCCTGTGCCAGTGACGGCTTCCCCCCAGCAGGTTAGGATATTCATGCACAGAAAGCTGGTGTTCCAGGGGCACAGAGCAGGTGGAGAATCACTGTGAAAGCGGTAAATTTTTAAGTCCTGGCCAAAACAGTGAAATGAAGATAGTCCTCTCTTGAGTATGATGACCCTAGCTGTCAATAGCAAGCATGTCCTCCACAGCCACGGCCAAGAAAAGCCCTTGAGTAAAATAGGACACAAAACTCTGAGAACCTGAGCAGGGTCCCTGGGGAAGACAGGAGCATCCATCAGGGATGCTTGATGACAGCGGAGACTCTGAAGCCAGGAGAACCCATCCAACTCCAGCCTGGCCTGGTGCTCTCCAGCTGTAGCCACCACTTAACACCTCTGTGTCACAATTTATCCTCATCTGTAGGTAGGGGTAATAACAGTATTATTACAGAAAGGGTCCTAATCCAGACCCCAAAAGAGGGATCTTGGATCTCACACAAGAAAGAATTTGAGGCGAATCCATAGAATAAAGAAAAAACAAGTTTATTAGGAAAGTAAAAGAAGGAAGAATGGCTACTCCATAGGTAGAGCAGGGTATTCCCGAAAATAAGGGGAGGAAGGCATCCACCCTAGGTATAATGCTTGTTTATATATAGGATAAAAAAAAAAATCATGGGTGATGTGCTCTCCTACAAGGGTTTGTGATAAAAGATTAATTTTCATTAATTACAATATTTTGCAAGAATTGATACTGTTATCTTTAAAGCAAAATTAGGAATGCTTTTGTTCTCAAGCTATCAGAATATCAGGACATTCCTGGGCCTCCGTCTATTTAGTAAACATTATTAATCTGTTCTCTTAACTGCAAACATCTAGAGGCTGGGAATGTCAAACTTCTGGGAATGAAGCCCAGCAAGCCCAGCCTCATTTGTCCAGGCTTCATTCAAGATGGAGTCACTCTGGTTCGAATGCTTCTGACAGTATCTCCTTTGAAGGGTGATTGGTGGTGATTAAAGAGTTAATAAACAGAGTCTCAAGGAATTGATCATCAGAATGGAGGGTGTTGTCTTCTTGGCACACTTAGGAGCAATGTAGCCAGGCCTGACTTTAAGATTCTCTGGATTACTAGGGTTGCTCCTAACCTGCCTGGAGTAACCTGATAGGGAGAAGAGAACACACCAGCAGTGGACCTCATGGGAAAGAGGGGAGAACTTGAACTTCACACATCACTGCTCTTCCATTCACTGCCATTGCCCCACACGTGCTCCAGGCCTTGCTGGCTCTGAGGAGATGCTGGCATACAGGCGGGGGGCCTCAGGATGAGCTTTTCTACCCATGCAATGAGAGGGAAGTTGTACATACAGGAGGCAGGGCCACTGAACCTTTAATCACCAAACAGGGGCTGCTGTGGGTGACATTGCAACCATGCTGGTCACTTCTGTTTATTTTTCAGTATTTATTTACAATTTTGCCTTTGGACAAGCTGCTTCAGTATTTTCAACTTTGGAAAAAGTCAATGTTTTAGAAAATTATGTTTATAAGCCAGAGTGTCAGATATGCTCCCAAAAGTTTAAATTAAAAAAAAAAAATTGAGCACAGCCTGGGCAACATGGCTACAAAAAATACAAAAATTAGCCAGATGTGCTGGCACACATTTGTAGTCCCAGCTACTCCAGAGGCTGAAGTGGGAGGATCGCTTGAGGCCAAGAGGTCAAGGCTGCAGTGAGCTGTGATTGTGTCACTGCACTCCAGTCTGGGTGACAGAATGAGAACCTGTCTCAAAAAAAAACAAAAATTTGAGAACACCATAGGGAATATGGGGAACATTCTCTCTGTCTTTTTCTCTCTGTATCTCCCCACAGTGGCTGTGTATCTGTGTGTGTTTGTGTAGGGAGAGCTACTATACCTGTTCAGGCAAGATTGCCACAACCTCCACTTTTAGCACAGGGTGAGCTGGTCTGTGGCCATACCTCAGCCAAGATCCTCAGTGTGACTCCACCACCCTGGGAGCTAACGAGTTCACTCTGTTTGGATGAAGGGGGAATCTCTCGGCTGGAGGGAAATTGAAGTCCCAGGATAATATATAGCAGGGAGGCTCAAAAAGAATTTGAGACACTACAGCAGTGTGTTGTGTTAACCCCAGTTACTCAGATGAGCGTGGTCACTGGAACACTAGAAATACCACTTGGGGTCAGAAATAAGTTATGCAAAGAGTGAACAATTAACCGAGGTCGAGAGGTGGTTTGAGCAACACAGGTGACCCAGGCATTGTCCCATCATCTCTGGGTCAGGTAGCATGTTATTTCACAGCATCCATCACTGCTCATCATGCAAAAGGGAGACCAGTTTGCTTCATCACATCTTGACTGTCTTATGTCCTCAGTTTCACTCCCATGTGCCTGCAGGCTTCATGTAAAACCCAGTATGAAAGCTGGCAATGTGCAGAGGGACTTGGACACTTAAATCTACAAGCTGAACATTCATATTTCAGTTCTTGATGCCCAAGAAAAAAACAATGGTGGTTAGTACACTGATATTGAGCAAAGTAATATCATTCAAAACTGCTGCCCTATTATAGTGACAAACTGTAAGAAACACATCAGTTCATTAACATGGGAATACTTAACGTGAATACCAATATAAATAAAGAAAAAACATATTGCTCTTACTTCAACTATTAACTAGGCTTGAAAAAGTAAACATTAATTCCTTTTGTCATTTTAGGAAATTATTGTCCCCTTTGTGTCCTAAAATATCTATTACTTTATTCTTATCTGGTCTTTATAGATAACTGTGAGTCATTCTGGAACTGAGTTTTAGTCTTCTACCCTGGAAGTCACATATAGGAGAGTTAATCACTCCTTCTGTCCCTAGGAGTATTAGACTTGGGTTAAACAAAACTGATATGCATTTCTTTTTCACGAAAGCTGGCCAGGTGGTGGCAGGCTGCGGGATGGGCTTTGCAGGATTTTCAGAGGCTCCTGATCTCTGAGGACAGCACCCTCCTCAGCACTCCACACACAGGTACCACTTCATTGTCCAAGATTGTCACTAGTGCTCCAGCCATTGTATCTATTTCCAGCTAGCAGGAAGGAGGCAGAAAAGAGCATTCTTCCTCCAAGGACATTACCTGTTTCTGCTCTGCTTATATTCTGCTAGCTAGAACTGATCTCTTGACATCAACAAGCTTCAGCAAAAACTGCAAAATGTAGTCTTTATTCAGTATGGCCCCTGTGCCCAACTTAGAATAAAAAACAAGGGGTCTTATTACTCAGCAACAAGGGAAAGCCCCTACTGGGAGCTACTGGGCCAGCTCAGTCATATTCATTCATCTTATGACATGAGTAGATTCTTCAAGCGTTCACGGAGGTGACATTTATCTTGTGCTACAAGTTCTTTTTATGTTTCTGGGTTATTTGGAGCCATGACTGTGTAGGAAACTAGACTATTTCACTTCAAAATATGTGTGAACTAAAAAAGTAAAAGTCACAATATCTGTCAGCCCTTCACTCCCCCGCACCATCACCTCTCAATCCTCTGACTCTCCCAAAGCACAGGACAAAACTGTTCTCTGAAATGTCCTTATCTACCAAGAAACTAGACATGTCAGAGAGAAACACAATTGCCTTCCCTGAAATTTCATTAACCAGAGAAGTTTATTTTTTAATTTTTTTGAGACGGAGTCTCACTCTGTCGCCCAGGCTGAAGTGCAGTGGCGAGATCTCGGCTCACTGCAAGCTCCGCCTCCCGGGTTCAGGCCATTCTCCTGCCTCAGCCTCCCGAGTATCTGGGACTATAGGCACCCACCACGATGCCTGACTAGTTTTTTATATTTTTAGTAGAGACGGGGTTTCATCGTGTTAGGCAGGATGGTCTGTATCTCCTGACCTTCGTGATCCGCCCGCCTCAGCCTCCCAAAGGGCTGGGATTACAGGTGTGAGCCACTGCACTTGGCCTAATCAGAGAAGATTAAAACTCGTGTCACAGAGGAAGAGATTGAAAATTAAATACCACAGCCAGATCCCAGAGAGACTTTGAACTTTTTCTGTTCACGGGTCTCATTCACCCAAAAATAATTGTTCACAAGATAATGTCTGCCTCATGGGTCCACTCATTCTCCCCAAAGGTCATTTGCTCCTACAGCCCCATCTCCCCTTTTTTATGATGAAGTGCATATAAGAATCCATACCCCATTGGGTTATTGGGTAACCATGTTCCTGTGATTTCTCCATGCTATACACATTAAAATAAGTTTGTACCTCCTGGACAGGATTTGGCTGTGTCCCCACCCAAATCTCATCTTGAATTGTGGTTTCCATAATCTACAATGGGAGGGACCTGGTGAAAGGTAATTGAATCATGGGGCAGTTAAGTTACTCCCATGCTGTCCTCGTGATACTGAATGAGTTCTCACAAGATCTGATGGTTTTATAAGGGACTTTTCCTCCTTTGCTCAGCACTTCTCCTTGCTGCTGCCATGTGAAGAAGGATGCATTTCTTCCCCCTCCACCATGATTGTAAGTTTCCTGAGGCTTCCGCAGCCATGCTGAACTGTGAGTCAATTAAACCTCTTTCCTTTGTAAATCACCTAGCCCAGGGTATGTCTTTATTGGCAGCATGAGAACAGACTAATATAGACTTTTTTTCCTATTAATCTGCCTTTTGTGGGTTGATTTTCAGCCAACCTTCAGAGGGTAAAGGGGAATCTTTCCCTTCACTCCTAGAGATTTGGCACAGTGAGCAGGGTAGACCCCAACCACTCTGCTCTTCTGGAAGCCACAGCCAAGGGAACCCAGGATATGACAACCAGAAAAAAAAAAAAAAAAAAAAAAAGATGATAAGTTCTCATTACTCCCAGTCTCTCTCTTTCTCTATGAAATCTCTCTCTCTGTGAAATGTCATCACTACACATCTCTTTTTCGCTTCCAAATTTAAGATTAATGAGAGAAAAGCGTTGTACGGCTAGTCTTAGGGGTAGCAACTCTGGTATACTTTTGGTGTGAATATTTATATGGTCTGATCCTTTTCTTTCCAGAAATAGTCTTTGTTTTTCTTTTGTCTTTGTCTTCTTGTGTCATTTTGTTGTAAAGAGGGATACCTTAGGAAAATCTGATAAGGTTCTGCTTCATCTTGATTTATACCCTGAGAACCTGGCTTTTGTAACCAAGTGGGAAGGTTCTCCCCCTTGTCTCTGCCAGCTGGGAGCACGACTTCAGATTACATCTAGTGACCATTCTGAAAGGACTGGGAATCTCAAGACATGTAAAATTTTGAGCAGCACGCTCTTTGTTCTGAATGTGCCAAGCTCTCAGGAGAGTTTGTCTTAATAAGTTCCATCTCTATTGTCTGTCTAGTACTGGAAAAGTCCAGTCCCAGAAGTGCCCGCCTGGCAGCCCAGGTTAGCAGGCCTGTTACTGGAGCCACCTCCACATGCCCCTGCATCCATGTGATTCTGAGACCAGAGGCATCACTCACACTGCACCATCCTTAACCGCCCAGGGCAGCAAAGTCCTTTTGCTTTCCTAACCTACCTCTGAAAGTGAATTTTTTAGGATCAAAAGGACTGCCTTTTCTATGCCCTCTCCAGGAATGCCTCTTGTTTATACAGTAAAAACATATCCTAAGCCTGGAAGGTGAGCTCCTAGTCTTTCCGTAAAGAGGCTTGTTAGATTGGGTCACTATTGAAATAAGTACACCACTAGAAGGTCTAATCATCTGTGGCCAGAAGATAAATTATTTGCATTAGAAACCCCTATATTTTAAAAATATTTTAGAAATCTCTCATTCTAAGCAAGGCCTTTTTTATATTTACCAAAGGATCAGGTTAAAAGAAAGATGCATAATAATGTCATGACTAGCCTTGGAAATTCTCTTGACAAAACAGAAGAACAAAATCTAACCTAAAACAAGAGTTAAAATCCTTGAATGTTCCAACTGTCTTCTTTGGATTCCCTGAGGGATTTGTAAAAAAAGGCACCCACCCTTAGACCAGTGTTTAAAATTGGGCACTTACACTGCTATAGCCTGAATGCAGTTCAATTCCCTGATTCCCTTTCAGGGGGCCAGTCCCTTGGAAATGTAAGCCCTTTAACTCACAGGATAAAAAGAAAACATTTATGGGAATTAGTTTAAATTATTTGTATGTTCCTTGACTTTGGGGTACCCATTTATTATCATTCTTTCTTCCCCCAGTGATAGCTTTTGATTTCCTATTTGTTTTACTGTTTATCTCTTTAAATTTTCCATCTATCAGTGTACAAGCTTGTTGGGTTTTTGAATACAGGTAGCCAACCAAAAAGGTAGGAGCCCTGGAGAATATGGCCAGAGATGTGGGTCGCTCCCCATTTGCCACAGGCAAACCTTCCCTTCTTTCAGCCATCATCGTGAGGGGTCTGGATCTTGAAAAGGCTGCACCTTTGCTTCCTTTTTAGAGACCTTGATTAACCCCATAAAGGGCTTCTTGGTTTTAGTATCACATGTGCTTATTTGTTTTGGTTTTAAGTCATTTGTTTAGGTTTACCTCTGGTTTAAAGCTTTGGTTTATATCTAGAGTGTGATAGTATCTTTTTTCTCATTTATTTTTCTTCCTCTAATGGGCAGGAAAGACAGGCCTCCCACCACCTCTGGTATTTGAATTGGTGAACAGATAAGCTGGGATTCTCCCAGACAGGGGGCTGGGTGGTGGAACATTGAGCTCACAGCTGCCATCCCTTTGGTTCCAGCAAAGGCCAGCTGCTTGTGTGACAGAAGGTTTTCTACTCGTATATTTAAAAGAATATTTTAGAGCTCTACAGTCAAATGTCAGCTTAATTAAGAGCACTTATTCTTTTGTGGTCTCTTTTAAATACTATGTCTTCAGTGGGAATGTCTTAGTCAACTAGACAAATTTTTCTCTAAGCCTTGTTAACTAGAACATCACTGGCCTTTTGGAAAGCTTAACATCTCCCCTAATTGGCTCTTCTAAGACTTGTTCTGATTCTGTTTCATGCTTTGTTTTCCAGAGTTTACACAACTTTTTTTTAAAGTTATCTATTACTTGCAGCAATTTGGTATACTTTTGTAAATAGAATCAAAACATTTATCGTTCTTTCTACTTGATCCCTCCAGAATTTAGAAGCTATTCACAGATATTTTTTATGACACTATAGTTATTTGCATAAATTCGATATGAATCTGTTTTCTTTTGTAACAGGACACAATTAGAAACACTGGTTATTTTACCACAGATTTGAATGGAATATCATATTTTCATATGTGAACAGACTGCTTTGAGGGATTGAGGTTAACTTTTATGGAACCAATAAAAAGCCTCTTGGAAAGACTGGCCTGGCACCTTTTCTACGCAGTTTCCTTACAAGATTCCTGACATCATAGTTAAGTAAATAATGTCATTTTCTGACAGGCCTAGGAACCTCAAGATATTTGGAAGACCTCAAGAAGAGAGTAATTAACCCAACTTAAACAGGCAGTCTGGGGCAAGTCAAATCCTTGGATTGGCTCCTTATTCTAGAGAAGTTTCTAATGGTTTGATTTGAGATTCCTTATGAAAAAGTTTCAACAAACCCAATTTAGATAGGTTCTATATCATAAATCACTATCCTTGCTGAACTTATATAATCAGAACAAAGACTAGTTTTGCAAACAAATTGGTCTTACTGTGATTATCTTTGGTAAAAATGAGGAGACTAGAAAAAGAAAAATCATGTTTCAGAAAAAATGAGAAAACTATACTGTACTTGCTGTTTGATTCTAGCCTTGACAGTTTGTTTTTGAGTTTTTGTCTTTAAAAAAAAAAATCTGGATTGCAATCCTGAATCTTTCGTTTCTTCCAATATCTGGGCTTGACCCTCCAGACTAATGTTTTCCATTTTTCTCCCACCCTTCTGGCTTAGAATCACTAAAAAATTTTTCCTGAGGTTGAAGCTAGTCAACTTAGCTTTTTAAAAAAATCACTTCGAACTTTGTTTCAAACTGTTGTCTGTTTGTAGGTCCCATTTGATTCCCAAAAAGAATCATTCCCAAGATAATTTCTGTCTTCTGGGTCCGTTCACTCCCCTTGAAGATCATTTGCTCCTACACCTTTCAGCTTCCCTTCCCCTACAAAGATGAATACACAAGCATTCATATCCTATTGGGTTACTGAGTGACCATATTCCTGGGACTCCCCCATGCTAAGCACATTAAAATAAATTTGTATGCCTCTTTTCTCCTATTAAGCTTTGCTTTGTCATTTGATTTTCAGTGAACCTTCAGAAGGTGAAGAGTAAACATTCCCTAGGACCCACAAATGGATGCTTGTTTTCTGCTTTTCTGATACTTGAGCTGTTCCTAAAAATACCACATCTTAACATGCATTGAAATCTGTAATTCAACCATTACAATTCCCTTTAAGTGCATTTTGCAAGTACAACCAAAACTTTAGTCCAAATGCCCGTTGTGCTGTCATTCTAACTTTTTATCCTATAATTGATAAACCTGTCTAACAACCTATTGGAAATTCTCCTTTTGGAATAGACTTCTTGACCAACCCATGAGGATCACCAAAATCACAATCTCATGGCTTCACATCCAAGGCTCATGGACCATAGGCCATCCTAATTTCTGGAGAGTCCCAGTGACTGGCAGACTCCACATGCCGTTATCTTATCCAGGGAACAGGATGGTCATTTTTATATGGTTTCTGTGGGGAATCCGAAAGATTTCTTTCTTCCAGTAGCCACTCTGGACAGTCACTACTGTAATACATGTGTGCATTAACTTTGCATGTAACAAATTATTTTTTCTTAGAGTAAGGGAGGAAACCACCCCTCATATTGTCTTATGCCCAATTTTTGCCTCTAAAGAAAGAAGAAGTAAAAACTAAAAGGCAAAAATGAAATCCACAGGCAGACAGCCTGGCACCACTCCCTGGGCCTGGTAGTTAAAGATCGACCCTGACCTAACTGGTTATGTTATCTATGGATTCCAGACTTGATATGGAAAAGCATTGTGAAAATCCTTGTCCTGTTCTGTTCTATTGTGACTACCGGTGCATGCAGCCCCTAGTCACGTACCCATTGCTTGCTCAATCAATCACAACCCTCTCATGCAGACCCCCTTAGAGTTGTAAGCCCTTAAAAGGGACAGGAACTGCTCACTCGAGGAGCTCGGTTTTTTGGAGACATGAGCTCGCCGATGCTCCCACCTGAATAAAGCCCTTTCCTTCCACAACTCAGTGTCTGAGGGGTTCTTGTCTGCGGCTTGTCCTGCTAGAAGAGAATGTAAAAATAGAAATATTACCCCACTCCCTTTCTACAGGTGCAGAAGTTGAGGCTTGTAGATGGTAAGTAACATAGTGGGAGATGGGGAGAAAGTAACATAACGTCACAGGCATAGTTCTAGACACAGTCCACTGTAGTGCCTGGTCAGGCAAGGTGGGGCCTCGCACTATATCCTGAGACTTGGTTAAACTAAAATGTATTTTTAGATGAGATGGCAGCAAGATGATGCAGATTTTGTTTGTACGTAATTCCTATAAGCATAGAAAAGCCAATTTATTGTGGTTTCAAAATGAATTTAGTGGCCACTTTTCTTTATACTGCTATTGTTTCGAATCCAATGATGGGTTTGTTAATATGAATTTATATGCCTCATTCTTGCCAGTTTTCTCTCCAGAGATGAATTGTTATGTTGAGAGTCTTAGCATTTATATGAGTCTTTTATTTTATGTGGTATTGGGATATTGTGGTTTATAGTAAGAAATATATATTTGGTTTCTGCTCCCGGTTTCTGGCACACAGCAATTAAAATCCTTGTAATTTTTGAGTGACAGAAATGCTATGTGCATCTTCTGTTTGAATATTTGTTCATTGACCAAAGTTCTTGACATATAGCCCCAATCCCATAGAATTTTCTAGCAATAAGAGCATCTTTTGTTCCTATGGCTTGGTGTGTTCCTGAATGGGGGCTGGTCAGCAGAAACACAAAGCCATGGCTAGAAGCTTGGAATTTTCAGTCCCACACCCTTATCCTGTGAGAAAGGGAGAGGGGCCAGAGACTGAGTTAATAATTGATCACACCTATGTGGTGAAGCCTCCATAAAAATCTTTGAACTGGAGTGTTCAGAGAGCTTCTGTGTTGGAGAATACATCTATATGCCAAGAAGGTAGTGCATCCCAACTCCACGGAGACAGAAGCCTCTGTGCTTAGGTCTCTTCCAGACATTACCCTATGCACCTTTTCATCGGGCTGTTCTTCTGTATTCTTGATCATATTCTTTCTGATAAACTAGCAATGTAAGTTTTTCCCCAAGTTCTGTTAGCCATCAAAGCAAGTGATCAAGCCCAAGGAGGGGGTCATAGGAACTTCTGATTTATAGCCAGTTGGTCATAAGAAAGGAGAGCAGCTCCAGGGACAACACATATTGTGATTGGCATGTGATGTGGGCAGAGCCCTTATCTTATGGGATCCAACATCAACTCCAGATAGACAGTGCCAGAATTGAATTTAATTGTAGAACATCCAGTTGGTTTCTGGAAAGTTGAGGAATGGGTTGGTGTGGGGAAAAACACACACACACACACATCTGGTCACACAAGAGTTGGGTATGAGTACAAAGGAAAGCCGTTTCTTTCTCTGATAGTCAGATATTAACCAAACCCTGTTGATTTTCTACTTATGATCCCTGGGACTATAATCTGGGAGCTCCCTCAAAAGCAGCTTTACCCTTACTACCTGTAATTCATTTTGTTTCAATAAAAACTATTATTACCTGCTGCTTTCTAAAAGAGTAATTGAGCTCTAGAATAAAGACAGCTGGTCGATGAGATACCAACAGTGTGGAAAGAGCCCTTTCCTGCCTTCTCCCTCTCTTCCTTTCCACCTTCCCTTCCCCTAATTCCCTTAATACTTTTCCACTATTACTAATAAGGCCATCTAAATTACTAGAAAAAATGATGATATAAAGGTATACAGTTCTAGGGAAGATTGTAACTATCAATAGCATCATATTAAATTACTTAACTTTTTGTGCTGTTATATGGTTTGACCTAAGCCATCTTATGTGATTTTCACAGTCATAAGTGTAAAACAGTCAAGAAAGGAATTATTCTCAGACACAAATGAGGATATTGAGTCAAAATTATTGTGTGATTTACATTAGTTTCTATAACTAGCAACTCAGAATTTCAAAGGCAAATGAAAGTCTTCTCTCTTCCTCATTGTCTGTCTATACACAGCACAGGACCTTAGCCCATGAACTTGACCTTCACAATCATCTCCTCACTTTACAATCATGCCAGTTACCTCAAAGGAGCCCAAAGAGAAAGTGGAAATAGGTTTCCAAGTGCTGTGATAGGGTTTTTTTTCTTTTTTTTAATAAATGAAACTAATATACTTTTAAAGTTTTCATGATAAGAGAAGTTAATTCCAGTTGAACTTATAAACACTCTAAATAAAGAATAAATAATACCTTAAAGAAAACCCCACCAGTGTTTCCTGCCAAACTTGCACATATTAGGTATCAGATATTACGGTTTTGCAATCCCAGGTGCTGGGTTGATAATTCCCCAAAATGGTGTATTAGTCAACGTTCTGTAAAGGGGCAGAACTATCAGGATATACGTTTATAGAAAGAGGAGTTTATTAGGAGAATTGACTCACACAATCACAATGTGAATTCCCACAACAGGCCATCTTCAAGCTGAGGAGCAAGGAAGCCAGTCTGAGTCCCAAAACCTCAAAAGTAGAGAAGCCAACAGTGTAGCCTTCAGCCTATGGCTGAAGGCCCTAGAGCTCCCGGCAAACCACTGGTGTATGTCCAAGTGTCCAAAAGCCGAAGAACATGGAGTCTGATGTTTGAGGGCAGGAAGCATCCAGCATGGGAGAAAGATGAAGGCTGGAAGACTCAGCAAGTCAGCTCCTTCCGCCTTCTTCTGCCTGCTTTATTCTAACTGCACTGGCAGCTGATAAGATTGTGCCCACACAGACTGAGGGTGGGTGGGCCTCTCCCAGTCCACTGACTCAAATGTTAATCTCCTTTGGCAACACCCTCACAGACACACCAGGAACAATACTTTGCATCCTTCAATCCAATCAAGTTGACATTCAGTATTAACCATCACAAGTACACCCCTTGTCAACTTGAACCCATACACATCTCCTGAAATCAGACATAATCTTCAAATGAAGACAATAATAAGGTCATAATTATATCTAACATAATACAGCTATCCTTCATACAACCGGAAGTGCATTAATCCTTAACCTAAATGCTATTACATAAAGTTAATAACACTGAAATTCTGATATGAGTCAATAAATCTTATGTCACATAATAAAGGAAAAAAGAAAGGAAATAAAATAAAGATATTTTTAGTACAAGTTTATACATACACAAACAGGTTCTTAACAAAATAAGGAGGAAATACTCATGACAATTACAGTCCTTGTTTCTGCAACTGGTCATGCAGTCGTAGCTGGTATTAATGACTACCTTCTTCTACTACCCATTCTGTATTCCCTTTTCCTTCAGCAAGCACCTCAGCAGGCAGTGTTTTTTACCTGGTGGGGTGACTCAAACCTTCATGTCTGAAGGGTCTGGGCCATTTGTAGTCCTACCTGGATTGAGCTGTTGTACTTTTCCATTGACCTTAATCACAGGGCATGGTACTGCTAAGAGACGCCCTAAGGGATCTCCTGTATTCCATGCATACTCTTCCTTACCTCTGTTTTGGAGTAGTAGACTGATTTTGTCTTCATAGTCCGGGTCAGTCACCCCAGCCAACACTGTAACTCCCTTCTTAGCCTGTTGACTTAGAGGCAGGAGGAGCCCAAAGTGTCCAGGTGGCAATCTTAACTTCCAGTTTAATGGAATCATTGTTGTGTCTCCTGGTGGCGGCGTTCCTCCTTCTGGAACCAAGACCTCTAGGCCAGCAGAACATAATGTCGCAGAAAAGGGAGCAAAAACTTTGCTAGTGTATTACTAGAGGTGATGGTGAGTGGTGCCACTTCCACTTCCACCCTACTATGGTCATTGGAAAGGTTATACAGATAAGTAATAGATATTCATAGAATGGAATATTACACAGCAATTTAAGTAAAGTGGGCTATAAGTATGAATATGGATTACATCAATAACAAAATGTTGGGATGTTAAGAGAAAAATGGTGGGCCTCAGAAGTCATTCCATATGACGAATGGTTGAAAATCTTTATTTGGACAATTAAGTCTCAGGAGGTTAAATGGCTCTTCCAAGATATAAACCATGGTTCCCACAAATAGACATCCAGGGCCAGTTGACAGTGCTTCAGACATTCTAGACTGATTATCTCTGTCCTGTAATGCCCCATAGAGCATGTAGGAAAAGCAAAAGATTCACAAGTATTCTGGATTTAAAAAAAGTAAAAAAAGATATGCTTACACTATTACAAATGACAGTTCTTGTTTTATATAAATACATTAAGTTCTGTGACTATCACAGATGGCCCAGTGAGCAGGACTAAGTTTGCATCTGAAAGCATCATAGTATGGAAGAGGGAGAGCTCTGCCTGAGGGCCTGGGTAAGATTGATTGGTAGGGTTCATGTAGACAGCCTAGAGTGCTCCAAGCACCCCCCACAGATTGCTGTCCCCTTTAGTTGCCCCTCTGACCACAGATGGCTCCTACACCATCTGAAGTCTGACACCCAGAATGTCTCCACAACCTTCCAAATAGAAAACCTTCATTCTTGTTTTGATTCCATCAGCAACGTAGTGGTGGCACTTGGGCCCCTTGGACAACATGGGATCATAGATTTCGTTGGCTTCATGGATGCATGTTGTATATGGCTTTCACATGTTGAGAAGTATTCTCTTGGTGGCAAGCATATTAATTTTACTCTTTCCAACATGAATTTCTTATAAAATATTTCTTTGGTGGCTATAATCTCCATAAGGACTTGGAAATGCAAGAGGGTTGCTAATTCTGGCCTCTCTTCATCCTGGGCTTAAGTGCATGGATAGATATGTACACTTACCTGCTGTATTTTTGTTTGTTTTTCACATTCTGCCTCTTTTCCAAGAAATTCTCCATAAAATCTATTTTCATACATCAAGAATTCTTAGTTCATGTATTTTTGAGTCAAACTTTATGATTTTACTTTTATTGCTTTATATTGTGTATGTTTTACACACTTTTCCATGTTAAAAACTTGCCAAAAATAACGCTGGAATGTAATTATCAAATGAGGAGCACAACATTTGGGTCCAACTTTGTCAAGTAGCCCCACGCCAACATGAACTAAGAGCCCTGTTTTCAGAGAACAAGCCAGGCATAGAACTTTGCTCAGCAGATCCGTCAGCCTAGCACTTACTGGCCTCATGCAGGATCTTGCCCAGTTCTCTGTACCTCAGAGAGCTTTTACCTTCTTCCAAAGGAAATGCCTTTGTTATGTAACTTTGATCTACTGTGGGCAAATCTGAGTTTCAAAGATTATGCTTTAAATCTTCTCTCCTACTATAACTCCCATTGGCAAACTGTGCTCGGCTACTCTCCTTAAAACGAAAAATTCTTAAACTAGAGGCAAGTAGCTTTTATGTATGTGACCAGTTACAAAACTGTTCCAGTTTTTATCCCTTCTAACTGAGAATTATGTACTGACTCTATCTACTTGAGTGGCAAATTTGGAGATGAGGAAAGGAAGTGGTACCCAAGAGCACTGGTTTTAGTATTTGCTCCTCAATTAGCTTTGTCAACATGAGCACATCACTCAATCTCTCTGAACCTCAATGTAGCTGTAAAATTCACACGGTAACTCCTCCTATGCACTTAATAATGCTGACATCATGAATGAGAAAGCCCCATATAAGCTGTTCACAGTTACACAAATATCAGTGTTTTAGTTTAGGTTCCCCCAAAAAACAGACCCTGACATAAAAATTCAAGTGCAAATAGTTTCTTTTTCAACAGAGGATGGGAAACATCAGAAGAGAAGCAAAGAAAAGCAGTAAGTGTTTGAGCCGCAAGTTACCAATTGGGGAACTCTTGAGAGTGAGAATGAAGCATACACCTCAGTGTATGCACCCCAGAGAAGGCTGGGCACTGAGGTGTCCACTACCAACTTCAGTAAGTTATTGGTTAGAGGGCGGGTGTGATTTCCTCCACCTCCTATGTTCCCTGAATGAGCAGCCTGGGGCAGAGTGAGCCCTTGGTGGAAGAGAAGCAGGTGCTCAGCAGCTGAAAGTCAGACTAGTCTGCTTTGACATTATGGTACAGAGGAGATGTGGGTGGGGCAGCAACAGAATCTGCTGCCATCAGTATTGTCATAGAATCCTCTCAAGCTTGGGCACCACTGATGATTCTGTTACCTAAGAGAGTTAGCATCTTACTGTTCTCTTGAGCAGTCAATTGTGCTATATTTTTGATTGATACCAAGTAGACCTACATTTTTCATTGTGAATAAATTTTGTCATGTTTAATATTTATTTCATTATATTTATTTAGATTTAGGGTATATGAAGTTCTTGTTAAGATCTTTTGCCATTTTTCTACTGCATTCTTCCTTGTTTTCCACATGGGTTTTTTTTTTAACTTCATTACATTAAAACAATTAACCCTTAGCCTTCATAAAGTAACTTTTTTCAGGTCAACTAGTGTCTTAGTCCATGTTCTGCTGCTTTAACAGAATACCAGATGCCAGGTAATTTACAGTAAACAAATTTATTTGTTTCATTGTTCTGGAGGCTGGGAAGTCCAAGATTGAGAGGCTGCATCTGGTAAGGGCCTTCTTGATGCATCATCCCATGATGGAAGGGCAGAAGGGTAAGACAGCAAACACATGAGAGAAAGAGAAGGGAGCAAACTTATCCTTTTACCAGGAACCCACACTACTGATAAGAGCATTGATCCATTCTTAAGGGCAGAGCCCTCATGACCTAATCACCCTCTTAAAGGTCCCACCTCTCAACATTGTTGCATTGGGGATTGAGTTTCCAGCACATAAACTTTGGGGACACACTCAAACCAAACCAGCTTGTAATTTTCCTTTTTAATCATTTTATTTTAGAGTAGGGAGGTTTTTCATTTATATGTAGTCAAAATTATGACCTTTTTTAGTGCTTTAGGGTTAGGCCTTTTGTTTTGGTAATAATAGTAAAGTAGGCTGGGCATGGAGGCTCATGGTGGCTCATGCCTAGTGCTTTGTGAGGCTGAGGCAGACGGATCACTTCAAGTCAGGAGTTTGAGACCAGCCTGGCCAACATGGTGAAACATTCGTCCCTACCAAAAATATAAAAATTAACCAGGCACATGGTGTGTGCCTGTAGTCCCAGCTACTCGGGAGGCTGAGGTGGGAGAATCGCTTGAACCCAGAAGGCGGAGGTTGCAGTGAGCCAAGATCGAACCACTGCACTCCAGCCTGGGTGACAAGGTGAGACTCTGTCTGTCTCAAAAAAAAAAAAAAAAAAGTAAAGTAGAAGTAGCAAGACTAAAATTATTTAATTAAAAGTATATTCTGGCCAGGCATGGTGGCTCACACCTGAATTCTCAGCACTTTGGGAGGCTTATGTGGGCAGATCACTTGAGGTCAAGAGTTCGAGACCAGCCTGGCCAACATGGTGAAACTCCATCTCTACTAAAAATACAAAAATTAGCCGGGCATGGTGGCACATGCCTGTAATCCCAGCCACTCAGGAGGCTGAGGCAGGACAATTGCTTGAACCCGAGAGGCAGAGTTTGTGGTGAGCGGATAGCACCAATGCCCTCCAGCCTGGGAGACAGAATGAGACTCCCTCTCAAAAAGGAAAAAAAAAAATGTATATTCTACAACAGAGTGATGCCAGCAGTTGATACAATCACTACTTACATACCTTTTTACACCATCTCAGCAAATCAGGAAGCCACTGGAGCAACTTTCATCTAACAGTTCCCTATAGAGCATGTGCACATGAAGACAAAATAGAATTCAGTATGGGTTCTACAGATATAAAAAAAGGATCTCAGTTGTTCTGTTAGTAAAAAAGAGTTTGTCCCAGTCTTTCCTAATAAACTTTTTTGGGATATTCAATTAAAACACTTACAGCCAAGAAAAGACCAAGGTGCCTCGATGATTAAATGTAACATGATATCCTGGTGGGATTCCAGAATGAAAAAGAACAGTAGGTGAAACTAAGGAGATCTGAATAAAGTAAAGGATTTAGTTAATAATAATGGATTATTTTGCTTTATTAGTTGTGACAAATGTATAATACCAACCTGAAATATTCACTAACAATAAAGGAAACCAGGTGCAGAGTATAAAAGAACTCTGTTATCTTTGCAATTTCTCTGAAACTCTAAAACCATGCTAGAATCAACAAGTTTATTTAAATAAAAAATACTTCCTAAAATATAAACAAAACTTAGAGTTAAAAATGGTCATTAAAATAGAAATTAACAACAGATGGGAGGAACTATATACGGGCTACAAATAAATAGTTAATACATTAGACAATTGTATTAAAAAGAATTTGTTTAGGGTTAAGCCCAGAGTGAAAAATGAAAATAAAAACAAGATGGAAAAACAACAAACAGATATAGAATCTAATTAGAGAGATAAAAAGATTTTGAAATAAAATAGGAAAAGTAGTTAAGAAATATGTAGGGCAGATTGACAGAAGCAAGGACATGTCTAAATAGGATCTCCAGAAGAGAGCAGGAAAGAGTGACAGAAAGCCAATATTGAAATCGGCAATAAACAGTTTCCAGAATAAAAGAGACATGAGAATCCAGATTCCACCTGTACACCATATGCTGACTAGAATACATAGAAATAAATCGGTTTTAGAAAACCTGAAAGCTAAAAGACTTTTGCTCATAGATTCGCTGGCTGTGCACTGCACATGGACTGTTTTGTAATGGCACTTTTTAGTTTGTAAAGTATATAACATGAACACCTATACGTGGTGGACCTGCAGGAGAGAAAATAAAAATACCAACAGTGGAACCACTGTGAAATTGAGAGTAGGCATCTCCCTACCAACAAAATCTGCCAAAACAATGCTTTGAGGGGCAAAATTCTATCAACCCAGAAGTTCGTATTGACTGGAGAATAATTTAACCTTAGGAAATTAATAGAGTTCATCACATTATGGTATTAAGGGATTAAAAAGATATCTACTTCAATAGTTTCACAAAGCTTTTTATAGAATTTTATACAGTATAAAGTTGGCCTTCAGTATCCTCAGGTTCCACATCTATAGATTCTACCAACCTTGGATCAACAGTCTTTGAAAAAATAACTAACAACAAAAATAACAATATAACAATTTTGAAAAATATAAATAAAAATATATACAGAGGCCAGGTGTGGTGGCTCATGCCTGTAATTCCAGCACTTTGGGAGGCCAAGGCGGGCGGATCACTTGAGGTCAGGAACCCAAGACCAGCCTGGCCAACATGGTAAAACACCTTCTCTACTAAAAATACAAAAATTAGCCAGGCGTGGTGGCGCATGCCTGTAGTCCCAGCTACTCGCGTGGCTGAGGCAAGAGAATTGCTTGAACCCAGCAGGCAGAGGTTGCAGTGAGCTGAGATCACACCACTGCACTCCAGCCTAGGCGACAGAGCAAGACTCTGTCTCAAAACAACAACAACAACAAACGAGCGATAGAGTATAACAACTATTTAGATGGCATTTACATTGTATTAAGTATTATGAGTAATCCAGAGTTGATTAAAGTATACAGTAGAATGTGTAGGCTGTTATATGTGCAAATACTCTCATCCCTTGGTATTCATGGGGGATTGGTTCCAGGACCTCCATGGATACCAAAATCTGTGAATGCTCAGATCTTTTATATAAAATGCACAGTATTTGCGCAGAACTGTGAACATCCATATACCTTTAATCCACTCTAAATTACAAAACCTAATGCAATGTAAATGCTATGTAAATACTTATACTGTGTTGCTTTTTATTTGTACTAGTTTTTACTATTGTACTATTTTTTGTTCTTTTTTTAAAAGTATTTTCCATTCGTAGTTGGTTGACTCCTCCTGTTCAGTACTCTCAAATACACAGTGCCAACTGTATTATGTCATTTTATAAAAGGAACTTGAGCATCTGTGGATTTTGGTATCCACTGGAGTCCTGGAACCAATCCCCTGTGGATACCAAGAAACAATTGCATCCACCTGATCCACACTTAGTGATTGACTAATGCATGGCTGTTGTTATAAATAATTTGGAATTGTAGTGTTATTCTTGTTAAAGTTTCTAATGAAGCAAGGTTATTTGCCATTATCTCTGTAATTCACATTTTTCTGTAAGCAATAAGTATTACTACAAGACTGGAAGGAATATGAGAAGTCACAAATAACAGAAAGCTTTAGTGGTAAATAATCATTATTTATAAAAAGTACATTGGTGTGCTGAAAAACACAAGAAAATCAAGACTTGTTAAAAAATAAATTAAAAAACCACAAAGTTTCTATAAATTAGAAGTAACTGCTTAGAAAATGTTATTGGAAAACAATATTAATAAGTGGCACAGAATTTAATTACAGGATTTTTGTGAACAGAACTATAAGACCTTTTCAGAGGACATAAAGATGTGAATAAATGGAGAATCTCCTCTGTTACTCAATGGGGAAGAGGCACCAGTGGGAGGTGAAGAGTTTGGGAAAGGCCTTTCAGGGGACACCATAGCCAAAATCCATGCGGGAAAACATTGATAAAGCTGAGAACCAATGTATTTAAAAGATTTAGAAGAAAGCTAAAGTTCATTGTCCACTGGGAAGAAAATGTGTGTAACATAGACAGTATAAGAGAAAATGTTCTTATTTTAATATTAATGAGCTCCATCTTAGTTTATCTGGGCAGCTAAAATAACATACCCTAAACTGGTGGCTTATAAACAGCACATTTATTTCTCATGGTTCTGGAGACTGGAAGTCCAAGATCAAGACACTATATTCCATATCTGGTGAGGGCCACTTTCTGGTTCACAGATGGCCATCTTCTCACAGTGTTCTCACCTGCTGGAAGGGCAAGGCAGCTTTCAGGGCTCTCTTTTATAAGGGCACTAATCCTGTTCCCAAAGACCCCACCTCCTAATACCATTACCTTGAAGGCCACAACTTCAACATATGAATTTGGAAAAGACATAAACATTCAGACCATAACAAGCTCTTACAAATTAATTAGAAAAGGCTACTCTGTCTTAAAAATAGTTTCACAAAGTGAATTTTCAATGGTCAGAATTCCAAATGGTATCCTGTGCATCATCTTCACTTGTGAGTCTCCTAAGCTTTGCTCCCGTCTCTCATCGAGCCTCCCTGTCCCCTCTCAGGATCTCTTGCAGGCATGCTCCCTTTGATTCTCCCATTCATTGTCCAGGTGCAAGGTCACCTGCAGGCACAGACCTCAGATCCCCACCCATTGGCTTTCCCTGACACCATTCCCATTCCCAATGGCCCCAGCCTCTTCTGTCTCAGCTCTGGAGTGTGGGCACTGACTGTGGAAGGTTCTGGCCTGACTCTGCCCTTCATCTCTGTTCCCGCCTGCTCTGGTCTTCGCTTGCAACCCCTTCTACCTAGTGACTTGTGTTCTCAGATTCCCTTTGGGCTGATTTCCCCAGTGAGCATTGTCTCACATTATTTACCTGTTGGTTCTTACCTCAAGCCAGCCCTGCCTTTTCTCTTGCAGAAACTCTTCTGTGTTTCTTGTTTATAGATGGCATATTGGATTTATTTTCCCATATGTCAGTGCCAATGCCAGTTTTCTTCCATTTACCCCATTCTTCTTTTCACTTACTAGAAATTCAGGAGGCAGTAATTGTGTGGGGGGTCAGATCTTCATCCAGAACCTGACCTGAAACGTCAGTGGGAAGGCTGTAACTGATACTCAAAAAGTAACAGTACAGTAGAAAATCATAAAACAAGTGTTTTAGAAGTGGCAAGAGAATTTTATTTGCGCTGAACAATTTTAACAGAGGTTGAATTACACCAGAAACAACACAAGATTTACTAGAAAATCTTGACTATAATTCTGGATGTGTTAAATTGGTTAAATTTAATAAACCAAACACATTTGTTTTTCTTGTATTGCTAAAAAAATTAACCATTCTTTATATGCCTCTCTAAGTCATTGCTTCATGGAAAAGCAAACAAGTTACATTTTATATAAAGTCTAGTTTTTTTAACCATTCTGTTGAACTATAATTAATGAAGAAAAAGTTGTAGATATTTAATATGTACCACTTGATGAGTTTGGAGAGAAGTGTACACCCATGAAGCCATCACCACAATCTATGCCACGAACCTATTCCTTACCTCCAAAACTTTCCTCCTACCCTTTTTATTTACTATTATTATTTTTATTGTGATAAAAACACTTAACATAACATCTTCTACTCTCTTCATGACTGTAAAGTGTATAATAAAGTATTATTAGCTCTAGACACTATGCTGCATAGTAGAGTCACAAAAATTATTTATTTTGCATAATTGAAATTCTGTATCCTTCAACTATCACCTTCCTATTTTCTTCTATCCAGTTCCTGGAAACCAGCATTCTATTTTCTGATTCTGTGAGTTTGACTATTTTAGATTCCACATGTAAATGAAATCATATAGTATTTGTATTTCTGTAATTGGCTTTTATAACTGAATATAATACCCTCCATATCTATTCATGTTGTTAGAAATGGAAGAATCTTTTTATTCTTTTTTAATGTGGAATAATATATCATTGTGTATATATACCACAATTTCTTTCTTCATTCATTCATTGAAGGTCACTTAGGTTTCTTCCATGTCTTGGCTATTGTGAATAATGTTTCAATGAACATGGAAGTACAGATAATTCTTCAATATACTTTTTTCAATTCCTTTGAATAAACACCTAGAAGTGAGATTGCTGGAAGATATGTTATGTTCAATAGTTAATAGTTAATTAATACTAACAGTAAATATTTTTATTTTTCTGAGGAACTTCCATGCTGTTTTCCATAATGGCTGTACTAGTTTACATTTCTACCAACAGTGTACAAGGACTCCCTTTTCTTCTATTGCTTCTTTGATCTATATGTCTGTGTCTACAACAGTACCATGCCATTTGGATTTTGTAGTTTTTAAATATGTTTTGAAATCAAGAATTGTGATGCCTCCAGCTTTATTCTTCTTGCTCAAAATTGTAGAAACTCTAGTTTTCAATCGACATTTGAAAATGTTTTCTGTATGTTTAATCCTTTAATCTCTAAACGTTTTATTTTCTGGTTGTTCATTTGCAAGCATCATCTTTTTGGTTATAAAAACTGCCAATTGTTATGTTACAATTATTCATTAAGTATGTTTGTTATTGTCAGTGTTTACAGAGTCTGTCTTTCTCTTTGATGACATTGAATAAAGACAATGACACTTAGCAACGTGACTGGAGGTGCATGTTTTTTGTTCCTTTAGGAGAAAGTGTAGAAGTCTTTGGGATTTTATCACAGCAAGGGTGAAGAAAGAGGTGAGAGCCTGAGGTCTGCAAATGCCCCTGAAATATCAAGGCCACTTGTCATGAAAGGTGTCATATTTTAATGAGAACGTTTCCAGTATTCCATGAACCATACTTGATTCTCATAAGTACCAGTCTGCAGGGCAACATAGACACACGGCAGGAGGAACCGAGTAGGGGAGACCCCCAGACAGTGGCTGCCCTCCAAATATCAGGAGGCATATCTTTCTTCCATGATTTATTGTCTTTTTCATATCTTCTTTTCTTTATCACTAAAATTCAAATTCTTTCTGTTAGTAGATTGTGATAAAATAAAATTAGACCCAGGAGCTCTCAGTCAAGTACTATATTTGCCACTCCCTAAATGATAAAATGACGCTCTCTGGCTTGGGAATTTTTAGGTTTTCCTCTTTGTGAATAGAAAGTAGTAGCCATCCAACAGAATTGATGCACAACTTACAAGAAATACACTAGAAATGAGTGGCTCTCGATGAGTGTTAGCCAAGTCTGGAAGAGTCTCACAGTGCCACTTGAATTAATTCTGAAGTTTTACTCCTTAACAAAGGTAAATAGTGGTATTGAAGAGTTGAGAAACTCTCCCCTCTAACTCCAGACATATGATCAGTCCTCCTCTTAGGTACAATTCAAACCCATGTGCAAAGTGGCCAGACTTCTCTGTTCTTGCCAATAGGTCTCCACTTCTTCAGAAACCAAATACCGGACAGCTGGTGACAAAGGGTAAAAAAAAAATGTTCATCTTATGCAGTGTGATGAGAAAAAACATAGATTGAGTTCCTATGTAAAGCCTGTGCCCAACGTCTAGCATGAACATCAGTGTTTGACCAGAAGTAAGTGGAGGCTAAGCCTAGAAATAAAATAAAATAAAGCAAAACAAAAACATAACAAACATGAGCATGCCTATTGCATTCCAGGAACTGTTCAAAAAACTTTTCATATATTAGCATATCCAAAGCTTGCAGCAATCTTGTGAGTAGAGGCTGTAGTTAACCTCATTTTAGAGATGGGTACAGAGACAGGGAGTGACTTGCCCAGGTCCCCCAGGGAGTGGGCTCTGGCATCTGTGTTCCTGATTGCTGCTCTAGATAGCATCCCTGTGCTCCAGAACAGACCTGTGGTTACAATACTCTGGATTTAGGCACCATTTGCTAAGAATGGAAGAACATAGAATTTAGGTCCTGTCCTTTAAAGAAAAAGAATGTGAGAAGAAGCAATTTAGCTAGAAAAACAAAAAAGGCTATCATATTTGGCAATCAAGATGACATGAGTGACATTTACAGAGAAGTTTCTGGCATTTACTTGGGGTATGTAGGATGTGAAAGGGGATATGCTCAGGCTTTTTGCAGTAAAGAGAAGAACATTATAATAGTAGCTTAAGCAAGCCATAGACTCAGAAGACTCTTTTAATGGGAGGAAAGAACTGGGTGCATTCTTAGAAGAAACAGAGCCACATAAGAGGAAAATATAGACGAAACAAGAGAGAGAACTGAGATACTCGCAGCAGGAATCCAGAGGAAGCTAGGAGTTGAGGAGATGGAGTCCAGAGCATGGACAGAAGAAACGGCATTGATAGATAGGAGGAGTGCTTGTCCATCTAAGACAGAAGCACAGGAGACGAGCTTGGAATAAGCGACACCACCTGCAACTCTTCCCCAGCTGCAACATCACTAATGTGATGAATGTGCCCTTACGTTTATCCGACGCTTATATAAAGTTCATTGTGTGGATTGGTGAGGCAAGACGACCACCCTAGCAAATGGGTGGCAATATGGGATCAGCTCATTCAACTCATCAGCCCTATAGTGTAGACAGTTCTACTGAACACTTGTGGCATATTTACTCCTGAAATTCTGTGCCCAAAAAGGAAAGTTAAAAGACATCTCTCAAGATGGTGTCTCATGTCACAGCAGAGACATAAGCAGTTTCTAAAAGCTGTTGTCAAGATTCAGAATCAGAATGGTCCGGCCAGCTGTGTGCCTCACATGTAAGCATTAACGAGTGTCTTGTGTTTATGATGCTTTGAAGTTGTTAAAAGAGATAGATCATTAGATTAACACATACTGTACAAATATTCCATTATCCTCCAAATTCCCCACTGAGAAAAAAAGGCAACTGCAAATCTAATTTGAAAGATTGGTTTGAAGAAAAGCTATGGCAAGCTTCCCAGAGTCTTGTGGTTTTCTGGGTCCCTGACCCTGCATTTGTCTCCTGGAATCACCTCAGCAGTGTGAGCAGGGCCACCAAGCCCAAGCTGCCGGGAGCAGCTGGAGAACACCTCTCCAGATTCCTCAAGTGACCAAAAGGAAATGAATTCAGTCACCATACATATTCATACACACATGTATAAAATAAATGTGTGTTATTATATTCAGCCTACTTAATTAGAAAAGTCCCCTGGGCAGTCACTGTCACTGAGTTAATATTGAGCTTTCTTAGGATTTGCCAAGAATAAAGACATGAAAATACATAGCAAGTCAAGGAAAGATAAGCATTGTCTAAATAGAAGGGCTTATGCTTCAGTTCTTTTGTGAATTACTAGCACTTTCATATTTTGTGAGGTTTTCTTTAGAGATTCAATACAATATGTAGAATATAGCACATGATAAAAATTTGATAGCACGATAGAAACATTGGATTTTTAAAAGAGATGAAAAAATGAAAGAAAGAAAAGCAATGAGGCTAAAATTACTTATTAATGATCCATTTAGAGGTCAAATAATGAGTATTGGATAGACAAAGCACGCATGTTCTATTTAATTTCATTTATTGGTCACCACTGTGCCTGAGACAATTCATCATCACCTTTCTAAACTCTGTGTTTTTTTTTCTTCTTTGCCATATTCCAAGAAAAACATCTAATGTGCTGTATTTTGGTGAATAAATATTGATTCAGTATTTAAAATAAGCATCTAAGACTAGTAAATGCTGTAAAACATACACAGTTGAACAAGAAAACATCTTATTAAGGAGGTTAACTAAATAAGTTAGGTAAGTTAATCAAGAAGAATATATGGCAGAATTTGAGTATCAAGAGAAAAGAGGATATTAATTATGCCTTTTTATTGTCTGTGTTTTTTATGTTTGACATCTGGGGCCTTGCTAACTCTGGAAAGACTGCCCCTTCCAGGGCTAGCTAATTGCCAGAGATATTAAAGGACTTGCCTGCAAATGTACCTTCCATATGCAAATCAACCAATCCAGAGCTTATACCTTGGACCACCAACTTTACTGACACTTATACTCAGGGCTGCTACTTTCCTGTCCTAATTACACCAGCATCAGGTAGCAGATAAGGGACACCTCCTAAGCCCCAGTGCATGCTGAAATTATTGAAACTAGCCAATTCTAAGCCTGTCTATACTGTCTCGGCCTGTTCCTTCCTGCAGAAACCACAATGCAAGCTCTTGTTCATGTTTGCCTCTGATTCCCTCTGCCTCCTGGCTAACCTGGTGTTTCCCCATGTGGACCTCCATGGTATGGCATTCCTACTCCTCTTGGGATCTGTGAGTAACAAACTACCTTTTCAATGACTATTGAATGACATTGCAATGATGATTCACCATACCTGAATATCAATAATAAAATACAAGTTTAGATAGAGAGTGATGACAAATAAATGGAGACATCATGTATGCAAGTCAGGCTTCAAGAAGAATATAGCATTGGCCCAATGTATAAAACATTGAAAGGGTTTGAAAGGCAGAGAAGGAAAATCCTGTGTTCACAGAAACAGCACCAGAATCAAAGTCAAATTAAGAAATTATGCTTGATCAACAAAAAGTTCAATGGATAGAAGATAGACCATATTAAGCTTTCTGCAGATGAGCTAAATGGTAGTGGAGATTAATTCTATAGTATAGATAGGAGAAGATAGTGCCTGAGTGTACTCCAAAAGTCACCGTGGAACCTGAAATAAATCAACCTTCCTTGATAGATAGGTAGGTAAGTAGGTAAAACCAACATTTAAGTGTCTTTTGCTTTTTCATAAATTGCCTTTCTCTTTTATTTTTTTCCATAGGCATGTAAAATGGGTAGTCTCATGTGCCATTTACAGCTGGAAAATGAAGAATCCCAGAGTTAAGAGACGCTCAATGTCCAAACATGGTAAAAAGCAGAAGATTTGTTAGCACCCAAATCTAAGTTAAAAGTTAATACCGCAAAACATTCCAGTTAAAGTGAAATTGAAGGGCATATCAAAGGAAAATAAGAGAGAGAGGTGGAGAGAGAAAAAGAGAGAGAGAAAATAACTAACATAACCAACATAAATCTAAGATGGATAGAAAATCTGCAAGGATTTCTACTCATCAAAAGGACAAACACCACCACCAGTTTTTCAATGACCATTGAATGACTGTTCAGTGATGATTCATCATACCTGTATTATGATAAAAAAACACATTTTTAAATAGAGGAAGTGATGACAAATAAATGAAGATATTTATTTTGTGGTCAGTATTCCACCTGTTCTTTGCCTCTTGAAATAGTACTCATGTTTTAAAATGCTAGAAAAATGCCATGTTTGTTTCCCACTCCATGTCACACGACTCAGTATCTCCAATTCTATAAAGTTGAAAACCTAGAGACCTATTCCTCTACTTCCAGCATTGTTTTTCATAGTAGACAAGCACCTTACTCCACACCTCTGCAATTCAATTTGGAGATGGAAGCTTCCAGAAGAGGACAGGCTGGGAACTAGCTTTTGATCATGCCACATTGCGTTTCTGGAGATCTGGGTGGGGAGGAAAGGCAGGAGATGGCTAGTAAATACGAGCTGGATGTTGTGCTAACCCATGCATCCTACCAATGCAGAAGGACAAGCAGCCATACTAGAGGCAGCAGATGACTCCACTTCAGCAGTCTCTGGGCAGGAAAGGCTGTTAAGCACTGAGAACGCAACTGAAGGCTACACATGCTATTTGTTTTCCATAAGCAGAGTCAAAGTTCATAATTTGTTATTGTTGATCAGATCTCAACTTGTACAAGTTGCAACATCTAACTATAATGTATTCATCTTTGTAATTAATGGCAAAGGTTCTAAGTCACTTGCAGATTTTAGAGAAAATCAATGAGAAAATAACAACAAAGAATTCAAAAAATATGAAAAATGAAATTACATTCAAAGTTGAATTCAGAGGCAAATACATAGCCTTAAATAAGTTACCTATAGGTTCCAAATAATAAATCCCAATATATAGTAACTTAAATTATGCAATATATTGGCATCAATTATGACAGAAAAGGATCAATATGATCAGTATATAAAGAGCTACATAAAGAGCCCTTAAAATCGTGAAGGAAAACTTTAACACCCCAAAATACAAAGTGAAAGGCAATATTTAATTTACTGAATATATATGAATTGCCAATAAAAACAGAAAATACTTCCCATCTTGCTAGTGCTCAAATATGCCAAAAGCAGAGGGTATGGCTGAATCCTTTGCTATCCACATATCTCCACCTCAGCTCAGAGAAAGAGAATGCTTATTTCCCCCTTACCAAAGGTTTTTTCTTCTCAGGGGACTCTTTTCCATCTTTCCTGGGCCTTACTCCTGTGATTTATCTGATGGGTGATACTGATGGATGACTGGCATTCATTGGACCTTATTTCTCTTTAGAGTGACTCTCTTAAAATAAGGATCACATATGTGGCATAGACAGTTGTCCATTGCTTCCTCCTGAACATGCGTTTTTTCGAGTTCGTGTGTTTGTTCTCCAAACCTGGAGAGTCAGACCACTCACTTTATAATTTACGTTATAACTTGCTTTCTCTATTTGCAATGTGATGGTCCAGTCAAATGCAATTCCTGTGTATATCACCATAGATATATGTATTTTGATTTCCAAAATTCTAATTTTTAAAAAATTTGAGGTCAACACTACTCAGAACATGCCAGAGAATTGCGTCCCCTGTTTTAAGGGTCATGTGTTGGAAACTTAATCCCCAACACAACAGTGAATCTGACAATTATGTGTCTTGAAGTTGCTCTTCTCGAGAAGTATCTTTGTGGTGTTCTCTGTGTTTCCTAAATTTGAATGTTGGCCTGCCTTGCTAGGTTGGAGAAGTTCTCCTGGATAATATCCTGAAGAGTGTTTTCTTACTTAGTTCTATTCTCCCCGTCACTTTCAAGTACACCAATCAAACATAGATTTGGTCTTTTCATATAGTCCCATATTTCTTAGAGGCTTTGTTTGTTTCTTTTCCTTCTTTTTTCTCTAATCTTGTCTTCTCACTTTATTTCATTAATTTGATGTTCAATCACTAATATCCTTTCTTCCACTTGATCAAATCGGCTATTGAAGCTTGTGTATGCTTCATGAAGTTCTCGTAGTGTGGTTTTCAGCTCCATCAGGTCATTTAAGCTCTTCTCTACACTGGTTATTCTAGTTAGCCATTCATCTAACCTTTTTTCAAGGTTTTTAGCTTCCTTGCGATGGGTTAGAATATGCTCCTTTAGCTTGGAGAAGTTTGTTATTACTGACTTTCTGAAGCCTACTTCTGTCAACTCTTCAAACTCATTCTCCGTCCAGTTTTGTTTCCTTGCTGGTGAGGAGTTGCATTCCTTGGAGAAGAAGAGGCGTTCTGGTTTTTGGAATTTTCAGCCTTTCTGCTCTGGTTTTTCCCGTTCTTTTTGGTTTTATCTACCTTTGGTCTTTGATGTTGGTGACCTACGGATGGCATTTTGGTGTAGATGTCCTTTTTGTTGATGCTGATGCTATTCGTTTCTGTTTGTTAGTTTTCCTTCTAACAGACAGGCCCCTCAGCTGCAGGTCTGTTGGAGTTTGATGGAGGTCCACTCCAGACCCTGTTTGCCTGGGTATCACCAGCAGTGGCTGCAGAACAGCAAATATTGCTGCCTGATCCTTTCTCTGGAAGCCTCATCCCAGAAGGGCACCCACCTGTATGAGGTGTCTGTTGGCCCCTACTGGGAGGTGCCTCCCAGTCAGGCTACATGGGGATCAGGGACCCACTTGAGGAGGCAGTCTGTCCATTATGGGAGCTCAAACGCCATGCTAGGAGAGCCACTGCTCTCTTCAGAGCTGTCAGGCAGGGACGTTCAAATCTGGAGCTGTGTACTGCCTTTTGTTCAGATATGCCCTGCCCCTAGAGGTGGAATCTAGAGAGACAGTAGGCATTGCTGAGCTGCAGTGGGCTCTGCCCAGTTTGAGCTTCCCTGCTGCTTTGTTTACACTGTGAGCATAGAACCGCCTACTCAAGCCTCAGCAATGGTGGACGCCCCTCCCCCTACCAAGCTCCCGCATCCCAGGTCGATGTCAGACTGCTGTGCTAGCAGAGAGCATGGCTCCTTGGGTGTGGGAATCGCATAGCCAGACACAGGAGGGGATCTCCTGGTCTCCTGGTTGTGAAGACCATGGGAAAAGCAGAGTATTTGGGCAGGAGTGTACCGCTCCTCCAGGTACAGTCACTCACGGCTTCCCTTGGCTGAGAAAGAGAAATCCCCAACCCCTTGTGCTTCCCAGGTGAGGTGACACCCTGCCCTGCTTTGAGTCACACTTGGTGGGCTGCACCCACAGTCCAACCAGTCCCAGTGAGATGAACCAGTTACCTCAGTTGGAAATGCAGAAATCATCCGTCTTCTCTGTCAATCTTGCTGGGAACTGTAGACCGAAGCTGTTCCTATTTGGCCATCTTGGAAACACCCAGATTTTTCTAATTCTGTGAAAAATAATATTTTATATTCTTATAAGGATAGCACTGGATCTGTATATTGCTTTGGGTAGTATGACCAATGTTGATTCTTCCAATCCATGAGCATGGAATATTTTTCCATTTGTTTGTGTCATCTCTGATTTCTTTCAGTAGTGTTTTGTAGTTCTCCTTGTGAGAAGTCTTTCACCTTATTGATTAGATGAATTCCTAGGTATTCTATTTTTATGTGGCTGTTGTAAATGAAACTGTGTTCCTGATTTGGTTCTCACACAGACTGTTATTAGCATATTGAAAAGCTACTGATTTTGTACATTAATTTGCATCTTGAACCTTTACTGAATTCCTTCATAAGTTCCAGGAGCCTTTTGTTGCAGTCTATGGGGTTTTCTATGTATAGAATCATATCATCAGCAAAAAGAGATAGTTCAACTTCTTCTTTTCCTATTTGGATGCCTTTTACTTCTGTCTCTTGCCCGATCACACTGGCTAGGACTTCCAGTACTGTTTTGAATAAGAAAAGTAAGAGTGAGTATCTCTGTCTTGTAGCAATTTTCTAGGGGAATAATTCCAGCTTTTTTCTGTTCAGTACGACATTGGCTGTGGGTTTGTCATAGATGTCTCCTATTATTTTGAGGTATGTTTCTCTGATGCTTAGTCTGTTGAGGGTTTTTATCATAAAAGAATATTGGATTTTATTGAAAGCTTTTTCGGCATTTATTAAGATGATCATATGGTCTTTGTTTTTTATTGTATTTATGTGGTGAATCACATTTATTGATTTGCATGTCAAACCAACCTTGCATCTCAGGAATAAAGCCTACTTGATCAAGGTGAATTAACTTTTTGATGTGCTCCAGTATGCTAGTATTTTGTTAAGGATTTTTGTGTCTATAATCATCAGGGGTATTGGCCAAATGTTTTCTTTTATCATTGTTTCTCTGCCAGATTTTGATATCAGGATGATGCTGGCTTCATAGATTGTCAGGGAGAAGTCCCTCTTCCATGATTTTTTTTGGAATAGTTTCAGTAAGATTGGTATCAATTCTTCTTTGTATGTCTGGTAGAATTTGGCTGTAAATCCATTATATTAGTCCATTCTCATGCTGCTATGAAAAAATACCTAAGACTGGGTAATTTATAAAGAAAAGAAGTTTAATTGACTCACAGTTCTGCATGACTGGAGAGGTCTCAGGAAACTTACAATCATGGCAGAAGGCGCCTCTTCACAGGGTGGCAAGAGAGAGAATGAGTGTCAAGTGAAGGGGGAAGCACCTTAAAAACTATCAGATCTTGCAAGAACTCATGAGAACAGTATGAGGGAAACCACCCCCTGATTCAGTCATCTCCATCTGGTCCTGCCCTTGACATGTGGGGATTATTACAATTCAGGAGAGATATGGGTGGGGACACAGAGCCAAACCATATCATTTATCTGTCCCAGGGCTCTTTCTGGGTGATACAGTTTTATTTTTTATTACTGATTCAATTTCAAAGTTGTTATTGGTCTATTCAGATTTTCACTTTCCACCTCGTTCAAAATTGGGAGTTTGTGTGTTTCCGGAAATTTATCCATTTCCTCTCAATTTCTTAATATGTGTGCATAGAGTTGTTCTTACTAGTCTCTGAGAATCTTTTGCATTTCTGTGGGATTAGTTGTAATGTCTTTGTCATTTTTTATTGCATCTACTTGGATCTTCTCTTTTTTTATTTTGTTAATCTAGTTAGCAGTCTATGAATCTTGTTTATTGTTTTGAAAAACCACCTCTTGGTTTCATTGACCTTTTATATGGACTTTGGGGTCTCAATTTGTGTAAGTTATTATCTGATTTTTGTTATTTCTTTTCTTCTACCAGCTTTGTGGTTGGATTGCTCTTTTTTTCTTCTTATTCTAGGTGCAATGTTAGATCATCAATTTGAGATCTTTCTAACCTCTTGAGGCAGGCATTTAGCACTATAAATTTTCCTCTTAATGCTGCTTTAGCTGCATCTCAAAGATTTTGTTGTGTCTCTATTTTCATTAATTTCAAACAATTTTTTGATTTTTGCCTTTATTTCGTTGTTCACCCAAGAGTTATTCAGAAACATGTTGTTTAATTTTCACATTTTTGTGTATTTTTGAAAGATCTTTGTATTGATTTGTATGTTTATTGCACTGTGGTCTAAAAGTGTCTTTGGTATGAGTTCTTTTTTTTTTTAATTTATTGAGACTTGCTTTATGGCCAAACTTGTGATTGATCTTAGAATATTATCTGTGTGTAGGTTAAAAGAACATATCTTCTATGGTTGTTAAATTGAGTATTCTGTAGATTTCTATTCAGTCCAATTGGTCAAGTACTGAGTTTAAATTCATAATTTCTTTGTTAGTTTTCTGCCTCAATAATTTGTCTAGTGCTGTCAGTGGAGTGTTGAAGTCCCCCATTATTATTGTGTTGCCGTTTAAGTCTTTTCATAGGTCAAGAAAAACTTGTTTTATTAATCTGGGTGCTTTAGTGTTAGGTGCATATATATTTATGATAGTTACGTCTTCTTGAATTGAATCCTTTATCATTATGTAATGCCCTTCTTTATCCTTCCTGATTGTTTTTTGTTGGTTTGTTTAAAGTCTGTTTTATTAGATATAAGAATAGTGACACTTCTTTTTCCTTTTCTGTTTGCATGGTAAATCTTTCTGTAGTTTTTTTGTTTTGGTTTGGTTTGGTTTTTGTTTTTTCTTCTGTTTACTTTGAGCCTGTGGGTGTTATTACAAGTGAGATGTGTTTCTTGAAGACAGCAGAGGGCTGGGACTTTTTATCCAGCTTGCCACTCTGTGCCTTTTAAGTGGGGACATTTAGACCACTTACATTAAGGTTTAACATTGATATACATGATTTTGATCCTGTCATTATGTTGTTGGCTGTTTGTTTTGTAGACATGATTGTGTAGTTTCTTTATATTTTATTTGGGCTATGTGCTTGATTGTGTTTTTTTCTGGTAGCAGGTTTCAAACTTTTGTTTCCATGTTTAGCATTACCTTAAGGATCTCTTGTAAGGCTGGTCTGGTAGTAACAAAATCCCTTAGTGCTTGCTTATCTGAGAAGGATTTTATTTCTCCTTTGCTTATGAATCTTAGTTTGTCAAGATATGAGATTCTTGGTTGGAGTTGCTTTTCTGTAGGAATGCTGAAAATAGGCCCACAGTCTCTTTTGGCTGGTAAGGTTTCTTATAATAAGTCTGCTGTTAGTCTGATGGGCTTCCTTTTGTAGGTAACCTAATCTTTCTCTCTAGCTGCCTTTATGATGTTTTCTTTTGCATTGACCTTGGTAATTCTGATGAATCTATGCCTTGGCAGATCTCATGGTCATTTTGTAGCTTGCAAGGGTTATTTTGTAGTTTTTGAATTTTTATGTCCTCCTCTCTACCAAGATTGGGAAAATTTTCATGGACTATATCCTCAAATATGTTTTCCAATTTTCTACACTCCCCTTCTCTTTCAGGAATACCAATGAGTTATAGATTTGGTCTGTTTACATAATTCTATATTTTTGGAGGTTTTATTCATTTTCTGAAATTATCTTTACTTTTGTCTAACTGAGTTGATCAGAAGAACCAATATTCAAGCTCTGAGATTGTTTCCTCAACTTGATCTATTGGGTTTCAATTTTCTGCTAACTCCTGGTGATCTTCTTTCCCATTTAGATTCTGAATTCCACATCTGCCATTTCAGTCATCTCCATCTCGTTAAGAACCATCCCTGGGGGCCTAGTGTGTTTGGAGGTAAAGAGCCACACTGGCTTTTGAGTTGCTAGAGTTCTTGCACTAATTCTTTCTCATCTATGAGGGCTGGTGCTCCTTTAACTGTGGTATAAGTTGAGTATAGTCAGTTGACTTTATTTCTGGGTGTTTGTAGAAGGTCAAGACTCTGTGCAGAATCTTTATTTGTGGCTGGATTTTTTTCTTAGTTTTCACAAGCATTGTATACTGGCAGCATATTTTGGTGTTGTATTGTGGGCTTCAATCCAGTAGGTGGCACTTAAGAGTATTGGCCAGCAGATATGCTCTTAGCCTTTTGGTGGAGTTGGCAGAAGTGTTCTGTGGTAGGGGAAAGAGAGATTACCCCCCTCACATGGTCTGCTTCTGGGCTTTAAAACAGCTCCAACCAGTCACTGGCTCTGCACCCATATTTTCTTTGTTAGGTGCTCTGGTCCATGGGGATCCTTCAGGCAGAAGCCATGGTTGGCAGACAGGCCATGCCCTTCCCAGGCTGGTTCTGCAGAGGGAGGTATGCCTCAACCTCCACCAATCCACAAACCCAGGTGTCTCACCTCTCTCAGTGTTCTGAGAGTGAGGGCTCCCCTCCTGCTTGGGTGCCACCCAAGCCAGTGAGTCCTGACTGGCTAGGAGCAATGAGGGTGGGTGGAATCATCTGTTCCACTGTCTGACATCCAAGTGCTTCCTGGGATAACATGGGGCTGTGCCCACCTGCAGAGTTCAGGCAGAAGTCAGTCCACTGTGCTGGAAGTCCCAGCAGGCATGACCCATTCAACTAGGAGTGTGGAGGGTGGGTGGAGTTGTCCACTCTGCTCTCCAGTTCTTTCTAGGGAAACACAGGGCTGTACTTACCCACAAAATTCAGGCAGAAGCAGGACCACTTTGCTGGAAGCTGTCGTTGAGCCTTGTCTAGTGAGGGTTTGTGGAGCAATCTTACTGCTTCTAGGCACTGTCACTGTGGCCTCTATGGGGGCTATGGCACTGGCACCAGGCTTCTCCAGATCTCAAGGCCCACGTGGGGCCCCATAGACATGAGTGTTGCCTCCACAAATCTGCAGGCACGTTCTTTATTAGTCTAGAGGTGAAGAGGTTTAGAGGGAGTCTGTCATTCTCAGAATTTCACAGGCCCTTGTGGAAAGTTTGGATCCTGTGGGGGCTCTCACTCGTTCACCCTTTCCCCATGTTGAGGAGCTTCTCCTGGCTCCACACCAATCCCAGATGGGCAGCTACTCAGCTTCGTTCTTCTCTGTTCTCTGTTCTCCCCTCACTCTTTTGATGGATCCCTATATGGTTTCTTAGATAATCAGCTTTCAGGATCAGTGTTTACTCATCACTTTGTCCCCTCTCTCTAACAGTGGTGATGAGGAGCTGCCTCGGGTCTATCATCTTGAGTCTTTAAGCTGATCCTTACTCCACTCCAACAAAAGACTACAGCTGAACAAGAATGAGTTCACTGTGTTCTTTGAGAGTTAATTCTAGCATATCTGAAATTGACCTAACTTACATGGCCCTGACAATGGACAAGGCATGCTCCTCTGGTGCTTTGATTGCCCTTCGCTCTTAGCACCTGCCTCTGTGTGTGCCCGTGCCACCCCAGCCTTTTAACCACTCCTGTCCCGTGGCTTTGGTGTGCTGCTCTGTGTTGATCTGTTGTTCATCTGGCCCAGCTCTGTTCACTGGCAGTGCCAGATTCCTTGCCAAGTGCCTATTGAGGTATGAAAGTCCACTTAGGCCTCCCCTTGTTTAGTTCCTTCCCTGGAACCTGATTAACCCTTCTTCACTTCTAGTCATCCCATCCTAAAGAATGAAAAAGGTGCAGCCCAAATAATTTAAAAATATGTTGGCATACATTGAATTGAAAGGCTTAAACATCTCCTTGAAGTCTGGCTATTTGGTAAAGATAAATAAATAAATAAATAAATAAATAAATAAATAAATAAAGGCTTAAACTTTCTTCATGTCCTAAAATATAAAGGTCTAAATTCTCTTCTACTCTGTGCTGACTGCCGAGGGAAGGAATGAGAGAAGGGGTACAGAGATTGAACGTCCATGGTTAATAAGCATTCCACTGGCAAATGAGGGCTTTCTATGCCAGCCACAGTGTTTCTGGGCAGAAAAAATAAGGTCATTCTTTCAACAATTTGCACCGCTAAAATACATAGTGAGAGCTCCTACTTTTTGCCTGTCATGAAAGCGGAGTTTGAAGTTTTTGAGGAGAGGCTGAAGGATATCAGATCTTCTATTACTGTTCCAGGAAAGTAATAGCCATGGATTTTTTTGAATATCATAAAAGGCAAAAAGGAAACTTGTATATAGACCCATTCCATCATCCAGGCAACTAACAGGTATTCAACTTCACCACGTGCTGGGCACTCTCTGAGTACAAGAGATACAGCAGTGGTCAAGACATTCTAGGGGGAATGCAAATGATCAACAGGGCACTGAACAATTATGTTATGTGATTCCAGGCAGTAGAAGAGTGATAAAGAACATAAACTAGAGTGAGGGGATAGGGAGTGATTATCTCTTCTGAGAAAAACATATCAGTATGGTCAAACCATATGACTCAGAAGAGGTAGGAAAAAAAGAGAATGACATTTCCCCAGGCCTGTTGTTTTTCACCAAGAATGCTTTTTATACACAGGGATTTTTCAATGTCCAAATTAGTGATTCACAATCAGAGTGTCTGCCCTTGCTAGAGAGATATGTTAAAGGTTTGAGTCAGATAGCATTTGAAAAAGTGTAATCTACAATTCCATTGATTTACTTTGCTTTAATTATTATATATGCAGTTTTTTACATTCTAAATTGCATTAAAGAAAATTGTCAGATATGTACATTATCAAGCTTGATTTTGTTTAAGGATATTTCAGAAACAATAGTCAAATTCATCAGTTATTTTGAGAGGACAGATAGAAAAAGATAGAGACTGAGACGTTTTTATTTTGATTATTAAGATGTGAAAATTAGGCATTGAAATTTCTCATGAGAAATTATTGCTCAGTTATCAGAAGTTAATTAGAGTTTTATATTCTAGTGATTTTACACACCATTAATTTTGTTCATAAAAGAAACAATACTGTTATTATAAGTACACTGGTCTTACTCCGTAAAATTAAATCGTATGCTTACCAAGTTGGAATTTCATAATTTGGAAACTTGAATTTTTTCATCTCTCGAAGATAGAATGGGACAGCTGAACTAAAATCACTTCACAATGGAGTCTTGATGCTAATTAGCTGTACATATCAAAGTTTTCCACTTGAATCTGTCCCAGGGCATGAAGAACATCATAAACTGTGGTGTTTGCAACATCATGGATGATATTCATTATCTCTGAAAATAATCCAGACTTTTCCCATATGCTTTTGCAAAGATTAAGACTGGGTTGTCTTCTCCTATAATTTTTGTGAATCTGATGGGAAGTTTTCCCATTCGTTCAAGGTACTTACAAATGAGATATGATATGGGAAAAATGAATCAGATTTGTCACAACAGATTTGCTGTGCAGTTTTGGTCTTTGGGATGCAGGAATGCTAAACTCTGTTCAAGAGCTGCAATCTTTATCCTGGAAGGATCACTGGAACTATTTCCCATGTAAATCAACCAGATTTGGAAGCAACATTTAGAGCAAAGAAAATGTTCATGTTGATTTTGAATTTGGTCTTTACTGATCGGATACTGCCAGCTATTTTTTCCCACGTTTTATTTTTTAATAATTTGTATTATTTTTCATTTAAATGTATTAAATTTCATTTACATTGAAGTTTTACTAAACTTACATTGCAGTTCCTATGTTCCAGGTATTGTTCTAAGTTCTTTACAAATATTAATCTATTCTATTCTCATAACAACCTTCTGATTTGGGTTGTATTTTTATCATGTCCACTACACAGATGGAAACATGAAGACTTTTGAAGGTCCAGAAATGCATCCATGCTCATAGCCTGTTCTCCCTGCTATCTACTTACCCGAAAAAATATTTTAAATTAATTTAATATTAATGGAACAATTAATTTAATTTTATGTTTCAGTTTTCATTTACAGTATGTGTGTATTTTCAGTATACTGTTAAATTTCAATTCTTTAAAAAAACTAAGACATTGTTTTGTAATAAACAAATTTAATCTATTGCATATAACAGATTAAGTTTTTTTTGGATATTCTATTCATCTTATGCCTTCCAATTTGAATTTTTCTATTGCTACAGTTGGCTTTTTTTCTAAATAGCCAACATTTATTTACTTCCGTAATATATTCTGCTCTTTTTTATCAACAATATATTTCTTTTTACTTTTCAAAAGGATTTTAGTTTAGTTCTCTGATTTTCAGTTATGAATAAAACACTATTCCCTCATCTGTAAGACAGAATTTCATAGAATTTCACTTCACTTTTCTGCCACTTCTTCCCTTTCTGATCCTTGAAATTATTGTGAACAATATGAAGCATACTATTTTTATTAACCTCATTTAGTTAAAGATACATATGCATATATAGTTTTTAAAGTAATTGTCTTTGTCATTTTATGGTTTCAACAGTTGTATAAACTCTCAGCTTATCTCTTTTAATGCTAGACACTACTCATTTAATATTATACGTCCTCAATAATGAGCACATAAGTATATAGATCTTTCTAAAGCTGAAAAACAAAACAAAACTGAGTGTAGGGCTCAAAAAAGTTCATGTTGTTCCAGGCAAAATGAATGGCAAAATGCACAGCCAGACACATCTTGAAAAACACAAGGTCAGAGACACATGAAAATCCTATGAGGATCCAGTCCGAAGAGCAAAAGGGGTTACCAATAAAATAACAAATCCAAACTTGCCTCCAGATTTCTCCTCTGCAAAAGTACATGTCAGATCACAACAATGACATGTTTGAGAGAAAAAAAACCTGTGGTTTACAATTTCTATTCCAAGTTGATGTTTTTGGTAATGTAAGGAGCAGATATAAATTGTCAAACATGCACTATTTGTCCCAAGTGTTCCTCATCCATGATAGTTTGACTTCAGTTCAAGATTTTCCCTCCTCTGCCTTGGGAACTCCTCACTCCACATCAGCCTCCACTCTGTGAGGTACAGTGGTTGACGTGTTCTGGGCTAAATATCTAAATTGTTGATACAAGACCATGAAGTTCTAAAAAAATATGAGCTAAAAGTGAAGGTGAAAAACATATAATGATTTACTCAGTTAATAGAGACTTTTTAGAGACTTTTTTGTCATGAAAACTAAATATGCAGAAGCAAACTGTATAAACACAGTGGAGCAAATTAAAAGGGAATCGGCACTCAGAAAAATAAAAAAAATACTTTAATGCAAGTTAAGTAATATAGGAAACAAAAGAAGAGAAAGATCAAATTAATGCCAGGAGATAATTTATATACAAGACAAAGGATGCTCAACAACATACATGTGTAATGGACTTCCGAATTACAAAGAACGAATCACGACTCAAGCAGATGCCAGATACCTGTACTCTACAATGTCACTGATGTGGGTCCAACATCCAATGACAGGGGTTTTCTTTGCAGGGACTGGGGATGAGGACAGAGCAGGATAGAGGGGAGCTGTGATAAAACACACTGTTATGTTAAATATACATTTAGGTTTTAAGATGTAACCCCAATTTAACAAACATTAAATTGGGGAAAATTAATTTCACAATGGAGGACACGTGGACAAGAATGACGACTTTACTAATCAAAACTGGGGGTAGGCCTGGTGCAGTGGCTTGCACCTATAATCTCAGTGTTTTGAGAGTCCAAAGTGGCAGTGATGCTTGAGGCTAGAAGTTTGCAACCAGGCTGGGCAACAAGGCAAGGCCCCATCTCTACAGAAAATTTAAAAATTAGTTGAGCATAGTGGCATGCATCTCCAGTCCTAGCTACTTGGGAGGCAGAGGGAAGAGGATTGCTTGAGCCCAGGAGTTTGAGGCTACAGTGAGCTGATTGTGCCACTGCACTCCAGCCTGCGCAACAGAGGAAGACCTTTTCTCTAGAAATAAAAACAAAAAACTGTGGATGAAAATATTTATAAATGTAGATAGGAAAGACACATATATTTATATATTTACATTAAATATATTATCATGAATTTGCAAAGTGTTTGGAAAAGAGCCCGATTAATAAATATATTCTTAATAAAATATAAAGTCCAAAAATAAAATTATAAGGCACAGTAACCATTCACACAGCTCTCTGTATTTCTTCAAAATATGCGATCACTGAAACATTGAAAGTAATTGTTCAATATTGTCTTCCCCACTGAGTAATAAGCTTAATGAGGAAGGAACCTCCATGGTGGATTCTTAATAAGTAGATAATTATTCATAATTAAACATGATTAATGAGAGACTAATAAAAAAGTAAGAAACTATTCTAAACTGATTGAAGATCTCAATGAAAGGAGCTCTCTTATAGGAAAACATAAACTAAAAAACTGCTTTAAGAAGACAGAGAGGAAGTGAGGGCAATCTGGCTGTAACATGTGTCACCAGGGTGGATTGAGCTGATCTGATGGGCTAGCTAGGTGTCCCCTTCTTCCCTCACTTCTCCATGTGCATCTCTCCCAAAGCTGCACACTCAGTCCAAGAGGACAGCCATCCCCAATAGAAGAGGACTGGTCTTCAGTCAAACCTACATGAGTAGTTATGCTTCCCTGCTAAAACCTCCAAACAGGCTCTTAAGATGATGGAGGAAGACACAACAGGCTATTAACAATAAAACACATTGAATAGTTAGGCAAAAAATTTCCTCCAAAAAATAAATCAGACTCTAATAATTGTACAAGTGTTTTGTCAAATCATGCAGAAGCAGATAATTTTCACTTGTTTAAAATGTTCCAGAACACAGAAATCATTTGGGAAAATTTCCAGTTAACTTTGCAAGTTGCTAAAGCACTAAAAACAAAATGTAAAAAGGGAGGCAAACATGTTTTAATTGCCTCTTTTTTGCCCCATTGGTGATGGAGGAATTCCTGCCCTAAGGTTATGGGGAGGGCCAAGTGCATGACACATGGTGCTGGGCAGGAGGGAATGTTTATTAGTCACCTACACTCACAGCCTGGGGAAGAGGACGCTACACTCCATGGAGGGTCATGTGGGGCTGCACTTGGAACAGACTGAACAATAAGGGCTGTGGAGAAGACTTTGTAGTATCAAGAGGGTGAGGTGCCCCTGTTCCCATGGGAGGGTGCGATTGGCCTGTTTGAACAATTCCACGAGATAGAAGAAGACTGAAATCTTCTACTTGAGAATAAGCGACACTGCTTCATCCCAGTGATAAGGAAGGTTGTCAATTTTACCAGATGTCAAGACAGCATATAATAGTGACCCTTAATTTTAGGTCTTACACTATAGTATGTCTAGGGACAACACACAGACACGCCCCCCCCCCACACACACAATTGACAAATATTTCTTATTATTATTTATATAAACATACTCAACAAAATACTCTAAATTTGAATTAATCAGTATACTTTCAATTTAAATTTTAGTTTTATATATTAATCAATATAGTTTAAACATACCAAAATAAAGCAGGATAAATTCATGAATAGCATTGTTCAATTTTTTTAAGTTAGGTAATTACATTAATTAATAGGGCAAAGAAGAATTAAAACTTTTAGAAATTGAAAAAGGAGACACATCACTCCCCCAACCCATACCAGAGGGATACATTAGAATTACTTAAAAGGTATAAAAAAATCCCCCCTTTCTCACATTTTCTTAATCTCCAGGATGAGAATCATGACGGAGATTTGGGTTTGTTGAAGAAGAAAACTAATCCAGAGAGATTATGTTAAACATTCAATATTCCTTATCACTAGTACTTCTTAGCAAACTAGAAAAGAACTCTTTTTAGCATTGTAAAACAAGTCTACTGGAAACCAAGGGCTAATACCATTCTTAGGAACAGAATCCAAGAGCCATTCCCACTATAGTTAGGAATAAGCTGTGCTCCTGATCACCAATATTTCGCTGTCTCTGGAAACTCTGTCAATAAGCTAAAGTAAGAGAAAAACTAAGGTGTAAATACTAGAAAAAAAAAGAGACAATTATTTGAGATAATGTAATTTTGTCTTTTTGGAAAAAGCAAGCAAATGAATTAAAAGTTTATTAGACCTCATAAAAACAGAGGAAACTGGAAAATAAAATACCTGTACCATTTCTATAAGTTATTTATTTTATTTAAAATAAAACCCTGCATATATAGCACTAATAAGTTTCAAAGACTGTTTTAAGATTTCTTAAATCTTAAAAGACCGTTTTAAGATTATTTAAATATTCACTCATTTAATCCTCATAGCAGTTATGAAGTAAGTGCTATTACTGTCATTATCAATGTCTCTATTTTACTGATGAGGACACTGAGGCTTGGAGAGGCTGAGTGATGTGTCCATACTAAGTGGGCAAGCCAGGATTTATGCCCTGGACCCGGGACATCTGGTTTCAGAGCCTGTGCTCTGATGCAGTGCACCTAGCTGGCTTCCTTTCATTATTTTAACATTCTGGTTAGAAAATGAGATACAATGAGCCAATTGAATTCAATAAAAATATGAATATCCTAGGAATAAACATTATAAGAAACATTAAATACCTGTGTAAACAAAAATACACATTTTATAAGTATTTTTAAAATGGGAATATATGAAAAAATGTATTACTTGTCTCATAATATTGAATATTTTAATGATTTTGATATTATCTAAATTAATTCATAAATGTATGTGATCCCAGTTAGAATCCCAATGGGATTTTAAAACTTGATATAAATAAACTTAAAATAATGTTGAAAGAATAAACAAAAAAGAATAGAGAGAAAATTGTTGAAAAAGAGTAATAAGAGAATACAAGTCAGCCAGTGTTAAAAATCTATCATAATAAAAAATAAAATATATTAATAACAAAGCAGTGTTTTACTGACAGCAGAAAGCCAAAAATACCCAAAATACTTATTATTAAACAAAGTTAAATTTTTAAATGAGTGGTGATAAGAAGTGAATTATACAAGTAATTGAGAAAAATGGGACATTTTTAATTTTTAAAAACCTGAAATTTAGATCTCTACTTCATACCTTGTAAGAAAATAGCAATTTAAATCTATAATTTTGCAAATGTATTAAAATAATAAATATGTTCAGAAGAAAAAATATGAGAATATTAATTTTGGGAAATATTTCTAATTTGAGGTACAGATAGATGTCTAAAGAAACATATAAATAGTGATATTGTTTGGCTGTGTGTCCTCATCCAGCTCTTGTGTGGAATCGTAATTCCCAGTGTTGGAGCAGGGGCCTGGTGGGAGGAGATTGAGCCATGGGGACGGACATCCCCTTTGCTGTTCTCGTGATACAGTTCTCATGATATCCAGTTGTTTGAAAGTGTGTAGCACCTCTCCCTTCTCTCTCTCTTTTTTCTGTTTCCTCCATGTAAGACGTGCCTCCTTCCTCTTCACCTTCCGCCATGATTGTAAGTTTCCTGAGGCCGCCCCAGAAGCAGAAGCCTATACAACCTGCGGAACAGTGAGTCCATTAAACCTCTTTTCTTTAAAATTACCCAGTCTCAGGTGGTTCTTTAAAGCAGTGTAAGAATGAAATAATACAAATATACAAATAGCAAACACATAAAATATTGACACTTAAAGCCAGGGCCAAACCTGGAACAAGGAAGCTAGTGTGAAACCAGTCTCGTCTCCAGGAGAAAAGAAGTATCAAGAAAGCTTTGCTAGTCACAGTCAAACTAAAAATTAAGCCAAAACACGGTTGCATTCAAGCAGAGGTGGCTGTCAAACCAGTGATAGAAAACGGAGCATAGAAACGAAGACCAGGGCTCCTCTGGAGAATCAGTTCAGGGCTGTCTGTGGACCACAGAGCTCAAGTATGCTGAGCTGAGCAGAGAAGGTGCCACGTGGAAGATGGGGCTCACAATGCATTCAAGGTGAGCAGCAAAAACAGAGGCCACTTTAGCAAGTTCAACGCAGGGAACTGAGACTTCCACACCAGGGCCTGGGTGGGGAGGCAGAGGCAGGAACCCCTCGGGGGTGAGGAATACATAAGAGACCACTGCAGCCTCTGCTGCCCACAGCACCATGGGGGGTGATCCTTGAGAGGTGATTCTTGAGAGGTGATTTCCTGCCCCTAAATAATGCCAAAACCCATCTGCCTTCTGCCCTTGCTGGCCCGTCTCTTTGCCTCTCCAACCAGAGCATGTGCCCCTCCCCAGCAGAGCCAAACAGGGCTCCTTCCAGCAAGGGAGCCTGGGCAGCACTGGTTTTTGATCATGCACAGCCTCGGAAGGGCGGGCTGGCAGCTGGTATCACCACTCATAGCCAGCACACAGTCTGCACCACATCTTGGCGTTTTCTTAGCAGGATAATCTAAACTTTCTTCCACACAGTCCTGTTAGAAAATGTGCTTGGATGAGTACAGAACTCTAGTGTCCCAGATCCCAGCCGAGATCATGCACAAATAACCCGAAGGTCATGCCTGCGCCAGGAAGGTCATGCCTGCGCCAGGGAGCTGAAGGATGCAAGATGGAGATAGGTCTGGGGGTAAAGCTGTATGTACAATACGTCAACTGGCCACCGTGGCTACTATAAAGGGTCACGAATGATCATGAAGTGGATTCACACACACACACAGCTAATGAAACTTCAGCTCTGGGGCCCCTCACTTGCACTGACCCTTTCTAAAAGCTCAGTATCAATTTTATATTTGTAACTGTATAGTTTATCTTAAGGAGGACTCCCAGACGGTGAAAGTGTAGGTTCCACAGAGCCTGGATCTCCCACTCTGTTCAGCTCTAGCTGCAGCAAGTGCAGCCACCTTCACAGCACTCGCAAATGAGCAATACATGGAGAGAGGAAAGATTACAGGAGTTCTGTGCGTGATGGACACAGTGGCATGATTTTTTTTTTTTTGAGATGGAGTTTCACTCTCGTTGCCCATGCTGGAGTGCAATGGTGAGATCTTGGCTCACCGCAACCTCCACCTCCCAGGTTCAAGCTATTCTCCTCTCTCAGCCTCCCAAGTAGCTGGGATTACAGGCATGCACCACCATGCCTGGCTAATTTTGTATTTTTAGTAGAATCAGAGTTTCTCCATGTTGGTCAGGCTGGTCTCCAACTCCCGACCTCAGGTGATCTGCCCGCTTCAGCCTCCCAAAGTGCTGGGGTTACAGGCATGAGCCACTGTGCCCGGCCCCAGTGACATGATTTTTTAATGTGCAAAGGAAAGAATAGAATGTTTTAGAAATTGTGGAAGAAATGAGTTTAGATACCAGATAGCACTGACTACTCCCTGTGGGGTAGGATTGGATTTTCTTTGGAAGCTGGAAGAGGTGGAGGGAGGGAAGAGAGTGACTATAGAAGTAGACAGGTCATTTATGATGGGATTCTGTTTCAAATACCCCTTGCACAACACCATTGAGGAGAATATTTGGCATCCAAGGGCCCTTTTCAATATGGGAGTGTTTCCTCTTGGGTAACATGATGCTGATGTAGCATTAGATGTTTGCTTTTGTTTGCAGTTAGCTTCACACTCCACCAAGGTCAGTCACAGAAAGAGGCGGTTTCTGAAGGAGGGTCAAGCGTGCAGGGGAACAGTGACTAGGGCTCCGTGGCACTGGGACAGAAGGCATCAGGCTGGGAGGACTGGGGGAAGAGCCCAGCCTGCTGCATCCCATAGTCCTGGTCAGCCCACTGGGCTCATACAGTGACTGAGGCTCTGCTGCTGGGTGGTGAAGCTGAGCATGTCCTCCATCCCTAGTCAGGAAGGCCACCTGTGCCCTGTGCCTCAATCAGGCCCCCTCTCCTGTCTGGAAGCTGAAGGAGAAGCTAAAGTGATAGAGAATAAAGGGGCAGAAAAAGGGGGTGCCTGCTCTGTCCTGGTTGGGACAGCACCTTCAGGAGACCATAAACTCTTTCCTCTTCTCTTTTATTGTGGACCACTCAGAGGGTTTCTTCTCATGAGACTTCCTCTGACTCCAGTTTTCTTCTTATTTATCAATAAAGAAGAAAGTGTTTAAAGCAGATACCAAATATCGTTTTTCCACTGCTCTGTCCAACATAGTTATCCTGCCAAGAAGGGATGAATGGGCCAGGAGTGGTGGTTCACACTGTAATCCTGGCATTTTGGGAGGCTGAGGCGGGAGGATCTCTTGAGCTTAAGAGTTCAAGACCAGCTAGGGCAACACAGCAAGACTCTGTCTCTACAAACATTTTTCAAAAAAATTTTAAAAAGAAGCAATGACATTGCTGAAGATATAATCTAAATTCCGTAGTCCAGTTTGTAAAAACTAAACATTTCAACATTTCTTAGAGAAACATTGCATTATGATTACTTACAGAATAGTAAGATCAGGAGTGAAGATGGCTATGTCATTCTTAGATTTTAAAAGTCATTCTTTGATTTTTTTAAAGTGAGATAAGGAAAAAAAAAAGAAAATCTAACCATGCCAACATCTGGTTTTAAATTAGAAGAAATAATTCCATATTTTAAAATGTATTTTATTGGCTTTTTAAAAAACATACAAAAGTCATACATAATTGCCATTACAATCTAAACAGCATGAAATGTGTCTCAATATGAGGCCCACGGTCCCTGCTTCTCACCAGGAATCACCCGCACATCTTTTTCTCTAGAAATTATCTTAGAATTTAAAAACTCAAACAATGATATACACAATACTTGGGAACTTTACATTACAGATAGACGTCCATACACACATTCGCATTACACAACTGCTTTACATTACAGATAGCTAGACGTCCATACACACACATTTGCATATGCACACTCCAACCAAACTACTCCTGTACACACACAGAAGCATGAACAGTCACTGCACACGTGCTTCAGGGTGGGGCCACTTCCGTGCAGAGAATATCTAAGGGGCTGGGCACGCTGTTGTACCCAGAGCCATCTTCCCCGATGGACACTCAGTGTCTTCACTGTCACCCTCCCAGCCTCTCAGCTCGAGCCACCTGGTGTGATTCTTCTCCCCCAGCTCCGTTTCAGTGTCTGCAATAGTGGAATTGCCCCGGGGAATTCTCCAAATTGAATCCTGACATCCAGGCCCTAGCCCTTACCCGTGATGTTGGGCTCTGGTGATGGGTCCAGAAATCAGGAAGTTTACGACTCTTGAAGGATTCTGAATGCAGCACAGCGGGAGGTCCACGGCCCAATGAGCCTTCTCAGGGTGGGACTCACTGGGAGGGGAACACCTGTTAGGGTGGGTATAGCAGCAGGCTGTTCTTAGTGAGGCAGCGGGAACCTCCTCCCTTGTTGGGGCTAACCCCAGTGCTCACAGGCCTCCAGGTGCACCAGGGAGGACTAAGCCTTCATCCCAAGTGCCTTCTCCGAGGAAGCACAGGGCACCTGAGTCCTGCCACCTCCCCTCTGGCCCGAGGCCTCCGCCTGCACTTGCTGCTAACAGCCTCAAGACGCCAGCCTCCCCCAGCTCTCCTGCTGGCAGGCCACAGATCACACACATGCCTTTCCTCTGAAGACCCTCGTGGAGGCACCCCCAAGCCCCCCCAACAGCAGGATGGAGTTGTAGAGTGTCCTCCATTAGGCCCTGGGATGGAAAGAAGATTGTAATGGATATTCACGTTACAATGTTTCAACACTCTTTCCTAGGGGATAGAAACGTCATTGGCTCTGGCTGATTGTATGTGTTCGCACACCCTGAAGGCCTCATTTTAACTTGATCACCTCAGTAAAGACCTGCTCTCCAAAGAAGGTCCCAATCTGAGGTATTAGAGTCTAAGCCTTCAACATAAGAGACGGAGTGGGTAGATTCAACTGGAAACACGTACTGTGTTCCAACAAATGAAGAAAACCAAGGCTCTTCTTCACTACCCCTGGAGAGCATGACTGGGGTGAAAGTGCAGAAAGCTGCCTCTCTAACAGCCCCACCCTCCACCACACCCCCACTCCCGCCAGCATCACGGCCCTGACCTAACACCATGTACCTCTGTCCTCAGCCTGGCACTGCCGACGGTGCAGATACTCCTGGAAGGCATCACACAGGAAACACCATTCCCTGGATCCAGTCTGCATCTCAGGTCACTGACGAAGGTTTAACATGGGAGCAGGGACAACATGTTCCTTAGATCCAAATCCACAAAATGGTGAGGTTTGAAATGAAAAGCCATAGACCGATGGCAAGCAGGACTACCTTTCTCTACTCCTCCCTGTCTTCACACCTTTGCAATGTGGCCTTGCAGCTTCTCCCAGGAAGCAGCAGAGTCTCTTCCCTTGTGTCTGAGCTGCCCATAGAGCTTGGCCAGTAGAATGTGGCAGAAGCAGTCATGTGGGTACAGCAGGCCCAAGCCCAGTCTTCAAGGCCTTCCTTGCAGTTACTCTCTCTCAGAACCCAGCACCACTGGGAAAACAAGCCCAGGCTGGCCCGCAGGAGGGTGAGAAACTGTAAGAAATAAAGCTGGATCTGACCACTTGTTCCATTAATGTGAGCAAGCCCAATTCTACTCAGCCCACAACCCAACCCCGTGGACAGCACACCTGCGTGAACCCAGCCAAGATCAACAGGGCCGTCACGACCACCAGATAACCAGCCAGGATGCAGATGCACAGGCAAAAAGAACTGGCTTTTGTTTCAGGTTTCGGGGTATTTTCTTACGCAGCAATAGCTAACTGATACACCAAGCTCCAACAATTATGCCACCTTTGTACCCATTGGAAGAAAGTATGTTTGGCAGAAGCCAGTGTTAGTATGGACCAGAAGTCTTCAGGGAAAAGTGCTGAGACTTATTTCCTGAGGTGTCTGAGTGACTGATCTTCTATGTGTAGCTTCAGCACTGGGGAAGAGTGAGGGGCCTCACTGCAAGAGATGGTATGGAATACCAATAGCAATAATAATAAAATAATAACAAATATTTAACTTATTATTATTAGAAAAAGATAATTATTGTATAATTAGATACATTATTACTATTTAACCTAAGTTTTTCTGTGTTTAGTAATGAAAGGAAAGGAGCTTATAAATGCCATATTGTGATCGTCATTGGTTTGCAATTTTCTTTTCCTCTTTTTACTAAAAACAGTCAAGTCTCAAAGTAAGGGAGGATGACAGAAACAAGAGTGCAGTCATTAACAGGATCTTCGTGTAAACCGTGGGCTGACGTGATCTCATTACTGCCTAGGCATTTGTAGGACGTGTTTGGCCCGTGGAGGGAAGGACGCTAATCCTATTAGCACTGAGGAGCTGAGATGCTCAGGTTCAGTTAGCACTTGGCCAAAGGATCTTGTGGAAACACAGGGGGCTGGGACAACTGTTGCCAACCATTCCAGAGGCACAGTTCTTCCAGAGCCCTCTGATTTCTAAAGTTATACTCAGTCCAAATTCATAGTGAGTTCTACATTTTATATAATTCATTTAACATTTCTTCTTCAAAATATCTTTTTCTTGTGTTTTACTATGTGACCTTCTCACATTGTCGGGGTACTGTGAGCACTGGGACACAGTGCGGCGCCTCACTACTTTTGGCCTATAAATCATCTTATTGCAGAGGGGCCAAGAGCAGGGCTGGGAAGGAGTAAGTATATGAGGCCTGAGCGCTGTGCCCCTGTAGTGGGTCAGCAGACCTGCTTGACCTTCCTGGGGGCCTGGTTTTCTCAACTGTAACCTGCAAAGAAGGACTAGAGCCACCTATAGGCCTCCAAGCTGGAAAGTTATTTGACATCATTGTGTTTGTGTTTTCATGACATTGTGTTCTCATAATTTGTATAAAGTAATAAAGAACGACTCTAATCTTTCAGAAAAGAATACGAACTACAAACATTTTTCATACAATCATTGTAATTTTTTCCACTAAAGAAAAGTGTTGATGCACAATACAATGCTAACTTCTTTGAAACCTGACTAGTTTCAGCTGTGTGTGAGATGAGGAAGGAACAAAATTACAGACTAAACAGAATCTTGGTAGGGCACAAACACATCCAATTCTTTGTTTCGGTTGTGTGGATGGTGGTTTTACATACAAGGTAATGTGCTCACTTGCACCGCTTTAGTTTAAAGTTTATGCAATTTAGAAAAGGATTATGACAAAGTTTGATCCTTATAATCTAAAATGCCATTTGTTTCCACATGAGAAAGGGCCCTGGCTCTTTTCATTGTGAAAGGGCACTGGGCATGGGAGAGCACGCAGCCGTTAGAAGAAACTCTCTCTCAGATCCTTTGCTAAGCACTTTTTTATTTTTAATTTAATTTTTATTCTCTATTGAAACGTCTACTTGATATTCAAAATGACCTCCTAAGTAATCAGAACCTCTGTCTGAAAGGAAACAAGTGCTAGCTGTGAATGGTCTAAATAATTTACAGCAAAATTTTCCTGTGAAGGGCCAGATGGTAAATAGTTTAGGCTTTGCAGGGCACACAGTCTCTGTTGCAGTGACTTAACTCTGCCATCGTGAAAGCATTCACAGACGATCTGCAAACAAATAAAACTTTATTTACAAAATGAGTCAGCTGGCCAGATTTGATCTTAGGCAGTAGTGAGTTTTCTCATCCTGGATCAAAACAAATGATGACAAAATTGCTTTCCTAAACTTTGACCTCAAAGCTAAGAGTGCTAAGTTCTTGAAGGGCTGCAAAGTGAAGTAGTTTGAGGCTGGCGGTTTGTTTTGACTCTTCCAATATTTGTTCTCAGGGTTACTTTGCTGGGACACCTTTAAATGGAAGGGACTCCGTATACATATTTAGATTTCCATTTTACCTTTAAAAATTAGGCAGGTCTGGTCCCCAGTACCGTATGGCACCAACCCACGCGCTGGCCACTCAGTGCCAGGAGGCCCTTTTAAGGCAGACATGTGTGCTCCAGTTTGCCCAGGCCCCTCCCCTCCCTCTCCACCCCTCCCTGAGACTGACAGGTAGCTGCGAGTTACTGCCACCACGTTAGATGGCCAGTCTTAAACTCGGTCCACTCGTGTGTTGTGCATCTCAGCTCCCAATCTGGCCTCTATAGCCTGGACTCAACCACCCCTCTTTGTTACCTGGAGACATTCATACTGCAGGATGAGCGCTGAAATCCGTGCACAGCTAGAGGAACTGGGAAACACTAGTCATTTTAAAGAATGTTGTTTCTTTCTTCACAATGAAAAGAGACTCATTAAGCACTGTTCTGGTCTTACTGTTTTTAAGCACACCCTAAGAGTGAATCCTTTTACATCAGCCATTCTTCTTTTTTTCCATCTGTTTGAACTTATAGAAGAGGGCCCCTGGTATCTCCATGTGATAGACTCGAAAAAATCTCACTCCCTTTCATGTTACACTGGACATAATTAGAAGTACGTAGAGATCCCCATTTATCAAGCGTGCAATGTACTCAGGACAAGGGAAATTCTGCCGGGAGGAGATTTTGGAGACTTCCAGGCACTGCCCAACCCCCCTTCAAGGTAAGTGTAAGCTCCCTGAGGTGTGAGCTGAGGCAGACACTTGTTAGGCATTGGCAGAGGGGAAGGGTGGCAGGTGTTTTAAGGTCCCTCCCAATGCCAGCCTTTATGTAAAAATATTTGCACTTTGAAGAATGGTTTCAAATAAATGAATAAGAGAGGGAATGTGTGCTGCTATGGAATGAGGATGCCCATACACAGCCAGGCGGTTCTACTGCCCCTGCCTGGGGTCCGGGGCTTCAGGACAGCCCTGGCAGGGCGCCTGCTGGGAGCTCTCTTTGGGTACCCACAGACTCGCGACAGGCTGGGCAAAGAAAGCTAGAGCCCAAGACACCATTTCCCCCATTCATCCCCCTCTCCAAAGTGTGCAAAAGAGGCAACGTCAAGCTAAGCTGGCTGTGAAGGACACTGGCACCAAAGGGCAGCTGAAGGCCCAGGATCTGCATAAGGTGAGTGATGGGAGAGCAGCCAGGGACGGGGAGCGCCACACGCACACACGTGTGCAAACATGCACTCCCACGCGCGCAGTCCTACGGGCTCACAGCGTGTACTCGCGCACACGCAGTCAGGTGTGGATGTACACCCGCGCACACCCAGGCACATGTACACCCGGGTGCTCACACACCCCATCCAGCTACGCAGAACTCTGGCCAGGCTGTTGACTGCACACCTGCTGCCTCCTTGGCCACCCTGTCCACACAGTAGCCCGATCGACCCCCGTGGCGGCCGAGACCCAGGCCCATCCGCAGCCCTGGGGCCTCCCTAGGGATTGCACCCAGCAGCCAGTCACCGGCATCCGCGGCCCGGCCAGTTGAGGGCGGCCGTGACCCCGGGGCCGTGAGCGCCGCCACATCCCGGGGCAAATGGCGCGGGGGAAAAGCTTCCTCCTCGGCCTCCAGGTCTCCGATCACTCCGCAAACTCCAGAGAGACGCACACGTCTTTAAAAGCAGGTCCGCGGCTCTCCCACGTCCTGGCGCCCAGTTTTCCGCACCCAGTGTCCCCACAGCTGTGCCCGGGCACAGAGGCGCGGCCAGACCGCACTCCGCGGGCTGCAGGTGTTCCGGCCTCTGGCGGCGCCGGTGCGGCTTCCGAGGTGGGAGCCCACAGAGCGACTGAAGTAGCTGGAGTCCCACCGAATCCCCAGCCCCAAGGCAGAGCAGGAGCGCGCACCGGCGGGAGGTACATGCTGAGCATCTCCCGCGCCGGTGCCCGGCAGCCTCTCCAACCGTGTGGTCCCCGCGCGGGCAGCGAGGCACGGACTGCAGGCCTTGGGCAGCTCCATCTTCCCGCGTCCTCCTCCCCTGAAGCTGCCCGCGGTCTCCCGCCTTTCCTCTGCTCCCCGCTCGCCTCCGCCTCAGCGCCCCGCTGACCTCGCCTCCTCCCCTCCGCTCTTCGTCCCTGCACTCTCCCCTCGTCGTCCCTGCACTCTCCCCTCGTCGGTCCTCTGACCCCCCCTGCCCTCGTCTCCTCCCCTCCTCTCTCCCCTGCCCGCCCCGCGCTCTCCCACGGCTCCCGCCGCCCCCGCCCCCCGCGCCGCGCGGAGCCCCAGTAATAACCCCGGCGCGGCCGCGGAGTCGCTGTGGGGAATCCTCCCGCGCTCTGCCTGGGTCGGGTCCTCCCTGCCCGCTCGCACGCTGCCGGCCGGGGACCCTCCGGTGGCCCCTAGCCCGTCGGAGCGCTCCTGGATGAAGCCCCGCGCGCGCGGATGGCGGGGCTGGGCGGTGCTGTGGCTGCTGCTGGCGCAGGTGGCCGAGCAGGTGAGTCCCGGGCGCTCCCGCCAGCGCGGAAACCGCGGGTCCCGACAGCGGGAGGCGAGTCCCCCGCGACTCCTCTCCCGCGGACCCCGCCGTCTCACCGCGGTGTCGCCGCTGTTTTCCGCAGGCACCTGCGTGCGCCATGGGAGCCGCAGCGGCAGCGCCTGGGAGCCGGAGCGTGCCGCGTCCTCCTCCACCCGCGGAGCGGCCGGGCTGGATGGAAAAGGGCGGTAAGTCCGTGAGGTGGGGGCTTCTAATCCTTGCCATTTAGCAGCTCGTAGTCCCCGTGCCGCTGGTTTATTAGGTGCTGTGAATGTTCATGACTCTGTGGAACCCTACTTTTAAGGTGCTGTTGTGAACTTTTTTTTTTTTTAACTGTGTGAGCGAGCCCCGATGAGTGGACTTCCACCAATATTTACATTTTATTCCCTGGCAAAACGGTTTGCCAGAGTTATTGATATAACATTAGGAAAAAAGGGGAGGAAGTTCATTTTATTTTATTCTAAAGAGCTTAGGAAGAATCTAAAGCTGTTAATATATGCATCAAAGCCGTCATAAAGAGCAAATTACTTTCTTTTCCGTCCCCTCCTATATCCTCGGATCCTCCTTCCCGTCCCCAACATTTCCTCCTTCTCCTCCTTTAAAATTAAAGTATTTCTCTATCGTTGCTTATTCTCAGTGAAGGAGATAAAAGAAGCGCTTAGCATCTCAATACCAAAGTTAAGGCTCCAACAATCAGGGCGTACTTGAAACATAATAGTGCCGGAAATGGCTAATCAGCTTATTGTGACACCATCAGCAACGTTCATGTCCTGGGCCACATTTGACATGACGGCAAATCTTATTCTTTTTCAATGCATGCTTTTACTTCTGCCACTTAAAAGTGACATTTGCAAATTTGCAGTCTTATGAGAAGGGATCTCCGTGTCTTCATTACTGCATCAGGTAAATGAGAAAGCAGGTGTGTCGCACTGGTTGCTAGGTGGTTTTTTAACCTGAACCCATCTAATGACAGTTAATAAATATTATTTTGCATTGTTACCAACAATAAATTGCCGTATCAAATGTTATTATTAATTGACTTTTATGGGAAGAACTAGGTTTCATTCACTGTATTTCCCGAAGATCTAGAAAATTAAAGAGTTAATAATTCAGAATTTCTCAGTATAGTTACTTCAATTTGATAAAATAACATAAAGGCAAGCACTTAATATATGCATTAACTTTTGAAATTATTCGCTACCAAATGAGTATACAAATAGTATATAAGGTGACCAATATCAGATTGACGCTCACCATAGGACCTTTTGGAGAACCACCAGAGGGCGCTAGGTGCAAATGATATAAAATGTTAAAAAAAAAATTGTCAAGGTGAATTTACAAGAGAAAGTTAATTATCTGTCCATTTACAGACTATCTTCTTGTGGTTGTCCTTGTCCCTTTTAGGGTTTTGCTTACAATACTAAAAGTTAATTCTTACAATTTTAAAAGTTAATTCTAATTCACCTTTTTAAGTAAGATTTTTGTAAAAAAAAAAAAAAAAAAAAATTCTAGTTCCCTAAAATCATGAAAATTCCAGAGGGACTCAGGAGATTTTCACAATAGTTCATGGCATTTATGAAGTTTTATTTAAGATAAAGCACATTATAGACACAGAAGAAAGAAGAAGAAAAGCCAGGGCTTCCTGCCTAAGTGTGCTTTTCCCCTGAAGCGATTCAATCTGCTTCAGCATCCTCTCTGGGAGTGGGGTGCCAGCGTGCTGCTCTGAACACCTGGCATCTCAGTTGTTGTCACAGCCCATCGTCTCCATGACAACCACTTACCTGGCTTGGTAAGAACCTGAAGGGGAAGAGGCAAACCCTTGCTGAAGTTCTAGCCCAGTGGACACAGCACACCCTCCTCCCCTACCTTCTATGCACTTTAGCTCCTTAATTATAAATGGCTAGCGTGTGAGTCTGGACATCCACAACAAGCTTCTATGCCAGCAGAGAAAAGATCCTGCTCAACAGTGTTGCCTGTTTCCCTCTGACCTGGAGCAGAAGAGCTAGAAGACACTTGGTGACTGCTGGGGTCAACTTACTGCTGCCTGTCTAGGTATCCATTAGACAAGTTGTTTCTGAAATAACTAATTGTAGCCATACATTTTGTTTAAAGTAGCACATGACTCAAACTATTATTGCAGATCATTCTTGGTGGCTTAAGTAATTACAAAATAGCAAAGAGAACAAAGCTGGAGGTGTCACACTACCTACCTGACTTCAAACTATGCTATAAGGCTACAGTAACCAAAACAGCATGGTACTGGTACCAAAACAGATATATAGATCAATAGAACAGAACAGAGACCTCAGAAATAACACCACGCATCTACAACCACCTGATCTTTGGCACATCTGACAAAAACAAGCAATGGGGAAAGGATTCCCTATTTAATAAATGGTACTGGGAAAGCTGGCTAGCCATATGAAGAAAACCGAAACTGGACCCTTCCTTACACCTTATACAGAATCTAACTCAAGATGGATTAAATATTTAAACATAAGACCTAAAACCAAAAGCAATTGCAACAAAAGCCAAAACTGACAAATAAGATCTAATTAAACTAAAGAGCTTCTGCACAGCAAAAGAAACTATCATCAGAGTGAACAGGCAACCTACAGAACGAGAGAAAATTTTTGTAATCTATCCATCTGACAATGGGCTAATATCCAGAATCTACAAGAAACTTAAACAAATTTAGAAGAAAAAAACAAACAACCCCATCAAAAAATGGGTGAAGTATATGAACAGAAAATTTTCAAAAGAAGACATTTATGCGGCCAACAAACATATGAAAAAAAGCTCATCATCACAGGTCATTAGAGAAATGCAAATCAAAACAACAATGAGATACCATCTCACACTATTTAGAATGGCAATCTTTAAAAAGTCAAGAAACAACAGATTCTGAAGAGGATGTGGAGAAATAGGAACACTTTTACACAGTTGGTGGGAGTGTAAATTAGTTCAACCATTGTGGAAGACAGTGTGGCGATTCCTCAAGGATCTCAAACAAGAAATACCATTTGACCCAGCAATCCCATTACTGGGTATATACCCAGGGAATTATAAGTCATTCTACTATTAAGACACATGCACACATATGTTTAGTGAAGCACTATTCACAATAGCAAAGACTTGGAACCAACCCAAATGCCCATCAATGAGAGACTGGATAAAGAAAATGCGGCACATATACACCATGGAATTCTATGCAGCCATAAGAAAAGAATGAGTTCATGTCATTTGCAGGGACATGGATGAAGCTGGAAACCATCATTCTCAGCAAACTAACACAGGAACAGAAAACCAAACACTGCATGTTCTCACTCATAAGTGGGAGTTGAACACTGAGAACATATGGACACAGGGAAAGGAACATCACACACCGGGCTTGTTGGGGGGTGAGGGGCAAGGGGAGGGATAGCATTAGGAGAAATACCTAATGTAGATGGCAGGTTGATGGGTGCAGCAAACCACCATGATACATGTATACCTATGTAACAAACCTGTACGTTCTGCACACGTATCCCAGAACTTAAAGTATAATAATAATAAAAAATCAGTGGTCACATGCTCACTAGTGAACATAACAATGCAGAGAGCATAAAATAGAATTGTGCTAGTTTCTCTTCCTACTCCCCTCTGCCTTTACTATTTGCCTTCTGCATTTTGTCCAGATAATCTACAAGAATTTCCTTATTGCCCTGTGTTCCTTACAGGCTACATTTTTATTTCTTTTAAAGGTCACTTTGGCTTCAGAGCTTACAATGTACTTTGAAAGCTCGTTATATTATGAACTTTGCCTTATGTGGTGAAATAATCTTTTAGATTTCATTCTTTTAGAGTATATTTTTTACAAGTTTTAAGGTATTCCTTTCTATGCCTTTATTGTAATTTAGTTACCAATTATCTGTTGTTGATTATTGTTTAAAATTTTACCTCGTTACAAATAATGCTTCCATGAAAATATTTACATAAACTTTTTAAAATTCATCTGGGATTATTTCCTCAGGGTGATTTCCCAGGTCAAAGGATTTTGCAACTCATTGCCAAAGCCGACTTTGGGAGGGTAGTGTCATTTTTCTTTCCTGACATCAGCAGTGTTTGAAAGAGGTGGCTGGTGGTGGACTGATTTTTCATTAATGTGATTGATTTCTATTTAGAAGGCTATACATCTCCTGCCACCTGCCCCACCCTTCTCTCTCTGTTTTCTGGATTCTCCTTCCCTGCTATCCTCTTAGGGTGCTCGTGAACATTCCTTTGCTCTTAGAGAGTTACAGGCTCTGTCTTTGAGTCTGGAGCAAGCTGCAGTCAGGTGCCATCTAAGCAGCCAACTGTGGAAAGAGTGGGAAGGGTGGAGCTCATCGGAGATGCTCCTGCTGGGTGGGCGAGGCGTGGATCTCTGGCCGTCTCCCCCAGCCTTTTGGAATTGAGCTCTCCCAAAACAACCAGGGCCTCACGGGAGCCTTGCAGGGCTTCTTGGAGTTCAGTTTGCCTGAACGCTGAGGTTATGAGCCTACCACTTATATATATGAGTTTTTAGACAGGACAAACTTTTCCTCTTGCAGGATTATTGTGTTTGGAGTCTTTCAAATACGTCTTTCCCATTTATGGAAAAAATACTGTATTAATAAAGACACCAAATCACTGGGAGAATAATTAAAATACATAAATTTACAGTGAAATTAATTATATGAAAAACGTTGCAATACTCAAAGCTCATCATTTCATAATTATTTCACTATATTTGATAATAATCTAGGCTCTTGAGGCCACTGGCCTCTTTTGCATCTGTATGGTAGAAATACCACACATTGGGGGCTGCTGCATATCTCTGTGCACTGCATATTCAGTGACGGCACAGCAGTCATTGAAATCAGCCATGAGGAGAAGATTTACACTAGGGAAATTGGCAAATGCCAAAATCCAGGTCATTCTTCTCCAGACAGCAGGTTGTTAAATGTTTATTACCGCAGCATTGTGTTTATGTAAACGTGGCTTATCAGTAGTTATTTTGCATGATAAATATTATATGTGCCCCCAATAAAGGACAAATATTGTCTCTCTTCGAAATAAAGGTCATAAGAATATGACTTATTTCATCTGAGAATAATTTGATTTTTTAAAGGGTAATCACCTTTTTATACACAATAAAATGTGCTAACCTGCCACTGTTTGGAACAAGCCATCCTGCTTTCTGTCATCCTTCCCCTGACTCAGCTACAGTGGTAGGAGCTGGTGGGAGGTGAGGAGCATGCCCCTGAGTGGCTGGGAGGGCAGGATGACAGCTGTTAACATCACTGCATCACTGTTGTAGGATTTCCTGGCTTGGTAATAGCACATTATGGGGCCCTTGTTACAATTCTTTTTTTTAAACTGTGATGTTCTGTATTCCACACTTTGAACTCAGTATGGATAGGTGTTGCATTTTTCTTTATCATTTTTGACTGGGTGGAAAGGTCATGTGGTAAAATAATATTATATCTTAAGACTTCCTGATTCTTCTCAGTATTCCGAAATGACTCAGCCTCTTCTCACTCTTTTGATTTCAGAATATGACCTGGTCTCTGCCTATGAGGTTGACCACAGGGGTGATTACGTGTCCCATGAAATCATGCACCATCAGCGGCGGAGAAGAGCAGTGGCCGTGTCAGGGGTTGAGTCTCTTCACCTTCGGCTGAAAGGCTCCAGGCATGACTTCCACATGGATCTGAGGACTTCCAGCAGCCTGGTGGCTCCTGGCTTTATTGTGCAGACGTTGGGAAAGACAGGCACTAAGTCTGTGCAGACTTTACCGCCAGAGGACTTCTGTTTCTATCAAGGCTCTTTGCGATCCCACAGAAACTCCTCAGTGGCCCTTTCAACCTGCCAAGGCTTGGTGAGTACAGCGCAAGTCCCAGGTAGGGAGGCGAGGTTGGTGATGGCGGAAAGGAGAGCGTAACCAGGACTTTCCCTCGAATTCGCATAGATGTTCTTCTAGTACTGCAGCACAGATTAAGCAGGAGGAATATTGCCAAGTAAAACTTTCCAAAAAACATTTTGTGCCTCTTCTGGCCTATTTGGAAACAGTGTGCACACCCACCCTGCTGCTGCTGTTCTAGAATTATTGTGGAAGAGCACTTCAGCTTGAAAATTGTGTATAAGAACCTCTGGCCAAATCTGAATTCTTTAGCTTCTTAAGGGATGTTTTTACTCTAACTTACAGCTTCTAACTGACAGAAACTGGAGAAATGTCTTCATTTTGAATAAAACAACACTATTCAAGAGATTGGCCATAAGGATTATTTGATCAGATATTTGAAAGACTTTGAATACTGTACATCTTTCATTCTGATGATGATAATCTGCTTACACATTAGGGCATTCATCCATGGCAGGGTGTTGCTGGTCTTCCTGGACTGATGAATCCAGGGGTGCATTCCCCATGTCCTGCATATCGGGTTTGGAATGGCACATCACTTCGATGCTTCTGGTGCTGCGATTTACAGGGACCCTAGAGTGGAGGGCTTATGGCCGAGCTAAGAATCTACCTGCATCCCTCAGGCCTACCCAAGTCAAAATCTCAATGGCTTGCTTTTTACTTTTCTTAAAATATTTTCATATATTTAGGGAGAAAAATCTTAGGAGATTCTTAGATTCTTGGCAACAAATGAATTGCTCAGGTGCAGAGGAGCGAAGTGGGACTTAGACAGCAGAGTGAAAATGTGCAGTCAACAGTTAAAGGTCTTGAGGATGTTAAAGTTTTGGCCAACAGGTCTGGGACATTTATTGCTTCTCTAGAAAAAGCTTTCAGTGTGTCTTAAATTTCCTTCCCTCTTTGAGGAGAGGGAATTCAGACCCCACATCTCATAAAGATTTTGTGTGTGTGAATTTTGGATGCTGAATTCATAACCAATTCCTTAAAATACTGAATATATGCAAATGCTAAATCCTGTAAAAAATTTTTTTAGGTGTTAACATTCTGCTTTTTAGGGAAATTTGATATGAGTTGATCTCATTGCTATTTCACTTGCAAGAAGTTTTTGGGTTGAGTTGCCAGGGATAGGGTGGTGGTTATTTGGCACTCTTGTTAAACATGAAGACAATGGGGCTGATTTCTTCCACACTCTCCCAAGAAAAATAAGTCTTCCTTAACAGACTAGAGCTCTTCATGAAATTCACAAAATGAAGATACATCTTCCTTGGTTTTCTTTCACAAGGGCTTAAGCCAGAAATGGAAGCCATCTGTGTGGCAGCGAGGTGTGCCGTGCCCTTTACACTTGGGTAATTTTGGATTTGGTTGTGGAAATTGGTGAGGTGCTTCTTGCTAACCCAGCAGGGATGCAAGCTCCCTGAGGCCCCTGGGTTTCCCTGAGCCAGGGAGGCTGAGCTGTGCCCTGGAATCTGTTCCCTGAATCGAGGTGGTTTCCAGTAGCTTGAAATTTCTGGCTCTTTTTGAGCTTGATCAGAGTTAACAGGAAAAGTTAACAGTAAAGTAAGTGTATAATTATAATGAAAGATAAGGAAATTATAAATAACAGAAAAAAATGCTTCTCTGGATAATAAACAGTGGTGTCTGATACTGTAGCTGCTGGAAGAGAAATTTATATTTCTTCTTCATTAATCTTCCAAATACTTGTAGTCCAGCTTTACTGATATTTTGTCCATAGATGGTCACTACAAATGAGACCTCAACCAGACTTAAGAGTGTGAGGCTTAGTGTTTTCGTCATAAGACAGGACAAATCAAAGGCATTTGAAAGAGCCCTGTTCTTATTTAGGTATCTTTGCAGAGCCTAGGGGTGATCACTTTGAAAAGAAGATCTCTTCCAGCAGGAAATGCTCTATATTCCATTCTATCTGTTTAATTTGTAGGATAAGAATATTACTTTCAAGTTTAAAAATATATTGCTTAATTATTACATAATATCTTGTATCATTTAATTAGAGAAAATGGTTTACAGTTGTGAGACAATGCAATTTCCAAGCTGATACATCGTTTTTCACCCTGGTTCTCAGATTCTGCATTTGGAAGGATTTTGCTGTTGTCCACTAATGATTGGTTTGAGGAGTAGTGTGAAAGTGAATCATTGAAGTGTTGTCCTATTCATAGTAAGTAAATATTCATAAAGAAGAAAGGAAAAACTAAACAAACATAATACATTAAATCTCATGTTCACAATGACAGTTTGAGTACTGAATGACCTTGAGAACTGCGTATGGCTGCAGCCCAGCAGACCTGGGCCCCAGGAGTTTATTGTCTAATGAGAGAGGCAGGACACAGGCAAGTCCCCTACAGGGGGAGGAAACAGGGACAGACATGGGAGCCAGAAGGACCCAGAGGAGGATGCCTCTGCGTGCCTTGCAGGTAGGTGGAGAGTGTCAGGGTAGGATTTTGGAGACTGTCCGGAAACCAAGTCCAAGCCCTGTCCTCATAGTAAAGTTAGAACATGATGCCCATAAATGAAGGAGTAACATGCAGTCCTGTAGAAGACTGCTGGCATCTGCCAAGCTCACAGATCCTGTTAACACCACCTATAAATGTTAAGAGCTTAACATTTGCATATTAAACCCAAGTATAATATATTCAATGAGATCTGTAAACCCTAAAATTGTTTCTAGAGTTTACCCTGGTATTGCCACCAAGTATCTTGACTTAAAATATTTCTTATTCAGTTAAATAAGGGTAATTTTTGGAAAAAGGATCCCTGTTATATTTATGTCTCTACCAAATTGTCATTAGAGATCTGTTTGTGGTCACCAACCATAAGCACATAAATGTGTGTCACTCAGGTACTTTCTAGTACTTGGTTAAATAATGGGCAGACTTAGAGGGCTAGTTATAAGTAAGAGACAATGATGACCATGGCAATAGCACAAAGAACAATAATGACATATTGAATGTTATACTCTGCTAATAGCTTTACAATTGTTATCTCACTTAGCTTGAAGATAAGTTGAAGAAATAGGTACTATTTTAAAAACAGCTTTATTGAGATGTAACTCACTCCTTAAAGAGCTAATTAGCTCTATTCATTTAATAGAGTTTCACCCTTTAAAATGTATAATTCAGTAGTTTTTAGTATATTAACAGAATTGTGCAAATATCACTAGAATCTAATTGGAGACATTTGCATCATCTCAAAAATAAACCCCTCATGGTCAGTTCTCACTTCCCCTAATCTCCCCGTTCCCATCCTAGGCAGTATAGGTTTGCCTAATCTGGCCATTGATTATAAACAGAAGCATACACTAGGTGGCCTTTGTGACTGACTCATTTCACTTAGCATAACGTGCTCAAGATTCATCCACGTTGCAGCACATATCAGTACTTTATCCTTTTTTATTGCTGAAGCATACCACATTTTATTTATCTGTTTATCAGTTGACAGACATTACTGTTTTACATTTTTTGGCTACTGTGAATAATGCTGCTATGAACATTTGTGTACAGGTTTTTGTATGAACATGTGTTTTCATTTCTCTTGGGTAAATACCTAGGAGTGTAATTTCTGGGACATATGGAAACTCTACACTTAACATTTTGAGGAATTTTCAAACTGTTTTTCATATTAGCTGTACCATTTTATATTACCCTAGTAATGTCTGAAGTTTCCTATTTCTCCACATTCTTGCCAAACCTTGTTATTGTTCTCTGTTTTTAAATAGCCATCCCAGTGAGTACGAAGTAGTATCCGTCGTAGTTCTGATTTACTGGGTAGAGATTATTGGCTTGTGAAGTGGGTTCACTGTGCAGAGGTTAGCAACTTGTCTGAGTTTGGTGAGACAGCAACTCCCACACACAAGTTACATGAAGTGGGTTTATTACTTAGAGATAGGTAAGGCAGCAAGGGACAGCAGAAGCCTAGGAATCATCACAGGCTGGTGCACGAGGCTCAGTACAGCTGCCTGAGTGGATGAAGTCTTGTCTGTGCATGCAACATGGCTGAGGCACCCAGGAAAACAGCCCATCCTGGGTTTTATACCTTGGCACATGACGTGCTGGACAAGTTTTGCAGTTCAATCATCACAACAAGTTCTACATTTCAGTCATCATTCATACCACAAGGCAGGGACTGCAACAGAGTCCAGGTTGTTTCTGGCCTTTCCTCCCTATCTCATGATGTTGTATTTCCAGCACATTTTGCAGTCATTCTTGAGAACGGCAAGGAAGAAAATGGGGAGGACTCAGTTGGTCCATCGTCATCTGTAGAACTGTTCTGCATTGGTTGACGGTTTTTTGTTGTTTTACTTTCAGCACTTTCAATATGTCATCCTACTGCTTTCTGACTTCCATTGTTTCTGGTGAGAAGTCAACTGTTTATCTCACTGTGGTTTATTATGCTCATTGCATTACGCATAGGTTAGTATGTATATTTTGGTATCCATTATGCATATGTTGATATATTTAATGATGTACCACATTTCTCTGAGGCTCCATTTATTTTTTCTTCATTCATTTTTCTCTGTCTTCTTTGTTTATCTTCAAGTTCACTGATTTTTTCCTGGCAACTCAAATATATTATTAAGCCCCATCATGAATTTTACATTTTGTGTATTGTACTTTTCAATTCCAAATTTCTTATTTATTTCTTTTAAAAATGTATCTTCATTCAAATTCTCTGTACAACATTGCCATCATGGCTTCCTTTATTTCTTTTTTCTTATATATTTATTTATTTATTTATTTATTTATTGAGCTGGAGTCTCGCCCTGTTGCCCAGGCTGGAGTGCAATTGCACAATCTCAGCTCACTGCAGCCTCTTCCTCTTGGGTTCAAGTGATTCTCCTGCCTCAGCCTCCTGAGTAGCTGGGATTGCAGGTGCACACCACCATGCCCAGCAAATTTTTTGTATCTTTAGTGGAGATGGGGTTTCACCATGTTGACCAGGCTGGTCTCGAACTCCTGACCTTGTGATCCTCCCGCCTCAGCCTCCCAAAGTGCTGGAACCACAGGTGTGAGTCACTGTACCTGGCCCATTTTTATTTTTAATGTATTTTTATCATATATATTTAAGGTGAAAACATGATGTTTATAGACACACACACACACACACACATACACACACACACACACACAGAGATGATTACTACAGCCAAGCAAATTTATCCATTATTTCCCATAGTTCCTTTTGTGTGTGTGTGTGTGTGTGTGTGTGTGTGTGTGTATGTGTGTGGGGGGTAAGAGCACCTAAAATCTACTCTTTAGTCAAATTTTCAGTATACAATACAGTATTATTAAGTATAGTCTTCCTGCTGTACATTAGGTCTTTAGACTTATTCATCCTATGTAACAGTAAGCTTGTATTCTTTGACCTAGTTCTCCCCATTTTTTCCTCCTTTCTGCCACTGGGAAGGAATGTTCTAATCAATACTCTACTTGCTACTTCTATGTATTCAACTTCTTTTTTAGATTCCACATATAAGTGAGACCATATAGTATTTGTCTTTCTGTGTCTGGCTTATTTCACTTAGCATATTGTCCTCCAGGGTCATCCTTCCTGTCATAAATGGTTCTTCTTGGTTGCTCACAACTAAAATCTTTATTATTTTTGACAATGCCCTTAGGCAAGAAATTCCCACATTCTGCTCCAAATAATTTCAGGCCATGGAGGCAAGCTCCTTGTTCATGCAGCCTGTCTCTTCTCCTGGGCAAAACCTCCAAGACACTGAATTGCAGATGGGACTGCTAGAGTGGCTTGCTTCTCCTACTGTGACACCCATACTCGATGAGTAGAGCTCTGGTGGGTATGGTAACCCCTTGTCTTCCCTGGTTTTGCTTCCTCTCTTGAAAGTTTAACCTACAAGTGAGATGGAGTGGAGGTATTCAGGGTTTCCTTGCTGTTGGCGTGATAAGCCTGGAGAGTAGTGTAGGGGATGCTTGGCAGAAGAGAAACAAGTTCTCATGGCCATGCCTGCCTGGAACAGAGCTTCTGCAATACGGAACTGAAGGAATTTCAGATGCAAGTGGCTTGCCTCCCTTGTGGTGCAAATGGAGTCCCAGAATAGAAGTTAGTTGGGGGTAAGGAAATAGGGATTCCTTATCTTCTTGGCTACACATGCCTGGAGAAGAACTTCTGTTGCATTTAGCTGGGGCCAAGGTAAAGACTTGAGCAAACCATGGCTCAAACACTACCAAATCTCACTGTTCTGTTCAAGGTTTATTAAAATGTTTTTCAGTAATTGTTTCTCCATATTTTATGCCCTTAAGATAATTTCCAAGGACTTTAAATGGTTGAAGCATGTGTGTGTGCATGCATGTGTGTCATTTTCAGCAATAAGTGGTTCTTTTCACTGGGGTGAAATCCCACCTTGCTCCTCAAATTGCCATTCTGGAAGTCTGTCTTCAATAGACACTATTATTAACATATTTTACAGATTATGATCCAAGACCACTTTATTATCCCCATTTTACAGATGATCCCAAAGCTAATTCTTCAAAACATGGGAATCTAGAACTAGCACTTGAAACCACAGTACCATTTCACTTCCCTTAATCATGAAGCTGTTGCTGCCTTACAGGGACCTGTGAGCTCATGCACATGAATTTGCATTGTGTCACCTGAACTTTCTCTAAGGGGTAATGACTTTCTCATTGGTTTCCACCACTTCAGTACCATCTTCCTCAGCATCTAATGCTGTTTGAGCTTAGTGACCACATTTGCAGTATGTAATGTTAAATTTGCAGTGTGTAAATATTAAAGCACATATGTGTACTTTATTCCATAATTATTTATTTACAGGTTTTTTAATACCAGACTATGAACTCTTCAAGAGTCCTTTATTATTCATCTTTGTATCCCAAAGTTCTCGTTAAACATTAACCTAAATTCATTTTGTTCTTGTAATGCATGATTGTATTTCCAATTTACAAACAGAAATCCTGTATCTTCTCAACCTCTATTTTTGGGTATTAATAAAGGTAAAATTAGTTTTATAATCTACTTCATCTGATTTCTTGCTATGATTAATGTCAAATTGTAAATTTTCTTTTGAAGTATATAGTTTATTAATAAATGGTTCAATCACTAGGGTTTTTAACAAAACTATTTTTTAGAAACTCCATTAGTCAATATTTTTAAGTGAGGTTTGTTTAAAAATGTTTTCTATTGCATATGATGGGAATAAATTTTTCTTAGGATTTTCTGAAAGCTCTGTACTTGGATTAGAAAAAAAAAAAATATAATCTGTCGACTGCCATTGGCATAAAATCTGCATGAAATGTAATTCCTCTTGCATAAAACATGATGTTTGTCAAGGCATTAGTGCACAGGATAGGTATCATTTTTCTTGAAGTCTAATTATTGTTTTCAAAAATGTTGGAAACTTGTAAATGTTGTAATTCTTAGTTCTGTCTATACTCTCACTTGATTTGACACTTATTCAGGACCCTGGTTTGAATTGTACTGGGGTTTATTTCTAGCCACAAACTCCAGGGATTCCCTGGAAATTCTAGTCATTGAGAGATTTTTCTGAAATACTCAATAAATCCTAGGAAACTGTCTGAAATGCTGCCAGATTTTCAACTGACTTTAAAAAATGTTCTTGAGCCAGGATAATAAAATAGGAATAGAAAGGAAGAACCCACATGGGGGATGATCAGAAGAGATACTATGATTTTTGAAAGAAAGGTGTCACTATCTGAGAAGACTGCTGATGGCATAAGCAGATGAAAATGTCAGTCTTGGGAGGCATGTGAGACAGGTGTTAGGTTTTTGGATAAAGAATGGCCAAAACTGGTGGTGACTAGGAAATTTAAGGTAGTTGTGAAGAACTAATTGAAAGTGTAGATAATTTCTTACTTTTCTGCTAATTACATAAGAAAAAACATAATAGTGCAATTTGGAAATTAACAGAAATGAATATATTTCATTAGATCAATATTTCATAATGTAATCTTTCATCTTTGAAGTGATGACAGATTTTTCTATTAATTTACTGTTAGTTGTAAACAAAAATTACATGACTAGATAAATTTAGCTGTAAAATCTATGGTTTTGTTCCACTTCTCTCATTTTTGAAGTGATGAAACTGAGATCCAAGTGGAGTGGAGTCACTTGGTCAATATCACAAAGTCCAGTGGAATTCAGACAGGTCTAGGGTGCGTCTCTTCAGATTCTCTGTCCAGCAATGTTTTCACCAAGAATCACTTGATGATATCACTTCATCATGAAATAGGGATCAGGTGGCATAGCAGAAGTGGGATTTGTAGAGTTCTAGCCTCAGCCTCACAAAGCAGAGTTTAAAAGGACAGTTTGGAGTTAAGAGATGACTTCTTAGTAATGCTCAGACCTGAAACTTGATTCCCTGGGTGTAACAGAAGATGATCCCTGTGGCCACTGACTCTCGGGGATGATACAGGCCTGGGACTGTCTGAATGACAGGATGTCTGAAATCTACTTTTAAAGAGAGTGCTTGCTCAAGCAAAAGTCCAGTACAAAGAGTAAAAGAGTCCAAATGAAACCAAGCTCTTGAAGGCAGGATCTTGCTTTGCCTGAGGTTTAACGACAGCAGCCTGATTGTATCTGGTTAACATGGATGTGACCTTTTTTTCCTCCTTAAATGTTACCTTTTAAGAAGGAAGTCCACTGGGGCTAGACAGGAAGCCCACTGGGACAGACAGGAAGTCCACAAGGAACAGATAGGAAGTCTCTTAAGGACTTCCTTGGCCCACCCATCTAAACTCGCCCAGTCCTTGTTTCATTCCTATCCCTGTTTCCCACTTCCTATCCCTATTTTATTTTTCTATTTGGCATTTATCATTAACTGTATCAATAACAGTCTAGTCAGGAGACAGAAACCACACAAATTATTTGAAGAGAGAATTAATACAATGCATTATGTAGGCATTTGAGAACTGAAAAATTAAACAGAGAATATCAAAGCACCCTAGACAACAACTACAAGAATATACTGCCCCTGGGGCTGAGGAAACTAAGGGAAGAGTTTGGGATGTTCAAAATTCAGACGTTTGGAGCTGGGCCTCAAATCCCTTAGTAGTAGGAGCTAGCTGGTGCTAGGACTCTGAGGGAGAACAATGTAGCTGGTTCTTTAAGTAAGCTACAAACGAGAATCAGCGGCTGCAACTGGAATGATCTGCCACTGCAAAGGTGAAGTGAGAATGACAGGAACAGGAGGCAGGAAGCCCACCGGAGACAGACAGGAAGCCCACTGGGGACAAACAGGAAGTCTACTCCTGGGAAAAACAGGAAATGAGGGAACAGACAGAAAGTCCACAGGAGCTGACAAGAAGTCCATGGGGGACAGACAGGAAGTGAGGGAGCCAACAGAAAGTCCACAGGGGTTAGACAGGAAGCCCACTGGGATGGACAGGAGGTCCACAGGGAACAGACAGAAAGTGAGGAGACAGAGAGGAAGTCCACTGGGGCTAGACAGGAAGCCCAATGGGAAAGACAGGAAGTCCACAAGGAACAGACAGGAAGTGAGGCGTAGACAGTCTGCAGGGGCTAGGCAGGAAAGAGCAGGTTCTTCCACTTTCCTTAGACTGTCCCCATTGTGTGGGCTATTGGTGGATGTGAATAGAGAGCAGGTGGCAAAGCAGAAATGGGATTTGTATAGTTCCAGGTTCACATCAGGAAACAGAGTTTAAAGGGAGAGCTTTGAGTTGAGAGGTGATTTCTTTGTATAATCAAGCTGCCACTACCCTAAATATTGAGAGAATAACTACCAGGGATGTTTGACTTTTTCTTGCTTTATCCCCAACACTTTCAATAGTGCCTGGCATATAGTAAAGCCCTCAATAAAAATTTCTTCAAAGAATGAATGATTTTTGCAATGGCGGAACAAGACTTCCGTTGCCTTACAAAAATCATCTGCACAACCAGATGGGGGAAAGGAGACCCCAAAAACAGAAGTAGGAATATTCCAGCCTTATATAGGGAAAGGAATGGGCTAGCTAAACCTTGCTAGGCCTTGTGACAGGCTTATTCTTGCATGAGGCTGGAACTGCCGGACACATGTGTCCAGACATTCCTCCCCCATGGTAGGCTGCACTTGACCTCTTTTACTGCTTTGATTAAAATTAAGCCTCCTATGTAGCTTGCCAGGAGGGAGAAGGAACAGTTTCCTCAGTAGGCTTGGGGGTTGTATTTCATGACTCATAGAGGTATAAATTAGCACTCAGGGGCTTGTGTGTGTGTCTATTTTCAGTCTGAGTTTGGCTACTCTAAATCACTCCTGAAGGAGATGTTAGAGTATATCTTCTAGAGGCCTGAGGCCAGACTCTGTATCAAAGGGAATTTACACACTCAGTGGAGTCCTGTCCTTCGTGATTGTGGACAGCAACTGTTCTCAGTAATCCCCTACCAACTCTCAAGTGCCATGAGCCGCAACAGTGAATCAGAAACTCCTAGTTGCACTTGCTCTCCTGTTGATCCTCCATCCCCAGTGATTCCAGGCATGGATCATTTTTACTGACTTTGATTCCTTTTAAAATAATAACATCCATCATTTGTCATTTGTTGAATGTATTTTTCACTACTTAAGAGTTTAACTTTTTTTTTTTTAGGAAGAACGGCATGTGTTTAAAATCAAGTAAGTCAGCATTTTAAATTAGTAGCAAAATCAGTGCTAATTTTATATCTTCTTTCTTATAATTTCGCAGAAATATATAGAAACTAAATATATAAAAACTAAATTAAAATAATTTATTTGAAAAATATCTACCTAAAAATAGGTTGAATTTCTATTTTTTCTTCATATTTAATTGATGATAAATGGAAATAGCAAATAAGGGATGTACTGGCATTATGTAAAATCTTAGCAGTTTTGTAGCAAAAATAAGCCTCACTGGGATAAAACTTAAAAAAAAAAATCATATGCTGATCACTCCCTAGCTTTATATATATGATTAAATGGCTGGTTGCCTTTAGTTTAAAAATGGTAATAAAATAATAGAAAGCTTCAGTAGTAGTGACATGATGCATCTGGTGGCTCTAATTTTCTGTCACTTAATAGTTATTTGCACATCCCTTAAGACATTAGAAATTGGATGCAAAACATGTCAAGTGAAATGTGGCTTAAGCAGTTGGTGATTTCTTTTAGTATCCAAAATCTGTGAGAAGTAATTGTCTCAATAACCCTAGGATCCTTTTATTCTTTTATCATAATTTAAATTTGTATGAGTCTTTTCTTCTTGGGTGAAAAAAAGCAAGAGCTTTTCCTTCAATGTGTTAAACCCCTCTTTACCTCCACAGTTGTTGAGAACTTTTTCATAGAATGTTATTTTTGATTGAGCTTTCCTCCACATAAGGCACTTCAAATTGTGCCCTGTGGAACTTCCAGCAAAAGTGGGCAAGGGGCCTGCACCAACTTTTTTGTAAGTTCCAAAGTAAAGAAACTCCCCATCCCCTCAGAGTTTTAGCGGGTGCTGTTGCCTCTTCCTGCAAAACAACTCCTATCCCATTCCTTCTGGTTAAATGTCACTTTGTTCTTTAGGTCTCAGTTGAAAAGTCACTCCCATAAGTAATATCACACTGTTTCACTGTTGCTCCAAGCCAGGGCAGGCTTCCTTCTTATGCATCCATACTACACCTTATTTTTCTCTTTATGAAGACTTATTTCAATTAAATTCTTATTTGGGTTACCAGTTTAGCATTTACCCCTTCCTCTCGATAGACAAAGAGCATTTTAAGGGCAGCACCATGATTGTTACGATTCCTACAGTACCACCACTGCCTGGCAGTGTTCCCAGCCCATGAAAGGAACTGGATGGATGGGTGGGAACATGGGTGCATGGTTGGATGAATAAGTTGATGGATGGGTAAATGGATGGAAGAAAGATGCTGGTTCTATCTGTGCTGGAGAGAGTCTCTTTATCTACAGAGGGAGTGTATTGACTGCAAAAGGCCCAATCTAAAACTGGACCTAAGTTGCATTTGGGAAGCATGCACTCCCCAGTCAGCCATCATACAGGTCCAAGGAGTGTCTCTGAGGCCCTGGGAGCATATCTCAAAAGCAGGGAAGCAAATGGGGCAAGTGCTGTTCACATGTGGGTGATCTCAGGAAAGGCCAATTGGAGGTGAGCACTCTTCAGTCCTAACCATGTGAGTCATTTTTCTAGTTATAGATAAAGAAAATCTCTATACAAATTCTAAATAATAAATGTCACAGTACACTTTAAGTAACATGATATGATATAATTTATATGAAGTACAAGTCAAGCAACTAAGTGGCATTTGTCCAGCTCTTAGCCTTTTGTATCTACTGCTTAAGCATAGAGACGTTGTAATTTCTGTGCTTCAGTCTCTTAGGCATGTCTTATTTAATTACCAAGCTTACTCCAAGGAGAGATTGCCTATTGTGTATTAAGATTCTTGTGAATAGGCACTTTCACCACCCTGCATCCTCCACAAAAAGTGATGCAGTGACCATCTATACTGACACTCAAAGATGAAAGGCTGGCACTTCTCATAAAATCAGAAACATGCTCAACATTTACCTTGTTTGGTTAGTTAAGATAAACCAGATAGTAATCAATGTCTTTTATCAAAATCCAGAACCAAGTGAGTCAACAAGCACTTCAGAGAACCTACAATTGAAGGACTGTGGAAGTCATTCTGCAAAATAAATCAGCGGGAAAACATGAACTCTACATGCAAAGAAAGATATTGACTTAAACATTCAAATGAGAAGCAGAATAAAAATGCTTCTTAAGTAAATGGAAAATATGATGGGAAAACATGGCTTTTGGAGTCAGACGGGTCTTGATCAAGTGTGATTTATCTTACTAACCAGCAAGCTCACTACCCTGGGCTTCAGCTTTCTTAATTCACAATTAACACTGTGGCCTCCTAGGGCTGTGTGAGTTTTGAGCAAGAACATATGAAAGCCCTTAATACAGGGCTTGGCACAAAGTAAGAACTGAACAAGTATTTGTTCTCCTCAGTCCCCCCACCCCCCACTCATTATTGAACTGTGTAATACAAATAAAATCTAATCAGAAAATCAGTGCACATTTTGTAATGCAAGCCAGTTCAAACAGAGTTAAGGAACCAAGAGGTGAAGTTATACTGACCTTCAGAGAAGTCCCACAGATGGGATGGGAATAGGATTAGAATGTATTTTGTTACATTAGAACCTTCAGAGTGACTTATGAAAGCAATTAGGATGGTAAAAAGACATATCATTTGCGCAAGCTATTTAAAATGTGAGAGTGTTCTGCAACGTTTAGAGCCATTGCTGACGCCCACATTTTGGAAGAAAATTGTCTATTCCCAACACCTGGGAGATCACTTGTGCTTAACAAGTTATCATAAACAAGGGAAGTGCCCAGAATAACCAGCATTTTGATTTCTATTCACCCTGAGGCAGTCAAAGGAGCCATAAACCTTGTTTTAATTTGCAGAGATGACCTAACTGAAGATGGGGGAGTTTTTACTATTCACTTTGCAGGTTATCATTAGGTAATAAATAAAGAATGATGGATTGCAGATACTAAGCCAAAAAGAAGCTAGGATCTTTTATAGCACATCCCTAGCTGAAATGTACAAGTATGTGTAGAAGACTTGGGTGAGTAAATATTGAATGTTTAAGATTAAAGGGCTATGCAGAATAGGCAGACCATAAGTAAAAGCAAAAGTCATTATCTGTTCCATAAGAAGGCCCCAAATTTAATTTAACCTTATCTTCACCATTCAGCCCCATTCTTCTGAATTTCTAGTGTTGCTTTGACATGTAACATGATTGTATGTTTACTACTTTAAAACTTTCTTGGATCTAATGTCAATCCTAATTATCTATTCTGCCTTCAGTAGTTCAATATATTGTCCATTGGGAAATAGTTGTGGGCTCATGCAGTCTAGTTAAAGCCCACTGACTCCTAGCACTTTGAAGTTTCCTGTGATTACCCCATGAAAAGTTAGAGCAATACCTCCTCTACTAGATGAAGAACTAGAGCTACTTGGTTTATACAAATGTAGAAGAATTGTCTGTGCCCATATATTTGAAATAGACCCAAGTCTAAAGTCTTGAAATACCTGCAACTGCAACCCCAGGCTGTGGTAGGTGCAAAATCTTTATGGGATAAATAATTTCCTCTGAATTTTGTTTCTCAAATACTGACTGGGTCATGCACAAGTTTACATTTACTTAAACTAGTGAAAGTGCACCTTACCTTGACTTAAAACTTTACAAACTTAAAAATATACCAAAAAAAAAAAAACAAAAAAAGAACAGAAAACAGCTTTACTTGACCTCAGGCCTAAGTTACATGTGTGCACCATTGGCTGAGAACTGGCAAACTCAGCTTTTAGTCCCACTAGAGAGGACAAGTGCCCTGGGAGCCCTGTGCCTTTATATGTATACAAAAAACACAGTGTTCCATAGATTTGGGCACATTTGTCTTAAAGTGTTAACTATCTTAGAATAATTTGCTAATCTCACAGATTGCAATTTAAATGTAAAAATATCTTAAAAGCCCATACCTTAGTAATCACATTATTGAGTGTCAGCTTTCAGTTACATATACACTAGTTTATTACCTGTGTTTTTGTATGCACATGGCAGTATCTATACTATGATAAAATCAAGAGTTATCTGTTCTATACAACAGACATATCCAACTATGAAGGCCAAGCATATTAATTACATTTTGACATTGTATCACATTCCATTGTACAGTTTGCAGATTAATCCTCTTATTTGGCAATTATTCACAGTTTAGATTTCGCCTTCATCTTCTGCACTTTAAAATGGATTAGAGTTGGAGACTTTCAAGAGGTCATTTTTGTTTGATCTTGGTTTCAAAGTCAACCACAACCAACTTCTTTCTCCAGTTTCAGCCTTTCATCCACCCTTTGTCAATGGTGTGGCTGACTCCAGGCTCTGTCATGGGATAAGGGGACGTAACACAGCTGTCCTAGATACAATGCACATATGGGTTAAACTGTAGAGTCCATAAGTGTAATGGACAGTTAATTATGTTGGGCAAAATATCAGTAGATACGTAGAGGTGTCAGAAGAGTCTGGTTGCTGTTGCCGCCATGTGTGGTTGGATGCTGGTGAATAATTTCTTTCGTGATGAGCTGAATTTCCAAAATGTCTTAATTCACCTTCCATTCACATGTCCTTTCCGCTGTCTTTCTCTTCACATTAATACCATTATTTTAGCCCACATTCACAGCCCTTACCTAGAAGAGTAGCTTCTGGTGCATTCAATAATAAATTTTCTATCATAGGAAGAGTAGACACATTCTTAGGCTTTGACCTGCTTCAGTTATGTGGGTCTTCAGAAATGGTTCTTCTGCTCCCTGTAACTAGATAATGGCTGGGGTGGGGGACAGGGACTGTGAAAGTTTTATGCAAAGGGCATTATTTATTTCACTGTTCTTTTTCAACATACATATCCCTTTTCTCCAACTCCCAAACCAGAGCTTGGGAGAAAAACGCTTTCTCATCTTTAGTGTACCCCAGTACCAAGGCATACTTGTAATCTAATTTCCATGTTTGGTTGTTATGGAGCAAGCCTATGGTGAATTCTACTTTATTACCATAGACATATGCATGTTAATGTATGTGTCAGTGATATAATTTGAAGTTTTCAATAAAATCTGAAAATGTACCCATTATAAGTCGGGAAAATAATTGATATTGAAACAAGCACCTACTGTATGCCAGGCATTTTAAAAAAAATTTTAGGCAGATTCATTACAGGAACTACTATTGCATTTAATTATATTAACATTATGGGAAACATTTTTATTCCTATTTTATTTAAGGGAAATCTGCCAATCAGACTCATTATCTAACCTGTCAAAAGTTGATGTCTAACAAGGGTGAGAGCCCGGAAACCACACCATGGCTATGGGATCTCAGTGTAAAGGCTGAGCATTCGACCAGGCATCCATATCTCCTCCCAGGAACATTCCCATGAGCATCCTTGGAGTCTAATTGATTGTTTGGGCAACATTGGGTATTGGCAGGAAAAGAGGAACTTAGATTTACAAAGTCTGTGCTTTTAATCACTTTGGTGCATGCACAGGGAACAGCTCTGCAATTCTGCATGACCTTGCTGAGAAAGCCAGGATTCCTACAGAGAATTCTGGAGGGCTTCTTTAACTTTCATAGCTCTGGAGGTTATCAGCTCCCATGATTATATGATTGAGTGATGAAAGACCAGAGAGAGAGAAAAAAAGAGAGAGAGAGAGAAAGAGAGAGAGAGAGGAAGAGAGAGAATAAGGTAGACAGACAGAGAAACACATACATTTTTAAATCAAAAACTAGTTGAAAGAAGCCTACAGAGATTTCCAGTCCTAGAGAGTGGATGGTCTCCTTAGTTCAGCTTGATTCACAGCTATCTGGAATTCTGCTTTTATTGTGGACATAACAGCAATAGTTCCAACAGCGTTATTTCCATTTAATATGGCCAAGCCAAAAATGCTCCTGGAGAATTGACAGGAAGGTGACTTCAGGGAGCTTTGTGGTAACAGCCACCACTGCCTGACCAAAAAGGGTGAGGGTCTCACCTGCAAATTGCTGAGAGAATAGGTATTGGGGCATTTGTATTTATTTATTTATTTACTTATTTTGTGGAGAAAAATATGTAACTTGCCAGGAACCATCCTTGTCAATGAATGACAGGCATATACACTGCTATATAGTGATTTCAGAAAGTTCTTTTTAGAAACCTTTTGTTTTGCTAAATTATTTTATTGGGTAACCTGAGCATAAATAACTTCACTGCCCACTATGGTTTTGCTGTGTCGTCACCCAAATCTCATCTGAATTGTAGTTACCACATCATCTAATGATTATACCATTTGAGCTAGCATCCTGAAAGATCAGTCATAACTTTTCTAATCCCCACAGGATTCTGACATGTATGACAGTATATGCAGTCATACATACAACTGGGGCTGGAATTTATGAATGGTCAAATTTGGTAGCCACAGCAACAGATGTTTAAGGTAATGGCCTGGGGTGTTACATGTGTAAGGGAAGTCATGTAGAATGTGAGTATTGGTACAAATTATCATCCTCAGGCCCTACAGTGCAAAAGCCGTGATGAGGCCATGTCTTCAGTCTGTGCCAGTGAACTTGATGGATGGTTGTTGTACTCAGTATTGCTTTCGATATTTATCTATTTACCATCAGAAAATTTTTGTGTCTAAGGTCAACTTGCTTGAGAGTAAGGAAGTGTCAGTGATAACAAACTCCACATAAAGTCAGCTTGTGTCCTAGCAGTCCTTTGGATACGTGGTGGACACCCCACAACACCGTGCTTTCCTGCAGAGGCCGTGTCCTGCTCCCTGACTGTGGGGCTGAGGAGAAAATCAAACACAACAAACAGAGCACAGGGTGAACAGGACCTAGGCCTTTGTGACCCACATGGTGTATCCCAGTGTTGAGTTTGTGAATCTTACTAAACATGTCCTTTATCTCACCCCACCCACACCAGCTGAGGCAGAATATTTGGGGAAGGAAGATCTTCTGAGATGATTCTCACAGACAAGAGTTCTGAAAATCATGGGTGGATATGCAGAAGGCGGCAAACTCCATAGGTAACCCTCAACCTATCAGTCCTGTTTTCAGCACAGATATATTTAGTTCCTGTTGTATGCCCACAGCTGGGAACCCACAAGTGAAAATATCTCTGACCTTCCATTTCGGGCTGCCCTGTGCAGTGGCAGTGTGGAGGAGGCAGGAAACAACTGGTCTCAAATCGTAGCTGCCTTTAGAGTGACGTTGCTGAAAGGGAAACAATGATTCTTGTCCACAATCTTGCTGTGTTCTGCATAAGTCAAGGGGAGCGTGTTTGGCACATGCCACCTTCCTGGAACTGGCTGCAGTCTCTCAGCTTTCTTAGTTGCCTCTGTGTTCTTTTGTGAGGAATCTAGCCCTTCAGTCAGCCTTCTGAGTCTTTGTGCTGCGCTGTTAGACTGATTCTCTTCCAAGGGCATTCTCTCTGACAACAGCACAACACCCTGGGCACCAAGGAAGCACCACGGTGTGGAGGAAGTGGCTGGAGTAGGAGCCTGCCAGCCCTGGGCTCACCGTGTCCTGGTCACCCTCCAGGGCTTCAGCTTTGTTCTATTTTCTTTTCTTTTTTTTTTTTTTTTCCTTTTTTTTTGAGACAGAGTCTCGCTCTGTCGCCCAGGCTGGAGTGCAGTGGCACGATCTGGAGGGTCTTGAGACCCCAGAGAGCCTGGCGAAACTAACACTGGCCAGGGGGTGCAGGCTCCTGGGAAGGCTTCCCGTGGGGGTCCTGGGCTGTATTCCCAGAGACAATGCTGCAAAGTTGTAAGTAGAGGGTGATCTGGTTTATAAAGCAGTAGAGAAAAAAATTATAAGGGGTTCCAGAGTGATACTAGCCAGATGACAAGTGTAGCTCTCTGAGGAAGAAGATGGCGATGTCTCAGATAGCACAGAAAATCCCAAAACTTTGAGCTGTCCCTTCCATAGGATGTGCTAAAAGATAATTTCCAAGACAGTGTTTCCAGTTGGAAAATAAGGCCCTGCTGAACTATTATTATTAATTGGTGAAAGTATCATATGTGGATATTTTGCAAAGAACACACATGTCAGTGGCTGCCACGTGGAGCTGCAGGTCCTTACAGCATCTCTTCCCTCTGCTGGGCCCACGGCCTTCCCTCCCGTATGCTCACAGCCAGCTTCTCGCTTCATCAAAGCTGTCACTGAAATAATAACCCTATTTAATGATGACCCTACCTGATGACCCTGTGTAAAAGTCAAACCCTTTTTTCTGCACTCTGATGTCCCTTTTCATCCAGAATTGTTTATTTCTTTTCTTCTTTTTTTGTAGTGCTCATTACCTTTCAAGTTCTTATGCTTCACATTTTATGATGACTACTGTTGATTATCAGTTCCCCCACCCACATTGGAACCCAAGCTTCATGAGGATAAGGATATTTGCCTAGTTTATCCATTGTTGTGTCTGGATTGTGTAGTAGAGTACCTGTCTCATAACAGGCAGTTCATGAATAGTGACTGAATGACTGAACAAAAACACTACACTTCCTGAATAAGAGAGACTGAATTTGTTCCACAGTGTGGAATGAGATTCATGTCTAAAGGTAACATGAGGTATCTTAGGTCCCAGGAATATATTCAGTCCTTTGACTGATGATCATTTGCTTCAATATTTCTCTTTGTGTCTTCAGAATGTACAGGTACAGGATCTCAGAATCTAAGTTTTGGTTGTTCTTAGTTCAGATGTTTTTGTGTCAACCAAAGCAGTCTTATTGATTAATCAGTCTAAATTGGCGTGTTCTAAATATTTTAACTGGGACAGTTTTAGAAGGTTGCTAGTGAGTGTGATTTCTAAGATTGCCCCTAACTGGGCTATGCGTGCTACTTATAGAGAAATATTGTAGCCACTTCTCCTTTGTCTAGCAAATTAGTCTTAAGTAAGCTTTCAAAGATGTGTTAATTACCCAGGGTTCCAGAGCCTTGCTCTCCACTAGTGCTTTGCCCTGGGGTACAAATATCTGTGCTGTTCAGTGTAATAGCCACCTGCCACATGTGGCAATTGAGGAGTTGAAGGCCTCAATGTTAAATTTCACTTGATTTTAATTTATTTGAACTTAAATGTGAATACCCATATGGGGCTATTCAGCAACTGGAGAAGTGAGTTTTTAACTGTATCCAATTTTAATTAATTTAAATTTAAATGTGCATAGCCACATGTGGCTCATGTCTACCATGTTGAACAGCCCAGATCTGGAAGGCTTCCTCTAATAGACTTAGATCCTTTTAGTATGTTGGCCTGAAAGATGTCATAGAATTGAAAAGCACAACAAATATAACTACAAATGTAACAACAAATTCACTAATGTAAAGTAAGAATACTTACTATGATGACATTTAATCTCCAAGAAAAGTTCCATCACTTATTTTAAATCTCAGTCACATATCATCTATTTTCTTGACCTTTTAATATTTTCATTCATTACATTTTTATGAGGCATGTCCATTTTGTGTAAAAATTAGCTCTTGAATTGTCTTGACTCCTTTAATATTCTCATTGTTTTACTCTTTTACATCTTTATTTATCCAAAACATTATTACTATTATTATTATTATTTTACAATTCCTTTCTGGTTTGTGGGTGGTCATTCTTTGCACTTTTTAAAAAGTCTTCAAGTTAATGCCTAGTTTATTTATTTTCTTTACTTTTAATTAAAAAAAAATTCAGGACTTTAAATGTCTCTAATTGCACCATAAGTAACCATCACCATTTTTATTATAGATAGAACCCTTATTTTTCACTTTATAATTAACTAATTATTATAATCTTTTCTTTTTGATCTAGTAGTTACTAATTAGCAAGGAGCAGCTAACAAGCTGGGTCGGGAGTATCCTAACACATTGAATCTGGGATAGACCCAGAGCCCCGGATTCCTCTCAGTAGTACTGTGCAGTGCTGCTTCCTCGATCTCATGAGGTAGTGATACGTAGCATGGGTATCCTATGGCATGGGGGCTAGATGGTTTGGGATTTGATTTCTCACTTCCTGGCTTGGAAACTCAGGTTGATGGCTTAATCCTTCCTAGGTATCAGTTCCTACAGCCTCTTCACAGATCTACAGCAAAGACCAATAAACTAATACCTATGAAATGCAGTTCCTTGCATAGATGACAGGCTCAGTAAATGGAAGTTCTATTTAATAATTATTACTATGCTCATTCTGGCAACATTTCTTGTTTCAGTGTAGGAGGAAATACTGGTCTTTGGAAAACATTCATGCTTAGCTGCTATGAATTCTCACAGAAGGCCCCTCCAGTTTTGTTAAATGCCCAGCGAAGGCTAAAGAGGGACCTAGGAGGACCCCCACATTCATTCCTCATTGCCCGGCACACTCAGTCTCCTGAAATTTTGTTTTCCGTGTTAGTTGTAGTATCTGGGACCTCTCATAACTGGATGTGCGCTGTGGAATTCCTAGGTGGGCCTCAGCTGGCTTCTGTATCATCATCTTTCTTGAGCCTTTGGTGTACCGGTCCTCCTCTGTTGCATCTGACAGAGCTGTTAGTGATTTTCCTCCACGTGGCTGGTTTGCCTTTCTGCAGCATTGATTCTCATCATTAACATTTAATCACACGATTGCTCGCTAGGTGCCCTTGCTGCATATTCATAGACCATTCACGGACTTCTTCTATGGCTCCTTTTTGAGTGAGAAGCAGGTCGTCCAGGCCCAGTGTCTGCTGAGAGGGTGCTTACTGAGTTCCTGTTCTCGTCTACTCATGTACCCTCGGGTTCTTGCCTGGACTTGGGTGGGCAGCACAAGTGGATGTGTCTACTCCCTGGACATGTGTGTCACCTCCTAATTTGATTCTGCTGAAGTAATGTTGAGGCACTTCATCTGCATCTGTAAATATTGGGTCATTTTCTTTATTCATTTGTTTTTTGATGGACATTTAGATTGCTTCCAAACCATGGCTTTTGAGAATAGTGCTGTAATAAACATGGCAGTGCAGATATCTCTTCGATATCCTGATTTTCTTTCTTTTGATATATACCTAGGAATAGGATTGCTGAATCCTATGGTAGCTCTATTTTTAGTTTTTTGAGGAATCTCCAAATTGTTCTACGGAATGGGTGTACTAATTTACATTCCCACCAATAATATACAAGGATTCCCTTTTCTCCACATCCTCACCAGCATTTTGTTGCCCGTTCTTCAGATAAGAGCCATTTTACTGAAGGGAGATAATATCACATTGTAGTTTTGATTTGCATTTCTCTAATGATGTTGAGCACCTTTTCATATACCTGTTTGCCATTTATATGTCTTGTCTTGAGAAATGTCTATTCATATCTTTTGCCCATTTTTATTTTATTTTTAGTTCCATTTATTTATTTATTTAGAGACAGAATCTCACTCTGTCACCCAGGCTGGAGTGCAATGGCACGATCTTGGCTCGTGGAAACCTCCGCCTCCTGGGTTCAAGCGATTCTCCTGCCTCAGCCCCCTGAGTAGCTGGGATTACAGGCATGCGCCATCATACCCGGCTAATTATGTATTTTTAGTAGAGACGGGGTTTCTCCATGTTAGTCAGCCTGGTCTCAAACGCCCGACCTCAGGTGATCTGCCCACCTCAGCCCCCCAAAGTGCTGGGATTACAAGAGTGAGCCACCACGCCCAGCCCTTTTGCCCATTGCTAAATCAAATTCTTAGATTTGTTTTCCTGTAGAGTTGTTTGAGCTCCTTATATATTCTGGTTGTTAATCTCTTGTCGGATGGGTACTTTGCAGACATTTTCTCCCATTCTGTGGGTTGTCTCTTCACTTCATTGATTGTTTTCCCTGCTGTGCAGAAGCTTTTTAACTTGCAGTGCAGGTTAACTTGCAGGTATCCCATTGGTCCATTTTTGCTTTGGTTGCCTGTACTTATGGGGTACATTCAAGAAAACTTTGCCCTTTCTAGCATTCTGGAGAGTTTCCCTAATGTTTTAATAGTAGAGATCTGTCACTTCTTTGGTTAATTCCTAGGTATTTTATTTTATTTATAGCTATTATAAATGAATTTACTTTATTGGTTTGTTTTTTCAAGTTGTTCATTGTTGGCATATAGAAATGCTACTGATTTTGGTATGCTGATTTTATCTCCTGCAACTTTACTGACTTTGTTTATCAATTCTAATAATTTTTTGATGGCGTCTTTAGATTTTTTCAAATCTGAGATTATTTTATTGGCAAAGAAGGATAATTTGACTTCTTTCTTTCTAATTTGAATGCCCTTTCTTTCTTTCTCTTGTTTGATTGCTCTAGTTAGGACTTCTAGTACTATTTTGGATAACAGTGGTAAAAGTGAGCATCTTTGTGGTGTTCCATATCACAGAAGAAAGGCTTTCAGCTTTTTTCCCATTCAGTATGACACTAGCTGTGGGTCTGCCATATATGGCTTTTATTGTGCTGAGGTATGTTCCTTCTATACCTAGTGTTTTGATGATTGTTATCATGAAGGAATGTTGAATTTTGTCAAATGCTTTTTCAACATCAGTTGAAATGATTATATGGTTTTTGTCCTTCATTCTGTTCACGTGATGTATCACATTGATTGATTTGTCTATGTTGAAGCATCTTTACATCCCAGGGAGAAACCTACTTGGTCATGATGAATAATATTTTTTGCCTGCTGAATTTGGTTTGCTAATATTTTGTTGAGGATTTTTGCATCAATGTTCATCAGGGATATTGGCTTGTAGTTTCCTTTTTTTGGTGTGTTCTTATCTGGTTTTGATATCAGAATAATACTGACCTCATAGGATGAGTTTGGAAGTATTACCTCCTCCTCTGTTTTTCAGAATAGTTTGCGTAGGAGTGTATTAATTCTTTACATGTTTGGTAAAATTAAACAGTAAAGCCATCAGATCCTGGGTATTTCTTCCCTAGGAGATTTTTAATCATGGCTTTGATATTATTATTTGTTATTGGTCTGTTCAGGTTTTGGATTTCTTCATGATTCAACTTTGGTAGTTTGTATGTGTCTAGGAATGTATCCACTTCTTCTAGGCTTTCCAATTAGCATATAGCTGTTCACAGAAGCCTCTAATCATCTTTTGTATCTCTGTAATGTCTCCTTTGTAATCTCTAATCTTATTTATTTGGGTCTTCTCTCTTTTTCCTTAGTCTGGCTAAAGGTTCGTCAATTTTGTTTAACTTTTCAAAAAACCAACTTTTCATTTTGTTGATCTTTTTATTGTTTTCTTTGTTTTACTTTCATCTATTTCTGCTCTGATCTTTATTGTTTCTCTTCTATTAATTTTTGGTTTTGTTTGCTCTTGCTTTTCTAGTTCTTTAAGATGCACCATTAGGTTGTTTATTAGAAGTTTTTCTACTTTATTGATGTAGGCAGTTATACCTATAAACTTTTCTTTTAGTATGCTTTTGCCTTATCCCATAAATTTTGGTATGGTGTATTTTTATTATCATTTTTCAAATAAATTTAATTTTCTTCTTAATTTCTTCATTGACCCACTGGTCATTCAGGAGCATATTATTTTTAATTTCCATGTGTTTGTATGGTTTCCAAAATTCCTCTTGTGACTGATTTCTAGTTTTATTTCATTGTGGTTAGAGAAAATACTTGATAGAATTTCAGGGTTTTTAAAATTTTTTAAGACTTTTTTGTGGCCTAACATATGGTCTGTTCTTGAGAATTATCCATGTGCTGAGGAGGAGAATGTGTATTCTGCAACTATTGGATAAAATGTTCTTTAAATATCTATTAGGTTCATTTAGTCTATAATGCAGATTCTTTCTAATGTGTCCCTGGTGATTTTCTGTCTTGATAATGGGCGTTGAAATCTCCAGCTATTTTTTTATTGGGATCTATTTCTCTGTTAGCTCTGATAACAGTTTGCTTTTTATATCTGGGTGCTGCAATATTGAGTGCATATATATTTACAATTGTTGTATCCTCTTGCTGAACTGACCCTCTTGTCAATATATAATGACCTTCTTTGTCTCTTTTTATAGTTTTTGTCTTGAAATCTATTTTGTCTTATATAAGTTTAGGACTCCAGCCCTTTTTTTTTCCATCTGCATGGAATATCTCTTTCTATTCCTTTATTTTTAGTCTATGTGTGTCTATAGGTGAAATTACTTATAGACAACAGATCATTGGGTCTTGTTTTTTTTTTTCTTAATCCATTCAGCCACTCTATGTCTTTTGGCTGGAGAGTTTAGTCCATTTACATTCAATTTTATTATTAAGTAAGGACTTACTCCTGCTATTTTGTCATTTGTTTTCTGGGGTTTTTTGTGGCCTTTTCTTTCTTTCTTTCTTTCTTTCTTGTCTTCCTTTTAGTGAAGGTTATTTTCTCTGTGGTATGTTTTAATTTCTTGCTTTTTACTGTTTGTGTATCTTTTGTACTTTTTTTTAATTTGAGGTTACCATGAGCTTGCAAATAATATGACTCATTACTTTTTTTTTTTTTGTGATGGAGTCTCACTCTGTCCCCCAGGCTCGAGTGCAGTGGGGCGATCTCGGCTCACTGCAAGCTCTGCCTCCTGGGTACATGCCATTCTCCTGCCTCAGCCTCCTGAGTAGCTGGGACTACAGGCGCCTGCCACCACGCCCAGCTAATTTTTTGTATTTTTAGTAGAGATGGGGTTTCATCATGTTAGCCAGGATGGTCTCGCTCTCCTGACCTCATGATCTGCCTGCCTCGGCCTCCCAAAGTGCTGGGATTACCGGATAACTCATTACTTTTAACTGATGACTGCTTATCAGGATTGCATAAACAAACTAAGAAACAAGTAAAGAGAAAACTAATAAAAATTCTGTGCTTTAACTTTGTCCTCCTGCATTTTAAGTTTTTGTTGTTTTTACTTGTATCTTAGTCTTATGTCTCAAAAAGTTGCCGTAGTTCTTATTTTTGATGGTTCATCTTTTAGTCTTTCTACTCAAGATATGAGTGATTTACAAATGTAATTACAGTATTATAAAATCCTGCGTTTTTCTGTGTATTTCCTATTTCTAGTGAGTTTTCTACCTTCGCATGATTTTTCTATTGCTCACTAATGTCCTTTTCTTTCAGATTGAAGAATTCTCTTTATAATTTCTTGGATGACAGGTCTGGTGTTGATTAAATCCCTCAGCTTTTGTTTGTCCAGAAAAGTCTTTATTTCTCCTTCATGTTTGAGGGATATTTTCTCTGCATATATTATTCTAGGATTAAAGTTTTCTTCCTTCAGCCTTGTAAATATGCTGTGCCACTTTTTCCTGGCCTGTATGGTTTCCACTGAGAAGTCTGCTGCCAGATGTATTGAAGCTCCATTGTATGTTGTTTGTTCTTTTCTCTTGTTGCTTTTAAGATTTTTTTTTTCTTTATCATTGATCTTTGGGAGTTGGATTATTAAGTGCTTTTAGGTAGTCTTCTTTGGGTTAAATCTGTTTGATGTTCTATAACCTTCTTGTACTTGGGTTTTGATATTTTTCTTTAGGTTTGGGAAGTGCTCTGTTTTATTCCTTAAAGAAACTTTCCGTCTCTCTCTCTGCCTTCTCTTTAGGGCCAATAACTCTTAGATTTGCCATTTGAAACAATTTTCTACATCTTGTAGGCATGATTCATTCTTTTTTATTCTTTTATTTTGTCTCTTCTGACTGTATTTTCAAATAGCCTGTCTTCAAGCTCATTAACTCTTTCTTCTGCTTCATGAATTCTGCTAGTAAGATTCTGATGCATTCTTCAGTATGTCAAATGCATTTTCAACTCCAGAATTTCTTCTTGATTCTTTTTAATTATTTCAATCTCTTTGTTAAATTTATTTGATAGGTACTGCCTGGCTGCCTCCAATGCTCATTCAAGGCCCAAGGTGTCTTCAGTCAATGTGTGGTGAATGCTGCCAGGCCTGAGACTCACTCTTTAGGGCAGTAGGCTCCTCTCTGGCCCAGGGCTGACCCTGAAATGCCATCCAAGAGCCAAAGCTTGGAATTGGGGACCCCAAGAGCTTGCTTGGTGCTCTGCCTCACTGTGGCCAAGCTGGTACCTAAGCTGCAAGGCACAGTCCCCATTACTTTTCCCCCTATTTTTCTTAAGCAGAAGAAGTCTCTGCCCATAGTCATCACAGCTGGAAATGTGCTGGGTCACATATGAAGCTAGCACATCTCTGACTCTCACCCAAGGCCCATATCGAGTACTGCCTGAGTACCACTGTGGATTACTCCAGGCCCCAGGCCTCTCTAGTCAGCAGGTGATGAATCCTGACAGGACTGGGTCATTCCCTTCAATGCAGCTGGTTCCCTTCAAGCCCAGTGTGTGTCTAGAAATGTCATCTGGGAGCTAGGTCCAGGAATGGGGGCCTCAGAATTCTACCCAGTACCCTATCTTACTGGGGCAGAGCTGGTCTCTGAATTGCAAGACAAAGTCCTCTTTACACTTTTTTCTCCTCTCCTCAAGTAGAGAGAAGGGGTCTGTCTCAGAGTGGCAAGCTGTGCTTCCTGAAGCTGGGGGAGGGTTGATACAATCACTCCCTTGGCCACCTTGGCTGGTGTCTCATTAAGTTGCATGCCCCCAAGTCCACCGGTTGTACGCCCAGCACAGCACCAGAACTTGCTTAGGAATTTCATTTCTTGTGGCCTAGACTGCCTTTCAAGTTTATGTAGAACCTCAGAGCACTTTCGCCCACAGTGGCAAGGCTTACTGGATCTCGGGTTCTGTCCACTGGGATGGTTCTGACCCTCCAGCTTGCCCTGGTCTGGTCTAAATGTTCCGTCTGTGGGTGTTGGCTGAGTTCTGCCCTGTGTTGCTTTCCACTGTGATAGGGCAGCACTGAATTCCAATGCCAAGTCCCATGGTCGCTGCGCTCTCCCTCCCACAATCGCACAGATTCTGTCCGTGCCATGTGGCCACTGCCAGGAGATGGGGAAGGGATGGCTTTGGCAAATCAAGACTGTCTCTCCTACCCTTCTCAGAGCCTCAAGTGACTCTTTCAGCAATATGAAGTTAAAACCACGTACTGTGGTTGCTTACCAGAATTTTGGTTCTCATGAGGGTACTTTTTTGCGTGGATGGTTGCTCCATTTGGTGCTTCTGTGAGGAGGAGGTTTGGTAGAAGCTTCTGGCTTCTGCCTTCTTAATATCTGCTTCTCAGCAGGCTTGTGCTGTTCCTTACTCACAGCTGGCTGCCTCCACCTGACCTTCCCCTTGACACCACAGGCAAGGACAATGGTGAGAACGTCCTCTCTCCCACTGAAATGTTTCCTTGTTGCACTTTGGGTTTGAGAAGTGCTGTGCTCCTGGGTCCTGCCCTTCTTAGAAAACCCTAAGAACTGGGTAAGCAGTATTTACCCCTGACAGAGGATCACCTTTCACTCGATTCCTTCTTCAGCCGGGGGTGGAGGAAGTCACAAATATCATTTTCATCTAAGCTCTAATCAAACATTATATCACTGTGAAGATTAGATTGTAGAGTTTGGCAAGAAATCTTGGTAAATTTAATTAATGTTCAGGTGAATTAAATGAGTATTAAATACTAAAAATATGAGAGCTCTTCATGCTCTAAGAACAAGGCCAGAAATATGGATGTTCTCAGTGTTGTACTCTTGAGGCTTCAGTGATGAGATTTTAACGTACAAAAAAAAAATCACGGCTTCTAGTGAACAAGGAACATATAGATACAGGAATGGTTTTGAGTAAATCCACAGTCAATGATAATTTGGAATAACCAAGGATAATCATAGCGCATTCTTAAATTATACTATTAAATTACACTCTGCTTTCTCTAGCCTTCTTGCTGCCATAGAATTCATCCAAAGCCTGATTGGCTGATGACTCAGGTGTGCCCAGCTGTGCAGAAACCATGGGAGGCACCTTGGCAATCTGAGACAGTATTTGTGGGGCATGTAGACAGTTGGCACTTCACCCAAGTCACACTTCTGCTGCTGGGATTGTTATTACACTGATCCAGTTTAGCCAGGCCACAAGATCCAGGTAGAACTCAGAAATTCCATCTATGCCTATATCCAGTCAACCTCCAGATGACTCCTTCCCAGTCCTGCTTCTCCTTTGCCCGGCCCTGCCTCACCCTTGCCCCCCTCCTCCTCACGCACAAACAACAGGTATTCATGTTTTATGAATGTGTGCTGATATCACTGCAGGAGGAACTGGGGTTTGTGAGAAACCAAGGACTGAGTCCTCTCTGATGGATTATGATGATGGGAGTAACTCGTCACTCACAAGATTCAGCTTTAACCAGAAACTTTGTCAGAGTGTCCAGTGTCAAAGCCTTGGTAGTTTGAGTCTATACATAAGCAACTGGAAAGTGACCAGGGGCCAAGTTTAGAGCTGAGCAAATGACTGAAATTGTGAAGCCTGGACTTCTTTGGGTTTAGGATGATGCATGATTCCTGTGACCAGCATATCAGCCCCATTGTCCTTGAAGACAGAAAGGTTGAGAGAGTCCAGTGCCTAAGTCAGGTATAGTGGAGAGAGGAATAAAAAGAAACAGATACAAAATTTCTTGGAGAAAAAGGAAGCTTTTTGGTTTATTTAAGATTTTAGCCAAATTTTTTTTCAAGATATCACATATAATCACACAACAAGAATTACTGTGGCTTTTAGTGTAGATTCATATTTGGCTCTGAGGTTATAAGAAAATAAAAAGCAAAGTTTCACTTTGATTAAAGTTTGATAAAAGTTGAAATTGTCTAGTGTTTCTGAAATATCACTAAGAAGACCTAAAATGAATAGAATATTCCCAAAACAAATGACACTTCAGGAGAAAAGATGGAGGAGAGTAAAAATGAAATTACTTGATAATTAAAATGCGTCTTTCTTATAATGAGCCCAGTTACTTCTTTACTGTGTTTATTGATAGGTGGCTCTCATGGCGTCACCTGAGACACGCTTAGAACTGGTTCACTGGGAGTCTGTCTCACTGCAGTAGAAATAACCTCAGTGACTGGGCGTTTATTCATTTCTTCTAAATTTCTATTTTATTTTTTGATTTATGAAACTTTAATGAGCACTTTCTATGAATCTCAACAGATCCCAATTAATACAAATCTACCAACTTTTAATTACGAATGACAACAAATATACTACAATAAACATCCCACTGCCGAGCTTCAATATTTTCTTTACTTACATTGCTCAGAGCTAGCATTTCCCAGCAGTAACACAACACATATTCGTTCGTTTCTTATGAAGGCAATATAAGTGTTTGGTGAGTTTTCTTTAATGTAAAATGATTTCCAGAATTGGTCATGAGAGAGGCAGACCCTGTGAGAGCAAAGCCTGTCCTTTGCAAAGCCTGAAGGACTTGGCCTTTTCTGAAGCCTGGTTAATAATCCACCTGCCTGACATTCCAGTGGTTACTGTGAGCTACAGGCAGGTTCCTCTAGACATTTTGAGTTTCCAAACAAATATTCTTCATTCTGATAAGAAGAAAACATTAATCTTCTGCAATTTACCTTATCTTTTAGAATAGCTTGCAAACTAATAATGAAACAAGCTAATGAAGTAACTTTTTTGTGTTTTTCATTATCTGTTGTTTATCAAGGGATATCAAAATATCAGTCTTATCAGTTACTATGTTCTATGTATTTAATGAAATTGGAGATTATTTAAATACTGAATATTGTAACTCAGACTAAATTATTAATGAAACAAGTATAATGCTTGACGACTTGGTTAATGAAAACTCAAAAATCTGCCAACTGCAGCCGGACACCTTTGCCTGGGGATCCGGTCCTCTCAGCCTGGGCCACCCAGAATGTAGCCTTGAGCCTAGGGGAAAGGAGAGATGGTTCTGAATCTGAAACAGCTGTGTTGGATCACAAGTGTGTAGGCCAGGAACCAGAAAGAGTGTAAAAAGCAAAGCAGCAGGTCAGAAACAAAATTGTGTTTGGGATGATTGTGGTGCTGGGTGCACCAACACTCAGGGCTTCAGAGGGATCTCCAACTGCAGAGTGAAAAATTCCTCAGGGGCTCACTGAATTATCGGAAGGGAAGCAATGATCTTTGGATCATCAGGGCGAACTATGATATTTTACCTCCTTTGTTTTATTAATTCAGCAAATCTTGTTTGAATGTTCACTAGATCATATACTTTAAGTATATTAAGTCTTACAAACTCGTGACAAGTAGCTGTTCTTATATCTGCATCCTGGATGACAGAGCAGCACAGAAAGGCTGAGTAAATCATCCAGAGTGACACAGCTAATAAGTATGAGAATGGGATGATAAATTCTGCAGTGTCCAACTCACCTGGCCGTTCCCTTCTATCAGTCCGCTGCAACCTGCAGGGAAGATGCTGAATCACGTCTATTCTAGGTTCTTAAGGAGCCAATCATCTTCTGAGGGGTGGTTTGAAAAGTGAGCAATTGTTTGCATATCAAAAAGTGTTGTTATTGTTTTAAGCCATGCATGAATTTTTCTTCTTTTTTGGTTTAATACCTAAACTGGTTACCTTAGGTAACGGAGAAACTAATTGGGTAGCGTTATACAAGGTTGAACACATTGATGACTGCTTACGCTTCTCAGTTAGTTAAAATGCAAAAAGGTTGAAACCTAATTGGCTTTAACCATTACTTAATTTATTTCACACTTGGCATTCCCTGGTAGAACTGCAAAAGGTAAAGTGTTGTTGTGTCTTCGTTTAGTTCCTGGAGTTCTAGAAGGCCAAGAAGGTTCCGAAACCATTCATGAATAGCACTGCAGGAAAGGCTGCCTCTGCCCTCTCCCTCAATCCTGGGCATAAATTCCAAGAATTTCACTTTCCCATGGCTATGTGGTATTTGGGCCCCAGGAGGTCTACCCCCCATGGTGGTGCTGATGGCTTCGCTGATAGTCTACCAAGCTCACCTTTGTCTTGCCTCCTCTCACCCCCAGTGGTAACACTGCAGCCAATGCTTCCTCTCCCAATATTTGATAAAACTACTCTCCTGTTTCTTTTATGTCTCCCACCCCAAACCCTATTTTCCTTGAGAGTTGTGTTTGGCGTTTTCTCAAGGTCTAGCAAATGCTCCTCCAGGCCTGCAGTTCACACTGTACAAATGCGCAGACTCACCCAGGACAGCCCAGCCCCACACAGGGCTTCACTACATGGACATTAATGCAAGGGAACTCTCCCCGCAACTCCCAAGTAAGAATCAGACCCAGGCTCCCCACATCAGAGGCAAATTTAGAATGGACATTGGACGCCGTGGGTCAGCAGCTGAGAATACCTAGTGAGTGTCTTAGTCAGTGTGCAGCAGTAGATTTGCAAAATCACTGAAAAAATCAGCATAATAGTAATACTAATAGTTCAGTATTGCAGAGCTCTAAATGATACCCTGATGTTCTGTAGGAGTAGATTGCATTATAAAATTAGAGCAATATGTAATAACATTTATTAGGATTTTTAAAATTCATGTGTAATCCAATGATCCAGCAATGCCATTGACATTATTTTAAAAGAATGGATGCACGGACTTGAACTTGAGTAGTGCAGAGAGCTATAAAAAGGAAGTGTAGTTTTCTTGCATCCCTCCTACTCAACTTTCTCCTCCTGAAGAGGCTTTTCCCCCTGAAGATGGTTGTTGTTCCAACATCAACAATTTCTCTTCAGTCATCCAAGAAAATTATTTAAGTGTAGATACACAATTTTTAAAATGAACATAATTGAGAGCATGCTATGTACTCTATTATATACTTTTAACAAATCAATACCTTTTGGAAACCCTGTAGCATAAACCTTAAACTTACAAGTTCTGAAAGTACTCTGATTTTGTTCTAATCCTTACACTATATTTCCTGGCGAGCTGACCTTGAAAACATTACTCAATCATTCTACATCTCTATTTCCTCACCCATAAAAAGGGGACACTGATACCTTACAGAATGTACCTATGGATGAGTAATCAATAGGTATTATATAGAAAATATGGGCCACAGCTTCAGGAACTAAAAAAAATGTTTAATTATAATTATCATCAGTATATAACTCTAATTTTTAGTGGTTATGTAACCTCCAATTATATAAATATACTTTAAAAATTGACCCTGAATTTACTGGTAACCATTTAAATTGTTTCTTGTTTTTATTATTTTTAGTTTTGTTATTATAAACAATGCTGCCATACACATTCACACCTGTTCACTGATATTGAAGAAATTCTTACAAGAAATATTTGGTGAGAATTCCCAAAAGTTAACTCCCTGGAGTTGAATTGTGTACTTTTAACTCATAATGTCTGTGGTGCACAGATATATGGGCTGGCCCTGGGGCTGCCTCCTGAGTGGGGCCTCAGTTTACATTTCCCAGAATGTAAGATTGCCTGCTTGTCCTCGTGCTCACCAACAATTGTGCTACCAAGATCTTAAAAATATTTGTCATCCTAAAAGGTAAAAAAGCAATAGATTTTTTCTCTGTACGATTTTTAACATTGTAGTCTGTTTTGCCCTACAGACATTTTTAGTATTTTTATAAAATCACTGCTTTCCTATTTCCTTTAATATCTTGCTTAGAGAAACCTTCCTGATTCCCTAAGAAAAATTTTTATGCTTTCCTCTGGATTAATTTTGTTAAGTTACCCTTTTCTAGAAAGTATTACATTTGCTTTGTTTTCAAATTCGTTTTAACAGAGTTTTGCACATTACCCTATTAGGATTCCAATTTTTATCACTTTATCTGAGACCCCTCACCAATATGAATATTTAATATTTAAGTGTGCACATGTTCTTTCTTGCACTGTCATTACTTTTGGTGTAAATTAACTGACTTTGGTATGCTGTGCACCCTCTGTCCCTTTCTCATTCCTGGAGTCCAGTCCTGGAGCAGCTCCACGCCAGCCTTTCTCCAGGTATGCAGAGCCAGAGAGCTCAGACTGTGTGTGGAGGCCTTTCCCATTGCTAATTCTCAGCCGGGGTTTTTGAACCTTTCCAATATTCGCTCTCACTGGAGGGAACAGCATGCTTCCAAGAGAATAATAACAAGAGTCGGCCCTGGCTTCAACCAGAAAGTCTAATTGTGTTTTCTTTCTTTCCTTTTATTTTTTCCAGTCAGGCATGATACGAACAGAAGAGGCAGATTACTTCCTAAAGCCACTTCCTTCACACCTCTCATGGAAACTCGGCAGAGCTGCCCAGGGTAGCTCGCCATCCCACGTACTGTACAAGAGATCCACAGAGCCCCATGCTCCTGGGGCCAGTGAGGTCCTGGTGACCTCCAGGACGTGGGAGCTGGCGCATCAACCCCTGCACAGCAGCGACCTTCACCTGGGACTGCCACAAAAGCAGCATTTCTGTGGAAGACGCAAGAAATGTATGTAAGGGCGAATCTTTGCGTGTTTTTAGTGATTCTGACATTTATGTAAGCTGATGGAACCTTGTACATTTTCTTCAAAGCGTGTCTGCCCACAAGGTGAAATCTGTTGACTGTCATTGCTAAACTGAAGCAATGATTCCAGAGAGAGTCCCTTATCTGTAAGTTCAGCACGGGACATCTCTCCATGGCAGATGGATGGATAATGGTAAATGATGTTTTTCTAAGAACTCTTTCCTGGGCAGATTAAATGACACAGTGTGCAGAAGGGCGGAATATACCAGACATCTTCAAAAGAACCCTGGCATCACTACTCAGTCATTCTATGTTTTTGAGGTTTAGATTTCTTCAAGCCCACATAGTTTTCCTGCTGAGGTAATTCATCTATATGCATACTTACACACATTACCACATCAAAAGAGCAGACTCAGTGTGACATAGTATACCTACAATTTATCACCGAGGCTTTATCAAAGTGTTTTTTTGTAATGAACATTTAGGAAATGGTTTATTACTTACATTTTATGTAGAAACCTCTCAGAAATTCAAGAATTGAAGTTGGGTGCTTTCTGGAATGTCCCTCACTTCCTTGAGCTCTCTCCTCAAACATCACTGGGTGAACCTTCCCCAGGAGCCTCTGAACAGCCCCCTCTCCCCCAGCCCATTGTTTCCTGCGTGGTTGGTTTCTATGACTGCTTTACCCAGCACCCTGAATAGAGGCAGGCCTGTTGCAAGTACTTAGTGAATCTCGTTGAATGAGTGAATGAACAAAAATCTCTTGGCACCTACAACAACAGAATCAGTGCTTGTTAAACCATCACTGCCTTTGTATCCTCTGAACCCATTTCATCCTACCCCTGAAAGTCATGTGCTGCATTCAGATGACTTGAAAACCTCACACCCAGACGAACTTAGTGGGCTCAGGTGCAGGGGAGGTAGCAGGAAGAACCATGCTGAGAACAAACGGAGGTGAGCAGGAGGCTGAGAGAGTTGGGAATCCTGAGGTTGGGTGAGTGTTTGAAAAGGGCGTGCATATCAGCATCAGCTGCCCGAGGCTGCCTTGACCGGAAGGTCAGGACCCAGATGCCTGGCGGAGGCTTCCACAAGGTCAGAGTCAGGACTCTGCTGCCAGGGCTCACAGCGTGGATGTGGTCAGAGCAGGACAAATTCCATGTACCAGGGAGATGAAGTGGCCCACACACCTGCATCTCAGCAGGAGAGATAGCAGGGCCATCTTAACCGCTTTGACAGACCACACACCAAGCTCTTAAGCAGATGCCACAGTGGACCTTGAAAACATCAAGCAATGCAGACCATTGTGAGAGGACTGCGATCCTTTCATTCCTCTCTGAAGGTGGTCGCCATCACTCAGACTGGTGGCACAGCTAAGGCATAGCTCTGTGTGCAAGGCAGTAGAGATGACCCTCAGTGTGGTGCCCACATCTGTGCATGTGTGCATAGGCATGTGAGTGTGCGTGTGTGTGTAGTGTATGTTGCCTTGAGAGACATTTCAGAATTGTAATAGTGGTGGTAAGTGAAAGGCAGTTATTTGAAAAAGGATACTAAACTATAACACATTTTGTATTTGAAAAGTGGAAAAAAGTTCCCATGGTTTCTTAATAAAACTAGCGAAAGAAATCTCAACAAACTGCCTCTTGTAGGTGGAGGACATTGGTGATTGACATCCTGCTGTTTGCCAAATATTTCTGTCCCCCCTGGGTTATGCAGGTGACAGCACTACACTCCTAGGCCTCGAGTGGCTGGGGGCCATGTGACCAGCCCAGGCCCCGGAAAAGTGAGCAGAATCAACAGTGCTGCTTCCTACTGGAGCGTGCATCCTCAGGGCCCTGTGTCACCTGCTCATGGATGCACCCCCAGGTCCTCGTGTCACCTGTGCATGGATGCACTGCACCCCCAGGGCCCCATGTCACCTATGCACAGATGCACCCCCAGGGCACTGTGCCACTGATGCATGGATGTACTGCAAGGCCTTGTGTCACCCGTGCACGGACACATCCTCAGATCCGTGTGCCATCTGTGCATTGATATTTCCATGTTGTCCCTGAGGCTTTTGGACTTTCCCTTGAACTCAGGGCAGTCCTGCTCTTCTATCTTGGTGGAACTCACACTTACAATGATTCTTTCCTATTAGAGTCTCCAGTTCAGAAAATGGGAGCCTTTTCTGTGTTCACTTAGGCATTTTTGGGTGGAAAAGGGCAAACAGAGGCAGGTTGATTTGCTGAAAACCAATAGTGACGTTGGACCTCAGGCTGATCAGCGGACCTGCTGCCCTTCAGGTGATGGTGGGTGTGCATCTGGGGCCTGTGTGTTCTGGGGACAATGTTGCAAGCTCCATATTGAGGGGCAGTCATTTGCTGAGGGGTTTTCAGAGCCGAGGCCCATGAGATCACCACCCCATGGAGTTTCTGACCCCTGCCCCCAATACTGAGGGCCTGTAGCTGCTGGGCCCTGTGCTAACATGTGGTTTTCATCCTAAAGACATTTTTCCACCAGTGGTAATTAAGAACAAGAGCTCTAGGACCACCCTGTCCAAGTCTGAAAGCTATTTCCAACACTTTCGAAGGAAGGGGTGTGAGCAAGTAATGTTCCTCTCCTCTACCTTCGTGACCTCATCCTTAGAACCCCGTGCTCGGGCTGGGGTACAGACTGCACGAGTTACACAGAGACATCTCCTAAGGTGGAGCTCACACCTGTGGGCATTGCATAAATATTATGCATAAATATAATGGCAAATGATGAGTGCTCAATAAACATTAGCTGGTATCATTATTATTCTCCAAAAACTTTATTTAATTTTGGAAGTATGTCAGCAAAGGAAAATGAAATGTGTTGGATGTACCAGTCAAACAAAATAGCATCTGCTTACAGTATGCTCCGTGAATGCAGTCTGCATAGATTTCGTGTGCATGCCACCTAAATATCTGGGCTTTTTGAAGTCCACTTTCACATGAAACAATTCTAACCACGTTTTCTGAGGCATCCACTAAACCTAATTGTTTTCAATGTAGTGTTAACCTAACAATTATACATGCCAAAAATATTTTTAAAGGGATTACTTCAAGAGGAAAGTGTATGCTTTGTCTTCTAATCAAAAACGTAAATATTTATGGTACTTTCTAGGAAATTAAGCTCTTCAGTGAAGTGGAGCTGCCTCAAGCATTTTATAATCCATTGGAAACAGTGTAGACAAGCTAGTTATGTGTCCAGACATTGAAATCAACTTTAAACATTGTCAAGTCGTTAAGAGTCTTCAAGTAGGAAAACAATGCAAGCCAGCCAGCTCGTGTTCTTGTAATTGTTTGTTCCATTGCTTTGTCTTTGCAGAGGAATCTGTTCTACAAATCCCTACGCTCAAAGTCTCTGAACCCTTTTGCTACCAGATGCTAGGAGTTATAGCCAAAGAGTGCCCTCTCTTGCTGTTTTAAATTAGGATGAAATTATGTAAAGGGAAATACAGCCATGATTTCCATGACGCCTAGACTACATGAATTTTACTTAAATTTAGTGTGCTACTTTAATACAAGCTTCTGCATCACAAGGTTTTAAAAGTTATGTGGTTTTTATCATGAGTGTTCATTTTTGAGATCAAATTTCTCTATAACGAGTTACAGCCCTGATTTTGTGTGTGACTTGTGCTTTCATTTGCCCTCCATGTGTCCCTCCATAGACATGCCCCAGCCTCCCAAGGAAGACCTCTTCATCTTGCCAGACGAGTATAAGTCTTGCTTACGGCATAAGCGCTCTCTTCTGAGGTCCCATAGAAATGAAGAACTGAACGTGGAGACCTTAGTGGTGGTCGACAAAAAGATGATGCAAAACCATGGCCATGAAAATATCACCACCTACGTGCTCACGATACTCAACATGGTAGGATCATCCTTCCAGTTGAGGCCACCCGTGTCATTGCACTTCATAGGGTGTGTGTGTGTGTGTTTCCATTTTACTTATTACCTGTGGATTGATGTTTCATATATAAGAAATATTTTGCTAGTGATAACTCATTTAGTTTTCTACGTTCCAATGAAAAGAGCCATTTTCAGAACTTCATAGACTGATTCAGTAGGAAAAATCATTTGACCCTCTCTATAAGCTTCTGTAAGCCTGTGAGATGTTTTGGGCTTACTGGTGTCTATTTACTGGAAATCTCTAAGGGGATGCTGAGCCACTTAAATCTGATTGTCAGCATTAGATGTGTGATTTTAGATGGCTCTATAGAAATGCCCAAGTTTTTAGAAATATTAATGTTCAAATGCTAAATATAAATTATTTTATCTATAAAAACGGGAAAAGTGCAACCTTTTAGAATATCACCTCGGGTAAAATGTGTTTGTGTCTCAAATTGGCAGTTGTATTAATCACTGAAGAGTGATGAGAGGTATACTAAGCCTCATTTCATGTAAGTGAAATCTAAATAACAGAAGACAAAATCTTGGGTTGCCAAAGTATGTTTTTAAGAATAGTTTTAATGACAGTATTTTAAAAGCATGCCTTTGCATTCTTCTGCCTCAATAAACAGAGTACCCCTGAATGTGCCCGTCTTCCCATGATGTCATGTGATTACTATGGCTAGTGTCATTTTTGGTAGACTGAACCACTCGGTTTCTGGTCTCCCAGGAAGCTGAGGAGGCGGTGAAATAGAGCCACCTTCCCACCGCACGGGGTCAAAGCAAGCATTGCCCTTTTGTCGTCAGCCAGCTGCTCTGATGTGTGGAAGTGTTTACCTCTCTTCTGTAGAGCTTTTCCAATATTTCCGCAGCTCAGTGCCAAATCACTTCAGGTTGCATTCCATGGTGGTCGTGCTGTTCCTGCTCACCACCCCAGATGCCACTCTGATCATTCATTTCCACTTCCATGATCCATCACATCTAATATTTGTGTCTTTCTCTCATCATCTCATTACCACGATTTTTTCTTTCTCTTTCTTGTATCTTCTTGGAATCCCATAAGTGCAAGAGTTTCTCTTGCACTTATGGAATTCCTTGTCAGGAGAGCTTGAGAAGTGATTGGCTTCTGTCATCATCATGATTAGCTTAAAAATCCTCTTTATATTCTAAGGGAAACCCTTACCAACCCACAGCCTTCTGATCCTTTCATAGGTGTTTGACAGTAAGAGGTGGACCCCACTCCCACCTGAAGCTTTGGCTTTTTACAGTGGTATGATTAATATATCTGTCTGCCTAGAAATACAAGAAAATTAACAGTGCTATGTCACTGAAGAACAAGGGCGTTGGATTCTAGGCCCACTACTAAGTAGGGGGGAAAATGCCATTTATGGGGCTGACACGGATTTCCTGTCTTTTTCAGGTATCTGCTTTATTCAAAGATGGAACAATAGGAGGAAACATCAACATTGCAATTGTAGGTCTGATTCTTCTAGAAGATGAACAGGTAGTTTATCTTTGAAACTATCTACTCTTTTTATTCCTAGAAAAATAAATGCAAAATAATGCTTTTTTCTTTAATATAATTGTTCTATGGGTTCTTCTCTCTTGAGGGCAAAATGTATTTAATATTTTGTGTCTACTGCAAATGAGTGTCTTTTCAATCCTTTTAAATGTTTTTTGGATTTTTTGTGGGGTTTTTTGTGCAAAAGTGGTAAGAAATTATCCTTTAACTGGCCTGTAAGAAAATGGCCTATAAAAGCTGCCTTCAGCATATAGGTGGGACACACACTAGGAATACACAGCACAAAATATATCTTAGCCATCAGGAGCTTTCAGGATGCCAGTGGGAATGAGCCCGTTCTGCTTCTTGCTAGAAGAGTATAAATGTTTTGTGGTCTTGAAGTTACATTTTACTGTGTGGCCCTGCGTTGCTTTATTCAGTTATCTCCCAGCTCTTAACCTTCACCATCTACAGTCTGAGATTTTTTATTTTTATTGAGATTTCTATGGACTCTCAAGTGCATTTCCCTCACTGCATGCAAAAACCCAGATTATGCTGGGTCTTGGTAGCAGTGGGTTAAAGATCCTTTGCCTTCATTTGGGAACCCCGTAAATGCATAGAGATGGTCCCTTCACAGAAAGGATGGACATGAACACCTCGTGGCATAAGTATTGGGGAGGCATTTTAGGCACAAAAGTCTCTCACTTCCATTTTTCCCCAAGCTAATCATTGACTGGGCAAAGGAGAGTGGGTGCTGGACAGGAGCCAAGTGCCCAGCCTCAGCTCCACCCTTGCTGACATTTTCAGAGTCTCCTTTTAGCCACAGTTGTCTTATTTATAAAACAAAGAATTTTTTAGATGAAACCTGAGATCATTCATAAGATCTAAGATGGCTTCGATGTTAAAGTTCTGGGATGTTGTTATTTTTCTGTGCAGGGTGGGGGCATGCGTGGAAAGGGCTATTTCTAGTCTGACTAGTCAGGGAAGATACAACCTCATTGTCTTTTGTGTGAGTGCGCAGTTGGGGAGGGGGTTGCTGAACATGCCGGGCTTCTCAAGTGACAGGTTAATTATTCCTGGTATTAAAACATTTTCACCTTGGAATTCATCCAAGCTGCAAAGAATAAGCTAGGTTATCGTTTGATCGTACACCTGTGTTAACTTTAATTAATGCAGTTTTCCTGGAAATCACCTGCTAAAGAACACAAGGCATGCCCCCGTGTTCATGTGTAGCATTTAGCTTGGGTATATTTGACTTTCTGGAAAAGCAAAATAAACATTTCAGGAGAAAACATATTCAGTGACTGAAAGAAAAAAATTTCAATATGACATTCTAACAGTGCAAGCTTTAAACAAGCCAGTGTCCTGAAGTTGATGTAATTAAACCTGGTGCTGTCCAACCAGCCATAGGAAACTACAGCATGCCGGTGAATAAGGTTCAAATAACTTGGTGCAGCCTGGTCTGATGCATGTTCTTTTGTCTCAAATTCTTCCTTTCCCAAGAGTTCCAATGTTCTACACTCTGTTATTTCATTGTTGGGTTATCCGAACTTGATGGAGACAGAGGAGGTTGAACATGGCTTGCAAAGTCTCCTTTTAGTTGCAGTTTATTTTCCAGAAATAAAGCTTTACCAATTGACCTACCTCCTCTCAGAAATATACTGCCTTTGTAGAAAAGATATTTAATTTAACACTGTAATAATAAGTATTAAAAGACTTACTTATTGGAAATCCCACTTGCTTAACTTGGTTATGAGATAAACATATCACTGTCTAGATGTGTTTTTGTATATGTATGTGCAAAGCCATGTATAAATGATTCTGTGGCTTTATTTAATTTTGAAAAGTATTTTTCAAAGATTTTTGAATACAAAAAATTCATGCACGGAAGTAATCTTTCTCGGGTCATTGAACACGCATTCAGGATCGGCCAGATACATTTCAACTGTTTATATATGGAACTGGAGAAACGTCCATAAGTGTGTACACTGGATCTGTACAGGTTTTATAGAATACATAAAACACATGCATTAGCTTATATGCCATCCAGATCCAGCCATGTATTTGAAATCCAGGTCAATGATAGTTTGCTGTGATGACAATGTGTTATAACATGTTTTCTCTCCATTATCATGGGATCCTTGGTCCTTGTCTCTTGCACAGCCAGGGCTGGTGATAAGTCACCACGCAGATCACACCTTAAGTAGCTTCTGCAAGTGGCAGTCTGGATTGATGGGGAAAGATGGGACTCGTCATGACCACGCCATCTTACTGACTGGTCTGGATATATGTTCCTGGAAGAATGAGCCCTGTGACACTTTGGGTGAGAACCTCCAGCAGAGTGTGAGGACCATGTGTGGAATGTGCACCCCTGGCCGTGACACAGAGTGTTGAGTATTTTTGCCCTCGTTCCTTGTTAATAAGCAGTAGCAGCTGCTTAGTGAAGGTGTAGAGTCTCACTTCCCTGTATAAACTTTAGCCAAACATAGAAGTATGCTTGCATTCATCAAGAGTGATTATTCAACAAGTAAATGTCTCTCACAGATTCCAGAGTTCCTATGTCTTCTAACATAATAAATACATATTTTTTTCTGTTTCTCCTACTGTTTGTGAGAATGGGGTGGATAGATTGAAGGCTTTTTCATTACATAGTGGAAATAGTACACTGATGAGTATTTGTGGAGATACTACGACCATATTATATTTCCTGTTTTCTTCCCTTCTCTCTCTGTATCTCAATCTTAGCAATGTTTTAGACATTTACAGGGCTGGGTGTGACTTAGAGGCAGCACTTTGTGATTTTTTCCAGATGGTCTGTGTAAAACACTGTGCTACTGACCAGGATTCTGCTGAACATTTCTTCTAACTCTCCATTTCTTCCCAAGTTCCTAGGGAGGAAGGGTTTTTATTTATAAAAACTTCCAGATAAACCCCAATTTAATAGCGGTTAGTTTTATTGTGCAAAAAGAAGTTAATGTGGTGTCCTGGCTGCTTGTCCTTAGACAGGCCTGCTCACCCAATTGGCTCTTGGCTGGACTCCAAGAACTCAGGTTGTAGGATGGTTCCTACTGCCCTACCTCCAGTGAGTGGCTCATTGTGCCTAAATTGTGTGTACAAACAATGTGGTTTCCTTCTGAGGTTCTGGAATTTTGGCACACTTTAGGCAGTGGGTGCCTATGTGACCAGATCCCAGAGAAAACCCTGGACACTGAGTTTCTAATGAGTGTCCATGGCGGACAACATTCACCTTCATTGTCACGACTCATTGCTGGGGAAGAAAGCACATCCTGTGTGACTCTGCAGGGCAAGGACCCTTAGACGTGTGTGCCTGTTTCCCCCTGACTTCTGCCCATGTGTTTTCCCTTTGCTGATTTTGCCCTGTATCCTTTTGCCATATTAAATAATAACCGTGAGTGTGACAAATGCTCATTATGACAGATGTGAATCATTAAAGCTGGGGGTGGTCTTGGGGACCTCCCAGCACACCCATTCTCTACAGCACTTTTTCACTTGGTCTTTTGGGAACATAGGTGTTTAGAATAAGGCAAAGACCTTCCTGCATCTGCAATAGATTCCCCGCTTTATTTTGCCCCAATTAGAGCCTGCACCAGGAACGTTACGTGGAACCATGTATTGTGTTCCACGATGCAGAGAGTCCTTGCGCTCCCTGGAATGGAGTCCCTTCCCCTATGTTATCAAATGCCCTTTATACGGTTGTCTAAGTGTTTCCCATTTCATATTTCCCCATATGAACATAAGAACTAAATTTCACTAAGGGGCAGAAAATAAATATACTATGTTTTATTTTATTACAACACCGCTATGTGTTCTTTTGATCTTTGTCCTTCGTAGGATTTGCACCCATAAGTGGAATGTGTAGTAAATATCGCAGCTGCACGATTAATGAAGATACAGGCCTTGGACTGGCCTTCACCATTGCCCATGAGTCTGGACACAAGTAAGTGCATCTCCATGGGAGGATGGCATCCCGAGTTTTTTCCTTACTGGATGATTTCCATAGAAATATTGACTCATCAAGTCAAGTCCATGAAGGGAATTCACATATATCCAACGAGAATGCCATTGACAGTTATAAAATGCTGTCACTTAAGACTTTTGTTTCTATGTCCCGCATCATGCAAATTTTATTTTTATTTATTTACTTATTTTGAGACAGGCTCACTCTGTCAATCAGGCTGGAGTGTAGTGGCATGACCTCAGCTCACTGCAATGTCTGCCTCCTGGGCTCAAGCAATCCTCCTACCTCAACCTCCCAAATAGATGGGACTGCAGGCATACACCACCATGCTTGGCTAATTTTTGTAATTTTTGGAGAGACGGGGTTTCGCCATGTTGCTCAGGCTGTGCACATTTTAAAGCCACAGCAACGCACAAGTTTCCATGTCCCTGGGTCTCTCTCCGACACTCCTGTACACACCTGTGCCTAAGATTGAGGATAGCTGTATCAGTCCCTATTCCTCTGTCCTGTGTTTTGAACGTGGTCTGGTAGGCTGATCTCATTCCATGGTTAGCTGCTAACAGGGGACTCTAAATGATGAAGAACAGTGTCAACCCTCCCCTTGCTTCCTGCTGTTACCCTCGCGTTGGTGTTCTTGTATATATATATATATTTATTTACAATTTATAGAGATGCTATTTTTCATTGGTACTCCAAACAAGAGTTTGGAAGTGTGGGTACTGATAAGAGATCGGGCAGGCCTCTAGGAACTGATTTGCCTCCCTTATTCCACCTCTGACTGCACCATTAATGGCTTGGAAATAAAAGTCTCAGGAGCCCCACGAGCCTGGGGGCTCAACACAGAGGCCAGTCCTGGGTTGGTGGTCTCAGCAATCGGCGGTGGGTCATTAGTGTTTTCACCTTACATGAAATGCTTACAATTGTAGAATGAACAGTTTCTAGCAATTATTTGTGGAAACTATTATTCTTAATACAATTTCTGAGGCCAATAATTCTGTGAGCTGCTTTACCTTGAAGTACCATCTATTAAATAAAAAATTCAAGGGCTCATTTGCTGCCCAAGCAGCTGGGGACTTCCTGCAATCACGCTGATTAACACCAGAACCACCAGATGGAATGCAAATATTTTCCTGCTATGCTGAAACAATACTTGAAATTTCTCCTAGAAAAATTTACAACCAGGAATTATAAGTTTTTGTTTTTTAAAAATTTCAACCTGATTTTATTGGCAAAGGGAAAACCAAGGCAAGTGTTTGTGATTTGTGGTTTTGCAAAGCTGACTTATCCATTATTGGAAAATGGACTGAGGCCTCAGACTTGTTCAAAGCAGTGTGTGTGTGTATGTGCACACATATACGTGTACGTGTATGTTTGCGTGTGTATACACATGTGCTTATGTTTAATGGAATTCCACGAAGGTTCTGCACGCTTTGGCTGTGTGTGAACTGATGACCTGAAAAACGAAGCTTCATATCTTATTACTGATCCCTTCATCACTGCAGGTAATGATTGACTATTTCATTGCTTAGAAAATTACACCTTCACTTTATAAAGCTTTCAGTTGAATCATAGTTGTATTTTTAATAGTCTGCTAGAGTTAAAACTTCAAAAACTCTCATTATTGTAACAACATAAGGCTCCTGCTGTCCTCTGAACCATACCTGAATTTAATTAAACAATCAAGGCAAGAAATATTTAAGTCACTGAGGGCTGAGCCAGTGAACGTTCGATAAGCGGTTGAGATATGGGAATTGGCAGCGCCAGCCGTTGCAGGTGGTGAACTTAACTAAGTTAAACTAGAGGCATCCGACACAAGGCCCTCAGTTGATCTTCAGTGTCAAACAAGTATCAGTGTTAGCATTTATTTTTCTTAGAAGTCAATTATTACTATTTCCTTTCCTCACTCAAATTGGGTGTAGTTGGAAAAAGATTTTCTCCAAACAAGAAAAAAATGTTTTTTCTGGAAGGTCAGAATCTAGATGTGAATAAAGAAAGAAGCTCAGTTGGGCGTGGTGGCTCATGCCTGTAAACCCAGAACTTTGAAAGGCTGAAGTGGGAGGATCACTCGAGCCCAGAAGTTCAAGACCAGCCTGGGCAACATAGTAAGACCCCATTTCTACAATAAATTTAAAAAATTAGCCAGGCATGGTGGTGTGCATCTGTAATCCCAGCTACTTGGGAGGCTGAGGTGGGAGAATCGCCTGAGCCCAGGAAGTCGAGGCTGCAGTCAGTTGAGATTGCACCACTGTACTCCAGCCTGGATGACAGAATGGGACCCTGTATAAAAAAATAAATAAAAATAAGCCCTGCATGTGGATGAAGGAGAGTCCCATTGCTAATATAGGATTAACTGCCAGAAAGTATCAGATCTTTCTTGAACACCTGACTTCTTCAAGTTCTCTGAGACAGAGAACCTGGAGCTTGTCGACGAAAAACCTTCTGACCATGTTGAGAAACTAGGAAATATGTGTATTTATCATGTGCTAAATGCCAAAATGAGTGGCAATAATAGTAATAGTAGTAATGGTAATGATAATAGTAATATCTGCTCTTCGTGGAGCACTTTCTGTAAAATTCGCCTAGCAATTTCACATACAGCTCAAACCGTGGAGACCACTCGGGACAGTTTCTTCTGTTGCCTTCACTGACTTAGGGGAGACTATGTGGAATATTCAGCAAATGTGTATGAATGGAGCGGGGAATGAGTGACGCAGGGCGTGAGCAAGCAACAGGTGAGGAGTAAACATTTCAAACGAATTGTTAGCTGTGACCACCACTTCAAATGAGAAAGGCTGTGATGTGTAAGACTCAATGATAAAACTCCGTGTATCTTAGTTGAACTAAACTGAAGACAAACACATTTGTTCAGTTCATTTATTTAGTGAGTTTTATTTTTGGAAGAAGGAATGATAAGTTTGATGCATGGAGCAAACATCAGAACATCAACAGTCTGCTTTTATCAATGAGCTCCAAGCAGAGTCAAATTTTTTAGTTCTGTACTTCAAGAATTAAAAAGCAATTCTGAATTTATTATGACTTTTACTATAAAAAAAACGTGTAAAACATCCTGCTTCGAAGGTAAATTTTACTTTTTCAGTTCTGTTTACATTCAGAGGACATTATTTGGGATGGAGGAGTACTTCTCCATGCCTGCAAGCCAAAGGTTTCTAACCTTTAACTCAAATAAAGATTTCAGTTAGTGTCCATCCAGTCTGTCCTCCTAAATTCCACTTTTTTAAAAAATCTCAAAATATCATGTAGTTTATGCTGGGGAATGCGACCTAAAAATAGAAATTGCTAAGAACAGGTGTTTGGATTTGTGTTGGAAAGAGAGGAGGAGAGACTGGAACCAGAAATGAGATCTGTGTTCTCCTGTAGTACATGGGATTGAATCAGGATTTGTATTAAGCTGGTGGTACAAGGAGAGTTTCCTGGTTATGTTAAATCACTTGACACAGGACATGTGGTTTGCTAAGGCAGGTGCTGAAGCATTGGCACAGATTCACCAAGGGCTGAACTGCGCATTTGGGAGAATATGTCATCTGTGCATGAATCCATCTGAAAAATTCCCATTTGCTAAGGGAAGTCATGTCATTTGATGGGTAGGGCTCTGGGACTCAGATTCCAGATCAGCACAGTGCTACCACAGTCTGATAGTGACCAGGGAGTGTCCCGTTAACAGCTCTCACCTAGGTTTCCCATCTGCAAAAACAATAGAGCACTATATGCTCCATAGCTCATATATGCAAGTGTAATTTAGGTTGTGTTATTTGAGCTATACATTCCACTTATATAAAATAGGCTTAAATAGCTAAATTGCATCATCATTTGAGACCATTGAGGTGCTATAAAACAAACATGTTAACTGTGTTCAAAAGTATTCATTATTCATCAGTCTGTCTCTTGCATTTCCCCAAGTTTATGGACCCAGTTATTGGGCACAATTTGCATTCTGAGAGCAAGGCATTGTGTAGGAGTCTACAAAAAGACTAGTGATCTATGCCCTTCCAAAATTTAAGAGAAAAGAATAAATAGATATGCCATGCAAGATATCAAGTAATGAGAGCTGTCAGTATTACAGGAGACCACACAGGGACAATCAGGGAGGTCTTATTAAAAGAAGCAGCATTGGGCTCGGTGTGGTGGCTCACTCCTGTTAATCCCAGCACTTTGGGAGGCCAAGGTGGGTGGATCATGAGGTCAGGAGTTCCAGACCAGACTGGCCAAGATGGCAAAACCCCATCTCTACTAAAAATACAAAAATTAGCCGAGTGTGGTGGCAGGTTCCTGTAATCCCAGCTACTCAGGAGGCTGAGGCAGAGTAACCTCAGGAAGTGGAACTTGAACTCAGGAAGTAGAGGTTGCAGTGAGCCGAGATCATGCCACCGCACTCCAGCCTGGGCAACAGAGAGAGACTCTGTCTCAAAAAAAAAAAAATCAGCATTGGTGTCACTATTGGTGTCACTAGTAGTTAGCTTGAAAATACCATTCAGCTCAATCACAGTCACTGGCGATGCCCTTTTCAGTATTTGATGATGACATGTGCCTCCACCCCATTTGTGGATGTGCTCTGTCACCAGTCTGGGCCTCTTCCAGTGCATCAGGGAGGCACATGGTGATTTTTAAAGACTTGAAGAACATTGGAGAAAGCCACCCCCTCTAACCATCATCTGGACTGGGGATTGTCAGGCTACTCTCTGGGTAGCTGTGGTAGGTCAGAGCATCAGTTCTTACCAATTTTATTTGTTGTCATTCCTCTTAGGATTTCTTGTCTGTTTCTGTGTCCAACAAGTATTTGAAATCCATTAACATTTGGCCAGACCTTCCCATACACATGCATGCACACACACATGCCCACCATGAATGGCACTTAGGTGTTATGTGATTTGACCAAGACCACATTTGGATCCTGGAAGGGAATAGAAGTTTTGAATTTTCCTTTGTGATGTGCACAGTCCCAGGCATTCTGTACAGTTCATGAGGAAGGTTTTACTATCCCATTTTATATATAAGGAAACTGAGGCTGGGGGGGTCAAGTAATTTGCCCAATATCAAGCAGCTTGTGAATGACAGAGCCAAAACCCTGACTGAGGTCCCTTCACCTCCACAGCCCATGCTCTCTCCCATTTTCTTCCCTGCCCATTTCCCTCAGTTCCCTGCAACTGCTGTCTTCAGCTCAGTCTTCTGCCTTTCATGGAGGGTGAGGTATGCTTCTCCAGAGGCCTGCATGAAGCCTGCGTCAGGGCTCTGGGCAACTCAGTCCTACCTGTGGTCGCCATCATTATGCCAAAGGTAGACTTTGCCATCCAGATAACATTGGCCCATGGTTCCTTTAAAGAATGTCTCATGTCCTTAACCACTACTGTCTGAACAGCCTGAAATAAGTGATACAGCCTCTACAAACACTTGGATGGTTATTCAGCATTCTCAATATATCTTTAATAATAAACAAGTACTTCCCAAGAGTAATTGAATCACTCAAAAAATATTGTAGAAGACAATAAAAGCATGACGTTGAAATATAATTCCCAAATTCAATTTAATCTGAAATTAGGCTTCTGTCTGGGTATTTGAGTTAGTGTTACAGCAGAAAAGGTTGTCCTTCCTTCACTTAACAAACATGAATAGAAACCTGTTATGTACTGTCAAGTCCACTGGCAGTGGGGCTGTGAGCATGGATAAGAGGAGTCTCTGTCTTTTAGAAACTTATAGACTAGTAAGGGGGAAAAAGATAAAATATATTTATGATTTTAGCAAATGGGATGATAACCATTTTAAAGTACTACAGTGCACAGGAGCAAGATATGTTCTCTGGTCTGCATAATTTTTAATAGTAGTTACAGTTCTTGGTTGCCAAATAGCAACCTTATCTTCAAAATGTGTTCTATTCATTCTTCTGTGACTTTATTAATGGTGGTATCAAATATAATCACTGTGTGCTACTTTTTTATGCTGATCTGCTGACATTCATTGCATTACAAATGTGGGCATTGTACTGATTGGAGACACAAATTGTGAAATAGTGGTGCTGAGATTTTGGTGGGCATCAGAATCACCTGGGGATGTATTCAAATACACCCAAATGCCAGATCCTCAACCCACAAAATTGGAACTATACCACTGCAGGCTTGGGTAGCTACATTGTGCTGTGTATCTCTCAGATGTTGATGCATCAGAGTTTGAGACTTGATACTAGAAAAAGATCATTGAAAATACTTTAAATGTAAAAGTTGAAGACCAAGATTTCCCCAGACTTGGGACATTGTGGACTTTGAATTCCTTAGAAAGATAGCAGACACGGTAGCAAGTTTATCAAGGGCAATTTCTGGACCGTAATGTGTCTTCTTCGTTAGCAGCTCAAGGGCCAGCCAGGGGAGGGTAGTTGGGTATTTCGTGTTCCTCCTTTTCTCCCTAAGGCAGCCTCCCATTTGGGATTTCAGCCTGAATCTTTCACAGCCGTGACACATTTCCTCTGCCGTATGGTTACCCTGGCCTTGATTAATTGCCTTTAATAGAACTTCAGAGAATGGGTGGAGGCTAAAATGACTACATCTACATCACCCTTGGTACTGATCAAGAATTTTGCAGAAATTCAGCAGTACTTGCGCGCCAGATTTCCTTGGATACAGCCTTCAGTCACGTTCAGGTTACACTATTCCATGAATCCTGGCTAGGCTCTGACATCGAAGTGTCAAGGTTTCAGCCTTGACTCTGTAACCCCGGATGTAGTTTCTCTCCAGTCCTCGGTCTTGCTGTCTTTATATTAAAGCTACCTTATAGAGCTGTGTTGAGTTTTAAATTAGAATATAGGTTACAAGCCTACCATAATAGCTGTAAAATGGTGAGTGCTTATAAATGTTAATTACTATATTTACTAGTAATATATTACTAAATAGCTCTAAGCAAAGCAGTTAAATAGACAAAGTTGTCTTCAGCCTAGGCAACAAGTACAGATTCTCTTGACACCTTTTGGAGCTGACTTCCCCCTACATTGGTGTCTTCCTGTCCCAGCTGCCTTCTGTCCACTTTGTATAGAATTCTTGGCGGCATAATGTCCCACATAAATAGAAACCACCATGTCCTTCTTTGCTTTCCCTCTCTCTTGCCTTCCCCCTTTTCTCTGCATCTCACCACATGGGATCCTGTGGTCAGGGAATCCATACAATGGCTGGGTGCCAGACATTAATGGCGATAGTGGCTTAGCTCTGCAAGAATGTATTTACCTTAATGAGAGGTCTTCAGAGCCACAAGAGCTCCCAAGGAATTATGTTGTGTTCTTCTGGGATAATTGAAAATGGGATCATTGAAATGAGCCTTGAGAGCACTCAAGGCCCTCCTACAGCTTTCACAGGTTAAGAAGAAGAAGAGACTTGCTGATGAGGGAGGTAGCAGCCCTGGAAAATGTGATTCTCACAGGTGCACGGCTCCATTTTCTCAGGTGTTATTAAGGGAGTGTTAATTGGCATTGTAGGATCTCAACACCTCTGATGGCCCCCATTAAGGGTTCCTATAGCTGCTGTAGCTTGAGATGTACCTGTATTCTGAGCCAGGTGTGGATCTCCAAAGTGGTGTGGTTTTCACATGAAAGTAACCTGTGCTTCTTCAAACGACACCCACAAATACATGCAGCCATAGTCACCTGTTGGGTTTCTGTGGAGCTACTCTCTCCAAATAGACAGACAAATTCAGGTCAAGCACTGCCCGCCCATCACAGCCTCCAGCAGTACAGGCCTAATAGTTTGAGATGGAACATCCCCAGGTAGGGGTAGAGACACAATGTCAGCCCACCATGAGTTGCAGTAGCTGTTTGTAGTTCCCACATTGCAGTAAGCATCAAACTCACCTGGGGAGCTTGTTTGGACAGCTCAATCGCCTGGATCTCTCTTTTCCGAGTCAACAATTCCTGGGTAGAAGTCTGGCGTCTACATTTCTAACGAACACCCATGGAAACTCTAATGATCCTGCTGAGCAGAAAAGAGTGTGGAGAAAAAGAAGCAACATAGAGCAGTGGTAGCCTAATCAAGAAGATCCCAAGTCCCTCCACCCCATTCAAAACGCAGGCATCTGGACATTTACTCTTCTTTGATATTGGTGTACCCTTTGAGGCAATTTAGTGGATGGTCCATTCTTCAGAAATTGTCTTGGAACATGTGAATATTCTCAACCAATTGGCTATTGTGGCTTTTATTTTTGCCTGCCTAGCATACAGGGGTGAGGGAGTCTCACAGTCTTGACTTGTAATTGTTAGAGGGTATCAGATAATTTAAACTGTTTTTGTTCTGAAAGAACCATCTCTCTCTCTCTCTCTCATAGCTTTGGCATGATTCATGATGGAGAAGGGAACATGTGCAAAAAGTCTGAGGGCAACATCATGTCTCCTACATTGGCAGGACGCAATGGAGTCTTCTCCTGGTCACCCTGCAGCCGCCAGTATCTACACAAATTTCTAAGGTAGGAACTCTTTGAGCTGGTCTTGTGATCTTTCGGGGCCTTTGATGCTCACTGCCTGGTCAACCAGATCCTGTGCAAGCAGCCCCAGGCTGTGCTTCTTGATATGGTTCCCTTCAAAGGTGTCTTGAGACATTCAGTTGACCGAAGAGTTTGCTAAAAATCGCCTTAGAGCATGGAGGCCTGCTGGCTTAATCCGACATTGATTCAAACGGAATCAATGACTCGAGAGTAAAAGGGAGCCAGGAGACACTTAACCAAAATATTTGTCACTAACATTTAAGTTTTACAATTCTCACTTCTATAATTAGGAATCTTCAGGAAGTGAATAGAAAGATTGTACATGTACACATCTGTACACACAAAAATAAAGCATAACTTTTTTTGGTTTTTCTTCTTTGTCTTTACTTTTTCTTTCTTTTCCTTCCTTCCTTTTTTTTTCTTTCTTTCTTTTTCTTCCTTTCTCTCTCCCTTTCTTTCTTTCTTTTTACTAAATGCATTCCTCATTAGGTAAAGCAACTTGAGTATATAAACTTTAACCTAGCTCTAATGTTCTGTAATCTTCAATAATATTTTTAGAAATTTTCTCTAAGCAGTATTTAGGAGATAAAACATTAGGGAAGTAGGGTTTGATCCTTGAAAAATAGTTAGTAGATTTTAAAATTTCAGAGAAATGAGGAACTTTATGAAACATTCTTAGAACTGCTAGTTTATACACTATTCCCTAAATCTCTTTGGCTTTGAGTTTGAAGTTTGGTTTAAGTCTTAAGCCAAAACTTTATTTCTGACATTACAGTCCAGTGTGGATTGGAATGTCTCTGCTCCACACAGTCGTTCAGAGACCCAGGTTTCTTCCATCCTGTGACCTTTGCTCTTCCAGGACCTAGTTCCCCACTGCAGCCATCCTGGGACTGAGGACAGAGAGAGCACAGGAGGGTGTGCGGGACAAGGGTGGTGTTCCTGGAAGAACTCATATGACCGCCCAAAAGTGCAAGGGGCATTGAGAAATGTGCTCTACCCATGTGCTCAGGTGACAGAGAGCCATCTGTGCCACATGATGAACCCCAAATCCTATTGCAGAAAAGTAAATAAAAATTTTTAAAAATTTAAAAAAGCAAATAAAAATTTTAAAATGAAGAACAGAGGGAAGGACACAAGTGTATAGATTCTAAGGAACTAGCTAGTTGTGATAGGAAAGTTTGAAATTTGACAAGAAAGCAATTGATTTCTATTATTAAAAAGTAGGGCAAATACTAATACTTCCAACAAAAGCAAAGGTTTTTTTTTAAGTAACAGCTTTAATGAGCTAAAATTAATACACAAAAACTACACATATTTAATGTATATAGTAAGATGAGTTTAGACGTTTGCATACACCAGTGAAATAATCTCCAGGGAGATTCCAGCAGGTTTGGTGGAAGAAAAAAATAGCTTCTTGGCAGCACCCAAGAAGTCCCCAGGCTAGGAAACCAGATTATCTGCCTTCCAAGTCTTTGTAACGTACATGTCTTTGCAGTCAAAACTAGGAACTAGTTATTCCAAACTAAGAACTAAGAACAAAGTTCCCCTATCCTGTTAGATCCTGTAGACTCTTCAGTGCTCAACCGGCCTCTCTGGTTCCTTTCACTGACCTTACTTCTTTGTGTCCTACTTTTTTTTCGTTTTCTTTGTTCCTTTTTTATTCATTTATTTAATTAATAGAGCTCTTTTTTTCTGTTGCGCAAATTAAGTCTTCTTATTTCTAGGACACTATTTGAGTAGGAGGATCACACCAGTACTTCTGTTGTTTTTACTCCAGTGTACTTTCTGGTGGTCTGTTGCCCCAGGGCTTACCTGGGGCTGGATTGCCCCGATGGCTGCCTCTTCCTTCATTCTCTAGGGATCCTGACTTCCCATCTTCCCAGCCAGAATCTTGATCATCAGCCTCCAGGGGCTGTGTTCCTCTAGCTTCGTCCTTTTTGGTGTTCCTACTCTAAGGACTAAGGTATGTTAACACATTAAGGAACAACTGTGTTTCATAGTTTATGCCACCCAGGATAAGTGGCAATAGTTTGGACGATATGTGTATCTTGGTAATATAAACCCATATCCTGGGAATATACACTTGATCATTTTTTAAAAAAAATTTCATTACCAAAAAAGACAATGTTAAAGCTATTGTACAACTGACATGATGCATAGGAGTACATTTAGCATTTGTTTTTCCCTGCATGGTATTCTCAGAGTCAAGCTGGGGATTTTTAGCATTGTTTTTAGCTGTTTCTTGCAGCTGTTCACATTTTTCTCTCTCTGTGTATGTAGAAATTCTACTTTGGGTAACAAGGAAGATTATTCACTTTAGGCTCACCATGCTGTTATTTGCATTAACGAGGAAAATTTGGAGTTTTCTATATTCCAGATCCTTTCTATAGTTTTCTAGATTCAGAATTTTTTAAACCTCTTTTTCATCTTAATGGTTATGAGGAAGATACAATAACACTTTTTCTATTTTGAAATATCCTCTGACAACTTAAAAAATCAGGGGATTATAGTTTGGGTGTGTAGTGAGAACCAGCGTTAAGAAAGTCCAAAAAAAGTTTTGAAACTGCCAAGAAATATAGGCAGACTCATGGAAAGATGATAATTACATGCTCAGGGAATAATTATTTTGAGGACGTTGAAAATAGAATATCATCTTGTAGACATAATATAGTCCTAAGAATGATTGGTAAGATACTGGAATTAAAAGCCATTTTCATTCTGTGGTACTGGAACACTTGAACTATAAGTTGAAGTGTGCTGATGTGTTTTTGTGTGAATCCAGCAAAACACTTCTATAGCATTTCAATGATAAACATTTATTTTCAGAGACTATACCAATTTCTTTCGACCACATGAGTATAAATAAATAGGTAAGGTTTTACTTGCGTACAAATTTGTTTTCTTGAATGGTGAAATTTTCCAAGAAAGTCTCTTGTTAAATTCACTATTAAGATTCATTTTACTCAAAAACCAGTTGCAAATTGGACACTTCTACAGTGTGTTAAATCTTGATTTTTCACTGACTTAATGAATCTGAGACTGTCTTGTTTGATTGTTTGCTGACTTTCTGATTTCCAAGTAATCAAAATACTGTTATATTCTCCACCAATTAGGTGGCTCTTTGGATATGATCCCAACAATGAGTAAGGATAAATGGCTACCTTTTAAGATGAATCTGTTCTCATTAGTAGTCTAGCATTTGATAGTGGAAAAAATGTAAGGGAACTCAATTGGCCTGAAGTTTTCAGCACAACTTTTCTCTATTCTTGGTAGAGTTATGAAGGCTTGATACTTTTTTGGAGTGAATTCATCAACCTAGTCAATAAAGTCATGTGTCATTTTCCATTAACCGACACAGACCTCATCACATTACTCATGTCTGCATCCAGGAGGCCTGTGACTTAAGGAAATTTTAGCTCATTATTTTAAATTTCATGACAACGGGAACTCATCTTCAATTACTTTTTAAAAATTTAAATCATGCCCTGCAGATCAGCGAAAATGCCAGCTCTCTGACCACATGAATCTGAACACATCAAAGCATGAGAAAGGTGACCATCATCTCAGGGAACTTGGAGTGTAAGCGGCGCCATACCCCATACTACTTCTGTTGATGGGAAAATGAGATCTGACCTGAGAGCCCATTAAGCATGTTTTTGCACATAATGGAAATAATACATTTCGATTCACACCCTGCTCTGTGATACAAAGCTCATCTTAAGTCATGGCCAGTTGTCTCTGCGATGCTAGTGTGACTCTGAGACTGGATGGTAGGCACTTTCCTGCAGAGGAGAGAAGGACCGAGGGAATCAGGTCATGTCTTGTTCACCCATGTCTGGGAAGGTCTTGACTTTGGTGGGTAATATAACCTTTTCTGAGGGCCTCAGTCTTCTTAACTGAAAAATGATGGGATATAACTAAAAGATCTCTCAAGCTCTTTAACATTTTTTGGTTCACCACTTAGAGTGGGAAAGGGATTTTGAAATGTCGTAATGATACTTTTAACCTTCCTTAATGTGTTCATTAACATTATTTTTGTTGTGGTACGAAATATATACAGAAAAGTACAAAATTATAAGAGTGCATACAGCTCAATGAATTTTTACACAATGAACACAGTAGTGTAACTAACTTCTACCCAGATCAAGACACAGAGTGTGGTAAGGACTTTAGAAGCTGCTTCTCCCCACCCCAAGAGCTTCCTCTCTTCCCCAAAGATAACCACCTTCCTGACATGGAACACTGTATATTGGAATCAGGAGTTATGCACTATTGTGCAGTTATGAGATTCATCCTTGTTGCTGCATCTAAATATAGCATTAGTCTACTTAGTTATGTTGCATATAACTTATATACTAAATATATAAATATACTAAAACTTATTCATTCATTCTGTTGGTGATGGACATTTGAGTTTCCAATTTTTGGCAATTACAAGGAACAGCGCTGTGAATATTCTCTTGGTTTGCATATATGTCTTGAGTGTACATAGGAATGGAATTTTCAGAGTCATACATATATATGCACAGGTGCAATAGACAGTACTAATCAGCTTTCCTAAGTGGCTGTGTGAAGTTACACTCCCAGAAGCATTTGTGAAACTTTCAAAATGGTTTCAAATCCTTCCTAACACTTGGTGATGTTGACACTTTTCATTTTAGGTATCTGGTGGGTGTCTAGTTTCATATCAATGTATTAATTAATAATATTGAATACATTTTATAAGTTTAATGGCCACTTGAATAATCTTTTTAGTAAAGTGCTAAAACCTTTTGTGCACTTAAAAAAAAATAGGCCCTGTTTTTTTTTCTTCTGTCTTGATGGGAGTATTGTATACATTCTGAGTAGAAACATTTTGTCCATTCTGGAATATATGTATTATGAAATCTTCTCTGACTCTGTGACTTTTTATTTACACTTTTAATGGTGACTTTTGCTAAACAGAAATTTTTATTTTTTTAGTGGAGTCCAAATTATTGATATGTCTTTAGGGTTGGTGCTTTTGTACACTGCTGGAAAAAAAAAAAACTCTACTTGTCCCGAAGTTGCAAAGGTGTTCTTCCACATGATCTGCTACAAGTTTTATTGTTTGCTTATCACATGTAGACCACTTAATTTTTGTATATGGCATGCAAAAAAGTCAACATTCATTTTATCCATGTGGTTATTGTGGTCGATTGTTTATAAAATCGTTGCAATGATTTTCCTTTCTGCACCCACACTTTTGGTGGTTGGACCATTTTGCATTCTCACTGGAGGTAAATGAGAGTTCCTGTTTCTCCACATTCTCATCAGTGTTTGACATTGTCAGTGTTTTGGATTTTCACTATTCTAAGAGGTGTGTAGTGGTGTCTCACTGATGTTTGAGTTTGCAATTCCCTAATGACATATGATGTTGAGATCTTTTTATATGCTTATTTGCCATCTATATCTATTCTTTGATTAGGTATCTGTTCAGATTTTTGTCCACTTTTTGTTATTCTTATTGTTTCTTATTCTTGGATTGCAAGTGTTATTTATATGTTTTGTATAACAGTCCTTTATTGGTTATGTCTTTTACAAACATGTTCTCCCACTGTGTCTTGTCTTCTCATTTTCTTGACGTTTATTTCACAGAGCAGACATTTTTTATCTTAATGAAGTACAGCTTCTCAATTATTTTATTCATTGATTGTGCCTTTGATGTTGTATCAAAAAAGCCATTGTCATATCCAAGGTCACCTAGATTTTCTCCTATGTTATTTTCTGGGAGTTCTGTAGTTGTGTATTTTATATTTAGCTCTATGATCCATTGTGAGTTACTTTTTGTATGGGGTATAAGATCTGCATTTAGATTCATTTTTCAAATTTATGTATTTATTTTATTTTTTGAAATGGAGTCTCACTCTGTTGTCTGGGCTGCAGTGCAGTGGTATGATCTCGGCTCACTGTGACCTCTGCCTTCCGGGTTCAAGCGATTCTCCTGCCTCAGCCTCCTGAGTAGCTGGGATTACAGATGCACACCACCATGCCTGGCTAATATTTTTGTATTTTTAGTAGAAACAGGAATTCGTCATGTTGGCCAGGCTGGTCTCGAACTCCCGACCTCAACTGATCCACCTTCCTCAGCCTCCCTAAATGCTGGGATTACAGGTGTGAACCACCGTGCCCGGCAGATTAATTTTTTTACGTGTAGATGACCAGTTGTTTCAGTATGATCAGTTTAAAAAGCTATCTTTTCTCCATTCCATTGCCCTTGCTCCTTTGTCAAAGATCAGTTGACTATATTTATGTGGGTGGATTATTGGCCTTTCTGTACTGTTCCACTTATCTATTTGTCCATTCTTTGTAACTTTACAGTAAGTCTTGAAGTTAGGTATTGTCAGTCTTTGTTCTCTTCCTTCAATATTGCTCTGGTTATTTTAAGTGTTTTGCCTCTCCATATAAACTTTATAATCAGTTTGTTTATATCCTCAAAATAACTTTCTTTAGTTTTGATTGACATTGCATTGAAGCTGTAGATTAAAATGGGAAGAACTAATCTCCTGACAAGATTGAGTCTTCTGATCTATGGACATGAAATATCTCCCTATTTACTTTTTCTTTGATTTCTTTCATCAGTTTTGTAGATTTTTCTCATGTAGGCTTTGTACATATTTTGCTAGATTTATATCTATTTCATTTTTGGTTGTTAATATAAATGACATGTTTTTAATTTTCAATAAATTCTGTTTGGTTGTCACTGGCATATAGAAAAGCAATTGACTTTTGCATATTAAGCTTTTATCCTGCAACTTTGCCATAACTTATTAGTTCCTGGAGTTTCTTGGTGGATTCTTTCAAATTTCTACATAGACAATCATGTCATCTTATGAACAAAGATAGTTTTATTTATTCTTTTCCAGTCTGTGTGCCTTTTATGTAATTTTCTTGCTTTATTGCACTAGGTAGCACTTCCATTACAATGTTGAAAAGGAGTGGTAAGAGGAGTCATTCTTACTTGTTCCTGATTTTAGTGGAAAAGCTTTAAGTTTCTCACCATTAATTATAATGTTAACTGTATATTTTTTGTAGATGGAAGTTCTCCTCTATTCCTAGTTTGCTGGGATTTTTTTTTATCATGAATGAGTGTTAAATTTTATCAAATGGTTTTTTTCTTCATCTGTTGATATGATCATGTGGTTTTTCTTCTTTAGCCTATTGATGTAATAGATTACATTAATTGACTTTTGAATATTGAACAGAACTTGCAGACCTAGGATTAATCCCACTTGGTCATAGTGTATAGTTCTTCTCATGCATTGTTGGATTCAATTTGCCAACATTTTGTTGAGAATTTTTGTATCGATGTTTATGAGAGATAAGAAAAGCTTTCTTTTCTTGTACTATGTTTGTCTGGTTTCGGTATTAGGATAATGCTGACCTCATCTTAAAATTTAGGAAGTATTCCCTCTGCTCCAATTTATTGAAAGAGATTGTAGAGAATTGGTATAAGTTCTTCCCTAATCTCTGGTATAATTCACAGAGAACCCATCTGGGCTATATGTTGCTTTATATGCACGGAGTCCTGAGCTCTGAAGCAGTGGAACATGGGACTGGGGGTCCTAGAAATGAGCCAGAAATCTTCCAGTCAAGGTGGACAACCACTCAGAGCCAAGTTTGGAAAATGATCTGCCGTTGCTCATTGTATTGTGATTATAGATTTTTGTTTTTTTGGTTTTCTTAGGGAAGGGCCTATTGAAATTTATAGGAGGGGCTTAGTTGCTATTTGAAAACACAAAAATATTTAAATACGCTTTCCCAAATGCATAAATTATACCAAAGAACATCCTGGCAGAGAAGAGGATAATCTGTTTATGGAAAAAGAAATTATTACTTGTTCTTCAGCCATCTACCAATGATTTTAGTGAGGTTAATTTTCTGCTTGACTTGGGGGTCATCAGAAATCATCCTGAGCATAGAGCATTGCTGGTGGAAATCCAGTGTTCCGGGAAGAACCTCTACAATCTGAAAGATAATATACAGGTGTCCCCTAGCCTAGGGGGAAAAAGAATCAAAAGCAAAGAAACAAAGAAAATTCCAGTCTCTGAAATAGACTATGTTTTATTTTTATAATGCCCATCTTTTGGTTGATTCTGGCAAGAAGTGTGCATAAAAGATGTCCATCATAAGAGCTTCTCACATTGAACACTGGTTGTAATTATTCAGTTGCACTTTTCCTCATGATAAGTTTGAGAAATTTAATAAGTACAAATCATCTCCCTGCAACAGGTACAATGTATAATAAATAATTTCAGAAAATGGAGTCTCTGTATTTAAATATAATTAAGATAAATATTATATTGTACCTCAGGAGAGAAAAAGTTCTCCTCTTTGTATACACAATATATGTTGTAAAATTGCATGGGGGAGAAAGGCATAATTAGTTGTACGTCCTTTGGTTACTCTATGGGCAGTTACTAGTAGCTCATCTCCTCTTTGTTTCAGCACCGCTCAAGCTATCTGCCTTGCTGATCAGCCAAAGCCTGTGAAGGAATATAAGTATCCTGAGAAATTGCCAGGAGAATTATATGATGCAAACACACAGTGCAAGTGGCAGTTCGGAGAGAAAGCCAAGCTCTGCATGCTGAACTTCAAAAAGGCAAGTGATTATTGGCACATGCTCAATGCAACATGATTCATAAGACTGTTTTATTTAGTGTAACTGATGTTGATATAGTCTGCATTTGTTGGGTACCTACCAAATGTCAAATCCTGTATGTTAAGGCTGGTCCTGTATAACAGGAAACACATGTTTCACTGGCAAAGAAGAAGACAGGAGATACTGTTGTGGGTATCAGTTTTCATTTGAGAACCAACTTGGCCTGTTAGGTTGGATCTTTCTTTCTGATTTATCATGTGGGAGCTCAGCAATAACTTTTAGTCAGTGTAAGTTGGCAAATTAATACTCTGCATTTTTTTAAATGGTTTTAAAAAAACGAAGTCCCCCTCCTCTCTCCCAATATAAGCATACTTTACTATAAAGCAGCAGCCTACCTAGGGGCTACTGATTAATAAATTTCCCTCAAACAAGGTATTTATAGAGTTGTCTCTCATAGAAGGTAATACCTACTCCGTCAACCCCAGGAACTTTACCAGAGTGATTTACTAACAGAAATTCCTCATGTAACGCAGAGACATATGCTCTTGCTAAAAAGGGAAAATCGAGATTTAGGAACCTGCTCTATCAAACACAGGAAAAGCTACCCACAAATTAAATAAAAGTAACTATTTTTAAGGTTTCTTTTATTCTAGTTTATAATAAAATCAAGAAGAAATTAGAGAAAAATATAGTCCTCCAGAAACTTCCAAACATTTCAAAATGCACTGGGAATACTCCCAACTTAAATCTAATGTGATAATCTTCTTTCTTCTAAAGTCAAGCAGAGCTCCCCCAAAGATCAATTCCAGCTATGTGCCAGAATTGGATCCTTATCTCCTTGGCTGGGCAGTCCCAACAAGAGCTGTAAATCCATCAGCAGCAGCATTCTCAATACTGCCTTTTCTTATGGGCAGAAGATGTGAATTCCCTAAGAAATTTTTTTTGAGTGTTACTCTTCTGTTTGTTAAGGAAAATGGACATAAAACTAACGGGTTTTTTTCAAAGATAGGATCTTCTAGATCGTGCTTCTGGTTTCCATGGTAGTTAGCTTTGTGACCACGTACTGGGTCATTCTTGGTGCCCTGGTGTCATTTGGAAAACATAGGCAATGAAAAGTTAGATGCAAGGTGCTTTTTTATTATTGAGGACATATTTACATGCAGAGAAACACATTCATTTTACATGTACAATTTGAATTTTAACAAATGTATTCTCCCATGTTACCGGCATCTTAATCAAGACATGTTTTATTGACATAAGCCAGAACCTTCCCTGTGTCCCCTCCTTCAACCCCTCCCTGACTCCAGTAAGTAACAATTATTCTCATTTCTATCATAATTGCTAAATGTTGCCTGCTCTTGAATGTTATAATTACCTTGCTCCATATATTAACATTAAAATTAAATTGTATAATATTTCACCATTAATAAGTATGATATTAGCTGTTGGTGTTTATACAGATGCTTCTTATCAAACTGAGGAAGTTCATCTCTAATCCCAATTCGTTCAGAGATTTTATCACACAATTGTGTTGAATTTTGTCAAATCTTTTCCTACATCTATTGATATAGTTATATTGTTTCCTCCTTTGTTCTATTAATGTGGTGAATTATATTGATTGATCTTTAGTTTTTTCCATTGGACTTCGAATGTCAAGTCAATCTGCATTCCTGGGATAACCTCACTTGGTCGTAATCTATTGTTCATTTTTATAATCTGCTGAGTTGATTTGCTAATATTTGCTCATGATTTTTACATTTGTGTTCTTGATTGATATTATTGGGAAATTTCTTTCTCATAATTTCTTTTCAAGAATTGATTATCAGAGTTGTGCTGACCTAATAAAATCAGTTGACAACATCCCCTCCTCTTCTGTTTTCTCAAAGAGTTTGTAAAAGTTTGGTGGTGTTTCTTCCTTAAATGTTGATTAGAATTCACCAGTGAGCTCTGTCTATGGAAAGGTTTTTGTAATTACTGATTCAACTACACCAACTGATAAAGGGTTATTCAGAAGACACTCCTAGCTAGACTGATCAATTTCATTGGAAAAAGTAAAGAAATCATTAAAAGTGACACTAAAGGAGATATTTTTTCAGTGAATGGCTATGAATTCCTTTAATTACTGTAAGATCTATAATGATATATCTCTTTCATTCCTCATAATGATAATATGTATTTTTAAATCTTTTCTTTCTTATCAGTCTAGTTAGGAGTTTATCATATTAATCTTTTCAAAAACATCAATATTGGGCTTAATGTTAATTTTTAAAATTTGTTTGTTGGATTCTTTTCTATTTCACTAAGTTCTGTTTTGTCTTTATTATATTCCAAGGTTTAGTATGCCTGTCTTTTTCGCGCCCTTTGAAGTAGCAGCTTGAATCATTGACTTTAAACCTTTCTTATTTTCCTAATATAACCATTTAATATATTTAAAGCTATTAATGTCTTTCTAAGCACATTAGCTGTATCCTGAAAATGTTTACATACTGGGTTTTTAATATTATTAAGCATAAAGTATTTTCTAATTTAACTAGTAATTTCTTCATTAACCAATATATTACTTAGAAATATATTAAATATTATTTGCCAAATAATTTTCCAGATAACTTATTAGTTTTGATTTCTAATTTCATAATTTTGTTCAGAGAATATACTCTACATGTACTTTTAAAGTGTATTGACACATATTTCATAGCTTAGCATATGATCTATCTTGGTGAACATTCTGTGGAGACTTGAATATAAATTCTGCAGTGGTTGGGTAGAATATTCAAGAAATAACTATTTTTTAAATAATATTTCTTACATCTTCTGCATCATCCATCATATTTCCTACTTGTTCCACCAATTTCACAAACATAAGCATTAAAATCTCCAGCAATGATTACGTATGTTTCTATTTCTCATGTTAGTGCTATTAGTTTCTGGTTTTTTTTTTTTTTTTTTGAGATGGAGTCTCGCTCCGTCGCCCAGGCTGGAGTGCAGTGGCACGATCTTGGCTCACTGCAAGCTCTGCCTCCCGGGTTCACGCCATTCTTCTGCCTCAGCCTCCGGAGTAGCTGGGACTACAGGCGCCCGCCACCACGCCCGGCTAATTTTTTTGTGTTTTTAGTAGAGACGGGGTTTCACTGTGTTAGCCAGGATGGTCTCGATCTCCTGACCTCATGATAGTTTCTGTTTTATATATTCTGAAGCTTCATAATTAGGTGTACATACATTTAAGATGGCTATGTCTTCTGACTCTTTTCTCATTGTAAAATACCCTCCTTTATTGTTGGGTAATATTACTTTGCTTGATTTCTACTTATCTGATATTAATATAGCCACATCAGCTCACTTAGGATTGCTCTTTGCATGATCACTTTTTCCATTATTTTACTTTCAGTTTATGTGTGTGTTTATATAAAATGTGTCTGCTGTAAACATCCTTTTGCCTAGTATTGCTTTTCTGTTCACTGGAACAATCTCTGACCTTTCACCAGCGTGTTTAATCTATTTATATTGAATGTAAAAATTATATAGTAGATTTAAATCTACTGTTTTGCTATTTGTTTTCTATTAGTCTCATTTCTATTTTGTTTCTCTGTTCCCTTTCTTCTGCCTTCTTTTAGATTAAACTATTTTTTATATTCAGTATTTTACTTTGACTTGCTTTTTAACTATACTTCCTTATGTTAATTTATAGTGATTGCTTTAGAGATTACAGCATACATCCTTAATTTAGAGTCTATGTAGAATTAACTTTGTGCCCACTTTGTGCAAAATGCAAGATCCTTACAACAAATAAATCCATGCATCCCTCTTCCTTGCGCTATCATTGACATATATTTCATTTCTCTGCAAATTAAATGCCACAAAATGCAATGTTGTAGTTTTTGTTTTAAAATAGATGCTTTTAAATAAGACAATAAATTAGACCATCTTTTTATATTTACTGTTTAGTATCTATGTTTTCCTATAGGTCTGTTTCAAAGTGGTATCATTTCCCTAAGGCCTAAAGAACTTCCTTTAGCATTTATTCTAGCACATATCTGCTAGCCACGAATTATCTCCAATTTTCTTTGTCTGAAAATGTCATGAATTCATCCTCAGTTTTGAAGATGAAAAGTGTTTGGATAAATCAGTGAAATGTACCTTTGGCTTATTGTAAGTTTTAGTTCCAGAATTCCATTTTTTATAGTTTCTGTTTATCTTCTGCATTTTCCCATTTATTCATTTATCTCTACTTTTCCTTGAATAGTATATTATTTTATGTTATAGATACTTCTATTATATTGTGTTATTACATATAAGGTGAGTCCTTTTGATCCCCGAAGACTTTGTTTTATTCTTCATTAGGGCTCATCTCTTTCAGTTTTCTCTGGGCCCTGTGGTGTAGCCGGTACTCTCATGTGTGGTTCTTCCCCATGAGGCATGGACTTCTGGGCTTTCCACTGAATGCCCAGCATGCTCATTGAGGTCTCTCTACTCTGTGTGAGCCAAAACTCTAGTTTCTCCCAGCCCTATGCATCCTCTGTCTTGAAGCCCTCATCAGCTTTCAGCGTGCAGCTGTGGTCCTCTGCTAGGACACCTGGAATCTCCTTCTATGTGGCAGCTGCTCACCCCTTACCATTAGGACCTGCAGCAAAATCTAAGACAGACACCTGGGGCCCCCAGCCCAATGTAACTTTTTTCTGTATGAGCCAACTCTCAACTAGCTACTGAACAGGCCTCAACTCTGACTTCTGTATCCTCCAGTCAGTGAGACTGCTATCATCCGCCTGGTATCCACCTCCCAATAGCAGGGTCTGCAAAGTGCTCCCAGGCAGAGAGGTGGGCAAATGCGGCATTCATTCTCCTTGCATGTTTTCCTTCTCTCGAGCATCACAGTACTGTGTTGACTATTGTCAAGACCTGAAACGATTGGTCCATATATATGGTGTATATAATTTCATAGTTTTGTGGCAGTTTTGTTTTGTTTTGCAGAAAAGTGAATTTGATACCAGTTACTTCATAGTGGACAGTGGGAGAAGTGAAGTATCTTTTAAAATTAAACAAACAGTACATCTATTAAAATCACATAATGTCAGATCATTCCTTATGATATATAAAATTGTTCTTTAACACAAACTTTATATATTTTCTTTTTTCATTTATTTATTTATTTTTTTTTTTTTTTTGATGGAGTCTTGCTCTATCACCCAGGTTGGAGTGTAGTAGCACCATCCCAGCTCTCGGCTTACTGCAACCTCTGCCTCCCAGGCTCAAGCAATTCTCATGCTGAGTAGCTAGGATTACAGGTGCATGCCACCATGCCTGGCTAATTTTTTGTACTTTTTGTTGAGACAGTGTTTCACCATGTTGGCCAGGCTAGTCTGGAATTCCTGACCTCAAGCAATCCGCCTGCCTTGGCCTCCCAATGTGCTGGGATTACAGCTGTGAGCCACCGCACCCAGCTTTGTATTTTCTTTTAAAAATTAAAAGGTATTTGTGTGGCTAGTATCTCTCAGACACCAAATCTCAAAATTACATATGGTTTGGCAATTAGAGATTTTTTTAAATTTTCTATGTGAATTGAAACATCTCAGAACAATTTAAACTATAAAACTTATTTTTTTTAATGAACACCTGCTCAATTTTTATTTAAAAGGGCCTATTTTGTTCAGATGAAATGTGGAGATCAGGAAGTTTCTTAATGGGAGGATATAAAACAAGAAATAACAATAAGAAGCAAATGGCCCAGTGCCCAGACCAGCCCTGGGCACAGTAGACTCACTCAGAAATATGCTAATCTAGATGATGGATGGATGATATTTTAGGAAGGGATGAATCTCTTTTAAATACCTAACATTATTTCGTTTGAAAAGTGAATAGGCAATGTAAATGTGTATGCATCCTTTTTTTGTATATGTGAATGTATATTTGATGTATATGTATGTTTACATATTTATGTATAATACATGACACATATATGACAATGGCTTTTTCTGTCCACTGATGTAGTGATAATCAGGATTAGTGATAAAAGCATCTCACTGCTTGAAGAACAAATAATGACAATACACTGTATATCTGACTGTAACATCAATTGTAACTGCATTCTTTTTTTCCATAAGTTATTGGGACACAGGTGGTATTTGGTTACATGAGTAAGTTCTTTAGTGGTGATTTGTGAGATTTTGGTGTACCCATCACCCAAGCAGTATACACTGCACCATATTTGTAGCCTTTCATCCCTCGGCCCCCTCTCTCTCTTCAGTCCCCAAAGTTCATTGTGTCATTCTTAGGCCTTTGTGTTCTCATAACTTTGCTCCCATATATCAGTGAGAACAAACAATATTTGATTTTCCATTCCTGAGCTACTTCACTTGGAATAATAGTGTCCAGTCTCATCTGGCTCACTGCAAATGCTGTTAATTGATTCCTTTTTATGGCTGAGTAGTATTCCATCATATATATATATTTATGTGGTATATATATATACGTGGTATATATGTATATGTATATCACAGTTTCTTTGTCCACTTGTTGATTGATGGGCATTTGGGTTGGTTTCACAATTTTGCAATTGTAAGTTGTGCTGCTGTAAACATGTATGTGCAAGCATCTTTTTTGAATAATGACTTATTTTCCTCTGGGTAGATACCCAGTAGTGGGATTGCTGGATCAAACGGTAGTTCTACTTTTAGTTCTTTAAGGAATCTCCACACTTTTTTCCTTAGTGGCTGTACTGGTTTACATTCCCATCAGTAGTGTAGAAGTGTTCCCTGTTTACCGCATCCACACACAATATCGGCTGTTTTTTGATTTTTTGGTTATAGCCATTCTTGCAGGAGTAAGGTGGTATTGCATTGTGATTTTGATTTGCATTTCCCTGATCATTAGTGATGTTGAGCAGTTTTTCATATGTTTGTCGGCCATTTGTATATCTTCTTTTGAGAATTGTCTATTCATGTCCTTAGCCCATTTTTAATGGGATTGTTTGTTTTTCTCTTACTGATTTGTTTGAGTTCATTGTAGATTCTGGATATTAGTCTTTTGTCAGATGTATAGATTGTTAAGATTTTCTCTCACTCTGTGGATTGTCTGTTTACTCTGCTGACTGTTCCTTTTGCCACGCGAAAGCTCTTTAGTTTAATTAGGTCCCAGCTATTTATCTTTGTTTTTATTGCATTTGCTTTTGGGTTCTTGGTCATGAAATTCTTTTCTAAGCCAATGTCTAGAAGGGTTTGTCCAATGTTATCTTCTAGAATTTTTTTAGTTTCAGGTATTAGGTTTGAGTCTGTAATCCAACTCAAGTTGAAGAGTGTAGTACAGACAATTTGAGGAAGTGAATCTGGTGGTGTGCCATTCACAATATTGAAGCACCACAATACAGTTTCAGCCCAGCCATCTGAGAATGTTGGTTTTACCCAGGTGTTATGTTGTGACGTTAAACCTTAACCAAGCTGGTATTACTGAAATTGGCTTTTGTGAACATAACTCTTAAATTATGGACTAGAATAAAAAGAGAGGCTTCATTAAAGATAGTATACCTTAGCTACAAAGATGAAGCAAGAGTAAATACTCTGTGTAGGTTTTGACTCTTTTCTGCCCAAGTTAGGTATTTGTTATTAAAAACATTTTGTCTTCATCGTGTACCTATCATGCTTTATTGGCATTGCTTTGGTGGCCTGACCCTGCAATCTGAAACATAAGCCGCCAGAATTACTTTGAAATTTGATCACCTCAGCATCCTAGGTACTGTTGTTAAATTGGGAGTAACCCCAAAACCCAGCAAGTCTTACATTCCAACTGCCTGGACTCTAGAACCGTGATTTAATAGGATCTTTGTTCCAAGAAGACTCTGAAGTTTCATTAAGGATATAATGACCTACGACAATAATGCTTTAATAAAATCATGGTATGTTGTGTACCATGAAGTCAGCAGTTAAGTCAAAGTGATAAAGTTGGACAGAACAATTAGTTTTTGGCTGTTCATTTGTAGTTTACTTTTCCTTTTTTAACTTTTTCTATTTAATGTTTATGGATACATAATAGTTGCACATATTTATGGGGTGCTTGTAATACATCGATACTGAAACAGAAGAGTTCCGTTTTCCCCCTTGCAGGACATGCGACAGGGGTGTGGTTCGCTCCTTCTGTCACCCCTCTGCTCAAACCCCTAGGGGGAGCACGCAGACAGGCAGGTACAGAGACTGTGGCGAGCGCTCTTGGGCTCCGGCCCCACGGCAGCCTCTAGGAGTGGGTGTCTGCAACTCCCAAAGCCCAAGTGGGTGTGTGTTACGGTGCGCTCCTTCAGCTTCTCCATCTGTGGATGGCTTGCATTAACCAGCTCAATAGACCCTCTGCCTTATTCCAAGGGCAGAGGGCCAGTGTGACAGCTTTCTGTATCCTAAGCTCTTTCCCAGTGTACTGGAAAAACTAGGTCACCCCTGTGGCCTCAAAGATGAGTGCGAGGTTTTATTGAGTAGTGGAGGTGGCTCTCAGCAAGATGGATGGGGAATTGGAAGAGCAGGATGGAGTGGGAAGGTGGTCTTCCCCTGGAGTCAGGCTGCCCAGTGGCCAGACCCTTCTCTGGCTGCCCCCAGCTGAATTCCCCTTAGCATCCCTCCTCTCTTCCTCTCTTCCTCTGCCACGTCATTCATCTTTCCACCGTCACTGGTCTGCCAGTCTGCTGGTGTCTGCTGGTCTGTTCCTCTGCTTCTCTTGACCACGTTCAGCCACTGTGTGTGCCCATTAAGGTCTCGGGTTTCTATGGGCACAGGATCGAGGGCATGGCGGGCCAGAGTAGTCTTGGAAAATGCAACATTTGGGCATGAAAACAGGAGTGTCTGTTCTCACTTAGGTCTGTGGTACAGGCCTGAGGGTGGAGCCCTCTCCAGGGACCCCTCCCTTCTCTACTCAGCACCTCCCTGCCCCCTCCCATATCAATACAGGCATACAATGTGTAATGTTCAAAGCAGATAAACTGGGATATCTTTCACCTTAAATGTTCATCATTTCTTTGTGTAAAGAACATCACACTCTTCTAGTTATTTTGAAATATACAATAAATTATTGTTAACTGTCGTCACCCTATGGCCCTACTAAACATTAGGTGTTATTCCTTTTATCTAACTGTATTTTTGAACCCATTAACCAACTCCTCTTTATTCCTCCCATCCCCCTCCACTACACTTCTCAGCCTCTGATAACCATCATTCCACCACTACGAAATCCATTTTTTCACTTCCACGTGTGAATGAGAATGTACAATATTTTTATTTTGTCATCACAACTCTTTAAGACACTATAGTTTTTATTTGTCTGCGACAGAGTGTCAGAGTGTCATGTTTATTAAATGGCAGACAAGTACATCTATAGGATAGCAAGGTCCCAAATTATGTTTTAAATGTTGAAAGACAATACCATGGGTTATATGGTCGTCAAGTTTCTTCTAACTTTGTGATTTATTCCAGCCTTGAGGACTGGAGTTGGGGATTGAGCAGGTCCCAAAATGAGGCTGAAAAACACAGATGGCATGAGCCGATTCACAGACTGAATTAGAGAGCCACGTGACTTGGTGGTGAGCTGTCACCAGCATCCTATATTTGAAGGCTTTATACTTTAAAAAGTTGAAAGCCCATACCTTTAACAATATCTTCATCAGTATTTATTCTGCAAAATGCTCCCCAAAACTAAAACATAAGAATATTCTGAAGTTACTCTGAATGGTAGTCTGAATCATGGTCATCTTAAGTCATCTCTGGCATTTTATGATCACAATTTCCTGATTCTTGCTAATGTTATTGTACGTAAAGCTTTCCTGGTCTTCTGTCACTGGTGTTCACAGGAGCAAATGAGTACATGTTCAATGTGCCCAGAAAGCATTTATTGAAAGACGAGTAGCAAGCACTGTACCAGATAATGATAAGGAACATAGTAAAATAATTTAACATTTTAAAACACCATTTACCTCGTATTATCTTGAGTAGTCTTAGAAACAGCCCTGTGAATTAGGACCCTAGATCCCTAAGATCACAGCAGCCACACGGCAGAGCCCTGAACGCAGACGGAGATCTGTGCCATTGTTTCCTCAAGCCCTTGAAGTGAGAAAGGAAAGGTGCAGTGCCTTAGTGCCTTTACCTTAGGTGCCAGGCCGTGAGCTGAACACATTACCTATAACCACTGCATTTAGCCCCCAGGACAAGTCGATGATTGGATGTTGTTATCCTCATGTGCACAGTGAGGACTCAGGGGTCCTGCCTGCCCAGATCTGCTTGCAAAATTCACACTGGATCTGCTTATCTACCTGGGAATCCCAAACTCTACTGGACCATTGTGGCCATCTCCCAGAACACCCAACCACACAAACAGCTTCTGCTTTCACTATCATTCATTCATTCATTCGGTATGAAGGAATCTGCTTTCACACTCATTCATTCATTCCTTAAGTATGCATGCTCAGCCTCCTGAAGCAGGAGGTCTCTAAACCCCATTGGTCCAGGAGGCCTCTGTGAGCCACCCAGGGGCTGCTCAATCTCTCTCCCTAGTCTCCCGTTCTGACCTATCATATTGCCACCCAGACACCGAGCCGGTGTGCAGACTGTGGTTTTAAGGGAGTTTATTTTTATTCTGGCATTCTATCAAGTTGTCATTCCTGCAAGCAAATAGAGCTGTCCAGTTGTCTGTTTGGAGAATTACATTCAGGACCCTTGAATTCATGGGTTCCTTGGGTTCTGCCTACATTTTTTGTCTCTAAACACCGTTCTGGCCAAGAACAGAGGCCCCTGACACCATATAGTAATGAACGTAATTAAAGCCTGTCTGAAAGAGAATAAACCCAGGTGCTCGCAGCAGTCTTCATGGGAGCAGCCATAGGAACATCACTGTTTGTTCCCTGCTGACAAAGACCTCAGCCAGGCAAAGCCCTGGCCATTAACACAACATACTTATCACAATGGCAAGGATCCCGGGGGACTCGAAAGATCATGACATTTCATTGCACAATGATTGTAACCATACAAGATTTTAAACAACAGCGCAATATGAAAGCAATTGATATCTGAATTAAAACACTGAACGTTTACTTGTTAACATTTCAAGCTCCAAAATCTGGTTTATTAGTGAAGGAGATATAGCCAGGGAAAATATGAAGCTGTGTCTTTAGTACCTTAACTTCTAAGTATATAATGAAATACATGCAGGAGATTTAAGAACTAGTGTTAAAACCCTTCGTGAGATGACTCACACCATGCAGAAAACCTTCTTTTAACATGGTTGAAATATGGAGTGAGATCACCATGCAGCAAAATGCCATCTTCCCAGCTGCACTATGTGGATGTGCTTCACGGCCTTGCATTTTCTTCATAACATGAATCACCCAGTAGATGCATCCATTTAATTTCTTGGGGGAATAATGCAGCACTTGTTTAAATGTTCTGAACACTTGTGCAGAGAATTTAAGAAATGTTTTCAACATGTCCAGTTGAGTCTACCACCAGCATTCCAGAAGGTTCCATCATTTCACAAGTCCTACTGTTTGCCCTTCATCGAGACATTCCTTTGGACTCAGTAAAAACAATTCCTTGCACTTGGAGAGTCTTTTATAGTTTACAGATCTTTTTCATTGGGGCATCTCTTTCTGTATGCGCCAATTGGTGATTTACAGCAAATTCCTTCTCTACCCTATGAAGACCAAGAGGCAAAGAGGGTCATATTCACAATGGAACCTCTTGCCTGGCAAGATGCCTCACATATTTTAAACTTTAATCACAGATTTGGGGATGGTGGATGCATGGTTAAATGGATGGATGGATGGATGGATGGATGGATGGATGGATGGATGGATGGACGGACAAGTGAACAAGCATCCTAAACATCCTTAATTTAAAAATAAGAATTCAGACTTGGACAGATTCAGGAAGGTGGGGTTGAGAAGGATACACTATGAAATATTAAGTTTAGTTTTTTTATTTTAACTTTTTATAGTTTTCTGCAATGTCTGAATTAAGCGTGTTTTACATTTTAATTTAGAAAATATAATTTTGTTAAATAGATAATATATAAATAAAACAAATAAAGTATAAGAGATGGAATTAATTTGAACCAAGTCTAGAACATGAGTCTCCTTTTGCTCTATTATATGCTATCATATTGCTAAGTAGGCATTTGCTTGTAAATTATATCTGTTGTTTTCACCTTGAATCTCTCAGTGATATTTTTATTATGCATGAGTTGACAATATGATGTAATCCTAATGACCTTTTACAAAATTTCTTTAGGACATCTGTAAAGCCCTGTGGTGCCATCGTGTTGGAAGGAAATGTGAGACTAAATTTATGCCAGCAGCGGAAGGCACTATTTGTGGGCCTGACATGGTAAGAAGCTAACTGTAGGTACAGCACTGTATTCACATGCTAGTCTTTCAACCCATGCATCTTTGCTCCTCTTGCATAGGTATTTTTAAAACACGTACTTCTCACATACATATGCATACCCATGATCCTGTCAAACACTGTGTTTATTTTATATTGATAATGTGAAGAGGAATCCTTTTCTTACTTTTGTGAAAATAAAATTGATGAGCTACCTGGAATTCATAGACATAGAAATCAGACAATAGGTGATGACAGATTCAATCTATTGAGGGGAAACATTAAGCCATTGACCACCATTTATCATGGAAAGGACCAACATTAAACAGTGCTGTGAAAGCCACAGAACATCGGTTTGAAGACCCTGGAGCACATCATTTTCACCTATGGTTGCCTCGGTGAGAAGAGAGAGAGCTATGGTAGAGAAAAGAAGAAGTATACAAGATGTTGCAGCAATGTGGACGCAGTTGGAGGCCATTCATTATCCTAGGCAAACTAATGCAGAACAGAAAACCAAATACTGCATGTTATTACTTATAAGCAGGAGCTAAACACTGAGTATACATGGACACAAAGATGGGAACCATAGACCCCAGGGACTACTTGATGGGGGATGGTGGGAGGGGGCAAGGGTTGAAAAACTATCCCATATTGTGCTTGCTGCATGGGTGATGAGGTTATTCGAGCGCCAAACTTTAGTGACACGTAATCTGCCCATGTAACAAATCTGCACATGTACCCCTGAACCTAAAATAAAAGTCGGAAAAAAAAGAAATATACAAGATAACAAGTTTATTACTAAATGGTAAAGAATGACAATTTCATTATTAAAACTTAAAAAGATTATAATACTCCATAATAATATTTTAATTCTTTTGATTTAACTTATAATTGCATTTTTAAATATAAAAGACTATTAATAAAGATAGAAAGATCCTGGACCCAAATTATCACTATAACTATTTTTGCTTTTTATGTATCTGAGTTTTTTAGTGGCATTAGTGAATATGAAATGATATTTAGGCATTGATCTAGTATGGTATTTGAACATGCCTAAATATCATTGTTCTATTATGTTTAAATACCAAAGAAAATATATCACATCTTACACATATTCGAATGTGACTATAGACAGAAAGGTTTTAAAATGTTAACAACAATGCTAACACATGTTTTCAGGTTAAATTATTGCAGTGCCAACTGAAGAAATGAACAGAAATAAGATAAACTTATTGAGAATAGCCCCCAGCCACCATTCATTCTGGAAACATTGCTAATATGCTTTTTTTTTCAGTTCCTCGAAGGGCATGAGATTGATCATTGAATTCTTCTAATTCTTTGAATTCTGCTAGTGATCCAGTGATCCAGTTGATTTAATCCATAATATGTAATGTAATGTAATAGCAATGCTTTCAGTTTCTTTTCTTTTTTTTTTTTTGGAGACAGAGTCTTGCTCTGTCACCCATGCTGGAGTGCAGTGGTGTGATCTCGGCTCACTGCAACCTCTGCCTCCCGGGTTCAAGCAGTTCTCCTGCCTCAGCCTCCTAAGTAGCTGGGATTACAGGCGCCTGCCACCACGCCCAGCTAATTTTTGTATTTTTAGCAGAGATGGGGTTTCACCATGTTGGTCAGGCTGATCTTGAACCCCTTGACCTCGTGATCCACCTGCCTTGGCCTCCCAAAGTGCTGGGATTACAGGCATGAGCCACCGCATCCGGCCAACTGCTTTCAGTTTCTTGAAAGAAAATGAGTATAATGAGACATGGCGTGGAAATTCTAATTGTCAAAGGACATCAGGTAATTTACTTGAGTGTTAAGCTGCAGATAATCATGACTTTTCTGCTGTCATTGATTAAAATGGATTATTCAGGTGATCATTTGCAAAATTATGCCTATTTCTTAAAAGACCAACAGCCTTTCTGATGTTGCCTTTGAGCTATTGCCTGCATGAAACATGAGGTGGTCCTCCAGGCATCCTGCTTTCTTTGTGGTCAGGTACTACTTTTTCCTGAGTAATGTAGTTGTAATGCTTTTTCACAATAACCTGTATGTTCTGGTTACATTTTATTTATCTCAAAAGCACCACTAAATTGATTTCCATTGGTATTTGACATTGTTTTCCCTTGTATTTCAAATATAGCTTTTTCCTTTGTACCAAGAAAAGAAAAAAAAGGCTATGTTGAGATAGAGTAGGTTCCTAAAAATTACACAGCTGAACCATGGTCCAAAGCAATAAAGTTCTGTCCAGGGTCACTTGGCTGTTCTGTGGCCAATGTGGGACTCTGTAAGCCAAAGCAAATAACTGAGGCAAATCTCAATGAATGTAGAGGTTTACTTTTCCAAAGTTGAGGATGTGCTCTGGGAGGGGACGGGACAAAAATCACAGGAGGACCTGTGATCCCTGCTCTTTCCAAAGAGGACCTTAATGACTTTAGTATGTAAAGAGGAAAGAGGCCGGGCGCAGTGGCTCACACCTGTAATCTCAGCACTTTGAAAAGCTGAGGCGGGCAGATCACGAGGTCAAGAGATTGAGACCATCCTGGCCAACACGGTGAAACCCTGTCTCTACTAAAGATATAAAACTTAGCTGGGCATTGTGGCACATGCCTGTAGTCCCAGCTACTCGGGAGGCTGCGGCAGGAGAATCACTTGAACCCGGAGATGGAGGTTGCAGTGAGCTGAGATCATGCCACTGCAATCCAGCCTGGGTGACAGAAGGAGACTTGGTCTCAAAAAAAAAAAAAAAAAAAAAAAGAAAGAAAGAGGAGCAAGGGAAGCAGGAAAGAAAGAAAAGAGGGGAGAGTAGACAAATGAGGCCAGCGGTTACATTCTTTGGAAGCTTCAGTCAACACTCACTGAATCCACATTTTACATGTGAGTGGAGGATTGAGGATTTGTGAGGATAAAGAAAACATAGAGTAGAGGAAGCAGGCAAATATGCATTTGTCTGGGGTGGGTGGAGAGATGACTTTTAGTCTTGTCTTTGGCCTGTATCTGTGAAGATAATTAATTCACGTGGTCATGGTGAAATTAATTCATCAATTCACATGGTCATGGTGAAATTCAACAGAGCTCTGTTTTAGGGTAAAGATTTGGGGGCCCACAAAGAATTTCCTTGTGAGTAATTTGTGAGGGAGGCCACCCATGGAGACACGTGGCCTTCCATCTTCGCATCTCTCTATTTAGAATCAAAATGGGAGGTGGTTTTTGCACAACTCAGTTCTCAAGCTTAACTTTTCCTTTTGGTATAGTGAGTGTGAAGTTCCAAGATTTTATTTTCCTTTCATAAGTTGTATTTTCTCAAGCTGCTAACAAAGACATACCTGAGGCTGGATAATTTATAAAGGAAAGAGGTTTACGGACTCACAGTTCTACATGACTGGGGAGGCCTCACAATCATGGTGGAAGGCAAAAGAGAAGCAAAGTCATATCTTACATGGCAGCAGGCAAGAGGGAGTTTGTGTAGGGGAACTCTCATGTGTAAAACTATCAGATCTCATGAGACTTATTCACTATCACAAGAACAGCATGGGAAAGACCCGCCCCCATGATTCAATTACCTCCTACCAGGTCCCTCCCATGACACATGGGAGTTGTGGGAGCTACAATTCAAGATGGAATTTGGGTAGGGACACAGCCAAACCATATAAGACATCCAAGTCTCACGTAAACAGTCTCTTTTGATATTAGTCGTGTGTCTGTGTGTCATTGGTTTGCATGTGCCCCTGAGGTTTATCAGTGTAGATGTGTGTGTGTCCAGTGGTCAGTATCCCAATGTTGTTCTTCTTGATGGGACCCCATCTCCTCTCTCTACTACTGAGGATGCTGCTGAGGCTCCACAGTGGTTGCATAAGGTGGTAACATAGACTGATATTTATTTCATTTTTAATGCCAAATTCTAAGCTTAGTACGTTGTGTACATTTCATCCTCAAAACAGCCCTACAGGTGAGCCTAGTGCAGTCCCCATTGGACATTCCAGAGCTCTTCTGGGAAAGGGACCCTGGGTTCCTCTGTGGTCACCCCAGGAGAAATCCAGGGCAAGGGACGGGGACCACAGCTGAGATGCATGCCTGATGGATTCTAGCTCTTCGGTCACTGGGGACCCCTCTTGTGAAATCAAACCAGCTGTCACTGTGCGATTCTATCAGGTCCAGTGCTAGGCACTTGGCCTAGATCTTACATTGAACCCTCCCTCTGAACTCATTCTGGTAGTTTCTATCATCCCCAATTTCAGAAGAGCACACCAGGCTCAGAGCACATGGGTGCCTTCCCCAGGTCACGGAGCTCGCAGAGCTGATCTATGATGCCCGTTTGATGACTCAGTGTTTTTTTTCTGCTTTAATACACTGCTCCCCTGCATCTACTGCGTTTAGGTGTGATGTGCTTATTTTGTGAACAGTAATCGCCACAGGCAGAGGCACTTTGTTGTGGCATCTTACTCTCTAAGATAAAGCTTTTTTCATAAGTCACAGTATCTGTCAATAAAATACAAAACTGTGATAAAGCCAGTCCTAAGAAACCTAATTGGTATTTCAGTGGAAATCTATGTGTATATTTAACACAGCATTCTTAATCTTGACCTGATGGCTGCACTGGTCTGTTATCTGCCTAAAATTAGATCTAATATTGTGTGTGTGTGTGTGTGTGTGTGTGTGTGTGTCTACATGCACCTATATTTCCCCCAACCTCCTTAGCAGAAGATACAGTGCTTTCTCATCAGATTCTCAAAATGTTTTTGTTTTAATACTTTTTAAAAGTAGGAAAATCATTTAAGGATACTCTAACAGAAATAGCAAAAGATGTAAAAACCGAAGTTACTTTTGCACCATCTTAATAAATGCATCTTTTGCTGCTTCCTTTGCCATTACTTTTGATTGCAAAAGCTGCAATTACTTTTGCATCAGCCTAATACAAGGAATTGCAACAGTCATTATCACAGCAAAAAACTGGAAATAATGCAAATGTCCATCAATAGAGGACTGGTTGGATAAACACCCCATGGAATATTATGTATCTGTAAAAATGCGACGAGGGACATGTCTATATACTTCTGTGGAATGATGAACAGAGCATATTGCTAAGTGGAAACGTAGGATGGAAAAAATTCTGTGTAATATGGTGTCATTTATCAAAGAAAAGGAAATACTAATCAATAGCTATTTGCTTACATTAAAAAGGATAAACCCTAAATGCTGAAAAAGCTTGTAAATATTTTAGATAACTTAAAATGCTATTAAATAATCCCTAAACATCAAAGGCAGAATGAAACATTTTGCATGTATCAAGTTGTTGGCTTAACCAGAATCCTAAGAGAAGAATTATTTCAAGAGACCTTAAACTCCAGTATTAGACTGTACATTCCAAGTGGGATAAATTCAGTGGAGAAAAAAAGTGCTACAAATAATTTTAAACTGTTTTCAGTAATCACGTTATTATTGATGGATTTATTTTGCTAGGATAAAGGAAATACTAAATGTGCTTACGTTGTTAAGAACCAAGATTTTTAATATATAAAAGAGGTACATATATAAAATCAAAGAAGCTAAGTAACATTTATAGTCCTAAATTTAAAATTAATACATTTCTAAGAACTAATGAAGTATTTTTTTCTTTAAAATTAAAATTTTTAAAGATACACTCACACAAAAGCTCTATTTACCAACTCAGTAACAATGACCACCCTTCAAACAGATTAAGAGGCTGTAGCCTCTTAATCTAGCTTTCTCAATAAAAGGAGCCGGAACTTCTTGTATAAATGGATGATTCCAGGCCTATAACAAGTGTAAAAAGTGTAGTAGAGGTTCCTCTTCAAAGAGACTTTTCTCCCCATCTAATTAGGAATAAATAGTAACTTCCCTTAGAAGCAAAATTTATTCAAGACCTGTGCTAACATTCTTAGATATCTGCTAGCCGTAATAAAGAAATCAATGTACTTTGTGTTCTTAGCTCCCACATTTTAGCCTAAATATTTGCCCTGGCATGCTTATACTGGTCCAAGCAAGCATTAGGTCATAGCTTGTTCCTCTTCCTTATTTGAAGGTGTTTTTACCTTTCTCAGCATTTCACAAGTTACTTCCTCCTTCCTTTGTTCTCCTCTGCCTTTGCCTCTTTTAAGAAGTTCTAAGTTGCTAACCAATTGGGACAAATAGAGAATGTTAGGTTCCGTTCCAGTCAGTGGAAACCAGACACTGCAGTAGGGTGGATGTGCCAGGTTGTAAATGACCTTGTATCCTTTGTTCAGTGTACTCTGGTGGCAAAACTGCTGGCGGGTATACCCTTTCTGCAGAAAGTAAACTAGCCTTGCTGAGAGATCCTTTGTCTCAGTGTTGACTTTTTTAACACCAAGCACCCGTTCCCAACACAAGGAATGTACAAGATGAGCCTGGGATACCTTGCTGAGTCAGAAAGCTAGAAGCCTGCCAAAGATTCCTGTCTCCTGTCAAGAGGAAATTCAAGCAACATTTCCAAAAGAAACATATGACATTAGCATATTTTTCTTTATCATTTAGAGAAAAGCATTATGGTTTTCCTGTACGATCTCAAACTCAGGGTACTGAGATATTTGATGAAGGTTGTTTTTTCTTAAAAGAAGTAATCCAGCCAATCATGAAAAAGAAAAAAGAATATCATTAGTCTTGCAACACTCAAAGATGTAAAGGATCTGGGAAATGATTGTTAATGGCTGCTAAAAGTATTAGGTGGGAAGCTGATGGGGACCTCTGCAAGTCAGCCTGTATTCCCTGAACACCGAAGCATCCTAACACCAATGCTCCGGGCCTCACCAGGCATTCTGTGTGCATATACATAAAGCCATCAATGGTGCAATCTTGCCAAAAATCCAACTCTGAACCTAACCAATGCCTTAGATCCAATTGCCTGATTGCAGCACATCTAGAGAACCCAGGGGACATGTTCAATGGCACCGCAGAGATATAATGGTGTTGTGGTTATGTTTTTTAAAGTTCTTAATTTGGAGAACCCTTAGTGAAAGAGCTTTGAAGAAATGATTTCAAGTCTGGGAGTCAGTGTTGGGAGAGAGAAAGTGGACAAGCATTTAGGTGAAATGAGACTGGACGTGAGTTATTAAATGTTGAGGCAGGACTGCAGGTTTCAAGGGCTCCTGTACTATTTCCTCTACTTGTGTGTATCTTCAAATCTTTCATTAAAAAATAAGCTTTTTACAAAAACAAAACAGTGAAAGCTATTACCATGTCAGTACCCCTTTCTGAGTCTATGAACTTTGCCAGGTAACAACAGCAAATCAACAACGATGTTACGATGCACATTGAGTTTGCTCACAGATTCCTGGTAAAAACAGTGCTTCTTTGATAAACATCGTTGCTTTCGAGACAGCGCTCCTGTCTTCCACTAACCCGACCTCATTCTGGGGCTTCGAATCCTGTTCTTCATCTTCAAACCAAGACAGATTTTCCCAGAAATATTTTCAGAGTTATTCAACCTGTTGAAATTCTGTTTTATGTTTCGTGTCTCCTGCATTAGAAAGCTATGACCAGATGGTTTTTAAAAAGGGGGGAAAAATGACAACTAGCACACACCTGCATCTCCTTCCTCTCTGACAACCACTGCAACCTCACTCCTGTCCCCACACCTGTAGGAGGCTGTCCAAGAGCAGGAGCCTATTCCGGGCAATGGGCTTCTCCTTGAGCCTGAGACAGTGGACTTTGTTCTACACCTGGTGGGAGGGCAGGCAGGGATGGAAGAGATGATGTTGTTTTGCTTAAAGAAAAGAAATGAAGAATTGAATGGATGAGGCTTTACTCTTCAGAATTTCTTGTTTTTAAATTGAATTGTTCTTACTTAAATAGCATTAAATGGAGCCATTTGAACTGCCATAGTATGTGCCAACACTGGTCAAATATCAGTGTTTTGATATGTGTTACCCTAATACATCAACTAATAAGAGAAGTATTACTTTCCTCCTATGAAAGTAGCCTTTTTTTTTTCTGTCGGTACAAATCTAGTGGCTCTAATCTTGGAGATAAAAACGGACTTGACTTCAGGTCTCCCCAGCCCACAGACCAAGCTCTTCTCACTCCACTGGGGCCAGGACAAGAGACAAACATCTTCCTTCTTCCTGGCAACAGACAGTCTGGACCTTTAAAATCTTAGAAGTTCACACCAAACCACCCAGGAAACCACCGCTGTTGGACACGGTGTTAAATAGTGCATAGCACTGATGTGTGGTGCAGTTAATTTGCCACGTGGAATTTAGCATGAATTAAAATGAATGAGCACTTCTCTGGAGAAAGGGGAAGAGATAGCATCTCCAGCCTTCGTGGACAGATGAAATTCCACATGGATTGCTTCATCGCCCCGGAAGCTATGTGACCTCTAACATGGCATCGGTTAATCACCCCAAGGCTCCAAGCCCAGGTGCTTTGGGGTGAAAGCACAGAGTGTGGGCCTGAAATGACAAGGTGTTGAGCCATGCGGAGCCTCCAGCTGTGCTTTCCTACCTGCGATTCTCTCTGTTCTGAACATGAGATGTGAAAAGCACCTTGTTTTCAGGACAGGTCAGAGTTCACCAGCTTGGGAGTTGAACAGCCAGACTGAGTATTCAGATAACACTCCTTCATTAAATGTGTTAAGTTTCCAGGAGATCAGACATTTGAAAATGATTTTCTATTCATCTTCCCCGTATGTGAATTTATAGGAGGATGTTAGGTTGGGAAAGGAAAAAAAAAGCAACATTGAATGTACTGTATTTATATTAGGTGCTACTTGAGTGTAGGGAGGCTAATGTCTGCATAGTTTATAAAATTCCCCACTACTCAGCCTTATAGCAGTGATGAGATGAACCCGTCTACCTATCTGTCTGAGTCAAGTCAACTCATTTATGTTGAAAATTTTAGTGGTGCCGGGGAGGACAGTGTGTGAAATATGGTGATGAAGGCCCCAAGCCCACGCATGGCCACTGGTCGGACTGGTCTTCCTGGTCCCCATGCTCCAGGACCTGCGGAGGGGGAGTGTCTCATAGGAGTCGCCTCTGCACCAACCCCAAGTAAGTATGCCTTGACCTCCTTCCTCATAAACAACTGATTTCCATGCCATGAACCCTCCAAGCAGAATGCCTGTGTCTCAGCTCTTTTTTTTTTTTTTTGAGATGGAGTCTCGCTCTGTCACCCAGGCTGGAGTGCAGTGGTGTGATCTTGGCTCACTGCAACCTCCGCCTCCCAGGTTCAAGCTATTCTCCTGCCTCAGCCTCCTAAGTAGCTGGGACTATAGCTGCCACCACCACGCCCTGCTAATTTTTGTATTTGTAGTAGAGACACGGTTTTACCATGTTGGTCAGGCTGGTCTCGAACTCCTGACCTCAGGCAGTCCACCCACCGTGACCTCCCAAAGTGCTGGGATTACAGGTATGAGCCATCGCGCCCGGCCTCAGCTCTTAATAGCAAGCCTGTGCTGTGCATATGATTGTAAGAAGCACTGAATAGGAAAGGTATTTCACTCAAGCATTTCTTAATTACCTCTCTGTGCTATAACTTAAGATGCTTGTAACTACCTGACCGCAGCAAAAAATAACAGCACCAACAGTGATATTCAGGAATTGAATTCTAACCACATTTACTTGACATATCAGGGATCGGCTTAAAACAAATAAATAAATCATAAGAAAAGTATATAGCATACAAATGAATAAGATCAATAAGAACAATGGTTTTATGTGGAAAAAAGCAAATTTGGGGTTTTCCATCAAATATATTTACCTTCACAACAGGAGGTTTAACTGCCAGCTTCTGTAAGAAGTAAGAATGAATGTGAGAAGCATCACCAATGTGTGGAAGTGAAGAGGCTTTAATTTTTAATCTTTTAAATTTAACTTTTATTTTAAGTTCAGGGGTAGAGTATAGGTTTGTTACATAAGCAAACTTGTGTCACGGGTATGTGTTGTGCAGATTATTTCATCACCCAGGTATTAAACCTAGTATTCATTAGTTATTTTTTGTAGTCCTCTCCTTCCTCCCACCGTCCACCTTCCAACAGGCCACAGTGTGTGTTGTTCCCCTTTATATGTCCATGTGTTCTCATCATTCAGCTCTCACTTATAAGTGAGAACATGCGGTATTTGGTTTTCTGTCCCTGCATTAGCTTATTAAGGATAAAGATCTCCAGGCTCCATCCATGTTCCTGCAAACAACATGATCTCTTCCTTTTTTATGGCTGCATGGTATTCCATGGTGTGTATGTACCACATTTTCATTATCTGGTCTAACATTGATGGGCATTTAGGTTGACTCCGTGCCTTTGCTATTTGAATGGTGCTGCAATGAACATTCATGTGCATGTGTCTTTGTGGTAGAATGATTTATATTCCTTTGGATATATACTCAGTAATGGGATTGCTGGGTCAAATGATATTTCTTTCTGTAGGTTTTTGAGTAATTGCCACATTGTCTTCCACAATGTTTGAACTAATTTACACTCCTACCAAAGTATATAAGTGTTCCTTTTTCTCCACAACCTTGCCAGCACCTGTTATCTTTTAACATTTTAATAGTAGCCATTCTGACTGGTGTTTTTTACATCTCCCTTTGCCCGTAAGCTTGTTTAAGTTGTGTCACTTGGCTTGTTGTTTTAGTCCCAACTTTAAAGCATGAGCTCCCCTCACCCCCCACCCCCCGCTGTACCCCTTGGGCTGCCTGCACTTACAAGTGTGTACATGCAAATCCTCTGGGGTGAGCTGTCAGTGCCAACCAGCAAAGGTGACTGGTTCTTTAGTCTTGGTCTTTGGGTCCTGGCCTTGTCACCAGAAGACTGGTGGTGGAAAGAAATTTTGGTCTGGAAGGCAAAGTCATTGAACTTCCCTCTGAGTTCTACATTCTCTCAAATGAGCTATCCTGGGAAAGTGTGGTCCTCCTCAATCAACCCCTCCCTGTGCAAGGTGAGGACAGCCCTGCCCACCATGCCTCACCCCTGCAGAGGTGCTAGGCCCAGAGAGGGACAAGGACAAGCAAGCCTGCCCTGCCGCTCTTGTAAAGGATTCACTCAATAGAAAAGGGAGCACAACCTCACCATTTGTGTGCAAGAATGTGTTCTAGACCACTTAGAAATCCACTTTTCCAGCTGGGCGCGGTGGCTCCCGCCTGTAATCCCAGCACTTTGGGAGGCTGAGGTGGGAGGACCACGGGGTCAAGAGATTGAGACCATCCTGGCCAACATGGTGAAACCTCGTCTCTACTAAAAATACAAAAATTAGCTGGGTATGGTGGCATGTGCCTGTAGTCCCAGCTACTCGGGAGGCTGAGGCAGGAGAATCACTTGAACCCGGGAGACAGCAGTTGCAGTGAGCCAAGATCACACCACTGCACTCCAGCTTGGGTGACAGAGCGAGACTCCACCTCAAAAAAAAAAAAAGATATCCACTTTTTTCCTAATTACCCACTCTAACACTCTTAGCTTCTCTCTCCAATAAGCCTAATTTTAAAAATTACAAAAATTAGCTGGGCATGGTGGCAAGTGCCTGTAGTCCTAGCTACTCGGGAGTCTGAGGCAAGAAAATCACTTGAACCCAGGAGGTGGAAGTTGCAGTGAGCCAAGATCGCACCACTGCACTCCAGCCTGGGCGATAGAGTGAGACTCTGTCTCAAAAAAAAAAAAAAATCCACTTTTCTTGAGTACCCACTCTAACACTCTTAGCTTCATCTCTCCAGTAAGCCTAATTTTAAAGAATTTAATAGCTACTAAAATATGAAAATTCTAACTTCAAAATACACATTCCAGGCCATCGCATGGAGGGAAGTTTTGTGAGGGCTCCACTCGCACTCTGAAGCTCTGCAACAGTCAGAAATGTCCCCGGGACAGTGTTGACTTCCGCGCCGCTCAGTGCGCCGAGCACAACAGCAGACGATTCAGAGGGCAGCACTACAAGTGGAAGCCTTACACTCAAGTAGAAGGTAAATCTCAAACTGCTTTCGGGTAATAGCCTCATGCTTTACTACCTTTACTTTTTAAAGAAGTACATGATTGAGAGTGTGGTGCACAAATAAACCAGACGTCACTCTGAGAGGTGAGGGTCGCATATTCTCTTCTGGAGGTTAGTTTTATTTTGCCAGCCCCACTGTCACGACCTCTTATCTAAACTTGACCAGCTGTGAGGTCAGAAATCAACGCACCAGATAGAAAGCGTGTGCATAATACAATGAAACTCATCAAAGAAGTGATAAAAAATACAAAGTAGATCCTGCATGGAAATTGAATTGAAATTTCCATGGAAATGGAATGGAAATTGAATGTTTTGGAATTAAGAATTAACAGTAGTTGATGAATTAAGAATTACAGTAGTTGTTGCTACAAGCAAGTTATCCATTGACTGCTTGTAATTGTCAAAGAATGAAAAAGAAATTTCAGTATATTTTAGAAAATAGAATAATTTTGAAGCATACTATGTTCAGAAAGTCTTGATCTATAACTATAAACCAAGAAGTTTATTTGTGGCATCTATAAGACTTTACCCCCCAGTGGGAAAGAAATAAGTGTTGTTTTCATGATTAAAATAACTTAAGGTCAGTATATCAAGTGGCATAATTAAGGGGAAATTCGAAGAAAATCTAATCATCTCATTGCTTGAAACTGGGAACATTGCCCAGAAAAATGACAGAAGCCCTTTGGACATACACAAGTGGGTTGTCCCATCTGACATTCACGTTCATCATTTCAGTGTATACAGTGTTTTCACAGTGTCAGGTTCATGCAGTTAGAAAATTCTGAAAGAAAATTACAAGCAATTTCCCCGTAGCATGTTTGGTTGTCCCTTTACTCCTAAATCTGTACAAATGAAGCCAGTGTGATACAGGCCCCTAGGGAGGAGAGAAAGGTAGAATGAACTTTGAAACCATGGTTCAAAAATGTGTGTGTGTTCCTCCTGACTGCCAGTCTTCAGTGAATAAGCTCATTAATCATGGAAGCACACACTAAATTTGATTCTTAGAATTATTCAGTTGGGCCTCTTATCTTGAATGATAGGGAAAATATCTGTAGATGAGTCTCAGACCTATAAAAATTTCTAAGACAGACAAAATTTTCATCAATTGTCCCCCTTTTTTTTTTTTTACCAAGAAGAGAACAAAAGGGGCAAAATGGTTTCAAAAAAGTTCATATTAAATCTAAACCAAAAAACCTTGAAATGGATTATTTAGGAAAGAAGTAAACTTCCTATTTCTCTAGGTACCAATATTTTAAAACAATTTGTTATATTTGTAGAAAACATTGTTCTCAAGAGATTTCATCTAAGTTATTCCTTTTATTAGTTTAATTTTTATGTATTTTACCAAATGCATTAAGAAATTCAGTGATGTTTTTGATTCTTTTATTACATTTTATCTGTAAGAATTTTGTGTATTGCTACAAAATGGTAGTGATATTTTCATTTCTATAAGATAGTGGTTAATGATACTAGTGAAATAGTAAAGCATTAATGTTGTAGCCAACAAATATGTATTGAATGCCTACTATGTGCCAAACACTGTATAAAAATCAAAGGTCTTAAAGGACACTGTAGAGTAAAATTTAATAGTGAAGCAATAAATAAATTTAAAGAAACAAAACAAAAGATACTGAGGCAACCATTAAAAATGCCATTGTAATGTATTATTGTGTGGGAGTTATTTTATGGGGGAAGAAAGAAAGTCTATCTAAAATTCAGAGCAAAAATGATCAGAGCTTAAGTATTTTTCTTATTTGTGTTTGTGTGTGTATTTCTTTTTAAGATCAGGACTTATGCAAACTCTACTGTATCGCAGAAGGATTTGATTTCTTCTTTTCTTTGTCAAATAAAGTCAAAGATGGGACTCCATGCTCGGAGGATAGCCGTAATGTTTGTATAGATGGGATATGTGAGGTAATCATGATCCTTCATTCATTCAACAAATGATTCCAGACAGTCTGCTTTGTGTCAGGCATCCCATAGAGGCTAGAAAGACCAGACGTATAAGACAAGCCTTTCCCTCTAAGCCTCAGCCCAGTGGGGAGAAAGCCAGAAGAACACATTGATGACACGCTGCTTTGCTGCAGTGGAAGTGTGTGCAGAGCATAAGGAGAGGGAGGGGCCCATTCTGTCTTAGATGTGGGTCTGGGACATTTGTGGGGCTCCTAGGAGAAGGGGACATCCACATCCAAGCCAAATCTGAAAGGGTGAGTTGGAAGAGGGATGTCAGGAAAATAGAGAGGGGACGTGGTGGTGCCAGATGCATGGGTTGCTAGCTGCCGATTCAGTCATCAGAATGCCCAGAGGGAAAGTGGGGGACTGGGGGATGCTGTGGGAAGGGTTGGGGTGAGAAGAGGGTCTCCAAGGCCGTCTCCGAGGCTGGATGAGGAGTTGGGATTTTTATCCTGTGTACATGTAGATAGAGCAGGCACTGAGTCCGGGAACAGTGGAGCCACGGGATTCAGTTGTGGCTTATGGGCACTAGTGTGGAGACTCAGTGAAGCAGGGGTAGGTGAAGCAGGGGCCACTTTGCAGCTTGGACGGGGGCCTCAGCAACATACAGCAGCTACACTTTCGCTGAGGAGGGCGGACAGACAGGGATGCAGGAGACAAGCTGGGGAAGTGTCGGCGGCTAAATGAACATAAGTGACTGATGTTACCCTTACCCTGATTGGCAGAGGGAAGGGGTGGAAAAAAATGTTATTATAAACCAAGCAAAGGTGTTAGCAGATCAAACACATTGCATGTAGACAATGGGATTTGAAATGAAGAAGTTTTTCATTCTGCGTATCCTATGGAGTCCAAAAACATCTTTTCTAGTTCTCGCTTCCCCTAAATTATTGACCATGGTAAAGTTGAATCATCCACTGAGATCCTTAGTGTGATCGTTTTTAATACATGAGGGTTAGGCTGGATGATTCCATTAAGATCTCTTTCATTGTACCTCAGCTGTACAGTCCTCAATTTTGTCTAATTGTTAATTGATGTGTTCACTATTTTATTGTATTTAGGTATTCTTAATGATATAATGTCATAATCCCTTATTTGTAACTCTGAAATCCAAAAACCTGTGAAAATGTGGGGGACCTGAATTTGTTTGGTGGCAAAGCCTGCCCTGAACTGATGTGAGACTATTGATTGGTTTTATTTATCTCACTTACTGTAAATATGTAGGGTTTTACTATGGAAACATTAATTAGTTAATTATGGGATGCCACCCTAAGCCCTTGTGGGATTCTCATATGCATTACATACGTCACTTTTTAGACATAGGTCTAAAATTTTAATTTTAGAGGTAATAGATATTACCTTTCTAAAATTAAAAAACACTCTAAGTTCTGAAATACATCTGGCCCTATGGATTTCAAGCCAAGAATTGTAGTTATTTTGCTTCTGAATGGATTTTTTTTTTATATATAGAGCCTACTCTCTTTGTTAGAAAGTGTAATACAAACAAACATCAGAGTAATTTTAAAGAGCTCCTAAAATTCTAAGGAAGTGAATAAACATGCCCCTTATGTAATTACTACTGAGGAGAATTTCTGTGTGTCATCTGCTCCTTCTCTGTCATTGCATGAGACAATTAAAGCCCACAGTGGCATATTTTGTTAGAACCTTGTGTAGACACATTGCTTGTCATTGTACTAAGCCCTTTGGGTCAGTGTGAAATTCACCCATCGCTCCAACATGACAACCTATAGGTTTAATTTAGGGCCACTTGTGTAACGATACTAAAGAGGACAGGCTACGGTTCACAGTTTAAAAGCTTCCTACAGTTTTGAAGGGTAACACTGTAGCCCCGCTGTGCACATATTAGGTATCCAATAAATATTTGTTAACTACCCTATGTTGGTGAAATTTTCAACTCTAGCGGGGAGGAGGTTTCTTGCATGAGATTGATGACAGTATTGCTGTGTTGTCCTCTCTTTCATGAATGACATGTGACCTCGTGGGCCCTCCAGAGAGTTGGATGTGACAATGTCCTTGGATCTGATGCTGTTGAAGACGTCTGTGGGGTGTGTAATGGGAATAACTCAGCCTGCACGATTCACAGGGGTCTCTATACCAAGCACCACCACACCAACCGTGAGTACTTTAGAGCTGCCTGCAAGCATTGGGCAAAGAAGATTGTAACTGGGGCTTCTTAGCAGAGAAGCTTGAGGCAACAGTGAAAACAGCAGTCCTTCCTTCCACTGCCTCACTTCCTGCCTCAGCTAGCGCTTTGCTTCTTGAGCGTCTTGCTTTTATTGGAAGTGGTTGCTAAGTTATTTGAAATAAAATTGTTCTTAGGAAAAACATCACAAGAGCTCTGCTCCAATGAATAAAAAGCAGTCGGGTATAGTTCTAAGGTAACTGATCACCAGAACACATCTTCACCCAGTTCCAAATGTGGATTCTCAGGTTTTGTTTACTGAGGACTGGGGTTGCTTAGAGATTTTGACCCTGCTTTCTGGAATGAAAAGCTGTATCTTCCCCATTTCCTTCATCTAGAGTATTATCACATGGTCACCATTCCTTCTGGAGCCCGGAGTATCCGCATCTATGAAATGAACGTCTCTACCTCCTACATTTCTGTGCGCAATGCCCTCAGAAGGTACTACCTGAATGGGCACTGGACCGTAGACTGGCCCGGCCGGTACAAATTTTCGGGCACTACTTTCGACTACAGACGGTCCTATAATGAGCCCGAGAACTTAATCGCTGCTGGACCAACCAACGAGACACTGATTGTGGAGGTAAAGTCCAGCCTCTTGATTTTGGGGCTTGGATATTGGGGGTGTTCTGGTGTCTGTGTAAATTAATGGCTGTTGGCATAATTTTAAGAAGAATGTAAACAGTTATAAAAAACAGTGATCCATCCATAGCCGGAATGGGGCAGCAGGCTTGCTTTTATCATTATTCACTTTTTGGTGTATGATTACATTTGTATTTAAGTGCTCACTTGTGTTCCCATTTGGGGTTTTTAGCAGTAGACGTTTGCAGAAGTCTTCTTCTGTCCTGTAAGCTCGACGGCTGTGAGATGTGGCCACTCTTGGGGGAAGGAGGTGGGCTCTGACTTCGCCTGTGTCTGGGGTGGGATCAGCATTTCTGCTGCGTTCTGTGGCAATAGGAGAAGAGAGCCCAGAGGTGAAGCCCCTTGCTATGTGATGACCTGCCTGTGTCACATCATTGACCTTGGCTGGCCACCGCTCTGTAGTCACATCAACCCAGTGTCCAGTGTGGGGGGTCACCTCCTGAACCGAGCAGTTCTGTTTACTCATGAATGCAGAGGCTCACAAAATATAGTCAGATTCTGACAACACCATCTTCACACACGACTGTGCAGATGCCAGTGGTGGGCAGTGGATGTTCTAACTCCCCACCTTAGTATGTTTCTGTGCACAGTTGAAAGAAGGTTCTTGGTTCAAAAGTTGCCCCATCCACCTACACCTTGCTGTGGAGGTACAGCCACCTGGATACCTTCACCTGTTCCCTGGGACAGGCCGCCCTATCCCATCCTCTTGTGTCTTCCTGGGAGATGCCTCCCCAGGCATTTGGGGTGTGGTTTAGGTGGAGCAGCTGCTGCATCTCCACAGGTCCTACTTCCATCTCCTGTCCTGCCCCTGAACTCTTTCATCCTATCCCTTTATAAACAAATTTATCTTGAATTCTTTCCTTGATCATGTCTCCCACCATCTAAGGCTTTTAGCTTTAACAATCAGAGAGAAAGATGCCTCCGGGTTGCAAATAAGTGGGGCTTGTTAGGAAACTGTTCTCGATGGAAGAAGAGTTGCAGAGACTCAGAATGTCAGGGCTGGAGAGTATCTCAATGGCCTTGCAGTGCAACTGCCTGTCCTGGGCTTGTACCTGTCCCACAACATCAGCACCATTGAGACTGGAGCTGTGTCATCAAGCAGAAGGTGGAGCATGGGGCCAGGGCACTCAGGGGAGGGTGAGGATCTTTTTCTACATGGGCATCATATCAGGATGCAATGACTGTCAGCTTCAGGCATAGGATTTATGTCAACAGGTTATGGTGAGTTTTCCAGAAAAGTCTTCCAACCAAGATACAAGGATCTGATACATTCATGAGAGAAATGGCGGCTGGTCCATATGATTGGGTTTCAAGCTAGGAAATGTAGAGTCCAAACCCATTCCATGCCCTAAACTGTGACTCAGTCATCTTCTTTACTAATAAAACACCTTTTCCCGCGGACTTAACGGGTACCTGCCCATAGGCAAAAGTCCCCTTCATCTCTCCCAGTAGAAAGTGCTCTAACTTAACTTTGGTCAGGCATGGATCATACCTATTGCTGTTGAAGTGTCCTGGGTTATTTGAATTCACCAGGAAGCATGACGATGCTTTGTAGGTATCTCTTTCTGATTTGCTCAGATGCAGGGATTTGCAGGGGATCCCAAAGAAACACCAATGAGATAGCCAAATGCTTGTGTTAGGATGTATCAGATTATCACATGTACCCCCAAAATATGTGTATTTATTATGTATCAATAAAAACTGATAACTTAGAAATGCTTTTTCTAAGTTGCAAAAGTGTTTGAAGTTTTACATGCAGGCATACACTAACTGTAAGGAGAAGGGTACAAGTCTAGACATTTTTTTAGATGAGCTTGAATCTAGATGGGAGGGTTCAGAAATTTTATGTAAAGTTTGGATGATAGTCTGAACGTATTTTATCATCATAACAAACTTTTTGTTGATTGATTGTTGTTTTAAGTAGTCTAAATCCCGTTAGCATGTACTTGCTGGTTTTGCATTAATTTATTTTTTCCCCTTTCTTATTTTGTAGCTGCTGTTTCAGGGAAGGAACCCGGGTGTTGCCTGGGAATACTCCATGCCTCGCTTGGGGACAGAGAAGCAGCCTCCTGCCCAGCCCAGCTACACTTGGGCCATCGTGCGCTCTGAGTGCTCCGTGTCCTGCGGCGGGGGTAGGTGCCTTCCAGTGCTGCTCCTGGAGGCAGCATGTCAGCCTTCAGCCATGGGGTACATTGCACCGGCCTTTCTTGAATCCTAATGAGTAGCCCGGGGCTTCTCCCTGCCAGTAGCAGTGACATTCCCAAGGTGGGGAGTGGTAGTCCTGAGTGTCACTTTTCAGCCTGAGCTGCCTTCTCCAGTTTATCTGCTTCAGTGTGTGACTCTGAGGAAGTCAGTAGATGCATTGGTTCCTACTTTCCATCTAATTTAAGGTTTTTTAAAGGATGATTTTGTTAATTGAGATGAGTCAAATGAAAGTCACTGTAATTATGAGATACATCATGTTGATGGTGAGAAGCAGACACTAGCGTGGAAAATACACTGACCTAGAGTGGGTTTTTTAATCTAACTAATCTTGTTCAAAACGTTTCCTGGAAAGAGCTTTGCCTGCAAGTCAGATAGTCAGATTTGTCCAGAAAATAAAAGAGTATTTTGAAAGTTGCAATGAAAACATCAAGAAAAAAACATGTCAAAAAGAACTGCACATGTCAATTGACTGCCTTGTCGCCTTCATACCGTAAAAAATGGAAACTCACATTTATATTAGTAAAGCTAGTTCCACTTAAAGAAAATTTTTAGCTAGAGCCAATATGTACTGACTGTCTGATACAAACAGTGATGAGTAAATATTTGCAAGTTTAAAACAACCTAGTAAATTCTATCTGATATGTGTAAAATACACAAGTTTCCATCTGGCCAAATGGATTTCAGCTTTGTGCAATCTAGGTTTTAATAACTAAGAAGTTAATTTAGACAATATTATGTTTAAGTAAAAGAAAATGGTTCATAAATGAGAACTGGCATAAAGTAAGAAGGTAATGAATGAACAAAAATAAATAAAAATAAATTTACATGTTCTCAATAGTTGCTCTAAATAAATAAGATGAAGAAACTAAAGGAAAACTGAAAGATTAACAAAAAGCTTAAATAGTCCTAAAAGTTAACACTATGTGCTTGACATATGTTCATTCTTCCCAGTATGAACTAAGGATGAAATAGTTAAATTACGGATGCTGGTAAAGCTAATGACTGAATGAAATACTGTCTTAGGAAAAACATGACTACCTTCTGCACAGAAGGATAGCAAGCGCGTTGCTCTAATAGTGACCAGAGAGAAATATGAAGGAAATCTCACACTAGTGATATGGCCCAAGTCAGCCACCAGTTTACTTTATTTAGAAAATAGTGGAACAGAAGGACATTGTATGTTCTCTCTGTGTGACATGGGACATTCCTAACCATATGTATTTTTCCTTTCTTTTCCCTCTGATCTTAAAACCATACCCATGTTTTTATGGATTATGTTGAATGCACTTGATTTTACCTCTCCCTGTTTAGGATCTTCTAATAAATAGTAGTTCATTAGGATAATAATGGAATCAGAAAGCTTCATATTTGTGTAAGGAAAGTATGAATTTTTGAACTCTTTCTTGTACATTTTCATTTGGTAAAAAATGTATAATGAATTCCATGGAAACATCTGTAGAGAATGGCCAGTCGATGATTCTGTTTCAATCTACCAAGTTCACTGGTGTCTTTCCTTTGAGCATCAAGCATTCAGGGGAACTCAGTTTTCTCAGCTGCTAACAGACTACTCGTCTCAGTATTCTGAAACACTGAATGGATGATTAGTGTATTTGCAAGTCACCTAACTATCCCTAAGGAATAATTGATAGTTTCTGGGGGAAATCAACCCAAAATCCATTCCCAAATCACTTTTCTAAAGAGCTGCATTATAGAGCTAGTGAGTTCTGTTTGTTTTTAATTTCAGTGGAAAACAGGGATTCTCATTTCAACAGCTGGATGGAGTACAGGATGTCTGTATTTCCCACCTTCTGTAGAATACTGCTCTGCAGTCTTCCTGGTGAAAACCTGACCTCTTCATAGGACAGAAGACTCAGAACCTAATCAAGGCACCATGTCACTGGCCATGTGTGTATGATTAGGAAGGGGTACAGTTGCAAATGGTATCCTGCAGGGTTTGAACAATAGTCAATCCTCCTCTGTTTTCGTAGATGCGTAAAACCACAGCCTTTCTCTCCTGTTCTCTCTCTTTCCTTCCCTAGTATCCCCAGAATTACTTTCTATACAAGCAAGATGAAAGCAAGAAACACATTATTGCCATGTATTGAGCACCTACTATGTGCTTTCGCATATATTATCTTGTCAAAACCTTTGACAGGTTGAGGGGTAGAAAGACCACAGGTTTGAGGCAGCCATATCAGACTCAAGTCTTGGCTTCATCAGGCCATGCTCCTTAGAAATTTTGAACCAGCCTTTCATGTCTGTGAAGTTTAAAGATTGTATGAATACCAATGCCTGGAAGCAATCCTTATTATCATCTCAGAGGTTACAGGTAACTTGGTTCAAACAGGTTTACTGACTCCCATTCTTCTGTCACCCCACCACAGCCAAACTGCAACTTAGCACATTACTGATGTTCACATTCTTTAACAAAGATTATTCTGCCAGAGAAGCACAACGTGTTCTTTGAACTTCCTGTCTTCCTTTCATAATACAGCTTCTACCTGGCAATGGCGTTGCAGTCCATTGAACATAAGATTGAAATATCAGCAATGAGGAGGCGACCTTACACGTAGGCGGTGCTCACGTTTCATGGCCATTCAGGGTGAAGGCTGATCTTCTTCAGTTCTGGTATTCAATTTTCCCTTGATCTGTGTTTGGGGGACTTGTCAAATTTCCCCCAATAGTCTTAACTAAGATAGTTATTCACTGAACGTTAATTACAGTGACTGCTTTTGAGATAAGGGCTTTTATTTCCCAAGACCTCATTACTCAATTTTAAGTGGTTATTTTGATTAAGCAGTTTATCAGAATCTACTGTCTCTGCCTTGTAAACTTTAGGAATTTCAGGATTTGATGCTATCTGATGACATAGATCCTTTAGAACTAAATCCTCAATTACTTTAAGTTTATTAAATGCTTCATTAGTTGTATCCTGTTGGAGGCTTCTAAATTTCCAAAGTTAAATCAGATTATTTAAATTCTGTGGTATCTGACAATAGCATGTTTTAACTGCTTGGATGATTGATATTGGAGGGTGAAAATCCAAAATGAATCTCATTCTCAGTTTTTCAGTTTTGTGAGGGAATAACTTTGCCAATGAGCGTGCTATAATAACCTTTGATTATTGTTCTCATTTCTTAGAGGTCAATGCATCACCTGAAAATTCTTGACCTGATTCCCAAAGGAAAAGGGAAAGTATAGATGCCATGTTCCTCTTATCTGCATATTGTATAATTTTTAAGACTTCTACTTGCATAGACTTCCCGATGTTGTGAATTTGAAACTTTTATATCATCTTTTTCTTAGCTCTCTCTTTGAGAATTTAAGGGTCTACGAGGGGCAGTTATGGAATTCATGAATGGGAAGAAGATAGCTGGAAAATTTCCCCCACCTCCTGCTCCATTGCAGAAACATTACCTCGCATCAAAAGAGGATGGATAATTCTTTTTGATTTAAAGAGATCTCATTTCCTTATCTCTTACAATGAGTCCATCTCTCTGTAGGAAATAAGGTTTTCACACAGACAGGTAATGCCTTTTGTCTCCCTTTTGACAGCTTCTTCTGTTTCTTTTTTCTCTCCTCTCACTTTTATGACATAATTGCATTTTTTAATTTCAATGTTCCTGCTTTGTCATGCCCTAACTGGACTCTCAGTGAGCATCTGGGGCATTGGTAATGGGGCATAAAACTCAAATAGGGAAACAGCATGCCAAGAATATTGCCCAGAACCAGTTTATCCTATCGTGTCTGTCTCTGAGATGGAGACTTTTTGTTGTGGTAATGACTTCACTAGACTTTTGTTTACCTTGTCAAAACATCAGTTTTTTCTCAAAATTATATATGCTGTCATCTTTTAAAGTCAGTATCTACAATTCACTTGGCCCAATGTATTCCAAATCACTAACTAATCTTCAGCCTCTGACTTATTTCCAAATAAAAATACTTATTAAAATTTGACCTGTGTCTTAAATTGTCCAACATGTATGCTGTAATGTCTGGGGATGATGCATTTTTATTCAAATGGAAATATTCATCCAATTCACAACAAAAATTTCTCAAGACAAATCTTAAAACTGGCTTGAAAACCATCCTCTCTTACATTTTTTTCAATAATATTCTCTTCGCCATCCAGAGATATTTCTAGGGCTTAAGGTTTAATTCATTTAGGGATTAAGTTTGAAAAAAATGATTGATATCACTTGCAAACTTGCCTTACTTTGCTGATATCAAACCATCCATTTATCCATTCATTCATTCATTGTCAGTCAGCATATGCTTCCATGTTTGGATCTGAACCTTAAACATCTTAAAGCCACCTGAGGAAATACAAGAGACTTTTGCTTGATTTCTTCTCTATCTGAATTGAGCAATGAAATGCCAAAGTAGGTGTTGCTTTACGTGAAAACTATTTAGTGCCTCTTTAGTGTCATAGCTAGTTGAGGTATTGTACATTTGTGCGTCTTAATTGGGGAATCGAGTACTTTGATCCAGTGATTTTTTCTTAAATGTGCAAGCCACTATGCTGAGTTCGGAGTGTATAAAGACACATGGTATATACTTGGCCCTGTCCTCCAAATCATTTGCAGTCTGGAGCAAGGAGTTACCCATATGCCCATGTGTGACAATGCAAGATGATAGACTGTGTTGTGTTCCAAGAACTGTGAGAATTCAGAGAGATCTCCAGGCCTGTGGGCAGGAAGAGTCTCAGCTCAGCTGCAGTTGGGACGCCTGTCTTCCTCTGAGTTCCACTGCTGGGATGGCTTTAAAGAGCAGCAGTGGGTTTTGGTTCCTATTGCTCATCTGATTGGCTAACATTTCTCGATCTTTTTCACAGGAACTGCTTCAAATGAGATCTTCCCAATCCTCATTTTGTGTGCTAGAATGTTCTGAATCCTAGAGTGGGTGTGTCTCTTTCTCTTTTGAACTTCAGCTAAAGGGTTGGGTCCCAGAGTTCAACTTGAAATTATTCTGGTTTCTTCTTGCCTGCCTTGGGTCACCTTTGAGCTGATCTACTAAAAACGTCTCCTGTTCTTTATTCTTTATTTAAGTCCCTATAAATTACAAAATATGTTACCCCCCACCCCGCTCCCAACCCCTTTCTTCCCAAAAAAGCCGAGAGAAAAACAAAGTTTTATTTCCCAGAGAGTGGGGTGTGTTCCTCAGGGGCCTGGGCTGTGTGATGTCACCCCGGCCCATTTCTTCAAGTGTGCTCAGAGGTCCAGGGTAAAACAAGGAAGCCCACATCTTCCCAAAAAGCAGGAATTATTTCCCATTCCCAGAGTCTATGCAGTTCCAGCAAGCCTCCACTCATCAGGGGTGCCGGGGTCCCTCCCACGTTCCCACTATGTGGCCATGGCCTGTTCTTCTCCACCCTCGCCGTGCAGGTCACTTGTACCCACAGGTCTTAACGTCTGCAAACTTGGAGCCCTCAAAATGGGCGATTGCTGCGTATATCCAGATGGGCTGCATGTCCCTTTGCCATTGACAAGTCAAGGCTGTCAGGGAAATCAGCTAGTGAAGCCAGTTCCCTGTGAAGCAGGGAATCTGCCTCTGGTAAGACATGTGAAGGTGCCTCAGCCTCCAAGCTCTAGTAAATGTTGGGATAACATGTGTCCACAGTGATTGTGCTGGGCCAGCCTGTCACTTAAATACACTGGGAACCATTCAGAATTTGGACTGCATCCAGGAATACACTAGTTCCTTTGAGCTATCTTGCCTCTTCCAAGTTCAAGGTCCTGTAATGCTTATGCATGAGGCGTCAATAATATATCTAGCACATGTGATAGAAACAATGGATGCTTCTTTTGAGAGCTCATGCGTTCATTTGTGGAACACCGTCTGGTTTTCCATGTAATTTTGCTTACAGAATTCGTTTGATTTTTTTTTCTTTTTCTTTATAAAAGGAGGATAAAGCTTTTGGCAACAGCTGGAATTCATTCTATCGTTCACATTATGGAAAACTCAGCAATTTTTTGATGAAATCGTGATCTTTCAGACTTAAGTCTCTTCTTCTAGACAGCCTGGCAAACATGAGGATTTTTAAGCGGTTTCCAAAGACCTGGCCAGAGCTGGTTTCTGTAAAAAGATGAAAGCAGTGCCCAACCACATTGCTCATCAAACTCACCACCCCATGGCCAGGGTTTGTCTTTCTACAGCTAATGGATTGTTCTCTCCAAGTTTCTTACATTACCTTTTGAAACTTATGCCCTTCCTTTCTCTTATCTATTAATATAGATCATTTAGAAAATTGGCCTGCATGATTCTGGCATTCAAATAATTCTGTGATTTTTCTTTCTGACAAAGTTAAATGATTGTAAGTACTGCTGAGAAGTTGCTTCATGGATGTGCCATTAGTCAGAGAAATAATACCTGAGTCTCCATAAATGTTCAGAGAAGTAATACCTGAGCTTAGTGGCCAAGGAGGCTCTCCATTCCATCATGTGAGATGCATCTGAAAACATAATCATCCAAAATCTGGTGTAATAATAGACCTTGGAAAGCCTCAGTGCTGTTGGACATATGGCTGTCTGTACATATTTTTACATTCTCAGAATATTCAGACATTTGGAATTAGTCAATGGAATAAACATTTAAATTCACTTTTGTGTCTATTACTGTTTATATGGCTTGGTATATTAGGGTCCTCCAGAGAAACAACCAAGAGGACGTATCTGTCTATCTACTCATCTATCTATCTATGTAGAGAAAAAGAGATTGATTGGGAGAGATTGGCTTACATAATTCACTGTATGCAAGCTAGAGAAACAGGATAACCAGAGAGGTGTCTTCCAGTCTAAGTCTGAGGTGATGGCTGGAGAAGAATGCTGTGAGTCCTGGAGCCTGAAGGCCAAGGACCAGGAGTGCTGATGTCAAATACAAGAACTTAATACTTTAGGTCTAAGTAGACTAATCCAAGATCTTGAGCAAGCAAATAACATGTGTATTGTCATCAAAAGTCTCTGATTAAGGACCCAAGAAAAACCCTTTGAAAACAGACAGAGCATGCAAGAACTGGAGTGTAGTTTCTTTTGCTTAATTTTTAGCTCTTGCAGTTTTTCCTACATGTGAGGCGGACATGTAAGAAGTAGATGTCTTATTACTGGATAATGGAAGCATGGATTGGCACGGTGTTCTGCATATGAGATGGGAGAATGCCCTTGACTCCCTGCATGAGACCCGTGAAGGGGGTGACTCATTTACTCAGCCACCATGCTCAATCCCTTATGAGAAGGAGCACACAAGCAGATGGGTGTAGGAACCAGAGTGAATGAACGTTGGAACTGGCTGGTGGCTCCTGTGTGGTGGAAGCAGGCTTTGCACGGGCCCTGCAGTAGCATCCAAGTGTGTTACAATACTGTCTTAGCTCTGCCATCCAGGAAGGGGTGTCTGCAATCCCTGGAGCCCCAGAGGGCCTGTGTTACAATCAGTGCTCTTTTAGCATTTGTAGACTGCTAAGTATTAACCAGCTCAGTGGAGGGTCAGGTGACAGCCTTTTACACCCTGCCCTCCTGGTACCCGAGTTCTTGTCCAGCATCCAGGAATAATCAGGTCACAGGAACAAATTGAAGGGTGGTGAGAGTTTACTGAGTTGTGGAAGTGACTCTAGCGGGAAAGGGAACTGGAAAGCGGGTAGAGTGGGAAGATAATCTTCCCCTGGAGTCTGGCTGTCCCCAGCCAAACTCCTCTCCAACCATCCCTGGCTGAACTTTCCAACCATAGTCTCCAATGTCCGGCTGCTTTTCTCCTCTCGATGTTCGGATGCTTCTCTCTTCTGTGTATGTGTGTGTCCACTGAGTCTGAGGTTTGGGGTTCTTATGGGCACAGGATGGGGGCAAGGTGAGCCAAAAGGCAACATTCTTGCAAGAAAACAGGAAGAGTTCTCACTTGGGGCTGTGTGTCTAGGCTTAAGGATGGAGTCCTCTCCAGGAACCCTGCCCTCTTCTACCCAGTATTTCCCTGCCTCCTGTTCATATCAAACAGACAACAGAAAAGCAAGAGTTTGAGAGAGGATTTAGGGAGAAATCCTCTAGGGGAACTGTTCTGATAGGAGCCATGCAGAAAATAAGGGACAAAATCAAAGATATGGGAGAAGAAATCTGAATGTCCCTGGCCAGCCTATGACCTCAGATTTTCAGGTTCTCCAGCCAAGCAAAGACCTTCTGATCTCATGTGTTTCCCAAAAGCACTGGATTAACCATGAAAAATGGTTTCTTAAAGCATAACTCAAACCTACTCCTTAGTAACCCAACCATGTGACACCTGTGTGATCCCTGAGAGTTCAGGTGTGAGTGTTGGGTCCCAGGCCCAGGAGCAGGACCCTGGTGTGATGGATGGTGTGGTGGGGAGGGTACTGTTTGGGACTGACTTCTATTCTGCCTTCTGCTGAGAAAGGTACTTGAACTGGTTCATCACCCTGTCTGTCTCTGTGTGTGTGTGTGTGTGTGTGTGTGTGTGTGTGCATGTGTACTCCTGGACAGGCACAGAGATGTGTGTTTTAAAGGGGCCTCTAAGGTCTCTCCAGTTTGGTATTCTGTGATCTGTGTCAGTCAGCAATATATAAGATGATCAAAGTAAAACCAAAAGTCTGCTGCCTGGTAGCCCCTGGTTCCTTCCTCCCTCCATTCACCCCTTTAGGCCTTTGGATGCAGAGTCCTCGGGGCAGTCAGGGAAAGAAGAGGCCATAGCAGTGGTGGACAGAGACAGTGCAGGCAAATAAGAAAGTTCGGAGCAGTTGGGGCCTCCTCCCCAGTGTCCTTGAGCCAAGCCTGCCCGGGACGTCAGCAAGACAGGATATCCACCTTCATGAAGGCTCAAATTTGCAAGTTTTGGGCATGTTTTTCATTATGAATGTCATAAATAAACGGAAAGTAAGGAACACAAATCATTCCTGAGACACCCCTCCTTGAAAGGCATCACTGTAAGCATCTTAGTGCACCTATTCCGTCTCTCCCTCCACGCACAGCTCTGCAAATGCATACCTTCCTTCAGGAGGGGCCTAGTGATCGGCTTTTTCTATGTCACTATGTCATCTGTATCCTTCATTTGCAGAGAGTTTCTCCTTAGGTATGAGCATGAACAGCCCACTTCTAATGTGGCAGCTCACATTCTTGAGCAATTATTAATACATCCAAGTGTTGTTCCTACTTTCAACAGACTATAGACAAATAATGCTTCCATACTCCAAAGAAAGTTCCTTAGAAATTACAGATATTGGCTTCACTTTTATGGAGAGTGTTTCAAATGGGGTGGTTTCTAAAAGTCTAAAACCTTTTCTCTTGGAAAAACCCTGACTACAAATATGTGTGCATGTGACACACACACACAGAGATTTTTAGTTTTCTGTGGCACAGAGACTATAGGGAGATGGAGTTGTAAAGATTCTGATTTCACTTTCATGAACCTGGGTGCCTCCCAGGGTAAGATCACTGCTTGAGAAATCTTGTGGAAGAGTAACTGAGATGCTCTCTGCATCGTAGCACCCCAGGCCAGCAGATTCAGCATCACTTGAGAACTCCTGAGAAATGCAGATTCTTGGGCCCCCAGCCCAGACTTACTGAATCAAAAGCCCTGGGTATGGGGCTAAGTAGTCGGTGCTTTTTTTTTTTTTTTTTTTTTTTTTTGGAGACAGAGTCTCGCTCTGTCGCCCAGGTTGGAGTGCAGTGGCATGACCTCAGCTCACTGCAACCTCCCAGGTTCCCGCCATTCTCCTGCCTCAGCCTCCCAAGTAGCTGGGACTACAGGCACCCACCACCACGCCTGGCTAATTTTTTGTATTTTTAGTAGAGGTGGGGTTTCACCGTGTTAGCCAGGATGGTCTTGATCTCCTGACCTCGTGATCCGCCCGCCTCGGCCTCCCAAAGTGCTGGGATTACAGGCTTGAGCAACCGTGCCTGGCCGTCGGTGCTTTTAATACTATGTCCCAGTGTCTACAATGCATAGGAAAGTCACTTTCCATTGTGTTTTCACCAGGGGACTTCTCTCCAAACACATCCTATGCAAAGGACACTCACCAGTCCTTGACTTGTACTCCAGGGAGCCCCCAGAGAGATTTCTGGAATCTCTGGCATTCAGAAGTCGCAATGAGAAAATGATTGCCTTGGGGAAAAACTGCATTTTAAGGAAAAACAGTAACTCCACTGAATGCAGCAGTTAATTTTAAAGCGGCATTTCAGGGATTGGAATAGGGAAAGACCCACCTTTACGACCTTTGAAAGATGAGTGTAGACACCTTAGTACATGGGGGTAAAAACTGAAGACAAGGGCTTCCCTGGAGAACTCTGAGGATGCAAGCCTGAGGATCGTTAGCAGACCGCCCCTCCCCATATGACTTTAATCATGGAAATTTTGTAAAAAGAGGAAAACAATTTCTGTTAACAGAATCCCAAACCCTACTGATTTTTATAGATTAAAGTCAAAACTTTACCCTCAGAAGCAAATTGAAAGCCAAACCCATGATGGAATGCGCTGCAATAGGTTCCATATGTTTTTGTCTCCATCAGCCTAGGTCTCTGCGTGTGCACCAGGCAGTTTCCGCCCCCCTATGCAGGAAAGGCAATGCCACATGTAAGCATCAGCTTGCTCCCACCACCTTCTCTCAAGGGTCCCTTGTTACTCATCTTGTCATGTCTTTTTGCCCCAGAGGGGATGCTCCTGTCTAAATGAAATACTCCGCTGGTGCTCTTCATCCCATTATCCACTTTTCTCATCATCCAATATACCCTTTTTTTCATTCAATGTCATTCTTCCCTCTCCTTCCCAACCATTCCTTTTTCTTAAATGTGCTCAGGCCTCCATAATCTTAAACTCTTCTTTCTCCTACTCCTCCTCTTCTTTGTTTTTCTGTGTGAAGCTTGTGAATGCAAAATATCTGAGACAGGTCTTGGTCAATTTAGAAAGTTTATTTTGCCAAGATTAAGGACACTTCTATGACACAGCCTCAGAAAGTCCCGAGACATGTGTCCAAGGTGGCCAGTGGTGCAGTTTACTTTTGTACATTTTTAGGGAGACATGAGACATCAATCAATATGTGTAAGATGTACATTGGTACAGTCCGGTAAGGTGGGACAACTCAAAAGTGGGAGCTTCCAGGTTACAAGTAGATACAAGACAAAAGGTTGCATTCTTTTGTGTCCTTGATCAGCCTTCCACTGAATACACTATTTAGTCTGGCTCAGCACTTCTGCATTTTTACATAAACAGTAGGGGTGAGGAAGCAATCAGATATGCGTTTGTCTCAGGTGAGCCTCAGAGGGATGACTTTGACAGAAGGGGAGGCAGGTTTGCCCTAAGCAGTTCCCAGCTTGACTTTTCCCTTTAGCTTAGTAATTTTGAGGTCTCAAGATTTATTTTCCTTTCACAAGTTTTCATCAATGCAATCCACACTTTCTGCTTGCGTTCCCACCCAGGGACCACCAACTCATCCCCAGTGCCTCAGTTTCATCTGTGCAATCCACATCTTCAAAGATCCTCCAATCCAGACCCCACCTGGTCACCACATCCACAGGCTCTTTCTCAGCACTTCCACCCTCGCCACCCTGCAGCTTTCGACAGCTGGCCACCGCTCCCTTGAAACTTCTTTCCTCTGGATTTCCAAGACCTGTTTATTTTCATGAATGCAGATGTCTAACAAGATCAGGGCCCTTCTTTCTTTGTATTCTCCCTTAGAGTGATGGCTTATCGCCTGCTTTTCCCCACCATCACTACCCAGGAAAGGGCTTGCGTCTTTTCACGTGATCTCTGCTTCTATCTCTGCTCTCTTGTCAGTCCTACACCTACGGTGGCCTGGTTTGCCCTACTGTAGCGAATTCACACTGTCTTGGCAACAGGGGTCAATTTCCCAGTTACCTCAAAGACTTCTCTGGGTTTTTTACATTCAGGCTTGATTTTTTTCAAGTTACCCAAGAATCTCTGATCATTCATCTTGCTCTCCCTGTTTCTAGTCCTTTCTTTTCCCCACTTCCAATAATCAGTTATCAGATCTATCTTAACACCTATTCTCTTGAACTTCCTAGATACATAATCATACCACGTAAGCTTTCCCCTTGTCATAACTTTCATACTCCTTATATTCTTTTTATTTTGTCAAATTGTGTCAGCCAGCATCTCCAAAATAATTTTAACTTATAATAATTTTTTTTAATTTCTGACCTTAATGGGAATATTTCTAGTGTTTCCCATAATGCTAGCTTCTAGGTTTAAATAAACATACAAGTACGTATATTTACATATGTAGATACAGATATACACACATAAACACACAAACTCATACAAATATTCAGATATATTGATGTGAGTAAATATCCATCTGTTGCCTGTTTCATTAATATTTTTATATTAATGAAATTTATGTAAATTTATGAAATGCTGAACTTTATTACATTTATGGAGTTTATGTTTGTCTTTTAATCCATTAAATGGTGAAGTATATTAACATATTTTCTTGACATTGAACCATCCTTACATTCCTGCTATGAATCATTATCTGGTGATTTATTTCTTTCTAATATGCTACTTGATCCTACCTTCTCTTAACTTATTTAGTATTTCTCAGATTAATACTCCTAAGTATTATTGAGCTGTAGTTTTCTTTTGTGTGCTAAAATATACTACATTAATTTCTATAAGTGTATTTTTTATGCTCTGGAACAATTTAATAGCTTTGGTGTTAACTATCTCCTAGCATTTGGTAAAATACATTTGAAGCAGCTGAATCTGCTGCTTTTTGAAGGAGTTAGATCTTTGATAAATTTTTATATTGTTATGTGTGGTAATTGGACTACTTAGATTGTTTATCCCTTCTGGAATTAGTTTTTCTAATTAAGAAAACCATCTTTTTAAATGTATAATTTAAAATTTAATTTTATATATTTGAAAAGAGTATCCCATTAGATTATTTTCATTTCTTCTACATGTAAATATTTTCTTTTTCTCATTTCTTATCTTGCATATTTGTGCTTACTACTTATTTTCTTCATGAAGTCAATGTATGAGTGACAGTTTCACCAAGAAAATAGAAACCTTTCTAGGTATTTCAAGCAAGAAGTTATTTAATACAGAGGACTGGTTGTTTACAAAATAGAGAGATTGAAGGAGTAAAGGCCAGACATCTGTAGCTCTCAGAGTTACTCTGGATTTTGAAAAGCCAGAAAGTTGCAGAAAATTTTAGAGATCACTGGTGATGATTACAGATAATCCAGCACTGGAGCAAATGTTTCCCAGGAAAATGCTTGAAGATGGCCACAGACTTTGCATCTGCCAAAGCCCATCCTTACATCCACTGCTTCCAGAGATGGGAGCATGTGGCTTCTCACTCTTCCACCTTTGAAATCTCATGCTAGTGCCTCTGATTGGTGGGATCTAACTGAAAGCTTCACAGACAGGAGAGTTAGAAAATGTACTCCTGATTTTTAGAACCTGTGATACAGGGGAGAGTGTAAAAGAAGAAGGTATGCAAAGTTGTATGTTATGTTCAACATACTGACTTCTGTTTCTAATATACTGACTTTTGTTTCTGTATCAGATCCCTCTTTTTGCTTTCTTGGGCTATCCTTTATTTCTAAAATCCTAATTAAAAATATCTGGTTCACTTATTTTTATTCTTACTCATATATTGACATAAGTATTTAAGACCATGAATTGTCCTCTGAATACTGCTTTAGCTACATTCCACAGATTATCTTTCGTAGCATTTTCATCATTATTTTCTTAAGTAAGTTTTTTTGGAACCTGCTACCTGATCTTCCTTTTGGTCTATTTCTGTTAATTGCTAAAACTCTCAAAGGAACACTTTACATTCCTCTTTTATTTCCTAATTATATACTTAACTTATGTGCTTGTCATCCATCAGCATTCTCAACTGAAGATTCTACTGTCCCTCATAAGGAGCATTTGGAAACCTGTGGCAGTATTTTAGTTGTCATGATAACTGGGAGAGGGATGCTACTGACATTTAGTGGGCAGGATCCAGGGATGCTAAAAGTCTTGCAATATGCACTGCTGTGCTATATAACAAGGAATGTTGTTGCCTAAATTGCTAGTAATGTCTCATTAAGGAAAACAAAAGATTTCTAAAGTCACAGCAAAAAAATAACTGGCCGAGGCAAAACTTGCACCTACATTGGACAAACACAGTGTTTTTCATTGAGTTTTAAATTTTTTTACTACATTGTTACTAAATGATCACATGACTTACTAGATCCAGACTTCCTTGTTACCCAATTAACAGGTGAAAGTTCTGGGACTTGGACCTAGGACTTTGCCCACACTGAGGCAGCTCAAGAGTGAAGCCAAACAAATGTCTCCAATAAGAAAGAAAACTAAGGACATTAATAAAGCCAACTTCTGTTTCTATTTCAAAGCAAAACAGATTCCTTATTTGCTTAGTTAAGAGACTGTGCTTTGCACAGAGTCATCAATGACCATAAAGGCATGATTCTTTGTTCAGACTTGAACAGAAGGTTTGAATTTCACGTTTTTAATTTCAAAGCAGGAAACCAAACTGAAGCCATTATTTATAGAATCACACCTCCTAAGAGTTTGGTTAAGAATTTAAAAATGGACTTTAAACTTGAAAAATAAGTGTAAGGAAAGGAACAGATTAATTTTCATCTGTATTCATTAGACTTCTAACAGTTTTAGAAAAATAGTATGGTTATTCAGTATGTTTCTTATTTAAATTGGGTCATCATAACTATTACACTTAAGGAAGTCCGTAATATTTCCTGCAGAATATTTTTAAACAAACATTTGTTTCTTTTTCTAATTTGATAGTCTCTCAGCCCTAGTTAGCAAGTGGAAAGTGGGTTCATAAAACATCTTCAAATTGCATCTCAGCATCGATACATGAGTCAGTCATTGAAATTGTGCCCCAGTTTGCCCTTAAGTAATATATAAAGAAAAGAATATCCCCTATTTTGATGATGTTTGGGGGGATAAGTATTAGTTAATCCACTACTAACTTGTCCAAGCTTAGAAGTTAATGAATGTAACAGAATTGCCCAGTGGCTCAAAAACTACTTACTAAGTGAAGTGACAAACTAATCCATGGATGCTACTGAAATTATAACAATGAATAACACATGCACTCTGCCCCTGAGAAATCTGTTCACAGATGACACACAAATGTTAACAGAACCTTATAATTAGAGTCACCATGTAATGCATTACTGGGATGCAAACTGGGATGTAATGCAAACTGCAACGTAATGCAAACTGCAACGTAATGCAAACTGCAATGTAATGCAAACCGCAACATAATGCAAACCGCAACGTAATGCAAACAACTGGGATGCTTTGAGAGGAAAAGATGTTACTGCTATCATTTTTCGGGGCACATGTGCATAAAGCTGAGCTAGACGGATATGAGCTGTTTTTATTCACAGCCTCTGACACCAAATCGGTGGGGTTTTTCCACACTAACAACCAGTTCTCCAGTTCTCTAGATGCTGCTAGCTTGATGTCCTACAATTCAGTTCAATTCTGATACTGACTACCTGGAATTAGCATCAGACCCCAGAGTGTTAAGAGCTTAATTCCCCAAGACTTTCCTCCCCTCAGATGCCAGTTTCCAGTCTTGAGTCTCATGGGTACCCACAACTTGCCTACAAAGTCAGGGGTTCCCACAGGCTTTCCCTTTCAGGTTTGCTAATCTAAAATGGCTCATAAAACTCAAGAAGCCACTTGATTTACGATCATGGGTTTACTACAAAGGTTACAAATCATGAAGCGTTACATAGGTCTTGAGATCTTGAAGGGTCCTGAGCACAGGAGCTTTTGACCCCATGGAGTTGGGGTGTGCCACCCCCACCATGTGGATTTGTTTACCAACTACCAATCTTTCTGAACTCTGTCATTAAAGAGGTTGAATCACATCGGAATGATTGATTGAATCATCAGCCATTAGTCATTATCCAAGTCTCAAGCCTCTCTCCCCTCTCTGGATGTTGGTGAGGTGGCGGAGTGGGGACTGAAAATTCCATATTCCAGAGATCCCAGGAGTCTTAGGAGCTGTGTGTACTAATCACACCTGGGTAAACTGAAATAGAAATCAATGGTGGCTTCTAAGACTGGCCAGAGCAGACTTAGACTTCTCAAAGTGTAGTCCTTGGTCCAGCATCAGCAATAGCAACTGAGCCTTTGTTAGAAATGCAAATTCTAAGACCCAGCCACAGACCTGCTGCAGCTAAAATCTAGAAGCAGAGCCTGGCACTCCGTATTTTAATGAATGAGCCCTTCCAGGGTGCCCTGATACCAACTCAAGCTTGAGAACCGGTGAGCCAAGGAATCTAGAGAAGCAGGTGTTTGAGTCTGATTGAAAGGGATGAGAAGAAACCTGCCGGGGAAGCCCAGAGGCATGGCTGTAGAGGACAGCACTCCAGGTGGAGAGAACAGCAGGTGGATGGTCCTGGGGAGTCAGAGGACATAGGAGAGGTTGCAGGGCAGGGTCACAGCATCACAGGGCTAGAAGGGCAAGGCTGGAAAGTCCGGAGCTTAAACACAGAAAAAATGGGCTTTTAATCTGGGAGTGGCAGGAATGTGTGCATGTGTATGTATATTTTTAAAAGGAAATGCCATTTTTAAAAGGACATTCATTTGCTGGAAAACAGAAGCTGATGCAGAACAGAGTGCTGCCCTTCCCTACTGAGGGCAGGAGCCATTGTGAGGCCTTGACTATGAGGTATTTGGGGCACATTATTGCCCACCCCTCAGTACCTGTGTCTGTGCTGGGTGTGACGTGGTGGCTTACAGAGCTGGTCCACTACTATCGCAGAGACACTGACAGCAATAAGTTTCTGGGACATCACTTCCTTTCACAGTGACTTCCACTGTGCAGCCATTTGGGTCATCGTGCACAGCCACTGTGAATCCTGTACACACCTGTGCATGTCTCTGGCCCGCTGAGTCCCACCTGAGCTGTAACTGAGCCTTGTCCAGCATCACTGATGCAGGATCCTGTGACCACTCAGGCTTCTGGAGACTCCACTTCTGCTCTCATCTCCAACACAAGGACACATCTGTTGAATCGAGGTTCAGGCAGCTGAGCATCATAATTCTAGAAGTCCACCCTGTTTACTGTAAAAAGTATCTGAGACAAGTCTCAACCAATTGAGTTTATTTTGCCAAAGTTAAGGATAGGCCAGGAGAAAGGAATACAGAATCCCAGAAACACAGTCTGTGGTTTGTGTCTTTCTCCAAAGATGATTTATTTTGAGAGCTTCAATATTTAAAGGGGAGAAGTGGGCTGGAGGGGAAAGAGTAGGGTTATGGTCCCACTACTGAATCCACAGTTTGTGAGGGAAAAGGAGCAGGCAGGGAATCATCAATTGAGTAGTCATCTCACTCAGTAAATCAGCACTGTACACGAGACAAGGTGAACATGCAGTAGCTACCAGTGGGGATGTTTAACCTTGTATCTGCAGCTTTCTTGTTAGGAACAAAAGGAAAGACAGCTTTTTGCATGACTCAACTTTCAGCTTCATTTTTCCTTTTGGTGTAGTGAATTGGAATCCTGAGTTTTTGTTTTCTTTTAGCATTACTCTTACCCTGCTGTGTCGTCTCCTTTCAAAGGCTGCCCTGAGCAGCTCCCTCCCACAACCTCCACTACACCTGCCTGGGGAGACTTTGGACACTCAAAGGCCAATCCCAAATCCATCTTTGATTTTCCTAAATTGATCTTTTAGAACAGATGTTGAAGCTACAGACTTGAGCAGCTCCCTCCCACAACCTCCACTACACCTGCCTGGGGAGACTTTGGACACTCAAAGGCCAATCCCAAATCCATCTTTGATTTTCCTAAATTGATCTTTTAGAACAGATGTTGAAGCTACAGACTTACCAGAGTGCTGGAAATATTTACTTGTATTGCCTTTCTGTTGTCCCAAGGGATCGAGGTCCATCTTCAATGGACGCCTCCTTGGCCCTCTTGCTTTTAGTCTATAGTGGTTTAAATCTTGTTCTTTCATAGAAATATTCTTCTGCAAGAGGCTCAATATGTTAAAATAATTTTCTTACATTTCTAGAATTTAAATCTTGTTCTTTCATAGAAATATTCTTCTTCAAGAGGCTCAATATGTTAAAATAATTTTCTTACATTTCTAGAGTATGTATCAAAGTCATTTTTAAATAACCTATTCCTAATCAGAGATCACTAAAATCAGAGAAATAATTGCAAAATTCACCTTAAGGGAGCACCATGTGGAAACCACTTACCTGGGTTAAATATATAATTCTGCCAAGTTAGCAGAGAGATGACTGGTTTTACCAAACTGTGAGGATACTATGTAACCACTCTTTCTGCTTTATCAACACTCAAAGGGCTAAACCTCAGGAAATGGGTGGTTTGGGGCTTAGAGCCATGAGCTCCTACAGTGGCTCCTGCTTTGGAACTTAGGAGAGCTGCCCTCCTCTTTACACTTGAGAAAACTGATACTGTACGGAGTGTAACTTTCCCTTCTGAATGGCCCCACTCCTTTTAACTAAGCAGTCCCAAAATGTCAAACTTGTTTTCAATGTATATTTTAGAGACTTTCAGTTTTCCTTAAGTCAGGAAGGGTTTGACTTCTGTGGAACTGGCATGAGAGATTTTTGTGCCTTGTGTCTACAGTCTGCTCCTTTGCTCCTCTGAGACAATCTCTTTGTTGTATTTCCTTATGAGCAAACTCTGAGTTGTCTGAGTCCATCTGAGTTGTACACGGCTTGGGCTGCAGAGGAATGAGACCAGGTGTTCCACCCAATCCACAGGACTTCTTCATCAGTATTTCCAAGGGGAGTGATAAAATCACTTTTAGATCTGAATATATTTTGTGGTAATTTTAAATCAACACTAGTTTGGTTCTATTTATTTTTTCCCCTACTGCATCAACTCGTTTGAGACAGGGTTTCCCTCTGTCATACAGGCTGGAGTGCAGTGAAGTGCCATTTCGTCTCACTGCATCCTCTGCCTTCCAGGCTCAAGTGATCTCCTCTCAGCCTCCTGAGTACCTAGGACTACAGGTGCATGCCACCATGCCTGGCTAGTCTTTGTATTTTTTGTAGAGATGGGGTTTTGCCACATTGCTCAGGCTGGTCTCAAACTCCTGGACTCAAGCGATTCACGTGCCTAAGCCTGTCAAAGTGCTGGGATTACAGGTGTGAGCCACCATGCCTGGTGCTGCATTTACTCTTTAATATCATTCCTCAAAGTGTCTTTTAGTTATAGCCTCTTTTTTTTTTTTTTTTTTTTTTTGGTCAGTCTTTCTCTGCCACCAGGCTGGAGTGCAGTGGCATGATCTCTGCTCACTGCAACCTCCAACTACCTGGTTCCAGTGATTCTCCTGCCTCAGTCTCCTGATAGCTGGGAATACAGGCACGTGCCACCACGCCCAGCTAATTTTTGTATTTTTAGTAGAGACGGAGTTTCACCATGTTGGCCAGGATGGCCTCGATCCCCTCTCTTCGTGATCCACCCGCCTCAGCCGCCCAAAGTGTCTCTTTTTTATTGTGGCAAAGTATATGTAAAATTTGCTATTTTCACCATTTTTGAATGTACATTTTAGTACTATTAAGTACATTCACATTGTTGTACAACCATCACCACCATTGTCTCCAGAACTTTTTCATCTTCTCAAATGGAAACTTTCTGTCCATTAGACATTAGCTCCCAATTCCCTCTCCTCCAAGACCCTGGCCAGCATCATTCTACTTTCTATCTCAATGAATTGACTATTCCTGGTACCTCACTTAAGTTAAAGTCCCTTTGGGATAAATTTAATTAATTGAAATATTGAACAAATATAGGAATGTTCACAAAGTCTTAAATAGATAGAGGCTGAGAATCAAACAAACTTCCATTTCCATTGACTTCCTTCTATACAACACCTAAGTCAGGATTTTGTTAAACTTAGCCTTTCAGATTTAGCTCTGTGAATTCTCTGGTGACAAACTGCTTGTTATTTTGTTGTCTATGTTTCCTGCTGATTTATTTCTGTTTCTTCTTGTCATCTCAAATGGAAATGTGGAACAGGTGTATTTAATATTGGTGTTTCTGCTGAAAATCCACCAGTGTTTTCAACTATGGAAAGAGTAGAAAAGAAACAGGTAAATTTCAGCAAATGTATGATGACATCAATCGCAAAACAAATGTTGACTTTAAAGATGTAAATATAAAAATATGGAGGGAAAATATGTGTATCTTAGAATGAATGAAATTCACGAATTACAGCTTATGAAGACAGATCAGAAAAGTGGAATATTAATAGTTGGCCAGTTGGTCATTAACACAAAGACATGCCAGTATGGCTAAGATTTTTTGAAAGAGATTTTATTAGCTCATCATCTGCCTTTTACTGTGGGGCATGCATGTGAGTCTTTATTCTACATTTCATCCTTTCCTACAGGACAGATGACGGTGAGAGAGGGCTGCTACAGAGACCTGAAGTTTCAAGTAAATACGTCCTTCTGCAATCCCAAGACCCGACCTGTCACGGGGCTGGTGCCTTGCAAAGTATCCGCCTGTCCTCCCAGGTAAGAAGCATCGTGTTCATCAAAGCAGGTTTCCCAGTTTGCAGATGTGCTCAGCGAGTCTTGCAGCTCCTGATTTCGAGAGAGAAGTGCTGATTGCCATCATGTCACTCATAACAGTGGAGAAGCAAAGGGGACAAGAGCTGCCTGGACAAGGGACCTAGAGAGTGTGTTTAGGCGGGAAGTGGTCTGGAAATTCTTGTGACTGTAAGTGGACATTCTTAGAATGGCGTCCTGTTTGTTGTATTTGTGCTTTAATTGGTTGCAGGCTGGCAGGAGTGATAACACGCTATGGTGATAATGATGCATTCTCTCTTAGCCTGCTGTCCTGTCCACTAGTGTGTGCTTTTCTTGCCGAGTGAAACTTGCTGGAAGAACCCATCACAAGGCCTGCCAGTGGGGAAGGGACCCTGAATTCCTCAGTGCCTTGCAAACATACAGGTGTGAGGGCTGGAGCCACAGAAAGCCAGGGCTCTTGTCATCCACTCTACCCTCACTGCTACTGACCCTAGGAGTTCCTAAACCCAAGCTCGGGTTCTCAGAGGCAGGAGGTGGGGAAGCGCCCCTTGAAGCAGCCATGGTCCTGCTGCACTGTCAGGAGCCATCACGTCTGGGCAAAGTCTTCATCCCTCTGGTCTTCACTTTCTTCATCGTTACGTGGGACATGTCACAGAAGGTTGTGAAAACCAAGGCAGGATTTTTCTCAGGCTCTTTGCTGGACTCCCAGCAGGGGTGCCTCTCTACTTGGCCTCCTGAACTCAGCCCCTTGTGGGAGGGAGCATGTGAGCAAATGAGTACAGGATCCAGCTGGTCACTCTGAAGACACAGGAACAAGCACCACGCAGAGCCCGCAGCCAGACCAGGCTTGTTGCCTGGAGGGGAACACAGTGGTATCCAGGCAAGGGTGCCCGTGACCCCAAATCCCCAGAGGGGGTGTTAATGTGCTAATTAGCTCTTTTAGTTCCATCATCCACAGCCCAATGGACGGAGGTGTGTTAGCAGCTCAGTCAGCCCCTGACCCTGTAGTGTGGGGCAGCTGCCCTCCACCAGCGGGGGCAAAGGGCCAGCCTTTCTGGTACCCACGTTCAGTGGGCCCCAAGCTCTTGTCCAGCATCCAAGAAGAATGAGGTCATGCTTGACCACTGAAGGATGGTGAGGGCGGAGAATTTGATCAAGCGATAAAAATAGCTCTCAGCAGAGAGGGTAGCTGGAGAGGGGATGAGAATGGCAGGACATCTTCTCCCCCAAGTCAGGCCATCTCCCCTCTACCAACTGAGCCTGGGGTCTTTAGAGGCACAGGATGGGGGCAGGCCAAGCCATATGTACTATTGGAAAGGGCAACATTTGATTGCTTAAAAGGCATTATTGAGAAAGAACCAATCGGAAGAGAGCAGGCAAACAGGAATGGAAGTTCTCGCTCTGGTCTGTGGGTTTCAGGTTGCTTTTGGCTTGAAGCTGGGGTTTCACAGGGGACCTGCCCCTGTCTGCCTAGGATTTCTCTGCCTCCTGCCTCTATTAAAAACCACCTGAGATCACATATTTACAGAATGAAATTCTAACTCCAACTAGATCTTTCAAATAGCTCAAGGCACTGAAAGACTTAATACAAGATAATCTAATACATTTTGATAAAGATCCACAGTAGCTGGCAAATGGGTCCCAAGTTTGCTGAACTGTGCCTCAAAAGCATGAAGCTGGGTACTCTCCCTGAGGCAGTAAAATACAGGAAGTTGGGAGGCACTGTCTCCTTTTGGATGTGTTACCTCTGGTCTCTCTCTCTCAGTAAAGGGAAGGAGGTCAATTACCAACATTTGAAGGGCCAGCACCCCTCTTGCAATCACAGTAAGGAGGACACCTCCCTGGGAAGATCTTGTCCTCTGAGCACACCTGCCCCTGATGTGATCGGGGACCTGTCACCTTATAAAGCCACCAGCCCTGCCTCAGCCACGTTTCCTGAACCACCACTTCCCACGATCTGCTATCGAGAGAGATGCAGTCGGAATTTACACAAGAAGTTAAGTGCTTAAGATGCCGCACACTGAGGCATGGGACACCCTCTGAGGGACTCTTCCCAGTGTCAGCCAGGGCCTGTGGAGTTGATGCACACACACGACGATGCTCCACGGCCCTCAGCTGTCCCTGAGCCAACCCTGTGGGCCACTGCAGGAGAGCTGGCTGCTGGCCTTTCCCACCCAGACAGGCCTCCAGCCTGTGCTGAGCTCCATGACAAGAGCACAGCTCGCTCACCAGGGGCTCCCTCTGTGCCTGGAATGACACACCAAATACAGACACACCCGCATCGTTTAGGAAATAAACCCCATGGCTGGCTGAGGCAGTATGTAGCATGGCACCGTTGTCGGCAAAAGTGACTTTCCTGTCCGAAGGAAACGGAGGCCCCTTGCTGAGTTGTGTCAAAGACAAACAAAGCCAAACACTAGGTAAGGTGGTCAGAACAGATTTTAGTCAGTGATCCCTGCTGCAATAGGGAAAAGATTGTGGCCTGAAGTGAACTACCTTCGATCAGCACAGAGGGACTGGGCATTTTACAGGGAGAATAGAAGAGGGGGGAGGGGCCGAACTAGGGCGAGTTGGGGAGGTGAAGAACTGGAAAAAGCATGAAGAAGGGTTGGTCCTTGTGAAATCTATCTCAGTTTGTCAACTGGCGATCATAGAAGTGAGGCTCCCACCTTCCCACAGAGACTGGGAGACAGGGGTCCTATCTTCGGGTGTCAGCCAGAACAAACAGGAAATTCTTTGGGAAGCCTTGAGATTTCTCAGACAGGCACTTTAAGAGGGGCTGGGGTTATCTTAGGGATGTAGCCTTGAGCTGTTAGAAACCATGTTGATGTTTGATCGTGACTTTATAAGCCAAGGTGAGGCCTTGTGGTGAAGCGGGCTCAGAGGAACCTGGCTAGAGTTTGGCCAAGGACAGAGCATTGTTAACTGCTGCACCAACTTGACCTCACACCCCCTGCTCCCCGGACAGTGGGGTCTGCTTGTGTTCCAGTTGGTGTTGACATCACTGTGACCTTGATTGCAGGTCCTTGCCTTGCCATATGGAAGTTGGGAGCATCACTTCCTATGCTGAATTCCTCTTTCCATACTGTGTTTAGTCCAGGTTTGTTAAGGGAGAAGCATCTGTGGTCCCTCAACGCACCTAGTTACCAGTGCTGTGAAGTGGGGAAACCACTAAATTAGGCTTAAAGAAGTGTGTGTGTGTGTGTGTGTGTGTGTGTGTGTGTGTGAGACTTTCACATGCAGGAGAGACTAGGGTTACTAGTTCCATGTGGAAATAAATCCATCAGGATGTTAAATCTCAGGATAATTGGAAATGTTGAGTGCTTGCATGCTATTTCTCAAGCTAGTCGTGTTAGTGGATCAAGCATACCCTTGCAGTCTAGTCGGCCCTGGTCTACTCTGTGAAGCCCATCTAGAGAGAATGCTAGAGAAAACTCACCCCAACACAGGAACAAGCTACCAATGTCTGGGCTCCTAATTGTGTGCTTTGAGGTATCATATAATTCAGATAGGAAGTGATAGTTGGGACACCCCTGAAGAGGCCCCTTTGCATCTGCAAACCCCACAGGACAAGGCATAGAAAGCAGGAGAGCTGGTGGCCCCAGGGCAGCAGAGAGAAGCAAAAGCAACGGCAGATGGGAGCAACTACATCCTTTCCCTAGGACGGACCTCCGCCCTACCGCATGGGGAGAATGCTGGCAGCTGCTTCAGTGCTTTCTTGGAAAGAGCAAAAGAGTTTATTTAAATCATGGTTGCCCCTTGTTGCAATCTGCTTGTTGGTTGTTTGTTTTCTTTCTTGCCACCTCCCCCATACTGCCCAAAGGGACGTCCTCCTTGACACTCACTGCAAGAGGTAACCTGGGATTTTGGGGCTGGCCCCAGTGAGAAGGGAGCTTTCCTCCTCCTGGTGTTACCCAGACTTCTTCTTCAACCCAACCTCAGGTAGAACATGCTCAACGATTATGTGGCTCTTGTTTACTGTCACTCTTAGTGGTTTGCTGTTTCTATATTGTCTCACCCTATTTTAAATCTGTCAAAACGTCGCTTTCCAAGCGAGACTGTAATACGATTATTGAATTTCAATAATGGAAATCTAAGCAGCCTTATGTGGTCAGGCAAAATTGCCCTTACCACCAACCATTATCCAAGAATGACATCCTCACCTCTTGTATTCATTTAGATAAATCTTTGTTCCTGGTGGAGAATTTTCATACTAACTATGTGGAAAAAATCTCTGGAATTGAAATGGGAGGAACTCCCTTTTCCCCATCACAAGCTGTGCGATGAGGGCGTGACTCACTTCTTTGGTGGCCCGCTGCTCAAACCTCTAGGGGGAGCAGGCAGATGGGCAGGCTGTGGGGCTCCGACCCCATAGCAATGTCTAAGGGTGAATGTTTACAGCTCCTGAACTCCCAGTGGGCATGTGTTACAGTGTGCTCTTCTAATTTTGCCATCCCTAGGCAGCTTGTGTTAATCAGCTCAATTAGACTCTCTGCCTTATCCCAAGGACAGAAGGCTTTCTGTATCCTGGGTTATCGCCTTGGTGTGCTGGAAAAATTGGATCACACGTGGGCTTGGAGAATGAGTACAAGGTTTTATTGAGTGGAGGTAGCTCTCAGCGAGGTGAATGGGGAGCCAGAAAGGGGATGGAATGGGAAAGTGGTCTTTCCCCTGGAGTTGGGCTGCTCCATGGCTGAGTTCTCCTCCGACCATCCCAGACAAACTCTGGTTGATGGCCTGCCGGCATCTGCTGGTGCATCTGCAGCGTGCCCCTCCGCCGATGTGTTTCTCTCGATGTCCAACCGCTTGTGTGTTCTTCCACCAATATGTTTCGCTCGACGTCCAGCCGCTTGTCTGTGTGCTGGCTAGGGTCTCAGGGATTTTGTAGGCACAGGATGGGGGCATGGTGGGCCAGGCTGGTCTTGGAAAATGCAACATTTGGGCATGAAAACAGAAATGCCTGTCCTCACCTAGGTCCATGGGCACAGGCCCGAGAGTGGAGCCCTCACCAGGGATGCCCCCTTCTCCTCCCAGCACTTCCCTGCCCCACTCCCATATCAGAATCAGATCTTTGCTTTGTCCACTGACACATCCCAAGGGATGAGAATCGTGCCTGGCTCACGTGGGACCTTAATAGGTGTTCGTAGGAGATGTGGATGAACCATGGTCCCATTAGGCCAGGAAGAGACACTTTAGGCTTGTGGTGTGGCCTTGGGGAAGTGGCTGCACCTGTTTATGCCTCAGTTTGCCCGGCTGTGAGATGACAAAAAGAAAATGTGTGCAGTCACATCCCAAGATTAGAAGCTCTGTGACCCCACTCTCCCTTGGGGCTGTTCTGTAGAGAAGCTTGACAGATCCTGTCTGGATTGCCACCATTGAGAAATAGGCACTACTCAGACTCACAAATCTTCTGGAATCAACTGTTCCTTAATACATCTAAACCACATTTGTATGTTCCCACGTATCTCCCATGTAAAGTATCTGCCTCACGTCACCCTCCTTCAGGAGCTCCCCTGGGAAGACCCCAAGATAGGAGCATTTTTGGTATCCTTGACTCACCATAGCACTGCAGACGAAGGTCTCATCAGACACTCGGTCACCACAGCTACTGCAACTGCGACTGCTACTGCTGTGGTCAGCTTGTCAACACTAAATCCACCTGTGGGATCCTTCCAACGCACCTACCTCTCTGTTCCTTGACTGTCCACTCAAATGGCCTCCCCTGATTCAGTCTCTCACTCCTGCTATCAACAATAACTGCCCAGAGGTATCCCTCAAGGTCCATTTCTCCTTCCCATCTTTGTTAATAGAAGCCACTGCCCCATACACTGCATACACCCACATGCACAGGGATCCCGACTGGACACTGTTTCTGTCCTCCCAGGCTGAGGTCTGGCCCGTGGGATGTGAGCCTGTGCCATCCATGCTGAGCCCTCAAGAGGCAGCTGCTCCTTCCTCGTTCTCTGTCCACCTCTGTGGCTGCAGCAGGGCCTGGCCTTAGTGAACAGCTGCAGCCCTTCAGGCAGGGGTCACCTCCTAGGGGAGTAGAGGGCCAAGATGGAGGTAGTTGAGCCTGCTGACCTGGAGAAGGACTGTGCTCCCCCACCCCACAACTGCCCACCAGCTCAGACTCGCACAAAGGGAACCGCTCCCTCCCTTGTTAAGCCATGCCTGCTGTGTCTAGTTGGTGCAGCTCAGCCACATTCTGAGCTCATACACACCTCACCTGTGACCTCTCGGTCCTTAACATCCCTCTCCAGACAGGCCATGCCTCTTGTCATGCAGCTCCTATGCTTCAAGATCCACACTGAAGTTGTCCTTCTGTCTCACTGCATGGCTGATCTTCCCACCGCTCACTGCCCAGGACCCCGGAGCCCCCACCCAGGCCAGAATCCATGGCAGTGCTGGAACCCTCCCCTCACCAGTACCTAAGCTGCCTTGCTTCACCCTCACTCCCCTATACTACCCTGGTCACCTCAGCCTGGATACCCCCAACTCTTGACCCACTCTGCACATGGAGCTCAGCAGTAAATGCTACCCTCAAAATCCCATGTTATCACTCTAAAAGTGTGGTCACCCAAGGATGGTACACAGTCCTTACACCTGCCCCTGGGTCATTTGCTCCCCACCTCCCAGGACATTGGGTTCACATCACCTGCAATCTCCTCCATCTCCCTGCCCCACACTCTCCACCTGGGGACCTCAGACTAAAGAGAAGGAAACAATGACCAGCTCTTCCTCTTGCCAGAATCTCCCTGTGCCTCCAACCCCGCTGCTCTGCCCTCCCTCCCATCACAAAGGGCAGATGGTCCCAAGCCTCTAGAGGAGCCTTCGGAAGTTACTATTTTTTCCATATAAGTGACCCATTTCACCCTGTGGTTCCTATTGTTTTTCTGGCTGGGCCTCCTCTGCCTCCGCCTCTCTATGCTTGATCTTTCTGGTATTGAGAGATTCAGAGCCAAAGACATCCCTGTGTTCTGCTGTGTCCTATCTTCTACACTTGACCTTTCAAACACGGTTGAGCACACACATGCTGTCAAGAGCACTGTGTGCTGGAAGAAAAGGTGCAGTTCAGCAGGAGAGGGCCAGTCTAGGGGAAGCTGGAACTGATGTATCTGACAGCAAGTAGAAACATGAGACTGAGGCTGTCCCAAATCCACTTCAGTCAACCCTGGAGCCCTCCATCTGATGGCACCCTTTGACATGTGGACCTCATATTTTGGAATGTTCATATTGCCCTCTGAAAGGGGAAACTTTGAGACAATACAGAAGCCTCTCTGTGAACCAATGCCATGCTTTCCTGTCTGGGAAAATCTTAAGGAGAACCAAGTGCATCTCCCCGTCCATCGCCCACAAATAGCCAGGGCCTGATCGCACGTGGGGCTTAGTAAATTTCTGTCTCACAGGAGAAACAAGATCTCCAGGCTCCCTTCCCACAACTCTCCTGCACTGGAATTCTTTCTATGGAGTGGCCTGGTTGGCAGGGGTTATGTCCATGGGCCAGAGTCAGACAAAGGCGCTGGGTGGCATTGCACCTTGTTAAAGGTGCAGCCGTGACACTGCCTGCCTCCCTGGGCTTGACCCTGCCTTCCCCACTTCAGGCATGATCCAGGTCTTCTGTCTCCTAGGATAAGGTGAGGATTCCACGTAAACGCTCTCAGGTGTGATAAATACTCACTAAATCTTGGCTATGATTATTGTTGCTGTAAAAGAAGAAAGAAATTCACAACAGTTATGTATTTAGTCTATAAAGCAAAACTATCCTCAGTAAAAACACAGAATAATGGACCTACATGGCGTATATCAACCCTTGGGGATTGTTGTTTCATTGTATTATTTTAACAATTGAGTTGGGAACATAGATTTTAATTTAAAATGTTGCTTTACTTTTCTTCTGAAATGCAAAATATATTTCTATTATGTCCTTGATACTAACAATTTTTTGTTCCTGATTAAATGGTCAGGAAACCCATGTTCCATTTCTCTGAGGATGGAGTGTGCATCTTCCTTACTGAATTCTGTCTCCCTGCGAGGCTTCCCTGGCCTCTAGGCTGCAGGTGCTCTGAGCTGTGTCCTCAGCAGCCTGGCAAAGCTGGAGCCACAGCCCCGAGGGAATAAGCCGCGCTCTCCTTCCCCACAGTTTGTGCTCTGTCTGACACTAAGTGGGGCTCAGTGGGGTGTGATCTGGTGTTTCACGTTCACCTTGAAGGAGGGTCCCACAGGGATTGAGGGGTGGAACCTGTAAAACATCTTAATCCACAGCCTTCTCACTTTTAACTTAAATGAAAAAGGAAACCTGCTGTGCTGGCTGGAGCCCCAGCCTCCTCCTCAGCACCCAGAGGTCATCCTGCAGCCTCGCGGGCTCCTGCAATTGCATTGCCAGATGGGATCCCCTAAATCATAAATCTCTGCAGGGGGTAGGGTGTTGGGTGTCTAGAAGTCTTCTTGCTGGAGATTCTCTTAAAATGGCTGTGCAGCCTCGGCCAGCAGGAGTATCCTGGAGAAATAACAGGCATCAGCAATTCCCAGCTGCTCCTCCAGGACGGGGGGAGCTGCACAGCCTCTGGCTCCCGCTTCTCCCGCTCCTCCCTCACACGGAGCCTCCTCCCTGCGCGGGCGCTGCCCAGATGAGCAGCCTATGGCCCTCCCACGGCTGCCCCGCCTCCATCTGCATTCTAGCATGAATCAGGCCTTTTTATCACTTGCTTTTGAAACATGGATGATAAATCACACAAATATTTATTCCCTTTATACTTCTCAGTTTATCTAAATGGAGTAGCTCTCCGGGTCATTCATCTTAACTCTCGTTTTCGAAGCATTAACACTAATCACACACCTTCCTGGACAGGGGATTGAAGATACAAGAGGAAATGCTTTCCAGATGGTAAATGGAGACTTCCCCTCTGTTTTCAGGACTCTTCTAGGGACGCCAAGTAAGAGTCTAGATAACGCCGAGTAAGAGTCCGGATCACATATCATGATCAAATGCTTTGTTTTCTCTGTAGCCCTGTCTCCACTTGATATTTGGATGGCTTATTCTTCTTGCTTATACAAACCCATTAGTGGAATAATTCCTTTTACAACCAAGATACGTGGATCCGTAGCTCTGCCTGCTGGTTGCACACTCTAGAAATGAAAGATAAGGCTCAGCAGGGCAGCTTTATTTCCACTGCTCTCCGATAGAAACATTTGCAATGAAAAGGGGGGAGCAATTTCCTTTTCTGTAGTTTCTTATCTCTTTTTGATCTGAGGCTGTGAAAATACTAATCACCCAGTAATGCACAGGTTACCAAGGGAATGAAAAGAAACCTGGTTGCTTAGGTGGTGTTTGTATAGGAGAGGGTTTTGCTCACAGGAATGCTGGAGAAGTGAACATCTCGGTTCATTTAATTATCTAAGTAGCTGAGCGTTCCCAAGCAGCAGGATGGGCTTCCTGGGAGTGAGACCCGCGCAGCCCCCAGGGCTGCCTGCTCGGAGGAGCGTCCTGTGTAGCTTTATTCTCGGCTATTGCTGATGTGAAATTCCAAAGGATTTTTTTTTTTTTTTTTTTTGAGATGGAGTCTTGCTCTGTCACCCAGGCTGGAGTGCAGTGGCACAATCTCAGCTCACTGCAAGCTCCGCCTCCCGGGTTCACGCCATTCTCCTGCCTCAGCCTCCCGAGTAGCTGGGACTACAGGCGCCTGCCACTAAGCCCGGCTAATTTTTTTTGTATTTTTAGTAGAGACGGGGTTTCACCGTGTTAGCCAGGATGGTCTCGATCTCCTGACCTCGTGATCTGCCCGCCTCGGCCTCCCAAAGTGCTGGGATTACAGGCGTGAGCCACTGCGCCCGGCCCCAAAGGATTTTTAACAAGGGGCTTGGCACATTTGTTTTGCACTGGGGCCCATGAATGGCACGGCCAGGGTGGCAGGCAGCCCCGCTTCTGGGTCAACATGGCTTTCTGGAATATTTGGGGATTGTATTAGAATGCTTGGCGTTTTAGCAAGTCTACTACGCATTCATTACTTGAGTTCAAGAAGCCGTTCTATACTGTTGTCAGATCATGGGTGTGAGCCTCAAAGGTCCGCCGGCAGTGGTTCTCTGCTGTTACTTTCTTTGTGCTTCTGGAATGAGAGCCGGTTTTACTCAACTTTGGAGTACTTGCAGGGGGAGGAAGTACCGTGAGGGGCCCTTCCAGAGTCATTAGAGCTTTGTTCTGTAAATCCCAAGGCTTCCCCGCTCTGCTGGGAGAGAGCCCAGTGGGGTGGACACGGGACTATGTGTCTCACCCACAAAAGCCACCGTGCTGAGGCCCACCTGATCGTCTTTGAGTACCTTTTTGCCCTCCACTGTGCCCTTTGCAAAGACATCTAACCAATCTCAGTCTAATCAGGGAAACCAGAAGTGCTATGGCCCCTCCAGAATGAGTGCTGGGCCTGGCACAGTGGCTCACGCCTGTAATCCCAGCACTTTGGGGCAAGTGGATGACTTGAGCTCAGGAGTTCGAGACCAGCCTGCCTGGGCAACATGGCGAAACCTCAGCTCTACCAAAACACAAAAAAAATTAGCTGATAATTAGCTGATGTGGTGGCACACGCCTGTGCTCTCAACTACTTGGGAGGGAGAGGTGGGAGGATCACTTGAGCCCAGGAGGCAGAGGTTGCACTGATGGCACCACTGCACTCCAGCCTGAGCCACAGAGTGAAAACCTGCCTCAATAAATAAATAGATATATAAAATAAAAGATAAACACTGTTAGGGAGCTGTTCAGCTACAGTGTGACGTCACCAGGTCAGGTAGGAATGCCGTGGCTTGAAACTGTCTGATTAATGTGCTGATTCTGAGATATAAAAGATGACACCTTACTGTATCTCCCCTGGGGAAAATGTGACTTCACACCAAAACAATGAGCTTGAAATGTATTTAAGCAGGTACAGACATTGGCCTGCATACATCTCTAATGAAAGTCAAGTGATAACTGTAGACAAACACAATAAACCATAAGCCAGACTAACTGGACTTACTTCATGGAACGCTGAAAAGGAACATAGAAACCATTGCAGAAGCAGTGGGGATACAACATTAACTTTCTGAATTTGAGTGTGTCATTGTACATCTAGAAATCTGCCTTAAGTAGTTCTGTGAGGTATTTTGTACTTTGAGTTTTTATATTTTCTTTGCTTGATTTTCATTGTGTTGTATGTGTATGTGTTTTGTTTTATTTACTTACTTATTTTTAAAGACCTTTTTTTCCAGCAGCTTTAGCTTCATTTCACAGTAACATTAAGCAGAAGGTAGAGCGTTCCCATATATTTCCTAGGCCCACACTCATCCACCCTTCCCCACCATTAGCATTCCCCACCGGAGTGCTCCATTTGTTAAAATTTATGAACCCAGGTGGACACATCCCTATCACCGAAGTCCATAGTTTACATGGGCGCTCACTCTTAGTGTCATACGTGCTGTGGGTCTGGACAAACGTATTCTGACATCAATCCACCATGATAGTATAATACAGGGGAGCTTCACTGCCCTGCAGATCCTCCGTGCTCTGCCTGTTCATCCTCCCTCCCCACCAACCCCTGGCAACCACTGCCCTATTTACTGTCTCCACAGTGTTGCCTTTTCCAGAATGTCATATAGTTGGAATCATACAGCATGTAACCTCTTCAGATTGGCTTCTTTCACTTAGTCACATGCATGTAAGTTTCCTCCACGTCTTTTTGTAGCTCATTTTTTCTTAGCATTGGATAACATTTTATTGTCTGGATGCACCAGGTTTATTTATCCAGTCACCTGCTTAAGGACATCTTGGTTGCTTTACTTTTAGTACATTTTTAGTATTTTATATGTGTGTGCATGTGTGTATATGTGTATATATATATGCATACATACACAGATATATATATATACACATACACACATATATGTGTATACACACATATATGTATATCATCCATATAAGAAAGGGCAGAAAGATACCTTGTGAACTAAAGAATACTTCTGGTTTTCAGGAAACTTAGCTGGTTATTTAGGTTAAATCATTAAATTTTTCATTTCTGTTTTCTGGGACTCAGTGTGGTTGGCTCTAAAATTCACTGAGATTTCCCACACTCAGCGTAACTGTCCCCTAATAATTAAAACCGTGGCACATGCTTCAAATATTTTGGAATGAGAATGCAAAACAAACTGGTGGATAGATAGAATAGATAGCTTGCATTACAAATCTGTTTATATCGATGTCCATGCAATTACTGCAGATGTACTAATAAGTGCTTCCTGAAATATTTGCTGAAAACTGCAAGCTTCATTCAGAATCAAGGTTCTGGGGTTGGAGGGAAGAACACAATATATTGTTTTTAGATACAATTAGGCACCATTGCTCTATTCTCTGACCCATCAATAATTTAGAATTGTGGTTCTATATTTCCAAATGTATGGAAGCTTCAGGGCACATGTTTTTCTGTTATTTAAAGTGTTCTTATATTGAAATCAAAGGAAGTTTTAAAGTTATCTTATTTTTGGCATTTTTGAGACTTCCTTTATGGCTTAGCAATGGGAGTTTGTTATAAGTATTTCCCGTGAGAATCAAGGAATGTGTTCTGACTAGGGTTATTCATATGACAACTAGATCAAATTCCATAGTTATTTATTTAAATCTGTTATATTCTTATATTTGTCTACTTTCTCTGCTTCTGAGAGAAGTCTATTATGATTGGTTGTTTTTCCATTTTTTCTCTTAGTTTTACTTTACAATTGACTTTAAAATTCCACTTTGTATTGTTAGATAGTTATAGTTTCTGCATAAATTGTTCTTTTGTTATTAAGTAATGACCATCCTTATTTCTAATCTTGCTTTCCAATTTATGATTTATATTGTCTGAAATTAACACTACGGGCACCAGCTCCATTTATTATTATTTTTTTGACCTGGCTTACATTTCTTAATTCTTTTTATTGTTAAATGTCTGTGTCATTAGGTTTACCTATGTCTTTAGTAAATAATATTCTGCTGGATTTTGATTTTATCAAGTGAAGAATCTATTTTTTTTTTTTATAGACAGCGTTTTACTCTGTCACCCAGGCTGGAGTGCAGTGGCGCAATCTCGGCTCACTGCAACCTCCGCCACCCGGGTTCAAGCAATTCTCCTGTCTCAGCCTCCCGAGTAGCTGGGATTACAGGCACGCACCACCATGCCCAGCTAATTTTTATATTTTTAGTAGAGAAGGGGTTTTGCCATGTTGGTCAGGCTAGTCTTGAACTCCTGACCTCAGGTGATCCACCCATCTTGGCCTCCCAAAGTGCTGGGATTACAGGCGTTAGCCACAGTGCCCGGCCAAATCTATCTTTTCTTTTAACATAGCTGAATCTCTTCTTATGGAGTGTGGTTATATTTGGATTTAGGTCCACCAATTTATTGTACGTCTTCTACTTACCATGTCTTCTTTTCTTCATCTTATCGTTTCATGTCTCTGCTCATTTCTAACGAATCTGTAGAATTGTCTTTATTCTCTTCCATTTCTACTACTGCTGGAAGTGATATATTCTTCTATAAGACCACCACTTTCTGATTGAAAATAGATAAGACAGACCCGAGTATAAATTACCGTAACTTGCTAAATATCCAGGATTACTCACACATGATTATCTTAAAACTCTGAGAAATAAGTAATTTATACAAAGAGCTAAGTGAGCTGTGATGAGCTTAAACTGGAGATTAAATCTTTTTGCAGACCCATGATGCAGAGTTCCTAGATTTTCTGTGCACATTCTTCAAGGGGTGTTGGAAAGCAGCAGGCCAAGAGCCAGGCGCTACGCAGCAGACACACTAGCATGGACGGTCTCTGGGGAGGCTGGGCCAGCGAGCAGGAGAGAAGGCATCCCTGACTCACACAGTGGGGCTGCTCGCATTTGGAGTGGGGTCAGCCAGGACTATTGAGCCTAGAAGCAGGACCCAGCACAACTGGCCCCAGAAAGAGAACATCTTCCTCAGAGTATGACCACTAGCCTCATTTTTCTCTTTTTTCTTGCCAAAAACAAGAAACAAAACAAAATGAATGAAAATGCAAAAAAAAAAAAAAATTCTTCATTAACCCTGTGTTTATTAAGAATAAATATGTTTTAGTGTCACGATTTCTTTCAAGATACTCACCGAGGCCTCATTTTCGAGAGCATTGAACTCTGTTAAAGAAAACATGGCAAAATGTTGCAGTCTTTTAAACCATGCTTTGATTCTGAAAAATTGCAGATGCTAAATGTGTTGGACATGAAATTTATGAAGATGTCACTAATTTAGAATTTGTGATTTTCAATGACAGAGTTGGATTGAAATCTCCCCTTATGCTGTCTCCCAGCATAAGGTTTGCTAATGTAATTTAAAAGAACAGTCAAATGTCAGTGGAAGGACAGATGCTTCGGCCACATCACAGAAGAAAACCAGGCTTCCTCCCCATTCACCAAGACAGCTTTTATCAGGGAGATAATATATACTACAGCATGTGTTCAGTTACTCGGCAGATACTTACTGAGTGACAGACAGCCCAACACCTGCCACAGACTACATGGTTTGGAAATGACCCCTGAGCTATAAGGCCAACGTGCTAGAGAGGGGCAGTTGCTCACCAGGCTGACCAGTGAACGCACAGAATCATTTCAAGGTTTGAAATGATTGCAGTCATCATAAAGGAAGACCACAGTCTCCTAGGATGCGTGGGTTTGTCTGGATCCAATGCAAGGCAAGAATCCATGCAAGAATTCCTCTCTCAGCTCCAGCCACCCTCATTGTCCCAGAGTCTGATTATACTTTTACGCCAAATGAAATTCCAATAATTAGGACTTTTTCATTGTTTTGATGCATTTATGATATATTTCCTTAATTTACAAAGACTAAGCTGGGTGTGGTGACTCACACCTGTAATTCTAGCACTGTAGAAGGGTGAGGCCAGAGGATCGCTTGAGGATAGGAGTTTGAAACCAGCCTAGGCAACACAGTGAGACCCCCAACTACACAAATAGTAATAATTTTAAAAATCAGCCAGGTGTGATAGCATGCACCTACAGTCCTAGCTACTCAGGAGGCTGAGGCAGGAGGATTGTTTGCACCTGGGAGGTCAAGGGTGCAGTGAGCTATGATCATGCCACTGTCCTCCAGCCTAAGTAACAGAACAAGACTCTGTCTTAAAAAAAAAAAAAAAAAAAAAAAAGACTAAAGAGAAGAATCTGTTTAAATTGTTAAAATTCAACATTTAAACTAACTTTAGGGTTTTTTTTCTTACATCTATTATTTCAGTGAACTTTTATTACTTAGTCACCACATGAACATTGTTTAAAACATTCATTGTATTGTACTTTAAAGTCATCTATGAGAAGTCACAGCTCCCTGCTCCAGCCACTCACCCATCTGCAACCTCAATGACCCGGTGCCAAGAATTGCAGTGACTTTGGTTCTCTGTTCTGGTATTCTGATATTTGGAAATAACATGCATGATAGCCGTTTTCTATTTATTGATTTTAAAGATTATCCTATTATCCATTGCAGGTGAGGACTTAGCCTTTTTGTGGCACCTTTTATCAGTTTTGTATCAGTCAGCTCTCTTACCACCAAATTCCTGTCCCTCCGTCCTGCTTATGTGATTAGAACCCATGGTTACTCATTGTCATCACTGCTTATTATTGTTGCTAGCTAAGCAGAGCTCCCTGATTCTATCTTCTTTCATGTATAAAATGTTGTTTGTCTAGAAGCTAATGATTGCTTGACTTTTGTTTGCTTAGGTTTGTTATATAAATTCCAAAAGATATATCAAGTTCGTGGATTCATTTAACAAATATAATTGAGTGTCTACTATGTGCCAGGCCCTTGGGACACCTTAGTGAATAGACAGACAAAGCTCCCTGTCCTGGAGGAGCGTGTGTTTAAGTTGGGGGTGACATAGAACCAACAATAGATACAGTGTTTATTTAGACCATATGCTTAGACTTTATGTTTATTTCTATTTTTGTTTATTTATAGATGTTTATAATGTATTTTAAATGATAGCACATTTTAGAAAGTGATAAGTGTCATGGATAAAAATGAAAAAAAAAAGGGGGAAAAAAACAAATAAAAAACCAACCAAACAAAAAAACAAAACGAAGGGAGAAAGGAAGATTAGAATTCTAAAAGAAGGGGGTGCAGGTTGTAGGTAGACTGAATAGAAAGTGCCATTTGAACAAAGGTTAGGAGGAGGTGAGCATGTGAAATATCCACGCTCTATTTCCCCCACACAGGCCAATCTCTCCATCCCTTTTTCCCTGCACTCCTCATTCCCAGTGTTGCCCTCCTTGTTCCAGCCCAGGCCTGTCACCCTCCTGGAGCTTCCTGTGTGTCTCTGCCATGCTGAACACCCTGTTTGTGGCTGCCAGGCATTGTCTGTATGTGGGAAACACAGAAGCCATCTTCTGACTGCCTCTAAGGCTTCTCAGCTAACAAAGAGTTAGAGAACAGGATTCTGGTGTGGAAGTCACTTTCCCCAGGAGTTTTAGCGTAATGTCCTTGTCTCCCATCCACTGTGGCTACTGAGAAGTCCATTGCTCCTCCAATCCCCAGCCCTTCATTTGGAAACTGTCTTTTTTTCATTTTCCTCTTCCCTTTCTGGAAGCTTTAGGGACTTTTACTTATTCCTGGTCTCTTATGTGCTTTAATGGCTTTGTATTTTCACTCATTTGCTGAGTCCACAGTGGTTCCTTTCAATTTGGGGAAAAAAGATTTTACTAATACTCTCCTTCATTTGTTTATACTCTTGCCTTCTGAACTCTAACACAGTAGACGAATGTTATGATGTTCTTGTGTTTTCTTTTCAGATGTCCATCTCTTTGTCTTTTTGTCTTGGAAGTTTTTTTGAGTTTTATCTTCCAGGTTTTCTGCTTTTTGTTTTGCTTTTGTTCGTTTGCTTCTTTTATACCTGATTATCCTCCTTTATATTTTCAAATGCTCATTTTATTTTTTGGTCTTTGTTTCTTCTCTTTTAAGGCATCCTGCTCTACTTTTTTCTCTATAAAGATACTAGAGTTGTTTATTTTCCTTCCCTCCCTTCCTTCCTTCTTTTCTTTCCTTTTCTTTTCTTTTCTTTTCTTTCTTTTTCTTTCCTTCCTTCCTTCTTTCTTTCTTTCCTTTTTTTCTTTCTTTTCTTTCTCTTCTCTTCTCTTTGCCTTCTGTAAAGTATTTTTATCTGTAGAGTATTTTTCCTCCATATTCCTTCCACTGTCTGAGTGGTAGATTTTGCTCCTTTTTTGTGTGTGTTGATATCTTCCATAAATATCTAATAATCCTGAACTGAATCCTGAATCCTGAATCCAGGCACATTAAGAGTGAGTCACCAAGACTTCACTTAGATGTTCTCGGTGTTGAGAGACTCCTTCATCAATGGCTGGGCAGGAAGCCTTTTATTTCTGCCCTGCCACCTCCCAAATTATTTCCTCCAGGTTCATCCATTTCTCTGGAGAAAGATCCTGTGGCGGAGTGAAGGACAGTGGAGGGGTGGGTGCGTTTCAATTTATTATCGCTGATTATTACAATGAACATCTTATGACTACTTAGTTGTAAGTTGTGTGTGTTATGACTACTTAGTTAGAGGTGTGTGTGTATTCCAGGGGTGCATGAACATGTGTGCCTAGTACTCTGAAGCACAGAGAGAAGGTTGGGAAAGTGTCTTGGAATTTCCCGTTTAAACACCTCTGGCTGGTATCCCCAAGTCAGTCTCTGCAATGGGAACCTCCTTCCTGGCCTTCATTAGAATTAGGGATGGTGGTGGAGAGGTTTAGTGCATGCTAAACCTACCTGTTGAGTAACAGAATTCTGTTGTTGTTGCTTAAAGTGCCAACTAATTAGTCATAAGACATTCATTGTAACAATTAGCAATAATAAATTGAAGCTAAAGCAATTGAAATATGGAAAAAATGATATAAGCCTATAATTAAATATATTGAGAAGAAAATAAAGTAAATTACCTCTAGGGGAACTTACCCATCCCACGTTGCTCAGAACTGTCCTGATTTTAAAACTGGAAATCCCAAGTCTGGGAACCATCTCAGGCCCAAGCAAACCAGCGCAGCTGTTCACTCTACCCTATCTCTTCATGTTTGATAAACATACTGAATTATAGTAGAAAATGTTAATACAGTTATTTTCCTTCTAGCCAGCAATATTCACCATTGGATGCTAAATAATCACTGTTCTTTAAAAAGAGAAGCAGAAATGTCCAGGGAATACAAGTGGAGTGTCAGTGCAGAAATGATAGTAATTATTGGGGAGGAGAGCATCACGTGAAGCCAAGAAAGCTGAAGCTTTCAGGCTCTTCTAATCGCAAGTTCCTAATTTTGAAAATACTCTTCTTAAAAGGTGTAGCCCTAAGTTACATAAGCTCCAGGCCTCACAAAACCTCCAGGATCCACTCAGATAATAGTGCTTATGATGATGATAAAAGGTTTTTAAAACTTTTGTATTAAAACATGTATTTTAACACTTCGCTCCTTATATCAAAATAAATCTCATTTTGATCAAAATCAAATTTAAAGTAATCAAAATGTTTGAAGAGAATATGAGTAAATATTTCATAATATTAGGGTATTAAAAACTTTTATCATGTAAACAAGAATCTATTAAGGGAAATTTCATTACATAACACAAATATAATGTGTAACAGCAGCAAATCAGTGTGACTGGCAAGATGCTACAACAAAATCCCATGATTGCTACACAGAGCGCGAAGGTTATGCACTGAGGACCAAACAGTTTGTCTCCCAAACCAGGCCATAAATTTTGTATTTAAAACATGTGTAGATGCGGAGACTGGGGAGTTGGCCATTGGGGATTGTAGAGTGAGAAAAATACCAGGGACATGCTTAACCCACCACCCTATTGTGTGGTTTATAGGCATTGAATGTAAATGAATCCATATGAAAGTGTATTTCACAGACTCTTATTTTTACCTTATTAATTTTTCATGTGTGTATGTGTGTATTAGGAAAATATGTAAATACAGACACATATGTGTGTGTGATAAAAGTGAATAATGTGTGTTTGATTGTGTGTATACAAAATACAGAAAACGAAGGCCCTCATGATGAGTGTAATAACATGACAAGTTATTGCATTATGACGATGAGTGTGATAATGCATTGGTTTGCTCAGAACAGTAGTGGTATATGCTCACCCGTTGCGCCTTTGTTGGCTAGCAGCCTCCTACCCTCATGAGTGGCTGGTTTGGGAGATTAACTGTTTGGTCCTTGATGCATAACCTTCATGCTTTGGGTGGCGATCATGGCAGTTCATTGTAGCATCTTGCCAGACACATTGATTTGTTGCTGTTACACATTATATTTGTGTTCTGTAATGGAGTTTCCCTTAATAGATTCTTGTTTACATGACACATTTAGAAAGTTTTTAATACTCTAATATTATGAAATATTTACTCATATTCTCTTCAAACATTTTGATTACTTTAAATTTGATTTTGACCAAAATGAGATTTATTTTGACATAAGGAATGAAGTGTAAGGTTCCCAGTTATTCTTCCAATGCCTACCAATCTGTTCCAACACCATTTATCAAAAAATTTATTTCCTCTGCATTAAGTTGGAAGGCCAGCCCTCTCCTCACTTAAATCCTCTTGCGGTTCACAAAGCCTGACTGTCCTTCCCCGCGCTTCCCTGTGGCACTGGCTTCTCCTCCCCACTGTTTCATCCCTGCAGTGGTTCCTAAAGCTTACTCCCCAACAGAGAAAGCCCACCTCTCAACATCTGTCTTTCTTAGAAGGTTTAGGGCTCTTCCTGAATGTTTTTCCCAGAAGAAATATATATTCTCATTGTCAAGTTTAAAAATAAAAAATAATCTTTCTGAAATTTTGGTTGGGATTACATTGTATTATTAGATAAATTTAGGCAAAGTTGAAAACTCAAAAACTTGGAAACCACCTATCAGAAACCATTTTTAAAAAATTTTACATTAGTCACTATTTTTCTCAAGAACAGTTTATAGATTTATTTATGTAGGGGAATATAAGTGTATTTATTTTTTCCTAAATAATGTTTAATAATTTTTATTAATATCGGAAATAAAATTTTATATTTTATTTAGTATTATTTTTTAGAGTAAAACATTCATTGTGTAACCAGATCCTAAAATTTTATATTTTTACATTTTTTCAAACAATAATCTTATATTTTAATATCATAAGTCAATACTGATAATTTTAGCTTCCCTCTCTAGTGTGTATATCTCTTGTTCACCTCTGCCCTTAGTTTAAAGGCAACGACATATATTTCTAGAACAATACTACAATGTATTTTTTCCTGTCCCTGATCTTAGTTGGAATGTTTCTGCATTTTCACAATTAAGTGCTGGCTCTTATTTGATAAGTATCACCTACTACATTGTAATTTTTTATCTGATTATGGAAACATTCACTTATTTCCATCTTCTCAGCATGACTAAATTTTTGCTCATGGCTTTTCTCCTACATAGCTATTCTATAGTGGCCTTGGAGAAATTGTAAGAAAAGAAGTTGACAAATGTGTTTTTTAATGTTTGTGACAATCTGTACACAACACAAGGAAGAGACCCATGCCCCTACCCCCACCTCACCCCCAGAAAGCCCACAGGACACTGTCACCTCAAGCTCTGTGGCTACCAATCCTTGGTGACTATTCCTTTTATCGAGAAGATTGGCCTTGTCCAGCCACACAGGATCCTGGGCTCAGTAGGCAAAAGGTATAAACTCATGAGACCCCAGAGTCGCAGAGTCACAGAGGATGCTGAGTACTGACTGATGTTCTGTGTCTTTATGTACATGACACTGTGTCAGCTCCATCAATGAAGAACACTTGAACCCATGCACATTTCCATCACTCAAAAGAAGTGAGCAGTCATGACTTTATATTTGTGAAGAAAAGTGCACCTCATTCTATAGCCTTAGGTGAATGAAGCTTGGGGTGTGTGAGTAATTAAACCATCCTTGCACTCCTGTAATGAGCCCCAGATGATCTTTATGTATTCTTTAATGGTCTGGTGGCTTGAATAGTATTTTCTTTATAATTTTTTATACATTTCATAAGATTGGTCTATGATATTATTTGTGTGTTACCTTTCAAAAGATGTCTTATATTGTTTCATCTAAGTTTACTTCTTATTTGAATTATTTCTTTTTTTAATGTTTACTTTTCTTTTATAGCTTTTGCTATATGACTGTCTTCTTTTTTGTACCCTTTGGTTATTTAGAAAACACACCGTATATTTCTAATACTACTATAGTTGCCTCTACAATTTAAAATCATTGCTTATGCCACTCTTTCTTGATTTATTAATGTTACAAATTAAACTAAAGCCATAAAGACGTTCACAGGCAAAATAAAGCTATTGGCACATTTCTACCTCTTTCATTTTCTAGTCCTCTCATTTCAGTTCAAGCTCCAACCTTTGTTATAATTGCCTGCAGTTTCCTTATTTCAGTTTAGCTTTAATATTATTTTTATATTGTGTACCTCTAACATTTTAGTAGTAATGCATGTAAATTCTGTTTCACAATCTTGACCACATTGTTCAGGTTGAATTGTCTATGTAAGTGGATCCAGTGGCCTTGCCAGTCCTTCTGTGCCGTAGCTTTCTGATTCTCAAGTTTAATGGTATAATCTCCCCGCTCAGAGAGTGAGCATCTCAGGAGTGTTGTTCAGAAGGATGATTGCTCCTGGATTTCCTGGCTGCTTGCTGCTTCTCTGTTGCTCCATGCCAGCTCCTGTTAATAGAATTCTGTCTTCTTTTCTCCACTTGGTGTCTTCATTGAATTCTCACTCTCTTATGTTACCTGACAGTGTAATCACATTTTGTGAAATTGATTTGTTTAAGTCAGTCTTCTTCCAGAATATTTTTAAAATTTTAATGCCATATACCCTTTTCATATATGTGGTTTTTTAGGGAGGGGTTTGTAATTTTTCTGTAGGTTCCATGTGAGGTTTCTTTTTTCCCAACTCATTCTAACCAAGGAATTTCCATACAAGTCATTTATAGACCAGAAATGGAGCTGATCTCCCTGCTGCAGGCCTCGTTCCTCTGGCGCACTTATTCTGAGTGCTTTATGGAACCAATACCAATGGCTTGTAACAAGAATAGTGCTTTTGTTTTGGTTCTTTTGAGATGTTCACAGTTTGTCAGCCTTTATTTGATTTGGGGAAAAGGAACCTGTACTACCTCACTTGCACCATCTCTCCCAAAATGACCACCATGATGTTTAAGATAAAAAAGAAGTTTCAGAGAGATGTCTTTTTTTCAAAAAAAATAAAGCTATCAAAGAGTGGTCCACACCCATTAAATAATTGTATGGCCTTATAGTTACCAAAGACATTAACTCAGAATCTGGTGTGTTGACCAACAGGAGCATTATTTCTCTCTGAAAACCATGCTGCCTTTCCACCTGCAGTGAAGGATGCTTGTGAAAAGTTTCCTCAGCACTGGCAGTGGCCACACTCTCCCAGTGGCCACTGTGCCCACATCTGGGGCATGCCTTTAGTCTACCTCTGAATGGTGGGTCTCACAATGTTCCAAACTCGGGTGCAGCCCCGTCTGCCTGTCTGTGCTGGGATCCTGGCTCCACGACATGCTCCTGCAAGCCTTGGGCACATTTGTTAGTATTTCTGCACCTGTTTATTAATCTCTGAAATGTGCACAATAATCAAAGCTACCACACAGATTTGTTGTGAGAATTAAAAATTTCACAGATGAAGCACCTCATTAAATACTAGCTATTAGTATTATAGGAACTCTGTAAACTAGAGGGATTTGGACATTGGATTAATCAGCAGGAATCATCTGACTGTAGATGGTTCAGAGACTTGCAATAGATGTTGATTTCTTTAAGACAATGAGATTTTTCACTGGTGCTCAAGGCCACTTAATGCCTTTTAGCTTGTAATACACAATGAACCGTACATTAGATGTCTGCATTCAACTCTCCAGTAATGTCAGCATTTTAGATGCCTTCACTTCTTCTTCTTCTTCAGGAGAACCTTTTCTTTACTTCAAAGAATTGAATTTCCCCAGTGCTTTCCTGAGTTTGTGAATGCTAATGCAATTCTCTCTTGCGACTTGTGTGTGTGTAGACTTTGCATCATAGGGGCATTTCAAAGACGACATCACAACACTGCCTAAACTACCCAGACACTGCTCCTCTGTTCTACATATGACCCTTCAGAATGAATTATTATAAATGCTACATGGGTTGGCTGCTTTCCCATTTAAATGGGATGAACTAGAGAATGAGGTCTTTAAATACAGCCTTTCTCTACTCCCAACTCGTTGTAACAATACTGAGCATATGTGAAACCATTGAAATCTAAAATAGAGTATTTTCTGATGTCTGTATTTATATACATAAATACCACAGAATCATTAGGCTTTTTTGCAGCATAGACCAATAAATTATGCCAATGATAATACAGCTAATTTCATTACACAGTACAGTATATTCCTCCTCATATTCCCTTAGTTTTCTGGACCAATGTTTTTAAGAGCAACAGATAAATATGACATTTTCAACATGATTCATTTGATAAGTTTTGTGATGTAATGGCTAAAGCTTTACATTTGGAAGTAGATTCCAAAGAATGAAACAGTAATTGTTGCTTAACTAATTATTTAGCTGACTAAACTAAATATCTAACAATATTATTTAAATATTTTAAAGAGTTTTTAGCCAGGTGCAGTGGCTTACGCCTGTAATCCCAGCACTTTGGGAGGCCAAGGCGGGCAGATCACAAGGTCAGGAGATTGAGACCATCCTATCCTGGCTAACACAGTGAAACCCCATCTCTACCAAAAATACAAAAAATTACCCGGGTGCAGTGGCAGGCACCTGTAGTCCCAGCTACTCGGGAGGCTGAGGCAGGAGAATGATGCAAACCCGGGAGGTGGAGCTTGCAGTGAGCCGAGATAGTGCCACTGAACTCCAGCCTAGGCGACGGAGCAAGACTCTGTCTCAAAAAAAAAAAAAAAAGAGGTTTTATAAACCTTTAGTATGTGCTAACATATAGAACCTACTTGATGGGAAAAAGATTCAACCAATGAGTACCTAAGACTTAGTAAGAAAATCAGAAATAACTAATCTGAAGGTATCTTGAAGAAGAATGAAGGCATCTGAAAGGTAGTTTCAAGGGACGGGAGCCAAGAGGTTACATAAATATTGTTCTACCTACTCAATATATTCATTTCCTGGAGCTGATTAATCTCCTCAAGTGCCACAGTATGAAGTCCTTCCTGCAGAGAATGGAATTGTTCCAGACTTATCAAGAAAGATGACTCCAATGTCAAATGTTAGCCATATACTCTTGGCAGACCCCTGGCCCAGCAGCGTCTATCGGCCAGAAAAACTGTCTGCAGCGTGTGATGCCTCCACACCTGAGTCTCATCGTTGTAGCTATTTGAAAGCTTAAAAGATAAAACTTACAGATTCTTACAAATCATTGTAAAAATTCAAATCCTATGTGGAAATGACAGTCAGTATTCCTGAGTCGGCTGTCATTTCAACTCTTCACTTTTCAGTTCTTTGCCTAGACCCATCTACAGAGGCTTATACCTCATATGCCTCATCATTCAGTTGCCATTGACTGCTTTCACCAATTTCTTTAAAAGCAAGGAAATTCGATTCCCAATTTTGTTTAGCATGAGCAAGCTAACCACTTAGAAAGCGACGTAGAGAGTTCGTGGATCCAATGATGTGACCAAGATATTCTTACTGCCTGAAAGTAAAGAATGTCCCTGAGGCTCCGGGCGAGATATTGATGTTGATTTCACAGACGGTGTCAGCTTGCTTGTGGATTTGATCTGTGTAAAATATGGATTCAATCCGCTTCTTTGGTTTCTTTCTTAAAACCCATTAGATTTATGGTGATTCCTGATGACCCTGTCACTGAAGACTTTACATAAAACCTTTGTGGATGGTCCTAACTGGCCAGTCCTGCTCGGCCCAGACCCTCACAGCCCCTGTACTGGTGGAGCTCAGGAGCCTTAGGAACCATGCGGCTGCAGGTCAGCCTCAAAGCATCTAGGTTTGCTGCAGGAGGACACCTGGAAAAAATTTTCAGAAAAACAGCTCAAGAGCCTGGAGAAGATCATTTCTAAGTGTTAATCTCAGAGTAAACATCCAAGAAACCCTAACGCGAAAATGCCAGAAAAGCCCGAAACTAGAGGAGGAAGGAGGCCATCATTTTAAAATCCTTGTCGTAAAAGGAAGGAGTCGCAGCGGGGAGGGTTCACGTCTGTAATAGAATGGGAAACTGACAGTGTTCCCAAGAAAACAAAGAGCTGAAGAACGGAAGCCCATACACAGTTGCTAGTGAATCCTCTGTGATTTAAATTGCATTTCACACCTTGAGAAATGAATTAAACCATCTACTGTGGGAAGGTCATTCATTTCAAAAGAAAGAAAAATTAACCTACGTTACTCATGAAATGTTTAAATTCATGTTAGACACGTAGGCTTTCCCTAGAATACCATGTAAAAGGCTCTGGTGAGAGGCAGGAAAAGATATTTCAGATGTTATAGACAATCTAAATGTGCATAATGACTAAGGGAAACCTGTTTGGAATGATTGAGGCTCTGAATAACTTGACACTAATTCAATACTGAATCATTCAAGAATTTTCGGAAAACTTCTTCGAGTAGATAATCAGCCAGAAAGTAGAACTATACAACTTTTACCAGGAGTAATGAATTCTATACTTATCTGGGTATGAAATAGATAGGCATCATATAAATTGCCATTGTCCAGTTAAAATATTCAAGCCCACAAAATTACTAAATATATACATTTTTTCTAGGTCATTTTAGAGCTAAGCAACATTAAATTACAAACTCACATCAGATTTTTCTCCAGCTGACAAGCTAGCCTTGCAGAAGTTGTATTTATCTGGGAGCAATGCAGCACGGTGGATAAGAACCCAGGCTCACAGGGCTCCCTTCCTGATCCTGCCGCTCCAGCTGTATGATGCTGACCATCAACGACCTCTGTGGCTACAGACAGGGTCCTCGGTGTCTCTAGCCTCAGCTTCCTCATTCGTGAAATGAAATTCTAACAGCATTGCCCCATAGGGTTGTTAAGTGGGCTAATGCATGTGAATGGGTTACTTGGTGTGTATGTGCGCTTTAAAAGGAACCAGAACTGGTCATGAGAGTCCAGGCCCTGGAGCTGGGCTTCCTGGGTGTAAATTCCATCTCACACCACTTATGTCACCTTTCTGCACTTCACTTTTAGGAAATAATAGCATCTGTCCACATCACTGGTTTGCAGGGAAAATTAAACCACTCAATAGAAAAAAAAGTTTAGTGCCCTGCCTAGCGTTTGGTTTGTCCTCCAGGGGCACTGATTCTGCGTGGCTGTTAATAACCAAATTCATACACTACATGTAAGGTGCGACTGGTTTGCTTTCTTACTTACTGCAATATTTGAAGCTGTCTGCATATGCTTCATTTCATCCCTTTAAGATTTGCAGATATTTTGTTAGAACTTCAGGCTTCAATATGTTGGCTTGTTGTTGTTTGTTGTTATTGCTGCTGTTTCATTGTTAACATTCCCAACAATGGGGTCATTTGTCCTAGTCTCCTAGTAATCCATGATGGCTAGGCTCAACATAGGTATCAAACTCCAACAGGTCTATCTTGTAAGGTATCTTGGGTGCTGTAAAAACACTAGTTGCTTTCTGGTTTTTGCAGATATGTCCAGTTCGATTATTTATAAGTAGAATTGGTAAAATCAGCAGGTGGCAACCTATGCCTGTGCACCAAGTGCAGCCTGCCATACCTGATTATGTTAATAGGGTTTCATCAGAACGGTCAGGCCTGTTCATGTACATGGGGTTTCCGGTGGTTTTCTCACTGATGCAGCAGGGATGAGTCCTCGCAGCAGAGATCTCCACCAGCCTGAAATATTTACTATCTGGCCCATTAATAAGATATTTGCCAACTTTTGGGCTAGATGAAAGCATCCTCCAGCAAAATGAGTGTCTTAATCAAAAGTGGTGTCTCTACATCACCTTTCAATCAGGGCAAAATAGCAGTGTTAATGGCATGGCAGTCATGAATTTCCAAGTAGTTCAGAAAACCTAAATCTAGTTTCAGTCTACAGTCATCTCATTATTAACATGCAAGTATGTTTCGTTGACTTAGATGATGTATTGTTTAGTACATTTATCTTCTCAGCGATTTAGGAAACATATTTCCTTTCTCAAGAAAATGGCCTGTCTTCAGGATAGGAAAATCTCCTGAGGTAAAGAAGCAAGTCAGATCTGACATCATTAAATCTGTGTAACACACAAGCTGGCGTTCTTGCAGCTGGCTTTCACCTAAACTGTATGAGGAAGACATTTCCTAGCCAGCTGTTAAAATGTCTAAACGAAGTCAGCGGTCTCACTATCACAGTCCATGAACTTTGTGGCAGAAGGGCCACTTCTCCCCTGGGAATGTTAATAAGGTGTTGCCCAGGCCAGGCGCGGTGGCTCACGCCTGTAATCCCAGCACTTTCGGAGGCTGAGGCGGGTGGATCACCTGAGGTCAGGAGTTTGAGACTAGCCTGACCAACATGGTGAAACCCTGTCTCTACTAAAAATACAAAAATTAGCTGGACGTGGTGGTGCATACCTGTAATCCCAGCTACTCAGGAGGCTGAGATGGGAACTTGAACCAGGGAGGCAGAGGTTGCAGTGAGCTGAAACCGAGCCTTTGTACTCCAGCCTAGGCAACGAGAGCGAAACTCCGTCTCAAAGGAAAAAAAGGTGTTGCACAAAATAGAGGCCCTAAAATTCTTGTTTCCATGCTGCAGTGGGCTTGGGAGCAGCTTCCCTTGGGAGTTAATCAAGTTTTTAATATCATTTTTCTGTCTGAAACGAGGGATTTGTAAGAGGCACTGGCAATCTTTTCTTTCCCCTTGTAAACTTTCACTGCGTAGGACCTGAAAGACCTGTTCTTCCCACTGTGACCATTTGCTTTCATTCTCTCCCCAGACGAGGTGAGGAACACCTGTGCGGGCTCTTCCAGCGTCATTGAGATGGCATTCACTTTCTTTTCATTAGGTATAAGTAAATCCATCCAGTTACCACTGCTCGGGAGCATTGTTTTCTGCATTCTTCCAACCTCCCCGTCCTTCTAATTTTAGAAATTCTAAAATTTCTCAATAGTTCTCATAAGAGTAAATATTCCAAAATCACATAGTTCCATGTAATGACCATATCATGACATCATTTTTACCCATGCCAGAAAATCACTAAGAGGCAATACAACAAAATTAATGTCTGTGTCTCTGTGATTTTTTTTTAATTCATATTTACCAGTCAGGTCTTTGTTGATTTTCAGAAGGGATGTATATAATAAGTATAAAATAATACTGCTATAGGAAAACATGGCTTTCCCTCTTGTACACAGGCTGAGGGACTGAATGTCTGGAATCCTGTGGACCACATGTGAATGAGCTCCCTTTCCCAGGTGAGGGTTGAGGAGGAGAAGAGGCAGGGAATAGGATGAGGAAGAGACGAAGGAGTGAAATCATGATAACCACAGCCAGCCCTTCCTGCGCACTTCCTGTCTGCTAGTCCTCCCAGCCTGCCCAGCACTGCATAGAAAAGCTACTGTGACCATCTCCCCTTTGCGGAGGAGAGAATGGAGACATTGGTGTCCAATGATTTCCTGAAGGCCATCCAGCTGGCAAGGTTGGAGCTGAGATTGGAACCCAGGCATCCTGACTACAGAGCCACTGCTTCCCCTGCCGCTCACACACCACAAGGCCTCAGACACAGAAAGGCTGTCCTCGGGCAGTCAGCCAGCCAGGGTCATGGACCAGGGCAAGACTTCACAAAGAACTTTGATTTGTGTTGCCCTGTTGGTGCCTGGCTATAAGTTTATGGATTTCTATATCCACAGGCAAAAGCAAATCTGCTGAAACACCAGTACATTATGGTGAGCCCAAAAGGAAACTTCTAGTGATGTTACTATATTTAAGAAATAACATAGCTCTGTATATGTGAATTGAGGAGGGTGATGTTCATTGTCAACTGGTCAACAAATGTTTAGTATTTTGCATGTGCTCAGTCCTGTGAGTTTCACAGAGGCATTGATGAAATGTCAAGTTATAAAGCATAAGTTTTGTGGACAGACAGAATGGCCCCCTCTAATGGAAATGAGACTCTAGTCATAGTCAGGCCACCAACCTCTCACCCTTGCAGCCTCAGGAGATTTGAGTAGAAATTTCTACCTACAGTCTAGCTTCCCCTAGTGTCTTATTTGTTATGCAATCACAGTGATCTTTCTAAAATACAAACCTGGGCCAGACGCAGTGGCTCAAGGCCTGTAATCCCAGCCCTTTAAGAGGCTGAATGGGGTGGATCACCTGAGGTCAGGAGTTTGAGACCAGCCTGGCCAACATGAAGCAATCCCATTTCTACTAAAAATACAAAAAATTAGCAGGGGGTGGTGGTGCATGCCTGTAATCCCAGCTACTTGGGAGGCTGAGGCAGGAGAATGGCTTGAACCCCGGGAGGCAAACTGAGATTGTGCCACTGCACTCCAGCTTGTGTGACAGAGTGGGATTCCAGCTCAAAAAATAATAATAATAATTTAAAAAATAAAAAATAAATATAAAATAAAATACAAACCCAGTATAGACACTTCTCCAAGTCCGGCCTTCCAAGGCTCTCCATTGTCATTTGCTTGGTACCGAAATGCCGTCGTGTGGCCTGCATGACCCTCCAGGACCTGCCACTGCCTCCTCCAGTGTCTTCACAGGCCCTGTCCTAGCAGCCCTCATTCCTGCCACACTCAAGGCCTCCTTGCCCTGCTGTCACCATAACCTTTCACTGTTGACTTCCTGCACAGCCTATCTTAACGTTCACCCCTTCTTGGGACACATTTGTTTGTCATCCCTCTTCATAGCCATTTTTAATGTCCAGGGAGGCCCTCGATCGGGTCTGGCAGGGTGCACAGGCTTGTGGTGCCTGGCCCCTGGGCCCCACGTGGTGTCTGTGACAGGGATAACAGGCATTCCTTCATTCCCTTCAACACAGCGAATGCCGTGGATGGAGGGCAAGGCACAGGCAGTGTGTCTCACTGAACAGAAGCCACAGTGACCATGTGAGTCTAGGGGACCCAGTGGAGGACACGGAGATGGAGGGCACCTTGACAGGCCATTTCCTAGCCTGTGTGCAGGTGGCAGGAAGAGGCTCTGATGGTGTCACGGTTTTCTAGCTCTTTTTTAATTTATGAGGTGTAATTCCTAACATTATTTTTCTGACGATGGCGCTGGCATATTCTTAGCTCGATGGGTGTAGCATTGAACCTGAGGACAGTTAGGAGTCACTGGCTCGTGTGGCTGTGTGTTCCCAGTTTCCTTTCTCGGTTCCCTCATGCAAGTCCTTTATGTGAGAAGAAAATATTCAGTGGGCAAAGTGGCCTCCTGCCCAGGATGAAGCCCTCAGAGCTCTTTCATGCTATTTCCTCTTGATCCGCAAACCAGTCTCTCTCATTCCCTTAAAAGATGTGATTTCATTCTTGCCATCCCTGCATCACGATGTCTCTCTTCAGCACTGTCAGAAAAGAGCTGGCAGGGGAGCACCCCAGGCCGGGTTTCGGGAGCTGAGGCTGGCAGGTCTGTCCTGGAGCTTGGATGCTATGAGAGGGGGCTTCTCTGTCCTGAGATCGGGAGCAGCTGTGTTTCCGTCCTTGTCCATGCCTTTCCAGTGTGCTTGCAGTGAGCTTGCGTTCCTTTCCTTTAAAAGGAAAAAGAGTTTACTATATTGCTGAGGCAGGGGCCACATATAGGGCAAGACTGCCTAATTGAGCGTTTGGTAAAAAAGCAACCAGTGGACATGTTAGTTAGGTACTTGGTGTGGCCAAACGAACCCTTGGTCTGGACGTAAAGGAAGCAACACCAGAGATTTGCCATCCTGTGGTATCTTGCCAACACAGCCCATCTTTAGTCTAACAGCTGAGGGGCCCTTTCCTGGGAGCTTTGAACTCCCAGAACCGCTGACACACTGGGGCTTGTGGACATTCAGAGAGGTGGGGGATGGAGGCCACAGGTCCATGTGCGTGAGCCCCATGCCCTGGGAAATGGGGAGCCATGGAGTATTTCATATATTATAGTAATGCTGTATGTTCATTTTCGCACTGGAAGTACTTCTTCTTGGCAGCAGAGTGGAGATTAGCTTTTATCAACTCAGACTCAGAAGCTAGGGGACAATTAAGGAGCAATTCCTGTGAAAAATGACAGGGATCTTGTATTGGAGTTCTGCAAAGAACCAGAACCAATTATATGTGAATGTGCATGTGTGAGGTAAAGGCTCTCCTGGTTGCAATCATCTGTAAGACTTCGAAATAAAACTAACTTTAATTCTTTAAAAACCTGCCTTTTCTTTAGCTGACAAGAGACAAAGGAAGATTTATTTTAAGGAATTGGCTTGTGTGATTGTGGGGACTGGCAAGTCCAAAATCTGCAGGACAGATCAGTGGACCAGAAACCCAGGAAGGAGTTGCAGTTTTGCAGGGATACCTCCCTCTATTCAGGCCTTCAACAGACTGGATGAGTTCCACCCCCATTACAGGGGTCATCAACTTTACTCAAAGTCTACAGATTTGAGTGTTTATCTCACCTAAATATGCTTTCACAGAAATGTCTAGAATAATGCTCAGCTAAATATTTGTCTACTGCAGTCCAGACACGTTGACACATCAAGTTAACCTGGACTCAGCCAACATGAATATCAGATACACAGGAGGGAGTAGCTTTGCTGGAAAATCGGAAAGCAGAGTCTGTGTGATTTGGTAGGATCAGGAAAAGGCTGGAGGATGAAGCCAGGGGCATCCCACTTCTAGGATGACAAGAAGGGCAGGTGACAGGAAAGGAAGAGGGAGCAACGATGGGGACCTCTGGCTCTGAATGCTCATTACCCACCAGACAGAGATGTCTATAAGCAATGGTTTATACGGCTGTGGAGTGCAGAGAGGATGCAGGTGTCAATACCAGACAGAAGAGAAGACCTCTTACTCTGATGAAAAAAGTAGATAGAAGGAAAAATTATTTTTAAAAAATGCACACACATACCTGAAACATTTATTTTCACTTAAAAGACACAAATGTGCATTCATTTGCTAATTCTTTTAATTATGGCCCAAGCATTTTTTTGAGTAGGGTCTGCCTATGGAAGGAATTAAGTGGATTATTTCATAAAACATGCTCATTGCATATAATTTCTAGTTTGAGTTTCTTTAAAGAAGGATGAAACTTGTCCCATTTATCTGAGTGGGAAGTCATTTTAAAATTTGTATGTTTCCTCAATATTTTACTTTTGTCTCAGCCACACCTAATTTGACAGCAATGCTGTTTAATGACTGGTCTCCACTGAGTCATTCCAAAGATTTAACTTCATTTTCATAGAAACAGCTCTTCTTTTCTAATGCTCATGTTTCATAGAGCTACACCAAATTTAATTATATTACATAACTCCAATAACAAATTCAGCTGCCATAAACAGATTGGAGGACAGATTCAGCCCATTCCCTGTGAGCCCTGGAGTGGCAGCAGAAGGATGCTGACATCCCTGGGCAAGGCTGGCACCTTACCCACTGGCGCTCAGCATGGTGTGGGCGGCCGCCAATGTGTTTTGCCAAGGGATGAAGAGGCGCAGTGAGTCTCATGTGTCAGCTCAGAATGACTAAAGAAGAGTTTCTAACAAGGCTGGAAGTAAACCAGTGGGCAGGGAGGAGCCCATCCAGGCAGCACATCTAGTGTCCAGAGATGAACGGAGCAGACAGGTAGAGAGCCACTAGGAGACAAATAGATCCAGAGAATACTCTAGTGCTCTGCCCTCCAGAGAGTAGAAAGCCGAAGGGTCTTGCACAGGAAGTTATATACCCAGTGGAAAACCACTTGTGTGCTTCCATGTCAGGGTAGCAGAAGAATGTTTGTAACCTGAACAGTTATCAGTACATCCATTACAACCTTCTATGTCCAAATACAATGTAAGTTTAAGATCTTGCCCTAAGGGTAGGACATCCTTGGCTAGGAATATCTCCTCAGTTCTTAAGCTGAGTTGTTTAGGAGGCTTGAAAGAATGTTAATATTGGAGACCATTACCTTTACTTTTCAGATATCTATATTTCAATATTGGAAGAGTCAGTATATAAGGAAGCGGCTGTGGTCCATCCCAGCTCTGAAACCCCTTTGGTTCTGGGCGGGTCCCTCTTTGAGAAGGAACTCAAGCTTCCATGACTTTGCACTCACAGAGGCTAAGTCACGGGCTCTGAGCCAGCAGCCTGCTGCAGACACGCTCTTCAAAGTCAGGAGGGCTGTGCAGAACCAGAGAGCCTGCTCCACAGAGGAGCTCAGATGGGCTTTGCTGAGATGCTAATGACAGGGAATTAAAGCATCTGTTTTCCTCCGGGAGAATCGATTTATCAGACTCCCTGCCATCCTAGTTAGTCCTCATAATGGTTAAAAAATAAAATTAGTACAACTTTAATACAAGAAATTGAGGCCACAAAGGGGAAGGGAGGGTAGCTCAGAACTTTTGTGGCCAGTCTCGGGGATTTTCTGAAGAGCTGGATGTTACATTTCCAAAATCGTGTTTCAAAAGCTGCCAGTCATCCAGGCCCCCAGGGCTTTGCACAGTTTCAGATTCCTGACCCCTAACCCCTAGAGAGCCAAGGCCGTCCGATTTCTGGTTCATACAGAACAGGAGCGAGACCAGGAATGTGCAGGTGTTTGAGAGCCCCACAGCAGCTGCCCCTTTGTGCTATCTTTGGGCATGAGAACTTTGGATGTTAAGCCTGGTAAAGAGGAGGGAGTTACCTCTTACTCAGACAGGACTCAACCTCAGATGTAATTAGGTCTAGATCGTTAGGTTGCCTACCCGTGTGTTACCACCCCAGTAGTTTTTAGTCCACAGCAAAGGTATTTGGAGTAGAAACCGTTGGCCCAATGGGTGGGTGTTGAAGAAGCGGCAAGGGAGAAGTGCCCTTTCAGCCCAGAAACCTGAAGAGGACAAAATACTCTCGTTCTTTTGAGTAGAACAGGAATGATTCTGATTGTGATGACAGCACTGTTTTGGAGAGGGAACTGGCAGTAAAATGTGCATCTCCTTGCTTCTGGGAGCACAGTCTCCACACACATAAGACAAGGCTGGTAAATGAGATCAATGCTGAAGCCCTTCCCAGCACATAGAGGGCAAAGGTGGGGACCACTGGCTCTGGATGCCCTTTACCCATGAGACAGAGGTGTCTGTAAGCAATGGCATATATGGTTGTGGAGCACAGTAGAGAGGATGCAGGAGTCAACACCAGACAGAAGAGAAAACCTCCTACTCTGATGAAAAAAGTAGGGTGCGTTGCTCTTTCTTCCAGTCTTCCCTGGAAAGTGGGCAGAGGGGCAGTATCCCAAGAACCAGAGTGCTGTTGCCAATTAGAGTTGACTAGTTCCCTTTTAAAAGGGAATGCAAAAGCCCCCAGTGTTCTGCAGAGGAAACCCTCAGATGAGGGGTTTTTGTTGAACGAGGGAATTACTGAGGCTGTTTTGAAAAGCGAGATCAGTTTCTTTGGTCTGCGTGTCTCATAATTCCATGTTCCTGTCTTTCCCCCATCAGTGAAAGCTCTGTAGATCATACTGATTCCTTTTAAGATAAGCTCTGATGACAGGATGGTGAGACAGGAAAACCTGGTAAAAATGGCATGCTGGCCTCGGAGTAGTAACTCCTCACACACCTTTAGCTCCTCACAATCCCTGAAGTTGACGCCCACAGCACCGCCTTTGTGAGGAGCTTTGATGTCTTCGGTTTGGCTCTGTGTGCTTCATCAAAGAAATCCTGCATTTAGAGGTGAAAACAATTCAGTGTCTGTGTCTGGCTCATTGTAAATCTCTCCTTGGGTTTCACAAGTCAGGCAAAGTGGTTTGACTTTTGAGACTGAAGAAAATGAAGTGACTGTCAAGTTGCAGCTTCCAAATGCTCACAGCGAGCCCTGGAGTGCTGGGCCCTGTTCCTTGCCAACCAGTCATCAGAAATGGGCTGTCCGTTCCTATGTGAAAAACCAGACCAGAACCTGGCATTAACTCCTACATGGACACCTCCCAGGAGACAGCCCAAGGGCCCTGCCCTGCCAGGCAGTGTCAGGAACATCTATGCAAACCAACTGCTGCTGGGAGGGATGAGCTGGCATGTTGCTGTCATTTCTGATGTCCCAACTGCTGGGTTTTTGGAGGATTTGATTTCTGATGTACTGACTGGTGGACTTAGGAGGATTTGGAGACTGGAGTGCATTGCTCCAGAAGGCATCGTGTGTGGACACAGTGCAATCTGTCTAATAACTCATTCTACCTACTGTGCTCATTTACCTACTTGGTCACAGAAATCATTGTTTATTTCAGAGCTGGACTTCTACCTTTGAACTTGCTTGGAGTGTAGCTGGCGCCAGGTGATACTGATGAAGCGTCCTTTGTCCTAGACCCATAGCAAATCCCCAAGCCAACCGAGGAGGATGCAAGCTAAAAAGGCCCTTGGCCACCTGCCAGACAGGCTTAGGACATCATTGTCTCCCAAGTTCTGTGGATCCTGGCCTCTGTACTTTCAGCTTGCAGCCGGCCTGCACTCTTAGTTAATTTGTTAACTAATGTTTTCCCTATGGAAGAGGCAGATTCTTCCAACTGTCATCTCTTTATTGTTCAATGTGCATTGTTATCTTTAAAACATTCAATTCACTTACATTACATTAGATCTCAAATTATACACGTGAAGATGCTGCTGTTTTATATGAAGACAAGGTTGTTGTGTCTTCAAAAACCAAGTAATATTGATCCTGTCAGACCATGTTGGCAGCTGTCTTGACCCCTGGGCCATTGAGTCTGCAGTGTGTGAGTATCTGGGTATAGTCAGTGACATGAACGGTTTAATTTAGAACAGCCTACTGGACAGTTGTGACCCATACACCAGCTTGTGGAAGTCAGGAGTCCCCACGTCTAACTCTGATGCTGAAGAGGCACCGCCTAGCGAATGCTGTATTCTAATGTTGCGTCTCACAGCATCCAGCACCCACCACTCTGGACTAAATCCGGCTGGCAGCTGGAGCCCTGATACTCATCAATGCCTCGTGTAGGTTTGTGTCGTGACAAGGTTTCTGCCCCATTGTTATTCTCTGTCTTTATTGTGTTATGAGAGACTCCTGCCTAGAATTCCTAGAGTTATCTTGAAAATAGAACAACAGAGTGCTGGATGGTGAAACTTCAAAAAGAATCAGCAGACAAAAGACACTGAAACTAAATTCTAAAAGGGAGGGCTCAGGGAGACTTGCTGATGTGAAAGCCACAGGCAGAGCATGGCTGCCCCAGCGGGGCTTGGCCCTAGGCAGCAGCTCGGGGCCAGCCCAGGGCTGGCCTCTGCATCTGAATTGTCGTTACAACACATAATCTGCTGGTGTGGTGCATCATGATAAGGGACTTTACTAAACCCTTTTTGGAAACTTGCGTTTTCAAAGAAAGCATTACATGCAAAAACCAAAATGTCATTTTAATTTTTTTTATTGGGGAAGAGGGAGTCATTTTGTTGAGAAATGACTAAAGACTGTTTGGCATTAGGGATATTGCATATTGATTAGATGATACCAGGAAATCCTGAGTAGACTGTTGAATGAAGGCTGTAAACCCTGTCACTTTTCTGGGCAGTGTTGAGAGCCACAAAGGCACACCCTGGGAGGGAGCCTTGGGCAGTGGAGGTCCTGAGGGCCAGTGGAGACTGCGTCTCCAGAGTCCTGCCATGGAAACTGACTGATTTGGGTAATACCAGCCACTTTGCATTCTTCCAGTTGGTGGACTTAGGAAAACCAAAACAAAGCGAGAACACTTGTGGCCACTGGTGGGCAACTGAACACAGCTTGTTACTGCTCATGGAACCCTCACACATTAGCACAGAAGCTTGCGTGGATTTTGACTCATTCATGAGCTGAAATGAAGACATTCCCCTAAAGCTCGGTTTTTTAAATGAAACAGACACTTGGTGTTTCCAGATGTGGTATGAAGGAGCTTTGTTCAGGAGGATTGTTTGAATGATGTGCAGCTAAGAGAGAAGGCAGAGAATGGATCGACCCAGTTGGGACGTCTTAAGATGATGGAGACAGAAGACGTAACGAGGCGGTGTGAAAAGCTCTTGAACAGTCAGCATGTCTTTTGCAGCCTCAGTGTAGAATACCCATTGTAATTTATAAGGCTGCAGGATGGAGAGCAAATGTAAGAAATGGGAGGAAAGTTAAAAACAACAGGAAAACACACAGAAGCGGCAACAGAGTAACCGAGAGGCTTTACATGCAGAATTATCACAGCCGGAAAGCCAAGAATCAATCTTTCATAATGAGGATGTGTATGTAATTTAGGTGGCTTAACATGGAATTAAAAAAAAAAAACACTAATCTTGTTGACACTGAAAAATTGAAGCATTACCACAATCCATATAGGGCAACTCCTACAACCCTGACATGTTTACATTTTAGGTGTACACAAATTTACATTGTAGTCTTTGTATAATTTTCTTAAAAATACAATTGAATATTTTCAGTAAAAACACTTGGTATGAAATAATTCAAGGATTCTACAAACCAAAGTAGGTAAAACGATCATGGTGCTCATTCTAAAGGCTGTAAGTAATGTGGTGTGGCTATCAAGGGTTCGGGGTGGGATCAATTCTGTTTCCCATCCAGAAAGTAGCATCAATTTCCCTCTCCTTCAAGGTTCTACCACCTAATTCATCCTCAGAACTTTCAGAAGAGTCCAAACCTTGGCTCTAAAACTACTTGAGTCACAGACTCCCTGGAGAACTTGAGGAAAGGCACTCATCATTTTGCTCAGAAATCACGTCCAGCCAGGCATGCACAGAACTGGAGCAGTTTCAGGATGTTCCTAGATCTCCTGGAGCTTGAGGTCCAAACTTTTTGTCTGTATTTGCTTACTTAGATATCTGTATACCTCGATCCAGATTGTGGAATTAGAGATACTGAAATGTGTTTATAAAGGCTTTGAAGTATAAGAAAAACGCTTGCTTTGGACAATGAATTTTTATTTTTATTTATTTATTGTATTGTATTCTATTTTTTGAGACAGAGTCCCGCTCTGTCACCCAGGCAGGAGTGCAGTGGTACAATCACAGCCTACTGCTGCCTTGACTTCCTGGGCCCAAGTGATCTTCCCGAGTAGCTGGGACTTCAGTTGTGTATCACCTCACCCAGCTAATTTTTGTATTTTTTGTGTGTGGAGACGGGGTTTTGCCATGTTGCCCAGGCTGGTCTCAAGCTCCTAGGCTTAAGCGTCCTCCTCCTAGGCTTATTCCTCCTGCCTCAGCCTGGAATTAGAGTGCTGGGATTACAGGCCTGAGCTACCACACCCAGCCTAGACACTGAATTTTTTGAATGCTGAATAAAACTTGCATATACTGCCTGCTCTGAACCATGTTAAAAATATGTTTACACACAGAAAGCACTGGAAGCAAGAGTCATAGTGATGTTCATAGGAGGGATCATAGCGGGATTTCCCTTCTCCTTTCTGTCTCTCTCTGTGTAACTTGGGTCCACAAATGCCATTCTCGAGAATACTTCTCCCAGGTGCCGTGGCTGCTGCCAGAGGCACCTCCGGAGTTCCTGGCCAAGCTCTCTGGGCTTCTGCTTTGACACCTAACCTGAGGGTGACTGTGGGGTTCAGTGTGGGGGCACAGGATGGAGGGTCAAAGGAGAAGCCTGAGCATCTTCACAAGTCCTCTGGTTTACCCTGAGATTCAGGAGCAAGTCACTGTTGCCCTAACTCTACTCAGCAATGCCATAGAGTGGAAGAGAGGATGCCCCTGCCCTGGGTCCTCAGCACAGACACAGCTGCAGGTAGAGCCTCGCAGGTGACGCCTAGGTGGGACCCCTGGTGCCCTGCACTGATGTGCTTGCAAAGAGGTGGTGAGGAAGCCAGCTCCCCTCTCATCCCCTTGTGACTGACCCACAGGGCGTTACACAGGGAAACTAACATGAATGGAAATCATCCAGTCCTCAGAAGTGACTCCAGGAGGGAGCTCAAGCCCTCCTGCCCAGTGAGTCCTGTTATGGGGCCGTGTTTCCCCCTTCCTCTTGACGACCTCTCCAGGGTGCACACCAAGCCCTCCTGCAAATGAGCTTGTGTGAAACCAGCTGAGGCTTGGTAGACACACTCAGGCGCAGTGTCTTGATTAAAGGTGATGCCACTGGGCAAAACCTGGCTCCGACTCCACTCCGCACCCCATCACCTGACAACATGCATGTTGATGGGGTATACTTTTATCACCAGGAAAGAAAAACACATTTACAAGCATCAACAGCTGCTAACAAATTGAAAGAAAGATAATCAGACATCTTGAGCCTCCTGCTGGAAGAATGCATGATCACTTACACAATAATCATGTGAGAAAGTAGAACCAGAATCTGAAGAAGCCTCTAGAACCAACCACTAAAGAATTAAAAATAGAGGACAGGGGAACACAAGAACCAACACCACAGAGATGTAATTCCAAGAATCCTGTAATCAGCAAAACACCCTGTGGAAGACTCAGTAAGGGAAAGATCTGGTTTCTTTAACAAATACATTGAACATAAAAATAAACAAAATTTAAGGGAAAGCCTAAAGACTAAAAGAGAAGATGTGAATCTGTTGCACAATCTGGACTTTATTTGGATTCCTCAAACAAACATATTAAATTATGATATTAACGACACAGCTGGGAATTGGAACACTAGCCCTTCAGGGATGTTAACGAATCGTTAATGCTGTAGATGTTATGATGATATTACGGTTATATTTTTTAAAATCCTTATTTTTTAGAGATGCATACTGAGATGTTTCCATATCTGGAATCACCTTCAAAATGCTGTAGGGCTTGGGGGCATACACTGAAAATTGTGAAAGCTGAGTGGACAGGAAACCAGAGTGTTTTATTTTTTATATGCTTGAAATTTTGCATTTTTTAAAAAAGAAGAGAACAGACACACTGTGCCGAATAGGGTTCTTTCCAAGTCCACTGGAACCCAAAAGCCAGAGGAAGGGAAAGAATGGTGGAGCATGAATCAGGATCAGGGAGGTGAGAAACAGCAGGGGCAAGGACACCCCGGTAGGAATTCTCACCCGGGAAAGGTGGAACTGAAAATAACTGCACACACACAACCATGGCTGGGAAATCGCGCAGCCACCTCCACATCAGATGTGGGGCCGCTTCTATCAGAGTGATGGAGCCATCCCTCACCGAGATCTCTTTGTCCCTGCCCAGCTGGTCCGTGGGGAACTGGAGTGCCTGCAGTCGGACGTGTGGCGGGGGTGCCCAGAGCCGCCTCGTGCAGTGCACACGGCGGGTGCACTATGACTCGAAGCCAGTCCCGGCCAGCCTGTGCCCTCAGCCTGCTCCCTCCAGCAGGCAGGCCTGCAACTCTCAGAGCTGCCCACCCGCATGGAGCACTGGGCCCTGGGCAGAGGTAACCAGGGCGGGGTTGGCATGGGCGGCAGCAGGGCCCCTGCATGATCTGCTGTGTTGTACATGGCCCTCACTGGGTCCTGATCCTGACTGTTCTGTGCAGTGCTCACACACCTGTGGGAAGGGGTGGAGGAAGCGGGCAGTGGCCTGTAAGAGCACCAACCCCTCAGCCAGAGCACAACTGCTGCCCGATGCTGTCTGCACCTCAGAACCCAAGCCCAGGATGCATGAAGCCTGTCTGCTTCAGCGCTGCCACAAGCCCAAGAAGCTGCAGTGGCTGGTGTCCGCCTGGTCCCAGGTAGGTGCACTGGTCTCGGGGGAGCGAGATTGACCAGCTCTCCCCTCGGGACTGCCTCATCTCTCCTGGTTTTTCTCTTCCCACTCCTCTGTCTTCTCCCTTTTTATCTCTTCTTGGCTTCCTTGCACTGCCAAGTTTCTGGTCCGCCAGCTTCGGACCACCCTCTCAGCTTCCGTCAACTTCATGGGGTTGCTTAATCTCCTTTGGCTTCTGAATCGTGTCCTGGGAGCAAATCACACAGTGGTGTCCATGTCATCATCACTGGTCCAGCGTGGAGCAGAGGAAGAGAGGGTTGAGGGGGTGTGAGCGTGAGAATAGGGGTTCACTCATCTCACTGACAACGGGGCCCTGGAGACTCAGCTAACTCCTGGGCAGGTGTAGCCACATTCCAGGAAATGTGTGGCTCCTGGAGAGCAGGAAGAACATGGGTTGCTTGGGAAGAAATAGTACCCATTTCCTGAGACAAGTTTCCGGGGCAGCTGTTCTATTTGTGAAAGGAAACTCTCCTGTTAGTTTTGTTGAAATCGATCACCTGTTGCTGCAGGAGGCTGGGAAGCCCTTTCCTCTACACCATTCAGGAGCTGTCCTGGAGCCCTTCATTATGGGAATAACGTTGGAATCATGAGTTTGGAATACTGATGGTTTCATGACTAGCTTTGGATCAAGTGGTTCCAAAAGCACTTTGGAAATCTTACACCCCACAGAGTGGTAACAGCACCACCAGCCAAGCATGAACCTGTCTGAACGGGGTATTGAGAGATCACCGTAACCCAGAGCTGCGCCTCTGCATTGCCACAGCAGCTGTGGGACGAAAGCTCCTCCCTGATCCCACGGTCCTCAGGGAGGGACCCGGATCTCATCAGGCATTGCGTTTTCTCCACCCTCAAACGATGCCTTCTTTGTTCAGATTGGTAGGAAGTGCCAAGCAAGGCATTGAATCCTGTTGAGACTGTTTCAGTTTGTTACTAAAAAATAAGAACACCCTTGCTCGCTTAAGTGAGCTTGCCATTGCTAACAATGCACTTCAGGTCCTCTTTCACCTGGAGGGTAGGAATGAGTGTCCCACAGAACTGAATGCACTGTCATTGGAAAAGACACATCCCTGGGTGCATATCCCTGGAGGCAGAGTCTACAGAAAATAAGCGACGTGGGCTACATAATCTATGGGCTGTGTCCAGGTAGAAAGTTCTCGCCCTGAAATTTAATACATACACACACACATCCCACACCACACACACACACATCCCACACCACACACACACACATCCCACACCACACACACACACATCCCACACCACACACACACACACACATCCCACACCATACACACACACACGTCAGAGCTTCTCTCTTAGGCCTGGATCAGCGAGCAACCAAGAGGAGTGTTCCAAGTCCTCTCTATCTTCGATCAGGATGCACAAAAAGCACACCCGTAAGCCTAAAGGTGCCAGTGCGAGGTCAGGACCTGGGCAGATGTTGCCACCTGGGCTCCTCTGCTGGGAAACCTGGGGGCACTTCAGCCAGAGGTCCATTGGAGCTGCACAGCATCGTCCGCTCTACCCCAGCAGGAGACAGCAACTCCAGGGGCCGGGACCTCTGTCCCAGAGACCCTCCGTACCCAGTCTGTGGTGAGACAGTGTGCCTTGCTCCTGTGTGTTCTCCCTGCAAGTGGGGGCTGCAGCCTCCTGCCTGGCCTGCTGGTTTGCACAGGGCACCTCTGCACAAGCCAGGGTGTGTGCAACTGGAGCAGCTCAAGCTTAGAGCCTACCTTAGCAGGGAGCTAAGGGATTTGCTCTCCATACACGCTTCCTTTCCTCACAGGCAGCACTCAGATGCCTAGGGAAGATTGTGAGCCCTGAGTTTCTTCTACCTGCCCCAGCTTTAGGGGCCAACATCACTGCAGTTGGGTGGGTTAATCCATGGAGCCGTGGTAGTTACCACATGTACTTATGTATTAAGTTTCAGTATGCTCCGATATCAGTGACAGCCCAGCATTTTAATTTTCCAGTGAAATGGTAGCTTTAGAATTACTCCCTTCATAGTTTCTGACTGCCCCGCCCCTACTTATGCCCCATGATGCTGCGCCACTATGACCTCAAGGTCCTCTTATTTTTAATGATAGATTCTATAATGTCTCTTAAAAATGCTAAGGTCCAATAATTTTCACTGAATGTTCACACTTATATAAATGTTCAAGCGGATATCTCTGATATTTTAACCCACAGATTTTGCAAAAAGAGATTTTTTTCACTGACATCTTTTGTTCTCTTATTTTTAGTGCTCTGTGACATGTGAAAGAGGAACACAGAAAAGATTCTTAAAATGTGCTGAAAAGTATGTTTCTGGAAAGTATAGAGAGCTGGCCTCAAAGAAGTGCTCGCATTTGCCGAAGCCCAGCCTGGAGCTGGAACGTGCCTGCGCCCTGCTTCCATGCCCCAAGCACCCCCCATTTGCTGCTGCGGGACCCTCGAGGGGCAGCTGGTTTGCCTCACCCTGGTCTCAGGTAGGGGAGGCCCTCGGTTCCTGGAGAGTGAGCGAGCACAGCTTGGCCTGGGGTTGGCAGCTGGCTCCCGGGGATGCTTCTGCAAGGGTGTTTTCCCCAAAGCTGGCCAAGCTACTGCATGAGGTTTTCTTTCCAGAGCATGTGCGGGTGGCCTGGTTCCTGGGTGTGGGTGTGGCTTTCTGAGGATGGTCTCCAAGTGTTGCTGAATCTTTTAGGGCACATGTGTTTTCCTCTAAATGTCACCCAATTAAGTATAAGGAAATGCAATGCTTTGGGTAAAATCTGGGCTGAATTCCCCAGAGATGAGTGTGAACAGGAAAGGAATGTGAGCCCTGGCATAAATAGGTGGTTGTAAGTTTACAGTTCTTTTCAGCCCACCCTCAGCCCTCACTGTTTCCTGATCGGGTCCCTAGCAGCCTCACGCCCACCATGGAGCGGGGGTTCCTTCCTCGGGGTCTTTGTTTCTGTGTTCCTCCTCGTCTGTGCCGGCGCCTCCCTCCACCCCCATGATGCTGCTGGCATTTCTGCTTTCGGGTCGGGGTGGGCCCAGACCCCTTAGGAGTTCCGAAGGCTGACACTCTGCGGTATGCTTTCTCTGCAGCACACCGCAAGCATGTGCACTGGCTCGTGGCTGCCCGGCAGAGTGGCGCTTTATCTGGTCTCCTTTTCCCATCTCTTGGCTGGGAGAGTGAGCCTCTTTCCAATTTACACAGAGGCCCTCTGCCTGCGCAGAGGCCCTGGCTCTGATTCTCTCCTTTTGGAGAGATGGAGGTGGAAGGAAGCAGGCGGAAGGGAATAGGAATGACTGTGTGTGGCAACAGCCCCTACATGCACTCTCTCACTGTCTTGCGCATCTCCATGTGGGTCCCTAACTGGGTGCCACAGCGGAATGAACCGGAATAAGTGCAGGGACAACAGCTAGCCACCGTGGAGAGCCCTGTGTGCTGGCGCTGCTCTGAGTCAATTCCTTTCTCTCTCCTATTAACCCTCTAAGGGGGTAACATTATCATCCCTATTTCACAGATGAGGCAACTGAGGCACAGAGTCAGCCCCCACAGCGCTAGTGAGAGGTGTAAGCTCACCTGCTCGATGGGGTCCACATGTGTCATTTGGCTTCGGAGAATAGTCACTGCACTGGAGTCCTTGGGTCCTAGCCATGGTCCTGCCCAGGGCCCTCTGCTCTATATCCGCACTTCTAGGAGGCAGACAGAGGTTGCATTTCCTGGGCGAGGGCAGCAGAACAAAGACCCAGTCGAAGCCTGTTGTCATAGGGGCTGAATGCTGGTTGCTAAAAAGCAAATGACAATCACCTCATGCATGTGCTTCTGCTTCCCACCTCATCAAAACACCTCCGCCCCCAGCCAGGGTTGCATGACCGTAACAGGTGGCACACCCAAGGTGAAATCCTACATTGATCGTGCCACCAAGACACCCATCACCAAAGCCTTTCCTGCAGCCTCCAGCTAGGCCTCCATGGTTTCCAGCATCTGATTCCAGAGGCCACTGGGCTGTGGCCTGCGCTCTGTCATTCAGAAAAACTTTCACAGGTCTTTGCCTGTCTCCAAAGACATTTCCCAAGTGATCAGTGTGCTGCCTGGTGCCATAGGAATAACCCTATCCACAGTGTACGTACAGCCTTCCCCCTCTGCCCACCTCTTGCCACTGTCCACAGAGAAGTCCCTGCTTGGCCTCTCCCAAGAGTCCTCTTCCCGGTTTGCCCACTCATCCACCTCTTCAGGCCAACCTGTTCTGGGTCCCCCTGCACTGTACCAGGTGTTGCTGTGAGCTCTCAGCATAACAAGCCCATCCCAAGGAGGAGGGAGCATCCTCCCAGGGAGCACCTCACACCCTCAACCTCCCTCAGGGCCTGCGCTAAAAGGAAGTATGGACAGAAAACAGACAGCTGCCTGGACACGCTTCCCATCCCATTGTGGGCCCCAGGCCTAGTAAGGCCAGCATAGATCAAGGCTGCTCAAAAGCAGATAGGATCCCTGTAATCCCAGCACTTTGGGAGGCTGAGGCACATGGATCCCTTAAGGTCAGGAGTTTGAGACCAGCCTGCTCAACATGGTGAAACCCCGTCTCTACTAAAAAATACAAAAATTAACTGGATGTGGTGGTGCATGCCTGTAATCCCAGCTACTCAGGAGGCTGAAACAGGAGAATTGCTTGAACCCAGGAGGCAGAGGTTGCAGTGGGCCTGGATGGCACCACTGCACTCCAGTCTGGGCAACAGAGAGAGACTCCGTCTCAAAAAAAAAAAAAATAAGCAGATTGGATCACATGAAAACCATCAAGAATGATGTTTATCCAGATTGCTTTGTTATGCTACGTGTTTTACATGTAATTATATATATTTACAAGTGTGCATATTCACACACATACGAACTCACACACACATGCATAAACCATATATACAGTCATCCGTCTCTGTCTATGGGAACTGGATACCAAAATCTCAGGATGCACAAGTTCCTGACAGAAGATGGCACAGGATTTGCATGCAGCCTACACACATCCTCCAGGTGGCTGAAGCCATCTCTGGATTGTTAATAATGCCTAATACAAGGCTGCACACCTCTTCATTCTCGTGGAGTCAATGTAGTAAGTGGTGCGCTTTTTGGAATTTTGTGAAATTTTTTTTTTCAAACATTTTTGATCTGCAGTTGGTTGATTTGGTTGGTTGATTTCAGGGATGTGCAACCCACAGATAAGGAGGGCTCACTGTCTTTGATATACCATATATATGCCAGCCATGCCCCTAACCCATACTAAGTATTCAGGAAATGCTTGCTGAATGGCGATTTTTAAAGGAAAGGCAAATTCAATGAGCGGGTCCCGGCAGCTACTAATATTCCGTCTTTAGAGAAGTTTCCTCCTGCAGCACAGACCATCAAAGCACACACTTGTCTGGGGTTTTTCTTTCATTGTCCATGGATACTGTGCATCTGTTGAGAGACCTGTTTGTGACAGTGTCATCTTTAAAAGCCAAAGGTAACCCTCACTGGCCAACCATGTGCTTCCTGGCTGCTGACCCATAATGCAAGTGGAAACAGACACACCCAAGCACACGGCTGGTTTGGGGTGGGCTGGAGAGTGCGTGTGTGGGTTTAGGAGATCCAGGCCATGTCCTCGGGTGTGTGTGTATGTGTGTGCATGTGATCAGAAGAGGGAGAGGCACTGCCAGAAAAAGCAAACGGAATGTGGCCAGACGAGCTCATAAAGAGTCATGCACAGTTCACATCCCGGTCAGGTGGCCAGGTGCCCTAGTAACGAATTTGATTGGGTTTTTAAGGATTGAAGAATTCCTGAGGCTGACCTGCCAGTGGGGCAAAACCCACCATAGGCCACTCCATAGGCAGAGGGCTCCCTGCCTGCACAGCCTGTCCTGGAACAGAAATCAGTGCAGGTGCCTGTGGGGCAGCCGGGGTCAAAGTGTGAACAAGGGAGGCTGAGCTCAGCAACCAAGCATCCCCCAAATGCTTGGTCAGATGGAGCCATTGGTCCCTGATGGTGACCAGCTCTCCCCAAGCCTGTGTCTCTCCTCTCATGTCCACCATCCTGTAGCTCGTAGGACCCCACCCACACTGCACAGCCAATCTCTCATCCTTCCTAGCCCCCAATTCCCTTTTCTGTGGCCACTTCCAGCCCGCCACTGGTCATCTCTCTTCTGGAGAGGGACCCCACACTGTGTCTCATTGGCAGCGTCCTGCGCTGAGTAATGTCTCCAAAACTCATGTCCACCCACGACCTCAGAATGTAGACTTATTGGAAATAGATGCAGACGTAACTACCTGGGCTGACATCATCCTGGATTAGAGTGGGCACCAACCCAAAGACTGGCTGTCCTCGTGAGAAGATCACAGGAAGACACAGAGACGCCTCACCTGGGGAGCAAGTGGTGGGTGGCACTGGCTGTGTGATGGGTGACAGAGGCAGGCATCGGAGTGGTGCCCATATGACAAAGAACACCGAGAACTGCCGGCACCACCAGATTCTGGACCAGGCATGACGGACCCTCCCTCAACCTCCAGGAGGAACCACCTCTGCTGCTCATACCTTAATTTTGGATTTCTGGCGTCCTAAACTGTGAAAGAATAAATTTCTGTTATTTGGAGCCCCTAGTTTGTAGCAATTATTACAGCAGCCCCAGGGAACTCACATGGGTGTTGTTTGTGTCCTTGCCTCATTGTGTCTGTTCCTGACCCCAGAGAGGGTCAGCTGCCTGAGGGCAAGTGTCTTCTTTCACTTTATATGCTGCAGAGCCCTAGCCCAGAGCCACGAGGACCAGGGCTATGTGAGCAGCAGGGGCTGGATCTCACTGAATGCCCGTGGCTTCTTCTGGCACTTGGACTCCTTCCGTGTCAAGCAAGAGACACAGAATCAAGACCTGAGGGCCCTGTGCCTCGCAGCCCCTGTGGCCAGGACATTGAGAAGTGAGGGACTTGCTGGCTCTTCTACTCTCGGCCTTCCTGACTCCCCCTGAACCGGAGTAGCCCCAACTCTGCAAGCCTCTGGCATCACTCACACCCACCACCCACCGAGACCTAAAATCAGCATCCGCCAAGTTAAACCCAGCCCTGCACGGGAAGCTGCAATGAACCAGGCGAGTTTGACATAGGCAAAAAAAAAAAAAAAAAAAAAAAATTCTTATTGTTTTATCTAAATCTAAAGGAAACAAACAAATATTTATCTGAACCAATTTAATCCACCCTGGAATCTTTTTTCGGTATTAGCTAAAATTTTACTAAAATAAAACCAGCTCAAAATCCCCTCCAAATGACACAACCCTTCACTCCGCTTGCTGGAGCTCTGGGTGTGCATGTATGAGACGGCGTTGCTGTGTATCAGTTCGCTTCTTTTTTTTTTTTCTTTTGAGATGGAGCCTTGCTCTGTCACCAGGCTGGAGTGCAGTGGGGTGATCTTGGCTCACTGTAATTTCCGCTTCCCCAGTTCAAGTGATCCTCCTGTCTCAGCCCCCTGAGTAGCTGGGACTACAGGTGCATGCCACCACACCCAGCTAATTTTTGTATTTTTTAGTAGAGATGGGGTTTCACCATGTTGGCCAGGATGGTCTCGATCTCCTGACCTTGTAATCCACTCACCTCAGCCTCCCAAAGTGCTGGGATTACAGGCGTGAGCCACTGCACCCGGCCATAGGTTCGCTTCTTTAAAAACCGTAGTGTCCGAGCCTGTCTGCAGCTGTATTTCTTTATTTCTCCACAGAATTTTTGGTCCCAGTCCCTGAGCTCTACAGGGACTGGGAACCCGGGGAGAAGCAGCTCGTAAAGAGCTCTCCCCAGCTCTGCATGCTTCCCCGGGTTGTGGGCCAGCTCCACCTCTGCGTCGTTTACCTCCAAACCAGATGAAGCTTTTTCATTTAGAAATCCATGAACCCCTCCCCCAAAAGTATTCCCATTAGAAATAAATAATTGAAATTAAATTATTGGGGCATTTGAACTCTATCCTTTGCAAGCAAGTCCTATTTTAAATGGACAAAAAATATCAGTAGCTACAAACTTTGCCCAGAAAACCTGTCATTTTCTCTCTCTTTTTTTTTTTTTTTTTGAGACAGAGTTTTGCTCTTGTCACCCAGGCTGTAGTGCAGTGGTGCAATCTCAGCTCACTGCAACCTCCACCTTCCAGGTTCATATGATTCTCCTGCCTCAGCCTCCCAGGTAGCTGGGATTACAGGTGTGCACCACCAATCCCAGCTAATTTTTGTATTTTTAGTAGAGACTAATTTTTGTATTTTTAGTAGAGACATGTTGGCCTGGCTGGTCTCGAACTCCTGACCTCAGGTGATTTGCCCACCTCAGCATCCCAAAGTGCTGGGATTACAGGCATGAGCCACTGCACCCAGCCCCCTTCCTTTCGTTTTCTTCTGAGTCTGCTGTCTTTTGAGTCAGGTGAAGCAGCAAGTGAGCTAGGCAGCTGAGTCGAGGCATTTCTCAGGCAGACACTTTGCCTTCTCTGTCTGTGAGAAATGTGGGTCAGGGACAAAGAGGAAACTGAGGACCCTGAAACTGAACCCTAACCTCTGGCTGCCAAGCCCACGTTCACCACCCTCCTGCTTACTGCAGAGACTTCAGGCAAATTTAGAAAGTGGAAAACAAGCTTTATCATTATTTAACGTATACCCTAAAATACATCTAAAGCCTAAACTGCATCTTTAATAGCTGTTGCTGGTCTGAGATACTCAATCTGTTTGTCTAAGTCATTTTTACCATAAGCTGGCTGAAGTCTTTATCCACCATGATTCATCTGCTGTGTTCTGAGGTTGTAACTTTTCCTGGGGGTGGTAATGGCTGAAAGTGCAGTGTTTACCGTAGCACTTGGGCCCAAGTCTCCGCCTTCACACTGTGGGAAATTGTCAGACGGTAATGAATGGCCCGGGCCTGGCTGAACTTTGCCACCAGACAGGCTTATTCTTGTGACAGTCTAAAGATCGCCGTTCCTGTTATTTGGTCTGCAGGATTTCTGTTGATTTAAATGTTTTGCTTATCTTCACACTTCCCAGTGCAGGGCAGCGCAGGACTGATTTAAATCACTGCAATCATTTGGGCTTAGTGTCAGGTTGTTCCCACGCTAATTTGGTCTGGGAATGGCTTGCGTGCGATCACCTGTTGGACACTGACCCCACATGCAGAGACGGGGTGTGCCCTCAGTGCTGGGCAGTGTGGGGGGGCCCTGGCTCATTCTGGGAGCTCCCCACAATTTGGTCAGTTTGTGACCAGGACAGTGCACACACTGATTTGGAAACTCATGGGCACTGAGGGGCAGCAGCCATGTCAGAGAATGCATTTGATTTTCCACCGTGGCAATTAAGACTGCGTAAGACTGCATTCTGCACCCAGTGTACACAGGAGCACACGTGTGCCTGCATGGGTACACAAACACACACAGAGTGCATGGAGATCTCAACCGATGAGGCTGGGTGAACGCTGCGCAGTCCATCCCAGGGTTATCCCCTGAACCCTGATCTAGTCTCCCACCTCTGATAATTCCACACTAAATCTGCTGTCATCATCTTCCAAAATTATGTGGTGCCCAGAAAAACAAGAACCGGCCTGCTGCTGGATAGAGAAGGTCACCATGTACACCTCCTGGGTTTGAGGGAGTTTATATTTGTAACCAGTGGGATTTGTACAAAAATTCACAACGTCGGTTATGTGGACAGCAGAGGTTTCTGTGAATGAGGCCATTGAGGTCTCTGCCGTCCCATCCTGAAATGAGCATGGACATTTGGTCCTGGAATAGTGGAAAGTTACAGGGCAGAAGCTCTAAGCTGGGAGAGAGAGAGCACACCAAGGCCCTCAGGAGGAAGGTGAATAAAGAGAGGGACTTAGAGCAGGCCTCTCAGGAGAGACTTCACAGTAAGAAAATAAATGTGTGAAGCCTGTGGCCTCCAGGAATTAGCATGTATTTGTTTATTTTCTGTTCCCTTTGTTTGAGAGATGAGCTCTGCCCTGCAGGAGTCTATGTGATTGTCAAGGCTCCAGGTGATTTTTAGGATCCATCTGTTTGGAAGTCGCCAAGGGAATGCCTGGAAGGTGAATTCTAAATGGCTGTGCTGAGTTTTAAGCCATCATATTTGGGAGACTGAGGAACAACTTGGATTTTTTTCTTCCTGGAATGAAAAGTGAATAAACATTTTCAGGTTTCTTCTTTTTCATCTCCTAGTATATCACCATCTTTATCCATTCAAAATGTTTTCAAAATGTGCAGCTGAACATCTTTCTTTCATCTTACGTAAAGAAATGAAAAGTTTGAGAAATGTGGAAGCTTTTTTTCCCCATGAATTTTTTCACGGGGAATTGTAAAACTCTGTGGACTAGTGCTTCTCACACCTCCTGTGCGTAGGAGTCATCTGGGAATGGCACAGATTCTGACACTGTGCGTCTTGGAAGCAGGGATGCTGAGAGTTGGCCCTGATAACAAGCTTCCCCCCAGGCTCCTGTGGCTGGGCCAAGAACCTCACTGTGAGTAGCAAGGTTTTGCAACTGTCCTAAAGCTTGGGGCCAAGTCGATTGTGTTCATCACTTATGTCAAGTGCCTAGAACAGTGCCTGGTACTGGGAAGGTGGGCGATTGTATTAGCCTGTTCTCACGATGCTAATGAAGACACCTGAGATGGTCAGTTTATAAAGGAAAGAGGTTTAATTGACTCACAGTTCCGCAGGACTGGAGAAGCCTCAGGAAACTTACAATCATGGTGGAATGGGAAGCAAACACGTCCTTCTTCACATGACAGCAGCAAGGAGAAGTGCTGAGGAAAGGGGGAAAAGCCCCTTACAAAACCATCAGATCTCATGAGAATTCACTCACTTACTATCACAAGAACAGCATGGGGGTAATTGCCCCCGTGATTCGGTTACTGCCCTCCTGGTCATATGGAGATTATGGGATTATGACACTTAGGCATTATGGGAACTACAGTTCAAGATGTGATTTGGGTAGGGACACAGCCAAACCATATCAGTGACTAAAATCTGCTGAATAAGTGAATCAGTGACAAAAATGAATCAAACCACATATTAATTATTTTGGAACTGTTTAAATGGTACAAAAAAAAAAAAAACCAATGGCTAGATCTCTTGATTTCTAATTGAGGCATATCTTAAGCAAGAATGGAATTCTGCCTGAGCCGCTTATCATAAAATAAATCTAACTCAAGAAACAAAAGATGTTGTGGACACTGATGGATGTGGATGTGACCAAAGAGTTCCTGTGACCTGCTGTCTCAGCAGGGTGACCACAGCCCCAAGGTTCTCGGCGCACTGTGTGAGCTAAGAGGGTGTCTGGAATGCAGACAGCAGAGAAAAAAGGCAGAAATGTGGTTCTGCAGAATGTTCAGAAAGATGTAATAAGTGATGGGCAACATCTGGCTCTATCCTTGTGACCCTGATAATTCTGAAATCAAATGTGAATCTCCCCACATTATTTTTTTCTACTTTCCATAGTCATATATTGTTGACAACTTTTGCTAAAATTGGGTTTGAAGCAAAGGGAGTAAGCCTCCCAGATATGTTCCAGACACATGCTCAGGGGCTCAGCCATTCTTCATCCAAAGGGGAAAAACACAGTTTCAGCTTGTGACTTTCAGGGCCATTTGTGTCTCCAACTTTTCTCTTTTTAATGGGCAGATAAAGATGTTTGACTTGCTCCATCACTGAATCCAGTCCCCAGCGATTTAAGTCACTTTGCCAAGCTCTGATTGTAGGAGGTCCCAGAAAGTTTCAGTCCCTGATTGTTCACTTGCAGGCTGGTTTGGGCTGTGGAGAACCAGCCCCAGGCCTGATGCCTTCACTTGCTGGAATGGTCTCTGACATACTCTTTTGTAGGTTTGGGGCAGCAAAGGGAGTCATGCATGTCCCCAGTTTTTCACAGTGTGATCCTTGCATTTTAAAGCAACAGTTTTGTGGTTTTGTTCGCCCACCATGCGCCAGAACTTCCAAAATGTTATCTGACCCAATCTTCTTGCAGGTGCTCCTTTAATTGCTTACATTTTCAACATATTCCAACCCTAACCTCATTTGAGCACAATTTACATGATTTAGTCTAGACAGTGGGTAGTTTTATTTTTCAAATGACTCAATCACAGATTCCAGTGTCTCTGTCTCTTTAGTTGCCTAACCTCTGATTTATTTGCAGTGGTTGATCCTGAGATCCTGCTCGTGTTCTGTGGCGTGTGCATTATGCCAGCTCATGAAAGATAATCTAACTGAGCTCACTCCCTTCCTTCCCTCTCTCTCCTTGTGCTGTTGATACTCCAAGTATTGGGGGAGCCTCAATAGGATGCCAACACCTTAGCAAAATAAGCCCCAGCAGCTGGCAGTGCCCACCCTCATGCATCAGGGGCCTGGGAATGTGGGTGATGGTGCCACTGTAAAGATTGGCTTGTCAAGCGTCTCCCCGTCAGACCACCAGAAAGGGTGGCTTGGCAAGGGCATTCCCTGAAGGGCACTACTTCTTTCACACTAGGCTCAGAGAACAAGCCTGGTATCCCCAGATATGCACCAGTTTCCTTGTGGCCATGCAACCATCGTTGACACACTCAAAAATACTCTAGACTTCCAGACACTTCTCCTTCTATCCATACCTGAGATTAATTTTGGCCAGCCACTCACAGTTGTAGACAGACAGACCACCTCAAATGGTCTGGGTGGAGGGGGCGGTGCTTTCAAATGCAGAGGCAAGAGGAAATGAGGGGTTACCCCAACCAGCAGTGACAAGGGCTGGCCCTGGGGACAAGAGTTAGGGAAGTAAGTACCTTTGCGCCAGGTCCCAGATGGTAACATCAGCAACCGTGTTCTCTGAAATACCATAAGTAGAAACCAAGATGTTAAGTCTTTTCATGTTTTTCAATCAGAAGGATAACTTGTAGGTAACTTTATTGGCAGGGGGATCTAAGTTTGTTCTTCCTTGCTGCCTGTAATTTGAGGAGATAACATGCCAATCAATGAATATCAGCTTTTTAAATCAGTATACTTATTTATTTATTTATTTATTTATTTATTTATTTATTTATTTTTGAGATGGAGTTTTGCTCTTGTTGCCCAGGCTGAAGTTCTGTGGCATGATCTCAGCTCACTGCAACCTCTGCCTCCCAGGTTCAGGCGATTCTCATGCCTCAGCCTCCCAAGTAGCTGGGATTACAGGTGCCCACCACCAGGCCCAGCTAATTTTTTTTGTATTTTTAATAGAGACGGGGTTTCACCATGTTGCCCAGGCTGATCTCGAACTCCTGACCTCAGGTGATCCACCCGCCTCAGCCTCCCAAAGTGCTGGGATTACAGGCATGAGCCACCGTGCCTGGCAGTATACTTACTTTTTTAAAAAGTGAATTCAGCCCCCACAAAGCCCAGGAACCCTCTGTTGAGACCGTAGAATCTAACTCTAGCGGTTCAAATCCCAGCCTGAGCAAGTCCTGTCACCGCTCAAGGCTGTCTTGTATCTGAACAACAGGAAGGGTTCCAGGAGCTATGTCAGCTGGTTGGTTTGGAATGCTCTGCTAGAGGCCTGGCCCAACGCATGCCTAGTGCTTGCTTCTGGAAAAGGTGAGCAGGGACCGTGCTCACTCGCGCACATCGTGGCCAACCATAACTCCACCTGCCTCTGCGAGGCACTCTTCCCTCACTGGCCTGCAGCAGCAGGACTTTTAGAAAGGTGGGCACACCAAGTTTGACCAGGTGCCTGAGAGCCTGGGGCCATGGTGACATGTGTGTGTTGCTCTCACAGTGCACAGCCAGCTGTGGGGGTGGCGTTCAGACGAGGTCCGTGCAGTGCCTGGCCGGGGGCCGGCCAGCCTCAGGCTGCCTCCTGCACCAGAAGCCTTCGGCCTCCCTGGCCTGCAACACTCACTTCTGCCCCATTGCAGAGAAGAAAGGTGAGTGCATGGGACCCCTCGGCATGACCTGGGCATGGGGCTGGAATGTCAGGTTTCTAGAGCAGCTCCTTGGAGGGCCTGGAGTTAGGATCTTGCGTCTGATCTACCTTTTCTTTCTTTGCATCTTCTCCAGTTTTACAATGAAAAGGTCCATAGAGCAGACCCTGCTGCCTCTCATGACGCCCCAGGACAACATAGATGGTAGTGACTTAAGCATGACTTCTTTCCTATATCAATGCTGTTCACTTTATTTAAAGAAAGCAGTCTTAACTAAAGCAGCTTTTCTCCCTAGGATAAACAAAAGCCTCCCTTATTCACTGGGTGCCCTCTAAATGCCATCCCTGTGCACACACAAAATCCCCCAGCATTGCAGAGACAGATGGCTGGGCGCCTGTTAAGGCTATTCTGAGAGAGAATGTGGCTCGAGGAAGGCGAGTGGTTTGGCTCAACCAGAGAATTGGAGAATTGAAATTCAGTCAACAGAGGCTCCAATGGGTAGATGCGTGGTTGAGTGAGTGGGTTCAGCACAAGAAGAAAATTTCAGTTTTGCAGGAAACTTCCAAGAAGGGTCTTGTGAAAATAATGGGTTCCACAGGACCCCCATCAGACCTGGGGGCTGCCTCTGTGCAGCAGCCACGGAGCATGACAAATGTGCTTTTATTTGCCAGACAGAGCTATTAGCTGGCAACATCAGTCACTGCGCTCGGGATCCTGAGTAATGCAGCTCTGCTCATTTTCAGATGCCTTCTGCAAAGACTACTTCCACTGGTGCTACCTGGTACCCCAGCACGGGATGTGCAGCCACAAGTTCTATGGCAAGCAGTGCTGCAAGACTTGCTCTAAGTCCAACTTGTGAGTCAGGACCGCTTTCCATAGCAGAGAAAGTGCCTGCGTGGCAGAGAAATTTCCCACAAATGAGCTGTGCAATCTACGTCGGAATACATCCAAGGAAGATCAAAGCCAAAAGAAGAAAACCGTGTTAGGCTCTTTGACCAGGAGTGTATGTATGTATGTATGTTTCACTATGAGCCTGGGTGCAAACCTGTGTCCCCATGCACACAGCCTCTCCTGTTAGGCTGAAATGTGGCACCCTGGCAGTCGGAGCTGTGGCTCATGAGTCAGAAGGCAGGCTCCACAACGGGAGAGGCAGCACTCACCGCTGCCTGTATTGCAGCTAAATCAAGTCAAAAAGACAGGCGGGCTGAACTTGCTAAATGTCTGGTGCCTTATAAAAAGAAAGAAAGACCATGAAATAAGGAAAACATACAAAGTATGTACCCCCAAGTTCACCAGCCTCCCCTCCCACTGGGAAGGCCCCTCGAGCCATCAGGAGTGACCAACTTCCTGAGTGGAGGTCAGAGGAGCTCCAGGAGGCTGCCCAGGCTCCTCCTCCTCCTCCCCAGCTGCTGAGCATCTCTTACCAGGAACCTGGAGCCACTGCCGGAGCCAGCGTCATCTCTAGGGTCACTGGCCAGGGGACTGCATTCTGATTTGGGACTTTGCCTATGGAAATGGGAAAAATGAAATTCCTGCTAAGGTGCTTCCGTCTCTTTCAGATTCATGCATTGAAGGAGAGATTTTTTATATTTTATGTTTTATCTTTCTCAGTTATTTGCAAGTGAGCGTCCTTTTAAAAACCCACTTCTTCATGCTTTTCTTTGTAAATGACAGATCGAAGTATAGGTTACATCAAAACCCTACCATCCTGAGAAGAGTTATGGTTCTATTATAGCAGACTTCAGCCACACAGCCGATGTGACAATAACCTTAGAGTGCTGTGTTTTGTTTTTGTGTGTTGTGAGATTTTAATCTTTTTTTTTTCTTCGGTGAGTCTGGCCGTTTCTGTAATGCCAGGTGGGAAGCCAGGCTGCGGGTGTTAGGCTGGGAATCTGCCCGGTGTCTCTGGCACCCTCCCTGCCATCCTCAGTGCCGCTGCTGTTCTCCTGTCCGGTGCTGTGGCTCCATTCCGAAGGGGCACCTGGATATTTATATTTGCTGAAGTTTTATAATAAAGTTTATATGGTACAGTGTGCTTCTGAACTACCTCATGATTCTTCACAAGGTTTGTTTCTGAAATCAAAGGATGGAAAAAAGATACCATGAGACAGGTCTCAAAGCAGAAGAAATGGGGCTCTAGACTGTAGGAGAAAACTAGAAATGGCCTAGAAGAAAGCGCCCCTGAGTGAGGAGGAGGCTACAGGGGAGATGGTGGCAGTTGGTGATGGTGGCTTCCTGCTGCATTTAATTAAAAGGACGTGGGACCTCCCCGTGCCACCTCAACTTGTATTAGTCAGGCTTCTTCAGAGAAGCAGAACCAGTAGGACATCGAGAGGGCTGGTGGGGTGGGGGATGGGGAGCAAATTATTTTCAGAGATTGGCTGTCAGGATTGTGGAGGCTGGCAGTTTTGGAATTTGGAGGGCAGGCCGGCAGGCTGGAGATATGGTAAAAATTGATGTTGCAGCCTCGAGTTTGAATTCCACAGGACAGCAGCCTGGCGCCTCAAGCAGAGTTTCTTTTCTTTCTTTTTCTTTTCTTTTTTCCAACTTTTATTTTAAGTTTGAGGGTACATGTGCGGGAAGCATAGGTTACATCAAAACCCTACCATCCTGAGAAGAGTTACGGTTCTATTACAGCAGACATCAGCCACACAGCCGATGTGACAATAACCTTAGAGTCCTGTGTTTTGTTTTTGTGTGTTGTGAGATTTTAATCTTTTTTTTCTATGAGTCTGGCCATTTCTATAATGCCAGGTGGGAAGCCAGGTATTATAGAAATCTTACGTGCAGGTTTGTTCCATAGGTAAACGTGTGCCATGCTGGTTTGCTGCACAGATCATCCCATCACCTAGGTTTTAAGCCCAGCATCCATTAGCTATTCTTCATGATGCTCTCCCTCCCCCAATCCCCCACCGTCTGACAGGACCCGGTGTGTGTTGTCCGCCCCCCCCACCGACTCGTGTCCGTGTGTTGTCATCATTCAGCTCCCACTTATAAGTGAGGAAATGCAGTATTTGGTTTTCTGTTCCTGCGTTAGTCTGCTAAGGATAATGGCTTTCAGCTCCATCCATGTCCCTACAGTGGACATGACCTTGTTCCTTTTTATGGCTGCATAGTGTTCCATGGTGTATATGTATCACCTTTTCTTTATCCAGTCTATCACTGATGGGCGTGTGGGTTGATCATGTCTTTGGTATTGTGAATAGTGCTGCAATGAATATACACATGCATGTGTCTTTATAATGGAACAATTTCTATTCCTTTGGGTATATGCCCAGTAATGAGATTTCTGGGTTGAATGGTATTTCTGTCTCCAGGTCTTTGAGGAGCCACCACACTGTCTTCCACAATGGCTGAACTCATTTACACTCCCACCAACAGTGTAGAAGCGTTCCTTCTTCTCCACAACCATGCCAGCATCTGTTGTTTTTTTTACGTTTTAATAATAGCTATTCTGACTGGTGTGAGATGGTATCTTATTGTGGTTTTGATTTGAATTTCTCTAATGATCAATGATGTTGAGCTTTTTTTTCATTTATTTGTTGACCGCGTGTAGGTCTTCTTTTGAGAAGTGTCCAGTCACGTGCTTTGCCCACGTTTTAATGAAGTTCTTCGTTTTTTTCCTTGTAAATTTGTTCCTTGTAGATGCTGGATATTAGACCTTTGTCAGATGCATATATTGCAAAAATTTTCTTCCATTCTTAGATTGTCTGTTCACTCTGATGATAGTTTCTTTTGCTGTGAAAAAGCTCTTTAGTTTAATTAGATTCCATTCGTCAATTTTTGCTTTTGTTACAATTGCCTATGCCTATGTCCTGAATGGTATTGCCTAGATTTTCTTCTAGGGTTTTTATAGTTTAGGGTGTTACATTTAAGTCTTTAATCCATTTTTAGTTGATTTTTGTATATGGTGTAAGGAAGGGATCCAGTTTCAATTTTCTGCATATGGCTAGCCAGTTCTCTCAACACCATTTATCAAGTAGGGATTCCTTTCCTTGTTGCTTGTTTTTTCAGGTTTGTCAAAGATGAGGCAATTGTAGGTTTGTTATCTTATTTCTGGGTTCTTTATTTTGTTCCATTTGTCTGTGTGTCTGTCCTTGTACCAGTACCATGCTGGTACTGCAGCCTTGTGAGATAGTTTGAAGTCGGCTAGCATGATGTCTCCAGCTTTGTTCTTTTTGCTTATGATTGTCTTGGCTATTTGGGCTCTTTTTGGGTTCTATATTAATTTTAAAAGAGTTTTTTCTAATTCTGTGAAAAATGTCTGTGGTAGTTTAATGGGAATAGCATTGAATCTATAAATTGCTTTGGGTGGTATGGCCATTTTCATGATATTGATTGTTCCTATCCATGAGCATGGAATGGTTTGTTTCTGTCATCTCAGATTTCTTTGACAAGTGGTTTGTAGTTCTCCTTCAAGAGGTGCTTCACTTCCCTTGTTAGCTGTATTCCTAGGTATTTTACTCTTTTTGTAGCAATTGTGAATGGGAGTTCACTCATTGTTTGGCTCTTGGCTTGCCTTTTGGTGTATAGGAATGCTAGCAATTTTTGCACATTGATTTTGTGTCCGGAGACTATGCTGAAGTTGCTTATCAGCTTAAGAAGTTTTGGGCTGAGACAATGGGGTTTTCTAGATGTAGGATCATATCATCTGCAAACACAGATAGGTTGACTTCCTCTCTGCCTATTTGAATACCTTTATTTCTTTCTCTTGCCTGATTTTCCTGGCCAGAACTTCAATACTATGTTTAAGAGGAGTGGTAAGAGAGGGCATCCTTTTGTTGTGCCAGTTTTCAAGGGCAATGCTTCCAGCTTTTGCCCATTCAGCATGATATTGGCTGTGGGTTTGTCATATATGGCTCTTATTATTTTGAGGTATGTTCCTTCAAAACCTAGCTTATTGAGAGTTTTTAACATGAAGGGGCCTTGAATTATATTGAAGGCCTTTTCTGCATCTATTGAGATAAATCATGTGGTTTTTGTCTTTAGTTTGTTTATGTGATGAATCACATTTATTGATTTGCATATGTTGAACCAAACTTGGCATCGCAGGGATGAAGCCAACTTGATCACGATGGATAAGCTTTTTGATGTGCTGCTGGATTCAGTTTGCCAGTATTTTATTGAGGATTTTTGCATCGGTGTTCATCAAGGATATAGGTCTGAAGTTTCCTTTTCTTTGTTGTTGTATCTCTGCGAGGTTTTGGTACCAGGATGATGCTGGCCTCACAAAATGATTTAGAAAGGAGTCCCTCCTTTTCAGTTGTTTGCAATAGTTTCAGCAGAAATGGTACCAGCTCTTCTTTGTACCTCTGGCAGAATTCATCTGTGAATCCATCTAGTCCACGGCTCTTTTTGGTTGGTAAGCTATTTATTGCTGCCAGGCAGGGCTTCTGTGTTGCAGTCTGTGAAGTGCTTAACATTTCAATCAATTGACTGTAAGCAGAGTACCCTCCACAGTATGGGTGGGCCTCATCCAATCAGATGAAGGCTTTAAGAGCAAAGACTGAGATTTCCCTGAGAAGCAGCAATTCTGCCTCAAGACTGCACAGCCACATTGCCACATAAAATTCACCATTATGCCCTTTTCTCTGGGGTTGGATTTAACCAGCAGTAACTGGGACCCAGTGAAAAGCCAGTACCACTGGTGTGACAGAGGCAGACACCTGCTCTCGGGATGTCGCTGCTGGAATGGATGGTGGGTCCCATGCACACTCCAGCTGCCTGGTCTGTGCATAACACCAGCTGTTGATGTGGCACAGCAGGCTCTGCACCACCTCTTCCAATGCACAGACCCACTCATGGGAGGAGATATTCCCAATCCCATTTTACAGAGCAGAAATTCTGACCGAAAATTTATATAGCTTTTTCTGGAGTTGCCAGACAGAAAGGGGGATTCTGCAGAATTCTACAGGATTCTGGGAAGCTGGGGGCAGCTTATTCCAAAACCCAGAGCCGTCGGGTACCACAATCTTATTGATTCACCCAGGCACTGGGGCTTTCCTCTAAACCTCTGTCCTTCAAACAGAAGCTTTTCAGTAATCCTTTTATCATATTGTCAATAGCCCTTCATGGGACACCTGCTGATCTCATTCCATGAAGGAGGCAAAAATGGCCAAGATGTGGGCCTGCCTTCAAGGGCATTTTGTTCCAGCAGTGAAATAATGTATGGCCGCAAATGGATGTACTATGAGGTTGACCATGGCCACAGGATGGGGCCAGGCTGAGGGGGTGGATTTGCTTCTGTTAAGGAGGGAAATGATAGACCAGAAACCTGGGCTCTTCAACCTTGGTTCTTACAGTGAGAAGAGAGCATGGGCAAGAGGGGCAGATGGAAGAAGCACCCATAACCTTCCCAGGATCCACCCATGATTTGTCTGTGACTTGCCTGTGATCTGCCCAGGCCCTGCCTATGACTTGCCAATAATCTGCCCATAATTTGCCTGTGACCAGCCTGTGTTCTGTTCATGACTCTGCACTTGAGACAGATGCCGGGTGGAGAAGGGTGGCATGGCAGGTGAGGGGTTGCCTAGAGCCAGGATTGTTGGGGCTGCAAGCATCGGCCCGGCACCTGGTTAGCATCTCTCACCCAGGCCATCTCTGTGTCCCAATCCACTGCTCCAACTGGCCTGACACACCCCTACAAGGGGCTCGAGAGAGACTGGCTTAGATCATGTCAGGCACTGGCCAAAGCCTTCATCTGCTTCTATAGCCAACATCACAACATCCAACTGGGGTGGGCTGCATTTGCCTCAGGCTATATCTAGCATTGGCTGTGTGCCAAGCCCTGAGATGAGCACTTCATGTGCAAAGCCCCACTTGACCCTCCCTTGGGGGAGGCGCCATCAATGGCCCTGTCCACGGCGGGAGGAAGAGGGAGCAGCACATCGAGGCCTCGTGACTCTCCCAGGCCATGGAGCCAGTAAATGGCACAGCTGGGTGTTCAACTGTGACCTCGCACCTCACCCTGTGCCCCTCACCTTCTGTTCCTCTCTCTAGGTGGTCTGTTTTTTGTGGACACACAGTGCCCATGTCATCTCAGCCTCTGTGGCTTTGCCGGACCACATCCATCATCTCTTCCCCAGTGCAGCCCCTCCCTGTACACTACCATTTTCCTGCCTGCACCTCCTTGACTTCCTGATGTTCTGAGAGCTCTTCAGAAGCAGGTGCCTGGCCTTGCCCGCCTAGCACTCTGGAAACTTCTGGCCAGCCAAGAATCTCTTTCCATCTGGAGTGATGGGGTTTGGGATTCTTCTCTTTGTTTTTTCACAGTATAGTCTCAGCATGTTTGGCTAGAAAGAAGCTCTAGATGTGAAGTTCGTAGCTACCACAGAGGTGACTTCAAAATCCGAGTCTAGAGAGAGCTCCTTCACCCGCATCCCATCCTGACATGAATATCTTGAACCCTCAGCCTCAGTGGATCCACAGGTGCCCACGATTCACTCGCCTCTCCACTCAGTCTCAGGCCACCATGCTCTGAAACTGCAGCTCCCCAGAAGTCGCTGTGTGGTTCCTGGGCTGCAGGGGGCTTTTTCTGGGGGGTGTTCATTTAACCTGATTCTCATGAATCTCAGTGTGATCCTCACCGCCCTTGCCTGCCCTAGATGGGTGAAAAGGGGGCCAGGCTGGTGCAGTTACACAGCCGTCTTAGCATCTGGACAGCACCCTGACTGATGTATAGGTGGACGCCCAGCTGCACCAGGTGGTGAGACCCAGGCTTCTCCTCATCGCAGGGGGCTGCCTGTGGGGATTTTCTCTGCTTGCTTCTCAGTTGCCTTCCAGTGCCAGGACAGAGCCCAGAGAGCCTTTGTTCTAGTCTCGCTGGACCCCCAGGAAGCCCAACAGAAGCTGCCCTATGGAACCTGAAGGGGAGAAGGGCATATCCCCATGTGCCAGGAAGCACAATGCCCTGGACTAAAGGCAGCCCCCAGAAATTCCAGGCTGAGTGAAGGAGTCCAGACAAAACAAAGCTGTGCTGGAGGAGGAGCAGGGCTGGCTCCAGCCGGACACATTCCAGCCTGCAATCAGGCTGCCTCTTTCTGTCTCCCTCCAGCTCTCCAATGCCACCCCCACCCCCACGCCCAGCTGGAAACACCTCTAGCTCCCAGCTCAGCAGCTTTAACAAAGAAAGTCAGCGGGAGACTTGGGAAAGTGAAGAAACTCTCCCCAAAACCCCAGAACGCTGCACTTTTCCTATGACAAAAACTCAAGTGAAACCCCCCACCCTACCCCTGCCATCCTGTCTGCATCCTGAACAGTGTGTGTGAGCCTGGACCAGGGGCTCAGCACAGGCCCTTTCTCAGCCTGGAATTCTCACTTCTGCATCGCAAAGGATGGGTTCAGAGGCTCCTCGGGCCAGTTTGCCAGCAGAGTCTGCTCCCCAAGGCAGCAGGCCAGGCTGCCTGGAGGCCTCTCTGAACCCTCTTGAGCCCGCCCTGTGCCCTCTCCCTGGTGTTCCACTTCTCCCAGCCCCCTTCCAAGAGCTTCAGCAATGCCAGGTGCTGTACCTGTCCCTCCCAAGTCACCCTCCTGCCCCTTCTCTCACTTATACAAGTTGTGTGCCCTGGTCCCTGTGTTTGCTTTCTCACTTCCTCCATGAGGACGGGGTCATCTGGGACATCCCGCAGAGGTGGGCCTCCTGAGACCCGCCACTAGTGCTCATCCCCTTAATGGGAATCATGTCCAGGGTCCATAGGCAAGACCAGGCCCTTCCCTGCACAACAGCCTCTCCTCACCTCTGCACGAGGACCACAAATCCACTCACTTGGAAGCCCCTGTGGGAAGGGAGCCACTCACTCCCTCTTGCCGTTTATTTCTCCTGCATACACCAAAAGAAAACCCGGTGGATCCACAGATCCTCTTTCCCCCATGATACATTGTTGCTCAGTTGTGTCTGGAGGGGCCATCGGCAGAGGCAGCAAGGCTCTGCTCTGGGGTAAGTAATCACAAGTTTCCCCTCACCACCTCTCACCCCAGCCTAGACACAGCGGTAAGACAGGTCAGAGCAACCAGCGCTCTGCTGGAACGGTGGCCCCAAGCTCTGCACGGGGCATACCTGCAGAGGATGCACACTGGCCTGCCGTCGCTCCCAGCCACGGGGGCTCAGGGTGCAGAGCTTAGAAGGCTGGAGGCCAGAGACCATGTGGTCACATCTCATTGCGTGGACAGAGGGCCGAGGGTATATCAAACATTGTCACCAACCCCTCTCTGCTCTAGTGTCTCATTGTAGTTTAAGTAATCAGAAGTATTCCAGGGAGGGGAAAGAGGTCCCATTTCGGTGACTCTTCAAGTACCACCCACTCATCTATTGTCCCTGATTCCTGCCCTGCTCTCTCTCTCTCTGGAAACTGCTGTTGCTAAAGTCGCTGACAGCCTTCTGGTTGCCAAATCAAGGCACACTGGTCATTGCTGTCTTCCACAGCCTCTAAAGCATCTCCGCTGTAGACATGTCCTCTGCCATAGAGCTCACCTTCCTAGGCCTGGGGCACACCTTTCTTCTGTCTCCTGTCAGCTCTCCAAATGCTCCCAGGCACTGTGATGCGACACACCCCAGGCCAAGCTCACTATTTCCTACTCTTCAGCCCCTAAAGTTATCCCTCGTCTGCTGTATTCTAGGGTCGCTACTCACACAGTGTCCTAAACTGGAAACTTAGGGTCATCCTTGGACTCCTCTCTTGCTCCAGCTCCACTCTGTAACCCCCTCCAAATCCTTCTCTGAGCGCTGTCACTGTCCAGTCTTAAAAAGTGTTCCGTTCTATCATCTTGCCTAGATTGTTGCAATAGTCTTTTAAATGGTCTCCATTCAATTGTCTTCTCTCACTCTATCTGCCAAACTGAACCCGTCAGATCACAGTCAGCCGCTGGATGAAGGACTTGTGGGTAAAACCTGTGCTTCTCAGTGGGGTGTGCAGAGCCTCTCACTGTGGGCCGAGCTTCCTCTGCTTCCTCCTAATTGGTAATAACCTTTCACTGGAAATCTCCAGTCACCCCTAAGCCAGGACTGCACTTTTCTCTCTAGTGCAAGTGGAAAAGTCCAGCTTATTTAAGGGTACCCCTCTCAAACACGGGCACATTTGAGAGGCCTAGACCAGCCTCCCAAGTTCCTCTAGCCCCCAGTACTTGGTCGTGGAGACCCCATCACAGCACCAGCCACAGCATGTGAGGCTGGTTGGCCTCCTGTCTCTTCACCTCGGGGGGATTTCTTCAAGAGTAAGAACTTTGCTTTCAGCCAACCGTGCATGTCCTGGAATTAGCAAGGGTCTGGCATCTAGTGAGCCTCAGCAAACAGAGTGTTAAGGTTCAAGAAGAAAGGATTTTATACAAGAGGAAGTCAAAGAAATAGGGAAAGGTCGGCAAGACTGGTACCAAATAAGAGGTACCAAGAAAGAGGAAAATAATAAGCAAAGGGGGGATTCAGCCTCCAGGGACATCACATGCTGGGCTCTGGCTCACCAAGACTGGAGACCTTGTGGAAAGGGCTCCAAGAGATTTGACCGAATGGGATAAAAATGTCTTTGAGAACCAGGGTGTATTCGTCCGTTTTCACACTGTCGATAAAGACAAACCCGAGACTGGGTAATTTATAAAGAAAAAGAGGTTTAATGGACTCACAGTTCCACATGGCTAGGAGGCCTCACCATCATGGTGGAAGGTGAAAGGTACATCTTATATGGCAGCAGGCAAGAGGGAATGAGAGTCAAACAAATGGGAAACCTTTTACAAAACCATCAGATCTCATGATACTTATTCAATACCACGAGAATAGTATGGGGAAAACCACCCCCATGATTCAGTCGTCTCCCACTGGGACTCTCCCATGACACATGGGAATTGTGAGAGCTACAATTCAAGATGAGATTTGGGTGGGGACACAACCAAACCATATCACAGAGGTGCAGGTTGTCAGAGCTGAAAAGAATCTTAAAGACGCTGCAGTCCAGGCCTAAATTTATAGAGGGAGACCCTGATACCCAAGAAAGACAAGTGCCTTCCCCAGGATTTCATAGCTCAGGGGAAAGCTTTCACATTTCGCCTTTACTATCTGATGGCAAACTTTAAACCTCAGAAAGAAAAGCAACTACCATTTGGAAAGAAGTAACAGCACCTCATTCAACAATGTTTTGCAATTTTTTTGCAAGGAAATATTGTATCAAGGTTAAAATTAAAGGCTAAATATAAGAGTCCCATATTTTGACATTTAATTCAGATGCCATTTTGTGGTTGCTAGAATGGAGGGAAACCTATTGCAGTGTAAATTAGGATGATTTGGCTCACACTAAAGAGGACATGGTCCCAGCCTGAGGCCATCTCAGTTATCTCAAGCACATTTTTTTTCTGCTCCTAAATTGTCATTGATTCCAGTGTCAAATTTATAGTTGAAAAGTAAAAATATGCAGTAGGTACTTTTAATGTACTCTTTTTATTTTTTAGAACTCAAGAGCTTCCTAATAGACTCTCATTTCCTCTGCTGAATCCTAAGACAGACTATCACCTCATTGCAAGCTCAGCTTTGCAGAATTCACCATCTCCCCTTACCCTGTAGAAGATCCTGCTCTTTAAAAGACCTTTTTCAGGAAGTCATAGGAGTTTGAAATACAGTGAAACTCTAATTGTAAATAAGAGCCATTCAACAGTGCCATAAATTCAGATGCTTGAAAATGGATTCCTTTGGGCGTGGGCAGCCTGGGAGCCTGGTGAGGTCATGGAGCAGCCAGTCTGGAAAATGGTTCCACTGCTGCAAGTAGAGAGATGGGTCTGCATTATCAGGCTAAGTAGGTGCTGGCAGATCAGCAGGTCATTGGAGGCCAGTTCCCAAATAACTCAGTTGGTTAATTTTGTGATAGTTAATTTTAGGTATCAACTTGACTGGGCTAAGGGTTGCCCAGGTCCTTTTAACTCAGAGGTGTCCAATCTTTGGCTTCCCTGGGCCTCATTGGAAGAAGAAAAATTGTCTTGGAACACACATAAAATACACTGACACTAACAATAGCTGATGAGTTTTAAAAAACACACACACACGCACGCACACACAATCTCATGTTTTAAGAAAGAATGTTTAATGTTAGCTGCATTCAAAGCCGTCCTGGGTCGCATGCAGCCCTCAGGCCTCAGGTTGAGCAAGCTTGCATAACCGTTATTTCCACTCGCATCTGTGAGGGTGTTTCTGGGAGAGATTAACGTTTGAATTGGTAAATTGAGTAAAGATCTGCCCTCACCTATGTGGGTATGCACCATCCAATCCACCGAAGGCCCAAATAGAACAAGAAGGCAGAAAAAGGGCACATCAGCTCTTTCTGCTTGAGCAGGGGCACACACTCATCTTCTCCTGCCCTCAGACATTAGAACTCCCCTGAGTATGGGGCCTTTAGACCCCAGGACTTACACCAGCCCCTTCCCAAGCCCCACAGCTCTCGGATCTTCTGCCTTGGACTAGATTACAGCACCAGTTTTCCTGGTTCTCCAGGCTGCAGAGGGAATAGAGGGGGACTTCCACAACCATGTGAGCCAATTCCCATAATAAATCCCCTCTCGTATATCTGTATATCGATATTCACATCTGTCTATGTATGTATGCTTGTATCCTATTGGTTCTGTTTCACAGAAGAGCTCTGACTAATGCACTCATCTCAGGTTAATTTGGTATGCTGACTTTCCAAGCTCAAGAGCCTTTCAAGAGCCTCAACATCTCAGCCACTTACAACAATAAAGGTTCATTTCTTCAACACGTTATATCTTAGCTGCACATTGCCTTTTTCTTTATAAATTACCCAGTCTCGGGTTTGTCTTTATCAACAGTGTGAAAACAGACGAATACACCCTGGTTCTCACACACATTTTTATCCCATTTTATGGTTACTCAAGGCTCAGTAACCATCTACATGTCATTGTCCTCCAAGTCGTGACGGCAGACTTAAAAGAGGCTGTGGCTCACCAGGGAGAAAAGCTGCCTTGACCCATCCAGGTTGAGAGCACAACTCAGGTGAGCAGAGTCCCAGGATCAAGCAGAGATCACGCTGGGATGATCATTTGCCCTAGAACCAAAACCCAATTTTGCCCAATCACCTCGACATGGAAAAGGGGTGCTGTGATGAGGGATTGAAAACACAAATCTATGAATTCAGGATCCTGTTTTATTTCTACACGTACGTTCAGATACTCAAATGCAATATTTAAGTAATGTGTGTGTATTTGAGTTATTATCAGTAGGACAGATAGATACATAATAAGTTCTTTTCATATCAATTCATTTTAATTATCTTCAACCCAAAGTTATTAAAGGCTTTTTGCTTAGGCTTCAGCTAGTCCTATATGCTACTATCCAGGTGAACTAGTTTTGCCCTTGGGGCTAAGCCATCCCTAGGGCAACCATGTTTCTCATCATCCAAGAAGGATCACCTCACTTCTGAGGACAAGAGAGGGCAAAACAACACACTCGTCAGGATGGCAGGGGAGGCACAGGCTCACCAACACAGGCAACATGCTTCTTTAGCCACTTCACTGGAACTGCTTTTAGTCTCCTCCAGGCGAGACAATGGCTTTACTCATTGTACCTGCCAGAAGTGGCAGCAGCAGGAGCTGATGCTCTCCGTGGGTCACGCTGCTGAGTCTGGTCATCGGCAGAGCCGTGCAAAGCATACATATTGGCAGTGTCACCACTCTGGGTCCACACCTGCCTCAGGCTGATTCTCAAGAACGCTCCTTCATCTTGGTATCCCTTGTCCATGCCCAGATTCTTCTAGTTTAGCCCCATTTATCACATCACCAACTTGTAAAAGGAGTGGCCTGAAATCCAGATGAACACCACAGTATCTAGAGGGCAAGGAAAGAAACAACCTTTATGCCTGGTCATTTATTCTTCCATTAATTCAACCTATAGTGACTGCACACCACTGTATCTGTCAACTTGGTCACTGGAACAAGAGCCTCAAGATCTCAGCCACTTACAACAATAAAGGTTCATTTCTTCAACACATTATATCTTGGCTGCCCGTTGCCTGTGTGTCTGTCCTCTGCATTTTCTTCAGTCCAGAATCCAGGCTGAAGAACAGCCCCTATCCAGGACGTCCTGTTGTTCTGGCAGAGGAAAAAGAGTGAAAAACTACTAGAAATGTCAGCTGCCTCTTAATGCTTCTGCCTAGAACCAGCACCCTGTCACACACTCATGCCCCACTGGCCAGAGCAAGGCACATGGTCAAGCCCAATGTCAATGAGGCAGGGAAGTGAACTCCTACAGGCAGGTTCTGCATGGTAAATATCAGTGGTGGGGTATGTAAGGCACTCACACAGAAAGGGAATGAGTAATTCAGAACAATACCACCCACCGCACCTACTATGTTCCAGGCTCCAAACTAAATGAGGCATGACCCCTTCCCTTAAGGTTCCACAGTGCAACAGGTGGTTATATTAACTAGCTGGGTGGCCCTGGGCAACTCACTTTACTTCTCTGGCTGTTGGATTTGTTACTTATAAAACAAAAGAATTGGATTCCTTAGGCTCCTCCAAAATTCTGACATGTCAGCCTTTCCATTTCACTTACTATTATTAAATTAATCCGTTGCTTAAAGTCATGCACCAACCTTTAAAACAGAATCTCAACTCACGTAATATAGGAGACGGATAGGAAGTTATGCTCTGAAATAGAAGCCAGGCAAAGTGGGCTCTGGAGGATTTTTAAGGATTTTGGCGATGCCTGTTCACATTTTTACAGCTACATTTACAGACTTCCTGCTGCCGACAGAGCCAGAACCACCTGTAATACTTCAAGAGGCCAAGTGAGTAAGAGTCCAGGTCAGAATATCCAGGGCTGCCTGTCCACCTGGCAAATCCTCCTGCCAGTGGTCCTTTGAAGAAGCTTTGTGCAGGCCCACAAGCCTGCCACACTCGCCAGGGCAGCGACCTGGCTCCCCTCCATGGTCCGGATGCTTGAGAAGAGTCTCGCAAATCTTCCCACTAGTGCCAGCCTCTGGGCATGGTTCTCATTGGCAGGATTTCTTCTTCTGACTTCAGGGTTTAGATGGCTGGCCCAGGCAGCTGACTCCCAGCTGGAGGCTGAACCACAAAGCCTCTGTAGTGGGTTTGCAATCATTAAGAGCTTTAATCTGAAGTCTGGAAATAGAGCCAGCAACACTCATGTGCCCCAGGGCTAAGAGTCAAGCGAGTGCCGAGCCCTGGTAGGAACCCAGGCCTGAGGAGTTATGCAGGTGGGTGCCCTGATCGTGGGGAGGGGGCACTGCTGCCTGCTTTGCTTGCACATCTGGTCATCACCATCCTTTCTTCAGAGCTGAAGAAGGCATGCTGGTCTCCCCAGGAAAACCAGGCTCAAAACCATCAGGATAAATGAAAGGCATGCTACATTTGTCTCCATAATCCCCCTGGAGTGCCATTTCCCCTGGTTCATTTCACCAAATAACTCTGCACCGTGGTATGCCATTAGCTTCCCATTCTCACTCAACCTGAAAACCACGCCTTCTCCTGGAGCATTGGAAGGTCACAAAGCTGTCCTCCCTGGAGGAGGCCTCCTGCAAATGCAGAAGGGCCCCTAGCTCTATTTGTCTTCTGTACTTAGTGCACCTAAATAGCCCATCACTGCACGTGGGGATCAGTGCCTGAGGGGAAACAGACCAAATATTTGTTCAGCTTTAACTCTATCCCATCATTTTTGAGTGAGTGCAATTATTGTTGAATGTGCTATGCTTTGTCATACGTCTGTACCCACTAGGTTTACTTCCAGACCCTTAAGTACCCAAAACCCCTCCTCAGGACCACATGTCATGGGCTGAATTGTGTCCCCACAAATGTGACTGTATTTGGAGACAGATAGAGACTTTAAGGAGGTCATCAAGGTCAAATGGGGTCATCAGGGTGAGGCAAGAGGACAGGTGTCCTTATAAGAAGAGAAAGGGGCACCAGAGACCTCTCTCTTGCTCTCTGTGCACATAGAGAAATGGCCATGCGAGGGCACACTGAGAAGGCATCACCCATGATTCTGGATGAAAGCCCCCACCTGAAACCAACCCTGCAGGGGCCTCCACCTCGGACTTTTGGCCCCCAAAACTGTGAGGAGATAAATGTCTGTTGTTTAAGCTCCCCTAGATATGTACGTCTCTATCTTTCTCTCTCTTTCTCTCAAAAAAGAATTTTCTAATTCTTTCTTCTATTTCCATTTTCAAAATGAGCCCTGTATCTTCACCTGCGCTTCCGTCAGCTCCTGGTGAGTTTAATGAAGGAAGGAGAAGGAGGTAGGAGGAAAAAAGCTGCTGGTGGTGTTTTGATTTATTTATTTACTTTCTTGAGACGAAGTCTTGCTCTGTCACCCAGGCTGGAGTGCAGTGGAGCAATCTCGGCTCACTGCAACCTCCACCTCCCGGGTTCAAGTGAGTGTCCTGCCTCAGCCTCCCCAGTAGCTGAGACTACAGGCTCGTGCCACCATACTAGGCTAATTTTCGTATTTTTAGTTGAGACGGGGTTTCACCATGTTGGCCAAGCTCGTCTCGAACTCCTGATCTCAGGTGATCCGCTCGTCTCGGCCTCTCAAAGTGCTGGGATTACAGGCATGAGCCACTGTCCCCAGCCCTGATGCTGCTTTTAGAAATTGGTGGTCACGTAGGCCTTAAAGTTGTAGGCACAGCCATTCAACATTGGAAGTTTCATCAAGATAGAGCAACCTGCATGGATAATTTAAAAACACAAACACACATGCACACACACGCAGGCACACATGCACATGTACACACATACATGCATACATGCAGGCACATACACTTGCACAGTAGTTCGTTTCATTATCGTCTTCACTGAGGGTGCAGCCTGGGAAGACCCCATGACCAGTGGCATTGTGTCTTCCATTTTGAGAAACAGGAAACCACAGTAAATAAACATCAAGGATCTTCTTGGCATCAGTCCTTCCTTCTCAGGCGCCCCTCAGCAGCAGGACAGAGTTCCTAGGACTGTGGTCAGTCACTTTTCACATCCACCACGTTTCTGTCTGTGCGCGGACATTAACACCCATGGCCTCCCAGGGTATGGTGATTTTCTACAGGGTCCAGTCTCAGACATTGTTTTATGCCTCAGCCTCTACTCCATATACTCATGCTTCTCCAAACTCAGGGAGGGAGTTTTGTTTCTGGACAGAGTGCAGGGTTGGGTTGCAGATCAGCAGACAACGGGGAAAAGGCTGTGTGTGGACAATGTTGCCACTTGCATTTGGTCAGCCACAGAGTTGTAAGGTCTCTGCAAGTTCTATTCTAGGGGCTGCAAGAGGCAAAACCCAGGGCCTGGGCAGTTCTCAGGGCCTTAGTGGAGGGCGCGGTTCCTTCCTAGACTCTGAGTAGAGGAATGACCTTGCTCCAGCGTGCTGCAAACACTCATCAACCTGTTCTCCAGATTTTCGCCATGGTCACATGGTGATTTTGGAAGCTGAGCTCACTTTGTCTATTTTAGACCCAACTGAGTCAAAGATGTAGAAAGACAGAAGCCTCCAGGCTGATTCTGCGTGGCTCCTCTCTGATGGTCCATGGCCACCTTGTCTGCTTGGCAGCAGGGATGACTCCCGTTCTGCCTTTCCCAAGAGCTCCCTGTGCCCATTTGGCTCCCTGCTTAGTCTTCATCCTCCAAATCTTTCCCGCACGGGCCTCTGGTTGTCAATTGGCCCCTGAGACAAGCTCCCCTGGGTGTCCTGGCAGGGCCACACACTCACCATGTGCAAGTACGAGCCCAGCACCTGCCCCCAGCTCCCTCCCAGCTCCACTGGGCTCCAGCAAGCCCCACACCCTTATCCATTCTTCTCACCCCCAGTCCCTCCACAGGACATTGAAGGGTCCCCAGCACATTTTCTTCCTTCCATCCACACAAGAACAACCTACCTTTCTCCTTGGGTCCGAATATCTTTAGACCTGGCTGAATTTACTTTTAGAATCTCAGAAACACACTCATTTAACTGAGGAAGTGATTTAATGAGGAAGGAGCCCCTTTTCTCAATAGAGTATCTAGTCCCGAGAAAATGAGGTCACTGGCACAGTGATGAAGGATCCATGCTGCAAACGCACCTGGTTCTCTTATGGATGGGAGCGCATGGTGAGATATTTTCATTTCAGCCTGAGTGCTTAGCATTTCTCCTGAGCTTACTGAAAAGAGATAGAAAAAGACGGATGGCTCAGCCCAGAAGACCATCGCAGAGAATGTTGGGGCCTCAAGGAAGAGTCTCTGTCCAGTAGCAGATGGTGTTTCATTGGATGAGGTATCTGACACTCCAAAGCTCTCAGGCAATAAGTCTGCCAAAAATGAAAAGATGAGAAACTTCTTCCTGCCTTCCACAAACATCATAAATGGGCAAATATGCGCAGAGTAGAAGAACAAAGATTATCTTCCAGATACGTCCCAATTTTCTTGCAACTTAGTTTGGTGAGGTTGGAGGTCAGGAATTATTGAGAAGAGAGTAAATGTGTATGTTTGAACCATATTTCCTTGTCAATGAAATAGCAAATGTAAAGACGATTAACAAATACTCATTGTTTAATAAGGATTATTTGAAATTAAGTGGGTGACCCAAATTATGTATTTATGCACACAAAACCATGGAAGAGGAGAAAGAGCTGTGCATGGGAAGCTGGTGTGCTGGATCTGGCCTCCTCTTGAAAAGTAAATAGATAAAAGACATAAAAATACTTGGAAAAGTTGAAGCTGTATAAAATGTAAGATATTGTTTTGATAGAGTCATCTATGACTCAGTCATGATTAATTACCATTTTAAAAGGATTATCTTAAGCACACATCTCAGACCTCCTTAAATCACTCCTCGGTTGCTATCTTATGACAAAGGAAAACAAAACGAATCATTGAAGATACCTTTTCTTTTCTCCTCCTCAACCATGACATCTTACAAACCAGGGTTAAATGAACAGTGAGTATGAAAGCAGCCCCCGAGTGTGCATTCTTCTTTCATGCAAAGAGTGCTTTCAAGTAAAGAAAATACCTACTCTCCCTGGAGTTTTAAGCTGCTGTGTGCCAGGAGTCCCCATCCCCGAGGTCATGCTTTGGCTTTAATCACATGAGACATTGTTTGCAGACGCTGTCAGGTCATGGCACTCAGGGACTAGTGTGCACACATTCCTCGAGCCTCAGCAGTTCTGTCCTTAACACCAGGACCACAAAGTTTGTGGTTTCTAGGGTCACAAACCCCAAGAACTTTTCATTCCAGAAACCTCTCCAGGAATCTCCTTCAATTCCTGTTTCTCTTTGTTTTCTTGTCTTTTACCCAGTTCTATCCACCCTGTCACTTGAGACATTAAAACTTTCCAATGTCTGGTAACACCATGAGGTTAGACAATGTTGTTCTCAAAATCACAAAGGCTAAAAACACTGGAGGCTGAGTAAGTGTTTAGATAAATTCATTTCACCTAATTCATCAATAACTTTGTCTGAGTTCCTACTGGTGCTACATAGGTTGAAGAATGAGAAGTGTATAAGGCAATCCCTGTTCTGGAGTGGCTTTCTAATTATATTTTGGAAATAAGTTTTCCAAATGTGAAGCCGTAAGCAGCTACCATAAGAGCCTGCATAAATAAGCATGGAAATTGACATGCTGATTTTAAAATCATGGTGTTGATGTTGAGTTTGGGATGAGGGTGGGAAGAGGAGCTACTTATCTGATTAGGAGGAACTCGCTGAGGTCTGGAGGCAAAAACTCTCCAGGCTGATGTCACAACACAAGCACAAGAAGCAAAATATCAAAAGTACATGTAGGCTGTGTGAACCATGTACACCGGCTGAGTGCAGGGCCAGGATGGAGGGCAGGAGAGGGGCTGGGGAGGAAGGGTACCTTCCCACAGGAGCCATGGAGTCAAGGCTGGAACCAATTCTAAGGATGAACTGAGACTTGCCAGTCAGTGAGAGAAGACTGGACCATTCAGGAAGCCGAGACAAGTGCCATGGGCAGCACAGGGAGGAGGGACGAGAGTCCTCCTCAATGATGTGGCAAAGCACTGAAGCAGGAATGGAAAACAGGAAGAGAATCTAAGAGGTAAGTCACCAGAAGTACGGAACATGAAGAAGACCCCATGAATCCTGGATTTACTGCCTGAGTACCTGTGTCATGGTGCCGGGGGAAGGGGAAAGGTAGGAGCCTGGGAGACGCAGGTCTTCCATCTTAGAGGCAGAGAGCCAGGTTGGGCCAACCATCAATCTAACTCTTTTCCTTCATGGATCCTAATTCTGACTGATTGTGTGACAGATGCTTTCTCAATAATTACTAAATGGACATTTTGGAATTTTTATGAAAGCTAATATAGTGTTTTTCTTTAGAAGCCAAGGTGTCCCAAAGTAGATATCACTGGAGTGGGAGCAGGATCATTCTCCACCATGAGCGACTGTTCTGGTGGCCCACTGTGGGGTGGTAGGTGCTGCGTGCCTCTTCTCCAAACAGAACACCAGGCGTGCCCTCCATTAGCAAGGACAGCATGTGCATTCCCCATGCTCCCTGGGGGTGGGGGCAACACCCCAGGGGGAGCCACAGCCAGGTCATTCTGCCAGGGGAAGATGTACACATTGCCAAGATGAGCACGGCCTTCCATCTATGCAGAGGAACGTGGGAGGGGGCACGTGAATCAAATCAGTAATTGTACCTCAGTGTAGAAAAATCCACTCACAGAAGCATGTAAAATACCAATTCCAGAAGCCCAGTCAGTGCACAGAGGTGGCTCAGGATGACTTCAGCATAGGAGGAGAGACTGGAATTGAGTCTTAAATGGTAAAAGGAAGGCTGGAGCATTTCAGGAGTGGCACAACGGGCACACAGACACATTGTAAGATATGTGTGTCCTTACAAAGGACACACCTGGCATTTTTCAACACTCAGCTTTTGTGTCTCCTTTAGATCATTTTGAACATGACAGCTAAAAACAACCAAACTTTTAAGAGATACTGTCCAGTGAAAAACACAAGAAATGACTCTAAGGAAACCCTGAGGTTAGAAAAAAGTCAGTCAGATAATAGATTTCATTTTTTATTTGCTATAATAGTTCATCCAAGACAATTCAATGGGAAAGAATAGCCTTTCCAAAAAATGGTGCTGGTGCAACTTGATATCCACATGGAGAAAAATAAAGTTGGACTCCTACCTCTCCCCATCTTCAAAATCAACCCAAAATGGAACAGACACCTCCATGTACAAGCCAAAATTGTAAACCTCTTCTATAAATCTGTGTGACATTGAATTTGGTAACAGTTTCTTATTATAATACAGAAGGCATAAGCAACAAAAGAAAAAAAATAAATTGGACTTCATGAGAAGTATAAACTTTTTTTTTTTTTTTGAGACAGAGTTTTGCTCTTGTTGCCCAGGCTGGAGTGCAATGGCACAATCTCGGCTCACTGCAAGCTCTGCCTCCTGGGTTCAGGCGATTCTCCTGCCTCATCCTCCCGAGTAGCTGGGATTACAGGCTCATGCCACCATGCCTGGCTAATTTTGTATTTTTACTAGAGATGGGGTTTCTTCATGTTGGTCAGGCTGGTCTCGAACTCCCGACCTCAGGTAATCCCATGCTGGGATTAAAGGTGTGAGTCACGGCGCCTGGCTAAGAAGTATAAACCTTTATGCATCAAAGGACATTATCAAGAAAGTGAAAAGACAACCTGTAGAATGGGGAAAATATTTTCAAATGAATTATCTGAGAAGGGTCGGCTGCAGTCTGAATGTTGGTATCTCGCCACAATTTACATACCGGAACCTTATACCCAATGTGATAGAATTAGGAGGCGGGGCCTCTGTGAAGTGATTAAGGCATGAGGGCTCCACCCTTGTGAATGGCATTGGTGCCCTCACGACAAAGGCTCAAGTGAGCTTCCTTGCCCCTTCGGCCATGTGAGGATGTGGTGATGAAGCACCATCTTTGAAGCAGAGAGCAGCCCTCACCAGACAGAGAATATGCTATTCCCTTGATCTTAGATTTCCCAGCATTTGGAACTGTGAGCAATGCATTTCTGTTGTTTATAACTTACCCAGTCTAAGGTATTTTGTTATAGCAGCCAGAATGGACTAAAACAGGCTCTACTATCCCAAACATATAAACGGTCGTACAACTCAACAATAAAAAGGAAAGTAACACAAATAAAAAATAGTCAAAGAAATTAACTGGATATTTATCCAAAGAAGATACACAAATGGCCAACAAGAACAAAAAAAGGTGTTACATATTATTAGTCATTAGAGAAATGCAAAACCACAAGGAGATAGTGCCTCACATCCACAAAGGCAGCTATATATTTTTTTAAGTTAAATACCAAGTGTGGATGCGAATGTGGAAAAATTACCCTAAAACCTTGCTCTCAGGAATGTGAAATGTTGCAGCCTGGAACAGCTTGGCAGTTCCTCAAAAAGTTAAACATAGAATTCCCATATGCATAGCAATTCCACTCTCAGGTGTAACTCCAAGCAAAGTGAAAACATATTCACTGAAAAACTTAAACATGAATATTCATAACAGCATTATTCATAGTAGTCACAGCCAAACTTGAGGGTCAGCAACACACTAGACTTTGGAAGAGTACATTTTAATTCTCTCTCTTCATGGAACAGTCTATTAGGAGACTAACAATTGTCACCATTTTCTAAGAAGTCAAGGAAGAATCCATTTCATTGGGCAGAGAAATCCTTGTGCCTGGGGCCAGCCTGGAACCACATGCCTTTGCCACGACCTCTCCTGGCCATACTCCCAAATCTGCATCAAGTAAGCGAGGGCCTGGAGATGTCAGAATGCACCTGCATCTGCCGTTCAATGTTTCCAGCAGCCGCGGTTGGTAGCAGAACAAGCTGTGGCAGAGCCGGGGTGTCTGTGCACCTACACTTCCTCCTGGATTTGGTAAACCTGGGACCTGGAAGAAGCAGGTTTGAAGTTTCCTTGACTTTTCTCAGGACATTTCTATAAGCCGCTGCCAGAGTGAAGTTTAGAACACGTAGGCTAACCTACTACCACTTGTGTTTCTTTTCTTCTCAAAGATATTAAACTATTTCTGGGGCAGGGACCCTTTTTGTTTTGATTACTGTGTTTTATGATAAATCCCAAATTGTTCACATTGAGTCCAAATGTATGGAACAATTTTCATTTTGCCTCTTCCATTTGTGTTCATACGATTAGTGGTAAAATTGCCCAAACTTGGCAGCTTCATCTCGGTACCTCCCTATCCCCTAGAAGGATTTGAGGCCAGAATAGAACTGCGTGTGTCTCCAGAGAGCCAAATGCTTGGCTGAGAAAGCCAGGGGGACTGAGCAACATCTCAAAGGCAAATCACCGAGGAAAGCAATCAACCTACCAATCCACTCAGGAAAAGTCACTGCAAGGAGATCGTAATTGGCAGTGGGGGATACCAAGAAAGATGATCCTAAACATTAGCACACTTTCCCAGACCTCCTACGCTCTTGCCACATGCAGCGTCCCTAGGCCCCGGCTGGCTCCCTCGTGTGTGTGGAATTCTCTGTGCATTTGTTTCCTCTCGGCATTACTCATCCCATGATGGATGACTCAGCTTTCACAGGCCTGAGGCTCCCTCCCATCCCCAGACGGCTCACAGATCACCCTCTCCAGTCTTCCTTTCTTAATGGATTCTGACTGATTTATCTCTAAGTATCTGGAAAATCAATTGCAGATGGAACTCTATAGCATTGCCTTTCTTCGCGGCTGCCTCCCGCATCTTTCCTACAGCCTGGCTGGGGTTTTCCCAGGCCCAGATGCCTCTCTAAGTGGTCCAGGATTGCACTCACGGAAACAGGGCTCTTGATCCATTTGCAACACCCAATGTAGGACCCTTAAACTTGACTGAGGAGTTTATTTGGAGGAGTGCAAGCCATTCATCAGAACTGAAGATCGAATATGAAATCACAGAACATTATGAGTTCACCAGCCAGTCATTGAGTGACCCTGAGTATCTCTGCCACGAACGGAAAGGCAGACACTCCAGACACCCCCAGTATAGGCATTAAAATAGAGGAGCCCACCACAGTCGTGGAAACATGTTCATAGAATGTGATTTTTCTTGGGGATGGGTGCTGGGGGGAGAAAATATTAACTGTTTTCTTGCTTTCTGTATTCTTGACTCTGTGGTATGTGTGGCCTCCCTGATGGGAGAGCCTGATCTTTCCAGAACTACTCAGCTCCTAAAGCCAGCGACGGGCTCACCCTGGAGTGTGCAAACCAACCATCCCAAATCCATACCCCCAACCACGCCCTTTATCTAACTCTTACTCACCAAGCCAGTATATCCCCCGTCCTAAATCACCCCAAAGCCAGGTACCAGGCAACCAGAGACCACCCCTGGAGCCCAGAGCCTGCTGACACTATTGTAACCATCCAGTGCCAAGCCCTTCCCATCAGGCCTTCCCTTTCCCACAGAAAACACAAGCTGCAGCCCAGTCTCTGCACTCACTCCTCCTCCTTTCTGCCTCTTGCCAGACATAGGTGCTTCTCCGTGTGGCCCCACTTGGCATGATGTGACCTCTCCACTCGGAAAACATGAAGAATAAATATCTACTTTCAACGGCACTCTCCATGCCGTCATTCAGTCATCCTCATGAATTGCAGTCCCAGGGGAGGACCCTGACATGTCCCTGCTTATTGACCATCCTTGTCTGTATTTGTCCTCTGTGACCAAGCCCTAGACACGGAATCCGCACCTGAGGCTGCGGCTGCAGTGGGCAGTGGGGGAAGGTGTGCTTGTCTTAGGCTGAGACCCTGGCTGAGCTCCCTCTGTGACCACCTCACTGAGTGACGTGTCCTCTAAGCCCCTGGAGAGTACTGGAATGCCTGAACTGTGTCATATACACCATCCAGCCTCCAGGATACCCCAAGAAATGTTCTTTAAATACAACCCCCAACATCTTATCTACAAATGGCTTGTGGATGCCTTCCTAAGACATAATTGGTACACTATAAAATTCACCCTTTTAACCTGTACAATTTGGTATTTTTAAAATATTTATATGTACAAAGTTTTGCAATCCTCACCACTATCTAATTCCAGAACATTTTCATCATCCCAAAAGAAACTCCATACTATTAGCAGTCAGAGCCTCGGCCCCTGGTAACCACTGATTCATTTTCTGTCTTAATGATTTAGCCCCAGGCATTTCACATCAGTGGAATCATATGCTACATGGCCATTGTATTTGATTTTTGTACTTGGCATAAAAAAGGATAAACCTATTCATTGCAGACAGTGGAGGTGCTACATTTTGTTAATTCTTTCGTCTGTAGATGGACATCAGGGTTTTTGCCATGGTTTGTCTGTTAAGAATCATGCTGCTGTAAACAATGTGTGTGTAAGTGTCTGTGTGAACATGCTTTCATTTCTCCTGGATTTATACTACAAGTGGGATGGCTGGGTTGTATGGAAACTCTATGTTTAATATTTTGAGGAGCTGCCATATGGGCTTCCCAAGCAGCTGCACCATTGTGTCCACCAGCAGGGCACAAGGGTTCCATTCTCTCTTGTTATCCACCATCTTTTTCACTGTAGCCATCCTAGAGGGCAAGAAGTGCTATCTCACAGCCTCTTTGATGTGCATTTTCCTAATAACTAATGACGTTGAGTGTCTTTGCACATGTTAATAAGACATTTGTATATTTTATTTGAATAAATGTCTATGCATGTCCTTTGCTAATTTTTAACTTGGGTCATTTGTTTTAATTGTTGAGTTGCAAGAGTTCTTCATATACTATCGATATGAGTCCTTTATCAGATATATGATCTGCATTTATTTTCTCCCATTCTGTGGGTGAGTTTTTTTCTTACTTTCCTGATAGTGTCCTTTGAAGACAAAAGTTAATTTTGGTGAAGTCTAATATATATATATATTTTTTTTTTCTTTGTTGGTTTTGCTTTTGATGTCATGTCTAAGAAATGATTGCCTCATCCAAGGTCATGAAGATTTATGCCTGGTTGCTTCTCAGGGTTTAATCTCCCTTTGCTTTTGATGACTCCAGTGATGATCTACACTCTTCTAGGAGGATAAGGAGGAAAAATATTACAGAAAAATGAGTCACTCCAATGCACTCTTTTTTTAGTAATCCCAAGAGATTAATGGCTGACATCATAGAAAAGACCAACACTTAAGACTACATGGAAATTATTAAATTGTATATTTTGGGGAGATTCCCTCTCTTTCCTCCAGTGTTCTTTCTTTACATGCCACTGGTGGTCTTCAGGTTTGCTTTCTGTGCGTGTGAATTAAATGAGCTTGTTATTGGCACTGGGTAATGGAGGCTGCAAGCCTTTGGAGACCTTCCCATTCCTGTCTCCCTCCATCCACTCTCCTGAAGTTGAATTTCTGTTCCTTTTTTTTTAAATTTTTTTTTGAGACAGGGTCTCATTCCTTCACCCAGGCTAGAGTGCCGGAGTGCAGAGGCTAGGTCATGGCTCGCTGCAACCTCGACTTCCTGGGCTCAGGTAATTCTCCCACCTCAGCCTCTTGAGTCGCTAGAACTATAGGTGCATGCTACCACACTCAGCTAATTTTTGTGCATGTATGTATATTTAGTAGAGACGGGGTTTCACCATGTTGCCCAGGATCGTCTGGAGCTCCTGGGCCCAAGCGATCCACCCGACTCAGCCTCCCAAAGTGTTGGTATTACAGGCATGAGCCACTGCAGCCGGCCCCCTCTCTGTCCTTTTACAGCTGCACTGCCTGCTGCTGCTATAGACTGTCACAGGACCCCAGGGACCAGCACTTTTTAACAGTGTAGCCATGTGTGACATGCAGTGGCTGCCTCCTCAGGGCCAAACCAGATTAAGAAGGCCATTGTTGTGTTCCACGTTATACAACAGACTTGAAATCATTGAAAAGGACTCTTGTTGAGTCTTACCTCAACAAGACTCTACCTAAAAATCATTCCACACCCACATCTCAGCTCCTCGGGGCTCTTCCTTTCTAGATTGTGCTGCACAAATCTGAAACATATAAGTTTTTATCCTCCCTGCAGAACAAGGGATCTTCCAGCTTTGGTTCAGCCCTGGCTGCAGATGGAAACATTTTCCAGACACCTGAATGTGATGCATTAGGACATTCTAGGCCTTCATCATGGACGTGATGCATGCTTCCCTCTCTCCCAGACACCAAGATGCGTCCCACAAAGGGGACTCCCAGCCTCCGCAGAGGTGCCGCTGGAGCTCTTCCCTCCTCTCCAGTCTGCAGCTCTCTGAGTACAGCACTCCCTGGCTGCAGTCCTACCCCCAGCGCAGGCCTCTGGGGCTCAAAACTGTTGCTTACACATTCAGGAAATTAAGAAAAAATAAAATAAAAACTCATTCAACCCACACTTCCTGCCCTGGAAAAATCCGACTATTGTTCTTTCTAGGCAACATCCTTAAAGCCCCACATTTTCCCAGATTTTATCACATCTGCCCCTGGAGGCTGGAGCTTCTCATTAATATACAGTATTCCTGGAGTGTGTTTGGTTTGGTTTTCTGCTGCCAAGCCTGGGGGAGTTGGCAGTTCAAGCCAGCTCCTGACATTTAATCACACTTTGCATTTTACCCATCCATTCTCCCTACCCCTTTTACTAGCTCACTTTTAATGAGAAAGAAGAAACTAATTTTAAACACACACACACACACCACAGTAGTAACACTGTCTCCGATTCATTCATCCATCAGCTCAGAAATTATAATTATGACGCATATTAATTTGCAAGTGCTACATAATTTGATTTGTGTATTTAATGCCAAAAGATTAGACATTTCTCATCTTACGCTGTTCCTTCCAGCAGCAATTCATTCTCTATCCAGGGTGCTGCTCTATGGCTGACGCGGGCTCTACTGGTCAGATTTGAGGTAACACAATGATAAACCACTTCCTGCAAGCTGGTGTACATCCAGATTCTCTACACTTTAACCAAAATTATGACCAAAATCAATTAAGTGATTTAAAAGTAAAATGTACTGGGTGAGCTTTGTGTAGGGAAGACAGTACTCAAGCAGTCTACTCTGAACATTCAAGTAGAAACTGGCAAAAAGTCTCTAAAATACCTGAAGTCAAAGTGTCCCCAGCCTTTCTGGAAATTAAAGGACTGAGATAATTTATCATGCAAGGATTCTTTCTCTAGATTGGACAATAATCTTTACTTTGATTTTTTATTTAAGGCATATAAGTTATGAGAGGAATACGCAGTTATTAATAATGTGTATTAATAACAAACCTCTAACTATAAGCCAGGAAAAATGCTAAATATTTACAACCAGGACTTCAAAATTTAAAAAATAGTATTAACATTTTTATTTATAGAACAATCAAACTAAGTCAAAAAAATATTTTAAGTAACTGGCCTAAGGTCACATGGACAGTCAGTGGAAGATCAAAGCACAGGCAGTTTCACTGACTCTGAAGCCAAGTTCTCAATCCCCAGAGCTGGTCTTCAAGTCCAATGTCATTTTGACAACTGGCGTGACCATCTGTAAATTTGCAATTTACAGCCTGAATTTCCCCACTTCAATGGAAACTCTACAAAGGAAGGTAACTTCACCATTTTGTTCAATGTTGTACATTCAGCCCCTAGAACAGAACTGCAGTCTTGGTAACAACAATAAATCTTGACTGAACAAAGGAATGAATCCAAAAGATGTCATGAGGTCGTACCACCATCATCTGGTCATTTATGCAAGCATAACTGCAAATGCAAAAAAGATTCAGAAGCCTCTCTGGACTGAATATAAAATGGTTTATGCTCAGGCCAGGCGTGGTGGCTCACGCCTGTAATTCCAGCACTTTAGGAGGCTGAGGAGGGTAAATCACAAGGTCAGGAGTTCGAGATCAGCCTGGCCAATATGGTGAAACCCTGTCTCTACTAAAAAATGCAAAAATTAGCCTGGTGTGGTGGCACGCATCTGTAGTTCCAAGTACTCGGGGGGCTGAGGCAAGAGAATTCTGGAACCCAGGAGATGGAGGTTGCAGAGAGCCGAGATCATACCACCACACTCCAGCCTGGGGGACAGAACCAGACTCTGTCTCAAAAAAAAAAATGGTTTATGCTCAAATTGTGCAATACTAAGGAAGGATGTTAAATAAATGCCACACTTGTTTCTTTTATTATTAGCGTATACATTTTAGTCTCTTCTCCCTAACATCTCCACCACAATAATCCTCCAGCCAAAGCTGTTGTTGATTTGAGAGTGAGCTTCACAGCTGAGCATCTTATACTCACGGAAATAATCTGGTCATATGGGCTCCCTGGTTCTGGTGCTGTTTCTTGATGGTTCCAGCAACAGACAGTCTCTCTTGAATCTCAGGGTTCTCCTGGCAACCCCTAACACTTGCTGTGGCTTTCCTTGTGTCCACTTGTCCCTGGTTGTCGAATTGTCTAGGGGGCAGCTATATCTTGGTGTCCGCTCCAGCCCAGGGGTGCCATCCTTGCCCATCTACCATCACAGGCCATTGCACCTGCAGACTTGCATACACTACCACTGCATCCAATCTGGCCACAGCCTGATGTTCCAGGAAATACCTTCTTAGCAGCAGAGAGGGGGGACTAGAAATTCTGGATAAGCAAGTGGTGCCTTTTTCATAATAAGTTCAAAAAGAAATATTGCAAAAGAAAAAAACTCAGAAGTCAGTCTTTTCACTTGTGTTCAAAATCCTCCTCCAGCCCTCAATTCTTTCAATAGAAAAATTAGGATCCCAGATGCTCCCCAGAATCTCTTCCAGTTTCAAAAACTCTTCATTTAATCAAGGTTTATCTCCATTTTGGATTACTCCATAAAAACATTGAGTTTCTTAAAATAAACACAAATGCATTTTGTACCAAATCAAACAAAATTAAACTTAAGAATGTCTTTAAGCTTACCTATCTCACATCAAGCTCAATCATCATCTAACAGTCACCAAACACTAGCAAATAATGGATTGTGCCACCACTGAGGATTCTAGAGAAGCAGTTTATATATGTTTTGGCTACCTTTATTCTTGCTCTCAGGTTTCCTTAAGAGAAAAATGATCATTTTGATGTGAACAGACATTGCCAAAGAAGGGTTTTACTCTCAGTCACCAGTAGGGTACAAATAAAATTATAAATCCACACAACAGGCAGGGTGGGGAAGCTGAAGTGACCCGGGCAAATTAGAGTGTGCATACTTCAGTGAAAAATGTTCAATCACGTTTTCTAAAAAGTAAAAGCTGTGTAGGCCAAAAGTAGATTATCTGTTGCTATTCACTGAATGTTTGTGTCCCTCTGAAATTCGCATGTTGAAACCTTGTGAATTTATTATGGATGGTTAATAGGATGTGGGACCTTGGACAAATGACAGGTCATGAGGGTGGATCTGTCATGAGTAGGATTATAGCCCTTGTAATAGAGACCCCAGAGAGCTCTCTCACCTTTTTCACCATGTGAAGATGCATATCCCGGAAACAGGCCCTCATCATGCCCTGAATGTGCTAATGCTTTGATCTTGGACTTCCCAGTCCCCAGAAATGTGAAAAATAAATGGTTGTTGTTTAAGTCACCCAGCTTATGGTATTCCGTTATAGCAGCCCCAACAGACTAGGACATCTGCACAGGAGATACGGCCCTGAAGCCAGCAATTTCTGATGTCTAAGATGCAAAGACAAACCACTCATTCATATATTGCTTGTGGATACTAACTAATAAATAACCATGAGATTTAGTATCAACCAATGTAACTCTTCCAGAGGCATATGTGTGGATGACACCCTTTCAGGTCATATGAGCTAACCAAGTGGAGGATATTCTGTCTTCTTTCTTGGCTACAGAACTTGATGAAGGTTTTTCATTTGGGGCTCCTGATGTGATCTTGGAAATTAAATCCTTCAGTGAAGCAGATAGAACACTCTTCTGTACCAGCAGATTCCTCTGAAGGTCATTCATCACCCCCTGTGTCCTCCGGTAGAATGCAGGTGGCTCTGGGCTCCCTACGACCCTGTGAAGTTTTCCCACCTCTCCTGCAACCAGCATTAGAAGAAAGCAGCTCAGAAGCCACGGGGCCATGAAACGAAGAGCCTAATGGCTGCTGAAATAGCACAGCCTTCCTGTTTCATCATCTATGAGACTTAAAGATGCATGAACTAATGGAACATCCTGCAGGAGACCACCAGAAGAGCTGTCAAAAGCATCTTCTTTTCCACAAGGTGAGGGGGTAAAGGGCTGCCTCTTGGAAATTAGCACCTGGAGAAGAATCAACGTGGAGAAATGAAAAAATTTCTCTAACACTAAGCACTTTACCAGGAATATTAAGTTGTTTTTTAAAACTTTCTCTCTGTCTATTCCCATTCGTTCCCCTGTGTTATCCCCATATCAGGATTCACACCAATGGATCCTCTGATTGTTTCAAGCAAAGTGCTTTGGGTCAGAATCACTGGGCATTAAGGATGGGCGTCTATGTTATCCAGCCTGTGCCTACACAGGCCAGGCACAGCAGCTATTTCCTGATTCCCACCTCCACCTCTATACCAAGAGCCTCCTCTGTTGGTTTTCTCTGGCTGCTGTAACAAATGACCACAGATCTCATGTCTTAAAACAACACACAGTTATTCTCCCACAGTTCTGGAGACCAGGAGCCTGAAATCAGGGCCAGTGCACAAAACTGAAGATGCGAGCAGGGCAGTGCTCCTGGAGGCTCTGGGGGTGGTCCTTCCCAGGGGCTAGGGGGTCCCTCCCTTGCTCCTTCCAGCCTCCTGTGGCTGTGGGTGTCCCGCGGCATTCCAGGCTTTTGGCCACATGACCCCAGGCTCCTCCAGCCTCTCTCTGCCCCGTCTTCATCATTGCCTTCTTCTGTGATCCAATCTCCCTCCAACTGTCTCTCATAGGGACCCCCATGATTATATTTAGGGTCTGCTCAGATAATCCAGGATAACCTCACATCTGCAAAGTCTGTTTTGTCTTATAAGAGGTGACATTCATGGATTCCAGACTTCAGATCTAATGCTTTTGGAGTTCATTCTCAACCTACCCCATCTTTCCAAGATGGCTGAAAGGAAGGCACCTGAATTTAGGAGAGTGCTGTACCCATCGAGCACTCACTGAGAGACACATGGCAGCATGGCCTCAGCATAGCAGCAGGATAACATAAACCTAAGGACAAAAAATCCAGATTGATCTAGACCTGGAGTCATGGGTTCAGAGCATGAGATGGGCCTTAAGGGAGCCACCATTCAGTTCCCATTCTGTTTCAGGTTTCAGCCACTCGGCAATCATGCTGGCCAGGAGGGGGCTTCAGTTTCTGCTGCAATGCCTCAGGCAGTTGGGCATTTACTAATCATGCACAAACACACCAATCTTTCCAAAATAAAATTTATATCATACCGTTCCCCTGTGTGAGGACATCAGTGGGTCCTTGGAGATGATGTCCCAGCACCCTACCTGCTTTCAAAGTCCTTTGTGGTATCAGGTGCAGCCCAGTCCACCAACACCCCCCTGAGCAATAATCTTTATAATTTGGGAATTATAATTCCCAAGCATGCCATGCGTTTTCTGCTGGGGCAACTTCACACCTGCTGCTGACGAGATCTGGCCGAAGCCTTCCCTACTTCATAATCTCTCCCGCCGCAATGAGGATGTTCACCTTGTCATTTTGGCAGTTTTTGCTTTATCTGTTGTGAGGCTCTGTTATTAGGTAAATACTAATTTACTATCATTATATCTCCACAACAAATTGTTCCGCTTATCCTCCGGGAGTCCATTTTTATCCCTAGTGCTCTCTGCCTTAGAATCCACTTTGTCTGACATTGACATTGCTGCCTCAGCTGTAGCGGCACCAGCATTTTCTGGGTATAGATTTTTGCATTTTTCTACTTGCAATTTTTCTGCATCTTTATGTTATCGATGTGTCACATGTAACAGCATAGAGCCAGATTTTGAATGTTAAAAATTACCCGTGACTTCTCCTAGCTAGTTGCAGAAATACTTTTGTGTTGGGGTAACTGTGCTTAGTAAAGTCACATCTTCAAGTCCTTCGTGATTTTTGCCTCTCTTCAAACTTCTTTAATGTTATGTACATAATACATATATTATATTCACATATATATCTTTAAATTGACTCAATTCTTTAAATTTTAAATAGGTGTTACTTTATCTTAAAAAGTTAATTAAGATAAAGTTAAATAACAAAAGTTAAAAGATAACTAACTCTTCCTATTTAACTTTGTCATAATTAACATTATTTATGGGGTCATAGGTTTAATTAAACGTATGTGTGGATGTATATATGAATGTGTATCCTAAAATGTATTGAAATAACTATGGAAGGAAATGTGGAAATGTTTTTAAATGTTTGCTCGTCAACCACAAGAAATGTTTTAGAGAATCTCTAGGGTGTAGTCTTTAAGTAGCCCTGGATAAATTAATAATCCTTTATTTCCTAGAATAAAGAACTGTCTGTTTATGTAAGGCTATTTAGATCAGCAAAGAATTTGTCACCTTTTCTAAAAATAAATACAGGACAACAAAATTACCAGCCAAGGCCATCTGGGGATAAGGTAGAGGAGGGTGGAGAAGCCATCAGGCCAGGGCTGTGAAACGCACACCATGCCCACTCCACAGGGGTCAGCTAGGCAGAGCCCCACATTTCCATTTTGTAGAAAAATTAGTAGACTATGCAAGCATGGCTGTTTACTATTCATAGTACCCATAACATAAAAAGTAAAGTAGATGTTCAGAATGTGTAGGAATGTTCCCAGCAACTGAGACATGAAGACATCTCCCCCTTGGGTCACCATGAAGAGAGCAGCACGTAATGCCGGCTTCAGCAGTGGCCCAGGAGTCAATGCAGTTCTTAGACCTGCTTCCTCCTGCACACCCTGGTGTGGACCAATGGCCCCAGGCCAGAGTGCCAGACAATGCAGCAGCTATCCCCGAAAGCGGAGCAAGCCGTTTCACTGTGCAAGAGCACTGCTTGACTCCTTTTTCATGAACCGCTGAACCAAGGCAGCCCATGGAGTGTCTATAGGATCACAGGGCTGTACTCTGAATCGTTCCTGGAGACTATTTCTGTCCGTCGAGCTTCTCATAAGCCCTTAAGTGGCAGAAAGCTCAAAGTTCTACTTCACAATGCGTGGAGTGTGGCCATTCTATTTTCCTAAATTCAGACTCAGGCCAGCACAAGGTAGGTTTGAAATCTGTCTGGCAAAGCTGAGAAGCTTGACTTGGATGTGAATTGGAATCAAAAGCTTGCTGGGGAAAACTAGACGCAGAGAGACTGTGAAGGCTGGAAGTAACATTGCAAATTAAAGCTTCTGAGCCTTGATGTATCCTGCTTCTCCTGGTCTTCTTTCCTCAATCAGTCCTGAGACGTATTGTGTTGTGGCTGTCGGTCATTCCTTTTCACATTTTTTTTTTAAATTATACAAGAAATGTATGAATAAATTCCTATTGAAAAAGATTTAAGATATTCAGAAGAATCAGATCAAACTGTGGAAGATCCTCACCACCATTCTTGTTTGTCTCCTGAAGATAAGTCTTAGCATCCTTTAGTGCCCTTGGCTGTGCATTTATACACACTCACACATATACACACAACACACAAATCCTCCCCTGCTCAAACACCCACACACACTCACATACACACCCATACATTCACACTTACACACACACACATGCATGCATACACTCTGACACCTCACCTTTGCCTTACTTACCTATATAATGTGTCTGAAGGATACATCCCTGCTGCCTGTATTCAGCACCCGGCCTACACAAGTTTAGCTCCCATTTTGTTTTTATTTATTCCAGGTAGATCTTAAATTGTTATGGATGAAACATGTTCCCTGAAATTCACGCGTGCCTCTGAACGTGACCTTCTTCTTTGGAGGTGGGCTCTTTCCAGAAGTAATCATGTTAAATTGGCTTCATTAGCGTGCCTCTTAATCCAGTATGACTGGCATCTTTACAAAGTGGGAAATTCAGACACAGACACAGGGGAAGAGCACCATGTCCATATGAGGGCTAAGATTGGGAGGGTGACTCTCTACGCCTAGGAACGCCATGATCGCCTGTGAACCCCGTGACAGTGGGAGAGAAGCTGGAACTGATGCTGCCTCATGAAACCAAAGTTGCTGTCACCTGGACCTCAGACTTCCGGCCTCCAGAACCGGGAAGGGATACATTGATCTTGTTTAGGCCATCTGGTTTCCCGCGCTTCATTAGAGAGGCGCTAAGGAACTAACACACACACACAAGTACACACTACACACACACACACACAGACACACACATATAAACATACACACACATAATATGCCAAAAGGTTTTAAGAGCTATGGAGAAACATGATAAACAGTGAGGGCAGTGGGACTCTGGGAGCGGGGATAAGGGAGGGAGGGACATCACTGCTTCATGGGAAAGTCTCACTATACTCAGGGCATCTGAGAGCTCAGAGAAGGAGGACAAGGCCAGGCAAGTGCCAGGGGAAGAGCACACTGGTCAGAGGGAACCGCAGGGCCGAGTCCCCACAGCAGGGTGTGGCTTGGGAGGTGGAAGGGGCCTCTAGGAGCTCAGGGAGGTAGGGTGGGGGCCCGAGTGAGAAGGCAGGGGCGCCATGGGATGTGGGGTCTCCTGGACCACTATGTTCTCCTGTGTCTGCTGAGCTGCAGGTAGGAGGCAGGCGCAGGGGGCGCGGAAGGAGGACTGTGACTCGTAAGACCCTCTGGCTGCAGTGAGGAGGAAGTGATGAGGAGGAAGGAAGGGTGGAGGCTTTGAGGCCGACTGAGAGGCAGTCACGAAAATGCTGGTGGGAGACAGTAGCTCCAGAATGGAGGGCATAGGAAAGAGGCCGAGCCTGGATGCCTCCTGCAGGTGGGGACAAGGAGCCTTGCTGATGGATGGGATGTGGGCGTGAGCAGAGTGGAGCCAAGGATGGTGTCAAGGTTTGGGGCAGAAACATCTACGCAGATGGGCCTGGGCTCCCTGCAGTGATGGAGCAGGGATAAAAGGCAGAACCTATTGGCTCAAAGCGCAGCATGGCAGCCAGGCAGCACACGTTTTGCAGAATTTTTGAAGAATACTAAGGTTTCATTTGCATTCTTATTTGGCCAAACATTTTCCACCTTAAACTGTCCCTTGTTGAAAGTTAAACACCTCCTCTGTAATGCCAGACAGAAGGGTTTTAACTAATAGGTGCCCCAGCTTCTACCAAACTGTCTTCATTCCTGAGCCACCTCCACCATCTGTTCCAAGACACTGGACAATTCTCCCTGGCTTGAGTGGAATGGATTGTCAGTGACAGGCAATCAGCTAGGAACATAACATTTTTCTTCTCCAAGCTGCAACCCAGCCAATCTTTTTTAGGACAACTTAAGCAACAATTAGGCATCCAAAAATCTAAATTAAAATCCAGCTGTGTGAGTTGCTTCCAGTGCTACTGAGGTGACAAGTGGATGGATAGAAGTACTCCCCTTGTGTGCACACGCATATACGCATACAAATAAAAATAATAACACAGAGAAAATGAAGCCATGAGAACTGTGCTGACCTGGTGTAAAGCAGTAGACCTGGTGAAGTACAATTTACTTTATTTAAAGTTGAAATAGAACTATTATGTTTGAGAAGAACCAATGTTCTGTGGAGGACTCTTTAGAAGAAGAGCTCATAGAATCCACCTCTATTTTATAGGTTGAATAGCTGAGAGCTGAAGAGTTTCAATGACTTTCAAGGTCACGTCATGGAGAATGGCAAAGCAGGACCAGGGCTCCCTACAGCCCTACCTCTCTGTCCATTACTCGAGAAGCAACTCACAACTTCCTCCCTATGTGCTCTGCCTGTTCCTAATGTAAGACTCTCAGGAACTTCAAATTCCTTGTTTTCCATAGCCTGCAAGCCATCCAAATACCTAGCCAAGAACCAAATATGAGAAGAAACACTGACAATGGTGAGAGAGGCTGGAGCAAGGCCGCCCCTGATGGCTGACCCCCTACTTTGTGGCCTCGTTGTCCATGAGACCCACGGGTGCTCCACAGGCCATCCCTGGGTGGGTTTGCATGAGATGTCATCCCTTTAGAGGGACAGCTAGAGAACCTGGATTGAGGGACATTTAGAAGGAAAGGAATGTGGAGGGCAGTTCTAGTATAAGCAGGAAGTTGAAAGAGCGAAAACACCTCGCAGGAAGCTGTGGGGTGGGCTAGTACAGGGAGCTCCTCCTGGGGTCCAAGGCACGTTGAGATGGATGAGCTGTGGAGCTTGGGGGTCAGAAGAGCAGAGGAGCAGCAAGGTGACGTGGAGAAGGAATGCTGTGGGGCTGTTGGACGCCAGCACATCCACGAGGGAGAGGTCCTCTGGCATCTCATAGGAAGAGTTACTTTTTCCCCAGCTTCTCTTTGCGGTTGCCCTGGGACCGTCTGGGGGGACACTTCCCATGTCACTGTGCCTTGGCAGCCCGTATTGTCTTCATGGTAGGTTGTTTTCTTTTCTATTTGCACCCATGCTTTGAATCCCAGATCTTGTAAACTTTCTCAGGCACTGAGTTCTAAGATCCTAGAGACAAGCTGCAGCACTTGTCAAGAAGAGTGAAAAATGGATGTACCAGGATGCCATGGAATTTCTAAATCAGCACTAAATATCCATCTGGGCTATAAACGTCTCAGGTCTCTTTCGTGCTGCAGAGTAATGTAAATAGTATTTGTGTGCCTGTCTGACCGCTCCTCGGTTCCCCCGATTTCAGGCTGTCAAGTCATGCTTGGGGATGGGGGAGTGGGGACTGTGGAGCAAGGGCGTGCCTTAGTCACTGTCCTTCCCCCAGTCCACGGCAAACATTCATTGTGTCCCAATGAGTCACCCCTTACTGGAGCCCACGGGGGCTCTTTCACCCTGGCTGGTGAGCTCCTCTCTTCCCAGGGGGTTCAAGGGCCAAAGAAAAAATGTTGTTTGCAAGTACACAAGGATCTAAAAGTAAAACTGTTACTTCATTCATCACTGTGAGGACACTGGACTCCTATGTCTTCTGCAGGGTCTAAGATCAGTGACAAGACTAAGACGTCTTTGCACAGAACTTTGTCAGACAAAGATGATGGTTTTCTTGCTGTTAAATTCCAATGTATCACAGAGTGAGAGGAACAGAAAGACTTAATAACAAATCAGCCCACATATGAAATTTCAGAAGTTTTCTCTTATTAAAGAAGAGATGATCCATCCATTAATCTCACCGACTTTTGTGGAGACCTACCATGCATCTTACCACCTTTAGAGAGCTGAAAAGAGACCGACTCCAAACAAAACCTTATATTGAGCCAGAGAAGGGCTACAGTGGAGTCATGGCACAAGGGAGGGAGGGACAGGGCCCTCTGGGGTCTGGTGCACGGGACAGGGGAGAGGAGGTGGGGTGACAACAGCAAGGTTTACAATGGAAAGTCTTCAGTTCTCTGCACAATAGCTAAGGAGATGAAGTATTTCTGGAAGAATTTTCTATTTGGTGATGCCACTAAGAAATCCTTAATCATTTTAAACTCATACTTTCTTACACTTCAGTGTTTCTGTGGGCACCTAAAATATCCAAATCTACCAAAAAAAAAAAAAAAAATTAAAAAGGCCACTCTTTGAGAGAGGCTGTAACAATATTCTGTTTTCAACCATCTACCAGTTATTTTCCAGAAAAATCTAGATTAGAGGCCTGGTTAGTGATTTAATAGAAAATCAAAATTAATGTTTTTTAAATTTTAAAATTTTATTTTCCCCATTTATCAGAAACACATAGAGACAATTTAATAGGGTAGGGCTCTCTAGAGAATCCATCTAAGACCTGAATACACAGTGCTTGTGGTATATTAGGAAAGGATATTTGGTCTTTGTCTCCAGTCCCTGACTCAGAGCTCCTAAAACCCTTGGAATTTTCTGAGTGAGAAGAGAGATTAGAGAATCTGTTGTTCTAATGGGGCAGCTCCCTGTGGGCTCCTGGAAAGCTTCAGGATGGGGGTGGTCATCCGAAAGACCGAGCCTTGATTAGAAGCCTGGGGCTTTCAGCCCCACCCCACAGGGAAAAGGGGCCAACGGTTGAGTGAATCACCAACAGCCAGTGATTGCATCAGTTCCGTCTATGTTATAAAACCTCCATGAAAACCACTAAATGACAGGTTCAGAGAGAGCTCCACATGCCTGGAGGGAGGATATCGCACCCCAGCTCCACGGGGCAGAAGCTCCTGTTCTCAGGACCTCTCTGACCTTGGGTGATGCACCCTTTTATCTGGCCATACACTTTGCCCTTTATAATACACTGGTGGTCATAAAGGGAGTGGCTTTGCCAGCTCTGTGAGCCATTCTACCACATCATCCTCCTGAGGAAGCATTGTGGGTCCCCCAGCGTGTAGCCACTTGGTCAAAGGAACTGGGAGCCCAACATGTGGGATTGGATTGGCCTGTGGAGGGAGGACTGAGTCCTTCACCCGTGGGATCAGCATGTGGGGTTGGATTGGCCTGTGGAGTGAGGACTGAGTCCTTCACCAATGGGATCAGCATGCGGGGTTGGATTGGTGTGTGGGGTGAGACCAGTCTTGTGGGACTAGTCCTTCACTGATGGGATCTGATGCTACCCCTGGTAGAGTGTGGATGAATTAAGTTGAATTTTTAGACACTCAGCAGGTGTCAAAGACTTGGAGAAGTGGCCCTAGAAAAGACACCATATATTTGGTGTCAGGAGGGAAGCAAACCTCCCAAAGCCTCACCCTGGAAAGGATGGCGAGCAATGCTAATTAAATCAGTGGAGTTGGCAGGGCACGGTCATTCACACCTGTAATCCCAGCACTTTGGGAGGCTGAGGTGAGTGGATCACTTGATGTCGGGAGTTCGAGACTAGCCTGGCCAACATGGTGAAACCATATCTCTACTAAAAATACAAAAATTAGCTGGGCATGGTGGCGGGCACCTGTAATCCCAGCTACTCAGGAAGCTGAGGCAGAAGAATCACTTGAACCAGGAGGCAGAGGTTTCAGTTAGCTGAGATTGTGACACTGCATTCCAACGTGGGTAACAGAGTGAGACTCCGTCTCAAAATAATAATAATAATAATAATAATAATAAGTGGAGCTAATGGAACTCTATATTCAAAGTATCAGAAACGAAGGTACTATCACACACACACGCACACATACACACACATACACATACACACATACACACAAACACATCCATGCACACTCACACATGCAGGCACACTCACATATGCACACATACACACACATGCACACATACACACACATACACACACGCACACTCACACACATGGACACACACACATATGCACACATACACACACATACACACACGCACACTCACACACATGGACATACGCATGCACACATACACACATACACACACGCACACTCACACACATGGACACACACGCATGCACACGTACACACACGCACAAGTACACACATGCATGCACATTCTCACATAAACATACCTATTCATTGATTGTTCCATTCAGATTTTCATCTTAAGGAATGAAAATCACTTAAAAGGTTTTTTAACCAAACATTCATAGCAGATTTATTTCACATCTGTGATTATATTCTTAGCAAGTCTAGAAAAAATTATCTTTTTAAAGATAATTTATTTAATTTTTAAATTTAATTTAACTTACTCATTTATTTTGAGGAGGAGTTTCACTCTTGTCGTGCAGGTTGGAGTGCAGTGGTGCGATCTCGGCTCACTGCAACCTCCCCTTCCTGGGTCCAAGCGATTCTTCTGCCTCAGCCTCCCTAGGAGTTGGAATTACAGGCATACGCCACCACGCCCAGCTAATTTTTGTATTTTTAGTAGAGACAGAGTTTCACCATGTTGGCCAGGCTGGTCTCGAACTCCTGACCTCAGGTGATCCACCCACCTCGACCTCTCAAAGTGCTGGGATTACAGGCGTGAGTCACTGCACCCATCCTTTAAAGATACTTTAATTATCTTAAAAAAAATTATTTTACAAAATAATATTTTATTTTGTAAAAAATAAAAGTAGACTCCAAGATATTTTTTCCTCATCTGATAAATGCTTAAGAAAAAAAAATTGTCTCTATATACACAGATAGATGTTTTTTCTTAAAGAGAGAGCGAGAGAGAGACGATGAAAACACCTGGCTTTAAAATAAGTGGATGATAAAATTTCTAAGTAAATATAGTGTGGATCAGTTCCACTGATGATCCTGGCCCCCCTGCTGCTGGGGTCCAGCCAGTCTCTCCCAGACACTCAGTCCAGGTGGCACAGTCACAAGCAACCTCAACCCCAACAGAGGGGAGGGAGAGCAGCCCAGCGCCTCTGGGTAGCACGAGCATTGCCCCCGCCTCTCTCCACCAGCCTCCCTCCAGTGGCCCCTGAAAGAAAGAACACGGCCTCTCGTTTACCTGCCAGGAATGTAGGAGCCTGCAGCTGCAGGAGAAGCTGTTGCTCTTCATAACTTGCGGGGGTGTTTTGATGCGTTTTTAGGATCGTTTTGCTCTTGGTGCTCTCCTGAATTCACTGCCCCAGCCCTGGGAGAGGTCTGGCCCTGGAACATGGCTCTGCCCTGATGTGATGCCTTCTGAACCCGCTGCTCTGCAAATGGCCCTTTCCCTTCCTGGGAGAGGCCCAACCAGCACCTTGGGTCTGGTCCCCCAGAATCCTCCTTCCATCCGGCCCCACCAGACCTTGCCATGCACCAGCGTCTCCCATCGTGGCCACTCCATGTCATCCCACGCTGTCCCTCCTGTGCGGCAAGGGTCACAATCAGACAGTGTCAGGGAAACAGGTTTGTCATTGCGGCTCCAAGGCCGTACTTAGGGCGGATTTTAGTTGATTTTCTTAGACTATCACTACACCAAAACACAGTTACAGCCCGTAGCACTTGGCTTCTGAATCGTGTTTCTCAGAATACTGATCCCATGAAGATACTGGTAAATGTTCTGTGAAGCAGATGTAAAGATAGAGAGAGAGACAGGGCCACCTGGCCTGCAGCCCGTGGGACAGCCCCCCACCAGGCGGACAGCAGAATGGGCCGGACATACACCCACTCTGTAACATGGGCCTGACACCAGCGCACTCCCCAGTCTGAGCTGAGCTGGGACGCAGGACGCGTGCCTGATGCGTGACTTGCTGTCCCCCTCGTGTAGCGTGTAGTTCTCACTGAGCGAGGCCCAGGTCCGTCAGTGCGAGCGGCCTGGCAGTGTGTGAGCATGAGACAGCAGCCCTTTCTGTCGGTTGCTGTTTTGACATAAAACTTCTGTGCTGGATGCATCTGCACAGTGAAAATGGTTTGGTTTAAACCCTTTTGGTCCACACAATGTCAGGAAAGCTAGTTTTCATTGCTATCTGGTGGTGTGGGCATTTGGGAGACGTGGTCATAGAAACATCTGATGTGCTGGCACTTACTCCATCCCATCAACTTGAGAAGCTCTCCCCCTTGGTTTCCGAGGAAATCAAGACTCTAGCACGGTGAGAAAAAGGGGGTCAGCTTGCTCTCCTCCATCACAGCAAACGTCCTCTTAATAAACACACAATCAAGTTCACAGGAATCAACACTGGCTTCTAAAGGGTAGTAGGCCAGAAGCACTGTGCAGGAAGCACCGTGGCTACTCCAAAAGGCCCCTCGAGGGACAGTGACAGTCAGCCACTCTGGTACTCCAGCAGGAAGAACTACAACGTTTCAGGAATTCCAGGTTCATTCAGGCACACACTTGCCTGCAAGCACATATGTGTTTCATAACATTAACATATTATTCTAGGTGCATTCACACATTCGATCCTGGGAGACACCAGGTGACTTGAGCAGGATGGGACACCTCTCCGTCTCGTACAAGTGAGAAGATTAAGGCTTCAGGATGCGAAGTGGCCGACATGGAACTTAGCTGGTCAGGGGTGGGAAGGGGGCCAGGGCCTTCTGACTGCAGTGCAGGCTTGTCCTCAGGGCTCCCTGCAACAACTCAGTGTCAAACAAGCAGCACTTTCACAGAACAGGCCCATCAGGTTGGAATGCAAAACTCCCAGGGGTAAGAAGTACTTAACTTGAGCACTTTTCCTTTCAGATAAACACACACATTCATACACACGCGCACACACACACAACTACTGCTACAATAAATATACAAACAAAGTCTCCTTAAGGAATCGTTGTTACCAAAACATCTTAATCCGAAATATGTGCAATTCACATTTCACGTCACAGAAAGCAAAGGCTAAAGTCTTCTTTTCTGAAGACGCTTCTGTTGGTTACCAAATAGGAAAATGGGTCCTTAGAGAATTTTATAATGCAAAATGGCCATTTGCTTGGAGCAAAGCTGAGCCATAATTAAAGCCACAATGTCACAGAGAGGCTGCATGGTGTGGTCAAGCCTCTCACACTGGTGTTGACCCACAGGGATGCAGCCGTCTGCCAACAGTGCAGCCTGCTCCCCTTGCTCCCCAGTTATGAAATGATCACATACTCACTGTAGGTGAACTTAGAGAATATAGGAAAAAAAAAAAAAAGATTTTGGCTGATCTTGCCAGCTGGAAATAATCACCATTAAGCTTTTTGTATATTTCCTTCCAGCCTTTTAAAAAATATTTTGTGATTGCAACCTTTTGAACAGTAAGATTCCCACTCCATTCAACAGGTAAACTCACAGAATTGGTATGGATGTACGGAATCTCCCAGTGAAGGAGGCCAGTGGTTTCAAAAACAAATGCCCTTGAGTGGGGAGGGCCCAGGAGCCAGCTGAGGGGGTACTGGGGATGGCAACTGTCTGTCATCTGCAACTTCTAGCTGCAACCGAGGCCCGTCTGTCGGCTCTTCCTGTTGGGGGCTCTGGATATGTGCAGATCTGGGAAAAAGGATTCTGGTGCTTAAAAATGTTTCTTAAAACTCCCACTGCAGTAAAGTCATTTAAAATGCTATCAGCTTCTGTAAAAGGCAGAATTGCACTTTCCAAGCCAGGCACGGTGGCTCATGCCTGTAATCCCAGCACTTTGGGAGGCTGAGGCAGGCGGATCACCTGAGGTTGGGAGTTTGAGACCAGCCTGGCCAACATGGTGAAACCCCTGTCTCTACTAAAAATACAGAAATTAGCCAGGCATGGTGGTGGGCACCTGTAATCCCAGCTACACAGGAGGCTGAGGCAGAAGAATCGCTTGAACTTGGGAAGAGGAGGTTGCAGGTGAGCCAAGACTGCCATTGCACTCCAGCCTAGGCAACAAGAGCGAGACCTTGTCTCAAAACAACAACAACAACAACAACAACAACAACAAAAACGAATTGCACTTTCCAGTGCCGTCTTCACGGTGTTCTTGCCACAGTTTAGTCCCACTGGTTTTCTACTTTAGGGACACATCCTACAAGCACTTGTGAGCAGGTGTCAAGGGCAACTCTTTAACAGCACAGGAGGGATTCCCCAGCTTCCTGGTAATTTAGTTTGGTGGAAAGAACACTCAGATATTCCCAAGACTGCTGACAAACCACGGGGGTGAGTAGGTAGGGGTACGACCTTCACACAATGCAACTCCAATTTTAAAAAACAGACAAGGTTTCTGTATTTCCTTACAGCTGAACTTCCAGTGCCCCTCACACTGCTGATGGCAGCGGAAACTCCAGTTGGCTGGTCAACTGCAACTCACAGCTCCCCCTCTGCTCCTGCTGAGGGATACGCTTAGTTCTGTTGAATTCACTTTCTGATAGGATGCTCTCCCCTCCAACAGTGCCGCTCTTAGTAGTAATAGTAATATTCCAAAGACGCCCACAGCATCCACAGCTCCAGCTCTACCTGCCACTCCTAGTGGCTTCCACGCCCCTCCCAGCCTCTGTGTTCAGCTGAGGTGTCCACAGCTGGTGGACCTCCTGGCCCGATGATGCTTTGTTTCAGCCATTTTCACAGAAAAGCATTGGCATCTCATCATGGTGTTAACTGGCTTTTCTCTGGTATCTAATTATGGTAAGCTCTCTTCTAGGTGCACATTTGTCATCTGAATATCTTCCTTAGCAAGGTGTCTTTTCAAATCTCTTGCCCATTTTTATCGCATGATTTTCTTATTATTGAGTTTTGATTCTTTGGCATACAAGTCCTTTATCAGACATGGGTTTTGCACATATTTTTTTCCTATCTGTAGCCTGTCTTTTCATTTTCTTGACAGCATCTTTCAAAGAGCAGAACTTTGTAATTTTGATGAAGTCCTGTTTATCATTTTTTAAAAATTGTTATGAACTGTGTTTTTGCTGTTGTATCTGAGAGATCTTTGGGTAACCCAATGACACAGATAGTTTCTCCTACATTTTCTTCTGGAAGTCTTATAGTTTTAGGTTTTACATGTAGATCTATGATCCCCTGGAGATGTTTTGGGCATGAGATTTCAAGGTCATTGTTTCATATACGGATGTCCAATGGGCCCAGCACCACTTGTTGAAATAACTTATTTTGCACAACCTGTATAGTGACACAGCTCTGGACAACGTGCTCTCTGAGAACTCTCTTACTAGGTTCATGACAGTCTTGTGAAAATTGAGGGTGGCATTGTCATCTTTGTCTGTGACAGATACAGAAAACAAGGCAGAGAGTATATGAGTCCTTGTCCAAGATGGCCCAAGGGCAAACAGGTGGAGCTGAGACCTGAACGGTGTCTACCTAGCACCCAGTCCCGGGCGCCTGTGCATTTCATTCTCTGCCTTGAGGGAGAGCCTCAGGTGGTCTCCTTAACCTGGGAGTCACTCCCACTGAGGCTTCTGCAGGTCCAGGGATGCCCAGCGAGGCAAGTCCCTTCACTAGCTCATTGGCTAAACATGACTCGAAGTTTCAGTGTATTAGAATGTATTCAATACACTTACCCTATAATCCCGCCTCTGGTGAACCTGCCAACCACAAATAGCACAGAATTGCCTTTCCCTCCCCTTCCCTACAAGACATAGTGTGGGCAGGAGCCACAGGCTCCCCCTAGAGACTAATCCACATCTCATAGGAAGAAAGACCTCGACAGAGAAGGCCTCTCCAATGCCAAGGCTCCCCTTTCAAAAGAAAGGAAACAACGTCCCACTCGGGATCAACATCTAATGTGGCCCCACCCGGTATAAACATCATAATGGAAAAGGCAAGGGATTTGTGTTTTGTTGCATTTTTGGACTTCCTTTATCCTATTCTAAACATTGGTTTTGGACCGCGTGCTAAAGCTCCACTCCTATTTGATGTAATCCTTTGTAAAATCATGGCCATCCCAATGGTCTTATACTCCTTTTAAGTTTTCAGTAAATAAATACAGTCTGGCACAGCTGCCCCCCATGGTGTGACATGCCAGCACCCCAAAAGCCTCTCATCAATCATAAGATGGGGAAACCTTGTAATTCTACATGTTTCTGATATTTCCTTACTTGAGAAAATCATGTGCTCAGCTATTTAAAAATTACTTTTCATCTTAGATTACTCTAGAGAAATGCTTGCCCAGTGAAGCCTAGAAATCTGTGAGCCCTTTAATTTTAGACCTTCGATTCATTGAAAGGAATTATAACCTAATAGTAAACATTAATGTTATCCCCTGTAGGATAAAAGTGGGGGTTTAACATTGGACTTAACTCATAGACTGTTTTTTTTCTTTTTGTTTAGGAAAATAAATTGCTTCATCTTATTGCTACAGTTTGATAATAATATTGATGACACAATTTTATCAATCAGTCAATGTGTTATACTATTAATCTCCATTCAGATTTCAACCATAAATAACAACGCTTGGTTATATATGACTTTGTCATATGCCCTCAACATCAATAAAAATTGGTTTCTCCATGGCAAATCCAGGCCTAGACTGTGGCACAAATCGTGTTTACTGAGCCACCACAGGCCCCAGGGATTTGTGGATGGTCCTTAACACTCCAGGTGGAGTGAGGAACTGCTGGTGGTCCTGGCCAGAATCACAGCTTCCTTCCAGATTGTGTTCTGACTCCAAGAGCTACACTGCTAAGGAGAACAAGTTAGGCCACCTTCTTGGATACCCCCATTTCCTCACCAGCCCTAATGCGCTGGTGTTAGACACCAAAGGAATGTGGTGTCTTCAGGCACTCTCCGAAAGCTCCCTCCTCATTTTCTATTCTACATTTCTCTTAAAAACTTCAAAGTGAATGAACTGACTCGAGAGAAGGAAGTCAAGCTGTGTGAGATACACCTCATAATATGTAATTCCTTGCACTATTTCCCACAGCAGAAGGAAAACCCAACTCACTAATGTGAGAGAATAAAGACATGAACAAAAGAATGAAGGAGTGAATGAGTGGCTGGATGGATGGATGGATGGTTGCATTCACGAAACGTCATTTTCTAACAAATCAATTTTATTTTGTTTAATATGGCCAAAATCTTTGGAAGTTAAGGTCATAGGGGTTTAAATTACACAATTAGCAGAAATTTGAGGCCAAAATTAGTTTTTACTTTTCTTTGGAAATCATTTCACCAAAGTACACAATCCCTCCTGGAATGATAAATTAAGTTCAGTGTTACTAATTCTGAAAAATATGCCAATCCCTACTGAGGTGTCGTAAATTATTTGTAAAGTCTGTGGATTAGATGTGCGTTTTTATTTTTTTATTTTAAGTTCCAGGGTACATCTGCAGAATGTGCAGGTTTGTTACATAGGTACACGTGTGCCATGATGGTTTGCTGCAACTATCAACCCATCACCTAGGTATTAAGCCCAGCGTGCATCAGCTATTTTTCCTGATGCTGCCCCTCCCCCTGCACACCCCCCGACAGGCCCCAGTGTGTGTTGTTCCCTCCCCCAGCATGTCCATGTGTTCTCATTGTTCTGGATGGAGCTGGAAGCTACTATCCTCAGCAAACTAACACAGGAACAGAAAACCAAACACCACATGTTCCCACTATAAATGGGAGCTGAAAGATGAGATGTGCATTTTTAAATAAAAATCCAATTTTTCAACAATGAAGTAGAAAATGTGATTATGTCAATACTTGTGTTTGTGTGTTTGTGTTTCTATAGACCTCTTAGAAATAATTTAAAATTATAACATTCTATTTATTTGTAGAATAAAAAGTATAATTAGCCACCTCGTGTGTCAAGCCCAAAGACTTGAGAAATTTACCTTCAGAAAGAAGTGATTTTTTGCTACCTCAAGTCTGTCACCTCCTGGAAATGCCTATCAAAGTGAAACTTTTGGACTATTCTCAAGCCAGAGATCGCAGGCATTGTAGAGGACAAAGAGGTTGGTGTTTTTGAGAAACCAGTGTCAACTATGCTCATTGAAATTATTAAAAATGTAAACAGCCTCTCATCATGACACAGAAACTCACTTTTGGACATGGTATAGCCCCACACCTAAAAGCAAAATAAACCAGCCCAAAGTACACAAACAAGGAGGGTCACCAAGGAGCCACTAAATGATTTCTTATCCTACTGCAGATCATAAAAGACAGAAGTGAATGCAAACTTACCTAGGGTTGGGGACTTCATCTATGCATGAGGTCCCAGCAGCCAAAGGACCCTGGGAAGCATCCAGGTTACCATAAAGAATAAAAGAGATAGCTTAGAGAACCAAGCTGTTCAGACAATACCAAATATTATTACCTTGACTAATAAAATATTTCTCTCATCACATTAAGATGATCATCTATATTCTCTGACGTTCCAAAGAGAAGATAACTGTAGCACATGCTATGGAATTAATATTTCAGGTTGTTTAATGTTTTGAGCTGCGTTTTTTAAAAACTTTGATTGATCATCAGGTCAATACAAAGTTAAATCCCTTTGTATGCTTAGACACAGCCTGAGCTAAGGTCCTTATAATTGTGACTTACTTAAAAAGGGACTAACAACATGCCTATGCTGGGGTCCTTCACGAGGGTGTCATGTTGACTGATGGTCATAGTACATGACAAGCACAGATGTCAGATATGAGATATTCGTGTCAACTTGCTTGCTTTATAGAAAACAGCGTTTCAGGGACAACATGCGTATATGACCAATTTTTTAAAGGCAAGTCTTTATGTAAATTTGGGCCAACTATGTTGAACTCTTCCTGTGGGTACCTGCAAGGGAGCCCTAGACCCTGAAACTACAGATGCTGTTTGGAAGCTTTGGTTAAGAACCAAGACTGAAGGAGCAAATCTTCAGATAGACCAAGAATGACTGAAATCCATTGGAGAATTCTGAGGACCAACACAGATCAACAGTAAGTATTAAATTGTTTTATTTCTTTAGCACCCAACTCTTCACTCCCGGAAACATCTAAGTTTTTTCTAAAATTAGGTAACAATATCATTAACACTAGCATAAAATGATGACAAAAAGATGAATAGTATTCCACTTGGCCTTTGGTATTTTTCTTTACAGGGGGATATTTTTCATTTACTTTCTCATCAAGACTTATATGGGTCCCAGGAAATGGATGGTGGCAACCTCAAACCAAGATGTTTGAGGGGTGCAACTGGAGCCCAGTGAGCAGATTTTCAGCCTTGCTAGAGAAAGGAATCAAAATAACATGTGGAAGAAGACTCTGTCCCATTGCTTCTCCGAATGTCCTCTCCTCTCTTTCCCCACACAAATGCATTTCTTTTTCAAGTACTCACATTTCCACAAGATAAACAAGGCAAATATGGAATTTCCCTTCCACATACTTTCTCTTTTATTTTTAGGCAGAAAACATACTACACACAAAATTCACTGGGGAAAATGGTTCTATTCTTGTCAGGGAAAAAACAAAGGTCAAGTTGTAAAATTGTAATTAATAGATTGTCAAGACTGCAAGCTCTCTCCGGAGTGCTGGTTAGACAAGTTCTCTCATCTTCCCTCTATTCTTATGCCTCTTGGGTTGGGTGCATGGATTTGCCATCCCAGTGCCCTGGATTTGCTCAGGCAGCAAAACTTCCCAACATGTATGTCCCCTGGTGTTTCTCGGCCATCTGTGACCTGCCTGACCAAGATCTCCAGCAAGGCCCAGGGTGACTAGAAATCCTGCTGTCATCCTTCAGAACCAAAAACCCAAAATGGGCTGGGCACAGTGGCTCAATCCTATAATCCCAGCACTTTGGGAGGCCAAGGTGGGTGGATTACCTGAGGTCAGGAGTTTGAGACCAGCCTGACCAACATGATAAAACCCCATCTCTACTAAAAATACAAAATTAGCCGGGCGTGGTGTTGTGTACCTGTAATCTCAACTACTCAGGATACAGAGGCACAAGAATTGCTTGAACCCAGGAGGCAGAGGTTGTAGTGAGCTGAGATAGTGCCACTGCACTCCAACCTAGGCAACAGAGTGAGACTCCATCTCAAAAAAAAAAAAAAAAAAAAGAAAAAGAAAAGAAAAGAAAAAAGAAAGAAAACCCGAAAATTAAAACCTGAAATAAAACCCAAATGCCAACAACACCTCCTGTCATGCCCCCCATGCCATGTACTTCTCCTGGAATTGATTTCCATCTCTTGTTCTAAGTAATGGAAATCACTCAAGAAAGCAGACAGGTTGGGAGAAGAACGAGGCATCACAGGGTCTGGGTGAGCACAGCTCCCATTTCAGCAGCACCCCCAGGACGGGCACACATCATCGGTGTACAGCATCTTCCCCACACTTCGGACATAAACTGCTAGTGACAGGTGAAATATTTATGCAGAGGAGGATCTTCTGTTGTGCTGTGGCTTATTTAATATTGATATTTTTCTAGAACAATTGGGGGATTTTTCTCTGAAATGTGCTATTGTTTCTATCATTGTTGTTTTGTTTTTATCATTTTTAAGTCAGATCAATTTTTTGGGACACTCCACTGGTGGACTGGAAATGCCACAGTTGTGTGCCAGGAGATAGCTGCCTACATGTTTATGAAATCAACCCTATTACTAAGAGTTAACCACTTAGTGGGTGTTTGGTGCCAGGTATGACAAAAGAATTACCTACATGATGTCATCACACAGTTGGGAAGTAGGTGCTGTGGTTCCCTGTTACAGACGAGGAAAGCCCTGAGTGTAAAAGTCTTTTCCAAGGCCATTCAGTGATTAAGTTGAGGCTGGAGCCATGATTCAAGAATCAGATGTGCCTAGCTCAACCCAGAAGACTTCGCTGTGTGCCGCCAGAGGGAGGACTCGCGGTGAAGCTGACGCAGCAGATGCTTTGCTCCCAGGGTCCTCTGGGTAACCCGGGCTGCTCTGCCCAGGGGCAGGTGGGGAGGGAAGCCAGGTGCACTCCAGGAGCAGTTTCCGGGATGCATTTCTCATAAATCTTTTCTTGGAGTCCCAGGAGAAAGTGACCTGAGCCTCTCCCGTCTTTGGTTGGGCTTTCTTTTCCCATCCCAGATCAATGCCCACTTTTATACCTAATATATTATTTTTCTTACAGAAGGCACAACTGGTAAAGCTTCAGGCCCCCACAAAACCTGGATCTTCCCCTATCAGTCACTCAATGATCGTCTTACAGTGGGTGTGTCTAACAGATTATTTTACGCAGAGCAGAGTCTTAAAGCACTGGAATGCAGGGCAAGTGTGTTTGGGTGGAGGGGACGGAAGCAGAAGTTTATGCCTCTGAGTACACATTCTGGATCGGAGAGAAGGGCTCATTCGGCGCATAGCAGAAGGATCTACGTGCCCAGAAAGAGGTGGATGAAGAAAGCAAAGCTAAAAGGAGGGAAGAGAAAGGAAGGAGTGAGAAAGATGATCCTACAAGGCACCCATTAAAAGGGCAGGGAAGGGGGTGAGTTTTTTAATGGCAGCAGTCACCCCCCTAAATCAAGGCTGGAGGCCCACAGGGGCTGGAGAGCAAGACCTGCAAGAGAGAGGTCTAAGAGTCGGCTGATCTAAGCGTGGGCTGAGAACAGCTTTGAGAAGAGGTGGACACAGAGTAGGCTCCCCGGCAGGGAGGCAGCCGGTGCGTGGGAGCACAATGTGGGGATGTTTTAAGTGCACATGTTCAGTTTAAGGCAACAAAAACAAGCCTGCTTTGCTGCGCTTTGGTCTGTTATAGTTGACTGATATAATTGCACTAACAATTTTATATCTACGTTTCCCATACTCTTGCCTACTGAATCCCGCTCTCTGTTATGAGCGCGCCTGCTGACTGCGCCCCTCTTACAGAGCTGCCGCACATTCTGGAGAATATGAGGACCGGAGGGTCTGCTGGGCACACAGAGGCCTCTCCCCAATAATCTGTGTGACTATGCTGGACTTGTAAAGGGTAGGCTTAGGACCAGCTGTCATATTTGATGGAAAATGACTAATAGAATAACCAATTGTCTGACAACCAACACCCTGTGCCCCAAATCGCCGTGTGACATCTTTGGAAAACATAATCTCAACGTTTAGAAGTTGAAAACACAACCTCTTTAAATGAATATTTCCTATAGTTTTGCCTAAACAGAGGGGTAAGTATTTGAGCAGATTCAGAAAGCTAAACCAATAACAAAGAAGCAAAATGCTTTTTCTAGTCTAAACTGAAGAACTGTGAAGCATTGCTTATCACATGTCAGCCTCAGTGAACTCTGAACACCAGAGGCTCAAAGCCTGAGAACTTGTGACAACCAGTGGCCAGGGCCGTCCTTACCCCTGTTGACCTCTGGTTTCTCTCATTGTAAAAGCTCTTTCAGCCTGTGCAGAAGACAAAAGCCATCACCAGGGACACCAGATGAGTTTGGTAAATAGAGCCGTCTGGGCACAAAAGGTGCAATCCCAGAAATCTTCATTTTTCCTCGTCTGTCCAGAGTGATTAGGATAAGTGTCTCTATGAGGGACATTCACCTGGAAAGCGGCACAGAGACGGCATTGGCATCCCAGGGCTGAGACATGGAGGCAGGGCTTCGTAGGATGTTGGCAGGACATGGCATCTTCATGCCTGCTCAGTTCTCCTGCTGTCACCACCCATCAGGGATAGATTCAACCCTGGGGACTCGCGCGTTAAGGGACCACTGCCAGGAAGGTATTCCTTTACTGTATAAGAATTCAAACTCAAAGCGCAAGATTTGTCAGAAGAGCTCAACAAGTATAAAGTCGCTGAGGCTGGGAGCACCTTTGTGGCTCACTTCACTTATAAAAGATGATAATTAACCACAGCCCAACTGAATACAAAGAAAATTGCCTTCTTTTTAGTGTTTTGTGGGCTGGGTCTGTTTTAAAATCATTGTTCTTATATAATAGTCTCACGTGATGATTGTTTATACCAGTTAAAAAAAAAAAAAAAAAATCTTGGCCGGGCACGGTGGCTCACGCCTATAATCCCAGCACTTTGGGAGGCCGAGGCGGGTGGATCACGAGGTCAGGAGATCGAGACCATCCTGGCTAACACGGTGAAACTCCGTCTCTACTAAAAAGTAGAAAAAATTAGCCGGGCGTGGTGGTGGGCGCCTGTAGTCCCAGCTACTCGGGAGGCTGAGGCAGGAGAATGGCGTGAACCCGGGAGGAGGAGCTTGCAGTGAGGCAAGATCGTGCCACTGCACTCCAGCCTGGGCAACAGAGCGAGATTCCATCTCAAATAATAATAATAATAATAAAGAAAGAAAGAAATAATCTTAAAATCTCCTTTAAATTAAAAAGAAGATATAAACTATCACTCCCTTATAGCACCCCTTTTTATAAGCATAATACTGAGACTAGTTAGGTTTTATCTGAAAAAGATGTATAGTTTTACATTCAATCTATACATGAAAACCAAGTGATTTTTTCCAAGAACTTTACAAATAAAACCGAGTAAAGGGGACAGGCGTGATGGCTCACACCTGGAATATCAGCACTTTGGGAGGCCCTGGAGAATTGCTTGAACCCAGGAATTTGAGACCAACCTGGGCAGTATAGTAGAACTCTGTCCCTAGACAAAATAAAAAGTTAGCTGGGCATGGTGGTGCACCCCTGTTGTCCCAGCTAGGAGGCTGAGGCAGGAGAATCTCTTGAGCCCAGGATGTCGATGCTGCAATGAGCTATGATCACACTAGTGTACTCCAGCCTGGGTGACAGAGCAAGACCCTGTCTCAAAAACAACAACAAAAAACTGAATAAAGGGATTGAAGCTCTCCTTACCTGAATTTAGACATGGCCTCAGGTGTTGTTTCTTGCTTTGTTTCTTCCAGTTGTTTGTCCTGAGGCATACCGTACAAAAACAAATTAAAGTTCTCTAGCTCTTTAAAATGTTTGTGAAAGGAAAATAAATCTTGGGGCCCCCAAATCACCAAGCTACATGCAAAAGTCAAGCTGGGAACTGCTTAGGGCAAACCTGTCTCCTGTTCTATACAAAGTCACCCACTTGCTCACTGAGATAAATGCAGATCTGATTGCCTCATTTGGAGAAGCTCATCCAAGCTCAAAACAATGCAGCCATTTTTCTCTTATCTACCTATGACCCAAAAGCCCCCTCCCTGCTTCTGAGTTGTCCCGCCTTTGCCTGGAGTTGTCCCAGCTTTCCGAGGTACAATTTACACTTATTGATTGGCATCTCATGTCCCCCTAAAATGTATAAAACCAAGCTGTGCCCCTACTACTTTGGGCACCTGTGGTCAGGACCCCCTGAGGCTGTGTCACATAAAATAAACTTTTTAACTTAACTGAGACCTTGGCAAAATAAACTCTTTAAGTTAACTGAAATCAGTCTCTGATTTTCAGGGTTCACGTGTTCCCTATGCAAAATGAGTTCATACATTTAATAGGTGTTTTGTTCTTGGAGAAAACTAACTCGATGTCATTCTTTTGCCTCATTAAGATAGTTCCCATTTTTGGCTAAAGTTAGAGTCAGGTTTTTCTTTTTTTTTCCCCCCACAGCAAACAAAACCTGACCCATTATGCCTGAGGAAGACATTGAGTCATACCTCCCGGATAGTCACATTTGAGGTCAGTTCTCTCCTATACTCTCATTACATTTTGTCCTGGGGGGTTTCCTGTTTGCTAAGGTGGCAGGGGTGAGTGGTGGGAGCACTCTATTTGAGAGCTGAGACCAGGATTTTCATCATAGTTCTGCTTCCCACTTCTGTTTGACACTAGGAGGGAGGCTTCTGTTTCGACAAAAGGAAAAGAAGCAGTTTGGAGTGATTGCCCTTTGGGGTCCCTTTCAGCTCAAATTGACCTAAGTGTGCAACTCCTCTCTTGTCTATGGAAACCCGCCGGTTTTAGAGCTTTACTGAGGAGCCTCTCCCAGGGGATCATTTATTGATGCCTCTTGTCCGAAAACTGCTGCTTTTGGACCTAGGGTCTGGATTTGAGGCTGGGGGTCCATGACACCCTCGATGGCTGCCCAACCTAAGCCGTGGGCACCCTGGAGCTGCTAGACTGCCTGGGTACACATCCAAGCTCTGCCTTTCTCCCCTTTCCAGTGAGTTAGGTTCTCCAACCTACTACTGTGAAGCAGGGCTTGTCCTGGGATGTCCCTTCTGGAGCTCACCCATGAGCCACTTCCCCACTCTAGGGGCAGAGCCTGTTTCCTGTGGCCATGGCAGCTGAGCTTCCTTGAGGGTCAGCAGGCCTCAGGTCCAAGGGTCCCAACTGCAGGGACACACCTGGGCATCTCCGTGGACCGAATGTTGAGAGGTGACAGGCTTCCTGAGGCTAGGACATGAGTGTTTCCTGAGCTCCTCCAAGGCCACTGAGACTGCTGCAGCCTCACCTCAAATAAAAACAAAGGCAGCCTTCTTCATCTAAGGAGAGATTTTATTCGAAAGAATTATTGCAAGAGGACAGGGCGATTGCACTGTGGGATGAAGGCTGTTGCAGCAGAAGGCTTGACCGAAGGTCTGCAACCTTCTCAAGGGTTAGGAAAAGGCTAGAAAGAACTGGGGTAAGGTAAAAGGGAATGATATGGTAGCTGATGGGACCACAGATGAGACAAGATTTCTCCCTGAGGCCAGGCTATTTCTTGAAGGGAGGTCTGTAGACTCCAGCTGAAGGTGTGGCCAAACCTCAGTGGCCTAAAGGAAGGGGATGCTGACACCAAGCTTGGTCCACAGGCATTTTGTTCCAGTGAACTCATGAGGACAAGACACACAGTGTATCATTTTGAGGTGGAGGATGGGGATTTGCAGGTCTGTGTCTGGCTGGTGCTGGACAAAATGGGGGCATCTGGGAGTCTCATGGCCTCCTATGGGAAGAGTGGTCTTCACAATGAGCCCATCTCCGGAACACAAAGGGTGGGGGCATTGCTCAGCCTTCACTGTTAGGCAGGAGCTCAGGGCTCTGGTAAATTTCAACCTTGTTGAGACCCAGATCCCCATGAGAACCGAGGTCTGGCTTTGCCCCTATTTTTTGAGCCAGGACAATAGGTCACTGGCCGTCCTGGGATTTGGGTCGCCTGGGTCAGAATCTGTTAGGTCTAACTGCGTCATGAGTTCCTCCAGTTCAGCATCTTGCTATGCTCTATACGGTGAGAAAAGAACAGAGAAAAACAATGGCAGCAACGAGAACCGGGGCTCCCTTTCTGTTGCTGCAGGGCCTTGAGGTCCAGCGCTGAAGAGACTCTGAGGAGCCCCCAGATCTGGAAGGTAACTTGAGGAGAACAATTGTTAGTGGTTTTGGAAGAAGAAACTTGAAAATAATGCTGTCAAAAACATTTAGTAAGCACCCACCCCGTTTCAGGCCTCATCATCTAGGCACAGGGGACCAGAGAGAAATTAGAAACCACCCCTGCCCTGAGAGAGCTCCCAGCCCACAGCACAGAACAGTGGGGGCTGCTGGGGGCAGGGGTGGCCTGTAGCATCTGCTCAGGGCTTGGACTCCCCTAGAGCTGGAGATGCCCCTGAACTGGCTGCAGTGGACTCTTTCTTTTCTCTGGTGAGCAGCCCAGAAACTGCAAGCAGGCCTGTGAGGGGACAGCCCTGCCACCTGCTGGGGCTGCCTGGGTGATCTCAAGGGGCACAATTTGGCTACAAAAAAAGCATGTATTGTAAAAGCCACTAGATAAGCGTTCTCTGCATGAATTTAAAGAAGGGCATTCATGAAGCCTCAGGGACGCTACAGAGAGGCAGCAAGGAGAGGCCAGCTGAGGGATGGTAGGGGAGGGTTACCGCAGACTGCCGAAGTAGGGTTCCAGGAGAGGGGCCCAGCACTGCCATGGAAGACGAACATTTGAGAAGCAATGGATAGATCAGGGGACTGTGGGGCCTGTGGGGCCTGTGGGCCTGGGGTCCTGGGATAAATAAGAGACTATTTCATGCAGAGGCAATGCTCTGTAAAAAGATACAAAGGTGGAAATTGGTCTGCAAATACATGAGAATGTCCTGTGGACTAGAGTTAGCGTGAAGGGAAATTTCCTGCTGGGGAGAGGCCTTGGAGAAGTAGGCTAGAGCCTGTGGAGAAGGTTCTAAATACCCACACCACTGCCCCACAGCGTGGGGACTTTGTCTTGTAACCAATGAGAAAGCCTAGAAGGGGAAAGTTAGACTGAGGACTACCGCTGCATTTTTCTTTTATGTTATTTACTTAACTTTTTTAATGGTAAAATTCACATAGCAAAAATTTTATCATTTTCGTCATTTTCCAGCATGCAATTCAGTGGCACATAGTACTTTCACAATTTTATTTTAATTCATGACCCTGCTCTAAATGAAATAAAAATTTGTGATTTTATTTTTTAATCAGCGATTGAATCTAGAAATAAGCATAGTGGTTGACTTTATATTTAGATCAGAAAGGACATGAAAGAAAATAGCTAATTCCAGGTGTGCTCAGAACCTCCACTTGGTAACAGGGTTTTGTGAGTGAAGACACAATGTTTAATATCAAATGTGTGCGTAATATTGCATATAATAGCTTTTTTTTTTTTTTAGATGAAGTCTCACACTGTCATCCAGACTGGAGTGCAGTGGCACAGTCTTGGCTCACTGTAATCTCCACCTCCTGGGTTCAAGAGATTCTCCCACCTCAGCCTCCCTAGTAGCTGGGATTACAGGTGTCCGCCACCACACCCAGTTAATTTTTGTATTTTTGGTAGAGACGGGGTTTCACCATGTTGGCCAGGCTGTCTTAAATCCCTGACTTCAGGTGAGCTGCTCCCCTTGGCCTCCCAAAGTGCTGGGATTACAGGTGTGAGCCACTGCGCCCGGCCTATAATAGCTTCTTAATATTCATGTGGACTGTCAGAGAAACAGACTCACGGATAGTAAGTCGTGCTCCACAGTGGACTCCTGGCTGGCAGGAGGACTGGCCTGAGAACACAGGGTCTCACTGGTATCACAGCTGCCTCCAGTGTCCTTCCCTACAAGTGCAAATAAGTGTTTCCTTACCTCCCTCATAATACCCGTCAAACCAAGCTGTCAGCTCTCTACAAAAGCAAACTGAACCACACACAGAAGACACAAGCATAAGTAAGCCTGGAGGCACAGCTGGTGCCCCACACATGTGCCCTGGGGAGCAGCCGGCCTAGGCTCCATGCCTCCTTGTGTTGTAGGAGTTTCTCCTTAGTTCAGCTGAAAACAGGGTCTTTGTCACATGGCCATGAAGTATTAGGCTCGCAGACACTTTGAAGGATGAGAAAAATGAAATTTATTGGATGAAAAGGAAAAAAACTCAGCAAAGTGAGAGAGGTTACTGTTAACAGGCTCCCATCTAACAGATTGCATCCCAGGTTACCACACCACAGAACAGGAGAGAGAGGCCAGGCTCCTCCCCCTTGCAAAAGGTGCGAACTTCCCACAGCTCCACCCCCATGTGCAGCCCTCCCAGTGTGCAGGCCGGTAGGTGGTCCTGCCAGGGAGCCCTTCCCACCAGGCCGTCTCACCTGCTGTCCAGCCGCCTCCAGCATCACTACCACTCCAGACACCTGGATGTGGATCTGCCACATGTGAATCTCTCCTTTCTCTCCCTCCTTCTCCCACTCTCTCTCTCTCCCCATTTCACTCTTTTTTTTTTTTTTTTTTTTTTTTTTGAGACAGAGTCTCACTCTGTCACCCAGGCTGGAGTGCAATGGCGTGGCCTTGGCTCACTGCAACCTCTGCCTCCCAGGTTCAAGCGATTCTCCCGTCTCAGCCTCCCCAGTAGCTGAGACTACAGGCACCTGCCACCATGCCCGGCTAATTTTTGTATTTGCTGTAGAGACGGGGTTTCACTATGTTGGCCAGGCTGGTCTCAAACTCCTGACCTCATGATCTGCCCGCCTCAGCCTCCCAAAGTGCTGGGATTACAGGCATGAGCCACCGCGCCCGGCCCCCTTTTCACTCTTAAGTGACCGGTAAGAGTCTGTTAGGTCTTGAAGGTTACAAGGATGGTGCACATGCTCACTCATACATATCTGCATGGACAAACACACATACATGCACACATATTCTAACACATGTGCATGTACACATGCACACACACACACACACACACACAAAATTGGCTTCTACCCCAGAACCAGTTTAGGTTCAAGAGTTCTCTCCCACAGGCCCATGACCCATCTCCCACTGTTTCTTTTTTCATGAATATATGCTAATTTTTTCTATCATCAACGTTTAGTCACTGGAAGTGCAGCTGAGCTGGAGACTTGCTGTAGAAAAACATGGACATTCTCTCCAGCCTCTTCAGAGCTTCTTCAGAGCACTTTCAAACAACTTCTCTTGCTAAGGAAAACTCCAACTGTTTATTTTCCTTCTTGGCAATAGGTTTTCCACAGGAACGGGATTCTAACCCCACATCCAATTTGCTCTCTTCTCTGGAATTGCCTTTGGCCTGGGCCATTCTCCTGTTGCAGAATACTCTTCGTTCTTCTGTCATCCTGGCTTAGAGGCCATAGAAAGAGGCACAGAATAAATTTAAGATGGAAGATAATAAACAACTCAGGGACACATAAAATGTGTTTAAGGAGTGGCTGCTATTGCACTTCCTGCCAATTTGAGGGGAGATCTATAAATTCACAGCTTTCGAATTACCGACTTTGATTTTGGTCCCTGCCACTTAGACCTTCCAAGGCCTTTTTATGATTTCTGCATCCAAGTTAGATAAAGAATGTGTTTTGATGAGGATTGTGGCAGCTTCCTGAGCCACTGGCCCACGAGTCTCTGAAGATTGCATCGCCTGTCCCACTTTACATGATTCACTGTCATTATCTCACCCCTTCTTGGCTTCAACTTTGGGGAGGAAGCTGAGCATCCACAGAAAGACCAGGAGTTCTGAGAAAAGTTTGCAGAGATATTTTATGTTTATGGCTTGGGTTTTAGCTCATTTTACACATAAATGTTGCTTTTTCTATGGAAATGTGATAATGACATGTTATTATGATTACATAGATTCATTTAGTCACTTTATATTTATTGAACACCTACTAGGCACCAGGTCATGAGGTGGACACATTGAGGTAAAAAGGATGACAGGATTGCTGTGCATGGAGAGCCCACCATCCAGGGGAGAGGGGGATGTTGGCAGGGGCGGGGGGGCCCACAAAGAACCCTCAGTAGTTTGGGCCTGATAAATTTCCCTCTTTGCTAACTGTTAATTCCAGGTCATCACATTTCCTGCTTGAGCTACAAGTAGTCTCAGTCCAGAGGAAAATGAAATATGTAGATAACATCAGCCATGCCTGGGCCAAAGGGATACTGTATTAGTCCATTTCTTGCTGGTATAACAGAATACCACAGACTCTGTACTTTATAAAAGGAAAAAAGATTGTTTGATTTTTAGTTCTAGAGGCTGGAAAGGCCAAGGGCATGGCACCAGCCCCTGGCAGGGATCATCCCATGGCAGATGGCAGAAAGCAGAAAGCACAAGCAAGCTGGAGAGAGACAGAGAAATGGGGCAGAACTTACCCTTTCATCAGGAGCTCACTCCCATAATAATGGCATTATAATTAATCACCTCTTACAGGTCCTACTTCTCAACACTGTTATAATGGCAATGACATTTCAACATGAGTTTTGGTGGGAATTCAAATCATAGCAGATGCTGTCCACCTACTCAGTCTGGAAGAACTTACTAGAGGAGCAATGTTCTACCCTGCTACTTTCACTACAAAGCCATGGAAGCTCAGGATGTGTTTCTGTGTCCCTTCTGGGGGCAGCCACTCACAGCTTGTCTATACCCCACCCACACAGTCAGAAAGAACCCAGTCTTTTTCTGCACAATAATGGAATCTTATGTAACATGTTGGAACAGAATCAGGGAAGGAGTCCTTTCTCAATTTAGATAAGTTGTGCTTTCCTTATAGCAAAACTTTGTTTTGTTGTTTTACTTTTTTGGAGATGAGCTTACTTGGTCGGCTGGTCATCCATTCCAAGCATCACAGGCAATATGCTCACTAGTGAGAAAAAGCAGAATGATGGTCCCCAGGGCCTCCACAGCCTGCACTTATGGTGGAGGGAAGGGGCTAACCCAAAAATGCGCCAGCAAAACGACCTTCACAGAGAAAAGAAGGGGCTCTCCTGGGAGAAGGATGGGGTGGCCAGACTTTAGCAGGGCTGAAGGGAGCACAAGCATGGATTCGGGGATGATCAAGGTAAAGCTCAGGTCATGGGGTGCTGCCCCTCCCCTCACAGGGGCAGGGAAAAGCCCCTGCAAGGCTGGTCCAACCTGCATTCCCCCAACCCCTGCTAGGAGGCCCCGCCCCTTGGCCTGGCTTGTTCAAACACACTCAGAGTTCCAACTGGACAGGTCTAGGTGGGATCCAATAATTTGCATGTCTAACAACTTCCCTGGGTGATGCTGATACTGCCAGTCCAGGGACCCCACTTTGGGAACCACTGATGTTATCGCTTCGGCTTGCTGTATGGTAATTCCACGGACCCTGTAAACTCTAGATGCTGCAATGACAAAGTGAAATAATGGATGAAAAAGAAGTGGCCAGAGAGTCACAAAGAGTTCAAGGATTTTCAAATATATTTTGATCATATTATTGTTCACTTAAAAATGAGGATCATGGAAGTCTTTGGGCCTAAGACATTGGATTTTTAAAGAACTTCTTATGACTAAAGAACTACAGCTTTAGTTCTTAGCTGTGGTTTCCTTCCAGTTGATGTCAGCTAATATTAAGCAGTATTACATCTTCTAAATCACTCTTTACAGCCCCCATGGTATTTAAAATATCTTTTGTTTCCAACATCCTGGAATACTTAACTAACCCTTTTCCAGATCAAATGAAATCCCTGGTGTTTTTGTTTATTTACAGTTTTCGGAGGTGGCATGAGAGCTGAGGCTTATTGTTGGCACACAGCGGGTGTTTTTCACCCTGTGCTACCTAGAGGTTAATTGAAATGAACACCCTGGAATAGAGAAAGTAACCAAATACGAGGAAGGCAGAAAAATGTGCAGCCTCAGGTCCAGCCTGCTGCTCCATTGATTAATACAAATGGCAAAATCCCAGAAACTGAGAGTGCCCAGGCCCCAGAGCTGCGTCTGAGTGACCTAAATCTTCAGCCAGGACTTGGGACTTACTAGTCCTATATTTCGTCCTTTGGGGATATTTTGCATCACACTTTTTATTATGGTTAACATTTTATTTTGGAAATAATTTTAATCAACATTTAAGAAAAAGTTAGAAAAACAGAACAAGAACAACTGTATTCCCTTTACTCAGAACCAACTGTTGTTACCTGTTTGCCCACCTGCTGTTTCATTTATTCTCTGTCTCTGATTATGTGTGTGTGTGTGTGCGTGGTTTTTGTAATATATGTATGGTATGTATGTGTATGTATATTACAAAAACCACACACACACACACACAGCACTTTAAGGCATGACACTCTCCCGCTCTTCATCAAAATCCACCTGCCCCCTGAATAGATCAAGCATTCACGGATGCTGAAGCATTCATGGTTGCTGCACATTCATGATGGTCCTCATCTGAACCATTCTTTACCATGAAGGCTACGGAATGAGGCTTTTTGAAGCTCAGCGCACCCTCCTCATGGACCAGCCCAACTTGGCACTTGACTGCAAGCAAGAGCTGCCCATTCTCCCCTGTCTATTTTATGGACCTATTCATTATTGACATTGACTCACTGACTCATTTGCAATAATTCACTGTTATCCTTATTTTTTTGGAATGCCACTTGTCCTGGGCTTGGCTAGTGGGAGCTCCTTCTGGTGGCTCCGTGTCCTTGTGTGACGTGCTCCTGTCATTTTTTATTTTAAGCAGTTTCTTACTTTCTAACACAATAAGATGTTTCAAACTGACAAAGATTCTCTCCTTGACCAAACTCTACTCAGGCCCTTTTGAGAACTTTTTCAACTAGACCTTGACTTTGGGACTGCTGGGTTTGTCTCTGTGTTGTCCAATTTTAGCAAGAATTTTTTTAAGTCAGTTTAGCCCGAATCCACCATTCTCCATATCTGGTCATGCTAGATATCTAATCAGGTTTCTCATTCCCCACGATCCCCCAGGAAATGTCAGCTCACCCTGCCTGCCTTCAGCAAGCATCCTGCCCAGCCGGTTTAGCTAGACTCTCCTCTGGCCTCCATTGTTGCCCTTCAGTAATTTTCCATCCAGTGACTCTCATCCTGCCCCTTGGCTATAAATTCTCACTTTTTCATGTATTCAGAATGGAGGCCAGTTCTGTACTGGGGTCTCTTTTACCCTATTGCAATAGTTTTTCTGAATAAACATGTTTTTACCATTTTAACTAACTGCCATCTATGGTTTCTCTTTGACAAAACTCATCTATTTTCCCCACCCTCTCTCAGGGTTCTGTCTTTTTTAAGCCTAAAACAAGGCAACTGACCTCCATCTATCCAACTTACTTTAATGCTATAAAGAGTGTGTTCTTTACTACGTATCTGGGGTTCTGAATGGAAGTCTACTGGTCAAATAGGACTCCTTGGTAGCAAGAGACAGAAAACCTGACTTGAATGAGCATGAGAAAAACATCCATTAATTGGTCAAAAGAAGCCAAGGGAGAGTTGAACAATGAACCCCTGGGAGGGGAGGGATGCATCTGGCCCCAGGGACTGCTGACAACCAGGATGCAGATGCTGCCAGGAAGTCTCCCAGAGCCTCACCTTTGCTTCTCCCAGTGGCCCACTGCAGCCCTGAGCCGTGTCCCTCAATGGCAGGACATGGCATGACACCCCTGCTGAGTTTCTACCACCAGGGAATTCCTGTTCAAAAAACAGGGAAGAAACTTTGAATTTTCTGGCTTGGACAAGGTTTCCAATCCTGGATTAATCAAGAGGGCCATGGATGCAAGCTCATAAGAAAGGACAGACCTGGCCAAATGGAAGAATGAGAGGAGGAGGGCCAGGGAGCACCGAGCAGAAAATCGTGTGCCTGTTTGTCACAAACATGATGGTTGCTGACTCCTGCTCACTATTCTCAGGTGTCAAAAGGGAGTTACTTTTTTTCTTCTAAGTGACATTGGATGGTAAAGTTCCCAACAACTACAAAACCATATGATGTTCCTGACAAAGTTACATGGGTAATAGCAGTGAAGTATTGAGAATGTCAACCAACACCACCTCCTTGTCTCATATTTACTTCTCTGCACTGTGGCATTATGTATGTTGTGTAAATACTGAAAAAGCCATCAAGAGAGACAGGCACTTGGAGATCAGTTCTAACTCTCTGTGACTTTGGGCAACTGGCTCAGCCTCTTGGACATGTGTCAGCAGTGGTGAATCCTCATGGGTCTGCAGCAACCTCAGTTCTTGCCTCCTCAGAAAAAAGAATTTGACTGAGGAGGCAGAAGGCAGAAGGAAAGACAGAGTCCGAGGCAAGTTTTAGAGCAGGAGTGGAAATTTATTAAAAAGCTTTAGAGCAGGAATAAAGGAGGTAAAGTACCCTTGGAAGAGAGCCAAGCAGGCGACATGAGAGATCAAGGGTACTGTTTGACATTTGACTTGGGGTTTTATATGTTGGCATGCTTCTGGGGTCTTGTGTCCCTTCTCCGTGATTCTTTGCTTGGGGGAGGCTGTCCACATGCACAGTGGCCTGCCAGCACGTGGGAGGGCCACATGGGCAGTGTGTTTACTGGAGTTGTGTGCATGCTCACTCTGAGGCATTCTTCCCCTCCAGTTGAATGTTCCTAGAGGTCTTAGACCAGTCAAACACCACCATTTTGCCTCTTAATGTGCAAGCTTGAGCCCACTTGCCCAACTCTTGAGATCTTATCAGGAAGCTGCCGATCACCAGCTTCAGCTGTTTTCTATCTATTGGGAGACTGCCTTTCCCTGGTGCTGGCTGTGAGCAATTATTATTCTAGAGAGACAGTGTAACAACTGCCTGAGCATCACCAGATGGTGGCCTGATATTCCTGGGGGAAGGGAGGGGCCTCTCCTGCCCTGGTCATCTCCACCAGACTACCCACTGCAACACTTGGGCTAGCTTGAAAGTCCCTCGCTGCTCTAACATCCCATGATCGCATGGTCTGTGTTCAAGGAGGCTCATTATTTTGACAGCTTTGGCCTTGCTTTGTGTAGCGCTCAGCCAACCCATGACTGTTGGTGACCACAGATGGACACAGAACCGAGTCATGGACCAGCCTCCTTCCCTCCCTATTACCTAATTCCCAACTCCCTTCTGGCAGCCTTTGACATTCTTCTGGTTTGGAATCCATCCGTGGGTCCTGTTTCATCCATCAGATTCCAAATTAGGTTCATCTATTGCCATAACAACAAGTGGACAGCATGAGGCTGCCGGCCTTTTCTACCCCAAAGTGACAGCCACTGTGCTCATCATCCGGGAACAGCCTCGCCACACAAAGCCACCCATGTTTGCAGACCTCATCATCACCGCCATGGTGGTCAGAACAGCAGCCACTCCCACCACTCACTGGGAGGAGCTCCATGAGGCTAGGGCCTCCACCAGGATTACAGGACCTGCAGAAAGACATTTGGAAGTGGGTGCTGAGTTACAGAGAGGGTTAGGTGACTTGTGTTTTGACTCTATTATGAATGTGTCATGTTTCTAGGAGTATGAACATGCCTGGAAAGTGGAGTTGAGACTAAACTATTGGTTCCACCATAAGGGATGGGATTAGTGGTTCCTGGGCCCTGCCAGCAACGCAGCTGTATAGACAAGCCACGGTGACCTAATCTCCCCAAGTATGAGCTGGCCCCTCCAGCTGTGACGGGGGAGTTCTAGCTGGAGGGTGTGAGATAGATTTGAGTGGAGTGGGAAAGTCTGTGAGTGCCTGTGGATGAGAGAGGAGAAAGGGGATGGCTGTATTAAAGAGAAAGAAATATACTCATGATTATAGAGGGAGACCATGTGGGCAGGTGGTGAGTATTCCTGTGCTCAGCAAAAAGGAAAAAGGCAATGGAGAAGATATGGGCACCAAACAAATTAAGAAGAAGGCAATGCCCATGGGAGAAGAAAAGACCAGCAAAAAAGGGGACGGACCACTCTCGTCCAAAGGAAGTGAGTCATGTTCCATTTGCAGAAAAGTGGCTAATAAAAAAAGTTGGTAAAATCAGTAAGTTTTAAACTACTTGGTTATTTTCAAAAAAAGGATTAAGGATTAGAGAGATGTTGAGTCCTCATTTTGAGAAGATTTTCCCTGGTGCTGAGCGTGGTCAGGCTCACATCTTCCCCCACATGCTTCCTTGAGGAGGCATTCTTGTACGTATTTCTTCCATTCACCTTGTTAATTTCCAGCATATTATTCCAATTGTAGTTAAATCATTCATCGTGTAATTAGCTGATGGTCTAATTTTACTCTCTCTCTTCCTTTTCTCCTTCCCTCCTGCCATCCTATCTCTTTTGGATAGATTTACAGGTGAACAACAACTGAAAGTGAAGAAATTTCAACAACTCTTTGGTTTATTTTAACCAAACTTTTTCTAAGTATGTTTAGATAGTTAAAAAATCAATAAGGAATTATTGAAAGCGTGTTTTTCCAGGCCTTTTGAGCTTAAAAATTAAAGACAATATCCCAAGGAAAGGATGCAACTAAATTTTTTAGACAATAAACTTCAAATACTCATATTTCATGTATTTCTTCATATCAAAATGAAACTGAACATTTAAACTAGAATGATAGAGCATGTAAATTCAATTACTTAGCTATCACTCATTCTACGAATACAACATATAAGTGACTCAATCAAAAGTGGATATTTTTAAAATATGTAGAACAAATTATAATTTCTGAAAGGCTCAAATTAACCAGTATAGAATGTTCAAAATGTGGTCCAAAAGCTGGATACCAACTCTTATAAAATTAGCATATTTTATACAAATGGATTAATCCAGCAGATAATACAAGATCCGTGTGTACTCCTGTGAATTCAACTTCCTTCTGTGTCTTTGAGTCAATATTGTAGCCATAGCATTGTTGATCGAGATACATAAAAGTCCCAGTGATTTTGCCTGGATGTGTGGCTGTCTGTCACCTTTCCCTGCACATCCTGTGTGAGTCCCTCTATATATAGAGAGGGGAAGTCTATGTGTGTGTGTGTGTGTGTGTGTGTGTGTGAGCTGGACTTGGCAAGGTTTATTTGGAAGGGGACAGAGTCTATCCCCCCACCCCCGCCCTGGTCCTGAGAGTGCACTGGAGGGAAAGGGGTGGATTTCAAGGAACTTTCTTGATGCATTGGATGCTCTTGGGGAATGGCTGCAGGCCCAGCCAGAGCTGCAGTAAGAGGATAGCATGGCACACATGCTGGGCAGCAGAGTTGCAGGATGTGGAGGGGTATGTGTTCCAGGAGAGCTCCATGAGCCCCAGCACCAGCAACCTGAGCAGGTGTGTGAGCCAGTGTGCAGTCCTGGCCCACAGGAGGTAGGGCAGTGTGTGGAAATACCAGACATAGAACTGGTAGTGGAGGGGGGTGGCTGAAGCAGATGCCAATGAAGTTAGAGGTGAAGAGGGTAGAAACGATCTGGTTGGGTATGAAGGGGTGGGGTGGAACCTTCCTTTTGGAGGGATCCTTCCTCAGTGACAAGATACATTCCCCCATCCTGTGCCACCCGTAGAGGGTAAACAGCAAGAGCAAGGTGAGGTGGGTGGCCAGCAGGGCCAGATGGAAGGCATGGTGCAGGCAGAGAGCCCCTGGGAGGAAGCGCCGGTTCACTGTCCAGCAGAACAGAAACTGGCGGCCAAGGTCAAAGGAGCGAGACAGGTAGCCAGTGGGCTTCTCCAGCAGGAAGGGCAGCCCCAGCACCACCTGAAGGCCAACACAAATGCCCAGCTTGCGGAAGGCCCCATGGCAGCCAAACTGTGTGAGAAGAAGAAACAGTAACCCAGGGGCGAAGAGCAGCACATTCATCTTCACAGAGGCTGTCAGGCTGGAACACCAGCAGCCCCAGCCCCAGCCCCAGCACTGGACTAGCAGGAGGCTGGTACTAAGGGCACTGGGTCATAGAAGAGCCACAGCACAAAGGTGGAGTGAACACAGTAAGAGGCGTGGCACATGAAAAATAAGACGAAGGGAGGTACCTTGTAGGTCTGGAGGTAGATCAAGAAGACGAACAGCACGGTGGCCAGGTAGAGCACAGCAAAGATGTTCTGGGCGTGTGAAAGTCAGTGCCTCGGCCAGGGGCATAGAATAGCCCCATAAAGATGGACACAAAACCAGCTGGGTACACAAGTGGCCCACTGTCATAGGCCACTGTCATCCCGCAGTTGGGTCTAGTCATAGGTATTGCCGATGATGCCTTCCACCTGGGCCATGTAGGCCTTCTGGTCGATCTCTGTGTCTTTCACTAATTTTCAGACTTTGTAATAGGAGTCGTTCAGGTACCTGTAGAGGAACTGGCACAGGATGTGCAGGGAAAGGAGAAAGACAGCCACACATCCAGGTGAGCCAGGTGTGAGAAAACATGGGCAGGGCCAGGCGTGGTAATCCCAGCACTTTGGGAGGCCGAGGCAAGTGAATCACCTGAGGTCAGGAGTTCGAGACCAACCTGAGCAACATGGTAAAACTCCATCTCTACTAAAAATACAAAAATTAGCCAGGTGTGGTGGCGGGTGCCTGTAATCCCAGCTACTTGGGAGGCTGAGGAAGGAGAATTGCTTGAACCTGAGAGGTGGATGTTGTAGTGAGCTGAGATGGTGCCACTGCACTCAGTGAGCTGAGATTGCACCACTGCACTACAGCCTGGGTGAGAGAGCAAGACTCCATCTCAAAAAAAAAGAAAAGAAAGAAAGAAAGAGAACATGGGCAGATGCAGTACAGATTTGACTCAAAAGCAACTTGTTTCAGAGGGTCAAATTGATCTATGCACCCTTCTAAAGCACTCAAATGGTTAAGAATGTCACCAGACAAATCTCAGAGTAAAAACCAAAGCCCAGAAAGACTGCTCCAAAAAGAGACTCATCATCAAGAACTTCTAGGTCAATTACACATTTTAAGGTCACCAAAGCAGGAATATCACTAAGGTGAATTTTTTCTTCAGTGCCTGCTAAACAATGACAATACTCAGATCAGGAAAGTAAATGAACTTATTGGGACTGATTTTAAATTATTTCAGTTGCCTGAATGAGCACTATATTCATTTTCATCATTGTCCCACCCCAGGCTTCTGGTAAAGCCCTAGTGTTTCAACTACTTTACAAACAGTCTTAAAAAGCAAGTGGATTCTCATTTCACACTCAAGTGAATCAGCTTTTACTTTGAGTTTCCATAATGACAAAGTAAGTCTTTGATATGCTTTGGCTATGTCTCCACTCAAATCTCATCATGAATTATAGCTTCTGTAATCCCCACATGTTGTGGGAGGGACTCGGTGGGAGGTAACTGAATCCTGGGGGTGGATTTTTCCCATGCTGTTCTCATGATAATGAATAAGTCTCACGAGATCTGATGGTTTTATAAAGGGAAGTTCCCCTGAAAGCACTCTCTTGCCTGTTGCCATGCAAGATGTGCCTTTGCTTCTCCTTTGCCTTCCACCGTGATTGTGATGCCTCCCCAGCCATGTGGAACTGCAAGTCCATTAAACCTCTTTTTCTTTATAAATTACACAGTCTTGGGTATTTATTCATAGCAGTATGAAAATGGACTAATACAGCCTTAATGAAAATTGCCCTTTGAGTATAAAAATTACAGGGCCAGAGCAAATCTTTCCAAAGCAAGCATCTTGGATTCTGTCTACAAGTTGTGATTAACCCACCTGGGACAAGAAGAATGTGTGTTTTCAAATGGCCACCGATCTGTTGCAATAAATAGTATTTTCAAAAGTAAGGGATGCGGGAGTAGAGCAGTAGCATTTAGTCAACTTAATTTATTAACACACTTAGTGTGTACTCTAAATGTACCCTGAATGCAGGTTCCTGAGGTGCCAGTCTTTTGAGATGTGTTGGACCTGAGAAAGGGGTCAGGGGTAGTGGGTGCTTAGGGCCACCAGGTGCTTTGAGCCATGGCAGAGCTCAACAGTCATCCTTGTTTTCCTAACACACAGTCTGTGGAGGCTGCTGCCCTTGTGAAGCTGTCCCGACCATCCTCCAGTAAAGCCACAAGCCCAGGAGGGAAGAAGTCCAACAGATATGGGAGATGTAGGAGAAATATATGGAGAAAAACATGGACTACTTCTATTTCAATAAAACTTCTTTGAGCATCTGAGCATCTTTTGTCACTACACTTTTGTCCCCTTGTGAATTTGGTGCTGGTACATAAATCTGCTTCCATGAATATTTCCTAAGTTGACCTTCTGCTAGAACTTGAATTTCAAGCTGGGAATGCAGGGCTAAGGAATACCTGTCATGCTGTGGATGGCCCAGGCAGAAGGACAGGGCCCACCTAACTGTAGAACCCATATCTCCTGGCCACCAAATGTGCCAACTTTGAAATGAAATAAAAACCAATAATCTCTTCTGTCCGTTTTAGTTGTGAAAGGAAAATAAAATCTTTGCACCCCAAACTCATTATGCTAAGGAGACAGTTAAGCTTGGGAACTAAGTCATGCAAAAAAGAAAAAGAAAAGAAAAGAAGAAAACTTGCCTTCCTTTTTGTTCCCATACAGATGGCTGCAATGACAGAAGGCCACATATCTCCCGAGGTGGCCTCCCTCACAAATTGCTTACATGGAAATTTTGTATGGGCTCCCAAATATTTCAGAATACATATCCCCCTCATAACCCATAACCCTAAAGCAGAGTTCTATGGAATCTCACCTGACAGTGTAAAGTAGTAGCTTATCTTCACAGGCATGGGACAAAAACAAGACTAGAATGCTGCCTCCCTCTGCCCACCCTGAAAAAAATGTACATTTGACTTCTTCCTCTACTCTGTGTTTACCTTATCCTGTATAAAATGCAGATTTACTGAATGCAGATTTACCAGTGCAGATTTACAAATGCATAATTAACTGTTTCTTTACCGCCTCTTTTCACATGTAAAACGTGGATTCAGCCAGTGCTAATCAAAGCCTCACTAGAATGTAACACTCCACTCATTGTCGACCTTCCTCCCCTTCTTTTCTTCCTTCCCTTGCTGCTCACTCTTTGCCTTTTAAATACGGAAGTCCTCAAAACCTTCTTTGGAAAAAGCCCTGACCACAAATCCTATTGTGACTTGTGTCTCTTTCTCCTGGACACATCCTCAACCTTGGCAAAAATAAACCTCTAAATTGATTCAGATCTGATTCAGATACTTTTTGGTTTACATAGTCCTCTCAGTAAAGGTAATACATTGTTTTCCTGGTTAAATTTGCAAAAACCAGGACAATCCAAGGCTTTTCATTGGACACACGTGGTGAAAATCCAGCGTGCCAGGCTGAGGTCAGTGCTATGCGGAGGTAGTGGGAGTTATCACAAACCTCTGCTTTCTCCTGAGCAACCCAGAAGTGCAGAAGGAGTTTTTGCAAGACATACACAGATTCTTACCTACATGTACTTGAGCTGTTTTCTCTAGTTTAACTGCCCTGATAACTTGCCTCATAGGTGAACTTTTACAAAGTAAAAAGGCAGGCTTAAGGAAACAAAAAGATAAAACTGCTTGTCCAGAATGAGATCAATCTGAAACTGGATTCTATTCAATTGCCATTACTAATTCAAAGAACCACTGGAATCTAAAACTGAAATATCTCCACGCCTCTGTTTCTCTCCCTTGCTCTCCCATACCAAAGTATGGGGTCTTAAAAAGGAAGCCAAATTCAACAGGGACAGATATTTTAGAAGAAAAACTCATTTTATTTAAAACTTCATTTTATTAAACTAAAGGTATTTGTCTCTAGTTGATCTGATGACTCAAAGGTTTCATGTTGGCCTCCTCTGAGGGCTTTGGAAAGCCTCGCATGCCCACAGAGGATGCAGCTGATAAAACAGAGACGGCCAGAGACAGTCACTTATCCCAACATCAATGGGTGCTTTCAGTTGATTCAGATGTAATTGAAATGCCCCATTTGCATTGAGTTCGCCAGTACAGGAAAACACAGAAAAGAAGTGTCGGCCTTGCCCCGGGTTATAAACAATGTCCGGGTTTTTCACGAATTACATCTTATGACTGTTTCTAAATTTGAGAAAATAAATTGTCTAGCCACCAATGTGTGCAGATCTCATTTCATCTTCATTCAATATCCACTCAGCAGACAGAAGGTAAAAACCAAATGAACAGATCACCAGACTCCATCCAGAAGAGAAGACATTCCTGCCAGGGCATAGTCCACATAGTCCCCACCCCATCCCCTCATAGCAGCAAAAGTGTGCTTTAAAACAGCAGATTTCTCTGGCAGCTGTGTGTTTGTAATCACCAAAAGAAATATGTCCCCCACAATAAGCTCAAAACCATCACATACGTATAGAACGATTAGGTGCAGATGTTGACTCTTGTACAAATATTTTACTATGGATTCAATTATTAAACTTTTGCCATACTTAATCACATAAACTATGCTTGAAGAATATATACGCCTCTTTTCAACACAGCAAATGCTGGGTAATGCTTGGATTAGAGGAGGGATAGGACCATGTGCCACTGTATATTGGGGGAAAATTCATTTTCTTCCTAAAATGACCCCATAGTGTGATACGAGAATGACTGGAGTCATTTTATTAAAATGTTTAGTGTGAAATAAGGCAAAACTTTTAGACACACACACACACACACACACCGTGCTAACATCCATGCCTTTAATTATTACAATTAATTAGTAGAGTAGTTTTTACTTAGAAGGCCTTAGTTGACAGATTTGTTTGTGGTAGAGCATCTCCCCCTCTATGGAGCTAGAAATATCATTGTAAATGTGGCGGTTAACAACATCTCTATCTGCTGCTAAGAAAGTGTTGACACAGATGTTTGGCTAATCATTTATAGCAAATAGCTATTCCCATAAAGGCTAAGATTAGTCGGAATTGGCATGCACTTCTTTCTTCTGTGAGTCTCATTTGATTATGGATGATGTTTTGTTAGAGTGTATCCATGCAACCTCATAAATGATGTAAAACCCAAGAAAAACACAGACTCTGTGCCAAAACTGAATTAAATACACATCAGAAAAATGTGAGCTTGATTCAGGTTCAGGTACCATGAAATTTGCCTTGGTCTATTGTTGTTAAAACCTTCAGGAAAACTATAAAAAGCAAGCTTGACATTAATATCAATTTAAAGTTGGCGTGGCTGCCAACAGTAATTCCACATGAAGCTCAGTTGGCTGCATCGTCTCCAGCACAACATATGGTGGCAGCAATTGCAGCCTCCAAAAGCTGTGAAAAATGGCCCACACAGAATGGGCAAGGAAAAGCCGTCTTATCTGTGTAGATGTGCTGCCACTGTCAGCATTTTTCTAATGATGAGCACAGACCCATCTGGGAGTTGGATGTGGAGGTAGTTGTTCCTCCCACTTGTGCTCTGGGTGAGCAGTTTCAGAGTCTCTTATCGGTGCCATACTCCCTTTCTCCTTCCATCAACTGACCCCAAGAGGTCTATTCAGCATGCCACCTCTCTTCTCTCCTTTGCCACCCCCTCCTCACACAGATTCTGGGAGATACAAGTAGAACTACCCGTAGTATTACTTCTGGAGCCTCTCAAGGAATCTGGAAGTCCTCTATCTTATTTCTCTACTATCCACAGACCCAGTAATGGGGCTTAGGAGAACAAGGGCAATACCAAAGGCCAGTCAAGCACCAGGGCCTCCAAGAACCAGGAAAGCATCTGTTCATTTGTGACTTGAAACATCATGTATTCGTATGGCATGTGCCTGCTACTGGGAAAGGTTCTACCAGGTGTTGGGGGAGAAGGGAGAGGGACAAAGACCTGGATGTGAAATGGTTGCATAAACTTTACCTGCTTGCCTGCTCACTAGGGAACTGAATGATAGACACCAGAAAGCAAAGTCACAAAGGGAAAGCAGTAGAGGGTGTGAAGAGTTGAAACTCTTGAGTATCAGGTGGGCTGATAACCATTTACCCTGACAAGGAAATAACTGACATCAGGTGAGTTGAAGAGAATGCCAAGTTAGCTTCTCCCAGGGGAGGAGGCTAGGCCATTAACATTGTGAGTGCACAGGACACCCAAGTTTGTGGAGGAATCCTGTTCTAAAGCTGAAACCATTACTTATCACAGGAGTGTCTCATGTCCAGAAACCTAAGACTCTGACTCCCTTCTTGAGAGTTTTTATTTGTATGAAAATACAGCGTCCCCTTCAAAATTCATACTGAAACTTAATCTCCATTGTGGTGGAAGTAGAAGGTGGAGCCTTTTAGGAGGTAATTAAGAGGGCTCCACCCTCATGAATGGATTAGTGCCTTATCAAAGGGCTGAAGAGAATGAGCTTAAGACTCTTTTTGCCTTTCTGTCCCTTCTACCAAGTGAGGACAGAGCGTTTTTCCCCTCCTGAGGATTCAGCAACAAAGCCCATCTTGGAAGCAGAGACTGGGCCCTCATCAGACACCAAACCTTGATCTTAGACTTCCCAGACCCTAAAGCAATGACAAAATAAATTTCTGTTCTTTATATATTAACCACATGGACTAAGTCCAGCAGCTCACACAATCTTACTCCATCGCTATCTCCCAAATGCAAGTTAAGCTGCTGCATGCCATGTAACTTAGCCCAGTACTCCCCAGCACTTTTCTGTTATAAACTTCTATATATGTCAATCTCAACTAAGAACAAAAGAGGCATGCTTTTTATTTTAAGCAAAATCTGTAGGGAAGAGAGTAGAGAAGAATGGGCAAGCAAACACAAAATCACACTCAGACCTTTACATCTTGTGCTGAATGCTTTTTACATGTATTTACTTTCAAGATACTTAATAGGATCAGCTTCTAATCTCCTACACTCTTCATTACCTGGTAACTCCTGGTCCTGCTTGAAGACTTGACTCAGAAGTCAGCAACTGCAGGCCTCTTTGGCCTCTGGGCATCCTTAGCACCCATTCATACATCTACTAGGGACTAATTAGATGGTGTTGACTCACCTTTCCTTTCCCAGTGGATTGAAGTTCTTAAGAGAGGGTAACAATGCCTTTAGCAACATTGTATGGCAGCTCTGTGCAATGGAACTGATGGCAATGACAAAAACGTTGTACATCTGCACTTCCCAATTGGCAGCCACCGCCCACACGTGTGACTACGGAGCATTTGAAATGTGGATGATGTGTCTGAGGAACTGAGTCTTTTTTCATTATATCTCATGTTAATTCATTTAAATGTATATCTCAATCACTGCACGTGGCTAATGGCCCTCATATGGGACAGTGCAGCTCCCGAAGCTCCTGTACTGCTTGGAATAGGGAACCTGGCCCATTGTTAGCAAAATAAACTGACCTTAGGAGCTAAAACCTATCTTAGTTCTTGGCTTAAATGGTGAAACCTTCTGAAATATCAGGGAAGTTACTCATCTCTGTCTTTATTCATTTTCCACACATTTGACCAATCGCCCTGTGCCAACCTGGCGGGACTGCTGTCTCACTAAACTCCCATTCCATGCAGCTAGGGCCTCTCTGCAGAACCGCATGTGAACAGAGACCTGTGCCTTGTGTGGGAAGATCTGGAGAGGAGGCTGTATGCTCCAAGCAGGAGTCCAGTACCTGAAAATGCCCCTAAAGTCCTGGTAAGTGAAAAGGGGAGTCTGCTCTTGAAGGCAGCAGTGGAAGAGGTGGTCTGCAAACAATGCAGGGCCCTACAGGCATCAGAACATTTGCATTCTACTTTAAGCATAGTGGGAAGCCATTGGAGGGCCCTGAGGAGGGCACAATGTGATGTTCCTGAGGGTTTAAACCCCCTCTTCTCGCAGTTGGGAGAACACTAAACACAGGTGGGGGGCAGGAAGGAGAGCAGCAAGGCAGGTGAGGGCCCCTCCCTGGTGGTCTGGGGGCAGAACTGGCCTGGCCAGAAGGAGGCAGGCAGAGGGACAGAGCCAATAGGATGTCTCCAGGTTGAGCTGGAGCACTGGGCACTCCACACAGAGATGTTTCCTGCAGTGAGGTCGGAGTGGGTGGCAGAGCTGCTTGCTGAGAAGTCCAAGATTTCAGGATTGCCAAGGTGGATGCAGGGAAGAAATGTTGGCGATCCCCAAGGGACATCTATGTGGGCATCTATGTGGGCATGTGGTAGGTGAAAGCAAGCAGGGAGACATCCAGAAGAGCTGACCTCGGCAGCCACCACTACCCTTTGCTCTGAGATGTAAAGCCTGTTAACACAAGAAGACACTGTGATGGGAGCAGACCAGTCACATGCCTCTTTCTCTCTCTCAAAGATTACAGGAGAAGGTCCGCCCAGTGACTGAGCTCGGATCCCAAAAGCTTGGCACAGGGCTGGTGACCTACTGGGGTGCGCAGGATGGCTGCGGCACTTTAAATCGCCCCGGAGCTCTATTTCCCATGAACCGAACCCTTAGATATAGTTGTTGAGAAGAACTGGGATGCCCCCCAGATTTTCTTAAATTTTATTTCTCACAGTGGACTCTCAGCAATGAGATAAATTTAGATTCCCAGTTAAGCAACGCACCATGGTAATTGTGCAAGTATGATGTTTTAAATTACACTTTTATTATCTTGCCTTTCTCTTCCAACTTCTAATTCTCCTTTCTCATCACTCTCTGGTTGTTCCTGATCTGTAACTTCCTCCTCACAGGACAGTCATTAAACAGCTCCGATCTCCAGTAAATGGTGGAAAGAATGAATGGGTTTGGCTTTAAGCACTCCTAAATAGACAGTTGGGAAGTGGTCGAAAATTGAAACCAGGCAGCTTAATGATATTAATATGGTCTGTTCGAGAAAATGAGCCTCAGCCCCTTGTCTCTGGGCTTGGCTTTGTCTATGACCTCAGAGCTCAGAGGGAACAGCTGGGAAGGGGAGGCTGTTGGTGACTGGCCACCCCCAGCAGAGGAAACCAAGCAGTGGGGCTCCTCTCTAGCCCCCAGGGTAGCTTCGCTCACCTCACGTGGAAACAGGAAATCCAGCTTCCTTGGGTCAGAATAGACAGCCGACGGTTCCCATAGAGACGAGGCTGGTGGAGGCTGAGCGGATAATCCCTCAGCATCTCTCCAGCACCTCTTTCCCAATTCTGCCTGAATATGGAGAGCGGCAACCAACTCACCCACACCCCAGGCAACCTGTTAGGGCTAATGTTTTTACTTGCTGGGATCTCACTGAAAACTTTACAAATGGAGGAAGTTTTACAAATTTGACATCAAGAATTCAGAAGGTGTGTCAGCTATAGCCTGGTGAATACAATGACCTGGTGCAAGGATGTGATATTCATATCCAAATGTCTCAGTGTGAGAATTTGCAGTTGGTCATTTCTTTTGATTTATCATTGGGGGCAAACAAAACGTGAATTATATTAACATCCTGTCAAGAATAGCAGTGCCATGATTGTTTGTCATTTCATTGCCCGAAATATATCGAGCACCATATCAACCACAGACAACAGGGAAGCCTAAAATGGACTTTTTAAAAACCGTACATAAAATGGTAACTTGCTAACAACTATGCTGATTATTCTGATCTCTAGAACAGGAAGCGGGCAGGAGGGAACGCATTTTGTCAGACATAAAGGCTTTTCCAGGTTGTCCTCATTGGCATCTTCGGATGCATTCTACTCACACTAAAACAAATCTGTTCAGACTCATTGATTTCCCCAATCACATGTGGATCATCCTAGTAGCACAGGAAGGATCTAAAGCAAGTACAGTCCTGATGCCCCAGTGAGAATGAAGTGAACGAGAGGCAAAGTTCTAAGATGACTCCTGAAAGTCCCTGTTCATCCCTGGGCCTGGTATACACAAATTGTCACCCAGTTATTAAATCAATTACTAATCTAGGTTCTGCTGTGAAGAGATCTTGCAGATAAAATCAAAGTCTTGAAGATGAATCCAATGAGTTGACTTCAAGATACAGAGATTATCCTGGGTGGGCCTGATCTAATCAGGTGATGAGGCTCTTCCTGAAGAAAGATATTTGAGGGTGACTGGGAGGGAGATTCTCTATTGCTGGTTTGAAGATGGAGGGTCCCATGTGGCAAGGAATGTGGGGAGCCTCTAAGAGCTGGAGTTCTCAGTCCTACAGCTAGGAGGAACTGAATTCTGCCAACAACCTGCATGAGGCAGAAATAGATTCTTCCCAGAGCCTCCAGAAATGAAAAATGCCCAGCCAGCACCCAAATTCACTGCACAAAACCTTTAGCAGAAAATCCAGCCTCATTCCACCCTGACTTCTGACCTGTAAGATCTATGAGCTAATGAACAGTTATTGGTTTCAGTAATTAAGTTTGTGATAACATTTACACAGCAAAGGAAACTACAAAATCTGTTTTGGAACCAACAGATAAAGACTGCTAAGCAGACTCCATGGCTACACGGTGTCCATGCTCAGCCTCAGTTTCCTCACCATACCCGTGTGGCAATGCCTGTCTATACCATGCCTCATTGGGAAGGGGTGAGGACTGCCAAGAAAATGTGTAGAAATCTCTCATAAAAATAGAAGCTGCCACCAAAGGTAGAATAAATCCTATTCTTGTTGTCAGTGAGTATAAATAATTACGGTCATTCTCATTTTCACTGTTGGAGACATTTCATTTTTTTTTCACAATGTTGTTTGGAAAAACAATAGTATCAGGAAAATAGCCTTTCCCAGGAAGCAGTGCTCAGAAAGCAAGCATTCATTGAGATGTTGGTGGTTATTTCTTGAAGAAGGGTGCCAAGGTGTAATAATCATCACATTCTCGGAAAGTCACAGGGTATCAGAGATGAAAGGTCCTGAGAGGTCCTGCAGCAGAGGAATTTGCTCAGTATTATCTAACCTGGCACGTTTTTCCTCACTGACTCAATAAGCACTCTCCTCCAGCCACTCGGCTGAATCTCATGGAAATGGAGTGGTCCATGGAACGCACTTTGAGGAGCTGGTTGAGAAGCTAATAAAAACAAAGAAAGAAATGAAGATCTGCTGACTTTCTGTAGCAAGTGATCTGGTCCTTCCATCACGTGGGGCTGTGAGAGTGCCTGCATCCCATCTAGTGCCCAGGGCTCTCTGCCAGCTTTTAGACACCCCCACCCCTTTGTCCTTGGGCCTCAATGTTCCAGGCACTCCGGGCAAAGGAAAATGAGCTCTGGTAACAATATTTAAGTTGAGGGGCACCGCACTTCAATACACGGGGAAATGTACATCCTCAACATGTTCACTAAGAAGTTAAAGGCATTTTTAATGGGAAAATATTTGGCTAGATAAGAGAATGAAAAATCACTGTCTTTAAAAAAAAAACACCACCTTTTAACTTATCCAAATTCCATAAAAATGAACAGTCTATCTACTTGCAAATAAAAGATAAGGCATTTAAAAGAAGACCTGCTATGCCAGATAAAGAAGTATATTATAAATCAACAGGAATTTATATTGTATGGCCTTGGGCCAAGACAATAGGCAGATCAAGGGAACAGAGTAGACAGTCCAGAAATGGCCTGTCACACACAGGGACTAAAACATGAGCAATAGGACTTAAAAAGATGAATTACTCAATAACGAAGTCAATAAAACTTGCTAATTCTTTGGTAAAAAGAAAAAACAAAGTCACCAACTCTCATCTTATTTTAAAATAAATTTCAAACAAATTTAAGTATAACCTCTAAATATACTAAAAAAAAAAAAAAGATACATAAATATTTAATCCCAGGGTTAAGAAAGAACTTTTCCACATAATCCCAGGAGTGAAAGCACAAAAATAATTGATGGATTTGACTACATATAAATTTCTATATTAAAGAAAAACATAAATGAAAAGGCAAAGGAAAAATGGAGAAAATTTTTGCAACATTTATGAAAGACAAGTGGTGTTATACAGATGTAAATGAATAAGAAAAAGTTGAATTCCCCAAAAGGAAAATGGACAAAGGACATGAATAGGCAAAGTAAATTAAAACACAAATGGCCAATAAATATGTGAAAATATATTTAACCTCACTGTTAATGAAATAAATGGAAACAAAATAATGAGTTATCTGTCCAATAGGGTATAATAAAAATGAGTGATAATTTTTCCTGCTGGTTTGGTTATGGGAACGGAGTCAGTTAAAGGGAGGGTAAATTTTAAAATTTCAGGAAGGCAACGTAAGAAAAAAAAAATCAAAACTTGGAAATAGTCAAAAGGATGGCTCTGTCTTTCCGTGTTCTAATTAGGGGTAACGGTCTTTACTTTGACTTATTATTTCTATTGGTTAGAATCTACCACAGCCATGTGAGGGTCCCTGGTATTATAACGCACAGAACACTGACAGCAATGCCCATGAGTCTTGTCTGGTGTTGACACAAAGGAACGACGCCCCGTGGACTCGGAAACAACCGCAGCCCAAGCATCAGGGTGTCCTTGTATGACTGAATGACCTTCTTCCGAGGCTTCTGCGACCTCTTTCTGCACTCTGTCCCCGTGCTGCTGCAGCCTCACTGTCCTGCTGGCTCACTGCATTAGAGAAATACATCTTTGACATATGCTCTGTAGGTGTTTGTATGAAAGTCATGTTTTTAACTTTTTAAAAATGATACTTGGACAGAAATTTGGCAAATATATATCAAGGTTATCAAGCGAATATCTCTTCTCTGCAACAGGAACGTCGCTTCTAGGAATTTTCCCTCTGAATAGAATTAGATAGAAGTTGAGGCCAGGCGTGGTGGCTCATGCCTGTAATCCCAGCACTTTGGGAGGCTGAGGTGGGCGGATCATGAGGTCAGGAGATGGAGACTATCCTGGCTAACATGGTGAAACCCCGTCTCTACTAAAAATACAAAAAAATTAGCCAGGCGTGGTGGCAGGTGACTGTAGTCCCAGCTACTCAGGAGGCTGAGGCAGGAGAATGGTGTGAACCCGGGAGGCGGAGCTTGCAGTGAGCCGAGATCATGCCACTGCACTCCAGCCTGGGCAACAGAGCAAGACTCTGTCTCAAAAAAAAAAAAAAAAAAAAAGAAGTGAAGAGACATCAGCAAGGAAGTTCAGGTGGCTTTGTCTTACGATGATAGTTAAAAAAAAAAAAAATGCCATTGGTTCTCAACGTAGGGTGATTTTGTCCTCCAGGAGACATTTGGCAATGTCTAGTGATAGTGTTGATTGTCACAGCTAAGGGGAAGGGATGTTTCTGGCATCCAGTGGGCAGAGACCAGAATGTGAAGCCACATCCTGCAGTGTCCAGGGCAATGTCTCTGAAAAGGATGGGCTAACCCAAACTGCCCATGGTACCGAGGCTGAGAAACCCTCACTTAATGTACCACCCTAGGGATTAGGAGGAATAAATTAAAGTGGAATGTTTCACAACCATTTTAATTATGATTTAAAAAAAACTATGATATTGTCCATGTATATTTATGTTTAAGACTTATTGTTAGGTAAAAAATTATAAAATAATATTTGTGGTGTTCATATGATCAGAAAAAATTAATACATTAATTAAAATTTCATATGTAAAGAATATTACATCTTTCATGTTTTCCATAGAATGAATACATTTTTGTATGTATGTGTATACACACAGAGAGGGAGAAAGAGAAAGTAGCATATAAATAAAAATACATGCATTTTATTACCTATTACAGTATTTATTCTTCTACACACTTCTCAGTTCATGTATATACAGGAGCTTTCTTGCATCCTGCACGGATGCCTGAGGTTCCACCACTAAGGAGTCTTGTCTCTAAGTGAAGAGGTCGTTAAAGCTGTTTATGTAAAGCCTGTGTCTTGGAGACAGGGCGTCATCTCTTTATCAGTCACATGCATTGGGTATGAAATGGCCGATTGGATTGGCTGGCGTGCCTGTCACTCAGCACCACCCTGGGACCAGACAGCTTTGGTGACGGGCTCCAGAGCTGGACTGACCCTGAGAAGGCTCCACCTCAGAGCAGCACAGGGAGGAGATGAGGCCCCACAGCTTTCCCCGGGGCCAGGCCTCATGTCAAGTTGCAGAAACAGCCTGAGGACAGAGCCATGGAAAGCCGAGGAGAGGGCAGGCTTGTCTATTCCAACTTCCATCTCTGCCTCTGACCCACATCTGTGGAATCAGGGCGGTGAACCAGAAGCCTCTGGAGTTTCTCAGTGCTCTGATCCCGTGAATTCCTCCTCTGTCCCCGCGATTTCGCAATGAACGGATGCTTCCCATTCTCACCAAGTGCCTGTTGAAACTGTTTCCTCAGCCTGACAACTTTCTTCTGTTACTTTCAAATGATCACAGGCTCCCAGGAGGAAAGTTTAGGTAAATCTCTCTTCAGGTGCTGCGTCCCAAAAGTCCCAAAGAACTGTCTACCTATGAAGCGCTCTCAGGACCTGGGACATGTGACCACGGATATCCGGGGATCAGCCAGCGCAGGGCCCTGGGGAGAAGGAGGCGCCGGGTTACTGGCTCCGGGCTGCATCCCCTAGTCTGGGTCTGTGCTGTTCCTGCACTTCATAACATAATTTTCCTCTTATTCCTTAAGGCTCAACAAGTCTTCTACTGCTCTCAGTCACTTTATCCTGGGAGTCGGATGTTTGCCTGGTTTTTTTAGTGCATGGGAATACCTACCCAAAATTGCTATGTGATTTTCAAAATGCTGAATTCCGTAGATTCTTTGAGACCAGTGACTTTCACTCTTTCAATCCATTTCCATTGTGTTGAACTGTGAAGTATGATGGGGAGAGAAAAGAACACCTTTGTAAATAGCAACAAAACAAAACAAAACAAGAAAAACCTCCACAATGTCTTGAACGTCACAGACTTGTGCAAGTTGGAGCCAGTGTTCTTAACCCTGGCACTATTTATGTTTTAGGCTGGACAATTCTTTGTGTTCAGAGACTGTCCTCCCTGTGGTAGGGTATTTAGCAATGCCCCTAGGCTATACCTACCAGATGCCTGTAACTCTGCCCTTAACCCCCACTACAGGGTGAAAAGTCAAAAATGTAAAAATGTCATATCTAGGGCAACACAGGGATCCATGTGCCCCGTTGAGCAATGGCCTTCACTGTGAAGGTGCTGAAGGAGCCCAGAGCTCGTCTCTCTTCTGTGGAGATGGATGCCTCCTCTTGGTGGCCTGCAAGAACATGGTTGGTCCCAGACCATACTTCTGAAGAGTCATCAGTCCCGTTGAGCAGTAGACCATAGCTGGGATGGTTTATAAAAACTGGTCCAGTACATACATGCAAGCGTTACAAGTGATCATCTTTGTGGTAGAAACTGTGATAATTAGGAATGATAATATATTCTTCTTTGTATTCATTCATGCAACCTAAATTGTCTATGTTTATTCATTTAGTAATTTTTTAAAAGCTCAAGAAATGGAAGAAATGAGAGAGATGTTTCATGTACTCTTAGGTGATGTGGCCAACACACCCTAAGGTCACCCCTCCCCAGTGATCTATGTTTTGGATAATCCACTCCCCTGAGCATAAAGGGGCTTGTGACATAATTCTAGATAATACAATACAGCAAATGTGATGGTTACATCTGATGTGAGATTCTGCCTTAGCAAGTGGGGGCAAGAGAGACTCCCTTTTGCTGACTTGTGTAAGAAGGGCTGCCGTCCTGTAGGAAGGAGTGTGAGAGGCCACGTGGCAGGAACCATGGCAGCCCCTGGATGCTGAGAGTGGTCCCCAGCTGATAGGTTTGGCTGTGTCTCCACCCAAATCTCATCCTGAATTGTAGCTCCCATATTTCCCACATGTTGTGGGAGGGACCTGGTGGGAGATAATTGAATCATGGGGGCGGTTCCCCCATACTGTTCTCATGGTAGTCAATAAGTCTCACGAGATCTGATGATTTTATAAGGGGAAACCCCTTTTGCTTGGCTCTCATTCTCTCTTGCCTGCTGCCATGTAAGATGGGCCTTTTGCCTTCCACCATGATGGTGAGGCCTCCCCAGCCGCATGGAACTGTGAGTCCATTAAACCTCTTTTTTTTTTTTTTTAATAAAGTACCCGGTCTCAGGTATGTCTTGATCACTAGTGTAAAAATAGACTAATACACCAGCTGACTATCCCCCAAAAACAGGAACTTCAGTCCTACAACCACCAACAACCTGAGAGAGCCTTTGACAGGACCACAGCCCTGACTGAGCCCTGATTGTAGCCTGCTGAGACTCAGAGCGGAGGCCACAGCTGGTCTATGCCTGAACTTCTGACCTACTGAGAGTGGAGGTAACTGGTGTGTGATGTTTTGAGTCACTAGGCTGTGGTCATTTGTTATGCAGCTGCAGGTAACAAACACAGCCAGCTTCCCTCTCCTTTGAGAACACATCAGCCAAATGCCTTTCATTATTGCAGCCACCTCTAGGCTAAGAGAATGTGAACCCTTGAGTATTCAGTATCTGCCACATCAGAACTTACAGGACATTGAGGGGGACATGCAGCGTGGAAGAGCTGGAAGCTGACCTGGCTCTTGCCGCTCTGCCCTGATGGACTCCTATGGACACAAGCAATGCCACAGAGCACCAACCCCGGACAAGGACACCCTGAGATGGTGGGGGCGGGGGCAAGGCAAATCAATACCCCTCTGTAATCTGGTCTGGTCACAAACAAAAACAAGAACGTGGTCAATACCACAAATACGCCTAGGCATCCCCCACCCCCGGCTAATGTGAGCAGCTAGGGCTTTTACATCAATTGTAGCACCAGCCTCACTCCATTTCTCCCACCTTCCAGGACAATTAATTAAGACGTTCAACCACAGAATTACTCTCATTTCCAGACAGCACTCCATCTGAGCATGGCCTGTGTATTAGTCAGGGTTCTCTAAAGGGACAGAACTAATAGGATAGATGTACATATAAAAGGGAGTTTATTAGGAGAACTGGCTCACATGATCACAAGGGGAAGTCTCACAATAGGCCGACTGCAAGCTGAGGAGCCAAGAAGCCAGTCTGAGTCCCAAACTTCAAAGGTAGGGAGGCTCACAGTGCAGCCTTCAGTCTGTGGCTAGAGGCCTGGGAGCCCCTGGCAAACCAATGGTGTAAGTCCAAGAGTCCAAAAAAAGAGCTGAAGAACTTGGAGTCTGATGTTTGAGAGCAGGAAGCATCCAGCATTGGAGAAAGATGAAGGCTGGAAGACTCAGCAAGTCTGCTCATTCCAACTTCCGCCTGCTTTATTTTAGCTGCTGTGGCAGCTGATTAGATGGTGCCCACCCAGATTGAGGGTGGGTCTGCCTCTCCCCGTCCACTGATTAAAATGTTAATCTCCTTTGGCAACACTCTCACATATACACCCAGGAACAATCCTTTGCATCCTTCAATGCAATCAAGTTGACACTCAATATTAACCATCACAGCCTGTTTCCTTGACCCTCCCCAAGATCACCTCGTATAAGCCAAACCCTCCAAGTCTTTCCCAAGGCCCTCTCACTGCTGCTGTGGAGCTGCTGCTGGGTCCCGGTGGTGCACAGCCTTCCTTGTTGTGATGAACCAGTTGATGGCCTCAACTTTGCTGGGTTACAGGTGTGTTCCTGGTGGCCTTTGGATGACATCATTGACAAGATTATGACCAAGATAATTTTGATGCATCCTAGTTTCAGCTTAAAATTTGGGAAAACATTCATTTAAAAATAACCCATACCAAGGTTTTCACAAAATACAATCAAAATCCAGGGCATATTAGTAGATAGCTCATATGTGTACCTGCTCCGTGCGTGCTGTTGTCATTGATGTCTGGAATGGGGTAATGAATTAGAAAGTCTTCAAACACCAAATAATTATTTAATGAACTATATTTACATAGTGTATATAACACATATAACATAATTACTATGTACTAAAAGATAAGAAATTATAATTGTGCATTTTAGAAAGATTTGGTCAAAAGAGGAGGAGGTATGAGGATTTTATCATGATTCTCAATTTCACAAGCATTTCTGTAAATTAGGAGCCTACTGTACTAACTAGAAATGGTGGATGGGTTTTTAACTTCAATTCCATCCATCATGTCCCATCTAAATTCTCTGAGGTGGTAACAACAAACTGTGTCCTAGATCTTCTTCAAGCTGAAGTGCTTTGGGATGATCGCATATTCCAACAATGCCCCCTGGAGGCCCGCCTGGCCAGGGCCAGTGGACACTTGTCCCCACGGAAGCAGGTCTGTGCCACTTCTCAGCTGTCAGGGTTTGGATTTCCACCCTGATCCAGCTGCTAAATTGTCCCTACCACGTGTCCCTCACCCACTACCAGCCAATGACTCCTAGCTCATGCAATTTCCGGTGCTCACCTCTTGCTGTCCCCCACCTGGCCCTATCATAAGTTCGTGTCCATGTTGCATTCAGTGCATGGGACTCTGAGAGTGGTCCCCAGCCGACAGCCACCCATGATTCATTGACAGAAGAGAAAGGGGACACAGGGAAGAAATCTGTTACACCTGCGAGACAGAAGCCGCCCCTTTACAAAGGTGCATGGTGGGGAAGGCAGAGACATCCCAGCTCTACTGCAAAAAGACCACATTTGAAAGATGGTTTCAAGGCCAGGCGTGGTGGCTTACAACTGTAATTCCAGCACTTTGGGAGGCTGAGGCAGGCGGATCACGAGGTCAGGAGTTTGAGGCCAGCCTGGGCAACATGGCGAAACCCCGTCTCTACTAAAAATGCACAAATTAGCTGGGTGTGGTGGTAGGTGCCTGTAATCCCAGCTATTCAGGAGGCTGAGGCAGGAGAATCGCTTGAACACGGGAGGCGGAGGTTGCAGTGAGCCGAGATCGTGCCATTGCACTCCAGCCTGGGCAACAAGAGCAAGACTCCATCTAAATAAATAAATAAATAAGTAAGTAAATAAATAAATAAATAAAAAATGAAAGATGGTTTCAAACCACATGTTCAGTCAGTGTAGAAAATACATAATAGCAAAATGAGCTTTAGCCTAGGCTTGATTGAGTATACAGCCTGAAAATAGAGGGAATCAGTGAATACAACCCCCTACAATAGCAAATACGACTCCTATTGATAAGACGTAATGGAAGTGGGCTACAACATAATATGTGTCATGTAATTACAATATCCAATGATGAGTTGGCTAGTACAATGCTGGTCAAGCCTCCTACTGCAAAAAGGAAAATAAACCCCAAGGCTCAGAGCATTGCAGGGGATCATTTAGTATTGCCGCCATGAAGTGTAGCTAGTCAGCTAAAAACTTTGACACCAGTGGGAATAGCAATAATTATAGTAGCAGAGGTGAAGTAGGCTCATGTATCTACATCTATGCCTACTGTAAATATACGGTGAGCCCATACGATAAACTCTAAGAAACCAATTGATATTATAGCTCACATCATGCCCCTATATCCAAATGGTTATTTTTTTCCAGAATACTATGTTATGATATGGGAAATTATCTTGAAGCCTGGTTGGAGGAGGATGTAGACTTCAGGGTGACCAAAGAATCAGAATAAGTGTTGATATAAGATAGGATCACCTCTGTCTGTTGCTGGAAGTATATAAGAGTCAGTCAAAGCTTAATTCTTCATAATCTGTGTATTCATAACTTCAATACCATTGATGCCCAATTGTTTTAATGGTGAGAGAAGGGTTCTTGATTTTGTCTGTTATATATAAGATGTGCACAGATGGGAGGGCAATCAAGACTAAGATGATGGCAGGCGAGATAGTTCAGATGGTTTCTAGTTCTTGGGCATCTATCGTGTATTAGTCAGTTTTGTTGTGAATATTAGAGAAATAATGTATAGAAGTAATGAACTGATTAGAAAGATAATTATAAGGGTACGGTCATGGAAGGTAAGTAGTTCTTCTGTAATAGGGGACGTGGTATCCTGAAGGCCTAATTGAGCTGGATGGGCCATTAAGATATATAGGGCTTAACCTACAACTTAACTTTGACAAAGTTATGAAATAATTTTACTAATATCTTATCGAAGAAGTCATAGAGGTTCTGGGATTGGCTTGAAACCAGTCTTTGGGGGTTGAATTCCTTCCTTTTTCATTTAGGTTTTCATGTAGGTTGGTTCTTCGAATGTGTGATAGGGTGGGAGACAGCCATATAGTCATTCTAAGTTGGTAGATGGTCATTCAATTATTAGAACTTTTCGTTTTGAAGTGAAGGCTTCTCAGATCATGAAAATTATTAGAATTACTGCTGTCAGGGAAATAAATGAGCCTACGGATGAGATAGTATTTCATGTGGTGTGTGTGTCGGGATAACCGGAGTAGCGTCGAGGCATGCCAGATAGGCCGAGGAAATGCTGTGGGAAAAATGCTAAATTGACGCCTATAAATATAATAGCAAAATGAGCTTCAGCATAGGCTTGGTTGAGTATATAGCCTGAAAATAGAGAGAATCAGTGAATAAAGCCCCTATAATAGCAAATACAGCTCCTATTGATAAGACGTAATGGAAGTGGGCTACAACATAATATGTATCATGTAATACAATATCCAGTGATGAGTTGGCTAGTACAATGCCAGTCAAGCCTCCCAGTTGTTCCTATAGGGATTATAGTCAGTCATGGGAAGCTTCTCTTATTGTGCAAAGGAGAAATAGATTTCCTTACAACACCATGTGAAGGCAGAATTCTGGAAACCTGCCTTGGGGACTATCTTTCCTTAATTAAACATCCTAAGAAACAAGCGCAAAGCACTGTAGCCTGGCATAATTTGGATCTTCAGAAAATCTATCAGAATTTTCCAAAACTTGAGAAAAGAGATATAGGATCAAAATGAGATTTTCATGAAATGCCTCACTAAAAAAGAGCTGGAAGAGAACTTTCCTGAAATAAAGTAGAAAATATTGACAGAAAAAAACTACTGCAAGAAAAGCCCATGTTTGTGTGCATGGTCAGACATTATTTATAACTATCAACACATTTGGGACACAACTGAGGAACCAGGTATTACACAGAAGAGGACAGCAAGAACAGAAAATTCCAGCTAAACCACTGAGACTGACCCAGCATAATCTTACAAATAGCCACTGTCCACATGCTGATGGCTGATCAAGATTCAGATCCCATCTACCTAACTTGCTGTGAGCCTCACTAATGTGAGGGGCAAAGGTGCATATCACCCTCAAAGCTGGCTTAGAACAGCCACACTGTATTCATCATGTGGACATACTTAGGCACATCCTAAAAATCTGAAAATATAAATTAGGCCATATTTAAGATGGACTTGCTGGCTGTCTATAAGATATGTAAGGGGAACTTGTGGTGAATTGTTTTGGAAATTCAATCTGGCCAGGCACGGGTGCTCATGCCTGCAATCCCGACATTTTGGGAGACCGAGGCAGGAAGATGGCTTGAGGCCAGGAGTTCAAGGCCAGCCTGGGCAACACGGCAAGACCTTGTCTCTACAAAAAACAGAAAAATTAGCTTGGTGTGGTGGTATGCACCTGTAGTCTCAGCTAATCAGGAGGCTGAGGTGGGAGGATCTCCTGAGCCCAGGAAGTCAAGGGTACAGTGAGCTGTGATTGCTCATTTGCATTTCAGCCTGGGCGAAAGAGCAAGACTTTGTCTAAAAATAATAAATAAATAAATAAATAAATAAGAAAAGAAAAGAAAATTCTATCTGGCTTCCCCAAGTTTATGTCTTTCATTTTTTTCTAGTGGGTTTTCATGGGGCCATCAGAAGAATGATGAATATAAAAAAGTGTGAGCTTCCTCTTCGGCATTTTGGAGCCTACGATGGTTAACTTCATGTGTCAATTTGGCTGGGCTATGGTGCCCAGCTGTTTGATCAAATACTAGTCTAAATGCTGCTGTGAAGCTATTTTTAAAATGTGATTCATAAATTAATGTGGGTGGGTCATCCAATCAGTTGAAGGCCTCAAAAGCCAAGACTGACATGTTCCAAAGAGGAAGCAATTCTGCCTCAAGACTGCAGCACAGAAACCCTGCCAAGGTGCCAGCCTGCTGCTCTATGGAACTCAGAATCAAGGCTGCAAGATCAACTCTTACCTGAATTTCAAGACTTCTCACCTGCCCTGCAAATTTAGGGCTCACTAGCCCCTCCAATCATATAAACCAATTCGAATCAATAAATAAGTAAATGAACAAACAAATCTCTCTCTCTCTTTACCCATCTATCTGTCTCCAATTGGCTCTGTTTTTCTGGAGAACCCTGAATAACACAGGGCCTGCAGGTCGCTTCCTGTCTAAGGATAGAATATCTGAGTGCCTGCACTGTTCCGTTGTCTCTGCTAGGTGTCCATTGCTGACTTTCCCTTCCTTACTTCGTTTGGCCCCTTCCACTCAGTACAAACCCAGGCTATTTCTTCCATCTTTGGGTTGCTTATCAAGGAAAAATGAATTATGTAAGACTAAGACACAATGAGGAAGATGATTCTACTGCCATCAACACTATATAGTTTATTTCAGAACCAAACAGAAATAACTTCCGGGTTTTGTACTGTTTAGAATCACCTCTTCAATTGGTTTATTTCACTAACAAGGCATTTTAAGGAATGAATCTCTGGCATGGTAGAGAAAGCTGTGCATCATCCATTGACCTGCCTGTCAGCAAATAGTCATGGAGGCCCTGTGGGGTAGTCGGCACTGTGCCAACCACTGCCTCCCAGAGTTGGGATAGACAGACACCCTGGCCATATGCAGCCTCATAGACATAATATAACACTCAGTATTAGAGATATGAGAGCTATAATAACAATTCTCAGTATTTATTGTCTGCTTATTATATCTTGGACACTGATATAAGTGCTTTACATAAATTAACTCATTTAGCCTTCGTACAAACCCTAGGAGATAGGTTCTGTGTCTATAATGAAGTTTAAAGTTGTAAAAAAAATGAGTTAATTTGTTTCCAATTTCTGCTGTAACAAATTGCCATAAAGCTGCTGGCTTGAAATAACACAAATGTGTTGGGTGTGACCTGCAGTTCTGGAGGTCAGAAGTCTGGAGTCAGTCTCATTCCAGTGTCTGAAGTCAAGGTGTGGGCTGGCTCCTTCTAGAGGCTTGAGAGGAAAACACATTTCTTTGCTTTTTCAGTCTCTGTTGGCTACGTGCATTCCTTGGCTTGTGGCCCCTTCCTCTGTCTTCAAAGTGCATCACTCCAGTCTCTCCTTCTGTCTGCACATTGCCTCTCCTCTCTATCAAACCCCCCTCTGCCTTCTCTCATAAGGATACTTATTACATTTAGGGCTCTTCTGGATAATCAAGAGCAACCTCTCCACCCTAGGATCTCTAAGCCTAATTATATCTGCAAAGTCCCTTTTGCCATACAAGATAGAAGGGGTTGGCAGTGGGTAACTCTGGAGCCATTATTCAGCCCACCACCCGCAGACACAGAGACAGGGCTTACCCTAGGTGATGGTGCTGGTCAGTGTTGGCATCTAGATCTATGGCAGACACTTTTAACCACCTTGCACATGGCCTTGCACGGTCCTCAAAGAGACGCGCACTCAACAGTGAGCACAGGACACCAAAGCAACTACAATGACCTGGCCATGATGGCATTTCTGCTACCAAATGCTGCTCCCCAAAAGTCCTACCAGAGCAGGCTGGTGATAAAGCAAAAATGAGCTTGTTGCTTACAAAGGTCAGGGGAACACCACCTGGATTGTCTTAGGTTCATCTTGGAAAGGGTGGGACAAAGGAGGGATATTTATGAGGTTTTCATTGTCTAGCTTAAGGCAGGTTTTCAAAAGGGGAGGGTGGTTAGGATGGGTTAGTGTTCCTGATACACTCATTTAAGAGGGGTGTGTACCTCTCCTAAGGTATAATAGAGAATGTCCAATGTTCTTTATTGTAAACTGAGTAGCTGAATGTCGATTTAAGTTAATTTTGGAGAAGTCATTGAAATTAGCAAAAATGTTGTTTGATAAGTTTAATCTTCCTGGGCAAGAGTTAGCAGCAGTAGCAATGTCAGGTTGGTTAAGACAATGGAAGAATAAATGGATGTTAGTGTAGACAGTAAACTAATGTGGGTGTAGATGTTTTGATTCTCAACACTCAGCCCACCAAAAATGCCTGGGTGAATCAGAGGAAAGAAGATCGTGTCGCAGTGTGAGGCTGTTGCCTCTGAGAGGCCCCCACTTTAGAGAAAACCCAGAAGTCACCCCAAGAAATTGAGAGAGCAGTGGTGAGGTGGGAGGTGAGACCCTGGGTGACCTACAGAGAAGGCAGCTGTCGGACAGGACATTTTCTTCACAAGACTTCCAAAGGCCACACCCAGAATGACTTCCACGGGTGTGTTCAAAAGGAAATGGAGAAGAATTCCTTAAGGGACAATCGCGTGTGCTGCAAGCACAGATTAGCAGAATTCTGATCTGCACACCCACTAGCCATGTAGGAGTGCATTTCCACACTGGAAGAAAGAGCATGCCAGTTACTGCACACTGGGGTTAATTTTGAAAGTGGGCACAATGTAAGCCTGTTTTAAAAAAAAAAATTTGAAGAAACAAGGAGGCCATTTTGTTAACCACGTGGACCTACTTCCAATGAAAGTTCAGTCTGCAGCAAAGGGTGAGACAGAAATTAACAAGTACTGAGATTTTGACTATGTCTTCATATTTTAACTTCTATTACTTACTGGGAACCAATTTGTCAGCCAGATACATTATATATGCAATTACCTCAATACAGGTGAAAGTCTTGTTGCCCTCATTTTATGATGTGTGAATAAAGGCCCTCTTCAAAGGTTATTTGGCCACAGCCACACAGTAAGATGTTGTGTCCTAAGAGTCTCCGTCTTTGTGTCACACCATGCAAATTTCTAGAAGTCAAGTATTTCTAGAAGGCAAGCCCCTTAGCTTCTGCTCCACTTACTGTTACGCTGTGCTGTGTTTGCACAGTATGTACATATAAATCCACACACTGGCATGAATCCACTGTAGTCTGTGGGTTTTAATTTCTGTCTCATAGAAAAAAAGAAATCCATCCCTAGAAAGGTCTCTTCCTTGGAAGTCCAAATTGTTATACAAATCCCCTCCATGCCCTTCCCTGATTTCCCAAAAAGCTCAATATTCTTGCTTCCCAAATTCCTTCCCTGCAACTTAAAGACCCCTGAAACCCACTTTTACGTAATCTTTCCTTATTACTCCCTAGACAACCTTCCTTGCAGCCGTATGCTGATACACACCTCCCTTCATTAAGCCAATATTTTTATGCCAGGTGCCCTTGCCAAAATTTTTCCCTCTCCCCTGGGAATGTGCTATCTCTAATGGCTCAGTTCTCGGCAAAATCCTGTCTTAGCCTCCAGCTCGGAATTCGAGGCCTGTCTCCTCTGTGAAGTATGCCTGGATGTCCGGTGAAAAGTCCTGCCCTGACCCTGCCCTGCTACCCCTGCACCTCTGTCATTGTGCTCAGTGGAGAGCATCATAACTCGCAAGGGGCTCACCTGGCCAGTATGTGAACACCCTGAGGATGAGGAGTACATCTTCGCCATCTCTACTTCCCCAGAGCAGTGCCTGGCCTGGAGCAGATGTTTAGCTTATTCAATAAATCAGGATCGAATAGGAATGTGTTGATTTCTAACACAAACACTTACTTTTCTGGGAAGATGTTTAGATGAGGAAATCATGTACTTTACTCCTATAACATATGGGAGTTTCATCAATCTAGTGGGATATAGGAGTTTCCCCTCAAAAACAACAACAAAAAAAATAGCAAAACTTTGGATAAGTGAATTGAAAACATAAACTCTGGCAGAAACAAGGATTTTTTTCTTATTTTCTAAATTAGTACCACTTGGTTCAAGGACAAAAGGTCACCTTTGTCAAGTTCAAAATTTATTGGATTTTTTTTGCTTCTCTCAAATTTTAGATCCGTGACTTAAACATACTTCATGAGGAAAGTTACACTGGTCTCTTCATGTTGCTGTTTATCAGAGGAAGGAGATGATTTACAAACAATGCTGCACTTCACAGGACTCCTGATAAATGAGTCAATAGACTTACCCCATTTGGGGGGCAGGAAATCTCAGATACAAGTGAAAAAACATTTTATGCACAGAAGACATGCATAACTGAGCTGATATTAGAATACACAGTATTTACCATCACCCTCTGGGGTTGATTGCGTGAGCTGTTTCCCCATCCATGAGTCTCAAACGTCCATTCAGTTGAATAATTATGGATTAAACCCTGCTTTATGAATCGATTTGTAATATGCATTGTGGATGACACAGTGATAATCTGTGGTTCTCAGGATTTATAACCTACACATTAAAAGAATGTAGAACAGTTTAAGAGATAACAAACCAAAAACGAAACAAAACAAAAAAACACATAAAAACAAACAAAAACATCCAAGAGATAGCACAAGGCAGTGTGAGATTGAATGCATGGCTCAGTTCTTTTCTAAATCCTGTAGGAACTCATAGGACAGAGTGGTTATTCTGAGCTAGATAAATTAGGGGCAAATCATGGGAAAAGTGGGCCTTGAGCAGGAAGTCAAAGGTGGCAGAATTTGGGCAGATGAAGGTAGCCAGTCAGCACTCTCCAGGAGGGAGATGTTTGGAATGAGGGCACAGCTAGAATGATTCGCTGCATGACCAGGGGGCTGAGAGTTGCTGTAATGTACCAATCAGTAATAAGGCTTCAAAGATGTGCGGGAAGGAGAGGTGGAGGCTGCTAACTCCATACTATGGTGCTGGGGGCTTTGTCTTGTAGATTACCTTAGTGACCGGGTTTTTACAACAAGAAAATAACATGCTTATTTTTGTTTCGTAGTTTTGCTTTTTCTTGAGACAGGGTCTCACTCTCTTGCCCAAGCAGGAGTAGAGTGGCACCATCATAGCTCACTGCAGCCTGAAACTCCTGGGCTCAAGTGATCCTCCTGCCTCAGTTTCCCAAGTAGCTGGGACTAGACGTGTGTGCTATCATGCCCAGTTGATTATTTTTTGTATTTTTTGTAGAGATGGGGGTCTCACCGTGTTTTCCAGGCTGGCCTCAAACACTGGCATTGAGCAATCTTCCTGCCTTAGCTTCCCAAAGCACTGGGATTAGAGACGTGAGCCACTGTGTCCAGTTGTTGTTTTTTTTTTTTTTTAAGAAAATGAATGTGTCAAAGCTCTAAAAGCTCTAAAAGAATGCGGAATGGAATGAGTGAAGCCACATCATAGATGAGTAGGTGATGCTGGGTATACCTGTGTGGTAATGGAGCCTGCCTGGGCAGTATGGATGAGAAGAAAGAGGAATTCAGACAAGGCATGAAGAAAACAGTCAGCAGAGAGCTCACAGGGAGAATGAGCTATCATTGATAGAAAGGAGGAAGATAAACTGAGAAACCAGCTTGGGAAAAATCGAGAGTTCATATGTAGCTTTTGTGTCTTCTTCCAAGGCACTGGAAGAAAGTATCCAAGCCATACTCAGGCTAAGAAGCAAGAAGCAGGAATCACTAGCTATCTTAAACAGAAAGGGGTTTAATGCAGAGAATCAGATGCTTCCAGAAGGGTCAAAAAGCTGGAGAAGTGGTCTGTGCCCTGGGCTCCAGGCATAACTCTGGAAGGCCTTTCTGAAAAGCTGTGCTTATGGAAGAGGTTAGAATGGAGTGTCGATCCACCAAAAGTGTCACAGAAACCTGTTTAGGCAACTCAGCATCTGCACACCATTCTATAGTGAACCGGCTGCCATACTGAATGACAACAAATGATCCTGCCCAACACAATGGATTTATTCTTCATACAAATGAAAAGAAGCCCCATCTTCTCTGCAAAAGAAGAGCTATCCAGGGTCTTGTCCATCAGCACCTTCATTACTGGAGATGTTTCTTGCCAGTCACAATCATAATCTCTGCAAACGAAAGACTATGTCAAGGCGTCAATCACTGCCAATACATCTATCAAATTAAAGGAAAAGGAAAAAAGACAAAAGGAACTTGGCTAATACATGAATGAGCAAGAAATTGTAGTTAGCATAGTCCTCATTTCTACCAGTGATCATAATTATAATTATTTACAATTGACTTCTTTTTGTCCACTCAAAAAACACTTTGGCTATTTGCCTGGTAAATGAAATCTTCATTCTTCATGGGCTTGAGCCCTTTGGGTCCTGTTTATATTGGATTGTTGTAGTCTTCTGTTAACGTTTGCCACTGGTTTGGCAGTACCGATGTTGCTGATGATAACCTGAGGTTCAGCATTTTCTGATCTGGGAACTGATGCTTTTAATCAAGGAAAGCACAAAGTTAGAGGAACAGGAATTCAACATTTGTGAGTGGGTTATTAGGTGTAATAACAAACGGAGTTGTGTATTCTCACTTCCAGGAATCTGGGACCCATATATTTTGGCCATTGGGAAAACAGCTTCACATCTTGGTCATCCTTTCAAAGTGCATACTGCATACTATAGGACATCACCCAATCTCACACAATGCCACTGATGGATGTTATCTGTGTATGCAAGAGGTCACTCCCCAATTTTTAAGGCCAGCTGCACATGTGTGTTGAGATAAATAGGAAGACTGCAGAATGCCATAGGAATAAGGCCATTGCTTCACTTCTCTTGCTAGAAAATGACTTATTAGGTCAGAAACAAGGTTTATGGGATACCATAATCATATTAATTGATTCTTTTTCATGGTAGTATTGGCAGAAGCATTTCATACCCAAAATATCTATTCCAGAGAGGACAAATAACCGTTTTTTTCACAATGAAAAGGGTCTTATGTAACGAACCTTCCCCTGCGTGTCTGTCTGCCCCCAACAGAATGACTTCATATATGATACTCAACGTTGTCTACTCTTTTTTCTTTTCTTTCTTTCTTTTATGTATTTATTTATTTATTTATTTGAGATGAAGTCTTGCTCTGTTGCCTAGGCTGGAGTGCAGTGGTGTGATCGGCTCACTACAACCTCTGCCTCCGGGGCTCAAGCGATTCTCCTTTCTCAGCTTTCCAAGTAGCTGGGACTACAGGTGCGTGCCACCATGCCCAGCTAATTTTTTGTATTTTTAGTAGAGACAGGGTTTCACCATGTTAGCCAGGATGGTCTTGATCATCTGACCTCATGATCCACCCACCTGAGCCTCCCAAAGTGCTGGGATTACAGGCATGAGCCACCGCGCCCAGCCCAATGTTGTCTACTCTTAACAGGAGGTGCACACAGCAGGGATGGGCCAACTCAGCCTTAAAGAGATAAAGCCCATGTTGTGGAACTCATGTTTAATCTTCATCCCTGACACCATGGCTGTCTTATTCCTGAGCTCACTGGGAAAACACAGATGGCATAAGAAAAGGCTGGCTGACCTTCACAGGCTGGTTATCTCCCCATGTGGTTCCTGAAACACTTATCTGAAATTGATGTCCTTTGGTTAAGAATCATAAAGAACACAAGTATCCTATACTCTGTGCTTATGCCTCTTCTACAGAACTCTTTGTCACTGATTCTCCAGGGTTATTTCTTTCAGGTCCTCAAGTATCCAACCTGCCATCGATTTCCTGTGAATCAGTTATGAACTATACATCTGGACATGTATCCTTCCAAAAAAAATGAGACATTTCATATTCTGCTCGATTTCTTCCCTTGGGAGAAATTCCCTTTACTACTCTTCTGTCGGAGCAAACCTGGGAAGAGCTGCAGAAATCCCTCATGAGCTGTTACCAGCATACCATCCAGAACCTTCTGTAAACTAGCATCAACATTTGTTTTCCTCAGACAATCAAGGGAGGCCATAGTTGAGGGCTGGTTAAAAGAGAGGCACCTGTGTGGCATTTGTGAACATGCTGAGAGATGAGTCTCTGGATCATGCTTACGCTCAGCCTCACATATGCCACTTTCATTCCACCCCGTGCTGTTATAAAAGTCAAATTGTGTGACTCATGATTTAGATCTTATGGTCACTTAATGTCCCATAGTTAGGCATCTGGTCTCTACAGGGCCCAGGAGCAACAAAGAGCCATTTCAGAAAAAAAAAAATGTTGTAGTTATTTTCCAAAAAGGCATTACTAGGTGATATGGCTTGGATTTGTGTCCCCTAGCCAAATCTCATGTCAAATGGTAATCTCCAACATTGGAGGAGGGTCTGGTGGGAGGTGACTGGATCACGGGGGCAGATCTCTCGCTTGCTGTTCTCCTGATAGTGAGTGAGTTCTCGCAAGGTCTCGTTGTCTAAGAGTGTGCAGCACCTCCTCCTTCTCTTTTTCCCTCCTGCTCTAGCCCATGTAAGATGGGCCTGCTTGCCTGCTGCCTTCTGCCATGATTGTAAGTTTCCTGAAGCCTCCCTAGCCATGCTTCCTGTGCAGCCTGGGGAACCATGAGCCAATTAAACCTCTTTCCTTTATAGATTACCCAGTCTCAGGTAGTTCTTTATAGCAGTGCGAGAATGGACTAAGATACTGGGATTGCAATAGTTTCCATGAAGCATCTGGTCCTTCCTCTTGCATCAGCTGGGATACCAGATAGCAGATCTCATTGCTCTCTCTTGCTTCAAGCTCTCCTTAAAACTGTATTTTCAAGGTACTCAATAAGTGGGTCAGTGCAGCATACCTAAAGGATGTATACCCTGCCTCCAACATCAAATAAAAAAAAAGAAAGGCTGACCAAATAAAAAAGGAGCATTGAGCTTCATTTCAATATCAGATGGAACAAAAGTTTAATGCTTATTTTTTAGTTATAGGGTGTCAGATAACAACAATTGACTTTCACTCCCCACCGTTGGGTTACATCTGGCCTAGCAGAAACTCCAAAGTTGTGGTGGCCCTTGCAAATTTTCACTGGGCTTATCTCCCCTGTTCTATCTTACATGTGATTGATAGGATATTTCTGGCTTACCTAGTTCAATAAGTATGATGTCATCAAGAAATTGAACCAATATACTGCCCTGTTGAATGGGAAGGTAATCAAGTTCCCTAGGGCTAAATTGTGATAGAGAATAAGAATGCTGGTATCTAGCAAAAGTAAAAGACTCCAGAATATCTGATACATTTTGCCCAAACTCATGTTCCTTTTACCCTGGCTTAACATCTTTATAATATATGACAAGACATATTACCTAGCTTCTTCTGTAATTCAATATGAATAAATGTAAATTAATGTAAATAAATATAAACAAATTGTAACACATCGTAATTACATTGACGAGTAACTCCTTTCTTCCTGAGTCAGATTCTATACTGTGCCTCTGGGGTATGCAGGGATCTGATTATAACTATAGGTGTAGAGGCAGTGGGGGAGGTAGAAATTGGTATGAGAAGAACTGTCCTTTCTTTCAAGGTAACTACATTAGGTGTCGGTAGGATTGGCCTCATCAAAGGAGGAGCCTCTGTTAGCAGGAGAAGCTCTGAAGTCCTCATTCCCTTGTCTCCTATTCTCACTCCTAACCAAAATATTTCCTATATTTGCTGAAGAAGACCTGGTGAACGAAGTTCTGAATCAGCTTACACTGTAATTCAGTCATGTGCATGATTGGCCTCCATTTGGGAGTTTTGGTGAAATCTGGCCAGCAGCTACAAGAGATAAGCAATCATTTAGGACTTAGAGATTTGTCACTGGACATACCTTGAACTGAGAATGTAAACCCCTGAGCTGGCATTTTCTTTCTTTGAACGCTTCAGTTTGGTCATGAGCAGCCATCCCCCGCCCTCCTTAGAGTCCTCATTCTCACTATGATGTTGCTGCAGTCACTGGGTCCTCCGTCTGCCTTCAACAGGCTTTGTATTCCCAGGGACCGCAGGTGATAATTTAAGCAGCTGTTTCCTAGTGTGTCATATGTCCAAGTTCTCATTTACTAGTGGTAATTAGGTTCTTACTGCCTTCAAATCCAACCAAGGCTGATAAGCAGTTCTATGGTCTTGTTCTTGAGGGACTATTGCCTACAACTACTTTTTCTACCAAATTCCATATTAGTAAGCATTAAATTGCAAGAAATTAAAAGAGGCACAAAAAGAAAAATACTGCATGATCTCACTTACACATGGAATCTTAAGAAGTTGATCTCATAGAAACAGACAGAAGAGAGGTAGTTACCAGAGTAGGGGGCTGAAGGGGTAGGGTAAGGGGAGATGTTGGGAGCTAAACAACGTGTACGCATGGACATAGAGAGTGGGATAATAGACATGGAGACTAGGAAGCGGAGGGAAGGTGGGAGGAGTGAGGGATAAGAAATTACTTAATGAGTATAATGTACCCTACTCCAGTAATGGTTACACTAAAAGCCCAGCCTGTGTCACCACTATACAATATATCCATGTAACAAAAAATTGCACTTATACCCCTAAATTTGTACAAATGTTTTAAACAAGAAACAAAATTTCAATTAGACTAAGGGATAAGTTTTGGTGGTCTACTGCACTGCATGGTGACTACAGGTAATCATAATGTATTGCATATTTCAAAACTGCTAAAAGAATAGATTTGTAACATTCTCTCTACATACACACTAAACAATAAGTTAGTGAGGGGACGGATATATTAATTTGCTTGATTTAACTTTTCTACAATGTATCTATGAATCAAAACAGTACATTGTACCCCACAATATACACACTTGTTAATTTAAAATATATAATTTTTTAAGCCCACCCTAACCATTTTAAGTAGAGAGGAATTTAAAATGGAGTGTCCACAATATTGCTGTATGCTGGGTTGGAAAACTGGTTCCAGCCTGGGCCTTCAGAAAGGACCCCAGAGCACTGCAGGCCAAAGTAGACCGAAGGCTGCTACCTCTGCCGAGTGAGGAAGGCAGAGAGTCAGGAGAGCAAGCACCTGGTGTCTGCAGGTCCTCCTTTCCTAGCGAAACAAGAAGGCTCCAGCCATCTCTGCTGCAAAGGGTCTTGATGCCTACAAGACGAGTGAGGACATCCTGGAACACTATGGGGATGGCAGGGCAAGCTCTCCTATACAGCCAGAGCAGCAGAAGTGGGTCTTTCCCTTGCTTCTTCCTTCCACAACTTTTGTGAGTGCATCTAATCGGCAGGTTCTAACTCACATCCAAAACTCTAACTATGAACATGGAGGGTTAGCTGTCTAGACCCTCCAATCCACAAAAGACCTACCAGAGAGATGATCAAGGATGCTGTTGCCGACCACCTCTATCTACCACATTAAGCCATGTTTAAGATGATATCTACCATAACTTAATGCAATCAGTTTCCTTCGCTGTGATTTATCATATGTGTCATTTGTTTGCAACCTCAGTACCACTGGAGAAGTTTGTTGTTTTCTTTTCTAATTGTTTTTCTACAATTTGATTTCATTTCCATTAGTTAAGTTTTAGGGTCCTATGATAGCTACTTAATCCAAACAACGAATCTTCAGCTGGGGAGTTAACTAAATGAGTACTGAGCAAGCATTTTTGCTCACTTCTTTAAAATAACTACTCTCGTAGGGTCAAACATTTTGCTTTTTATATGATATTCACAGAAAGCTCTTTTTTTTTTTTCTTTGAGATGGAGTTTCACTCTTGTTACCAAGGCTGGAGTGCAATGCCACAATCTCGGCTCACCGCAACCTCCACCTCCCACGTTCAAGTGATTCTCCTGCCTCAGCCTCCCGAATAGCTAGGATTACAGGCATGAGGCACCATGCCTAGCTAATTTTGTATTTTTAGTAGAGACGGGGTTTCTCCATGTTGGTCAGGCTGGTCTTGAACTCCCAACCTCAGGTGATCCGCCTGCCTCGGCCTCCCAAAGTGCTAGGATTACAGGCGTGAGCCACAGTGCCCAGCCCACAGAAAGCTCTTTAAATAAATATCCAGATGTAAAACTATACATATGTAACAGGGTCTTGCTCTGTTACCCAGGATGGAGTTCAGTGGTGCAATCACAGCTTCCTGCAGCCTCAACTTCCTGGGCTCAAGTGATCCTCTTGCCTCAGCCTCCTGAGTAGCTGGGACTGCAGACACACATCACCACACCCAGCTAATTAGAGATGAGGTAATGTTGTGTTGTCCAGACTTAAAGCAATAATTTTTCCTGTGATATTTTATCATTAGGTTTCTTAAGGCTTCTGTTTTTTTCTTTTATGGTTTCAATGGCAGGCACACTTTGCTCCTAACTCTCAGTTACTAGACTCAGCAGCATCTGAACCTTCGTGCTTAGCTGTGGCTTAGTTGGGGCTCACTGCTACATCTCTACCAGTAGGCAAGTTCCTGGGGAGGAGGCCCACTGAGTTTGTTCACCTCCACATCCCAGCACATGAAACAGGGCCTGGCGTGAAACAGGCCAGCAGCTCCATAAAACATGTTCAATGAATGGACAAATTAATGGAGTTTGTCTTCATAGTTACCTTCCCAAATCTGGTTTCCTACTATTTAAGTCGCTATTACAGTCAGTCATCTTAGGAATAAAGGTAGGCATTGACCACCCAAAAGGCTATGTTTCTGTTTTCTTCACAAAGTGGGGCTGGAAAGTGGGTGGCATTATCACTGACAGAGTCTTCTGTAGCGGCTACTTGCATGACAGGAATGGCCAGTACCCAGCACCTTTCCATGGTAGTCATGCCTGATACCATGTGTAAGGAACATGGCTGTGCTGCAGCTAATCAGGCATAGGGCAGCAGGCATAGGCTGAGGTAAACAGCCTGGATGACTCAGCGGGTTTGTGGTGCAGGCGCGCAGTCCCATGACTTATATAATCACAGCCATGTAGATATAACAGAGAAGCTCACCACCTGGCTCTCAGCCACTATTGTGTAATGTATAAAAGTAATACTGACCCTGTGAGGGAGTTGCTGAATAAAGGCATGCCTCATCTACCTGATGTCTCTTGAGTGTTGAGTGTTCTTCCAGCTCCCTGCCCCACATCCACCTGCTCCGCTCAGCCCTCACCTGGGGCTGGAACCTGACTCTGAGCATGACCCCATGTAGGTATCCGCCCTTGTCTGTTTGTGCAGCCCATGGAGCAAGGGGAGCTGACTTCACTGCAGTAGGGCAGGGCACAGGACTGAGACCCAGGCTTCTCTCAGCTGCAGGACTGGCGTGAAGTCCAGTATGAGGACCTGACCCAAGTGAGCCAAACACAGTGAAACATGGGATTTTGTTAGCTAGTGGCTGGCATAGATGTTCTTTCCTAGTGGATGAGAACCCAGAGGGATGCAGGCCAAGGAGTGGCTATAACCCATCAGGTGATTATGAAAAGGGGGCTTGTCTGATCCTTGAAATAGAATCCCAAGGTCAGATCCACTGAACTCTGGATCTGACAAGTTACATGAGCCAATACATTTCCGTAACATAAAATGAAGTTGAACTTTCTGTTTCTTACAACTGAAGTATTTCTAAGTGATAGAACTACCTGACTTTGGCAGAATCTCAGATAACTTTGCCTGATCAAAAGTCTCCATGATTGTTTATACTTCTTGGGGGGGAAAAGGAAACATTGTCTGCATTTTTCCTTTCCTCTTCCTTTCCAACACCTTTGAGTTTCTTAGCCAGTTCTTGAAAGCAAGGATGAGTCTGACAACCTGCAATGTGTTTTTCAGAGTCTGACTAAGACATGACATGTCTTTGCAAAAATCCTTCTCATATCTTATTTCTGAACTTTCAAAGAGGTCTCAACCTGTACTTCAACAGACATTTAAGTTTTCTTCTTAACACTCATAAAGCCCCTTACTAGATAGGAAACCTTTTAATAGAAATTTATAATATAAATAAAGAGGATATATTCAAGAGACATTTGGGGTTCATATTTTCCTATCTTTTTTTTTTTTTTTTTGCAGTGAAGACTCTTTTTCACTATGGTGTAAGTTGAATAACATGTAAAAGTCTTGAAACTTTCAGCACATATCTGGAATGTGCTGTTCAAGTGTAGCACTGTTTTTCTTCATGTCAGGGCTGGAAGATGAGGCCACAAGAAAATTTCTGGCCAAACATGTTGCTATTAAATGTTTATTCTCTCTGAAACCCATGTTGAAACCTAATTCCCAGTATCACAGTACTAAGAGGTGAAGGGCCAGCACAGTGGCTCACGTCTATAATCCCAGCACTTTGGGAGGCTGAGGTGGGTGGATCACTTGAGGTCAGGAGTTCAAAACCATCCTGGCCAACATGGTGAAGACCTGTCTCTACTAACAACAACAACAAAAAAATACAAAAATTAGCTGGGCATAGTGGTGCATGCCTGTAGTCCCAGCTACTCATGAGTCTGAGGCAGGAGAATCACTTGAACCTAGGAGGCGGAGGTTGCAGTGAGCCCAGATTGCACCATTGCAATCCAGCCTGGGCGACAAGAGCGAAACTCCAACTCAAAAAAAAAAAAAAGAGAAAAAGAGGTGGAGTCTTTAAGAGGTGAGTGGAGTAATCTAGTCCTGGATTCATGGGTTATAGAGGGCATGGGTTGGTTTTCAGAAGAGCAGATCTATACTAAGAGCCAATTTGGCCATCTCTGCTGAGACCCTACCATGTGATGTTCTGCACTGCCTTGGACCTGTACAGAGTGTCCCTACCAGCAAGAAGGCCCTCACCAGATGTAGCCCCTAGACCTTGAACTTCCAAGTCTCCACGTCTGTAAGAGCTGTGTGATCTTATTTTGTTAAATCTAGAAAGAAGGTAAACAATCTCGTCTAAGTTACAGGTATCTTTGAAGTAACACATCTCAATTTCCTGCCCAAAGCTGACTCTTCATTCCGAGTTCAGGATGACAACCTCCCACCCCTTCTGTACTCTTACTTTCTAGTGGTTCAAACTGGAATCTCAGGAGTCGCTCATGATTATTTTCCTTAATTCTACATGTAATCCCCATGACCGCCTTGCTGGCAATAACTGCATGAATCCTCAGTCCTTCTCCTTTTTTTTTCAGTTATTTTATTTGAAATTCCCTGTCATTACCCTGCATTTACTTTCTATTTAACATCTTTATTAAAGTATAATTGACATATAATAAACCGCACATATTTAAAGTGCACAACTTGGTAAGTTTTGACATATGTATATGCCCGTAAAATGAGCACCATAATTAAGATAATGAACATATCATCATCCCCAAAAGTTTCCTTGGGACTTTCTGTAACCCCTCTTTCTTGCTTCTCCCTACTATCACCAGGCTACCACTGATATGCTTCCTGTCACTATATATTAGTTTGCATTTTTTAGAATTTTACATAAATGAAATCACATGGTATGTACTCTTTTTTATTGGCTTCTTTCATGCAGCATAGGATTCAATAATTTTGTAGCATATATCAATAATTCATTCATTCTTTATTGGGAAACTGTTTGCATACTATCAATAGAATGCAATACAATTCCACAATAAAATATGAATGTCACAGTTTGCTTAGCCATTCACCGGTTAACATTTGTTTAGCCATTCACCAGTTTGTTTAGCCATTCACCAGTTAACATTTGGCTTGATTTCAAGTTCTGGCTATTACATATAAAGTTCCCATGAATACTATTTTTTTTTTTTTTTGAGATGGAGTCTTGCTCTGTCACCCAGGCTGGAGTGCAGTGGTGCGATCTCAGCTCACTGCAACTTCTGCCTCCTGGGTTCAAGCAGTTCTCCTGCCTCAACCTCCAGAGTAAATGAGACTACAGGTGCACACCACAACGCCCCTCTAATTTTTGTATTTTTAGTAGAGATGAGGTTTTCCCATGTTAGCCAGGCTGGCTTAAACTCCTGATCTCTGATGATCCACCCACCTTGGCCTCCCAAAGTGCTGGGATTACAGGCATGAGCCACCATGCCCAGCCAGTACGAATCTTATATAGTCAAATGTCTTCATTTATCTTGGGTCAATATGTAGAAGTGGGATGTTTGCATCATATAATACGTGTATGTTAAACATTTACAAAACTCCCAAGCATTCCTATACACCAACAATAGACAAGCAGAGAGCAAAATCATGAATGAACCCCCATTCACAATTGCTACAAATAAAATAAAATACCTAGGAATGCAGCTTACAAGGGACATGAAGGACCCCTTCAAGGAGAACTAAAAATCACTGCTCAAGGAAATAAGAGAGGACACAAACAAGTGGAAGAACATTCCATCCTCATGAATAGGAAGAATCAATATTGTGAAAATGGCCATACTGCCCAAATTAATTTATAGATTCAGTGCTATTCCCATCAAGCTACCATTGACATTCTTCACAGAATTAGAAAAAAAAAAACTACTTTAAATTTCATATGGAACCAAAAAAGAGCCCATAGAGCAAAGACAATCCTAAGCAATAAGAACAAAGCTGGAGGCATCATGCTACCTGACTTCAAACTATACTACAAGACTATAGTAACCAAAACAGCAGCTACTAGTACCAAAACAGACATATAGATCAATAGAATAGAACAGAGACCTCAGTAATAACACCACGCATCTACAACCATCTGATCATCGACAAATCTGACAAAAACAAGCAATGGTTAATAAATGGTAAACTGGCTAGCTATATGCAGAAAACTGAAATTGGACCCCTTCCTTACACCTTATACAAAAATTAACTCAAGATCGATTAAAGACTTAAATGTAAAACCCAAAACCATAAAAACCCTAGAAGAAAAATGTAGGCAATACCATTCCAGACACAGGCATGGGCAAAGACTTCATGATGCAATTGCAACAAAAGCCAAAATTGACAAATGGGATCTAATTAAACTAAAGAGCATCTGTACAGCAAAAGAAATTAGCATCGTAGTGAACAGGCAATCTACAGAAAGGGAGAAATTTTTGCAATCCACCCATCTGACAAAGGTCTAATATCCAGAATCTACGAGGAACTTAAACAAATTTACAAGAAAAAAGGAAACCCCATAAAAAAGTGGGCAAAGGATATGAACAGACACTTCTCAAAAGAAGACATTTATGCGGCCAATAAACATGAAGAAAAGCTCATTATTACTGATCATTAGAGAAATGCAAATCAAAACCACTATGAGATACAATCTCATGCCAGTCAGAATGGCGAGTATTAAATAGTCAAGAAACAATAGATGCTGGTGAGGCTGTGGAGAAATAGGAATGCTTTTACACTGTTGGTGGGAATGTAAATTAGTTCAACCACTGTGGAAGACAGTGTGGTGATTCATCGAGGATCTAGAACCACAAACACCATTTGACCCAGCAATCCCATTACTGGGTATATACCCAAAGGAATATAAATCATTCTACTATAAAGACACATGCACTCGTATGTTTATTGCAGCACTATTTACAATAGCAAAGGCATGGAACCAACCCAAATGCCCATCAATGACAGACTGGATAAAGAAATGTGGTACACATACACTATGGAATACTATGCAGCCATAAAAAAGAATGAGTTCATGTCCTTTGCAGGGACACAGAGGAAGTTGGAAGCCATCATCCTCAGCAAACTAACACAGGAACAGAAAACCAAATACCACATGTTCTCATTCCTAAGTGGGAGTTGAACAATGAGACTATACGTACACAGGGAGGGGAACAACACACATTGTGGCCTGTCGGGGGATGGGGTCAAGGGGACAGAGACCATTAGAACAAATACCTAATGCATGTGGGGCTTAATACCTAGATGATGGGTTGATAGGTGCAGCAAAACCACCATGGCCCAAGTATACCTGTGTAACAAACTTGCACATTCTGCACATGTATCCTGGAACTTAAAGTAAAATAAAATTAATTAATTAATTAAAAAGAAAAGCAAATTGAGGAAGTGTGCATTAAGGAAATACACAAGAGGAATTACTACTACACTCATATTAAAGTGGCTAAAATTAAGAGACTGATTATATCTAGTGTTGGCAAGGAAGGGGAAGAATTGGGACACTCATATATACTGCTGGTAGGATACAGTACAGCCTCTTTGGAATACAATTTGGGATCCTCGCTCCTTCTATTTCCATCTAACTCCACTGCCAGGACTGCAGCCATGCCTCCATTCTCTGTGTCCTGGATCACAGCCTGGTCCCTGGTATCCTGGCTTCTTCTGCTGCCTTGTCCCTGTCCATCTCCCACGAGAGGCAGTATGAAATATATTTAAAGTAAAATCAGATTATGCCACTCCATTTCTTTAACCTCTTCAAAGATCTAAAACTTTTCTACCCTGGCTTACAAGACCCTATATGATCTGGTCTGTGCCCCATCTCTCCTCTTAAGTAAATCAATACCAAGTGGCCCCTTGTTCACTATAGTCTGGGTTACCTGAGCTGACTTCCGATGCTTTAATATGCCACATTCACTCCAGATAGGCAGACTTCCTGTCATTACTCCCACTACCTGGAATTTTGCTCTTGGTTTTTGTTGTTTTTTTTCTCCAAAAAGACTTTATTTTTTAGAGCAGTTTTACTTTCACGGCAAAATCAAGCAAAAAGGACAGAGTTCTCATATACCACCTGCCCCCATGCATGCAGCCTCCTCCACTATCAACACCACACTCACAGTGGTACATTTGTTATAACCAATGAGTTTACACTGACACATTGTTATGTGTCACACCAAAGTTCATAGTTTACATTGGGGTTCACTCAGTGTTGGACATTTTAGGAGTTCTGACAAATGTAAGACTGTATCCACCCCTATGATATACAGAATTCCTTACCTGCCCTAAAAATCCTTCTGCCTATTCATCCCTTCCTCCCCTATCTCAAACCAAAGAAACCACTTTTTTTTTTAAATGTCTCTATCATTTCCCTTTTCTAGAATGCCATATAGTTGGAATGATACAGCATATAGCCTTTTCAGGTTGACTTCTTTCCCTTAGTAATGTTCATTTAAGATTTCCCCATGACTTTTCATGGCTTGAGAGCTCATTTATTTTTTAGCACTGTATAATATTCCATGGTTTGTGATAATGGTTAGGATGTGTCCCCACCCAAACCTCATCTTGAATTTTAGCTCACATAATCCCCACATGTTGTGGGAGAGACCCAGCGGGAGGTAACTGAATCACGAGGTTGATTACCCCATCTTGCTGTTCTTATGGTAGTGAGTTCACACACGATCTGATGGTTTTATAAGGGGCTTTTCCCCTATTTGTTTGACACTTCTCTTTCCTACAGCCATGTGAAGGGCATGTTTGCTTCCCCCTTCCTCCATGATTGTAAGTTTCCTGAGGCCTCCCCAGCCCTGTGGAACTGAGTCAATTAAACCTCTTTCCTTTATAAATTACCCAGTCTTGGGCAGTTCTTTATAGTAGTGTGAGAACAGACTAATACAGGCTGTATGCATCACAGTTGATTTATCCATTCACCTACTAAAGGAACATCTTGCTTTCTTCCATGTTTTGACAATTCTGAATAAAGCCACTTAAATATTCATGTGCAGGATTGTGTGTGATGTTAAGTTTCAACTCATCTGGGTAAAGACCAAGGAGCATGATTGCTGCAGCTTTTGGTTTTTAACCTCACGGGATTATACTTTTACCCAGATATCAGCTGTTTAACATATTAATGTATTAATTCACTCAGCTTACTGATTCAGCAATCATTTCTTGGTAACTGATGTTTGGGAGACATGGTCTGGGTGTTGGGGACATGACAGTAAGTAGAGTGGGTTCTGCCCACTGAGACAGATGTCAGGGCACAAGGACTGGAGAGGATGATGCACACAATGAGAGGTGCTGGGAGTCACACACATGCTGACTATGGCTGGCTGACCCTGTGACAGGGTGTGGGAGTAAAGAGCAGTCAGGCAAACTCCTCAGTTTTTGGTCCTAGCAAGTGGGAGAACAGGGGTACATGCAGGCAGCGTGCTGCAGGGAGATGCTCCTCACAGAACCCAGGACAGAACTGACTGCCAGGGATGGCAGTGACCATGATGGCTGTGGTGGGACAGGCAGACAGCCATCTTACCAACAGAACTCATGCTGCTTATATGTGGGGAGGAGACAAAGGAAAAAAAAGGGAAGGACCAAGAATGATACCAAAAAAAAACAAAAACAAAAAAGTTTGATATTCAAAACTCTATCAAGGACATTTCCCAAAGAAACTGGATTTGAATGGACCTTGGAGAACTGGTTGGATTTACTGCCTGGGACAGCAAGGGGGTGCCACCTGCACGCCAAGCCCAATCTCGCAGAGGGGCTGCCTGGAACTGTGCACTGTGAAGGATGAGAGCTGGACACACACAACTGAGGAATTCACTGGGAGGTAGGTCAGAAGAACGAGGAGGAAGATGAAGAGGAAGAGGAGAAAGAGGAGGAAGAGGAGGGGGAGGAGGGGGAGAAGGAGGAGGAGGAAGAGGAGGAGTGGAGGGATGCACATGCCTCAGGAAGGGCAGCACTGAGCAGATGATGATCATAAAGTCACTTCCTCCATGTCTTGGTTTTTAAATCATTGTCTGTGGGATTTGTCCTCTGGGCTCTTTCTTACCCCAGATCCAGTCTTGGGCATGCACCCTAGCCTTTCCAGTCACTCTGAGACAACACAAAGTCCAGTGTGATGTGCTGTCACTTATTTCTTGTCTTCAACTTAGCTTCTTACACATGGAGCTGGTAGCCGTTCTTAGATGCTAGCAAGATGGGTGTGGGTGGGTAGGAATGGGGCATGACAGGCTTTTCCTTTGTTCCAACATTTTCCTTCTTCACCAGCTTGTTTGTGACCCCTCCAAGCTTGGGGTAGGAGAAGGGATCAGGAGAAAAAGATGCAGTCTTTGTAACCTGGCTTCCCAAAGTGCTTGAGTCATAGTCCAAGATCAAAGAACAGGCTGGTGGGGTGAGCTTCTCTCCTGCAGGGAGCTCCTTGGGATGGAAGAGCATCTTCCACACTTGACTGGGGCAGAGTTCAGCCAGGAGACCCACATTACACCCAAATTATTTTAAGAGAGAAAAGGGAAAAGCAAAACACTAAAATATCACAGGAGGAGCCACTGCAAGAAGCAGCTGACACCTTGTGCTGGAGAGAATAAAGGAAAGAGGACGGAGTGAGCAAAACTCAGAAATGTGGAGGAGCCGCTGCCCAGAAATCACACTCAGACATCTGAAGAAGGGACCTTCTGGGCTGGTGCTGGGGCCTCTGCTCTTGGAGTCAGGGCTCTGTGGAGCTGGGAAACCAACTTTGCTGGTATCTCCGAGGGGATGCTATGAGGCTGGCTCTGCGTGTGTCAGAGAAACTGCAGACTGAATTTGTATGCTGCTCTGCTCATGAACTGCCACTGCCACGGTGCGAAAGCAAGGACAGCATGACGCTGGCAGGGCCAGGAGTCAGACAGGACAGAATGGGAGGCACAGGCCCCTCTCCCACCTCTTATCTTCTGGTTGCCTTGGGTGCATCTGTTGGCACAGCTGAACAGAATTCTGGCAGGAGAGGTGGCACGTGGCTCCTCAGTCCCTACATCACAAGGCAGAGTATAAAAGGGAAGGTGTGGGGCCGAGAGACAGTAGCTTAACCACCAGCTCAGGGTCCTGGGATTCATCCCTCTTCCAGTCAGCAGGAAGTGACAAAGAGCACAGGAAGGCCCTAGGCCCCTTTTGCTGATGTTTGGCTGGTAGAACTTAATCACGTGTCAGGTGCAGGGAGGCTGGGGAATAACTAGACAGAATAGAAACAAGTTTTGGTGAGTGGCTGCCATTGTCTGCCACTGGTGCTGTGTGGATACAGTTCAAAGTGAGGACTTTCCAGCTGTGGACATCCAGCTACAGTTCTTTCAATGGGGGACGGAAGAGCAAAGTTTTATTTCTGGCTGCTCACTTCTGGCTGCTCACTTTGCCTCACCCTCGCTTTCCTCCCAGCTGCCACTGAAATGCCCACCATATCCAGTATGCAGAACCCCTGCTCACCCCAGTGCGAGTGAGCATGCGGCTCAGTCACCTCCAACCCATCTCCTGGAGCTGTCCCACGGTTCCCTTGGAACTACTCTAGGGCATGCAGTGTCTGACTCTGAGTGCTTCACTTCGTGGGGGCACTGCTTAAAACAAAAGCTCTGGAACACAGCATCATCGAGAGGCAACTGTTGATTTAATTTATTAACATATACGTCCACTGAAATGGCTGCTACATGTGGTCTAGAAACCAAGGAGACCCCTCACTGGCCTCAGGTGAAGGGGAAACATGTCCCTCCCTTTCCTATCCCTCCTCGGAGTTAGGTGGGACATGCCCTCGCCAACTGCTCTACACAGAATCCCCTCCTCAACACGTGTCACCTCTGAGCACCTGCCTTCTTCTTCCTCCAATCCTGGAAGCTACAGGAAGCTTCTCATGTGACCAACTGTTACAGCCTCCAGGTGTTCACAAATCCAAACTCTTACAGCCGCCAGGTGTTCACAAACCCGCAAGGCAGAGGGGGCTTGTCCTCCTTTACAGAGGGCGACTGCAATGTGAAAGTTGTGAAAGTCCTTTCAAATGTTGCTTTATCTTTTTTTTTTTTTTTTACTTTTCTCAATCAGCTTTCTCAGGTTGAAGAAAATTTTGCTTTAATAATCGTATCAGTTTTGCTTTCTATTTCAAACTAATTGTTTCAAAAGTAAATTTTTTTTGTCCAGTTTCTAAGTAACATCAGTGTTTCAGGAAGAAGCAACATGTTTATTCTCTGGCTTCAAATCACTTTGAGGGTAAGAGCTGAGGCTGTGAGCAAACTGCTGATGTCTGAGGACAAGTCGAAACCCTACCACTATAACCCCGAGTATTGAGAAAAACTGGAGCAAAGACAGCTTAGGACTAAGCCTGGTGAAACGTGTGTGGGCGGATAGCAAAGTGGTTCCCACAAGACGCCTTCCACCCCAGGATGCCCCAGAGGATGGACTTTCCCCTTGATAAGAAGGTTCGGTTAAGTCCTAATACCGTCGGAAATGCTATGTATGTGGAAAACACACAGGGAAAGACAGACATCTTGTGGGCATATGGTAGCATTACATCACAGGTCTGGAAATTAATACCTAATAATCAGATCATATCATTGAATAACACACTGTTAGTCACAAACAATTCCATCAAACATCCCTCCAACTTTTAAAAGAAAAAAAATGAACACATAGTTCATTTTTCTTATGGTTAAATGCATCAATTAAAAGCATAGCCTTGAACTTCTAAAGAATAGATAGCTTTCCATTTTGAGTTCTCCTTGGTTTCTAGACCATATCTATTAGCCATTTCAGTGGAGGTATATGTTAATAAACTAAATCAACAGTTACCTCTCAATGATGCTAATTCCAGAGCTTTCGTTTCAAGCAGATACCAAGTATCTAAGAGGTAATGAGCGTGTGGAGTGAGAAGTGAGACTTTTTGAGTTGGATCCTCCGAACAGCTGGCTGGATTCGACAGGCACAGGGAATCCCAAGACCAGAGTCTGCAATGCAGACATTCCTCCGGGTCTTAGGGCTTCTCTGGCAGAAAAACAACAAGTTTATCTTGGAAGTTTGACAGGAAAAATGCTTTTAAAGAAAAAGCAAATCATCTTTTTCCTATGAATCAGCTGAAGATATATTTATCTCCTTTCCAAAATGGATATCACCATCAATAAATTATTAATAACTATTCTTTGTCTAGTGAATCCTATAGAGTGGGTCCTATCCTTGTCACTTTTTACTTAAATTACAGTTGGTCCTCTGTAAGGAAACACCAGCACAAATAGGTCATTTGCGTAAGAATTTAAAGACAGATGTGTGGTTCCAAAGCCATAGTTCACCACTTGCAGTATACACACTTGCTTGTTTCCATCGTGATGAAAAAACAGGTGTGGCCCATCATGCGGGAGAGAGAAAAAATGTAATTCTGACCATTCCTCAATTAGTGGCCTACTACATTTTCATTATGACCAATAATCACACCTGTTTTTGTACAGCCTGCATGCTAAGAATGACTTTTACTCTTTAAGTTTCTTAAATAAACAGAAGATGACAAATAGGTGGCACAGACCGGTGTGACCTACAAAGCCTAAAATATTTACCATGTGGCTCTTCAGAGTCTGCCTATCCCTGCATTACATAAACAAGACTCGTTTTCATTAGATGTCTTGAGAACTGGCTTTGAGAAAGGTAGAAGAAAATACACTTTTATTAACATTTTTGAAGGGAAATATTTGTTGTTTCTTACCTTCAATTATTTGCAGTACATTTGATTCCTTCTGACTTTCATTTAACATCTACTATGCAGCACTTTGCAGCATTTAAAGGGAAGACTCATCTCTAAGACATAAAAATCACTATCATCCAACTCAAAATGTGATGTTACTAAAAATTACTCCGTGCTAAGGGGCTTTTTTGCCCCTTAGGTGGCAGATCCTTGGGGTTGTGGAGGTAAACCACGGACCCTGGAGGAGCAGGTAGGGTTTCTACACCTAGAGCTAGAAGGAAGCGTGTTCCAGGTGAGGGGAAAACACTAGCAAGGGTGCACAGACAGGGAGACAGCAGTGAGAATTCCAAGTGCCCCTAATCATAAAAGTGCGTCATGGCTGTGGGTGGATGGGTGTAGAGGGAGAGAGAGCTGGTGTCTTCTCCAGTAAGGTACTTTGGAAAAACACACATTTAAGTAACTGTACATAAAAGGGAAGTAATGGTGAAGACAAATTTGTCTGGGATCAGACGCTAGCACCGGGACGATCATGATCCCTACAGATCTTTCTTTAATACCTGCTGCCCCTTTCCCTAATGGGTCACATGGTCTGTCTTCCACTGTATAGCTGCGTCCCGCTATGGATCTGCTCACTTCCCTTTTCTTTTTTAACCTTACCCTTGTTTTCTGCCCACCTGTCTCTGAGAAAAGCCGAGACTTCTATAACCGGCAGGTCCTCAGTTAGGTACACGCCGGTCTTGCTTGGGTGTCAACGACAGGAAACTTAGCTATCCCTGGATGTCTGCCTCCGCCACTCCACAGCAGGTGGTATCCAGAGTGTGTTAGCAAGGTCAGGGTTGCGAAATTGGAGAAGAAAACTCAGAGAAAAATGCAGACTGCTTTTTTTGGAAGGGGTGTTTTCAGTTGCAATTTCCATACTGAGGAGCTAGAAATTGGCTGGTAAGGTCTAGACATTAACTAAACGTGCATTACTCCTCTTGAATTTGGACTTCATAAGGAATCTGGATTTTATAACCACACGATGGAAGCTGCGAGAGGCTTCTGAACAAGGTACTGATGGCGACCAGCTGTGATGACTAAAAAGACGATTCTGGTGGTAGTGGATACGGTGGCTGGAGATAAGAAAAACCTCGGTTCAAACGAGATCTGAATTTACCCACTAACTACTGCCACGAGGAATTTATTCCTTTATCTTTCCGTTTTCTCTCTCTCCCGAGAGGTGTCAAAAACAGGACTTGAAGGTGGCAGGATAATGGCCAAATGGGTGGACAAGGTGGCGAACGATTCAACCAGGCTCTGGGCTTGGAGCATGGTGGGCGGTGGCGCCCACACCTGGGCCTGGGAACCCGCCGCTCGGGCATTACGGGCTGCCGCGGCGACCGGCGTGGACACATGACCGAGGAGCCAGAGGTCAGAAGACAAGGGGACTGTTACAGGAGCAGGGCAACCGCCAGTGGCTGCTAAGGCCGTGCAACTGGCTGCTAAGGCCGTGCAACTGGCTCCGAAGCACACGATCTCCGCCCGCCCCGCAGCGCGTCGAGAACTGTAGTCCCTCCCTCTCCTGCTCCCAGGCCCAGGACGGGCTCCGGGACAGCGCCTATCCCTCTAGTTGTAAATCACGCACTTTCCTGTCCTGGACGCCGGGTCCTTCCACTTCTCAGGCGTCTGGAGCTTACGTCACGGGCGGGTCACCGCCCACATAGCGGAGGCCTTTAGGTGTCTATGGAAAGCCTGTCGTACAGCAAGGTGGCAATAAAGGATCGACCCTTAACAGTGGAAGGAATGCACCTTCGATCCCTCGACTCCTATTGGCTGCTCCTCTGTGGGCGTCTCCCCCGCCGCATAGCACAGCTCCTCTCCCGGTGTTGCTCAGGCAGCGCCTTAGGCAGCCCCGCGCCCAGGGGAGGGGCGGGGCGAGCCAGGGCGGGGCGGGGCCCTGACTGGACTGCGTCGCGCTCGGGGGCCGCGCCGGGTAGCGTTTCTTTTTAGTGCCTGAGGCAGCTCTGGCTCTGAGAGCCTTTTGCTAACCCCACGGGGACCTCTGTGCACGGATGGACCCGCCCGGACCTGGCGGGAAGCGGCCTGGCAGGCGGCGGCCCCGGCGGCATCAGCAGAGACAGGACGGGGCCGACGCCGCGGGCCCCTGAGGCGTGCGTGTCCACCGGGCCCGGCGGCGGCACCATGATGCCGGGCGAGACCCATTCGGCGGCGCCCGGGACGGCGGCGGACCTGTCGCGATGTCAGGGCTGCGCCTCTCTGCAGCAGGTGCGGCACCTCCCGGGGCCGCGGGCGCGGGGGGCGACTCGGCCCGGCCGGCCAGGAGCGCAGGGATGTGGGATCCGGCCGCGCGGGCTGTGCCTCAGTGCGCTGCTCTCCCTTCCCAACGGTAGCTCTTGCTCGCTCGTCTCTCTGCTCTCTTTTTCCTACATGAGTTTTGGGGACGGCTTCCTTGGCTTTATTTAAGCTTGAAACCCAGAGTTCATTGACTGGAATGCGCGGGTGTAACGGTGGGGGTGGAGTGAGCGAGTTCTGGAGGGCCCCCCACCTTCCCTACCCGGCCTCGGAGCTCCCTAGGGCTGACTCCCTGGGTCTGTGAGGGACAGGTGAGACGCCGAGGGCACTTATCTCCCTGAGGATAACGCTTTGGTCTTCTGGCCCATCCTGAGTATTTGTTGTTTGGAGGCAGAATTTTACGTGACATGTGGGTTGTCTGAGTCATTAGACTCTAAGAGTCTGGGGAGGCATTTCAGCTTATAGCAGATGTGCCATCCCGAGGCTAATTTTTTAAAAAGCAAGCCAAGTAATTGGTCAAGTAGCTTGTCAGTTGTTTGATAAAAGTAGTTTATTAAAGGCATGCAGAGACTGGAGGTTTCTAACAGTGGCGTGGGCTCTTCTTTAGAGTGACATAAGGGAGAATTGCTAGAGTGTGGCTCCAGATCTTATGGGGTGGTACTTGGGCAATAGTGCCCCTTATTGCCCACGACTCTCCTAGCTGCCTGATGTCGGGGGTCTCTTTTAACTTCCTACTATCGCGGTTTCAGTGATAAAACGGAACTCACCAGCACCTCATCACCTACTCTGCCTAGTGTTCTAGGAACTACGGACATTGTGGTGAACAAAATAGGATCTCTCATAAGTAAGATGCATATGTGTGAATAAGGCCTCAAAAGATTTTAGGTGTTAGAAAATAAAGGAGGATGTTGGAATATTGGTCTTGTCTCTTAGCTAGGGTAGTCAGGTAGGGAATTTTTCAGTCAGTAACTTTCAGATATTTGAATAATGAGAAGGATCGGGCTGTCAGAAGAGATGTGGGAAGAGCTTTCTGGATAGAGGGATTAACAGGTGGAAAGGTTCCTGTGGTGAGAAGGAGCAGGGTGTCTTTGATGAGCAGAACATGGTATGGTTGGCATGAGCGTAGTGCACACAGAAGATGGTTGATGAGACCAGACGGGAGTGCAGGCTAGGTGGGCCATGCCGAGAGACTTGGTTTGCATTTTAAGTGCAATATCGGTGAACCGATTGCGAACATTTTAAGTGTTGAAGGAAGGGGAGGAAGGAAATGTGCTGCTTTTGTGAGTAGAAGGAGAACTAGTAGATCATTGCCTTCACTGAGCTGCATTGTGTAGGTATCTCATAACGCCCGCCCCCCCCCGCCCCCCCCCCGCCGCCACCCCAGGAACGTGATTGGAGTTCTCTCGAATCTTTAATGCATTGTATTATTCGAGCCAATTCGCTCAACAAATATTTATTGATCACCTGCCGTATTTTAGACACTGCAATTATGGCATTAGGGGAGAAAAAGACAAAAATTCTTGATCTCTTGGAGCTTCCATTCTAGCAGGGTGGCAGGATAAATGAAACAAATGTGTTATGTTAGAGGGTAATGTGAAGACGTTGTTGATGAATTGAACAGAGATGGGGAGGGAATGAATGGGTGAGGACTAGGCCAGTGACTGTTGGAATTTAAGTAGGGAGTCCTGGAACGTTTATATTGGAGCAAAGGTGAGAGAATAATAAGCTCTGTTGAAATCTTGGAAGCAAAGTCTCCCATACAGTGGAAACATCAGATGTGAAGAACTGTAGCAGGAGCTGGCTTGGTGTGCTTGGGAAGAGCAAGAAGGCCAGTGAAGCTGGAGCGGAGTGAATGCTGGGAGGCAGGAAGGAGGAGGGCCTGATTATGTGGGCTCCTGTAGACCATTGTTGGGGTTTGGGCGATGGAAATGGTGAGTCATTGGAGGCTTTTGTGCAGAAGAACTACTGATGTGAACTGTGCTTTTCAGTCATGGATCTGTTATGGTTAAATTTAGCAGCTGTATCCTTCTGGTTGCTTAGGCCAGAAACTAGATGGCATCCTTGATGCAGCTCTTTTTTTCTCACAACCTGTATCCAGTTTATCAGATTGTGTCTGCTCTGCCTTCATTATTCACCCACTTTTCAACATCTCCACTGCTTCCACCGTGGTGTGAACTACTCTAATGTATGGCCTAGAGTTTGAATCTCCTTCCTTCTACCCTTGCCACATTTCCCGCTGTGGGTTCTCAGAACATCAATAAGAGTAATCCTAGATCCAGGGGTCTGCAAACTTTTTCTGTAAGGAGCAAGATCACAAGTATTTAGGCTTTGGGGACTTGCTCAGAACTGCTCAGCTCTGCCATTTTCATGTGAAAGCAGCTGTAGACAATTCATAAAGAAATGAGTATGCCTGTGTTCCATTAAAACATAAACACTGGAGTTGGGCCTCAGTTTACAGGGTTCTTCTCTAGGTCAGGACACTATTGCATTTGGATTTTCTGTGGCCTGGAATTGGATTACCTTTTTAGGGGAAAGTTATGAGTAGAGTCTCTGGAGGAATTCTGTAGTTGTGCAAAGTGAGTCTAGAAAAATAGGTTCCTGGCAGTTTATAGAGAACCTTGAATGGTAACCGTGATAAATTCTTGTACTTGTTTCTGTCAGTGTTACGGGATGGTGAAAGTTTTTGCATAGTTACATTAGGGCAGTGCTTGTAGTAGAAGGAACGGTGGTATGCAGGATGGATTGGAGGGGGTGCAACTAGGTATGGTAAATTATTTTACTAATATGTAATAGTGATAACAAAAGACTGAAGTAATTGAGGGTTCCTGGGAAGGGGAATAAAGAAGAAAAAGGTTCTGAATATGAGACAGTGTAAAGAGTGGGCAGGTCTCATGTCAGGAAATGGAAGGTCCTGAGATTTAAAACTCGAATGACCATGAGAACTGTGGTAGATATAGGAGGAAGAGGAAATCAAGATGGAAGGGACTGAAGTTGGAATGACGTCAGAACTAGGAGTGTTCATCCATTTTCAAATTTAATGTTTGTGGAACACAGTACTTCCAAGGTGCCCTAATATCCCTCAAGGAAATAGCAGGCCAGGTTAGATGTGCACTTTGTTCAGTGTAAGAATTTTATTTGGGCCGGGAGCAGTGGCTCATGCCTGTAATCCCAACACTTTGGGAGGCCAAGGCAGTGGATCACAAGGTCAGGAGTTCAAGAACAGCTTGGCCAAGATGGTGACACCCCGTCTCTACGAAAAATACAAAAATTAGCCAGGCATGGTGGCATGCACCTGTAATCCCAGCTACTCAGGAGGCTGAGGCAGGAGAATTGCTTGAACCTGGGAGGCCAAGATTGCAGTGGCCAAGATGGTGCCACCACTGCACTGCAGCTTGGGTGACAGAGCAAGACTCCGTTTCAAAAAAAAAAAAAAAAGCTTATTTGACAGAAGGGAGGTGCGAGGATAGGAAAATGGGGCATTATGTTCTGTCACTTAAAGGAATCTTTGAAACCATGAGGCCAATTTATGGGAATACATGCTATCATTAGAGTCAGTGACGGAAAACCAACTAGCTGATGTGTGGCCTTTGATGAAGGGGAACATGGAATGGTGAGGAAAGGAGAAACAGATAAAGTGTGTTAGAGGGTTAAACAGGGACTGTGTTCCAGAGGGAATCAAGAGTTCCAGAGGGAACTAAGATCGGAAAGAATGACAATTAAGGCAAAGCAATTCTTTTGGTCAATTAGTAGATAACCGCGTTTTGGAAATAATTTTCTGCGTGTATAATAACTACGTCAAGTTCTGTATTTCAATTAAACTTTCCTGTGAGAGAGAAACTAAAGAGGTACAGAGAGAAGATATTCTGCGCTATAGTTTTAGCTTTTTGATCATGCAGAGAATTTACAAGTGTAATATAGGAGTCGGTCTTTCCAATGGTAGGCAACCATATTGGTATTGTGACTTCGTTCTGAACTGTAATGTTAGGCTAACTTGCCTCTCTGTCTTGAATAGCGGTTTGCTTGCACTGAAAATCTTCCTTTCGTTTCTTAATCCTCCCTGTCCTTTTTTTCTTTAGTTGTTGAAGAGATAACAGTACCTTTGCAGAGATCATTATTTGATTCAGAAGTGTACAGATTGACTACGGTTTCGTGTCTTTTGCTCGTAGTCTCACAAATCACTTCGTATCTGTTTTGTTACTCTCATTGATTACAGTAGTTAATTGCTGATGCATAGCCCAATGCCCAAAGTTCTGGGTTGCAGAACTTTGGCAGTCAGATGTAACAGTGTGGGTCCTCACTCTAGTCATATTATGTATTATGTATGATTAAGTAAAGTCTTAAGTTGTGTGTGTTTAAGTCAAGCTAGTGAAGCTGACATAGTCTCTTTATTCGGATGAAGGAGAGGCCCATATTTGCTGACTTCACTGCAGTGCAAAACAATTGGATTCTCCTGGGGATCCAGATGAGAGTTTGAAACACGTGATTATATTGTTCATCTCATGTATCTAGATTAGATTCAGTGAGTTTGGTGTATGGTTGTCCTTGGAACAGATTTGAGCCTGTCTGTAAACTTGTGCTGGACTCCCATTGATAATTGCTAGTGATTTAAGTGTCATCGTTTGGAACTTGAAACATTTTATTCCAGACCTATTGATTTATAAATGGTTCTTTTACAAGGAATGCTCACAAAATTGTAATTCATTCATTTACCAAACACATTTATTGAGCGTCGATGTATATGTGATGCTATCCTGTGTTTCAGAATGCAATCATGAACAGAAGAGGCATGGAGCTCATTCTCGTTGAGGTTACAGTTAAGTAGAAAAGCAACCACAGTATATGTATAATGTAAATATTATGGTAAGGGACATATGAGGTACTCTGGGAGCATGTAGGAGGGACAACTATATAGAAATTGTGCCACCTCTCTGAAGGCTTCATAAAAGTGAATCTAAATTGAGGTCTGAAAGATGATTTGCAGTTAACTAAGAGGGAAAAGATGGAGGGAGAGTGTTGTAGACAGAACAAGTTGTGCCAATGCCTGGAGGGGAGAAAGCAGTTGACGATAGATGAAGCACACAGTAAAGGTGGGGATAACTGAGGTGGGGCTGGAGAGACTGGGGTTTGCCTTCCCAACACCCAGAAGCCACTCTGCTTGGTTTTGGTGGGTGGGTGTGGTTGGGGCACAGTTAGAGAGAGGTGGACATTCTTGCCTTGTCGCCCTGTTCCAGTCCACGCTGTGCCAGAGGTTCTAACATGTGAGAAGACACACTCATCTCTGCTAGATACCAGTGTAGGCTTTGATTTTAAATAACAGCAGTTAATAAACAGCAAGCACATCAGAAGTAAGTGGTTTATCAGAGAGGAGTCATGCTGAACAATTAGCCAAATCTCTCCCAGCAAAGCAATAAATGTGAGTAGTGTAATTTTTAAAAATAATTTATTTTGAAGTAATTTCAGACTTACAAGAAAGTTGCCACAATAATACAAATAATCCTGATGTTCTCAAATTCACAAATTGTTAACATGTTATTGCATTTGCTTCATCATTGTCTGCACACATACACTTTGTCTCCTGTACATGTTCCAGGGTATACTTCCTCCAGATATGAACGTTTTCCAACATAATTACCCTACACCCCTCCAAATCAGGATAGTAACATTGATGCAGCTGTAGACCTATTCAGATTTTGCTTGCTGGCCTGGGAGTGGCTTTTTGCTTTCTTACTCAAAGTCATGTCAGGAATATGTGTTATATTTTATTGTAATGTCTCTTCAGCCTCCTTCATTTAGTCTTTGTCTTTCATGTTTGTGAAAGTTTAAACAGCAGAGCCTTGCATTCCTCAGCGAACATTTTACTACTTCTGAAGACATTCTTGGTTGTCAGTGTTGGAGTCCCTAAGACCACACTCAGGTTCAGTACTCATAGGACTTAGCATATAGTTATACTCATGGCTGTGGTTTCTTACAGGGAAAGGATACAGAGTGAAATCGGTAAAGGGAAAAGGCATATGGGGCAAAGTCTAGGGAAATCAGGCACAAGCTTCTGAGAGTGTTTCCCAGTGGAGTCACACAGCACGTGCCTAATTGCTCCAGTATCGTGTTGTAACAGTACTTGTGAAGTGTTGTCTGCCAGGGAATCTCATTAGGGACCTAGTGCCTGAGTTTTTTTTTATTGGGGGCTGGTCTTGTAGGCACCCTCTGCCTAGCAAGCACCAAGATTCCAGACTCCCACAAGGAAAGCAGGTGTTGAGCATAAACCATACATGATGAGCCAGTTTCATCAGTTTGGGGAATGATGGGAAGGAACTCTCCAGAAATCCGAGTCCCCAGGTGATAGCCAATGGCCCGCCTTGCAAGCAGGTCTTGCTAAGGATCGTGTTCTCAGGCCTGCTGTGTTAATTGTTTGCTACACACACACCTTGGGGCTTGGGGAGTGCTACAGCCAGCTGGTAGAGGCCAGGGATTCTGCCGAACATCCTGTCTTCCTTCTAGCCCAAGATGTCAGTAGTGCTGAAGTTAAGAAACTGTCTTCTCTTATGTATTTACTGATTTGTTTGAGCAGACTACATATCCCGTTATCATCTGTATTTGTTTGCTATATTATCTATATACTTACTGCCTTAGCATAACCATTTTCCCGACTGCATTGGCCGTGTCTTCTGTCATGTCCTCTCAGCCGGTAGGCCTGCTAGTTTGCTCCTTGCCCTGTGTGCTCAGCCAGGTGTGATTCTACTTCCCCAAGAAAGGAAGGAAGCATGGGCATCAACATTCACAGTGACAATTCAGGAGGGTATTGTATGGATAAAGTTAAAATTGTCTGCTAGAGGGGAGAAGTAAATGGGAAACAAAAAGTCTTGAGTAAGAGAGTGGGCTGCTCTGGGAATTGTGTTAGTGAATTAGTGTAGCTTAAGAAATCACCCAGAAGGCAAAGAAAAACAAAAGATGGTAGTTATGAGAGAAAAGAGGAGAGAATTGAAAATAAGCCTGAACTTTCCAATAGACTATGTAATAGAAGCTCTAGAAGAGGAGAGCAGGGCTGCTAGGAGAAAGCGATAATCAAGGAAACAACCCTTAGTATCTCCTGGAGAGGAAGAACACCTTGAACCTCACTTCTTCCATAGCAGCTGGACCTGTGCAGGAATGAATGTGGGTCAGAAGAGCCTGAGCGCCCTTCACCCAGGCACACCCTGCTCACTTTCACAATTGCGAGGTTCATTATTTAGAGGCCTTGGTTTCAGCCAACATAAATGACATTTGAATCTGATTGGAGGAAAAAAATGTTTTATCAGAGTATTACAATATCTGACCACAGATAATACAGTATCTGACCAAATTTGAGCTGATACGCAGCAGGGCCTTGGGAAATAATGTTAGTCAGAGACTAGAATGCTATCGGGTAACTGAGAAATCTTTGTTGTCTCATTATACTGTTTTGTGATCTTGTTTTTTTTTTTTAATCACAGTTAAATATAAAAAGGCAGCTAGATAAATATACAAGAGTTAAGACAACAAGTCAGCAGCCTCCAGCCCCACTCATCCCTGCTTTCCAAGAGAGAACCATTTTTAATTGCTTCCACTGTGTATTTTACAATGAACTTTCCTGTTGTTAAATAGTAGACTCATTGCTGACTTTGGGAGGTGAGGATTCAGCTCTCTTACTGCCCCATACTCCATCATGCCTAAGCATATCTCTTCTCTCTCCATTTGTTCAGTATAGTTATGATTTCAGTTAGATCAGTATTTGAAGTTGACATTATTAGGACTGTGTTATTTGAAGCTAAGCTGTGGTGTTTTCTGCATGGTTTCTTGTTTTCCCTGATAATGATTGTATCTTTAATTCAGTTTTTCATCCTGAAGATATTAGTGAGTGCTTACTACTATGCCAGGGACTGGATTGAACACTTTATATGGTGCATCTTATTTAATCCTGATAGTATGCCAGTTATTTAAACTCTTTGTGCTTCAGTTTCTCCATCTGTAAAACTGATGAAATAGTTTCGAGGCAGGGGAGAGGTTAAATAAATTTGCCCAAGGTCACTCAGCAGAAAGTGGGAGTGGAATAGGAATGTGAATCTGACTGTGACTCTGGAGCCTGAGGTTTCTTCGGGGTCTCTGCCTAAGTACTTGGCAACTCAAAATGACAATCTGGAAGCATGGGAAAGATGAGCTAGGGTACCAAAGAACTCAAATGAGAATGGGAGAAAAAAGAGGAAGAATCACTTTTATTTTAGAAAAAATAATAGTTTAAATGCATGTCCAAAAATAATTGCATTCCCTTGCAAGTCTCTTCCAGTTTGGTATAAATACTTGAATGTTTTCAGTCTTTCATTTTCTTCTCCCTTTGAGCTTCGGGGCCTACTCTCATCTGGTACACAGCAGCATTCTGAGGGCTCTCTTCACCCCCATCTCCATTCTGAAGGACCGTGTTCACATCTTTCAGTACCCCCTGAGAAAGGATGTCTGGGAAGTAAGTTTGTAGAGACTTTGCAGATTTGAAAATATTTATTGTGTAGAATTTTATCTTGGAATTACTTGCCCTTTGCCATTTCGAAGGCTTGCTTTCTAGGTCTCTAGTTTTTCGTGTTGCTGTTGAAGTCTGAAGCCGTTCTATCCCCAATTCTTTGTGTATCACTTGATGCCTTTTATTTTGCTCTTGGGATTCTTGTAGGGTCTTGCTTTGTCTCCAGTGGTCTGAAATTTTGTGTTCTTGTTTCATGGTTTGAATCCTGTTGAAGTCCATATTCCAGGCCCTTTCAATTAGAAATTTCTAGATTTGCTTCTGGGAACTTTTCTTGAATACCAGTATTTTTTTTTAATTAGGTCTCCATCTTCGCCTTATTCTTTATGTGAAACTCTTATTGTTGGGTATGTGGGGCCTCTTGTGTTGATACCCTATTTGTTTTTATTTATTTTCCTTCTTTCTCATGTCTGGGTTTTTATTTTCTGGGTCCTTTTGTTTTTTAACTTTATGGTCAAATATTTTGAGTCTGATTGAAATATAATTTACATATAAAATTCTGTCTTTTATTGTATACAATTCAGTTCAATTCACAGAGTTGTGCGGACATCACCACTACATAGTCCTAAAACATTTTCATCCTCCATCTTCCCCAAAGAAACCCTATACTAGTTACTCGTCATTTCCTGTCTCTGTACTCTTCCTCCAGTCTCTGGCAGCCACTGGATTACTTTTGGCTCTGTTATGGAAAATTCATATGAATGGACTCTAGAATACACCTGGACTTTTGTAACTGGCTTTTTTCACTTAGCATAATGTTTCAAGGTTGGTCCATGTTGTAGCATGTATCATTCGTTTGTTTTCATTGTCAAATAATTCCTGTTGTATGGATATATGACATTGTGTGAATCACTTCATCCTTTGATGGACATTTAATTTGTGTTCACTTTTTGGCTAGTTTGAATAGTGCTGCTATAAATATCAGTGTGTAAGTTTGCCGTGAACTCTGTTTTCACTTCATACCTAGGAATGGGACTGTTGGATCGTTGGGTAACTATTTAACATTTTGAGGAACTGCAAAACTGGTTTCCACAGCAGCTACCCCATTTTGTGTTCCCACCAGCAATGTATGAGGAATGTATTCAGTTTCTCCACATCATCATCAACACTTGTTATTGTCTGTCTTTTAATTTTAGTTATTCTAGAGTGTTCATTTTTAATTTTTAAGTTTTTTCAATTTTAAGAGCTCTGAATATTCCTTTCAAAAGTAACTTGTTTCGCAAATATTATTTGTCTCATTCTATTAATAAACATTTTTTAAGTTTTCTTTTCAGTTTTTGTTTACTTCGGGTTGCTTTTGCTTGTTTTAGCCTCTTTCACATTGCAGGTCTGTCTCATGTTCGGAAATCCTTGCAAAGAGTGAGTAGCGGATACACTGAGGATGTGGGGCTTCTGGACCCTGAGTGTCAAGGCAGGACAGTCTGGTTGGGCCATTTATTGATTGAAGAATATCTAGTGTCATTACCTTTAGATGTTATCTCTAAGAAGGTATTTCCCTTCTTCTTCCTGGAAGACAGAAAGACTACACTGTTTGGAAGCCTAATGAAGAGAGACAGCCAGCCAGTCTTAGACCACTGTGCTTAGGTTTATTTAATCCTTGTGCTTTTGACATAGTACACCTGCCCCAAGGGTCCCTGGTATTACAGAGACCTTCAAAAAGCAAACCTCCTTCTGCTGGATGGGGGAGGAGTGATTTCTCTGAGGCATGGTGGATGGTTGGGGATTGGGATTAAATACTTATGAGAAGGTTTGCAACTAGTGCTTGTTTTAGTTCCATCCCCCTTCACCTTCTCAAAAGAACCCGTGTTACTGATTCTCAAGCTTGTTGAAGTTTTGCAGTATAAATGGAGTTGGTTTTCACTTTTCCCCACTGCTGGCTTTCTTGGGTGCTAAATCAGCACTCTTGAGTCTGCTTTCCAGTTTCCGTTTGTCTTTTATCCTCTTGTCATCCTTGTTGGTTTTGCCTTTTGAAAAAAAAATTTTTGACTGTAGTTTTAGCTGATTTTAGGGAGGGAAATAAAAGCAAATGCATGCATCCACCGTCTCTGCCCAGAAGTCTGGATTAGGGCCCACTCTAGTCCAGTATGACCTCATCTTAACCTGATCATATCTGTAAAGACCCTATTTCTAAATAAGGTCATTCTGAAATACTGGGAGTTAGGACTTCAGCATGTCTTTTGTGGGGCAGGTCATGATTTAACGCTTAACAGATGGTGACCCAACAATTCTGTACCTAGCAAAGTGTTATTCATGCATGAGAGGTGTTCCTAGTTTACTCCCTCCTTACAGTTTTTAGCAAGGGAAAGGCATCCTAGTAATTTTAGTGCAAAAATGGTATAGGCATATCACTTATGAACATAGATGAAAAAAAAAAAACCTAAGTAGGATATTGGGGAATTGAATCCTCAGTGTGTTTAAATAGTATTAACATAGTATTCAATTACTTTTATCCCCAGGAATGTAAGGCTGCTTTATCATTAGAAAATCTATTATAGTTCACTGAAATTAATAAATAAAGGGAGAAAAATACATATTCAAACTAAATAGATACAGAAATTTATTTGATGAAGTTTGATACCTATACATGAAAATCTTTTAGGAGACTGTGTGTAGAAGTTTCATAACGTGATTAAAGGATATCAACCAATAACCTGGAACAGAGCAAATTTAATTAACTAATTCCAACTTTTAAGACAAAGACACCTGTTATTACCCTTACTATTCAATATTGTGCTGAAGCCTTAGTTTAAGAAGGAGGGCAAATGAAATGTAGGCATGAGTAAAGGTAGGAAAAAATTATCAGTGAATGTTACAACTATTCACATAACACACCCAAGAGAATCTGCAGATAAATTATTCACTGCTGGATTTACTTTGCATATATTTTATTTAGATCTTTTGTGTATATGTTTATAAGTGACGTTATAGCAAAAACAGCAACATAAAGATAGTACTCATGCTAGTGGTAAAAACAAATTAACCTTGGGTGTAAAAGCTAACCAGGATGTAGAAAACATCCTTCAGGAATGCATAGAGGAAAAATAGAAAAAATTACCACTGTATGTGTTTTGATTTTATTATATGCTGCCAAAATGCTCTTCAAGTATTACCACCCATAGTATGAATTTTATTTTCCTTACATCCTTACCAATATGTTTATTTCAGTCTAGCCTAGTGGATGAAAAGTAAATTTTTGTTATTTTAGTTTTGCATTTCCTGATATGAAAAAGGTGGAATACCTTTTTTAAAAAATGTCTGTTGTCTATTCCAAATTCTTAATCTGTGAATTGACAGTTTATATCCTTTACCTTTTTCAGTGTAAACCTCTGAAATGCATAAGTCTGGTCCAGCAGTACCAGTATTTGGACTTTATTCTCAGGAAAAATAGAACTGTTTGACAAAGGAATGGGCAAGGAAATTCATGGCATGCTGTCTGTAAAGACTGGAAAAGGACCTAAACCTCCCTCAACAACAATTTGATAGATGGAGTACATCCAAAAATATATTTTATATATGTGGTGGCAGTTCTGAAAGTTGAAAGTTAAAAACACACTAAGTGATTTTTGACAGATGGTGAGATTACAAGAGAAACTGCATTTGACTTTATTTTAATGTGTAGATGTTTTAACAGATATGTAACATAACTGAGAAGAAAAGGCAGACATTATCATAAAGGGAAATATTACTGTAACTATCAAAATCATTTGGATTATCTGGAAAACTATTGGGATAATCAGTGAAAATTGAACATAGTTTGGATAATTTCAAAGTATTACCTGGTGTAATTATTACTTATGAAAGGCTATTGTGGTCATGTTTAAAAGTAAGTCCTTATTTCTGAAGTATTTAGGGATGGAAAAAGGAGACATTAAAGGAAAGAAGTTAATGAAAAGAAAAAATTAGCTTATTTTAAAATCTTAGGAACATTTCAACAGTGTAACTAAGGATGTTTTTCCTTTTGGGTTGATAGCAGTAATTTAGAGCCAAATTTGTGGGGTTTTTTTTGTTGTTTTTTTTTTGAGATGGAATCTCACTCAGTCACTGGAGTGCAGTGGCACGATCTCAGCTCACTGCAACCTCTGCCTCTCAGGTTCAAGTGATTCTCCTGCCTCAGCCTCCTGAGTAGCTAGGATTACAGGTGCCCACCACCACACCTGGCTAAATTTAGTATTTTTAGTAGAGACAGGGTTTCACCTTGTTGGTCAGGCTGACCTTGAACTCCTGACCTCAGGTAATCCACCTGCCTCAGTCTCCCAAAGTGCTGGGATTATAGGCATGAGTCACCGCGCCCGGCCTAGATCCTTATATATTTTTTCACTTAATCTTAGTCCATTTTAATATTTCTATTCATCTCCCCCGTGGTTTCTTTTTTGTTGTTATTTTTTATGATTTATGCCTCTTTTGGGGTAGCCTTAAATCCTCTCAGAAACAATGCAGGGTAAAGATCGACGATTAATAGCAAACTAAAAATAGTTAATATTTATTGAGCTCTGTGACTAATTGTACACAGTAAAAGCATATTTACAACTAACTACCTTGCTGTTAAAGGAGTACTATCATTCAGATAAACAAGTTTAGAGAGAGGCAGCATGGGCTCAGATTGTGCTCTACACAATATAAATAATACATTAACATTTCTATGTTTATGTAATTATTAAAATTCTTAGATATGATAATGTTACAGACAATAATTACATTTAAAGTAATTGATAAAAACAAACAGCTGACTGTGGCTTTTTTTCTTTCAGAATTTGAATGAATATGTTGAAGCATTAATTACCTTGAAACAAAAAATTATCAATACAGAGTAAGTATATTTGCATGTTGTTTGGCAGAACTTTGTAAACCTGACAAACTGGCTGAAGCAGGCGGTGCTTTTAGGCCCCCAGGGCTGGAATGAACACTAGAGTTTCTCCTTTGGAGGCTTACATGGTACTGATTATAATTCCCCGTGAGCTTTGGGACTTGAACCTTTTGTTAGAGGTTCACAGGCCTTTAAAACAAAGCTCATGGGTTAGTAGGAAGTTGTTTTTACCCAACTGGACTTTTTAAAAAATCTGTTTTCTATCTTCAAAGCCTTCTTAGCTTTACTGCTGGACCTCAAACCTCCTAACAGTATTTTATAGCCATGGTGTGAGATTTCCTATTTTTTTGTTTTCAGCTTTGTAATAGTCTCATGAATGTACGAGCCAAGATACTACTCAGATCAAAAGGATTCTAAATAAAAGGCTTATATATCAATGTGATGCTTTTGAGAAATTTAGGGTGATATAGCCATTAATTTAGCATGCATTTGTTTCAGGAAATCTAGGAAGTCTAGAGGGTGCCTTGCATGGTTTGAAACATAATTTTAACATAGTATATTTTCTAAATTAAAAAGTAACCTAATTTTTCTTTTCTTTTTTGCAGTAATTTGTTAACAGAATATCAGAAGAAATGTGATGATATCCTTTTACTGGCTTTTTCTGTTGAGTTGTGGAACTAACTTATGTTTAATTCCTGAAAGAGATGTGAAAATTGTTCCTCCTAGGCCTTTTGGAAGATAGTACTTAACAGGCTTCAGTAGAGAGCATGTCTCACAAGCACAGTAAACAGACAGTCCTTTTATTCTTAATCCATGTTTAATGATGAGTGTTAAAAATGAGATTATTTTTCTTGTTGATTGTGATTTTCTTAACATCTCATAAGCTTTTTAGTGGATGGGTTTCTCTTAATTTGTGCTGAGGATGTAGCATGTTTTTTAGGTTTACAAATAATGTGAAACTGAATGTGATACTTGCTGAATGTTATTTTTGAATCTGCAAGAAGTACAGTATGGGAAATTCAAAATGTTGGGCAATTGACTTTCATTAATCATTTTTGTGATTTACAGGGAAATGTGTGTGTATATATGTATCTCCAAAATCATATAGAAATAGCATTGCTGTATATTCACGAACGCTGTTGGGCAGTCAGAAGACAATTCTTGGCCTTACAGTCACCATTTGTTCGATAGCCATTTAATGAGTTCGGTTGTGGAGTTAGTGTCTGGTCAGCTATTTTTTTAGCAGTGGGAAAAAGATGTGTGTAATTGATTCTTCCATGTCTTGCAGTGGTAACACCTTGATTTAAATCTCTCCTGTAAAAACATAAAGTTTCTCATAAAAGTAAACATACGTATTCCTTTAGGGAGTCCCTGAAATTTAGCTTCATGTTCGATGTCAGGACAGATTCAGCTGTTCAGCTTTGGCAATAACTTGAGGCCTGCTTCAATATTATTTGTGTCATACCTGAACTTATATGTCATCATCATTTATTTGTGTTGGTACCGTCTGTACTAGTTGATTCTCACGCTGCTATAAAGGACTGCCTGAGACTGGGTAATGCATAAAGGAAAGAGGTTTAATTGATTCAGAGTTGTGCATGGCTGGGAGGCCCCAGGAAACTTACAGTCATGGCAGAAGGGGAAGCAGACACATCCTTCACATGGTGGCAGGAGAGAGAAGTGCAGAGCGAAGCGGGGAAAAGCCCCTTATAAAACCATCAGATCTCATGGGAACTCACTCATTATCAGGAGAACAGCACGGGGGGACTGCCCCCGTGATCTAATCACCTCCACAAGGTTCCACCCCAGCACCTGGGAATCACAGCTCGGTTTGCAATTCCAGATGAGATTTTGGGTGGGGACACAGCCAGAGCATATATCATCATTTCTAATTTGTGTGAAAATCGTAAAATTAAGAGCTATCCTTTAGATTTATTTTTACTATCTGAATTTTTACATTCAAAAATAAAGGTCATTGGAAATCTTCTCATGTGCCTTATTTGTTAAAACCGTCAGTCCATTTAACTATACGTGCATATTATGGCAGAAATGGTATCTTCAATTGTTAGTGAAAGGTGTATGGAAACAATTATCACAACTTTTAGAAGGCGAAATAGGGAAATAGATGGGCAGTTCCAGTATTAGGAGAGTATGTGTTCATTGTATCATTCTCGGAAAAAATATGCACACTCTTTGAGTTAACTTATACATGTAACCTAGCAGAGAAATAATTGTTTTACTTTTCTAAAGGTTGGCCAGAAAAATTTTAAAACAAAAATTATCAGAATTCCTTTTCAATGGATAAAACTTTTGATTATTCCTGGATTTTAGAAGTTCATTCTGTAATATGATATTTGGCTTCATTGTCAGCTACAGATAGATACATACCTTTAAAAAAATGTTTCACATTTGCTCCAAGTATGCATTTGTTGTGCCTCAAGTATGCAGTTGTTTGCTCTGCAACTTGAAGTGCCGATGTCACAGATTTAACATGGCTTTTAAAAATATAATTTGATTCCTTTGCTACTAAAGTAGCAGTGCATTTTCCCATTTTTTTCAAGATGGGAAAGTTATTTCTTCAATAATTGCACTATGATAATTCAGTATTTCAGCTCTTTTTTGTGTAATTCTGACCACTTTATTATCACCTCTTTCTAAATGGCAAGAAATGTATTTTATTTCATCAGGTATTTTTTGAACTTTCCTATTTTGCAAAGATTACTGTAATTTAGGATGAATAAAATACAGTTCTTGGTCTTCAGAAACCTTCAGAAACTTACATTCTAATGGAGGATGCACCCGTTTTTATGAACGTACGTGTGCTATATTGTGATAAAAATACAGGAATTCCTGGGAGATGAAACATAAAGGAATTATTTTTTGCTATCTTAGAATATTTTACTGGCAGTATGAGATGGTAAAAAAAGGTTATCAAATTATATAAATTGTAAAAAATGAGAGTTTTGTAGATTTTATGATCTGTTTTCTACAAAGCATGGTTATATATGGTTTTTGTAAGTACATAACTTTTGTTGGAATTATTCTCTGCACTATTTGAAAAATGAAGGGCAGGTTGTTTGGGGATTCCGCTATATAGAGAAATCAAGGTATTTTCTATTAGTTGCATATTGCTTTGTCTGTCTTCTTTTAATTCTAATCATACATTTATTCACAGAACTCTAGAGAAACAGATATTTTGACTTTTGATACATGTTATGGTAAATGGAAATAACTCAGTAAAAAGACTTACCACTGTGTTTTAGATTGCATTTTGAATATAGTTTTCTAGTATTTATGATCTTGCCTGTATATATGTTGAACACAAATTATTGAAGATAATTGTAAAGTGAGTTTTATCTCCAGAGAAGTATCAGAAGATAAAATTCTCAGAGTTTTCTTTAATAAGTTTTACAGCTGCAGTTTGCAAGAAGGTGAGCCACCCTGTTTTCATAGTTTATGATACCACCTGTTTGAGTAGTTGATCTGAGATAGACATTTATTGGAGCAGATTTTAAGCAGCTTTGAGCAAAATGTACATAGGATTGACTCATAATATAGAATGCTGCTTTGATGCTCATAGTAAAATAAGACTCAAGTTTTCCTACTATTAAATTTTTCAGATGAATTTGTTACTAAGGTCTTGAATTACAACTGGGTGTTTCACTTTTCTGTAACTTTTACTGACTGCATTGCCATTGAAGTGAAGTTTATTGCTGTCAAATTAACTGTTGTTTACACGGTTCACACTTTAATGTGGTTGTTTATCTTCTGTTACTTTAAACAGTTGAAAATAGGCCTACATAAAATTTTGGGAATGTTTCATTCTCTGATTGGATTCATCACCCAGAAGAAGGCGAAACGTGGTTATAAACAAAGCCATAAAATTGCCTGTCACTTAAATTGAATAAATGGGTATGAGCTCAGGACTCAAGATTGGAACAGCCAGATTCTCAGCCAGGCTGTTTGAGTGATTTTTACTGTAAAGTATTCTTCAGCAAATTAAGAATCTACTTGTTTGTCACAGGGCTTTTTGGTAGACTTTTATCAGAAATAGATTACTAGGCTGGCTGCAATGGCTCATGCCCATAATCCCACCACTTTGGGAGGCCAAATTATAATAATAGTAATAGTACTATTTACTAATAAATAGTAATAGTACTAGTAATTAAACAGTAATTAAATAGTAATAGTACTATTTAATAGTAAAATTTTTATACTGTTAAATTTTTTTTTTAATTAGCCAGCTGTGGTGGCACTTAAATAGTAAATAGTACTACTTAATGGTAAAATATTTTTTAAATTAGCCAGGCGTAGTGGCACATACCTGTAGTCCCAGCTGCTTAAGAGGCTGAGGCAGGAAGATCACTTGAGCCTGGGAGGTTGAGGCTGCAGTGAGCCGTGGTGGTGCCACTATACTCCAGCCATTATATTCCGGCCCAGGAGACAGAGTGAGACCCTGACTAACAAAAATATGAAAAGAAAAAAAAAATACTATGCCTAAGAAATAAAGGCAATGTGAAGATCATGTTGGTGTACAGAGAAATGCATTTAAGAAGATTTTTTCATCCTTTTTTTTGTTCCAAGTTAGAAATAAAATCTGAAATTATAAGCACATACATTTAATAATTCATTATAGATACTTTTCTGTAATAATGTTAATTCATTGTCTTTAGAGAGAATAGTAATCTGCATCACCAAGTGGAAGAGATGCTTCAAAAAATTTCTCCTCTACAGAAATGTCAGGAAGAACTGGGATCTTTAAAAGCAGAGCTAGAAGAGAAAAAGGTATGAACAATAATTTTCTGTGAAGATTTATGGTCAATAAATTAGGATCAGCTTATTCAGTATAATTGGGACAAGGGGGCTTTTGATGTGTTAAAGGAAATAAAGGCTAGTCAAGACTCCCAGTGTATTATTAGCTTTAGAGAACGTTGAACTAACTGCTTAGTACCTTAGTCTTTACAGTGATTATTAGCTCTGCGATACTGTGTTAGTTGCTTATACTTTTTGAGAGGGTCAGCAGAAAACGCTTCTCACTATGAATTTGTGTGGTTTTATGTGTTCTGCATTAATTGATTTTTATACCTTTGTTTTTTGCTTAAATGTAAAATAACATGCAAAAATTCAAACTTTAAATGTAGAGGAATCGTTGTACATAAGAGAGAGGGAGCAGGAGAGAATTTTATTTCTTCAGTGGCTCTGGCCTAGCTTTGGAGAGCCCAGTGGTGAATGAAGCGTGGCGTGTAGGGCTTCTGCTCTGGTATGAGTTAAGATGTCCTTTAAAGAACCTACTCTCAGAATTCATAAACTAGTCAATATTTTAAGCAATGTCTGTATACTTTACCTCTGTAACCCTAACAGCTTTGTTTGGTCCCTTTTTTAAAAAATCTCTTTTTATTTCTTTTTTTTTGGCAATCGTGTGTAGTCTCTTGTGGTTTCTCATTGTCTGTGAGAGGTACACAAAAATAAGTCTTTCAGTAATGCTTTTATAAGTAAGCGTTCAGGTTAGGGGTTATTTCTTTTAGGGTGTGTTTGATCTTTTTGGGTGATACTTATTAAGCTGAGATGGAGCATTGGGAGAAGATGCCCACTTCAGATATGAAAATCTGATACATATGTCTTTTCATGGAAGCTCTTCTTCTTTTCAAAGTCAAGTTGCAGTAAAACAGTTTGTTAAAAATGCTGTAAACTCGCTTTTCTATGTAAATTGTTGTTTACTCCCTACATGAATCTTAGAATTCATAGCTTTTACAGATAAAAACATTAAAGTCCATAGATTTAAGTGGTTTGCATGAGCCAAGTAGCAGCCACCTGGAATGATCCTCCCTTCTTAACCTCTTCTCTGTAGGCGCTTCTCACGGTAGTGTTTGTGCCTCTCAGTCTTCCTCAAATTGTGCTATTTTAGTGGTGACACGTAGCTGTCTGAGGTCTTATGTGCTTTAATAGTACATACTTATTTTCCTCTTTATAGAAATTCTTACTATATGTGTAACTATGCTGTCAAACAGAAACAATCACAGTGTTCAATGACCTCTATTTGGTTATATAATCTTTTCAGCCATATTTGAGAAGAATCATGAACATTGGAGTCAGACCTTAATGATAACCCTCATTAGTTGTTCGGTTACTGTCTTTGGAAGAGTAAGTCAGCCTGTCAAACCCTGAGATTCCTCATTTGTAAAAAAGGAATAATGAAACTGTTGAGATTAAAGAAATCTCTCAGAGCTGTTGAGATTAAAGAAATGTATATTTATCATACCCTGCTAGAACTCTCAATAACAGTGTCTTTCCCATTTTATAGTAGCTGCTAGGGTGTATATATTAGTGTTCACACATTTTCGCCAGTTGTCATTAAGTATAATGATATAATGATTCATTTTATATTTTTCCGTAGCAATACCATTAGCTCATATTTATTATGCTCTAATATTTCTTCAGGATATATTGAATTTTAATTAGTTGAGGCAAAAATATTAGCTGTTTGATATTTAAACCAATTATGAAGGTTTAGAATTGCAGTAAAATTAGTATATTGTTTTTAAGTTTTATAGTTTTTGTTTGATTATATTGTTAGTCATATTTCATCTATTAAGAATCTGGTTACCTCTATTAAAATATTCAGTGAATATTTTTTCTGCCTAATATCTGTTTATTTGGTTAATAGTTTATCAAAGTCAAAGCAAGTTATGACCAATGGTCAGTGACTTTCATTTTGACAATATCTGTTTTTTTTTTTTTTTTTTAAAGAGTTCTTTAAAGTTGTATCAGGATACTCATCAGGAATATGCTCGTGTAAAGGAAGAATGCTTGAAGAGTGATGCTCAGTGAGTAGTTACTAAATTACTATAGAAATACGGTTTTCAGTTTTGAAAATACGTAATTCTTAAGTCAATAGTGTTTTTTTTTTTTACAGTCTTTGGATTTCTTGGCCATAATTAGCTGCATGGTCTTGAACTAGTTAGTCTCTCAACCTTGGTTTCCACATCTGTAAACTGGAAGTTATATCTACTTTGAAGGGTCATAAGGAACATTAAATAAATTGTCATATGTTAAAGGGCTGCACAAAGAAAGAACTCCATAAAGGTGTTTGTCTCTGTATGTATATGCATTATATATGCATGCACATGTGTCTGTGTGTGTCTAAAGGTGTTTGTCTATGTATATAATGCATTATGTACGCATTCACTTGTGTCTGTGTGTCAGAACATAATGACTGACCCCTTGCTTTGTGCCAGTGCTTTAACCGATAGCGTGTGGAATGGGTGTCTTTGTTACTATTCATAAAAAGCGCTGTTCAAAAGCATCCCATTGATCGTTGAGGTTCATACTATAGTCATGTTATTCACAACAAATGTGAGCTATACATAAAACAGTTGAATGTAGATGTAATGAAGCAGTGACTCAGAGAGTTACCCACCTTTTCAGACTCTCAGAAATCCATCTGAAAGCAAGTGCAGCTCTTCAGCCACTGCTTCCCATACGGTGGTGCTGTGAGCGCTGTTAACGCTATGCACGCTCCTGAAGAGTAACCTTAACTCATTAGACTCTGGACTGACTCTTAGAGACCATCTAGAAACTTAGCTAGTCTCATGAATGATGCCACTGCAGTTCAGGAAGGGTCCCAGATGTACTTATGGCAGAAATTTGACAGGCCCATGGCATGTGTTTCAAGTGGAAAGAACACAATTTTTTAATCCACTGTAAAGATATTTCATACTAAATAGTATATTATTCTCTCTTAGGATACTAGTTCAGACTGAACATTTGTTATACAAATATTTGTAATTTAAAAAATATGTGCCACAAATTATAAGAGCATATTTTTTCCTATTCTACTCTTTCTTGCCATTTAACTTATACAATTTCGTTATTAGGAAGAAGAAACTAGAAGCTAAGGTGAAAAAGCTGCAAGGTAAGTGGCACTATTGTTACCTGAAGTTTTCGGTCAGTACAAAAGTCATTGGTAACTGTATGAGGAGGTACTTCTTGATCAAATAGGTGAATTGTTATGGTTTTTGATGGTACATCCATGGATGACTGCATCAAGGGGTCTATTAGAAAGAAGTGTGAATACTACACTCCTCTCAGTTACCAAATGGTAACATACAGATGGAATGTGGCAAATCTCCGAAATGTTACTGCACTCAAAGTAATCGCAGCCCATACTTTTCCTATAAAAAGCAGTAATTAATGAAAGAATTTAATTGGGAAAGTTGAATCTCATAGGGCTTTTTCTTTTTTTCTTAATGAAATAAGTAGCTGGTAGAAAGGGTGGCTACTTTTAGTACCAAGAAACTTGTATTTAGATAGTTATAACACACATACAGAGATTTCGATGAACTTTTGTACATTAGGGATTGTCCAGTTTGTACCTGATCCTCACCCATGCCCCGCCCTCTTGTTATGGGTTCTAGCCTACAGTGAGTAGGTACGAGTGCAGAGGGACCATGCGAGAATCTAAGTCCTCACATTTCAGCTAATAACCTTTCAGGAACCGGTAGGGACTGAACTCAAGATCTTTTTATTTGCTTTTTCCTCCCTTCATTGTGCGGTTGGGACACAGACCTAATACCAAGTAGAGACAAAGGGGCTTTGCCAGATCCATCCTGCACACGATCTTCCTGTCATTCCAGCCTGGACTGCAGCGGGCATCTTACCTGCTGTGGGTTTCGGTTTCTGACCCATTGTCTTGCTAGTGCTCTGCTTCAGAGATGTTTTATGTTCATTTAGAGTGTGAAGTAAGAGTTTGAATTTAGTTACATCTGGGCACATAGAATAATAGTTGCTGAAAGTATTTCTAGTCACTAATTTATTTGATTGAACCAAATTTTTTGGACTGAAACTCTAAATATTTCAGTAACAATTTTTCCTCTGATTTGATTATTGCATGAATACTGACAATATGGCAGTAAGAATGATATTTTGTGTTCTAAGTATTGGCGTCTCTTGTAAGAATATGGAGATAAGTGTCTACTGTATTTAAACAATTTTTTTTTTAATTTTTAAACTTTTTAAATTTTTTATTTGTCATATTTTATTTTATGAGATAGAGTCTCTCTCTGTCACCCAGGCTGAACAGGTGGTGCAATCTTGGCTCACTGCAACCCCTGCCTTCTGAGTTTAAGAGTTTCTCCCACATCACCCTCCTGAGCATCTGGGACTACAGGCACGCACCACCAAACCTAGCTAATTTTTGTATTTTTTGGTACAGACGGGCTTTCACCATGTTGGCCAGACTGGTCTCAAACTCCTGACCTCAAGTGATCTGCCCGCCTCAGCTTCCCAAAGTGCTAGGATTACAGGTGTGAGCCACTGCACCCAGTCACATTTTTTATTTAAAAAAGAATTTTTTTTTTTTTTTTTGAGAGGAAGTCTCGTTCTGTCGCCTAGACTGGAGTGCAGTGGCGTGATCTCGGCTCTCTACAACCTCTGTCTCCCGGGTTCTGCTTCAGCCTCCTGAGTAGCTGGGCCTATGTGTCATGTGCCACCACGCCTGGCTAACTTTTTTATATTTTTAGTAGAGATGGGGTTTCACCATGTTGGCCAGGCTGGTCTTGAACTCCTAACCTCAGGTGATCCGCCTGCCTCGGCCTCCCAAAGTGCTGGGATTACAGGCGTGAGCCACCGCGCCTGGCCCACTTCTTTTATTTTTTAGAGACAGGTCTCACTCTGTTGCCTAGGCTGGAGTGCAGTGGCAAAATCATAGCTCACTGTAACTCTGCCTTCAAGTGATCCTCCAGCCTCAGCCTCCAGAGTAGATGGGACTATAGGTGTGTGCTACCACACCTGCCTTTTAAATTTTTTGTAGAGATAGGGTTGCCCAGGCTGGTCTTGAACTCCTTGGCTTGAGTGATTCTCCTGCCTCAGCCTCCCAAAGTGCTGATATTACAGGTGTGAGCCACTGTGCCCAGCCAAGGAAATTATTATTATTTTTTTGAGACAGGGTCTCACTCTGTCACCTAGGCTGGAGTACAGTGGTGCAGTCATGGCTTACTGCAGCCTCAACCTCCCAGACTCAGGTGATTATTCCACCTCCTGAGTAGCTGGGAACTACAGGTGTGCACCACGACACCCGACTAATTTCGACTAATTTTTTGTAGAGACAGAGTTCCACTATGTTGCCCAGGCTGGTCTTGAACTTCTGGGCTCAAGAGACCTGCTCATCCTCCCAAAGTGCTGGGATCACAGTCGTGAGCCACTGCAAGGAAACATTTTTAAAGAAATCTGAAGTGCCAGTGAGACTATATGTACAGGTTTTAGAACAGACTTTCTGTGAAGCAAAATGTCACCTTTATTTTTCATGTATAAAAAGTATTTTTTCTAGTAAAAAAAATTTATTGGTGTGACTTAATAAAGATTACTGAGAAAAAAAAAATCCAAACGTGTTAGAGGAGTCAGGACAGGATTGTTACTGAGGTGTTTCATGGAGTTTTAGTTAGTAATTGTATATGAGCATATTTATGTAAAATCAGTACTGGTCAGATTCTTAATAGTATGTCTGGACCATTTGAGGCTTCAGAACCAAAAATGAGAATGAAGGATTACCTAAAATAGATCTCTAATAAAGGTCCTAGGGATTATGTTTAGCTAACTTGTTGAAGAGAATTCCAGGGAAGAATAACCATATCTATAATAAGCATTGAGAAAATCGCCTCTCCCCTCCCTAATAAAGATGCTATATTCTGAGATAAAATCGCATTTCTAAAATTTCTAAGACTTTAAGGTTGCCAGTGATTGAAATGGGACGGCAACTCCCTTTTATGCCTTGAATTCTTCCTTAACTAGGAGTTGGGATTGCTGTGCCTGGTTTGGAAAGAATTCTTAAGGCCTGCGCTAGTTCTGTGGTTTAAATGACAGTTAAAGAAAAAAGTATATTGCATTCAGCCGTGACGATAAAATATTGAAGGAGCAATGGCTTTTTACAAAATTTATTTCACAGTTTTAAGAAATGAGAAAAACTTGTAATAGATAAGATTTTCAGTATTTCATTAACCACAGTAGTAAAGTCAGTAAATTATTTTTCTCTCCCTGTTGCTTCATTGGACTTAAAGAGGCTGCTGTCAAGCAAACTCAGGACTTCAAGCAACTGAGAAATGAAAAGAAAATACTTGAAAAGGAATTTAAGAAGACACAGGTACTAGATGAAAGCAGCATACACACACCTTAAGTACGTGGCTCCAGGGTCTCTGTAGCGTCTCTGTGTTGTAACTCACATAGGAGTCAAGCATGAGGCCCCCTGGCGAAAACAGTCCCAGCTGCCTGTTAAGTTGCACCTGTTTTACATTTGGTCTAGAATGGCTGCACTTCTTATTCAGCATAAACACTATTAATGTTTTGTTTTCACAGGAAAGGCTTGACGAATTTTCTAAACAGAAAAATGAAAAGGGTGAGTATTCAGTTAATGCGTACATAAATTTCTTTTTGATATGTAGTATTTTATTAACTGTTTTTTCCCCATGCTTTTAGAGTTGAGACATATTGGAACACAAATTTCAAGTGATTCATATGGAAGCATAGATAAAAGTGAGTATATTGCAACTTTTGTTTTAATGTTGTGTATTGCTCTTAGTGGGTTGTGAGGCTGTGTTTTGCTCCTACATATAATTGTGAAAGTTCCAGGGCTTAGCAGATGTTTCGTTTTAGTAGAAGTCATATATTATTGTGTCTTCATTAGATCCAAATATAATCAGCTTATTATCTTATAAAATAATACAGTGAATAAAAGAGTCAAAAATCAATATTGTTTGGGATAGGAAAACTAGTTGGAGATATAATGTCTGCTTTTTTCAATTAATGAATACAGATTTTTTCTCTGGATTATAATTTATCAAATTAATTTATTAAATTTCCTAGGTACCAAGTATATAAGAAAATGTTAAAGTCAGGCAGGAAAACTGTAGAGTTAAAGCCTTATAGTATATTATATAGTAAAGCCCTATAGTATAGACAGAAAAGTTTAGGGAAGGCCCACAATTGCAAAGAAAAGTGGTGGTCGTGGAAAAAGGGGATGTAATACAAATGTGGACACACACCGCATTACTGAGCACCGCATCTCGTAGGTGAGAAGCATAACTCTAGAAGGTGAGAAATGAGAATTTTCACTTTAATCCTTCCATTTTTTGTGTGGCTCTGCCATTTACTTTCCTTTTTTTGTATTTTCATTTTCCTTTTAAAAATGGAAATATGAATTTGAATTTCTGCTCTATCTCACAGGTTTTTTGTGGGGATGCATTTAAAATGTTTAATTAGTAAATAATGGTATTTCATCTCACTAATGTGTTATTTTTTCTCCAAGTGGAAATTATTAAAAACATTTAAATTGTGTGCAGGTGTATGGTGTCTCTTTTAGAAGTCACATTTACCTTTTTTTCTTTAATTAAAAAAAAAAATTTAGAGTACAAGTTCATGTTTTCCTTGGTGTAAGGCTTTAACAGTTCCCACCTTTCAGCTGCCTGGGCATTGGTTGCTCACCTACCACTATCACTAGATATGATTCCATGTGCTTTTGACTAGATTCTTCATTTCTTGTGTATGGAAAGTGAGACTTTAAGTAATAGTTATTGCTGAGAGAAATAGAAGACGTGACAACATTTGTTTTCCCATTCAGTAGTCAGCGGTTGAATGGAATTATCTTCGTTTTTGGACTGACAGATTTGTTTTACAATTCAGCTATTCCCAAGCCTTACTATTCAAAGCAGAACCCTTCTGTCCTCTTTCTGTAGTTGCTCTCTATCCCTACATTCTGTTGTATTTTTTTCAAATGACTTATTACTATCTCAAGCAAAATTGTTTTATGTTTTGTTTCTATCTACCCTCTTAATCAGGGCAGGGATATGTCTGTTGTATATTTTACTTTTCCCAAATACGTAAAGTTTTTGGCAATCTGCTGGTTAGTTAGCTGTGGACCTTGATGGGTTTATCCTTACTTCTTAAGTGTATTGTTAACACTAATACTTGACTTACGGAAAAGATTTGCAAAGTAAGCACCAGAGTATTAGGTTGACTTCACTTTACAAAAAAAGGCTGTCTGAGTGCCACTTTGCCTTTCTTTTCTTTCAAATTCCAACAAAAATTTTCGAGCAGAAAAAAAAAAACAAAAACAGCAGCAACTCCTGGATAGTTACAAAGATTACCATCAGTAGAAGAAATGAGGAAGATGCACAGCAGATAGTATCAATTGGTGATGAAACCCGCAATTGCAGAGAAAATAGCAGCTCTCACAAAGTAAGTTTTCATTACAGAAGCTGCGAGTTTCCCCAAATCAGAGATGGCAGGGAGTGGGAGAAGGAGCAGGACATTAGCATTTTGCCAGGTAATTGATTAAAGGGTGAAAGGAATGCCAATCTTCTGGTTTCAAAAACTGTTTCTGGCCTTTGCTCATAAACTGTGGCCCCAGTTTCGTTTTCTAAAGTTTTAGCTATGACATTGGAGCTCCTCAGAGTGGGCGTGGATATCAGAAAATTGGGTAATTATGGCCACTTGAAGGGCTAGCCCCTCCTGTTCCCAGAAAACAAGATGTTTATATACTCCATGTAAACCCTCACAACTGCATCCACTTTCCACTGCTTCCCCTGTAAGGCAGGGTCCCACAGATTTATGAAATGAGAATCTACATTTACTGCTAAAGGAATAGCACTAAAAATGTAGGCTGAAGAAATATACTTTGTCTACCAAAGATGTTCTGCCTAAACTCTCATCTAAAACTTAGAGAAAAAGCAGTGAGAAAAAAGAGAAAAGCAACAGACGCAAGAAGACTGAGAGAAACAGTTTTTAATTATGAATGAGAAGGAAATGCTGAAAACTGATTACATTTCCTTTAGAGAAAATCTAAGAACATGTCCATAGCCTGCTGCTATGAAATTGAACCAGCTGGGGATCTTGAAAATTAAAAATCCAATTGCATAAATAAAATAAACCCAGTAGAAAGGTGGAAATACTGGATGAACAAATAAAAGATCAATTAAGTTGATCCTAGAGACTGAATCCTAGGCGGTTGAGAACATCATACAAAGGGACAAAGAAATTAAAGATATTAGAGAAAATAACAAGATTTCGAGGATAGAGCCAGATGTTTCAATATGCATCTCCCAGGACTTCTCAGAGGGGAGAACAGAAACATAAGGAGAGAAGGTGATCAAGAGATGACAGAAGGGAACTTTCCTGAGCAGAGAACACATGGAATATTCATATTCATAGGGGCCACCAAGTGTTGAGTGTGATTTTTGTGTACAGTCTCCATCTCTGACACCTTCGTAGGAAATATATCTAAAATCAAATGAAACAGACTGAATATTAGAGGGATGGATAAAAATATTCCAAGCAATGCTGACATTAAAGCAGTCATGTAAGGTAAAAAATAATAAAAGCTTAGAAATGAATTTACATGATTGAAATGTTGATTAAAAGTATAGTTTGCCAAGAAGATACTGCTAGTATGTACCTAAGAGTGTGAAACGATGTCAAGCAATACTCTTGGAAATCTAGGGGGACTGGCCAAATTTATTTTCGTCGTGAGAGACTTCACAATGTGTTTTAGAAAGAGAGAGCAAAAGCAGACAAGGGATGGAATTGGAATCACAGTTCCAAATGGATAATTTATATACAACTCTTTGTAAACCACACACCTGGAGTTTGTTAAAATACTTTTCAAACATATAAAAGTTGACTAGTAAGTGAACAATAAAAAATACCTACAATTTAATATGAGCTTTTAATAAAAATCCCCCTCCCTCTGCAAAAACAAAACCTGCAAAACTTACCTAATAACTAAACTCACATAAGACACACAAAAAACGTCTCTTTGGTAACAGAGAAGATAAGAACTGAAATACTAAACTGTTTTGAAAGTAAACAGTAGGGCAATATTTATTAAAATCTTTAAGATATAGCCAATTCCTTCACTATTCAAAGGAATATGTTAAGGCCTTACGTGATACATTGTCACTTTACAAAATAAATACGGAGAATGAAGTGTTTAACTGAAGGAAAAAATTGATGAAAATGCAAACTTAAGTTAATGAAATAGGAAACAAAGCAATTGATTTAGGACAATTAAATCTGATAGCTGGTTCTTTGTAATGCTGGTGGAACCAACAACTCTTTGGTAAACTTTGATTAAACAAACAAACAAAAGAAGGAAAAACAGCACCAGGATTGAGAAACAGGTAAAACTACAGTCGAGAAATTTCGTAATTCACAAGTTCATATTCAGATGTGAAAATGTAAGTAGAATGGTCCATTTTCAAGGAAAACATGCTCAAATTGACTCAGAACAATTGCTGCAAACCTGAACAAAAAATAGGAAGAAATTTTTAACAATAGTTAAAGATCTAACACCATAATAAATCCAGATAATTTATAGGTGAGCTTTGTAAACGTTCAGTGAAAAACTAGTGTCTCTATTAAGTTTTTTGTTTCAGAACTTAGAAAATAAGGAATGTTTCCATTTTATTCTCTTAGGCTAGCATAATGCTGTACCAAAATCAAATAGCATGTACACATGTTCTCAAGATTCAGGACTCTTGTGTTGTTAATATAGCTGCAAAAATACTAAATAAAATTTTAAGAAATTAAATCCACAAATAATTTAAGAGTACAGACAAATAATGCTTGAAGATTTATCTCAAGAATACTACAGCTGGGTCAGAGAATGTTGTGATCATCTCAATTCAGCACTTAGTCCGAATTTCAAAAAATTGATGAGGTAATAGAAAAAAATTTTAACTTGAGAAAGGTGAAACATTCAAAGTATAGTTATTACTGTCAAAAACAAGGCAAGCATGCTTTTTGTTTGTTCCATTTTTTTTTTTTTTTGTACTGGAGGCCTGAACCAGTGCAACAGAATAAATGCGGAAGAGTAGGATCTGTGAATACTAATAAAGAAAAGTTGAAATTGTCATTATTTCAGGTGATACTACTAATGTAGAGAATTTAAAAGACTCAGCTAAAGTTGAAATTAGAAGTAATAGAGCTTGGTAAAGTGCTGGCATATACAATGAACATATACATTGTACCGTTATTAACCTGTTAGAAAAGGAATGGAATAAGAACAACCCATTCTGAAGTGGCACCTGAACCAGCAGATGTCTAAGAAAAGACCTGAAAGCAGTATACGGTGTTTCTGAGGAAAACTGAAACATTCCTTAAAAGCGTTAAGGAAGACCTGAGTACATAAACATGTTTCTGGATGAGAAGGTTCAAAGCATAAAGATGTAAAATTTCCCTAAATGTATTTATAAATATACAGAAATATTCAAAGTCCCATAAAGGTTTTCTGTGGAAGAGGACAAGCAGATGGTTTATAGGGAAAAGTGTATGTTCAGAATAATACAATTTTTCAACAGGAAAAAACTGAATAAGGATTATGCTCTAACAGATATTCAATAACCTACCCTGATTAAAGAAGTGTGGTATGGATACAGAAAATGACAAAGCAATGAAGTAGAAAATAAATTTCATAAATAAACATGTAAGTCCTTAAATATTCATACATGCCTTAGAGTTTGATAAAGGAAGAATTTTAAAGGATTAGGGAAAGTTGTGCAATTCACTTTAAGGAGGTGTTATCTTCACAACTAAGTATGAAGTTAACGCTGAAGATTTTTTTTCTGCTTTGTTGGGAATAGAGTGCTTTTATTTATTTATTTTTTTGGGTCAGATTAGCAGTAATGAATGCTCAGTTACAAAGGCATAGCTCTGGGTGATAGCCTCCATAAGAATGGAAAAGTAACTTTTTTTCTTTTTTTTTAAGGTTCCTTGTTTGCTGCTTTGGGTATACGTAATAAGCAGGGATCCTGGTCAGGTCATTTAAGCAAAGGGGATTACAGTATTTGGAAGCAGGCTTTTGGGTAGGTTATATCACAATGTAGATAAGCTACTCGATCACAGAATTTTGGAACTGAAAAATGGATATGGCTCACACACAGTGGCAATCAGAAGGTTGTTTTGGCTCAGGAGAGTTGGCAGTGTCCAGCCTTTCACACTTACCTGTGAACTGTCCTCCACAGTTGTCCTGTCCCGTTTCTGTGGACTTCAGTTTTTGGAGCAGTGCAGTCTGCCAGCTTAAGTAGAGCTCATCTCTTACAAAATCTGTGATTCCCTGAGACATTTGGGTTTTTAAAGTTTGATCTTTTAAGCTTCTCTTGAACTAGATTAAAGATTTCACTAATATCAGTAAATGCTTAAAGTTAATTAAAAAACTTGAGTTCAAGGAAACGCTAATAAAACTTTTGAGATGGCCTGAAAGTTGTATACATATACTTAAGCTACTTTTAGTTGAATTTTAATTCGTATGGGTTGTCTTTTTGTGCACATTTCACCACAAGCTATTCATAGTTATATTTTCATAAATGCTTTTTGCTTTAGAAGGTTTTGAAATTTGTGTTAATGTAGAAAAGCTTTAAAACCATAGTATAATATTCTTAATGTTACATTTATTTCATTAGGGCTGTCTTAGTTACAGCATCCCTTGGCCTTTCAATTTGAATTACTGGTTCTTAACTATTTTAGGAATTTACATCTCTTTGAAAATGTGTAAAAATTCCAAAGGTTTTACTTTCCTTATAAAAGTATGTGCTTCTCTGTCTGCTCGTGTGTGTGATGATCGGTTCCTATCCATATGTTCATATGCACACATTCCCGTACCGTCTCCCCTCAAGTCCATTGATGGATTATCTGTAATCCCTGAACTCCCCAGGTTAATTACAGCATGGTTAAGTCTAACCTCTTATAACTGAGGGATGCTTCTCTACTCCTTGTAAAATACATAGAGCCCAGATCCCTTATCAGTTATTAACTGTGCTTCCTTCCCCCATCTCAAAGCACTCTCTGGTGAAGATATGTGGGCCAAAGATTCATTTGTCCCATGCATATATAAAGAGGTAATAAAAGCCTTTAGCAGCAAGTACACATGGTCTTTTGAATCCCCTGCCTCTGCCACCAAATTTTTTTTAGAAAAAGCAAACAAATGTACCTTCAGCCTTCAATTTTTAGCTAAAGTATTGCAGACCTTTTTATCAATAACTGACTGTATTATGTGCAATGGTTGAGTTTGGGGAAGATGTTTATCTAATTTTCTAAGTCCCTAATAAACCCTGATTTCACAGAAGTATGTTTTGGCCTTGTGTACAGTGAGCCAAATGACGTGACTTTAATGCTTTACTCTGTTTCACAGGAAAAGTAAAACTGCTTCTGAAGGAACTCTGGCTCTGTGTAAACACAACACACAGACTACCTGGTGAAGGCAGCAGATGTGTCCCAGGTGAGAGAGAAGCTTACAGAAACGGATTTCATATGTGAAAGTAGAGAGGTTAACCATAGGCATAGCAGCCGTTAGTTTTTAATAGCTCCTGATTCTAACATTGAAAGAATGAAGTAAACTAGAATGAGTACTTTTAATTATACAAAACTCGTTTCCCTTCAGTGTGAATGTTAATCCCAGTAAATACGTTTAGCTTTCATCAGAGAACCTTCAAAAAAAACGAGAAGGTCAAGTAGCAGAGGCATACCTGGCAGGTGGAGAGGGGATACTTGAAGGATGCAGTTTCTTCTGAATCATTTCATGAATTTGATCAATCTGTGAGCACTTTAGCTTCGTTTATTTTTAGTGTAATTTATCAGTTCCTTTGGTTGAACATCTTGACTCTCAGAGTATCATGGGGGCATTCTAGCACATTCCCAGTTACAGTCGATTTAGCTATCCTGAGTAGAAGGGGAGAAGATAGCTGTCTTGTATAAGATTAAAGTGCTTCTTATTTAACTTTTTGTCATTTTACTAATTTCTTATGATTAGCTGCTGTAAATTCACAGGTCATTGAGGTTCTAAATCTATGGAAACCTCCACCTTATTTTCCTCTCAGGCTTCTAAAGACAGTTTCCTTGGAAAAAATGTTAAGGGACAAGTTACTGATTCTTATATGGTAGATTCAGAACTTGTCGAGTGTACGGAGGCATATTTGATGGGGTTTCTTTAGATGTTTCCCTCGGTTCACCTGCCAGGTACCCATTGGTGTTAACCACATGGTGCCCTCAACTCTTAAATTGGTCACCTCAGTTTATAATTTATCAATTCATCTGTTTAGGCAGAAGCAACCGGGGGATGCTTTTTGGCCTTCTATATCAATTAGCATTCTATTTTAAGCATTTGATTTTATGTTGTCAAGCTGTTATTAAAAGAGCTGTTCTTCATTTCATAATCTAATGTTTGTACTTAAAAATATGCTTTTGAGGGGTAAATATATTACGTTAATTTTTCCAAAGTAGAAGGGAAAACATGGTATCTTTGGAATCTTATTATACCATAAGACATATTCTTTTGTTTTAACTTTTTATTTTCATATGAGGATGGTTATAAAAATAGTTCAGAGAATCCCCATGGATCCCTTAGCAGATTGCAGGATTTTTGACATTTTCAGTTACCAATGATCAAAACCAGGACATTTGGTACAACCCTATTAACTAAACTGTGAATTCCACAGTTTTCCCCAGGTATCCTCCTTTCCTTCCAGGATGCAGTACAGGAACCCACGTTGCCTTTAGTAGTCATCTTGCTTTCTCCTCCTCCAGTCCAAAAGTTCCTGTTTTTTGTTTTTTTTTTATCTCTCATGTCTTTTACACTTTGGGAGAATATTATTTTGTAGAATAATTTTGTAGAAAGCCCATTGTTTTGGCTTATCTGATGTTTTCTCATATCAGATTGAGGTTGTGTATTTGTGGCAAGAACGTCACAGTGGTGATGTTTCTCTTTGCTCAGGGAGTTGTTCTAGGCATAGGTGATGTGGATATGTATTATCGCTGGGCTCTAACCTTGATCACTTGGGTAAGGTGGTATCTGCAAGTTTTTATGTTGTAAAGTTACTCTTTTTTTCCTAATGAATCAACTTGAGAAAGATTCTTTAATGTTGTGCAAATATTCTGTTTCTTTCCAGTTGTCACCTGCTGATTTTAGCCTACAGCAGTGGATCTTGCCTGCTATAATTACTGCTTTAGTGTTTGCCAAATAGTGATTTTTTATTTGTCTCATTTCATCTGCATTCATTAATTGGAATTCTTACGTAAGGAAGAGCTGTTCCTTATCTACCGTTTATTACTTGTTTACATCAGTATAGTCTCATAGATATTTATTGTATTCGTAAATAATAATTCATTGCTATCCTTTTAGCTTTGGTGGGAGCTTCTTCAGATTGGCTCTGGGCCCTTCATAAATACTCCATTTTTTTTGAGTTGTTTACTTCTGGTACCGCAAGATGTTTCCATCTCTGCTTGGATTTTCCCTTCCCAGCTGTATAATCAACCGCTTACCCAAGGAGCCCTGGATCCTCTATAAAACTTACTTTTAAAGCTGGCAAATATAATAAATGGTTATGGAATCAAATGTTTTTGTTAATAATTAGTACACCTGAAGTTCACCAAAATCAAGACGAGGATTAGGTTTTTATAGGAACTTTTCTGTTGCATTATCATACTGAGTATTCATAGACCTCATCAGATCTTTCAGTTAGAGAGCATTGTACAGATTTGGCCATGGGTAGGCTTGATATTAGTTGATTTCAAATCACTTTTTGGACAGAAAATAGTGTTCTGTATCAACCTATAGGCACAAAGTTGTTTCTCTGCCAGATTCTGCTGTTTGTATGAGAGGATTCACCCAGAGACCGAGTGAGCCAGCAAGGCCCGTTTTCATGGCTGTGGATGCCTTTCCAGCTGTGTCATCCATCCACCCACCGGTCCGTCTCACCTGTCTGTCTCACTTTTCTTACTGCAAGGCTAGCATACTTGTATGAAATGTATTGATTTTCTAGGATAATGTTTAGAAAGCGATTGGTTGCCTTTTAAAAAACGTTTCTGCTTACTTGAACTTAATATTTCAAGCATTTTGAACTGTTGTAATAAGGTTTCTTTTTTTTTTTTTTTTTAAGTTTTCTTGATATTGTAAATACCTGATACCTCCTTTTGTTCCCCCACACAGAAAAACCTGCCAAAGCAATCACCAGCTCCAGAGTGCCTGGGGAAGATGGTACGCTACCTCCAACACAAGGCAGCCCTCTCAGGACCTCAAGTGTGCAGACATGCCTCACAAAACTGTCCATGGAGATAAAGGAGGACTTTTTATGTCAAAATGTGGAAAAACAGAGCTCCAGTGGAACAAATTGTAGTTCTGACCATGTTTTTAATGAGAATGGAAATCTTGAGGTTTTAGTACAAAGTCATCATGACGGTGGCAGCACTGAATTTGTTGATCATGATCATTTTTTTGATGAAGATCTTCAAGCTGCAATTGACTTCTTCAAACTTCCCCCTCCTCTTCTGTCGCCAGTGCCCTCGCCCCCTCCGATGTCATCACCACACCTGGGTTCCTTACCTTCTTCATTTGCACCTGTGAGTTTTGCTCTCTGAATTTGAATTACCAAGTGGGTACATTGTCTATCCTAATATGTCCTTGATGCTCAAAGGATATTAGTGATATTCTTGCACAGATTATTCATTTTAGCCAATTTTGTTAGGGGGTAACATGAGGATTTTAAAAAGCATGCCACTACCCTTGGATCAACATATATGATATGAATTTTTTCACTTTGTATTAGGGTTGCATTTTGGTAGTCTTTATCCACAGCCAAATTACAAGTTTTCTATAGGAAGGCTGTGTCTTAATTGTTTTTATCTCTTGATATGGAATGACTGAATTAAACACATATTTGTATACGTGGAGTTATATAGTGACAGGAAAATCCATGTATATAGCATCCATGCCCCTTAACCTGGTGTAGCCGAGTTCTCTACCTTTATTTGATGAATTCATCATCTTTTGTGTTTGCTGAATGGTTTATAGTAGTTTCTTAGGAAGTTAGTCTTTATGAAGCAGATGTATATGTTTTTGGCTTAAGGAGCAGATATATGTTTTGCTCCTGGAATCAGTTTCTTTCTTTATGAAAACACCATGTGTGCCTGTTACGTTCCAGGGACCAGGCTAGACACTGGGTGTGCAGAGGTGACGAAAGATGCCATTGCCTCTCAGTGGGCTTCATTGTGTGGAGGTGGGAGCAGTAAAGGAGCAAACAGATTCATTGCTGTGTAGAGCCCTGCAGTGGTGGAAAACACGCGGCTTGGGAGGATAAAGAAAAGCAGCTCAGTCCTGAATGGAGGCCAGGGCAGGTTGGGGGACAGGCAGGATTCTTCTGAAGATTTGATCCCCACACTGAGTTTTAAGGCGTGAGTAGGGGTGCTTCAGGTGGAGGAGCTGTTCTCACAAGAATGTAGAAGCAAGGGTGAGCTCTGTGTGTGGTAGATTCATGCAGGTGACACTGGGAAAGGCCATGTGCATCCTCCCAGGGAGTTCCCACTTTATCCTGAAGTGGGGAATCTTTGATGAATCCAAAGACATAGACTGAAAGATAGATTTTTATTTGAAAGTTTCATTTCAATATGAATGAGTAGGGAGTGGGGGGATAGTCAGAAAATAGACAAGACCACAGGCAGGGTAGCGGCTTAATAAGCAGCTCACTTAAAATTTTTTTTTTTTTTTTTTGAGACAGAGTCTCACTCTGTTGCCCAGACTGGAGCACAGTGGCGTGATCTCAGCTCACTGCAAGCTCCGCCTCCCGGGTTCACGCCATTCTCCTGCCTCAGCCTCCTGAGTAGCTGGGACTACAGGCACCTGCCACCACGCCCGGCTAATTTTTTTGCATTTTCAGTAGAGATGGGGTTTCACCGTGTTAGCCAGGATGGTCTCGATCTCCTGACCTTGTGATCTGCCTGCCTCAGCCTCCCAAAGTGCTGGGATTACAGATGTGAGCCACTGCGTCTGGCCACAGCTCACTTAATTCTTGATACCTGAACCTAAGTTGTGGCATTGGTGTTAAAGAGGTGGGAACTGGTTTGAAAAATGTTACGAGGTCAAATGAGCAGCATTTGGTGACATTTTTAATGTGGCAGGGGAGATGGAGGAGTCAAAGATGTTGAAAAATAGCAAATATAAGAAGAGACCCTGTTTGGGAGAATAATGTATAGAATGTTAGGTATGAGGTATGCATGTACACAGGCGAGATACTGGAGGGAGGCTGTGGTGGTGCACAGACGTTCAGGACCTGCCAGCACTTGAGTGCAGCGGAAGTCATGCAGCTCTGATGTCATCCAGTAAGAGTATGGAAGAGGAGAAGATGGAGTCCCAGTCAGGACCCTGGGGAACCATCCCTATGTAAGTGACAAGTAGAAGAAGTGTGAGGAAAGGAGATTGAAAACAAGGGCAGAATAGATGAAAGCCAGGAGATGGTGGTACTCTGGAGTTCAAGAGGAAAGAATTCTTTCAGTAGGAGCAAGTTGATGTCAGCAGCTGTTAATCTTCACCAGTTCACTGTTCTCTAACAGAATAGAGACAAGGTGGTTGATGCCGTCAGTGCACGCCAAGTGGGCCACATGCTCTAGGCAGTTAACTCAGGAGGAGACGAGTTGGGGGTCAGGGAAAGGTTCTGGAGCAGAGGTGGCTGGAGAACAGGCTGGGAGGGAGAAAGCGTTGTAAGGGTAGCACAGGTGTGGTTGATGACATCAGTCAGGCTGTGAGGACATGTTGGGGAGGAGATATGTGGTGGGAGATACCCACAAGACTGCACCCCTCCCCCGCTGCACAAGGCTGTACCGGGCACAAGTCAGACACACCAGAGAGAGAGGAAATAGAGAGTTGTGAAGCCAGAGGCCAGCAACCTGGGTCAGAGCCTTTGTTACTAGATGATGGGGAAGTAACAGTGTGCAAGTAGGAATGTTTGAAAGTTAAGAGAAACATAACCCTGTGTAGAGTGGGGTGTGGCACTTGGAAGCATGTCTGTTATTGGGGGAGGTGTCTCTGTGGGGTGCTGGGCACCCTTAAGGAGAGAGCAGAACAGTGTTGGAACAAAGCTGGAGAACTCCCCACCCACCACAGAGATTCCAGGCCCTAGCCTGCCCCTGCTCAAATGTGATTGTAAAGATTCTTCAGGAAACATGTACTTTTAAAAAATAATGCACTTAATTGATAGTCATGTTAATCTGTTGAATTAGTGTTTGACAAGTATAATTCATATTTTTAAAGGAAACCTACTTTGGAGAGTATACAGATTCCAGCGATAATGACTCAGTCCAGCTTAGAAATTCTGCTGAGTCTGTTTCAGAAGATGATACAACTGAATCACATTATTTTGGCTCATTGAGAAAAAATAAAGGAAGTGGTACAGGGGAGGAAAAGCCCAAATCACACGAAGCTATCCAAGCTCTGAATACATGGGAAGTAAATAAAGTGACAACTGCTGGACTGGAGACTTTCACAGCAACACTGAGAGAATCTTCTGCCACACACTCCTTAGTTGGTGAAAAACACTGGACCACAGCATCTCGATCCATGAGTGATAGAAAAAGAGACATTTTACATGAGACAAAAACACAGATGGAGGTTAGGGAAATAGATAAGTCAGTGCAAACTGAGAAGACCATTCATAAACTCACTCGAGGTCTGTGCGTTGAGAGATTGTCTGCCAGCCCTGCACAAGAGAAGGAAGCTGCCCCTGGGAAGTCTGAGTTGTGTTCTTCTCCTCTTGGCAAAAGGCCATTAAATGAACTCATGGAATCTGAAGGAAAAACCCTATTGTCTAAAATGATAGGATCGCCCAAATCAGAGTTTACTAAGTGGACACGAATTAATGAAATCACTTCTGAACCAGACCGTATCACAGTTTCTGGCCATTTTCACAGACTATCTAGAGAATTGGAAAAGGAAAAAGAAGATACTCAAGGGTTCACTTTAGGAGAATCGCCTGAATCAGAAGATGATGACTCAGGTGATGGCATGGATGTAGCAGGGCTTGACGTTGAAACCAGTTTTTCTTCCTCTTCTACCTTGGTAGCATTGTCTGTTGGCAGTAATCCCCAGTCTTCTTCTGGGTTAGACTGTGGTAATGATACAGATATTACTACTAAAGTATTCTCTACTGAACCGCATCATTCAGAACATAAATTGCAAACTAAAACTTTAAACACATTACATCTGCAGTCTGAGCCACCGGAGTGTTCTGTAGGAGGAAACAACTTGGAGAATAGCTTGTGTGCCTTGAACCCTGAATTGGGAGCATCTAATTTTAATGATCAGAAGAGCAGTGGGATAGAATATACAAAAGTAGTAAAAGGCTTGACCAAAATACATTCACCTCCTCGGTCAGTATTTATGAAAGCAACAAAAGATGGGCAATGTGAAAGTCAAGATCCAAGAATTGAGCTCACACTAAATAAGCCAGATTTCACGTCATTAATAGGTTCTCAGGCTGCCTTGATCAAGAGTGGTTTGGGTTTTGTTAAAAGTACTTCATGGCACCATAGTGATTTATTAAGGAAAGGTAGCGAAGAAAGTCTGAGAGCCAAATCAGAACATGAACAGAAGACTAGCCATCAGTTACAAAAGGCAATGCCATGCCTACAAAGTAGAGGACCAACACCCAAGCCTGATCTTCTTAGAGAAAATAACAATCCTGTAGAATTCAAGACCACTGCATCGGTGTTGCCTAATCAAGTATCAGTTATCACAAAACAGACAAGACCTGAAAAGGTTCAGAGTGCCAAATTGGAACACTTGAGGCTACATAGGGATGAGCCTACTTTAGTAACAGAAAATAGTGGCAACAAAACTGGTATGTCAACTATAGCAAAATGTGATGGGGAAAGAGATGATACAACACAAAACATCATGGAGGTGGCTGCTGTGAAAAGCATTTCACCAGAAGTTTCTGCCTCTAGGAGAAAATTAGATTTTAATTCTCCAGGTGGTTCTTCACCAGTAGAAAATTCTGATTGTTCCACAAATAGCAGATTATCTTTCTCTTCTGAAAACATCCTCATCCAAAACCAAGACATTGTGAGAGAAGCTGCAGTGCAGGGAGATGGGCAGAAGCAAAGGCAGCCTCGGACCACAGATCTGGACTCCAGTGGGACACATGGCAGTGAGGTGCTTCCAGCCACAGAAGTGACCATGTCAGGAGGTTTTTCTGTTGAAGAAACCAGCTGTGGAGACACAGGGAGATCTGGTGGTGAGGCCCTGGCTGTTGCAAATGATTCTACTAGCACACCACAAAATGCTAACGGACTTTGGAAATTGAAATCTATAACTCCCGGTGGTGCTTTGCCTGAGTGTTTTGGTACCACAGACACTACTTTTTCTTCAGCATTTTGCAGAAAACATGGAGAGACACAGGATACCTCCCAAAGTAGCCTGCCTGGTACCTTACATTGTTACACAGGCATTCGAGAGGGGGGAGACGACACTGAGGTAGAGAGTGAGGCATTTAGCTGCAGTGAGGGGAGCGAACAGCAAGATGCTCCTGATGACCCACAGAAAAATTTAGGAGATACAGATGCTGGTGTAGCCGAGGTGAGACCTTCCTTAGAGGTAGGTTATTTGACGTCAGCTCTGCAAGATTTTAACATAAGTACTTTTTCTGAGCTGGATAGACTTTCCACATCAGAGGTTGTGATGTTTCTTGAGAGCTGCCAGTTAGGGGATTATAGTTCAGGGGACTCTGTTTCTGAATGTTCTAGTAAAGGAACCCTAAGTAAAGAAATGAACAAAGAATTAAAGGCAAGTGAAATAGGAGAAAAATACAGAAAGCAACCCTGTGAGGAAGAAACACTTGGAACCTGTGAAGAGTGGATTGAATCAGAGGAAGATGATTATTCGTTAAAAAATACAAGTCAGCTCACTCAGTGTTCTTTGGAAACTCTGTCTGAGGTTCTGACCAAGATTAGGCAAGAACTTCAAACAAATTCTGAAGATTGCAATGGTAAAGATACTGGCAGTTTATTGCTCTTAAATATAAATAACAGCATGACCACTGAGAATTTAAAAGAGAAAAGTCCATTTCGGGAAACGACTGGCTCCTCATCACATGCTTCAGAACCAACCCCACAAGCAGCTGCCTTGGACGCTGAGGGCAGCTCTCCCATCAGCGGTAGGCCTCAGAATGAAAACACTCAGAGCAGACCAGAGGCCAGTTCAGATGCAGGCAGGCAAACCGATGGTGGGGAAGAAGACCTGCCAGAACCTGTGGAGCCATCAGCCTTGTGCTCTGACTCTGTAATGGAGCCATTGATAGAGCAAAGTTCTAACTGTGAGGCCGAAACAACATTTCAGTGTCAGATAGCAACAGTGACCTCAGAAGTTATAAACGTACTTATAAATAAGGATCAGAATCTAGTCATTGAAAAGGGGGACAACTGGACAATCATCAGTGGTGTGGCTGTCCTGCCACATGTGGACCAGGTCGCACTGTGTGACATTCCTGGAGACATCCCTATTTCTCAGGATCAAGGAGAGCTGGAAGCCGGTTGCATCCCAGTGACTTCTGCTGAGAAGTCCCCAGAGGCCAGTCACACTGGCCCTGCATTTCAGGAGGCTCCATGTGGCAATAATCTTTCATGTCCCCAAGAGGATGTTTCAAGCAGTGGTCAGAGCACCAACTTTGATAAGAGTCGTTTGCGAAATAGACCCGTTAAACCTAGTATATGGATTAGTTCTCAAATCTATGATCAAAACTTCGAGACTCAGATTGTTGCATCTGATCACACATATTATAACTCAAAACTAGAGCCATCTGGCAAAAATAAGAATCGATCAAAGATTTCAAACAAAGATCAGTCAAACAAACCAGTAAAAACTTCAGCGTCGAGCAGAGGTGAAACTCATCAGAGTGAAGTTGCTCAGTCATTTTCAGGGGAAAAAGCTAATACAAAAACTCAAAGAAGCCAAACTCAGACCATTTTAGCAAATGCTGATACATCCACTCCTACAGATTGTTCTCCTGACACACTGAGTAAAATACGGCAAGAGGTGGGGCCTCCTTTGCCGCCTCTGCTTGCTCCTCTGATAGCTACACCTCCAAGGACTTCACAGCCACTCTCTCCACTGATATCGAGTTCTAGTCCTTCCTCACCAACCTCTCCTGTCGGCCAGATTTCTCCCTTATGTGAAACCCCAGTGCCTCCTGTCATGTCTCCGTGGCCAGAGGACCCCAGACGTGCCTCTCCTCCAGATCCTTCTCCATCTCCATCTGCAGTTTCAGCCAGTGAGAGGGTAGTGCCGTCTCCTCTGCAGTTCTGTGCGGCCACACCAAAGCACGCACTTCCTGTGCCTGGCCGACTGCCACCCTGTGCATCTGGCCATGCCGCTGTGGGAGGGCCTCAGGAGAATTCTGTGAAAATCCTTGACACCATGTACCCAGAGTTATCTGCCAGGGCCCGGACCCTCAACATCCTCAAAGGGAATATTCAACTCACACGAGGTCCACCTGCTGACTGTAAGAATTTACCGGGACCTGCCAGTGCTATGATAGGATTCAAAACGATCACTTCAGCAGCAACTGCTTTTGTCAAAACTGGGAGCAGCTCTGGTGGTGACTGTAACGAAGACAAGTCAAGAGATTTGGGGACTCAGCAGGATTCAAGCGGGAAAAGAACACTGTCAACGTCTACACTGAGAAGTGCTAAGAGACTGCGCCTAGACACTGGGTCCCCAGAACCAGAAACCAGGGGAGTCACTGCAGAAGGAATCCACAAGAACCTCCCAAGGAGCCTCCCTCCAGCTGAAGTTGCAACAACAGATGAGGAAAGAAGTTGTTCTAGTCCAGCCATCAGTGCAGTTTCACAGTTGCCTTTAAGCCCAAAAGAAACTGTGGAGTCCCATGATAAAGCCATAGCTAATGCCCTGAAGAAAATTGCAGAGTTTTCTTTTGATCTGTTACCTGTCATTCGTAGTCATGTATATGTGGGAAATATCTCCAAAAAGCCCGTAATGAGAGATCAAGAGAAAGAAGTTGTTTATGAATTTAGCACAACAAAAAAGGTATGTGGCTGCTCTTTTCTAAGTGCATTAGGGATTACATGTCCTCAAAGACAGATGCTGTTTACTGTCAGCAAAATGTGTAGATGACCATGAACAAAAGTTTTACTTCAAGGATGAGAGTTATCCATGTAAACATTACGACTATATTTCTAGCCAGCATTTTACAGATTTAAAATACGATAAGACGCTGGAGATTTGGTCATTTCTATTCATTAAATTGCTTAAAATTTTTTTAAAGTGTCTGTCAGGACTAAAATTACATATATCCACTTGATCCTGGCATGTTTAGAGGCTTAAAATTATTTTCTTCAAAGCTTTAAATTATCACATAATTTTTCTTTTCCTTGAGTTTTTGTTACAAATCAAACAGGAGCAAATGCTTGGTGTCAAGAGAGGGAAAAAAGGGATGGTTTAAATTTAAATACGTAGTTTATTAGGACTTTTATAGTTCTATATTTTCTAAATATCCACTGGTACCTTGCTTGGATGACTTCTAGTGCTAGACAGATCACACTTAGTGCTTATCTGCATATACTTGGAGTCATTTTGGCATAAACATTTATTTTTTTAGATTGCTTACTTGCAGAAAGCATAAGGAGTTCCATAAGTCACTTTGAAAGGAAATGAATGCATATATCAAATTATCATGTAATGCTCCTCTTAGGACGAAAAGTGTTACTTAGTATTTTAAATTTAAACAGTATATAGAGTAAATTAGAGTTTAGAAAACAAGAATGAGAGTAGAATTATATACTGTATTTCATACACTCACATACGCAGATTACATAAGGCAAAACCCAAGAAATTATGATTATTTGACTAGTGGTAGTGACAGTATGTAGCTAGGTCTTTTGAGACTTGCATTCTGGCATCTGCAGCATTTACCAACCGTAGGAAACAGACAGGTGTGGGGATTTCTTCAATGCCCCCGACCTCGATTCTCATGATTTACCATGCTAGGTAAGTTCTTACCAGTTACTACTGTGCTCTACCTTCTGATAGCGCAAGTTTTATTTTTTTCAATAGATACCTAAGTTTTGTAACTTTTAGATAATCTTTGATAGGCTAAAGATAAATATGAGTGTACATTGCCTTTTTAATTTTTTTTTCAATCCAGCATTTAGCAGAGTGCTTGCTTCACTCTATTCTCTCAGAACTAAAAATTCAGAAGATATCTATGGACCACAATTACATTCACGCCCTCTGCAGGGTGTATGTGGGTATTTGTCGGCAACTTGGAGACTTGGAAAGAGCTCGTTTGTTTTGCTACAGCCTACTTAAAGAAGGTATGCTTAGATTGTGACAATTTTGTATTGAAAATATACGATTGCCTTTTTCCCTTAAACTGGAGTCTAAATTTTCAGCTCTGATTAGTGTGTGTCTTTTAAAATAATGTTATGTTTTGTCCATTGAATAGCTTTAGCTATACCCAGCTGCACCTGGTCTTTAGTAGGGCTTACTTGTATCAGCACTATATTTCCACTTGTAAATAAATGAGTATCTCTCATTACTGTGTATTTGTTCTGTGCTCTGTGCAGCTGCTTTAGAATTAGATATAGTTGCCTTAAAATATGGGATACTTTAAGTGACAAGCCAAACTGCTGTACCACTAGGTGGAAAGGGCAGCAACTTTAAGATGGAATTGTAAGCTGATGAAAAGAAGTAGATGAGAGAAAGCTGAAAGGAGATGGTGACATGAGGGTTGTCCTTTGATTCTCTTTTCTCTTTACTATTTCTTCTATCCCTACTAGTGGATGAGACTGGGAATCATTCTTTGCTGTATCAAATTATCAGTATTTTTAAATCATATGATATACAAATGAAACCTAGTATCATATCCGTTTTATCTCAGTGGTAAACGTTTACCATCTTTGACTAACATGTTTATGGGGCTTATAAATCAGGATAATTGAGTATATCCATCACTTTTTACTGTTGTGAACGAAGCTGCTAAGTGTTTCATTTGCCCACTTCATTTCTTTGTTTACTCTTTCAGTCATTCATTCAACAGATCATTATGGAGTGAATGTTAGGATTTCTGTGATGATTAAAATCAGATGGAGGTACACTTGTCCAGTGGGACTGACAGCCCATAGTCACATCACAAACACACACATGAAGTTCAGCAGTTGGCGGGTGGTGGGACGGAACGGGTGTGGGCTCGGCCAAGACCACGATGGATTTCTTCTTCTTCCTCAACCACAGCAAGCCCATTCTTAGCTCAAGCTTTTGTGCTGACAGCTTTCTTGCTCTGTTTCCCTCAACTCTTGTGTTTCACTCCATTAATTTCGCATACCTTCCTAGTCATCCTGGATCTCTTATTTTTCTTTATTTGCCTTCATGGCACTTACCACTTCTTAAAGACTAAATATTTTGTTTGCTGTCTCTCTGCTCCTCTAGCTTGTATACTCTGTAAGGAGAGAATTTATTTGTCTTGTTTCTACTCTGAAGTGTCACCAGATAAACATAGGATTCAAAAATTAACAGATCAGGTTTAGTGCAGTGAGTTTGTGCTTTGAGCTATCTATTCTTAGATGTGTCAATGATAGATAAAGCAGAACAAGAAAACTAAAAAGATGTGATTGTACAGCAAACAGGATAAAAATCTTTACTTTGGAAGGCTGTTTGACAGTTTCTTATGAAATTAAAACATTCATTTATCCTATGGCTCAGAAATTCCACTCAGGCACTTATGCAGCAGAAACACAGAGTTAGATCATGACATCATTACATAAACTAGCACACAGATGTAACATCTTGACTCATAGGAGCCCATAACTGGAAACAAATGTCCATCAGCCAGTGAATGGAAAACATTTTGATATATCAAGCAGTTAAATACTACTTGGCTATACAAAGAAATAGACTACCAATGTGTGCAACAACACGGATGAATGTCGAAAACAACATGCTGAGTAGGGAAGCCAGACAGAAGAAAGTACCTACTTCACAAATCCATTAATAAATATTTGAGAAAAGGCAAACTAATGTATAGTGACAATAGATCAGGGCTTCTCTGTATCTGGGGTGAGGTAATTCACTGCAGAGCACGAGAGCGAGAGAAGTTTTGGAATGATGATATTGACTGTTGTGGTGGTGGTTTCGTGGATTTAATCATTTGTCCAAATTCATTGAACTTTATACTTTAAAAGAGTGTATTTTATTGTCTGTAGACTACACTTCAATTAATTTTTAAAAAAGAGACAAAGTCAGAGTGTAGGAGAAAGTATTTACAACAAAAGAATTGTCATCTAGAATTTATTTTAAAAAATTCTTCAAATCAGAAGCTTTATGTGTTCAATGAGTAAATGTAATGCATAAAAACCTATGTAATGTAATGTAAAACCTATGTAATGCATAAAAATTGGCTGTAATGACACATACCAAATGGGAGAATTCTGAGACCAAGGAAGTTGGAGAACGGATTTTGGAAATGACTGTGACTGGAGTCTCATCTGGGCTCCCCATTTACAGCTTCCTCCATTGCAGGATGCCTGCAAGGCACCAGTGAAATTAATACAATTTGTTCTTAATTTGCAATTTATTCACTTGATCATACATTAAAGATTTATTGTATTATTTTATTTCTCATAGATTTTCCGGAGTCTGAAAAATTAACTTTGTTTATTGCAAACATGTGGCATGATATATTTCTCTCTCAATCGGTGATTAATAAAGCAATGCAGTTAGTTGCCAGGCAACGTGCTAAAGGAGAGGTTCTGAACTGCTTGAGAGCTTTTCTTAATTGGGAAAAGGTGAGCTTTATTTCTATTTCTTACAGTACCTTACTTTTAGATACTATGTAAATGTTATTATTTTGTTGTGTATTTAGTTTTCTATTAGTTCATAGGCATTTTCTTCTTTCTAGATCTTTTAAAATTTAATCAGTTTAGCCTGAGCTTATCCATTTTGTTCATTAAGTATGCATGAGACATTGAAGGAAGAATAGTAGACCAAAGGATTGTGTTGATTAACAGTTTGTTTTATACACTAATTTATGACTGATGAAACCCACACATAGGTATATATGTTTAAAAGTCTCAGAGAAGCTACAAAATTATTTGGCTCTTCAATAGATACTTAGGTAAAAATATATATATTTCAGTTTTTTCCTATTAGGATTTTTAAAATCTAATATGCTTTATTTTTCTTTCCAGTTGATAGAATTTGTTTTTATGCTAACTACTTTGTTCCCGTGTTATCTTTTATTATTATTTTTAGTTATTGATAAGTTAAAGTAAGTGTCTAGATGGGTGTTCTTTCATCATTTTATTTCATTCATTCATTTTATCTAATGAGAGTCTAACTACCAGTAGCAAACTTCAAGAAGAGGTACTGAAGCCAGTGATACTGATTTTTAAATTTTATTTTCTATTTTTAATGAGCATGTATTTCCTTTTCTAAAAACTACCCTTGGCTTATGTGTGGAGCAGAATTTTATATGCTCTTTTGCCTTTTTTTATTATTACTTTTGATGTTAGTATTTGTTAGGCTTTTATTTTTTTATAAAACGTAAAGGAAAGAGCTTTTGGTGGTCAAAAGTTAGGTAAATATTAAAAAGCAAGTTTGTAATGATCTCTTCATCAATCTATCTAGACACAACAGAGTAGATTCATGTGAGGTATTGTCATAAAGTCTAGTTGGTCATTTTGTGTCAGGAGGGACATCCCGACTCCTACCAGTGGATACCAGCAACTACATATATATCTGCTCCAGAGGGCTGCCAGCCTCCAGAGAGTTACCTGCTTTGAGGGTTACTGCCTTCAGAGGGTTACCTGTTCCCAGAGAGTTACCTGCCTTGAGCATTACCTGCCCCAAGAGAGTTAACTGTTCCCAGAGAGTTACCTGTTCACAGAGTTACTTGCCTCCAGAGTATTACCTGCCTCCAGAGAGTTACCCGTTCCCAGAGGGTTACCTGCCTACAGGGGGTTACCTGTTCCTAGAGAGTTACTGTGTCTGGAGAGTTACTTGCCTTTAGAGGGTTACCCACCTTCAGAATGTTATTTGTCCAGCCTGCTCCTGCTGTCACTCGGTCTTTCCGCTTGCACACTAGAGCCCATCTCCTTTCACCTGTTCAGAATTAAGCAGGATATGGTTAAAAAGACATTACTTATGAAGAACATAACATTTTATTAAATGTATTTGCTAAATATTGTATCAAATAAAAATACATAGTCAAAACTTTAAGAAAGGTGAGAAATACTTGGGGAATAAAACCCCATTATATTACAGGATTTCCAAATACTCGCTTACAGAATTAAACATTTGGTAAACAAGAATGAGGACATAGTACAGTTCATTAATTTAAAAAGTAAACGTGTATGAAGAATATGTATTTTTTATATATCTATGACACATTTGCACAAATGAATGATGAATTGGCCACATGAAAACATTAATTTCTAAAAGCAAAGATTTCACACCCAAAATTCTCTGGTAATAATTCAGTAAAATTTAACAGAAAAAAAATTCAAAATATTTACATTTACTTTGAAATTGAGATATACATTCTTAGACAATCTGGGAACAAATAAAATATGAAAAGTAAAATCACAGTCTTAAAAGTCAATGAAAAGGTAAACTCAGAATCAAAGATCTCTAGCTTTTTTGGAAAACATGTACTCATTAAAGTATCTTAAATGTCTTAGTTGTTTAGCAGAAAATAAATGAAGTTAACTGCTACTCATCTTCAACATTAGAAATATGACAAGGGAACCAGAGAAAAAGAATAAATTTTAAGAGATAATAGTAATGAAGTGGAAAAGAAACAGAAACACATAGAAGACAAAAATACTACCTTTAAAAAATGCCAGCAACATAGATAGCTGACAGTGCAGATCAGCAAAAACAGAGAAAAGCAAAAATAGTGAAGATTTGAAATGGGAAAGTAGACATATAGGATACAGAATGAGAAGACTACTACCTGCAGTCCTATAGCAGCAGATTTGGAAACAGGGTGATTTCCTGGCAAAATAAAAATGATGAATATTGGCTTTGGGGTAGAAAACTTGAAAAGACTGGTTGAAAAGATGATTAAAACTTTTCTATACAAAGACATGTATAGATTCTACCTGAGTTTTAATCTAATCTTTAAAGAACCAAGTAACTGTAATCTATTTTAAGCATGAGGAAAAATTGAAAGCCTCTGTTCATTTCTAATAATAAAACCCAATTTAAAATGCTATAAGAAAGAGAAAAAAGCCAGTTTTTAGTGAGTCACTTAGATGTAAAAAGTGTCACTAAACAGCAGATTTCAGTAGTGTATTCAAAGAATAATACTTTATAACTAAATAGAGTTTATCCTGATAAAACAAGGAGAATTCAGAATCAGAAAATCAATACATTACTAAATTAAAGAAGAAACCCCCATGGGATTATTCCTAGACTAGGAAATAGAAGGAAACTTATTAAATATGATACTGCTAGTTAACAAGAAATCAGTAGTATTATCTTCAGTGTAAAATTTGAAATTATTGCAGCTTTTAAAATCATGAGTTAGGGATTCCTGCTGTAACCATGATGGGAAGTATTTCCCTGGGTTGGGTTCTTCAAGGTGGTTCTTCCTCCAACTTATTCTGGTGGAGTTGATAAAATCTTAAAGGATGCTCTATATGTAGAAGTGACTTCCTGGTTTAAATTACTGCTGAATTTTAAAGTTGTAAATTTATAAACCTTTTAAAAAAGCATTTAAATTCATGAGTCATGTTTCATTTCTAAATCAATTAATTGTTAACAAAGTAAGAATGTGTTTACTTTGGCCATTGATGAATGTTAGTTAACTCATGTATTTAACAGATTAACATTTCCTAAATAATCTTATTTACAAATTTCAGATTATCTTAAAACTTTAAACGTATTCATAAACTTAAGATGTATTCTTCAGAAACACTTAAAGTAGGCCTTCAAATCTAATAAGCATAATCTTCTAAGCACTTAAGCAACTCTTGAATGTAGAACATGAGTTGTAATAAATATTCAATGTTTACAAACAATTACATTCTGTTAAACACGTCTAATTAAAATTATGATTCTAATACCAAATACTTCAATTACAGCCACACCTTAAACATAGGAGATTCTCAGCACTTTATGGAGCGTGTATTGTATACATGCAGATTATCCCATGTTCACAATTACTGCAAAATGTAAAATAGGTACTCAAAAAAGTGAATATATGGATTTGATTTCTTTCATGTCAAAATTTATTTCTGCATCTGCTCAGGTTGTGAAGTCACTGATTTTTCTAAGTGGGAAATATTTACCATACTGGCTGAGTTTTGGTTATCAGGTGTATTACTTTGAACCATGATTTGGCTATGGATTATCTTATAGAAACCTTGAGACTTAGAACCTTTCAGGATATATATGGCTAAGCTACAGGTTCACTTGTTGAGTCCTTCTAGTAATAAAGCAAATTTCCAAGCCCAAGGCTTTTCTTGTATTAAGTATATTGAGTATTATATGTGTATTATTTTTATAATGAAACTCATGCAGTGCTGGTGGAAACGTGAAAAGGCATGACTACTTTGCAAAATTGTTGGGCACCATCTTATAAAGTTAAGCCATTTCTTAGCCAGAGACCCAGGAGTTCCACTCTTAGGTATTTTCAAGAGAAGTGAAATTTACATCCTCACAAAGGCTTGCACATGAATATTCGTAGCAGCATTAACAGTAGTCAAAAGTGAATTGATAAACAGTAATATGTCCATATAATTGGTTATTACTCAGCAGTAAAAAGAAGTTCAAACTACTCTTTCATGCAACACTATGGATAAATATCACAACACATTATACACAGGTGTGAAAAAAGCCAGAAATAAGAATCTATTACTGTCTGATTCAGTTTTATGAATTTCTCGAAAAGGCAGACTGATACTCGATGTCAGAAAAATAATAGAATTTAAATAATTTTTAAAGGTTTATTTTTATAATTATAACTAGCTTTCTAACTTTAATTATCTAATTTGAGTTGATGAAACTGAAACTGTGCTTTCCTATCTGGATTACAGGTAAGCTCTTTTCTACCTGATTGGATCCTGCATCCTGCCTATATTGCTTTTTAATCTGGCTCATCCAACTACCGTTGTGTAATCATTCTGTGACTAAGATAAACATGGTTCCTTAGTCAAACTGTTTTAAAAAGGTATCTCAGATTAAATGATTAGTCATCGAATGCTTATTGTAGTCTTTTAGAGAACTAAGGTAAGATGCATTCTATTTGAAACTCCAGATTTTATTTTATTTCTTTTCATTTGCTAGAATGCCCCGGTAGATGTTGGCTTCATGGTTTCTAAGCTGCTTTTGACCATACAGTTATGTCCAAAAACAGAATTTCAATCTAGTGAAAAATTTGGTGAAGACCTAAGTGATAACACTTGGGAATACATATTTGCCATTGATCTGCTCTGCTGCCATCAGAAATGGATCTGGACGCATGATAACATCATAAGGTTAGTTATTTTACTAATTTAAATAAAGATGTGTTATTGTAAGGTTGAATTGTTGAACACTGAATTATGGCTTGAATCGTTTTTGTCGTTTAAGCGTGTAAGGCAGATGAAACATTTACAAATGACACTGTTTTTATTTTATAAGAGTTAATAAAACTACCCTTAAGATACCTTCATCACGGCCGGGCATGGTGGCGCACTCCTGTAATCCCAGCACTTTGGGAGGCCGAGGTGGGCAGATCACGAGGTCAGGAGATCGAGACCACCCTGGCTAACATGATGAAATCCTGTCTCTACTAAAAATACAAAAAATTAGCTGGGCGTGGTGGCGGACGCCTGTAGTCTCAGTTACTTAGGAGGCTGAGGCAGGAGAATGGTGTGAGCTCGGGAGGCAGAGTTTGCAGTGAGCGGAGATTGTGCCACTGCACTCCAGCCTGGGTGACAGAGTAAGACTTCATCTCAAAAAAAAAAAAAACAAAAAAACTACCTTCATCCCTATCACATTTTCTTGCTTTATTTTTCTATAGTACCTGTCACTAGTTTTTGTGCAATTCTGCTATTATCATCTGTCTCCCCAATAGAAATGACTCTGGAGGGGCGGAGGGTGGCCTTGTTTGGCTTGTGGCGTATCCCTAGCATGCAGAACAGTGCCCACACAAGGGGAGCACCTGGCGAATGTATGTTGAATGAAATTAATTATCATTATCGTAACATACAGATGCTCACAAAACCTAAAGGGAAGAGAAATATTCAGAATTATAAATTAGCAGCTTCTGTCACCTGGGAGAAAATTAAGCTCTCAGACATTCATTGTATGTAGTAAATTAACTTTTCTCTGTGCATCTATAATTCTGGCACTAGCTTTGTACCATCTCTGAGAGAATGGAGAAAACTGTCACTCAAATAATTTTTCTGTAGGTCTTAATTTTCTTGTGGAACCCTGGCTGAGAAAGGCTGGTTTAAGGGAGTTGGTGACATTAAAAAGGATGCATCAAAGGTTTGATAATCCATATCCTTGAGATACTTGAAGCTGTGGAAATTACCTTGTCCATGGATCCATGTGTGTCCAAGGATGTCTGTTACTCTTGTTCATCATCTTGACACTAAGGGAAGATTAGACATCTGAATGTCAAACAGTAAGGAATCAAATCATGGCACTCCTCTATGAGATGATAGCTATATTAAAACACATAGCTATGAATGAATTACTATGTATTGACATGGAAAAGTATTTCCCAGTCTGTTAACTAAATAAGAAAATGACAGAACAGTCTGTCCAGTGCCAGTCTGTATAATGATGTGTCAGGGCCTGCTGTGGGCCTCAGCTTTCTGACTCCTCATGGGAACCCATGAGGCAGGGCCCTGCTGGCCCCAGTTATGCATGAAGAGACCAGGGCCGGTGCCCGTCAAAGATGCTTGGTCCATGATCCCTGCACTCGTGAAGACATCATCAAACATGAGGATCTCCACCTGAGCAACTGCCAACCCTGCTCCCTTCCTCAGCACTGGTGGCTCTCTCCAGGTTGTTTACATCCATAGAGAGTGGGGAGTATCTAGAAGAAAAGCCAGAATTAGAAGAGTAGTAATGATCTGAGACTGAGTTTGGAATGCTTTTAATTATCATTTTTCTTTTGTCTACATTAAAGTTTTCTAGTGATTCTTTAAGAATGCCATGAAAGAAGTAGATAGATTTTTGAAAAAACAGATGACAAAGAGGAATTGGCACTGTTTTCAGTCAGTGGAAAGTTTCTTTTATCCATCTAAAGTGTTATTTGATTACTGAAGTTACAATTTTCCTCTGGCTTAGCTCCTTTTGGTTTACATGCACAGCTTTATTTGTCTGTGATCCTGCCGGGTAACTTGGCTTCTAAAACACAGGGGCTGCTTTTGCACCTGGAGAGTCCAAGTGAAAACTCAGGCTCTACCACTTCATAGTTCTGGGACACTGGGGATGCTGTTCAGCTTCTCTGTCCAAAGCCTTGTTCAGAAGAGTTAGAACAAGATGCAAGCGCTGAATTTGCAGCCACGTTTAAGCTAGCATGGGTACAACTATGCTCTTGGAGAAGATGTGAGCATCCAGTATCTGTTCTCACTTGAACTCACAATGTTAGATCCTCAGCAGTTACCCTCTTTCACTTATTGCTTAAGGATCATTTATAAGATAAATCATTAGTATTATTTGAGTGATGATGAGCATACATCTTTTCATGTTGTTGTTTTATAGTAAGGAGCTGTGGCCTGTGATGGATAAGTGGATAAAATACAGAAAAGGACATGCGAACATTGCGTATACTCCTGATATTATTATAGCCTCAATACTGAGGCTGATTGGTAAGTTGTCTGTTTTATTATTTTTTTTTCTTGTTATTGATATCTTGATGGAAGGGTAGGGGGTAACTGTATAATAATGTATGCTGACTTTGAAAATTTCTGATTTTACAACCATCAGAGTAGATACTTTTGTACTTAAGTCATTCTCCTTTCTCTCTCCTTGTAAATTAGTGTTTTATTCATCTTTTTCAGAGATTAAGATTTTTCATGTTAGTACATTTTAGTTACAATTGAGTTCTTTTTAGATGCTAATACTAATATACATAAAGACTAGGATATATAAGTTGCTATAAATTATACTGTAGTTTCATTTGGTTTCTAAAATAAGGATTGTATTAAGCCATTCTTGCATTGCTATATAAAACTACCTGAGATGGGATGATTTATAAAGAGGTTTCATTGGCTTCCAGTTCTGCAGGCTTTATAGGAAGTAGAATGCTGGCACCTGCTTGGCTTCTGGGGAAGCCTTAGGGAGCTTTCAATCATGGTTGAAGGTGATGGGGGAACAGATACATCACATATGGAAAGCAGGAGCAAGTGAGGGGTAGCGGGGAGGGGTCACACACTTTTAAATGACCAAATCTCCTGTGAACTCAGAGCAACAGCTTGCTCACCACAAGGATGGCCCAAGGCATTCATGAGGGATCCGTGCCCATGATCCAGACACCTCCCACCAGGCCCCACCTCCAGCACTGGGGATTACAATTCAACGTGAGATTTGGGCGGGGACAGATACACAAACTATATGGAGGATATCTTCATACCACCTGCCCCAATTTTTTCATACTTGCTTGTTAAGGGTCACTTAAGTGTATTACAGAAATTAAACGATTGTTTAAAAATATTTTAAATGAGACATGGATCCTTCTTAATTTCATATTTAAAGAGGACCTCAATGGCCATTTGGTTCTGCTTCCTTATTTGCTACAAATCGTTAGTTTTTATTTTTACTTATCTCCTATGAATCTTTATTTTTATTTTCATTTTTACTTATTTTTTTCTTCTGTCTTGTCTTCAACAAGCTGCTGTCCAGGCCCTGCAGAATTATCAGTGATAAGATCTATTAATTAGAAAGATCTCTTAGACACAAAAAACCCTTCAAAAAAATCAATGAATCCAGGAGCTGGGTTTTTGAAAAGATTAACAAAATAGACCACTAGCCAGACTAATAAAGAAGAAAAGAGATAAGAATCAAATAGACACAATAAAAAATGATAAAGGGGTTATCACCACTGATTCCACAGAAATATAAACTGCCATCAGAGAATACTGTAAACACCTCTATGCAAATAAACTAGAAAATCTAGAAGAAATGGATAAGTTCCTGGACACACACACTCTCCCAAGACTAAACCAGAAAGAAGTCAAATCCCTGAATAGACCAATAACAAGTTCTGAAATTGAGGCAGTGATTAACAGCCTACAAACCAAAAAAGCCCAGGACCAGACAGATTCACAGCCAGATTTTACCAGAGGTACAAAGAGGAGCTGGTACCATTCCTTCTGAAACTATTCCAAACAATAGAAAAAGAAGGAATCCTCCCTAACTCATTTTATGGGGCCAGCATCATCCTGATATCAAAACCTGGCAGAGACAAAACAGAAAAAGAAAATTTCAGGCCAACATCTTCAATGAACATCGATGCGAAAATCCTCAATAAAATACTGGCAAACCAAATCCAGCAGCATATCAAAAAGCTTATCCACCACGATCAAGTCAGCTTCACCCCTGGGATGCAAGGCTGGTTCAACATATGCAAATCAATAAGCCTAATCCATCACATAAACAGAACCAGTGACAAAAATCACATGATAATAGATACTGAAAAGGCCTTCAATAAAATTCAACATCCCTTCATGCTAAAAACTCTCAAACTAGGTATTGATGGAACATAACATAATTAGAGCTATTTATGACAAATCTACAGCCAGTATCATACTGAATGGGCAAAAGCTGGAAGCATTCCCTTTGAAAACTGGCACAAGGCAAGGATGCCCTCTCTCACCACTCGTGTTCAACATCGTATTGGAAGTTCTGGCCAGGCCAATCAGGCAAGAGAAAGAAATAAATAGGAAGAGAGGAAGTCAAACTGTCTTTGCAGATGACATGATTGTATATTTAGAAAACCCCATCGTCTCAGCCCAAACACTCCTTAAGCTGATACGCAACTTCAGCAAAGTCTCAGGATACAAAATCAATGTGCAAAAATCACAAGCATTCCTATATATCAATAATAGACAAGCATAGAGCTAAATCATGTGTGAACTCCCATTCATAATTGCTACAAAGAGAATAAAATGCCTAGTAATAAAACTTACAAGGGATGTGAAGGACCTCTTCAAGGAGAACTACAAACCACTGCTCAAGGAAAAAGGACACAAATGGAAAAATATTTCATGCTCATGAATAGGAAGAATCAATATCGTGAAAATAACCATACTGCCCAAAGTAATTAATAGATTCAATGCTATTTCCATCAAGCTACCACTGACTTTCTTTGCAGAATTAGAAAAAACTACTTTAAATTTCATATGGAGCCAGAAAAAAGCCCATATAGCCAACACAGTTGTAAGCAAAAAGAACAAAGCTGGAAGTGTTGCAGTAGACTTCAAACTATACTAAAAGGCTACAGAAACCAAAACAGCATGATACTGGTACCAAAACAGACATATAGACCAATGGAGCAGAACAGAGACCTCAGAAATAACCACACATCTACAGCCATCATCATGATCTTCAACAAACCTGATAAAAACAAGCAACAGGAAAAGGATTCCCTATTTATTAAATGGTGCTGGGAAAACTGGCTAGCCGTATGCACAAAACTGAAATTGGACCCCTTCCTTACACCTTATACAAAAATTAACTCAAGATGGCTTAAAGACTTAAATGTAAAACCCAAAACCATAAAAACCCTAAAAGAAAAACTAGGCAATACCATTCAGGACATAGGCATGGGCAAAGACTTCATGACTAAAACGAAAACGCCAAAAGCAATTGCAACAAAAACCTGAATTGACAAATGGGATCTCATTAAACTAAAGAGCTTCTGCACAGCAAAAGAAACTACCGTCAGAATGAACAAGCATCCTACAGAATGGGAGAAATTTTTTGCAATCTATCCGTCTGACAAAGGTCCAATATCCAGAATCTACAAGGAATGTAAACAAATTTACAGGAAAAAACAACCCTATCAAAAAGTGGGCAAAGGATACGAACAGACACTTCTCAAAAGAAGACATTTATATGGCCAACAAACATGAAAAAAAGCTCATCATTCACTGGTTATTAGAGAAACACAAATCAAAACCACTATGAGGTACCATCTCATGCCAGTTAGGATGGTGATCATTAAAAAGTCAGGAAACAACAGATGCTGGTGAGGCTGTGGAGAAATAGGAATGCTTCTACACTGTTGGTGGGAGGGTAAATTAGTTCAAGCATTGTGGAAGACAGTGTGGTGATTCTCAAGGATCTGGAACCAGAAATACCATTTGACCCAGCAATCTCACACTAGTGGGTATATACCCAAAGAATTATAAATCATTCTACTGTAAAGACTCATGCACACATATGTTTATTGCAGCACTATTTACAATAGCAAAGACTTGGAACCAACCCACATGCCCATCAGTGATAGACTGGATAAAGAAAATGTGGCACATAATATACCATGGAATACTATGTAGCCATAAAAATGAGTTATGTCCTTTGCAGGGACATGGATGAAGCCGGAAGCCATCATTCTCAGCAAACTAACACAAACAGAAAACCAAGCACTGCATGTTCTCACTCATAAGTGGGAGTTGAACAGTGAAAACACGTGGACATGGGAACATCACACACCGGGGCCTGTCGGGGCGTAGGGGGTAAGGGGAGGGAGAGCATTAGGACAAATACCTGTGGGACTTAAAACGTAGATGATGGGTTGATAGGTGCAGCAAACCATCATGGCACATGTATAGCTGTGTAACAAACCTGTACATTCTGCATGTGTATCCCAGAACTTAAAAAAGAAAGCTCTCTTAATTTTGACCTGACTTCTCTATCTGTAGCATGTATTCTTTCCCCCTGGGGAATATAAAACAAGCTTCATCCAATTTCTGCATTATGGCCCTTAGATACTTCGAAGATAATTATGACTTTTAAGTATCTTTGGATTTTTCTTTTTTTCTTTTTTTTTGAGATGGAGTCTGGTTCTGTTGCCCAGGGTGGAATGCAGTGGCGCAATCTCGGCTCACTGCAAGCTCCGCCTCCCGGGTTTGCGCCATTCTCCTGCCTCAGCCTCCCGAGTAGCTGGGACTACAGGCGCCCGCCACCACGCCCGGCTAATTTTTGTATTTTTAGTAGAGATGGGATTTCATCATGTTAGCCAGGATGGTCTCGATCTCCTGACCTCGTGATCCACCCGCCTCGGCTTCCCAAAGTGCTGGGATTACAGGCGTGAGCCACCGCGCCCGGCCGGATTTTTCTTAATTAAAACTCACAGATAGCATCATTCGAAATAAGGTTAGTGTTTGAGAATTGGTTATATAAGTCAGTCTAAAAATAGATCACAGTAGGAAATACCCTATGAATTTTGTTACTGTATCGGCAAATTTGCATTCCTCCTCTGTGTGTACTTTGCATGCAAATATAGCAACATTGCCCTAAGTAAATAAAATGGTTCTAGACAAAAACCTGGTTACAAAGTAGACACCAGATTTAACTGGAAATAACCATTAATACACTTGGAGATAAGTTACCAAACAAGAGGGTAGGAGAACCAAATGATTGCCAAAGACTACGAATTTGGAGGAGATACATCAGAAGATAAGCAGAGGCACAGAAGTGGAAATGAAACTATGCCATGTGGTGTACAGGTTCAAAACTGTTTTGCTGAATTCCTCAGTTCAAGATACCCTCAAGAACAATTTCCATTCTAGCTGTGGAGCACTAGGGAACACAGGAGGGTCAGTGATGGCATTCTCCATAGTTAGGTGACATCCGTGTATCTGGAAATGCTGATTTCAGTAGCAGCTTCTCTTACGAATTCAGGAAAAAATGCTCATGCTTTTGACTCATTCTAAATTGTGAAATCTTTTTGAGAGTTAAAAAAAATTAGAAGAGATGTCTTAAGATGTAAATAAATATGTTATCCTAGATAATCTGTGGAATTTTCAAAACAATATGGTATTTTTTTAAGTCACACTTTAAAATATGGTGTTTTTTTGTTCTTGTTTTACTGGTTGTGTTTCTGTATTGGTTAATCTGGAGAGGAAATAAGAGTGAAGATTGTGTTTTTTGTGGTCAGCAGCCTCATACAACAGCGGAAGCAGCCTCTTTGCGTTTATAGAGGAGGTTCAACTGTACCTGTGATTTATCTTGGTGTCTTCTCCAGTGTGTCTTCTAACTAGTGTTTATCTTCTGGGGTTACCAAATTTGGCTGGCCATCCAAATTGCCAGAGAAGCTTTTTAAAAAACATAGATTCTCAGGCTCCATCTTCCAAGGTTCTGATAGCGTTAGAGTAGTGTCTGCAAAGCTCTGTAGGCATGCTAATGAAATAATGGGTTCGGAAAAGAATGATTGCCATAAATAAAATAGTATACACAGTCATTCACCGCATAACAATGTTTTCATCAGCAGTGGAGCACATACCAGAAGGTGATCTCGGAAGATGATAATACCTTGTTTTCCTGTACCCTTTCTATGTTTAGATACACAAATGCTTACCGAAGTGTTATAGTTGCCTCCAGTATTCGGTATAGGAACATGCTGTACAGATTTGTAGCCTATGAGTAGGCTACACCATATAGCCTAGGTGTGTAGTGTCTACTCCATCTGTGTTTGTGCAAGTGTACTCTAGGATAATGTTTGTCTAAGGACAGAATCTCCTAAAAGATGAATTTCTTAAAATGTGGTCTCCTGGCTAAGCGACCTGTGACTGTACTTTACCTTTCATTTAGATGTCACAAAACTCTTTTAAAGAAAACTATTTAAGATTATATACTTTCAAATATGTACCTTAAAATATGTGAATTAAGAATATGTTAATAGTTTATTTAAAAAGAAGGATGTGTAATTGTAGGGATAAAATATGGCTTGTAATTGTATTCAAATCAAGTCTAGTTTATTCTTTGAATCTAAAATTCTGGCTGTTGAGAGCCAAATAATTTATGACTATTTAATAATATGTATTATTTAGAGTAATATATGCATACTTATACAATTAAGAGTGATATACAATACAATTATATGTTATAGAGAATAAGAATAATGTGTAATTAACATAATATATAATTGACAGTACCATGTACTAAAATGCTTATAAACATATAAAAGCAGTTCAGAGGATGGATAATTAGCGTAATGTTGAAGTAGGATCAAAGTCAGGAAGAATAAGCCCTTCTCAGGTCTGCCGATGAAGTCGTGTGCATGAGCAAGATGGGTGTGGGGAGGCTGGAGCACAGCCTAGCGGGCTGCCACGTGTGCACAGGTGCGCCAGCGCAGGAGAGGAGCAGCAGAACCTGGTCCTGCCTGTCCTTTTCGTGCCGTGGCACTATACGCAGGAGATGGGACTCAGAGCCAGGCCGTTGCTGGGTGACAAGGATAGTAGTGTGGGCTGAGGGCAAGGGGTGAAAGTGAGTGAGGCCTGCTGTTTAGGCCTGGCAGATTTCTCAGAGGTGACATTAACACCTCAACCCCCCAACACACACACACACACACACACACACACACACACACACTCATCTGGATTGGGAGTTTGAATTGTTACTAAGGAGAAACTGTTAGTGAACTTTCTTGCCATTTCTGAATCTGACCTTGACTGAAAAATTGAGTAAAAAATCAAGTTGGTAGGCTGTGATTTAATAATATTAACTTAAGTCACACACTGATCTTCATAAAATAAAGGAATTGTCTTTATTCTTTTTTTGTTGTTTTTCTGAGACGGAGTTTCGCTCTTGTTGCCCAGGCTGGAGTGCAATGGCGTGATCTTGGCTCACTGCAACCTCCACCTCCCAGGTTCAAGCGATTCTCCTGTCTCAGCCTCCCGAGTAGCTGGGATTACAGGCATGCGCCACCATGCCCGGCTAATTTTTTATTGGTTTTTTTTAGTAGAGACAGAGTTTCTCCATGTTGGCCAGGCTGGTCTTGAACTCCTGGCCTCAGGTGATCCTCCTGCCTTGGCCTCCCAAAGTGCTGGGATTACAGGCGTGAGCCACTGTGCCCGGCCTCTGTCTATTCTTAATTCAAAATTTGCACATCCTATTAATGAGATTTTTACTCCATGGACAGTAAAACAAGCTTTATATCAGTGAGACTTGCATTGTCTAACGTTGGATTCAGGTGTGAGCATTGCTAACAGCAAATGGTCACAGGATTAGTACACGGGGTTTACTCCAACCTACCTTAATGATAAACTATTAAAGAGCATTCTGTGGAATGCTTGAATTGCTCCAGAGTCACAGAAATGTGGTGGAGAATAGAAACTGATCTCACTGCAGTGCTCAGTTCTTGGCAGAGCTGAGGCCTAGAAAGATTAAGCCCTTGTCTGAGGCCATCCAGTGGAAAGGTAGCAAAGTTGGGACAGAAATTTGCCTACCACTGGATTCAGTGGAGTGTAAATCTGTAGAATACCACCTTTCTGCTCCAAAGAGCTTATAAAATCCGGAATAATTTGCCCCTCCTGGTATTAACTGGAACCTAGAGCTAGGAAAACACTGTGTCACATGTCAGGTTTCTGCATGTCTGACTGAAGTAGCCATTATTCAGTGATTTCTATCTGTTCTCTTGGCAAATCTGTCAGCTTTCCTTTGAAATTGTGTCAGCTCACCCTTCCTTTGCAAACTTGCATCCAGAATCTTAAATGAAAACCCTGCTGTCTCTATCTTCTAATAGTGTTTACCGTGCCGTCTCTATCTTCTAATAGTGTTTACCCTGCCGTCTCTATCTTCTAATATGTTTACCCTGCTGTCTCTATCTTCTAATAGTGTTTACCGTGCCGTCTCTATCTTCTAATAGTGTTTACTCTGCCGTCTCTATCTTCTAATAGTGTTTACCCTGCCGTCTCTGTCTTCTAATAGTGTTTACCTTGCCGTCTCTGTCTTCTAATAGTGTTTACCCTGCCGTCTCTATCTTCTAATAGTGTTTACTGGAAGAGTCTGCCTGTAGACTTACTTTCTGTGTAGGCCTCAGCTCTGCTGGGGCTCCCTTGACAGTGCTGGGGATTGCATTGTCATGGACGTTGAGATTAGCTCCACATTTCTTATTTGTATTCTAATACAGCTGGATGGCCCTGGGCGTCCTCACATACCTTCTGTGGGGGAGCTCTTTCTCCATCATAGCCGATCTGTCATCTCTGTCAGGTCGTCGTATATTGAGTCTTTTTCCCCAAATCATCTACTAGACTCATGATTTCCTCTTACTTTACTCCCTAACTCCATTAATTTAAGTTGCTTATAAAACTGAATTTCATTAAGCGCTTTTAATTGAAAGGGAGAGCCCTTATAACATGATTATATATTTCCTGGGAACGCATGCACATCCCGTGATTGAAGAATACCATAGCTGTGTTAGATACACATCCCTTTCTCTGCTATTAGTCATACATTTAATATCCGTGGTGGATTGTTTCAGAGGACAGATCCAGTGGTATGCTGGTAGCAGTTTAATCAGATTGCAAAGAGATATTTGAAAGTGGTCAGTGACCTGAAATTTCTGATTTCTGAAGTAAATTACTTTTCAGTTTCCTAGGCTCCCTAGAAATTATTCAGATATTTACAATGTCATCTTAAATTGGGAGTTATCCTGATATTCTTTGATCTGTAATCATTTACTGAGCATCTGCTGTGTATCACAATATTCAGGCTGCAAGTACCTAGCACTAAGCTAGTTCCTGTAGAGGATACAAAGTAATGCAAATTACTTAAGCGCCCCATGCCTCAGCTTCTCCGCATTTAAAATAGAGATGAAACTCATATGCTGGATTCACATATAGACCTGTGGGACGTTTGTAGTATTGAGAGAGAATGTGAACACAGAACGCTGAGCATACAATATGATACTGTTGTAAAACCACATCCAAGATGTGTTCCGCAATCCTCCTACTTAGGAGTCAAAAGAAGATGAGGATTTGCCTGGATGGAGGGAGCAGGATTCCACTTTGAAGCAAGTTCTCATTCATAGGAGAGCTCCTGGAGTAAGGGAAGGCTGCGAGTGTAGGGGAATGGGGGGAATGATGCCATCCTGCTTGCTTTAGCCTTTAGGGAATTTGGTTGCCCTGTGATCTCCATCCTTGGATCTTTGGTTCTCATGCCTGTTAGTTATTATTGAGAACCCTCAAAGAACTTTCGTTACTCCAGGTTATATCTATCTGTATTTACTGTGTTAGTAATTAAAAACTCAGAAATTGTTCATTTAGTTATTCATTTAAAATGAACAGTAATGAACCCATAAATGACGTTTTTAATGAAAGGTAACTGTATTTCCAAAACAAACAAAAAGTAATGAGAATCGCATTGCCTTGTTGCAGACCTTTGTACTGTCTGGTTTGATATCAGATGGCTGATTTTTCATTATCTGTTCTGCATTCATTCTCGTGTGTTTTTCATATCCATGAGACTGAATATATGAAGAAAACCCATTCTCATACAAATACATAGTTGATGGAGGGCAGAATCTTTTATTAGCCTTTTCAAATACGGATATTCTTTTTTGATGCTACAATAAAACTCAACAATAGTAATTTCTTAAAGGTTACTTGAAGTGTGAAATCTGAAATGCTGTCAGTGAGCTTTTTGTACCTTGTTACACTAAAATCCATTGAGCTAGCTTAAATGTTGAAGGGATCCTTTTGCCCACTTACGATTTTGTAACCTGCATTATTCACTTGGAAAATAATTGATTGACATAGATCTTCGAAATGTCAACAATACCCAAAAATCACATTTAATATCACCAATCTCATCACAGAAAAGTCTTAAATATTGTAAAGCTGTCAAGCTCAGGAGAGGTGATGAAAATTGTTCCAAACTTTTAATTTTGCTTAAAAGCTCAGATGTTATTGACCACAAGGATAAAGTTCATTTAAGTTACAGGTTCACTTTGTTTATTGTTGAAAATAATCTGTGTTGTTCCAGTTAGCCATAGTTTGTCAGTTCTTTCAATCAAAGGTGGTGTCCTATGAGAAAAAAGCACCTAATTTCACTTACAAGACAAACAATTGGATAAGTGCATTTCTTCACAACAACCAGTGTACTCAGTGTATGGGGGAGTGCTTCCTGTGCCGTCTACAGCATGTTACAGAGTTCTGTGCTTAGGGGTCCAGGTTTAGTGAGAGTAATTGTGACTAAGTAGAATTGGCTTTTTGACTGTGAGCACCTGGCAGTGGAGAATAACTCCCATTTAGCGAGGTGCCACTGTCTTGACTTGCACTCACAGTCCGGTAGTTTGATCTGCTGTGACTTTTGCACCATCAGACCACATGTCAGCACTGGGAGGAAGGCACTTAACTTCTTAGCATTGTTGTGAAGTAGTTTGACTTAGAGGACTCTAAGGTTTCTGCAGACTACACTTGAGAATTACTACTCTGTGGTATAATACCAGTTGCCAAAGTGTCAGACCAAAAATACATATTTTGATGCGACCATAGTCCTATCTTTGATCTGTTAACTTAACAGAAGTCAGGCATTTCACATTGGCCCTACTGAAACCATTCTTTCTTCTAAATTCTATTTATTCCATTGTACTTGGAAAGCAACACATTGTACATCATCTGGTATAGGTGAATGCAAGAAGAAATGATGAGGCATTTTGATCACCTCTTGTAAGAGAAATGGACCTTTAAATTCTTAGGAAAAGTTAATCAACATTTAACTGGACTGTTTACATTTTGTTTTGTTTCCCCTAGGTCGTTTAGGCCAATTGGGTTTGAAAGAAGGATTTCCATCTGCTGTGAAAAATATTAGTTCGGTTATCGGTATGTTTATACAGCATGCTCACGATGAAGGTAAAACTTAGATCTATTAAAATTACTTTTAAGTAACTTGTGTTTCTCATAGTTAAACCTTTTTTGGGGTCCTTACTGTGTGCTGTGCTCTGTGCTTCGCTCGCTGCCTCATAGATTAGGGAATATTTGCAAAACATTCCAGCATTAATATTGGAATGTATGTGTGGATTTTGTGGTGGTATTTGATTACTTAAATGAAAGTCATTTGCCCTGTTGGGCACTGCTTTCCTAAGGAAGAAGAAACTCTCTTCTCTTCCTGCGGCTAACATTCTGCCTCTAAAACTCTGTACTGTATGATCCCTGACAAGTGACTTAACCTGGGCTCTCTGCGAGGCCTGCTGGGTGGAGCTGTGTGTTGACGGGATGAAATCTGTGATGCACAGTGAGATGCCAGGTATCACAAAGTACTTAGCATCGTCGGGAGAGAGCTTGGAAACCTGGAAACCTTGTGAGCAAGGCTTCGTAGTGGGGATTTCTGTTATCATTTACATGTTGCATAGCATGTAATTTTATCTCTTGTGGGAGAAGCTTAACTCAAAGTAACTCTTATAAGGGATGAATCTAGTTTTTTTTTGAATATTGTATAATCAAGGAATAATACAGTTAAGCAACATGCCATCAGAAATACACAGAGTTACATTTTAAATACTGTATAACACCCAATATGATCTTAACATGGTAGGTTGTCTTCAGCTTTCAGTGGGAGACTGTATATTGAGCTTCATGAGAAGAGTGTTTCTCATTAAGCTGCTTTCTCTGAAATACCTTCTTTAACTTTAGGATAGCCGCTGAAGTGGTGCACATTTCTTCCATATTACAGTGTACTTTTTTACAATTGAGGTTGTATATTGACATAAAAGAAAGTAGCCAGAATAATGGCTAATGAGTTGTCTTGCCAGCAGATGCAGTTTACTCTGATACTACAGTGGGTGTAACCTAGAAGCTGTGGTAATCCTCGTCCCCATGAGGGAGAAGGAGGAGCTGATGTTGGGGCCTGCTATAGATTAGACCTTGTGCATGGCACTGCCCCACAGCCTAACGGGATCCCCAAGACAGCCATCTGAGTGGATGGCATTGTCCTTCTTGTATACAGGAGGAAACCAAAGCTCAGAGAGAAGAGTGATTTGCTGAAGGTGAGGCTAGGAAGTGCCATCCCTGCTGTTTGCCCAGGTCTGTCCCTCTCTAGAGCTAGCTCTTTAAATAGCGCCACGTGCTCTTATTTATTAAAATTCTTTTTAACCTCTTGTGTTTCTCTTACTGTTAAACTTTTTTATTTGTTTGAGTCATGGCCTTACTATATATCCGGTGCTCTGTGCTTTCTCATTGCTTGTAGCTTATGGGGGGAAGTAATTTTAAGATCTGCAGTTCTGCCTGCTTTTCAGCATTAATGTTTGAATGTGTGGGCTTTCGTATTATTTGAAATAGTGCTAGTTTGCCCTGTTGGAGAAAACTGAGATACACATTGAGTATATTTTATTTGAAATGCTTGGGACCAGAAGTGGTTTAGACTTCAGATTTTCTTGGATTTTGGAGTATTTCTTTTATATTTACGAGTTGAGCTTCCCTAATCAGAAAATCAGAATGCTCCAGTGAGTATTTCCTTTGTGGGTCATGTTGGTGCTCCAAAAGTTTCAGCTTCGGAGCATTTTGGATTTCAGATTTTTGGAGTAGGAATACAGTACAACCTCCAACTTTAACTCCTAAATTGTTTAACCTAAATTATTTAAGTAAATTAAATTTTAACTAAATTAAATTTTAATAACTCTGAAATAAACTTACCTTAAAAGAGAACTGTGATATTATATACTGTAATGTATAACCTAGCTATAATCCAGAATCATACACTATACTGTGGTTTTTTAAAGTATGGTATGGTACAAAAACAGTTTTTCATTATATCTCATTTTATTATGTTTTTTCATTTCCAAAGTCCATTTATAAATGCTTTCCGTGGATATCTCATAGAGTCATATGTTTAATGAATGGTTTAGGATCACATTTTATTAAAACTTAAATATGGGAGTGTGATCCTTCCAGAACTGTTTTGGGAAGCTCAGTGGTGGCCGTGGGTGACTGGGATCTTGGAGGCCCTCTCCCTTTTAAAAACACACAAACAGTCCTCAGAACACTGCTGGGGCCAGGAAACTACAGACAGCTACTGTCTGGCTTTTCTTCTTTTTTATTTGTGGACAGATCTTAGATGAATTTTTTTATTGTGGGTTTTCTTATATTTAATTTTCATTGCTGGCAGAAAGCATTCTGTATTTGGATAGTATTCCAGTAGGTTACATCACTAAAATTTTGAATAACAGATATTTTCTTGTTTTATGACTGATTTGAAATTTCTTTTCAGATATACCATGGGGTATACAGTTAGCAGCCGTGTATGCTCTTTGTGACTTGAGTCCCAGCAATCCAGCAGAAATTTCCAAGATCCTGGAAGCTTGGCGGAGAGAGGCCTCCAAAAGCGTTCCGTCTGCGATTGTCAGCTGTCTAGAGGAAGTCAGTGCCCTGAGCACAGAGGAGTTTGGCTGACCCGGGATGCCACTGAGGCTTGAGAAGTGCCTTGACACATTTTGAACACAGATAGTTTGATCAGCTTTCAGAATACAAAGGGAGGTTTAAAAACGAAAGACATAAAATAGAACAGACCAGAGGCTCTCCTTATTGTTTGGCAAGGAGGCAGGAGAAACAAGCAGTCGCATAGTCGTTTTTCCCTCCATTTCATACATTTCACTTAAGGCTGTTGTGATCTGTGACATATGGGTTATATTATTGTGTCTTTGTCAAACAACAAAAACTTGAACTTAGCCCTTTTTTTGCTGCAGAAAGTGTCCTTTTAGTGGCTTCTTAAAACTGAGTGGCATTTTATAATGAACTTACCAGTATAAAAACATGATTTGGTTCCTGAGCTGTTGTTGTTGGACTTGTGCTCCAATGAGTGACTAGGAAAAAATAAATTGGCAAAAACCTAGAGTTTTCTGCTATCTCAGCTGGAAATGAGCTGCAAAAGTTTTTCTCAAGATGTAGTACGTAATTGATCAGAGCAAAACATGGAGAGCCCTTAGCAGAAACCCACTTTAATGCATTTTCTTCATATCCCTAAAGTTCCTTCAAAATATGTGACAATGTATCAGGAAGAGGAGAACTGAAGAGTAGAAGTTCCCTTGCAGATTTTTTTATCAGTGACATGTAATGAGCAATTCACAGATGAGTGCAGGCAGAGCTCTGTGTGCCGTGTACATATGGACCGTGCTATGATGTGTCTCACATTGGATGATATTCCACTTTGGGAATTTTAGTATTTGTATATAGAAAATGGGTTTAATAACTCACCATGGTTTTGGTTTGTCTTATATTCGTTATTTCTTAAAACTCTTGTATGTGTTTTTATAATAAAAAATAAAAGTAAGCCATGGATATCACTGTTCTGATTATTAGAGTGAAACTGGGTGTTACTTCTGCTCTACCAAGGGTGAAGAAGACATCTAACCAAAGATAGAAGAAAATGGTCATTCCTAAGGAGACCTGCCTTCTGGTGATAGAAACATTGCATTACCCGGCTTTGAGTATTTACGGAGATGCTCTTTAGTGATAGCAGATGCCAGATAATTAAGTGCTTACAGGCCCTCATGATTGGATTTTTTGTTTAATTACAACTGCTGCCCTTTAACAATTGCATTTGGCAACAATTTTGTTACTCCTTCCTTAAGTAATTATAACAGGCATAACTGAAATTTTTAAATCACTTGGTTGTCCTTTGGGAAGCTTTGTGTTGATAGTCATTCTTACTACCAATATGTCGAACATACTCTCTCTGCCAGGTGCCTTGCTGGGAGGAGCTAGTCACATGGCATTTGGGTAGAGGAAAATCCTAAACGAGTGGTCACCCAGTATATACAACAATCATAAATTGGGGAAATAGCAACAAAGAAAACCCGGAGCTTTGCATATGGAGTAGCAGGGTAGATGCCTCTTTCCAAATCGCGGTCAAAGAGGATCTCTCTGAGGAGGTAACGTTACAAGGACCTGGATGGAGGGACCCAGACTTGAAAGCAGGCAGGAGGAATGTCCCTGCTGGGGCAGCCCTGCAAGGCAACAATCCCATGAGTGCCAGAAGGAGTCTGCTGGAGCCAAAACTCCTGTCGTGTGTCCATGAGATCAGGTTAGATAACTGCCAGTCACTCAAGACAGCTGGGAGCACTTTCATGCTGAGTGGCATCCGAGGCTCCAGGGAGATTGAGCAGAGGTGTCACATGCGATAGTTCACCGGGGCTGTTCTGAGGAAAAGTGATGTGAGGAGGGCAAGAGGTGAAGTGGAGAGACCTGTTAGGAGGCGACTGCAACAGGTGGAGCTGGGAGCTGACGGTGCTGAGGGTGCAGATGGTAAAGGGCAGATGGACTGCACGTCCATTGGGGTGGAATAGATGCTGTGTTCACGAAGTCCCGGGGAGGAATCAGGGAAGACGCCCAGGTTACTGAGTTGAGCACCTGGAGTTGGGGATAGATGCACAGATTTAGGAATTACAGGTGGTAGGAATCGCGACTCTTGAGCTTTCCATTTGGGACATGGGAACCATAAGACCTCCAAGTGGAGGTGGCAGGGAACCTTTACAGGAAAAACTCTATAGAAGGGATGTCACAGAGCTTTGGAAGTTGATAGCACATGGAGACTACTTAAAGCTCTTTGTGTGTATTTCTGCGTTCACCCAGGGAGAAAAATAACATCCCCCCAGTCCCTCCTATAATCTGAAGTACCATGGGAGAGGGAGAAGATGAGAGACAGGGCAGGAGGTGGTGTGGGAGGAAACTTGTCGGTCATATATCGTCCAGGCACTTGGCTACCGATGTGGCTGGAAGCTGCAAGGTCAGGTGAGGTGAGTGACCTTGGTGAGTATCTCCCACATAGTGATGGGCTTGGAATGGGTGGCACAGGGAGTAGGAAGTATGGAAGAGAGAAGAACAGGGCGTGGTCCACTGAGTTTGTGGAAATTGTGCTTAGTGAGTGGATTTGTCAGGTAGTTCAAACATGTTATACCTCAGCAGTCGTATGTGTTTTTAATTAGTGGAGAGGAGGTGCACTGTCGTTTATTAGCACTGGTGCTAACTTTTGCTTGCCATACTTGTTCCTTGAGTTTACTTGGCAGCATCCATCCACTCCACATGAACTGATGATGATAAATAGGCTTGAAGTTGCCCATGGTACTGTGTTATCCCCAGAGAGTGGAAAGGTTTTAAGTTGTTATTAATTTCTAGTACCCAAACAGAACATTATTGTAACGTTTTATTACTTGAACCAAAACAAAAACAAAAACAAAAAACCAAAACTGTAAACACAAAAATAAATGAACACTTTTCAGCCTGGAGTTAGACAAGGCTTTCAATTGGTGCTTGGCGGCTCAAGCTGGTTCCCCTGCAGCTTGATAAGCCTTTCAGTGCAGAGGTAAGCAGGAGACCCTGAACCAGGCTGCGCTGGGCAACGGCAGAGATTCTCGGAGCGTCTGCACATGATGGTATTTGGGCGGGAAGCCAGGGCAGCAGAGAAGAGGGTGAGAATGGTCAAGAGAGTGTGGACAGAGCGCAAGATGATTACACACTTCAGAGTGTCATTTTTCACAGAGAAGGTACTCTGTTACATTGTTTAATTTGTTTTTTAAAATAGGATGTGGCAGTATAATTCAGCAAGTTCAATATTTAAGGAACATGAAATAGAAATAAATTCATACCTGGACTCGGGAAGAATTGCACTGTAGCCATTAGAGGGCACTGTAGACTCACCCATGAACAAACCATCCGGAAGACAAAGGGAACCTTAACTGGAGAGGTCGTCTGGGTGCAGAATTTTGCGCTCTGAGAGCCTTTCTATCAGGGAAGCATTTCCATTCATGTTTGAGGTGTTCCTTGCACTTCCTAAGGCCATTATTAATAAGTAAATGGGGAAAACGTGTGGATAGAATAACATGTAAAATTCGTGTTTAAGAGCATATTTCAAAAAAGAAAAAAGCAAATACTTAAGTGCTTTGATCAAAAAACAAAACAACAACAAGAAAGGAAGGAAGGAAGAGAGAAAGAAGAAAAGAGAAAAAGAAAGGAAAAGAAAGAAAGGAAAGAAAGAAGAAAGAAAAAGAAAAAGAAAGGAAAGAAAGAAAGAAAGGGAGGGAGGCAGGGAGGGAGGAAGGAAAGAAGGAAAGAAAAAAGCAAGTGGCCAGGTGCGTGATTGGTAGTGTCAGTGAAGTGAATGGCAGGTTGTGTCGCTCTCCTCTGATGAACTGGTGGGCAAAGAAACTAGTCAATTAAGTCATCCTGCCCACATTTAACATTACTTTTTTCAAACATCCCTGACACATTATCTTGTGTAGAACCATATTACAAAGAATTTGTAGTGCGAATAGAGCTCACACCTGTAAATCTAATCAACCACCCTCATTAAGACTTAGGATGCAACAATGTTTCAATGAGGGGTGTTCAAAAAATCTAGGAGAAAGTTGAAAAAGTCAGATCTATAAACTTGTAAATGCTTTCCTCTCTTGCTTGCTTCCATCTACCTGACGCTTTCTCAAGGAAATTCAGAGTGCATAATTGTGAAACAAGAAGTTCATTTTCTTGCCCCTCTAAGGGGAATTTTGAGGAATTAAAGCGCCCTCACTATATTGCAGTCAGTTTGTTTTGCACAACTAAATAGGTTCTGATGACAGAGGCAAAAACAGAAGTGTGAGTGAAGAGCCATAAAAATGATATAATTCAGTTTTCTATGAAAATGAATGCTTTTGCTTGCTTTCATGAAGAACTTTGTGTTTTTGTGAAGGAAATGGAATGCCTTGGCTCAGGCCACCTTGCCTTCCAAAAGCGCACACAAGATGTGTCTCATCAGGGTGTCAAGGTGCCAGCGTTCACCCTGGAGCCCAGCCGTCACCAGCCATTCTCTAATTGCACCTTTCACGGGGCCTGTCGGCAGTGGGGAGCCTAAATCACACCTGGCTTCTTAGGACTGGAGAATCTAGAGCTTCACCGAAAACCCCTGAGTTTGAAACTCCGGGGGTGCCTCCCGGTGACATGGATGCCCCCAGCAGTTGGGTAGACACTGCCCAGTAAGTACTCTGAGCTTGCGGCCTGCTCTGTTCTGCACCCGAGGTCTGCCCACCCTCCCCCTGCCTGAGCGGCCTCTGCCTTCTCAGCTGCTTTCTGTCTTCAGAGGGTCACAGCTCTGGTCTCTAGATGGCTTTCCCCACTGTCCCATCCCTTGATCCATTTCCATGGAAATTTGGAAAAAAGAGAAGGTAAGCTGTTCACTGCCTTCCACCACCTTGAACTGAATCCAATCCCTAGTTGGTTTTTTTTTTTTTTAATTTTTCCCATAGTCTTTAAGAATATTACTTTTTCCTTAACAGTCATCAGTTGCTGCTCTGAGATAACGTCACCCTAAATTACGAGTACACAACTGAAACACAATCTCAAAAGGGAAGGCGAGGAGCTGAGAATGTAAACCCTCAACTACCAGACCTTCCACAGCCATAAACGGACCCTCCTAAGTATTGTTTTTCTGTGTTAATTATTGTTATACTATATCCATTTTAATAGTTTCACTTGTAATGCAATATGTACTATCCTTGAATAGCCTCCTCTTACCTGTGTATTACTGTATGCACGTAGCAAATTAAACATTGAAACGGGTCGACACTGGAATGTCCTCTCCCTGTCGCCCAGGCCCTGTTCTCCCGGGGCTGCAACTGACTGGCGGGTCTTTGGCTGCCCTAGCAGGGATGCCTGGGCAGGTGGAGGTCTCAGGGCTGGGGACACCGCCTTCGTAGCCCCGCCCTGGCGGCCCCGCCCGTAGCCTGAGGCCCTGAGGCCCAGCGGCCCCGCCCCCGGAGCTCCGGTCCCGCCCCCGGAGCTCCGCCCCCGCAGCCCCGCCTCTGCAATCCTGGTACCAGAGGCTCCGAACCGGCAGCTCAGGCCCAGCCTCCGCAGCGCCGTCTCTGCAGCCCCGCCCCCGCAGCCCCACCTCCGAACCCGCAGCCCCGCCTCCGAACCCGCAGCTCCGCCTCCGAACCCGCAGCCCCGCCTCCGAACCCGCAGCCCCGCCTCCGAACCCGCAGCTCCGCCTCCGAACCCGCAGCCCCGCCTCCGAACCCGCAGCCCCGCCTCCGTCTCTGCAGCCTCGCCCCGCAGCTCTGCCCGCAGGTGCCTAACAGTGACCTCGCCGTGCTGCACTCCCTGCGCGTTGGTCACTTCCAGTCGTCCCAGAGGTGGATGAAACTTGAGGTGCCTCCTTCTGCCCTCTTCAGCTACTTTTTCCTGCCAGTGCATACTCGGGCCCTGTGCGTGCGCTTCCACTGGGGAAGTTGTCCCCTGGGGCGGAAGGGTCGAGGCCCCCGTGGGCTTCAGGTTACTTGGGGAAGCTCGTGACCCTTGGAAGCGAAGCTGCTGGGAAGGCTGCGGGAAGGGTCGCTGGCGCGGGACTTAGGATTTGGGATGCAGGAGCTTCCTCTAGGGGCTCGTCTCCTCGCTCGCCGCCAGGGACCGGGCGCTCAGGCCTGAGGCCCCTGTGCCCCAGATCCTCCACGGCGGCTGTGCTGGAACCCCACACTTGCTGGACGTGTGTGCCGGGATCCCCGAGTCCAAGCCAACACCAGCGAGATTCTTAAAACTATCCTTGATAAAAATGTAGCAAAACCTCAAATAAAGTAAACATTTTGATTTTTGAATAATAGTCACGTTTAGAATGTTGCAACAGTTTTGTAAGAAAATAACACCTAGAAATGTTTCAGGAGTTGGAGTTCAGAGGCGAAAGCATGTTTGTGATGAGGTAACCTGAGTCTCTGTGTCTTCGCATCCTGCTGTGCCCCACCATGTTTCGAAGGAGGGTTGCAGAGTCACTGACCCTGTGGGATGGCCAAACTGCACATGCCCAGCGCTCTGCCCGCCCCAGGGCACCTCTTCCAGCTGCCAAGGAACCTGCTCCCACCCTGAGCACTCGCATATAATCCAAGACTCTCTGTATCTTAATAGAAAACCACAGTCACATTGGCAAACGTTTGGACAACCCAGATCTGATCTCCAGAAAGGAGAGCCCCCCGCACCCCCTGCTCAGGAAGACTTGGCTGTGTGTGTGTGTGAAAGTGTGCAGCTGTGAGGAGAAAGCCCTTCCTGGCCTGTTGGCCTGTATTTTTCAGACCACTACTTTTCCTTTGGTTAAAAAAAAAAAAAAAAAGTCTCTGAAGGAAGATGATAGAGTCTTTATTAAAAGGCATTTAGCCTACAGGAATGTCTTCTGCTAAATGAGGTTCTCTGTCAGCCCTACAGCTGCCTCAGACATAAAAAAGGTGGATGGGGAAGGCTCCAGCATCCTTAGCCTATCGAGCACGTGATCCTGAGCCACCCCAGCCATTCCAGGACGCTCCCATTAGTTACTCAGAGGCTGTTCATAAGCTTCTCTTTCAAATCACCCCTCGTGTCCCGGGAAGAAGGGGAAATGGTCTACAAGGCGGAAGAACCTACAAATTGTAGGATGTTTACTTAATCCAGGGCCTTGTTAGTGTGGAAACACATCTGTAAATGCAGAATTGAGCTCACAATGCCCTGGCAGCAGCAATGCTCTTTAGAGCTGTGTCGCTGTGTTCCGAGAGACGTGTTCGCCAAGGAGGAGAAAACCAAACAGGACCCTGTGCTTACCTTAAAATGCAAAAGTGCTTTATGAAACAATGAGCTTCTCTTGCAGGTCATTCTCCAGAATGCCAATTACATACTTATTCTTCCTGCTTGAGAAACGGGAAACGTATTCTGTTGTCCAGGAGAGCCATCTGCATTGTGGTTGCTGCACCTTCATAGAAGGAGGGACATTGTGACTTACAGTCGAAAAGTTCCAACAACTTTTGTTCTGAATTTCTGTAACTGAGGGCCATCCTTTATTTGCATATTGAAAATCTGTTTGTTAAGTCTGCAGTGGAGCAGAAAATAGAATTTTTAAAGCACTCTCTCCTGACCTTTTCTATTTCGTATTTTTTAAGAGACAGAAATGTAACCCCATCACATTGGCAATCATCCGGAATAATGTTTTAAATGCATCCTTGTGTTTGTAAAACTTGCTTAGTGATGAGAAAGTAAGTTTTCTGGATTTTGATGCAGTTTTGAAGTGCAGCATGTTAACTTCTAAATAGAAGCACTGGCATTGGAGAAACTAAAGTAACGTGAATATAATTGTAGGAACTATAAGCTTACTTTAATTTTTTTCTGGCTTTCTTTAGCTCTACGTACCTATTTTTTAATGCACTTAAGAAAAAAGCTATGCAATTGTGAAGGGTTTTTTTATTATTATTATTATTCACAGGTTGAGCTTTATTTTGTCTTTCACCTGACAATTCTTTTCATTTAAATTCCACAATGTGCCTGAGTGAGCAGAGAGAAAGGAGTCAGGGAGACAGAAGTCTTCAAACTAAAACAAACAAACAAACAAACAAACAAAAAACATGCTATGCCTGGCTCCCCAAGTTGATTTTTTGGTTACTGTTATTACTAACCCCATACAAGTGTTTTTAGTGGGAAATAATATTGATTCAGTTCCCCGGCTCTGGTGCACACGCGAGGCCTGCAGCCGCCTGTCCTCCCCAGCAGGGAGAGCTCTGCACTTTGATCATGAACCCTGGCTCTCAAAACGGTTCTTTCGTATGGAAGCCCTCCTTCTTCAGACCAAGCACAGACTTAGGAAAGAAAAGAAACAAAAGGTGTATTTCAAATCCACCCAATGTCATCCTTTTTCAAACATGTTCCTCGTGTATATTTTAAAGGGGCCGTTTCCACAGAAGCAAAGGCTGCATGAGCCAGTGGCGGCAAGGCTTCTAAAGCTCTTGTGAGGGGACTTCCAATAAAGAGCTTTACAGGCAGTGTTGAGAAATCAGACACTTTTTGAATGTTGCAACAGTTTTGTAAGAAAACAACACCTAGAAATGTTTCAGGAGTTGGAGTTCAGAGGCAAAAGCATGTTTGTGATAAGGTAACCTGAGTCTCTGTGTCTTCGCATCCTGCTGTGCCCCACCGTGTTTTGAAGGAGGGTTGCAGAGTCACTCACCCTGTGGGATGGCCAAACTGCACATGCTCAGCGCTCTGCCCGCCCCAGGGCACCTCTTCCAGCTGCCAAGGAACCTGCTCCCACCCTGAGCACTCGCATATAATCCAAGACTCTCTATATCTTAATAGAAAACCACAGTCACATTGGCAAACGTTTGGACAACCCAGATCTGATCTCCAGAAAGGAGAGCCCCGCGCACCGCCTGCTCAGGAAGACTTGGCTGTGTGTGTGAAAGTGTGCAGCTGTGAGGAGAAAGCCCTTCCTGGCCTGTTGCCCTGTATTTTTCAGACCACTACTTTTCCTTTGGTTAAAAAAAAAAAAAAAGTCTCTGGAGAAAGATGATACAGTCCTTTATTAAAAGGCGTTTAGCCTACAGGAATGTCTGTATTATTGTGATTGTGATTATTAAAAAATAATCGCAATATAACTTGCCTGGAATTGTTGTTGTTGAAAACGGCTAGGAATACTTGCATGTCTTTCAGATTGAGGTGGAAAGGGGAGCACCTATATTTTCTCATGGCTTCATGGGGCTCCTTGCACCCCTGGTACTTGTCTTTTGTCTTGGTGTAGCAATTATGAAACAAGACAAGTGTATCATAAATCATATTTTTATAAGAGTCATCCCCAAATTTTTGGTAGAGCTTAAAACTTTTTTTCTACACAAAATACAGCGCTCCCAAGAAATGTCCATTCAGATAATGAGAATTTGACCTCACAAGACATTTCCACTCAAAAGACATTTCTTGGGCCGGGTGCGTTGGCTCACGCCTGTAATCCCAGCACTTTGGGAGGCTGAGGCTGGTAGATCACCTGAGTTCAGGAGTTTGAGACCAGCCTGACCAACATGGTGAAACCCGTCTCTACTAAAAATATGAAAAATTAGCCAGGCGTGGTGGTGCATGCCTGTAATCTCAGCTACTCAGGTTCAAGCTACTCAATTGCTTGAACCTGGGAGGTGGAGGTTGCAGTGAGCCAAGACCACGCCACTGCACTCCAGCCTGGGTGACAGAGCAAGACTCTGTCTCAAAAAAAAAAAACCAAAAAACAAAAAACTAAAAACTGAAAAATGACATTTCTTTGCATTAACAAATCCACACTGCGTTTTGGTATTCTGCAAAGGTCCTGGTGGTTTGTTAGTTGATAGAATTAGCAATCTTTCACTACTGAGATGAAGTAATTTTGATTGCTTTCTTTTGCCTTTATCTTTTATTTTCATTTTGTTTTATGGGGGATGGAATGGGCAGGGATTTACATGAAATTTTGAAGTTTAAACATAGATATTACAATATTGTTTGTTAATTATTGAAGTAATGCCATGCCACTAATTTTAACTAATTAGGCATTACAAAAATCTTTGCTTGATAAAGAGTTTTTCAGAACTAACTTGGTTTTTCTTTTAAACCAAGGAATACTCAATCTCCGTCTTCCTTAGAACATGCTTGAAAATCAGATATTACTATCATTATATCTGCTTCTAAAGCTGAGGCACAGGCAGGCTAAGTGACCTTAACATCAACGAAAATGCAGACTTGTGAAAAGCACTAAGTAGATTCTCTAAACCTGCCTGCTGATTCCAATATCCTCATGAAGTATTCAATGGCCTAAGATAAAATGTGTTTCCTATCTCCCAGACCCTGTGTTTTCACCATCTTAAGCTGGGGAAAGAAACGACAAAAAGTGGCAGAAAGATTAGACTTGGTTTATAGTCACTTCCATCATCTCTTGGAAGAAGAAAGATGCTGGTTACCTTGGGCCTGTAGAGCAGGACCCGGAAATTGACCACATGAGGCACGTTTGTGCGGGAAAAGCAAAAGCACTGTGTTTTCGGCTGCCTGGGGACCTGGGCACCAGGCACAGTGCTCAGAGCAGCCATTCCGAGGCAGATTTCACTGTGCACAGTCTATGGCATAAGAGCTATGCTGCAAGAGCCGGTGAGTGGCAGACAGAAGTTGCAAACTAGGTCTCTCTGCCTGTTTTCTGGAGCCTGCCTTTTTCCTGGGTGCATTGCACCTTCTCACTGCCATATTGTATGCATTCACACGTGAGGTTCTTCTTTTTCTGCAAGAAAAAACAAAACATATTAAGGATTTCAAGATTATATCCACCTTATTAAATAGATTTTACCCCCAGATAATTTCACAACGTTTTAATATAATTCCAGATTTGATTAAACACTTCCCTTCTCAGTTCTGAAACTTGCATGGACTTAGTCAACCAAAATGTTTTCTCACAAAACCTCAAAGAACAGTTGACACACACCATTTCTAGTGGTCATATAAAAAGATAATTATATATATATTTCTACCTATTGATTCACTTAAAATTAGAAATAATTGCTAAGCATTTTAAGAAAATTATTAGGACTAGTTTGAAATTTAATTTGGGTAGAAGTCAGTTTGCAGGAATGATACATTTACTTTTAAATTTAGTCATATTCGTATTCAGGTCAACATTTACAGTGACCAAAGTAAAGACTAATATAAAAATCATTTTAACAGAATATTTTTAAAACAGAATATTTTTACAGTTGCAATGGACCAGGGTCCTGAGGAAAGAGCAGGCTTCCCCTGTTGACGTTCTGCAAGGTGGACCTGCAGAGGACTGCCTGGCTTCCTTGTCTCAGAAGGGCAAATGTCTTCACCTCGCTTAGATGAAGCCTGAAATGTGCTTTAAATCCATAATCCCTGGGTACTCCTGGAAACCACAAACCTGCCCACTCATTGTCAGTAGAGCCCAGTAGAAGTCAAAAATAAAGAGAGGGTTTCTGCAGAATTGTAGACGAATAGCACAATTAAGATGCTGACTAAAATATATATATTTTTAACTTTTAATTTTTGAGATGAAGTCTCACTCTGTCGCCCAGTTTGGAGTGCAGTGGTGCGATCTCAGCTCACTGCAACCTCCGCCTCCTGGGCTCCAGTGATTCTCCTGCCTCAGTCTCTTGAGTACCTGGGACTACAGGTGCCTGTCACCATGCCTAGCTAATTTTTGTATTTTTTAGTAGAGATGGGGTTTCACCATATTGGCCAGGCTGGTCTCGAACTCCAGACCTTGTGATCTGCCCACCTCGGCCTCCCAAAGTGCTGGGATTACAGGCATGTACTAAAATATTTTTAATGCACAGTTGAGCTAGCAGCAAATAAAGGAATCTCTTCAAAGTGAGAAAGGACAAGAAAGCTTAACTCCCCTGGAGAAAGGAGCACTGAAACCATTTGCCCTAGATTTGAACAGGGTGGGATGTAGACAGTCTCGAGTGGGATGCAGATGGAAGGTTACAGGCCACATAGAAGGGCAATGGAGACAAAGTCTGGGGCCAGAATTAGGGGATGTCATATCAGTGACAGCCCCACCCCAAAAAGCCAAGTCTCACATAGGGAGATATCTTGGGGGTAAGCCAAATAAAAAAGCCCCAAAGAGGAAGAAGGTAGGGATGCTAACCTACCTTCAACCTAACTGTGGGTGGATCAGAGAAAAAAGCACACACAAACAACAATATCTCCCAGGAGAATTTCTATCCAAAGGCCTGCTCTCATGAATTTGGGACAGGAATATATACTGCTAGTGGGCTCAATTCCCCCAAAATGTGTTTTCAGTGATCCCAGGTTAGAAGTACCATCGAGAACCTGCAAAGGCAGTTGCAAATCTTCACTAGAGGGAAGTTATTTTGATTCCAGTCCTTAAAAGATCCCCACACATGAAGTTCCAAGGATCATGAATTCATACTCCTACCCACACAGTCCTAAGCAGATGAGAAATAAAAGAACAAATAAAACATCATGAGAGAATTTCCAGTAACAACAAACTGTGCTTAGAGTCAGACTTACAGAATTTGTGTATATTTTATTTATCACATTTAGAATGTCTAAAATATGTGTATTTAATATGCTTAAGAAATAAGAGAGGAATGTAAAAGTATGACAAAAGGATAAGAGATTACAAAAATTTACCAAATTTGAACAAGAACAAAATGGAGCTTTTAACAACAGGAACATACACACGAACATAAATATTTCAAAGTATAAAGCCAGGAAACAAAGATAAAAGCAGATTAGTTACAAATGATGAGATAATTTATGTAAGATTTGTCTGAAAACGCCCAGAAAACAGCACAGGGAGACACAGTGACAGACAATAGAAAGTAAGAGGCATGGAAGATTTCTCTTATGTTTGGAATGTAGAAAATAACAAGAGACTATTATTTTAATGTAATAACCCAAGCAAGATGTAAGAAGCCACAAAATCATAGTCTTTCTAAACTAACCAGAGAGCTGAAGATTAAAAAAAAAAACCCATATATGAATTAAATTCTAGAAAATAGCAGAGAAGACAGATGTATTTTATCTCTGTCTTCATTAGAACATGCTTGAAAATCAGATATTATTATCATTGTGTCTGCTTCTAAAGCTGAGGCACAGGTAGGCTAAGTGACCTTAACTTCAATGAAAATATGGACTTGTAAGAAGCACTGAGTAGATTCTCAAAATCTGCCTGCTGATTCCAATGTCCTCATGAAGTATCTAATGGCCTAAGATAAAATCTCTTTCTTTTCTGAGAAGGGAAGAGATTCTTATTCTTCTTGTAAACACAAGAGAAAAAGAAATCTGCCGTAGATGGGGATAAAGATGAATTGGGATGAACTTTAGTAAAGGTGCAGTGGCATATATGGCTGACAGATTAGAATTCTGAGGCTCCCCAATAATAGAATATGCCTCCCCCACAGGCTTTCCTCAAATGCTCGGGAACAGTATGTGTGATGGTTAATATTAGGTGTCAATGTGACTGGATTGAAGGATGCCTAGATGGCTGGTAAAGTATTGTATCTGGGTGTGTCTGTGAGGGTGTTGCCAGAAGAGACTGACATTTGAGTCAGTGGACTGGGAGATGAAGACTCTCCCTCCATGTAGGTGGGCACCATCCCATTGGCTGCCAGCATGGCTGGAACCAAGCAGGAGGAGGAAGGTGGGATAGGCTGGCTTGCTGGGTGTTCTGGTTTCCTTCTTTTTCCTGTGCTGGATGCTTCCTTCTGCTCCTCCTGCCCTTGGACATCAGACTCCAGGTTCTTCAGCCTTTGAACTCTGGGACTTGCACCAGTGGCTTGGCAGAGACTCTCAGACCCTCATGCACAGACTGAAGGCTGCACTGTTGGCTTTCCTGGTTTTGACGCTTTAGGACTCAGACTGAGCCACTGCCAGCTTCTCTCTTCCCCAGCTTGCAGATGGCCTGTTGTGAGACTTTGCCTTGTGATCGTGCGAGCCAATTCTCCCTAAAAAAACCAAACCAAACCAAAACAACAACAAAAAAACCCCACTCCCTTTTATATGTACATATATGCTGTTAGTTCTGTCCCTCTGGAGAATCCTGACTAATACAGTATACCAGAGCCTGCGGTGGAGACCAGATAGAGACCTGGAGATTCCCCTGAGGTCCCAGGTACCTTCTCCCAGACCAAGGCAACACCTACTAAAGGAGGAGAGAAGCAGAGCCTGAGATCTGTGATAAATCAACCCAAGGCACTCTCCATTTTCAGTTCCCAAGAGCCGGGCATAAACAAGAGACCTGAGAGAATCCTCCTCTCTTAAAAAAAAAAAACCAAAAAAACCTCAGGCTTTCAACCAACAATGGCTACAGGTGGGGCAGAAAAGATGAAAGAAACTCCTCCAGGGCATTCCAGACAGAGCAAGAGCTCCATGTGGATCCAAAAGCCTGGGCTGGACTGGAGAGCAAAGAAGATTCTCCAACAATGTACAAACCATCACGTGAGTTTTAAATCAGAGAGAGATCTCTCATGATTTGAAAAACTGGTGATTTGGGTGACATGAAAAACTTTGGGGAACTTGGCTAGTGCTCAGAAACCCACACACTGCAGAATGGAAAATCCTGAGCCCACTTGCAAAATATTTGAACCTAGTAGTAAACTGAAGCAAGCTTAACTTGCCAAATAGCTCAGACACAGCTTAACTGCAAAATACGTCCATTCAGTGACATGAAAGCAGTGCCTGACATAAGAAGGGAAATCTTGTGCACTTTGAGCTCTGCTGTTCTGATGTCTTACAATAAAGAATGGAACAGTTCATAGCTAGACATACAGATGGGCCAGATGTTGACATTATTTGATAGGGGCTTTAACTAAAAGTGTGCTAAATAATATTTTGGAAAAAGTGTACAGCATGTAGGAAGAGATGCCGAATATCACCAGAGACATGGAAGCTGTGAAAGAGAATGGAGTGGAAGTGCTACACAGGAGAAATACAATATCAGAAATAAGTACTTTATTGGATTTCATAATAGAGTGACTTAGCAGAGGAAAGAATCAGTGAACTTGAGGACAAGTTATTAGAAAGTATCCAAGCTGAAATACAAAGTAAAAAAATGACAAATAAAAAATAAACATAAAAAGACCAAAAAAAAAAAAAAAAAAACGCCAGAAAACCCAGAATAGGTGATGATGTCTTTCTTTGTGAGACAATATCAAATGACCCAACATACATATAATTGGGCTCCAGGAAGAAGAGAAAATGAAGAAGAATAAATATTTAATATGATATTTGCTGAGAATAGTTTAAGATTGATAGAAGACATAAACTTACAAATCTAAAACAATGAGAAAACACCAATCAGGAGAAATACAAAGTACCTAAGCACATCATAGCTAATTGTGACCACCAAAATTAAACAGCAGAGTTTCAAAATGAGCCAGATAAAAGATGCACATTATGTACAGGAGAACAAAGATAAGTGCAGTCACTGACTTCTCACCAGACTTAATAGTGGCCAGAAACAACAGACAGGTATCCTCAAAGAGCTGAAAGGACACATGAGAGCATGCATGCACACACATGTGTACAAATAACCACCAACCTTGAATTCCACATCTTGCAGAAATAGCCTTCAAAAATGAAGATAAGCCAATCTCAAAATATCAAGTACTGTATAATTTCATTTTTGAAATGAGAAAATTATAGAAAGAGAAGACAGATTCATGGTTACCGGGGTCATGGATGGATGTAGGGAGGAGACAGTTAAGTGTTTCTAAAAAAGGGCAACATGAGAGATCCTGGAGGTGATGGAACTGTTCTATATCTTGACTGTATCAATGTCTATACCTGATTATGATATTGTACTATAATTTTGTAAGTTGTCTTCATTGGAGGAGACTCAGTAAAAAATACGTGGGATCTTTATGCATTTCTTACAATTGTATGTGAATCTACTATTATCTCAAAAAGGAGATTAATTTTAAAATGAAGGGAAAATAAATACATTTTCAAGAGATAAAAGCTAAGAGAATTTCTCTCCATTAGACCTTCTTTTTAAGAAATACTACAATTGACTATGTGCAGTGGCTCATGCCTGTAATCTCAACACTTTGGGAGGCTGAGGCAGGCAGTCACTTGAGGTCAGGAGTTCAATATCAGCCCAGCCAACATGGTGAAACTGTGTCTCCACAAAAAATACAAAAATTAGCTGGGCATGGTGGTGTGTAGCTGTAGTCCCAGCTACTCGGGAGGCTGCAGCATGAGAATCACTTGAACCCAGGAGGCAGAGGTTGCAGTGAGTCACAATCATGCCACTGCATTCCAGCCTGAGCGACAGAGGGAGACCCTGTCTCAAAAGGAAAAAAAAAAAAAAAAAGAAATACTACGATAATTGTCTCAGGCTGAAGAAAAATTATAACAGATTTAACCCTGAACCTGTAAGATGCAATGAAAAGCACCAAAAAAGGGTACATATTTGTATAAATATAAAAAACCTTATAAATTTGTGTATGAGGGAGAAAAAGAGAGTATGTTTATTCTTTAAACTGTGCATATATATCCATGAATGGTAAATTTCATAATTTAAAAAAAGGAAAGAGAGAAAAATATCAAGGGAGGCAATACCATCTGGAGAATGTCTGTCACATGTGCTGTGCTACACACAGGGGGGGGATGAAAATAAACTTCTATTTTGACAGCAAGGAAACCGACAGTGATAAATAAATGTGGTTAGTAAGTCAAAGTAGTCCCAAGTAGAGGAAGTGGAAAAGCAAGAGGAGGCGGTGAATTTCATGAGTTTCTCTAACCCTCTCAGGTGTACTAAAGCCAGTTTTCAAATCTCGTATTAACAGCCAAATGGAAGCAAGTGTATATTGCTACTCTATTACAGTTGCCCCTGAACAATATGAGTTTGAACCCCGCAGACTTTCTTTTGCCTCTGCCACCCCTAAGACAACCAGACAACTTATCTTCTCCCTCCTCCTCCTCCTCAGCATACTCAAGAAAATACAACCAGGATGAAGACCTTTGTGAAGATCTGCTTCCACATAATGAAAAGTAAATACATTTTCTCTTCCTTATGATTTTCAATAACATTTTCTGTTTTCTAGATTACTTTATTGTAACAATACAGTATATAATACACACAATATAGAAAACCTGGATTAATTAACTCTGTTATTGGTAAGGCTTTCAGTCAACAGGCTATTAGTAGCTAAATTTGGGGGGAGTAAAAAATTTTGGACTGTGTAGAGGGTTGGTGCCCTTAACCCCACATTGTTCAATGTTCAAGAGTCAACTGTAATCAATATTTTGTAATTCATATTTTAAAATGTGCCTTATGTGAGATCCATCTATAAAAAGAACTTGATCACTAATATACTGCATACAAAATCAATCTGAGATGAATTATGGACCCAAATGTAAAATGTAAAACAATCATAAAACTTCTAGAAGAAAACACAGAAGATTATGTCTGTGATCTTGGGGCAAGCAAAGATTTTTTAGGAGACAAAAAACATGCTCATAAAATTAAAAAATGATTAATTATACTTCATCAAGATAAAACAATCTGGCCAGGCGCAGCGGCTCATGCTTGCAATCTTAGCACTTTGGGAGGCCGGAGTGGGTGGATTGCTTGAGCTGAAAAAATACAAAAATTAGCCAGGCATGTGGATTGCTCCTGTACTCTCAGCTGCTTGGGGGATTGAGGTGGGGGATCGCTTGAGCCCAGAAAGCAGAGGTTGCAGTAAGCCAAGGTCATACCACTGCACTCCAGCATGGGTGACAGAATGAGACCCTGTCTCAAAAAAAATAAAATCTTCATCACAAAACATTATCAACAAAATAAACAGATAAGTCACAAACTGTGAGAATGTATTCATAAGGAAGAGAATTTTTACCCAAATTACATGAAGAACTTCTAAAACTCAGTGATAATAAGACAAAGAACACAATTTAAAAAGAGAAAAAAGCAAAGAGGCTGTTCACAAAAGAAGACGTAGAAATGGTGAATAAGCACATGAAAACCTGCTCAACTTCATCAACCATCAAGAAAATACACACTAGACACCCCAGGAACTCCTACCGCATGCTGCCCTAGAAGACCTGCAATGCCCAAGGCTGACTGCCGCAGGTGCTGGGAGGAATGCAGAGCCCTGGCATGCTTATCTGCTGCTGGCAGGGGTGGAAAATGGTACAGCCACTTTGGCAAACTGTCTGTCCTCTCCTAAAATAACATACTTCTATCCTACGACCCAGTGATTTCATTCCCGGGTATTTGTCAAAAATAAATGCAATATATCCATAAAAGTTCCTTTACAAAAAAGACTTTTATAATAGTCAAATCTGGATTGTTTAATCAACACGTGGGTAAACTATGCTTTGCTCATGCACTTGGATAGCACTCAGCACACAATATGCATAAGTCTCAAGAGTAACAGGCTAATAGGAGTACAGCAAACACAGAAGTGTACGTCCCAGGAAATTTAATCCATACAAACTTGGAGAAATAAGCACGAGAGACCGAAGGTGACAGAAATCTGATCAGTGCAGGCTTTGCAGTGGAGGACTCACGGGAAGGAGAACTAGGTGCCTTTCTGGGACGCGGAAGATGCTCTGTGTCTTGACAGGCATCGTAAGTTACACCTGAGATCTGAGCACTTCCGTGTATAAATTGCACTAAAATTAAAGTTTCCCTTGGCTGCATTTGCATAATTATGTCACCCCCAAGGCCGAGGGAGCATGGCAGGAAACCACCGTGGTCCTTGGAGATTCCTCAATAAAACCTTCTAGGAGGAAAAAGGGCAGAATCTGAGAGCAACGCAAGAACCACTAGCTCTGTCTGTCCCTCCCTCTTCCCTCTGCAGTTCCCCATGCTGGGAGCTCTTGTGGTTCCAGGACAGCAGCTGATGGACCCCGAGGACTGGCTGCTTTTTTGGGGAAAATCACTGTTCTTGCCCTATGGAAGTTCTAGAAACAAGGCAATCTATGCCAGCTAGGATGATTAATTTTAGGTATCAACTTGCCTGGCCTTTGATGTATGGTAGTTCGGTCCAACACCAGTTTACATGTTGCTCTGAAGGTCTTGTCCAGATGTGATTAACATCTATAATCAGTTCACTCTAACTGAGATGACCCTCAATGATGTGGGTGAGCCCCATCCAATCAGTGGAAGGCCGGAAGCACAAAGATGGAGGTTTCCCAAAGAAGAAGAAATTCTGCCTGAAGACTACAATATGGAAACTTGAGTTTCCAGCCTGCTGCCCTGTGGAATTTGGACTCAAGATGGCAATATCAACTCTTCCCTAAATTTCCAGATTCTGATGCCTGCCATATGGATTGCAGACTTGCCAACCTCCACAAACATGTAAGACAATTCCTTAAAATTTCCCTCTCTTTGTCTGTCTATCTGTCTGTCTATCCATCCACCCATGCATCCATCATCTGTATTGTATTAGTCAGGGTTCTCCAGAGACACAGACCCACCGAACCCATGTGGGGATCCGTCCTCCTGGCTCTGTGTCTCTGGAGAACCATTGCTAGTGCACACCAGCTCTGTTTTCCTCTGCACCCACGCAGCATCCCAATTTGGAGGAAGCAGGTGGCCCAGTGTGAAAGGTCATTTATCTGAAAGGAAACATTCCTGAAGTGACTGATGAGTGTGCCTTTCAGCTGGCATATTTGGGGACGGGGCACTCATATTTCTGAGTCCAGATTCCCTAAAATGGGATGCTGTATTGCTCATCACATAACTCTTCATGATGGACCTGTTCATTATTTTCTCAATGAAAAATAGTGGTTGGCTGCAAAATTGTGAAGTTGCAATCTCTCTCCATCTCAGGGTATATGGGCTTTTTAATCACATGGGCCCTTTTTCTTTTCAAGGGCAATTATGTTGTTGATTACTCCACTGTGAGCTCAGCAGTGAGGGAAGGTCAAGTTCCCAAAGTCATATTCGGATTATTTCCTTGGTTGTGACTGGAAGCCCAAAGTTAGTCCACACCAACACAAGCCCAAGCTCATGGCCCCACTCACACTCAGGGCTGCTCCTCCCCTCCCCTTCCCTCCCCCGCCCCAGGATTTATTAAGCTCTTGCTTCTGTGTCCCCAAATCAGAAATTCCTCTCAGTAGTCATACCATGGCCTCTTCCAAGGTCCCTGTCCTCCTTCTCTCAAGGAAAGTGCGGAACTGGTTGCAGAACCCCACATGGCTCCAGCTGCAGCCGGCCACCCTCAGTGTGTCAGACCGTGGGGTTGAATGAAGAGAACTGCATCCAGACTGGGACAGGCCACAGGTTCTGGAACAGAAGGGACATCAGAGTGGGGCTGAGGGGGAAGAGGGCGGGAGGAGCAGCTCTCTCATTCTTCTCAGGGACATTTAATTGTCCTGCTGTGGACTGTGATGAACCCACCTTCCTCTGTCCTCCATCACTTTACCCCTGCTTTTTCCACTCCCCTTGTCTCTTCTTCCCTCCTTTACAAAGTCATGGAGAGATGAGGGGTCCGGGTGGTGCCAGGAAGGCTCATCCATCTCCTAACACCCCTCACTCTCAGCGCTGACACTACGAAAGCCTGCAGCCTCATGCTAGCCGTGAATCCATGTCCTCTGCTGATCTGATCGGGAGTGTGTTTATGTCACTGTCTCTACAAAGCAAATGACCACCTGGATTTTACCCATTGCTCTGGGTTGCCTGTTTGACAGGGCCCTTGGGGAAGACACCCCCTACTCTCCAACTCTGCCTGTGAATACCCCCCACTGGCTGCAGGGCCTTTGGGCACACCCTTGCTGCTCCACCCCTAGGACTTTGCAGACATTCCAGAGCCAGGGATTCCCTTCTCCTCTTTCTCTTGGACAAGCACTGAGCTTTCCCCCCACAGCCTAGGGTCTGCCCCTCTTTTCAGCTTTCCTCTCGCCCTTTCTTAGGGAGGCTCGCTGTCTGCCTTCCGCTTCCACCCAGGCAGGTGCTGCACCCCTCGGTTCTGCAAGAAGACTCTACACACTTCCTTCATTGACTTCTGCTCCTTCCGGCCGGCTATCACCTGGACCCTCCTGGACTGAGCTTTTGCCTAAGAACTTTCCAAAAACCACACAAAATAGTGAATGGCAGTTTCTCCAATAACAATTCCAAATTATCTGAAAATAGCAAACCATGGCTAATTTCTTATGAACAATAATACTCTTCTTCTCTATGGCTGAAAGGGACGTGCCAAGCATAGATGTGTGAGAGGCCACAGATGCATAGCCTGAGCTGAGGGGGAAATGCGGAAAGACTCCGGGCTGATGTACGGCTCAGTTCAAACAGTCAGCATGGAAGGTAATTGCTATCTGTTTTCCTGAGATTGGAAAGTTGCTTGCAATACGGGTAAGTAAAAAGAATCAAATATAATAGAACTGAATAACTTTTCAGTACTAGAATAAAGTCAATATGTTGCAAGTAATTTCAGAAGCAACAGCAGCTTCCAAGAATAACTATTTATCAGGATGGGCACTTACGCATGTTTAGGGATCCTGTGGAATAATTTAGTGGCGTTTGGTCTACAGTTCATTCATTTTGCTGTTCCTGAGCCTCCATTCCACACGTGGCAAAGTGCTCACAGGTGCTGGCATGGAAGGATTCCCTCCCCAGCTAGAAACTTACATTTAGGGATGATCACCTGTTACAAAATTATGTTTACATTTAAAGAGCCAATATTCTATCACGATTGTAAACACAGATGGAGAGCAAGGGAAGCCACCGTTTATTAACCAATTGCCTGTGCTAGCTCTGTTCTTGTGACCTGATGGACTGTGCAGGGTCGTAGTTAGGCAAGGGAGGTTGTCCTGGGGCCAGGTCGCTGAGTATGCAGTGGGCCAGGTCCCACTCTGCAGCCCCTAAGGGCCTCACCCATAATTTGACCTTGAAGAGAAACCTCTTCAAGTCTCTCTGCCTCACTCTTCTCTTCTGTGAAACAAGGAGGACAACAGAACCACCCTCACAGGTGAACGAAGAATTGGAGATATTGAACGTAAAAGTGCACAGCACAATATCAAGGATACAGGAAATGGGCAATAAATGCTGGCTTCTCTATGCTTTATTCTCACAAGCCCATGAGATAGACCTGAGTGCTTGAAACCCATCCTGCACTCCCCAGAAGGCAAAGCCTGGGCAAGGCTGCCCAGCTCCAAGTGGGGGCCCTGGAATTAAACCCTACTTTGCTGCTCTGTCCTCTGCTTGAACTGCCCCCTTCCCTACCTAATCACAGGTCCCATCCTTAAGGGCAAACATCTGCCGAGCTGCAGAGTGGGACCCACTACTTAGGTCCCTTGTGGGGTTAGCCCAGGACCCTTGCACCAGGCAAACACCTTCTGTGGTTCCAGCCAAATGGTATTAAAAGCCACCACGGTGTTTTCAGTTGTTTTCAAAGACCCTCAGCAGAAACCAGGGCTTTCCAAATGGGGAGTGCTTGTCTCTGTGGAAGGAAAGCATGTTGGAAAACACCAGCAATCTTTTCAAAGGGCAGCTGGACATGAGAGGTCACTTTCTGTTCCTTTGCAGTCTCGATGTAAACAAGAGAATTCTTCAGAAAATGATGTGGAAGGTTGTCCCCAGATCCCCTGAGATCTTACAAAATGTTATATTTTTCACGTGACTGAGTTAGATTTACTACAAGAACTGAAGGTGGAAGAATTCACACAGGGACACATGACAGTTACAAGGAAGCGATGGCCCCGGGTCGCAGGCCCAGAGCTGGCCCTCCGGCTGCCCTCAGCACTGCACAGAATCCTGGGGAGCAGGGACACAGGAGATGAGGCAGGGCATGGACCCCGTGGCCTGAGGGCCAGCGGCTGTGGGATAACAATGCTTTGAAACCGTGTCATGTGGCATTTGTGTGACTTCTCTCCGCATCAGGCTACCCTCACGAGTGGCTGGATTTACCCAGGGCCAGTGCTTTGAAAGTGGAGAGATGAATCACTTTTTGTTATATTGTTGTGCTCATGAAGTAGAATAACACATAGGAAATCACCATGCACGTGGTAGATGAGTAGACAAATAAAAGTGAGTTTGGGTAATGGACAAACCACACCTGAGGTATCGATGTTGCTTATTCTATAAACTTAGAATACTCAATGTGTCCATTTCCTGGCGAAGCAGAATACAAAATTGCGAGATGTGAGTAACAAGTACTTGAATGTGATGTGGGGGCACATTAGATTTCTTTCTGCAAGTCCAGTAACTTCAAGAACCGTGAATAACATAGGCTCTCAATGCCAATGCAGAAGACAGCCTGAATGAAATGAACTATTTTACCATCTGTTATTCTCTGGTCCTCTTGTTTAGGAGACTTAATTGGTGCTTTATCCTGTATTGTTCTTGGAAAAACCAAGTAGCTGATGATATCAGTTTCAACCGTGTGACGCATTTTTAATCAGATATTTACTTACATTAATGTGCTACTGCCAAAACCAAGGCTCACATAAACCAGATGTTTTTTACCACGAGCCTTTGGTATCTGGGGGAAAAAAAAATAGGACAGTACAGCATGCTGGCCATTAAACAGAGGGAATTTCAAGGAAAACTATCTTTATAATGTTGTTTTGAATATTCCCATAAATTTCTTAAGTTTTAGGAGCTACATTTGCCTAAAAAAGTGTAAATGATAGTTATTTTGGAAAATAATGGTAAGGATATTTGAATCTGTTTGGCCAAATTCATTCTTATTCCAGATTTTTTTTATAATATTTTTTTCTAATGCTATTGATCTAAAGCTTGTGTTCTAACTTCTAGCCAGCCTCTGAGGGAACCACGGGTGATAAACAAGGTGGAATTCCATCATATTGATGCCACTGGTCAAGACTGTTTTTCCTACTTTCTTTTTTTTTAAATTTTCTTTTTTAGGGGATGGGAGCAGAGTCTCACTCTGTTGCCCAGGCTGGAGTGCAGTGGCTCACTGCTACCTCCACCTCCTGGGTTCAAGCAGTTGTCCTGTCTCAGCCTCCTGAGTGGCTGGGACTACAGGTGCACACCACCATGCACGGCTAATTTTTGTACTTTTAGTACAAATGGGGTTTCACCATGTTGGCCAGGCCGGTCTTGAACTCCTGACCCCAGGTGATCTGCCCACCTTGGCCTCCCAAAGTGCTGGGATTACAGGTGTGAGCCGCCATGGCTGGCTTGTTTTTTCTGTTTCTTAATGACTCTCGTCTGGTCTTTCCAATACCCTGGTCTAATTCTGAGATCCGTGCATTTGCTTGGAGTTTCTCCCCTGCTTTTGGCTCTCCTCCCTGCCTTCACGCATGTGGGCCTCGCCACGGGCTCCGTGTCTCCCTTTCCTGGCATTGCTCCATCTCTCTTTTGCTCTGCCTCACTCTTTGCCTCCCCAAGGCTTGACGACGATTCCTTTGCATTTCTCTCTTCTTCTAAGGAATAATTTATCTGTTTTTAGACCTGGTGCTATGATGAACCTCTTATTCCAGCCACCCTTCTTGTCACTCCACATCTACCTGAATTTGTGAGATAAATAAAGCTATGAGTTTTATGCTTCAAGTCAATATTTTTCTTAATTATCTGTTTAAGTTTAGCTGGAGAGGGTACAGTGATACAAGCAGGCTCATATATTATTGGTGTCACCATGAGTTGTTATAACTTTTTGAAAAGAGATTTGGCAATATGCCTCAAGAGACTTAAGTCATTAATCCTCTTTAACCCAGTAATTGAACTTCTGAAAATCTATCATGTGAAACAAACTCCAACTCGAGCATAAAATCACACACAAAGATATTTATAACAGCATTATTCATAATTGTCCCAAATGCAAAATAATCTAAACATCCCCAATAGTAAAATGTCCTGTAATAGTGAAATAATCTTTAAAATGGCAGTAAATAAACCAAAATATTATAATGAGAAAAATATTTGTGTCAAATTGAGTGACTGGTAAAATGGAAGACCTGTGTAAGGACTTCCTTGGGATTGAGGAGTCTGTCTGGAAATGGATGGGTAGGTGGGGCTCTGGACAAGTTCGAGGGGCGTGGCTGACAGTGGTGTAGAGGGTTGTGGTTACCAAGGGCTGTGGAAGTGGCCTGAGCTGAGTGGTGCAGGGCAGCAGGCGTCTCATTATGCTCCCAAACGGTGTGAGCCAGGAAATTATACAGAGCACAGCGGGAGCACAGGGGCCTCATTCGGAAAGATGAACGGCTGGCATGACCTGAGACTGGGCCCTGGAACCATCTGGAAGCTTCTTCACTCAGATGTGTGGTGCCTGGGCTGGGATGACTCGGTACCAGCCTCCACTCCCATTGCTGAGCAAGTGTGAGCACATGGCATCTCCAAGTGACCTGGGCTGGGTCTCAAGAAGGAGCGTTCCAAAAGCCAGTGCTGCTCAAGGCCACATGGAGGCTGCATGGCTGTGTATGGCCTCACTTCAGGAGCCCTAGGGCATCATCACCTCCACCCACCACATTGCTTGATTGATTTAAGGGGAGAGGACATGGACCCAGTCCCTTGAAGGGAGGAGTGTTAAAGAAGTTGTGACTTTTTTATTTGAATCCCCACATTGGGAAAGGGGTAACATTCAATTTGACTTTTATCTATGAAGACCTAAGCACCAAGGCCCAGGTGGATGGAGCAGACATCACCGATGAGAGTGCCCATGGATCAGGAAACTTTAGAAATTCATCATGGAGCTAAAGTCTCTTTTCCTCTGCCCAGTGCCCATGTATTCAGTAAGAGGAGAACTCATGACACAAAGGGGCTTTAATGTCAAACGCTTGATGCAGTGTGCTCTCAGATCTGCATTCCTTTTCTCCACAACCTCACCAGCATCTGCTGTTGTTTGACTGTTGAAAAGGGAACACTTCTACACTCTTGGTGGGAGTGTAAATTAGTTCAGCCATCATGGAAAGTAGCGTGGTGATTTCTCGAAGAACTTAAAACAGAATTATCATTCTACCCAGCAATCTCATGACTGGCTGTATACCCCAGTGAATATAAATTTTTCGACCACAGAGACACATGCACGCATATGTTCATTGCAGCACTATTTACAATAGCAAATATATGGAATCAAGCTGAATGCCTAGCGACAGTAGACTGAATAAAGAAAATATGTTACATATACGCCATGGAATACTACACAGGTGTAAGACAGAACGAGATCATGTCCTTTTTGCAGCAACATGAATGGAGCTGGAGACCATAATCTTAGGCAGATGCAGGAACAGAAAATCAAATACCACATGTTCTCACTTATGAATGGGAGTGAAACACTGAGTCTACATGGACACAAAGAAGGGAAAGACAGACACTGGGGCCTCCTGGAGGGTGGAGGGTGGAAGGAGGAAGAGGATCGAAAAACTACCTTTGGGTACTATGCTTAGTACCTGCGTGATGAAATAATCTGTACACCAAACCCTTATGAGACACAATTTACCTGTATAACAAACCAGTACATGTACCCCCGAACCTAAATAAAGGTTACAAAATAGAAAATAAATAAACAATGAAAAGAAACATTTTAATTTTGGGAAAAACAAGACCTTGATTCCAGGACAGCTATTGAGTAAAACAGCCCATCTTGGATAGTCTGGAAATATTTCCATTTAGAGTTGGATGAATTTGCATCAGATTCTTGGTTTCTATGATTCATTCACAGAAGTCATTTTCTCTTTTCCTGACCTTTGAAGATTTATAACCAGAAATTAAAATCCATGCCACGATTCTTGAGATGAATTGTTTTACTATTGAATGCTCATTACATACAGTCCCTGAAAGGGTCCAGGAAATGGACCTGCATATATTATAGACATAGTTTGTTGGTATCTATCTGAGGATTCCAGGAAAAAAATAATATAAAGGATCAGTCAATACATGAAATTTTGAAAGAAATATTTCTCCCTTTTTTGCCTCTGAATTTGAGAGCAAATTATAAGTATTTTAGAAATGAAATTCATGGTCATTCAGTAATCATTCAGAATGTTTATTTCCAAATCTCTTGATTCCATGTTCTCCCATGATATTGTAACTGCCCAGTGGGTTCACCTTGCCCGCTGCCTAGACAGAGCCGATTTATCAAGAGAGGGGGCCATAATCCTAAGCAGATGCAAGAACTGAAAACCAATAGACAAAGAGTAATTCATACAGAGCCAGCTGTTTGGGGGACGGAAGTTTTATTATTACTCAAATCGGTCTCCTCAGAGCTCCTAGCTTAGGGGTTTTTCAAAGGCAGTTTGGGAGAATAGGTTGGGGTGGCCAGGTAACAGGTGCTTGCTACTGATTGGTTGGGGCAGAGATGAAATCACAGGCGGTGGAAGCTGTCCTCCTGCAGGCTGAATTGCTTCTGGGCGGGGCCACAGGAGTGGGGTTGGTGGGTCCAAGTGGAGCCATGGGTGTCAGACATGCAAAAAAACACTGAAAAGATATCTCAAAAGGCCAATCTTAGGCTCTAGAATACTGATATTATTTGCAGGAGCAGTTAGGTCAGTTGTATGTGGCTGACAATCCTTTCTGTCTGCACCTTAGCAGGGTTCAGGTTCCTCTGCTCCTTCTAGCCTGGCAGCCTCTCATTAGCTGGGGAGGGCTATTATCATTTAAACTATGAACTAAATGTCTCCCAAAGCTAGCCCAGGAATAATCAAGGGCAGCTGGGGGTGGTGAGGAGACTAAAGCTAGGAGTGGGGTTGAGCTAGATCAGATCTACCCCATTGTCACAACCTTCTTGCCGATTATAATTTTGGAAAGGCAGTTTCAATATTTTCTTTGAGTCTTTCCAATAGCGTGTATCTTATCCCGTCTTGGATTATTGTTTTTGTCCACTTATCTAACTCATTATATGCTAGCTCAAATATGCTTAAATAATATTCTATACAGTTAGTATAGGGCTCAGGTAAATGTTTGTTTAACTGAATTAAACTCCCTTTTTCCTGCCTTCTTTTTCGATAGGCACAATGATCAGCAGCTAAAGTTTTCAATGATGAAGGCATCTTTTATTTCCTCATATGCTTGCAACATTAACTACTTATGTTAAGTCCACTTCTAATATTAAGTTAATCTATATTCATAACCATGCATAACTTTATCTTTTACTTATGTTTTATAAAATATTCTGAATGACATGTTTAATTTTTTATCATGAGCGGACAGGATCATTTCTGTTGGGAGCCTTCTTTGTGTTTTTTGAGAGCAATGCTATAAATATTTGTGTCTAGTTCATTTGTTTAACATGATTCTCTGATTACTGGGAACTGACTTGTCCTTCTTTCAACCGTTGGAAAGTTGAGTAGGAATCACAGCAGTGGTTGTCATAGGTGTTAGAACCAGAGTGACTCCATTTTGAGTGAGGGCTGGAAAATGAAACTGAGACTCCATTTTGAGTGAGGGCTGGAAAATGAAACTGGACTTTATTTTGAGTGAGGGCTAGAAAATGAAACTGAGACTTGCTAGGCTGCATTCTCAGAAAGTTAGGCATTCCGAGGCTCTAGATGTTTAAGGTTAAGGGGACAAATTAATAATGTTTACTAAACAGACCCAAACTTGGGAGTGTCCTGGACATCAAAGGCATTCCTAATTTTGCTTTAAAGATAATAGTATTGAATCTTGGAAAATATAGTAGTTAAGAAAATTAATCCTTTATCACAAATCCTTGTAGCAGAGCACATCTCCCCATAGATACAAGCATTGTACCTAGGGTGGACGTGTTCCTCCTCTTACTTTCAGGAACATCCTACTCTCTCTATGGAGTAGCTGTCCTTTCACCACTTTACTTTCCTAATAAACTTGCTTTGACTTTGCACTGTGGGCTCGCCCTGAATTCTTTCTTGCGTGAGATCCAAGAACCCTCTCTTGGGGTCTGGATCGGAAACATTTCCTGTAACACGGTTACCGAGGACCTGTGGATGATGTGGACAAATGGACAAATCCTGTTACATTCACTGCTGCCACTTTCTCACCTGTAAAATGGGATTTATAATACCTGTCTTATCTACATCATGAAGTTGTTTTGGGAAAAAGTGAAAAAGTAACGATGTACTTTGACATGCCCTAGCACATTCTGGAATGATTATGATTATACGCTTCTTCTAAGGAGAGAAGTGGCAAACGCACAAACCCCGTGCTGTGGCTGTGGCTGACCCCACTCCTCACAGTGACTTTCTCCTGGACCTTAATTCAGCCTCAGAAGCTTTCTCAACACAGTGCCAAGAGATTAAATTTGGCACAGGAGGTAAATTTGCTTTAGAGAGCATGTTTTAGGCGACCCAAGAGATGTTCAATATGATTGAGCTGAAATACTCTATGCAGAGGGTATTTGCAAAAAATACTGGCTCCCTGGCTTCTTCCCTGCCCTTGACCACACATGTCTACGAGCACATCTCTGTTCACTCACACAGAGGCCAGTCCCTCAACCTCACTGTCTGCTTTTTACAAAAAGCTTCCCCTTCTTGCCCTTTCTCCCTGCCGTGAGACCCAACCTTCCCTCTCAGGCTCATTGATGGAGTCCAGAGTGCAGACACAGCCTGGGGTCAGAGGGAGCATGCACAGGAGGCTTCTGAGCAAGATTTCATCTCCTACTCATGCTCCTAGCTGAATCTCCAGAGGAAATGGATTATAAATAAGTCTCTGTAAGATTGACTTGCTTGATTACATTTCTCTAATCTGTCATTTTGCTTTTTAAATTAAAATTCTTTTTTTTCCCCCGAAAACACATTATTACATTTGTGGTTAGGTTGTACATCTTGAAACCCTTTATTCTGCCCCAACCACTACTTGAAACTTATAATTCAGCAACCTGGCATGCTTTCACGAGAAGTGGAAATTTTCTAAGAACACAATGTGTTGGTGGATATATCCTGAGAGAGATTTCCTAGTTAAAAAAAATTAACTCCAAAGGCCCTCTATGACAGAAAGGGGTAGAATTTTTTCTTTTTCTTTTTTTTTTTGAGATGGAGTTTTGCTCTTGTTGCCCAGGCTGGAGTGCAATGGCGCAATTTCAGCTCACCGCAACCTCCGCCTCCCGGGTTCAAGCGATCTCTTTCCTCAGCCTCCTGAGTAGCTGGGATTACGGGCATGCACCACCACATCTGGCTAATTTTGTGTTTTTAGTAAAAACGGAATTCTCCATGTTGGCCAGGCTGGTCTCGAACTCCTGACCTCAGGTGATCCACCCACCTCAGCCTCCCAAAGTGCTGGGATGATAGGTGTGAGCCACCGCGCCTGGCCAGAAAGTGGTAGAAATTTCAAAACCAAAGAAAAGTTTGTTAAGGAGGTTAACACAAGAGTAACATTCTTAAGAGAACGTACTAACACAATGCACTAAGTCATTTGCCATTTGCCCAGTGAAATTAGTCTTTTCTCCTTTGTCTTTTCAGGTGTCTGCCACAGACTGCTGGGCTTTGGAAGCAAATAAGAGAATCTCTGCAAAATTGCTGTAAGCAATTAAGAAGAGATTTCTAATTCTGTTAATGGGAGACTAGATAATGAAGACCAGTCTTCCTACCAGGAACAATTAGAAAAACTGAACATAACATAAAAAAAAAAAAAAAGCTTATCTATCTGTTTAAAACTTTGGAGAACTTCCAAGACAGCAAGAACTCGAAGGCCAACTGATGTGGTTTGGTGCTGTATCCCCACCCAAATCTGACATTGAATTGTAGTTCCCATAATCCCCATGTGTCATGGGAGGCACCCAGTGGGAGGTAATTTAGTCATGGGGGCAGTTACCCTCATGCATTCTCATGATAGTGAGGGAGTTCTCATGAGATCGGATGGTTTTATAAGGAGCTTCTCCCCCTTTTGCTTGGCATTTCTTGCTGCCACCATGTGAAGAAGGACATGTTTGTTTCCCCTTCCACCAAGGTTGTAAGTTTCCTGAGGCTTCTCCAGCTCTGCAGAACTGGAGTCCATTAAACCTCTTTCCTTTATAACTTGCCCAATCTCAGATATTTCTTCTTAGCAGCGTGAGAACATACTAATACAGTAAATTGGTACCGAGGTAGTGGGATGCTGCTGTAAAGATAGTCAAAAATGTGGAAGTGACTTTGGAACTGGATAACAGGCAGAGGTTGGAACAATTTGGAGGGCTCAGAAGAAAACAGGAACAATTTGGAGGGCTCAGAAGAAAAGTTTGAAGCTTCCTAGAGATTTGTTGAATGGCTTTGACCAAAATACTGATAGTGATATCAGCAGTGAAGCCCAGGCTGAGGTGAGCTCAGATGGAGATGAAGAACTTGTTGGGAACTGGAATAAAGGTGACTCTTGCTATGTTTCAGCAAAGAGACTGGCGGCATTTTGCCCCTGCCCTAGAAATCTGTGAAACTGAACTTGAGAGAGATGATCTAGGGTATCTGGCAGAAGAAATTTCTAAGCAGTGAAGCATTTAAGAGGAAGCAGAGCTTAGAAGTTTTGAAAATTTGCAGCCTGATGATGTGATAGAAAAGAAAAATCAATTTTCGGGAGAGAAATTCAAGCCAACTATAGAAATTTGCATGAGTAATGAGGAACCGAATGTTAATCACTAAGACGTTGGAGAAAATGTCTTCAGGGCATGTCAGAGACCTTTGCAGCAGCTCCTCCCATCACAAGCCTGGAGGCCTATGAGGAAAAAATGGTTTTGTGGGCTGGACCCAGGGTCCTCTCTGCTGTGTGCAGCCTAGAGACTTGGTGCCCTGCATCCCAGCAGCTCCAGCCATGGCTAACAGGTGACCAAGGTACAGTTCAGGACATGGTTTCAGAGGGTGCAAACCCCAAGCCTTGGCAGCTACCAGTGTTGTTGAGCCTGTGGGTGCATGGAAATCAAGAACTGAGGTTTGGGAACCTCTGCCTAAATTTCAGAGGATGTATGGCAATGCCTGGATATCTAGGCAGAAGTTTGCTGCAAGGACAGAGCCCTCATGGAGAACCTCTGTTAGTGCAGTGCAGAAGAGAAATGTGGGGTTGGAGCCCCCACTCAGAGTCCTCACTGAGGCACTGCCTAGTGGAGCTGTGAGAAGATGGCCACTGTCCTTCAGGACCCAGAATGGTAGATCCACCAATAGCTTGCACCATGCACCTGGAAAAGCTGTAAGCACTCAACACCAGCCTGAGGAGGCAGCCAGGTGTGTGTGTCGGGGGGTGTACCCTGCAAAGCAACAGGGCTGGAGCTACTCAAGGTTGTGGGAGCCCACCTCTTGCACCAGCATGGTCTGGATGTGACAAGGAATCAAAGGAGATCATTTTGGAGCTTTAAGGTTTGGCTGCCCCACTGTATTTCAGACTTGATGGGGCCTGTAGCCCCTTTGTTTTGGCCAATTTCTCCCGTTTGGAATGGGTGTATTTACCTAATGCTTTTACCCCCATAGCATCTAGGAAGTAACTAACTTGCTTTTGATTTTACAGGCTCATAGGCAGGAGGGACTTCCCTTGTCTCAGATGAGACTTTGGACTTGGACTTTTGGGTTAATGCTGGAATGAGTTAAGACTTTGGGGGACTGTTGGAAAGGAATGATTGTGCTTGGAAATGGGAGAACATGAGATTTGGGCAGGGCCACGGTGGAATGATATGGTTTAGCTCTGTGTCCCCACCCAAATCTCACCTTGAATTGCAGTTCCCATAATCCCCTTGCGTCATGGGAGGGACCCAGTGGGAGGTAATTTAATCATGGGGGCAGTTACTCTCATGTTGTTCTCATGATAGCGAGTGATTTTTCATGAGATCTGATGGTTTTATAAGGGGTTTCCCCCTTTTCACTCGGCACTTCTTGCTGCAGCCATGTGAAGAAGAACGTATTTGCTTCCCCTTCCGCCATGATTGTAAGTTTCCTGAGGTCTCCCCAGTGCTGCAGAACTGGAGTCAATTAAACCTCTTTCCTTTATAAATTGCCCAATCTTGGGTATTTCTTCATAGAAGTGTGAGAATGGACTAATACCCCAAGATTCTGAGTAGGTGATTACAGTGAAGAAACCCTGACATTAGGTGCCACTTTTTCCTTCAGGGCATTTGTAGTAACCAAATTTTGAGAATCTGAACAGAGCTCTCAGCGGCTCCCAGACCTGGAAAAACAAATATCAGATATCAGAGACCACTGTGAAAAAGAGGTGCTGGGAAATACCCCATGCTTTCAGTTGGAAATCTTGCAGAATAACATGTAAGAGTAAGGATTAACCATAAATGGAACAGGCCCCAGAGAGACTGAAGCCCAGCTGGGAACCAGCTTAGTCCTCTTTTGGATTAAGGTCATCTAGCCCTACCCTGACTCCCCTTCTAAAGCAAAAGTAAGTGTTCCCTAGAGAATGATAGCGTAGATCAGTCCCTCACGTGATTTCTAAATTTCCATACATAATGTACTAAATAAAGTTAAAAATAACAGATAAAAACAGATAAGAATAGACCAAAACCAAACAGAAAATACTAGACAACAGGAACAGAAGTGCAGGAAATCCAGATATCAAAATTATCAGAAATAGACTTTAAAGTAACTATGATTAATATGCTCAAGAATTAAAAGTCAAGTTGGAGAATTTCACCAGAGAAAAAGAGAATAGGTAAAACAAAATGAAAAGAATGAACCATAGAAAAAATAAATGATGAAAAATGTGGCAAAGAATAAAGAGAAATATTGACAAAAATGAAAGATCTGACATTCATAGAATTGAGTTCCCAAAGGTGAGAAAACAGAGTCAATGGCAGTCTTCAAAGAGATAATGGCTGAAGATTTTCTTTTTTAAAAAATATTTACCCAAAATAAAATAAAAATATTTATTTTATTTTATTTTAAAAACTTTTATTTTAGGTTCAGGGGTACATGTGCAGTTTTGTTTTATAGGTAAACTCATTTCATGGGGGTTGTTGTATAGATTCTTTAATCACCAAGGCACCAAGACTAGTACCCAAAAATTATTTTTTCTGAGCCTCTCCCTCTTCCCACCCTCCACTCTTAGGTAAGCCCCAGTGTGTGTTGCTCCCTTGTTTGTGTCCATGTGTTCTCATCATTTGTCTCCCATTTATAAGTGAGAACATGCAATATTTGGTTTTTCTGTTCCTGAATTAGTTTGCTAAGGATAATGGCCTCCAGCTTCAACCATGTTCCTGCAAAGGACATGCTCTTGTTCCTTTTTATGCCTGCATAGTATTCCATGGTATATATATACCACATTTTCTTTATCCAATCTGCCATCGATGGGCATTTTGGTTGCTTTCATGTCTTCGCTATGTAGAATAGTGCTGCAATGAACATATGCATGCATGTGTCTTTATGAGAACTATTTATATTCTTTGAGTATATAGCCAGTGATAGGATTGCTGGGTCAAATAATAGTTCTGTTTTTAGCTCTTTGAGGAATCACCATACTGCTTTTCATGATAGTTGAAATAATTTGCACTCTTACCAACAGTGTATAAGCATTCCCTTTTCTCCACAACCTCACCAGCATTTGTTATTTTTTGATTTTTTAAAATTATTTTTAATTTTTTAATTTCTTTTTTTTTTTTTTGAGATGGAATCTAAGCTCTGTTGCCCAGGCTGGAATGCAGTGGCACGATCTCGGCTCACTGCAAGCTCCCCTCCCGGGTTCAAGCCATTCTCCTGCCTCAGCCTTTCAAGTAGCTGGGACTACAGGCACCCGCTACCATGCCTGGCTAATTTTTTGTATTTTTAGTAGAGACGGGGTTTCACCATGTCAGCCAGGATGGTCTCAATCTCCTGACCTCATGATCCGCCTGCCTTGGCCTCCCAAAGTGCTGGGATTACAGGCATGAGCCACCGTGCCCAGCCTTGACTTTTTAATAATAATCATTCTGACTGATATGAGATAATTATCTCATTGTGGTTTTGATTTGCATTTCTCTAATGATCAGTGACGTTGAGCCTTTTTTTCATATGCTTGTTAGTCGCACGTATGTCTTCTTTTGAGAAGTATCCATTCATGTCCTTTGTCCACTTTTTAATGCACTTTTTTATGTAAATTTGTTTTAAGTTCCTTATAGGTGCTAGATATTAGACTTTTGTCAGATGCATAGTTTGCAAATATTTCCTCCCATCCTGTAGGTTGTCTGTTTACTTTTTTGATAGTTTCTTTTGCTGTGCAGAAGCTCTTGTTTAATTAGATCTCATTTGTCAATTTTTGCTTTTGTTGTGATTGGTTTTGGTGTCTTCATCATGAAATCTTTGCCAGTACCTATATCCAGAATGGTATTGCCTAGGTTGTCTTCCAGGGCTTTTATGGTTTTAGGTTTTACATTTAAGTCTTTAATCCATCTTGAGTTAATTTTTGTATATGGTGTAAAGAAGGGGTCTAGTTTCAATCTTCTGCATATGGCTAACCAGTTATTCCAGCACCATTTATTGAATAGGGAGTCCTTTCTCCATTGCTTGTTTATGCCAACTTTGTTGAAGATCAGATAGTTGTAGGTGTGGGACCTTATTTCTGGGCTCTCTATTCTGTTCCATTGGTCTATGTTTCTTTTTTTTGTGCCAGTACCTTGCTGTCTTGGTTACTGAAAAATGGCTGAGAATTTTCGAAAACCAATGCAAGACATCAATTCCCAGACACAAGAAGCTCCTTAGCAATTATCACTTTGTGATATTTATCAAGCTGTATACCCCTCAACTCTGATTTTCCTATGTGTAGGTCATGCCGTAATAAATTATTAAAAATAAACAACTGCAAAGCACTGGAAAAAGGAATAACTAATGGTGAATAATAAAAGCAAAATGATTCAAAGTGGTATGCATGATACAGTGGCATAGAAACTCTAGGGCAGATGTAAGATATAATGGCTATATGTCAAATGGTTTTTTTTTTGTTTTTTTTGAGACAGGGTCTTTCTCCATCATCCAGGCTGGATTGCAGTGGTGTGATCATGGCTCACTGCAGGCTCAGATTCCTGGGCTTAAGCAATCCTCTGCCTCAGCCTCCAGAGAAGCTGGGACTACAGACAGGCATGTGCCACCATGCCTGGCTAATTTTTTTTTTTTTTAATTTTGTAGAGATGAGGGTCTTGCTGTGTTGAGCAGTTTTGTTTTAAACTCCTGGCATCAAGTAATCTCCCAGTTTCGGCCTCCCAAATTGCTGGGATTACAGGCATAAGCCACAGTGCCTGGCCTAAAATGCAATTCTTTATCAAGTAGTGGAAAGATTAATGGCTTTCAAGTCAGCTAGATTGAGATTTAAATCACAAGTAGGTATCTCACTAGCTCTGTGACCTTGGGCAAGTAACTTAACTCAATTTCTTATCTTAAAGAAAGACTAATATTTCTCAATCCATAAACTGAAGTCCCTTGTTCCTCTCTGTCTGCATCTCACTTCCTTGGCAAGGCCCCAGTCCTCTGGCCATGCTGCCCCTTCCCCTGTGCAGTGGGAGGCTGGACAGAACACCATTGCGCTGACTCTGCTCTTGTTAAATTTGTGACCACTGACCTCAAATGGGCCCTGAGAGCTGCCCGGCCATCATGTTATATGTATAGATCACTGTCTCACACCTTCTCCTCTCTCGAAACCTGCGTCAACTCTTCCTTCATCCTTGTATCAGCTGATTTATTTGCTTCTTTAGTTTCATGGAGGAAATCAGAGTGATCAGAAAAGAATTGCTGCCAGCTCCCTCCCCGTCATCCACCCACCTCCCCCAGCTGTGCCGACTTCTCCATTTCCTCTCCTGTTACTAAGGATAAATCCTATCCCCTCTCAGCTTCTCAAGGACATCACTCTGGTGATTCTCCCCTCTCTCCTTCGTGATCAATTTCTCCCTCCCTATTGGGTCATTTCCATCAGCAAATGAACATGCCATTATTTCTTTCCGTGTTGCAAAATGACCTTCCTTTCTTTCCACTTTTCATTGCTGCAGCTGCCCTCATTTTGCTCTCAGTGTGACTCAAATCAGGCCTTTGTTCCTACCGCTCCTGGGATCTCTGGTCAAGGATATAACCCCAAGGTTATATCCAGGGGTTAATTCTAAGTGTTCCTCCTTCCCCCAGCAGCAATGCCCACAGCTGGTCCTCCTTTTTTGTGAAGCAGCCTCTTTACTTGGCTCCCAGAACACACAAGTGGCTTTTCCCCTTTGGTCTCCTTTGCAGGGTTCCTTCTCTGTTTTCTTTAAACCTTGATATACCTCAGGTTCTATCCTTGAATGTCTTTCTTTCTCTATCCATGCTTTAAGTCTCCTGGTTTTAAATATCCTAGGTTTGCTGTTGCTTCTCAATTTACATATCTAGCCATGATCAACATCCTGAACTCCAGACTACTGTATCTAACTTCCCATACAGCATTTTCCATTTTAAGCCTAACAGGTGTCTGAAATTTGCTATGTCTGATCTAAAATTTGCTACGTCCGGAATAAAACTCCTGATCATCCTCTTGCAACCTGTTCCACTTGCTCTTGTTATGACAGTAAATGGCAGCTCCATCCTTCCAGCCCCCCAGGGTCAAGACCATGGAGTGATTGTTCAGTGCTTTCTCTCGCCCTCTCTGTCCTGGTTCTCAGTATATCCTGAGAGCTGTACCCCAACCCGTATCCCAAATCCAGCCACACCTCCCCAGGCCCACCTCTACAGCCCTGGGCTGAGCAAGCATTTCTGTCACTTAGGCTTGTGCAGTGCCTGCCTGGTCTTCCTTCTGTCCCTTGCTCCTCACCCATTTCAGCCCAGCAGCCAGGAGAGTGTTAAAACATAAACCAGGTCACGCCCTTCCTTGGCTGTTGCACCTATGCATTTCGTGTCTCACTTGGAATGAACGCAGGTGTTCTAACGTTGAACCACGATGCTCTGCAGTCCCCATGCCCTCCCTGACTTCATTGTCTGTGACTCTTTCCTGCCTGACTCTTCTCCAGCTTCTCCAGCACTGAGTCTCTCTGCTGGTCCTCAGCCCTGCCAGCTCTGCTCATGCCTTGGGACCTGGGCTCCACTCTCCCATCTGCCAGGGATGCCCCCCCGGGACGGCATCAAGGCCGCCTCCACCCGCTTCTCCTTCCGTCTCCACGTGTCCTCCCCTCTCAGTGACACTTCCCTGCCTACTGGTTCTCTTTCCCTGTTTTGCTTTTCTCCTGCCCATCTTCGCCGTGTAATACATGATGGAGGTTTAAATTTATGTTGTTTATCATCTCCCCTCTCCTGCTAAAACAAGAAATTCATCAGGATGGGCCTTTCCTCTGGTTGGCTGCAGGCTGGAATTCCAGGGAGAGTGCAGCACACAGCAGCTGCTCGGGGAGCGTGTGTTGAGGGATGAAGGGTGGCTGCAAAGTCCTGGCCTTAGAAGGCACCCATGGGGTTCCCTCCTCTCCACTCTCCATTTCTGCTCACAGCATATCCACAGGAGCTGAGTATGGTGGGCTACAGTGACTGATGGTCCTGACTCAGCACTTCCCCCATCCCGACCCCAGTAGGAAGTGTGGCAAGCACCAGTGTCCAGCCTGTGTCATGGCAGCAGTGGCTCTGTGGGGAGGTCGGGGACGCAGTGTCAGCAGACACTCAGTGGCCGAGCCGGGACTCTAGTGGCCAAATTGGCAAACTGAGAAATGAAACGTGTTTCCCTCAGGCTGTTGAGCAGGGCCTCCTCACTGCCAGCACCGTTCTGCTCACCGAAGGTGGTGACCTGGGATATGACGTCGAGGGCTTCTCTCCAGAAACATCAGAGTGGTTGGGGCCATGGAGCCCACCTCATGTGACCTTTGGGCGTGGGCTGGTGCCCTCTGCAGGAGAAAATCCTTCCTCCACTCTGTGCCCAGGATTGCAGCTGACCCCTTGACCCATGCACACTGTGGGCCTTTGTCCACATTGGAAGCAAAGCCTGCTTTGGTCTACATGGACATTTTCTAGTTAAAAATTTAATAGAGCCTCAAGGTGCTACAATTAAACATGGTCCAGCCTTTTCATTTCACCTGCAGGAAACTGAGGCCCAGAGAGGTGACAAGGTGCCCAGTGCGAAGAGGACCCATAGAGCTTGGCTTCAGTGCCCGAGCAACTGACTGCCTTTCCATGTCCTTAGGGTGCTGCTCCTGGCTGTCTCCCTGCTTTTTCTAGAAAGCAGGTGCATGCAGTGTGGGTGGTGTGAGATGCAGCTCCTCGGGAAGTTGATGGCATCTCCTGCACTACTGCACCTGCCACAGGAGCCGCCTCCCCAGCCCGCCTGAACTAGCGGGTGTTTGAGGCTCAGCATGCCGAGACCACGTGGTCACTGACACCTGGGGCCAGCAACCAGCGGGCAGCCCAGCGAGCCAGGAGCTCCAGCTGTGGTCCTGGGCCCCCACCTGCAGCTCTGGGGCAGGCTGGATCCAACTCCCTTCACTGGCACCGGCTTCTGCGGCAGCCTTTCCTGCCTTAGAGAGCACTTGGCCAGTGGCATGTTCTCCATGCATGGGGAGAGGGGAGGGGTCTGCAGCTGAAATGGCAGCTCTGTTAGTAAGTGGATATTGTGGCTGTTGGAAACAATGCTGATGGGGAGTGCCCAAAGCTGGCCATATTTAGGGGATTCAGGTGTAGAAGGCATTGTGTGAACATTGCAGGATCAATCAGTTGGCTGCAGACCTCAGCTCTGCCCTTGACTTCCTCATCGTGAACCTGAGGGTGTCACTCCACCTTGCTCAGCCGCAGTTTCCTCATTTGCAACAGGTAATGACGGGCCTACCTCTGGGCTGTTGTGAGATTTCACTAACCTGACCAAGGTGTGTGCTCAGGCCTTTGCGACTTTGTGACATTACCCTGCAGTCATGAACACGTAATCACTGGAAGCTGATTTTGGTATCTATTATTGCACATTGGCAAAGACTGTCTCTTTGACCAAACTTTGGACAGGTGCCTCTGAGCATTCTTTTCCACCAGCCCTGTCCTCAGGCTGTCTTAACAAAGAACCCTGCTAAGCCGGCCCCCACGGTGATACCTGATCCCCCCCACCCCCCTGCACTGAGCGAGGATCCAGGTAAGCTGGCTTAGCAGGTACTCCCTACCCTGATGTCTCCTCTTACTAATCTCCATCCACCGACTGAGCCCCTGGCACTGCTCCTTGGCCGCAGAGCCCCACCTGGTTTTGTACTTTGAGCAGAGCTCAGCTCCATACTGAAATCTCCTTTCCCTAGTTGCAGCAGCACTGAATAGAATCTGTCTTTAGCCCTGTAGACTGTGTCCAGCTCGGTTTCTCCTTGACAAATGCCAGGTCCTGCTTTCTCTTCAGTTGTTCTTCCAGGAATTCTGTGCACATTGGAAACACCGTAGAAGCACAAACTGGGGAAAAGAGAAAAGAGAGAGGTGGGCGGCCTTCCTAATTCACAAAGGAGCAAACAGCGCTTTTCCTGGATGGCTGTTCGTGTTGTATGATCATCCGAATACTGTACAAAATTTGGGCTGTGGACAGGGGCAGCCTCAGGGGCAGCCTTCTACCTGAGCCTGGAGACTCCTTCTTCAGGATGAGGAGACGGGGGTGGTGGGAGGCAGGGAGGCTAGGGGCTGGGGAAGCTGATGGAAGATGCTGTCTCTTACATAGAGTGCATGAAGGAGTCACCCATGGCTTCACTCAGACTAAAGCTGTTCATCCCAGACCAAGTCTACTTCCTTTGTGAAGAGCTCTGAGGTGCCAGGGGCCTCCCTCCACTGTCCGCACTCACTCAAGGGGAGGCTGTGGTGGGCACGGACTGGGGGAGGTGGGGCAGGCATGGCCAGGACATAGTCTGCACTGGCACAGCTCTCACCCAGGGAGTTCTCCATCTTAGATGACTATTTTGTTTTGAAATATAGATTTGTTCCTCCCCAAAGTCTAAAGCCAGGTGCTGTTTAGCCTGTGGCAGAATCTCCTTTAGCCGCTCTGTGGCACCTCAGTCTGAGGGCTCCGGGGAACCCTGACCTGAGAACACTGCAGCTCCAGGTGCAGATGGGCACCTCCGTCTTCTGAGGGGAAAGGGGCTGAGAGTATGTGGCCAGGACTGGCTGCGGTTTCTTGACTGTTCTGGATAGTCAATCTTCTCACTTGGAAAAACAAAAGATACCATCAGAAATAGTAGACACTTTTCTCTGAGAATCTCAGCCTCCAAACGTAGAAACATTGCCTCCTCTGTGAAATTGTTTGGTCATTGACCCTTGTGATGGTGTGTGAGGGTGGAGGGCTAGGGAGGGGAAGAGATGCTGCCATTCACACACCTTTATGCTCTGTGCACGGTCAGTGTGAGGGTCTTGTTAGCAGCTAGGAGTGCCAAGATGCGGCAGAAGCTCTGCAGGTGCCGACAGCCGAGGGGAGAAGCAGACGGACAGACGTTTCCACCTGGCTGTGCCGTGGGCCGTGATGAAAGGTGCCCTGGTTCTGAGAACCCTGAGGCAGCCACACGGCCCAGCTTGGGTCAGGGCAGGAGCGAGGAGAGGCTTCCTGCAATCAGCCCTGCATGTGGTCTGATGACAGTGAAGCAAGAGCAAAAGCAAGAGCATTCCAGCCCTCACTCTCGAAATAAAGACAAAGGATCAAAAGCATACGAAATGAAACACGCTGCCCTGGGCTTGGGTCTCCACATGTCCCGGATCATTAGTGTGATTTTGGGTGTTGTTCCAGATGAGGCGAGAGGTGGTAGGCAGGGCCTGGTTTGGGAGAACAGTGAGAATCAGGCTCAGAGGCTCAGACTCTCCAGCTGCAGCAGGAGCCTCCGCTCCCGAGCAGGTGAGGGAGGTGAGCAGGTCTCTGCTTTGAGAGGACCCTCCAGCTGCATTGCAGAGGACAGACAATGGACAGCAAAGAAGGGAGGCTGAGGGGCCCATCAGGACCTCAGCCAAGGCCAGGCTGTATGAAAGGGAGAGAAGATGGAGAAATAGGTGTGATACTCACCAGACCACTGTGGGGGGATGGGCATAGAACCAGGGCAGTGCCCACGGAGGATGAGGAGGCCGACTTAAGCTGGCTCGCTGCTTCCACAGGTGGGTGCTGTCAGTGGAATTGGGTCTTCCAGAAAGATCTGTTGAAGTCCTAACTCCCAGTACCTGTGAATGCAGCCATGTTTGGAAATAGACCTTTGCAAATGGGATCGAGTTAAAAATGAGGCCATACTGGATTAGCGTGGGCCTTAATCCAAGAACTGGTGTCCTCATAAGGAGAGACGCAAAGGGAGCAGGAGGCACAGGGAGAATGCCAGGGGACGGCGGGCAGTGATCTGCATGATGCAGCCATGAGCCAAGGAAGGCCAGGATGGCTGGGAGCAGCGGAAGCCAAGAGCCAAGGGCTCTTCCCCAGGGCCTTTAGGGACACTGACTGCACCTGGATGGCATAGTTCTGGCCTCCAGAGCTGCGAGAAGATAAGTTTCTGCAATTTTAGCCTCTGAGTTTGTGGAACTTTATTCCAGCAGCAGCAGGGAACTAATACATTTAGCTTGGAACAGCAAAGAAAAGGCATGAAAGGAGGAAGGTGTAGGGGTTCCGGGAAGCCTCACGCACAGGGAAATGCAGCAGGGCTGCATTCAAGGCTGGGTAGAGAGGGCTGTGGGTGACAGAGAAGCTGTGGGGAGAACAGGGAGATGTATGGAAGTGATAACAGAGGCAGCGGTGGCCTTAGACATGAGGTGAAAATTCCAGAATCTCCACTAAATGCCATTTACCATCAGTGAAGGACATCCCTGGCCTTTGAAAATCCAGGCTTGATGATGAAAGACATGTGGCTTTCCGGAAGCCCTCTTGAGAATGAAAGGAAGGCATCCATGTCAAGGTTGACAGAACGCATGGAGCTGCACAGCAGAAGGAGTCACTGTCTGTCAGTTCCGATGCCCCAGTGACCTCCCTTGAGGATGTGTTGTTTAATCCACTGCCACAGCTTCTTCCATTCACAGATTCAGAGGGTACTCAGATGCTCTATGATTGTGAGTTCCTGGAAGGGAGCTGAGTCTGGGAATCCATTCTCTAGATGACTAAGGGGCTGTGGACTAGTTTCCTAGGACTGATATAACAAAGTGCCACAAACTTTATGGTTTAAAACCAAGGAAATGGGATTCTCTCATAGTTCTGGAGGTTGGAAGTCCAAATCAAGGTGTGGGCAGGGCCATACGATCTCTGAGGGCTCCAAGGAGGGGCTTCTTGCCTCCTCCTGTTTTGGGGGATCACTGGTGGCTCATGGCATTCCTTGGCTTCTAGACACATCACTCCAGTCTCTGTCTCTGTCCACACGTGACATTCTTCTCTGTGTGTCTCTGTGTCTGTTTTCCCTTTTTATTAGAACACCAGTCTTTGGGTTAGGACCCAGCCTAATGCAACATGACCCCATCTTAACTAATTACATCTGCAAACACCCTATTTTAAAACAAGATTATATTCTGAGGTTCATGGTGGACAAGAATTTCAGGGAGACACTCTTCAGCCTGGAAGAGACCTCATAAGTATTTAACTTCTCAAGTTCCCATCTTGAGTCCTGACACCCCTCTGCTCCGCTCACCTTGCTGGTCTAATTTGCCCATTTTGTAATTAAGATGTTCTTAAGTGTCTGCTCTAGTAGAGGCCTTGTAAAAGGGGTTTCTTTTGTACTATCCAGTTCCATGTCCACCTTTCCTACCAAGGACAAAAGCTGAATTAAAAATTGCATTTCACTTGTAAAAAAAAATACTTCCATAAGGCGTGAATGGCTTCGGTGGTAAGAGTCATTTGAGGATGGTAAAATATGAGTATATACCTAGAAGTGGAAAAAAAAGAGAGAATGGCAAAACAACTAAAGAGATGGCAAAGTTATGTCTGCACCCATGCAAACCAGTTTTGAAAAAGTAAAATTATTCATGAGCAATCAGTAACTTGGAAACATGGGGGGTTTTGGGGTCTAATTGGGTGTAGAAATCACATTAGAAACCCAGTGACAATATATGTTTTCTATATATTACCTATCTTTTATAGAGTCATGAAACCTCATCTGTCACAGGAGTAGAGAAAAAAAAAAGTCATGAAACCTGAATATTTTAGGAACTTGAATGCTTTTTCTTAGCAACCTCATTGAACACATAACCTCTCTCCCCTGCTTGGTATGAAAGATGTGCTGGCTGTGCTCTGCTTCCGCCTGGAATGGAGTTTCTCTGTGGGCATTTGTCTTTCAGGTTTCTTCCTGAGAGCACTCACAGAGGCTGGCATGTTCCTTATTGTTTTTTAAGCACCATTATCCATTTGCATCTAACATCCATTGCTGTTGTGTTGGATCTACTAGGCACCGGCCACTTAAGCCTTTAAGTGTGGCTAGAACGTCTTCTCTGACAGAAGGAAAACCTACCATATCAATTCCGCAGATGATGGGTTTTGCTGTTCTATTCATCTTGCTGTGTTTACACGTTTTAGTAATTGTTTTGTTTATATTTCTCCTACAGACATGTTCTCGTGTTTATAATGCAGAGCCACATCTTTTCTTGGCAGCCTTAGAGCTTGGTGGTCCTGCATTCAGCATCCACCAGCATCGCCTTCCAGGGGCTGTGTGACAGTGGCGGTTCCTGCATTCCAGCAGGATTTGTCCTTGCCTTTCTTTTCTGTACTGATTCAAAAAAACAGAACTATTCAAGTATTTTATTGTGAAATTAAGAACATATAGCTTGCTTTTTTTCAAGAATGTTCTCTTTTCAAAGGAACGTAAGATTAAGGTGCACACATCTGCAGTCTGTAAAAGGCCTTGAGGATACATCTTTTCAATAAAAAAGATTGTCTTTTTATTTGCTTTGATTAAAAACAGCAGCATTCCCTGCTGCCAAATAACTCACCTGGGTTTCATCTCACTCATCACTATGAGTGAGCGGAACAGGCATGCATCACAATGAGCTTCATTCAAAACATCAAGGCAAAAGAGTCCCAAAAAGTCTCCCTGTGGGGTGCGAGTGGGTTGCACGTTCAAGATCACAGGCAGCCAGTTTCTTAACATCTTTATTCTCAGCCATCTGGTCAGACTGCCTCCGGGGACGAGGAGGCCCTCCTGCTCTGTATCCCTTGAGCATACAGCTACGCATCCAGGCTTGTCCATGGTGGGTCTGGATCACGCAGTGCACAGCTGCTGTTGACATGCATCCCTGCCATTTCATGTGGTCAGAGAGAGAGAACATGCCACTTTACCAGAACTTCTATGATGGGCATGGTCAGGTGCATTCTGTTCCAAAGGTCTCAGGTGGAACACTCAAAGGTGTGGGAGTTAAAATTTTTTTAAAAAAGAAGACAGAGGCAACTTACCCATTCCAGAATGATGTTGTTAATGGTGGTGGTGATGATAATGTTGGTGTTGATGGTGATGACAATATCGGCAGTGGTGGTGGAGAGGATGATGATGATGATGATGGTGGTGGTGATGATGATTATGGTAGGGAAGACAGTGATAGTGATGATAGTGGTGATGATGATGATGGTGATGGCAATGATGGTGGTGATGATGATGAAGATAATCATGGTGACAGTAATACAGACAATGATGGTAATGATGATGGTGATGATAGTGATGATGATGATGATGATGATGATGGTAATGGTAATGGTGATGGTTATAACTATCATTTATAGAGTTTACTGTCTTTGAGACGCCTCCCTCTTATTTAATGTAATGTGAGTCTCAAGTCCTGGGATGCACTTACTATTATTAGCATGATTTGAAGACCTGGGAACTCTCCTTGGTGGAGTCTCACTCTTCTTGTTTGGGACAATTCTTTTGGTAAGCCATCATATGGCCTCTTGGAAGGGCCTGCCATGTTCCTCTCCTTGCATGTGTAGTGGTGAACTCAGGACTCCATCTGAGTCATATGATCCCATGAGGTACAGAAGTAGAGAGTGAAGACAAACATGTTTAGGAGTGGATGAAAGTAGATATTTTTTTAAAAGGGCGTAATGTCCCAGCCTTTGCCAGAGGCATGACAGTGCCTTATGCAACCAAAGGAAATGGGCATTCTCAGAGTTACTGGTGAAGACTGATGCAAGAATATCATTGCTGATCGTAATTGTACTGTTTTGTGAACTGGGCAGAGCTTCTACTGACAGGCCAAAAAGAAAGAAAGAAAGAAGCACACGCTCAGGTCAGTGATTCTCCAGAAGACCTCAGCAGACCCAGCGCTACGTATTTGCTCTCAGCCTAGTGCCATGAGATGCATTCTGTCTCCTTACGTCACCTCTCTGAAGACATCCTCAGTTACTCAAGATCTCAGAAGTGCCGAATGTTGGATATCTTCTAAGAAAGTGTGTGAACCACCTGATTTCTCATCAGATACCTGTTTTTCTGTGGTTCCTCCACTCCCATTCCCAATGGGAGTTCTGCACATACAACCACCTACATTTTATTTAAAATTTATATTAATAAAACTCTATAACTGTAACATTTTATGCTTTTAAGAATGATGAAATAGTCTATATTTTATCTTCCAGTTTAAAATATCTGCTAATACAACATAGTTTAATGGTTGACCTGGGTCTGAACTATAGATATTCTGACTTCAAATTCAATGTTATTTTTTTCTACTTCTTGGGAGCTGCTTTATGTATAGTTCAACATGGCCCTTCTCTGGCAGAGGTCAAGAGTCCACCTTTTTGAAGTACCTGGGATTCCCTTATCAGGTGCTGGTTTCTGGGCCAAAAGACCTACCTGGTCTATGATTAATATGTGGCAGGCCCTTGGTGAATGACTTCAAGAAGGGCCTCTTTCTTCACAGTTGGCCTGCCCTTACTCCCATGGAATAGCAGTATGCTTTTTTATGCTCAAGGTTCCATTTATTTATTCCATAAACTTTTGTACCTTTTAGGACACCAAGCACAGCTACCATAAACAGAATCTATTTTAACCAAACATATCAAAATCTAGCCCAGAGGCTAAGTTCAAGGAAACTTATTTCCAACTTCAGCTACCAAATTTTAAAGTTCTTATGCTTTCAAGTTTGGCGTATAAAAGTACACTATTTTTTCTTTTCGGGGTGAAATATAATACAGGTACACAAAATGCACAAATCACTAGTTACAGCCAATCAACTGTTGGCACTTGAATATCCTTATTACCGATACTTAGACCAAGGTACAGAACATTGTCAGGACCCCAGAGTGTGGCTCAGGCTGCCCCCAGTAATTGTGACCCACCACGTGATTTCCAACTTCTTAAATCAGCTTTGCTTGTTTTGAATTTTGCAAAGGTGGAATCACATAGTATAATTCCCTCATTACTGGTTTTTTTCATTCAGCTCCACTTGTGAGATTCAGCCACATTGTAGCAGATAGCTATGGTCTGTTCATTTTCGTTGCTTCATGATAGTTGTGTTAGTTTTCTACCATTTATTTCACATTCCACTATGGATGAACATTATAATTGTTTTCAGCTGTTGGCTATTTTGAATAATGCTGCCACAAATATTCTCATCCATGTCTCTTGGTGCATTTGTGCATGCATTTCCTTTGGGTATAGACCAAAGAGTATAATTTTTGGGTCGTAAGGTAGGCATTCATTCAAAATCAGTAGATAATATCAAACAATTTTCAAAGCAGTTGTGATATTGCTTGTTACCATCAATCTTTCAATTCATCCATTTTGGATGGTGTGTCATGGTATTCTATTGTGGCCTTAGTTAAAATATTTCCCTAGATGCCTAAAAAAATTAAACAAATTTTATGTGTTCATTAACCATTTATTTAGATGTGCTCTTTTGTGAAATATCTATTCAAGTTGTAGGGGAAGAATAATTCCCATAGGTGCTTAGTTGGAATGGACTCTGTAACAAAAGGCAGATTAAGAAGAGAAAAACAAACAGAAGTGCATTTCACATGTACCTGGGAAGTACCCACGGAATGAGCAGTTCTCAAAGATGTGGCTTTGAATTCCAGCTTATGTGGCATCTGCAACAAAGGACAGTAAATTTTTAGAGCAGTGACCAGACAAAGGGACAGTCCATTGGTCTCCAGAGACTGCAACTTGGAGGAAGGCAGATAACTGTCAGATAAAGGCAGCTGGTGAGGCTTGCTCATGCAGAGTCCTGCAGGGCCATCTCCAGGCAGATAAGGATCTACGTTGTTGTCAGTGGGTAACTTTTTTTCTTGCTGGTAGAAGGGCTGGGCAGGATCCCCTTTGTCTTTGTAATCTATGTCCAGCTTTTAGGCAAATAGAGCGCGGAGAACTTCTCTGTTTCTGCTTCTTCTTAATCGCCTTCAGCTCAACAACTCTTCATATATTGGGGTCCATGTTCTGCTCTCCCACCAAGTCTCTTGCCTGCTTTTCTCTATAGGGTTGTCTTTTTCTTGTTGATTTCTAGGGTTTCTGGACGCTAGTCCTTTGGAGGTTGTCTGTGATGTAAAGATCTTTTGCTATTCCGAGGCTTGCCTTGTCACTCGCTTATTAGTGTCTTTTTTGATGAACGCACTTTCTTAAATTTAACACAGCTCTGTTAGTCTTTTCATTTATATCTTTTCCAAGGTCATGAAGATATTCTATGTCATTCTCTAGAACTTTTTTTGCTTTATGTTTCACAGGTAGGTCTTTAATCCACCTGGAATTGATTTTATGTCCTGTGATTCATTTACTTCCCTATGGGTGTCAGCACCATTTACTGGTGAGATCTTTATATCCTCATTGTGTTTCAGGGCCACCTTCGTGGTTCAGCAAATGAACATATGTAGTTGCTAATGCCAGTTTCCAAAGAGGTTATCCCATTTTTATAAGATTGTTTGTCCTTATGTCAGTACCAGAGTGTCTTAATTATGGTCTAGTAAGTCTTGATGTCTGGAAGAGATGTTCTTCTTCCTTGTTTTTCTCCTTAATATTGCCCCTTTTTATTGAATTGGTGAAGTATTTTTTTATAATAATTATTTCATTTCTTCTTCTCCTTCTTCTTCTTCTTTTTTTTTTTTTTTTTTTTTTTTGAGACAATCTTGCACTGTCACTTGGGCTGGAGTGCAATGGCACTCACTGCAACCTCCGCCTCCCAGGTTCAAACAATTCTCCTGCCTCAGCCTCCCTAGTAGCAGGGATTACAGGTGCCCACCACCACACCCGGCTAATTTTTTGTATTTTTAGTAGAGATGGGGTTTCACTATGTTGGCCAGGCTGGTCTCGAACTCCTGACCCCATGATCCATCCTCCTCGACCTCCCAAAGTGCTGGGATTATAGGTGCGAGCCACTGCACCCTGCCTAATTATTTAATTTGTTAGTCTTAGTTGGTTCAGGCTGCTGTAGCAAGCTTACCATTGACTGGGTGGCTTAAATAGCAAACATTTAATTCACACAGTTCTGGGGCCTGGAGGTCTGAGATCAGGCTGCTAGCATGGTTGGGTTTGGAGTGAGGGTCTTCTTCTGGGCTCACAGATGGCTACTTTCTTACAGTGCCTTCACATGGCACTGCCCTCACAGAGGGAGAGATTGGGGGGCTGGGGAAGAGAGAGACATGCTCCTTATGTAAGAACACTTATCTCATCACGAGGGCTCCACCCTCCTGATCTAATCACCTCTCAGAGGGCCCGCCTCCTAGTACCATCTCATTGGAGATCACTGGGGGTTCAGGTTTCAACATAGACATTTTTTGGACACAGACATTCCGTCCATTACTTGGTCGTTATACACTCTTCTAAAACCAGTGATCCTACTAAGAGAACATAACAGGTGTCCTTGACCTACCAAGTCAAATATACATAAGTAGGTTCACTCCTTTGCACTCAGTGCAGGAAATTCAGGCTGCCCTAACTCCATTTAGCTTCCTCCTAACTAATGTATTATTATTGCCGTTTATTTTAATTCTGCATTATTATAGTTGTAATCGACAATACTGTTTAGATTTATTCACATATTTCAAGCTTCACCTCTCTTCCTTCTTCAGGTTTTCGCAGCAGTCATTTTCCCCGCAGATGAATACATTTCCTTGAGCATTTTCTTCAGTGTGGTTCCAATGCTGACACATTCTGTCAATTTTGTTTGTCCCAATGTGTCTTAATTTTACTTTCGTCTTTGAGATATATTTTTCTAGAACCTAACTAAATTTAAAATCTTGTTTTTTTTTTGAATTTGAAGATATCTTTTTATTCTCTTCTGGTTTTTATATCATTTCTAGTGAGACATTTGTTTTAAGTCTTATGGAGACCACTTTGAAAGTAATTTGCTTTTTTTCTCTGCTTGCTTTTTCTTTTGTTTTTAGGGATTTTTCCATCCTGTGTCTAGGTGTGGTGTTTTGCATTTATCTTTTTTGGGGTTTGTAGAACTTCTTGAATATGTGGCTTGAGGGCTTCCATCGATTTTGGAACATTATTATTTTTTGCCTCTTTATTTTTCTCTTGTTTTTCTGGAAATTCAGTTATAAGTAATGTAGACCTTCTTACCACATCTCTGCATCTCTTCTGTTCTTTCTGTAATTCTCATTACATTGTCTGGATAATTCTTTCTGACCTATCTCAGTTTAATAATTTCATCTTCAGCTTTTTATAATTTTCTCTGAAATCCATTAACATGCTGTTATTGCAGTCCTAGAACATCCACTTGGATTTGAAAAAACAGTTTCTGGTTCTCTACAGGAATTCTCAGTGTAGCCTTTATTTCCCTAAATGTATTAACCCTTGCTATTTTGAAGTCTGTATCTGATAATGCCATTATCTGACTCACTTACGGGTGTACTATTTCTCTTCATTTTAAATAATTTTTTCTTACCTCCTTATGCATAATAATTTTAGACTGGGCATAGGCATTGTATCTGAAAACTTGTAGAGCTAATTTGAGTCTCTGGATAATGCCATCTTTCTACACAGAGGGTTTCAATTGGCTGCCAGAGGGTAACTAGGCTAGGGGAGTTCGAAGGCCAGGATTACTTTGACTCCTCAGGGGTCGGCATGGCTCAAAGCTTGGATACTGGTTTTGTCTGAGAGTCAGTGTGTTTCTGGTTACTCTTAATTCTGTACTATAACTCTTTTTTGTCCCAGCCTAAATCATAGGTGCTTACCAGAGCCACCGTCTGTACCTGAAGTGCCTTAAATTCCAGTTTCTGTCTCTGTCTCTGGGAATCTGTCAAGAGCTCTGTTCCTCTTCACTTGTTCTGCAGCTTATTTCAGAATAAAGAGAAGCTTTTCGGGGTAAAATTGGCCCACATGCCAGAAACACCTGTCTATGTTTTATTTTTCTCTCAAACCTTGGCTGGGTAACTTTTTATTACTATATTAGCTTTCTGACACCTTTAAATACATTTAAACAATGTTTTCTCAGATTTTCTTCTTGTTCACATTGAGGAGGATTCATCTGATATTAGCAGAGGTGGAACTCATCTATATAGCAATATCTTAACCGCATATTAGATAAATCTATTTCACAAGAATGTTGTACATATGCACGGGAAAGTATTAGGACCCACCCATGTAGCTAAAGTCCTGAGACCCTGCCCCTCTCCCATCAGCCGTCTCCTCCATGGCTGTGATTGTGCTAAAAAAGATAGTGCTCACATAACAATGCCATCCTTTTGCTCTGAAATGTTCACAGCATTGGGACATCTGCCCACTTTGATGTTTTCCTGTTATTAACTGCCTATGAGATCAGCATGGAGACTGTCATGCCTTAGACACTGCGTGGACCACCTGGATGTTCCACCTGTGTTCCCACCTGCCCTAGAACGTGCAGTCCTGGCCACCACCACCCCTTCCTCCTTGAAGATGGCCTTCTTGCTCGGGTTTCATCACAGCCCTCATCCAAGCCTGCCTTGGTTGCAGTGCACATGGCAGCTGATGATTTGTAACCATGCTGGTTCACTGTTACAGCTGTCATTTGCTAGACCGTTACCGTGTGCCTGACACTGCCATTAAGTGCTTTCCTTATAGGTCTCGAATACTTCTCACATCATTCAGCAATTTCATCTTTCTACGTCCACTTTACAGATGAGGAAATAGCCCCAGGAGATTAATTTGATTGCCCAAGATTATACAGGAAGACTGTGGAGGAGCCCAGGAGTGGACTCCGGTTGGGCTGACTCCAAAACCTGTGCTTCTGAGCCTTGTGCCTTACTGCTTTGTTTAAGCATTTTGTGCAAAGAGAATCACCTCAGTTTCTAGAAAAGACAATTTAGGGACAGAGAGGGACTCATCCCCATGTATGAGCAATGTTCAACACTATCTACTTTGATTTTATTTAATAGCACTTTAGTCAAGGAAACCCAAACATATTATCACCTGCAGGTAGACAAGTAGTACATTTTATAGACTGTCTTTACTGCTTTTTATTTGTTGATTTGTTTTTATTTTTTGGATTTCTTTTTGCTTGAAGATGGATAATTTCAAACTACCTGGATAAATTTTACCTCTGTATATGTGTGTATAGTCATGTACCATAGTATGACATTTCAGTCAACAACAAACCACATACAGGAGGATGAGCTCATAAGATTATAACATGATTTTTTTACTGTACCTTTTCTATGTTTGGATATATTTAAATACACAAATGCTTATCACTGGGTTGCAATTGCCTACAGTATTCAGTATAGTCACCTGCTGTATAGGTTTGTAGCCCAGGAGTGATACACTCTTCCCTGTAGCCTAGGTGTGTAGTGGGCTGTACCATCAAGGTTTGTGTAAGTCCACTGTATGATGTTCACACAACAATGAAATCACCAAATGACCCATGTCTCAGAACATATCCCAGTTGCTAAGTAACACATGACTGTGTATGTGATGGGTAATTTTATGTGTCAATTTGTCTAGATCATGGTACCCAGTTGTTGGTCAACCCCAAAATGTTGCTGTGAGCCTGTTTTTCAGATGTGATTCGTATTTAATCAGTATTCCTGAAACTGTAAAACTACTAGAAGAAAATAGGGGAAAGTTCCACAAGATTGTTCTGGGCAATGGTTTTCTGGATATGACCGCAAAAGCCCAGGCAACAAAAGTAAAAAATAGATAAATGGGATTAGATCAAAGTAGAAGTCCCTGTACAGCAAAGGAAACAATTAACAAAGAGGTAACCCACAGTATGGTATGGTAGAAAATGTTTGTAAACCATACATCTGATAAAGGGTTAATATCCAAAATATACAAGGAATCCAACACCTCAACAGTAAGAAGACAAAAAACCTGATTAAAAAGTTGGCGAAGGACTTGAACAGACATTTCTCCAAAGAAGACGTACAGATGTCCAATAGATTCATGAAAATTGCTCAACATCTCCAGTCATCAGGGGGATGCAAATTAAAGCCACAAGGAACTATCACCTCACCCTTGTTAGTATGGCTATAATCAAAAAGACGAACGATCACAAGTATTGGCGAGAACTCAGAGAAAAGAGAATCCTGGTACACTGTTACTGGGGGAGTAAATGAGTGCAGCCATTATGGAAAATAGTATGGAAGTGCCTCAAAAAACTAAAAATAGAACTACCATGTGATTTAGCAATCCCGCTTCTGGGTATCTATCCAAAGGACTTGAAATCAGGATCTAAAAGAGACATCTGCACGCCCGTGTTCACTGCAGCCTTATTTACATAGCCAAGAGTGAATGAATTAATTCATTCTTGAATGAATGTAAGTTTCCATTGGACCAAGAAGAAAGACAATGTGGTGCACTACACAATGGAATATTATTCAGCCTTAAATAAGGAAGAAGGTAATTCTGTCATTTGCAACAAAATGGATGAACCTGGAGAACATTAGGCTAAGTGAAATAAGCCAGGCAGAGAAAGACAAGTACTATGTGATCTCACTTACATGTGGGACTAAAACAGCTAAACTCATAGAAAGAGAGTGTAGGACAGTGGTCACCAGAGCCTCAGTGGCAGGAAAGTGAATGGAGAGATGTTGGTGAAAGGGTGCAAAGTTTGGAATAAGTTTTCCAGATCTATTGCCCAGCAAGGTGACTATTGTCAATAAGAATGTATTGTGTATTTCAAAATAGCTAAGAGTAAATTTCAAACATCTTACCATAAAAATGATAAGTGAGATGCTGAACATGTTTATTAGCTTGATTGAATCATTCCACGATATATGTAAATCAAAACATCATATTGCACCCCACAAATGTATATAATTATGATTTTTCTCATTAAAAAACAAAAATATTTATTAATTATTTATTAATAATTAATTATTAATTAATATTTATTAATTATTAAATCAGTAGACTTAGAGAAAAGTAAATTACCCGCTATAATATGGGTGGGGCTTATCCAATCAGTGGAGGCCTTAGTTGGAAAAGACTGACCTCTCTCAGAAAAAGAGGGAATTCTACCTCTCTATTGCCTTTGGACTTGAGCTGCAGCATCACCTCCTCCCTGGATCCCCTGCTTACCGGCCTGTCCTGCACATTTCAGACTTGCCAGCACCTACAAATGAGTGAGGCAATTCCTCCTTAAAATAAATCTCTACTTCTATCTCTATTTCTATCTCTATCTCTATATGTATGTGTGTGTGTGTGTGTGTGTGTGTATACACACATTACACATCCTATTGGTCTGTTTCTGTGGAGAACCCTGCCTAATGTATTTGTGTGAATGAGTGTTTCATTTGTGAGTAGATTATTGGGTCTCAAGCCTTTGTAGACATACTCACATTTAATGCTGCTCATGTCCTGGGGAAAGTCTCTGTGAGCAGAGCATGATTTTCTGTGGGCCATTAGAAACAGTGTTCTAGTAGCCCACTATTGAACACTGGAACAGTTTTCCAAAATCTCAATGCATAGTATTATTTTTAAATGGTGAAAAATACTCTGTGGAGCACATGCAAGAATGCTGTACAATAGAATGGTTTCCGAAGCAATGTAGAAGAACTACATGAACTCATGGAATCATGAAAACTTTAAGTGAAGAGAAAAACTAAGGTTCTGGCACCAATCCCTCTCATTTGGAACTGAGAAAATGAGGAACCAATTAGGGCTTGGGACTTACTCAAGACCTCTCTGGAGGGGACTTCATTTCTGACGCTCCCAAAGTAGTCTGTGGGCCTGAAGGCCTCCTGTGTGATGGAAGCTGCCCAGAGCTGCAAAGCTCCCTGAACAGGGCCTGCAGGGGCTGCAGGGGCTCTGGTGGCTTCAGGAGTATGGAGGACCAGGCCACAGATGGTGGCCACCCACTGCTGTAGGCTGTAGTGAAGACCAGGGGTTGGGTGAGTGGACGAGGGTGGTTCTGGATCCTTCAGTCACATCACTATGAATTGAGGGTATAACATTAAGCAACATTTAACATTTAGCTCCTCACACTAAATACCTAATCATAAAAAAAGAGCATGATTTAGAATTTATGCCATGACGTTTAACTATGGTTTGGATACATGAAAACCACTATTGGGAAAATAGCCATCTGTAGACGAATAATTAGTGTGTGCACTTATCATGAACAAAAATTCTGCTAGAATTCTGAACCCAAGGAATTCTTGGAGGTAAGAAAAAGCCCCTGGATAAGGAGGAAACTCACTGTTATTGGATATCTTGCCTAGGTCACGCACTCTATAGTAATGATTGCATGTCGTTTTCACAAAAACTCAAAGAAATAGGTATTATTATACCTGCTTAGAGATTGTGAAAATTAAACTCAACTGGTTTAAGGAATCCAGCCAGGTTCTTCGAGCTGGTGAAGGTAGCTCACTCCCACTCAACTTTAGGCATGCTAAAAGTAGGCCATCTACCATCTCTTCACTATCACAGGGGTAGGGACACTTCTCATGTAAAGGACCAGACAGCACAGTGTTTAGGCTTTGTGGACCATACAGTGTCTGCTCGACTATCCAACACTGCCATTGTAATAAGAAGGCAGCCTTGTATTATGTAAGCAATATATCAATGAATGAACTTGGCTGTGTTCCAGTAAAACCTTATTTATAAGAAGAGGAGGTGGGTTGAATTTGGTTTACCGTCTGCAGTTTGCTGACCCGGATCTATCACCTTGTCCTTGAGGATGGTTGACTTAGCTGATGGGCTTTTATCCATCACTGTGTGAATATATATTATGTACATGTGAATGTTGGATAAACTCAAGTTCATTAATAATGACATTGTTAGTGTCCAGCCAACACTGTGTTGACGGTTGAGAATATGATGCTTTTACTCACTTAAGTCTTACATTGAACAGATTGCTTTTTTGTATTAGTCCATTCTCACACTGCCATAAAGATACTACCTGCAAGATGTCAGTGGATCTACCTTTCTGGGGTCTGAAAGATGGTGGCCCTCTTTTCACAGCTCCACTAGGCAGTGCCCCAGTGGGGACTCTGTGTGGCAGCTCCAACCCCACATTTCCCTTCTGCACTGCCCTAGCAGAGGCTCTCCATGAGGGTTCTGCCCCCACAAAAAACTTCTGCCTGGACATCCAGTTCCAAAGTCACTTCCACATTTTCGGGTTATCTTTATAGCAGTGCCCCACTCTGCTGGTACCAATTCTCTATTATTAGTCTATTCTCACATTGCTATAAAGATACTACCTGAGACTGGGTAAGTTATAAATAAAAGAGGTTTAATTGACTCACAGTTCTGCATGCCTGGGGAGACCTCAGGAAACTTATGTGGTGGAAGGTGAAGGAGAAGCAAGCAAGCACCTTCTTCACATGGTGTCAGGAGAGAGAGAGAGAAGGGGTGGCTGCCAACCACTTATAAACCATGAGCTCTGGTGAGAACTCACTCACTGTCATGAGAACAGCATGGGGGAAACTGTTCCTGTGATTCAGTCATGTCCCACCAGGTCCCACCCTTGAAACATGTGGATAACAATTCGAGATGAGATTTGGGTGGGGACACACAGCCAAACAATATCACTTTTCCCTTCAGTTGAGGCATCAGCATTGCACTGGACTTCTCAGAATATGAAGTCATTCTAGTAGGGTTCCAAGTATCTTTATTTTCAAAGTAATTTGTCTTTCAGATGTTCAGTGTGAATTCTGTAGGGCAGGATTCTCCTGAATGTTGGACAAGGATGGGGAGTAAGTGCTTTTCTGACTGACAACCATTGCAGCTGTCATGACGGGCTAGGAGATGCCTGGTTTGGCAATACAGAATGTGCAGCAAAATTAGACAGGCCGCCCAGGGGACACGACAGATATGGATGGAAGCAGTATTGAAACAACCAGATGGACAGGATGAAGCACTTGATCTTCTACAGCATCTCTCTCTCTTTTTTTTAATCTCTTTAAAAGGCTGGGTGAAGAGGGAGTGGGGCCACCATCAGCACCATCAGGCAAGCAGACTATGAAATCAATGTTTCAGGCACCTTCATGTGTTGGCACCTAAGCCAAACCTTAGTTTGGCTGCTGTTTGTCTTTGGAGTCAGACAGGAAAGAGATTAATAGAAGAACAATGTTATTTCACTGTTTGGATGTGAGAAAACCAGCAAGTTTCCAACATCGTGTTTTACCCAGCTTGGATTTCCCTACCCTCAGTGTAATGATGGTCCTTTGAAGCAAAACAGGATGGGTCGCCCCTCACGCGGAGCCCTTGTGCATGCATTGTTCTCAGTGACAAAAGGAGGCTTAGAGGTTAGTGTAGACGCCATTGTGCAGAACCAGCCACTGCCCTGGAAGGCAATCAACATTCATCAGGGAGAGGATGCATGCACCCCTACTTAGGGGGAAAGCCCACCTTTCCAGCTGTCTGCAAGGTCCTGGTTGGTCTGACTTTGCTCTCTACAGCTGGAATTCTCAGATGTGAGGTGTGGACTTGTTGAGGTATGGATTCTTTATTTTATTTTATTATTTTATTTTATTTTATTTTTTGAGGTAGAGTTTTACTTTGTTGCCTAGGCTGGAGTGCAGTGGCACGATCTCAGCTCACTGCAACTTCTGCCTCCTGGGTTCAAGCCATTCTCATGCCTCAGCCTCCCAAGTAGCTGGGATTATAAATGCCACCATGCCTGGTTACTTTTGTATTTTTCGTAGAAACAGGGTTTCACCATGTTGGCCAGGCTGGTCTCGAACTCCTGACCTTAAGTGATCTGCCTGCTTCGGCCTCCCAAAGTGCTGGGATTACACTGCACCTGGCTTCTTTTTAATGGCAGCAGTGGCAGTGTGATAACTCTTTCCTATTCACAAGCCACACTTTCAAGAAGCTTTGGAAGCACATTGTAAATCATGGGGAAACGTTCACATTTCAATGACTTCCATTTTGAAGGAGACATCTGTCTTTGGTTTAGGAGCTCATCAGAAGATTTCTATAAATAGTAATATCAGGAACAAGAGAGTAAATAAAGTTATGCACTAACACTGACTCAGTGATTCACAATGCACAGAGTTAGACTCGAGATTGGTGTTGGTTGGGGTTGGCTTTGATTATTATTATTATTATTAATATTTTTAGACAGAGTCTCGCTGTCGCCCAGGCTGGAGTTCAGTGGTGCAATCTCGGCTCACTGCAAGCTCCGTCTCCCGGGTTCTCGCCATTCTCCTGCCTCAGCCTTCCGAGTAGATGGGACTACAGGCGCCCACCACCACGCCCGCCTAATTTTTTGTATTTTTAGTAGAGATGGGGTTTCACCATGTTAGCCAGGATGGTCTCGATCTCCTGACCTCGTGATCCACCCACCTCGGCCTCCCAAAGTGCTGGGATTACAGGCGTGAGCCACCGCGCCCAGCCGGTGTTGGCTTTTAAAAGGAAAGCAGAGGCTGCACGCAGTGGCTCACGCCTGTAATCCCACCACTTTGGGAGGCCGACGTGGGCAGATCAGGAGTTCAGGAAATCGAGACCATCCTGGCTAACACCGTGAAACCCCGTCTCTACTAAAAATACAAAAAAAAAAAAAAAAAATCAGCCAGGCATGGTGGGGGGCACCTGTAGTCCCAGCTACTCGGGAGGCTGAGGCAGGAGAATGGTGTGAACTTGGGAGGCAGAGCTTGAAGTGAGCCGAGATTGCGCCACTGCACTCCAGCCTGGGCAACAGAGCTCCAACACAAAAAAAAAAAAAAAAAAAAAAAAAGGAAAGCAGAAAGGTTATGGGGCTCTATGTCTGGGTACATGCATGCATTTGCATACATTCTGTAGTTGTGCAGGTGTTACAGATTAAATTGTTTCTCCCCAAATTCATATGTTGGAATTCTAACCCCCAGTACCTCAGACTGTCATTATCTGGAAGCAGGGTTATTGCAGGTGTGTTAGTTAAGATGAAGCCTTACTGGAGTAGGGTGGGCTCTTAACCAATATGACTGGCACCCTGATAAATGGGGAATCTGGACACGAGTACATGGATACAGGGCGAATGCTGTGTGAACATGAAGGCAGACACAACAGTGACACTCCCACCAAGGTGCTCTGCTAAGAGAGCCCTGGCAAACTTTTCCAGGGCACTCTGTATATTATATACCCATCTTTATATACATGTTATAGACGTGTGTGTGTGCAGCATACATGTACGCACGCATTAAATGTGTCTTCCAAATGTATAAAGAAGATCAGTCATGCCCCTACCCATACTCCAAAGTCCTTGTAGCCTTCCCTCTTCACAGGCCCAAGAGCAGTCTGGGATTATAGGCAACCTGTAGTAGTCCATTTTCACTCTGCTGATAAAGACATATCCGAGACTGGACAATTTACAAAAACAAAAACAAAAAACAAAAAAACAAAAAACAAAACAAGTTTATTGGACTTACAGTTTGAAATGGCCGGAAAGACCTCACAATCATGGTAGAAGACAAGGAGGAGCAAATCACATCTTACATGGATGGTGGCAGGCAAAGAGGGAGCTTCTGTAGGGAAACTCCTGTTTTTAAAACCATCAGATCTCATGAGACTTATTCACTATCATGAGAACAGCATGGGAAAGACCTGCCCCCATGATTCAATCATCTCACACTTGTGGGTCCCTCCCACAACATGTGGAAATTATGGGAGCTACAAGATAATATTTGGGGGGGGACACAGAGCCAAACCATATCACAACCCCAGCTGACACACTTGCCCTTCTTTTTCTGTTCCCATCTGATGCTGAAGGCGCCCTGCTGTTACTTCTCAATGGTCTGCTTCCCATCCTTTGGTCATATCTGAAGAGCCCTGGTGGGACGTAAGCAGACTTCTGTATATTGACCTGTGCAAAGTCTTTGGGAACTCTGCTGAACACTGTCTCCACCAGTTAAGAAGTGAATATTTGATCCCAGTCTTAAAAATATTCAGGTTCCTAAGGAGGAAGCAACATCAGGAACAGGAACAATTTTGATCAGGAACAATTTCTATTCTCTCCCTCCTCCCAACTTCCATCCTCCAGTAGGCCAGTGTGTGTTGTTCCCCTCTGTGTGTCCATGTGTTCTTGTCATTTAGCTCCTACTTATAAGTGAAAATGTGCTGTATTTGGTTTTCTGTTCCTGCATTATATTTCTAAGGATAATGGCCTCCAGCTCCACCAATATTCCTGCAAAGGACATGATTTTGTTCTTTTTTATGGCTGCATAGTATCCCATGATATATATGTACCACATTTTCTTTATCCATTCCACCATTGATGGGTGTACTCGATGCAAATAATCCCTGTTGTGTGCTCTTAATCAGGGGTCCCAACCTCTGGGCCATGGACCAGTACTGGGCCATGGCCTGTAAGGAACCAGGCCACACAGCAGGAGGTGAGTGGCAGGTGAGTGAGCATTACTGCCTGAGCTCCACCTCCTGTCAGATAAGTGGTGGCATTACATTCTCATAGGAGCTCAAACCCCACTGTGAAATGTGCATGAAGGATCTAGGTTGCACATTTCTTGTGGGATAGTTTTATCTTGAAACCATTCCCCCTTCTCTGTCCATGGGAAAATTGTCTCTCATGAAACTGGTCCCTTATGCCAAAAAGGCTGGGGACCGCTGTTCATAAGCATATGAGTCTGGCATTAATAGACTGCCTCTGCTTACATGACAGTGTGATTAGCACAGCCCAGGTGCAGTGTACAGCTCTCTATAACTCTGTGTGTGTATCCAGGTAAGCATGCAGTTGTACATCAGAGAAGCCTAGGAAGAGGTATATGTTATTTGGACCTTTATATTTTAATAGTTTTATTTTCTTTTTCAGTTTCAGTAAAGCCTTCTGCTGTATGTGAACATTTATGAAAAAATGCACTCGAGCATCTAGAGTCATTTTAAGATGGAAATTACTTTTCTTCATAGTTGGACAGCTTCAAGTTGTATATGGTGATTTTTATATCCTGTGTCCAAACAAAGAAGAAAATAATCCATCCTTCCAAAACCCAAGACCATGTCCATGTGCATTGGAGGCACAAGACTGAATGAGAGAAACCGCGTTAAAGTCAGATTCCACGGGCATGTCTGTCCGCTTTTGCAAAGAACATGTTGGTGGAAACATGTCCCATGTGTCAGTGGTTAGTTACCCTGATTCTTTGAATTTAATGGTGGGGCTGGCAAAGAAAGCTGGAGCACTTGGGAAGCCTGAAGCCTGCCCTTCCTGGCAGCATCAGAAAGCAAGGGGAGATGTTGGTGTACAGGCAAAAGTCAGCTCTCAACACAGGTGATGGAGGACTGTGTATGCTGCCAGGGATAAAGAATCCAGGAGGGGCCTGAAGATGGATGGAACCAATGAAATGAATCATCCCAGGTCTATCATCTCTTGTCTGGAAATATCCTAGCCCATTCCTACCATCCTTTTGTTTAAACCACCTCCTTCTCTGAATGGCTGTGCCTTTTCCTTCTTGTCTTCTGATCATGCACGGACTCTGGCTCCCAGCTTGACCTGAGCCTTTGCAGGAAGCACACTAAGATTTGGGTAACTCAGTTGCTGTTACTTGCTCCACGTGCTGTCCACCATGCTACGTGCTGATCTAGCAGGTGACATTGTGCTCTGCCTCTTCGCCAGGGCTCTCTAGAGACACGGTTTTGACTCCAGGCCTGGAGGAAACATCAATACCAGAGGTGGATGTATGCATGGAGGAGGAAGGTCTTGGATTCCCACGGAGTAGATGGTCATCTGTGCCACAGGTTGGTGTTGGCCATGATCACACCAAGTCTCACTGAGTCACAATAAGAGGAAGCTACACAGAGAAATAACAAGTGAGAATGGCAGGAGAGTGCCTGGTTAATGACAGGGAGTGGCGTTTGTTCAATGGCACACATTCATTTATCCCAGTTTAAAACCGTGCTACTGATCTGCAAGGAAAGGAAGCTACTGAACTTCCCATCCACAAACACCTGCTGCACTGACACTTTTTGCTGCTTGCTTAACTTTGTTTTTCCTAGTCAGTAGATCCAGAATAGAAGGCAGTACCCCTTCCCTTTTATTCAAAAGAATTCATTTAATCAGGACTTCTAAAGTGAAGTTTTCCTAAAAACTTCAAAAAATATTCATTTTAAATTTTTGTGGGTACATAGTATGTATATATATAAAAATATTTATGGGGTACATGAGATATTTTGATATAGGCATACAATGCATAATGATCGCATCAGGTAAACAGTGAATCCATCACCTCAAGCATTTATCCTTTGTGTTACAAACAATCCAATTACACTCTATCAGTAATTTTAAAATGTACAATTATTTTTGACTATAGTCACCCGGTTGTGCCAGCATATGCTAGGTCTTATTCATTCTTTGTTACTATGTTTTTGTACCCATTAACCATCCCCCTGCCACTTCTCCCACCACCCTTCTCAGCCTCTGGTAACCATCCTTCTACTTTCTATCTGCATGAGTTCAGTGGTTTTAGTTTTTATCACCCACAAATAAGTGAGGACATGCAAAGTTTATCTTTCTGCCAAGATGTGTTTTTAAATTGAGGTAAAATTCATGTAACATAAAATTTACCATGTTAGCAACCTTACAGTATACAATCTACTGGATTTTAATACTTTCCCTCTGCGCTGTGCACTATCACCTCTACCTAGATCCCGAACATTTCACCCCCGACGAAAATGAAACAATGCGCCCATCAGTAGACACTCTTCTTTCTGTCCCTGGCAAGTGCTAATCTATTCCTGTCTCAATTGACTTGTGAATTCTGGACACTTCATGGAAGTGCAGTCATACAGTATGTGGCCCTGATGTGGGGTTTCTTTCACTCGGCGCAGCAACTTCAAGCTTCTTTCATGCTGCAGCATGTGTTAATACTTCATTCCTTTTAATGGCAAAATAAATCCCGTTATCTGGATCCACTGCGTTTTGTTTATCCATCATTGCTTGATGTACTTTGGGACTGTTTCCACCATTTGGTTATAGCGATACATTAAATACCTTTCTTTTGTTATTTTTGCCACACATCTTCAAAAATAGACAACTCATTCTTCTGAGCACATTCCAGAATACATGTTCTCAGTAGATTCTTGTCCAGGATTAAATAATGGCCTTTATTTTCTTAGTATCCTTTTTGACAACTGGGACAAGGCAGCCAGAAGGTAACTGACTTCTATCAAGTTATGGAGCACATCGTACAGAGGCGAATGTAGGCCTTTCCAATTCTTGTCCCCAAATGGACTTGTGTGACTCTGCTGAGGTTAATTCTTTGCAGCATGCCCGTTCCTCATGCATGCACAAAGTTCTGGAACTCTCCCCTGCTGCATGTTGCTGTGTAATTGTGGCCTAACTTATCCAGCATGAGCATGAAGACTATGCCTCAGCAGAGATCAGGGCCACAGCAGGCATCCTTACACACCCATGTTTAGATGTGCAGAAGCTGGGAGCCTGTGTTTGCGAGAAGGAAGACAGGCTTAGGATTGGGGTGAGAAATACCTGTCATTGCAGAGGAGGTGTCCAATAGTCTGATTCATGCCTGTCCCTCAATTAATCATGGTTTCTCAACTGCTGCTCTATTGACATTTTGGACTAGATAATTGTCCTGGGTGTTCCCTTGTGCTTTATAGGATGTTTGCAGCATGCTGGCCTGCACTCACTGGATGCCGATAGCACCACTCTGCCTTTCTCTCCCCATCATGATCATCTAAAGTCTCTGTCCAGGCATTGCCAAATGTCCCTTGGTGAGGGGCAAAAATCATTCTTTCTTGAGAACCACTGGATCAGATAAAATTAAACAGACTTTCTATTCCTCAGACTCTAAGCCTGGTGCTTGATGGGAATGTGGGGACAGATAACGCCCAAGGAAATTACAGGAGTAAGAGGGTTATCTGGAGCAGGGAAACATGCCAGGTAAGATGCGTGTTTGCTTGGGTTCGGGATTTTCTTATCTGGGGACTGAGTGGCTGATTACAGGCTCAGGGCTCATTACTCCCAAATTGCCCGTCTGTCACTGCTCGTTAGAGGAGTTTTCATTTGAAATCTGTTTCTGGTTGTTGCTCTCTTTGAAGAGAAGAGTGAATGAGGTCACAGGGATTAATGGCTGCTAAAAGCCATTCTGTTTCAATATTTCTCCAAGGAAAACTAATCGTCATGTTTTCTGAACGCAAAACTCCGAAATAAAGATATGGGGAGTAGCAGGCCCTCTCCAATCAGACAGGCTTGGGAAAGTCTCCCCTACCAAAATAGAGCCGCTTTTAACAAAGTGGAGTGGAGAGAGGGTGCAAGAGGGAGCTCCCAGGCACCTGCCTGGAACCTGCCTCATCACAAGAAAAGCCTGCTGTCCCACATGCCACATGTGGCCCATGCCTTTTAGCAGAACCTTTCTCAAGAGCCTCCTGGAGACTTCAGGACTCTGGACAGGCCACCTGCTAAAGGACACTGACCTCAGCAGCGGTGTCTCCACCAAGAAAGGAACAGTGAGCAATGAACAGCGCCGATTCCTACACTGAGCCTCTGTGACCTGTGGACTTTGCTTCAAAATAGCTTGTGTGGGCTTCCTTTTGTCCATAAAAGCTTCCCCTTTGTCCTGGCCCCCTTGCTATGGCTGTGATCATCGTAGCATGCACATCCCAAGTTGTGGCTCCCTCCACTATTTCCAAATAAACTTTCCGCTTGGAAAGTTGGTCTGGTACTCATTTTAGGTTGACTGTCCATGTAGAAATCTTTCCATGAACCTCCATGCCCTTTTTCCAAAACCTCCCTGGCAGGAAGTTCAAATAGGAAAATAAGGGCTACCAGCAGAATCATTTAACCCAGCATTATACAATTTTAATCAAAGTCTTTGATGTGAGCGTTGCCTCTGCCAGGTAACGCTAAGGGTGGCATTACACGTTTCAATGTGCAATTAACGTTTTCCTCTGCGGTGGTGTTTTGCATGATGAGTCTGTGAGGGTGGGGGTGGGGGTGGGAGTTCTGCACAGTTCTCTTCCATAAAGCTCTCTCTCCTTCACGCGGTCGCTTTGGCAGTTTCCCTTATTACCTGCTGTGTGTGCTGTTCTCCTTTTGACTTTCGATATCTGTGCTTTCAACCAACTCATTCTGAACTATGTTCCCCTTCATCAGCTGTTATCTTTCCTCACCTCCATGCAGCCTGGGAACTGCTGTGAAATCCAGCTCTGTTTTCCCACCCCAAACTTTCCTGTTTTGACTCCTTTCCAGGAGAGTCTTTCCCATTCATTTCCTTCTATGATGTGTAAACACTGCCTCTGCTGCAAGTCACTCAACCACCTCCCTCTGCTCTGCTTCACATCTGGGCTCTTAAACGTTTGTGGGCCCTTGTCTTTTTCACATTAGCCAATGAGCCAGCAGGAGTGAGGAGACCTGGGTTAAGTCTACCTTCTACCACTAAAGAGCTCTGTGTCCTTGCTCAGGCCACGGGTGGCTCTACCACACTGTTTCATTATAAAAGCATACCAAATGCTGTCTTTCCCTGTGGTATGCTTATGAGATTATGAGATGATCATATTTAAAATGCTTGGTGAAGTTAAAGTAAAAATGGAAAGTTGTGTCTCTATTTCTTTCTACTTACCTTATTTGCTGAGTTCATCACAGACTTCTCCTTCTATCACTCTCTGTAGCATATTTTTTAATCCTATTCGATCCTGGCATCTTTTACATTTCTCCTGGTTTCCAATTTCTCATGTGCTCCGGGTAGTGTCCTTCCCCCAACCCACCCCGCCCGATTAACCATCTCTTGGCAAAGGAGGCACATCACCAGTCCTTCCCACAGGCCAGGCCTTGCTGTGAGCACTTTATATGTGTTTTCTTTTTTTCAATTTTTAATTTTATTTTTCCATAAGTTCTTGGGGTACAGGTGGTATTTGGTTACATGAATAAGTTCTTTAGTGGTGATTTGTGAGATTTTGGTGTGCCCATCGCCCGAGCAGTATACACTGCACCCAATTTGTAGTCTTTTATCCCTTGCCCCCCTCTCTTGCTTCCCCCTCAGTCCCCAAAGTCCATTGTATCATTCCTATGCCTTTGCATCCTCATAGCTTAGCTCCCACATATCAGTGAGAACATACAATGTTTGGTTTTTCCATTCCTGAGTTTATACTTAGAATAATAGTCTCCAATCTCATCTAGGTCCCTGCAAATGTGGATAAAGAAACTGTGGTATATATATACAATGGAATACTACTGAGCCATAAAAAGGAATGAATTAAGGTCCTTTAAAGGGTATGAAAGTACATGTAAGTGTCAGGGTCTCTTTCCTCTGAGATGCCTCTGGTACTGATGGCTCAGCTGTAACCAGGGCTCCTCCAGCAAGTGTCTGCTTGACTGAAATAGGCAGCCTCCCTTCTGTGTGGGAAACTCCTACCTACCTGGCCTCTTCTCACCTTCTCCCCAGTGGGATCATCACGCAAGGAAGTTAACGGCCAAAAGCCACACACTGGCCAGGCTGATCTTGAACTCCTAACCTCAGGTGATCCGCCTGCCTTGGCCTCCCAAAGTGCTGGGATTACAGGCATGAGCCACCACACCCGGTCTGAGCTAACCTTTTTTAATCTTTGGGATGAAGAAGGAAAATGATAGCATTACAAGTTCTGATGTTCAATTAATTTTAAAACAGTGAAAAGAAGGAGAGTTGATATTCAACAAAGTTGTAGATAGAAGGAGAGAAGACACAATTATTCATGGGGTACAATTCGGGTAAAGAGAGAGGAGAGTGCAGGAACCGGGCAGGCTCTTCCAGGCTGGAGAGACGATAAACTGCCAGAGCTGTTCTGGAAAGGAATTTGGCAGTAGCTACAAAAGTCAGGGAATTTTGGATATCTTTTGACTCAGTGATTCAACTTCTAGGAAGGTATCTGAGGAATAATTGTAGGTAGGCTAATTCGTTAAGCTACAAATGTGTTTACAATGGTGCTGTTGACAACAAAGAAATATGGAAAAGCTAAACATAAAACTTCTCGCTTATTGGGATGTTAAGTCTTGCAGAAGTTATTTCGTTTATTAAGTAAAACAAAAAAGTTTCAAAAGCAGTATATGCAGCTTTAGTAATCAAAACAGAGTGATATTGGTATAAAAATAGACATATAGACCAATGGAACAGGATTGAGAGTCCAGAAACAAAGCCATATGTCTATGGCTGATTGATTTTCAACAAAGATGCCAAGAACATTCAATGGAGAAAAAGCAGTTTCTTCAATAAGTTGGGCTGGGACAACTGGATATCCACAAGCAAAAGAATGTAGCTGGACCCCTACTTCACACCGTATACAAAAACTACCTCAAAATGGATCAATTACCGAAATACCAAAGCTAAAACCATAAAAATCTTAGAAGAAAACTTAAGGGTAAATCTTCATAATTTTAGATTTGGCATGAACAACAAGAGAAACAGATAAATTGAACTTTATAAAAAATAAAAACCGTGTATCAAAGCACATTATGAAAGACAGAAAAGGCAATGTACGGAATGGAGGCAACTATTTACAAATCATCTATTTGATAAGGACCTAGCATCCAGAATATATAAAGAACACTTAGAAGTCAACAACAAGAAGACAAACAAGCCAATTAAAAAAAAAATGGTGAAGTACTCAAACAGACATTTCTCCAAAGAAAATATACAAATGCCAAAACCACATGGAAGGATAGCCAACATCATTTTTCATCGGGGAAATGCAAATCGGAACAAGAATGAGTTATCACTTTATACCCTCTGGCATGGTCATATCTTTTTTTTCAAAAAAAGGAAAATAACAAGTGTTGGTGAGAATGTGGAGAAATTGTAACTCTTGCACATTGTTAGTGGGACTATAAAATGGTTTAGCCTCTTTGGAAAACAGTTTGGTGATTCTTCAAAAGTTAAACAGAAAATTACCATATGACCCTACAATTTCACTCCTAGGTGTAGATTTAAAATAATCGAAAATAAACATTCAACAAGTACATGTCTATAACCATAAGTACATGTGTAATAACCAAAAGACAGCAACAGCCGAAATGTCCATGAACAGATAAAGTGTGCTATGGTCATAAAATGGTATATTATTTAGCTATAAAATGGAATAAAGTACTGATCCATGCTACAATATGAATGAACCTACACGACACTATGCTAAGGGAAAGAAGTAAGACATAAAATGCCACTTATTGTATAATTCTCTTCATGTGAACTAGCCAGAATAGGTAAGTCCATGGAGACAGATTGCAGATTGGTGGAGGCCAGAGGCTAGTGTGGGGGAAGAATGGGGAGAAACTACTTAATGGGTAAGGGATTTTACTTGGAAGTGATGAAAATGTTTTGGAAATAGAGGTGTGGGTTGCCTAAGAAATGTACTAAATGCCACTGAATTTTTCACTTTAAAATCGTTAATTTTATGTTATGCAAAGTTCGCCTCAAAATTATTTTTTCAAAAAAGCAGCATATGTAATATCTCATTTTTTGTGAAAAATACATACGGGAAAAGGCGGAAAGAGCAGCACTCATTTAAAAATCTGCTAATGGTGGTCACGTCCAGGTGGCACAAGAGGGCACAACCCTGGTGCTGGAGCCTGGTCCAGAGTGGCTCAGTCACTTCTAGCTGTGTGACCCTGGGCAAGCTACTTGTCCTCTCTGTCTCATAGACTTGACATGAGGGTTAAATGAGATAATGCAGCACTCAGCACATATCAGTAACGGTTAGTTATTATTATTTTTAAAGGCATTTTGACTTGTCTTAGTTTATTTGCATTTTCTAAATTCTCGACAATCAAAAAGGTTTTATTGCAATATCTAGCAGAAATGCAGACTTGAAGAGAGGACCAGATTCAGACTCCCCTGTGTGTGATTGGAGGAAGGTATGTATTTTGAACAAATATGGGATATTGCATGAGCTACTTAAAAAAAATACCTTTGTGGTGGAGCCCTGAGCTCTGCAAAACCAGGGCAGAGATAGAGAGGGGCTATGGAGTCAGTGTGATGTGATATAAAGAAGAGAATTGCGAAACAGAGCTTCTATCAATCCACACACACAAGCTTTTAGTATTAATGTGCAATGTTAAATGCTGAGAAATTACAGCTATTAAATAAAGACTCTCTAATGGGGCTTCCTTGTCTGGAAGGCCCCACCCTCCCTACTCTCTGCCTCCTCCTACCCATCCCGCAGATCCATGCTGGGATTTTGGAGCCTCCTTAATTAGGTTCCCCTGGGACATTATCTCTTAGCAATTCCCACTTTCCCTTCCCAGCTGTTATAACAGATCTTCATTATGTATCAAGAACAAATGCATCAGGTATATTTAATGAATGGCTCTCCATGAGGCAAGTGTGCTGGATATTTTGTTCACTGTGTTTCCCCAGTTCCTAGTAGGAAGCCTGGCATACGGGAAGGATGTAGTAAATATTTTTTGAATAATCAGAATGACCAGATAGGTATAGTTCAATAATCATTACCAGACAATCGGCTTCCATTTCCATCGATTCCATTAGACTATTCTTCACAGGACAGTCCCACAGGAGGGTAAGCAGTATGGACATTAGTGCTGGTGCCGTTGTAGGGGATCAGCACAGAATCCTACAATCACTTGGGGAAACACAGGCCCCCTTTTCCGTACTCCATCTGCTTTTGTTTGGTTCTCTTTTCCATCCTGGTCACTGCTTTTCACTGTACACCCTACCTGTTCTCTGGGATGCTAGTGAAGTGTCACTGGGCCACACGGTATCTTTTATACATAAAGAACAACAGAAGATGGTTTGATTCTGTTTTGTTCCTTAGTGCTTTTTGTACCTACTAGTCGTCCAGCACAACAATATGTGGAAATAATCTTTAGTAAGTTCTTGGGTATCTCCTCTTCAGCATGGTAGCTCTTCCTCCAAATACAAAAGCCATAACTTAAATTTCCAAACTCATGTGATCACAGGTTCCAGCTGATGCTAAAACTCTAAGTCAGAGCCTGTCATGCAAGGCCTGCGATTCTGAATCTGAAAATATTCTCAGGTGATTTTCATGATCGGACAAGTCTAGGAAATGCTTGCTTAAATAAACAGTGCAACTAGCAAGCTATTTTAGAACTTTAGAAGTTGCTGCTTACAAAGGAATCCAATCATGGATATGGAGGCTGGAGCTATGCCTTCCATCTTCCTGCTTGGTTTCTCCAAGCACCTTCCTTCCTGGAGCTTGAACTAAAGGAAACAAAGGTTTAGTCTCTAGTAATGCCTCTTCTGCACTCTGCCACACCCCAAAGAAGTAGAGAACCTGGCAAATCTCAAAACTCAAGACATCATTTGCTCTTGGATGAAGAAATGGCATCAGAAAGGGGTGTGCTCAAAGTGTATAATTTTATTCAAGACACAGTTACTGGCAAACATGCCCACATGAGTCTACTGCCCTATAAGCTTGCCTGATTCCATTCCAGTTTACTATACTTGATTAATATCTACCTGGAAGCCTCCTTTCCGGGTGCAAAGAGAAACACAGCATCTGTGAAAAGCAGACTGGGAAGCATTTCTTTAGTGACTTAACATTTAGGATGCTGGATGCTCAGATTATATGCAGCCCTCAGAAAAGAAAGATGCAATTCAGTTGTGAAGGAGGTATTTTAAAACCATTTGCTAAAATGTCACTGGAATTTGTAGTTGAACCCAGTGAACAGCTGGAGATGCTGTGGCAAGTGACAGTGTTGCGTCCATCTCTGATTGTTTCTAACATCACTGCAGTGGACAATGACAGGATGAAACGCTGTGCTGATCCATCAGTAGGTAGACTTTCTTGGCATACTGGGGATACCACCAAGACACTTTATTTGGCTTGGTTCCTGTTCTGGGGGTCGGAATTTCTCCAGCAGCTGGGCGTCACTCTCTGATCCTGTGTTTTTATTGGAATGCATTTGCTTGGTTGGTCTTAGTTCAGTGAAGCTGAGCTCCAGCTACACTGCTCCACATATCTATCGGTTCCTAGAAACACCTGGTCCTGGGACCTGCTCCACTGGTAAGAGATGAGACAGTGAAACAGGTTCTCACATGAAATAGCCTCAGCTCACCTATCAAATGTGGGTGGTTGCTGGCTCATATGTGGAAAGAAGACCTCCCCAAGGATAAGGAGACAATAGAGGTAGTGCAATGAAGACCCTTAAACCCTGATTTTTCCCTTCCATACTGTTATTTGGAAATGAGTCACTAAGTCCAGCTCATAATCAAAAAGATTGGTGGGTTGGAGAAGGCCCACTGATCCCAGAGTGGAAGCGTCTACAAGGGTGATATTTAGAATCAACACTTGCTTTGTTGGTTTTCTCCATGATGTATAAGTCCAGTTTTAATTAACTTTTTTTGGATAATCCTGGAGTCTTTTTACTCAGGTTAAAGAAAAATCGCCCAATTAGGGATTTTTAATTTTCATTTTCCTGACATCTGAAGTGTTGGATAGATACTATGACCCCTTCCTCCTTCTGGAAAGTGTATCTTGTGTCCCAGTCTCTGAAACGCTTCTCCGGGACTTTTGGTTAGTGATCTCAATTCTCACCGGCAGCCCCTCACCCCACGTGCCACATTTCCTGACCCATGGAGAGGCGCCTGCAGCATCCCCTGCCCAGCCCAGCTCAGCTGCTCCTCTTCTCATCTTCTCCCCAAGGAACTGTCACCCGTTAACATCCCTGGTTTTATACATTGATTTTCCAAGCTACAGTCATTTTTATTTTCCTTCTTTTTCTTACCCTCCAGATTAATTTACCACCAAGTCTTATACAGCAGGTCCTTGAGGAACGACATTTAGTTCAACGTTTTGCAATAATGTTGCTGAGGAAAAACTCAGTTCTGGCCGGGGCCACCACCGGCAGAGTTGGCACACTCTCCCCAGGTCTGTGTGGGGTTTCCCCATGTACTCTGGTTTCCTTCCACATAGAAAGCCGTGCCCGTTAGGGGAACTGGCATGACTCCCTAGTCTCTGCCTGGTCTCTACATGGCTGTGTCTGAGCTGCCCTGTGACGGGACAACATCCTGTCCAGGCTGGTGCCCACTTTGCACCCTGAGCTGCCGGAATAGGTTCTGGCCACCCGCCACTCTGAACTGGAGTAAGTGGGTTGGAAAATGAATGAATGAATGAATGAAAATTGTTGTAAAATAAAAACCCATAAAGTCTACGATAATCATTCAAATGTGCAACAATACACCATACAATACGAGAGGGCGCTGGGTGAGCCCCCACGTCTGTGACCGTTTGTGTTTGAGCTGCACGATGGCAGGGGGTTCCTGGCACTGCTTTCTTTGCAAACATTCATTGCTGGATCTACCGCAGCAGGACTATGGCTGCTGCCACTCATCGGTTCACCAAAAATTGAGTAAATAATTCTCCTACTTGTTTTCATTAATCTTTCTTAAACGTATGCATAGCTCACATTTATGCCAGTGCTTAATGTTAGACGTGTTTTGGGTCTTTAGTTAGCAGTTTGGTAGTTTTTTTGTGATCAGAAATATGCCGTCTCAACTCTTGTTTACATCAATTACTTATTGTAAAATTGATTTTGTTATATGTCGTTTTGCTCAAAGTCCCAATTTCCAATAACCTATGGATGAGATTGAGAACTTACTGTAGATTTATGTTTTTTTTTTTCTTTTCCATTTCTAATACCTTACTGTGCAATAATGGATGGGACATTGTCTTTGGGGTCAGACAGATCCATGCACAAATTCTGTGTTTTCTCTGGCCTCTATATGTCTCTGTTATACTTGACTTTTATATATCTGTGTCCTGGTCTCTAACATGACAATCAAGCACATAGCTTTTAGAGTTGTGAGGATGAAGGAAGGGGCCCCAGGAAGGGCCTGCTGGAGTGTCCAGCTCTGGGGGCCTTGGACATGCTCATGTCCGGCCTGGGGATCTCCTCCATGCCTTTCTCTCCTCACCCTGCCCCTATTGGTCCTGCTCCATGTCAGCCCACACCGTGTAAGAAGCCATCCCTGCGATGATATCTACCCTGCATGTTGCACCCGCTTCACAGCTTTCTGAGTCCAAACATGTTTGGGGGTTCAAAGCCACCCTGGCTGGTCCCCATGATCATGTCCTGTCTCATCTGCCATCTCCCGAACATCCCAGGCCCTGCTCCTTCCTGTCAGCCTTATTCCTGGTGCTCTCTGGGCCGCCTCCTCACAGCCCAGCTTCACATTCCTTGGAAGACACAACAACTCCTCCCTCTGCCAGTGGAGCCTCGGCTGCCCTCTAGGGCCTGCTGTGGCCCTGCTCTCCCCGGTCTCTGTGGCTCCTGGGGACCCTGGCACTCTCTGCACCCCCAGCCTGGAGGGCAGATGGCCAGCATGCGGGAGGAGCGTGCAAACCAACATCATCCGTGGAGGTGGACAGTGAGCCAGGCCCTGCTTTCTGTGTGGACCCAGGACTGTGGAACAATCACGCTGTCCTTAAAAAGTCAAACAGTGCCTTTTCTCTTGACTAACCCTCCAAGTGGGGTTTTGAGAGAAATAAAAAAAAAATCACCCCTTTGAACCATATTAAACAAGCCGGGTCTCTCTGAGTTTGAAAGAAAACCAGGACACTGGAAGGAGGTCACCGTGGGGCACTGAAGTTCCTGCAAGGACCCCTTAGGGGCTGGGAACATGAGTTCCTGAGCAGTGAGCTGCCTCTGGTGTAGTCAACTGTAGAATGTCCATTCTGAGTGGAGCCTGGGGTTTTTGCTTCTTTACAAACTTCATGGAATGCTGTGAGAGTCTGGCCGGGATTGACAGGGCAGGCCTTGCTTTTGGGCCCTGGGGCCCCAGGCACAGCTGAGGTTCTGGGACCACGTGCCAGGGTCCTAAGTCAGTGAAGTTGACAGCTAGAGCGAGCAACTGCTGAATATGATGTGGTCTCTCCTTCCTGAGAACCAGAGGCCAATGTGAAGATGAGATTCTGTGACTTCCCAGAATGGGGAAGTGGGCTGGGGTGGCAGCTGGCAGCTGGGCCAGCTTTCTGGCCCACTCCAGCCTGGAGCCTGTGCTCTCAAGTGGGGCCGCCCCACCTGCCGGCCTTCATGCCATGCACGCTATTACCTCAGGTGCTAGAGGGCATACTGCTGGCGGGGAGGTTCGGCTGGGACCACCCAGCTAGGGAAAAAGACTGGAAGGACCCAGGGTTATTTGAAAGAGGGATTCTGGGGCTCTGGGCTCTGCAGAAAGTTCCAGAAGCAGCGTGCACTGGCTCTGGTAGGCACGGGCCCTATTAAGGTTCCACAGCCTTTTCCTCCTGGAAAGACTTACATGGCTCAAGGAGGGACAGAGGGAGCATGTGCGGGGCAGGGCCCAGGGCAGGTGGGACTGTTGTGCTACCAAGGACGGGAGGAGAATGCCAGGAAACTGGAAAGCTCCTCAGGAACTGCATCATGTTTGGAAGCAGAGAGCCCCTTCTTGTTGAGAAATAGCCCAGTTCTCCCTCCAGGGACACACTGGCCTGCATCTCAGCCAATGACACAAGACTGGGACCCGGTGTCTCCACACAGGCGCCTGCTCTGTGATGCACCCGGCTTCTCCAGTGACTCAGTTGCTTGGCCTGGGCCTGCTAGAGATGCAAACTGAGGTCTCATCAGCTGCTGTAGCCCTGCCCAGACACCCTGCCCGGTGTCCAACCAGGTCTGCCTCAGTGGGTGCTTGGAACGGCACGAATGACTCAGCAGGAGTGGGAGTTGCCAGGAGCTTCCAGGAGTCTTGAAGCCAAGTGTCTCTCCGGGGTTGATGCCAGCTTCGCATCAGCTTGGCTGCGCCAGGTAGGCCACCAGGGCAGCGCAGAAAGTAGTGGAAGGACCTGCTGTCAGGTCATGCCTGAGCCACAGCTGGGCGGTTTCACTTCAGAGTGAGAATCCTCCACTTCTATGGCGAGGGGAGGTGGAGGGGCTAAGAATGAGGAGTGGGAGGGCGTCCACCAACTCCCTGACACCCCCTCACTATGGGACCCGGGGAAGTTCCACAAACCCTCTGGGGCCTCGGTCTCCTCATCCATAAAATGGGCATTCTTAGAACAACATGTGACTCCCGGGTGGATGGGAGGAGCTATGCCCTGATGCCCAGAGAGCCCAGAGAGCCCAGGACCGGGAGGCAGGATGTGTGCCGGCTCTTCCTGGTGGAGCATCCGAGGGGCACAGCCCACTCTGAGCCTCAGGTCCCTATCAGTCGAGGGAGGATGCCCATGATTCCTGCCTCCAGGCCAGCTGGGAGTCCGCACATCAGGAAATAGGACAGCCTCACTGGCTTTCGCTCAGCTTCCAGGGAGAAATTGTCAACCACAGAGCCTGCAGGAGAGATGGAGCTATAACCCAGCATTGGAAAATAAAAGCCCAGGAACCTGGCGGGAGTGGAGGCCAGCGCCTTGGAGAGCCCCGGGCCATAGGAGACATGCCATTCCCTGTCTCGGATGGAATCCCTTCTGCCTGTGTCCCTCAGCACTCCAGGTTTGTGTTGGGTGAACGAAACCACATGTGTGGAGTACTTTTTTTTTTTTGAGACAGAGTCTCGCTCTGTCGCCCAGGCTGGAGTGCTGTGGTGCAATCTCGGCTCACTGCAAGCTCCGCCTCCCGGGTTCACGCCATTCTCCTGCCTCAGCCTCCCGAGTAGCTGGGACTACAGGCGCTGCCACCACGCCCGGCTAATTTTTTGTGTTTTTAGCAGAGACGGGGTTTCACCATGTTAGCCAGGATGGTCTCGATCTCCTGAACTCATGATCCGCCCACCTTGGCCTCCCAAAGTGCTGGGATTACAGGCCTGAGCCGCCGTGTGGAGTACTTTTTAATGGCGGGGGTCTCATGCAGGCCTGCCTTTTCCCCATGCTTCTTTTCCTGATTCCCTGTCCAATGCTTTCCCCTGCCTATCTCCATTTTCATCCCCTTCCCAGCGATCACGATATCCTTCTCCCCTTCAGTTTCCCCTCCGGTGTCTGCCTTGGGAGCCCAAGCCCTGAGAGCGCTCGTAGAGTCAGGAATCAGGACCTGTCACTATGACCCATGAGCCATACATAGCGCGTCCACTCAGACAGTGGCTTGCTTGATGTGGAGCGAAGGGTGAGGCACGAGTTATGGTGGCTGATTTGCACACCGGTCACGCTGTCTTGAGAAGACTTACTTGTTGACATTAATTGCTGAATAACATAGGAAAAAGTGTGAAGGGCACTGCAGACTCTAAACAGAGAGGCAGCCCCACGCAAAGTGAAGGGGGGCTTGGGCCCCTGAAACTGACAAGCATCATGGGCTTCAGCAGCCAGTTTCTGCGAAACTACAGAAGAATGAGGCTGGTGACTCAGCCCAGAACCCCAGCCCCCGCCCTCCCCAGTGAACAGATGAAAGCTGACGGCAGCGAGCAGTGGCCACTCCCTTGTAGCGGATTCGTTTGGAGCCTCTGCCTTTCTTGCCCAAATGTGGTTCGGCTCAGTCTAACTACACAGAAAAAAACTGCATTCCCGGCTGGGATTTCAAACGGTGACTTATTTTAGTGGAAGTGCCTATAATTAAAAGCAGCCACAACAAAAACGAGGCGTGAGAACATATGAGTCCCAGACAGTTGCCAAGCCCAGGAGGCCATCGTGACGGCAGAGGTGACAGCAAATTAAATTTACAGCTCCCTTCTGCCCCTTTCCAGGGGTGTGCTCTCAAAAGGGGTCAGTTTACGCAAGGAATTAGGAAGAGTGAGATGCCTTTTTTGGAAATGATGATGCGTATGTATTTTCGAATGTTGAAAATACGTAGGTGTGAATACCAGGAAGACGTGAAGGGGAACTGTGAGGCAGAGGTGTCCCTCACATGGAAGGACAAAGACTAAGGGAACTTCTGTGCAGACGGCGCCAAGGTTAACTCAAGGTAGGAACGTCAGAGCAGCATCACAGTGACACTGGCTGAGATGAAAGGGAGTAGGCAAGCTCATTTCCATGCCTCATAGCCCACACTGCGCTTCCAGCTGAGGTCGGGAGGACGGAGCAGTGAAGCCCTGGGTGCAGCGGCAGAGACCTGGAGGCCAGTGTCCCCGCGGGGGCCTGTAGGGTTCCTGTCCCTTTGTATGAGATTGATGTACAGCCCCACAGCAGCTCTGTGGGAGCTCCAGGCCAGCTCCTTGGAGAATCCACAGAAGCTCTCAAAGGCTGCGGAAGTGCACTCGTGAACATTTTCTATGCATTCAAAAATCACATTCTTTTGAATTATTTCCAGCAGCCTGACCATGTGACACAGTCCTTGTGTGGTGGGTCCCCAGGTGAAAATATTTCATGAGGAGATGCCTGAGTGCCGAGATTCAGGCATCCGGAGGGTACAAGTCTAACTCACTCTGGCTCTGAGTGGGAGGCCCTATCCAGGCACAAAGGGTAGTCCTCTCCCTCCGGGCTGGAGAGTGGCTGCTGGCCCAGAGCGTCGGAGGATGTCTTCCCCGTGGAGAGATTCCACTCTGCTTTCTCCTCCTCCTCCCATGCTCTGGCTCTCAGAATTTATAGCAAACATGGGTGTGAGGGGCTCAGGCTGCTGATGGGTGGGTCCCAGAGGAAGGAGAAGACCTCCATGGAGGTTAGACAGTGATTGTTGTTGAGGAAGAGCGGAATGGCTTCAGGACTGGCCTGGGTCCAGCTCCCACTTAGGGGTCTGCCAGGTGGAGGAAACCCCAGCTGCTGCTCTCACACAAGACGGGCAGCCGCAGGACCCTGCTCCTTAGGGCAGAGCCACACAGGGGCCAGGTGGCCAGGCAGCTGCGCTCACCTCCCCCCTTTGCAGATGCCGCGTCCCCACCTGGCTGCTTGGGAGACTCTTGACGGCAGGTGTGCTGGGATCTGAGCTGTGTTTCTGCTCTCGCAGGTGTTTGAATTTCCCATAAGGGGTGGGAGCTGCCAGGACTCCTAAGTGAGATGAGGCATGAGCACCCGGCTGCCCAGCAGAGTCCTGGTCAGGGTGGGTGAGGCTGTGCAGGGATGGCTGAGCTTGGGTATTGACGGGGCCTGCTGCCCCAGCCGGCTCTGCTCTGTGCCCTGCACCAATATGTTTCCTGGGTTTCCATCCTCAATCCCTGTGCAGGGGGCAGGCAAGGACACAGGCTTTCTATCCCTCCAGGCTTCTAGCCCTCAATGCCCTTTCTGTCTAAACCACACAGGGAGGCTGCAGGGATTCCTCATCTCAGCCCTGCTGTGAGCCACCTGCGGCAAGGACTGTCTCCTGCCTTCTTTGGGAAGCCCAGCATGGGCCAAAATCAGTAAGAGAAGCCAGGTTTAGGAATCTCAGGAAGGACCTGAGTTTGTTAGGACTGCTGTCACAGAGTACCACAGCCTGGCAGCTTAAACAGCAGAAATGTATTGTCTTGCCACTCTGGAGGCTGGAAGTCCCAGAGCAAGCTGTCGGCAGGGCTGGTTCCTTCTGAGGCTGCCTCTTCCCTGGCGTCTGGTGAGGCTGACAGTCTTAGTGCTCCTTGGTGTGTAGAAACCATGATCTCTGCCTTAATCTCCCAATGGTGTTCTCCTTATCTGTGTCTCCCTATATGTGTATGTCTACAAATTTTACCCCTTTTATAAGGATTCTGGTCTTATGGAAGTAGTGCCCGCCCTACTTCAAAATGACTTCATCTTGATCAGTTTTATCTGCAGCGACCCTATTTCCAAATAAAGTCACATTTGAAGTACTGGGATTAGGGCTTCCACATATGGATTTTGAGGGACACAACTCAACCCATGACAAGCCAAGACTGAATTTCAGGGCATGGCATTTCCTACCCAAAATGTAGCAGGACGGGCTGGGGCTACACTGGCTGGACTGGTCTCGGTAGAGAGAAATGACATCACTTTTAATTTCCATCAGAGTAAGAATGAAGTACAACATAGATTAGCTTTCTGAGCATGAAATAAGTTGAAATTTTAAGGAGCTGATTGAGGGATTCTGGGACTTGTGATTGTTCTCCAAATCGAGTAGCAAATTACTCCAAAAATAGTCAAGTGCCTCAGTACCCCATTCATTCAGACTAATTAAAGGGAAGCCTAGCCTTTAGAAGTTGGAGTTCTTTTCACAGATTTCCTTGAGAAATGGACTATACTTTTATTTTTTTAGCCTGGAATCAGCCCTGCTCCCCATCCCATGTGACAGGAACCCTGGTTAGAGATGGGAAGGGCATTTGGTGAAAACAGGAAGGAACAGCTGTGGGGGGCTTGGAATTGGTCTAACAATGGCAAATACTTAGAACTAATTGGGGGAAGAGAGGCTTTTAATTACCTTGGGTTGTTTCCGATAACTTTGTAATTATTTCCTCTTAGAAAATGAAAAATGTCCAAGTCCTTGATTTGTGGACTCTGCCTGCAATGAGATTTGATTATATTTTTCAGTGAGGTATACAGAGGACAAAATAGAAAGTCAGAAAGAGGTGGGGCTTTGTGGGGAGCTGGGCAAAGGGTTATTCAGTGTGGAATTTACCCTTGTTGAACTAAGAATACTCACGGCTGTCCTGAGAAGTGCCCTGCGCCTGTGATGTGGAACGGCTGTTGGTTCCCCATATCCTTGCTCCACGCCCTGTGCTCCATGGAGACTTGGGTTTAGATGGCCTTAGTATAGATATAGTTAATATTAACAATTTCATTAATATTACCTTCACATCAAGAAACTGTAGCATAGCCCATTTTTTTCCTCCAATCTTTCTGAATATATTATATATTCTGCTTCTAAATTAGATTTTATAAGTGTTTCTTAACACCTGCTATGTGTTAGGCAACATCCTTGGGTCCTGAGGATGTGAGCATGCATGCCATATAAGTGAATAAATTTCCATGTATTGGGAAGAGTGTACCAGTAGACTTCCTGGGAAGGTGGGAGACAGGGAGAGGGGTGAATAAACCCTGTGAGGGTGAGAGGGGAGCCCGGAGGTGTCAGGAAGTTTCCACCTTGGGAATTTGAAGGGAAATGAGGGAAAGAAGATCATCCCAGGAGCTCACCAGGATAATCCAAAGCAGAGAAGAAGGAGATGAGTGCTCTAGTTGACTCTCTGAATGCAATTTAACTCATCCCTAGACAATGTTCCAGGTTGGCCAAGGTGTGTCCCATTCCAAAGTTCCCATCCAAGGTGAGAAACAGCAAGTAAGATGGCAGACGTCATCCATGTAGAGTATTGCTTAGCTTGGATCACATCTCTTTGATAAAGGGATATGTCAGCTAAGCATGTTTTTATTTATCCTTGGAAATGTTGCCCTATTCTATAAGCCCTGAATATTATTATTAATTTTCTTTCAAGCCATTCATGGAACATTTTATGCCAACATCATAAGACACCTATCAGCCACTGAGCAAGCATCCCCATCTACAGGTGAGGTGGTTTGAGCTTTCTGTTTGTGGGCAAGGCACCAGATGCCCAGAGCCTTCTTCTAAAAAGAGCAGGTAAGCACGCTCCCTGTGGGTGCCCTCCTTTGCATTTATGGCAATGGCTCGGCAGAGGTCCCTTCTCAACTTCTGGAGAGATGGAGGGGCCAGAACTTTGTGCAGCTGCCTTTATCCTGCACTGACTCCCCCATGATGAGGGTGACTTTTCAGGCATCTCACAGAGAAGATTAACTGCCAAGGTAATAAAGCAACTGCATTTAATCATTTTCCTAATTAATGCATTTATTGCAGCTCCTTGCTGCTTTTCAGGCTGAACATAATGAGCATGAAGGAAGCGAGTGTCACAGGGATCCCACATTTTCACCTAAAGGTTAATTAACCTGCAGATTATTGGGGAGATGACACCCACCCGGTGATGGCAGAGGAAACGCCAAGTCAGTGCTAAGTGCATCCGGGCCTGAGTGTAGAGCAAGGTCACAGAAAGGGAGAACTTTGGCTGATGGCTGTAGCCTTTGAAAGGATGTTAATGTGGATATTGATTTAATTCAACATGGAACACATTGCGCTTGGAAGCTTCTACTTGGAAGCTTCTAGTAAACGAAAAATGAAAGAAAAGAGATGGCGAGCAGGAACATAGATTGAAAAGGTGCCTCTATCCTGGAGCGTGAATGAAAATAGACTGCGTGTCTGTTCACATATTGATCTGGGTTTATATCTTCCATCTACAGCCATGCTGAGGCAAGAGCTGTCTTCAAACAAAGGCATTGATAGACCTCCGTGGGGAGGTCCTTTGAATGAGCTGATGGATCTTCCAAACGAGTGTGTTTGCACACGGTGTTGATAAAGGTCCAGTTTCAGATTTCAGAGGGCACAGTGCCCTAGCTTTACCAAAACACTTCCCACTGTTTATCAGCAACAATATGAACTCGGCTCAGCCCACCCTGAGAAACTCAAGAAGAATCATGCCTCTCTGGGTGGGAGCTCCCGGTTGTCTGAAAATTAGTTTACCATTGTACAGAATGAGATTTATAAAAGCAAAAATGACAGTATCCCCTGCTACCTCCCACCAGGCCACAACATTAAAAAACAGATGGAGGGCCGAGTGCGGTGGCTCATGCCTGTAATCCCATCACTTTGGGAGGTCGAGGCGGGCAGATCTCAAGGTCGGGAGTTCGAGACCAGCCTGGTCAACATAGTGAAACCTGTTTCTACTGAAATACAAAAAATTAGCCAGGCGTGGTGGTGGGCGCCTGTAATCCCAGCTATTCGGGAGGCTGAGGCAGAAGAATCGCTGGAACCTGGGAGGCAGAGGTTGCAGCGATTCAAGATCATGCCACTGCACTCCAGCCTGGGCGATGGAGTGAGACTGTGTTTGAAAAACAAACAAAAACAGATGGAGCACAATTTGGGAAAACGCACATCAAAGGTCTTTAAAATAAACATGGCACTTAGAAAAATGTTATGCTAGAAAAAGAATCACAGATATGCATAAATATTTGGCTAGGAAGATAGTCATTGTGTAATTTTTAGTAAAAAAAAATTAGAGAAAGCCTAACACATATTATCTGTGTAATGTTGGGCATGTGACCACTTGGTGCCTCAGTTTCCCCAGTTGCAAATTCACAGGGTTGCTTTGAGGTTTAAATGAGACAAAGCCTGTGAAATACTGAGGACAATGTCTACCCCAAAGAATGCCTTCTGCACGATTATCTGATTACTGCTGCTGTGATGACTGGTTACCAACAGAGTGCCATAGGGATGGGGCATTAACTTGTAATTAGAGTGATGTTGACTGTTTGCTGAATGGAAAAATGCTCGCAGTAAATTAAACAAAGCATGAATGAATGATTCTATTTTTAGACAAAGGTACAGTACATGTATGCATACATATGTACTGAAAAAATACAACATTTTATATAGAAATATAAATACTAGGAGACTGATAAAATGTTAGCAGTGATTCTCTTTGGATATGGGAATAAAAATGATTTTAAATTTAGTCTTTGTGTTTTGTCATGTTTTCCAAATTTTCTACTGTGAAAATACCTATTTATTTTTCAGTTAGAAAACAATCTTTCAAAACAATATCTATTTAATTTAACCAACATCAGATTCTAAAAGTGAGGGTTTACGATTGAAACTGAGAGCCATTTGTTGTGGAGAACACTGTTCACATAGTTACATGTAAAATTATAGACTCTGTTTTAACATTATTTGTGTTTAATGATGTCATCAGACAGAAGACAGGAGCATGTTTGACAAAATACACACTCAAAGAACTGGGACTGAAGTTGGTCTCTACGTCTCTAACACTATCAACATCTTGAGCATGTTTCATCCCAGGGTGCCAGTGGTTCTCAGGATTGAGAGGCTGGGACCATACAGGCTGTGTTGCAACCGCAGAAGGCAGTGCAGTGGGTCTGGGGACAGAGGGTTTGAAGTAGTATAATGCTGCCTGGACCACGCAGTTGGTATTTTTTGCCCACTGACAACGGCTCCTTAACTGTTGAGAAGTCAAACAGTACAGAAAGATGTGAATGCAGGAAAGTCAGATATTTAGCAATCCTTTTCAACTTTCTCATGAAACACTAACTAGAGACTGGAAAAGTATCCTGGTAACATTTTATTTTCCTTAAAACTTAGTTTGCAGTATTCAAGGTGCTCAAGGCTATTCCTTCATAAACAAACAAACAAACAAACAAACAAACCAAACCTGAATGGGTCCTGGAGTTTGGAAATACCACTAGCTTTTCTCTAAGCTGGCCACACAGGCTAGCCTTAATCTATATCAGTTCCATGATGGGGTGATCTAACCCGTGTGTGGGCAGAGGAGGGAATGGAGGGTGGCAATGAGTAGAATGAGGTACAGGAAATAGGAGCGCAAAAGAAATTTTGCAAAATTAGCTTCCCCTTCAGTTTAATCCTCATTAAATGCAGCTCTTAAATGAAGACAGTAAAGTAAGAATAGATTTTTCTCTGCTTTTCATGTCTGCTATAAAATCACATCCTTAATTTGTGGTCACATGAATAAGATACGAAGTGCTGGCACTGGGAGGGGGATCAATGAGTTTGTAGAACCATTTTATAAAACCTTCTCTGCAAACACCTCATCACCTTGGGAATCTTCCAGCAAATTTCACTCCAAAAGAAGGGATTAGCAAGTGTAGTTTCTCCCCATTCCTTAAAGTGCCCATATATATTTTTTTTATTAAACAGGTATACTTTGCTTAATAAGGAGCACTGTTTTGGTCAAAGGAATTTATTGGCTCAGGAATATTTAATGCATTAAGCTTTTATTTTTCTAGCCTCCTTCAGTTAGGAGAGGTTGTCCATTACTTTAAATATTTACATTTTTTATGTTCTCACATATTTATTTTATCTGTACTCTTTATAGAAGCAATAAATGTTTCCAAATTCTTTTTGGCTTGGTCTGGACTATGGTAAGTGGCAGGTGTTGGCTCCTTCTCAGCTCTCTTGGGGCTCCACCCCTGTGTGGCAGTAAAGAAATCAATAGCCCCTTCTTGACAACTGTGTAATTCTTAGTTTCCATTCCTGAACTCTGGGGGTTTTTCTTCCTTACTGATATGGTTTGGCTTTGTCCCAACCCAAATCTCATCTTGAACTGTAGCTCCCACAATTCCCATGTGTTGTGGGAGGGATGCCATGGGAGGTAATTGAATCATGGGGGCAGGTCTTTCCATGTTATTCTTGTGATAGTGAATAAGTCTCACGAGATCTGATGGTTTTATAAAGAGGAGTTCCGGTGCACAAGCTCTCCCTCTTTGCCTGCTGCCATCCATGTAAAACGGGACTTGCTCCTTCTTGCCTTCCACCATGATTATGAGGCCTCCCTCACCATGTGGAGCTGTGAGTCCATTCAACCTCTTTCCTTTATAAATTATCTAGTCTAGGGTATATCTTTATTATCAGTGTGAGAACAGACTAATACATCCATCTTGACTGATCCTTCTCAGGTGTATTTTTCTTTGTTTTTTTGGGTGAGGTCTTGTCTGAGGCTTTCTGTCTGTGCTTGCTGCCTTTGGAAAGCTCATTTCATCCAGCGCAGTCAGCTCTCAACTGTGTGGATGCATCTTTCATCTGGATTCTGGCCCCAGTCTTTCCCCTCAACTCCAGGTCTGCATTTATCTTATGTAGTGAACACTTCCGTCTGCAACTACCAGCATCTTAAACCTCATCCACCAAGATAGAATGCATTATCTATTGTTTTTCTCAGTTCCACTCTCCCTAATTTCTCATCTGTTAATGTCAATGCAATCATCCCCCAGTCTTCCAGATGGTTACTAGTTACATTTATAATTATTATGCCTCTGTTGAATGCCTATTACGATGTAGGCACTGGGCTAAGTGCTTGGGTTTTCTGTTTTTCAAGCTTGTGCTTGCAAGCATGACATCTACAGCTTCTTAATTAAGTTCAAGTGCCAGAGAATTCTATCAGATTCCTGATTATGTTACTTCATGATTAAAAGTCTCCAATTCACAGCTGACCACTAAATTCCAGACACCCTGGCCTCAGGTGTCAGCTCCTCTGCCCACTCCTCTCACCTTTTGTTTCCACTTACTCCATGCTCTGGTCAAATTAAACAACCTGCTGTTCTCTGCATGCCATGTGGTTGGTTTGCCACCTCTGAAATCTGGCTCGTTTTCCCTTTCTGCCTAGAGCTTCTTCCATTCCATCTGTATGCCCAAATCCTTCCTGGTAGTCAACATGCTTGGAAGACATATCTAGAAACTAATCTATGGTCTTCCCAACCGACTCTCATGTCATCGTCCCTGCCATGTCCTGCCCATATTACTTCTCAACATCACTTGGTATCGCAAAGATTCTCTTATCTTCTTAGAAGTAAGTTACTCAAAAGTAGAGGCTGTGCATGCCTGTAATCCTAGCTACTTAGGAGGCTGAGGCAGGAGAATTGCCTGAACCTAGGAGGCAGAGGTTGCGGTGAGCAGAGGTCACGCCATTGCACTCTAGCCTGGGCAACAAGAGTGAAACTCCACCTCAGAAAAAAAAAAAAGTAGAGGCTGCATCTCACTGTGTTTCCATGATTAAAGGGAGGCATTACTTCACCCAAGGAGTTCCTTGATGAGTAACACTGAGAGAAATAATTAGGTAAATGCACAACTTAGGTCATAGGTCTACTAATTATCTCAGTTCCCAAGATAAGACACTGAGTTACACAGAAAAAATAAAGTACAATGAACAGGTGGAGGATATGTAGTCTACTGCAGAAAGGTCCTTTTGAGGATATGCAGTTTATTGTGGGAAGGTCCTTTTGAGGACAAGTGGTCTATTGCGGGAGGGTCCTTTTGAGGACATGGAATCTATTATTAGAAGGTACTTTTTGTTAAGAGGTGGTATGTATGTTTGTGCTGAGAACCAACAAGGTCCACTGATTTCTTTCAGCCACTGCCTTTCTGGGGTTCAGAATAAGAGAAAAATGAAAAACAAATGGTTCCTTGTGTTTTCTCTCTGACCGCCAGCATCTCCTCAGTGGCCTTCCCATTCTGCTCTAGCATTTGGAGGCTGTTCTCCTTCTCTGCCCTTGACATTCTTTGACAATGCTCAGTGTGGGTCCAGACCATGACCTGGGGTTCTCCCTCGGCTGGTACCTGATTTAACAAAGAAATACGAAGCTGCAGTTCTCACTGTTGTCTATTACCCGAGAGTCTCTTTAATGACAGGATATGAGGGACTTGAGTGGACTTAATTAGCATTTAAAAGAAGAAAATCTTGACATGGTGATTTAATGAGCTTAGCAAAGCTATTGCTCGGAGCATTGTTGCAAAGGTGGTGTTAACTGGAGTTGAGAGTGTGTAGCTAATCTAAATATATTATATCCATTGAACCCTTGCTTAGCCACAAGGACGGAGTTATTGATGACATAGATGGTGACATGTCATCATCTATGGATAAGACCACAGCCATGGAGTCAGATGCATGAGACAGCCTCAGATTGATTCCTTACTTTTTTCTTATTTCTCATTCCCTTCATCCACAAAATGGAACATTAGCATCTACCCTTGCAGGTTGTCTTGATAATTCACAACACAGTGAAACAATAAATGGTCAGCACTTAGCCCAGTGCTTGGCATAGAGTAGACACTAAAGAAATGTAAGGGAGTAATGAAAATAAAATAACAAATATTAGGAGAGCAGTAGGAGATATCATGTGAATATCAGGCTAAGAGATAACACACATTCAATAGGCAATGAGCAGCCATTGGTGGTTTAGCAGTGGCAAACTTGTTCAAAGAACGGTTTTATGATAATTACTTTTGCAGTAGTATAAAACAAGTGAACTGGAGGAGAATAAGGGTAGAAACAGTGAGGATATAATTGCAAAAGTCCAGGCATGAGGAATAAATATGGTGATGCAAATAGAAACAAAATGAAGATAGAAATGACTTTAAAAAAAAACACTAAAAAAATTAACTGGAAAAAGAATGAAATAAAGTTATCAAGGATATTATTTCAATTAGGAGACTGAAAAAGAGTGGAAATAGGAATATTTGGAGGCAGAGTTAATTGGGGAAATGCTAAGTTCTACTTTCAACCTATTGAGTCAGACAATAATGCAACATCAGTGGAGATAAAATTGGGGTGGTCAGTGATTAGAAAGACTCCAAGCCAGGACCTTCTGATTTAGAGTTGTCTGTTTGAACTGGATGGCTGAAGCCACGTGAATGAATGAGAACTACAAAAGGGAAGAGTGAGAAGTACAGAGACTGAGAATTCCATGTCAACAGCATAGTTGGTAGAGGGAACCCAGTAGGAAAGAACTGTGCGAGAAAGGAGGCAGTGCTGAGTGATGCCAAAGACTACAGAGAGAAGAGGTGAAATGAAGACTAAGCACAAGCCATGGGCTGGTCAGAAGTGGACTTGAGAGCTGAGCTCCAGGGTCACTCTCAATGCAGTGCTTGTGGATGAGAAGAAAGTCAGATGGAGCCTTGTCGATGAGAAGGGATGTGAAGCTGGAGCTGTCTGAAGTGCTGCCCCGTTCTCTAGCTGCCCATTGTTCATGGATATTATTTTGCTTTTTCAATGGTGATGGTGTTTTTTCCCCCCTAAAGTTGAATTTTGTGACCTTGAATAGTATATCCACATTATAAACTTTTAAAAGCCCCTATGGGAAGATTTCCAATACTCTGTTAGTTTTCTGAGTAAGAAGGTGGGTCAAGATCCATCCCCTTTTGGAAAACTGAGCTCCCCATAATGTTTTCAGAGCCAGTTTTCCCACTCAGGAATGTTCTCAGAGCCATTCATGCAAATGGAGGAGAAGACCAAGAAGTCAGCAAATGGGAGACCACGTGGATGGACTTTCATGATCTCGGTTCCTCTGGCCATTTCACCTTATCTCCCATTAGCTGCCCAGGCAGATGCTGGGCTTCAAACATCCCCAAACTCAAGTCACCCTAACATGGACAGATTTTGCTCTTACCAGTTAAATGGAAAATTCCCAAATGTCTGTTTCATTAAATTGCTACCACAAGGGATAAATAGGTCACCAAGATGTGCCTACATTCATTGTATTTTCATTGTGTACTTCTTGCATCTTTCTAATGTGATTACTGTGCAAAGACCCAGACAGTGTCTGTGGGCAGCTTAACTGTGTCCTCTAAAATTCTTTGTATTCTGCTTACTGGCCATATGCTAAGAAGCAACACCTTCTAGCACAAATGCCATTATCCTGTGGCAGCGATTTCGACCCTGAAGACACAAGGCTTGCAGAGCTGTTCCAGTGTGGGTGAGAAAGGGAGAAGGCCACCAAGTCCCATTACCACACTCACTGAAGGGTGCTTTTGGATGCACAAAGGGTGTGCAGATGGCTGGAATTTGAGGACTAGCCAAGGGATGTCCAGGTGGTGTGTGGTGGCTGCTGGCCGCCTCTCAGACTTTTGGTCCTAGAAGCAGAGTGAAGCTGAAAGCAGAAAGATAAAGCCATCTGTAGGGAACCTGCTGTCAGCAGCCTGCAAGGACAGGGTAGTACAGTGTGACCAGGATGAGCTTTTCTCCAGGGAGACCTCAGGAGCTAAGAGCAGGGGGATATATATTTTGGTTGCTAGAACTGTAAATAAGCAAATATTTCTAGGTTGTGAGAAGCATACAGGTCTTGTGAACTCAGCGGCTTTTCCGGCTGCAGATCCTGTCTTCTGGTGCCGTGGGCTCCAGCTTTGCACGCATCTCTCCAGACACAGTCCCTGGCTAGCAGGTGGGACTGAGCCATGCTAGCTTTGTGAGGACACAGGCTTCTGTCCATCTCTCTTCTCACATCTCTCAGCAGGTGGGGAGCACAGGTGTTCAAAACCCAGCTTCTGGGAGGGTCAGTCTCAGTTCTATCCCCTCCTGGCCATGTCACCCTGGGCTAATTACTTAACCTCTCAAAGTTTGTTTTCTTGCCTGTCATTTGGGAGTGATTCTAGAACCCCTTGGTGGTGATGTGGGGGTAAATGAGACAAGCCACATAGAGAAGTTCATCTGTCACTTAGCCATTGAAGAGATGTTATGTCCTTTAATTCTTTTCATCCCTCACTCACTGGCCTATTGACACTGTCCGACGAATGGCTTTTTTTTTTTTTTTTTTTAAGTTATATATAAGCCTCTATTACTGGTTGTTTAACTTTGTTAAATTCTAGTCATTCTTGGCAGTAGCTCAAGATATAAGAAATTGTTCTCTCTACCAAATAATTAACTCCTAAATGTCACCCTTAAGCAATTTAGTGCTACCATTGAAATGCAAATGTTACTTCTATAAGCTTGGCGCTTTTATCTCCCTGATAACTTTTTTTTTTTTTTTTTTTTAACCAGTGAAGCTCTAAAAGGAATATAATTTCTGTCCATTTCTAGAAAGGCTCCTTTGAACTAAAATGGAAACTCAAGGCCTCTGTAAAACCATGTAGGCTAACCTTTTCTTTTTCTCTTGAGATGCCCAACAGACTAAGGAAACAATCTGACAATTAGGGAGTTTCAAAACAGAAAGATTCAAGAGGCACATGGGTCACTATCCAGCAAATGAAGGAATCCTTAAGGCCATGGCTCATGATCTTGCTGACATTGGGATCAGCCAGGGACCTCTTAAAAATCCTGACACCCAGAACGCACCCCAGACCTGTTAAATTAGAGCTTCAAAAATATTATAAGGTCCAAAGTGATCCTGATGCAAGATTCTGATGCAATAATCTTGCGATGGTTCTTGGCTTCACCCAGGAAAGAATTTAAGGGCAATCCTGTGGTGTTAGACAGAAATCTTCCACTGAACCAGAGCTGCTCCATGCAGAGTGGGGCTAACTCATAGGCATTGAGCCCAGAGCAATGTTTGGGCAGTTGGCAACTGTATTTATACTCACATAAACCCACTTTCAATTACATGCAAATTAAATGGTGGGTAAATGCAAATTGAGGTCCAAGTTATTTAGATCTTTCTAGAAAAAGGGTGGTAACTCCTGGGTGCCATGGAAAGGAGAGACGACTTCTGGGTTGTTGCCATGGCATTTGTAGACTGTAATGGCTCTGGTGGGAATATCTTGTGCTAATGAACAATGAGAGCAGCTGGGGATCACCTCCCTGGCCATCTGCTGGTTTTCACCAGTTTCTTTACTTTATCCTGTCCAGACCAGATCATGTTTTGGTCAGCAGGGTTGTGACCAGAAAGCAAGTCCAGATGGTCTCCTACCTTCATCCTGGTGGGCGTCTACCATGGGCCTGCACTTCAGAGAGGTGTCTCCACTGCTCATCAGTCTCTCTTTGATGAAGGATCCTACCTGCAAGGAGCTCACCACTTTGCCAGTTGGTTGATGATTTCATTTGTGTCTTAGGCCATTTGGGCTGCTGTAACAAAGTACCATAGATTGGTGGCTTATAAAGAACAAATTTATTTCTCACTGTTCAAAAAGTTGGGGATCTGAGATTGGGGTGTCACAATAGCTGATTTCTGGTGAGGGCCCTCTTCCAGGCTATAGACAGATGACTACTCAGTGTGTCCTCACATGGAGGAAGGAAAAAGCAAGCTCTCTGGCCTTTTTTTTTTTCTTTTTATAAGGGCATTGATCTCATTAATGAGATCTCCATTTCCATGACATAACTAGCTTCCAAAGGTCTGCTTCCAAATACCATCACACTGGCAATTAGATTTCACATAGGAGTTTTCTGAGGGGAGTAGGATCATTCCAGTCCATAACTGTTAGCAAACCATGGAGGCTGCCTCTTGTGGGAGGAGAAGATTGCAAACTTTACACACGGCCAGACAAACCCAGTGGCCACCCCCAGGCTCCAGCAGGTTGGTGTCATGTGGAATGCAGATAGACGGTTGCCAGATATTCTAATTTATGAAGAAAAGCTGGAAATTCACATATTTATATCCTTGATTTTAAATGTGGGCAAATAATTTACAGAGTTAAAGCCCAGTAGGAAAAAATGCATTGTACTTGCAGGCCTTGGGTTTGTGGCTCCGCTCTGCAGGGCTGAGCATCCCCGATATAAGGAGAGAAAGGGAGGCCTGGGCGCTGTTCAGAGAGGAAGAAATTGGAGAGAGTGATGTATACAAACATGATGGAAAAGGAAGATGGGAAGAGGCACCAGGAGGAAGATACACAAGGCATGCTTTGAGAGCAGAGGCAAGGGCCGTTGACACTCTTCAGCATTTGTACTTTGGGTTGTATTTGTTTTCTCTCCTAGGAATTATGCCCAATTGGAAAGAGTCAAAAATCTCACTGCTGAAAGTCCCATTACAACCTCCCTTATATTGCCATGATCCCTCAGAACCACCGCAAATTAAGGAAACAGGAAGATCCCTACTCTGATCACAGGAAAGGCAGATGCCTCCTGTCTACACTGGCCACCAGAGGAGGACTGAGTGCTGTAGCGTGGGCTGCGGTGGGAGGCGGATGAGAGGCGGTCTGTCAGAATCTGCCATGCTCAGCTGGTGTTGGGAATGCCTCATCCAGAGGTCCCTTCCTGCGGCTTACTCATAGAGGTCCAGGGCCTGAGCTCCAAGCAGCAATGACTCTAAACGTCCATGGATTCAGGTAAGAAAGGGGACAGACCAGGGCAGGGGTGCAGCTGGTGTTGGCCTCCTCATGGGCATCCAGATGACAAGGCAGGGGGACAGCGTGTGACTCAGGACAGTCACCCTTTCATAGAGGGTCAGGAGCCCTAAGGCCAGGGCAAGGAGCCCGAGGGGTCATGAGCTCTGGAGGAAGGAGGAGGGAGTCAAAGGCAGGCAGCTGGGAGAAGCCAGGAGTGGGTTGGCTGGGGGTATTGATTTGGCCATCCCTGAAGCATCTGAAACTTTCAATGGCTGGAATGAGAAGTTAATTCTCATGATCCTTTCTAAAAACGACATTCTTTTATTGAAGGCAGGTAAAATAGGATATGGGAAGAAGAGGGGAAATAGAAAATAAAAAAGCAGTTGAAAGGCGAGAGCACAAAATAGGTGCAGTTTGGGGAGATAACACTGTAGAAGGTTAAAGAGAAACATCAGCTTCTCTGCTGTTTTCCAACCCCAAGCCAAGTATCTATGTTCAGGTCAGGTTTGACTCAAAGACTGTGTCAATGGTCTCCAAAGATATCCAGAACCCATTAAAATAGCAACGATGTCTTTAATTTGCTGTAGTTTTGTTTCCAACCCTCAATGGGTAGTGAGAGTGAGGAATCCAGGTACCCATTCTGAGACCAGATCACACAGCCCAGCATTTGTTTCCTAGTATCCCTGGATACTTTGAGAAGAACTCGAGGCCATACAGAATGATGTGTTCTGGGCATGACGGGTTTGCAGGATCCAGGCAGCCCCAGAAGAGCCATGGGTGTTTGGAACTGAGCCCTGGTGTTCAGGTGGGAGACGAGATTAGGGACAGCTTGGTCTCTTGGCCCATGCAGCTTCCCAAGTGTCAGCTTCCTTGGGGAGGCGATTTATAAGCTGGTACAATCTGGCCTGAGAGCTGTTTGCCAGTTCTTGCTCACCAAGGTCAATAGTGACTCTCGCTGACACATTTGAGATGAATGGAGATTTTGTATTTGGTATCTAGGATTGGGATTTTCCATGTAAGAGTTAATAAAGATGATCGGTATTAACCATCACTTTGACAGGCCACATGGGGCTCAGACTCTCCTTGAGAGTGCTCACTTGACCCTTTTCTTTTTGGCTTCTTTTCTTTGAGAATAGGGTGGCTGCCACCGCCAGAGCCACCACCAGAGCCCAGGGCGTCCAGACAGCATGACAGAAGCTGCACCATCCAGGGCACATTCACAGCCAACACAGACAGAGAGCGGTGTGTGAGGGGTGATGCAGTAGTAAACTGACTGAGAAAGGCAGAGGGCACCTGCTCAGCAGAACACGTCCTTCATAATCTGCCTGGTCTCCTTGGAAACTCATAAATAAGGAAAATTAAAAGACACTTGCTCACCACTCCGGATCTCATCCAGTAAAAAATATTGGCGGGTGCTTTGTTTTAGTGCCTGCTTCCCTGCAAACTATGTGCAAACAGTGAAAAAGGTATCGATTTAACTGCAATGGATTGCATCAATCATCTTGAGATTTGTACACAGAAGGTAGAGTCTGACATAGTCACAATAAGGAAAAGGCCTTCAAGAGTTGAAGGATTTTATGAGGAGCACCAGGAAGGATGCTGGGCAGCAGCTCCCTGGTGTGAAGGGCTTTGGGGGGTATGCCCTGGTGTGATGTAGGTGGGTTGGACTTACTACCTGACAAATTGCACAGATCTGGGGTCTGGGTGACTTTGCAGAGATTGGTGCAGCTGTGGGGGCATCAAGAGTCTGTGTCAAGAGGATGCACTGTCAGTTTCATGCTGGACATGGCTCCTCAGCTCCTGAGTGTGCACTGCCTCCTCCTATCAGGGAGGCTTGGCCCAGCTCCATGTAAGACAAAGTGACAGATGAAGGTGATTGAGTGTGGGGGACAAACATAACTCACTCACTCTGTCTTCAATTCCAACTAGAGGAAGAGAAGTGACATATTCAGGAATTGGGCTAATGTGGCTCAAGTCCCTCACAGGCCCTGCACCAGGACACTATGACAGGGGTGTATAACCTGACTGCCTCTCTTGTTCCCCATTTGCAGAATGAGGAGAGCATTAGCTGCCATGAGCTGTCGAGACAGAGTAACTGGGATTCTGCACAGTCTGCAAACTTCCAGGTGTGTAGTTATTTACAGCAAATGGGAGAGGCTACTATTGTAGTCTGAAGTCAGAGGCAAGGATGATTTAAAGTAGCAGAAACCAGGCCAGTGACGGTGGCTGTCAACAGGCATTTTCTGAGCATCTAGGATGTGCCGTGCTCTGCACAGTCACTGGTAAGACAACCTCAAGGGGTGCAGGAGCTCCCTGATGTGGGTGGGGGGGCACTCTGTGTGACCAGGTGGTAAAAGATGACTAGGGGTGACAGCGTGAGGGGGAATCTGTCCGAGGCCCTTCCCCTGCCTTCTGGTCCTGCTGGCAATTTTCCGTGTTCATCACCTGGTGTTCTCCTCTCTGTATCTTCTTTGATGTTTTTGGAGACAGGGTCTGTCTCCATCACCCAGGCTGGAGGTGCAGTGGTGCAATCACGGCTCACTACAGCCTTGACATCTTGGGCTCAGGTGATCCTCCTACCTCAGCCTTCTGAGTAGCTGGGACTACAGGTGTGCACCACTATGTCCAGCTAACTTTCGTATTTTTTGTAGAGGCAGGATTTCGCTATTGTATCAGTCTGTTCTCCTGCTGCTAATAAAGACATGTCTGAGACTGGGTAATTTACAAAGGAAAGGAGGTTTAATGGACTCACATTTCCACATGGCTGGAGAGGCCTCATGATCATGGCAGAAGGTCAGAGGTACATTTTACATGGCATCAGACAAGAGAGAATGAAAAAACAAACAAACAAACAAACAAAAAAAAACCAAGCAAAAGGGGAAACCCCTTATAAAACCATCAGCTCTCATGAGACTTACTCACTACTATGAGAACAGTATGGGGAACAACACCCCCATGATTCAATTACCCCCCACCAGGTCCCTCCCACAACACGTGGGAATTATGGGAGCTACAATTCAAGATGAGATTTGGGTGGGGACACCGCCAAACCATCTCAACTGTTTCCCAGGCTGCTCTTGAACTCCTGAGCTCAAGCAATCCTCCCACCTCGGCCTCCCAAATTGCTGGGACTACAGGCCTGAGCCACCGCACCTGACTCTGTGTCTCCTTTTCTGTCTCTTATAAGAAAAACCACCATTGACTTTAGGGCCCACCCTGATCCAGGATGATCTCACTTCCAGATCTTTACCTTACCTGCATCTGCAAAGGCACATTCGGAGCTTCCAGGTGGAAACGACTTTGGAGGAGGCATCATTCAACCCCACTGCACGTGGGAGGCCCTGGCGTCACCGAGAAGGTGCTAGTTTCTCAGAGAGGCAGCCTCTCAGCTGAGGGAAAGCATCTAGGAGGCTGGCGGAGATTGGAAATGAAAGCGAGCACGGTTTTCACAGCAAGCCAAACAGCCTGGAGGCCAGGAGGAGAGAGAGGACCAGGAGTGATGCGACCTGGTAAAGCAGCTCCTCTCTACACACCCCTCTGGGGAATCTTAGTGCTGAGAGGAAACCTGGGAGGCCTTATTTCTCTACACCCTGGAATTAGATGTGGCTGCCATCTTTCTGAATTTTGGGAATAGGTCTAAAATAGTGGCTTTTGGAGGCAGACAGATGAGTTCATATCTAGGCTGTGCCTGGGGCATGTCCCTTGATTGTTCTGAATTGCAGTAAAACTCTCTTGCAAAAATGGGGCTCCTGGTTCTTACTGACCTGTTAGGCTTGGAGGATGATATGGGATAATGAAAGAAATTCAGCTGCCTGTAACAGCAGCTCATTTCAGGTCCATTTCCTTTCATTTTCTTACTGAGCCTCATTGCTTCTAAACTCAGGCAGCCTCTCAAATTATAATTTAAATTTAAAAATTCAAGTATAGATATTTTCAGAACATTTCCTCCTAAATACAACCCAGCCTGAGCAATGAAATTTTACATTTTTAACCTTATCCCAAGAACCAATTTCTGAACCACCATTTAATGAACGTTAGACAAAAAGGGTTACAATAGAGAGCAGAGAGCCCCACGCACCCTGGAGTGAGGCTTTACGAGGGAGGAGTGCTGCTCTGCCCAGGGTCTAACCCAGAGATGCCTGTGCTTAGGGGAAGAAGAAGATCCTCAGCATTTGTTGTAACCCCAGGTCTTATCCCTTCCTTCTTTAGAATGGATGGCATTCACCATGTCTCTTGTGCTTGCTTTTTTTTTTTTTTTTTTGACAGGGTCTTGCTCTGTTTCCCAGGCTGGAGTACAGTGGCATGCTCTCAGCTCACTACAACCTCCACCTCCTGGGTTCAAGAGATTCTCATGCCTCAGCCTCCCAAGTAGCTGGGATGACAAGCACGTACCACCACACCTGGCTAATTTTTGTATTTTTAGTAGAAACGGGGGCTTTATCATGTTGCCCTGGCTGGTCTTGAACTCCTGGCTTCAAGTGATCCACCTGTCTCAGCTTCCCATAGTACTGGGATTACGGGCATAAGCCAGGACCCCAGCCCAGGAACGCTATATAGTTCTACCTGATTTGTGCCGAGAATGAGGCTTGGCGAGAAAAAGAAAGGAAATGGACTGGAAATCAGCTGCTGTTAGATGTAGCCACCTTTCCTTCATTATACCATGTTATCCTCCAAACCTAATAGGTCAGTAAGGACCAGGAGCCCCATTTTTGCAGGAGAGTTTTACTGCAATTCAGAAAGTTCAGGGCACATACCCCAGAGGATGATTTCAATGTTCCTGGGAGGATAGGGCTCTGTTTTCAGGAACAGTCCTTGCTCTGGTTTGGCTATTAAGTAGCTGATAATATAGATTCCTCCTCCCTTAGTCACAGACTGTGGCTTTGTGGCATCTACTTGACCATTTTAGGAGCAGCTCCTGGGGCCCGTCCATGGCAGAAACACTTGCAGTATACTGGGCAAGGGTCCCAACATCAAGCATGACAAAAGCACCCATGAGGCCCGCAGATTGCTGCCCGGCTCCTTCTGCTGCCTGGTTATGTGGTGGAGACCATATTTTGCCTGTTAATGGATGGGTAGTTTACATTGGACATAACCAAAAATTTTAGAACTTGAAGATAAATACTATCTCGATTGGAACTGTATTGTGATAAAGCATTTTATTTCAGAATTTCTTGGATGGCCTTGGAACTATTTAAAAGGACAACACTGAAGTCAGGAAGTGAGATGCCTCCAGCTTCCTTCTTTTTTTCCTCAAGATTGCTTTAGCCATTCTGGGTCTTTTGTGGTTCTATATGGATTTTAGGATTTTTTTTCTATGTCTATAAAGAATGCCATTGGAATTTTGATAAGAATTGCATTGAATCTGTAGATCATTTTGGCTAGTATGGGCATCTTAACTATTAATTCTTCTAATCTACAAACATGAGGTATTTTTCCATTTATATGTGTCATCTATATTTTTTGATCAATGTTTTATAGTTTTCAGTATACAGGTCTTTCATCTCTTTGGTTAAATGTATTCCTAGGTATTCCATTCTTTCTGATGCTACTGTAAATGGGATTGTTTAATTGATTTCTTTTCCAGATAGTTCAACGTTAATTTATACAAGTGCAACTGATTTTTGTATGTTGATTTTATATCTTGCAACTTTACTGAATGTATTAGTTCTAACAGTTTCTTAAGGAGTTTATATGTATAAAAAGCTATAATTAAAAAGAGTATAGTACTGGAATGAAACCAGACACATGCATCAACGGAACAGAATAGAGAGTCCAGAAATAAACCCAAGCATGTACAGTCAACTAACTTTCAACTAAGGCACCAAGAATACACAATAGGAAAAGACAGACACTTCAATAAGCAGTGTCGGAAAAACTGAATGCCCACATGCGGAATAGACCCTTTTCTTACACCATACACAAAAAATAAACTTAAAATGGATTAAAGACTTAAACATAAGACCTGAAACCATAAAAATCCCAGTAGAAAACATAGGGGAAAGTCTTTTTGATGTTGGTCTTGGCAATAATTTTTTGGATTTGATGCCAAAAGCACAGGCAACAGAAGCAAAAATAAATGAGTGAGACCACAGCAAACTAAAAAAGCCTCTGTACAGCAAAGAAAACAATCAACAAAATGAAAAAGCAACCTATGGAATGGGAGGAAACACTTGTAAACCATATAGACCACAAGGGGTTAATATTCAAAATGTGTCTGAAACTTATAAAACTCAATAGCAAAACAAACAAAAAAACCTGATTAAAAATGGGCTGAGGATCTACACTGACATTTTTCTAAACAACGCATACAAATGGCTAACAGTTATATAAAACAATGCACAACACTAATCATCAGGGAAATGCAAAAGAAAACCACAATGAGATACCATCTCATGCGTTAGGATGGCTATTACAAAAACCAAGAAAGATAAGTGTTGGCGAGGACATGGAGGAAAGGAACCCTGATACACTGTCATGGGAGTGTGAATTGATGCAGTTATTACGTAAAACAGTGTGGAGATTATTCAAAGTAAAATAAAAATAGAACCATCATATAAAATAGAAATCCCACTTCTGGGTACAAACAACCTAAGTGTTCATCAACAGATAAATGGATAAAGACAATATGGTATATTTGTATTATATGTATATGTATGTGTGTGTGTGTGTGTGTGTGACCGCGTGTGAATGTGTGTACATATATAAGGGAATATTATTCAGCTTTAAAAAAGGATATCTTGCCATTTACAACAACTCAGATGAAATGTGAGGAGATTATTCCAAGTGAAATACCAGGTAGAGAAAGAAAAATACTGCATGTCTCGCTCATATATGGAATCTAAAAAAAAAAAATTGAATTCAGTAGCAGAGAGTAGAATTGTGGTTGCAGGGATCTGGAAAGAGGAGGAGGGGAGAAAAAAAGGTACAAATGTTTAGCGATGAGGTAAGTACTGAAGACCTAATGTACAGCATGCTGACATAGTTAATAAAATGTATTGTATATTGACATTTGCTGAGAGAGTAGATTTCAAGTGTTTTCACCACACACAAAAAACGGTAACTGTGTGAGGTGTTGAATATGTTAACTAAAAAAAAAAAAGAGCAACGTTGAGAATAATTATTTAAAATGTTTGCCTATAAGATGGCATCCTCCTAGTGCTTCCAGTGATGATGGGATTACCTGGTCTTGTCCTGGGACTGGCTCAGAGCACCACCTGACATGGCTTGTTCTGTTAGTTCCATTGACCCTATACCAAATTCTGAGGTTGCCCTGCACTCTTCAAGGTCTGTGAAGTTATGATGTGATTATTTTTAATCCTATTCTTTTCTGAATATAGAAGACTTTTTAATATTATAGAAAACACATTCTTTGCCTCTCTAATATAAAAACTCAAAATCAGTAGACAACATGCAGATAAAAACAGTCGTGGACTGGAAATAGCTGTTAACACACTTTTATTTACCTCATAGGTCAAAAAATAAATCATAATAAAACTTAAGAACTTTGGAACCAAATTATAATATAAATGTTATATACTAAAACACTTATGACTCAGTTTAACATATTCCTATAGGAAACTTTATTGTCTCAAATCCATAGTGAAGAAAGATGACAAATTAATGAACCAAGCATTGAGTCTGAATTAGAAAAAAAATAGTGGAACATACTAAATGGAAGAAATAAAACAATAACAAGATAAAATGTTAATGAAATTTACAATAAATACCCTTAAAGAGGGTGAGAAACAAGTGTAGCTGGTGCTTTGTAAAGAATGTTTGAACATTGGCTAACCTCAGGCAAAACCAATCAAAGGCAGTTATAAATTAAAATTGAATAAAAATAGAAACATAGCTAAAGATAAAACAGAACTTAAAAGTTATAAGCCAATATCAAGAAAAAATTTTATGTCAGTGGCAATTTTTTAAAACAAATCACCAATATTGACACAAGGAAAAACAAAAGCCTAATATAAGCCCTAGATTAATTCTCAAAACTACTCACAAAATGTACTGAGGACAAATGACTTGACTGGCAATTTTGCCAAACCTTCAGAAATTAGATAACTCCTATCGTGTACAAATTATTTCAGAAAATTAAAAAAGCAGGAAAACATCTCAACATTTAGGAGGCTAGGATAGTCCAGCTGTAAACTGGACAAGGACAGTATGTGCAAGAAAAGTAAAGGCCAGTTTCAGTAAACACCATAGACCTAAATATCTTAAACAATGTTAGCAAACCGAATTCAATTATAAATAAATATAAATGCTAAATAAAATCTATATTTGATAAGCTTTGAATCTCTGTCCCTGCTCAAATGTCATGTCAAATGGTAATCCCCAATATTGGAGGTGAGGCCCGGTGGGAGTCCATTGGATCATGGGGGCGGATTTCTCCCTTGGAACTGTGTCAAGATAGTGAGTGAGTTCTCATGAGATTTGGTTGTTTAAAAGTGCATGGCACCTCCCCCTCACTCTCTCTTCCTCCCGTTCCAGCCATGTGAGATGCCTTTCTCCTTCTTTGCCTTCTGCCGTGTTTGTAAGTTTTCTGAGGCCTCCCCAGAAGCACATGCTGCTATGTTTCCCGTATAGCTTGTGGAACGGTGAGCCAATTAAACCCCTTTTCCTTATGAATTATCCAGTTTCATGTATTTCTTTATAGAAATGTGAGAATGAACTAATACAATATTTAAAATATAAATACATATGTATGTGTATATACATGCACACACATATATTACTTGATAAATATATACAATACATATTACATATCAATATATATTATTGTGTGTGTGTGTATACATAGAGAGATATAGATACATATATCCTCAGTAGAATGTATTCCAGATGGGTGGTAAATATTAGAAAATTGTGAATATACTAGTATAAATAATTCTATGTTTTGAAACAACCTAATTTTTTTTCTATTATTAGGGAAATTGCTAAAAAATAGGGATGCACCCATGTGATGGAATTTTTATGGAGTAGTTAAGATGAATAAATCATATCCACATATATCTACATGAATTTCTTAAAAATAATTTTAAAAATTTCTTTTCTGTTCTATTGAAATGTAAAAACATGTTGCTAAAGAAAACATTGAGTAATTTGCCATTCACTTAAATTTAACATCACACAAGACTACTCTGTTATTTATGTACATGAACACATACAATACAAAATTTAAATGCCAGGAATGATAAACATAAATTTCAGAAAAGTAGTGATTTTTAAAACTGGAATCAGAGATCAGTTGTAAAAGCTGGCATTAAATCATTTTTTAAAGATTTGAAATAATTATGGTAACTAGTCAACTTTTCAATATTTGTAAAAAGGTAATGTCTAATTAGGTGTTTGCTGTGTTTTTTTGTTTTTGTGTATTTTAAATATTTCAATATTAAAAAATAGAAATATTAAAAATTCACATAAACTTGGGTTAACTTTTTCCTCATTTTGTAATGGGAAGATAAGCTGCTTGATTAACATGATCCTTGGCCATGTTGGTTGTTGTTCTTGGAATCGAAAAAATGGTGAAATGTGGCTCAGCAGTGGTTTCAGCCCAATGTGTCAATTTCATATTGTATCCTTCTTCCCAGGCCTTGGATACAGGAGATGCCCCATTATGGCCTTTGGGTGATGGCTGTCATGGGCACTGTGTCCTTGGATGGAGCGTAACTTTCTTTGGGATGTATAACGCATATTCTGTGTATCTTGTACTCCTTGTCCTCTTCTTCCATCTTTAAATTATAACCTCAGAAAAGTCTAGGGTAAGGTCAGAGGTTTCAGATTTTTCTCTTGGCCTTGCTTCTCTTTAATAACTGGAATCCCAGTTCGACCTCCAGGCAATTGTGTTGCTCCTGCTGAAGACCTCCAGGGAATGCAAGGCTGTGCAGGGGCTGGGCTGGGCTTGGAGATGGCATGTTGCAGAGTTGATTTTAGGAGTTCTTTTCTTAAATTAAGCATCTACGCTGGCATTTTTTTTCTGTTTCAGTGATTGTGACCTGGGTACACCAACCCAGCCTTTGATTTGTGTAAAGTGAAAACAGGTATATGACTATTCAAACACAACAAAGGCTTGGCTTTGGGGGAAAGCTCTGCTAAGATGTGCATGCACCTAAACCATAAGTGAAACTATGTAATTGACAAGTTGTCACAATCATGGTTGGTAAGAGAGAAATTATGTATCTAAAATGTAATTAAAATGCTCCTTGTAAGCTTTGATGACAAGTTCCTGGAGACCAAGAAGGAAATAATCTTCTCAGTCAAACCAACAGATCTGGTTTATAGGTCTTGTCAATAGAAAATAGGAAACATTTTTCTTTTGAGATGATGGACCCAAGTATATCCCACATCTTCAACAGGTTACAATTTTTAGCAAGTGACAACTCAAATGAATTAAGACAATTTGTATAGACTCTTGGGTAATTAGGAAGCCATTTATTGACAACTCAGTGTGATGCATAGGCACATACTGAGTTTTTTTAATAAAGCAATTATATCATCCTGGTAACTCTGCTATCTCAGTTGTTCAGAACCTTAGGATTATTTCTTTTACTCTTGTGCACTGTATGTGGCTATAGTTCATAATTGTATTAGCCCCAGCAAAACTTGGAGATGAGTTATAAAAGCCAAATGCAAAACCAAAAGTTGTGTGTTTCTTCTTATGGGGATGGTGAGAACTAAATGTGGATTAACCTAACACCCAGTGGCTCAGGTTGAATTCCTTTAGCACAAAGGGCGAAACAGGGACTCAGGAGCACACGATTTATTAAGGGAGGGTTCTGCAGGAAAACATGGAAGGACAGGAGTGGAGAAGAATAAGGAAAAGGAAAGAGCTCACCCAGCGTGTGGTCACAGATACAGCCTAGCTGGGGTCTGAGCCTGGAGAGAAAGCTGCAGGGCATAAATCAGCCTCTGAGCTGCACCCTATTGAGTCAGAGGGGCCAGATTCTGTTCCTCATATCAATCGCTCATTAACTGTGGGTCACACTCAGGTGGGGGTTGTGTCACTTCCCGATGATGCAGTTTCTATCAATAGAGGACAATTCGTCAAAGAAGGAGGATAGCTCCGCCTCCCTCTTAGCTAACAGCCAAGACACAAAACAGCTGGGGGTGGGGCTGCCAGCCTTGTGAAGGGAAACCGGGTGGGGCACCACATTGTCTATGACACTCCACCTAATGCAGTGTTCAAATCCACTTATTCCTTTTATTAACTTCACACTGCCCATGATTCCATGCTCACAAGTCTTAGGAAAACATAAAAGGAGGATTGGTGGGGAATTTTATGCACCATTGTGACAGATGGCCCCGAGGCCATCACTGAAAATGTGTCCCTCCTCTATGACCCGTGCTAAATTCCTTGTACTCTTAACTAGTGTTTTGGCTGGTCTGGGTGGATTGCCTGGTGGTTGACCCAACTCTCAACCTTGATGGATCTGAAACCCTGGTGACCAAACCCTGAGCAGGCTCTGATTTCTTTATGTATCTGTTATTGTTAAAACGGGGCATTGGACACTAAGAGATGCCCAGGTGGATTACCTGAGGGTGGCGTCACTTAGCAGGAGTGCTGCATGGACCTCATGGCTGTCAGGGTGACATGGACTTCATGAATTAGCTACTGCTGTGCCTGCTGATTTTCTAGCACAAGGAGCCCCAAGTGATCTGCAACAGCCATTGCTTCACATTCAGAAAGATTCTTTTTATTTTCCTTATCAGCAGCATCGCCGCCCCTCAGTAAAAGAGCCCCTAGACTCTTAATTAAGATTGGTGACAGAGCTAAAATTCTGGAGATGGGAAATATTAATTCCACTAATGGGTCACCGGAGTGGTGGAGAGTGGGGCCACTTCTAATCTTTTCCTTGTTTTTCAGACACAGCAATTGTACCTTTGAGGACATGACACCATGTGAAAACCATTGGTTTAATGGGAACATCCCATCTGAAGGACAGTGTTTCATCCTCACAGGTCATCATCTCTAGGCTGGAACCTCAGCTCCCCTTTCAGAGGCCATTTCATCAGGCTTTCATCTCCTGGTGGTGGTATGTGGTAGGGTCAATGGACCCAGGGTCCTGTTCCTACTGCCACAGCCCCTTTGCTATCAGGGGGATTCCTTGGACTAGGATGATGTTACCCAGGATCCCATGTCAGTCAATCAGACTCATAGTGAGGCCTTGGGTATTGTGCTGGGTGAAGCCCTGCAGGTAGAAAAAGCAAATCCAATCCCAGGAGGTGTCAAACTCAGTCAGCATGAGTTGCTGCCCTTCTAGGAAGACTGGGTATGATATACTAGACTATCCCCCAAAATGGTGGGGTGGTCTTCTTGAGGGAGGTGCATATCAGGGGATTAGAATCAGCTTCGGTGGCTGACTCTATTAGACATTCAGCAATGGTGATAGGTGGATCAGCTTTAGTGAGAAGGCCCTTATGTGCCTGGCTCCATGACTAGCCCCCGTATCTACAACATGGCTATTCCATTCTTGACATCATTGCACAAGCACCAAGTGACAAGGGCATGGGCTGGCTGCCATCAACTGCCTGAGTCATCCTGCCCACTGGCTGTTGAAGGTCTCTTCCTTAGCAGTTGTCTCTGGTGTCAGGTATGAAGATCATCACACTTTCCCCACTCTTACAGATCCTCACACATGTCTCTTTCTGACCTTCTGGTCCCCAGTCTTCCAATATTTCTTCTTCCAGGACCCTGGCCAACCAGCTAAGCCATTTGCCACAGTCCATGGATTTATACCTATCTTTACCTTCAGTCATTCTTTCAATCAAGTCCTGTGCCTGGGCTTCAGCTCTGGTTGTTCTCTTGCTGTAGAAGATGGAGATCTCTTGCAATGATGTTCAGAAGGCCCTCTCACTCTCACACATTGTGTTAAGTGACTGATGGTCCTAGACTGTCATTTTCTCTTTTCAAAGTATCATTGGCACTCAGCAATAGTCACTCAATTCCGTAGTCTTCTAATTATAATCTCTCCATTGTCTTCCCAATGGCAAAGATATTGCACAAATCAGAACAACCCTCTTTACCTGTGTCTCATGTCAGTTCACTGCAGGTGAAAAGCCTTAGCAGTTTCGCTGCTTCTGTGTGCCACTATCATTAATCCACCGACCAACAGTGATGGGGTCATTGTTGCCAACTGGATGGAAAGTGATCACACATCAGAATCCAGTTCTTAATGTTTGCTTCTTGGGTCTAGTCTTGGTACCAACAGTCTTAGGTCAAGTTTCTAAGAAGCAGAGTCTGAGACAGAGGTTCAGGTACACATGACTGTGGAGGCAATGCTCCTCAGGAAATACCTGCACAGCAGACAGTGACTCAGGACAGAGAAGGAGAAAGCTGGACAAGGATATGTTCTTATGGAAATCTTCTCTTGGTATCTTAGTGCATTTGGGTTGCTCTAACAAAATACCATAGATAGGGTGGCTTCCAAACAACAGACATTTATCTCTCACAGTCTTGGAGTCTGGAAGTCCAAGATCAAGTTGCCAGCAAATACGGTATCTTGCGAGGAACCGCTTCCTAGTTCATAGATGGCCATCTTCTCACTCTAATCTCCCATGGTAGAAAGGGCAAGAGATCTCTCTAGGGTCTCTTTTATAAGGGAACTAATTTCACTCATGAGGGCACCACCCCTGTTACTTTATTGTCCCTGAAGGGTCCCAGCTCCCAATACCATCACGCAGGAGATTAGCTTTCAGTATACAAATTTTGAAGGGGCATGAACATTCAGTCTGTAGTACTTGGTTTATGTGGTGAGGGCTCTGGAACTTAGATCGTACCAAGTTGATACCTGGATGAGGCTGGGGTCAGTCTTTTGTACCTCATATCTGTGAACCATTGGTGATGGGCCATATAACTTCCTAGGTGAGGTGCCATTAGCAGCCAACACTCACAGTAGTTGGTGGGCAGGTACCAGCCTGGTAGAGAGGATATGGGTGAGGCACTACACCCACATTGTAGGTTCAAATTCTAGTTCTATCACACACTGGTGGTGTAAGTTGGGCAAATTAATTCATCTCTGTGCTCTAATCTATAAAGTGCTACATAATAAACTTCCAAAAATGTTAGCTTTTATTATTATTATTATTTATTTTGTTGACATTGTTGTTATTTACTATTTAATATTGATTTTCAAGATGCTGAGTATGAACAAATCTTTTGAGATAAAAAATACAGTTTTACTAAGTACTGTTGAAAGGCACAATTAACAGTGACAAGGTCAGTTCTCGAATGGCTCATATTCATTTGTTTCGGTAAGATGATACAATTGCTCAATACTCATGCTGTGTAAAATAATTAATGGCCTGTTGAATGAAATTTCTCATTAGCTAAACATAGGAGATAAATATGAGATCTACCAACAGGTCTGGCTTATAGGTCAGAAGAGCTTGGTCCCATGCCCAGACCCATCCCTGACACACTGTAAGACATTGGGAAGACGACATCCATCTGCATTCCCCTGTGGGTTTCATATCAAATGGTGACAAGCAGAAAACTGACATCTAGAAGTGTGATCTTGAACTGGGGCTGGTCAGCTGTAGGAAACAGAAAGCCATTTAAGCCAGAGCAAGAAAAGAGTTCTGAGTTCATCAAATCCAAAGAATGGCTTAAAAATTGTCCCAGGGAAGTTGAGAATCAAGGTGTCTCCAGGATTTCACCATCAGGAATGTCTGCTATATATCTTTGAGGATACAATTCAAATTCTAACTCTCCCAGTCTCTGGGTCTCTTAGTTCAAATCCTCAAGAACAGAATCTGATTGGCAGCTGCCCAGACAATATCTTGGCTCATGATGAGGCATTGGCCTGCCCAGGTCCAATCGGCTGCAGCTGGAGATGGCCCAGGTGGTGAATGGGAAATTAAGCATAGTAAGGGAAATGCTGGTTACCAGCTCTGCATTGAGACTGCACCACACGCAGTCATGGAGCTGCCTGCTTTCTTCATGGTAACCTTGTTGATAGGTATGATGACCTCATCTTATAGATATGGAGGTTGAGAGAGATAAGATTACTTTCCAGCACTGCAGTTGGGAAGGCAAACCTGGAATAACTCTACCATATTTCTTGCAGGGTCTATGGAAGAAAGAGTCCTTGCCCCAACACGGTTCTTCTAGGACTTATCAATAGTGGGTTTTCTTTAAAGTGGGTAACAATGATTGATCCCCATGCTGTGACGGTAGATGGTCATCACACCAGCTTGTGTGAGCAAGTGTTTCTTCTGTGTGCCTAGGAAGCTTACCTTCCGGCTATGAGGATTCCTTGTCCACTACCAGAGAATACTGAGACAATGGCCCATGTCTCACCTTAGCCCAAGTTTCATTTTTGGGTCTCTCAAGGCAGATCTCCCCTGCATATGGGAAATAATTCTTCCAGCTGTCCAAGAGCCCAACTGTCCAAGAGCCATGAAGTGGAGCAGCTGTTCAACATGTCTTTAGTTAATTTCTCCATGGACAGCCCCATAATCATTCATGATGCCTCAGGTCATGTGGTCATTCTGGAATACTGCTGGGAAAACTCCACTTTTTAAATGGTCTTTCTTGATGCTTATATTGTGTAGGGAGCTCTTTATTTCTGTTGGTTTTCTCCATCAATCTCATCACAATTGGCTCAGTTTCCAGAAATTCTTCAATGTTCTGGTCTTCTAATGGGATCATTTTATTTTCCACTACCGATAAGCATTTATTCTTACTTTTGATACATCCTCTTTAATTTGGTAGAATTTTGATAGAGACAAAGGCAGATGTGTGAGCTCAGCTGTTTTGAAGAGGAAGCCCTGGACCTCAGTCTACATTATTGATAAATGCGAGAAACCAGGCTTAGCTCTTCAACATACACGGACTTTTCTGTTTATGTGCTGTATTGTAATGGTACTTGAGTTTTTTGATTTGTTAGTTTTGGCCTTAGGTGTTGGTGGTTTCCATTCCTTTCGTTTGAGGTTCCAACAGTGGAACCTCACAGGCACGGCCTCCAGAAAAAATGCAATGTGGATTTTTGACAGTTGATCTTTTCTTTTCATCTTTTCTTAATCAATGGATTTCTGATTAATAAAAGTTTCAAGAAGAAGGGTAGATTCTGTTACCGACAAAACAACAAGAAAGCACAATTTCTCTTTTCTTTTCAAGAAACCTGTAGTATTAAGTGCCAAGATCATGTAGGTACTATGCTCTGAATGAGGAAATGCTTGACTCCTTTGCATGTGAAATATAGATACATTTTTCTAGACAGCAGAAGATAAGTATTTAGACACAGCCTGTATCTTTTAATCAACAGGAAATTTTATCTTGAGTCAACAGTATAATATGGCTGTGAAAAAAATCAAAAGTGATCTTTAACTGCAATAAATGAAGCATGACATAGAACACTTTGCTCAGTTTTGGGTCCTGTGCTTGCTTTTTTAAATCTTAAATTATTATAAGACCAATAGTCCATCATCTCCACCCAATCAGTAGATCCTTGCCATTCTCCCACAAAGCTTCTCCATTCCAAACACAATCTCTTCTTCCTTTCTAAAGTAATTACTTCCTTGACTTTTTATAAGAATCAGTTCCTTCCATTTCTCCCCAGCTTATTACTCATGTGCATATCCCGGTACTAAAGATTTTTGAAATGTATTTTAAATTTCTCTTAATCTTAGTGTTCCCCACCATCTCTTTTACTTCCTTACAATTTATCTGGATTTTGAGAATTGCATTCTCCTGCTGCAGTTCAACATATTCCTCTGTCCTCTGTATTTCCTGCAAATTGGCAACTGAATCCTGAGATTCCATGAGACTCAATTCTTCCTCTGTAGCAGGTAGAATGAGGGCCCCCAAAGATATCCACATTGAAATCTCTGCAGCCTGTGAATATGCTACCTTACATGGCAAAAGAGACTTTGCAGATTTGAATTATTTAAGGATCTTGAGATTGAGGAGGTTATCCTGGATTATTCAAGTGGACCTCACTGGAGAACCTGGCTGGGGAACTAGACCTTTTAACTATCAACAATTCATTTAAAATGATTTGCATATGCTTGGAGGATTATAATTGTTTATATAATTTACATCTTATTTCAGGAATGTAGTAGCCAATTAAACTGTCTTTAGTATCAGATTCTTGCAGGAAGACATTAACAGTGACATTTTCACTTGCTTTCTAGGAGTTGCCGTGAAAATAGAGGACTAATGTGTTTGCTAATCATATGTTAGGTGGAAAAAATGACTGCTCTTTCAAAGAATTCCTGCATTAAGAAATGTGTCTTTCACTTAAACTTTAGAGATTCAATTTTCTCTCATCATTTTAAATTATTAATGCTATGAAAAATAATCTAGATGGGATAAAAGAATCTTGTTGATGAAGGCAAAAGACCCCACTTCCTTGACCTTTCTCTGGTAGGGAATTAGAATAGGAGCATCTTTTCTCAAAAGTCTCAGCCAGGATCATCCATGGCCACTGTCCTTCGGGTCACGGAAGGAGCCTGTGAGTCACTGTCAGAGGCTACCCGAGCTTCCCTCTGTCACATAACAGCTGTGCAGCTTCAGGAGGTGACTCAGCCTCCATATTTTCAGTATTCTCATGGAGCGTTCTTCTGAGAGTTAACTGGTAGGGTCATGGGGCCCCTCTCCCACACGTCACTGACTCTGACCACGTGATCATATTGTGCCACTTCTGGTTCCTGCTCCTCGAACATGTGGGCTCAGCCATCCTCAATCCCCTGGCACCGCCTCCATCTTGTCCTCCGTCAGTTCACTCAAAACTGTTCTTTAGAACTCCGGAGTCCCAGCTCTTCAGGAAGGCTAGGGGAACCCCTACGGCAACACCCGCTCCCTGGCTCGGCTAACTTAAAAGAGTACCTGCTCTTAGCTGCCTCTCATGCTCTGCCCTGTGGTTGTGCATGGTCTTGTCTGTCTCCACAGCTGGTCTGGAAGAATCTTGAAAGCAGGCACCTTGTTCTGCTGGATTCTGGCCGTGGTTGGATGTAATCAATGCTTGCTCCATGAGTGAAGTAGGGAGTCAACCTAATGCCTGAACCAGAGAATACAACCCTTGATCTTAACCCTTAATCTTAGCATGAAGGACTTCTGTGACTAAGGAAAGGACTCCCCCTTCAATAAATGGTGCTGGGGTAATGATAAAGTATTTCAAAACAACTGTACTGATGTCTGAAATTTACTCTAAAATGTGTCAAAAATAAGATGGGTTGATATTGAGATGTATGCATGCAAATTTACATATGTGATAAAATCCAAATAAGTGTTTATAGTTGAAGCTAATAATGTGCATACAAGTGTTTGTTTTAACATATTTTTTCAACTGTATTGCAGGTTGGAACATTTTCATAATAAAATATTAGGAAAAAGGAAGGTAAATTGATGATATTTTAAGACAAACAAAAACTAGAAGAATTTATCACCAACAACATGCACTAAAAATACTAAAAGAGTTTTTCAAGAAGAAGGATAATGATTAAAATTATAATGATGTAAGTGTAGAAATGAACGAGCACATGAAAAGGTAAATATTTGGACAAGTAGAAATCAATTTTGACTGAATAAAATAATAGTAATAGTAATTATATTATAGAATTTAATATATGTTGAATTAAATGCAAGATGGCAATACCAGTGGGAAGGGGTTGAAAGAGTTAAGACTCTAGCACTGTAGGGTGGTGTTAAAAGTATAATAAATCAAGGATGCATGTTATAAACTCTGCAGTGGCCACTAAAACAGTGTACAATTGGTAATCAAATAGACAGAAAAAAGAAAAAATTTAAAGCATTTGATTCATTCAGAAGCAGACAATAAAGGAGAGAACAGGAAACATAAAATACATTGTTCGAATTTTAAAACAGTAAGATGATAGAACATAAAATCAAATATATCAGTCATTCCTTTAAATATATATGCACTAAATACTCCAATTAAAAGACTTGCTTTGTCAGACTAAATAAAAAACCCATTGGCCAGGCGTGGTGGCTCATGCCTGTAATCCCAGCACTTTGGGAGGCCAAGGTGGGTGGATCACTTGAGCCCAGGAGTTTGAGACTAGCCTGGGCAAAATGGTGAGAGTTCATCTCTACAAAAAATACAAAAATTAACCTGGCATAGTAGTCCCAGTGAGTGGGGAGGCTGAGGTGGGAGCATTGCTTGAGCCTGAGGCTCAAGTGAGTCGAGGCTGTAGTGAGCTGTGATTATGCCACTGCATAATGGGTAATAGAGTGAGACCCTGTCTCAAAAAAAAAAAAACAAATAAAAATTTAAAAATAAGATTGAACTATATTCTACTGACAAGGAACATAACCATCAGAGTTGAAGAAAGTACAAAGGATGTGTCACATGTATACACTGATATTTGTAAATCTTTACTTAGTGAAACTAAAGAAGAACTAAATAAACATCATATGCCATCTTCATGGACAGATGAGATATAAAGGTGTCAATAGTCCCTGTATTAGTGCAGTGTGAGACACACTGCCATGAAGAAATACCCGAGACTGGGTTATTTATGAAGGAAAATAGCTTAATTGATTACAGTTCCACATGGCTTGGGAGGCCTCAGGAAATTTACAATCATAGCAGAAGGCTAAGGAGAACCAGGTATCTTCTTCACAGGGCTGCAGGACAGAGTGAGTGCAAGCAGGTGAAATGCCAGATGCTTATAAAACCATCAGAGCTTGTGAGAACTCACTCACTGTCATGAGAGCAGCATGGGGGAAACTGCCCCCATGATTAAATTATCTCCACCTGGTCCTGCCCTTGACACATGGGGATTAAGGGGATTACAATTGAAGATGAGATTTAGGTGGGGACACAAAGCCTAACCATATCAGTCCCCAAACTGATGTATGTGTTTGATGCAATGCAATCTGATTAAGTAATTTTTTTTCAAATGAAAAGGGAAAAACAAATATTATGATGCTAAAATTTTAAAAGACAAAGCAGTATCAAGTTTGACAGAAGTGTGTGAAGACTGGCTTTCTGTCACACTCAGGGTAGGAATGCAAATTTGCACCACTTTGCAAATCTGTTCATCAAGATCTCCTCTGACCGCATGCATCCCCAACACTGTGTAGGATATGTACACTATTACAATACTCTATACCTGGAAACAATAAACCTTAAGCAGAATGGATCAACATACCTGGCATACTCACACCACAGAATACTACACAGCAATATGAGTGAATGAATTACAACCACATGCAGCAATGGGGATGCTGGACTTGAGAGTGGATGGTGTAGACATAGAGCTGATGGTTCAATGGCAATTTAGAAGCCCAAAATATTCAGAGTCCTCAAAAAATTCACAGAACTGGATCTGCTTATTAGCTTATTTGCATTTCCTGTGGTTGAAACATGTGATCGCTGATTAATTACCGACCAGGTCCACAACCTTACAATCAATGAGTCCATTTACAAGTTTTAGCTGAGCACCTACTGTGCTCCAGAATTATTCCTATATAGCAGCAAACAAATTCCCTTCCAGAAAAAGTTTCTGTTCTAGAACATGTCATTGCTTGGAAATGAAATCGGCATATGTGTATGTGTTACTGCAAAGTAGAAAGTATTCTCCAGTTTTAGCTTCCTAGTCTGAGTTAATAGAATCGAAGTACCTAGAACTAATTAATTAATTTCTTTTTTAAGATGGAGTCTCATTCTGTCACCCAGGCTGAAGTGCAGTGGTGCCATCTTGGCTCACTGTGATCTCCACCTCCTGGGTTCAAGTGATTCTCCTGCCTTAGCCTCCTGGGTAGATGGGATTACAAGCGTGTGCCAACACACCCATTTAATTTTTGTATTTTTAGTAGGGACAGGGTTTCACCAGGTTGACCAGGCTGATCTCAAACTCCTGACCTCAGGTGATCCACCTGCCTTGGCCTTCCAAAATTAATTAAATATTCTTTACTTGTCCAAGTTGGCTTATCCATAATGATGCTCATTGTTCCAGAAACTACTTTTGTAACTTTCATAGGCTGGTTTTATATGTGTTTTAATCAGATGACTTCAGTTAAATTTTTTTCACTATAAGAGTATTTAATTATATGAATATCATGTTTGTTTTATGCTAAGTAATAAAGTCTACCAAATAGCAGTACAATAGAATTCAATATTGGTGAAATGAAAAGAAACGAATGTAACAAAGATGAGAAAGGCAATGATATTAAACAGTAGTCTCCCTGAGTTGTAATATCTTCAGCTCATCTTCATTATCTTGTCTGCTTGTGCAAAAATTTATGCAATGCACATATACTATTTTGTAAAAAGAACTAAAGTTTTTTTTAAAACCAAGAATGAAGAGACAAGTATTCATGGCTAGTTCCATTTTTGAAAAGGATCTTCCTATTATGAACAATGGGTCTACTCTTTCATTTTTTAAATGAAAAACATAATCATTCGTACTTGTAGCCATGTATGCATGCAATCATGCAGTCATTCACTAATTAAAAGACTTGTTTCATATTGTTTTTTGAGGCCTACTATGAAATTAACTTCAAAGGATGAGGGGCAAGCATTTTAAACAAGAAGGCAGCTGAGGGCACTAAGAAATGAGCCAAGAAGGCCTTCCTTCACTTTTGCTTCCAGTGGGCCACTCTCCTGGGTATCCGCGATATTAATTTCAAAAGGAAGCTGTTAATTCACAAAACACTCAATATGTCCATGTATTGTAGTGATTTTCCACATAGATCTATTCACAGTGGTGCCAAAGATTTTCCTTGCCATTTAACCAGGTGCATCACTGCAATCCTAATATTGGCCATCCTCCTTTCTATTGCTGCCCTCAGAGGTTCTGCTTGATCTCTTCGATGCAGGAAGGGTCATGAACCCCCACACCACCTGGGAATCTGAGTGACTCACATCAGTGGCTGGGGTGGCAATGTGATCAGTGGTCCTTGAAATGTGCTCTGTTTCCTGATGCACATTTTTCCCTTAAGAAAGAGGTGCTAGTAACATGTTTGAAAACATTCTGCATAGGAGAATACAGAGTCTACTGCAGTTAGGACACTTGAGTAGTGGTATCTATGACACCTTCCCATTGCTGGCCAGCAGAGCACTGGTTGAGTAGGAAGGCACAGTTCATTGTCTTACTTATGGCCCCCTCACTTCATTACGATGGTCACTGACTGGTGGACACACTTGCTAACATCACCATTTCTATTTCCTTACAGAAGCCCACACGCTTCCTTTGTATTGCTTTGAGTAGCCTTTACGATGAGCTGCATTTCTGTGTGATATTGGACACACATTGTTTCCATGGGTATGAGGTTATATTGCTGTTTATGTTGTAGGAAACCACCTAGCTCCAGGAATCACACACAATCTTCTGGAAGCTGCTATACTGCAGACACAGTCCTTTCTTCCCGGAACTCCCACCCATTTCTCTAAAAGTGCTGCCATGGCAAAAAATATTTGATTTTGCCCCCTGCGCCATAGATGGAGGGAAGGGTATTCTTGAAGTTTACTCTGTTTTTGTGAACACAGCACAAAAAGCAAGGACTGGCATTTTGGGATTACCGGGCCCCCAAGGCTCTGAATCCACCTGGCCCCCTTTAGTCCAACCATCTCATTTCTACACCGGGCGTTCCGTGAACCTGACATTGGTGGCCTAGGCCCACCTTTTCAGGGAGTTGCTACCATAGCAGAAGGGAGGAAGCTGCTGCTGGCAGGTGGAGACCTGGGCTGGGTGTGAGTCTTCCCAACACGCATTCCTGCCAGAGGCAGGAGAAGACTTCCCCGGGCACATGGCATGGGCTGCGGGTGAGCCTTCCCAACACGCATTCCTACCAGACGCCTGGGCTGCTGGTGAGCCTTCCCAGCACACATCCTACAGGAGGCAGGAGGAGGCTTTGCCTGGCACGTGGCATGGGCTGCGGGTGAGCCTTCCCAATAGACATTCCTACAGGAGGCAAGAGGAGGCTTCACCTGGCGCATGGCATGGGTTACTTTTTCTCTCTGCTGTGTGTATTCATAGCATCTCAGGGATATGATTGGACTAGTGGTCTAGCTTGGTCTGTGTCTCTGAATCAAGTTGTAAGGGGTTGGCATGGCAGGGTGTGTTACACAAATAAAGTAAATATTTATATTCCTTCAGGCTGGAAGAGGAAGGCAAAGCATCTCACTTAGGGGTGTCCCTTAAAATAAATCATATCCATTTCTGGATCCAGCCACCTCCTGGAGGACGTGAGTACCCCCCAGGGCAGCCCTGACTGGGTGGGGACATCCAGCCGTGTATCTGGTAGCTTGAAGGAGAGTCTCTATTTCATCCTCCACATACTGAGGTGGACCCAATGACTTGCTCTTAAAAGCAGCTGTGGGCTGAGCCAGGAGCAGTGTGCAGATGGGCTGTGTGGCATAAAGTTCTGGGTAAGAATGAATTCTTTGTAAGCACAGTGTCTTATGTTCGATTTTTGCAATACTGAAGAACTTCGATGTCTTTTCACTCTAAGGCACAGCAATGGACTGGATGATTGCTCAGAGAGTGATAATCCCTGGTTCACTAAACTAACTGAATGAGATTTAGACAATTATTATTTATATATAAATGTGATATATATATACCAAACCCATTATTGCATATTCCAAAGAGTATCCTAATTACTTAAGCAGCTTGAAATTTAATTGTGTTGGATTTAAGCTAGTGAACCTGTTACTAATTTTCCAGCCCTCCAAATTTTCCTTGAGTTATCTTTCAGTGTGGGCTTTTACTGATGGAGTTTGAGCAGATGGAGAAGCATGGTGCTCTCGCTGGACTAACTGAGAAACTTCCTTTTGTCCAGAGAGAGCTTGTATGAGAAGCATGACCTACAGAAGATGTGACTGGATTGTGAGGGGGTGATGCTTCTCTGGGTGACTTGAGAGCAAGTGTAGAGACAGGAAATAAACAAGGAAGATAGCAAGGTATCCGTGATAGAAAAGATGCTATCTAGATAGGTTTTATAACCAAGGAGAGAGAAGAGACAGGAATTAAGAGTTACTGAGAGCTTCTAATTGCCAAGTGTTGGCTGGTTGCCTTCTATCAGTTCATTCTTCAGTCCTCAGTGACACTGGAGGCACACGGACACAGCTCCCGTCAGAGGTTCAGGAGAGTCTGAGTAGGAGCCTGAGGTCATACACTAAGTCCAAGACAAGGCTCCTGCAACTCCAGATCCTGTGGCTTCCATTCTGCCCATTTCAGAGCTCACATCTCCAGGGGCTGTGGCCACAGCTGGGCTCCCCTTGGTGTTGTCACCACCTGCACCCAAGGCTGGCAGGGCAGCAGTTCTTGGCCTTGTTTTGGGCACAAAAGCAGTAGGGGATTGCTCTCACTTTAAACCAGGAACCTCAGCCCTGACAGTCCAGTTTACTGGTTCAACAGCCTCCTTAATTTGCTCTCACGGGCAGATGAGAACATTTCAATTTACCCCTCTCTTTTGACTGGGCCGGAGCTTCTTAGGCAGAGTTCTTGAGAGCTGAGCCTTTTCCTTTCAGTTCCCACCAATGCACTTAAGTGGACGTAGTTGAACATTTATGGAACACCATGTATGTGCAATGTCACGCTCTTGAGCTTGCTTACAGTTGTTCTCTGCCCTTACTCCATGGCAGGAAACCGTCTTACCACCATCATTACTGTTAATTGAGAGAGGAACACTAATGCCGTATATTCCCTAGATTTTACAATTTACAAATTGCTTTCCTGACTGCTTTCTTTGACATAAAACTCTTCCTTAGACTCTGATCCGAAATCACTCTTTATGAGGATTGGCAAATTTGGTCTAAAAATAAATGATCTGCAAGTAAAAACTAGACACAGTTTTAGAGTTGGGGGTAGAACTTGAAAATGTAAATGTTTTTGATTGCTTGTGATTGATAAATAGGATTTATAGTACTGAATTTTGGAAAATGGTATTTACCAAATTATTATCTTCGCCTTAGAGAATTGGGCCTTTTATTTTTCTTTCACAGCAAAACGTACTGAAAGAACAGACCTTGAGAATAGAATGAATCAGCACAGGAAGCACCTAAAGCAGAAAGAAGCTTTTACAGTGAAGGCTATTTGGGGAATTTGGTTGGTTCCCTTTGTGAGGATAATTCATCATTTTTCTTCTTTTTTTTTCTAATGTGCACAGCATTTTGTTAAATAGCATTTTGGTAAATTGCTGGCCTCCAATGTGATTACAAAATGAATTTTCTGAATTATAACCCACCAAACATTTTTATTATTCAAGAGGCAGGTGCATTATGAAGAGCTAGAAGTTTTTATTGACCACTAACTTGCTAGCATTTGTTGGTAGTCCTAATTAGTTGGCATTAGTTGGCTCTTGGCTAACGTCCACCCAGGAGGTGGCTGTGTTGTGCACCTGCGTGGGCCACCAGCTTTCATTTCCCCTCCAATGTCTGTAAAGACTCCAGGACCAAGGAAGGCAGAGCTCAAAGAGACACAGGCAGACTGAAGACCCTCCTGTCTTCTTGGGGTGAGCTAGATTCCTGACAGTGCTCCTAGCCTAGCAGTACTCATGCAAGTCCTAGGTGCTGTTAGCTCCTCCTAGGAGGCCCTCATCTGGGTGCCCTCCCAGATCAAGAAGCTAAGAAGCATGGCTACATTGGGAAAGCAGTGCCGTCATTGTTTCTCCTGTCTTCTTCTTGAATAGAAATAGGTCTGCCTCTAGTCGATGTGGTGCCTGTAGGTAAATGAGAAACAATCTCCCCTGCCTTAGAACCTGGTCCTAAGCTTGGCACACACTTGCCCATCTGTAGGCAAGTATATGCCCAGCACAAGACCCAGCACAGGAAAGCTGGATGTTGTGATGCATTGCCCAGAGCCACTTTCAGGAATGAAGCACCTCCTTCCTCAGGTGCTGGGGATGCTGCTGGGATAGAGTGCCCAGCTGCCAGTCTCCCTGGAGACTGCCTCAACTGAGGGAGGTCCTGCCCCTCTTGCTGTGACCTGTATTCAAGGACTGATAAGTGTCCCAACTTGGAAAAATTCTGAAGGCTCATCCCAGCTTCAGGACTCCCCACAGGTGGGCTGGGGCTTCTAGAGACACTGCAGCATAGCCCAGTTTCTTTCTCAGACCAATCCCTCCTATGAGTTGTGATTGCAGGAGCACTAGCTAAGAAATTGTTTATGTGCTAATCTTTACCTCAGAACTGGCTCCCTGGGAACCCAGCCTGCAGCAATAAATGGGCCTCACAGGACTCATCCTACTTTCAGCTTGGAGTCTACATCTCAAAAAATCTGACCCTTATCTCTTTCTAAAATGTAGCTTAGGTGATACTTGCCAAATGCTAGTTTGATCATATCCCTTCTTGGAATCCTCCGTTGCTTTAACTGTGTTCTTAGGGACAAAGAGTAGCCTCCTTCATGTGGTTGATATGTGGTCTGACCATCAGATTTGCCAGCCATATTAGGACAATTTAGGAAGCACAAGAGAGAACAAAAATTATTTCATCTTGTACAATTTTTGAAATGTTTATTTGCTGAATGACAGGTTGATATTATTACATTGGTAGACCTCTAAAATAGTTGAATAAAAGTGATTAAAAGATGGCCTAAAACAAGAAAATAACACATACATTAAAGCAATATTTAATCTTCATATTACTAATCTGAATATTAAAAAAAATAAGCAGAATCGTCATTTAGGCTACATGTTTATAAACTTTATCAGGTGTTTAGCATATTTATATCTACTATTAAGTCACTGATATTTTTCTAGAGAGTTTTTTTTTTTTTTTTTTTTGAGCCAGAGTTTCGCTTTTGTTGCCCAGGCTGGAGTGGAATGGCATGATCTCGGCTCACTGCAACCTCCGCCTCCTGGGTTCAAGCAATTCTCCTGCCTCAGCTTCCCAAGTAGCTGGGATTACAAGCATGAGCCACCCCATCTGGCTAATTTTGTATTTTTAGTAGAGACGTGGTTTCTTCATGTTGGTCAGGCTGGTCTCAAACTCCCGACCTCAGGTGATCCACCCGCCTTGGCCTCCCAAAGTGCTGGGGTTACAGGCATGAGCCACTTTGCCCGGCCCATAGAGTGTGTTTTCAATAAGGTCTTATTTTTTATAATATTTTCCAAAATTAGCTGTAATATTCTACAAAGTTGAATTTCATGGCTAACAAATTTGAAGTTACTGATGCCTTTAGTTTACTCTTCTGTACAATCATAGCATTTTTAACTGAGAGAATATTCTTAACAGGTGCTGATTCCTAAATTCCTAAAGAAGGAACCCCTCAATTCTAATTTTTGTATTGAAATACATACATGTTTTAGGCCAAATCTCTTCACACTATCTGACTTTTAACCTCCATTCAGAGTGTCCATCTTTGATAAATATTTTTGAAAGATAAAATTTATTAAATAAATTATCTATTTATGAACTGTATCTCTCACACTTTGCTGGTGGGAATGCAAAATATAGGACAGTCACTTTGAAAAAGTGATTGGCGGTTTTCTAGAAGGTTAAGTATACTTCCACCATCAACTTGGCAACCTCATTCTGAGGCACATATCTGAAAGAAATCAAAGGATACAACCAGAAATGACTTGTAAAATAATATTTATAGCAGTTTTATTCATTATAGCCAAAACCTGGAACCCCTCCAGTGTCTACCAACAGGAGATTGGATAAAACATTATGCTAAGCAAACAATGCCAGACATCAAAGAATACATACTTATGATTTATTATTTCATTTGTGCAAAGTTCAATATCAGGCAAAGCTAATTTATGGTGATAGAAATCAGAACAGTGGCTGTCTCTGGAGGTGGAAGCAGGACTAACTAGAGAGCAACAAACAGAACTTTCTGAGGAAAGGGAAATTTTGATTTTGGAAATCATGGTCTCCTCAATTTACCCTATTTTCATGCCATATATATACTTACATAATTAAATGGTAAAATTCCACTAAAATTCTTCACAAAAGTTGAGACATAAAACTTCACAATTATATTCTAAGCTCCATATAAGCTCTCATCTTTTAATTTGTTTAGTTCCTTAATAGCTCTTTAGGGACAAATTTCATTATCTATTTGCTAGCTTTGTTTTAGATAATTGAAATTTGCCAAAAGCTTCCAAAGCTGAGGTTTTCTTTTCCTGCCTTATCGAATATTTGGATTTAGAGTTTTTCAGTATTATTCAGAGGACGTCAAAACATTCAATCTTTTCTCAGGACACTCACTGATTTACAAATATAGTGATCACAGGCACTTACCTTGGTTTTGAAAAATTATTATTGACATATTTTTACTTAAAGTACATATGTTTAATCTATGCAACTTAATCTTAATTAATTTTTAAAGGTAACATATCCATATAAACACAATTTAAAGATTTAGTGTATTTTTGAGTTCCTTCCCAGGATATGCCCCTTGTGGTGAAAACTCCCATGATGGCTTTCCCCTATTTGACCTCAAACCCCACATGGTGGGCAGAATAATGTCCCCAAGGATGTCCATGTCCTAATCTCTGGAACCTGTGAATATGTTATGTTAAGTGGAAAGAGGAATTAAGGTAGCAGATGAAATTGCTAATCAGCTGACTGTAAGAGGGAGATTATCCAGGATTATCTGTGGGGACCAGTGTAATCACAAAGGTCTTTAAAGACAGAAGACGGAGGGAGAGTCAGAGTTGCAGTAATGCCCTACAAAAAGGACTCGACTGGCTGCAACTGGCTTTGAAGATAAGAAGAATGCCAGGAGCCAGGAAGTACAGGCAGTGTCTAAAAGCTAGAAAAATAAGAAAAGGCATTCTCTTCCAAAGCCTCCAGAAAGGAAGGCAGCCCTGAAATCACCTTGATTTTTAGCCAGGATTGCCCATTTTGGACTTTTGACCTCTGGAACTGTAAGATAATAAATTTGTTTTGTTTCAAGCCATTAAATTTGTGAAAATTTATTATACCAAAAATAGAAAAGCAGAAAACCAGTACACCTCATTTATTAAATTGATCTACTTTTGCTTTCTTGTTGAGGTATGACTTAAATCAAATTGTACAAGTCACAAGCATACATTTGATGAGATCTGGCAAAGATAGAGACACCTGTGTAACCCACAGCCCAATCAGAGTATTTCCCTCTTCTCAGAAAGTTCTCTGTGTTAGTCTCTAGCTAGTCCCGCCTCCACCTCCAGAGACAGCCGCTGTTCTGATCTCTATCACCATAAATTAGTTTTGCCTGTTATTGAACTTCTTACAAATGAAATAATAAATCATAAGTATGTATTCTTTGATGTCTGGCTTTGTTTGCTTAGCATAATGTTCTATCCAGTCTCCTGTTGATGGACATTGGAGGGGTTCCAGTTTTTTGGCTATAATGAATAAAACTGATACAAATATTATTTTACAAGTCATTTCTGGTTGTATCCTTTGATTTTATTGAGATATGTGCCTCAGAATGAGGTTGCTAAGTTGATGGTGAAAGTATACTTAACATTTTAAGAAACAGCCAATCACTTTTTCAAAGTGATTGTCCTATATTTTCCATTCCCACCAGCAATGTATGAGAGATCCAGTTGCTCCAAATTCTTGATGACACTTGATGTTGCCAGTCATGTTAATGGCAGCCATTGCAGTGGGTGTAAAGTGATATTTCACTGTGATTCTAATGCATCTTCCTGCTGACCCATGATTGCTGAGCTCCTTTCTATGGTTTATTGGCCAGCACTTATTTTCTGTTGTGAGTTTTCCTTCAAATCTTTTGCCTCTTTTTAAGATCAGATTGTTTTTACTATTCGTTTTTTTGGATTTTCATCCCTGGATACATATTCTTTGTCAGATATACATATTGTGAATATTTACCCCTGCCTTCTCTTGCCTTCTTGTTTTCTTAGCTATGTCTTCTGGAGAGCATGAGTTTATAATTTTGCTGAAGTTCAATTTATCATTTTGCTTTTTTTTTAGTTAGTGCCTTATTTAGTGTCCTAAGAGTTATGTTGAAGATGAAAGTGCATATTTTGTTCTAGAAGCTTTATGGTTTCAGCTTCCATTCAAGTCTACAAGCTGTCTTAACTTTTTTATACAGTATAATGTAGAGGTTAAGGTTTATTTTTATCTCTATGAATATCTAATTGTCCCAGCACTGTTTGTTGTATCAATAACTTTTTGCATTTAGCATCATTTTCTGCCAAAAACTGTGGTTTAGTTATTCCATGCCTGGGCATATGTTAAAAATTTGTACATATAATAATAAAGTTTCTATTTTGAGTAGTGGAATACCTCAGCTGGTTTGAATGTAACCAAGAATTACGGAAGTACCATAGCCAATTCCAAGTAAGATTCCGATTCATAGATTTTTAATTCAGCAAGAGTATTGCTTTTGCCATGATATTTTGTTCCACTGAAATTTGTGTTCACATCATTACACAAAACAAATAATTCTATATTCCATGTGGAATTTTTAGCTGAATATACAATTAATGATAGTGAAATTAACAAAACTGTTTCTCCACCTTCATTAAAATAAGCTTCCAAACGCTATTCTTTGGCTCCATTAATTACATAAACTATTCAACAATTATAATGATCTGGTTTTCTATTTGAAGCAACCAATGATATTGATCTGCATCATCTGTTTGCAAAGATTTTCTGTTATGAAGCCATTTATTAGTAGCTATTTCTTCACTTTTTGTACATGCACAAGAAACCTTGAAATTTAAAATCGGCCACTATAATTTAGAAAACAGTTATTTCGGCCTGGTGCAGTGGCTCATGCCTGTAATCCCAGCACTTTAGGAGGCCGAGGCGGACAGATCACCTGACGTCAGGAGTTCGAGACCAGCCTGACCAACATGAAGAAACACCATCTCTACTAAAAATACAAAAAATTAGCCGGACATGGCAGCACGTGCCTGTAATCCCAGCTACTGGGGAGGCTAGGGTGGGAGAATTGCTTGAACCCAGGAGGCGGAGGTTGCGGTGAGCCAAGATCATGCCATTGCACTCCAGCCTGGGCAACAACAGCGAAACTCCATCTCAAAAGAAAAGAAAAAGAAGGAAAGAAATAGTCATTTCATTCAAAGTCAAGCTACTCAGAACAGAAAGCAACTTCACCTGCTGCAGCGACTTGTGTTATATTGTCGTCTTCAGCCATCATCATCGCAGTAAAAATCACTGATATTTCCAAAGGTTCATTTCTTTTGACTTGGATGAGCTCTGTGATGTCACAATGTCCTGTATGTGCTTGGTGGATGGGTAGTAAAATTGATTGATATCTTGTACATGTTACACATTTATCATCATCATTCTGGAAAAATAGAAATAATTTTTCATTAAATATGCACTTTCATTTATTAGCTCATTGCTGCTGAATGTGTTTAATGAAAAGATGTCAAATAAATAAAAATTTTAATTTTTACAAAATAATGTATTTGGGAGCGGCAGTAGCAAAAGCATTAAGATGCTCTGAGTCATTCTATTCTGCCTCTGTTTCCTGCACTCCAAGTCTATGCTTTCCCACATTTGCCACTAACCTTGCTGATTGTAGCATGATGATACAATGTATCTTGCAGGCTTCAGCAAGTATTGTGGCAAAATTTGCTAGCAAATCAATAGATGGCAGGGGCAGCTGATTTAAAAATGTTCTCATTAGTACTTGAGAGAAAAGGACTTAGCTACTTGTAGCTCCTTTTGTCTAAGCATTTTTATCAGCAAATGCCCTGCATGCTGTCCTTGTATGCAAGGTCATGCCAAACTCATGCGCTGTTAGACAAGATCATGCCCTTAGCTGGAACTATGGAAAAGAGCACTACTGAACTCATTTTGCCTGTTTTTGGTGCAAGTGGCAATAAAGATACTTTGCTAAAAATGGAGAAAATCTGAGACAAATAATAAGTCAAATGGGAATCCAGAGCAACAGGCATAATCAGGACCTTTCCTTTCCAACTGGGACCCCACCCACAAGACCTGGCAGGCTATGCTCCCCCTCCCCCGCTGACCTCCTTAGCCCCATTACAGAAACACTTGTGAGCAATATATTGAGACCTTCAATGAGGATTTGATTTAGGCGTGTCATTGTTCCTAGACTGAGGCTTCACAGGCAATGATTGTACTGGATTTGACTCACCATTGGGTGCCTGTTATCCAGCAGAGTGCCTGCCATATGGAAGGTGCTAAGAGCATATTTGACGAATTAATCAGAGGGTGGGTGAGCAGGACAGGGTACAGAGGGAGAACACCGGCTCTCTGGGTCCTCAGGGAGCACCTCCTTTGGAGGGCTGCATGCAATACACTTTCAGTGTGGAGGCAAGATGAACTTGCAGATGTATTCCAATGATCAAGAAATGTATTTCCTGTCTGATATCTTTTATAACACCATCTTTTTCATGATTCCATTTCCACTTATTATTCTGTGATCACAGTGCTTGAGTGGTGCTGAGTATCAGGTTCTAGGGGAAGCTTGTTCCAAGGATAATCTAAATCTGCAGTTTACTTCCCTCCTATATCCCAAGACACAGAAAAACACACACAGACACACACAAACACAGGCCAATTGATAGCATGATAACATTCCAGAAATATAATAATCAATAAATTTATATATAACTCTTTTAAATTTGCATATGTAGAAATAAATATATACATATAGAAATATATGGCCGGGTGCGGTGGCTCATGCCTGTAATCCCAGCACTTTGGGAGGCCGAGGCGGGCAGATCATGAGGTCAGGAGATGGAGACCTTCCTGGCTAACACGGTGAAATCCCGTCTCTATTAAAAATACAAAAAAATTAGCTGGGCATGGTGGCAGGCGCCTGTAGTCCCAGCTACTCCAGAGGCTGAGGCAGGAGAATGGCGTGAACCCAGGAGATGGAGGTTGCAGTGAGCCGAGATTGCACCACTGCACTCCAGCCTGGGTGACAGAGCGAGACTCCATCTCAAAATAAAAAAAAAAAAAAGAAATATATACTTGTTTAGGTAAAGTGCTACAGGAACAAATTAACTATGAAATCTCAAAGACAGTGTAATAATAGTTTATTTCTACCAAAGTTACATATCTAATACATGATGGCAGGACGTTCTACTCCACATAGTAACTCAGGGAACAAGGCTTACAAGAATGAAAACATCTTGTATCTGCATCGTTCTCATTTGCTGCAGCTTGAGGGTCATGTGCCTGCTCTCGAATGTTTTGTCCAGCAGAGTCACATTTCATTTTGCTTCCAACTCATTAGCCAAGCTAGAGAGAGGAAGGGCAGCACATGGACTGTGTCATCTGTACTCTCTACCTTTTGGCTTCCAGCTGGAGTTGACCAAAAAAGCACCATCAAGATCACAAAGCTGGGTATTAACTCACTCAACGTTTTCTCTAGCAAGCCCTGGTTTGACCAAGTCATGTTGGAATCGTCTCATTATAGCTACAATTCTCCTTAGGATATCCTCTGACCTCTGCAGCCTTAGAGTAGGTCATGGGTTTCCATTGTTGCTAATTTTTCCTTGATAGCCATCTCTGGTAGGATTATTTAACATTGCCCTTGCCTTTGTTCATTTTAATTGACCTTTTAAAATTGCCCCTTTGTGTGTTCCATATGTTTCATGTGGGGGCTCTAATTGACAGAGTTCCTTTGTTCTCATACATAGAACTACAGCAACCCCTCCCCAAGAAAGACAACCGCAAGTCCCATCCAAGTGCTGATGTCAGTTCTAAGTCCAAAATCTCAGCAGGATACACAGCGCATCCTATATCAGGTCAAGACGTGGCTCCTCTTAGTCCACACTAAGAACTACAAAGGGAGGTTGTCCACACTCAATGTACAATAATGGAACCACAAGTTAACAACAGTAAACAATCCTATTTAAAAATTGATGAGAGAAACACAGAAGTTAATGGTTCCTGTCAATTGTGTAGTAATGTTTGACAGTCTCATTGTAAACACCCTTATTCTGGAGATGGAAGTGTTACTATTTGTTCATTAGCTCTGGATCTTGATCTCTGGGAGAACTTTTCTTGTTCCTTGCTTTCTCTCATTCCTAAATCCATCTTCTGGAAAGACCTTCTTGTACGCTATTCTGTTTGACTAGATCAGATGTGGGTTTTGTGGAATGTATCTATTTTGAGAGTTACATAGCTTTGTCAGGTCACTTTCTGCTTACAAAATGTTTGGACCTCAAGTTTTACACACTTGTTTAGGCCAGTGATATAGTTTGGATGTTTGTCCCCTCCAAATCTCATGTTGAAATGTGATTCCCAATGTTGGAGGTGGAACCTGATTGGAGGTGATTGGATCATGGAGATGGATCTCTCATGAAAGGTATAGTACCATCTTCTCGGTGATAAGTGAGTTCTCACTTAGTTCACAGGAGATCTGATTGTTTAAGAGAACCTGGGATCTCCTCATTTTCTCTCTTTTGCTCCTTCTCTCACTGTGTGACATGCTGCTCCTCTTCATCTTCTATAATAATTGCAAGCTTCCCGAGGCCCTCACCAGAAGCAGATGATGGCACCCCACTTCTTGAACAGCCTGCAAAACTGTGAGTGAAAATAAACATAAAAATAAAATTTCTTTATAAATTTTCCAGCCTCAGGTATTTTTTAATAACAATACAAGAAGGGCCCACTATAGAAAATTAATACTGAGGAGTGGGGCATTGCTATAAAGATACCTGAAGATGTGGAAGCAGCTCTAGAACTGGGTAATGGGCAGAGGTTAGAAGACTTTGGAGGGCTCAGAAGAAGACAGAAAGATGAGGGAAAGCTTGAAACTTCTTAGAGACTGGTTAAATGGTCATCAGCAAAATGCTAATAGAAATATGGATGGTGAAGGCTAGGCTGACAAGGTCTTAGATAGAAATGAGGAAGTTATTGGGAACTGGAGTAAAGGTTACCCCAGTTATGCCTAGAAAAGAGCTTGGCTGCATTGTTTCCATGTCCTAGGGAACTGTGGAAGTTTGAAGTTAAAAGTGGTGACCTAGGAGATTTGGCCAGAGAAACTTCTAAGCAGCAAAGTGTTAAAGATATAGTCTGGTTGCTTCTAAGAGCCTACTATCAGAAGGCTGCTCCTGCAAAGAAATGACTTAAAGTTGGTACTTATATTTAAAAGGGAAATAGAACATAAAAGTTTGGAAAATTTGCAGCCTGGTCCTGTGGTAGAGAAAGAATCCCAGCAGGCTATGGAGCAACCACTTGCTAGAGACAGCCTGACTAAAAGAGAGTCAAGTACTAATATCCAAGACAATGGGAAAAAGACCTCAGAGGCATTTCAGAAGTCTTTGGGAGAGTCTCTCCCATCATTGGCCTAGAGGCCTAGGAGGAAAGAATGGTTTCAGCAGCCAGGCCCAGAGTGCCACCACCCTGTGCAGCCTTGGGACACTGCTTCCTGCATCCAGGCTGCTCAGGCTTTGGCCTTTGCTCAAAGGGACACAGGTACAGTTCAGGCTGCAGTTCCTGAGGTTGCAAGCCATAAGCCTTCGTGGCTTCTACATGGTGTTAAGTCTGCAGGTGCACGTAATGTAAGAGTGAAGGAGGGCCTTGGTGGTTTTCATCTAGATTTCAGAAGATGTATGGAAAAGCATAGATGCCCAGGCAGAAGCCTGCCACAGGGGTGGAGCCCCCACAGAGAAATTTTACTAAGGCAGTGCAGAGGAGAAATGTGAGGTTGGAGCCCTATGCAGAGTCCCCACCAGGGCACTGCCTGATGGAGCTGTGGGAAGGGAGCCACCACCGTCCAGACCCCAGAATGGTAGATTCATCATCATATTGCACCCTCTGCCTGGAAAAGTTGTAAGCACTGAACTCAAAGCCATGAAAAGAGCCACAAGGCTGCATCCTGCAAAGCCACAGGGACAAAGCTGCACAAGGCCTTGGGGGTCCACCCCTTGGATTAGCATGTCCTGGATGCAAGACATGTAATCAAAGGAGCTTGCTTTGCAGCTTTAAGATTTAATGGCTTCCTTGCTGGGTTTCAGATTTGTGTGGGACTTACTGCCCCTTTCTTTTGGCTAATTTCTTTCTTTTGGAATGGGAGTGTATACCCAATGCCTATACCACCATTGTGTCTTAGGAGTAAATAACTTGTTTTTGGTCTCAGAGGCTCATTGGTGGAGAGAACTCATCTCCAGATGAGACTTGGGACTTGGGACTTTTGAGTTAATACTGGAATGAGTTCAGACTTTGGGAGACTATTGCTAAGGTGTGATTATATTTTGAAATGCGAGAAGGACAACATGAGATTTGGGGAGCCAGGGGTGGAACAATGTGGCTTAGATATTGTCCTCTTCAAAACTCATTTTGAAATGTGATTTACAGGATTGGAGGTGGAGCCTGGCTGGAGGTGATTTGATCATGGGGGTAGATCCCTCATGAATGGCTTAGTATCATTCCTTTGGTGATAAATGAGTTATCACTAAGTTAGTTCACATGAGATCTGGTTGTTTAAAAGAGCTAGTTCACAACTCATATGGCAACATAATTCCTGTGAAAACTTAGACTATTTGTCTGTTTTCTGTAAATAGAGTTTACACAATTCCTTTCTAGGCTATCATAGAAAACTACATCAGACAGCATGTAACAGAAAAGAATAATTTTATTCAAAACAATTGCAATAGAGTTGAGACTACTGCAGTAGAGGAGAGAGGTTGAACACAAGTTTGAATACAGCAAGGACAGCTGGGGATTTATAGCCAAGTATCAGAGTGAGGGGGTCAGTGGATAGAAATTACTAAGAGGAACTGATGAGATACAAGTGTTGGGGAAGAGGACATTGATTAGATATTAAGGGTAAGGGCATCTGTGCTAACCTGGCCTAGGATTCTTGCTAAATCTTGACTCAGCAGACTCAGGACAAGGGGGCTCAGAGGAGTCTGACTAAAGTTTGGTCAAGGAGGAGATTCTTGGCAAGACATGGTTCTCAGGTGTGCTATATTTCTTTATCGTTCTCATAAATCTCTCTTTCCTTAGTGCTGGCTGATTTGAGGTTTTACTGAATTTTCATCACTCCAAGTATTTTAACATCCCATGTGTTATTTGGGGTCTAGAAATAATCAGGTTGTCTAACACTGCAAGGGCTCCACATTCTGGGCTCTCTGTTCTCGTTCATCTGGGCTTGCAGACTGGCCAGTGCTTTCTGCCCATCTGTCTTTCTTGCAATACCTTTCTGAATCCCAGAAATAACCTGTACACACTACTGCTTTGCCATTTTACAGTATGGATCTGCATTGTTCTGGATTCTGAAATCAGTCCTCTTGCCACACTCTATCATTGAATCAATGCCATATGTTTTGGGTTTTTATTTCAGTAGGACTTCACCAACTTTGCACAGTATTTATTATTATTATAATCACATGATCCTTTGCTGTGGTAACAGATAAATCCTCAAGTTGCACTGGTTTAATAACATGAGACTTGATGTCCTGCTTCCACAGCATTCACTTTGAAAAACAGTGAGATGGTGAGGTGGAGTGTGTGGGGGTCACCTGTTGAATTGGAATCTACTAATTTGTAGGTGCACATGTGGAAAAAGTAGCCACAGCAGGAGAAAAGAGATCTGGAGTTCTGTGCAACAGCCCTTGAGTTCATCAACCTGAAATTAAAGCAGTCACTTTTGCTCATACCCTACTTGCCAGAAATCATTTTATGGCCCAGGGTACCTGGCAGGAGCCTGGGAAATGTGGCAAAGCACACTCATATTTGGTGCACAGTCAATGCATCTGCCACAGTAGGCTTCAAATATATTATAAATAAATAATTATACATAAACGCATGTGTTCATACACACACACACACAAATTTGAAATAGCCACTGTGTAAAACCCCTATTTAATCAATTTTATGCTACCATTATTTCACATTTTAACATTTGTGGCAGATTGAATCCCCCAAGAATGGCTGCAAAACTACTTCCCATTCCACGTGCTGCTCTGCAGTGATTTTGCCCCTCTCCTCACCTTCATCATGAACTGGGCTGACTTCCTTGCCCAAACCTTGAATCTGGGCTGGCCTCAGAGACTCACTTGTATCCAATAGAGATGGCCTAAGTGATGCTGGATCACTTCTAAGGATAGGTCAGAAATCTGCTGTTTCTGTCCCCCAAAACTCATTTGTTGAAGTCCTCACCCCAAGGTGGTAAGAGGAGGGGCCTTTGCGAGGTGACTTGACCATGAGGATGGGGCCTTCATGATGGGATTAGTGCCCTTACAGAGCTCTCTCTCTGCTCTCCACCTGTGAGGACACAACCAGAAGATGGCCATCTGCAAACCAGGAAGAGGACCTTCAGGAGACTCTGATCTGCTGGATTCTTGGTTTTGAACTTCACCTTCCAGAACTGTGATAAATAAATTACTGTTATTTAAGCCCCCAAGTCTATGGTACTTTCATTACAGTAGCTTGGACAGATTAAGACACTTCCTTTTGGAGTGATCTCTCTCAGAGCTCAGCTTCCACGGCTTTGAGAAGCCTAAAACCACACAGTAGAGAGCTCCAGGCAAATAAAAAATTTTCCATGTTAGTCTAGCCCCCAGCTGTTGAAATCACCTCCAGAATCTCATGTCCTCTGGCTGAGGCCCCAGGAATTGTGGAGCAGGAACAAACCTTCCCTGCTGTGCCCTGTTCAAATTTCTGACTTACACAATCCAAGATCAGAATGAATGGTGGTTATTTTTTACCCCTGAGTGTTGGGTGGTTTGTTATGCAGGCTGGATAAATGGAACAACAGCTCTGGATGAACATGAGTCTTACAGTCAATTGTGTCTTTTTAAAAATTTAAATATTTTAGCAATTCTGAAGTTAGAATACATCTTAGGTATGATAAGATATGGTAACAAATAAAAATGAGTATACTTTATATGAAAATCTAATGGGGAGAGTTCTTTCTTTTTTCATTATGTCAGAAATACATTATACAACTGTATACCTATGTACCTTCATACAGATTTTGCTAATATTTTATATTATAAAGTAATGATATGTACATTGTACTAGATGAGTCTTTCTTATCCTTTTCATCAACAATCCCTACTGAAAATGCAGTCTCCTGGCCTTGCCAACTCCCTTTGTCTGTGATAACTTAGACTCACTCCACATTCCACGATTATTTATCGGCAGCTTCTGGGTGTGAGGAATCGTAATCGGCATGGGGCGCAGTGTGTGTAAGACAGGCAAGGTCCTTACCTGCCTGCACAGAGTCATGGCACAGGGAGAGATGCGTGAAAGCAGCAAGCGGGAATCAAGTGTGTGAATACAAGCCCTGAAGGGTGTGGTGAAGGGAACAAACAAGGTACCCGAGAAACTGAGGAAGACTTTCCTTTGGGTAGTTGGGGAAGGCCTTGCTAAGAAAGCCCATTCGAGCTGAGACTTAAAGGCCTCTGCTACCTACAAGATGGGGGTCATTTCTAGGCTGCTGGAAGAAGACGGGGGCTGGAAGTCAGTGTGGCTGCAGCCGTGGAGGGGCAGGAACAGGAGGGTGCTGAAGGGCAGAGACTTGCCTGCTCTTTAAGGACTTGGAGAGCGAAAGACAAATCTGGGTTTGTTAAAAGTCACTGTGAATCAACCTTCGTAGTATGCCCTTCAGTAGGTGAGTGGATAACTGCGGCACATCCAGACAATGGGATGTTATTCACATTTTAACATTATGTTATTTAACAAAATAACATACTCAAATGAAGTGAGCTAGGAAGTCATGAAAAGATAAGAACCTTAAATGCCTATTATTAAGTGACAGAAGCCAGTCTGATAAGGCTATGTCTACGATTCCAATATATAACCTTCTGGAAAACAAAAAACTATGGAGACAGGAGAAAGGTCTGTGGTTGCTGGATGTGAGTGGGGAGGGAGGGGTGAGTAGGCAGAGTGCAAGGGATTTGGGAACTACCCTTTATGATACCCTCATGGTGGATCCATGTCACTGTCTATCTGTCCAAACCCACAGAATGTACGGCACCACAAGTGAGCCTGGTGTAAACTACAGCCTCCAGGGGATAGCGATGTGTTTGTGCAGGTCCACTGTTCATGACGAAGGCACCACATTGTAGGGGATGCTGATAGTGGAGGGCCTGGAGGGGCAGGAGGTAAATAGGAACTCTCTGGGCCTTTCTTTCAATTTTGTTTTGAACCTAAAACTGCTCTACAAAATAAAGTCTATGTAAAGTTAAAAAGAAAAAAAAAAACAAAAAGGCATTCTGGAGGCTCAGAGGAGGGAGCAGAAGGGACTGAGGAGAGTGGAAGGCCATGGGGTGGCACAGCCAAGACCTCTGCAGACCCCCATGGGAGACCTCCCTTCCCCGGCGTGCCCGAGGACTCTGCCTCTGTGTGGCACCGCTGCAGCCCTCCACCGCAATTGTTTGCTCCCATGTCCTAGCACCCTAAGACTGAGCAGCTGGTTGGGAGGAGGAGGTAGTGATGAGGGCTAATTCACAGGAGAATCCAGGCGGTGGGTATGCAGGCAGATGAGGCCGGAGGAGGAAAGAGGGAAAGTTGGACAGGTATGAGGCCTGGACCATTTTTCTGCCTTGCCCAGGGACAAGAGGGCCTTTTCTGTACAGACACAGCCTGAGCCTGTGTCCAGCCTCTAGAACACATCTGTGTTTCCAGCAATGCTTCCTCCACCATCCTTCAGGATTATTTTCAAGCCAAAATGTTGAGCATAAACAGGAGGAGATGCAGTCCAGGTGAACCTTCGTCTCCACAGCTTGTGTGAGGGAGCAAGGGAGGGAAGAGTGGTCCAAGGAGGGACTGAGGCCCCATGTGGGAAATGGCTGTGCCCAACCAAAGTGCATGCCTTCTTTCTGCTTCCTACCCTTACCATCTCCTTGTCCTTCCCTCAGCTTTCCCGTTCTCCCTCTTGCCTTTCCATTCTCCCCTCACCCCTGCTTTTAATGCTTTGCATTCATGTTTCATGCATGGTGAATGGAAAGGCCACCCAGTGGTTGGGTGGAGAGTCCTTCTGACCCCCAAATATCTCCCAGACTCTTGCCAGAGGCTCCAGCATCTCTGACTGTTTGCATGGGGTGATGGCCAATCCGGGGTGCGGTGCTGGGCTGGGCAGAGGAGCACAGGATCAGAGCAAGCGCAGATGGCTGCTTCTGCAGTTTTCCCGGCAGCAGAGCATGAGCCTGTGAGCTGACTTTTGACACTCACAATTCCGATGGTGCCTGGGCTTCCTCTGACTCTCTAGGACAGTCGAACACATGCTTCATTGTGATCACCTCAGAGTGGTGGTTTTCAGTTCAGGTGTGAATTTTCTCACAGACACCAATTCTGTGAGTTCATTCATTCTTACACTAATTCTCTATGTCCATCAGAATGTGTGATTACAAAGCTGGAGGAGCTTGCACAGACACTCAAGGCCTTTCAGAGACCCACTAGGACTCTGCAACCCTGGACTTTGGGGACCTTTTCCTCCAGCAGTGTGGCCAAGTCATCCTTTGTTACAACATAGTGTCTCATCCTAGCATACACAGACACACAAATGTACACATGTGATCCACTCTGGCACCCCATGGTCTCTTTCTGAATATGTATTGCATTCTGCCAGTCAAATGTCTTCTGATTATGAGGAAATTTAATCTGGGTATCATGAGTATAAGTCCTTGTGATGACAGTGAAAATTAAGTATTCTAGTGTTGTATATTTCAAATAAAGTTGCAGCTCTCCCAAGCTGTGGGGATACATTCCGTACAAGCTCTCTCCCTTCCTTCTGTTACCTTCTCCTAACCAGCCACGAGAGAGCACAAAGACAAACATGTGGCTGGCTGAGGAGGATGGATGTGTAAGGCAACATTTTCTGTACAAGAAATTAATGAGGTTGAGTCACACATTTCTAGCCAGGCACCTTCAATTGCTGTTGATGTGGCAGGTTGTTGCAATGTGGGCCAGTACCACAGGAATTGTCACTTAGCACATTGATTAAAATGATCCAGGGCCTCACCAGAGACATTCTTGAGGCCCCAGAAGCACCAAACAAATGCAAACATTGCAGAGAAGGAGACAGCAAAGGTGAAATCACTTAGCATCCTTGGCTGACCTCAGCTCTAGATGCCGGTGGAAGCTGGGGCTTGAATTTGCTTTGCTTCAGGGACAGTGATGATACATTTTATTACAGTGTTTGATTCTGAGGTCCCATAAGGCATCTGGTGTCCTCAACATCCAGGGAGACCAGACAAGCTGAATAAATCTTTACACAATGGCAGGGAGCAGCCAGAGGAAGGAAATAGCAAGGCCATCCAAAGCAACACAGAGCTCTTCGCGGGTCAGAACGTGCACCCAAGAGCAGTGGCTGAACCTTGCATGGGAGTGAGGTTTAGAGGCAAGAGCTCAGGGAGTTCTACCCAACCTAGCAAGTAGGCAATCAGGCCTGGAGAAGGGCATTTCCTCAGTTAATAAAAAATAACAATGCTCATGTCTCTTTCTCTTAACAAAGATGCTGGACATTTAAACCAACTCAGCTCTCTTAGCCCCATAAATATGCTTTTTAAAACTTGGTCTGTCTTTTCTAGTTGCCACAGCTGAAGTCCTTGGCTGCCTCAACCTCCTACCTTATGCACAGGAGCAGCTGTTGAGTTACTTTTACTGTGCTTTCTTGAGAAGGAAAGGAGTTCCCAGGGGTCTGGTTATATCCACCTGCAGGGGGTCTCCAACACAAGACAGCTCTACAAGAGTCAGGGCAGACTTGGCCAGAGCTAGGGGTGCAGAGGTAAAGGCAGGCCTTGCCCTCCAGGGCCACACAGGCTGGTCAGGAGACAGTCCTGTAAGGGCACCCAATGAGTGCCCTGTGACAGTGCAGGGCTGAGGGGTGTGCAAATCTCCTCGGGTGCATGAAAGGGAACTGGAGGTGCCCTTGCCTCCTGGTCATTTAAACCAACTGACATCCTGAGCATAGTAGTGCCTGTATGTGTACACATGTATGTGGCTTCGTGTGCTCACTTGGGTGAGCGGTGTGTGTATTTCTGTATATATGTGCCTGCATGTGTGGTATATATGTGTGCATGTGTGTGTGATATGTATATGTGCATGCATTGTGTGTTGTGAGTATGTGGGGATGTGCATGTGCTCACGAGTATGTGCATGTCTGTGTGTATTCATGTCTTTGTGCTTGCATATGTGAGTGTGCATATGTCTACATTGTTGTGTGCATGCCTGTATGTGGGTACATTTACGTGGTGTAAGGGCAGGTTTGTCTAGACCTTGGCCTAACTCCTAGACCTGCTCTGACTTAATTGTGGGTACAGACACATGAATCTTCATGGACTCCCTTTAATAACAAATAATTTTACATTCATTTCCTGAGTCTATGTGGTATAATGTGGCGTTCTCAATCACATCTATAAAAATAGGAAATCACTTTGTTCTAGAACCAAAGATGGCTCACCTTGAAGAGCTCTTTGCCACACCCACTTCTGGCCTCTCTGTGCCCTGCTGGTTAAGGGTGCAGTGTGAGAAGGCTGGCCTCACTGTTTAGATTTAGGATGGAGGAAACTCCAACAAATGACTCCACATGATTTGTTCATTTGAAAGCACGACCTTCGTCTGGAGCCTAGGCTTGAAATGGACCAAGACAGCTCATTTGGATGCCATGCCCGAGGCTAGACTTTGCTTAAATTGGCACAGGTTGTATTTGTTCTGATGTTGCTTTAATGCCTGTGGAAGAAGGTCTCTCACAATTTCCCCAGGCAGGTATTTTAGTGGCATCGCTATTGTCATCACAGTGTCTCCTGATGTTTGTTCTAAATCACTGTTTTGCTCCCATGAGCAAATACCCTTCCTAAATGATTCCCAGGATTTTCTAGTAAGAGGAGGATTGAAGGAGGGTGCTATAGAGCCCTTGAGCAGGTAGCTGGACTCATTATCATGCACTTTCCTACAAGGACACAGCATTTAGGGGAGTGCCGGAGCCTCATCCACCTTCACGTCACCGTCTCCCCACAAGAATAGGTCCCCAAATGGGTTAAATTGTTTTTCCTTCAGACCTCCTCTTCTTTCATGCTCTTCACGCTCTATTGAAATTGCACGATATGTCTTTCAGGTTGATGCTTACACTTGCCACCGCACTAGAATGTCATCCAGAATATTCCATCATTGCAGAATGTGAAGTCATTTGTGAGATTTTTAGCTAAAAAAGAAAGTACAACAGGCTGGATCCTAAGGCTGCATGCTTACATTTTTTGTTATTATATTTTTATCTGTGAAATTCTACTCATCATTAATTCCTAGACCTTGAAGACGATCTTTTATCTTTTCCATTTTGAGGACCTTAGGGTCAAAAAACTCTTGATTCCTCTCTTTTTTGTTGGGTAAAGACATGAAGTTGTTAGTGTTGTTTATCCCAGTTCACATGTACTTTGAAAGATATGTAGAGATGTTGAGAAGTGGCTTAAGGATGGTCTGTGATGAAGCTACTCTGCTCAGGTTCTGTACTCTGCAAATGACATTTTTACCTTTGCCATATGTTCCTGTTCAGGCTCTACCCAAAGGACAAGAGACAGGTGAGAAGGCTGGAGGGTGAGAAGGGACTACTCGGTTCTTCCTTTTGTTTATGTTTCCCATCAGTGTTTATGACCTACTCTCAGCATGAGTTGATCCCAGTTTCCAGTTTTTCCCATAACCTGAGCCTTATGGGATCCCTTCCAAGATTTTGTGGCACCAGCATCTACAGAACAGCCCCCTTTTGTCAGAGACCTGGGTCTCAGCTCGGCAGGGCCTCTCACCCAAGTTTTCTGTTCTAACAAATCCAACCTCTTTCCTTTGTCTCCTCAGCCGTTGAAGGCTAACTGATTCTGCAGCTACCACCTCTCTGTCTCTATGTCTTTTTAGCCCTCTAATTCCTAGTCAATCAATTCCCTATACTCAGTTCTCACTGTTAAAATAACTGGCATGCTTTCTGTTTTCTTGACTGGATCCTGAGTGACCCAGTGTTCTCGTAAATAAATGTCAGGATGAAGATGAGCATCACCTAGAAATATGGTTGAGGAAATCTTTTTAAATTGGTGAGAACATTATTTCAGATAAAACTCAAGAACTATGGCAAAGATAAGTTTTCTATTTAATTTAAGGGATGTGAAGATTTAGCATATTTACCAAATAAGAGAGTCAATTCCATAGAAAGAGAGAGAGAATGAAGAATACTAAAAAGAGAGGATGATTCGTTGGATTAAGTCATATAAAGATAAACTCAACATAGAAAAGAGGTGAACTGTTCTTTCTTTGGAAAAAGGAGAAAGGATATGAGCGAAGGGAGGATGAGAATAAAAATGAGTTTAACAAGTGGAGAGAAGCAGGGAAATTCCTACTCCTGTTCCTAAGAAGTACAAATTAAGACTATTTGAGAATGAAGGGATTGGGGATGGGATCACAGTAAATAGAAAGAGAGTAGCATAAGCAACAGCTAATGGAACACATCTCCCAGAAACTCAGTATTTGGTAGATTAAAGGTTGCTGAGCAGCACTGGGCTGCTCAGGTAGGAATTTGTGGTAAAACAAGGGATAGCTACAGAAAAGCTTTGGAGCTCCAAATAGGATGTCTCAGTTGTCAAATGTGGATGACATTGGTGACACAGAGCCTTAATCCACCGGAGGGAGGGCGAGATGTCACATACACTTTTTTTTTTAAACATTATTTCACATCAAAGGTCTACCGCTCCCTTTATGCCAACTATTTATCATCATTTTAAGTTGTTTTATTCAGCAAATTCCATTGAGTGGTGAGCAAGCCTTGAGAAGCACTTCTAGGGCAATTAGGCAATAGGTCAAGGTGACTTCTCCAGCACTGTGCAAATATTTGCATTTAAAGATGCTTGGGAGATCCAAGGAGGTTGACTTTGTAGTGAAGAAAGTCTAAAATTAGAAGTACTTGGAAATGTGCGTATAAATTGAATTCTTTTCCTGAATTATACTTAGATATATTTCCAATTTACATTATAATTTCGTCACACTTTATTTTTAATCTCCCATTCTGTTTCCCACCCACCCACCCTTACCACCCTGGCTTTGTCATTTTATGTAAGCAAGCCCCCAAATGTTAGAGGAGATTTTACCTTGATACTTTAGAGAATGGTGAAGAGAAAATATTTTTTTAACTCCAATTTTTAAATTTGAACCTTGGACCTAGGGTTATCTCCAGATTTTTGTGAATGATGACAGTCATTTTAGATATCGATGTAGTTGGTCCTGGACTTGATATTTGCCCTTCTGTCTCATTTTCAGTTCATGCTGTCACCTAAACAAGAGACTTTTTTTTTTTTTGCTCTTGATCAAAAGAATTAAAAGTTGTAATAAGAATATTAAATGTCAAATGAAGGTAAATTCCCAGTGAGCAGTTTCTGTCATATTGTTAAGTCTGTCACTGGAGACCCAGAGCTTTCTCAGGTCCTGCTCTGTGGTGTTCAGACAGAGTATCAGAGTGGCTTTCCTGTGTGAAAGGGTTTATCACCAACCCCCCTCCCAGCTCTCAGGACCGTGTGAGCTGTGGCTCCGGGTAGACCTTATAATTTTGGAAGACCTGCATGGCTGCCACTCACGTTGGTTCTTGGCTCCTTTTTTATTAGTGCTGTGTGGCTTGGTAGAAAACCTCTGCCTGTTTTGTATTCTTTGCTATTTAGTCATTTTATTCAAAGTTCCACATGGAAAGGCAAAGGGCAGAGTATGTCATAATATAGCATCTAGGGTTGTGTGTGTGTGTGTGTGTGTGTGAGAGAGAGAGAGAGAGAGAAGAGCGCATGAGAAAGAACACCTTGAAATATACTTTGAGGACCACTGTAATGGTGAGAAGTTGACACGCCCCTCTCTAACACTGCAGGAATTAGCAGGTCCTTCCTACCATCCAAGGGAGGGCATAAGCAAAACAGTGATTGTCCAAGGTCTTTGAGAAAGTCATCTGGGAACCCATACTGCTTTGTCTTGCTCTCTCTCTCTGTGTACAGACGCTGTTAAGACAAAAGCCTGCAGCCATTGCAGGCGTGCACAGCATATGCTGCTATGTGGGTGTTTATTTTTCACCAGATAGAGTGCTTGGAACTGCCTGGCATAGTTCCTCTTGAGAGAGAGCTAGGAAACAATAACAAAACGGGTTTTCTTTTCTTTTTTCTTAGCTGCCGGAAAAATGGGATAAGACAGAGGCTGCAGGGACACAGACTGAATGCTTATAAGAAAGCCTTACCTTTCTCTGAACCTTCCCATTGACCCTGAGTCCCAGCTTCAAAGGCTGGGAATGTGGAACTGGACGCATTTACCTTTTTACTGGAGAACGAGGTGGGGAGCTCATGCCACTGGGTGTTCCAGAGATACCTGCAGAAGACTCTTAAGGAATTCCACATGTCCACTATTTAGCATTTAAAAATCTTCCAAGGAGGACAGATAAATGGGAAAAGAGTATTTCCTAAACCAAATCAACCTTTTCAGAGAAAATAGAAGTATAAGCCAAAAGGAGAACATGGAAATGAATGCACAGAAAATAGGATCAATTTAAGCTCTCAAGTTGAGTTTAAAGCTAAGGACCATGCTGAAGTACCTGTGTTTCCTATAAACCTCCAGCAACCATGACTGAGGGCTTGAAGAAAGTCATGGAGCTCAATGGCCGTGATATGATGCTCAGCAAAAGGCAGGGGCTTTGAGACCTGAGAGTGACTTCAAATTCTGGCTTAGACCATTGTGATCTGTGCTGTTTGGAGTCAGTTATTCCCCTTTCTGAGCCTTAGTTTCTCTCTTTATCATTTGGGGACAAAAAAACATGCATGGCAGAGTTGTGGAGATTAAAGACACCATATATAAATAAATGTGAGGCCCCCACACTGTGTCCAAGTCATCTTAGAGGGCACTTTGTGAATGACACTGCTTATCACATCAATTCAAGTATGGCTACTTTATTGATTTTTAATTTCTTCTCATAAAATACTGACTTTTGGAGTTTTATTTTTGAGAATGGAGAGGGAGAGGAAACAGGTGAGGAACCAGGTCCTGAATTGTTACGGTAATAATACAGTTGATGAGTTCATGCACCAGAAAGTCCGGTAATGGATAGAGGCTTCTGCCACTAGCTGAGGACACGGGACACAGGCTGTGGCCTTCAGCTTCCCCCAGAGCAGAATGAGAGCTTCAATCTGTCAACTAAAAAACCACGGTCTTCATAAATTAGGATTGGTGATTTCATTTCTTATAAAGGGCTACAGCCTGCAAGGTCGCCATTCGGAGAGGCTGAGAATTGTAGCCTCTGGCAGAGCCCAGAAGGAAGGCACTTTTCAGGAGGAGGGGTTGGGGCAGGAGCTTCATGCAGAACAGATTCTTGTTTAGCTGCTAGAGAAAAAAAACTTTGTTCAGTTAGAATATAGTTTATTCTCTAAGTGTAGGGGTGCGTGACTTAACCCTTGCCTGGCATGGCCTTGGGTCTTGTGTATAGTTTGATATATTATTGCCACAAAAGAGTTTATTCTGCTAGTCTTATGATCTCTATTTTAACATTAATGCTGGTCAGTTTTGTCTAAACCACAGAAGGGATGGGGTGTAAGGAGGCGTATCTAACCTCTCCTCCTGTCATGGCCAGGAACTCCGTCTTCAAGGTTTCTCTGGGTTCCCCTTGGTCCCTAGGGCATTTGTTCAGTCAGTTGGGGAACTTAGTATTATTTTAATTCTCAAATCCAAGGATCTCTTATTAGGGACATTGATTTAGAGCAAAGGCTGTTCACTAACGTCTATTTTGCTAACTGTGGGCATTTAGCAATGTTTGGATATATTTTTGGTTGTCATAACTGGAGGGTGCTACTGGTATCTAGTGGGTAGACATCAGGGGTGCTTACAGACATACTACGATGCCTGGGACAGCCCACATAACAGAGAATTATCCAGCCCCAAATGTCAGTGCTACCTAGGTTGATTAAATGTAATAAATGATGTGTGTGTGTGTGTGTGTGTGTGTGTAAAGAAAACTTTTTACATGAATAGACATGATTTAGAAGTTTAGGGACTTATACTTGATTTAGAAAAAAACAAGAAGATAAAACTTATGCTGATATTTAAAATAAATACCTTCTAGCATGCTTTTCAGTAAAGGGTGGTATGAAATCTGGACACACATGTAAGATGTGAAAATTTTAACCAAATGCTTCATGTGCTTCAAAGATAACATCTTATTCTTTGAAAGAAGAAATAATTTCATGTTTAGTTTCAAGAGTCTTTTTCACTTTGGCCACCTGGTTTTAATCTAGTTTTATTTGTTCAACTAAACATATCATTGCTGAAAAAAGATTGAAATTCAAAATGTTTGATATAAAATATCCCTTTTTCCCTCCTTTCCTCCTTGTCTCTATATCATTGTGTAACTAGATTTGGTAATAATGAAGCTTTATCCAGATGGAGGGGTGGATATCTACTAACAGAATTATCCACAGATGCTACATAAAATCCATCTGGCTGAGAGAAACATGAAGCTGAGCTGTTTTGTAGGTGAGCCATATTTTGCCACGGATAGAAAGAAATGTCTACATCTTAAGAGTGCTTAAAGGTTTTTAAAATCCCAATTTTTGTTAAAAAATGTTTATTAAAAACATTTTCAGGAAGAAAAGAGGACTTAGGTTTAATAAATGAAAATGCCTTGCTTCCTTATTTTTTCTCCATTTTAGCATATGCCATATTTAGGACATATAGGTTACTTGAGAATGACAGCCAGGTATACAGCAATACCCCATGTAGCTGACTAGAGTGAGGCTAAGGGACAGATGGATAATTCCCTCTCTTTCTTTCTTTCTTTCTCTCCTTCTCTGTCTCTCTCTTTCTGCTTCATTCCTAAGCTTGGTTTTAGTTTTGTCATATTTAAAGGACTGGAAATCGATGTTGGCAAGAACATCTGGACTCCGCTGGACACTGGGCTGTCCTTAGAGCCACCCTTACCCCCAACTGATCCATTAAGGGTGGCCTCTTGCTGGATTCCAGAAAGCATTCAAGCCTGAGCAAGTCTTTCCAGACCTTTCCCAATTCATTTCCAACTGATCACTCAATTGGAGTCTCCCAGTGCCTACCATGTGCCAGGGATCCCTTTAGGGTTGTCCATCCCATTCTGCTGCTTCCCTCCCTGTGTAGCCTTTAGTAATTGATTCTACCTCTCCATGCTCCAATTCCTCCATCTAACACAATGTAAGTGACACAGTAAATTACTTATTACTTAACTGGCATGCTCCTGCTTACTACACAGGCTGCATCTACTGGTAATCATGGCCTTTCAGGGAGCTCCACCATGCTTATCTGTGAAGATTGTGTCCCTGGGAGATAAGTTCAGCCTTTGCTTGGTTGTCATGGGTTATTTTCACTGGCAGTGGCCTCTGAGTTCAAGCACTCAGGATACATCTCCCGAGCACAGGATCTGGTGGTCGTGACTGCTGCTGTGTATTTTACATAATCATTTTGGAATTTACTTCACAAACTCCTTGGTATTCTAAAAATAACCTATCCCTTTGCTTATTTTTATGCCCTTACCACGGCTGCCAAGTTTTTGCTTGGAGTGAAATATGAGTTAAAACTGATATACTGGAATGGTATTAATTACAGCACCTTGAATAGTAACGAAAAGCAGCATTGCTAAAATTACTAGTTAATCACATACAAATAGTGCTTGCTGTCAGCTTTTTATAGCTGAAATTGGGACCAAGTTCGGCCATGGAGCAGTGAAAAATATTCAGAGCTGTTATGTCCTCCAAGAATCAATGATGTGAGTAGGTTTATCCAAAGACTAGAAGAAAAAGGGTTATAAATGCAACTCTACAATTTGAAGTCAAATTTCTTGTTCTCTCTGGGTCGCAATGCCTTTATCTCTATTTAGAAGATCAAAAAGAGAAAATACAACCTTATAATGATACAAACAGGAATTAACTTACTGAAATATTTAAACTGTGCTGAAAGTTTTACATTATGAATAACTAACTCTGCTTTTTAAAATTCTATCACCATGCTATAACAGTAACAGTAGTGCAATTAAATATGGTTGATATGTTCCCAATGCTCTAGGCCTTTGGCCCTCATTTTTAGAGAAAGGCTCCTTCATAAAGAAAGTGAATCAAATCCCAGAAATAACCATTTCTTGGCAGAGACAAAGAAGAGACAAAAGTTGATGCTGTAATTTAATAAAAGCTAATTGAAGTGATTCCAAAATTGTGCATGGAACTTTGGAAACTTCAGTTCTTTTTTTTTTTTTTTTTGAGACACAGTCTCGTGTTGTCACCCAGGCTACAGTGCAGTGGTGCAATCTCGGCTCACTTGCCAGCTCCCTCCCAGGTTCACATCATTCTCCTGCCTCAGCCTCCCGACTAGCTGGGACTACAGGTGCCCACCACCACGCCTGGCTAATTTTTTGTATTTTTAGTAGAGACGAAGTTTCACCGTGTTAGCCAGGATGGTCTCAATCTTCTGACCTCATGGTGGCCTCCCAAAGCACTGGGATTACAGGTGTGAGCCACTCTGCCCGTCCTGGAAACTTCAGTTCTAAAATAAAAACTGTTCCCATAGTCTAAGAGATGTAAAATATAATTTCTTGGTAAAATTAATGGATAAACAGAAGTTCATGAGCAGCTACTCAAGCTTGCTTGAGTACTGTGAGCATCATTCTTTGTTCTCTCTTTAAAAAGATCCTTGCTGGTTCTGCAGGCACACTTCACATTAAACATCAACAGAAAAAGCTGAAGAGCGTTCCCTCAACTGCTAATGAAGATACATTTGGTAATTTTTGTCCTAGATAGTAGCATTGACTTTTCAAAGCAACTGAAAAATTGGCTTTAGGAAAAATCACAAAATTGCTAAACCATTCCATCCCAGGTCTAAAAACAAAGGACTTGGTCTTCCTTACACAATGCTTGGCAGTGTCCAAAGAGTGAGTGAAGTCAGTGTGTATACCAACAGAAGGTGAGCACGCACAAGGAGCTTCAGGCGTGCTGCCTTGATAATTTTGGCTCATGCTCAAGAGCAAGAAACAGTGTGTGGTTTTTGAAAGTTGAAATAGCTGCTTGACCAACATAGGTTTCATGTCTTTGGAACAGAAGAAAGACATGATCTTACTGTTTTGTTTTGTTTTTCAAGGAAGGGAAGTTTTACTCAAAGGCCTTTACCTCTCAGGATGACTGATCCATTTTCTTTTTTTTCTGACACTTCCTACCACCAGGTGAACATTTGCAATCATTAAGATATTAGAGCTTAATAACAATCTCAGGAGGTCATAAAAGAAGTTATCCCTTTGCAAACAAAATGGGTTAAAATCCCCACGGAATGGAGAGGAAACTAATATTATGTCCTCCTCAGGTCCTTCCTCTGTCCTCAAGACACAGAGGAAACCTCTTTTGACCTGGGGCTCAGGGATATCTCTGGCTTTGAGGTTGGTCCTCTTCATCAGAAGAATTTTATTAGACTTGATGTAATACTATTAGAATCGTGAGCCTCCAGTCTAGTAATCTGTCTCCTGTTGTTTCTCCGGTGTCAATGCCTTCATCTGTTATTGTCATTACACCTGGCTCTGACATGAGAAGAAGAGGTGATAAATTATAAAAATGTTTACGAAGCACCATCCCAGGATTTCAGTCCTTCAAGAACTTGGGGTCTGCGTTACTTTGATCAGCCTCTGAGAAGTCAGAGCTCTCCTGTTTGATGTACCCAGCCCTCCTGTCTGTTGGGTGCCCTGACTCCTGACTGCCGTGAGGTCATTCTACAGTCCTAACACAAATCCCTCACAGCTGGCATCCTCCTTCCCTGAGGATGGGCCCAAGACACAAGTCTATGTCAGCACTTTTGGAAGGGCAGTCCCAGTGGCACCTGTGTCAGGATCATGTGGGATGCCCATTAGAAATGCAGACAGCCTGGGTTCTCCAATAGCCTCCCTGATTCAGAATCTCTGGAAATACATTCCTAGAATCGAAATTTAAACAAGCTGTTGATCACACTGAGGTTAGTGTCCATGCCAGGGTATGAGCTACTGGGTTATATACAGACAGTGGCATCTGAGACAAAGACACATAAAACAGAAGTGTTGTCGACCAGTGACTTGTCCTGAGCAGGGATTTTGGAAGGAGTAACATGTATGTTCTCTTGAGATTATAATTATAATCAGAACAATGAAAACGGCAATCCATCATAAGAAGAACACATATGCAAATAAGGTAGGAATATTTCCAATCAAAATAATTTCTAATAGCCACCTTGAGTACTTCGTTGAAGAAAGTCCACAGAATGTTGGTGGCCATTGAAATTCAAATCTCCTTATACATTTTCTGACAAAATACTACAGTTAAACCAGAAGAGCAAATATCATTATCCATAATACACATCCATGTATAATTAGGAGATAGGAATTCTCTGTGCCTCACGTACACAGCCAGATTCAGGACATGAACTTGAGTTCATCCCTGAGGAAGCAATCCAGTGAGGGTGTGTGGAAAAGTAGGCAGGAGAGAGGAAGTCTAGGAAAGAAAGCCCACCCTGGGTGGGGAGATACCAAAAACCACTTTCAAAGAAGTAAGGGGACAGAATTCAGAACTGATTGCGAAGAAAAAAGGAAAGCAAGAGGTGAAAGCAAGGTGTTATAGAAACACAAGAGAAGCACAACAACATTAGCGACACCATGCCTCCCTGCAGCAAGAAATAAATGGACAGACACACAGACAGACAGACAGATGATAGACAGCATCTGACTATACCAACAGAAGACTGTGTGCTTGAATTACATCTAAACCCTGCATGCACGTCTGCATTCAACTGTTATCTCTGATCTGGTACCAACAACAACAACAACAACAAGCATTTAAAAATGACTGAATAAAAGAGAGAAAAAAGCTTACAAAATAAAGAAGAGAGCATAGGAGAAGTGAACAAAGTAAAAATGTTTATCAAATATATAATTGAGATTCCCCCAAAAAGAGCAGACCATGAATAGGGCAGAGAAGCACTATCTGAAAAGATCCAGGCAAACATTTTTCTAAAGCTGATGTAACACATTAATCAACAGATTCAATTTTCTGCACAAAAACACACACACAAAAAAACAAGAAAAAATAATGAGATAAACCAATGCCTCCTCCCAGTTTAAAAAAAAAAAAAGGAAAGAGGAAGAGAGAGGGAGATTGTCTCTAACTATACCAATAGAAAAAAAATCAAAACAAACATCTAGATATAACATCATCAAAAAAAAAAAAGAAAGAAAAGAAAATATAGCATATAACAAACAACCAAAGGGGCAAAAAAGAAAAAAAAAACACATTACTTTCAAAAGAGCAACAGTAAAGCTGATTTTTAACAGGGATAGTTGAAGCAAGAAATAATGGAATAACAACTTTACCTTTAAATGGATTAAAGAAGATTGTTCCTAATCTAGATTTATAGACCAAGTGATCACACCCTTCAACAACAAAGCAAAATAAATATATGTTCAGACAAGCAAAAATGAAGAGAAATAATTACCAGAAGATCCTCCCTAAAAGACATTCCTTTGTTTTTTTTTTTTTTTTTTTTCTTTTATTATTATTATTATTATACTTTAGGTTTTATGGTACATGTGCGCAATGTGCAGGTAAGTTACATATGTATACATGTGCCATGCTGGTGCGCTGCACCCACCAACTCGTCATCTAGCATTAGGTATATCTCCCAATGCTATCCCTCCCCCCTCCCCCCACCCCACAACAGTCCCCAGAGTGTGATGTTCCCCTTCCTGTGTCCATGTGTTCTCATTGTTCAATTCCCACCTATGAGTGAGAATATGCGGTGTTTGGTTTTTTGTTCTTGCGATAGTTTACTGAGAATGATGATTTCCAATTTCATCCATGTCCCTACAAAGGACGTGAACTCATCATTTTTTATGGCTGCATAGTATTCCATGGTGTATATGTGCCACATTTTCTTAATCCAGTCTATCATTGTTGGACATTTGGGTTGGTTCCAAGTCTTTGCTATTGTGAATAATGCCGCAATAAACATACGTGTGCATGTGTCTTTATAGCAGCATGATTTATAGTCCTTTGGGTATATACCCAGTAATGGGATGGCTGGGTCGAATGGAATTTTTAGTTCTAGATCCCTGAGGAATCGCCACACTGACTTCCACAAGGGTTGAACTAGTTTACAGTCCCACCAACAGTGTAAAAGTGTTCCTATTTCTCCACATCCTCTCCAGCACCTGTTGTTTCCTGACTTTTTAATGATTGCCATTCTAACTGGTGTGAGATGGTATCTCATTGTGGTTTTGATTTGCATTTCTCTGATGGCCAGTGACGGTGAGCATTTTTTCATGTGTTTTTTGGCTGCATAAATGTCTTCTTTTGAGAAGTGTCTGTTCATGTCCTTTGCCCACTTTTTGATGGGGTTGTTTGTTTTTTTCTTGTAAATTTGTTGGAGTTCATTATAGATTCTGGATATTAGCCCTTTGTCGGATGAATAGGTTGCGAAAATTTTCTCCCATTTTGTAGGTTGCCTGTTCACTCTGATGGTAGTTTCTTTTGCTGTGCAGAAGCTCTTGAGTTTAATTGGATCCCATTTGTCAATTTTGGCTTTTGTTGCCATTGCTTTTGGTGTTTTAGACATGAAGTCCTTGCCCATGCCTATGTCCTGAATGGTAATGCCTAGGTTTTCTTCTAGGGTTTTTATGGTTTTAGGTCTAACATTTAAGTCTTTAATCCATCTTGAATTGATTTTTGTATAAGGTGTAAGGAAGGGATCCAGTTTCAGCTTTCTCCATATGGCTAGCCAGTTTTCCCAGCACCATTTATTAAATAGGGAATCCTTTCCCCATTTCTTGTTTTTGTCAGGTTTGTCAAAGATCAGATACTTGTAGATATGTGGCATTATTTCTGACGGCTCTGTTCTGTTCCATTGATCTATATCTCTGTTTTGGTACCAGTACCATGCTGTTTTGGTTACTGTAGCCTTGTAGTATAGTTTGAAGTCAGGTAGTGTGATGCCTCCAGCTTTGTTCTTTTGGCTTAGGATTGACTTGGCGATGCGGGCTCTTTTTTGGTTCCATATGAACTTTAAAGTAGTTTTTTCCAATTCTGTGAAGAAAGTCATTGGTAGCTTGATGGGGATGGCATTGAATCTGTAAATTACCTTGGGAAGGATGGCCATTTTCATGATATTGATTCTTCCTACCCATGAGCATGGAATGTTCTTCCATTTGTTTGTATCCTCTTTTATTTCCTTGAGCAGTGGTTTGTAGTTCTCCTTGAAGAGGTCTTTCACATCCCTTGTAAGTTGGATTCCTAGGTATTTTATTCTCTTTGAAGCAATTGTGAATGGGAGTTCACTCATGATTTGGCTCTCTGTTTGTCTGTTATTGATGTATAAGAATGCTTGTGATTTTTGTACATTGATTTTGTATCCTGAGACTTTGCTGAAGTTGCTTATCAGCTTAAGGAGATTTTGGGCTGAGACAATGGGGTTTTCTAGATATACTATCAAAGACATTCCTTTGAGTTGAGGTCTCACTCTGTTGCCCAGGCTGGAGTGCAGTGGTGCAACATGGCTCACTGCAGCCTCGACCTCAAAATCCTGGGCTCAACTGATCCTCCCACTTCAGCCTCTTCAGTAGCTGGGACTACAGGCTAAAAAAAATTCTAAAGGAAATTCTTCATAGAGAAGAATGCTGATCACAGATGGAAGCCTGGAAGTACAGAAAGAAATGCAGAAGAATGGAAAGGGTGAATTACATGAGTAAATAATGTGAAAGGAAAATAAATCTTGGGACCCCAAAATAACTAAGCTGAAAGGAATATTCAAGCTGGGAACTGATTTTGATTAAGTGCTAGGAAGTCAGCGTCTAAATTAAATGAGTGGAGATCACCATGAAGTTCTTCCTGAGGGAGAAAATAATGTTAATAAACACAGAACACCCCAGCACTCATAAGGAAACGTGAGCTTAGCAACTTTGGTGGAAATATGACCTCAGAGAGTGGTAGAGCAGTGTCCAGGCCTGATTATAAAAACAAGGGGTTGATTCAAGAACCAGAAATATAAAGTGCAAACATTCAAAGCGAATGTGGAAACTTGGACAGAGAACAAAACCTTAAGATGGAGAAAGGAACTATAGTTTTTGATCTCACAGGGAACAATTTCATCTGAGTGACACCTTCTCATTGGCCTAAAGGAAATCTGGAAGGGTTTATTTGGTTTTTAGAATCCAAAACCCTGGCTCACAAAAACTATACACTTTTGTGCACATTTCTTCACCTGTCTGGGTCTCCATGAGATGTGCATGAGACAATGTGAAGTTTAATTAATTTTCACATTGTCTTATGCACATCTACATGGCACGTAACCTTGGGAATGCTCTCAGTAATTAGACACCAGTATTATTAGATATGGCATAAGACCGGAGAGAATGAGCACATTATCATCTGGCTTTCTGTGCCCAGAGTTTTGTGTGGTTTCCCTCAGCAGGAGCCACTGACTTGTAAATTGTCATTTCTGTGGATGGAGGTGGGAATATGTGTCCCAGTTGGAAAAATCAGGGCACAGAGTTGATATGGCACCTCCCCAGGGTTTCTAACGCTCCTTCTCTCCAAAGGTGACAGACTGTGTGGCACAGAGGACAGAGAACAGAATGTGGATGACACTTGGCCCCTTCTGGATATGCACTGCACATGCAGCCTGTGATGAGGATACACTCATTCCCGCTCTGTTATCCCAGCCTCCTGACCCACTCAGAGTCACCCTTTCCATACGGAAGGAGTTTTCTAGTAATTAACCATATTAACTACTTCATCCCGCATTAACATATCTTTCTCCCCGCAAACTCCCAAACAGCTGGATAGTCTAGTAATCAACTCCTTTCCTTGTGGCGCCTCCAGATTTTCTGTATAATAGAGGCTTGTCTTGGTGGAAGGGTAAGAGAGAGGATAAAAGACCTTGTGAAGCTGTGAGCATAATGTTTTTACCTAGATTTTGTGCTTATCATGATCGCCTGCGAACATCGAGGGGACTGTGTGGGCTAAAGTCCTCTTCTGCTTCTCTCTGTTCTTATTGCCCTTAGTTTTGGTGTAGAGTATGGGACAAGCACATGACAGGGAAGACCAAGTCCAATCAGCCTTTTTCCAGAACACAACCCCTTTGGAGAGTTATTTGCTACATCCTGGTACTGTTTTTCTTCAGGCAAACCACGCTTGATCTTATGCAAATGGCTTCCCATTAAGACCGGTAAAAATGGGCTCAGCTCCCCCTAGGTTCCAAGAGATGAGCACCATGGCTCATCTCTTAGGGCTGGAAAACAGAGCAGACAGGGCATGAATGGGGAATGGGCGCCTGCAAACATTTGGCAGCAGTGCTCGGCTCTTCTATTTTAAGTAGCGCAGTCCTAAGCCATGGAGGAAACTTCTCACATAAACACTGCCTTGTTAATTCCTCCCCAAATCCCCAGGAGGAGTGTAGGTGACAAATATTGTTACCCCACGATTCCAGATGGCAGACATGATGTCAGTCACTTGGCATCTTTTGTATCTCAAAGTCACAATGCTTTTTGGGGATATAGCTGGGGACAGCACACGGGACCCTGCCTCGTTTGTGCAAAGACAGCCCATGCTTCCTATTGTGGCATGCAGGGCTGTCTCCTGACTCCCTGGCCATGTGCCATTTTGACCTTTTGGAATACAGATGAGAAGCTCCTAGGGTTGAGTACCAGACTTTCCTTTTTGAATCAGGTACAAAGTAAGAGGCAGCCCCTCCCTGCCAACACAAACCATAGTCTTAGTCACAGAGACTGATTTTTTAAAGATGCTTTGAGGAGACTCTGTAGAAAATTGAGAGCTCACAGGAAAAACCGTCAACAAATAGCCACCAAAAATTCTTCCAATATTTGTCTATGGGGAGAATGGCTACCCACCTTTCAGAATGGCTCCTGCCCCTGGAAAAGTGATGAAAATATTTATGTTTCTTTTCTTGGCAGGCACTTCTATCACTGGGCATCTGCTGGAGAGGTTTTCTTCCCCTGTTAGTTTATCCTTGGGAGCAATAAATGTAATGAGATTATGTTAATATCTTTATTGGATGAGGAAATCTTTCTTAAAAGACAGAAACTAAACATCTAATGAACTCTTAGAAGGAGGAAGAAATCTTTCCCTATGTGTTCTCCATATTATAATTTATTTCTCCTATTTTACAAATAATTATAGCAGATTACGAGTAATTTACTGTAAGATCATTCCTGGCAAAAAGGAAAGCAGGGTGCAGAGATGGTGAGATTATAATTAATTGACTCTATGAGATAAGAAGATAATCAGTCAAATTCCTACCCACAGCTGTTTATACCCACAGGTCCTCCAATTTAAGACTGGGCAAGGTTACCACACAAATGTTGATAATGACTTGCAGGCCTTTGGCTGAGACCTGGGCAGTCAGTGGAGACATGGGGCCAATGAAGTGAGAACATCTTTTCTATCTTGATAACAGAGCGTGCCAACTGCAGTGGGTGGGAGCACAGACAGGAGTAGTCCTGCAGCTGACCCTCTGCCATGCCCAGGCAATTGCGATTGTAAGTCCTATGCAGAAGTGCAGTCGCTCTGAGGGACAGGCCAGATGGGCACCTGCGGTGAGAAGGAATAAGAGGGTACTCCTCACTGAACATCCCAAAGATGCTATACCTAAATGGAGGTGTGGAGAGGACAGAGGTTGACCAGCAAAGGAAGAGAAGGCTTCTTTCCTGCTAATGGAGCTGAGAATGATGTTGAAGATTTTGGGGGAAGAAGAAGGCAAAGGGCATCATTGTGCATGACATCTGTCCTGACCCAATCCAGGTGGTGTGATCGTGCGAGGGTTGTGAGCAAGAGTTCCAAACAGGTGCAAGGGATTTGCAAATGCTCCCTTTGTATTGAGGATTCCTTCTGCCAGGGGCAGGAGGTGAACCCAAAGATCATTGTAAACTGAAGGGTCAGGATGCCTGTGGCAGGGCTGCCTGCCCCGCAGTACCAGAAGACCTCGCTGGGTAGACTTTGAACTTGATAGGTAGGCTATAGTGAAGAATTTCAAAGAATGGTATAGGGTGGTCTAGGGAAAGTTGGTATGAATAAGAATAAAGACTTCAGGTGAGCTAAAAGGTTGTTGTAACAACGCAGGCAAGTAAGGGATGACTTTGCCAGAACTAAATTGACAGGAGAGATGGCCAGAAAGTGACTCACAAAGCCATCGATACCTGCCTTCCTGGCAGAGCTGGAAGGTTCCATCTTCTGGTGCCAAAGCTTTTCTCTAAGGAAGGCCTCAGGGCAGCTCTTTGAAACTCATTTCATTGAGTCATTTTGATTAGGGACATTTCCCTGTGGAATAAATAGATTTGTCCTAGGATGTAAATCTTGCTTCTTGTTTTCTATCTTGTATTGACTGTGGATGGGTTTATCTGGTAGCCCAGGAGAAGGTGTTTTTCCACATGGAGCCAAATAACAGCCTGTATATGGAACAATTAATTTTGTGCTTTGACCAAATATACTGTCTGATATCATTGCAGTCACCCAGCAAATTTCTGGGGCCCTACAAGTAAAGCAAGCATGTGAGGACATTCAGCAGTTGCAAGCTTCTTGACAAAGTTGAAATCATCTTTCACTTGGTACCCATGTGCTCCTCTTTCCGAGCTGCCCACCACAAAGAACCACCAAGCTGGCTGTCAGCTCAGTTGCCTGAACAGTATCCAAACCATCAGAACGACCTCCACCCTCCCTTCGTCTTCCCAGCATCTCATGAGAAACCAAATCTCCGTCTGTCAATTGCACTGTTTTCTCAAGGTTTTACAGGGAATCAGACCAATAGGATCTATTATAAGGAATTGGCTCACATGATTATGGAGGTTGACAAGTTCAAAGTGTGCAGAATTGATGTCTCAGTTTGAATCCTAAATCTGGTAGACAGGAAGATTTCTCTCCTGCTTGGGAAAGGATCAAACTTTTATTCTATTCAGACCTTAGACTAATTGGATAAGCGCCACCCATATTATAGAGGATGATCCTCCTGACTCTATTAATTTAAGTGCTAATCTTATCCAAAAACACCCTTGCAGAAACACCCAGGACAAAGTTTGACTGAATATCTGGGGATCCATGGCTCAGTCAAGTTGAACGTAAAATTAACCATTGCACGAACCTTCTTCACGTGTCTCCAATTCATCCATCTCTCCTGTCAATTTAGTTCTGGCAAAGTCATCCCTTACTTGCCTGCATTGTTACAACAAACTCTTAGCTCACCTGAAGTCTTTATTCTTATTCATACCAAATTTCCCTAGACCACCCTATACCATTCTTTGAAATTCTTCACTATAGCCTACCTATCAATTTCAAATTTCTTAACATACTCTACAAATGCTCTAAGAATGGACTGACCATGCCTCTTCTTCCTCCACTCATTCACCCAGCCTAATCCTTCTACTGAACTCATGCTCACCACCTTCTCTGCATCCTCTGGTGTTCTCTCTTATCCATGCTTTTGAGTAAGGGTATTGTTCTATTTGACGTACACTTTCCTTTCTTTGTTCCCTGGCCAATATCTATTCATCCTCCAGGATTGAGCCAAGGATTATTCTTTTCTGATGAGCTTTTCTTGACCTCTCCCCAACCAGTCAGCTCTCGGTGTCCCATTTATGGACTCGATAGACTCTCTTGTGCCTCTCTGCAACTGCATACTTAGCTTTTGGCCAAGCTCAGTCTCTGTGCCACATTAGACTCTGCATGGCTCAAGGCAGGAATTACATGGCCCAGGACTCCTGCTGGTCTCTGCCACAGCCCTTGGGCATGTGGGACACACATTGCATCTGAAATTAAAAGTTAGACAAAATGATGACAGAAGGTACTCAGGATCTGAAATCAGAATGCGTGGGTCTAAGGCCCAGTGCTGCTGGCAGACTGGTGAGGTGACCTTGCTCAAACAATTTCATGTTCCTGAGCCTCTGTTTCTCCTTCTGCTGGGTGGAGATGAGCTTCCCTCTCTGAAGACCCTTATGTGTGGATGGAAGAGTTTAGTGGGTCAGAAACCCCATCTGAACAATAAAGAGCAAGGAAATGCCTAGTAACAGCCACTTTTCCGCCTCGCTGATGAGGCGCAGCAGGCATGGTGGTCAAGGGCATGGGTTCTGGAGTCACCCTTCTGGGGCTCACATGCTGGCTTGACCACTACCTGTGTGTGACCCCGGGCAGGCTAATTCCTCTATGCCTCAGGCCTCAAGTCTATGACATGGTTGTGAGTGCTAATAACCACAGGCTCACTGCAGACGCTTGCTGTGAAGTTCAGTAACATGGGAGGGTACTCAGAACAGTGCCTGGCACGGAGTAAGCTGTGGTGATATTGGCTGTTGTTGTTGCTGTTACTATTATCACCTGGGTATTAAGAGCACACACTGTGGTTCCTGGTGCTGCCATTTCCTTCCTCATGACGTGGGTGGAGTTAAACTCCCTGGGCTTCCTCATCTGTAAAGGGTGTAATGATGCTGTAGTCTGAGGTCACATGCCTGGAGATGCCCTACTTTCCCACCCAGGCCCTCTGAGCTGAGTGGTGGCCAGGCAGTGGCTCACTAGGGCTATTGCTCTTTCAAAGCCCCCAGAGCATGAGTAGCCTCTCCTTCAAGTCCAGGGCTCCTGGCCTGAGAGATCCGTGCAGCAGGGTGGGGCACGGTAGGTGCTGATGATTTGCAGGGCTCAAAACTCAGGCCAGGCATGGAGCAGCCTCAGCAGAAAAAGCCTGAGGTTGCAGTACCCAGGGCTCTCCCAGCACACGGAAGCCTCACGCTTCCTTGTTCTGCCATCACTCATTATCTTGGGTGCAAAGGGCTCTAGAGTGCCTCCTTGACTTTGTCTGGGCAGAGTCAATGACACCACGCACAGCCTGACCACCATCATGGCTTCCCTCCATGCTGTGTGTGTGATATCTCATTACAGCCACTCTGCCCCAAGTCCCGCTGATGGGACTTTTGGGAGTGGAAAATGCAGAGGTCAGCTTTGTCTTAGACCTTTATTTCCATTTAATTACACTCCTGCTATCTCCATGTCTACACTCAATCTTGTTCGTAAATGAGTGTTTTCTCCCGTTTTTGTCTCTCATCTCAAGATCTAGCTGACTTAAGCAGTTTAGTCCTAGTTTATTAACTTCTTTCATTTCTACTCATTAACTCAATATTGTTTCTCTCTTTTTTCATCATAGATTGCTCCGCCTCCTATCATTAATGCTTCCCACCTCACAATGGGTCACACGCGTAGGGAGGTATCAATAAACCATGATTAGTATTATTATTCACACAGAAAGCAATTACGGCAGACCAGAAAGTTCTAGAAAAAGCTAGAATGGTTCCCAGCAAACAACAGTTCGTGAAAAGGTATCTTGCACCCTGTTGGGCTCAATACCAAGTAGCAGGAAGATAATACATGGCGTTCAGAGGTCTTGGCCTCAGGGTTTCAGCTCCATGCCCTGCTGATTACATAGATGACTTTGGGAAAGTTACATGGACTGTGTTAGGCTCCATCTCTCCATCTGTAAAACGGGAATGTTAAACCCAACACTGAATGTGGCACAAGGATGCATTCAGTACCCGGGCCATTGCCAAGCCAGAGGAGGGCTCCATGAAAATCCGTGGTGCCCCAGCTGTGACTGGCAGCCTCTCCTGCTGAATTTGGCCAGAGGTCCTAATAGTCACCTCCCTTGGCATCTCCTGGTTCAGCAGAGATGAAGAGCTTTATTTCTGTTGGACAATGAACTCTGGGAAACAGAAGCGCTTCACTGTGGCTCCTTTGCCAGCCCTAGAGTATGGCTCATGTTGTTGGCTGCTGGAGAGAAAAAGGGCCAAATGAAAGGAGCTGTTCACATCACATTCCTTCTCTCAGACAGGGCTCCAGAGTGCCTGGCAGCCTCTAATCTCTAGGGGCAGAGCTTTCCTGAGGCATCATGAAGAAGCCACCACAATGAGGATAAGGACTTGGGCGCTGCAGGCAAGAGTTGTCAGGCACCAACTCTGCTGTGGCCAGTGGCAATTGCAGACCTCGACTTTTCAGATGCTTGTTTATGTGCTGTTCATTTGTTTACCAAATCAATAACAAAAGGCATATTTTGAATAATAGGGGGTGCTGACTCAAGATTCTAAGAACCTCTCCTGTAAGAGTAATCAAGTTCTGCTACAAAGTTCTATGGACAATACTTATAGGTTCTAGTTGTATTTAGAATGACAGCTGTGACTCTTAAAAATACTGTAACATATAAATTTACTCCATTTGGTAGAAATTTAGAAATTGGCACATTGTATTGTAAGCATATTAAACTGGAGAGTCACAGCTGGTCAACTCTAACTCTATACTGTTCACTTTTAAGAAATGTTATGCACTTACTTGTGCGTTTGCCTGTTTATTTTGTGTGTGCTGTCGGGCATGTGATAGATGTCAGGCTCTGTACCAAGCCTGAAAATACAACCTTGAATAAGGAATGGGTGCTGCCCTCAGGTATATAAATGCCTAGGGCGAGAGTGATGCAAAGAAACACAGATACATTCCTGGCATGCAATAGAAGGTCACATGGTAGTTGTGGTATACAGAGGAGGAACTGTTCTCAATGCTGAGAATGTTCTGTATTTGCTACTGACAGACAAGGGGGAGAAACAGAATTAGGCTCATTCCACATGGTAAGCAATATTTACTTAAAATTGTACATGTTTTTATGTATACTATAGGTGAATTACATTTCTAATGTCAAATGCTGCTGTTTAGGTTTTGGATTTTGAGTGTTTAATTTTTAAAATTAGTTTTAAAACCACAATAAAATATGATGTAAAAAACATCACAGACATCAACCAGATAAAATGGGGAAGTCCCTTCTGTATTCCTCTAATATTCCTGATGGCCATTTTCCAAGGTAACCACTTCTTAAAAGTCTGGTGTGTTTGCTCATATATAGATGTTTTAAGTAAATATGTGTACATGTACAAACCCCCCCACACACAAGCCTCCTTTATAAATGGTATCATACCATGCAGTTGGTTTAAGCTGACCTTGAACGCAGGCTGTGTATTCTCCTTATGTTTACATCCAGACATTCCATTCTCTTATCTAACTGGCCACTACTTTGTGAAACTGGGAAGCTTCTATAATGTGAGCCTTTTATTTTTTTAGATTGAATTCACAGAACACAAAATTAGCCATTTTAAAGTGAACAATTCAGTGGTATTTAGTACATTCACAATATTGCATCACCCACCCCTCTGCCTAGTTTCAACACATTTTCATCCCCTATCAATATAACAAAAAAGATATTAGAAAGAAATATCTCCAAATATGTGGAATTTATCTGGGAATGAGAAAAGAGTTTCATAATCCAGGATATACATAGTGGCAAGTGACAAGTGCTAGTGACAGAAAGGGAAAGGGGAGATTTTTTCTTTTTAATTTATTTTTTGAGACAGAATCTCACTCTGTCGCCCAGGCTGGAGTGCAGTGGTGCCATCTCGGCTCACTGCAAGCTCCACCTCCCGGGTTCACACCATTCTCCTGCCTCAGCCTCCTGAGTAGCTGGGACTACAGGCACCCGCTACCACGCCCGGCTAATCTTTTGTATTTTTAGTAGAGATGGGGTTTCACCGTGTTAGCCAGGATGGTCTCGATCTCCTGACCTCGTGATCGACCCACCTTGGCCTCCCAAAGTGCTGGGACTACAGGTGCCCGCCACCACGCCTGGCTAATTTTTTCTATTTCTTTAGCAGAGACGGGGTTTCATTGTGTTAGCCAGGATGGTCTCGATCTCCTGACCTCGTGATCCAGAAAGGGGAGCTTTTCTTGGCAAAAAGGAAAAGTTCTGCCAAGCTGCTTAGAAACACAGTTCATTCTGGAGGCCCAAAGCCAGAGTCACTTTTGGTTCATGGGTGGAGGTGCCCTTCCTGGGCACGTGTTCTTTGGAGAGCATCTTATCTGAATGACTGCAGTCCTCAAGAATGTCTAGTGATAATATGTCTATAAGTGTGAAATGTGCAAGCCATACACTGCAGGAGACATGTAAAGGATGCAAGAGGCTTTCTTGTGGTGTATTAGAACGTGCTTGGAAACTGTTCTGATCCCAGACACGCAAGCGTGAGCTCCTCCGTCCTGCCTTCCTGGCCTGATTTTGCCTGGATGTGAGAAAAGTGATTTCATCGTAGTAACTTTCACACTCCCCCGATAGAAAGTCTCACACTCATTAAATAGTTACTTCCCATTCCCTGTAGCTATAGCCTCCACCAGTCTGTTTTCATTCTCTAAGGATTAGCCTCCTCTGGATATTTCTTTCATACAAATAGAATCACACTATACGTGACCTTTTGTGTCTGGCTTCTTTCACTCAGCATAATGTTTACAGGGGTCCACAACCCTGGGCCGCCAAGGATACCAGTCTGAGGCCTTTTAGAAACCCAGCCACACAGCAGGAGGTGGGCTGTGGTGAGCCAGCATTACAGCCTGAGCTCCGCCCTCCCATCAGATCAGCCGCAGCCTTAGGTTCTCCTGGAAGCGCAACCCCCATTTGTGAACTGTGCATGTGAGGGGATCTAGGTTGTGTGTTCCTTTTGAGAATCTAACTAATGCCTGATGATCTGAGGTAGAACAGTTTCTTCCCTATAGCACACCTCACACCCCAGCCCATGGAAACGTTGTCTTCCACGAAACCAGTCCCAGGTGCCAAAAAAGTTGGAGAGTGCTGATGTTTTTGAGGTCATTACTGTTGCAGCATGTATCAGTACTTCATTCGTCTTAAGACCGGATACCGGTCTGTTGTATGTGTATTTTGCGTGTTTTCTGGAGCTGCCAGAAACTGGTGTCTTAGACAACAGAAATCTATTGACTCATGGTTCTGGAGACCAGAAGCCCCATATCAAGGTGCCAGCAGGGTGGGTTTCTTCTGAGGATTCCGTCCCAAGCCTCCCTACAGCTTCGGGGTCTGCTGGAAGCGGCCTGTGGCAGCACAAGGTGGATCTCCACATGACGCTCTTCCTGTGTGTGCGTCTGTCTCCAGGTTTCTCTTGTTGTAAGATCGCCAGTCATATTGCATTAGAAGCTCATGCTCCTCTGGCATGATCTCATTTAACTAATGACATCTGCAAATACCCTATTTCCACATAAGGTCACATGCTAAGGTACTGGGGAGTAGGACTTCAACATAGGAGTGTCTTCGAGGGAGGCAAAATGTATTATGACATAAAGGATATACCACTTTGTGTTGATCCATTCATCAGCTGATGCACATTTAGGTTATTTTCACCTTTGGGCTATGGTGCATCATGTTGCTATGAACATTTGGGTACCAGTATTTGTTTGAGTACTTGTTTTCAAGTCTTTACGGGTATATACCTACGGGTGGGATTACTGGACCACTTGCCAACTCTATGTGCACTGTGTTACCATCCTACCAGAAACGTCTGAGGGTTCCAATTTCTCCCCTTCTTTTTTTTTTTTCTTTTATTCTTCTTTTGAGACAGAGTCTCACTCTGTCACCCAGGCTGGAGTGCAGTAGTGCAATCTCAGCTCGCTGAAACCTCCGCCTCCCGGGTTCAAGCGATTCTCCTGCCTCAGTCTCCCCAGTAGCTGGGATTACAGGCGCCTGCTACTGCATCCAGCTAATTTTTGTATTTTTAGTAGAGATGGGGTTTTCCATGTTGGCCAGGCTGGTCTCGAATTCCTGACCTCAGGGTATCCACCTGCCTTGGCCTTCCAAAGTGCTGGGATTACAGGCGTGAGCCACCATGCCTGGCCAAGTTCTCTCCATCTTTGCTAACACATATTATCATTCATTGTTTTAAAAATATTCTAGTGAGTGTGAAGTAGTATCTCATTATGATGTTTGTATCATAGTGGATTTTAACCAGCAGATTCCTGAAGAGCATTCAGGTTGTCTCCATACTTTGGCTGTTAGCACATTAGTGTAATGAAATCTTGGTACATATGATATTTGGGATGATTTGTGAGCATTGTTTTAGGATAGAATCCTGGATGTGGAATTGCTGGAGGATGTGTATTTGTATCTAAAAATTTGATAAATATTCCCAAATTGACAAACAATTTTAATAATTTATATTTCATAAAGTATTTAACAATGCATTTTCAGTCTTTTGACAGTTCAGGCTTTCAATTCATTAAAATTCTTGCCAATAATATTATAATATTTGTAAATTCCCTTTCTCCCTGCCCTTGCCTCTGCCTCTGTCCTTCTCTCTGCAAATGTGGCACAGTTCAAGCACAAGGTATCTGGAAGTTCATCATATACCCTTAATATATTAATACTTCCATTTATAAAATATCATCAGTGAAGACAGATAGTTTGACTTCTTTTTCTCCTGTTTGGATGACTTTAATTTTTTCTGTTGGTTGATTGCTCTGCCTAGGACTTCCAGTGCTACACTGATAGGAGGTGGCAAGAGTGGGCATCCTTTTATTGTTCCAGTTCTCAAGGGCAATGGTTCTAGCTTTCGCCTATTCAGTATGATATTGGCTGTGGGTTTTTGAGAGATGGCTCTTATTGTTTTGAGGTATATTCCTTTGATGCCTAGTTTGTTGAGGGTTTTTCTCATGAAGGAATATTGGATTTTTCTGGATCTATCAAGACGATCATGTGTTTTTTGCTTTTAATTCTGTTTATGTGGTGAATCACATTTATTACTTTGCATATGTCAAACCAGCTTTTCCCCCATAAATAAAGCCTACTTGATCATAGTGTATTAACTTGTTGACATACTGCTGGATTTGGTTTGTTAGTCTTTTGTTGAGGATTTTTGCATCTATGTTTATCAGGAATATTGGCCTGAACTTTTCTTTTTTTGTTGTGTCTCTGCCAGACTTTGGTATCAGGCTGATGCTGGCTTCATAGAATGATTTAGGGAGGAACCTCTCCTCCTCGAGTTTTTGGAATAGTTTCAGTACATTGGTAGAATTCAGCTGTGAATTCATCTGGTTCAGGGCTTTTCTTATTTGGTAGGGTTTTTAAAATTATTATTACTAATTCCATTTCAGGATTTGTTATTGGTTTGTTTAGATTTTCATGTTCTCAAAAGGAGACTTACAAGTGGCCAAGAAACGTATGAAAAATGCTCGTCACCACTAATCATCAGGGAAATGCAAATCAAAACTACAATGATAGCATCTAGCACCAGTCAGAATGGCTATTATTGAAAAGCCAAATAATAACAGATGCTGGTGAGGCTGCAGGAAAAAGGGAATGCTTATACACTGTTAGTGGGAGTGGAAATCAATTCAGCTACTGTGGAAAGCAGTTTGAAGATTTCTCAAAGAGTTCTAAAAACAGAACTACCATTCAATGCAGCAATCCTGTTACTGGGTGTATGCCCTCCCCCTCAGATAAATCATTCTACCAAAAAGACACATCCCATTACTGGGTATATGCCCTCCCTCTCAGATAAATCTTTCTACCAAAAAGACGCATGCACTTGTATGTTCATCACAATAGCAAAGACATGGAATCAACCTAGGTGCCTATGAATGGTGGATTGGATAAAGAAAATTGGTACATATACACCGTGGAATACTATGCAACCATAAAAAAATGAAAACATGTCCCTTGCAGCAACATGGGTGTAGCTGGAAGACAGAATCCTAAGTGAATTAATGCAGGAACAGAAAACCAAATACCACACCTTGTCACTTATATGTGGGAGCTGAACATTGAGTGCTCATGGATATAATGGTGGAAAAAAGAGACCCTGGAAACTGCTAGAGGCGGGAGAGATGGAAGGGGTTGTGGGTTGAACTACCTATTGGGTACCGTGTTCACCACCTGGGTGATAGGATCCATACCCCAAACCTCAGCATCATGCAATGTACTCCTGTAACAAACCTGCATATGTACCTCTTACCTCTAAAAGGTTGAAATTATCTAAAAAGCTTCTGATGTCAAAATAACTATTTAATTAAAATAGAACCCCAAATGCTAATTTGTTTGTAAAAATTTGTTTTGATTTGATTGTTTCTGATATTATTTTTACTGAACATCCTTTTATGTTTCATCTTCCTGTTTTATTTTCTCCTCTGTGATGACCTATTTTTATTTCTATTTTGGGGGGATTATCCTGCTTTCTTTCTATAGACCTGGGTGAAGTATTGATATATTCGTGATCCTGACCTTTGCTTTTTTCATCAGATATAGTACTTTTTTCTCTAAGTTTTTCTCAAACACATCAAACTCATTCTAGTCTTGTGTTTTGCATTGCTATTCCATCTGCCTAGAAGCTATAGACTGATGGATTTCTGTTTTATCCAAAGGGCTATAATTTGTAACTAGTAGTATTTATTTTGATGAATTGTCCCAGGGTTGGCCAGCAAGACCCCCTTTTATTTGGCTGCTGTGTCCTTTGGAGGGTTTCTGTCCTTGTGGAGGAACCAATAGATCATCAGAAGATACTGTGAGGTGGAAACACCTATGAGGCATCAGTCTAGGAGCCAAAGCCCTTTCCTGTCCACACACCCTCATTCCTAGTACCCAGAACAGTGCCTGGCTCTTAATATGTGCTTTGAAGGGATGATGACTAAATGAGTGAATGAATGTGTAGACACCCTGCCTAAAAGATTATTCTCTCTTTTCCCATCTACTTATCTTTCCTGAGTGCCCCACAGGTCTCCCACATAGCTGGGCCCTTTGCTGCAGGGCCCCCGTGTTTCTGGAACATGCCTCTGTTGTAACATAGTATTGCAATCTAGGCATCTTATTTTTTCTATATGATGAATATAAAACAAATTCCTGTGTCTTATTTATGTTTGCATTGCCAGTAAATGTTATATAGAACCTGGTATTACAGCTTCTAAAAGTATTTATTTTAGTTAGAAGACTCAAGGGACAGCAAGGATAGAATAAAAATAAATCATGCTGCCATGCTCTTCTTAGTGGATTCTGATGGCATCTAAGATCATGGCCATCTGATCAGCCTACGTGGGTTTCTGACAACACTGGCTCAGAAGAGGGCTAACATATTTCATCCTCCCCTGATAACTTGTAAAAAGGCCATTTGCAGGAGGACCTGAGGAGCCCCCGAGTGGGAGCTCTTCCCAAGAGAAAAGAGAGTTAATCTAACGCTTCCAGATTAATCTAATTGGCTCAACCCAATGCCAGGGCACTATAGTCACAGAGTTTAGATCATTTTGAGAACTCTGGTGTTGAGGTAAGAGACTGGTAAGACTAATTTCCTGGTCCCTATGGGATTAAGTGAAAAAACCAGCAGAAATAAGCAGGTAGCAATGAAAGCTATCCCTAGTTGCCCTCATTGTTCATTAGCATAGGACACTCATATCAGCACCATGACAGTTTACAGGTGCCATGGCAATGACCAGGAAGTTACTGTTCTTTTCCTAGCTAATTCTAAATAACCCACCCCTCAATTTGCAATAACCCCACCCTTAAATTGCATGTAGTTGAGAATGGGTATAAGTGGGTATAAATACAGTTGCCAAGAGCCCATACACTGCTGACTGTGGGAATAGTGGGTATGTGTTAGCCCCGCTGTGTAAGGAGCAGTGCCATTCAATAAGATTGCTGTCTAATGTCACCGGCTCGCCCTTGAATTCCTTTCCCGGGTGAAGCCAAGAACCTTCCTGGGCTATGCCCCAGTGTGGGGGCTTACCTGTCCTGCATCAGCATCTGTCACCTGATTTTTTCTTCTGATGCAGCTAAAACGAGTTCGCTTTGTTTGAACCCTGTGGAGGACATGGCTGACGGTGAAAGTAAAAATAAAATCATCCGACTGCATTATCAGGTACCTCTACTTTGAAGCAGAAAGTCTGGTATTTTAGACTCGTGCCAATGAAATGAAAATGAGGAAAAACCAAACCAAACCAAACCCTAGAGAGTCATGTTCCTTCTTATTGTAACTAACTTTTTGTTTCACCATAATTCTTGATTGAACTTGAATAATACTTTAACAACAGCAGTTTGGAATATTTGGCTTTTAATATCTTGCTGTATTTAGTGATCTCAAAATAAATGTTTGCAAAGGAGTCCCGCTGTCATTTCATAAACCGATGACTCCTTTATTAGAAAGGGTAATTTTACCCTTGTGTTTCATTTTGGATATTCAGGTGCTAATATTGTGTATTCTGTTTGACAGTGTAAAATGCTCTGCTGTTCCACCAGTGAAAAGGGCAGCTCTACAAAAAAAAAAAAAAAATCTTTTCTCTTTATTGCTTGTCTTGATATTGCTAGCTAACTGAGGAGAATGCTAAAATAAACAATTTCCCTCCCATTCCCTGCAGAAGACATCCTGTAGCTTTGACCTGGAAGCTTCAAGAACGTCAGAGGAAAAGATAGGAGCAGAAGAGCTCTGTGCAGGTGACCAGAAGAAAAAGACTGAAGCTCAACATGAGGCTAAGGAAGAAAACAAAAACAAAAGCAAAACCCTGAGCAGGCATGGAGTGGCTTAGTCTTGCTGTCCTATCTGAGTTCTGAACACATGTAATATCCCGTCACCAATTCCAGAAATACTTGAGGGATCTGAGAACCTGCCAGTGCCTCTGATTCACAGTGTTGCTGGGAAGGCAGCCTCTCTCAAACCCGGGGAAGCCTGGCACGTTATCAGCTAGATTATTTCATAGAAATGCTATGATTTTAGTAGTTGTGAATGTAATTTCTCTGTTTCATTTGTAACTGGTTATTACTGGTAAAAGCAAAAATGCAACTGATTTTTATATGTTTATATTTTGTATAGCCATCTTGCTCAACTATCATTTCCCAGCCTTCTTGGCAAGAAAAACCATTGTGCTTGACAGGTAAAGCTTTTTTGGTAGTATTATTGTAGCTATGCCTTTCTATTCTTTGGTAGTATTATTGTAGCAATGCCTTTCTATTCTCTTAGTCGTTACCCTTAATTTTATATACCAGCCTAACAATAACTAGATATTGATTATTTCTGCCCTGGTTGTGGTCTTATCCAATAAACTGTACATGGGCTGTGGCTGGCAACATTCTATTGTGGGTAGTTCTGCAGAGAAACCAATTCTGTGATTTAGCAGGGCTGGGAGACTCTCTCTAAAGTGATACCATGGAGCCGGGGAGGTGGGGTTTCCCCCATCCGTCCTGGGACAGAAAGGCACAGCTGAGGGCCTTTGGTTGCTTGGTGACCATCCTCATTATGGATGCAGGAGAGGCAGAAGAAACCATATAGGGAGCTGAGATTTCATTTATTTCAGCTACTGACAGGGACCGAGGGTCATGCTGGCAGAGGCAGGGCTGATATGCAGAGAGTGCAGGACATGAGAATATGCACAGGGCAATGGGGTGCAGGTGCCAGGGATTCAGTGACTGGGTGGGTGCAGGGAAAGGATGGGTGCAGGGGTACAGGACTGTATGGACCACTTCAGGCTTGGCCCTGGGCTCTCCAGCACCCATACACAGAGCACGTGTACCTCAAAGACAGGGAATCAATTAGTGTTAATTATCTTCTTTGCACTAGGCATTGCTTTTATTAAAATCTTGTAAATCAATAACATAAACACAAAAGGAGTGCACATGATCCTTACCCCTATTCCCACAGCAGTTGTTTATATTTTAAATCTAATAGAACCTTAAAAATATGTATTTAAAAAGGTGAATTTCTTTGCATAGCTCTTACGAGAAAACAGAGTGGTTTCTACAATTTCTTGAGAAAATCGTTGGGCTTTTGTCCTTTAACCTGTTAATGTTGAGAATAATATTTATAGACTTTCTAATATTAAATCCTATTTCTATTCCTGCAATAAGTGCAATGTAGACACTGGGATTATCATTTTTTATATACACTGTTGGATTCAGTTTGCCAATATTTTATTTAAAGGATATTGAAACAGTGTTCAGGAGTGAGTCTGACCTGTAATATTTTTTTTCCTTTTGTTGTTTGCTTTTCTTTCATGTACTATTTTTGTTTGGCTTGAGTATCAGGGCATACTGGTCTCATAGAAAGGTTTGGAATATTTTTCTTTCCTATGCACTGGGAGAATTTGTACAAGGTTAAAAGTTTGGTATAAGTGTCCTATAAAACCATGACAGTCTGATATTTTTCTCTGTAGGAAGATTTTTAAATGATGCCTCAAAATATTTGCTAGTTCTAATGTTATTCACAATTTTCTGTAGATTCAGTTTTGCTAAGTTGTATTTTTCTAGAATGTCTTCATTTTGTTTAAGTTTTCAGATTGACTAGCAAAACGTTATTCATGTTGTATTTTCCCTTTTGCTTTATCTGCAGTCACGTCTACTTCCATTCCTAGTATTGCTTATTTTGCCCTTTTATTCTCCTGATCAGTTTTACTAGACATTTATCTGTTGCATTAACCTTTTCAAAGTGCCAACTTTTGGTTCTATTTCTCTACTGAATATTTATTTAATTGATTTCCAGTCGCCTTTATTATCTCCTTACATTTACTTTATTTGGGTCTATTCAATGATTCACTTTTTAACTTTTTAAGCTGTATGCTTAACTCATTAATATTTAGAGTTTCTTCTTTTAAATAAAAGAGTGTAAGGCTAAAATAGTCCCTGTAAGTGTTAGTTTATTTGCATCTCACAAGTTTTAATGTAGTATTTTCATTATCATTAAATATTTCTAAATTTCCATTTCAATTTCTTTGTCTTATGAATAATTTAAAAGTGGGTCTTTTATTTTCCAATAGGTAGAGGCCTTTTACTTTCCTTTCTCTTACTGATCTCTAACTTAATTGCATCATAGTCACACAACATAATCTGTAGGATACAAATTATTTGAAATTGTTGAGACTTGTCTTACATTTTCCAGCATGGCCAATTTTGGTAAATGTCTCGTGTGTGTTTCTGAGACCAATGTGATTCCATAATTGTTGGATGCAGAATTCGATATATGTCCATTAAATCCTGGTGACGATGTGGCTCAAAACTTCTATAGCTTTGGTAATTTTTCCTGTTTGACATACCATAATTGAGAAGCTGTTGAAAGATCACACTAGGATGATACATTGTTTATTTTCTCCCTATATATCTGTCAATATTTAATTCAGGTATTTAGTAACTGTTGACAGACTTCACAGAGGTTTAAAATTGTTAAATTCTATTATTGAATTATTTTTAGAAATCATTTTTTAGTGACTCTCTATGATTAAAATTCTTTATGCCTTAAAGTTTATTTTAGCTGATATTAATACAGTGATCTCAGTTTTCTTTTGATTAGCTTTTGCCAAATGTACTTTTCTTTTTTTTTTTTTACTTTAATGCTTTTTGTGCCTGTAAGTGCAAATGTACCTCTTACATATAGCATACAATTGGATTTTTAAAAAAATCTAATCTGGCGATCTTTAATTTTCACTGTTGGGTTTAGTCCATTTATTTTAACTCTATTCAAATATTTGGACTTGCTTCTCTGTCATCTTAAAATTGAAAATACTTTTAAATAAGGAGCCTTGTGATTTCATTTTGCATTGAGCCTCACAAATTTTGTAGCTGTCCCTGCAGGAGGGGAGCATGCCGGCTGTGCAGGGGAGGCCAGCACCAAGCCTGTGAGGTGGACGTTAGCTGGGTGAGTTGGAATAGGTTCTGAGTTCCTGGGCATTTTCTTTCCCGCTGATGATCTGATTCTCTTCCTATGCCATAGTTTCCTTAAGAACTGAATTTATAGAACATTCATCATAGGCTAGGTGTTGTGCAAACAGGCATTTAATTCTCATAATAACACTATGGGCAGAATTATTAACCTCTATATAAACGGGGGATAATAATTTCCTAGGCTTATAAAGCTTTATAGCCAAGGAAATGGAAGCTCAGATGTTATGTAACTTGCAGAAATTTAACCCCAGCCAATGGCAGGACCCAGATCCAACCTTAGGCTTGTGTCACAGTGCCCTGTGGTGTCAGGTCAGGACATTCTCCAACCCCTTCTAACTGACAGCTTGTTTTCTGACCTGGGTTTAGCAAAATGCTTATTCCAGAATTGGTTTCCCAATGATCCCAATCTCCCCTTGTCTTTCTGTGTGCTGTGTTTGTTTCTCCAGAAGTCCTATCCTCCGTTTTTGTTTTCAGGTGTGATACCATCCAATGCCAATGACCCCAGCCACTGTTCAGGTAGAAAGGCATGACTCCCTACGCCATTAGGATTTCTGGAGCTGCGTCGGCCTGTTGCACCTGGCTGCCTGCCTCCATCTACAGGGTCATAGCTTGGCACTGGTACTCTACTGAACCACTCAACTGTTTACTGGAGGTTCCCTTGCTCCTTTCTGGGATGGCCCAGGTTTCTTGCTCTACCCCAACCTCCTTGCTCTATTCAACAACGTTTGACTGGATGGACCTATAGAACAAGATTAATGCGTTTTGTTTTTGTCTCCCAAATTCTAGCCCTGATTGAAAGACTTGCTGCTTTGAAGGATGTTGGTTTAGCTTCCAAATTGTTCTTGTTATTGGCCTCCTCCCTCTGTTTTAATTTTACAGTTAGACTCCTTTTCGACTTTTCGCCTGGATACATAGAATGCCCATCCTTTTGGCCTATTCAAACACTGAGGTCATGAAATCTTTTTGACAGTCCACTAGAAAATATTATCTCCCCTTTCCCAGTCCCCCTTATCTCATTCTACTCTGCTGTCTCAATCTGGAGTCAGCTCAGCCTCTATCCAGGAACACAACCCTGAAGAAGACAGACAGAGAGCATGTACACACATCTACACAATGCACATGGTTCATTTCCTCCTCCAACCCAATCCCTGCACTGCTGTTCCACACTCGTTCCCTCACTGACCCCTCAACAGAAATTCCTACTGACCTGTCCTGTGGGCAGAATTACCTTTCAGAACCCACCCACTGCTGTCAAACCACCATGGCCCTGCTCCTTTACGGCCCTACGTAAACCAAGTGGTTATTTCACTTCTGATGTCCTTCTATGATGATGACTGTGCTATTACATTGTAAACTCCAGGAGGGTAGAAACTAAGATTTCCAGTTCTTTAGAATAACTGTAGAAACTGGTGTATCACTTGTGCTTAGTAAATACTTATGTGGTTGAATCTTAACTATTCAGTTAGAAAATCTTACAAAGCCTGATGCTGTCCGAGCTCCAAAAAAAAAAAGAAAAAGAAAAAGCTGTGAGTTCTGCACAGTTACAAATTACTTTTCAAACCAGCTCTGCATGTTATTAAAGCATAGAGAATGCTGTTTTAGTCAGTTGTATTATATGCATTTGTATATAAATTCACAGGCTCTTGGTGTGTGTTTCATAAACTATTGTTTTTACACCTATGTGCTTGACTCTTTGCTAATATTTTATTCAACCTGTTATAAAAGTAAAACTAAACAGTTGTTATGACCATGTTCTAATGTATTCTTCTCTTGAATAAATACTTTTCATATTGTGCAGATTGTGTAGACTACAGTTGTAATATAAAATGTTATTACTTTTATTTTTATATGTGCTAAGCAATTTGGTGTTTGGAATCTCTTGAATTTCTCTTTTCGTAAAATTCTACTGGTAATACATTAGGAACAGGAATTTCATTATTATTTATTTACTTATTTATTTAGAGACAGAGTCTCACTCTGTTCAGCCTGCCAAGTAGTAGCTGGGATTACAGGTGTGTGTTACCATGCCCGGCTAATTTTTGTATTTTTAGTAGAGACGGGATTTCACCATGTTGGCCAGGCTGGTCTTGAACTCCCTTCCTCAGGTGATCTGCCTGCCTCGGTCTCCCAAAGTGCTGGGATTACAGGTGTGAGCCACTGCACACGGCATGGAATTTTATTATTTTTATACTTTTCTTCTCCTTATGTTGTTTCTGAATTCCTTAATTCTTTCTCCTGTTCCATGTCAGGTTTTCAACTTCTGCCAGTAATAAAGCATGCTAATTCTTCCTAATGTGGACCATCCCTAGACTGGTAAGCTAACTTGGCCATCCTCGTGGACTGTGTCACTTTTTAGCCTTCTTTTCTTGTTTGTACCTTTTAAATACTTTTTGATGGTCGTCTGCATTCCACTCATATCCTGCATTGAAAGTGAATAGGGCTTACCATAATATATGCTAAAGGAGAAACATTTGTTCTCTTCCATTAATATGCTATATATTTTAAGCATTACGATTACAGATACCTTTAAAATACAGTATTATTCTTTAATATAATGGCAGGCTTAGCTGGTTCACTTGCAAAGATTAGGAATCAGGTTACCTTCTTTTTGTAGCTTCTAAAACAATTTTATTTTTCATCCTTCTTGAGACTCCATTTTTTAAAAATCTAGGGACTTCGATCCACTGTAACAAAAATAAAATCAATTGGTGACCAAATATAAGTCCCTTAATGAAACTATTTTAGACTTTTTTTCTGAAAACTAAAATTACAAAAGTATAAGATACAGTTTAATTAGGGAAGAGGAAAATATAATTGTAGTCAGTAGGAGACAATGAATAATTACAATTTGAGCTTCAGCTTCATCGAATAGTTAGTACAGGCCAGAGACCAGAGGGATTAGCAAAGGTGTATAGGAACTATTGGGAGTAGGAGCGGACACCAGGCTCTCATCAGGAACGTGGAATTCTGTCTCCAAGGAGAAGCAGATTCAGAGCAAGAAAGGTCAGCCTCCTGGGAGGAAGGAACTGGGGCTGGAAAGGGTGCTGCCTCTTCCTCTTCCCTGGCCTATCCCCTAGGCTGCCTCTGTCCCAGCAGAGAAACTCTGAAGGCAGAAAGGGTGAGATAGCTACTGTTGGAGAGGAGAAGAGCCGCATGCTAGTTAAAGGCAGTAAAGACAAATTTCACTTGGTGTTATGGCAGTAGGGAGAGAGGCTTCCATTAAACTGAGCTCACCTCCAGACACAGCAAAGCCAGCTAAAGACTGATGGCCAAGGAGCAGAGGGAGGGGTCAGTGGGTGGAAAATTACTAAGAGGAGACCTCAACAGCAGGGATTCTTGCTAAAGGTGGACCAAGGACTTAGGCATCAAGGGTGGGAAATGAGGTACTTGATCAGATGTCAAGGGCATGGGGATTTTCTCTAATCTGCCTCAGCGGGATTCTTGCTAAAATTGAGCCAGGCAGCCTGAGGCTGGGTCCACCAGTGGACCAGAAAACGCCCTTTCACTTGAGATTGTTTTCTAGTGGTTACCCTTAACTTGATGCAAAATTTACAAAGCCTGGCTTTGCCATTCCTAAGGTTACATTCATCCAGGTCCCCAGGAGGTCCTAGGGTAAATCCTATCATCCAGGTACAGTCATTGCCAGGCCCCTGTTGATACTGACAAGGCCAGTAGAAGGTAAGCAGAGGCCTGAGATGGCAAGAATGGGGGCCCATGGCTTGGAGGCTGCCCTTGCAGTGGGCAGCAGGAGTGATGATGAGGTTGTTGCCAGCTCTGGGAGGTCCAGCCCATAAGCAAAGCCTGGATTAAAGATACCTGCGACCCAGAGTCCAACCTGGGAGGCATGCGGGAATGTTGTATCTCCCAGTGGGTGGGGCTCTAGAGAGAGCCTCCAGCTTCAGAGCTTCAGCAAGGAGCCAGGAGTGCAGGCATGCAGGCCTTTAAATTTAAACCTCCAAATCTAGGACCAGAGAGTTGGGTTAGGAGACCAGGCAAAATTTATGGGATGAGAACTTAAGTGACTCTCCCTGTCACTTCTGTGATAAATTTCATTTGCAGGCAATCCAACTAAAGTTCTGCAGGGCCTAAATTGATACTGAGTAGGCTGCTGATGTATTTTCATCCACATCCAGGACTGACTCAGGAAGCAGGGAGGGAGGAAGGTTAGCCTGCAGTTGCACCCAGCTACAAGGAGCTGCAGGAGGTGGAGGGACCAAGGCAGGGGCTGATGATAAGGAATTTCCAAGCCAATGAGTATGACAGTGTCAAGTGTTCAGTCTGTTTCATTTCAGTTGTTTTGGTCCCATTGAAGGGTGAGGGACCACGCTGGACTGAGATTGCCACAGCTGCTGAGCGTGATCATGACTGAGAAGCCATCTAGGTCAAGCACCAGGGTCTGGTTGCTGACTCTCTGCCAGTGTGCTCCAGTTTAGACCCAAGCAATTCAGCTTGCATTTGCCCGAGTGAAGTAAACATGATTTCTAGAAAGTTAACGGCAGCAGAGCACGCATACCTAAGGGCAGTATTTGGCCTACTTTATTCCATTTCGATGTGTCTAAGCTTTTTGTTACACCGTATAAATATGGAGCTGAAGTTTCTTGTGCTTAAATTACCCAATACCTCTTTTCTTCTTGTTTTTTCAGACATAAGGTCTTTCTTTACTGCTGTCTTTGGGTTCCGTCTCAAAGCATCTCCTGTTGTAATTGCACACCTCATACAATGGAAAGCTTCTATAGAACTGCCAGGAATTTCTGTACATCTTTTCAAGTGTAAATTTAAAAAAAAACTTGATTCAGGGACATTACAGTTGCATAAGTATCCAATCTCATTCACCTTCTATAAAATAGTCAGATAAAGTTGTTAAATGAGCTAAACAGCAGAATGATCCAAAATGAAGAAAAAAAATCAGAGCTTTTTCTGAGTGCTCAATAGAAAGTCTAGCCAGACAGCTTGAAGGAAAGGGGCAAAGAGGGCTTGTGTTCTTCTGCCTAATTGCAGGCTGCATCCTGTGTCTGCATCCCCATGGGACTGCAGAGAACGGGAAATAGAAATGCACATCTCTGCACCAACATCGGGGAAATGATCATTCCTGGGAGATGAAAATCTGCACATGGCACTGTAACATCTGTGTCTGGAGGCTGCAGTCGCCTGAGTCTAGCCGGGAGAAAATGTAGAAACTCTGCTTGGTCTTTTCTCCATTGACTGTGACAGCCAAAATGAGTGACTGAGACGTAAGTCTCAATTATCGAGGTTTATGAAGACACCTGCTTTAGCGTGCGTCTGGGAAAAACAAGAGCTGCAGACACATCTGTGGCTGTTTTTCTGAAGAGGTTTTCAGGAGATTTAGTATTTATTTATACATTTCCTTAAAGAGGGGAAAGGAATGTAAGAAGAGAGGCATGCACGCAGTAAAACATTCCTCTGAGACTTTACTTACTGCCCAGTGAATTTTACGTAAGGTGAATGTCTGAAGATAAAAAGGGGATAAAGGAAGAGGTGATTATGCAGATGTCTCTGGGTAGGTGGAGGAATGACTGATCACATCCCATCTTTTCTCTGCACCTGGAAAAATAAGCTTGTAATCAACAGTATCAGTGTGGAATCAACAGACTTTACTCTTATGATCTGGACTTAGATTATAGGCCTAAAGTTACACTTGGTATGCCCTGTTTATGGGAGGCCAGCAAAGCATTTACTTATGAATGATTAGTGGGGCAGCCCTTCCAGATGCCCGAGGCCTTTTCCTTTCCATGGGGATTTGGCTGAAGCATGATGTTAGTAACAGCCATTCATTTGGAAGAAAGGGTTGCATGACTCAGCCTCCGGGCTCAAGCTTCCCTTTTGAAGTTTGGGAGTCTTGAAGTTTTTTTATTTTCTTTTACAACTGCAAAGCAACAAGGGGCCTGCTGCCTGGCTATGGAGACCCAGCCTTCGGGAGGCAGTGCTGCGTGGAGGACCGGCAATGCCATCTTCCTGCCTGGTGTGTCGACTTTCTCGAGGAAATGTCCATGGTGCTGAAGGCTAGGGCACCCTCCCTGAGCTCCTGTAGAGACCTCCCTGGGCTCTCCCAAACTGGCCTTCACTTTTGCTTCCCATGCCCAGGCAACAGAAGCAGAGCAAGTCTCTCTTGTCACCTCAGGGTTAACTTTGGACCCTTTCATTTCGCCCCACAAAGGCCCTTGCTGTGCCTTCGCTTCCTCAGTGCCTCCTGCCTATGACAGCTGTAGGCATCAGTGTAAACTGGATTGTGCACTAGGCACAAATGGACACAAGTTATTTCTGGATGTGGATGATGAAATACCATGGTCCTGCTCCCTGCTCAGAATGTTCAGATGAAACCAACGCACACTGGACCACCACGCCTGCAGCCCAAGTTCTGGTGAGGAATGTTCTGGGGGAGTGAAGAGAACCACAGAGGAGACTGGTGAAGGTTTTGAGATCATTGGTGGGCTGTCATGGGCAACTTTGCTGGGGCAGGGACTGGTGGCATGAGGAGGCTTGCCAGGCAGGGAGAGGACCTGCTGTGCGTGCCCCCTCGAGGAGGCTACTGGCCGGGGAGTCCCAGGCTCCACCTCCAAGACTCACATCTTGGAGACCATGAGCAAGGCTACAGTGGAGCAGGTGACCACATCCAGGCAGCACACTAGCCTTTTCTGTCTCCAATCACCTTCTGGGCTTCCTCTGCCTCTTGGCAAATCAAAGACACCAACTTAAATGTACCTCTTCAAGGAGAAGAGGGGGCAGCCTAACTCTCTCCCTTCTCCTTCGAGGACATAAGGGACTCTGAGAGTTTCTAGTCCAGCGAGGTCAGGTGTGAGGCACCAGTGTAGAAGAAAGAGCCCCCACGTCAGTTAGCACCTCGGCTTGTGGCCTTGGCGTTAATTTACTTGTGCAATCCCAGGCTGTCCCTTTGTGTGCTCCCCAGAAGGACCAATTATCACTTTCTCCTGGTCCTGAGAAAATCACAGCGGACTGGAGGAAATGAGGTTACGGCCCCTGTCCACCAGTCAGGGCACACTTTCACAAAGTCGCATGGACAGCACTGAGCCTTTTGAATGTTTTACAGCATTAAAGAAAAAAGAGTATATAATAAGTTGTTGATGTACAATTATTATATGTTAAGTAAAAAATAAAGAAAAAAGCAATAAGAACAACAACTAGATGTTGAAACAATTTCTTGGCCTTTGGGCCTATGGTAAGTAATTCTTTAAAAAGCAGTTGATTTTTCTAACATATTATCTTGATTTTCATTAAATAATAAAATAATCTCGGTGAACCTAAATGAATTTTAGTTTTTAAAAATAAATTTCTGTATTTATTTCTGAGCTATGTGCATGTCTATTACTGAGTATATATAAATGACGGCCATGCACCCATGGATGTTTAATCAGGAAAGTACTAAGTTGTTAAAAATAAATCCTCCTGAAATTTTGCAACATGAACAGAAAGACTTGAAAACTAACACATATTTTGACCAAACAATTTATTTTCTCTTTAAATATGAAATAAGTTTTAAGAATTTACTCTAGAAAGTAATTAGGCATATTTCAAATTGTATATACAGAGATAATTGTTACAGTCTTTACAAAGCAAAAATTAGAAACAATATATAGATCTAACAGGGCTGATTAAATAACTAGTGGTACATTATAAACTCATTAAAAATGCATTGCAGGAGAAGACTTAATGATACAGTAAAATGCTTAGCATAGTTTTTTTAGTTAAAAGAGCAGGTTACATAACAGTATGTACTTTACATTCTGGAAGTTGTAGGAAAAGTGCATATGCCATCAAAGAAAAAAGAACATATAGAATTTTTAAGTGATTATTTTGGGATGGTTTAATGATTATTTTCATTTTTCTTTCTTGAACTTTCTAATTTTTTTCAAGCCTATAATATGTAAGCATTAAATTTGGTTAGCAAAGAATAATAGATTTTATACAGAAAATAAACTCCTTTATGTATAGTATTTTTATGTTTAATAGGATATTATTGACATTAATTATACTGCATATATGTACCAAGTACAATTTGGTGAAGTCTTGACCAATATATGCACCCGAGGAACCATCACCACAATCAAGATAACAAGTGCATCCATCACTGCTGAGTGTCTGCACTCCCCTCGGCACTCTCCCTCCTACCTCCCCGTGCAGCCCCAGCCCCATGTCTGAGCAATCCCTGATCTGCTTCCTGCTGCTCTGTCACTGGAGTCTAGTTTGCATTGTCTACAATTTTATGCAAATGGAACCATACAGTATTGTGCTTCTTTTGCCTATGTTCTTTCACACAGTATAATTATTTCAAGATTATTGCAAGTTGTGGCATGCATTAATAGAGCATTCTTCTTTATGGCTCACTAGTGTTTTATTGCATGAATACACCTGTTTATTTGTCCCTTCTCCTGTTGGTGGGCATTTGAGTTATTTCCAAGTTTTGTTCATTACAAATGAGGCTAGCATCAATAATAATGCATTAATCTTTATATGCTTTCAGCTCTCATGGGTAAATATTAGGAGTGGAAGGGCTGAATCACATGGAAGTTGCACAAACCTTTCAAGAAACTTCCACATTTGTTTCCAAAGGGCTTGCACCTTTTTATATTTCTACTGTTGCCAGTAGGCCAGTTCAGATTCTTTTTTTAAATTTAATTTAAGTTCCAGGATACATGTGCAGGACGTGCAGGTTTGTTACATAGGAAAATGTGTGCCATGGTGGTTTGCTGCACCTGTCAACCCATCACCTAGGTATTAAGCCCAGCATGCATTAGCTATGTATCCTAATGCTCCTCCTCCCCCTGCACCCTCAACAGGCCCCAGTGTATGTTATTCCCCTCCCTGTGCCAATGTGTTCTCATTGTTTAACTCTCACTTATATGTGAGAACATGCGGTGTTTGGTTTTCTGTTCCTGTGTAAGTTTGCTGAGCGTAATGGCTTCCAGATTCATTCATGTCCCTGCAGAGGATATGATCTCATTCCTTTTTATTGCTGCATAATATTCCATGGTGTATATGTACCGCATTTTCTTTATCCAGTCTATCATTGATGGGCATTTGGGTGGATTCCATGTCTTTGCTATTGTGAATAGTGCTGCAATGAACATACGAGTGCATATATCTTTATAATAGAATGATTTGTATTCCTTTGGGTATATATTGGGTAGTGGAATTGCTGGGCCAAATAGTATTTCTCTAGGTCTCTCAGAAATCGCCACACTGTCTTCCACAATGGTTGAACTAATTCACATTCCCACCAACAGTGTAAAAGCGTTTCTATTTCTCCACAGCCCCTCCAATGTCTGTTGTTTCTTGACTTTTTAATAATAGCCATTCTGACTGGTGTGAGATGGTATCTCATTGTGGTTTTTCTTTGTATTTCTCTAAGGATCAGTGATGTTGAGCTTTTTTTCATATGTTTGTTGGCTGGATATACGTCTTCTTTTGAGAAGTGTCTGTTCATGTCCTCTGACAACTTTTTAATGGGGCTGTTTATTTATTTCCTGTAAATCTGTTTAAGTTCCTTGTAGATTCTGGATATTAGACCTTTGTCAGATGGATAGATTGCAAAATCTTCTCCCATTCTGTAGGTTGTCTATTCACTCCGATGATAGTTTCTTTTGATGTGCAGAAGCTCTTTAGTTTAATTAGATCCTATTTGTCAATTTTGGCTTCTGTTACAGTTGCTTTTGGTGTTTTCGTCATGAAATCTTTGCCCGTGCCTATGTCCTTAATGGTATTTCCTAGATTTTCTTCTAGGGTTTCTATAGTTTTGGGTTTTACATTTAAGTCTTCAATCCATCTTGAGTTAATTTTTGCATAGGGTGTAAGGAAGGGGTCCAGTTTCAATTTTCGGCATATGGCTAGCTTGTTTTCCCGGTGACTTTACCACACAAAATAATTTTAGAGAGAGTCCAAAGTAAGAGTAAGCAAATAAATTTATTGCAAAGCAAATGTAAATGCTGAGAGACAGAGCAAGCTGCTTAAGATGAGAAGCAGCAGCTAGTGCCTTAAGAGGAATTCCTTTTATAGGAGCTGTTCATATATATTCAAAAAATTCCTGTGAGGTGCAAAGTGTGCAAAGTATGCAAAGGTGGACCTGAGGTTGGTGCATGTGGTCAGTAACTACAAACTCTAAGATGCATCACACGTATCATTAGCATACAAAATCCCTACCTATGGGTGTGCTTTTTACTACTAAGATGAGGAAAAAGTTACTATAAGTTAAACCTCGAGCCTAGCTGCACATGTGGGACCCAGAGAAGTCCCTGCCCCCACCCTCCTCCCAGGTAGGAATTTGTAGCAAACAGTTCCTTGAGCTTTTTTGTGCTGATTGGCTAGAGAGTGGGGAAGCTACATCAGAGATAAGGGATTTTTGTTCTCTTTCTTGGACCCTTATTGGGTATCAGGAATGTGCAACCATCTGGCAGTTGACTGGTGTCCCGTAGGCTGATTACCTGGTATCTTGTAGGGCTGCTTACTGGTGTCCTTCAGGGCTGCATACCTGGTGTCTTTCAGGGCTGCTTACACTGCAAAACAGTTAGGTGCCCACACACCACGAGGGTGCAAGTGCAAGGAGCCTGTTGCATGTGAAAGGGGCCCAAGGGGCTTCACGCAAGGGGACAAGTCAGTATGGCCTCCCAACCTTACTCATCCTGCCTCACTAACAGCAGTGAAAAAGAGTTCCAGTTTTTCCATATCCTCACATGCACTTGGTGTGGCCAGTCTTTTTAACTTCCAGCCATTCTAATATAAGTAAAAATGGTATCTCATTGTGATTTTAATTTGCATTGTCTTAACGACTAATGATGTTGAACATCTTTTTGTGTGTTTATTTACCTACATATATAATTTTATGAAAGTGTCTGTTAAATATCTTAAGAAGAAAATATCTCCCAACTCACTGTATGAGGCCAATATTACTCAGATAACTAAGGAATGTTCATTCCAGGAATGCAAATCTTGTTTGTCATCAATCATGTTAAGCAACTAGGAAAGAAAGAATATGTGATAATCCCAACAGATATGGAAAACCTATTTGGCAAAATCCAACATGTATTCCTAATTTAAAAAAATCTTTCAGTGAATTAGGAATAAAATGAAGTTTCTTTACTTGGTAAAATACATCTATGTATGTATGTATATGTGTATGCATGTATGTATCTATCTATCTATCTACCTACAGATAGCATCGTGCTTAATGGAAAAAAAAGGCTGAATATTTTCCCCTTAAACTGAGGAATAAGATTGGGGTGTCCTTTTCTGCCATTTGTATTCTACATTGTACTGAAGGTTCTAAACAGTGCAGTAAGGCAAGAAAAATGAATAAAATGCATTGTGATTAGAAAGGGAAGAGTAAAATGTCTTTATTCATGAATGTCATGTCTATGTAAAAAGTTAGGTGGAATGTACCAGAAATATTCATTTTATTTTATTTTATTTTATTTATTTAATTTTTGAGACAGAATCTCACTTGTCACCCAGGCTGGAGTGCAGTGGCACGATCGCCACTTACCGCAACCTCTGCCTCCCAAGTTCAAGCAATTCTCGTGCCTCAGCCTCCCGAGCAGCTGGGATTACCAGCATGTGCCACCACACCCAGCTAAGGCTAATTTTTGTATTTTTAGTAGACATGGAGTGTCGCCATGTTTGCCAGACTGGTCTCAAACTCCTGGCCTCAAGTGATCCCCCTGCCTTGGCTTCCCAAAGTTCTGGGATTATAGGCATGAGCCACCGCGCCCAGCCCCAGAAAACTTTTAGAACAAATACATAAGATTAATACAATTTCAGAATAGAAAAACAGTATGCAAAAAAAATTGATGATAAATCCTAAAATGATGTGAAATACGTTTGCATTTAAAACTGCAAAACACGGTTGACAGAAATTGTAAAAGACCTAAAGAAATCGATAGGTTTCTAGGCTATACCCTTAGGTCAGAAATTGTTAAGAAGTCAGTTCTGCCCACATTGCTTTGTAGATTCAACTTAATTCCAATAAAAATCAATGCATCTTTTTAGATTGTGTGAATTGACAGATTGATTCTACATTTCATATGGAATTTCAAAGGATCTAGAAGAGCAGATACAAGGTTTTTGTTTTTGTTTTTGTTTTCTTTAAATAAAGTTGGAGAAGAAATTCTGCCTTACTCAAAGACTCATTATAAAGACACAATAATCAGGACAGTATGATGTTGGTGTAAAGGTAGACAAATAGGTGAATGAGACAGAATAAAGTCCACAAGCAGACCCACACGTACATGGGTAGTGAATTTCAACAAAGGTGCAAAGGTGACACAGTAGAGAAATAATAATACTGCAAAAAAAAGTTATGCCTTGTACCCTATTAAAAATGAATTCAATAGAACATAACTGACTTGCATTATCTTTCTCATCCTTCTCATCCTTCAACCTCTCCTGGGCAAATACCTCAGCGTCCACCTGTGGTCCCACAGTAATAGTTAATGATACTCTCTTTATTGTATCTAAATGTAAAATCTAAAACAATACACTTTAAGGAAATAAACATTTATGATCATGAATTAGGCAAAGATCTTTTAAGATATAACTCAAGAAGCATGATAGCAAAATGACAAATTAATAAGTTGGACGTCATAAAATCAATCACATCTGCTTTTTGAAAGGCACTCTGAAGAGAAAGAAAAGAAAAGCCACAGACTAAAAGACAATATTTGCAAATCTAATATCTGATAAAGCCCTTGTGTCCAGAATATATAAAGAACCCTCAAAACTCAACAATAATAACATAATTCAAGTTTAAAAAGTTTAAAAAGGACTATATTTCGTTTTTACATTACAGTTAGCCATTTGATGTTTTTAAAGATTTTTTTTTCATTTTTCTTATATGTTGTCATTTACAAAATCAACTAGTGGGTCAGAAATAAGAATCTACCTATATTTTTCATGATTCCAGTAACTGGCAACTGAACATCTACTGAAAATTCCATCTTTCCCTTAAAATGCTCAGTGAAAATGGAAGAATATGGATCAGGCATTTGAACTCTCAGCTTTGTGACTCACCACTGCTTTTCCTTAGTTTAAAAGTGTAAGGTGTCGTATTAATCTGTTTTTATGCTGCTGATAAAGACATACCCGAGACTGGGTAAATTACGAAGAAAGAGGTTTAATGGACTTACAGTTCCACGTGGTTGGGGAGGCCTCACAATCGTGGCAGAAGGCAAGGAGGAGCAAGTCACATCTTATGTGGATGGCGGCAGGCAAGGAGAGAGCTTGTGTAGGGGAACTCCCATTATTAAAACCATCAGATCTCACGAGACTTATTCACTATCATGAGACCAGCAGCAGAAAGCCCCATAATTCAATTACCTCCCACCTGATTCCTCCCACAACAAGTGGGAACTGTGAGAGTACAATTCAAGATGGAATTTGGGTGGGGACACAGCCATACCATATCTGGCGTATTCAAACAAAATGTGTCTTAATTTCCATGGGCAGTTTCTGTGCAGCTTCTATTTTGACCCAGGTTCTCTGTGGAATATGAGGCCAGGGATGGGAAGGATGTGGAGGATGACAGGACTCACAAATGCAGTCCGGCTCATGCTAGGCCAGGAGGATAGCCACAGTGTCTCACACTCCATACATGCTTCCCAGTAGACTGTGGGCATGAGACCAAGTGGTCATGCTCATACACCTCGACCTTCATGTTGTAGACTTCTGCAAACTCTTTGTGAATGGTTGGATGATTTTAGCTCCTCTAATAAATGAAATGGCGTATAACTCTGATGGGATATGGTTCTGAATTTTTGTACAGATGATCTGTAAGTTGAATTAAAGGTGTTTTGTTTTGTTTTGTTTTGTTTTGTTTTCCCTAACAAGTTGCATACACCTGGATGTGAACTTCCTTTAAAGTGAGCTCACTGGAGCCTGACATGTTACTGTCAATTACTCAAGAGGTTAAAAATTTGCTCTTTTCGTAGAATCTGCTGGGCTCTAAGCTAGGGGAGTATTCCTTCAGATCATTTTAGCCAGCTAGCATTTAAGATAAAATTTAATATCAATAAATTTTTCATTGTGCAGGAAACATTGAATGCTAGAGGCGAACACATGACGAGGCTGATAAGAACAGACAGACAAATTTAATAAAATGCTGCTCTTTTAAAATCAGAACATTTCCTGTAGTCCATGATTTACAAGGAAGGAAAGTTCTGGGAAAGCAGCCACAGTCCACTAGGCAAGATCCAAGGCCGTGACCCACAGAGGCTCTGAGGTCCTCAGTGGAGGAGTAGGGCTGTGGATCTTTCTACCAAACTGGATAGTCCACCCAATGAACTAATAATATCCTCTTACAGATAATGCAGCCAAGGAAACTGCACAGGGTAGAAGGTGTTGGCATCAGAGGGAGTCCCTCTGAGAATTAGCACAGTTAAAGCTTGTGGGCCTTAACTTAGGTTAAGTGCTGCTTAGCTACTTACATTGCCTGCATTTCATAGTGTATTGTGTATTTGCCTGTTATACATACATATAAACTGATGTATGTAATATAATTTATATGTCATGAAATCTATACATATGAAACAAGTATATATTTCAAGGCACAGTGATTTCTAAAAGATAGCGCAGAATCCCCTGGGATACAGGTGAGTTCTTTATTGGATGGGTGGGCCTGGTGCCTGTGCAAGGCAAAGCGTTGCCCCGAGTGGTCTCCATCTCAGGAACATACCTTGGGCATGGGCTGCACCCCTGGTTCATTTGTGGATCTTGCACTTTTAGGACCATTATTACTTAGCATCATGGTTTCTGGACCTTTATTAGCAGATGTTGAGCAAATATTTGTGAGTCATGCAGGGCCTTCTGGGAAAGAGGAGAGCAGCTGATGTTTACTGCAGCTCTCCAACCCATGCTTGACCCACGCCTTCTCCTTATTTTTCCTCTTTTTGATGTGCAGATGAGAGTGTTATTAGTTCTGTTTTATAAATGAGGACACTAAGGCTCAGGGAGCTTGGTTAAGTGGTGCATCTAAGTTCAGAGAGGCAGTAAGGAGAGACAGAGTTAAACCCAGGTCTATCCTATTCTAAAGCCTTTGCTCTTTTGGGGTTTATTAATTGAAACGAATATTGGGAGAACACTTACTACATGTCAGGCACAATTTAAGGTGCTGGGAATTAAAAAAGGAAAAAAAAACATAAATTTTCATGCTCTCATGGCACTTACACACGAGTATGGTGAGAGGGAAAATAAGCAAGATTAATAGAATATGAAGTATGGGATCATGATAAGGGCAAAGCAGGAAAATGAGCAAGAAAGGGGAATGGCAAGCAGTGTGGTCTTACGCAGGTGGCAGGGAATGCCTCCCTGAGAACGTGGGGAGTGAGTGCTGAGGCTGCCTGGGGGAGCAGCCTTCAGGGCAGAGGGCTCAGCAAGGACAAACGCCCTGAGGCCCAGGGCCTTGCGGGGCATCTGATCTTGAAGCAACTTCAAGCACTTTAGACTCAGAAAATCTCCAACACACTTTGGGTTGCCTCAAGGACTTTTTTCTTACGTAAAATATGATGGGGTGAAATTATATCTAGAAATTATATCAAAATATATATATTTGTGTGCTTGGGTATACATATATAAATATTTTTAAGATGCAAATCTTTGAAATTTCCAAATCGCTCTACTTTTTCTTATGTCTAAAGAAAGTTCTCCATTTCCATTATATTTTCAGTCAAGTAACATTTAGCAACAGTGGAAGGAAAAGCCTGCACATTGTTTTGCACATTTGACTTTGTCTTCACACTGATTTGAAACAGTAGACCAACAGTAAGACCTAGGTCCTGGTCTCACACATCCGCCTTGCTGTGGTGAGACACTGGGCAGCAGAACTCTGGGAGCCTCAGTTTTCTCATGTGTAGTGGGATGATGATATCTTTCCTCTCTCTTTAAGGGTCCTTCCACCACTGTACATGGGTCTTCTGCTCTTTTCTAAACGCTGGGAGTGAAAAGCAGTGGAGGTGCAGCTCCCCAGCCTGTAATAGTGTGTGCTCTAACATGTGTCATAGTGTGTGCTCTAGCATGTGTAGCATGTGCTCTAGCATGTGTCATAGTGTGTGCTCTAGTATGTGTAGTGTGTGCTTTACCCTGTGTAGTGCGTGCGCTAGCATTTTTCATAGCCTGTGCTCTAGCATGTGTAGCATGTGCTCTAGCATGTGTCATAGTGTGTGCTCTAGCATGTGTAGCATGTGCTTTAGCCTGTGTAGTGTGTGCTCTAGCATGTGTCATAGCATGTGCTCTAGTATGTATCATAGTGTGTATCATGTGTATCATCTGCTCCAGCATGTGTCATAGTGTGTAGCATGTGCTCTAGCATGTGTTGTAGCATGCACTCTAGCATGTGTCATAGCTTGTGCTCCAGTGTGTGTAGCATGTGCTCCAGCATGTCTTAGTGTGTGCTCTAGAGTATGTAGCATGTGTTCTAGCATGTGTCATAACATGTGCTCTAGCATGTGTAGCATGTGTTCTAGCATGTATTGTAGCATGTGCTCTAGCATGTGTAGCATGTGCTCTAGTATGTAGCATGTGCTCTATCATGTGTCATAGTATGTGCTCTAGCATATGCCATAGCATGTGCTCTTGCGTGTGTAGCATGTGCTCTAGAAGACAGGGAGAGTTGTGTGAACATGTGCACGATAGATGGCCACTTAGAGAATCAACCATTCCTTATCTGATGTGTATTAGGCCAATCCTACAACTGGCACAGGGTGCAGCATTTGTTAGACACTGCAGGGTGGGAGGTAGGTGGGTCATGTCTTGAAAGCACATTCTGTTTTCATCAGGTGGGCTTGGGTTCCAGGTGGGAGAGGGATGAATTCTGGGCAGAAACAGTGAGCATAGGCAAGAGAGTGAGAATACAGCACAATGGATTAGGGCATTTCAAGCTGCTCAGCAAGTTTGCCGGAGCATTGATGTGTGGTGTACATGGTGTGTGTGTGTTTGTGTGTGTATAGATGAGGTGAAGAGAGAAATAGACAAAGGATAGCAAGATAAGTATGTGTTAAGTTTTTCAGACTTATCTTGTAAGCACTGGAAAGCCACTGGTGTTCATTTGAAGGCTCACAAAGGTTCATCACAAGAAGCAGCCAATTTTACATAAGACACGCATATGAAAACTAAGTGCCATGTCACACACTAGTCTATTGATGCAGTCATATGGAAAAAAATGTAAAATTATGGGCTGGAATGATATCTACTTCTGGGAAAAGAGAGAAAGGAAAAGGATGAGGGATGAAAACAATAGGGACATAAAATTAAATGAAACATACGAAGCCAAATGATGAATGAGGGATAATTGGGGTGATGGGCACTTATTATTGTTACTACTTGTTTGAATCTTACAACTTTTCAAGGTAAAACCATTGATATCCTTGTGGCTAGTAGTTGGGAAGGGGTCTGAACTAGGAGGATGGTAAGAGGGAGATAAGAGATTAAGGGACCTGAATTAGGGCAGCAGCCATGGGGACAGACAGGAAGAGGCACATCCGAGAAATGTTGGGATGAAGCTTCTCAGGATTGATGATGACGGAGTGGAGGGAGAGCAGGAAGTGGCTGAACGTGGATGAAGGCGCATGGGGTTGCTGATGATGCTGGCCGTGGGGCTGGCCTGGACTGTGGAATGAGTGAGTCATCCAGTATGGCTTGATCTCCAGAGGGACATTAAGTGTCTGTAAGACATGTAGGCAAAGACATCTGCTAAGTGGCTGTATTAGTCCATTTTCAGACTGCTATAAAGATACTACCTGAGTCTGGATAATTCATAAACAAAAGAGGCTTAATTGACTCATAGTTCCCCATGGCTGGAGAGGCCTTGGGAAACTTATGATCATGACAGAAGGCAAAGGGGAAGCAGTCACTTCCTTCACAAAGCAAATCGCCCCCATGATCCAATCACCTCACACCAAGTCCCACCCTCAACATGTAGGGATTACAATTCGAGAGGAGATTTGGGTGGGGACACAGAAGCAAACCATATCAGCTGCTAAGGAAATGTTTCTGAAGTCCAAGAGACGTATGAACCACAAATGTAGACTTAGGGACTACAAGATGGGAGATATTTTCCAGAGAGAGTAGACAGAGAGTGGACTACAAGATGGGAGATATTTTCCAGAGAAAGTGGACAGAGGAGAAGACAGCCATGGAGGGAGGTGCTAGGCTTCTCAGGGCACAATAAGGTCTTAGGCAGCAATGAGGACCATGTCGAAGAGAGAGTAGATCATAGTTGTGGCACTCCTGTAAGTATTGACACAGACTGCTTAGTTTAATTCCCATTACAGCCCTTTCGGGCTATGAGTAGATAGGTGAGGTCATTTGTCCATGGTCTCAGGGTCATTCTAAGACCTGGCAGTGTGGCTCCAGTCAATAGCACATGCAGGGACAGTGGAAACTTGCAATGCCAGAAAAAAAGAGAAGTCTTCCCTTTCATTCTTTTCTAAGTGGGCTTTGGTCTTTCTCACTGATGTGAGGGACGTGAGTTAGGAGAAGGTCAGTTGGTGACTGCCTGAATTTCAAATCCGGTAAGTGTTTCTATGCCTTGTAATTCTGGTATCACATCAAACAGTGCTGCACACCCTTCATGCTTCTGATGCTGCCTCATGACTCTAAAGCTGCTGCATAAAGAAGACCAGGGATGATGAGTCCTAAATTAAAAGAATTTCCAAACAGAACTTTCCTGACCCAGGCTTCAACTCACATGTGAGCACACACACAGTTTAGAAAATGATAATTAAAAAACCCAGTGAATTCTGATAAATATGTGTTTTAGGAACACACTGCTCACACTATTGGAATTGGAAGTGTTGGCGTGGGAACAGGTAGAGAGCAGAAAGGGCTGACTTCAGCTGCACTGCTTTCCCCCTTGCAGGATCAGACAGAGTCTCCAATCCTTTGGCAATTGAGTAAATTGTTATGCTATTAAAGTCAATAATCTTGATGATCAAAATTTTTCAATACAGTGTTTGTTTCTGAGATTTTTAAATATAATCTTCTAGGTTTATAATGGTTTATTTGCTTCCCATATCCCTTTACTCTATAATGAACTAATAATTTTGCCACATAATAAATGTTATAGGGAAGGAGAGAATTTAAACAGTAAAAGCATGCAGCAGGGAGAAAATTAATGGATTCATTTTAGTTTTGGCTTCAGTACTGTATCTGAGTCCCTGTTATTTTTTTCACATTAGAGGTGGAGAGAACATGAAATTTATATAGCAAATATTTGCTTCAGTAATTTGAACTATATCTTTTTAACCAATTCTATCTGCAGTTCCAGGCTTAATACAAAATACTTAATTCTGTATGTGATCCTGTCCTACTATTTTTTGTATTTCTATCCTAAATATCTTAACACATAAAAAGAAATGTGAATAATGAAGGTATAATTCACATTCTTCGAGATTCAGACTTCATTGGTTAAACTGAGGCACTGTTTTGGCCGTCCTTTCTAGGTAGTCTTAATAATTATATGTCACATTCAAAACAGATACTTAAAATAATTATTACAAGACTATTATGGGTATTGTCTCAAAAAATTGAGGGTGAAGCATGTTTTAGAATAGATCCCCATTTCTTGCCTACATGTAAGTGTCATTGAGATGCTTAAAGCCTGTTTCTCTTATATGGACTCCACTTCCTTCAAAGCACTTGTAATACTACAGTCTACAATCTGGCTACTCTCTAGGGTCTAAGTAACATAGAAGGTAATTTCTCAGAAGCATAATCTGAAAGGAAGGTTTTTATTTGTTTATGTTTGTTTTGGTTGTTTATACCTCATTGGCCTTCACCTATTAAACAGTCAAGGTGAAGGAAAGAGTTTAAAAAAGACAACGATTTTCATGTTTCAAGAAGAAAATGTTTAACTAGTTTTACCTAAGAACAAAACCAAAGTTTCCCAATGCTTTGGCTCGTGTACAATGTGCTTCATCAGTTTTTAAAAGGCAGCTCAAAAACTCAGCGAGAAAATCTACGTTTCTTCATGTTACCACCTACACATTTTAATCATCCATCATTATCTCACATGGCAGTTTTAGGTTTTTGCATGAAAATAATACCTTCCAGATATTATTATTACAGGTGTTGTTTAGCAGTGGGTTAAATAATTTGAATGTAGAAAAGCCCCATCTTAAAATTTTAATCAGAAGAAAGACCAAAATCGGTTAATATATAAATTTCTATTACAGGTTGAGCTTCCCAATTCTGAAAATCTGGAATCCTAAACACTTTTGGTCCCAAGCATTTTGGGTAAGCCTGTATGAATAAACATGCTATTTCCTAGGCACCTTGTCAGCTTAGAGGGTCTGAGCCTTCTTCTCCCTCTGGCTAGGGGCAAGGGCAGAAGAAATGCCCAGTGTGGATCCAGTTTTGTAAATAGTAAATCTTTCATTTCGGGTAATTGCACTTAGTCCTTCTGGTCAAGTTTACAGTTTTATCGGTTTGACTTTATATGAATATGGAGGCTGACATTATGTAGTTACCTTAATGTTTTATTATATTTAAATCATAGATTTTAGAGATAGAGAGGGCCTGGTGCAGTGGCTTCCACCTGTAATCCCAGCACTTTGAGGGGGAAGCCAAGGTAAGAGGATTACTTGAACCCAGGAGCTCGAGACCAGCCTGGGTGCCATAGTGAGACCCCCATCTCTACAAAAAATTTTAAAATGAGCCAGTCATTGAGGTGCACCTGTACTTCCAGCTACTCAGGAGGCTGAGGTGAGAGGATCTCTTGATCCCATAAGGTTGAGGCTGCAGTGAGCCATGATCATGCCACTGTAGTCTAAACTGGGTAACAGCGAGATCTTATCTCAAAAAAAAAAAAATTAGATACAGAACTTTGGAAATTATTATGTGTAACTTGCTCACATAATACATTGATAACAAAGTGGTAGAATAACTGTTCAATATCACGCAGCCTATCAGTATGAAAGAAAACTATGGTTGAGAGTTATCTCCACTGTCCAGTAGCAAAGGAGACGCGTGGGCTGAGGAGGCCTGGACAGGGGCAGGCAGGTGAGAAGAGAGCCTGAGTGAGGCACCTCAGTGCTAGGAGCCACTGGGCTGAAGGGATCATTCAGAGATGCGACAGGTAGCTTATATCTGTGCAGGCTAGTGCTCAAGGAACACAAGTTTCCACCATCCTGCACCTAGTTCTTGGTACTTTGAAGTTGGGCACCATGACACAACACTAGGAAGGGGAAGGGGAAGGGAGTGATGCATTTTCATCCATCCCGTCAAAATGGAAATTGCCAGTGATGACAGGAAAAATATATTTTTTTAAACCTGAGTGTAGCAAGGTACATAATGCTTCCTGTGAATCAACAGGAAGCTTTTCAGGCTGGCCGGATGCTCATCTATTAGAATGGGGATTGAATAAGTAGACCCTCGTGAAATCTTGATCTCATCAGTTCTTCCCCTGATTTACCTAAGTTGTTGACACCACTGTCCTCTCAGTCACTCAAATTGTAGCCTTCATTCCTTTTCCTCCCTGCATTTAGTCCATGATATAGCTCACAGGTTATTGGATTCATTTTTCTCTTCATTTTGATTTCCTTCATCTACTTGAGATCTTAAAGAATTTTTGCTTTTGGTCCTCTAATACACACCTCAGGTAGATGCTACATTGATAAGTTCCAATGTACCATAACCTCTGGTATTCACGTTCTTGTGTAGTTCCCTCCCACATTGACCCTGGGTATTGTTATGTGACTACATATAGCCAATGGGACATCACCAAGGTTGATGCAAGAGAAGTCTTGATAAGCACCTACTCATTGGGACTAGTCCTCTTGGGACTCTCCTTCTTGGAACTCAGCTGCCAAGCTGGGAAGAAGCCCAAGCAACCATGTGAAAAGGCCCAAGTGAGAGAATACTGAGGTCCCCTGCTGGTGCACCTGAGCTCCCAGCAGGCAACCTAGGACAACAATCATGAGTGAGTGAGTCATCTTGAATGTCCCATCCTGGTTAAGCCTCTAAATGCCTGTGGTCCCAGCTGAAATTACATGTAGCAGAAGAACTTCCTAACCCAATCACTTCCAAGCCTGATCACTTACAAAATCATGAGACATAGTAAGACTTTTGGGTTTTTTCTTTTGGTTGTATTTTAAGCCACTATGTTTTGGAGTAGCTTACTGCAAAACATAGTGGCTTAGACATTATTATTATTATTATTTTCATATTTCTGCTCCCTCACTTCTGGTTGTTACCAACCCCACTTCACTTTTCCTTCTCTTACTCATCCTCATATACCCTGGTTCCCTGTCTAATTGGGATGCTCACCTTTCTCCATACCACTCTCTGGCTCTCCCTAACATTTCTTCTGCTTGCAGTGGCTTCTACTGAATTACCAGTCAGTGCCTCCTATGAGCCAATGCATCTTCCAAATGCCTTGAGCTTTATTAATCCCCATGAAGGTCAGGCATCCTTCTCTCCACAGTACCTTCACTGCTGCCTGTATTGCTTCTGCTTGGTACCTCCTTCTCCTCTGCTGATGTTTTTAAATTGCTAACTCCAAGTACCATTTTAGGTCTTCCACAATGCCTGAAACATGCTGAACATATCTTTCTTGAGTTGAGGTCTCTAATTGTCTAGGTTAGAACACAGCTCTCTCATGAGTGCAAGCATCACACTGCATACAAATGTGATAAGCCACATAGGAAATCACAGGGTGGATCTGGAATTATGAAAGTTAGAACACAAAGAGCAGAGTGTAACCACCCAATGGGTTCACCTTTCCTACTGTCTAGACAGAGCCGATTTGTCAAGATAGGGGAATTGCCATAGATAAAGAGTAATTCACACAAAGCCAGTTCTGTGGGAGACTGGAGTTTCATTAGTACTCAAATCAGTCTCCCTGAGCATTCGGGGATAGAGTTTTTAAGGATAACTTGATGGGTAGAGGAAGACATAGGAGTCAAGAGTGCTCACTGGTTGGTTCAGAGATGAAATAATGGGAAGTCAAAGCTGTCTTCTTGTGCTGAGTCAGTTCCTGAGTGGGGGCCACAAGATCAGCCAGTTTATTGATCTGGGTGACGCTGGCTAATCCATCAAGTGCAAGGTCTGCAAAATATCTCAAGCACTGATCTTAGGAGCAGTTTAAGGAGGGTCAGAATCTTGTAGCCTCTAGCTGCATGACTCCTAAACCGTATTTTCTAATCTTTTGGCTTATTTGTTAGTCCTGCAAAGGCAATCTAGTCCCCAGGCAAGAAGGAGGTTTGTTTTGGGAAAGAGCTGTTATTGTCTTTGTTTTAAACTATAAGCTTAGTTCCTCCCATAGTTAGTTGAGCCTACACCCAGGAAAGAACAAGGACAGCTTAAAGGTTAGAAGGAAGATGGAGTCGGTTAGGTTAGATCTCTTTCACTGTCTCAATCATAATTTTGCAAAGGCAACTTCAAAAGGAGCAATCTAATAACAATCTTCATATATTGTGGAACCCTTTATAACATCAGTGTTTAAAGAGTAGAATTGACATTTGGCTTATAGGTCCATAAGTTCTTCCATGTTTTTTATAATATGTAAGTGCTATATTTCGGGGAACATGATTAAATCCTACAAAGTATTTCCAAGGGACAATAGGATATATTTAGACAGATAGGCAGAGATAGATATAAGAGAGAGAGAGAAGTTAAATTCTTAGTGTAACCTACTCAGGACTACCATTTCAGTTAAAAGTTGAATGAAAAATGAATTAATCCCTACACATTAAGGATGAGGGCCAGGGAGAATGCAGTATTGTTTCACAGCCTAGGATATCGAAACAAGATGGCAGATGATTTCCTAACCACGTCCCAGCCTGATGCATGACAACACGCATTGATGAGACTTCAGTGTACTGCAGTCACTGTCTTCTGGGTGGAGCTCAGTTCAGGGCCTGGGCTGTGGCTCTTATTTCTGGCTGTGAGGGCCACGGGGGTCCAGGGTGATTTATGAATGTACTCGTGGTAAAATAATACTCTCTTGGGAGCCTCTCACTTTTCCCTTTCATGTTTTGTGGGCAGGAAGAATTTCAGAGAAAATTAAAATAGGGAATGAATGAGGACCTCAGTGGAAAAGGACAATTGGGCTTACCCTTCTTCCATTCATTTCTCAGCCTCTGCTGCCCTGGTACTGTCTTTAGGCCTTTGTAAAACTCTTTGTCAGCCTAAAGGGCCCGAGCCTCTTTTTCCCCTCTACTTGTTTAACAGGGCCTTTCTTCTGTCCTTGCCCAGGCCAAGATTTTAGTTTCAAATAGATTTTTAGTTTAGGCAAGAAATAAAGAATGGAGGCACAAACTACTCTTAAAACAATTATGTTTTTAAAGATTTAAAAAAACACAACTTTGAAATCATCTTTGCAAAAATTATATCAATGAGAAAATTATGGCAGTGGAGGGGAGATCTATCAAGCCAATATCCTTCTCGTCTTTTGCTTTCAAGCTGTCTCAATTATTCCTGAGCTTGGGCCAAGCTAATTTGGAAGACATTTAGATCATAAACAAAAATAGCTCTTCCCCAAAACTCAACCACCTTTGAAAAGCTAATAAGAAACCACTAGGCTAGGGGGAGAAGAGGAGCCTGAATTCTGCGACCCTATGGACAGGTCACAAGATAAGCAACTTCTCCAATTACTCCTGCAGATAATATCACTGTTGCCGACTGGCCCCTGAGAGATCTTTTCAGGTTCTCTTCATGTCTGACACCCATGACTCCACCTGGACCTGATGCCTCCCTCTGGAACTGCCAACCCCGCCCCTATGGCCCCACCCAAGAGCAACTCAGCTCAAGATGACAGCTTCGACCCCCAATGATTTCATCTCCACCCCAACCAGTTAGCAGCAGGCACCCACTTTTAGCCAACCCCACCTTTCCCCCGTTAAAGTGAATTAAATATGCCCCAAGAAATCCTTGCGGACAAACCATAACCCAAATTAATAGGTACATAAGATTGAAAACCTAATGTAGGAGAATGTATCTGTAACAATCGCTGAGTCTTGGCCAATCTTAGCAGCCGTATGTCAGCCACTCATACACTGCTGAGTATTCAAACTGTGTTCAAATAGGGCAAATGCCACCTGTAATCAATCCAGCTGTTTCTGTTCCTCACTTCCGATGTCTGCACCTTACTTCCCTTTTTGTCTATAAATCTTCTTCCACCACAGGGCTGCACTGGAGTCTGTGAATCTGCTGTGATTCTGGGGGCTGCTTCATTCGCGAATCATTCATTGCTCAATTAATCACCTTTAAATTTAATTCGGCTGAAGTTTTTCTTTTATAACCCCCAAACTGCCTTTGAAAAACTCTTAACATTTACAGGGCAATCCATGTAAATATTCACTGTGTGCTCAGTGATGTTGGACATTATAAACAATATGCTTCAAGCGGATAAAACAATTGTCTTAAATACCTAGTGATCTTCCATTTTGGAATGGTAATAAAGAAACTGTGTGTTAAAAATCTCATTTGCTCACTGTTCTTGGCAATGAGAGGTAATAAAGAAAATGCGTGTTAAAAATCTCAGTTGCTCACTGTTCTTGGCCAACTGCATGGCCAAACCCCAGCTTGACTGCATCTCTAACCAGGCATCTACATAGCTGATTCCGACAAACCAGCCTCACCTCTTCTCTCCCACGTGGATTTTGGAGACATCTATAAGATGTGAGCTCTGAAAATATTTGGCAAAGATCTCCAGCTCTGCATGCTAATATGGGTGGATACAGCATTTACTAGTCAATCGACACAGTCATAGGCTTGTATGACACCATGGACCATCAGTTTGCACTGGTTGAAAATCCCATAGTCTCTCTCATCTTAGCTTGTCACTCTCACTGCTGCCTCTGCCCCAGATATTCTTGCCTACCATAAATGGCCCATCCTCAATGCCAAGTCCTCTGAAGAACCTGTTGCGATTCCCTGTAAACCTGAGCAAGACACTCTCTCTTGTTCCCACATCATCCTTTGCAGCCCTCGCTTTGCTTATTTCATCATTTGTTGCTTTCTCTGTGTGCTCCACTATTTGACGTGTCCTGTGGGCAGGCACTCTTTCTAATTCTCTCTCTGGTACCTCCATATTAATCACAGAATGGCATCGCACTGTCCAGGGTGGTAGCTGTAAGTCACACGTGGGTATTGAGCACAGGAAATGTGGCTGGTGTGCCCAAGGAACTGCATTTTCACTTCAATTAAAAAAAAACTGCAAGTGTAAAAAATACGTAACAGATCTTGAGGACCTAGAACAGAAATAAGTATATAAAATATGCATAATGTCTATATTTATTCTGTGTTAAAATGAAAATAGTTTGAATATGTTAGGTTAAATAAAATCCATTTTTGAAAATAACTTCCCTTGTTTCTTTAAAAATTTTTAATGTGGCTACTAGAACATTTAAAATTACATCCATCAAGGGAATGCAGGTAACAATGTAGGTAATATGTATGTATGTTGTTCATTCCACAATGTATGTAGACTTCAAAACATCATGTTGTACATGGTAAATATGTACAGTTTTATCAATTAATGTAAAATGTGGTAAAATTAATTAATTAATTAAAATTACATATATCATTAGCATTGTATTTCTACTGGGCTCATTAGATTAGTACATACTAAATATTCTAAAAATATCAAATATATTTCTAGACCTTTTTTTTTTTAAAAAAACTCTGCAATGCAGAGTTGAGTGTAAGGTATATGATTTAGGAGTGATGAAAATCTCTTTTAATGGTTGGGAAGGAAAGCACTTTATTTTGACCAACAAAAGAGGTAGAAGTTGGCTCATTCCAAATAGCTATGTGTAAGGTGTCCTGAAATAGATTTAGTACTTCCTGGAGCTGCTTTTTTTAGCCTGACCCCTTGTCACCTTTTAGCCTCCTTTTTGAAATGAAATGTGGTGATCAGTCAAGGATTTGGGCAGAGAGGGAGCTCACACTGTCTGTAAGTTCCTTGCTCCTAGGGTGACCCCTCAATTCCTGGCCACTCTGCTCAGACCCCTCAAGCTTCCTGCTGCCGCCAGTGCAATGGTGGAGGATGAGCTCCACTAAGGAACACATCCGGCTCACAGATCTGGCTGGCATTGCTCTGTCTTGTAATAGCAGGTTTCTCTTTACTGCCTGATTTTCTGCTACCCCTGTGGAGGGTCATTTCTGTGTGTGTGTACGTTAGCTGTCAGCCAGGGATTTGGGCAGTTTGTGCTCTGATTTTGGGTTTCACTCCTGTGATTCTTGTGCTGCCAGGACTTCCTCTTCCTCTTTCCAGCTGCTTTCCCGGCTCCAAGCTCCAAGTGCTATCACCTTCAGTTGATCAGCTGCATCTTTGTCCCTCCCCACTTCCCTACTCCCCACATCACTTTCTGCAGCCAGGGCAGAACTCCTGGATGGGAAGCCACGAACTTGCAATTCCACCATTTCTTCCAGTTGCTTTTGGGTGAGTTCTAGTGTCCTTAAGCAGCTGCTTTATTTATTTTATTCCGTTTTACCATTGATACCTGAGAGGAATTCACCTGACTGCTTTGCCATTTCCAGAGGCACCCACCTCTGCCCGGTTTTAATGGTAACAGATAATTAATTACAGCAGCTACAACCTGAGACAGCCACATGACACGTCACAGCCTTGAACAGGAGGGTCTGCACCACACTCCTAGGAAGCCACCCAGAGAAGGACTATATGATGGGTACTAGAAGACAGAGATGAAAGTATCAGTGTGGTCTTAGACCTGCTACAGTGTTGGGGTTTAGCTGGTGATGCTAGCCTCTTTCTTGCTACTTGTGAAGCTGCATCACTGTCTGGGATAAATACCCAGGACTCGTTGCCTCATGCCAAGGAAACCAAGGACATGGACCCACGTGGAGTGAGGTTAAGAGTGGAGGTTTAATAGGCAAAAGAAAGAGAAAAGGGAATAGATCTCTCTCCTGTGAGAGAGAGGGGCACCTGAGTGGGACCTCCGGACCATGGCAGACAGGCTTGTCTTTATAGACAGGCTTGTCCTTATAGACTGGCTTGAGGAGGTGATGTCTGATTGACATAGGGCCCAGAGATTAGTTGGACCAGGTGTGACCTTTACATAGCACCAGGAAGCTGGCCACCTCACCCTAATATTATTATGCAAATGGGGTCTTTACTCGGCCCACACCATGCTGCCTGCTCCTTACTGTGCACGTGGTTGACAAGGAAAGGGGAAGTTGAAGCCATCATGCTGGACATGCCTAGACCCCAGGTAGCTTTTTCCTATTGGCACAGCTGCCAGCACTCACCTGTGCAAGCTTCCAGCTTGCCTGTCTATGTCTGCAGCTTGATTTTACAGGTTGCTCTTTGTTAGAAAAGAAAATGATTTTGGGGGCTGCTTTTCATTAAAAGAAAAACCTTTCCAAGGACTTCCCTACCCTCGCCATCTGCCTAAATAATTTCTTCTTAACTCCTGTATCATGTTCCTTGGGAAATTAGATGAACTATAATCTGGAAGAGCTGTTTTCAGTGGGGGTGAAGTTGCTCTAAGAGCCAAGTGATCTGAGTAGGGCAGGAAGGAGCCTGCAGAGGATGCTGTGTCCACTGCCTCGATTTCTCCATCATGGCTAAAGTCCTTACTCAGCCTCCTGGAGTGTGAGATGCTGGCTCACACATATATTAATCTTCAGGAGTTCCCCTGAAGGGAGCTTTTTACCCAGGAGGTAGAAAGGCCATGTTCCCTTCCCTGAAATGAGACAGCTTTGAAGGGTCATCCTATCCCCAGGTAGCCCTTTTGAAAATGCAGTGCATTTTGCATTTTCTTTCTCTTAGCCCTGTTTCCCTCACTTCCCTCACTCCCCTTCAGGGTCTGCTTCTGACGAGTGGGTGAAAAGGGTGATGCCTTCCCTTACCCATCGTAAGAGTCATGGCCGACACTCCTGTAACAAAAGACAGGTTAACAAGAGAAAAGCATAAAGTATTGATTTAATCAAAGTTTGACATGACAGACACAGGAGCCTTCAGAAATGAAGACTCAAAGATCCAGTGAACGTTGTCTGTTTTTATGCTTAGGTTCAATGAAGAGTGGACAGCTGTGTAGATGTGTGATTCGACAAAAGCGTGTGATCTGATGGTCATAGACCAAGAAGAAACCCAGCAGGCCTGTCTGCTCAGATTCTTCTTGGCCTCTCTGTGCAGCCTTCCTTCCTCCTAGATCTGTGGCAGGGTCTTTCTGGAATGAGGGTCTTCGAGGGAGAAGGAGAAAGGGAGAGAGTGACCTCTCTAGGTTTTATGGCTTGCTGTGGGGTAGAGGAGCACTAGTTTGTATAGCCCACCTAGGGGAAGAGAAATTCTGGTCATGGCTTGCTTGAAGGAGAAAGAACGGCTAGAGGTAGAAGAAGGTCATAGAGACCTCTCTTCTGAGCTCTTTCAAGTCCTTATTTAAATACTCAGCATGCCAAGGCACCACATATTGGGGTATCCTATTTGAGCCCCAATGTGGACAGCGCTCCCCAGAAACCTCGTGAACACAAATTGGTGTCTTAGAGTCTATTTTGGTGAAACCTACATAAGACAGGAGGTATGTGAATAACCTTGATCAGAGAGTGAACTAAGGGTATTGAGTGCCTTAGTCATTCCCGTTCCACATCCCTCCCCGTATTCAAGTCCTTTATCCTGGAACTTTGCATTTCCTCTCGCTAAAGGGGCACAATGTATTTCATTTGTTTCTATACCCCTGGATTCTGGCCACGAGCTGTTCAGGTCATGGAATGTTAGCAGATGTTGTTACCCAGTGTGATGTCTATGTGACCTAGGTGTATTTCTAACCTGCCTTCATTCTGCTTATCTTTAGGAAACAGGATGCCTGAGGTCAGAGGTTTCCCCTTGTGACCAAACCAGCTAAGACTGGTGGGATCCAAAGTGGCAGCTCACTTTACCTCTAAAGAACATCTAGGCCGGGCGCGATGGCTCACTCCTGTAATCCCAGCACTTTGGGAGGCTGAGGCGGGTGGATCATGAGGTCAGGAGATCGAGACCATCTTGGCTAACATGGTGAAACCCCGTTTCTACTAAAAATACAAAAAATTAGCTGGGCGCAGTGGCGGGCGCCTGTAGTCCCAGCTACTCAGGAGGCTGAGGCAGGAGAATGGCATGAACCCGGGAGGCGGAGCTTGCAGTGAGCTGAGATCGCGCCACTGCACTCCAACCTGGGCGACAGAGTGAGACTTTGTCTCAAAAAAAAAAAGAACATCTAACTTTATCATAATCTAATTTTCCTGCAAAATGGCACTCCCTCCGGAGTCATGACAGTTGACAGTCACCACTACAATGGCAAGAAGAAACCATGAGAGGACAAGAAAGAGAATGACACTCAGTTCAAGAAGTTCTTTATCTGCTCCCAGAAAAGACATAAACATTGCTCCCCTTCCTTCTAATGCCCAACTCCTTCAATAAAGACGCCTAATATCTGTGACTTTCCAGCTCTCATGAGCTTAGAAGTTGATATGTGAGTCATGTGTCCACTTTTCAATTCCATGGCCATTGAATAAAGCCTGCACTGCTGATGCTCATTTTTACTTTTGTCTGTTGGCTTTGTGGTATCCCACAGGGAAAGACCCCATCTTCTGGGGAACTGGCTTTGTTGGGAATGTGATGTGTGCAGGTGGCTGAAAAGTGTGTTTGGATTCACACTTGGCTTTTGCTGTTCTGCTGTCTTCAGGACAATGTGCTGGGGCTGGCCTGTCCAAGGATAAAGAACAAGCAACAGCATGGAGTTGGCCAGCTCTTCCTCAGCTGACCTTCATTCACTAACTCCACATCTGGATGACCTCAACCAAGATCAGAACTTCCCAGCTGAAGTTCTAATTCACTAACCCACAAGCCCATGCGCTAATAAATGCTATTATACCTTTCTGAGTTTTCATGGCTGTTTGCCATGCAGCATCATTATGCCAATAGATAACAGACAGAAGTATTGCCGGCACCCCATTTGAAGTCTGGGGCAGGTGGCCCTTATTAGAAGGGCGCACAAATTCACAGCAGGTACCAGGTGGGTAAGCTCATTTGAATGTTGTCAAAATAAAAATGGAGTCACTATCATTTTAAAAATCCTGACAAATAGGATCCCAGAAAAGCCATAAAGAGAGAGTTCTTATGCTTATATGCCCAATAACAAAATTTCTTGCAAAAAAAAAACAAGCTGCAAAAATCACGAACTTGCACAAAGGCCGTCACAACCTCACACAAACAATACTTCTGGAAGGACATCCACCCAACAACTGCCTGTCCAACCTCAGACTGGTGTCACCCTTGTTATTCGTCTTTGTAGCCAAGGATAATTATTTCATAACTAGTATGTAATCTTTCTCATTTTTTCCTTTAAAAACTATTATTCCCTCACTTTGTGTGTTTTGCCCAATTCTTTGTTCAAGATTCCAAGAACCTGGACACCATCCACCGGTAACAAATCCACTTATGAAAGTAGTTCCAATACCGGGAGCCTGCAAATGTGCCTCCTACATTGCCCACTGTATAAATACTTTTGTGGAAAAACAAGGAAAAATAATATTTATGACCTCAAGCTGCAAGTTCTGGGACCCAGAAGGAAGGTCTAAATCCCATTGAAATATTTAGGAAGTTAAAATCTTAATTTTTAAGAGACTGCTTGAATACACATTTAAGTAGTAATTTTTTCAAGATCCTTAATCTAGTCTAACTTGAAATATTGAAATGTGGTATCATAATAGTATCTGAAATTGATAAAGATGCTTTTCCTTTAAACTTGAGGCCAATTTTCTCTTTATAGAATCCCAAGGCAGGCGAAGCCAGCTCTATTTGATAAGTCAAGTTTACTGCGAAAATAAATCTTTTTTATTTGCATGAAAGATGCAAGATCACACAATCTATTTCTGGATAATTATTTTGCTGATTACAAGGCTCAAAAGCAGATGAGAAAAGAAAGAAAGGTCATGTGCTTCCTGGTAAATCCTCCTGCCACGAAGGGCAGAAGATTGGAGAAACATCACTTCCACTCAGGAAATAAGGACGCATGTCAGTGTTCCAAGTTGAGGTAGAAAGTAGCATTTATCTGAACAGATAAACAAATATTTAACTTTCTCCCTGATAGACATATAGACATTTAATTGTCAAATAAATGTTGTACAAAACCATTTTTTCTAAATCTGAATCTCAGTCAATATTTCCTGGAAAACGCTAACTGGGACTTCTGTTTTTCTGTTTTTCAGAGAATTCAATTTCAAAGTGCGAGTTGAGGATACCATTCTGACCTTCAGAAATCATAAATAACAAATGGTACACTTGAGTCATTATCAGTAGTTATCTCTCTTACAGTCCTCTTTGGTGTGCTCTGACCTAAGGTTTGAAAAGTTTTTTTTTGTTTGTTTGTTTTTTTTACAGAAACCTCTACTTTAATAACTGTCTTCTATAAAATCCAAGGGATTACATAAATTTATTTTATGTGCTGAAGTTCTTTCATATTGAATAAAACTTTCTTTGACAGTTTTACATCTACTGCCTAGTTGGGTAATGCTAGTGCATGCTCACTTAGTAGATTATGTTGCTATTTTATTAGTTAGTGTCACATGGCCAGGATCTTACAGTCTTCCTAGGAGTGTCAATATGTCCCCATTCCACAGGCATCTGTGGAGAAGGAGAAGGAGATCTCAAGAGGAAAAATCAATGCAGGAACAAAGAAACTCTTGGGTCTAGTGAAGAGAGACTGGATCTTGCTAGGGGAGTCAGGGGTGGGGAGGTGGAACTGAGAAATGTTAATTAGCAAGGGTCCCCTGTGTAGCAAGAGGAAACTGTGCATCCCTCTAGCCTGAACTCTGTCTTCAGATCCCAGCTTCCTACACTCTCACCTGGAGAACTCCCCAAGTTCTTTCTTCTCCTTCCACATTCCCAACATCTGGGCTTCCTCTGGGCCCTGGTTTCTGATGATTTTCACATGTCCATCTCTTGCTTCTACCCTGGGTGAGTTAAATTTGGATAACAATATCCAGATCTTACAGTTTGAAGGAGAATTAAATGGAATAATATGTGCAGAAGTGTTTTATCAACAGCAAAACGCATTTAAAGGCAGGATGTGTATGTGAGACAGCCAAGTGTAAAGGGGTCCCCAGAGAAACTCCAACCGACCCGCACACTGGAAGGAGTGTGCACTGAGGTGGAGCCTCGGGAAGTTCCTGCCCTTTGCCACAGGGAAGGAGCCTGGCCTCTCCTGTTCAGAGATGGAAGCAGGAATTCAATCTGTGATGTGGGAAGCCTGTACTTGCAGGACTCTCACTGGGCTGAGTCCCTGTTTCCACTTTTTCCCCTTTCTGCCCAATAAATTCTTTTTTTCTCACCCTTCAAAGTGTTTGTGAGCCCAATATTTCATGGCCGTGTGACAAGGACCCAGCTCTTAGCTGAACTAAGGAGAAGGTCCTACATTTTTGGTGCTCATAATGTGGGGCTTGAGAAGGGTGAGTGAGATGTAAACCGAGAAATCTTTTTCCCTCTCATTTCTAAGTCTTTTAATCTTTGGACATCTGATGGTAGAGGAAACCATGCCCCCACCTCCACTGGGGGTTGGGGGCCTGTCCATGATCTTTTTCTTCCTTTTGTGGAATGGCCAGGTGAGCAGCAGCTCCCCACCACCCTCCCCTCCCTGCCGGGGCTGGGACACATGGCCCAAGGCACCCCAGGCTGCTGGTTGGTGTTTTCTCCCACGTGCCCATGGAGTTTCCACTTTCCCTGGCCAGGAAGGCCAGCTCCATCCCAAAGCAATTAAGCTTTTCTCCTGGGTGGAGGAACCAGTTGCATAAGAATAAGAGGTTCTTCCCCAGGCATTTTTTTTTATTATTATTATTATACTTTAGGTTTTAGGGTACATGTGCGCAATGTGCAGGTTAGTTACATATGTATACATGTGCCATGCTGGTGCGCTGCACCCACTAACTCGTTATCTAGCATTAGGTATATCTCCCAATACTATCCCTCCCCCCTCCCCCCACCCCACAACAGGCCCCAGAGTGTGATGTTCCCCTTCCTGTGTCCATGTGTTCTCATTGTTCAATTCCCACCTATGAGTGAGAATACGCGGTGTTTGGTTTTTTGTTCTTGCAATAGTTTACTGAGAATGATGATTTCCAATTTCATCCATGTCCCTACAAAGGACATGAACTCATCCTTTTTTATGGCTGCATAGTGTTCCATGGTGTATATGTGCCACATTTTCTTAATCCAGTCTATCATTGTTGGACATCTGGGTTGGTTCCAAGTCTTTGCTATTGTGAATAATGCCACAATAAACATACGTGTGCATGGGTCTTTATAGCAGCATGATTTATAGTCCTTTGGGTATATACCCAGTAATGGGATGGCTGGGTCAAATGGAATTTCTAGTTCTAGATCCCTGAGGAATCGCCACACTGACTTCCACAAGGGTTGAACTAGTTTACGGTCCCACCAACAGTGTAAAAGTGTTCCTATTTCTCCACATCCTCTCCAGCACCTGTTGTTTCCTGACTTTTTAATGATTGCCATTCTAACTGGTGTGAGATGGTATCTGATTGTGGTTTTGATTTGCATTTCTCTGATGGCCAGTGATGGTGAGCATTTTTTTCATGTGTTTTTTGGCTGCATAAATGTCTTCTTTTGAGAAGTGTCTGTTCATGTCCTTCGCCCACTTTTTGATGGGATTGTTTGTTTTTTTCTTGTAAATTTGTTGGAGTTCATTGTAGATTCTGCATATTAGCCCTTTAAAGTTCATATGGAACCAAAAAAGGCCCGCATCACCAAGTCAATCCTAAGCCAAAAGAACAAAGCTGGAGGCATCACACTACCTGACTTCAAACTATACTACAAGGCTACAGTAATCAAAACAGCATGGTACTGGTACCAAAGCAGAGATATAGATCAATGGAACAGAAGAGAGCCCTCAGAAATAACGCTGCATATCTACAACTATCTGATCTTTGACAAACCTGAGAAAAACAAGCAATGGGGAAAGGATTCCCTATTTAATAAATGGTGCTGGGAAAACTGGCTAGCCATATGGAGAAAGCTGAAACTGGATCCCTTCCTTACACATTATACAAAAATTAATTCAAGATGGATTAAAGACTTAAACGTTAGACCTAAAACCATAAAAACCCTAGAAGAAAACCTAGGCATTACCATTCAGGACATAGGCATGGGCAAGGACTTCATGTCTAAAACACCAAAAGCAATGGCAACAAAAGCCAAAATTGACAAATGGGATCTAATTAAACTAAAGAGCTTCTGCACTGCAAAAGAAACTACTATCAGAGTGAACAGGCAACCTACAAAATGGGAGAATTTTTTTGCAACCTACTCATCTGACAAAGGGCTAATATCCCCAGGCATTTTTAAACTTTTTTTTTTTCATCCCTTTCTCCACTCTGTCAGCAGTTAACTTTTAAAAAGGAAAAAGCAAGGAAAAACCTTGCTTTTTCCTTTTAGAAGACGTTTTACTAGGCTAGGAATGATAAGGATCACTGTTAAATCCTCTGTAAAGTTTTAATTGTAAAAAAGGATTTGTGAGGCTGGTCTTAAGCTACAGCCAATCTGGTGTACTTTACATGTCTATATGGTTTGCAGCAAACTTCACCGCAGGCCTCCATCTTGTTTTACACCCTGGGGCTGTGGCCTATAGCCCCATGGCAAGGTTTTGTTTAGATATCCTGCCTTAGGAAATGATTCCTCTCTGGTTTAATATCGGCATGTTTTCCTAGCCCCTTCTCTTAAAGGGCTCCACCCACCAACTGGGTTTTCTTCTGCCTGTTTGTGTAGTTATACATGTGTTGTGCATAATGATATCTGTAAAAAGAGCTCTAATTAACTTGGCCTAAAGGAAGACATGTGCTAGGATAGAATATTTTTTAAAGGGAAGAACTGTGGTACCTTTCAGTTCACGTGATTTTAATCTCTGAGAAATAAAAACAGCCTTAAAGATTATTGGTAAAATGCAGACGCCATCAAAATGTAAACAGGTGGGCTTAAATTGTGCAGGTCAGATGCAAGATTTGCTAAGTGTTTTAAGGTTATAAACTGCCTTTTGGGTTCTGAGAACTATTTGACTTGTTAGCTTCACAATTGGTAAGGCCTAGGGACATACGGAACTAACCACAACCTTAATTATGCTGGAAGGAGTCAAACCTTGGTTGCACTTAGCATGCAATTAAAACAACTTACCAGGTTTTACATTAAAGTTAACATTGGTAAAAGTTACCATTATGACATGTAATTGAAACTACTGAAAATAGATTTATATGCAAAGTGTGTAAAAACAGTAAAATGTGTTTTTAGTAAGAGATTATAAAAAAGCATGAAAATGTAAATTCTTACCTAGGGTTAAGAATTGTTCTGAATTAGGATAAAGCTGAAGATTCAAACACATTCTGAAAAGTTTCTAAAAATTAATCTTGCAGAAGAAATTCTGTGTGTAAACATTAACTAAATTCAAAAGGGTTTTATATAGTTTTTCTGTAAATTGAGCATTGAAATAAAAGCACAACAAGGTTTTCTTAAGGCACTGGTCTGCTCTTCAGCAAAATTTGTACAGGATTATAAAAGATTTTTGCTTCTTTAAAATTTCTGAGTCATCATTTTGGCAAAATAAATAATTTATGGCAATCTGGAATTCTATTTCATTACATCAAGTGTTTTAAACCTCTAACACATTTCAGAGCCTTCCCAAAATCAAACTACAGTTTCAAAATAGTCTTTCCTGAAATCTTCTTTTTGGAAGCTCCAGAAGGGCCCCCAGAGTGCCCAGAAAAGAGATGTAAACAGGATTATTTGATATGTTAGGTACATGAGATTGCCAAAATGATGTTCAATCTTCTTTAGGTTATATTTTTGTGAATAAGGCTAATATATGTTCCAAAATTGTATGGGATTTCTAAAATTCTAATCTCTGAGTATTATGCTATCAAACACAGTTAAGGTTTTTAAGTTATTGTAAGCCACAGAGATAAGCAAACTTGTCAATTGTGTTTCTAACTGTGACTACCCTGAACATTTTGTTATTCACAGACAATTGGTGTTTTGTTTTAATCCTTTTCAAAAGATAGTTTATAATAACTGATAGCACTTTGAAACGTACTCTCAAATACAGGTTTCTGATAACTTTGGAGGTTGTGACATTGGAATAAAGGAAGATGTACAGGACTCATGAAAGCTAAAATGTTCATGAATATCAAGCAAAACAAGTGTTAACTAAATGCACTGAACTCAGAAAGCTGAAGCAAACTCTTTGACTTTTTCTTGGAGTATTGCTGATCCTTGTTTTGATTTTCAGAGTCAAGGAAACTTATTTTGAACTATTTATGGCCATTAATAATTGAGTAAGGTATACTCCTGTGAACAAAATTTGTAGCATATTTTCTGTCTCTGGCTGGCTTCTCCAGAATTTGGAAACTATCTGTGAGTATTCATAACTTATGGAAATATAGTTGTTTGCATCAATGCAATAAGAATTCACTTTTCTTCTGCAATAGGATGCAATTGGAGAAACTGGTTGTTTTATCAAGGCTTGGACTGAAAGCGTATGCTTCCACTTAAAGGAGTCAAGCTTGACTTGTAGAGCTGATAAGAGCCCCTTAGGAGAAACTAGCCTCATACCCTTGCCTACACAGTCCCTGTACAGGGTTCCTGACCTGTGTTCAATAAAGAATGTCACTTTCTAACAGGCCTGGGAGCTCCAAGTTTATCTTGGGACCTTAAGAGGAGAGGATCACTCAACTCACAGGTATTTGAAGATACAAACCCATGAATGGGCTCAGCTTTGAAAGGTCTTACCTGAGACTCCTTGTGGCATAGAGTTCCATCAAAGCCAATCTAAAAGGCCTATGTAGAAATAGTTATTCTTGCTGCACTTTATACAAATAAACAGGCCAAGTATAAGACTAAAGTCTGTTCTGCAAACAACTCAGTCCTATCATGATTTGTTTCTTTTCTTTTTTTTTTTTTTTAACAAAAATGGGGACTGGAGAGAGAGAAATTATCTTTCAAAACTTATACATTTGTCATTAAATTCTAAACTCACTAGTTGTTTTTAAGTATTGCCTAGATTTTTAGACTAACCCTGCTTATTCCTGTGAACCTACCAGCAATCTCTGGCTGCAGCTCAGAAAGAAAAAGAGGGATGGGTAATGTAAAAATCTGGATCAATATTCTAGTACTGTGCAATTTTCCTGCAAATCCTGCCAAGTGATGGGTATAAATAGGGTGCCTATCACCTGGAGGTTTCCGTTTGGGGAGGTAAGATCAAGGGAGCTAACCAAAGCCAAGCACCATGCACCCAAATCCTAGCAAGCATAACTGTAGCCACCAGTTATCTGGGTGTGTCACAAGACATCTTTTCTCTCCCTTGTTGGAGGAGGATTTAATCCCACATCTTCACCTTAGCATTCAGCTTATGATAAGGAGTCCATGCAACCCCCAGGAGACACATTTTTGTCCCAAACTCAATTACAAGCTTTGGGTCAAAGCCCTAGGAAGAAAACTGGATCTAAGGGATCCAGAGGCAGATGATAATAGAAGTTAAAATGTACAGCACAGATGAGTATGGTTAATTACTGCAGATCAAGCCAAGCCTTCCATCTCATGGATAAAGGTCATGCTAGTATCCATGGCATAAATGCAGTAGGAGGGATAAAGACATAGGTGAGAGCAGATAATTCCTATTCTCTAGGCCCTCCTGCTTCATGGGTGCAAGCCACTTTAGCACCCATGGGAGGTGCCTGCCAAGGTCACCCAGACTCAGGGATGCAAGGATGGAAGAGGGAAAGAGGATGCTCTTCTTTGTCCCCCTCGTGTATCTGCTAGGAGGAGAAGGGAACCAGGGATGACTGCTCCCCTCTTTCTAGATGGGTAGCCATTCATCCTCAATCTATACCCCTTTCAAATGCATCCTGAACCCTTGGGGCTCCTTTGAAAAATGCCGTCTTTTTTTCCTTTCTCCTCCTTGGCTCTCTTTTCACTGATAGGCAGTTGTGTCCCCGTACTACAGGACACTACTCTCAGATGCATCTTTCAAACCAGAAAGAGTTAATTTCCCAAACCTTAAACCAGTTGGTTTAGGATTGGGCTAAGGGGAAGGAAACCCAGAAGCCCAAGATGCTGGCTAAAGGGCAAAGGTTTTTGTTGTTGTTGTTGTTGTTTTTTGCCACTTGGGCTTTTGGCCTCTCCCTCCCTGTGCAGACTGGTAAAAGGCCTCGGGACTTTTGAGCTGTCCTTACCCCTCCCCTTGTTTTGTTTTGGTTTGATAGATGTTTTCTAATAACCCAGTTTGTCTCTTCTCGCCTTCAGGCCATGGAACTCCAACGGTCATGCAACCAAAGCCTCTGACAATGGCGCTTTCTTCTGGGAACCCTTTGATCAGCCTCGGAGGGAACGCTGACTGTCATTTCCCCCAAAACAGCGCCCCCTACCCGCAGAAGGCAGTTAAGACTGGTCTTGGGCTAATCCTTAATCTACGGGCAGTCAGATGTCCTTCTTTAGAGGGGGTATGAGGCAGCCAGGTGGGAAAGGATCCTTGGAGAAACTCCAACTGGCCTGAGCACTGGGAGGAGTGTGCATTGGGGTGGAGCCTCGGGAAGTTTGCGCTTTGCGGCTGGGGAGGAACCTGGCCTCTCCTGTTTGGTTGTGGAACCTGGGATTCAATCTGTGAGGCAGGAAGCCTAGACTAGCAGGACTCGTGCTCTGCTAGAGTCCCTGTTTCCCCTTTTTTTCCTTTTCACCCAATAAATTCCATTTTTCTCACCCTTCAAAGTGTCTGTGAGCCTAGTATTTCATGGCTGTGTGACAAGGACCCAGCTCTTAGCTGAAATAAGGAGAAAGTCCTACAGCATATGCATGAACTCCCTTCAACACCATGTCTCAATGTCCTATTTATTATTATGAGACCTGATGTTTACTGACTGCTTGTAACATGTCATGTATTGCTCTCTACATTTCAGGAGTATAAATATTTGTTGAAGGAATAAATGAACTAAATGAATTAGTCCCCATCACGTTATGAAGTAGATGTTCTATTTGCATCCATTTTACAGTGAATAAACTGAGGCACTGATAGGTTGAATAACTTTCCCATGGCCACCCAACCAGAAACGAGAGCTGGGTTTGAATCAGGTCCTCTGCTTTAAACAATTCTGCTCCTTATTTAAGGAAATGATACCACTATTGAACCTGACATGTGGAATAAAAGACTCAGATTTATCTCTTTTACTTCCATCTCTGCCCCAAATACCCCAGTAACAGAGTCAAGTTCTCCAGATGACCCATCACTTCTCTCCCACTCCAGATGCTGAGACCTGCTTAAATCTAACTCAAACTCTCCCTCACCTCTCTCACCTGAACTCCTGCATTAACTTCCTACCTGGCCACCCAGTAGTCTCTCTTCCCTCCATCTATTTTGTACACAGACAAATCCAGCTGTGTACTTCTTTTGTTCAAGATTTTAATTCATCCTGAATGACTAAATAAACTTATGCTTCTTAATTTTCCCGTTTAATACAGTTCATGACTCCATAGATCACTGACCTACCTCCAAGGATCTTCTTCTCCAACCAAATCCTGTTCTTCTTCCTCTCTGAACACTCCTGGGGCTTTAGCACTTCATCCGTCCTCATCTGCATGGATGTCCTCCTGGCTGGTCTGTCCTGTGAAAGCCTCTTCCACTATTCCATGCAGCCTTCTCAGACTCCCTTCAGGCAGAAACAAATCAGAATTCCCCACAGATAAATGGCAGACAAGCACATGAAGTTCTCAGCTTCTTGTCATCAGGAAGTTACAAATCACCATTATGATGAGACCACTACATACTTGTTAGACTACCACAATTCAAAAGACCACAAATAGAAAATGTCTGTGAGAATATTGAGCAAAAAAACTCTCATACCTTGTTGATGTGCAAGAAAAATGGTCCATCTACTTCATCTACTTTAGAAAAATTCCTGAGGCTGGGCATAGTGGCTCACTCCTGTAATCCCTGCACTTTGGGAGGTTGAGGTGAGAGGATCACTTGAGGCTGGGAGTTCAAGAAAATGTTCTGGTAGCTTTCTGATGAAACTAAACAATCTTAGCTGTTCTGTAACTAGGCATTTACCCAAAAGAAATGAAGATGTATGTTCACAAAAACACTTGCACAAGAATGCTCCTAACAGTTATATTCAAAATAGACAAAAACTGGAAATGGCTTAAGTGATCAATAAAAGAAGAAGTGAACAAATTGATACATTCATACAATGGAATTTTACTCAGCAAAAAAGAAACAAATTATTGATATATGCAAAACATGTACGATTGGCAAACAACATTATGCAGTGAAAAATAAGTCTTACACGAAAGAGTACATTTTATATGAAGTTTCTATAGCAGCCAAAACTAATCTATGATAGAACAATCAGAATAGTGGTTACATCCTTGGGATGTAGGTGAGGGCTGGCTGAGAAGCAATATCAAGGCCTTTCTGGGGAGATAGTGACATTCTGTACCTTGAGAGAGGTTGGGTAACACAAGTTTATGTATTCATCAAATCTCATTGAATGTATACTTAAGACTTGCATGTTTCATTATATTTAAATTTACAGCAAGAGAAAAAATGTGTATATGAATATTAAATTTCAATTAAACCTATAAATACTGAAGTTTTTAGGGAAAAATGTGATGATGTTGTGCAGCGTATTTTGAAATGCATGAAAAATAAGATGGTTTGGTGGACAGATGGAGGGAGGGATGAACTGATGCCTAGATATGGAAAAAGGCAAATACAGTAAAATGTTAGTAATAGACTCTAGGAGGTTTGTTGGTATACGGACATTCATGATAAAATTCAACTTTGCTGTATGTTAGGGAATTTTTTGTAATAAGAATTTGGGAAATAAAATTTTACAGCTCTTTTCTTTCACTGAGTTTGAGATTTCTGATGTCTCTCCTGACTTCTCTTTAGCTCCCAATGCACAGTGCCTAAGGCACTGTATTAGTCTGTTTTCCCCACTGTAAAGAAATACATGAGACTGGGAAATTTGTAAAGAAAACAGGTTTAATTGGCTCATGGTTCTGCAGGCAGGAAGCACAGCAGCATCTGCTTCTGGGGAGGCCTCAAGGAGCTTTTACTCTTGGCAGAGGGCAAAGCAGGAGCAGACGTCTTAAATGGCAGGAGCAGGACTGAGAGAGAGAGTGCAGGGGGTGACGGGAAGGTGCTACACACCTTTATACAACCAGATCTCAAGAGAATTCACCATCACAATGACAGCACCAAGGAAGTGTGGTGTTAAAACATGAGAAACCACCCCCATGATCCAATCACCTCCCGCCCGGTCCCACCTCCAGCACTGGGGATGATAATTCCACATGAAATTTGGGTGGGGACACAGATTCAAACCATATCAGGCCCTACAGTAATCAATGAATGAGTGGTTTATATAATGCAACCCAAGGACCCTATGGTGGCCCTGAGGTCTTTACAAGGGATCTGCAAGGTTAAAATCATTTTCTTAATAATACTAAGGTGCTATTTACATTTTAAAAATCATTCTTTTAGAAGGATACAGTAGGCATTTTTAGAGGCTGCATGATTTGCTGTATCTCAGTCGATTAACTACAGAAGTCTCTTGAGAATCCAGCTGACTTTATTAAGCCAGGCAATAAAAAAATTTGCAAAAATGTAAAAATTCCATCTTTGACTAATTTTTGTTAGTTTTGGAAAATGTAGTTTTATTTAGCAGAAATTTGTTATTTATGTTAACATCATAATAGTTTTACATTGCAATTTTAAAATGTGTCAATACCTACTTTTCATAAATTAAATTAACTTAATGTTATATATTAAATAAATTTAAAATGTCACAGTTTTAATTACTAACATAATAAAGAACAATTCTTAGCAGTAGTAGTTAAAATCTAGATCAGTTTTAATCATGAGCATTCCCTTGGCAAAGTTTAGCTCAGTTTTATTTGCATAAATGAAGTTAGGGGATCCTCAAGATGTGTGAAGGGAAGGAGAGGTCCTGAGAACATAATGTGTGAAAGTCTCTGCAACTATAATTTATCACATAAGAATGCGCAACTTCATATGAAGGTTAAAACACCAGCATTGGACTTTGGCTTTTTTCTAAAATTTACTGGCTGTGTGATCTTGTACTGGTTTCTTAACCTCTCAGTCTCAGGTTGAAAATGAGAAACTAAGAGTGTCGCTCTCACCTAGTTTGTCGGAGGCCTGTAAAAGCTGAAGGTAGGAAGTACTTAGAGCATAGTGTGTGCGGGAAAAAATGTTCATAAAAAATAAGGCCAAGCCCATGTTTGGATCATTTGTACATATGGATTTTTCTGTCTTCATGGATTACAGCTTTCTTCAGGGAAAGAGACTTTCTCACTTCCTTCTCTGCATCACCACTGGAGCCTTAAACGTTATGTACTTAGTTACCAGGAGACAGTGAAGTCAACAGCTGCCCAAGTCCCTGTATGCACAGAGTCCCTGTACACACAGCAGGCACCAGCCCATATTTATGGAATGAATTAATACATATTTGTACAATAGCCTTAGTTGTATCCAGTTGGAAGTCAACTTATGGAAGGAATTGCAAATTTTTGGAGAAACTTACTTTGGTACTTTTATGTGTACAGATATTAAAAAGAGCCTCATTGGAAACAATTTATCTGAAAGTGGTTCACAAGGAAATTTCCTTAATAAAGAAACAAGAGTGACTTCCAATGAGTGTGTCAAGCATTTACAAGTAAACAGATGCTTCTAGACACTTGGAAGTGCTTGAAAACTGTGTTCATGGAAGTAGTTTCAGTATTTACTTAAAATATTATTTCTACTATACATTTATTGAATAGATGCTCTTCAAATAAAGCACGAGATTAAATTTGAGTGTTAGCTCCAACTGAATCACTAACTTCAGATTAATAAGATTCCCACAGTGGAGAAATAACACAGATAGAACAAAGTCTCCCTGGCATACCATACACAGAGATAATTTTGCCATGCGGCCAAGAGCATGCCCGAAGAATTGTCAATCATCAATGTGAGTTGCATCTGAAAAGAAAAAGCTCTGCCTCTTGGGCTGTCTCATTCAGAATCAGACCGGATTTTTCAAATGCCTTTCACGATAGACTAGGAGGGGAAGGGAAGAGGGAAAAGACCGGGGGATCCAGTGTCATGTCTCTTTCTTCAGCTATGCAAGTAACACCAAGCTAAATTTTGCCAAGAAAAGGTTGATTATTGAAATAGATCTGGTTTCCAGTGACAACAGTTTGTAATTGCCTATTAATATGCTCACACAATGACGGCAACTTTGCTATGAATGTTTAATTCTAGAATGAGCTGACAAAAATAAATTATGGATGGAACGTGCATTAACAGAAATTGCTTTCATTTACCACAAGCTTATTTCAAAATGAATAGACATCTAAGAAAGAAAAATATTTTCATGTCTGTCTACTGATGTGATTATGTGGCCTGCTTTGATGGAACTGTACTAATGAATGTGAAGTCACTCCAGAAACACTCCCATCAAAGAGCTCATCATACTATCTTGTAAATATTGCTGACACCAATTTTTACTTTACAGACTTTCTGCCTATTTTACTTAGAAAAAAAATTCAGGTACTTCGGATCTGTTGTATTTTACCATAATCTTTTAGTTCTTTTACTGTCTTGGTTGAAATGCAGTTTCTAAATGTTTCATTGCAGAGCGAACATGTTCATTTTATTTTATGTCTAGCCTAAAATCCTTATGTGCTCCTTGCTTTCTGTCTTGGTGAAATGTCCTTTTGTTGCTTACATGCCAGGTCTCTCTCTGCTTATCTTGAACATTATTTTTGTTATTGAGATGTCTGTTGTCCTAAAAAAAGGCCAACATAGAATTTAGACTTTTCACCTGCATGGGTCTCCATGGTGAGTTTTGCAAGGTGCTCTGAGCAGCAGCCCCTCACCCCTGGGTCACTGCTCCTGGATCTTTCACCAGGGCACCTATCTCTTCTCCCAAACATGTTGCCTCAACTAGGTATTCCCAGGTACCTGCTCACTCTCCTTCCCCAGAGCCAATGTTAGCCTTGCAAAAATTGATTTATACCACAGCAGGAGATGTTACAAGCATGGCGTACAGAGGAAAGGGTGTTTGGTCATGCAGGCCACCTGCCTTGCTGACCTTTCTCGGGAGCTCCCAGTCATTTCCTGTCTTGCCAGGCTGTGGCTTGTCCTTACATGTTCCTAGAACGTGTTTTCCTCCTCACTTATTACCTAACACTTGTCTCGACCCCAGTTAGCTCTGTATTTCCTGTTTCACCTCATTCTGACTTCCGACTTTTGCTAATTTATTCCCAGCCTTCACTAAATATCCCACACCCCCACGTCCCGTGGGACACATTACCTTCATGCTCCACTGTCCTCTCTGGTTTCATTTCATTCCCGTAGTAATTTGTTGTTATGAACCTAATGTTCCTCCTTTTCATCCTAAATTACCCTAAACTTGAGGTAGGAAATGGGTCCCTGAAATAGATAACAAACATACGTGTTGTTGTCCATGCAGGCCACTATAGCAAAATGCCTTAAACTGGGTGGCTTCTAAACAACAGAAACTTTTTACTCAAGTTTGGAAGGCTTAGAAGTCCGAAATCAAGAGGCTGCCAGATTCAGTGTTCAGTGAGGGCTCATTTCCTGGTTCACACATGGTGCCTTCTTGCACTGTCCATACAGAGCAGAAGGAATGAGGGGTCTCTCTGGCACTAATCTTGTTAATAAGGGCTCTACCCTTATGACCTAATCACATCCCAAAGGTCCCACCTCCTAATACCATCACATTGTGGGTTAGGATATTAACATATGAATTTGGGGGGGAACAAACATTTAGTCCATAACAATATTAGGTATACTATATATATAGGTATACTATATATTACATAAATGTATTAAGATATTATAATATAAAGATATATTATATTTAATATATGATATTATATATCATATATTTACAATATCTAAATATGTTATATGTAACATATTATAATATATAATACATAATATGTTATATTTATATAATATATAAATATAAAATGTTATATAGAATTATATTATATATCATATATTAAATATAATAACCTTAAATATAGACCATATATTAAATATAATAATATATAATATATGTTTATACATATATCTATATTTATCTATAGAGGGAGATATATTCCCAGTATATACATATATTCTGTCTCTCTCTATATAAAATATTGCTATATATCCCCAATATATATTAATATACTAAATATTAATATGTATTCTCAAAGAAGAGCTCCTTTCTCCTTAAAAAATTTTAGCGTTTATGAATTTCTGCCTCTGTAATTTCCAGAATCTATGAGAATTTTAATTTTGACATTTTCAAATTGCAATTCAGTCTGTGGTGGAGAAGGGGGCTGGGAAGCAGACCCAGGCATTGGCGTTGGAAGACAGACACAGTAAGTGGTGTGCAGATAATTTTGTAAAAGTAATAATAATTAATATAATTAGCAGAGGGTTTACTCTTTAAAAGTGAACTGTAACCAATATTCTTTTTCATTTGATTTATGTCTTTATTATTTATTGTGGTGAACACAAAATGATATTAAGTTTCCCTAACTATTTTCCTTGTAAGGTCTTCAGTTCCTCCATCCATTCCATTATTCTTAATTAAATTCACTTCAACTTTATTGATGATCCATTCTGTAGCTCTTACCACAGTTGAAATACGTCACTAAGATGTCATCCTTTCTAAAGGGATGCCCTTTACAAGTTTAACGACTGGAAAAGATTCGGAAAATATTAACTTAGCATTCATTGCAATAAAATACTACACATTGAGTCAGGTTGAGCTGTCTTACAGTCTGAATCTTCGTGTCTCCCCAAAATTCATATGTTGAAATCCTAACCCCTAAAGTAATGTGATTAGGAGGTGAGGCTTTTGGGAGGTGATTGGGCCACAGAGGCAGAGTCCTCATGAGTGGACTCAGTGTCTTTAAAAGGAGGACCCAGAGAGACCCTCACCCTTGCCCCCCATGTGAGGAGGCAGAAAGAAGTCTCCATTTAGGAACTTCCAGATCTGCCAGCTCCTTCATCCTGGACTTCTCAGCTTCCAGAACGGTGAGAAATAAATGCTTGTTGTTTACCAGCCGCCCAGATTAGAGTATGTTTTATAGCACCCTGAGTGGACTTAGACCAGCCACCACTAGACTCTATGGAAGTAGTATCTAAGCCAAGACCTAAAGCGATGGCCTTAATTCTCAGATGAATGTACTTTTACCCCCTTCTCCCTTCCATGCAATCAGCTTGGAAAGGAAATACTATGATGCTGTACCTCTAGGATATTTTAATAGAAACCTGACTTCTTATTTGGTCCTCTCATATTTTTAGTGTCTCTGCAGCACTAACTAAATATACCCTTAGTTTTGCTAGCCTGGATGATATGTCATGCATTTTTCTATGGAATAAGAGCTGAATTACACTGTTTTTTGGGGGGAATTAAAAAAACAAACCTTACATTTAATAACACATCAAAAGATACGCATGTATTAGTTTTCTATTGCAACTATAATGAATAATCACAAACTTTGTGGTTTAAAACAACATGGCCGGGCGCGATGGCTCACGCCTGTAATCCCAGCACATTAGGAAGCAGAGGTGGGTGGATCACCTGAGCTCAGGAGTTTGAGACCAGCCTGGCTAACATGGCGAAACCCCATCTCTACTAAAAATACAAAAATTAGCTGGGCATGGTGGTGGGTGCCTGTAATCCCAGCTACTCGGGAGGCTGAGGCAGGAGAATCGTTTGAACCCAGGAGGTGGAGGTTGCAGTGAGCCGAGCTTGCACCATCACACTTCAGCCTGGGTGACAGATCAAGACTCTTTCTCTCTCTCTCTCTCTCTCTCTCTCTCTCTCTCTCTCTATATATATATATATATATATATATATATGTATTATCTTACAGTTCCAGAGATCAAAAGTCTTCCTGGAGTAAGACCAAAGTAGTGGTGGGGCTGAGCTCCTTCTGGAGGCTGAGGGAAGAATCTGTCCCCTTGCTGTTTCCAGCTTCTAGACGCTGCCTGCATTACCTGGCACATGACCCATTCCTTCGTCTCCAAGCCAGCAGTGTAGCATCTACAAAGCTCTCTCTGACTCTTCTCTCCCGTCTCCTAAGGACCTTTTTGATCACATTGGCTCTACCAGATAATCCAGGATGGTCCCCCTCCCTTAATGTTAGCTGATTAGAAATCCTCATTCCCCTTTCCCATGTAACCTACATAGTCACAGATTCTGAAGATTAGGAGGCGGACATCTTTTTGTGGGGGTGGGGACACTAATCTGCCTACCTACCATACCTTTATGATTTTTTTTCTTTGAAAACCTTACGTCCCAAATGCTTGTCTCGTTTAAAAATCTGTACAAGTTCTGCTTCTTATGATGATGTAACAACCTCTTTCAGACCAACCAGCCTCCTGAGAACTAGAAAATCTTAAGATAAAAAACCTCTTGAATGGGTTTAAGTGCATCAGAGAACTGCATCAGTAGCTGGAAATTACAATACAATTTCCCAGAAGAACTCATGAGATAAGTTCAACATTCTCCGAGGCTTCATTCTTCATAGCACTTGTTAATTCATGAGCATTGCAAAACCCAAGGGCTAAGGATTTGAACAGAAAGTGGCAGATGAATGCTTGAGAACCTGAGCTAAGTTTGGCTGTTGATACAACGTGTTGAGTCAAGGGTTATTAAGGCACCCAAGATTTCAGGGGCCACAATCGAGAGAGGAAGGAAGTGTATGAAGGTGAACATGACTTTCTGTGTCCCTCAGGCACTTACTGATTTTTAAGCAGCTCTGGGCAGAGAGACATGGTCCGGGGAAGAGAGCAGAAGGGACAAAACTTGGAGTTCAGGGCCTGAAAAAAAGGGGGTGCCCTCATAAATCCTCCAGATTTCCAAGAAGAACCCTAGAACCAGAAATAAAACTGCCCTTTTGTGAAAATGACAGCCTAGTGTCAAGCAGCTTAATCCCAGACTTGATTAAAGTAACTTCCTCATTACCCAAATGCCTTCTAAACAAAGAAAAACAGATCTTTACCCTACATATTTATTTATCTGTGGTGAGAACAATTATAGTCTACTCTCAGCAACTGTCAAGTATACAATACAATGTTACTAAGCTTGAGTTAGCCGTTCTGAAATATATACATACATCAAAACATCATGTTGTATAGCATAAGCATATACAATTTTCATTTGTAAATTTATGAAAATCAATCAAGTTAAAAAGCAAATATTCATTAGAGGAAAATGATTGCAGCAAAAGACTGAAGTTAATCATACAGTTTTTTCATACTTAATGTCTGACCTTCAATAAACAATTATCAGGCCTAGCAGGAGGCACAAACAAATTACTAAAAGCCAACAGGCAAAACAGAAAACAGAAGCAGATCCATAGGAAATTCCTGCTTTTCTGGATCATATGCTCTGGGGAAAACCAGTTATGAGGACAGTCAAGCAGCCACATGGAGAAGCCCAGGTGGAGAGAAACACAGCCCCCGAGCCAGCAGCCAACAACAACCTGCCAGCCATGTGAGCCATGACTCCAGTCCCAGCCAACATCAGCCCGTAAACACAGGAGGGATCACAAGCAAAAACTGTCCAGTTGCACCCTTTCAAAATTCCTGACCAATCAAGACTGTGAGAAGTAGCAAGTGACTACTGTCGATTGTTCAACATACTATATTTTGGGGAGATTCTTTGTCCATGTAGCATCAGAAAGTAATACAATGCCCAGCAATGCACCTGCATGTGTATACCAAAAGAAACATGTGTCATATAAATGTTAATATAATTGATAGTAAACCCAACTAAAATAAACTCTAATGACTGTCAGCAGTAGAATGGATAAATTATGCTATACTCATACCAAGAAATACTACAAAGCAATGAAAATTCAACTACTACTATATGCAACAGTATCAATGAATTTCACAAATACAATATTGATAAAAGACTCCACATTAAGAAAAACTACCAACCAAATGATTCCATGTATATGAAGTTCAAAATCAGGTACAAATAATCTGTGGTGATAGAAGTCAGGCTGTAGTAACCTTTCAGAAGGAGGGCAGGTGGGCTTTGAGAAGGGACATAAGAAGTACTTTCAGAAAGCTTGTTACATTCTATTTTGTAAGAAATCAAAGTAGAGGAAGGAAAGAGTCTTGATTTTTTGACAATTTATCAAGCTCTGCAGTTTATGTTTAGAAAAGTCTTATAGTGTTCCTACATATTTATGGCAATGCTGTTGAAAGTACATATAAGCAAATAAATCTCAGAATATTTGGGATAAATAATGACTCTTGTAGATATTTCTCCATTTTAAAATAGAGTAGCTTACCCTGAAGATATAGGCCTGCCATTTGATTAGAGAGCCTGGGTAATGAAAGAGCAATTTTTCTATTATTTGGCAGGCTCGTGTACCTGCAGCAGTCCCCGAGATGGGACTAAACAGTGAATGATGGAGAGAAGCCTGCTTCATCTCGCTGCTGTGTAATGTGTTGTAGAGCTTGACAATGCCTCTAGCTACTTGAGTTTCCAAAGCAGGCACCAGTCGTACCCAAGGCATTCAATCTCTTCCAGGACCCAGAATTGCTGATAATTGCTCCGATCTGATCGCCGTCACACAGTGAAGGGAGAACCAGCAGCTGCCTGGAAGCAGAGCCATGCTGCGCCTGGGAGGAACAGGCACAAGGATGGCGGAACCCTTCTAGTGGCAGCCTTCACTGATTGATGTGATGGCCACGGGAATAAATAGGCATTCCCGAAAATTTGTCTTTGAGAAAGTGCTTTTAGTCTGGCAACTGAGATATATCAGCCAGTTTTCAGCAAAGTCAGTTTTGCCCTGGATCAGAACCAAGGTTTTGCCTGGCTTCTCGGCTTCTGAAAAACATAATCAAATTTTATGATTTTTCACTTTGAAAATCATAAAACAGCTCCAACACTTGGCTGATTATGAAAATATCAACCTTAAAATTACTTTATCTGCTTTAGAGATAAATTAGGTTGTTTGAGCTTCATTATCTTCTGTTTTCACAAATTAAACTGCTCTTAGATTCTCTTTTGCTCTTAAAAGTTATGCAACAACAGTTTTTTTGTCCTCCACAAGGTTAATGTAATTTTCCTAATCAAGAGGGAAATGTGGAAGTTGTCCTTGTTGAATACATGTGGACTCTACAAACTGCAGAGTAAACACTCAGATCCATTAACTAGAGGCCATTTCTTTGAACAAAAAAATAAAAACCTCTAGGGGAAATAGATTTTACCAACTCTAACATAAGTGTTTCTCTCCAGTGCAGCTGTATGAAAACATCAAGAAATGGCAATTAGAACCTTTTTTGGGGGCTGTGGCTGCCAGCATCCATCATTTTTAGAGATAGGAAAACTTCTGCTTTGATTTCTTGTTGTTAATCTCTCCTCCTGTGAGAAAGTTCACTGGAAATACAATTCATGTGTAATTGATTTGTATCTCACATCCAAATGCAGTAACTCCTTAAAGAAAGTTTTTATTCTTAAACCCTGAATTGTAGTGAAGATGGACTGCCCTCTACTTGTTATATAATGTAAAAGAAAAACTATTTTAAAGGTTGAATGCCTTTTGTTTCCTTCTGATTCCAGGCTCTAGTTCACTGTGAAAGCGAATTTTTAAAATAGGGCTTTGCAGCCTAACTGGAACAAACAAGAAACCTCAGCAACGTTTCAGTTCAGTTGGGCACAATAAATGACTGCCTGCTATGGGCCAGGAAATGCAGACTGCAGGGGAAAGTGGGTCTTCAGACGTGGCCTCTTTTATCATCGAAAAGTGTTTAATCCAACATGCAGACATTCTGTAAGAAGGAAGAAGCTGTCTTTGGTTGAGGGTCACACACACACACCACACACAATTTTTTCACTATGTAAATTTGAAAGGTAATTGATTTTTTTTGTTTGATCTTTAGGACAGGAATAGAATAATCCTATTTATCTATTTTTCACATTAGTCATGGAAAATCACTTCTGGTTCAATTAATTCAATATGCTAAAATACATTTCCGTTGCAGATGGTTTAGGAGAAGAAAGACTGCAAAAAAGAGGGTTGTGGTGTGTGCTGTTGTTATGGGTTCTATGGGGTGTCAATTTTTCAGGCTGGAAGCCTCTGGGGCCACTGTGCCTTTGCTTGAGCTCTTCTCCTGCATCCAGGAAGAATGAGGTATGCAGACAAGTGAAGGGTGAAGAAGAAGAAGAGTTTTATTTAGCTTTAGAACAGCTCAGAGGAGTGGGTAACTCCTGTCTGTAGGCGGGTCGTCCCTTCAGTTGTTCAGCTCTCAGCAGAGAAGAGGCCCTGGGGAAGGTGGCTCCTCTCCGTAGGCAAGTCATTCAGACATGCTGCACATCTCTGAAGTTCTCAGCAGAGAGGGTAGCTCCTCTCTGCTGGCAGGTGGTCTCTGAAGTTCTCAGTGGAGAGGTTTCTCCTCTCTGCAGCTGACTGTCCTGTCCTGTGCTCTCTCTGCCCTCTTCATCCACTAGCCATCCTCTGCTCTTCCTCAGAGGGGAGGAAGTGCTTGTGAATTGGCCCATGTGTGGCCATGGGTGGCCCAGAAGAGCCACCACAAGTCCCCACTCCCTTCTGCTGGACCGGCAACTGCTCCCCAGCCTTCAAGCCCTGAAGGTAGCGCCTTACTGGGGACCTGCCCCTTTCCACCCAGGAATCAATCTGCCTCTCACTGCCATTCATGGCCCCCAGATTGGGCCCCAACCTCCCACTCAGAGATTGGAGCAGGCTCTGGGAGTGGAGAGAGGCCAGGCAGCAGGAGAAGACACCCCTAAGCCTGCAGGGATGGGGAGGCTCCTTGCTGGGGACCCCAAGGGTTCAGGCTGCAGACACCCAGCTCCTGCACATGGGAGGGTGGCCACAGCTGCACCCAGAAAGGCAGATCCTGCCTGCTCCCGGCCCTCCCTCAAGAGCACAGGGGGCCCCGATCCACAATTGCAGTTTAGGCGACTGTAGCCCCGCCCAGGAGATCAGGGATACTGGCTGCTCCGTAGAACAGGAGGCCTAGGTCTGCAGCTACTGTTTAGGTGGCTGCAGTGGAACAGGGACCTCCCATCCCAACTCAGAAGGGGCAGATCTCCCGCTGGCTCCATGAAGTGTGCAGCCGCAGCTGCACTTCTCTGCTGCAGCCAGCATGATGGCAGCAGCCACTGCCATCACTGTTGGGAGAGAAGCACAGACAGGAGGAACTGAGGTCGAGGCTCAGAGGCAGGGCAGGGACGCGGTTATCAAGGATTTCATTGGTGCCTGGGGTACGACAGGTGCCACTAGGCTTAAGTGCAGTGGTGAAACAACATGGCATCTTGTGGCATGCCGGTATTCACGGTGCAAACACTTGCAGTTATGGCATCCCATATCTTTATGGCCAATTTCTCTACCCTACCCCATACACAATTTAGTTTAGAAGCAAACAATATCATTGAAGAAGAGAAAGTGTGAATGAAATGTGCCCACAGAAAATCTGAATTTGTGAATTATTGCTTAGTGGAGTGTCAGATGTGCTGTGTCCAGTTGCACACACTGAGACTGAGCATTGGGGAATCTGAGGCTTGATGGACTCTGAAACAGACCCAGGAGCATGTCGGGGTGGATGCAGTGAGATGAGCCCTCTGTGCCTGGATTCCCTTCCCAGTGACCCTGTCAGGAAGAGCCAGGGCCTCAAGTCATGAAGATGAGCCTAATGAGCCACCCAGCACGCACTGGCCAAGTCACAAGGGTGAGCCACTTGGTGGCTTGTGGTGTTCTCTTCTAAAAGTCATCTTTGCTTTTTCAAGATCACATAGCAGTCTTCTTTTATGGTTCCCAAAATGAAGATATATCTCTGATAAATAAACTCTTCATAGCTTACACACACACACACACATATTTATACACACATGCACGTGCAAATGCACATGAGTTTCTCAATCGTAAGGACCCAGAGTACATTCAGGTATTCAGTAATAGAAAGGTAGTTGTGTTCAGGAATGACACTTCTCATCTGCATGGCACGCAATTTACTCTGCTTTCCCTCTGTCTGTCCACTTTCAGAGCAGTTGCATTGAACGGGAAAAGATCTACTTCATCAACATCAAGATTGCATGTTCTTATCTATGCTAATATGTGATAGGCAAGTTTCATAACTTCAACAGTCTTTATCTCTAGTTCTAAAATATTATATAATCTACATAGTTTCAGAAATATTACTGCACTCTAAAGGGCACTAAAAATAGAATAAAAACTGTTTTGTAGTTCCCCCTTGATATAGTTTGTTTCTGTGTCCCTACCCAAACCTCACCTCGAATTCTAATCCCCACGTGTTAAGGGAGGAACCTGGTGGAAAGTGATTGGATCTTGGGGGCAGATTTCCCCCATGCTGTTTTCATGATAGTGATGGAGTTCTCACGAGATCTGATGGTTTAAAAATGTGGCACTTCCCTTCTTGCTCTCTCTCTCTCTATCTCCTGCCATCATGTAAGACGTGCCTTGTTTGCCCTTTGCCTTGCACCATGATTGCAAGTTTCCTGAGGCCTCCCCGGCCATGCAGAACTGTGAGTCAATTAAATCTCTTTTCTTTTTAAATTACCCAGTCTTGGGTAGTTCTTTATAGTAGTTTGAAAATGGACTAATATACCCCTCAAGGAGACTAATCCTTACCTTGGATGGAGGTAAGGAACCCAAGTCCCTAAAGCCACACCAAGGCTGGTCTTCACTTCTCCAGGAAGACTCCTTGATTTGTGATTGGCAGGCACAATGCCATTGTGCCACCTGCCATCCAATGTGAAGAGAAGTCTGCATTGGCCCACCTCCATGAGCATTTTCTTTCCTACTGTTTCATTAAATTCTGCCCAAGAAGCCTGAAGCCAGACAGCAGTTGAGGAGGGAGCGTTAATTTCTTTGCATCGTAAAATACTTCAGGGCTTTTCTTCAGTAGATGAGTTTTTGATGCCATGGAGGCATGCCAGCCACCTTTCTGGATCTTGACTACAAATCTTGCATGAGTTCACTTATCTCCAATATGTGTCTCCAAACCTCCAACTTAATTATTCATTTGCCTTCCCTAATAGTAACTTGCTTTTGATTCCTGTTACGCATTTTATGCTTGCTCACGGGAGACGGCTTATTCTAGCTGAATATCCTGATTGCGCCTTTCACACAATCAACACATCATTATGAAGCTCCAAGTGTGTGCCAGCCATTGCTCTAAGTGCTGGGGATTGGGTAGAAACAAAATGGATAAAAATTCTCACCCACAGGGAACTTATGTTCCAGTGGGTAGAAACCCATGAGCAGCTATCTATTTATTTCACACAATCTCACTTGTCTCAAATCGAGGAGAAATTTGGAAGATACTTTAGAGAGGTAACCACACCACATGGCAGAAGAGCAAGGAAGATAGTGTGTGTGGTGTAGGGTGGGGCAGGGTTGCAGGGTGGGGAAATGACAGAAGGGTGGGGTGGGATGTCAATGTTGTAGCACATTGTGGTGAATTGTGAACACTTTGGTTTTTACTTTGAGATGGGAAGACGCCGAAAGGTTTTGAGTAAGCCAATGTCATTTTCTGCCATTGTACTTCAAAGAATTGCTTGGCTCCTTGATGGAGATCTGACTGAAGAGGACAGGATGGAGGCAGGAGGGGCAAGCAAGAAGCCACTGCAACAATCAAGGCCAGAAATGGCAGCAGCTGGGACAGATGGTCTCAGTGGACCAGGTGAGCTCTGCTCACGCTAGTGAAATGTGCTTTGAAGGTGGAGTCTTCAGGGCTCTCTAATGGCTGGATGTGGGATGAATAAAGAGGAGGTATTTGGCCTGAACAACTAGGAGGATGGCAGGGACTTTTTCTGGGGTGGGGATATTGCCGGGGAGGATCCTGGCTTGAGGGAAGATATGGAGACCTGGTTCTGGACATGGCAGGTTTAAGATCCCTGATAGATATCACTGGCATTGGATTATGCTGCCTCCCCTCAAATACACTGAAGATATAAACCCCAGTACCTATGAATGTGACCTTCTTTGGAAATAGTGTCTTTCCAGATATAGTTAGTTAAGCTAAATTGAAGCCATCCATGCTGGGTTAGGGTGGGGCCAAAATCCTGTGAATGGTTCCTTTTAAGAAGGCCAAGTGAAGACACAGATATGCAGACACGAAGGGTAGGAGGTGATGTGAGGGTGGAGGGAGAGACTGAGGCAATGCATCCACCAGCGATGGAATGCTGGGAGTTGCCTACAACCCCCGGACACAAGGAGAGAAGTGTTGAATGCATCCTCCCATAGAGCTTTCAGAGAAAGCAGGGCCCTCTAACTTAGTGATTTTGGTTTCTGGCCTCTAGGATTATGAGATAATAAATTTCTGTACTTTTTTACAGCACCGTGTTTGTGGCGTTATGTTTTGGCAGCCCCAAGAAACAGATGGAAATATGTAGGTGGAGACATTGAGCAGGTAGTTGGAAACCCATCTCTGAAGTCCAAGGGTGAGGTCTGGGCTAGAGGTACAGATGTGGTAGTTGTCAAAAATCAGGAATCAGGTTGAGATTGGCAGGAGTGAGTATGGATAGAGAGGAAAGGGGCTTCGGGCACTTGAAAAGGGAGAGTTCAGGAGATAAGGAAGAGTAAGAAGGATGCTGAGAGATGCACCTAGTGGTTAGGAGTGGAACCAGATTGCTGGCATTCTAGAATTGAAGGGACGAGAGAGGTTTCCAGGCAGAGGGGATGATTCATGGTTGGAGAATAGTTTCCTAGGTGGTCATTTCTCCCCACTGTTTTGCTTGTAGTTCTCAAGAATGACTCGAATGTGCTGGGAATGTAACACTCAGAAACAGGGAGAGACTGGCTGGAACAGCCCAGGCTGTATTCCAGGTGCCCCCTGGAAACAGGATGTACTTTGATGCTTTAGTCCAGAGGTTCTCATCATCTCAGGGTATAAAACCCAGGGTGAGTTGCTCGCTCAGGTCCTGGGTCCCTCATTTGCAGTGAACATGGGGCACACAGAGTCAAAACTGCATTGGCCCCAGGCTGCTTCCTGGGCCTTGGGGAGTCTGGCTCACCCTACATCCTGGGCTCCTGTGTTCCTGCAGTCTACCTGGAAGTATTAATAATGAACCTGCTGCATGTAACCTGTGTGCATGGGTGTTCTGTCTCACTGTACTCAGACAAATTGGTAAGCTGTGCACAGTGAACCTGCCTCACAATTGTGTCATATGCTGGTGAGAGATAAGGTGAGTTAAGCATCTGTGTGTGGTTTAAGGTTAGGTAAGCATGGATGTGTGGGCTTAGCAAAACAGAGGTCATCAGTGGCCTTGATAAGGGTTGTTCTGTTGAGGTGCTGGGAAAATCTTGATGAGGTGGATTCAAGGTGGAAGGATAAATAGACAACTCCCTATACGCACAAATATTTCACAAAGGGTGGAAATACATAGACTTAATTGCACATGGATTTGTGCAGAGGAAAAAGCCATGTAGGCATGTTGATTTAGCAGAATACTTGAACTGCCTTCTAAGCCATCTCTATTTCCCCTCTGTCCCTTCTGTTTACTCTCCACCCCGCAACCAGAATGGTTCTCCTGAAAGGTGAGTTAGACCCTATTTTTCATGCTCCATCCCCACATCAGTTCCTTGTTGCACTCAGGTTGAAAGCCAGCCATTACCTCTCTGAGTTTTGCGATCACGTACTCTTCACTCATTTGATCCCCACTCTCCCAAATATTTTGAATATCATCCTTGGCTAAATGATATAGAGCCAGTATAAAGTGCTTCTATAAATCTACAAGAAAAAGATGAACAGCACAGTGGGAAAATGGGCAATAAATATAGAAAGACAATTCATAGAAGAGGAAATGCAAATAGCTAGACACTTCAGTCTCACCAGCGTACAGGATAAATGAAAGTTTAAGTAACAATAAGTTAAAATATTCCACCCAGCAGATCCGCAAACCATAACAAGCACAGTAACTTCCCACAAGGACAAGGATTAAGAGAAACAATGCTAGCAAGCCCTTGCTGATTGAGATGAGAATTGCTATAACTTTTTGAAATATATTTCTCGAAATGTTATATACATATATCCTTTGCCCAGAAAGCCCATATTTTTAGAATCTATCTCATTACAATAAAAGCACCTTAGATTAAAAAAAGATAGGTGTAGTAATATTTCAAAGCATTGTTGAGCATCTTCAAAACTGGCAATATTCCATTTTGTATTCATACCACATGTTCTTTATCCACTCATCCCTGGATGAACAACTAGGTTACCTCTATTTGCTGGCTATCGTGAATAATGCTGTCATAAACATGGGAATTGATGAATATATTCATTAGCTTGATTGTAGTAATCATTTTACAATATATTCATATATTGAATTATCACACTGTATACCTTAAATATATGTAATTTTTATTTGTTAATCATACAACAATAAAGCTGGACAAAAGGAGACAAGAGAGACCAATGAACAATAAAATTGTTTTGTATCTTGACTGTATTGCTGTCATCATTTTTGTTGTAAGATTGTACTATGTTTTTTGTTGTTGCTGTTGTTTTTGAGACAGAGTCTTACTCTTATTGCCCAGGCTGGAGTACAATGGTGTGATCTCAGCTCACTGCAACCTCCACCTTCCAGGTTCAAGAGATTCTCCTGCCTCAGCCTCTCAAGTAGCTGAGATTACAGGCATGTGCCACCACTCCTGGCTAATTTTTGTACTTTTAGTAGAGACGGGGTTTGGTCTCTACTAAACCCCAGGCTGGTTTCAAACTCCTGACCTCAGGTGATCTGCCTGCCTTGGCTTCTCAAAGTGCTGGGATTACAGGTGTGAGCCACCATGCCAGGCCTGTACTATAGTTTTAAAATAAATTATCATCAGGGGAACTGGGTAAAGGGTACAGGGGACCTTTTTGTAATTTGTTCCTTAGAACAACATGTGAATCTAGAATTATCTTGAAATAAAAAGCTAATTTTAAAAATCTGCCAATAATCTGAACATTTATCCATAGCTAATTTTTAATTGATAAATAATGATCTTTATACTATGGGACATTATTCTGCTGCTTCTTTCAATCAATGCCAAGTTTTCCCTTATTTTTGAGGACTTTAATTATGTATTTTTGAAAAAATGTTCTTGTTTCTGCACTGTATTTTTGTATATTTTTATCTTCCCTATCATCCAGCCTGGTTTTTCCCTGGATCTCCTGTTTTCATTCAGCCCCCCTTGCCCAGCTGTGCCTGGCATATGAGGACAGAGGTCCTCTGGACAGCTCTGCAGACTTAGCCATGGATAAGCTCAAGGCAGCGAGAGGGAGTGGGTTGATGTGGGCTGGGTTGGGCAGCCGAGAGTCTCACCGCTTCATAGCCACACTGGACGGCTCTCCTGTGCCCTATGAGCCACTCAAGAGCTGGCCTACAGTGCTTCAGTTCCCAAGTGAGTCTGGGTCTGCGGCATAGTGGGTTGCTTAGGAACCACTCTGTCCACTTAAGTTTCACCTTTCTTAGGGTTGCTAAGGCAGTTTCATTCATCTGTCTGCTTTTCAGCTTCCCAAATAGTGTGGATCTCACCTTTCCTGGCATTCTCTTTCTTCTTGTGGTTTCTGCATGTTAACCCTTTTACCATCACGTAACAGAGTGTTCAGGGGCAGGATGATTAAGCTTTTTCAATCAGCCATCTTCACCCGAAGGACCTGGTATCCATTTATTCTGGCTGCCATAACAAAGTGCCACAGGCTGGGTGACCTAAACAATCAAAATCTGTTTTTGCACATTTCTGGAGGCTGGAAGTTGGAGATTAAGGTGTTGGCAGGTGCGATTTCCTCTGAGACCTGTCTCCTGGCCTTGCAGATGGCAGCCTCCTCGCCATGTCCTCGCACCGCCTCTCTTCTGTGCCTGCACATCCCGGGTGCCTCTCCTTCTCCATGCTAGTCTCCTCTCTTATGAGGACACCAGTCATATTGGATTAGGGCCCACCTCAGCGACCCCGTTTTTACCTAATTACCTCTTTAAATGCTGTATCTCCAAAGACAGTAACATTCTGAGGTACTGGGGGTTAAGGCTTCAACATATGAACTTTGGAGCAATCCAATTCAGCCTGTAAAAAATCAAAGTAGAGCAGAAGCATCAGACTGGAGAGTGAATAGTGGCAGAGTCAGGATGGTTACACACTGCATATGACCCGCCTTTCAGGAGCGTGTGTGATGTGCACTGATGGCAGCGATCTGTGCACCCTTCACTTTGGACTCATGGCCAAGGAAGGCTTAAAAGCCACTGTTTCACACATCCTTTCTCTTGTCTTACAAAGCCATGAATTGTGACTCCCCCCTATGCTAGTATTGCTCCTGGTGCTGCAGAATAGAAAATAAATTACAGTCCTGTATGGAAAGAAATGGCCTACTTAGGGTTTTCCCTGATCCTTTCCTTTTTTTTTTTTTGAGATGGGGCCTTCCTTTGTGGCCCAGGCTGGAGTGCAATGGTATGATCTCAGCTGACTGCAATGAAAACCTCCCAAGCTTGAGTGATCCTTTCACCTCATTCTCCCTAGTAGCTGGGACTACAGGCATACCACCATACCTGGCTGATTAAAAAAAAAATGTAGAGATGGGGTCTCACTATGTCGCCCAGGCTGCTCTCCAACTCTTGGGCTCAAGCAGTCCTCCCATGTTGGCCTCCCAAAATGCTGGGATTACAGGTGTGAGCCACCGTGCCTGGCTGATTCACTTGTTCATACATTTTAAAAAGTTATTTTTGTTACCTATTTTTTAAAGAGGAATTTGAGAGCAAAAATGCAATTAGATTAGGTTAAATGATGAGATATGTCTTAAGATGGAAGTAAAAATATGGCTTAGAGACAAGGCCTGAAAATACGGAGGTATTAATAGTGATTTAAGATGAAGCTCTTGATTTTTCCAAACATCTTCACTCCACATTTATAATATTTAGTTCAGTTTAGCAAGCAAATGGGCTTTCAGAGTGATAGCATACATGAAATGCTTACTACAGTTTGATGCTTTACATGCCTTAATACATATGTAAGCCTATTCACCTCTGAGGTAGGAAGTATGATTCTCCTAGGTTTAAATGAAGCTCAGAAAATCCTATTAGTTGCTCCAGATGCCAAAGCTGGCTGAAGCTGGATTCACACCAATGCTTTTCACTGATGCTATCCTGCTTCTACTCTAACCAGGACCAGCTAAAGGCTTCATGGGGCCCATGCGTGATGAAAATGTAGGACCTTGTCAATTATATTGTTGAGAATTTCAGGGCAGCAACAGCAGCATATAAACTGAGTGCAAGGTCCTTAGCAGGGCTCTGTGAGACAGCACAGGTCCATGCCTCAAACTCAGCCCTGCTCCCACCACCAACAGACAGCCCCACCAGACCTCAGGAATATCCTTTTGGAGTTTTCTACATTCCTGATGTGGTTTTCCTCCAAAGTGCTCTGAAGATGGATTACAGGCTCTGGGTCCTGCTAACTGGGCTAGTTCCTGGACATGCAGTCTGGGGCAGGTGTCACCACACTGGCGGCCTTCATCAGGTCCCTGGCAAGTCTCCCACTCACTGAGGGACTGACACAGGGACTGATGTGCTTTTCTGTTTGATTTAAGCTCTATGATCCAAAACTGAAATCAAAGATGCCTCTAAAATGCTTTTTTTTCTTTGAGAAAACAGGAAAATTAATCTTTTTCCTGATTATTTGTGGAAAATAGTTTCTTTTTTATAAAAAGAGTGAGATACTTTTGCTATTAGTTAACTTCTGAAAAATGCTCTTGGTTTGGAAATGAAACGCAAGGAGAGACAGAGGTGAAACCTTTGGGATTTCTCAGTGTAGGCATTTGATATTACCTAGGGTTGCATTTTTATGTTGCTTTCTTGTTTTAAGTGAGGACTAAGATTTATTCCAACAAGGTGAGCTGCATTCTTGTTTCTATTTGTTTCATTTTGCTCCAGGTTGTACCTACTCTGAGAGCTTCCGCTGTTAGCACATGCCCTGGGGGTTCTGAGTCACTTTGAGTACATATAGCTAGAAAAAAACTGGAATTAGCTTTCAAAGTGTTTCAGGTTGTCAAGGTACCAGACAATATGTTTCTTACTGAGCCAAAGCTCCAGGGTTCTTGACACGGATCAAAAGAATAGGGCTGTTTCCACCAACCTCTTCCATTGGCCTCTGCGGAGGCGGTCATGGAACAAAGTCCTGAAGGCCCTTCCTGGGGTGGGAATGGGAAGGAGCGGAGGACAGAAAAATGATGGATGCATTTTAATCACTTTATGCAAAAAGAGTTTCTCACAATCTTATTATTTATCTGACTGAGCTCAACTATTCTATTTAAATTGGAAGTAAAGAACACAATAGCATGGGTAAAAATTTTCATGCTGGCATTCCCCAAAATAGGGCTCTTAATATATTTTTAAAGTTTATTTGTATTTGAAAATTTTTTAAAACGATGAAAAGAGTAAGAAAATTCAGGAAAAGGCTGGGTGCGGTGGCTTACGCCTGTAATCCCAACACTTTGGGAGGCTGAGGCGGGCGGATCACGAGGTCAGGAGATCGAGACCATCCTGGCTAACACTGTGAAACCCAGCCTCTACTAAAAATACAAAAAAAAATTAGCCGGGCGTGGTGGTGGGCACCTGTAGTCCCAGCTACTCGGGAGGCTGAGGCAGGAGAATGGCGTGAACCTGGGAGGTGGAACTTGCAGTGAGCCGAGATTGCGCCACTGCACTTCAGCCTGGGCGACAGAGCGAGACTCTGTCTCAAAAAAAAAAAAAAGAAAAGAAAAGAAAAGAAAATTCAGGAAAAAGTACTAAACATATAAATATATTACCCAGAAAAGAAGATAGATGGGGAAAAAAAAGCTTGGCTAAGTAATTTGTGTTACTATGAAAGTAAGTTGAGTTTATCAGTTTTACTTCCAAGAGATTGAATAAGAATTCTTTTTTGCAATTCTGCTTGTTGGTTTTTCGCATGAACATCTGAATATGCAATAGTGATCAATTTAGATAGCTGTTGAAAGTGATAACATTTCTTTTTAAAGAATTCAAATCAAAGCAATTAGGTAATCTTAAATATCTACCATGTGATCCCACAGTGAATTGGAATTGACTTTTCCAGCTAACTTGTGCATAGAATTGAGGGTTATCCAAATGAGAATAGTAAAATGTGTATTGTAGCAAGTGCAAATATAGATGTTGGATTTCAGAAAACTCTTATTTAGTTTTATAGCCTTTATAACAAATGTTCTGATTTTTTATTATGTAAGTTTCACTTTTTTGTAACATCAAATTTCTGTCAGGACTTTTTTAAGAGAGAACAAACCTCACTCTTGGATCACAGTGTGTGCGAGTCAATGTCATATGAAGATTGGGCAGGGAACATGCTTTAGGGAATACCTATTAATTTTGACAATTGTTTCAACTCTATTCTTTATCAAACTTCCTATTTAAATTATGTTCTATGTGTAGCATTCCTAGGCACAATTCTCTACACCAGCAGTTCCCAACCTTTTTGGCACCAGGGACTGGTTCGTGGGAGACAATATTTTTCTACCAACTGGGGGTTGGAGGGGAGAAGTCAAGTGCATTACATTTATTGTGCACTTTATTTCTAGAATATATTACATTGTAATATATAATACAATAGTTATACAACTCACCATAATGTAGGATCAGTGGGAGCCCTGAGCTTGTTTTTCTGCAAATAGATAGTCCCTGCTGGGGGTGATGGGAGACAGTGACAGATCATCAGGCATTAGATTCTCATAAGAAGCATGCAACCTAGATCCCTTGCATGGCAATTCACAATAGAGTTCATGCCCCTATGAGAATCTAATGTCACTGCTGATTTGACAGGAGGTGGAGCTCATGCAGTCACGTGAGCAATGGGGAGCAGTTGTACATACAGATGGAGCTTTACTTGCTCATCTGCTGCTCACCTCATGTTGCGTGGCCCCATTCCTAATAGGCCACGGACTGGTACTGTGGGTGGGGGTGGGCCCTGCTCTTCACTTTCTTTTTGAATGTTCACTATCACTGGTTTAAGACTACCTTCATTTTGTGAAAATGAAAAACAAACTCAGATCCATTAGTGAGTAAATACCTTGTTTCTATGCTGAAGTATGGTATGCCCTTCACACTGTTCCAAAATTAAAACATGAAAAACTATAAGGTAGAAAAGCATGACAAATTAGTTATAAAGGAACAAGAATACATTAAATGATCCCAATGCCTGGGAGCAGACCTCCCCAAACTGTGCTGGGAAGATGCTCTTCCTTTCAGTCTCTGGGGCCGCTGGCTGCCAGCCTGCTGCAGCATCTGGGGCAATGATCATCCTCGGAAGCCCCTTCCACAAGCTGACTCTCCTCTTACTTGTCTTTCCCTTTGTTTCTTCCTTCCTACTTGTGCCTGGGTTATTGCAACAGTGTCCAGGTGTCCCATCTGTCCTTGCTTCAAGAGACCTGCAGGTGACAGACACACATTTGTTTGCTCTCAAACAAATCTTTCCCATTTAAATTGCTGTCCAGTTGTCATAGAAAGTCTAACTCACAGGGCTTGTCTCGTGAGATCCTCTAAAATTTTTTTACCTAAGCCACCGTTGCTGCTCAAGATTGTCTGGGATTATCTGAGTGGACTATGAATGTAATCACAGTGTCTTCGTAAAAGAGAAGGATGACACCAGTTGGGGAGAGGCAATGACAGACAATCGAAGCAGACCATGAGAGAGGCCAGTGCCAATGGTCTCCGCAGCCCACAGAAGGAGCCATGTTTTCAGCCCCTTAAGACTAATTTTGGACTTCTGACTTCTGCAATTTTAAAATAAACAAATCTGTCTTGTTTTAATCCACAGAATTTGTGAGTTTTGTTACAGCAGCCATAGGAACAAATGCATGACTCAGAGGCAGGAGTGATTAGCTCGAGGGTGACTACGCTTGTTCTTTGTTCCACACCTGCTTAGGAGGTGCTGCTGTCTTCTAAATTCAAATCATTCTGCTGTAAACCCAGGGGCTGTTCTCCACACTGCTAGACCTCTGTGCGTTTTTAATCTCAGAATATTTATTTTTCCCCAAACTCAGTACAATACATCTTTCTGTCCAAACTCAGATTTCATTTCGTCTCTCCCCTCAGAAAGCTTCTGCACATCTAACAATGTCTTCCCAATGTTCCCAACCCAACAATTGAAGATGACCTTCCCTTTCCTCTTCTTTGAGTTACATAGTGGTTATATCTGCAGCACGCAGTTGAACAGTCTTTACCTCCCAAACTGTTCTATCAGCTCCTTTAAGGCAAGATTCTTTTGTCAGGATAAAAACAATAGCAGCAGCCTTGAAGGCAACGACACCCCAAACCCCTGCCTTGGGGAGCACTCTTCTGCTGCTTCTTGCTAAACATTTTCCAAGGTGTGGCTACAGTAATCTGGCCCTTTGTGGAAATTCTTTCAGTTGGGGTTTGCCTAACGTTTTCTCATGGTTAGATTGAGGTTCTGCATTTTTGGCAAGAATAATGCTGAAGTGAGACACCACATGACCCTCTCCATTGCAAGGAGACTTAGGGGTGTGTGTGTGTTGGGAAAAGGTGTTCTTGTTAGGAGAGGAAGCCACACCTGTCCTACTATCTCGGCAGGTGGGGAGCAGGAGAGAAATGGGATCTGGGGCATGGAAATGGGCTGCAGCTCCAGGACCTTCTCGAATCCCACCGTGCAGTGGGACACCCCCCTGGAGGTAGGGATCCTGAAATTCTGCCTTTTCAAGAGCAGCATGTAAAATACCATTGTCTTAATAGAAACTTCTGTTTCCAGGTCTCTTCTGAGCCCCCTGATTTCTTCCCCTGAGTCTTTTCTTATTGAAGCCTTCCAATTCCTTCTCTAATGAGTCTCAAGATTTTCTAGGTTTTGTTTTTTTAACCCCCAATTCCCATTACCTCTCTTAGTGGTCAGGTAAAATGGCGAAGCTGTGAGGCCTGTGTTAGCTTAGATGATGTGGCCTTTACTTGTTTAGGTCATAGACTCATGTAAACTCCAAGCATGGAAGCCATACGTGATGAACTTAACTTACTCTTTCCACTGCACTGCATTTACTTTTTATTTTAGAACATGGACAATGCTCCTTTTCCTTGACACTTGTAGGTCACTGGCATTGCCTTTAACCAGCTATAATTGAGCATGAAAAATGCATTGAAGACCCTATGAACGAAAACATCAACCTAAAGCCTTTCCTCTGTGGTATACGTGGCGGGTTCCCTTGTGATTTCATGACAATTTTTATAAATAAGTAGTTGGCAATTGGGAAAGGAAAAGTTGTGATCTTTGAGTCCTCCAGACACAGATAAAAGAAGGAACTCTCCAGTCATCAAAAATAAAAAATCGTTGAAGCCCTTCCCTCCATCTCCTGTGTCCATGAGACAGAAGTCTGTTCCATAGAAAGTCCAACACAACTTGTCACTCAACTGAACTAAGTTGTCCATTTTCCGCCCCCAACCATGAAGAGACAACAAGCAGGGGGAGTAAGAGAGCATTCAGGCAGAGGTCAGAGCAGTTTTTAGTTTGTGGAGGATCTGAAGGAGAAAGGGGCTGTCTGGATTTTGTTCTGCTTTCAATAATGGCACATTAGCAAGAGTGAGAGTGCCTTGTCTTTGCTAGTGTCCTGGGATAAAGGTTTCCTGTTAGCAAAAAGCAGAGGGAGGAAGGATGAGGTGGTGTCTGAAGAGTGTGGAAGGATAAGGGCATGAATTTTGACATAAATGAACCACACAAATCCTGCCTTCACTTGGAGGGAGTGGCAGGCAGAATTGGGCTCCCCTAAAAGATGTCCATGTCCTAATCCCTGGAACCTGGGAATACGTTATATCACAGATGGACATGGAATTTAGGCCTGTACCAGACCTTGAAATGGGGAGATTATCCTAGATTATGTGTGTGGGCTCAATGTAATCACATGAGCCCTTAAAAGTGGAAGACGGAGGCAGAATCCCCAGAGTGATGAATCTCCAGAGGGAGGAAACAGCTGGAGGCTTCTAAAGTGTGAGAGAGACTCAACCCAGTGCTGCTGGCTGCAAAGATGGAGGAACAGGCATGAGCCACAAAGTGTGGGTGGCCTCCAAGAGACAGCCAGTGAGGAAGGGGCCTCAGTCCCATCACAAGGAACTCCGTCCTGTCAACCACCTGGATGAGAAGGAATTGGGCTTTATTAGAGCCTCCAGGAAGGAACTCTGTCCTGCCGACATTTTGATTTTAGCATGATGAGACCCATGTCGGACTTCTGACCTCCAGAACTGTGTAAAACCTTAAAATTGTGTTGTCTTAAGTTGCTAAATTTGTGATCAATTTGCTACAGAGCACACACACAGCTCAGTGGCCCACAGGAAAGCATCGTGTGTACAGAGTGCACGCAGACAGTGAAGATAAAGATAAAGATTTTACATTTTATGCACAATTTTCCATTCCAAGGTGGTTCAAAAGCTTTGAATTCATGGGCTTTGTCACAGCTGTTTGCTAACACAAAATTGAAGTTGCTGGAAATCGAATCTTTGGGTAAACAGAATGCTGCTATGGCTGACCATACAATGCGAAATAACATCCACATGGGCTGGGAATTAATAGCTTGTTTGTTTTATTGTTTTCTTTTATTATTTTCCTATTTAACTATTAACTTTGTTTCCAATAAACATCGTGTTTTAGAATAACAATGTAACAATATGTTGTACCCTGTCTGGTATTTTGCAGCAGGAGCTGGAAATCTGAAAAACATTTCTCTCTCTTTTCAGTGGCAGTGTTCTGAATTGCTAAATTGCTACAATTTTTCAGGCCCAGTAAGACTTCCAGGTCATATTGAGTGTCTTCCATGAACTCCTGATTTCCCGTGTAATCTTCCCAGTCGTGCATATGTTTCTACTCGTTTTACCTGTGGTCTGGCATGTGGCAGGGTCACTCAGTCCATACAGACATCATATATTTTCGAGGCCACAGAAAGCAATGATTTTCAAAGATAACCAAGGACAGCCCCAGAAATTGCCTTCAGTAGACTTATCAGGAGAGATTTTGATCCCTTAAGACCAGACCTAGATGGAGCTTGATTTTCTGCACTCTTGCAATCATCCCTGCTAACTTTTGGGCCCCGTATTCCTTCTTTCTGACATTCAGCTCCCTCTTACTGCCTATGGTCTTCACCTTGTGTTACTGGAAATGTCCTGACACTTTTTAACCTAATTCCTGTTCATGCAATCATTATGAATGTATATGGCATTTAAAATCTCTTGGCTTTAAGTCTTAATAAGTACAGATTTATTAAAGGATGATCAGAGTCCCCATGATCCCTATAGCCTAGGGGAACCCTATTTCACTAGCTTTCCTCCAACCTGATGAGGACTCTTCAGTTCCATGCAGAGCTTCCTCCCCGAATGTTTCTGGGCATCCCTTTGAGATACCTTGTATGTTTCATAGGACTTAGAGCTATGGCAGACACACTCATTTCTGCCAGGTGCTGGCTGTGGCTTGTTCTGCCACAAACACTGCAGTCTCTAGCCAGAGGTGACAGCTGCTCTGCCCAGCACTGCAGTTCATTGCTACCAACAGCAGAGACTTTAAGCAAGCAGAGCTTCACATTACTGTGTCGTGAGGTGTGGGGTAAGAGCCCTGGACTCTTTATGCAGGATGTCTTGCTAGATGGATCCCCTGGCAATGTGGCCTGCATTTCATCCTCTTGCAGTGATTTTAGTAAAACAGACCTCTGTTTTTCATTGCAAATTCTTCCCTCCATAGAGCTCAGACCCACATCTAACAAAATAAGGGGATGCTTTGTCCTTCGTGGAATTTCCCATCTCTTCTGAGAATCAAGGCTTTGTTCCTGGGTTGATTTCATTTTGGGTGACCCCAGGCTCTCCTTCTCTCTCTGTCTTATCAAATCAGCACTTGATCTGTCTCTGTGCCTGAGAGCCCTCCCAGGACAGAATCATGCAAGCAACCTGCAGCTTTAAAGAGAGTCTAATCTATGAGCTCATTTAATATGCAAATGGATGACTAGCATCCCATTGTCATCCGTACCATCTCAGAACACGAAAAGGAGGTGCATGTGTGCAGTTCCTCATGACGGCTTTTCACCCACACCATCAGAATTCTTTGCTTCTTTTGCAGCTTGCAGTGCACTTGAATGTGGTGGGTTGAGTTTTCATGGGTCAGATCTTCAAGGCTGGATGATGGCTTGCTTACTTCTATTATATTAAGCCTAACCTGGCATATAACACACAGTAGATCCTTACGAATGTTTCAGATACATTTTTCATGAAATACTAAACCAAATTAACCAACGATAAAGACTTGGTAGGTTGATCCTCATCTTTATGGATATTTGTTTGATTTCATTCTCTACTCTGGTTCTCCTTGCACACAGTTACTCTGTGGGGTTTATCCCCTAGCTTTGTGCATCAACACTTATAGCTTCAATGTTATCAGTTTTATCAAACATTAGTAGATTTTTTGTTTGTTTGTTTGTTTTTTTGTTTTTTGAGACAGAGTCTCACGCTGTTGCCCAGGCTGGAGTGCAGTGGTATGATCTCGGCTCGCTGCAAGCTCTGCCTCCTGGGTTCATGCCATTCTCCTGCCTCAGCCTCCCGAGTAGCTGGGACTACAGGCGCCCGCCACCACGCCCAGCCAATTTTTTGTATTTTTAGTGGAGACGGGGTTTCACCATGTTAGCCAGGATGGTCTCGATCTCCTGACCTCGTGATCTGCCTGCCTCGGCCTCCCAAAGTGCTGGGATTACAGGCATGAGCCACCGTGCCCAGCCACATTAGTAGATTTTTTAAGAACAATTTTAGGTTTATGGAAAAATCTATCATATAATAGTTCCCCTGTACCCTTCTCTTCTCCAACACAGTTTGCCCTATTATTTACATCCTGTGTGGTATATTTGCTAGAATTTATAACTAATACTGATGGATTAAATATGGTCCACAGTTTCCGTTAAGTTTCAGTCTTGGGTTGTTACATCCTTGAGTCCTGACAAATGTATAATGGTGTATGTTTGCATCATTATATTATGATAGAGAATATTTTCACTGCTCTAAAAAATCCTCTGTGCTCTGCCTATTCACCCTGCCCTCCCCCACCCCCTGGCAACCACAGATCCTTTTGCCGCCTCCATGGTTTTGCCTTTTCCAGAGTGTCATGTAGTTGGAATCATACAGCATGCAGCCTTTTCAGATTGGATTCTGTCACTGAGTAATACGCATTTATGGTCTCTCCATGTCTTTTCGTGGCTTAATCATTCATTTATTTATATCACTTAATAATATTTTGTTCATTTACTTATTTATTTATTTATTGTTGAGACAGTGACTCACTCTGTCACTCAGGCTAGAGTGCAGTGTCACAATATCTGCCCACTGCAACCTCCACCTCCTGGGTTCAAGCGATTCTCCCACCTCAGCCTCCCGAGTACCTGGAATTACAGGTGCCTGCCACCACGCCCAGCTAATTTTTGTATTTTTCTTAGAGACAGGGTTTCACCTTGTTAGCCAGGCTGGTCTTGAACTCCTGACCTCAAGTGATCTGCTCCCCTCGGCCTCCCAAAGTGCTGGGATTACAGGCATGAACCACCGTGCCCAGACATAGTCTTTCATTTATAAAGGTACCACAATTTGTTTATCTCTTCATCTATTGAATGACACATCGGTTGCTTCCAAGTCGTGGTAATTGTGAATAAAAGCTACTTTTAAATGGTGGCTGGGAGAGAAAGGAAACACAAACACAGGTTCAAGCTGAGATGAAAATTAACAGTGTTCTTAGGGGACATATATAATGAGGTCTTCTATAGCTTTATCTTAGTTTTATTTTATTGTATCTCTGTTATCTATAATATAAAAAATTTCTAACTTTACATTGTTCTTTGCTTGAAATTTTCAGAGAACTTGCTGTAAAACTTACCATGTTACACAATAAGCATAGAAAGATCAAGCCTTTTATTTTTTAAAAAAACTTTACAATGCAAGAAGCATTTGTGTGCCTGTGGGAATGTTGATACAGAGGGCATATGATAGAGATTGGTTTTCTCTAAGGCTTTCGACAGGGATTCCCATCACAGCTGGGGTTGTCTTCTCTCTGCTGCTTCCCCCTTGCTTCACTTAACACATCCATGCAAGCCTTGCACCAGCTAAACCCTTGTAGGAAGCAATTGAGATATCTGTGATCAGAGGATCTCGCATGGATAGCAGCACTGCAAGCCTGGGCAGGAAGCTGGAACTTCAGGACCCACTCCTGGGAACTCTCATTACTCACTGATTCCTTAATTTGAGAAAGGGAAGGAAAACACTCTAAAATTATTTTAGGTGAACATTTCAGTCAAATGCATAGCACATTTGTTTCTCAGTGGAGTTGCTACCAATCAACCCAGCAATCTGCTAGATGGTTTTGCTTTTGCTGCACCCCATCCTCATACAGCATTGAGAGATAGCTCATGGCCAGGCGCAGCGGCTCATGCCTGTAATTGTAGCACTTTGGGAGACTGAGGCAGGTGGATCACCTGAGCTCAGGAGTTCGAGACCAGCCTGACCAACATGGCGAAACTCCATCTGTATTAAAAATATAAAAAAATTAGCCAGGCGTGGTCGCAAAAAAAAAAAAAAAAAAGAAAATTAGCTGGGTGTAAGGGTGGGTGCCTATAATTCCAGCTACCCAGGAGGCTGAGGCAGGAAAATCACTTGAACCCCGGGGGCAGAGGTTGCAATGAGCCAAGATCACGCCACTTCACTCCAGCCTGGGTGAAAGAGCAAAACTCCATCTAAAAAAAAAAGAGAGAGAGAGATAGCTCTTAGGATCACTGTGGTCTTGATACCGTAGTCTCTACACGTACAGGGATGTATCATCCACATCAGCCTAATCACTCCAGCCTTCCAGCCTAAATTACAGGCAGCAGGAAATGAGGCACGTTTTATCCAAAACAACTGTTAGCAACATAGGACTTTTTTTTTTTTTTAACTTCTATTTTAGGTTCAGGGATACATGTGCAGGTTCTTTCGTTTTGTTTTGTTTATTTTTATTTATTTATTTATTTTTATTTATTTTGGAGATGGAATCTTGCTCGGTCTCCCAGGCTGGAGTGCAGTGGCATGATCTCCGCTCGCTACAACGTCTGTCTCCTGGATTCAAACAATTCTCCTGCCTCAGCCTCCTCAGTAGCTGAGATTACAGGTGTGCACCACCACGCCCAGCTAATTTTTGTACTTTCAGTAGAGATGGGGTTTCACCATGTTGTCCAGGCTAGTCTGGAACTCCTGACCTCAAATGATCTGCCTGCCTCGGCCTCCCAAAGTGCTCAGATTACAAGTGTGAGCCACTGCGCCTGGCCCAGGTTTGTTATATAGGTACCTTGTATATCATGGGGGTTTTGTGTGCAGATAATTTTATCACCTGGGTAATCAACGTGGTACCCAATAGGTGGTTTTCAATCCTCACCCTCCTTCCACCCTCCGCCCTCCAGTATACCCTGGGGTCTGTTGTCTTCTTCTTTGTCCATGTGCACTCAGTGTTTAACTTCCACTTATAAGTGAGAACGTGCGGCCTTTGGTTTTCTGTTCCTGTGTTAGTTTACTTAGGATGATGGCCTCCAGTTGCATCCACATTGCTGCAAAGGACAAGATTTCCTTCTTTTTTAATGGCTGTAAAGTACTGTATGGTACATATGTATCATATTTTCTTTATTCCTTCTATCATTGATGGGCATTTAGGTTGATTCCATGTCTTCACTATTGTGAACAGTGCGGCAATGAACATATGTGTGCATGTGTCTTTATGGTAGAATGATTTAAATTCCTTTGGGTATATACCCAGTAATGGGATTGCTGGATCAAATGGTAATTCTTTTTTTTATTATTATTATTGTACTTTAAGTTTTAGGGTACATGTGCACAATGTGCAGGTTAGTTACATATGTATACATGTGCCATGCTGGTGTGCTGCACCCATTAACTCGCCATTTAGCATTAGGTATATCTCCTAATGCTATCCCTCCTCCCTCCGCCCACCCCACAACAGGCCCCAGAGTGTGATGTTCCCCTTCCTGTGTCCATGTGTTCTCATTGTTCAATTCCCATCTATGAGTGAGAACATGTGGTGTTTGGTTTTTTGTCCTTGTGATAGTTTACTGAGAATGATGATTTCCAATTTCATCCATGTCCCTACAAAGGACATGAACTCATTATTTTTTATGGCTGCATAGTGTTCCATGGTGTATATGTGCCACATTTTCTTAATCCAGTCTATCATTATTGGACATTTGGGTTGGTTCCAAGTCTTTGCTATTGTGAATAGTGCTGCAATAAACATACGTGTGCCTGTGTCTTTATTTTTTTTATTTTTTATTTTTTATCTTTTTATTATTATTATTATTATTATTATACTTTAGGTTTTATGGTACATGTGCGCAATGTGCAGGTAAGTTACATATGTATACATGTGCCATGCTAGTGCGCTGCACCCACCAACTCGTCATCTAGCATTAGGTATATCTCTCAATGCTATCCCTCCCCCCTCCCCCCACCCCACAACAGTCCCCGAAGTGTGATGTTCCCCTTCCTGTGTCCATGTGTTCTCATTGTTCAATTCCCACCTATGAGTGAGAATATGCAGTGTTTGGTTGTTTGTTCTTGCGATAGTTTACTGAGAATGATGATTTCCAATTTCATCCATGTCCCTACAAAGGACATGAACTCATCGTTTTTTATGGCTGCATAGTATTCCATGGTGTATATGTGCCACATTTTCTTAATCCAGTCTATCATTGTTGGACATTTGGGTTGGTTCCAAGTCTTTGCTATTGTGAATAATGCCGCAATAAACATACGTGTGCATGTGTCTTTATAGCAGCATGATTTATAGTCCTTTGGGTATATACCCAGTAATGGGATGGCTGGGTCGAATGGAATTTCTAGTTCTAGATCCCTGAGGAATCGCCACACTGACTTCCACAAGGGTTGAACTAGTTTACAATCCCACCAACAGTGTAAAAGTGTTCCTATTTCTCCACATCCTCTCCAGCACCTGTTGTTTCCTGACTTTTTAATCATTGCCATTCTAACTGGTGTGAGATGGTATCTCATTGTGGTTTTGATTTGCATTTCTCTGATGGCCAGTGATGGTGAGCATTTTTTCATGTGTTTTTTGGCTGCATAAATGTCTTCTTTTGAGAAGTGTCTGTTCATGTCCTTCGCCCACTTTTTGATGGGGTTGTTTGTTTTTTTCTTGTAAATTTGTTTGAGTTCATTGTAGATTCTGGATATTAGCCCTTTGTCAGATGAGTAGGTTGTGAAAATTTTCTCCCATTTTGTAGGTTGCCTGTTCACTCTGATGGTAGTTTCTTTTGCTGTGCAGAAGCTCTTTAGTTTAATTAGATCCCATTTGTCAATTTTGGCTTTTGTTGCCATTGCTTTTGGTGTTTTAGACATGAAGTCCTTGCCCATGCCTATGTCCTGAATGGTAATGCCTAGGTTTTCTTCTAGGGTTTTTATGGTTTCAGGTCTAACATTTAAGTCTTTAATCCATCTTGAATTGATTTTTGTATAAGGTGTAAGGAAGGGATCCAGTTTCAGCTTTCTCCATATGGCTAGCCAGTTTTCCCAGCACCATTTATTAAATAGGGAATCCTTTCCCCATTTCTTGTTTTTGTCAGGTTTGTCAAAGATCAGATACTTGTAGATATGTGGCGTTATTTCTGACGGCTCTGTTCTGTTCCATTGATCTATATCTCTGTTTTGGTACCAGTACCATGCTGTTTTGGTTACTGTAGCCTTGTAGTATAGTTTGAAGTCAGGTAGTGTGATGCCTCCAGCTTTGTTCTTTTGGCTTAGGATTGACTTGGCGATGCGGGCTCTTTTTTGGTTCCATATGAACTTTAAAGTAGTTTTTTCCAGTTCTGTGAAGAAAGTCATTGGTAGCTTGATGGGGATGGCATTGAATCTGTAAATTACCTTGGGAAGGATGGCCATTTTCATGATATTGATTCTTCCTACCCATGAGCATGGAATGTATGCAAATAAACTAGAAAATCTAGAAGAAATGGATAAATTCCTCAACACATACACCCTCCCAAGACTAAACCAGGAAGAAGTTGAATCTCTGAATAGACCAATAACAGGAGCTGAAATTGTGGCAATAATCAATAGCTTACCAACCAAAAAAAGTCCAGGACCAGATGGATTCACAGCCAAATTCTACCAGAGGTACAAGGATGAGCTGGTACCATTCCTTCTGAAACTATTCCAATCAATAGAAAAAGAGGGAATCCTCCCTAACTCATTTTATGAGGCCAGCATCATCCTGATACCAAAGCCTGGCAGAGACACAACAAAAAAAGAGAATTTTAGACCAATATCCTTGATGAACATTGATGCAAAAATCCTCAATAAAATACTGGCAAACAGAATCCAGCAGCACATCAAAAAGCTTATCCACCATGATCAAGTGGGCTTCATCCCTGGGATGCAAGGCTGGTTCAATATACGCAAATCAATAAATGTAATCCAGCATATAAACAGAACCAAAGACAAAAACCACATCATTATCTCCATAGATGCAGAAAAGGCCTTTGACAAAATTCAACAACCCTTCATGCTAAAAACTCTCAATAAATTAGGAATTGATGGGACGTATCTCAAAATAATAAGAGCTATTTATGACAAACCCACAGCCAATATCTTACTGAATGGGCAAAAACTGCAAGCATTCCCTTTGAAAACTGGCACAAGACAGGGATGCCCTCTCTCACCACTTCTATTCAACATAGTGTTGGAAGTTCTGGCCAGGGCAATTAGGCAGGAGAAGGAAATCAAGGGTATTCAATTAGGAAAAGAGGAAGTCAAATTGTCCCTGTTTGCAGATGACATGATAGTATATCTAGAAAACCCCATTGTCTCAGCCCAAAATCTCCTTAAGCTGATAAGCAACTTCAGCAAAGTCTCAGGATACAAAATCAATGTGCAAAAATCACAAGCATTCTTATACATCAATAACAGACAGACAGAGAGCCAAATCATGAGTGAACTCCCATTCACAATTGCTTCAAAGAGAATAAAATACCTAGGAATCCAACTTACAAGGGATGTGAAAGACCTCTTCAAGGAGAACTACAAACCACTGCTCAAGGAAATAAAAGAGGTGCCTGTGTCTTTAATTCTGTTTGAAGTTCCTTCAGAAATTGCCAAACTGCTTTCCACAATGGCTGAACTAATTTATAGTCCCACCTGCAATGTCTAAATATTCTCTTTTCTCCACAGCCTTGCTAGTATCTGTTATTTTTTAGACTTTGTAGTAATAGCCATTCTGACTGGTGTGAGATGGTATCTCACTGTGGTTTTGATGTGCATTTCTCTAGAGATTAGTGATGTTCAGCTTTTTTTCATATCCTCATTGGCCATATGTATATCTTTTTTTGAGAAGTATGTGTTCATGAGCTTTGGCCACTTTTTAATGGGGTTGTTTTTTGCTTGTAAATTTAAGTTCCTTATAGATTCTGGATATTAGACCTTTGTTGGATGCATAGTTTGCAAATATTTTTTCCTATTCTGCAGCTTGTCTGTTTACTCTGTTGATAGTTTCTTTTGCTGTAAAGAATCTCTTTAGTTTAACTAGGTCCCATTGGTCATTTTTTTTTTTTTGGAACTGCTTTTGGCATCTTCATCATGAAATCTTTGTCCAGCTCCATGTCCAGAATGATATTTCCTAGGTTACCTTCAAGGGTTTTTTATAGTTTTAGGTTTTACATTTAAGTCTTTAACCCATCTTCAGTTGATTTTTGCATATGGTATGAGGAAGGGGTCCAGTTTCAATCTTCTACATATGGCTAACCAGTTATTCCAGCACCATTTATCAAATAGGGAGTCCTTTCCTCATTGCTTGTTTTTGTCAACTTTGTCAAAGATCAGATAGTTGTAGGTGTGTGGCCTTATTTCTGGGTTGTCTATTCTGTCCAATTGGTCTATATATCTGTTTTTGAATCAGTACCATGCTCTTTTGGTTACTGTAGCTTTATAGTATAGTTTGAAGTTGGGTAATGTGATGCCTCCAGCTTTGTTCTTTTTGCTTAGGATTACCTTGGCTATTTGGACTCTTTTTGGTTCCATATGAATTGTAATTTTTTTCTAATTCTGTGAAGAATGTCATTTGTAGTTTGATAGGAATAGCATTGAATCTGTAAATTTCTTTGGGCAGTATGGCCATTTTAACAATACTGATTTTTCCTATCCATGAGTATGGAATGATTTTCCATTTGTTTGTATTGTTCCCAATTTCTTCAGGCAGTGTTTTGTACCTTTCATTGTAGAACCTCCCTCATTAGCTGTATTTCTAGATATTTTATTCTTTTTGTGGGAATTGTGAATGAAATTGCATTTGTGATTTGGCTGTCAGCTTGCATCTTGTTGGTGTACAGGAATGCTACTGACTTTTGCACATTGATTTTGTATTCTGAAACTTTGCTGAAGTTGTTTTTCAGATCAAAGAGGTTTTGGGAAGAGACTATGGGGTTTTCTAGGAATAGGATCACATTGTCTGCAAACAGGGACAGTTTGACTTTCTCTCTTCCAATTTGTATTCCCTTTATTTCTTCCTCTTGCCTGAATGCTCTGGCCAGGACTTACAGTACTATGTTGAATACGAGTGGTGAGAGAGGGCATCCTTGACTTGTGCTGGTTTTCAAGGGAAATGCTTCCAGCTTTTGCCCGTTCAGCATGATGCTGGCTGTGGGTTTGCCATACATGGCTCTTGCCCTACATGCTCTTATTATTTTGAGGTATGTTCTTCCAATACCCTGTTTACTGAGAATTTTTAAACAATAAAGAGGTGTTGAATTTTATTGAAAGGCTTTTCTGCATCTATTTAGATAATCATGTGCTTTTTGTCTTTAGTTCTGTTTATGTGATGAATCACATATATTGATGTGCATAGGTAGAACAAACCTTGCATCCCATGGATAAAGCCTACTTGATTGTGGTGGGTTAGCTTTTGGATATGCTGCTGGATTTGGATTGCAAGTATTTTGCTGAGGATTTTTGCATCTCTGTTCATCCAGGATATTGGTCTGAAGTTTTGTTGTCGTTGTTGTTGTGTCACTGCCAACTTTTGGTATCGGGATGGTGCTGGTTTCATAGAATGAGTTAAGGAGGAGCCCTTCCTTCTCAATTTTTTGGGAATAGTTTCAGTAGGAGTAGTACTAGCTCTTTTTTACTCATCTGGTAGAATTTGGTTGTGAATCCATCTGGTCCTGGGTTTTTTTTGGGGGGGGAGCTGATAGGCTTCTTATTACTGATTGAAGTTTGGAATTTGTTATTGCTATGTTCAGAGATTCAGTTTCTTCCTAGTTCAGTCATGGGAGGTTGTGTGTCCAGGAATTTACCCATTTCTTCTAGGTTTTCTAGGTTGTATGCATAGAGGTGTTCATAGTAGTCTCTGATGGTTATTTGTATTTCTGTGAGATCAGTGGTAACATTCCGTTTGTCATTTCTGATTGTGTTTATTTGGATCTTTTCTCCCCTTTTCTTTATTATTCTAGCCAGCAGTCTATCTTATTTTTTTTCTTTTTTCAAAAAACGAACTCCTGGATTAGTTGATCTTTTGTAATTTTTTGTTTTTTTGTTTGCATCTTAATTTCCTTCTCTTCAGCTCTGATTTTGGTTATTTCTCATGTTCAGCTAGCTTTGGGGTTGGTTTGCTCTTGTTTCTCTATTTCCTCTAGTTGTGGTGTTAGGTTGTTAATTTGAAACCTTTCTAACTTTTTGATGTGGGCATATAGTGCTATAAACTTCTCTCTTAACACTGCCTTAGCTATGTCCCAGAGATTCTGGTATGTTGTATCTTTGTTCTTATTAAGTTAAAATAATTTCTTGATTTCTACTTTAATTTCATTATTTAGCCAAAAGTCATTCAGGAGCAGGTTGTTTAATTTCCATGTAATTATATCGTTTTGGCACATTTTCTTAGTATTTATTTCCATTTTTATCACGCTGTGGTCCAAGAGCATGGTTGGTATGATTTGTTTTGTTGTTGTTGTTTTTCAACTTGCTGGTAATTGTTTTATGTCTGATTATGTTGAATTTTAGAGTTTGTGCCATGTGCAGATGAGAAGAACTTATATTCTGTTGCTTTTGGGTGGAGTGTTCTGTAGATACTTATTAGGTCCATTTGGTCAAGTGTCAAGTTAAAGTTCTGAATATCTTTGTTTCCTGCCTTGGTAATCTGTCTAATACTGTCAGTGGGGTGTTGAATAGTCTCAACATGGGAGTATTTTCAAAGGAAACTAGGAAATGATTAGATCTAAATCAGAGAAACATGAAAAGGAGGAAGTGAGCTTAGATTATTTTTTTCTGAAATTTTTAGCTTAAAGAAGCTAAGGTTGACTCTGGGCATACTTGTAAAATGGCAAAGGCATATTAGAAATATTCAGTCAGTGCCAGAGATGGTCCTTTATAATGCAATCATATTGAGATGAATTGATGAAAAGGGAATATTGTCTAAAACTCTTGAGGGTCAGTGGCATGTTCGTCTTCATAATGAGTCAGTGCAGTGCAGGTAACGCTTTGCAATGGTCTCAGCCTTCCCTCCGGGAGCACACATTTGGCAAACCTTGGGGTTCTAAACTTTTGAAAATTGCTTCTCTGAATTAAAAAACAAGTCCCTTTGGGAGAGTGGATGACTGTGAGGGAAGACGGACTCACCCAAATCAAAAACTAGCAGCAGATTCCAGTGAATTTCACAACATTAAACATGATACTCTATGGCTTTTAGATTTTTTAGAAATAAGAGCTTTACAGTAACTCAGTGGTTGGGGAAGGTTTGTTTTATTTTGGGGTGTGTGTATGTAAGCTTAAATGCCGGTGTTCTTCACTTTAAGAAACACAAATTGATAAAATCTTAATCATTTAAGAGGCACATAGTTACCAGCTTCGTGGCCTTTACAGAATACATCACCACTTTGAGAAATAGAGTTATTATGTTAAATATCTCTAATAGTTCCAAAATGTTACTGCTTTGAGAGTGCCAACAGATACTGAAAAATAGAGTACATTTTAATGTAATCAAGTGTGTGGACCATAAGGTGACCACACACCATGAAGATGGCATATCGGCCAGCACAGGATAGCATTTGGGTTCAGAATTAAAGCTGAAGGATGTCACATGGCACCCACTACTGTAAATTTATCCATCTTTATTTCAGAGATTTAATAGTGTAAAGAAAAAGAATTTTTGAGTCATCAGAGCCACCTCTGGTTGCCAATTTTCTGAAATCCTGAGTTGCAGTGCAAGAGGCAGTCAGTTGGAGGTGGCTCAGCCTGGCTCATCAGGGCTTGTATCCTGTGTTAGTTGTTACGCATAAGCTTCCCAGAATACTTCATGTAGCTTTCGTGGGTTCAAGACAATGAGAAATCAGGCACCAAGAAATTCTCACCTACAATTTTCAACCATATTCGAGAACTCACAACTTGCTGATACCAATTATTGTCCAATGAGGATTTTATTTTTCTGAGATGGAAGCCATGCCTGGTTTTGCTGACACAGCCACCCATTATTTCCAAGACAGACACCACAATTGTACTTGACACCCAGGGGCTGGCTGCTGCGATTTACCTGTATAATTCTGCCATCCCGATAACTTTGTTTTCTCTTCTGTCCTTGTGGGTTAGATATATCACATGTTATTCTAACTTCAGGAAAGTTTCTCCCAGTGAAAGGACAGGGGAACTATCTATATTTGGATGAATCTATCTTAAAAAAAAACTGGGTTTATTTCAGAACATAGTTGTAGGTTGGTTGCTCAGGCTTAGGTTTCTCTGGAAGGAAGATTGCTTGGTACAAGAATGTCAACGCATCAAGTTCTATTTAACTCAATGGCAGTTTGAGGGCTACCACTGCAGACTGGGTTCTGGAGTCCAACATCAATATCCAGTTCTTGGGGACCCCAGGAGGTTGCTCCCACTTGGTTCTCTGAAAGTTTGAGCCATTTAACTGCATTGGAACCCCTCTTTCTCTAGGAATAGTTTTATTTACTTTAGAAATCCAGAATCCAATCTAGGAGACTAAAATTCACCTTTCATGCTCCTTTCTTTCTAGGTAATTCCCTGGAAATTAGGGTAAATTAATCTACTCTGCAAACTCAAAACAGGCCATTTTTCATCTGCAGACCATCCTTTCACCACCCAGATGTGGTAACATGTTGTGTAATTTTCTGTCAGACTCAGGCTCATCAAGTCCAATATTTTTGTTATATTCGTTTTTCCTTCTCACAATTAGCCATGGCCTTGGAGAGGCAACACTCCTTGCTACACTTCTCTGTGGGTCACGGTCACTGCCTCATAAGGGATTGGCTTCAGTTCCACATGTGCAAAGTGCACTGCAGCCACAAGCAGCATGAGGATTCCGAATATTCCACACACAGAAGGTGCAGATTTCCCCTGATGAACAAAATCCATTAGGATTTAATGCAGAAAGAAGAAAGCATGCCAGGTATTTCTAACAGAGGACACAAGTAATTGTTTACATAAAATTTGAGACTCTAAAAAGGCAAGAAAAGGGTAATCCAGGTAATTAGTAAATTTTGGAAGTACTTAACACCTCCAGGCTTTAGGTGATGCATTTACTAGTAACTTGAAGGAAACAGCCATCACCTCTCTACAGTTGGGGAAACACAGGAAGGAAGTGGGATAATTGGCTTTGAAGCTCAGAGGTGGACCCCTACAAGGCTAATGCCAAGACCTCAGAATGGGGCAACAGACAGACTGTTCGTGTTTAGATGTGAGGGCAAATTGCCACATGGTTGGATCTTGGAGCACTGAGAGTTGTGCTATGGCATTTGTCCTGGGAGTTGATGCCAGAGGAAGTGAGAGCCTTGAACTATAGCTGCCCTTTGTTGCATGTGTTTGTGGGCGGGAGACAGATGCTTAGAGGAGATGGACCCAGGAAGAAAGTGCCTTTTCCCTTTCAATCTTCTTCCAATATCTTGACTGTCAGAACCTGACAGGAAATGAGTGAGAATGAATGAGAAATGGTTTCAGGGTTGCAGTCCCAGCATCACACAGTCCAGGAGCTGAGAAACAATAACAAATGACTGAACAGTCCACCCCTTGGGCTGCTGAGCATCCAAGTACACCCTGTATTTAAAACCCTTTCCATTTTAGCAACTGCAGACTTCTGCTTAGAAAATGCAACTATGCCTCATCAAGATGAAGACGGTCTCACCTACCAAGAGGGCAGACTCCACTCTCAAAAGTCACTGTATCTACCTTCAGATAATGCTGATTTCTCTGGTAGTTCAGTCACAATCCCATGTGAACATTCTGTAACTTGAAGACTAAATTGTAAAATTCATAACAACTAACAATTCTTACATAAAATATAGAGGAAAAGAGGAAGGAGAAAAATTAGTAAATACATGAAAGTTATAACAAGTTAGAAAAGAAGTATGCAAAGCTGCTAGAGTCCATGCTTCTGTAATGGAAACATAGTTGATAACTGTAATTCCAGTCCATGTTTCCTCTGTTCTCAGGTAGTACTACAGCTACTCCTGGGTGAGTTAGGGTGGCCCAAACTTTTATTTTTTAAGTAACCCAAACCTTTATTTTTAAAGTGATCTTGTTTTTCCATTTAGGATTCTATAGTTTCCCACTTATATTTTACATAGGATGTGAGCAGTAATATGAACCCCTGAGGATCCCCTAGGTTCTAAACTTAGTCCCTTCTGCCCTTACTGTGTAGCAACACCACTGAGTCCTCCAGGGAATTAGCATCTTCCCCTGTAACACTCATTGCGTTATTAGGAGCTATGATGATGAGACAGGGTGATGGTGAATCGGGTATTCCCCATACCCACAGAGGTTTTTGCTGACAGAAGCATTAAATATCAGAAACGCAAATACATATCCATATTCATATGCAGAATATATGTATTTTTCAGAGAGTACAAATCATTGCACCTTTCATGATAGAAGTTGTTTCACATAATCAGCTTGGAGCAAGGTACTTGGATGGCCCCTCAAGGAAAGATGACCATGCCAGGGCATGGAGCTCTTGTCAGAATGGAATTCAACAGCAACAGGAGCCAGATCCATGTTGCTGGGAGGAATTCCATGTTGTTGACCCCATGGAGGGTCTCATACCAGACATCATGCCCTTTGGTTTGGCACCGGTGTGGCTGAGGAAGAATGACAATGAACAGACAGTTCACCTGGTTCTTACAGACTCCTCCTCTGCAGAGATGCCCTCTGGTAGACATTCGTACGGCTTGCAAACATCTTCACAGCCTGTGCCTATCTTGAAAGATCCTTCTATGCACCTGTTACCCAGCCTTTCAACCCCAAAATACTGTTCATTCCAAGTCCCTGACCATTCAACCAACCCATTAACCATAGCTTGTAAATCAATATATAGCTGTTTCTCTTCTGTCTTTTAGTCTGGAACATGTGGACAACAAATTATATTGCTCAAAATTCTGGCTACTGGGATAATTTTCCCTCACCTCTTACATTTATGGACATCCCTGTGTGATGCAATAATGTTGTAGCTGTCAACCACTGATTGTTGCCACCATATTGTAAAAATGATCTATATAAAAAGCCCGAGTATTATTTTTCTTCCTCAGTCAACTAATCCATAGGGAACTCTGCATGAGTTCATAGGTGTGAGCTGAGGGACAGGAGAGAGAGAGGAAGTGAGTTCCATGAGATCTGTGCCAAATGGTCATGTTGCTCACTTGTGCTTTCAGGACTCTACAGCACCCTATATCTTGCATGTGTTTCTGCTTGATGATGGATTTCCTGCTGCCCACACCCAATCCTATGGCTAGGAGACTACAAGAGTTCGGTAGCAAGTTGGAAGATGTACATCAAAAGCAGAATATTTATCTGAAGTTTTATTTTGGAAACCTAAGGTTCTGTGATTTGAGTCATTGGTTGGAGTGGACCTTAGTGCCTGTTCAGTAGCCTTGCTTGTCACAGATCCTTTGAGTGCCATTCGATCTGCTGATTCATAAGACTCATATTGGAGAGCAGTGTAGCCACAATGGGACAAAAATACTGTATCACAGCTAACCAATACTGTCACCATTTTAAATTTTAAAGACTTAAAAAAAAAACTTTCACTTTCTTCACAATATAAATAATTTAAAATACCAGGTACCTATTTAACACTTAATGAACTCATTAGATTGTGTATTTGTTTGCAGTATGCAATGATACTGTAAAGACCAAGATGCTAATTATATTTTCCTTCTACACTGAAATGAACATGTAATGTAACAAAAATAATAAAACAGTATGTTAAACATACATAGTTAATACAAAAAGACTGCAAAATCAAATGTATAAACAAAGAAATACTGAAGTAAAATTATTTTATGAATTCAAATGTTGTTGATTGGGGTTTGTTGGAGAAAGAGATAGGAGTCTGTAGTCACTGTTGCTGTTTGGTGGGTGGCAAATGTCGACAAGAGTAAGCAGGTGAAAGAGAGAGTGTCCACGACTTGGGGCTGGTTCACATCTGAATTCACAGAAATGGTAGGTGGTCTCTCTTAATCATATGTGATGCCCTAGAAGTGAATAATTGGAGGCATGCAATTGGCAAAACATTAAGAAGAAAGACAGAGTGAGAGAGAGAAAGAGAGAGAGAAAGAAAGATAGAAAGAGAGAGAGGAAGAAAGAAAGAAAGAAAGAGGAAGAGAGAGAAAGAAAGAAAGAGAGAGAAGAGAATAAAAGACAGAAAGAAAGAAAAGAGAGGAAGGAAAGAAAAGAAAGAGAGAAAGAAAGAAAGAGAAAGGAAAGAAAGAAAGAAGGGAGGGAGGGAGGGATGAAAGAAGGAAGGAAGGAAGGAAAGAAGGAAGGAAAGAGCCATGTGTACTAACTCCCCATGGCTGCCATAACAAAGTACCACTAACCAAGTGGCTTAAGCAACACCACTTTACGGTCTAACAGCCCTGGAGCCTGGAAGTCTGAAATCACGGTGTTGACAGGGTAGGTCCCTTCTGAGGCTGTGAGGGAGAACCTTCTCTCTGGCTATCTGAGGTTGCTGCCAATCTTTGGAGTTCTGTGGCTTGGACAGTCTAACTGAGCTTCACACAGTATTCTCCCTGTATGTGTGTCTGTCTGAATCCAAATTTCCCATTTATAAGGACATTAGTCATATTACATCTGGGTCCATCCTAATGACCTCATATTAACTTAATCATTTGCAAGGCTCTATTTCCAAATACTCACAGGTATTGGGGATCAGAACTTCAACATCTTTTTTGAGGGACACAATTCAATACACAACAGCATGTATTTGCATTCCCTTTGTTTGTGAATGTACAATTTCTGAGAACACAACTGTACTTGAAATTGTATCTTTAATGTGATGTTTTTGTTCAAGTCATGGTCAAACTCATTGGCAACGGCAATCATTTTTCTGCATTATTTAATATTTCTTGCAAGCATTTGTCCAGAAACATTTGTGACTTCTCTTCTTCCTTTCCCTCTGTCCTCTGGAGGGATTGGGGTTATGGCCAGTCAGTTCCTGGGGTAAGTTCCCTGTGCTTCAGAATTTTCACTGTGCATTTCACTAAATTCAGCCTTCTTAGCAAAATCTGAGAACATTTGTTTTGCTTCTATCACTTTACTATAACTTTGGAAGTGTTCACAAAACGAGAGGCCTTTTTTGAAATAAACTTTTTATTTTAGAACAGTTTTAGGTTTACAGAGAAATTATAAGCATAGTATAGAAAGTTCCCACATACATGATATTCAGTTTGTCCTATTATTAATATCTTACATTAGTATATATCATTGTTATAATGAATGGATCATTATTTATACATTGTTATTAACTAAAGTTTATATGTCTTTCATGTTTCCTCAGTTTTTATCTAATGTCCCCTTTCTGTCCCTGGATCCCATCAAAGATATCTTGTTACATCTAGTAGTCATGTCTTGTTGGACTCCGAATGGCTGTGATAGTTTTGTAGACATTGCTTGTTTTGGATAACCTTGATGATTTGAGGAGTATGAGGAAAGATAATCTATAGAATGTCCCTCAACTGGACTTCTCTGATGTTCTCTCATGATTATCTTGGGGTTATGATCTTCCAGTAGGAAGACCATGGAGGTAATGTGACATTTTCATCACATTGTATCAAGGGTACATATATCAACATGACTTAACACTTTTGATATTGATGTTGGTCACCTGGCTGGGGCAGTGTTTGTTAGATTTCCCCAATGTGAAGTGCACTATTTCCTGTCTATATTGTCTAGGCTCTAGAATGCTAGACTCTAGAAAGTCTAGACACTTTTTCATATCTAGACTCTTTGGGAGAGCCTAGACCTAAGGAGTGGCGATTTGTGATACAACATCTTCAGGGAACAATATCTATAGAAATAATTTGGGATTCTTTTGTAACTGAGATTTGTTGCTTCCATTTCCCTTACTTATTTATTGAATTCTTCCTTTAGATCAGAACAGATATATGGATATTCATTGTATAGATTAATAAATACTCTTTTATTTTACTGTTCAAATTGTTTGCACTTTGGACATTAGGAGTTCTTTTAGTTGGAATTTGTATTTGACATCCCTCCATATCTTAGTCCTTTCAGGGTTCTATTACAAACTGCCATAGACTGAGTGGCTTATAAACAACAGAAATTTATTTCTCATACTTTTGGAAGCTCAGAAGTCTAAGTTCAGGGTGCCAACATAGTTGGGTTCTGGTGAGGGCCCTGTTCCAGGCTGCTGACTGCTTTCTTCTCATTGTATATTCATATGGTGAAAAAATGGTGAGAGAGCTTTTTAGGGTTTCTTATGTAAAGGCACTAATCCTATTACTGTTTTAACAGCCTGATGGGTTCTTCTTGCCTGCTGCCCAAAAAAGCCAATGCACTGAGACAGCAGGTTTTGCAGCAAAGAAAGAGTTTAACAATTGCATGTCCAGCCAAGCAGAAGGACGTGAAACATTTCTCAAATCCCCTGCCCCAAGAACTTGGAGGCCAGGATGTTAAGGATAATTTGAGGGTAGCAGACTAGAGACTTGGTGTGACTTATTGGTTGAGGATGAAACCATAGGAGTATACAAACCATCTTCATGTGCTAAGTCAGTTCCTGTGGGGTTGGAGGTCACAGTAGAGTCAGTTCATTGGTATGACTCATGGGTCCCATTGGAGTCAGTTGGTTGCCAGAATGCCAAAGTCTGAAAAATATTTCAAAGACCAATCTTAGGTTTAGACAATAGTGATGTGATCTATAGGAGCAATCAGGGAAGTTATTGAAAAAAGGCAAGCTAGGAAACAATAGCTGATTAATGTTTATACCTACATTTTAGCAGAATTCAGGCCCCTTCTGTAATTCTAAACTAGTGGCCTTGTATTAGTCTTACAGAGGTGGTTTTGTCCCCCAGCAAGGAGGAGTCAGTTTCAGGAAGGAACTATTATTATCTTTGTTTTAAATTTAACAAATGCAGTTAGCGTATGAAGTTAGAAGCAAGACGAAGTCAGTTAGGTTAGATTGCTTTTATTGTTATAACTTTTACAAAGGCAGTTTCAATGATGGATCTATCCTCATGATTTAATCACTTCCCAGAGAATGGCCTACCTTCTACATCCTAATGCCATCACATTTGGAGTTAGAATTTCAACATATGAATTTTGGGGACACACAAACATTCAGACCACAACATTCCATCATGGTTTGATGCTATAAGATGTGTCATCTTGTACATGTTCTTCCCAGTCTTATAATAAGCTATTTCTCCAAGTAGTTCTTGTTCCTTGCTTATTGAATAGCATAGAAACCAAGATCTGAGTGCTTGTGTGCTCTTTTCTGTAAGAGTGTCTGTTTGTAGGTCCTCTCACCTGACGGATCAAAGGAATATATGTGTATACTAACCCCAGAAGTACACATGTCTATAAACATTTCTATACATAGCCATGCATCTCTATTAAGCTAACTACAAGTTTATATTGATGTCTCTGTGGGGTCAATGGCAGCAAGGAGGTTAACGGTCAAGGTTTGCTGAAAAATCACTGACCTGAGGTAGATTGATTAATAGGAGAAAAGGTATACAGACTCATTTAATGTGTATACACAGGAGTCTTCAGAATGAAAACCCATCCCGTCAATGAGTTACAGAAGCTTATATACCACCTTGAAATTACAGAAATAATGGGGGCTTGGATCTTGGTTATGGGAAGAGAAGAATTTTGTTGAGGGGCAATAAATGATTGGTATGGAGAATTATTGGATGGGGAACATAAATTAACTTGCAAATTGGTATTTTTGGGATTCAAATGATCCTTGGACACAATCATTATCTTGCAAAAGGGTCTGTTCAGGTTTGGTTACATGCATGATCTTACAGGGAGGGGAAGAAAAAACAATTATCCTCCTTGGTGGGTCTGAATCTCAGGCAGATAAAGAAAATCTAACTTCTTTGGGAAAGAAAGTGGGAGGGGGAAAGGTCAGAGAAACCTTGAGGCTTCTTTAGCTCGGCATGTTAAAATTTTGGGGTATTGGTTTCTGAGCCTCAACATCTCCTAACATAATCCATTACTATCTGAATTATTCTAGCCTCTTTCTCTTGATTATCTGTAAACTCTTCCTCCAACAGAGATAAATCTGCCTCCTACCAATCACAATCTGTTCAGTTCATTTTTTAATTCTAGTACACATGTATAATAGTATCAGAATTGTTAATCTATACTTCCATATGTAACAACTTTATCAACCAGACTACAGTGCTTAAGTACAGTTTCTTTTGTCCTTAGTCTTACAAATTCTGGTCCTCTTCATAGTTTCCCCTATCCCCTTTAGTGAAGATGTTTCATATATTTGTAATACAGTTATATTCTTTTGTCACAGACTGCATTCCCATGGAGATCCTCCAAATTTCTAATTGATCTTCTTTTAATTTGCATATGTAGAAGTTCTTTCTTTGTGCCGTAAAATTTTATGGGTTTTGACAGATGTATAATGTCAGGTATCTACGATTACAGTACTGTACAGAATGGTTTTATTGCTCTAAAAAAATCCTTCTGTGCTTCACTTATTTCCCCTTTTCCTGTGAACCCCTGGAAACCTCTGATCTCTTTATTGTCATTATAGCTTTGCCTTTCCCAGAATGTCGTATAATTGGAATCATACAGCCTTTTCAGATTGCCTTCTTTCACTAAGCAATATGCAGTTAAGATTCATTTACATTTTCTTTTGGCTTGAGGGCTCATTTCCTTTTTATCATTGATTATTATTCCATTGTATAAATCTATCACAGATCATTTATCCATTCATTTATTGAAGGACTTCTTGATTGCTTTCAGTTTTCAGCAATTATGAATGAAAATGCCATAAATATTTATGTTCAGGTTTTTGTTGGGGCATCAGTTTTCAAATTGGTTGTGTAAATACATAGCTGCACCATTGCTAGATTCTAGGGGAAGACTATGTTTACTTTGTAACAAATTGCCAATCTAACTTTCAGAGTTGCTGTATCATTTTTCATTTTCACTAGAAATAAATGAGAGCTACTATTGCTTCACATATTGTAAGCATTCTAGACTTCAGCTATTTTAATGAGTATGTGGTGTCTTTTGATTTTTAAATGTAATGCTTTCTTTTCAAGATAGACTGATTAGTTATTTCCTTCTTAATGTCAAAATTCTTCCTCAGTTCTTCTTCAAGCATCATTATATGTATCAACACCTTATATTTGACACTTCATCACCAAGCATACGTAATGTGCCTTGAAAGTTTGTATAATTTTTGGCTCCATAAGTTTCAAAGGGAAAACAAAAGACCATTCATATGTTTTCATAAAAGACCAACACTAGAAGAAAGTCTTGACATATTGCCAGGTTAGACAGATAATACAGTCTGACCTTCAGTCTGGGAGAAGCTGGGCTATGCAGGAACACCCATCATGGCACACCTATTGGCAACTGGGTTACCAGAATCAAGGTGGATTTAGACCTCAATAAATTTATACAAAGCAGCTCCTTATTGCTACTTCTTGAAGTGGAAGGAAAATCACTGAGAACATGGAAAGAAAAAAGTAACATATCTAGCAATATGGGAAATGGATACCCAGGAGACCATCCATTCCATACATCCTGGATGTATTAAAACCTCCAGATGCTCTGTAATCTATCTTGCAGCATTGCTTACAAGTGCCTTCAGTGTTATGAGAAGGTATGCTGAAGCCCATGTATTGTGTAAACATGAATGAGAAATGTTTTATTTTTCAAATCCTCAGGATCTGAAATTTCTAGATGCTACCTATTCCCTTTAATTCCACTTGAAACTCTGTAGTTCTTTTATGAAATCAAACCCTCCTTGAAGAACTTTGTCAAATAGAATAATAACAATAAACACATACTACCACAATCTGACTTATAACCTCTTTGTCCGGTGCCACCAGGTCAGTCCATTAGAAAATTTTCTGACTTTAGATTATCAGAGATAATAATTTGACCAAATATTTTGCCATTGCATAACATAGATAACCATTTTTTTCAGCCTCCAATATCATTTATCTATTGCTTGTCACTCTGCCAATGCCATGTAATTTCTGTATTTGTTAGGGCAGCACCCCACTTCTGATACCAATTTTTATATTAGGGAAGTTTTACTGTAACAATGCTGCATAACACTCTTTCCCAAAATCTCATTGAATTTCAGTAACAACATCAGTTTGTCTTTCATGGGTCTCTGAGTTGCTAGGACAATTTACCTCTGATTGAAGTCAGATTCAAATCTGCTGTAACCCCTATGACTTAGTCACACAGAATTAGAAAATTTGGGGGACTTGTTATATTTTAAGTCTTTAATAGCAGTTTACTCTGGGTTTATAAAATAATGTGCATTTTACGTGCAGAAGGAAATTACCACAGTTGTGTAAGGGGCTCTTAACTGAAATTGAATTTGAGTTGGTGGCACTTGTTATCTGAAACATGGGGATTGAAATCAAAGCTGGCATGGAAGTTTTCTCTGTTTTTGGTGGTGACTTTCATTGAGTCATGCTTTCAGCCTCTCAAGTGCATTGGCATGTGTTATCTCACTGCAGAATAACAATTTTATAAAGAGGGACTTAGATGATTTCACCAGTGAAGGAGATGAGAACCAGTGTTTAGGTGACTTGGCCATGGTCAAAAGCTTGAAGGTGGTACAGGTACAACTTGATCCAACCAAATCCGACATGCATCTGTGCTCTCTCCACTCTCCACACCTTTTTCTCATGGAGGACAACTTGGAGAGGACTTGCTCTTACTGAGGTGACAGAGGAAGGACGAGAAGCAGTCTTCTGAAAGTTTCTAGTGTATAATAACCATATTTCTTAAACAGCTGAATCTGCATGGGAACAATTCTAGCTAAGAGACAAGGATACTTTGATTCCATTGGGCTGTTATTGAGTACTGTACCCTGTAGTTCTGCATTTGACATATGTGTGGTCAACCAATCCTGTGGTTGACATATGTGTGTATAAGATGAGGTATCATCTAGCTACACAAGCTTACATTAATGTTAGTTATCAGAAAAATATTCAAGGAAAAACAGCCAATGCCTCATGAGTGCCAAATTACTTCAGGGAGGGCCTTACATTTCCAAATTAAATTATTTCAGCAAAGTTTATGCACAAATTCCAAGCATGCAGAAATTATTTAGGAGATGGTTGCTATGGTAGAAAGCAGTGAACATCCTAATATAGAGATAATCACAGTTCAATTTAAGTTATTCCAAAATGTAAATCTTAGTGAAAAGTTGCTGCCAAAATATCTTACTTGCTGAATAGTTTGATATCTGAAGATAGGCCATTCTACTGGAAACTGATATTTGTAATCCTTAGAGAAATTTAATCCAAAATGTTTAAACTCAGCGTATTTTCTGAGATCTAACTGTATTGATTTTTAAAGATCTGGATTGCTTGTTTAAATGTTTTATAATGGTTTGTCATATACATAGATGAAATTTTTAAACACATTTCTTTAAAGAAGGGCAATTATGTTGTTTATAGTTTGTTTTAATGTTATAAACCCTATAAAATGTCTTGGCTTCCATGAGTTTTGTAAAATATCTTCCCCAGTACTCCCTCATTATTTTAAAATAGAAGTGCTGCGATGATTTTTTTTCAAATTTTGAGATACAGGGGAATTGAGAAGACTCTGAGAAGCTAGAATATGAGATCATACCCACTCACTGGGCTGAGGTAGACACTGTAGGAAAGCCCACAGCTACAAGATGCGGGAGGAAGCCTAGGTTAGCCTAGTGAATTCACCCACGTGACTTAATAAGTATTTATCACACGATGAAGAAAACACTGAAACTATAGGAATTAAGTAAGGTAGCAGCATCCCAGGCCGTGGAGTCAGAGGCTGACAGGAAACAGAGACTACAGTTTTCCCAAGCTGAGGCAGTGGCTGACCTCACTGTTAGGTGTTAGCGGAGTGAGTGCTGGCTACCAAGCTCAGAATTTAAGGACAGGATTTTTGACCCTGGGGGAATTTCAGAAATAAAAGCCTAGATCCAGGACCTCAGATATAAAGATTTAAGTACTTGGTGTCAAACAAGAGCAAACCCGGAACTAGATAAAGAAAAACTTTATTCAAAGGGACTGTTTCAATGAAGGGAGGGGAACTGTTGATGTAGGGAGCCTGCTCTGGCCATAACATCTGCACTTGTCTCTGGCCAAAACATCTGCACTTTTATAGAAAGAAGTGAATGAGGCTAGAAAGAGCTGGCTTTAGGAGAGTAGGTGGTGTGATGGCACAATCCATCAGGGAGTGTTTTTCCCTATGGGTAAATGATTCCTGAGAGAGGTGGTTAAGGAGAGATTGTCTGCTGGTTCAGATGGAGGATAAATTGAAGTTCAGAGACCTGGGAGAAGGAGAGAAGTTTTGGTGGATCAGGTATTTACCTCAGATTGGTGAGTGAGTGCAAAGAGTTCAGCTCATTATTTAGGAGGCAAGGAATGGGAATTTGAAGGATCCGTGTCTGTTTTTTCCATACACAGACAGAGGAGCAACTGTGAGTCTTGTATACGTTACACAGAGAAGACTGGTTCTTTGCAATAAACTGCTTCCCAGGACAAAAGAGGGTGGGAGGGTTTCTTCAATTATCACTATTGTTCAGGATCACAAGGCTCAGGTAAAATTCAACATTGTCAAGGGAACAGAGGACCTAGAACCCTCATGCTAGTCCAAGCTGCAAATATAATTCAATACTGTATCCTCACATGCAGGACTTAACTCTCATCCTACTTAAAATCACGACTGATCAGACAAACTCAAGTTGGATGAACTGATCCTACGGGTGGGAGAGGAATGGTGCACAGATGAAGAGGCAGGTAGGATCTGACCCGAAGCAACAGGTGTGCTAGTCCCACTCTGTTGGGTCACCGAATCCCTCTTACAATACGGGTTCCATTGCAGAGCTTTCTGTAGATGAGTTTCTTGTATTGTTGCACAACAAGAACTTAAACCAGAAGGTGAAAAATCAATTGTGACTGCAATAATGACTGCATTGCAAATCCAAGTAACTTTCATTACACAAATCTAAACTAATTCTGAATTTTCAGAAAGCAGAAGACTATGTTTTGTTATTTTACCTGGGGAAAATTGTAATGTGTTACCAGCTCAATAAAAATGCCCACTGATTTCTCCCAATATCATTAAAAAAAATTTAAACTTATAAATGAAAATTTGCCAAAGATTTGTGCACATTATAAATAATTTTCAAGCCATCTACATAATTATTTAACAATTAATGAACTATTTAAGGGTTTGCTTGCAAAATGCAATATCAGATAAAAATTATGTTTTGCTTTACACCGAAGAAACATATTGCTGCACCATGTAAATAAATCATAAGATAGTGTATTAGTACTGTGCAATGGATGCAGATAGCATTCACCAAGATAAGAAAAAAAGGCAACTCACATGATGTTATCCTACTGATTGAAGAGTTCCTTGAGTGGGACTGAGTATCGAAGCTGAGGAGATGGTCACAGGTATTTGTGTGGGGAGGAAGCCAGCAGGACTGAAAGGGCAGATCTGAGGGTTATTCATGTGCAAATCCAAAGATTTGCAGACTTTGAAAGTGTAGACAGAGTAAGAGGTTGAACAGAACTCAAAGATATAATCTAGTGATAAGAGTTTATTGTTCTCAACCCAAATGTCCAACAATGATAGACTGGATTAAGAAAATGTGGCACATATACACCATGGAATACTATGCAGCCATAAAAAATGATGAGTTCATGTCCTTTGTAGGGACATGGATGAAATTGGAAATCATCATTCTCAGTAAACTATCACAAGAACAAAAAACCAAACACCGCATATTATCACTCATAGTTGGGAATTGAACAATGAGTACACATGGACACAGGAAGGGGAACATCACACTCTGGGGACTGTTGTGGGGTGGGGGTAGGGGGGAGGGATAGCATTGGGAGATATACCTAATGCTAGATGAGGAGTTAGTGGGTGCAGTGCACCAGCGTGGCACATGTATACATATGCAACTAACCTGCACATTATGCACATGTACCCTAAAACCTAATGTATAATAATAATTAATTAATTAATTAATTAAAAAAAAAGAGTTTATGGTTCTTAGTAATATGAGGTTGTGCCTGGAATTGCCTTTTTTGAATGGGATACTTCAATTTGTATCATGAGTAATTATGCTATCTGCATGAACTAAATCTTTTAATTGATGTACTTAATCCTTTAATGGATTTTTCTAGGCAGTGGTTAATTTTAATATTTAGTTAAGAAATTATCAGCCTTTTGGGGGTTAACTTTTTTTTTCTATCTCCTGGAAACTTTTTTAAGTTTCTTTCTACCCCTGATATTCTTCAGTTTCATTATGATGTAATTAGATACAGACTTTGAAAGTTTACCCTGTTGCACATACACCCAGGAAACACCTGTGAAGTTATATCTCTTTTTACTTCAGGGATATTCTAAGCCACTATCTCTTCAAATGTTGCCTGTTCACCATTCCATCTAACTCCAACTCCAGGTGAATGTCGGAGCTTCTCAATTTATCCTTACTCTTTTAGGATCATTTTTATATTTTCTTTATTTTAAATTTCTCTGTAATTCAGGTTGAGTACTCTGGTACTGGCTTTTGTTACAGGTATTTAGACAAGCATGCGCAGGGCAGGAAAAGGCCCTCCCTCATCCACTAGGAATGTCAGGTCATGGTTCGACAATGATCACATTGCTTCTCTAAAAGTGATAAATTGTCAGCGTGTGCCAGGGAGAGGCCATTTCCTGATACCCCACACCTGTTGCAGTAAAGTGTTCATTGAATGCAGGCGCCAGAGAGAAGTAACTTCCTGGGTGTGTGCATGAGACAAAATGGCGGAGTATGACCCACTGGGGGCACTCCACAGGAAAAGGGAAGAACGCCTCAGACCGGCATGTGCACAGCTTCTTAAACACGCTGCCTGTGCTCACTTCCCAAGGCTAAGGAGGACACTGTGCATCTCGGAAATAATGCCCACTCTGAGGGAAGAATCATGGGAAAGGGGCAAGCCTACAAAGTCCTAGGGTCAAGGTTAAACACTGCCCCTGACCTCAGTGCCCACTTGGGACTCTTCCAAGCGTACTTTCTTTTCTTCCTTGTTCTAAAGCCTTTTTAAATAAACTTCCACTCCTGCTCTGAAACTTGTCCTGCTCTCCTCTTCTGCCTTATGCCCCTCAGTTGAATTCTTTCTTTTGAGGAGGCAAGAACTAAGGTTGGTGCAGAGCTCTATGGACTCACTGCCGGTTACTTGGATACCTTCCACTGGTAACACATTTGGGGCCATGAGACTTGGATATCTGCCACCATAACATTTTAATTCCCTAACACCTTATTCTTATTACACATTAATTACCCTGTTGAAATTTATTTTTTTATACTTTCTAACTGGCTCTTTAACTAGTCTCTTTCTACTTGGTTTGTATTAGCTTTCTGTTCTATTGCTCTTATTTTGTCTCTTTGGATGCCATTCTCTCTTTTGGAAGACAACTCTGTCACTTGCACTTTCTTTGGGATGACTGCTTTCTTTAGTGAGTTTGTGAAGCTCAGACTTCCATCACTGGGACTGTCTTTCTTCATGTACTTTGGAATTTTAGTTTCCAGGCTTGTCTCAAGTTGTTTCATGTGTGTGTGCACTTGTGTTTAATTTTCCCCTCCCTGTCTGCACACAGATATAGTAGCACCCACTTATTTGCAGTTTCACTTTATGTGTTTTCAGTTACCTTTGGTCTGTGAACCCAAAATAACTGAGTCATATCTCAGTCAATTTAGAAAGTTTATTTTGCCAAGGTTAAGGACGCACCAGTGACTCAGCCTCAGGAGGTCCTGATAATATGTGTCCAAGGTAGTTGGGGTACAGCTTGCTTTTATAAATTTTAGGGAGACATAATACATCAATCAATACATGTAAGATTTACACTGATTTGATCTGGAAGGGCGGGACAACTTAAAGGTGGGAGGGGGGCCTTCCAGGTCATAAATAGATGTAAACGTATTTTAATTGGCAATTGGTTGAAAGAGTTATTATCAGTAGAACAGAATGTCTGGGTTAAGATGAGGGGTTGTGGAGACCAAGGTTTTATCATGCAGATGAAGCCTCCAGGTAGCAGGCTTCAGAGAGAATAGGTTGTACATGTTTCTTATCAGACTTAAAGTCTGTGATGATGTTAATGCTGGAGGGGTAGAGTGAGGTACGTCCAACCCCCTCTTCCATAGTGGCCTGAACTAGATTTTCAGGTTAACTCTGGAATGCCCTTGGCCAAGAGGAGGGGTCCATTCGGATGGTTGGGGGCCTTAGAGTTTTATTTTTGGTTTGTAGGTCTACAGTGGCCCAGAAATATTAAATAAAAAATTCCAGAAATAAGCAATCATAAGTTTTAAATTCTTTCTGAATAGCATGATGAAATCTCACACCATCCTTCTCATCCTGCCCAGGACAAAAATCCTCCCTATGTCCAGTGGATCCACACTGTCTAGACTCCCTGCCTGGTAGTCACATAGCAGCCATCTCTATTATTAGATTGACTGTTGTGGTATCACAGTCCTTGTATTCAAGTCACCCTTGTTTTACTTAAGAATGGCCCCAAAATGCAAAGGCAGTGATGCTGGCATATTATCATAACTGTTGTATTATTAGTTATTGCTGTTAACTCTTTCTGTGCCTAGTTTATAAATTAAACTTTACCATAGGTACATATATAAGAGAAAACATAGTATATAGAAGGTTTGGTGCAACCTGTGGTTTCAGTGTTCACTGGGGGCTTTGGGACACATCCTCCTTGGAGAAAGGGAGACTACAGTGCTGCTAAGGCTTCAGGGGCCCATTAAGGCCTAGTTCAAAACTCAGTTCATATCAGCTCTTCAGCCCTGTCGCTGCAGGGACACACGATGGTAAGTGAGCCTCACTAGTCCCTGCTCACAGAGGTCTCCTCCAGTCTATGCTGCTCAGCAGGAATGGGTCTCCCATCTGGTTCTGAGGTCTGAGTCTTGACTCTGCTAAACACAGTGTGTTTGGGTCCCATTTCTGCTTCACAGGAATGCTTATCCCATTTTAGTGAGGTTATGCTCTTGTAATACATTTTTGTAAATTCACTACTGGTCTTTACCTGAAGTAGAACAAGGCGAATCCCATGGGGAAGTCACCTGACTCAATATGTTTTTCTGACCAATCACTTCCTTTCTTTGGTGCTTACAAGATATGCATGAAACTAGGTAATTCCCAGCTAACTTTCCAGAGGTCCCTGTCCTGACATCTAACAGCAACAGCCTTAGCCAGAGTCAGCCAGATGATCAGTTTTAGAAATTGAATCCAATAGAGACAGCCCTGGGGGATCCTGCCTTACATTTGCACGTGTGCTTCAATTATAATTAAATTGTTCATCTGGTTGTTTGCTTCACTTACATGTTAAGAAAAACAAGACTGATTCTGTCTCAGTGACTTGAAAGTTTGGTTTGCTACTGTAAGCAGACGAAATAAATAGGTGTAGGCTGGAGTGCAGTGGTGCAATCTCGGGTCATGGCAACCTCCACCTCCCAGGTTCAAGTGATTCTCCTGCCTCAGCCTCCCGAATAGCTGGGACTACAGGCGCCCGCCACCATGCCCGGCTAATTTTTTGTATTTTTAGTGGAGACAGGGTTTCACTGTGTTATCCAGGATGGTCTCGATCTCCTGACCTCGTGATCCAACTGCTTCAGCCTCTCAAAGTGCTGGGATTACAGGCATGGGCCACCGCACCCGGCCGGAAACTGAATAGGTTTTACAAGGAAGGAACAGTCTCTGTTTTCCTGAACTTCCTACCATTCAAGTTAAACTAGAGAAGATCATGCCAGGAGAAAAGTGAGTATTTCCTCTTTAAGTGATCACAGTGAAAGCTTCCTGTCTTTGTGTTAAGACTGTTTACATCACAGAATGAGTAAATGTTAGAAAATTGAAAGGTCTCTGAGATATTTATGGAAATTAGCATTCACTTGAGACATTAAAATGAGGATGAAATAGATATATTTTCTACTCAACTTATAAATAGAGTATTTCCCTGTTGAGATTTCTCCCTGCTGTTATAATGCTTATCTTTTTATTCAAATCCTCACGGACTCTCTATTTTCAAGATGAGTGATATGGGTTGGGCCTGAATCCTGGTGTTTCATTGGGTGGAGGTCCTCCCTTGTCATCAAGTTCAGAAGTGAAATGACAACAAATGCTCTGGCATTTTGGTGGCCTCATCCTTTGTACTGGACTGCCTTTCTCTCTTGTTTTCAGAACCTCCATGAACATAGGATTTGAAGTATTTCTTAACCTTAGGAAAGTCTGTGACGTTCATAGCATTCGTTGTGGCAAAACTTGTAGATACTCAAAATCTACACTATATGTCAGTTCAAGTCACACTTTTATGAACAATAACAGTAGCAATATTTGGGATAAGAACTATTTTAAATAAATGTTCATCAATTGTCTTAGACAGTGTTAAGAATGTGTGGTATGCAAATAATTCCTAAAGATGTCAATATATTCTGCCCCAAACTAAAACAAAAATGTATTCATGTACCACAGAGCTTGTGGGCAGAGACTTTGGGCTAGAAATGAACTGGTCTGTTCCTCACGGTAATCACTGCAGGTGCCCGTTGGTGCATCTGGGTGTGAGAATGGACGGGAGAAACACTTCTCTGGAGGCCGCATCTGACTCCTGAGACAGCAGACCCTGACTACCCAACTTTTTCTTCATACCTTAACCTATTGTTTTGTGAGACATGCATGCAATTTGAGGTTATTGAAATTGAGAGGGCTGGTAACTTCCTTCCCATTTTCAGTATTAAACTTTTTGCACTGTTTCTTTGTTTCTTTGCTTTTTGTTTTTTTGTGTGACTGAGTGATCACAGCTCACTGCAGCCTTGACCCTCCCAGCTCTAGCAATCCTCCCGCCTCGGCCTCTTGACTAGCTGGGACTATAGGCACACTCCACTATGCCTGGCTAATTTTTAAATTTTTTGTAGACTTGAGGCCCCACTATGTTGCCTAGGCTGGTCTTGAACTCCTGGCCTCAAGTGACCTGCTTGCCTCAGCTCCCCAAAGTGCTGGAATTACAGGCATGAGCCACCGTGCCTGGCCAAACATGGTTTCTTTTCCACCCATCCTCTTTGCTGTTCCTATTGTGTGGAGCTTCTAATTCTCTCACCAATTACAGGCAGTGTGTGTTTGCATAATCCATGCCTTCCTTTGCTGATTGTTGCAGTTTAAACCATTTCAGATAGTTTCATGGACCTGTAACTTTTGTTATTGTACTTTTTGTTTTTGTTTTGTTTTGTATGTGATTGGTTGGTTAGTGAAATTGGCTTGCTTCTGTTAGTTTCAGTCATTATAGCCATGTGAGGTCAGGTTCTGCCCACTGAGGACCAGGTCTCTCCACGTGTGGAAGGTGCTTTCATCCTCTCCAGGTTGAGCTCTGTAGTTGTACTCAGAAGCTTTACATTAACAACCAGCAGCTGGGTTTGGAGCCTGGCTCCACAAACCGTAATGATGAGAATGTCATAAACCCTGCTGAATTCAGTTTGATTTGCAGTTATACTTGTCTAGCGGGCTGCACTGCGCTGTGCTCTTCTTGTGGTCCAGGGCTCTGCACATTGGGTGTGTGACAGAACACTCTTTCTGTCCTTGCTGTCCAAATATATGTAGTGCCCCAGCAAAGTAGGCTGTGGCCGTGTCACTACTAAATTGCCTAATTTTGTTGCAGTGTTTCTTAAATTATGCAGAGTGGCACTACTGATTAGTCCACCCCCAACCTGCTCATGTGTGCAGACATCAGCTTTCCTCAACTCAAGAGGAAAAATGAAGGGTGTGCAAGCCTGATTATTAGCTTCAGCCTTCAGAGGTTATTTGTACATTTCATTTTGGAATGCTGTTTAAAACCACAAAGGCATCTTAGACTGTTTCATGGCTAGCATCCTTACATCCAGCTTCTACCCTGCAAAAGTGATGTTTCCGTTATCATATATAATGGCAAATAAATTGAATTTAAAATGAAGGCAAAACACCAAACCTCTTGGGTCACATAAATTGGGGCAAGTCACATCATTTCTTCAAACCTTGAGTCCTTCACCTCTAAAAGGGGACATTGACAGCACCTGTTGTCTACAGCTGTTGTGAGAATTAAATGAGTGTGTGTCCAGCGGCTGATGCAGGCAAAACACTCGACTCCTTCAAAAAAAATGTAAAACATGTTTAGCTAAAACATGTGTTAATTGTAAGTGCCTGTCTTAGCTAAAACATGTTTTAATTGTAAATGACTAAGGTTTGCTTTCGGAATTTTGCTTTTCTACGTAATTTTTACCATTATTATTTTAGGTAAAACAATAATAACAACAACAGAAACCCATTTATAGTCTGTCCTGTCTAGGAGACAGATATTCTTAGATATTTGGTTTTGAGGCATTTACAGCAATTTTCTTCCATTTCCCTTGCTTCTAACCTAAGATCTTCAATATTCACTATATATACACACATGCACATCCATATATATACATACATATATGTAGTATAAACTGAATATATATATATCACACATCATATATATGTGTATGTGTGTATCCATACATACACAAGGCCTATATAATAAGATAAATCTGTGACTTACATATTAGATAATCCCAAGATTAAAATAATAACATGAAACCCAGTAACACACCAAAGAAGTGAAGGTCTTCAGCTCTTATTTCCCAGTAGAAGTCTTGACTAGTATCTCAGTGAAATCGTCTTGTAGATTTGAAGACTAAATAGCAACTTCTCCTTACCTGAGAGTTCTCTATTATGGGAAGTTTTAAAATAAACTGAAAACGCACTTCCAAGTTTATCCATCAAAGCTTTCAAAGCTTTGCCTCATTAACGCCTTCGAAATTAAAGTATGTTTTAAATATTGTAGTGGAATGTCCAAATTAAAGAATAATTTGTGAAAAGCAAATGACCTTTTCACTATGGAGTTGAAGAAGTGGGCATTGAGTTCTGGCTCTGTCTCCCACTGGTGGCCATGAAGTGCAGCACTTTGGCCTTCCTCAGTGAAACCTGCTTCAGGAAGCCAAGTTGACTGACAGCCCTCATTCCCATTCCTCTGTATTCACCCTAGGCTGCTCTGCACCCATGCCTTGGCATAGCCAGAGAACAAGAACTGGCCCATTCCTGCCCATGAGTGGCTCCAACTGGAAGTCTTTGCTCCAGGACTCCCCATGACCTGGCTGAAGCTGCCTCAGGTCTGTTGAGGTTTCAGACCCTTCCTATTCAATCCCTTCTTCTCTCACAGATAGCAAACCTGCATCACTGTCTCAAGGTTCTTCTCATCTGTTTCTTCTGCTCTCTGTCCTTTATTGTATACATTAATTTCTTTCAATTAATTGGTTGCATTTCTCATCCCATCTTCACATCCACTTCTCAGAGGACCTATCAGGCATACCCACTGCCCATTCTCTCTGTGCCTTATCTTCAGGAGAGTTTTGGACCCTACCATGAGAGTTTCAGATCTCTAAAATGGGAAAAAATATTTTAATGGAATCACAAATTCTAGATTATATGTTGCTATATTATTGGAAATAATAAATAAGAATTAACAAGGAAATAAACCCAAATACTTTTTTCATGATATAGAGGTGTTTAAGAAACCTACCAATTGCTTGCATTCACCCAGAATGGTTCTTATTTTTGTGACTGAGCACTGAATGACTCATGGTCCAAATCCATATACTCAAACCACATCTATAGCAGACTATCAGCCACGTTCACTTAGATGTCATTTGGGCAACTTAATATTTCCAAAGTGGAATTTAGAATCTTCCTTCTTTCCCTCCTAAACCTTCTGCCACCTTTTAGCTTTCTATTGAGAAGAATGGCAACACCAGTGCTCCCGTAACTAGACAGGACATCATCTTTGCAGATTCCTCCCTCTTCAATCCTCATATCTGCTCTTCGTAAGTCTGGTGGAGTCTGTCTCCTCCATATTTTCTCATCAATTTCATTTCTTCATCCTTATCATTGTCATCACGTGCTGGGCCACTGTCACCTCCTGCCGTGTTACAGCAATGATCTTCACACAGACTCACCTGACTACAATCACACCTCAGTCAATTTCAACCTTTGCAAAATAGCCGGGATGATCCCTCTCCAAAAAAACTTACTCTTGCTGTTCTTCTGCTTAAAAGATACTGGAAATGGATTCTGATCGCCCTTAGGGTAGGGTCCAAATTCACTTCCCAACATGCTTTTAAAATTTCCCTGACCATCCTATGCGGCTTCTCTCTACACTCCACCACCTTCCTCAGTCTCTGCACCTCCATGTTGAATTCACAGTTCCCAGAACATGCCATATCTGGCTTTGCTATCAGACCTTGGCCCTTGCTCTCTGATGTCCTTAGACTAGAATATAACTTAACCCTTCTTCTCTTTTCCTGGCTAACTCCCAATTTATTCTTCAAGGCTTAGGTTAGTTGTCACTTCCTCCAGGAAGCCGTGCCTACCACTATGCTACTCCTATCCTGGGTTAGAAACTCTAGTTATTATATAGCGGTGTGTGTCTGTGTGTCTGTGTGTGTGTGTGTGTGTTTTGAGACAGAGTCTTGCTCTGTCACCCAGGCTGGAGTACAGTGGCATAATCTTGGCTCACTACAACCTCCACCTCCTAGATTCAAGTGATTCTCATGCCTCAGCCTCACAAGTGAGTGCCTCACAAGTGTGATCACCTGGGATCACAGGTGTGTGCCACTCACGCCCGGCTAATTTTTGTATTTTCAGTAGAGACAGTGTTTCACCATGTTGGCCAGGCTAGTCTCAAACTCCTGACCTCAAGTGATCCTCCCGCCTTGGCCTCCCAAAGAGCTGGGATTACAGGAGTGAGCCAGCATTCCTGACCATGTTCTGTGCTTTATATCAGAGTTTACCACGTTTGATGCTACTGCTTTTCTTTTATCCTTCCCTACTTGAATACACTCTGAGGAGGATGGGGAATATGTTTGGCTTATTGCTCACAAAACCTTCATATAAAAAGTGCTTACTGAATACATGTTGAGTAAAGGATACTAGTAAGGGGTATTGCAGAAAGGAGTGTGCTGCCTTGGACACATAGTGGGGTTAGACAGATGGGGTAACTAGCTTGTCAAGACCCTTTTAATTCTGAGATTTGGAATCTATAACTTCAGTGGTATTTTTAGAAACGTATGCTAATGTGATGTTATGTAATATAAACCTATTAAGGAAGGTTAGCCCAGCAGAACACTTCTTTTAAAATATTTTCTTCTAGTTTGAACTATTGTTTATACTTGAATTTTTCTTTCAGAATTCAAGAGCTGTGATAATTATGACTAGGCTCAGTATAATTAGTATGTCAGTGAGATTTTTATTGTACTTTAATTCTTATATTACAGCACTATTAATTGTATGATTTGCCCTTGCCTTTTGCAAAGGGATCATAATTTTTGTCTGCCAGTTTGCTAAATCTGCTCTTTCTAAGCATTTTTCACCATTTGCACATAGTGGAAACAGGCTTCCAGGATGCAAGTTTCAAAACATCTTAATCTATTATCTTTTGGTAATAAGTATATGTCTGTGTGTATGTTATAAGCATATGTGTGTTATCAGCATAGCATAGATTTATATTTATAAACATATTTATTTGAATATGTATTTATACAATCAATATTCATGCATATGTTTTATATTTATGCTATATGTATATATGCTTATAATTATGTATGTTGTATGTGTGCATGCATGAGAGTGTGTATCTTTAGTTCTATTATAAAATTACTATTATAATTCTGAATTACTGAGTCTATACACACAATCCTGGTTTAGTGATGGGAAGATTTAGTCTCTCATGAACTTACCATTAGTAAAAATAAATACAAAATTTACTTGTGGCCTGTTTTAGCTCTATTTTAAAAAAATAAAGCAAAAATTTTAGGTCAATTTAAATTGAAGACTAACTTGTGTTCCAACATTACAACTACACCTAACATTTGTAGCACCTTGTCATGATATGCTGAATCTGTTGTGTGTGTGGCCTCTTTCACATGATTAATTTCAAATGAATATATTCTCATCTAATACAGATATTCTTTACTTTCAGGAAAACATGTGAATGAATCATACAAAGAAGTAGGATAGTGATTATTTGCACGGAGAGGTCTTTAGCTTAGCGTTTCTAGAAGCCAAACTTCCAAGGTGGCCTCTTATCTCCTAGAGAAAGGTAGTTACATCCTGAAGTATGAATGGGACTTGATTCTTGTCAATTGAATATAGCCAAGGTAATGGGGTGTTACTTCTGGGATTACATCACATTATGTAAGTCTGTCTTAGTAGGCTGGTTTGAGAGAGGCCCTCCTTTGCTGACTTTGGAGAAGTCAGTTACCACATTGCAAGGGCCCAAGGGCAGCCCCCACCTGCCAACCAGTGAGGAGCCAGGGCCTTCCATCCCAGGACCTCAAGAAAATGAATTCTGCCAACAGCCAGAAGGACCTTGGGAATGGACCATTCCCTGGCTGAGCCTTCAGATGAGAACTCAGTTCAGGTTGACATTTTGAATGACTGCAGCCTTGGGACTCCCATAAGTGGAGGATCCAGCTTAATCAGTAGCACCTGAATTCCTAACCCGCAGAAACTCTGAGCTGATAGATCTCTGTTGTCTTAGCTGTTGGAGTTGTGGTAATGTGTTACACAGAACTAGGTGACTAAGAGGCAAACACAGAAGAAGAAAACAGGTTTTTGTGTGAATGTTCTCATCCTCTCAGTCTGCTTCTTTCTGATCACTTGGCAGCCACTGTCAACCAGAGTGTTATAGTATGCTATGTATTTGAGGCTGGATGTGGTGGCTCACACCTGTAATCCCAGCACTTGGGGAGGCCAAGGCAGACAGATCCCCTGAGGTCAGGGGTTCAAGAATGCCATGTATTCGAGATAATTTTCTAGTTTTACTGGGCTTTCAGTTAGTATTCCCACTCAGTTATTTAGACATATTGGTTGTACTTTGGTAAAGATTAACTCAAAATAAGAGTTGGGCTGTATTAAAATAAGTTGAAATGAAAGAATGCCTTTGAAAATGATTCACAGGGCCCAGTGATCCCACCACCAAATATGCACCACGTTCCTTGTTCTGTACATATGGAAAGGGGAAAAAGAATGGAGGCAGAGGGGCTCAAGTGTAGGGACAGCAGACTGAGGACGTATGGCGTATCAGCCACTTGCTGGACATTCAGCACGAATCTATCTGTGATTGGGAATGCAGAGCACTAGATGAGACATTTGGCAATCTTAAAGCACTTATGGAGGCAGTAATTATTCTATATGGAGGTTTCTGTATGAAATTGTCATTCATGTTTTGTAGTATATAAAGTTGTATAGTATATAGTATAGTATAGAAAAAATAGGCTATATTATAATGAAATGCCAGTATATTTCTGATCTGAAAAACATCAAACTACATATTCAATAATCAAATATGCATCACTACTTTCTTAGTCACAGTTCTGGGTTTTCTATGCTGGTTTCTTTGTGTGTTCTGTGAAGAGATGTAGTAAGATCTGGGCTGGCTCTCCTAATGTTTAGATGTGGCAGCGTGATTTGCCCAAATAATGGGAAAGCTAAAGATGGTCAATGAATGACCTTTTCCTCATCTTAGCGGTTATTTTCTTAGCATCTGAGGAGTGTCTGGAATTTTTTTCCTTAGGTGGAAGATTAAGGATTGTGAAAGGAAAATAAATCTCAGGACCCCTAAATCACTAAGCCAAAGGGAAAAGTCAAGCTGGGAACTGTCTGCCTCCCATTCTACTCCTAAATGAGATAGCTACAAATATTTTAAAAGCTACGTACCTCCCTCACAGTTTGCCCACAAGTAAATTCCTTGTGGATGAAGGACAGACAGAACTCAAAGTCATCCCTCTGCTCACGTGAGACAGATGCATATCTGATTGCTGCCTTTGTCCTATTGTTTTGCTAAGCCTGACTCAGGCATAAGTGACTATTCCAGTAAATTGTGCATTCAGCAAAAGATTAATCAGAAACTCAAAAGAATGCAACTGTGTGTCTCTTATCTACCTATGACCTGGAAGCCCCCTCCTCACTTTGAGTAGTCCCCCCTTTCTGAACCGAACCAAGATACATCTTACATATATTGATTGATGTCTCATGTTTCTCTAAAGTGAATGAAACTAAGCGGTGCCCCAACTATCTTGGGCACATGTCATCGGGATCTCCTGAGCCAGTGTCACTGGTGTATCCTTAACCTTGGCAAAATAAACGTTCTAAATTGATTGATGCCTGTCCCGGATACTTTTTGGTTTACAGGGGTATTTTGATAGCCAGTCTTTCATATTGTCAATTTCCATTTTCTTCTCTGAGGGTATAACTTAACAATAACAATATATAGAAATGAGGAATTTTTTAACCAAAATTCATCTTACAAGAAACTTCTCAAAATATAATTTTAAAAATGAGAATTTATAATTTTCTGCATCTACTGGAGTGTTTTCACTACCACATCAGTGGAATTAGTACCCAAAGCTAGAGCAAGGACTCCCTGCTCTCCGGGAATAGAGGTGGCCTCTTGGTATCTGACTTGCTATCCACAGGGAAGGGCTGGCCTGCTATTCTACTGTGTGTTTGAGTAGTGAAGGAGAACTGTGTTATATGCCCTGGAAGGGGCCTTGAGGGAAAGAAACACTCTCTGTTGCCTTTCTTCCTTGTCTAGGAGCAGCTCTGATATTGGTCTATTTCCAGAGCTAGGTGTAGTACAGTTTTATGACCAAAATCCCCTTGTGTATGATGGATAAGACTATATGCTCCAGTCATAACACATTTGCAGACTGCAAAGCTTCTTTGATTCTGAGAATTTATATCTGCTTAAAAATTATAGCCTTTCTCTATTTGGTTCTTTAACTCTCACTTCAAACTGGGAGGTTTTAAAAAAGCCCTCCTTCAGAGCACATGATGAGCTTTTTTGGTGAAGCAATCTTGCTGGACTTGCCCCTCCTGATGCTTCCAGCATCTTCAGCTTGACCTCTATGGGTTGCACCAACAGGCTTCCTTGTTCTCTGGCTTCCATTTGTGTTCATGTAATAAACAACCAGTGACAGTTACCCCAGGAGGGAGAAAGGTGAGGTCTGGTTAATGACTGGCAGCACCTGTGGCTGGCCACTGAGGGTCCCAGCTCTTGCCAGGAGTCCCTCTTCAAATGACTCTCTCTGTCTGGGTTCTCAGCTTCTCTGATATGGTTTGGCTGTGTCCCTACCTAAATCTCAACTTGAATTGTGGCTCCCATAATCCCCACATGTCATGGGAGGGACCCAGTGGGAGGTAATTGAATCATGGGGGTGGGTCTTTTTGGTGCTGTTCTCCTGGTAGTGAAGAAGTCTCACAAGATCTGATGGTTTTATAAAGGGCAGTTCCCCTGTACACACTGTCTTGCCTGCCACCATGTAAGATGTGTCTTTGCTCCTCCTTCACCTTCCGCCATGATTGTGAGGCCTCCCCAGCCATGTCAAACTGTGAGTCCATTAAACCTCTTTTTCTTTGTAAATTACCCAGTCTTGGGTATTTCTTCATAGCAGTATGAAAATGGACTAATACATCCTCCATGCCCTCACCCCTGACAACAAAGCACTATGCTTTTGGGCATTCCCTACCTCCTCCCTGCAGCTTTGTAAATAATCGTTTTATGAGGCACTCCTCAACCATCCCACTGGAGGGTTCCAGAACATCCATTATCTCACAAGATGCTTACAAAAGATCCACAAAGAGGGAGACCATTCATGTTTATCTCTGACTAACATAGAATGAAGTTGGAGTGCAGAGCGTTGGACCAGCTTACTCAAGATCAAAAAGCTGGTAATTGACAGAGGCTGGCTGGTGATAGGCATCTCTTAACACCCACCCCTCTTACCCCCTAGGCTGTTTCTTCTTAGCATCATTCTTTCTAGTGCAACTTAGAGCATCATTGCTTCTAGTGCCACTTAGCTTTCATATTTAAATTTGGGCTGGAAACTGGCTTCATTTCTCATTCATTAAAAAAATAAAAAAACTTTGGAAGCCAAAAATGTTCTTACATTATGTACTTATGTTTATTCTCTTAGCATAAACTACCCTGAGCTCATTGACAAAGGTCAGAACATTAATTTGAAATTAATAGATAGCACCATGAAAATTGGAAGTCTGAGTTACAGCTTGTGTAATTAATTGTTCTAGTCATGACTAGAATAAAAGTATATGCTAATGAGGCTAGCTGTGCACAGTCCTGATCATGTTATTATTGGATATGCACTACTAGTGGTTTACCTTCTAAATGACTCAACACAGGCCATTTCACCCGACTGGGTTTTGGAATTCAAGGGCAGCACTGTGGCAGCAGCACCTGGGCCAAGTGGCAGGTGGAGCACCCCGTCTGGCTGTCCCTATGAGTTTGGCTCTTCTCATGTATGAGTTACTGTGAGAATGAAAATCGTGTATGTTTACACATTTAAAGTATACTTTTAAGACTACACTCTGAATTAAACTAATAGTGCAGAATATACTTAGAGACTTGCTGAATTGACCCATGAAACCATAAATCACAAGATAGCAAATTAAACAATTATTAATCATCTGCTATGTGCCAGACCCTGTGCTTTGAAAATAAGGGGAAATAAGAACTTTGTTCCCCCAAGTTCAGTCTGTTGAGGGAGAAAAGCGTGAAAGCAGATAAGATCTTCTAGAAAGTCAATGCAGTCATTGATTATAAAACTGTTGAACCCCTATGTACTGAACCTCAGTTGATGTCACCTTTGCTAGATGCTGATATTGTTGGAAAACCTCACCTTCTCTAATCTGCCATACATAGGAACCCCAGGGTGTCAGTTTCTTCCTCTTGATTGAGCCAAACCCTCCCAACTGTCTGTTTCAGCCAGGTTGTTTTAGCCCTCTTATGGACCTGTGTGTTCTTATTGCCTTCATGCTTCTAATGCCAAATTGCTGGGAACATGCTGGGAATGGAGAATATAATGGTGAACAAAATAGAAAAGCACCCCTGGGGATGTTCTAGGTTAAGTGAGCCTGCGTACTAATGCCCTGAGGCAACATGCTTGTGGATGAGTTGCTTAAGGAAAGCCTGCAGGGCTGGGGTGGTAAGCAGGTGAGAGGTGATGCTGGAGATGTAGGCAGGGCAGCTCGGGCAACGTTGTGCTGAATGGAGGGACTTGAGAAGGTTTTCATTTTTAAGCACTATTACACATTCTTGAAGGACAATGGGTGGGAGATGCCAAGAGTCGTTGCTCTGAGACTCAGGACAGAGGTGATCAGGGCTGGAGCCAAGGCAGTGTAGAAGGGGAGGTGAGGGTGGTGGTCCTGGCCAGGACTGACTGGCACTGGCTGTTGCTTGAGGCTCAGGATGCATTTTTTTTCTGGGTAAAATAGAGGTGTTATCTGTTCTGCCAATTGTAGTTTCCATGACAACTCGCTGGCCTTTTCCCTTCCAGATTAGCAATAAATATACGAGAAGGACCCTGGGCGGAGTACCGCTTTGTAAGGAAAAAGCTTCCTGAATGGTCAAAATTAGGAACCATGCAATTAATTTGCCCCCCTCCTCTTCCTGACAATGCAGGGAGAGATTCGTAAAATCACTAAGCATGGAGCCAGGAGACCTGAGTTCATGTCTTATCCCCCTCCCTTCATGAGTCTGGGTACGCAGGTCCTAAAACATTGGGTCCTATTACATTTGATATCTATTTTTTTAAATTTAGGTTTTTCCTTCTTCTTCATGCTAGTCATTAGTAAACAGTAATGTTAAGCAATTGTTAAACAATTTCTTTAGAAAAGAATGTGTGCTATTAGCTCAATATAAGCCTTCCTCTTCCAAAGCTTAATATGCAGTTCATTGATATTTAGGTTTTAATTTTTCATCCAACCTTGTAATCTTATAGAATTTTAGGATTCGTAAAGACTTATATGTTTATTTGGTTTTATTCCTATGTTTCTGCTGTGAAGAGTAGACTGTTTTGTTTATTGTTTGAACTCTTCACAATTCCCATTGATTAAATGTGAACATTTTAGATATGCTTAGGAAAAAAAAAATATGAGTTGTGTACAGAGAGGGTTGTATTGTGTGAAAGACAGCCTGGGATCAGGGGTCTAGTTAGGAAATACTTGCAGGAATTAAGGGAGAAATGTGGCCTGCCAGGATTTGGGCAGAAGGAATACAGTGAATCGTATTTGAGAGGTACTCGGCTTGGATTTGGTGACCCATGGGAGGTAGGAACAAGAGAGAGAAGGGAAGGATAACTCGGCTAGAAAGACTAGGATGGTTGGCTGGGTGCGGTGGCTCATGCCTGTAATCCCAGCACTTTGGGAGGCTGAGGCAGGTGGATCACCTGAGGTCAGGAGTTTGAGACCAGCCTGGCCAACATGGTGAAACCCCATCTCTACTAAAAATACAAAAATTAGCCGGGTGTGGTGGCTCATGCCTATTGTCCCAGCTACTCAGGAGGTTGAGGCAGGAGAATCACTTGAACCCGGGAGGCAGAGGTTGCAGTGAGCCGAGATCATGCCACTGCACTCCAGTCTGGGCAACAGAATAAGACTTGATCTCAAAAAAAAAAAAAAAAAAAAAAAAAAAAAAAAAAAAAAAAAAGAAGGAAAGACTAGGATAGTGAGGTGACAGGCATTAGTGGTAGCAGGTGCTACAAATACTATCTGGCAGACTAGTTTGAAAAGCAGTATGTTGGGGGCATCTTTAGAGTGGAGACAGCAGATAGGGGTTCCCTGAACAGATCTGAATGGCAGATGAAGCTGTGGAGAGATTATGGGATGGTAGTTGGCTTGAGGGACATGGCCGCGCTTCCCTGGGGTGGGGGTGCACAAACAGAAGGCGAGGGTAGACCCCTGGGGAAGAGCCACTTCTGCAGATGAGCAGAGGAGGAGGCTGCCACAAGAGATCCTGTGAAAGAGCAGCCCGAAGTTTGTGGGAGGGGGACCAGGAGACTCAGATGAGGCAGTGAGAAGCCGATCACCCCCGAAATCCTTTACCTTTCTGTGCCCAGATCTGAGACCCCCAGGGTCCCTCATGTGGCTAGCATGAATGGACTCCCCTGTCTTTAGCTTTAGATTGGGTGCAGCCAATGGGAGGCCCAGACAGAAGGTGGATGGATGACAGGTGCCAAGCCTGGGGTATCATTCCCCTAGCTCCGTTCCCACCAGACTGCAGACTGGGTGCCCCCACCACAGGCCACAGTTCTGAAAAGGCTGCTCTTTCTGAGTTCTGGTTGCCACACTCGTCATTTGCTGCACAAGATCTGGCAGTGGTCTCAGCTCTGCACTGTTCCAGTCCTGGGTGCCCAGCCACCTCTTCTTGGTTTCCCTTGGCCCTGTGCACAACTCTGCAAATAGTCCCTTGACTTGATGCACTTTATAGTGCTGTTTTGAGAGTGCTTTATTTTCTCCCGCTTGGACCCAGGGGGATGTCATAATTATAGCTTACACCAGGTCACAGAGATCAAGCAGGGCAAAGCCTGTAACATGCCCTTTAGATCTAGCTTCAGACCTTCGCAACCGTGGCAGGGGCTGATTTTTAGAATTGCTTTGGATTCCTGAGCGCCTCTGAGAGTCGGTATGTGTCAAGGGTCATAGCCGTGCAGGCCTGTAGGAACAAAACGCATTTCCAACCCTAATGTTGTAAAATGGCTCCTGTTACAAGAAAGGGGTGTTCTCCTTCATGAGGTTACAGTAGTCACATTTTATTCATTGCGGTAGTTGCTTTTAACAGTGACTTCCTTTAATAGAAATTGGCTTTAAGGTCTTAAGTTGTTAAAAAAAAATCACCATTTTTGCATAGAAGAGACAAAAGTTGTTGGTGATTTGTTGCATTGTTTCTTAGGCTATCACCAGGGTGACATGGGTGATGTACAGAGCACCCAGAGCTCTGATGCACACTTTGCATCCTAATGAGAACTGAAGACCTACCAGGCGTGGCTTTCATCACTTCTCTCCAGCAGTAGATGGGGATGTCCAGAGACGCATGGGGACATTAACTCTGAGGTGGCCAGGGAAGTGAGCATCAGCTGATCCCTATCTAGCAGGCACCCTTTGTTGATCCCAAGTCTCTACATCATCAAGGGCACCATTGCATCCACTCTTCCGTGGCTGCTTAAAGTCCGTTAATATCACAAATCCCATGAATCCTGCTCTTGTGTGGCACTCACTCTCAGCCGTGGAAACAACTCAGTTCCCTGCATTTCCGTCCCCCGCACTGCAAATGTTTATTACATTCTTTCCCAAAGTGACTTTAGATCAAATAGACAAAATAATTGATGCATGTAAAGAGTAATTATTTTCTACCAAAAGAAATTGTTTTTAATAGCTAGATTTTATTAATGATGTAATTTAAAATGTAACAATAAAGATTTCCTTCAGAAAGCAATGAACACCAAAAGATGAGGATTTATTTCACACTTCCAAATGTCACTACTCAATATAAGTTGTGCTCAATACGTTAGAACCTCCCTGGCTCCCAGACTTGCCAGGGGCCTGAGGGTCAGATCAGTCAGTTCCACCCCCCATAGTGATGGCCTTGCAGGGACACAAAAGAGGGACATTGCTGTCTGTCAAAGACACTCTGCAAGGTTCTCTTGCAGACAAATAGCAAAGGATACAGTGAGGATTTTAATCACTTGTGTAAATGTTTAAAAGCACATTAAATTATTACCATTTTTCCTTAAATATCCAAGCCTTATCAAATATTTGATGATATCTGAATTCAGCCACACAGAAATGATCATGCAAAGATTATCTGCAAGCCAATCGCTCATAATTTATTTTCCCATGGTGAAAAATATTGGTAAGTTTGCAACCTAAGAAGGGTCATAAAACCAAGCTGACGGCCTGTGTGACAGCTGCGTGGGGCTATGCTCCGGGCTGGGGGCCAGGGGCTCCGTCCTGGGCGTGCTGCTATTATCGGTTGCTGGTGACTTGAATGCAGTCAGGCATCTCTTAACAGTGGGGATACAATTTAAGAAACAGGTGATTCCGTCCTGTGAACATGACAAAGTGTACGCACACAAATGCCAATGGTCTAGCCTCCTACACACATCGGCTGTATGGTAGAGCCTATTGCTCCTCGGCTACAAACACCTTCAGTGTGTTACTCTACTGAATACTGTAAGCAACTGTAACACAATAAGCATTTGTGACACTGAATATGTCATATCTAAACACAGAAAAGACACAGTAGAAATACAGTTATAATTTTATGAGACCACTGTCATGTAGGCAGTCCATCCTTGATCAAAATGTCCTTATACAGCACGTGACTGTAGTTACTGTCTCCCCTTCAACTTCTGCTTCTCAGCCTCTCCCTCAGTGAGTGGAAGCAGAAATAAAGATCTCTTTTCCAGTTCTGAAAGCTGGCTCCTGTTCATACCAGTAACTCTGTCTTCATGACTCTTCTTTAAATTAATAATGAAGAAAATATCTCAAAATGACATTACTTTTTAAAAAAGATATATATATACACACACATCTCTGTCTCTCTGTATATGTATATTGTTTTATTATGATGGTGAAGAGCTATATATATATATATAGAGAGAGAGAGAGGGAGCACGAGAGAGAGAGAGAGAAATCCACCAAGCCATTAAGCTTTTTGTGTTGATTGCTCCCCCAATAAATAAATTCTGACTTATATTTATCCCCATGCTCTTTGCTTAGTCAGCATTTTAGTAGGCAGAAATCCAGAATAAAACAAAAACATGATATGACTTCCAAGTTGCATCTCACATTGCCTAAACAATTACTATCTACAGACAAAATGCAGCCTTCCCTGTAACATGAGTGAAGCTTTCTCCTTGAGGAGAGCCAGGCAATTCCTAGAGCTAACATAAGGAGCAGGAATGCTTGTCTCTCCTCTGCACAGATGAGCAGGAAAGGAAGAGGAAGGGAGAGGTGCTATGCTTTAAAAATAGAGATTGATGGGCTCATATGGATTGTCATTTTTTAAGGAATACATTTTGGGTAAAAGAAAGAAAAGCAAAAAGATTGAGCACATGCAAGCTACTGTTATGAGAGATGCTTGCTTTTAAACTGTGCAATAGCAAGTAACAAACCGTCAGGAATGGGGCTCTTTCTGGAGGGTGGCCTGGGTGTGGAGGGTTTGGTGGGGTCCAAGCTTCCTCAGCAGGGGCTGTGGGTGGCAGCTTTGCAGGGTGGCATGAAGCCCGGCTGCAGGAGCGTGTGTGTCTTCATGGGGATGAAAGACGGAGCAGATCCGATTACAGGGTGTTGCTGTTGTAATTCAAGGATCAGGTCACCCGGAACATGAAGGGATCCAGGGGCCTCAGTCCCAGGCCACCTCATGAAACATTGCAGGAACCAGCCTGAAGGGTTGGGGTAGATCTTGCCTTGCAGGTGGGAAGTGCTTCCGTCTTGACACAGTAAGGCAGAAGAAGCAGGAGGGCAAACCCCACCGCATGAATGCAATAAGTACTTCGAGTTGCTAAGTCCCTGCATGTGGAAAGGGAGGTTTCTGCTCACGGGGAGGTGAAATGATGTTGCATAAACAAGAGGCAAGATATCAAGGCAAGCCCCAGGGAACAGCAAGACTGGGTGGGGTGACATGAACAGAACTAGCCTGGGTGGACCAGTCCCTCCAAACTCCAGTGGGTCAGCAGCTGCATCTCTCTAAGGATGAGGCTCCCTCATTGCTTCATTGGTCTTAAGGGACTTTGACTCAGGAGAAATTGAAATTGCAGAGACCTTGGTCCCGTGTCATCCAATTCAAGTGTCAACTACAGAGGAAGTGGGTTGGGCAAGGCCCTAACCTCAGCTTTAAACAGGATTGGTTGTTTCCCAGGAGCAACTCTTGGCCTGTCAGATGAAACAAGGCTTTCCTCTCACATGCTAAAGTTGTGAAATACAGCAGCATCTTTTCTTCGGGTTCTTTGGCCCATATTGCAGCAGTGATGATGATGGCGATGGTTGTGGGATGTGACAAAAGGAATGCGACATGACATGGAGGCAAAGAGATGGAAAGAATTGGGGTTTGGAGGCAGAAAGCCCCAGCTCTGCAACTTAAATGCCCTTTTGCAAGATATTTGTTCTTGTTTTGACAGTAGGGATATTGAGACCTTGTGAGGTTGTTTTTATTATCATTTTTTCTCGTTTTAGATTCAAGAGCATTCCTATAAAGAACCTCCCATGTTGCCTCACTCACAGAATGTTCAAAACTCCGTAGTTATTTTCCAGGTGTATGGCATCAGTACCTGTCCCATCCCTCTGGTCGTGCTATTGATCCGGGTGTGGTAACAAAACACTGTTAGAGCCAGTAGGGCAAGGACAAATATTTGCTGTGGCTTCTGGAAAGAAAAAGAGGTTTGGTGGTATATTAGTTTCCTCCTGCTGCTCTGAAAAGTGAGTGTACACCTACGGCATGCATGAAACAATAAAGATTTATTATTTTATAGTCCTGGAGGCCAGTGTCCCCAGTCAGTCTACCTAGGTTAAAGTCAGGATGTTAGAAGAACTAGGCCCTTCTGCAGGCTCTTGGGGTGGGGATCCATGTCCTTGCTTTCCGGCTTCTAGAGGCTCCTGTGTTCCTCCACCCTCAATCCAGCCATGCAGCGTAATCATGCCTCCTTCCCCATCTCTGACCTTGCAGCCTGCCTCTCATAAGGACCCTTGGGTTACATGTGGGTCCATCTGGAAAATCCAGCATAATCTCCCTACCTCAAGACCCTTCACTCTGTCACATCGATAGAGTTCCTCTTTCCACAAAAGGTAACATTCAAGGGTTCTGGGAATTGCAGTGTGGAGATCTTTGCAGGAGCTATTATTCAGCCCCTGAAAGATGGTACAAGGGCTTCACGCTTGGAGCTCCTGCAGCCACCTTGCTGGGGCTAGGGAGGCAGAGCTCAGTTGGGGAAGGAGATCAAGACTGCTAGTGTCACTTGAGCTTTTGGGTCAAGTCCTGATAGAAGCCAGTCCTACTTCATGGGCTTTCAGTAATATGAATAGATAGATGCCCTGTTATTATGCTCGTGCCAATTTGAATTGGGTTATCCGTATATCTGAAACAGAGAATTAGCTGGTACAAAGGGTTGAGAACTCAGAGAGAAAGCTCAGCCTCTTTCTTTGAAGCTGAGAAAGCAGAAGTAGTACAGGGAGACGGTGTTTACAGATGGGGACACAAGGCCCTCTGCAAAGTGGGGTTCAGGGTTCCCATGGAGGCTCACTCAGTGGGGAGTGCACAGAACCATCGCTGGCACCAACAGATGCAGTAATTGATCAGTAACAAATAAACTGAGGATGCTCACCTTCCAGCAACAGCGTTCCTGACTCTGCCTCTTGCAAAGACCCTGCCAGATCCTTCCCTCCAGGCACCCTGCTTTCTGTGCCTTTGCTGAGCAAAAGCCCACACGGAATGCATGGCTCATCTCACTCCCCTTAGCTGGGTGCAAGTGCAAGCAGGCCTCTGCTCTTGCTCAGGAATGAGGAATGAGGTATTGCTTGAGGCCATGGCCCAAGGACCTCTCTCCATGAAATCTCTTGTAGGCAGACCTCATGCATCTCAGAGCGTTGGAGAGGATCCAGGGTTGGGGAACAGCCTGATCCACCCTCTGTGGAGGCGGTGGGAGGGAACCCCTGGTGGTGATGAAACCTCCTAGAGCTGCGTGGCTTCATCTGCACGCTTCATGCTTCAGCTCTGCACTGAGACCTTTTTTTTTTTTTAAATTTTAATAAATGTCAGTGACATAAACTTAGAGCACTAGGAATCCTCAATAAAGAAGACTGGGCCCAGGCAAATACATTATTCTGTTGGCAAAGCTAACATTGGCAAAACAGGAATCTTTCTATCTTGAGCTTCAGCACTGCATTAGAAATCTTGTTTTATTATGATGGTGAAGAGCCAAGCTCTGGGATTTGGGCAGGCATGGTTTGAAAGTTCAGTGGCAGCTGCCTGCAGTACGGGACATGGCTGCTCATATCCAAGGCTGCAAATCCGGAGGAATTTCACTTTCTTGAGAAAGCCCAGGAGAGCAAGCAGCAAGGATATGAAAGTGAGAGGCAGACACACAGTGACCAAAAAATGCTGCCTGAGATGGTGAGGCGGCTGCCTGGAACACTTCCTTCCTGTTTTTTCAAAAGGCTACCAAGATAATTAAATAACACTATGTCAATAAGTCTCTGTCCTTTCTGCATCTCCCCAGCATTGTAACAGCACAGGGAGAAGAGACGGTGGCATTTGCTATGGTCGCTGATGTGATGATGAATATGATCGTGGACCTAAACTCAACCATGCCGTCTCTGGAAAAAAGCAGCCAAGTAGAAAGGCAATAAATAAACATCAAGCAGGGAGGGCCGGGCGCAATGGCTCATGCCTGTAATCCCAGCATTTTGATAGGGTGAGGCGGGCGGATCACTTGAGGTCAGGAGTTCAAGACCAGCCTGGCCAACATGGTGAAACCCTGTTTCTACTAAAAATACAAACATTAGCAAGGCGTGGTGGTGTGCACCTGTGATCCCAGCTATCCAGGAGGCTGAGGCAGAAGAATTGCTGGAACACGAGAGGCAGAGGCTGCAGTGAGCCGAGATCAAGCCACTGCACCCCAGCCTGGGTAACAGAGCAAGACTCCGTCTCAAAATAAATAAAATAAAATAAAATAAAATAGGGAGAAGTGAGAGTCACCAACACAGCTTCTTGACAGCACAAAAATTAATGTGACAAATTTTAAAGGCAGTCCAAATACCACTCAGCTCAAACTCAGAGTAACTGAGTATTTTACAACTCTTGTAGATATGTGTGCATATTTGTTATAAGTGTGTGCATGTGTATATATACATGTCCATGCCTGTGTGTTGCGCACATGTGTATGTGTGCATGCCCTTGTGTGTACATGTGTGTTTATGCATGTGTGTGTTTCTACATGTGTGTTTATTCATGTGTGTGTTTCTACATGTGTGTTTATGCATGTGTGTATATTTGTTTCTGCAGTTGATTTCTACCATCTGCATTCTTTAGCTTGTGTGGGCATCAGTTTTTATATTTATTTGTTATAGCCTACAGATTGATATAGAATGCTACCTTGGTCATGCCTAAATTAAAGACAAGATGAAATCTCTTTTGTATAATTTGGATTGTAAACTGATGAGGAGAGGGATTATATGCCAAACTACCACCGAAGACAAAAGCCAGTGGAGGCCGGTAGCAGAGAGTGCAAGAAGCAGACATGGACATGTGAACTGAAGCCCATTGCCTGTGTGTTTGCTCCCTGTGGCTGTAAGAACTTGAATAGTTGTTCTCTTAGTTAAACCATGGGTGCTCATTGCATTAGTATCATAGGGATGCCATCACAAAACACCACAGACTGGAGGGCTTAAACATCTCAAGTCTATTTTCTCACTCTTCTGGAAACTAGGCGTTCAAGATCAAAGTATCTGCAGGTTTGGTTTCCAGTGAGACCTCAATTTCTTGGCTGCTTTCTTGTCTTGTCCTCATATGGTCATCCTTCTTTGTGTCTTATCTGCATCCTAATCACCCCCTCCCCCTCCTCCTTCCCCTCCTCCTACTCCCCCAATCCTCCTCCCCCTTCTCCTCCACCTCCGCTCCTCCTTCTCCTCCTGTTCTCCTTCTCCTGTCCTCCTCCTCTTCCTCTTCCTCCTCCTTCTTCTTCTCCTTCTTCCTTCTTTCTTCTTTCTTTTTCTTCTCCTCCTCCTCCTCCCTGCTCCTCCTCCTCCTCTTCCTCCTCCTCCTCCTCCTTCTTCTTCTTCCTCTTCTTCTTCTCCTTCTTCTTCTTCCTCTTCTTCTTCTCCTTCTTCTTCTCTTGCTCTCTTTCATCTTCTTGGAGATGAGGTCTTGCTTTGTTGCCCAGGCAAGTCTCCAATCCTTATATCAGCCATATTGGATTAGAGCCCACTCGTATGACCTTATTTAGCCTCATTACCTCATTAAAGGGCCTATCTTCAAATAAAGTTCTGTCCTGAAACAGCAGAAGTTAAGACTTCAACATAAGAATTCGGTAGGGGGTGGGGATCAGTTCAACCCACAGCCCTCACACAGCACCATTTCATCAACAGGTCCTTCCCAAGCATCTTCAGTTCCAGGCTGTGTTTTGAGAATCCTTCTGGCTGTAGCAATGGACACACAGCTGTCCCACTGTCTCCCTGGTGGAGATGTGCCTTGCTTGCAGTTGCAGGGAAGGTTGCCAGGGCTGCATTGGGGTGACAGGGTGTGAGGACCCCAGAGTGCCCAGGCAGCCTGTGTGAGCCTGGAGGTAAGAGGGACCAAGGCTTGAAGAATTTCACTTTGCATGGGAAGTAGAATACAAGGGAGGAGGGGGTTGTGAGGTGTGGAAGGAAGCAGGGGCCAGATGGTACAGATTTTGAAAACCTTGCACAGATTTTGTCCTAAGAGCAATTGACAGCCATGGAGGTGGGCATTCAGGGGCTTCTGGAAGGACCACCATGGTGCAGAATAAAGAAAGCCCTGGAAGAAGTTGAGTAGAGGCAGAACACGGAGCTCTGTGATACCTACAGAAGGTGGGGTGGCTGAGACTGTTCTCATGGAGACGTGAAAAGGGAATGAAGCCGAGAAACATTGAGGAGACAGAACCGACAGAGCCTGTGATAGGGTTTGGCTGTGTCCCCACTGAAATCTCATCTCGAACTGTACTCCCATAATTCCCATGTGTTGTGGGCTGGACCTGGTGGGAGATAATTGAATCATGGGGGCGGTTTCCCCCATACTGTTCTCCTGGTAGTGAATGAATCTCATGAGGTCTGATGGTTTGATCATGGGTTTCCGCTTTTGCATCTTCCTCATTCTCTCTTTGCCTGCTGCCATCCATGCAAGATGGGACTTGCTCCTCCTTTCCTTCCACCATGATTGTGAGGTTTCCCCAGCCACATGGAACTGTAAGTCCAATTAAACCTCTTTCTTTTGTAAATTGCCCAGTCTCAGGTATGTCTTTATCAGCAGTGTGGAAAGGGACAAATACAGCCTGGAAAGACTGGCTGTGCGTAGGGCAGAAGCAGTTGGGATCAACTTCTGGGCTGGGCATCCATGTCCCCTGGGATGCAGGAGGAGGGAAGAGGGCATAGATTGCTGGGAAGGTGATGGAAACCTCCATTGAGGTGAAACTGAGGTTGGCTGGCTATCCAGGTGGGTCTAAGCTGGCCCAGGTGACTCACCTGTTTTCATGAATGGAAGAAACTGCCCAGGAGGATGAAGACCCAGGGCAACCCTGGGAGACAGGTGCTGCCACAACATGGAATTGCCTACATCTGACAAAAAGACTGGGGGGTGATGACAAAGCGTCTCAGGCCTGCAGCTTAGTGGAGACACTGGTCTGTCCCATCCTGAGCAGGGAGGAGTAGATGAGAAAACTGCCATCCTTGGCCAAAAGGGAGACGCCATCTCCTGTCCTCCATCCCCACCATCAGTCAGCAGTGCTGGGGCCATGGGCTCTCAGGTGGCACAGCAGACAGCTTGCCTATGAGAGTAGTGGCTGAGGAATCCCTGAAGGAGGTGCTCGCCGTAGCTCCATCCTTGCTCCCCTGGGACCAGGTGGAACTGCATCCACAGCAGCAGGACAAAAGCTTTCTACAGGGACACTTCATACTGATGATGGTTCCCTGCCATTCCTCCTTCTCTGGAATTCAAAAGTGTCCCACAGTCTAAGGGGAGGATTAAAAGAGTACTTTAGCCCTAAGGTCCAGCCCAAGTGAGGTCATAAGCTTTGGTGCCAGACAAACCTAATTTAACCTTCACTCCAACACTCAATAGCTGTGACCATGGGCAAGTTAATTGGCTTCTCTGAGCATCGATATGGTGATCTGTAAAGACAGGTACAGCAATACTTACCTTTCTAAGTTACTAAAGGACTGAGTGATCTGTTTTGAAATTAATCACATCAGCATTTTCAAGTAGGTAATTTTCAAGTAGAAAATTATCTCAGATGCTAAAATAGCATGCAACAAAATTCACCACCATTCCTTCAAAAATAAAAAAAAACTGGCAAAGTAGTAAAAGAAGGAAAGTTCTTTAAGTTGACACATGCTGTCTACTGGAACCCTGCACTAAATCTTCCATGTGTGTGAACTCAGACCATTTCCATTAGTCATATGTAAGCCAGAGATTCGTGAACTCAGACCATTTCCGTAAGAGTCATGTGTAAGCCAGAGATTCCTGTTCTTCCTGCTAACAGCACCTATCACCCAATGTCCTCATCACGGTGATGAAAATAAAAATAAATAAGTTAGAGGGAACTGGAATTTACCAACAGTGTAATTAGATGCCTAGAAAAGCCAGGAGGATAAACGGAAAGCCCTTTGCACACTGAGTAAAACAGCCACTTATCAGAACTGTAAACAATAACTTTCCCTGTACTAGAATAAGCAATTAAAACATTTTATAACTAAAATTTTACAATTGCACTAATAGAAAAGTAAAGAAATAATTCCCTAAATATATGTGAAGTCTATAACAATCTTTAGAACGTAAAAGAAATGTGAGGAGATGCACGTGGGATCCTGGGTGGAGCCTTAGCCTGTGTCCCACTCTCAAGGAAACAGACAGATTAATGCACACCTGGCAAGGTCACAAAATATGCTTTGGGAGACTGGACAATCCAATTATAAAATTTGTGTGGAAGGAAAAAGCATTGTAAAATTCATGATAAGCATTATAAAAATTTCAAAATGAAAAAAACACAGTGGAGAATAACTTATCCTTTTCATAGTTAGTGTGTGGAAAAGCTATTTCAATACAGTGGGGGACATGTGGAATAAGTCTCATATTTTTCAGAAAAGCCATCAATTTGGGAAAAATAAAGTTTGATATATTTCTATTTTATGTCACACACAAAGATAAATGTCAGATGAATTAGTATGACATAAAAAGAGGATGATGAGGCTGTGAGAACAAAATATATAATATTATTACTGTTATGTAATGTTGTATATTAATTGATATGTATTTAATATTTTATTAATCATTATATAAATATTATATAATTATAAAATATTATATTATATAGCAGAATGGAATATTGTTATATATAAATAATATATAGGAAATATATTATTTGAAACATAGAATATTTATATAACAGAAAATTTTGATTATATTATATATTATATTATTTTATTAAATTTTCTAATATTATGTTAATATTCTTCATTTTCTTTTAAACACCTCATCATCTTCCTTTTGTTATGCTAATAATATATAATAATATTATTATTAATATAATATACCTACCTGTCTATGTGAAATAGAAAACACAGAGGCTTAAAGAAACAATAGGTTAAAATGTTGCATGTTAAAATCTCTGTCCCATGAAAAAAATTAAGGTAAGCAACAGTCTATAAGGAAAGGATTTAAGCATATAAAGTAAACAAGTGATTAATGTTCATGATGTATAAATGTTTCTAAAATCCTTTTAAAATGCAACCCAATAGATTCATATAAGTATAGTAAACCAATTTTTGATAAAGAAGTAATGGGAATGCAATGGAGAAAAAGTAGTCTTTTAAACAAATGATGCTAGAACAACTAGACATGTACATGCAAAAAAATAAATCTAGGCCCAAACATTATACCCTTCATAAAAATTAACAAAGTGGATAATATACCTAAATGGAAAATACAAAACTATAAAATTCCCAGAAGATAACCCAGGAGAAAATCTAGATGACCTTGGGCATGGTGGTGACTCCTTAGACACAGCACCAACGGCACAATTTATGAAAGGAATAACTAATGAGCTGGACTTCATTAAAATTAAAGCTTCTCCTCTGTGGAAAATACTGTCAAGAGAATGAGAAGGCAAGCCACAGACTGGGAGAAAATATTTGCAAATGGCATATCTGATAAAGGACTGTCAACCACAACAATAAAGAATCCTTAAAACTCATCAATAAGGAAATAAGCAACCTGATTAATAAGTGAGCAAAGGCTTGAACAGACACTTCACCAAAGCAGACGTAGGATGGCTGAGCACATGCAGAGATGCTGAGCATTGTACGTCATTAGGGAACAGCTAATTAAAACAACAATGGGATGCTACGGTACTCTTTTAAATGTCACAAATCCAAAACACTGACAACACCCAATGGTGGCAAGGAGGTAGAGCAATAGGAGCATTCATTCATTGCTGGTGGGAGTGCAACATGGTACAGGCACTGTGGAAGACAACTTGGCAGTTTCTTATAAAACTCATCATACTCTAACAATATCATCCAGCAATTGCAGTCCTTGGTATTTACCCAAATAAGTTGAAAACTTATGTCCACACAAAAATCTGCACTCAAATGTTTATAATAGCTTATTCATAATTGCCAAAATTTGGAGACATCCAAGATGTCCTTCAGTAGATGAGTAGATAAACAAACTGTGATACATCCAGACCATGGAATATTTTTCAGCACCAAAAGAAATGAGCTATCAAGCCACACACACACACACATACACACACACACACACACACAACCGAAACAACAACAAAAATGCGTGGAGACCTTAAATGTGTATTAACTCAAAGAAGCCAATCTGAAAAGGCTACGTACTATATGGTTCCAAATCTATGATATTATGTAAAGGGTAAAATTATGGAGACATTAAATTTTCATTGGTTAGGCCAGGCAAGGTGGCTCACACCTGTAATCCCAGTACTTTGGGAGGCTGAGGCAGGCAGATCACTTCAGGTCAGGAGTTCGAGACCAGCCTGGTTAACATAGTGGAACCTGTCCCTACTAAAAATACAAGAAGTAGCTGGGTGTGGTGGCAGGTGCCTGCAATCTCAGCTAGTGGGGAGGCTGAGGTAAGAGAATCACCCGAACCCTAGAGGTGGAGGTTGCAGTGAGCTGAGATCATGCCACTGCCCTCCAGCCTGGGTAACAGAGTGAGGCTCCATCTCAAAAAAAAAAAAAAAGAAAGAAAGAAAAAAGAAAAAGAAAAAAGAAAGAATTTAGTGGTTGCTAGGAGTCAAGGGGAGGAAAAATAAATAGAGAACAGGTGATTTTAAGGCAGTGAAATGATTCTGTATGATACTGTAATAGTGGGTCCATGTCATTATACATTTGTCCAAATCCACAGAGTGTGCAATATCAAGAGTGAGCCCTAATGTGAATTAGGGATGTTGGTGATCATGATGTGTCAGCATAGGTTAATTGAGCATGATAAATTTATCACTGTGGTGGGGAGGTTGACAGCAGGGTAGGCTGTGTGTGTGTGAAGGGGGTTGGAACTATATGGCAACTATTTGTGCTGTCCCCTGAATTTTGTTGTGAACCTAAAACTGCTCTAAAAATTAAGGTCTATTTAAAAATACATAAATAAGACAATAATACCAGCAATAATAGTAGATACTAGTTAACGAAGACCTACTATTTGTCCAGTGCTATGTGTAATCCTTACCTGTGTGATCTTGGTCAAGTCGTTTAACCCCCTGGCACCTTACCTTGTCCTTCTGTAATATGGGATGATAATGATTGTTCTTACTTCATTGGGTTGTTCTGAAGATTCAAGTAAGTAATATATTTTGTTGTTGTTTTGAGACACAGTTTCACTCTGTCGCCCAGGCTGGAGTGTAGTGGCTTGATCTTGGCTCACTGCAACCTCTGTCTCCTGGGTTCAAGTGATTCTCCTGCCTCAGCCTCCCAAGTAGCTGGGACTATAGGCGGGCACCACCACACTTGGCTAATTTTTGTATTTTTTTTTTTTCAGTAGAGACGAGGTTTTCCCATGTTGGCCAGGCTGGTCTGGAACTTCTGACCTTAAGTGATCCACCTGCCTCTGCCTCCCAAAGTGGCGGCATTACAGATGTGAGATACCGTGCCCAGCCCAAGTAAGTAATATCTATTACGTCCTTAGCATTATGTCTGGACCATAGTAAGAGTTCAGAAAATGTAGTTATTACTATTTTTTTTATGGACAAAAGGCAACCTCACAGGTAAAAGAGCAAGGCACAAATGGAGCAAAGATGGCCATAGCAGAAGATGAGATCTGGAGAGGAAGGCATGGTGGAAGGACATCCATCCACTAACAATAACAGAAACAGAATTAAGGCAACAGTGACATGCTTTCATACATCTAATTGATACAGAAGGGACATGACTGATTAGATCCAATATGGCTAGGGTGTGGCAAGCTGGGACTCCCCTGAAAGCTGGTGGGAGGGTACATAGATACCTCATCTAGAGGACATTCTGGTATTAACCGTTCTCATCTGGAAGATGCTCATGCATGTCATGTGCGTGGGGCTCCGTGGCTGATCGTATTAAGTTGTTGGATATTTAATGAGCTCCTTTCCATGGAGGAGCCCTTATCATCTGCCATACATACAGATCAGGGTAGCCTGAGAGCTAAGAGAAATAAATACACAAGAATTTCTAAGGCTAAGCTTTTTCTTTGCTGCCTTTTAAGCTTTGATTTTTGGAGAGGGTAAAATATTTGTTGCTGTCTCATTAACAGGAGCAATTTTTGTATTCTTTCTCTACAATCTTGGATCCCATCAGGAAATGTTTCTCTCTAACAATAGAAAATGATTTAACCAATCACCTTTGCTCTTGCTTCTTATTATTTCCACCTTCCTATTACAGAAGTGTGTTGGGCACTGGCCATGGATAACTTGTCTCTGGACCCACAGGCTCCGCATGTGCCCTCTGCCTTCAGCTTGAGAACCCTAAGATCTGGTCCACTTGGCGGGGTGCAGTGGCTCATGCCTGTAATCCCAGCACTTTGGGAGGCTGAGGCTTGTGGATCACGAGGTCAGGTCTTCAAGATCAGCCTGGCCAATATGGTGAAACCCCGTTTCTACTAAAAATACAAAAATTAGCCAGGCATGGTGGTGCATGCCTGTAGTCCAAGCTACACAGGAGGCTGAGGCAGAAAAATTGCTTGAACCTGGGAGGCAGAGGTTGCAGTGAGCTGAGATCGCACCATTGCACTCCAGCCTGGGTGGACACTCAGTCTCAAAAAAAAAAAAAGATCTTGTCCACTGGCTACCAGCTGAATGTGAACGAATGAGGCTGTAGGATGAAGATATGCCTAGGCTTAATTTTGACAGCGGCAACACTTAAATGGTCAGGAGTCCATATTGCAAGTCCATATCCCTGTGTGGTGGACCCAGCCTTGCTGCTCACCCTCCCTGACTTTAAACCAGGAGGCACGTGGCTGGTTCATGGGAAGGAAACAAACAAATATAAGCCCACCTAGTGGGGCATATAGCAGGTGCTTAACACACAAAAGACACAAGATTCCTGAGCTGTTGAGCCTACGCCATGGCTTCAATGGCTCACAACTGCCCATTCAGGCAAAAGTCCTGAACTTCAGAGTTGGATAGCCACACCCCGATCCCACGGGAAGCACTTATGTTACAGATGTTGAGACAAACAAACACACACATAAAACACCAACTTAGGTAAACTTCACTTTCAAAACATCAATCTAGCTATCTCTACATGTACATGTACACATACATATACATATACAGTGTGTGTGTATTTGCATAGAAAAGCACTTGTAAGAAAGATATTGTATCATCAAATTATTACCAGAGGTTATATCTGTGTATTGAGATATAGATACATTTAAATTTTTTTCTTCCAAATTTTCTACAATGAATCCATAGTAACAGACTCTTTAGTAACAGATTAGGATAATTTCTTAGAATCATCAAGAAGAAATCAGTCTTTCCTATAATGTTCAGAATAACAACAACGAATGACTGTCAGTATGGACTGACCCGTGCAGAATAGAGCTCCATTTTGGTTCATCCTGTAGCCTTCCCGTGGACTTGCTGTCACAAAGTAGCTCTGTGATCAGTTCTGTTGAATGAATGCATTTGTCTTTCTGAACACTCATGGAATGACATTCAAAGTGACAGGCATGGTGCCAATCTTAATAATTCACATTCTTTATAAATTCCTTCGAAGCAGTGACTGAATTATCATAACCATTGTTCTGTTAAAAAGTAGTATTTTTAAACAGAAGCCAGGGTTTTCCTTCAGTCCTCCTCCGTTTAAGATGAAATTTGGTTAACAATGCAGTTATATTTCAGCGTTTAAGTTCCAGTTCATTCAAAAGTTATAATTTGACCAGGCTAAAATTTCTCTTTGCTGAGTAGATTCTTTTTTGCAATTATACTGTGGAATCAATATAATAGTTTAATGAAATTCAAAGACTAAATGTTGTAGATACTTAGACTCAACCATTCAAAATAATTTACAAGGTAGTCAAACACAAGTATTCATGTATATAGTGTATATATATATATACATCTATTTATAGTTTGGATTAGATATTAACTATAATAGTTTTCTAGAATCATAAGCTATTAAAATTAGAAGACATTTTGGAGATGTAGTTTGGCACTCAGACACATTTTTATTGGATTTACTTACATTAAGGTACAAATGTAATGGTCAGCATTCACATCTGTTGGATAATTAGAAACGTCATTGTCATGTACATTGTATTTTGTCATGACAACTATATTCCTTAGTGAGCAGAGACAGGAACTTAAAACAGAGACTGTAACCATCAGAATATATATTTACATTAATAGCCTCTCGTTGACTCCTAGCACTGGCTCTTAGCATACATATGTATGTTTGGAACCTGAGGGGTAGAGATTCGGCCCCTGAAGATATGGCTTCCCTTGTGAGGGAGCAGAGTGGAGAAAGGCCTTTCCAAGAGGCAGTCTGCTTCCAGTGACATCATTGTCACAAATTATTCTTTCCCCAGAACAGATGAAGTGAAACGAAGGAGGCATTGTTTATTATTTGTTTTTGTTAGAATAAAAAAGGTCTATTTGAAGCAAAGTTTCTCCTGAATCTCTTTGTAGTTTTCTTCCTTTGAGTGCCAAATAAGACTTCCTATTATGGAATCGTATGCCAAATTTGTTTCCTTTCCTTCTCTAATATATCTTTCGGTTTCATCCTTTTAAAAGGGAAAAATGCAAAGACTCACCCTGGAAGCTTCCAAGGCATGCAGAAAGCCTTATGGGAATGTTTATCAAAGGATGTGGAAGGTTTTCAGTGGCATACTTCTCTAAGCCTCCGGCTGAAAGATGGATATACCATATTTATTGTTCTGATTACATGGAGGTGAGGCACAAGCTTGAAAACAAATGCTTATATTCAATGTGTGAGATAAAAAAGAAAACTTTTTTAAAAAAGGGATTATTAAAATTCAGAGACACCAGATGCCTCTAGCAAGTTTCATCAGGGGAATTCTTGTGAGGGGGCTTTCATTTTCAGAGTTTTAAATAACTGGACTTTCCATTTTCAATTTTAGTAGAAAAATACAAAATTCCTACTTCTCAATAGGAAAGAAGGTGATTTATAAAGCTATCTATATAATCTCTCTCTATATATACACGCACAAATTGGAAAATATATATTCATTAGTTTCATTATTCTGTTTCAGAAATTTTGAAATTAGTTAGCCATACATTCTCAGTAATACTTTTTCTGTAAACAGGAAGAGAATATATCTCATTTCTTTTCTTATTCATCAATCTCCAAGAAAATAAAACAGTATTTTCTACTACGGAAATGTGATCTACCCAATCTGAGGTCTTGATACTCTTCATCACGAAGGTCCCTAAGGAAATGCTACATGGGTTATATAAAGAATAAATACATGAATATCAAGATTTGGGAGGACAGTAGGATAATGGTTATACTTTATCCTTGATGGATATATTGATAGAGGAGGTTTGTAGGAGCACACACACACACATTTTTCTGAAAATAATTACTTTTTTGAACATCAGCTATGACAAACTCTTAAATCACCATTGTTGTTACCATTATCATCATCATCACTCTAATTCAAGTCTATGAGAAGAAAATTCTGTTTTATGCAAAGTTTTTGATTCCTCATTCCAGAAGGAAAATCTTGGTTCTGTAAGAATATGTGTCCCAGCTGATTATGTTGCTTATAAAAAATTCTAGGAAGTGGCACTGAAAGTGCTAGACTTGGCATTTAAAAGTACAGTTCCGAGCCCCTTCTGCCACATATTAGCTTTGTGACCCTAGGCTCTTTGTCTGAATTTCCTCTTCTGTTAGAGTGGTGAAATAATGAGGATCTTATAAGAAACCAATTAAGCGATGTATATGAAAAACTTAAATTCATTTCCACTTAAACAGGGGAATGATTATTTCAATCACAAGACATGAAATCAGGATGATGAACACATTTGGCAAGAATCTAGTTCCAGGTAAGATTGAGTAAGCACATGTTACCTTGTGTGCCTCTATGAATGAAGCTATAAGACCTGGACAGAATGCAGGGATCAACTATCTGAGAAGTCTGGATTTAAACAGTACCAGGTGCACTGAAGAAAATGGCCAGAATTTGGAGGACCATCAAACCAGGGCCAAGTTTGTAATTTCTCCTGTCCCAGATGCAAGACAACATGAAACTCAGAGGTAGGCATCAGTGTGGACAAAGGAAGCTCCAGAAGAAAACTTCTAGCTCAGCACAAGGAGCAATAAAGTTGTCTCCTGGAGATACAAGGGCAGCTGGGCCCATAAGTGCCTAAATCTATGAAGGAAGGAAACTTCTTCTCTGATCAAGGGAGCTTTAGTCTTAAGAAGGTGGGGTAAACATTTTTGTTTCATTTTTTTTTAACGTCCTCCCATCCCTTGGCCCTAATTATTGGCATAGCCAGGGAAGTGTATAGTAGGTAGGCTAAATAAAGCCGTAGCTTTTTTGGGTATAGAATCAAAAAAAGGGGAATTCTAGAAAACCAAACAGTACTTGAGAGCATTATAGAGACAGAATAAGTTAGAAAACAACCCCATGAAGTTATTTACCAGTTCCTAGGCTCAACTCAAATTGCAGATGCATAGAGCTTTTCTAAAACAGCATACCAAAAACCCTAAGAATTAGACTAAAGGATATACTCTACTGCCTAGATTTTAGACTGAGTGTCACCTACAGAGCTACAGATCATAATGGTGCAGCAAAGCCTTTGAAAATGGAATAGTGGACATTCAAACTACAGCATACAGAAGGCTAAACATAACTTATAGCTTGGACCCAATGATTGTCACTTGAAACAGAAAATGTCAACATTTTTCATAAAATTTAAACAAGACAAAAAGTCTCATAACATAATACTCAGCTGTCCAAAATATAATTCAAAATTCATCATAGAAAGAACTAGGAAGATCTCAAATTACCTGTGAAAAGGCATTCAACAGATTTCAATGCCAAGGTGGCAGAGATTTTGGAAATACATGTTAAAAAGTTGAAGCTATTATAAAATGTGCCAAGAAGTAATGGCAAACATTGTTGAAACAAATGGAAAGATAAAAAATCTCAGCAAAGAAATGGAAGCTGTAAAAAAAGAAACAAGTAGGCAAACACGTTTGTAAATATGAAAACGTTATGCGGTCTTTCCAAAGCTCCTCACTGACCCAGCAGGCTTTTCACAGAGCACTTATTTGTTATGCAAGAGAAGCCAGGAGCAGAGGAGGCTGATTATGAGTTTGCAAATGAAAATGTGAGTGGGAAGAAGTGGGGGATTCTTGACCTGTTTTTAACATTGGTTACCACAAGTGGGGAGTGGGGTGGAAAAATGCTGCAGATAAAAAGTTCCCTTTTCCTTCATCAACTTAAAGCACATGGAACATAAGGCTAACATGTATAGAAGATCTTACTGACATTTAGGGCCTAGCAAAGGATGAATCTGGGAAGAATTATTTGTCTGCTGGGATGCAAACTGTTCCAGCTGTCCTGGCCAGCATTTCCATCCTTAGAAAGGCATTGACTCTCCCCAGGGATTTCTTTTACTGATGGTATCTTCTTTGAGGGCCTAGGCCTCCCACCCAGTTCACAGGCTCCTATCTCTTCTGTCCCTCTGTTCTCTTTTTCTTTTCATTTTCACACCCCTCCCCACATTGATTGTGAACTGCCTGCAGAAACTTAAAATTACTTCCCTTCATGATTTTGCAGCACAACCCAGCCTCTTGACTCCTCCTTCCAGATATTGCTGTGAGTTTTGCAACGGGGACCCAAGAGACAATGATTTATTCCACTGGAAGGAGGGCCCTGCTATCCCTAGGATGGGGAAGCAGCTGCAGCTCATGTCTATTTTATGTAGTTTTTTTATGTCATTGTTGGTACTATAATGATTCTCCCTCTCTCCTTTTGTTTCCCGGGCTTTGTTTCTCTCCTACCTCAGCTGGGTCCTGAGTGAGTTGCAAAGTGTTACTAGAAAGCTGGAGCCCTCTGCTGTGGGTGTGGCACCTTGACTCTGCCCATCTTCTGCTCCACAAATTTCTTTAAAGTATTGGTAAAATTATTCCTAGCTATCCATCAACATAAGGTGGCTTATGAGTTAGACACTCAGTCTTTCCCAAATTATTTCCTTAGGAAACACATTTTGATGCTGCTTAACACAGCTTTTGGAAGTTGATGAACCTCATCAAGATGTGAACCCATCTCAGCTGACAAGGGGGACACAAATTTGCTGCCTTCCTATGTCAGCATCTGAAGAGATGGCATGTGCATGGGAACCAGCCAGGAACAGCTGTGGAGGCAGCAATATCTCTGAAGAAGTGCAGGCTGCACCTGACCTTTCCCAGTGACCAAGGCAGCGCACACAGGGCCACACAGGGACATCCTTCCATGTTTTATGGTTCGTAGGTGGCTGTCAAATTCAGCGTCATGGGATTTTTCATGTGTTCCCTCAGCTTCTTTGGGAAGGAGTCCTGGCAGGGGCAGAAGTCGGTGGCCCAGCCCAGCTTCTGGCACTTCCATGGGAGTGAGGTGCAAAGAGAGAGTGCAGTACATTTAAAGTGTTTTGCCAAAACTTTTTTGTGGGATTTGAGTACAAATACCAAAGGGGTTGTCCATGGAAAGAAGTGGGCCTTAGGCTGATATCTTGTTGGGGGATGCAGCGAGATTGGGGGCAACCTCTGACCCCATCTCTAGGATTCACTGGATCTGCTTGATGTTTGCTCATAATAGTTTGACTGATGATGACATTACTGTTTAAACATTTGGACTGCAAGGAGAAATCCCACCACAGATAAGTAGATCCTCTTGTCTTTGCATGGGAATGCTGCCCTGGCTTGTCTGATGTGTGTATTATGGGATGTATGCACAGGAACAGCTCAGTTACCCACTCACCGGTCATGAGGGTGCAAGACCTCTAAAAGTGAGGCCTGTAACTTGTTCATCTTCAAGATAGAGATCTCACATTTCAGTGTAATCACCATCAACACTTACTGAATTGATCCAAATTCAATAAATATGAATTAACAGATAATCTGCCAAATTTAAAATATTGCCCTAGTGGTTTGGGGTGCACAGAGTTAAGTGAAATCACCCATCCTTAGGGATCATCCAATGCAGAAGTGCTGGCATATTCATCAGCAAGGGCTGTCATACAGAACATCACAGGCTGCGTGCTTACACAACCATTTCTGCTGAGGCCTCTCTTCCTGCTTATAGACAGTGCCTTTTCACTTTGAGCTTGCTTGGCCTCTTCTCTGTGCATGCACAGACAGAGAAAGGGAGAACAGGGAGCCTCTGGCACCTCTTCCTGTTCTCATGACACTAGCTAATAAGGTTTGGCTCTGTGTTTCCACCCAAATCTCATCTTGAATTGTAGCTCCCATAATTCCTACTAGTTGTGGGAGGACCTGGTGGGAGATAATTGAATCGTGGGAGTAGTTTCTCCCCATACTATTCTCATGGTAGTGAATAAGTCTCATGAGATCTGATGATTTTATAAAGGGTTTCCCCTTGGCTTGGTTTCCATTCTGTCTTGCCTGCTGCCATGTAAGATGTGTCTTTCGCCTTCCATCATGATTGTGAGGCCTCTCCAGCCACGTGGAACTGTGAGTCCATTAAACCTCCTTTTCTTTATAAATTACCCAGTCTTCGGTATGTCTTTATCAGCAGTGTGGAAACGGGCTAACACACCAGTCCTATTGGATTAGGGCCCCACCCTTATGACCTGATTAGACCTTAATTACCTTCCTGAAGGCCCCATCTCTAATATAGTCACACTGGAGGGTTAGGGCTTCAACACATGAATTTGGTTGGGGGGGCACAGTTCAGTCCACAGCAGATGGGAACCACCTTTTTTCTTCTGTTTCAACTTTTTTTCAGTATCAACTTTTTGTTTTGTTACAGTGATTTAGCATAAAACAAATAGACACTAATGTAACATGCTTACTTAAAATTCCAAGAATTCTCAAAAATTCTCATATTATGAACTGATTTTCTTAGTTTCTAAAACTGAAAAAATCATTATAATTTAAAACATAAATCATCTCAATCATAAACATTAAGAGTTTCCTTGGTGTTCACTCCTGGGATATTTCAAAAGATGATAAAGTATGAAATTAAGCAGAGCCTATTAAGATCAACCATTTTTTATTATATGACCTATTCATTTCAAAATGTAGATGCACATAATAAATAAGTTTTCCAATGTGTACCTGCTCAGAGGTTTCTACACTCTCAGAAAGAAACCAAGCTAATTAGACATGAAATATCAACTGGTGAGCAATTGTAGCCTGAAAAATACCCCCGTGATTTTGTATATTTTATAAATTTATGATTTGGGCAAAACTCGACGTTATATCTGTACCATGAATTCAGAAACAGTGGTAAAATATGGTCATAACAAACAGTATGTGTATATATACATGCACATGTATACACATACACACATTATACATACACATACCTCATACACACACACACCTCATACACACACACACACACACCCCACTATCATAAACTTCTGCTTTTATTTGGTTGGTAATATGTACAAATGAATATTTCTGATTTGTTAGCTTTCTTGGCATATTTCTGTCTAATTTTTTTAATCTCTCCTACTTCTCTTCAGATAAGAAAAACATGCTCTCTCTTCTCTAATGATCGGACAGACTCCTATTCCAAAACAGAAGATCTCAACTCTGGAAGGCTAGGAAATCTGTGAGCAGAGGGGGCTGTTTTGCCTTATGTATGTATAATTTTTGGCAATTATTGCCCATCCATGTGGCCAGCTGAGGACTTTTATTATCTTCTTCTTCTGGGATCATCCTAACAGAGAACCTGAGGTTTGGGGTTGGGCACATGTGGTTTATTTGAGAGTGCAGACAGTAAGACAGGGAGGAAATAGGAGTGATGATTCGTGAATTATTGAGCTTTTGCCACTGAGGGAATTGGAGCTCGATCCTGCCAGGGACACTCAAGCATCACAGGGACATGCCTCAGAACTGCCCATCTAGAGAATGACACACTGCAGGTTTTAGTCACCAATTTTATTCTCCATTGATTGAAGGTTTGTCCCAGAGGAAGTTTCTCCCAAACATTTCCAGTCTGCCCTGTCCTCAAGCTGAAAATGCTGCATTGACTTTCCAGAAAACTAGCAAACAAGCAAGCAAACAACAATGAAATAAAATGACAGCCTGGGAAACATGGCAAAACACCATCTCCACCAAAAATACAAAAAATTAGCTGGACATGGTGGTGCCTACCGGTGGTCCCAGCTACTCAGGAGGCTGAGGTGGAAGGATTGCTGGAGCCCAGGAGGTAGAGGTTGCAGTGAGCTGAGATCACACCACTGCACTCCAGCCTGGGTGACAAAGTGATACCCCATCTCAAAAAAAAAAAAAAGGGTGGGGGAATCAAACATACACACACACACACTCATGTACACACACAAAACTGAGGCAGAGGTGAGGCAAACTCTTGGGATGGGATGCTGTCAGCCCATATAGGAACTGCCTACCTGCTCTACATAAAATCTGTGTGGGGGCATGACCACAGGACATGGGGTACCCAAAGCTGCAGTTCCCCGTGCCCCAGCACCACTTGGATCTATGCCTGATCCTGCTGAACCCACTCTATCTTACTCATCAAGGTGGAGGCTGGCCACAGACTACTAAAAAGACAAAATGATCGAGCAGTTTTACTTCTGATTATATACCCCAAAACTTAAAAGCAGGGACTCAAACAGATATTTATGCATTCATATTCACAGTAGCATTGTTCAACAGCCAAGAGGTGGAGCAACTCAAGGGTCCATCAATGGATGAATGGACAAAACTATTCCATACAATGGAATATTTTCAGCATTGAAGAGAAAAGAAATTCTGACATGTGCTACACCCTGAATAAACTTTGAGGATATTATGCTAAGTAAGCTAAGCCAGTAACCAAAAGACAAATACCCTATGATTCCACTTATATAAGGCACCTAGAATAGTCGAATTCATAGAGACAGAATGTAGTATCATGGTTGCCAGGGGCTGAGGGAGGGAATATAGGGGGCTAGTGTTTAAAGGGTGCAGAGTTTCTGGTGGGGAAGATGAAAAAGTTCTGGATATGGGTGGTGGTGATGGTTGCACAACAATGTGAATGTACTTAATGTCACTGAACAGTGCATTTAAAAATGGTTACAATGGTAAATTTCGTGTTATGCATATGTTGCCACAATTTAGAAGACATCAAAGAAGGGAATTTCCAGAATAAGCTACAGTCTCCATTGCTGGGGTTGTCTCAGGTTGTAACTGACATTTGTCTCTCCCTTTTCCACGTTTGCTGCTTGCATTGGCCTCATCTCTTCTGTCTGAGTCTGGTCTTTGATTCCATTTCTCTTTATAATCTGTGGTTACTGTAATTGCCTCTCCCCTGTGGCCAAAGGGCAGAGAGACACCAAGAGGCACCTCAGGACTCCCTGCCTGACCTCAGATATTCTTCTCCTCCCTGCTGTGCTTTTAAGCAGAAATTCTAGACCAAGCTATCATCATCATCACAGCCATTTGCCATCATTTTGCCGGTAGGAGAGCTCTCTTCTTTATTTGCTTTAAATTCCTTTCAGGGTCAAGCCAGCTAGCCATTTCAAGCCAGGTGTTTGCATTTTCTGATCTCACTCAAAGATCATGTGAGCGAGAAGTCAGGGAAAGCTATGTATCTAAAACAAGTCTCAATTCTTCAGTTTCTCACTCCATGGGATCCTTGGATTCGGAAGTCCTTAGCAATGGCTCAGAGATGGAAAAGGAAAAGGTGCATAGTCTATGGACTAGGAAGTACTGGGATGTTTCACATGAAGTTTGTAATTTTAAGGATATTGGGGTGGTATGGATGATCAGGAGAAGGTGGGGCTGGAGAAGAAAAGTGAGTATACAAACAGGAGGGTGAGGCAGTTGTAAGTTTCATACTTTTTTTATTGCCTTTATCTGAAGAGTCCTTTTGGAGGCAATTCTAGAGTTTGAACTTTATTTGGAAGGCTCCTTATACATACGAGATTTTGAATTACCCAGATGAATTTGTATATGGGATACAAATTATCCAGATGGGTCTATCTGGTGGGATCTTATTGCTACAGTTTGTGTCTATGACCATCTTGTCATATGTGCAATATTATGTCAGGAGTTCTAACACATAGAGCACCGTCCAGCAGTAGGAGGTACCCAATAAATATTTGTTGAATAAATGATGCAAAGAGCATGAGTATTATATTGTCAAGCTCAAGTCTACAACCAGACTCCCCAAAAACCACTCAACTTGCAAGAATCTTGACCTGGATGTGCCACAAGAAACATGTAATCACTGTTGAGTGACAAGCCAGCCCCAGATGTTCCACAGCAAGGATTGCAGAGTCTAGGCATCTTCTAAAGAGCCCTGTCCTCCTGAGTCCTCATCTGCTATGAATTAGTCTTTCACAGACAGCCTGCCTCCATCCTGGCTCATGAGGACACACTGATGGTCCCTCCCCTTCACATACAGTCAGTCATTCCTCTGGCTGGAACATCCAATACGATGTTTCTTGCTCTATCTTCTCACAGGCATCTAGGTTTTAACTTGGAAATACCTTTGGGGATGCAGAGGAACTGTCTCTCTGTCTCTTATGCCCCATTTCCTCCCACACAGAGAGAATCTATCTATTTCACTGAAAATAATGGAGTCTGACACACATTAGCTCCCACACCTTAAAATATCCGTCTTCTTTGTGTCCTTAAATAGGTACTTGTCAAAACAATATAGATAACATTGAGAAACAGTCATTATGAAAAATTAGAGTAGAGCACTAAAATCATGGGATTCATATCCCAGCATCTCCCCTTTGACAGGTTTGGGGAATCTTTCCATCTGATGCTGTGCTGTGGTTTCGGAGAAAAACCACCACGATTTCCTATGTACAACTCCCTCCCGGGTTCCCCCTGCTAGCCTGGAGGTTGCCTTCACCAAGGTCCTGAAGGTCAGGAGTCTCTTTCATGGTCTCTCTGCCCTTGACTAAATGTTCTGTAAATAATTAGAGACCTAAGTCTTGACAATAATAAAGCAGCCTTATCCCACGGGTAGAACTAATGAGCAGAGCTCGGTCTTGTTGATGATTAAGTCTGAAATGCGCCAGTGGGTGAAGGGGGCCTGGGATTCTTGTCTAACATTGATATTTATGGCCCTTTGTTTTCCAGAGAACAGATGCCTTCCACTGTGTGAGTGTAAATTCAGAACCTTCCGACTTCACATTCTCATCGACAAGTTATTTAAACACGATGGCTCTTTTATAAAGAGTGTTATCTTAAAAGGAAAGGAATCAAAGGGCTGAAGATGTTAAAGGTGAATTTAAAAGCCTGGTTGCTGTTGATGGTGATGACCCAAATGGGATAAAGCTGGCTCCCATGTTAAGTGGCTGCATCCATGAATATTCATGCAACACTGTTACGAGAGCACTCACACCACAGAGGGGACCTTCATGGATGAACCCCCAGAGTCAGACCCCCAGGCCCCTATCCTGGCAGCTCCCCGACGCTGGTTCCCAGCCTTAATTGTCTTGTCTTTCAGTGAGAAAATAAAAGCTGCACCTGTTTTCCTCCCTTCTTCCCTGGGGTTTTTATGCAGATCGATAAGATCAATTCCTGGATCTTGCTGTGAGTCTCTTGAGACAAGACCTGCGATTAATATTAGCAACTGTTATTTTAAAGACCTGTCTTTTTTTTTTCTTTGAGGAGCTGGCCTAATGGATACACTTTTAGCATAACCTGCCAACCTTCCTCAAAAACAAATCGAAATCGATTTTTGGCTAAACATACATTTGATAATTTAGTATATCTTTTAAAATAATTGGAGATATCCTAGGGAGTCAAAAAAAGTAGACGTAAAGTTGGCCTGTCCCGGATTGAAACTCTGACAGCAGCCACCTCTCACCCGTGCCCCCTGCACCGTTGGAAATGAGGAAAGAGGGGTGATGGTGCTTCCTTTCACAGCACCTTGTTCTGGGATCTGGGGCCAGGTGATCAGTTTCTCTGTGGCCCGAGTCTCCCACCTGAGGAGTGAGGATTGTAGATTCTGACTTAGAGGAGGAAAAAATAATAGTTTTTGAAATACAATGTTATGATAGGAATACTTTATTTCACATTGACAGAGAAATATACAGTTGTCAATATATTTTCCTGTGATTGTTCCTCAAACCTTATCAAATAGTTACAGCAAGTAATGTCATCTCTATTTTAGGGAGGAGAAACAAGACCCCCAGGACTTGTCAATGACACACGTAAAAGACAGAAAACACCAGAAGCCAGTCTTCAGCCTGCTGGCCTAGCCGTGGCCACTGTAATGTATGGTTAAACCCCTGCCCCGATAAGCTCTCAAGGCTCTGAGCCAACTGCCTAGACCCTCTATTTGAGATCCCTGAGAGTTTTAACACAGGGCATGGCTGACCTCTCCACTGTGTCATTTCCAGTAATGCGGCCTCACTGATAGTGGAAGTTCGGAGAGCTCTTGTCAGAGAGGTCAGCTGGCTCCATGTGAGTCTTACCCAGAGGGAAACCTGACAATCTTCCAGCATGCTCACCAGATTGGGGCACTGACTTTTGTCACTTGATTCTCAACTCACAATCTCAAGATGCTGGTGCTAATGTACATTGCAGCTGACACTGGAGTTTATTTTTATAACTGCTCTTGCCTCAGAAAAAGCTCCATCCCAGTACTACTTCCAGGACAGGGATGGTCTGGGTGCTGCAGTTAAGACAATGATCATCTCATTCTCTTAGTGGTTAGGAATCCTGTGGGCTTGTGGAATAAGGTCCCTGAAACAGACAGTGACATCCGTGGTGACACTGACCGAATTGTGCTCCAGTGGCCTAGAGAGTACCTATTATTTATCTCGTTTCTTTTCTGCCCAATAACACAAACCAAACCACTAATGAATGAATATTATTACATGCTTTGGTAGGAATGCAAAGGCAAATTGGGCTCACTGTAGAGAATATCTTGCTCCTCACTTTGTATTAAAATGCCTAGACGCCCCTCAAGAGACCATGTCAAGGATGAAATTTATCCACTGCCTGCATTTGCTAATTTGAAAGAGTTCTGATTTCATCTACAGGGCTTGATATAGAAATTCTTTTAACCTGAACAGATACACAGAAATGTGGAATTTATTCAATGCCATTTTCTTGATTTATGTCAGGAAATATATATGGCTATGCTGTCATCTTTTTATATATAGACATAAATATATATAAATGTATAGAGTCAAGTCAGAAATTCTGAAACCACATTGCACTTAGCTCCTTACAGCATAATGCTTTCCATATTCTTCGCAGTTTATTTCCCTGATCCTTTAGAGAGAGATACTGTGTTTAAAGTGTAAACCATTTTTACAGAAAAAATATATTACAGTTCTATATGATAATTCTCAAAGTTCAGGGAAATAATCTGAAATAAATATTCTAAATTGAGGAATGAATAATAAAGACTCATCAATTGGGCCGGGAGCAGTGGCTCACGCATGTAATCTCAGCACTTTGGGAGACCCAGGCAGGTGGATCACGTGAGGTCAGCCTGGCCAACCTGGTGAAACCCTGTCTCTACCAAAAAAATACAAAAATTAGCTGGGCATGGTGGCACATGCCTGTAATCCCAGCTACTCTGAAGGCTGAGGCAGGAGAATTGCTTGAACCCGGGAGGCGGAGGTTCCAGTGAGCTGAGATCGCCCCATTGCACTCCAGCCTAGCCATCTCAAAAAAAAAAAAAAAAAAAAAGACTCATAAATTGTTTTGACACATGGTTAGACAAACAGGCTGATTTATAGTGCTTGGCCATATTCTAAGGAACCCAGTTCGGTGGGTTCTCAGGCAATGACTGGGACAGGGGCCATAGGAATAGCACAACTATTACTGCAGAATTGCATCCCTTAAATAAGAATTTCACCAGATTCTGGGGCCCCTGCACTCTCATCCTGCAGCTGTGCCTTGTTTGCTGGATCTTCCAGCCCTGGCTTGAACTGAGACACAGGGACGGCCTTCATGGGGAAGACGGGGCAGGAGCGTGTCCTCTTCACAGCAGTGCCCATCAGTGAGCGAGCCTTGCTTTGAAACCTGTGTCTAGTGCATGTCTGTTCCTGGAAAGTGGTGGTTTAGGTGCAGGTAAGCCACTCTGCTACCCCAGTCTGTTATTTATAATGGTTTGAGTGTGAAATCAGAAAGATGCTTTTGCTATTGTCGGCATTTCTCATATTTGGCTATAAAAATAGAAAAAAACCCTCTATTTTCTACTATTCTGTTTACCACCACTTGGTGAGTTTTAATGAAAAACTGCAAGAGAGCACATGTGTGGAAACTGGAGTTGAGCAACTCAAGGTATCAAATGCAAGAAGTTCCAAGGATGGTGAAGGTATAGCCAGGCCTCAAAGCAATGCATCTTATGATAATAATACGGTCCTTTCTATTTTAACACCAGTAGAAACTTTACAAAACCTCTCAGTGACCTTTGTTGGAATGTATTAAGGAGATCACTGGCAGTGAATTATGTTTCCCTGACATATTTATGAATATGTCGTCCTCAGGAATGAACATAGCACCAGATACCCATAAAGTTTGTGGTTCATAATAAGACAAAATTGGTGACCCCAGCCTCGGTGGCAGGCAGTTTCCTATGGTTGCTGTGACAAATTATCACAAACTGGGTGGCTTAAACAATGCAAATTCACTATTTTACAGTTCTAGAGAAAAGAAGTAGTAATTGGGTCTTATTGGGATGAAGTGAAGGCTCTGGCGGTGCTGTGTTTCTTCTAGAGGCTCTTAGGGAGTGCACTAGATTGAATCATGCCCCTTCCAAATTTATGTCAACCTGGAATCTCAGATGTAATTAGGGAAGTTAAGATGCAGCCACAGTGGATTAGAGTGAGCCATAATTCAATGACTGGTGTCCTTATAAGAAGATAAAACAGAGAAACAGAGATGCAGATGGACTCAGGGAGGAGGTCATGGGACAAGGAAGCCAGAGGTTAGAGAGATGCGTCTACGAGTCTAGGAGCATCAAGAATCACCAGCAACCACCAAAGCCCAGAAGAGGCAAGAAAGGACCATCCCCCTAGAGTCTGTCAAGATAGGAGGGCCCTGCTGTCACCTTGACTGTGGTCTTCTGGCCTCCAGAACTATAAGAAGATTATAGTTCTTGGCCACCTGGTGTGGCTTTTATTTTGAGTCAGGCACCCACATGGGTAGAGCAGCAGCCTTCACAAATAAGCGTCCTGAGGTATTCACAGGCATTAAGGATAAGACAATTCAACAGATGGGAGTACAAAAGAACATAAAGACAAAACAAACATACAGCGAATCAAGAGATTAATTTCAAAAATAAATAGAAAGACAAGGAGTGGTTGAGAGATAGGAGGTTTCCCCACTGCTGCTTTAATTTCTGTTGCTTTAAGCTGCCATGTTTGTGGTAAGTGGTTGTGACGGTCCCCAGGAAAGGAACACAGGGAGAATGTAGTCCTTGCCATTTCTAGCTCCTAGAGGCTTCTGCCTTCCATGGTTCCCGGTCGCCTCTGCCAGCTTCACAATCAGTGGTGATGGCTGATGGCTGAGTCCTTCTCATAGCACATGTCTCTGACCTGCGTCTGTCATCGTATCTACCTCTGACCAGAACCAGGAAAAGTCGGACTCATGTAAGTAGATTGAGCCCACCTGACTTATTCAAGATAATCTCCCCATCTTGAGGCTGTAACCTTAATCCCACCTACAAAATCCCTTTTGCGCACAAGGTGACATGCTTGCAGCTGCCAGGGATTAGAGCATGGACACCTTCACGGGGTGGAGGGGATTATTCTGTCTACCACAGATGGCAGGAAATAATACTCTGTATTAAAGTCAAAACAGTGAATAATATGATTTAAGAAAGGCTAAAATCAGTAAACAATTGATTACCTATTTTATCTAAGGATGAGTATTCGGTGGGAGGAGAACAATAAAAAGTAAAAAGATGGTTAAGGCAATCCTCCACCTTTAACAAGTCATATTCCAATGCAGGAAACAGATATGATAAGTGAATCTTATAATAGTAATGATGTCATTTATTACTGAACTGAAAAAAAAAAGCACAGGGGAAACTCTGAAACATCTCATAGCTCCTTTATGGAAGCCCATGAAGTAGGATGCCAGCAATGAATCAAGCTATCTGGAGCTCTGTGATGCTCCAAGCAGAGGTGTCTGGGCACAGGGCAGAGAAGAGCTCATGCTGGAGATAGTTTCCTCGAGAAGACGTCTTTTGAAATGGATCTTGAGTGATGTGTGTGGCTTAAACAGAAGAGAAAATGGGATTCCAGACAGCCAGGCCAGTGTGAGCAAAGGCACTAAGGAGCAAACATTCCAGGAACACAAGAAGACCCTGTGGGACTTTAAACAGCCTTTGGCTTTATAATGAACATGAAGCTTAATTTGCTTTGCCTACCAGTGGCCACGGAGGCCGAAGACAGCTGCTCTAAGTGGTTTTCTGTTTGTTTTTATTGACCATTGAGATGCTCAGACCATGGCAGACTGCAGTTACTTTCCAAAACCAAATCCAGCATTTTTTCCTCCTTAGATTGTTTTTCATTTGCTTTAAAAGTAAATTAGAGGTGCAGTTGGTCTCTCATGGCACCCACTTGGGCCTCTTCCAAGTGTACTTTCCTTCCTTTCATTACTGCTCTAAAGCTTTTTAATGAACTTTCACCCTGATCAAAAAAAAAAAAAGTAAATTAGAATTTAGAGAATGATAAAATGGCTATGTACAGCACTGATGGAGCTAAAAAAACATGCATTACTTGTACCTTTGAGCCTTTAGTTTGTGAGTTGACGGGAAAAGAATGAGCCTGTGAGATGAGTTACCTCTGACACTGGTTAGAAATGAGACCTTCGTTCCATATTTATTTAGGTAATTGTGAAAGGTTTTTGGGACATCTGCCACTAAGCAGATACATGTTCAAGTCTAAAAATAGGTGAGAAAGAGGGGGCCCGTAGGGCACGGCAGATGTGGAACCCAAATACCACCCACTAACCCCCTAACCCACCCAGGGGTGCCATCAACCTGAAAGCCTCCCCCAAACCTGACCCGGCCTTGGAAGCCTCCCAGCATAGCTGGCTTCACCATAATCCCCAGGAAAATGAAGTCTGTTGGTGTCTTGCATTTGGGAGGTCACTGGGAACCATTACTATCAGCTTTCTTTCAGATCAAGCAAAATGGACAATCCAAGTCCAGGCCAAATAGAAACTAGAAAAGTTGCCTCAAGCCCTAGGTCCTACGAATAACTTTCAATGTGGAGGTGGTTTTCTTTAGGTACCTTGCTAATATGGAAATATATTTCAAAGTCAGTCGACCCTGAATGGGTTTTCAAGGCTCCTAAATTATTATGTAAATTTTAGATGAACACAGTTAATGTAATGAATCCGATATCCCCTATGTTACTTCAGGCTTCAGTTCTATAACCCTCTAGGGGATATTGTCTGGGAGTCTCATTCTGAAACAAAAAGATAATTTTGTATGTCAGTGAAATTCACTACACCTGCTCCACGAGGAGAGCAAAAGCCGATTTCCAAGTGGGGCGTAGTGCCTCTTCCTGGAAAAGTATGACTGTTCTTGGCCACCTGGTGTGCCTTTTATTTTGAGTCAGGCACCCACATGGGTAGAGCAGCAGCCTTCACAAATAAGCGTCCTGAGGTATTCACAGGCATTAAGGATAAGACAGTTCAACAGATGGGAGTACAAAAGAACATAAAGACAAAACAAACATACAGCAAATCAAGAGATTAATTTCAAAAATAAATAGAAAGACAAGGAGTGATTGCGAGATAGGAGGTTTCCCCACTGTGAAAGATCATCATGTACTTCCCAAGCTCTGAATGCATGAAGAGTGAGGTGCGCGAGGCATACATGGGTGGCGGATGACATCATTTTCCACACTGGAGCTCTGCTGCTGTACTCTGAAAGATTCATTTCTGAATGGAGAGAGACACTTCAGGTCTCCTGTACCACTCTCAAAGGCCTCAAGGCCAGGAAGAACCGTTTCAACCAGACCAGTCCTCCCAGGGGTCTTCTAGGATGTCAGGAACGGGGAGGGTAGAGCTTCAGAGGGCTGCAGGTAGAACTGGACCTTCTGCCAGCTCTGAGCAGGTGATACACTTGGGATGCAGAAATGCCACCTGCTCTTGGCCGGCAGCACAGAACCCCACCCCCCCACCAGACCACAGAAGGAGGGAACTGGAATCCAGGTAAGTGGAATGAGTGGCTATTGTGTTTGCCTCTCTGTTGTATGTTCTCTTAATTCAGTGTGTCTCTTTCCCATTTCTTGATAATCATAGAACATTTGGAAGTTCTCAGCCCAGTGAGATTCCAACAGTCCTGGCCCGGGGGCACTCCTTGCTCTGTGCTGCCTGGCACCTTGTCCCTCACCATGTCATCCTCACCCCTGAGCAGTCGCCACCATTGCTGGCCTCCTCCCATGTCCTGGCCCTGTCAGCCACGGTCACAGGGAAGAGGGGATGCTGCAGTCTCTGAGACCAGTCTAGGGACAGATTCTAGGCTGGGTATAGTATCTTTCAACCCCCAGGAAATACCCCAGTTTTTCTGGTTTGCCGTGTTCATAAATCATGGAAAGATGGGGCCTTGTATGGCTCTTCCTGGCTTTGCCTTGGTCAGGTTTTCTTTCCCCAAGCTCTTCTTTTAGGACTGTTGTGAGCTTTTGTGAAAACACAACTCTAACCATGGCAGGGCAACTTGGAGAAACCTGTGTGCTTGCCCATCTCTCTGTGGGCCCTGTCCTGTCATTCTCATTCTCTTTGTGAGTTTCTTGTGTCTTCTAGAACAAATTACCACAGATTACATGGTCTAAAATGACAGAGATTTATTCTCCCACATATCTGGAGGCCAGTAGTCCAAAATCAAGGTGTCACCAGGGCTGTGCCCCTTCCATAAGCTCAATAGGAGAGTCTGTCCCTTGCCTTTTTCAGTTTCTAGTGGCCGTTGGCAACCCTTGGCTTATGGCCACGTCATTCCCGTCTCCGCCGCCTCTGTGGTCATGGTGCCTCTTCCTTCCTCTATGCTGAACCTTCCTGGATCTCTCTCATATGGGGATACTTGTGATTACATTTATGGTGCACTAGGATAATCCAGACTGGAAAAAGGGCATGCCCCTTACTTAGGATCCTTCCTGGTCCTTAGACATGTTTCACTCATCCATGTCTCCTAAGGCTTTTGGCTTGACTTTGCCACCTAGGCTCTTAGCTCTGCCCTTTGGTCACAGCTAAAAAATACCTTTACATCAACATCTGGACAAATGTTTGACTGTAAAACTGGGCATTGCAGCCTAACCAAGCTGACACATAAAACTAAGCATCCCATCACACTTCACTAACTTCGGATGAGTCTGAGTTTGCACCAAACTGTGCACACGGCTGCAGCTGCAATACAAGTTGTGCTGAGCGAGAATGCATGGAAAAGGAGGTACAGTGGAACCCACCCCAGCCACTTCAGCCAGTGCTCTTGTTTTTTTCATAGATTTCCTACACTGGGACTTAGTAAAACCTTGTGTTAAGATGGGTGGAAATATTTGGAGAGATAAAAGAGAAAAATGATAAATAAAAAATGTTTGCATACTACTTATGCCCTGGATCACTGATTTTCAAAGAGTAAGCCTGCAGTAAATCAGATTTCCCTGTGTGCTCAGCTATGCTGGTAGACTTTAAGTCACTTATTTAAATACATCTGCTTGTCTCTCTCCAGCGTGTGTCCATGCACACACATTAGACACCCCATCGGGAATCTAGTACTACAAGTCGTCACTCCTAGGAACCCGGAGCCTGGTGCGGTTCTCCAGTCCCAGCCTTCTCATTTCTAATTTCCTTGTTGTGACCCAGTTACGCGCTAACAAAGAGAGCTTCCTGGACCCTGAGAACTGCTGGGATGGTGAAATTCTTACAAATGTGGCCAGTCTGCTGCCATGTGTATGCTTGAAAAGTTCTTTAATAGGCCTCCCTTAAGTACAGAGATACTCAGTAGTTACCAGGAACGAATATAAAACATGAAGCTAACAGCAATTACGCCCAAAGGAAGGCATGTGTTTGAATTACAGAGGAGGTGCTATTCTTCCTTGGTGCTATGGGTTGAGTTGTGTCCCCCCAAAAGATATGTTGAAGCTCCAAGCCCCAGCACCTGATGTGACCTTGCTTGGAAATAATGTCAGTGCATTTTTCACTAGTTAATATGGGGTCATACTGGATGGAGGGGAGCCCTTAATCCAATGTGACTGTTGCCCTTATACAAAGAAGACATGAAGAAAAGAGGTAAGAAGGCAAGTGAAGATAAAGTCAGACAGTGGAGTGACTCAGCTGCAAGCCAGGAAACCCCGGAGAGCAATGACCACTGCCAGAAATGAAGAAGAGGCAAGAAAGGACCCTCCCCTCCATCCTTCAGGGGGAACAAGGCCCTCTGATGCCTTGATTGGACTTCAGGCTCCAGGCCAGTGAGATAATACATTTCTACCTTTTTAAACCACACAATTTGTGGTTTAAACTCTCTCTGCCTCACCCTCCTGTGTAGCTGGGATTACAGGCACCTGCCACCACGCCTGGCTAATTTTTGTATGTTTTGGTAGAGACGGGGTTTCACCGTGTTGGCCAGGCTGGTCTTGAACTCCTGACCTCATGTGATCCACCCACCTTGGCTCTCCCGAGTGCTGTGACTACAGGCGTGAGCCACCGTGCCCGGCTGCCTGCTGTCATTTTAAAAGAAAACATGCCTACGCCAGGCATAGGACATTAATACATTTGGTGTCAGAACGGGGTCTTTCCCTCTTGGTGGGCAAGGAGGGACTTCAGTGAAATTTCATCTTCATTGGGAACAATGACAATTAGCTCTCTGAAAACTTAAAATACCACCATGCCCTTTTTCTTGAACTGATTTCAAATGTTCAAAAAGCACTCGAGTCCTCCCACTTATAATTATATTGACTTCTCCTAAGACACTTATTTGAGTTTCTTATCACCCCAAGTTTGTTTCCATTTTATTACTGTATATTACTCGTGTTGCCTACATTCAGCTTGGCTGTTTCTTTATAATTGTTTTTCATTATCCAGATCCATACATTAAACCTTCTAGAACTCATTTGTGGCAGACCGTAAAACATCCCCAGACATTAGTAAAACTTCTGATTCCTCTCAGCTAATCCCATAGTATATTAAATATTTAGACTAATGGCATGAGGAAAGATTAGGGGAAGTGTTCTTGTTTGGGCAGCAGTAAAGTCATTCCCTCTCTGTACACCATTGCTCCCTGGTTTCTAATAAAAAATGGGTCAAAGTCTCCTACTGGATTTTTATTCTATCAGAAAAGACATTCTTTTTGCTGAGAGGGGACAAAGTTACTTTGTTGCTTATTTAATCCTGGATGAACAGGAAGGTTGATCAGGGGTAGGGGAGGTCTCTTTTGTAGATGACTGGGGCACTCTCTGCCAACTCACTTTTTCTTTTAAAATTACAACAGGCGGTTGGGCACGGTGGCTCACGCCTGTAGTCACAGCACTTGGGGGAGCCAAGGCGGGTGGATCACCGAGGTCAGGATTTCAAGACCAGCCTGGCCAACATGGTGAAACCCCGTCTCTACCAAAACATACAAAAATTAGCCAGGCATGGTGGCAGGTGCCTGTAATCCCAGCTACATGGGAGGGTGAGGCAGGGATAGTTGCTTGAACCGGGAAGGCAGAGGTTGCAGTGAGCCACAATCGCACCACTGCCCTCCAGCCTGGGTGACAGAGCAAGACTCCATCTTAAAAGAAAAAAAAATGACAGCTGGCAATCTTGCTCAAAAAAGGTAGATGCTGTGAAGTGACTCCACTGTCATTAGGTGATTTAATCGCTGTGCCTAGAACTCAAGACCAAAACCTAGTGGCCCTGTGTTGATAGGTAGCACATGCATTTTCATCACAGACATTTTTTTTTTCCTGGGATGGTCAGAAACCACCCTGATGGAATAATGAGTGTCCTGCTGAGAAGGAGGAGGTCGAAGCTGTCCTGATGTCCCCTTGGCTCCTTGAGGGCCTTGTTGATGGCCAGCAACTCTTTCTTTCACTTCCTGTACTCATTTCCCACCAAACTTCTATCAAGTGTGGAGCACGTGCTCTTGAACCACACCATGAGGGGCAGTGGCATGGTCCAAATCTGTTGCATATTATCTGGATACAAAGAACAAGCTTCTTTTTACCCTGGTTAGAATTATTAATTCATACAATTAGATGTCTTACTGAGATTATTTCCTGAAAGTTAATCTCATCTAGACCCATTCATTCCCACATTTAGATTCAGGTAATTATTTTCATACATATTTAAAAATATATTAAAATGAGACCTAAATCCAGTAGCCTTGGACAAATCATTTATGTTACCTGGGCTTCCATTTTTCATCTGTGGTAGAAAGAGGGAAGGTGAATTAGATAATCTTTAAGGCTTTCTTCCCTCTTTTCCACCACTGGACACAGCTGTCTTTAATACCGTGAAGCTCCTGCCCTGGAAACATGAATAAAAATAATACTTGGAAATGGTTACATCACATAGATTTTGCTTGTTATTAAGGTTTCCAAGAAAGTTTTGTAGATATAATTTTAATATATAGAAACATAATAGCTACTCAAAATTTCATTAGTCATATCCAGGGATAGTTGGTGTATGTGCTTCAAAAAGAAACATATTCGCAGAATTTAGAGATGACGTTGGTAAAGATCATTCTCCAAGAGTTATGACAAAAATCATTATAAGATAATGAGCTTAGCCACCTGTGAAATTAGTCTGGAATATGAAGAATTGATCAATGGCTTTCTGATGAGTTCCGTACACTTCTCAAAGTTATGTGAAAGAGGTTTTGGTGTCTTCTTCAGTTTGGAAAGTATCTTCAGGAAGACCCAAAGGGGCGGTCAGCAGTTTGAAGGCAGCTTTAATATCCTCATTGAGGAGTCACTTGTCTGAGGCTTCAGTGTAATTTTATTCCATAGTTTATGTGGAACTTGGACACAGGACAGCAATGAATGAGGACGCAATTATGTAGCCAGCCGCTGCACTGGGAGAAAGCCCAGGGTTTCTAAGACCCATGCCCTGGGCCTAGGAGAGCTGAGCTGCACTGGGGAGCTTGTGGTCTTCAGACTCTCTCTCTCTCTGAGCACTTGCTGGGGAGGCCGCCTTGCTGCCTTCTGAACCCCAGGTCCCCCCTTAATGGTTCTGGATACACTTCAACAGCATCCAATGAGAACAAGGCTAGCAGGTACCATTGTGAACCTGTTCCATGGGCCAAGAACTGTCCAAGACATTTTGCATGTATCAGATCACTGGATCCCTCGCACAAACTCCAGGATGTAGCCTCCAGGATGTAGCCTCCAGGATCAGTCACTTTACACAAAGGAGAGAACCCTGTGTTCAGAGGAGTTAAGTATCTTGGTCCAAGACTACGAGATGGTAAGTGGAGAAATCAGGATTAGACCCCAGGTGGGAACCCTAGGAACCTGCAGAGCCCTCTGCCAAGAGGCTACTCAGAGTCAGTATCTGTAGGAGCCTCTTATAAATTCAGAGTCTCAGGAGTCGCCAGGGTGATATGGACCAATCAGAGCCTGCATTGTCACATCTGTGTGCACATTATACTGTGAGAAGCACGGCTTAGGCTCCGGGATGTGCCACAAAATTCACAAACCAGTGATTTTGCAGTTAAATTATATGGATTGTATTAGGGTAGTACAGTCTATATAAACACCTCGGAATTTAATCTTTAAAATAAATAGAGTGGCTAAAATAGTTCCTTTGTTTTTCTTCAAAACGGCTGGGGCTTTATTGAGCTGAGAAAAGAACACCTTACTGCCGGTTCCACCTGCCCCCATCACAGGCCATGTGGCCTGGCCTTGCTGTCACTGGACAGTGGGCAGCTGAAACTTCTATTTGTCCTCCTCCAGCTTTCTGCATTTTTTGACCCTAACTGCTATGGTCTTTGCCTTTAATTCTTGGAGAGCATCGTAGAAGCCTTCAGATGTGCTATGGAATCTCAGTGTTCTAGAAATTGAAGGAGCGGGTGAAACATGACATGCTCGGGGGCTGAGGATCACCTCCCATCCCTACATCCTAGTGTCACATGGGGAGGCCAGTGTCCATCTTAGAACTTCTTGTCCCCATTCAGTCTTCCTCCCTTTCTTTCAGCCTTCCTCTCTCTCCCTTTACCTCTCCCCACCTCCCTTTCTCTCTTCACCTGGCTCATCTCCCCTCAGGGTACTTTCAGGCTGAAAGTGCCTCAGTCGATCACCAAATACTGCCAGAGCCTCATCTGTGTTGTGACCTGAACTGGGTGTGTAACATTCAGGGCTAAAAACACAGGGCTTGCCCGTCAGCAATTCAGTGTTGGTGCCCTGAAGATGTCTTTAATGGAGGGTTGGGGATAAAAGGGAAGGAAAGATGGCAAAAGGAGGGTTCGCAACACTGGAGGCTCTGAGCAGGGCTACAGGTCACAAGCTGCCCATAGCTGACAGATGCCCTTTGCTCGCACCATGGCCGCCTCCTTCCAGCTTCCAAAACAGCCTCCTTCCACAGGCCTCGTGAGGTCCTGCGAAGATGCTTCATGGGTTTCAGCCTCTCCACACCAGTCCAGTTTCTGCTGTGGTAGAGACATGGCCCCCTGTTTTTCCATGGGAATCCCTTTTTTGGTGAATTTCAAAGTCAGTGGAAAGATTAACATTAACACCAAGAACTTGGAGTCGTGAAGAGAAACTGAGGAACGGGCCTCTAGATGGAATTTTCTTTTTTTTTTTTTTTTTTTTTTTTGACGTTCTTTTTTTTTTTTTTTTTTTTTTTTATTTTTTTTTTCTTTTATTATTATTATTATTATACTTTAGGTTTTATGGTACATGTGCACAATGTGCAGGTAAGTTACATATGTATACATGTGCCATGCTGGTGCGCTGCACCCACCAACTCGTCATCTAGCATTAGGTATATCTCCCAGTGCTATCCCTCCCCCCTCCCCCCACCCCACAACAGTCCCCAGAGTGTGATGTTCCCCTTCCTGTGTCCATGTGTTCTCATTGTTTAATTCCCACCTATGAGTGAGAATATGCGGTGTTTGGTTTTTTGTTCTTGCGATAGTTTACTGAGAATGATGATTTCCAATTTCATCCATGTCCCTACAAAGGACGTGAACTCATCATTTTTTATGGCTGCATAGTATTCCATGGTGTATATGTGCCACATTTTCTTAATCCAGTCTATCATTGTTGGACATTTGGGTTGGTTCCAAGTCTTTGCTATTGTGAATAATGCGGCAATAAACATACGTGTGCATGTGTCTTTATAGCAGCATGATTTATAGTCCTTTGGGTATATACCCAGTAATGGGATGGCTGGGTCGAATGGAATTTCTAGTTCTAGATCCCTGAGGAATCGCCACACTGACTTCCACAAGGGTTGAACTAGTTTACAGTCCCACCAACAGTGTAAAAGTGTTCCTATTTCTCCACATCCTCTCCAGCACCTGTTGTTTCCTGACTTTTTAATGATTGCCATTCTAACTGGTGTGAGATGGTATCTCATTGTGGTTTTGATTTGCATTTCTCTGATGGCCAGTGATGGTGAGCATTTTTTCATGTGTTTTTTGGCTGCATAAATGTCTTCTTTTGAGAAGTGTCTGTTCATGTCCTTCGCCCACTTTTTGATGGGGTTGTTTGTTTTTTTCTTGTAAATTTGTTGGAGTTCATTGTAGATTCTGGATATTAGCCCTTTGTCAGATGAGTAGGTTGCGAAAATTTTCTCCCATTTTGTAGGTTGCCTGTTCACTCTGATGGTAGTTTCTTTTGCTGTGCAGAAGCTCTTTAGTTTAATTAGATCCCATTTGTCAATTTTGGCTTTTGTTGCCATTGCTTTTGGTGTTTTAGACATGAAGTCCTTGCCCATGCCTATGTCCTGAATGGTAATGCCTAGGTTTTCTTCTAGGGTTTTTATGGTTTTAGGTCTAACATTTAAGTCTTTAATCCATCTTGAATTGATTTTTGTATAAGGTGTAAGGAAGGGATCCAGTTTCAGCTTTCTACATATGGCTAGCCAGTTTTCCCAGCACCATTTATTAAATAGGGAATCCTTTCCCCATTTCTTGTTTTTGTCAGGTTTGTCAAAGATCAGATACTTGTAGATATGTGGCATTATTTCTGACGGCTCTGTTCTGTTCCATTGATCTATATCTCTGTTTTGGTACCAGTACCATGCTGTTTTGGTTACTGTAGCCTTGTAGTATAGTTTGAAGTCAGGTAGTGTGATGCCTCCAGCTTTGTTCTTTTGGCTTAGGATTGACTTGGCGATGCGGGCTCTTTTTTGGTTCCATATGAACTTTAAAGTAGTTTTTTCCAATTCTGTGAAGAAAGTCATTGGTAGCTTGATGGGGATGGCATTGAATCTGTAAATTACCTTGGGAAGGATGGCCATTTTCATGATATTGATTCTTCCTACCCATGAGCATGGAATGTTCTTCCATTTGTTTGTATCCTCTTTTATTTCCCTGAGCAGTGGTTTGTAGTTCTCCTTGAAGAGGTCTTTCACATCCCTTGTAAGTTGGATTCCTAGGTATTTGATTCTCTTTGAAGCAATTGTGAATGGGAGTTCACTCATGATTTGGCTCTCTGTTTGTCTGTTATTGATGTATAAGAATGCTTGTGATTTTTGCACATTGATTTTGTATCCTGAGACTTTGCTGAAGTTGCTTATCAGCTTAAGGAGATTTTGGGCTGAGACAATGGGGTTTTCTAGATATACTATCATGTCATCTGCAAACAGGGACAATTTGACTTCCTCTTTTCCTAATTGAATACCCTTGATTTCCTTCTCCTGCCTAATTGCCCTGGCCAGAACTTCCAACACTATGTTGAATAGAAGTGGTGAGAGAGGGCATCCCTGTCTTGTGCCAGTTTTCAAAGGGAATGCTTCCAGTTTTTGCCCATTCAGTATGATATTGGCTGTGGGTTTGTCATAAATAGCTCTTATTATTTTGAGATACGTCCCATCAATTCCTAATTTATTGAGAGTTTTTAGCATGAAGGGTTGTTGAATTTTGTCAAAGGCCTTTTCTGCATCTATGGAGATAATGATGTGGTTTTTGTCTTTGGTTCTGTTTATATGCTGGATTACATTTATTGATTTGCGTATATTGAACCAGCCTTGCATCCCAGGGATGAAGCCCACTTGATCATGGTGGATAAGCTTTTTGATGTGCTGCTGGATTCTGTTTGCCAGTATTTTATTGAGGATTTTTGCATCAATGTTCATCAAGGATATTGGTCTAAAATTCTCTTTTTTTGTTGTGTCTCTGCCAGGCTTTGGTATCAGGATGATGCTGGCCTCATAAAATGAGTTAGGGAGGATTCCCTCTTTTTCTATTGATTGGAATAGTTTCAGAAGGAATGGTACCAGCTCCTCCTTGTACCTCTGGTAGAATTCGGCTGTGAATCCATCTGGTCCTGGACTTTTTTTGGTTGGTAAGCTATTGATTATTGCCACAATTTCAGATCCTGTTATTGGTCTATTCAGAGATTCAACTTCTTCCTGGTTTAGTCTTGGGAGGGTGTATGTGTTGAGGAATTTATCCATTTCTTCTAGATTTTCTAGTTTATTTGCATAGAGGTGTTTGTAATATTCTCTGATGGTAGTTTGTATTTCTGTGGGATCGGTGGTGATATCCCCTTTATCATTTTTTATTGCATCTATTTGATTCTTCTCTCTTTTTTTCTTTATTAATCTTGCTAGCGGTCTATCAATTTTGTTGATCCTTTCAAAAAACCAGCTCCTGGATTCATTTATTTTTTGAAGGGTTTTTTGTGTCTCTATTTCCTTCAGTTCTGCTCTGATTTTAGTTATTTCTTGCCTTCTGCTAGCTTTTGAATGTGTTTGCTCTTGCTTTTCTAGTTCTTTTAATTGTGATGTTAGGGTGTCAATTTTGGATCTTTCCTGCTTTCTCTTGTGGGCATTTAGTGCTATAAATTTCCCTCTACACACTGCTTTGAATGCATCCCAGAGATTCTGGTATGTTGTGTCTTGGTTCTCGTTGGTTTCAAAGAACATCTTTATTTCTGCCTTCATTTCGTTATGTACCCAGTAGTCATTCAGGAGCAGGTTGTTCAGTTTCCACGTAGTTGAGCGGTTTTGAGTGAGATTCTTAATCCTGAGTTCTAGCTTGATTGCACTGTGATCTGAGAGACAGTTTGTTACAATTTCTGTTCTTTTACATTTATTGAGGAGAGCTTTACTTCCAAGTATATGGTCAATTTTGGAATAGGTGTGGTGTGGTGCTGAAAAAAATGTATATTCTGTTGATTTGGGGTGGAGAGTTCTGTAGAGGTCTATTAGGTCCGCTTGGTGCAGAGCTGAGTTCAATTCCTGGGTATCCTTGTTGACTTTCTGTCTCGTTGATCTGTCTAATGTTGATAGTGGGGTGTTAAAGTCTCCCATTATTAATGTGTGGGAGTCTAAGTCTCTTTGTAGGTCACTCAGGACTTGCTTTATGAATCTGGGTGCTCCTGTATTGGGTGCATATATATTTAGGATAGTTAGCTCTTCTTGTTGAATTAATCCCTTTACCATTATGTAATGGCCTTCTTTGTCTCTTTTGATCTTTGTTGGTTTAAAGTCTGTTTTATCAGAGACTAGGATTGCAACCCCTGCCTTTTTTTGTTTTCCATTTGCTTGGTAGATCTTCCTCCATCCTTTTATTTTGAGCCTATGTGTGTCTCTGCACGTGAGATGGGTTTCCTGAATACAGCACACTGATGGGTCTTGAGTCTTTATCCAGTTTGCCAGTCTGTGTCTTTTAATTGGAGCATTTAGTCCATTTACATTTAAAGTTAATATTGTTATGTGTGAATTTGATCCTGTCATTATGATGTTAGCTGGATATTTTGCTCGTTAGTTGATGCAGTCTCTTCCTAGTCTCGATGTTCTTTACATTTCGGTATGATTTTGCAGTGGCTGGTACCGGTTGTGCCTTTCCATGTTTAGCGCTTCCTTCAGGAGCTCTTTTAGGGCAGGCCTGGTGGTGACAAAATCTCTCAGCATTTGCTTGTCTGTAAAGTATTTTATTTCTCCTTCACTTATGAAGCTTAGTTTGGCAGGATATGAAATTCTGGGTTGAAAATTCTTTTCTTTAAGAATGTTGAATATTGGCCCCCACTCTCTTCTGGCTTGTAGGGTTTCTGCCGAGAGATCCGCTGTTAGTCTGATGGGCTTCCCTTTGATGGTAACCCGACCTTTCTCTCTGGCTGCCCTTAATATTTTTTCCTTCATTTCAACTTTGGTGAATCTGACAATTATGTGTCTTGGAGTTGCTCTTCTCGAGGAGTATCTTTGTGGCGTTCTCTGTATTTCCTGAATCTGAATGTTGGCCTGCCTTGCTAGATTGGGGAAGTTCTCCTGGATAATATCCTGCAGAGTGTTTTCCAACTTGTTTCCATTCTCCCCGTCACTTTCAGGTACACCAATCAGACGTAGATTTGGTCTTTTCACATAGTCCCACATTTCTTGGAGGCTTTGCTCGTTTCTTTTTATTCTTTTTTCTCTAAACTTCCCTTCTCGCTTCATTTCATTCATTTCATCTTCCAGGGCTGATACCCTTTCTTCCATTTGATCGCATCGGCTCCTGAGGCTTCTGCATTCTTCACGTAGTTCTCGAGCCTTGGTTTTCAGCTCCATCAGCTCCTTTAAGCACTTCTCTGTATTGGTTATTCTAGTTATACATTCTTCTAAATTTTTTTCAAAGTTTTCAACTTCTTTGCCTTTGGTTTGAATATCCTCCCGTAGCTCGGAGTAATTTGATCGTCTGAAGCCTTCTTCTCTCAGCTCGTCAAAGTCATTCTCCGTCCAGCTTTGTTCCGTTGCTGGTGAGGAACTGCGTTCCTTTGGAGGAGGAGAGGTACTCTGCTTTTTAGAGTTTCCAGTTTTTCTGCTCTGTTTTTTCCCCATCTTTGTGGTTTTATCTACTTTTGGTCTTTGATGATGGTGATGTACAGATGGGTTTTTGGTGTGGATGTCCTTTCTGTTAGTTTTCCTTCTAACAGACAGAACCCTCAGCTGCAGGTCTGTTGGAGTACCTGGCCGGCCGTGTGAGGTGTCAGTCTGCCCCTGCTGGGGGGTGCCTCCCAGTTAGGCTGCTCGGGGGTCAGGGGTCAGGGACCCACTTGAGGAGGCAGTCAGCCCGTTCTCAGATCTCCAGCTGCGTGCTGGGAGAACCACTGCTCTCCTCACAGCTGTCAGACAGGGACATTTAAGTCTGCAGAGGTTACTGCTGTCTTTTTGTTTGTCTGTGTCCTGCCCCCAGAGGTGGAGCCTACAGAGGCAGGCAGGCCTCTTTGAGCTGTGGTGGGCTCCACCCAGTTCAAGCTTCCAGGCTGCTTTGTTTACCTAAGCGAGCCTGGGCAATGGCGGGCGCCCCTCCCCCAGCCTCGCTGCTGACTTGCTGTTTGATCTCAGACTGCTGTGCTAGCAATCAGCGAGACTCCGTGGGCGTAGGACCCTCTGAGCCAGGTGCAGGCTATACTCTCCTGGGGCACCGTTTCCTAAGCCCGTCGGAAAAGCACAGTATTCGGGTGGGAGTGGCCCGATTTTCCAGGTGCCGTCTGTCACCCCTGGAAGGGGAACTCCCTGACCCCTTGTGCTTCCCGAGTGAGGCAATGCCTCGCCCCTGCTTCGGCTGGCGCACGGTGCGCTCACCCACTGACCTGCGCCCACTGTCTGGCACTCCCTAGTGAGATGAACACGGTACCTCAGATGGAAATGCAGAAATCACCCGTCTTCTGCGTCGCTCGCGCTGGGAGCTGTAGACCGGAGCTGTTCCTATTCGGCCATCTTGGCCTAGATGGAATTTTCTAACCACCTAAAAGTGAGATGGGAAAGTGACCATGATTCCCTGTTTTATATTCTTCTGGATGTAACACCAGGGAGGCTTTAGGAGTAATCTAAAAGTCTGCAGTAGGAATAACATACACAGATGCCCAGTAGGCACCAGCACCTCCACAGGAGGAATCAGAAAACCTCCTTTATATATTGTAGACCCAGATCCAGCACACTCTCAGGACCTGGCAGCAAACTCAACAGAATTCACTGATGTGAACACAGGGAGAAGCAGGCATGAATACGTGGTGCCTGCAATCCCTACACATGGTAAACACTTAAGTGGTCCACCCCATTAGGCTTCTTTGTTACTGAAAGTGACAGGTTCATAAATAAAATATAATTGGCTATCAGAGAGGTCTCAGTGGCTCTTGGAGACAATACTACATACACTGAGCCCCTTTACACACTCATCTGCTACAGCCTTGCTTGCAGGTTGTAAGTGACAATATTATTTTGCAACAGAAGCAATAGGACAGTATCTTCTGTGGTCCAAAAAAAAAAAAAAAGAGTGAATATCTGGGCCTTGAAATCACCCATGAATTAGTAGATCTGCAATGCGTTTACCAAAATCATTTTTGTCCATAATTAATACAACTTCTATACTAGGCTGCATGAAAATACATGGCAAATCTGTCTTCAGACTTCCCTGGCTACCCCACACTGTAAACAGCAATTACTCTGATATAGATATCACTATCTATAAATGACACTCGTTCTTTTTCTTTAGGTCCAGGGAAGCATCATAAATCAAAATTATGGAAGTTAAATTTAAACGTGGAATATTTTCTTTTCCATTGAAGATGGTATTGATTGAATTAAACAATGAATCCACTCAATGCTGTTATCACTCCTGATTTCTCTGACTACATGTTGCTTTCCAAATATATTGAGCCCTCAAATTTAGGTAATATTTGTGTTTCACAAAGCATAAAGGGATTTCAAATTACCTGATTTACTTACTCGGAAAAGATCTTGGCATCTTGAAAATTTAAGACAAAAATACACTGAGGCCCAAGTCATTTGCTTTAACATAAGGGCTGGCAAATTACTATTTCTAATCTCTACTTTAAACTATGGAGAAGTATGGAATATCACATAGATAAACTAATTTCAGGAGGGGGTAATCTAACAACATGTGTAATTGGTTTGGGGAAAAAAGGTAAATAGCCAGTGTCTGATTGGTAGCTTGGTTGATTTAAATCATTATAGATTTAGGAAGAGGGTACCATCTGCTGAGCGTTCTAAACATATGAAACATCCCAACACAAAAAAAGTACATTTGAGGTGATGGACATCCTAATTACTCTGGTTCGATCATTACACTTCTTATGCGTGTACCAAAAATCCCACCAATCCCATAAATATGTACAATTATTATATATCAATGAAAATAAATAAATAAATAGATAACGTCTGAAACAGGCACCACTGCCTCAGTGAGGTATGAACGCTAGCCCTTACCAGAAATTGTCCCACAGGGATCTTGGGGCTATGAGATCTACTGATCTAGTCACTTCTCTTCCCAGCCAGAAGGGTGTGACCTGTTGACCGAAATTAAGGCTGTTGAGGCAGAAATAATTAGATATAAGTTTACTGGAAGTCAAATTTGCGGATTGACTCAGGAAGACACACCAACAAAGTTGGGTGAATTCCAAAGTTTGCTACAAGTTGGAGACTTTTATAAGAAAGTTTGGGAAGAGGGAGAGGGACTTCTCATGTCACAGTTGTCCTTTTCATTAAAGGGTACAATACAGAGGTTACACTCATTGGCTACAGATGACAACATACAGGCTAAAATGTTTTATGTGCAAGACAATTGGCAAAACTTCACAATTCAGAAACAAATCAGGGTTTGTTTTCAATGTCAGTAGGTTACATACTAATGAGTACATCAATGGATTGAGGAGCTCAGGATAAGATTGAGAAACTCACTTAGGATTCTTGGCTTAGGAACGGGATGTCATTATGAATCATAAGACCTTCCCTAGGTGGTTAATTTGGAAGCCTGCCGAATGTGACCTGTAGGTTATCAGACCCAAGTAAAATGAAGGTGTCTGTGGCTATTTTTCTCAACGTCAGTTTTGGTGGAGGTTAACTGGGACCTTGGGAAGACATCATTCCTGCCTCCATTGGCAGCTTCTCACTTGGCAACACTATGATTCTTTCTGAATTGATAAAACTCAGTGTTTGTGGGAAATTGTGATGATTAATACTGAGTGTCAATTTCATTACATTGAAGGATACAAAATATTGGTTCTGGGTGTGTCTGTGAAAGTGTTGCCAAAGTATATTAACATTTAAGTCAGTGGGCTTGGAAAGGCAGACCCACCCTTAATCTAGGTGGGCATAATGTAGTCAGCTGCCAGTGTGGCTAGAACATAAGCAGGCAGAAAAATGTCAAAAGACAGACTGGCCTAGCCTCCAGCCTACATCTTTCTCTGTACTGGATGCTTCCTGCCCTCAAACATCAGACTCCAAGTTCTTCGGTTTTGGGACTCGGACTGGCTCTCCTTGCTCCTCTACCTGCAGATGACCTATTGTGGGACCTTGTGATAGTGTGAGTTAATACTTAATAAACTCCCTATATATATAGAGAGATATATATATATAGACACGTATATAGAGAGAGATATATATAGACATATATACAGAGATATATATAGACATATATAGACAGAACTAAAGGACTACATATGTGTATATATGTATATATGTGTATATATGCATGTACATATATATACATATTTCCCTTAGTTGTCTCTTTAGAGAACCCTAATACAGACCTTGTGATCGTTTGAGTTAATACTGAATAAACTCCCCATATATGTATATTCCCTTAGTTCTGTCTCTTTAGAAAACCCTAATATAGAAGTCAAGTAGCATCTGCCTGTGAGCTGATGAGTCTGAGTTTATCCTGGCCCAGCTGATCCATCCTTTAACAAGCACAAGCTGAACCTGCCAGCCTGGCACTCAGGGTCCGCAGGGCTTTGCTCTGCCTGCATTCTGGTTTGCCCACTTTGGAAGCAGAGCTGGGACTTCTTCCTGTTGCCATTGTGAAGAAGTAGGCTCAGCCCAGCTCCCATGTAGGAGGTAGGATAAAAAACACCATCCCTGGAAGGAATACAGAGTCATCTTCCAGTTCTAGTCCCCAGATTAAATGAAACCAGAAAGATTTCCTACAGTTGCCCGCTCCTCCTCTGCGAGCTCTCCATCCCTGACTTTAGCATCAGTAATGTCAGAGATATGTCATGACCTCTGTGGATATGATAATCTGGTGAAGACATGGGTGTTTTTCCACCATGAAAATATGTGTTTAAGGGGGCGAGGGTTGGGGATATGGTCATAGTAACTGTGTGTGTGTGTGTGCGTGCTTCCAGTACTTCATATGTCTGTTCGTATTTATTATTATTACTGAATGGGCAAAGCCTTCCAATGATTGTGCCTGTTTACAGGTAAATGTTTTTATTGTTGCTTTTCTGAAATTCTTTCTGAGTCTTCCTTCCTTAGGTGGAGGCTGCACTGAGATTTGCTGAGACAAATGCACATCAAGGAACCCACTAAACTCCACTTGCACCTCTGCAGAAGCCAACCTCGCTACCTTCTTTGTTTGTTAAGCACAAATTTGAGTTCTACATGCTGTTGGGAGTTTCTCTCTCTCCCTCCCTCTCTCTCTCTCTCCTTGGCACTCTTCCTATTCCATTTCCAGACTAAGTCAGGTGTATGACCAAGCTGGGACTGATTCGGACTTGAACAGTGCCACGCCTACTCCCTGTTGGTGGCACACATGGGGGATTTTATGGTCTGACCATTTGACATTTTCTGACGAGCCGTGTGTGTGTGTGTGTGTGTGTGTGTGTGTGTGTGTGTGTGTATGTGCACCTGAGTATGTGCATTTGACTTTTTGGCTCATTTGTCTGGAGGACTCCAGTATCTTGTGACATTTGAGATTTGTGTGACTGGGTCATAGGAATTTTTTTGTAAGAATGATGAAAGTTCCAGCCACCTTCCTTATGTCAGTTCCCACATCACTGGTTTGCTATCTCTTCTTCTAACAATTAATAAAATCCTCTACATTGTTTATCTTGTTAAAAGAAAAACTTCAGCCAGATTAAATTTAAAGGAGTTTAACTGAGCAATGAACAATTTGTGAATTGGGCAGCCCCCAAAATCACAGCAGATTCAGAGAGACTCCAGCACAGCCACGTGGTGGAAGAAGATTTATAGACAAAAAAAAAGTAAAGTGATGACAGAAATCAGAAGTTAGGTACAGAAACAGCTGGAATGGTCACAGGTTAGTGTTTGCCTTATTTGACAACAGTTTGTTTTTTTTTTAAATTAAAACAAATTACCATATTTATTGAAATATCAATCATAATTATTATAGATAGGTTAGAAGGCAGGAGAAGGGGATTAGAGTACATTAATTTTTGAGTAAGTGGGAAAAAATGTAAATTAGAGATTAGTCAGTTAATAAACCACATATTCTTGGAATTTTTCTTAGAAAAGCTCCAACATCAAAAATTTGTTTTGCAAATACGGTTGTTCCCTTTGGTTTGGTTCCTCATAACCTAAAACTTAAAGTATAATAATAATAAAATAAAAAAAGAGATAAGGAAAGTGTGGAGAAGGGAAGTACGGTTATGACCACAGTTTTGAACACTCAGCAGTGACGACTGGTTGAAGTATGGCTGCTAGGATTGGCCAAGACTCAGCTATTGTTACAGGTGGATACTCCTAAGTTAGGTTTCAGTCTTGTCTGCTTATTAAGTTAGGTTATACTTCCTCAACAAGGACTCAAATATAGAAGTACAGAGTCCTTCTCAGGCCATATTTAGTTCACTTTAACAGTCTTTCTTAGCGTGCCACTGTAATTTCAAATCTTCCCCCCAAAAAACTCTATTCCACTAGGAAGGTGAGTAGCTGTATGAACCCTAATTCGTGGTCTGTGTTTCCTTTTGACCTATGGCTAGAATGATTCAGTGGAGACTTCTAATTCTCTTTTTGATTATATAAGCAGAAAAAAAGAATAAAAATAACCCGTTTCTCCTTCTGCTATATCTGAATGTTTATATCCTCCCAAAATTCATCTGTTGAAATCCTCATTCACAACGTGGTAATCTTAGGAGATGGGGCGTTTGGAAGGTGATTAGGTCATGAGAGTGGAGCTCTCATGTATGGTATCGGAGCTCTTATAAGAGGGATGCCAGAGAGTTAGCTTGTTCCCTTCACCATGTGAGAATACAGCAAGAAGGCACCATCTGTGATTCAGGAAACAGGTCCTCACCAGACACCAAATCTGCCTTCCCAGCTTCCAAAACTATGAGCAATACATTTCTGTTATTTATAAGCTACCTACATTATGGCATTTTGTTACAGCTCCCTCCATTATGACAATGATGTGCTTACAGCTGTAACCCCCTCTGCATCTTTGTCCAGCTAGCCCATCTCTCTCTCACTCTCACTCTCCCTGACTCCTCACACCTACCTCCGCTCCCCGCCACGCACCATTTTAAGTAAATTGGTCATAAGAATTATTTTAGTTAGCTACTGAAGAGCCTGAAGTGGGAGGATCACTTGAGCCCAGAAGTTTGAATCCAGCCTGGGCAACATAGTGAGACCCCCATCAAAAAAAATCTCTCATTTTGTGCACACTGTAAGGAGATTTACTTCAAACATATATATTTACCCCTAAAGGAAAGAGAACGTACAAATAGAAGGACAGTGGCTCAGAGAGCAAAGAGTAGGCACCTAGGAGGGTTTTCCTTAGTCTATTTAACAACCTTCAGACTGGGAACACACGTGTGACGGAAGGAGAGATGGCTTCTGGTATGTCTGGAGCTTTGCAATTTCCTGAGACGTTCAAAGGGTTCTGAATGAGTGACCATCTGTCTCCTCCCTAAAAAGAAGACAGGGAAGCCCTATGCAAACACACAAATGAGCAAGTCAGTCTATGAGGAAGAGCCACAAGTACTGACAACACAATATGAATAAACTCTAAATTTGCACCTTTAACTTAAACTACAGTCTAGCTAGACAAGTATTTAAAAACATGGCACATAATGAATGATACACGTATCTATAAATACCTCCTAAGTTTTCTGGCTGGCCCAACATTTGATTGAATTCTTTGACTATATTTGTGTGAAATACATTTCCCAGAAAACACATTGATATATTTTCCTAGCTTCAGAAAATAAGGTAAGTTATAAGCTTCCTTAAATTCAACAGCACTCCTACATTGATTGTTTTAGATAAAATTTTAAGCATTTATATAAATTTAAGTAATTTCAAGCATTTGCAGAGTGCAAAAGCAAAATGTTGAACTTCTAATGCCTTAAAATTGCCAGCTTTAAAAATATTTAGATTATTTGTTGAAATCAGAAAATAAAGACAATGTTTAGCCATGAGTTAAGTTAATGATCTTGCTGAATAAGTTGCAAAATAATTTTAAAAAGAGAAATTGATAACATGGAAAAATAACTATGAGAAAACTTTAGTACAAGCAAGCAAAATTTGAAGAACTTTTAAATGTATAAAAGTAGAAAGTATTCAGGGACTGTTTTTAATCAAGATGAGTCCTTGAATAGACTGGTTTAAAAATTTCAGCTTCGACGTTGTTTAATAGCTTTCCTTCTATTTTATCAGTGTATAAAACATAATGTCACCAAAGTATTCTAGTTTATGCAAGCCTAGTTTTTTCTTATTGAAATCCCAATAATTTATACTTTTAAATTTCTTTGACTTTTTTTTTTTTTTTTTTTTTTTGTGATGGAGTCTCGCTCTGTTACTCCAGGCTGGAGTACAATGGCGCCATCTCGGCTCACTGCAATCTCCACCTCCCAGGTTCAAGCAATTCTCCTGCCTCAGCCTCCTGAGTAGCTGGGACTACAGGCATGTGCCACCATACCTGGCCAATTTTTGTATTTTTAGTAGAGATGGGGTTTCCCCATATTGGCCAGGCTGGTCTTGAACTCCTGACCGCAGGTGATCTGCCCATCTTGGCCTCCCAAAGTACTGGGATTACAGGCATGAGTCACTGTGCTCAGCCTCTTAGACTATATTTTTGTAGGTCAATCGTGCTGTCTTTCTGTCCACAAGATATTTCAAATTATATGTGAACGTTTCGTTAAAATAAATTGAATTGTAACAACGATTATCTTTTAAAGAGAATTTGTTCCTGTAAACTATGGAGAAAGCTACAGATAATAAAATGAGACCATAGGGGATATTTATAGAGAACCTTGAGTGCTTTTGTGTTTGTCTAGCAGGGGGAAATCAACATAATTTTGTCTTAAAATATAAAAGTCTGCTTGTGCCAGAATGAGAATGAAAGTAAGAAAAAAAATTTGAGAGTGAAAATAAGTGTGGAAAATCAGAAAAGATGGGAGTTCTGGTTTATGTTACCCCCAAAATGAACAACTTGAAAGGAGCAGTAAAACGTGTTAAAATTTTGACCAAGTTTGCTGAATGTTAATGAGTATAACTTAGAAATGAGAAAAAAATTTGTAAAAACTTGTCTGCCAATTATTACATGAACGGTATAAAATAGAAAAGCTCAAATGTGGCTTTTCTAAATTGACCTTTTGGCATATGAATATACATTCTGCTCTTCACAGGAAATAGTAAAAAGTTATTCTGTACCTATATAGCAGAGTTTCTTACAATCACTACATTATTCTGTTAGCTGTTTTGCTTTTTGTTTTTCTCATGAACTATCTTTGAACAAAAGTTATTTGAAAAACACTAAAATTTCTGGATAATTGTGTAATTGTTGCCTGCTGTTACTCTGCATTTGTGCTTTCACTTCGGACTCAGACTATAGTAATTTCTTGTGTTTAAATATTTATGTTTTCAGCTTATTTATTGTCTTCTGTTTCAAATTTATATTCCAATTTGGAATAATAAAGCTTTTATGATTTCTTTTTTAATTAAACTATCTTATGAGCTTGCCTAACGGTAGCTGCGTCCCATGACAGGTGCACTGCTTTAATTCATAAGAAGAGAAATGCTATAAATAATTGGGTTGGCTCGCAATTTTCCAAAGTTTAAGTTAGCTAACTCAATTGTTGGAGCTGTACTGTCTATTGAACCAACAATACGAGAACAGGCAAATCAAAAAGTGAAATCTACTCTCTAGGGCAACTAGGAATAAATAAAAACATCATTGTATCAGTCAGGGTTCTCCAGAGAGACAGAACCAATAGGATATATATATATACACACACACACATATACATATATATATATACACACACATACTGTGTCTCTCAGTAGATAGATAGATAGAAAATAGGTAATAAATAGATAGGTGATAGATGATAGATAGATAGATGATAGATGATAGGCAGATGATTGATAAATAGATGACAGATTATAGATCATTAGATAGATATAGATAGATAGATAGATAGATAGATAGATAGATAGATAGATAGATAGATGATAGATAGATAGATGAGAGGGGCTTACTAAGGGAATTGGCTCATGCAATTACGGAGGATGAGAAGTCTTCCAACAGGCCATCTGAAAGCTGGAGACCTAGGGATGCCAGTGATGTGACTCAGTGCAAGTCTCAGAAAGCCTCAGAACCAGGGAAGCCAATGGTATAATTCTCAGTTCAAGGCCAAAGGCCTGAGAATATGGTGGGGACATGGGGGTGCTGGCCCAAGTCCTGGAGTCCAAAGGCTGGAGAGCCTGGAGTTCTGACGTCCAAAGACAGGGGAAGAAGAGTGTTCCATCTCCAGGAGAGAGAGAGGGGAATTTGCCTTTTCTCTGCTTCTTTGTTGGATCCATGCCTCCAGCTGATTGAATGGTGTCTGCCAGCATGGAGGATGGAGCTTCCCCATTTAGTTCCCAGACTCACAGGCCCATCTCCTCTGGAAACTCTCTCACAGACATACCAGAAGTAAGGCTTTACCACTTCTTTAGGTTCTCCTTAATCCAACCAAGTTGATACCTAAATTAACATGAAGATATTTCAGCCATTGTGAGTTTTGCAGTTGGGATACCCACATGCACTTGTCTCTTGTTGGCCACCAGACTGCACATTGATGGGATAAATTAAAATATTCTGGAGTTGAGTCAATGCCCTTACAAACCTCAATAGATTCATCATCTTAGGTTTGCCTTAGATTGAATCCTTACTAGTTGATTACATATGCACTTCAAAAGAGGACCCCAATCTCCCCCATTTTGATATTGTTTGTTATAATCAGTTTAGCAGAGTTGTCCAACCTCAGTGAGCCTTGTCAACTGGTGCTTATTGTTGCCCTTACATTTCCCTAAAGGCCTGAGCTATCTGTGAACCAGCAGCCATGCAGTGTTCTGAAGAAACAGCAAGAGAACAGCCATAAATGTCCAAACAAGGTTCTCCTGACCATTACTACCACAGTGAGTTGACTCAAGGATGCAGAGTTCACCAAGAAAGCTGATATGATGAAAGTTATCTGGTCAACCCAACATTATTTAAAAATTACAGACAAGTGGACAAAAAGAACGGGTTTAATTTTGATTAAAGTTCCGTTTTTAATGAGCACATGAGAAACCCTGTTCTTTCTTCTTAATCTATCTCTAACACTCAATTTAAAAAGACAATCGTTGTACAAACTAAAATGAAACATTCTTTAAACAGTGTCTTGTTCCCACTAATCCCTCAGAATTGAGAAAAAATCTTATGAAAGTACTTAATAAAGGTTATAAGCTCACAAATCATATGCAAACTTGAGTATAATGATTCCAGTAGAAAATAAGTGCATATATAGATCTGTCTAAAAACGTTTTTAAAAAATGGGGACAATGATTAAGGACTAAATTCCTTTACTTTTTATGGTTGTTTTATGATGTTATTTCCATAAAGTCAGTAAGAATTTTTCTTCTAACTATAAGAATGTAATTTTAATCATGCCAGAAATCACATTTAATTAGCTGTAACAAGCCTACAATTATAAAAGTGGGACTCTTCTTCAGATGTAAAAATTCTATCAGCAAAGACTGCCCAGAAACAGTGGCCGGTGCCTCATGGCCTGTGGGATCCCAGTCTTATGATTGCAAAAAAAAATCACTTCCTGGCAGTGTGGGAACATTGACAATTTTGTAACCTCAGAAAAAGTAGATACCCTTAAACTTAAAGGTTTATGCAAGGAAAATACAGTAGCAGCAAATTAGATGCTTCTTCATGTCTGTCCTAATAGATTAACTAATTGATGCGATAAAGTAATTCTGACAGAGAAGCTACAATTTAGAGTTTATAAAGCTTCAAGAAAGACATTAATTCTTAGTCTTATTGGTGTACAGCGCTAGTTTTTAAAATTATAGAATAAGAGAGTATTTATATAATAATAAACATCTCTCGTGACACTTAAGTCAGTAACAACAGTAACTAAAACAAACCGTAAAACTAACCATATGTGATAAAAATAACAAAACATATGCTCAAATCCATACCTTCAAGGCTGTGGTAGACTGCAATACAATCCCAAATTCTTCACTCCTCTATGCATCCTCATCTTCCGTGGCCTCATCATGAAGAGAGTGCATTTCCCTGCCCTTCTCTTTGGACTTGGCCAATGCACTGTTTTGGTTGATTGCATCCTTTCACTATCTCAAATCTTTGCCATTGCCTAGAGAAGAACTTTCCAAGAGTAGCTGCTGTCCCTACAGTCTTGGCTTTGAGGTCAGATGTATGGGGTAGACCTAGACCACAGATATGCTGTGTGAGGTAGAGCCATTGCTGATGAGCCCAGTTTAGGTCAGCAGAATCTTAGAAGACCCACAGATACGTGAGCAAAGACAGAGCACTGTTTCTAACATATTGGAGTTGGGGATGGTTGTTATACAGCAATAGCTGGCTGATACAGAGGTGCATAACTGACCACAGGTGAAACCATGGAACATGAGCAGCACCTTGTCCTGCCATCATTGTCCACCAGCACCCACAACACATTCTGCATTCAGAGACGATAACACTTTGTATCTTGAGATAAAGTAAAAATAACAACGTCACTCTGTAGAGCACTTGTCTCATAAATAATACTTTGACCCCTTCCTAAAAGTTACTGTTTCCTTAATTAAAACAATTTTGTTCATGACTATGGTAATATTGATCTCTGAAGATGTGTTCATGAGGCTATGGTAATCATGTTAAAAATTGCTGTTTATTCAACATAATTAGATGATAATGATATCTATAATCTTAGCAGTTTTGAATCTTTCTTTCTAATGTCTGTATTTTTAAATTAATTTTATAATGAGGGATTCCTATGTTCTGGACTTCTTTGTTCCTCTTTGCAAGCAAAGTTATTTTCTCTCTGAACATACTTTGTGTTTGATTTTCCCTTTATCATTAATGTCATCCCCCATCTGCCCCCCTTAGCTCACTCCAGGTAGCAGCACTTCTTTTCATCTCTACCCCATCTTCTCCCTTCTAGGAACCCCCAGAGTGCTTTATACTTCTTTTACAACATGCATCATTATTGTCTTCTAGTTGTTTGTGTTTTGAAGCTTATTCTTTAACTCTGGTATTAAAGCCCCTAGCTCACAACAGGTGCCCAGTGATGTTTTTCAGTTTCTGGCACAACCAAACCTCAGGCCTACCTGTTCTTAGCAACTCTTGCTAAGATCAGAAGAAGAGCAATCCCATAGAAAGACCCATGTCTCATGCTCAATGGTGAGAGAATATAATGCTTGGCCAAAACCTCAAATTCTGGGCTCTGGTCCATCTGGGGTTAGAATTGGTCAGAGCAGTGTTTGTCCCATGAGACGTCAATGGACAAATGAAATTATTTGAGATCCGTTCTTTGTGTGTGTGTGTGTGTGGTGTGTGTGTGTGTGTGTGAAAGGACTTACTAATGATGATCTTACATGTTTGTTACAAAAGATAATGGAACCATGTATATAAAGTGCCAGCACCTACCAGTTTGTTTAATCAAGATTTGCTAATATTATTAGCCAGTGATGGATTCCTGACCATGCCATTCTCTCTGGCTGTAGCACAGGGTATAAAATATTAATAGTTACTGCTCTAAGTCCTAATGCCCTTCTTTAATAATAATCAGGAAGCAGTTACATCACCCTTAATAAGGAATCCTACGATTGTTTTTTAAAGAAATACAGCTACTTTGCATTTTTTTAAATGATGAAAACATAGTTTCAACATAGGAAGGTGAAAAGTTTGTATATTTAGTTTTGTTTTTAACATAACCTGTAATCTGAAACATTCAGCGGCAGCACATAATACGGTAGTGATTTAACAGGTCAGGTATGCTCTCGTGTAATTTGTCTGAATAAGTATTTCTGAGCTGTTTGAACCTGATTCCATTTTTCCTGGGTCTCCTATGGGTTCAAGTGGGAAGAGGCCAGGAGAGGCGCCAATCCTTGTCCTGCCTCAGTTTCCTCGGGTGGCCACACCTCTATCTTGAAGGTCAGACAGGCTTACTCTGTCATAGTGCTGCAGATGGAAATTCACCTATTTCTGTCTGTACGGTGTGCGGTTTTATGAAGCATTCCCTGCAGAGGTGGAGGCAAGAACTACCATGCCTTCCTTGTTAAAGAGTAGAACAGCAACACACAAGCTTATTCAAGTCTCTCATCAAAGGAGATTACAAATCATGCATGTAAAGTAATTGTGTATAAATTATTTAAGACGTTTATAGCAAATTGGATATACTAATCTCTCAGTCAATGCATTTCTAGATCTCTTTATTATCAATGTAGATTCATTATCAAAATGAATAAAAATCATATGGTGTTGTAATGAAATTGATGTGAGAAGCAAAAACCACTTAATTAAACTCTCTTAATGGCTTATAATACAGCTCAGGACAGTTATAGACTAAAACTAGCTAGGACAATGTGCAGTAGAGTAAAAGTGTGGGGTTCGTATTGTGACCTGCAGTTGAGGGGCTGCGAGAAGGTCACAGTGAAACAAGAGGGTTGAGAGAGATTATCACCGAGGAACCCCTGCAGTGACAATATACGTAGCTCCAAATGGACTCAATTACTTCTAAGGAAGGATAGGTTAGTATATTGCAGCAGATGTAAAAATTTAAAAACCAATAGCCTCAAAATCTCTGTTAATAGACTTCGGACAACCACCCTGAAGCAGAACCTTTTCAATAATGGATGCTTGAAACTGCCTTTAAATTTTAATCTAAGCATTTAAATTCTCATGCCAGCCTCCAGTGACTTCTTTTTCAGCTAAAGAGAAGTTATTTTTGGGTGGAATATAAGCAGAACATGGTAATTAAAAAAATTCATGAGATAGTCTACCCACTGTTCAGAGTTGATTAGTACACGAGAATTATTTTCATTTTGGGGCATTTATCCCTTTGAGTGAAACTTTCTAGCTCATACTACTTGTAACATGATCATAAAGTAGCTTTTCAGTGAAGTTTTAGGTTGGTGTAGTCAAGGGAGCACTGTCATTTTGGAAAGCTTTACCTGATATATGGGCATGATCATATATTTGAGTACCCACAACAATCGATAGTGAAGGCTAAGAAATGGTGGCAAGATAGAGGCCTTGAGAATATTATCTGTGTCCTCCAAAGCCACGGGGACCTTCAGTTGCATTCATTCATTCATCCGTTCAACAGAAATACATGAGGTCCTACTCTGTGTCAGCCTAGTGGTCATGAGAGACTGAACATGAACATAATGGCTTATAATACAGCCCAGGACAGTTATAGACTAAAACCAGTTCTACCTTCAGTATTCTTTGCTCTATGTAGGCTGACAGCCACTGGAACAGGAAATTAGTATATAGCTACACTGATGTTATACTCATTAGAATACTCTGACGAGATTAGAAATTGTTATATTAAATGTATAAGAGAGAAAAGCAAGAGGGGAAACATTCATTGAAACAAAACAGGACCCCACATGTTATGCTTTCAGGATTTTGCTGCGTTTCTTACTTGTCAACAAACCTAGATCCTGTTTAGTCTTCTAAAATTCTTAAATTAATATAAGACTTATGAAAGAACTTGGCTAATTCAAGCTGATGGCTTGAAGACCATCACAAATTACCCAGCTGTGTGCTCTGGGCTGTCAGCTAACACAGCGGGATGGGACTTTTGTGAATCTATTTTTGTTAATGATGAAAAGAGGAGAGCCATGATTGACACCCAGCCCACTCAAGCTGCCCATTTCCTGTGCGTTGTTTGTTACAAAGGTTTTCAGTTTGCTCTACATATACTGTGATTGTCTTGCTTGTGTAGTTTTGTTTTTGTTTTTATTTTCCTTTTTTGTGCGTGTTTTTGAGACTTAGTCTTGTTCTGTTGTCCAGGCTGGATTGCAGATCGTGACTCAGCACAACTTTGAACTCCTGGGCTCAAGTGACCCTCCTGCCTCAGCCTCCCAAGTAGCTGGGACTACAGGTGAACACCACCACACCCGGCTATTTTTTTTTTTATTTTTTGGTGGAGACAGGATCTCACTATGTTGTCCAAGCTGGTCTGGAACTCCTGGCCTCAAGCAATCTTCCCTCCTTGACCTCCCAAAGCGGTAGGATTGCAGGCATGAGCCACTGCATCCAGCCTTCCAGAGGTTTTAAAATCTGAAAATGGGATGAAAACAAGAAAATGAACACATCTTTGCAAGACCTTATCCTAACTCTCCTAGGCTCCTTTCAGGCTGTAGACTGTAATTCGGTGCTGAGTTGCAATCCACCCTTCATAAGCCCCACAGGGAACCACAGCTGTAGCAGCATGTGGATGCAGCAAGCCCTCGGGAAAACTGTGCAGAGCAAGCACCTGCATTGAAGGGCTGAGCCACCCCCAGGACCGACAGTGTCCAAAGATGCCTGGCAGATCCTGCCATAGGCCACTCCAAGGGCCTGGCTGGGAGTCTCAGGGCATAGTGCAGAAAGGGCCGACTTCCCCAGGGCACCACAGCTTGCTTGTCCCAGAGCTGCCTTGAGGTCCCACAGCCCCACACCCATGTATACAGACAGGCCTGGCCCCAGTCGCTGCCATGACCAGCTACGTGTGACTCGGATGCACCACCTTCTGAGATTCCTCTCCTTCCAGCATTCCTTGGCCTCCTTTGGCAACTCACACCTGGAAGAACATCCTGGTGCATCATCTCTAGAGCTGCAATGGGGCCCAGCTTTTGGAAACATGGGGCCAAGGAAGGAGCAGAAGAACATTTTCTACATCTTCTGTGCTCCTACTCCCTGCACACAGGAGACACTGGCCAACTGCAACCTTATTACCACTTCTTTCAGATCTGAATTCCAGGGTGTCATTTTTTTATTAGCTTAATTTAAGTGTTAATTATTTTGAATGAAGAAAAAGAAACTTTTATTAAGAAATTAATATTTCAATTAAAAGCTTAAAACTAACCTTATAACAATTGATCAGATGAAATTAAATGCATCTCTTAAATATATCTCATTTATCTCAATTCACATATGTTGCATGAAGAAATCAGCATTTTCTCAGCCCTTTAGGCACCACTATAAATAGACCTGGCTAAATGGACATTTATGTAGAAAGTGGAAGGAAATGCTCAATGGAGACATTTACCTTTACCACATCTGTTATTGGAAATGCCCAGACCATAATATTTGGAAAGTCTGTTTAATTTTATAAAGAAATATTGGGTTTTGTTTTGATTTGGGGGATCAACCTCTTTTATAAAGTTTATTTTGTGAGAATTTAATATAAGCATCGTGCTAAGTTACCCTTTGACGACTTGAGGTGGCACAAAGTGTTGGCTTGTCAAGGGACTGCCATGCATCTGCAGTGTCGCAGTATATCAAGCTTTACAAATAATTGTGAGGGTACAAGCAATCACAAGGCACAGCCCAGCAGTGGGGGGTCTCAGCTTTGAAGCCCTGAGTCCTTCCCTGTTACCTCAGGACTCCCTGTGGCCCAAATTAACATATGAAATAGTGCAATAAAATATGGAGCTACATTTCTTGCACAAAACGAGAGGCATTTGGTCATGAAACATACCCATTTTGTACTTAGTTACATAACTTCCATGACATTTTCCAGGGAGCCATGAGCCATGAATCCCTAGTTTCTAAGTCTGCTTTTCATAAGGAATCTTAGACAAGCACGTACCTCCTGCTCAAAGCATTTCATTGATATGGTCTCCCTAAGAACTCAAGTATCATTCATGTGTTTGTCCAGAGATCCGCCAATAACTTGTTTACAAGAGGATTTGACCACTTCCCCTTTTCTCTCTATCAATCCATCAATCTATGTATTCAATAGACCTGAAGGGAGAACTAGCCTTCGGTCTCATTGAGATGCTGGGATTCCCCACGAGAGAAAACCCAGTCTCTGTGGAAAGGTCTTTCTCCAGCCTTCCTACAAGGAGAGAAGAGGGATTACTGCCAGCAGGGCTGACAAAGAAAAGAGAAATGGGAGATTAGATTCTTCATGCCAACAGGATTACTTCTTGACTCTAACCTTGCTTCAAAGTAGACCTCCTCTGAGAATAAGCCAAGAGACTTCTCTTTGGTGCAGGCTGCTGGTGAAAACCAGGAAGCAAGATGAATGCATCTTAAAGAAGGCATGCTTACATCTGCTTTTTATTGCTGGATTTTTCTACTTGGCCTCACAGGGTCCATGTGGAGAAAGAAACATGTTCTAATAGCACATTCTCAATGTGCTTACAAAGATGTTCCTTTGTCAACTCTTCCACAGAAAGAAAACCTTTGCATTGATTCACTTTGCTATTATTTTTCATTATCATGAAAGTACATATGTTCATTGTAAAACACTCAAAAATTATAAAGATTTATAAATTATAAAGATCCTTTATAAAATTATAAAGAAAGGAAAAATCCCCTTCCTCCCATGTGATGTATTCATCTAATGAAGCAGATAGCTCCCTTCAAATCCAAGCTCGCGGAAACACCTTCTCTAGTGTTCAGGAGAAGCCAGGTCAAAGCCATAGTGTCAAGTAGTCAGAAGGCAGCTCTTGCCTGTTCAATGCACTGTTTCCATGAGCACCCAGAGACCTCTGTCCCAAACAGTTTCATTGCTGTCTTTACTGATTTATAAAAGGATACTCACCCAAGAACACTATGTGCGCCTGCATAGCCATCTGGGTCACTAGTGAATGCTAGCATATTTGCCAGGAAGCCTGGTACCCTCAGGCTCAGTGTTATGCCGCGTAATGACTGGTTTTCTGTGGTTTGTGATGCTGTGTAATGACTGGTTTTCCATGGTTTATGACTCCCAGTGGTCTTACCTGTTTGTACACTCCACTCATTCATTTGCCATCTAATTTATTCGCTTATGAATTCATTTGTTTTTTGTTTCAACAAATATGATTAAGTATCCATTCTTGGGTGGCAGGAAGTGTACACAAGAATAAATAAAGCAGTGTGTCTGCAAGGAAGGAGTTGAGGATTAAAAGCAAAAGACAAAGGAGACATGTGGTCCACTAATTGTGACGTGATGGGAATCACACTGTCACGGGTAAGGTGAAGTACTGGGGGAACATGCAGTAGGGGGGCTGAAGCTTAGTGAGGGATAGCTACAACAACAGAGTAGGTGACGCAGGATGACCAGTTTGTTAGATGAATGGGAGCAGAAGGGGTCTCTCAGCAGAATTGTACCTTCAAGGCACAGAGACACACCAGAACAGACAAGGCTTGTGGGAAAAGGATGATTGCCATGCAACTGCACCTAGGGAACAAGGGAGGACAGGGAGGAATAAGACCAGAAAAGGGAGCCACTGGGAGGCCGAGGCGTATGGATCCCTTGAGGTCAGGAGTTTGAGACTAGTCTGGCCAACATGGTGAAATCTCATCTCTACTAAAAATACAAAAATTAGCCAGGTGTGATGGCGGCCCCCTGTTATCCCAGCTACTTGGCTGAGGCAGGAGAATCACTTGAACCCAGGAGGCAGAGGTTGCAGTGAGCTGAGATGGTGCCGCTGCACTCCAGCCTGGCCAACAGAGTGAGACTCATTTCAAAAAGGAAAAAAAGAAAAAGAAAAAGAAAAGAGAGCAACAATGTCAGATGCAGGAAAATACCTGACAGTGGAGGAAATATTTAAACTTAGTTATGTAAACAAAGGTGACGGTGGCCTCGCTCCTGTTCCGGAGGACTGTTCTGATACATACCTTTGTTTTGGAGCCAGTGTTAATAGCACTGCCTTTCATTCTGCCAAAAGCCTCCCTTAGGATGAAGAGTTATTTAATTACTCAAATATAGATGCTCTTCAAGTACTTTAAATAAAAATATGACCTTGTGAGGTCTGCAATTTGGAATAATATAAGAGAGGAGTTGCAGTTGAATCAGACCTTGCTATGGTGTGAATGTTTATGTCTCCCCAAATGCCTATGTTGAAACCCACATGGGGTTGAAAGGCCGGGGAGTGGAATGAGCCATGTGGAGGTTTGTAGTCTGAATCACATGTTTGTGTTAACTGATCAAGAAGCCAGAGAGGGACAGAGTCACCAGCAGATCTGCAAATGCCTCCATGTCCAGCAGCCGAGGGCTCGGGCCACACACCGTGCTCGTGCAGCCAATCAACGTCAAATGTTCAGCACCCCTGGGCCAAAAGTAATCATGGGGAGAATTTTGAATCATTGAGCTCTCTCCTGGCTGACTTTTCTCCATCTTTTCTCGATGAAGCATCTGGTGGCAGATCCACGCAGATCCTGGACTTTGCACCACCCACGGCTGACATGACCACTGACTGTCCTTGCAGCCAGGCTCTGAAGGACTTGGTCAGGAGCCCCTGCCCTGCTTGGCTTGAGGAATATGAGACAATGAAAAATCGATGAATTCCTTTTCTTTCTTTCTCCAATCATGACATCTTTATTTCCTTGGGCCTCTTTGGAAAATAAGGCATTTGATGTTTTTCTTATTTTTTTATTTCTTAGATAATCTCAAGCTTGTAGTTAGTGCTATAGTGCTATATACCACAAATATTTGTCTGATTCAAGGTTATCTTACACAGTGATAAGTGTTTAGCAGGTAACCACAATGTCAGGTTTGTGATGAGTATAGATTGAGGGTGCTGACGTTGGCTGAAAGCTGTGTGTGTGTATATTGGTCAGCATGTGTGTGTGCCTTGTGTATGTATTTGTATATCTTCGTTTGTCTTTGTGTATGTCTGTTTAAGTGTGTGTGTATAAATGTCTGTGTGTGTGTTTGAGTGTCTCTCTGTGTGTGTGTAAGTGTGTGTGTCTGAAACTATTTCATTAGTCATTTTTTTTCTGGTATAATGCATTGCCAAAAACAAAGCCTTTTTAAACCATATTTTTCCCACGAGTGAACTGTTTTTAATCCTCATCTGTCAGCAAACCTTTACTTCTTCCACAGATACCTGAGGCGATATTGCAAGAAGTCCTCTAATCTGAAATGTGGTATTCATTTGAAAGCAGAAACTAGTGAGAGGGAATGGGAGACAATCCCCCAGGGCGGTAGTGTTTAAAATACCTTCTCAGAATACGCCCTGACCACAGGCTCTTGGGTGCCCCTTCAGGGTTGAGGCCCCAAGCCTCGGGAGAGGATGCTGCTGTATGGTATAAAGGGTCCCAGGCAGGGCAGCCCAGGGCCAGCTGAGGCATGGGCAAGGGGCCTGCTTTGGACCGAGTCAGAGACCAGCAGGGCTGAGAGTGGAAGGTAAAGGTGCCAGGTGGCCTGCAGGGGTCTGGATTTTCACACCTTCTCCTCTGCAGCCCAGTAATACCCTGGCCCCATCCCCATGGGAGCCAGTGTCCCCTGCTGCCATCAGTGAGGCCTGCCTTCTGCATCTGAGCTTTGCTCTAGACTTTTCCATCTGGAACCTCACTATCCCAACTGGCCCCCTTCTCATGACTGCTCCTTGAAACCTTTATTTCCTCAACTAAATGCTTCTTGCTCACTCTCTCCCAGCCAGAATTCCCCCACCACCCATCCTCCTCATGCTACTTGCATAGTGCTGGCATGCAGTACTCATGAGCATCGGTGGTGGTCACTGTGCACTGTGTTCCCCGATGCCTCATGTGTGCAGATCAGCCATAGTCACTGTGCACCACGTCAGTCTCCCCAGCAAGGCCGGGAGCCCAGAAAACAAAGGCCATGTTTTCTTACCCTTTGCCTTCTCCCACCCCAATCACTCCCAACACATCTATAGTCGATAACCATGAGGCCCTGGGAACATCCCTGTGACCATGACCTCCTTCGTCCCCAGCTAGTGTCATTGCTTTCTGCAAACAGGGCCTGCCTTCCTGGGTGCATTGGCCAAACCTTCCTCACATCCTTCTAACAGTGATTCCTGCCATATGCATTCAGCAGGCACTCTCCATGCTCCATCTACGTCTATGTCTATGCTGCCAGACGGGCCACCACCAATGCCCCAACCCCTGCTCTCCTGCAAATGCCCACCTAAAGCAGGTGGGCTCTCACTCCTGCAAGGTCAGGCTTTGCAGCAGCCTTTCTGCTTTTTCCTTCTAACACTTCATGGACTTAGCAGATCTCGATGTAGACCCTGGATAGCTATTTATTTTTTATTTTTGTTTTTGTCTCAGAATTTCAAAGTTGCAGGAAATTTGTAATCACCTGGTCTTATTTCCTCTTTTTGTAGATGAAGTTAACTTCAGAGAATATAAGTATTTGCCTTTAGCCCCACAGTTAGATCCGGGAAGGTGTCTTACGTTATCTTTCCATCTGCTAATTCGCCCTGCAGGTGGTCTGTCTCTTGTTATACAAGGATGATGGAGCTCTGCATCAAGGTGGCTGAAGAGGCTCTGGATGGCTAGGGATAGAAGGTGGCTCCATGGCACTCAGCCACAGTCTCCAAACCCAAGAGGCAATGCATTTCCCAGCGACAGCTACAGTCAGCAACCCTGAGTCAATAAAGGGACCAGCCTAATTGTTCTATGAAAAATTTGCCTACAAAAATCTACTTAGGATAATGCATTTGAGGTTTAGACTTGTTATAGCCTCTATGAGTACTTTACTCCTGTGGCTGACCAGTGTTCCATTTTATTTTTAGATATACTGCCTTGTGTTTATTTATTCATCCACTGACATTGACATCCGGGTGATTTCCACTTTTTGATTACTGTAAATAACACTGCTATAAACATTGGTGTACGAGTTTTTATTTGGATACCTGTTTTCAATTCTCTTGGGTATATAGCTAGAAGTAGAATTGCTATGCAAAGTCAAGGCAGTTAGACACAAAAAACTACATGTCGTATGATTTTATTTATGTGAAATCTCCAGAACAGGCAAATCCACAGATACAGAAAACAAATTTGTGGTCTCCAGGGACTAGAGATGGGGGAAATGGGAGTGACTGGATAATGAATACAGAGTTTCCATTTTGGGTAATAAAAAAACATTGTGGAACTAATGGTGGTGCTGTACAACATTGCGAATGTACACAGTTCTCTGACTTGAAAACTTCAAAATAATTAAAAGGTAAGTTTTATGCTTTATATCTACCACAATAAAAAATCTACTTAAAAAATAGAGTTCTTTAAAAGTGTGTAGAATAAGTTAGGGGAATTGGAAAAAAAAAATCTTAATAGGTATTGCTGAGTATATATAAATAAATAGATGAAACAATTGTAACTAGAAAAGCAATTACTTGTACTCAATATGGTATATGGTTAACCCATAGAAACCTTATCCTTGTAATTCAGTTTAAACCTGCTTTCATTCTTGACAACTTATGTAACAGAAAGTATTTTCAGTTTGGTTGTGGTCCAATTATAGTAGTACTTATTGTGGACATAATTGGTATTTACAGAACGTTCTACCTAAGAACTGCAGAATATACATTCTTCTCATCAGCACTTGGAACATTCTCCAAGACTGACTCTATGATAGGTCGCAAAACAAGTCTCAATAAAATAAAACAAAATTGAAATCATATCAAGTATATTTTCAGATTACAGTGGAATAAACTATAAAACAACTACAAATAAAACCCTCAAAACTACACAAATACATGAAAATAAAACAATCTGCTCCTGAATGATTTTTGAGTTAATGATAAAATCAAGATGTAAATTAAAAAATTCTTTGAAATGAATAATAATAGTGACAGAAGTTATCAAAGCTTCTGGGATACAGTAAACGCAGTGCTAAGAGAAATCTTACAGCACTAAATACCTATATCCAAAGGCCTGAAAGATCACAAACTGACAAGCTAAGGTCACATCTCAAGGAACTGGAGAAACAAGAACTAAGCCCAAAGCTGTTAGAAGAAAATAACAAAGATAAGAGCAGAACTAAATGAAATTGAAACAAAAAATGCAAAAGATCAATGAAACAAAAACTAATTCTTTGAAAAGATAAACAACATTGATAGATCATTAGTTAGATTAACCAAGAAAAGAGAGAGAAAATTCAAATGAACTCAATTAGAAATAAAACTGGAGACATTACAACTGACACCACAGAAAGACAAAAGGTCATTTGAGACTACTATGAACACGTCTACGCACACAAACTAAAAATTCTGGAGGAAATAGATAAATTCCTGGAAACATAAAACCTTCCTAGATTAAATCAGGAAGAAATGGAAACCCTGAACAGACCAATAACAAGCAGTGAGATTGAATCATTAATTCAAAAATTGCCAATAACAACAAAAAAGCCCAGGGCCAGATGGATTCACAGCTAAATTCCACCAGACATTCACAGATGAATTGGTACCAATCCTATTAAAACTACTCCAAAAGACTGAGAAGGAGGGAATCCTCCCTGAATCATTCTATGAAGCTGGTATCACCCTAATACCAAAACCAGGAAAGGACATAACAACAACAAAAAAGCTGCAGACCGATATCCCAACATAAATGCAAAAATCCTCAACGAATCACTAGGTAACCAAATCCAACAGCACATTTAAAAGATAATACACCATGATCAAGTGGGTTTTATCCCAGGAATGCAGGGATGATTTAACATATATGAGTTAATAAATGTGATACATCACATAAACAGAATTAAAAACAAAAACTATATGATCATTTCAATAGTTGCAGAAAAAGCATTTAATAAAAGCCAGCATCCCTTTATGATAGAAAACACTCAACAATTTAAATATAGAAGGGACTTATCTTGGGCTGGGTGCGGTGGCTCATGCCTGTAACCCGAGCACTTTGGGAGGCTGAAGTGGGCAGAACACGAGGTCAGGAGTTCAAGACAAGCTTGGGCAATGTGGTGAAACCCCGTCTCTACTAAAAAATACAAACATTAGCCAGGCGCAGTTGTGTGCACCTGTAGTCCTAGCTACTCAGGAGGCCGAGGTAGGAGAATCGCTTGAACCTGGGAGGCGGAGGTTGCAATGAGCTGAGATCATGCCATTGCACTCTGGCCTGGGCAACAGAGTGAGACTCTGCCAAAAAAAAAAAAAAAAAAAAAGGGACTTACCTCAAAATAATGAAAGCCATATATGACAAACCCACAGACAACATCATACTGAATGGAGAAAACATTCCCCCTGAGAACTGGGATAATGCCAGGGTGCCCACTTTCACCACTTCTATTTGATATACTACTGGAAATCCTATCCATAGCAATGAGGTAAGGGAAAGAAATAAGGGGCATCCAAATTGGAAAAAAGGAAGTCAAACCGTTGCTGTTTACTGATGATATGCTCATATGCCTAGAAAACTCTAAAGACTCCTCCGAAAGACTCCTAGATTTGATAAGCAAATTCAGTAAAGTCTCAATATCAATGTACACAAATCAGTAACACTGCTATACACCATCAACAACCAAGCTGAGAATCAAATCAAGAACTCTATCCCTTTTACAGCAGCTGCAAAAATAAAATAAAATAATAAAATAAAATAAAATACTTAGGAATATACTTAACAAAGGAGATGAAAGATCTCTACAAGGAGAACTACAAAACACTGCTGAATGAAGTCATAGATGACACAAACAAATGGAAACACATCCCATGCTCATGGATTGCTAAATCAATATTGCAAAACCATACTGTCCAAAGCAAATCTACAGTTTCAATGCAATTCCTATCAAAACACCAATGTCATTTTTCACAGAATTAGAAGAAACAATCCTAAAAATTCATATGGAACCAAAAAAGATCCCAAATAGCCAAAGCAAGACTAAGCAAAAAGAACAAAGCTGGAGGCATCACATTACCCAGCTTCAAATTTACAGGGCTATAGTTACCAAAACAGCATGGTACTGGTATAAAAGTAGAGACATGGAACAATGGAACAGAATAGAAAACCCAAAAATAAAGCCAAATACTTAAAACCAACTGATCTTTGACAAAGCATACAAAAACATGAAGTGGGGGGAAAAGTCACCCTATTTAATAAATGATGCTGGGAAACCTGGCTAGCCAAGTGGATAAGAATAAAACTGGATCCCTATTTCTTACCTTACACAAAAATAAATTCAAGATGGATAAAAGACTTAAATCTAAGACCTGAAACCGTAACAATTCTAGAGGGTCACCTAGGAAAAACCCTTCTGGACGTAGGCCTAGGCAAAGAATTCATGACTAAGACCCCAAAAGCAAATGCAACAAAAACAAAACTAAATACATGAGACTTAATGAAACTAAAAAGCTTCTGTACAGCAAAAGAAATAATCACCAGAGTAAACAGACAACTCACAGAACGGAAGAAAACATTTGCAAACTATGCATCTGACAAAGGACTAATATCCAGAATCTACAAAGAACTCAAACAAATCAACAAGAAAAAAAAAAAAAACAAATAACCTCATAAAAAAGTGGACAAATGGCATGAACAGATATTTCTCAAAAGAAGATATACAAATGGACGATAAACATGAAAAAATGCTCAACATCACTAATCATCAGAGAAATGCAAATTAAAACCACAGTGAGATACCACCTTATTCTGTCAAGAATGGCCATTATTAAAAAGTCAAAAAACAATAGATGTTGGGATGGATGTGGTGAAAAGAGAACACTTATACACTGCCGGTGGGAACGTAAATTAGTAAAACCACTGTGGAAAACAGTATAGAGATTCCTTAAAGAACTAAAAGCAATCTACCATTCAATCCAGCAATCGCACTACTAGATATCTACCCAAAGGAAAAGAAATCATTCTATTAAAAAGACACCTGCACGCATATGTTTATTGCAGCACAATTCACAATTGCAAAGATATTAAACCAACCTAAGTGCCCATTGACCAATGAGTGGATAAAGAAAATGTAATATATATACTACATGGAATACTACTCTGCCATAAAAAAGAACAAAATGTCTTTTGCAGTAACTTGAATAGAGCTGGAGATTACTACTCTGAGTGAAGTAACTCAGGAATGGACAACCAAATATTGTATATTCTCACTTATAAGTGGGAGCTAGGCTATGGGTATAAAAAGGCATATAGAGTGATATGGTGGACTATGGAGACTCATAATGGGAGGGGTGGGAGTGGAGGTGAGGGAAAAAAAACTACATATTGGGTACAACGTACACTACTCGGGGTGATGAGTGCACTTAAATGTTAGACTTCACCACTGTAAAATTCATCCATTTAACTAAAAACCACTTGTGCCCCCAAAACTACTAAAATAAAAAAATTAAATAGGTACTTAATTACTGTGATAAATAAGTATAGATTTATTGCACAAATTACTCAACATTACATCGTATTTTTTCTTCTTTGATGTTAGGAAGATCCGGCATGGATAAAAATGAACCTGGCTGAATGAAAAAGAAATAGATCAACTTCAAAACAACTGACATGCTTTTATCATACCTTTTGCAACAGAAAGAAAAATGATATTTTGTTTCTCTCTGTAAAATGTGTATAAACCTGAAAACAGGTTTCATTCCATTGGTATCTTCAAGCTATTAGAGGTGATATAAAAAAACTGGTTCTATGCATGGGGGAGAAGAGTTTAGACCACTTTACAGCTATATACACCGCATATAAACGTTTCAGTAACGAAAATGAAATTCAGCAAGAACAGGTAACACTCAACGCAAAAATAACAGCCATATATTTTAGACCTGAATCTTTTACTGTAACTGTAAAACTCACTTGCAAAACGTGCTTCTCTTCCATGAGCCATATATATGCAAATACCTGGTTATAGAACACGTTGCTGGCAACATCAAACAGAGCATGACCTGGTTAACCCGTTCTCAGTCAATAAATATGTCAGAGCACAGACATTATTTCAGTGATATTTAATTTTATGTTACCTAGAACCCAAAGTGATTATTTTAAAAAATACAATTAAAATTCTTTTAAAGTGGATGTAAAACTTGCTGAAAGGTCTATTTTTTATAGCGCTTATCCAAACTTTAAAAGATCTATTACTCACGAGAGCATTTTATGTAGTGTAATTTCCAGTGCTTGTATCAGAGCCAAGACAATCATTCTACAAGTGGTAGCCCCCACCGCTCACAGCCCTCCTGTCCAAGCTCTGCCATTCCCCTAACAGGCATGACAACGACTTCTTAAAGTATCCTCCTTTGAGGAAGATGCCATATGAGGAAGCATCGAAAGGGGCTCCCTGGACAGAGTAGAGGGTAGGGATGGGTGCCCACCGTCCTGGTGTGTGGCTCTGGGTGGCTCTTCTTTCCTGCAGTAGCATCTCCCTCCGGTCTGCCATACATATATCTCCCTTCCTTCAGGACTCCTCTCTACTACCACCACCTCTTGGACATCTTTCCCTCCTCCAGTTGGATTCTCCCTCTTTCTTTTTACTTCTGCACAGCTCGTACTCTGTTATAAAAGCTGCATGGGGCTCCTCCCCCATGAGAAGGGCTATGTGGCACACTCACCTGTACATTCCCAGCTCCAAGGCCTGGACAAACAGTGATTGTTCAGGTCAAACTCATGAATGAGGCCGGGTGCAGTGGCTCACACCTGTAATCCCAGCACTTTGGGAGGCCAAGGCAGGTGGATCACTTGAGCCCAGGAGGTCAAGACAGGCCTGGGCAACATGGTGAAACCCAGTCTCTATGAAAAATACAAAAATTAGCCTGGTGTGGTGGTGCATGCCTGTAGTCCCAGCTACTCAGGAGCCTGAAGTGGGAGGATCGCCTGAGCCTGGAGAGGTTGATGGTGCCACTGGGCTCCAGACTGGGTGACTAAGTGAGATCCTATCTAAAAAAAAAAAAAAAAAAAAAAGAATTATGAATGAATAAGTGAGTGAATGAATATGAAAATGTTCTTTAATAATGTGGCACTTTAAGATCTGCTATGGCCGTGGAGCTACATTTTTATGTTGTGTGACTACCTTAACTGTCAATTTTGGTATCACTTTTGGAGTTCAGCATTTCCTTTGGAGAATGGACCTTCCTCCAGCATGAAAATGGATGTGTCCTGGCAAAAAGTGGGAATCCCCATTGGCTCCCTGCCAGAGACCACTTCCAGTGTCTGACTGTCTATCGTCCATGCATCTGCACATCCCTCCATCCAGTCATCTAAATTATCTATCTATCTACTGATTATATCTATCTGTATATGTGTATGTACCTATACCTGTGTGTATATCTATACATCTCAGAATGTATATAAAAGGGTGCTACAGTCATGTGTTGTGTATATGTGTGTGTGTATTTTGGCTGCCTCTATAGAATTCATGTAAATAAATATGTGATGGGTGCATAAGTATAACATTCCTTATAAAAATTGTATGGATTCAGCCATAATGGGTGGCATTGGTGACTAAGGGTTTGTGATGGTTGATGTTAGGTGTCAACTTGACTGGCCTAAGGAATGCCCAGAAATCTGTTTAAACTTGATTTCTGGGTGTGTCTATGAGGATGTTTCCAGGAAAGATGAAACTGAGGAAGATCCATTCTCACCAGTGTGGCATTCTCCAATCCCATGAGGACTCAAATAGAACAAATGAGGTGGAGGATGGGCCGATTTTCTCTCTCTCCTTGAGCTGGGGCTGACATCCTCTCCTGCCATTAGACATCTAAGCCATGATTCTCAGGCCTTCAGGGCTGAATTACATCCCAGGCTCTCCTGCTCCCCAGTGTGCCCATGATGATGGTGTGACTTCTGAGCCTCCATCACCATAAGGGCCAATTCCCATCATCAGCCTCCAATACACACACACACACACACACACACACACACACACACAGCCTCCTGATTCTCCTGTGTCATCAAAGATAAGCCATTGACACCTACCCTGCCTTAATTTCCTCAAGGAAAAAAATACAGATGGTAAAATTACCCTGTCATAAGCTATGTGAGGATGAAATAGCAAATACAGGTAACCCCTTAGAACAGTGCAGTGGGTCCATGAGTGTCTGTGTTTACATTGACATCTTTGCCAACTGTTCCTAGCAATGTCAGCCTTAGAATTTTATACAACTAGTGATTTTACCTTTACATAAAGCACAATTTGATGGAAAAACTTAAAGATAAATTTTAAAATTAATTAGAATTTATTAACTTATAAAAATAAATTTTGAAAATAAAGATTAACAAATTCATAGTCATCATATGGGGTTTTTTTTAATGACACTTACCAAAAATCAATAGATATGGTAAATATGACTATAGACTCATTCTTTCCAAACACTTAAAGAAAATCAACATTTGAAAAATATTTTATTTTACTTTAAGTTCTGGGATACACATGCAGGATGTGCAGGCTTGTTACACAGGTAAACGTGTGCCGTGATGGTTTGCTGCACCTACCAACCCTTCACCTAGTATTAAGCCAGCATGCATTAGCTACTTTTCCTGATGCTCTCCCTCCCCTCATCCCCACCAACAGGCCCCAGTGCGTGTTATTCCCCTCCCTGTGTCCGTGTGTTCTCATTGTTCACAACATTTTTAATGTTATGAAAGTCATGCCTGTCATGTCATTATAATGTATGAATTATAAAAGCAATAGCAAATAAAGACCAAAAATATTCATTAGGAATTTATTAATACCTTTTAGTTAACCTATGTTAAAGTTAAAATAAAAAATAAAATATTAAAATAGTAATAGTAAATATTTAAAAATTAAACTGGTAGCAAGTAATGATGTAGTTACCTTCCAAATAAAATAAATTGATAATTTATTACAAAATAAACTAACTTAAATATAGATACAAAGACATTTTATATAGAAGGAGCAAGATGAGTCAGCTTTCAGAAATTTGTCAAAAATACTGGATATTTCTGAAGGAACCCGTAACTTAAGAAAATCTAAAGTGTAAGTAAACGCCTTTAAAACTTTGGCCATGACAAGCCCTCATGCTTTGAGATAAACACGTACGATGTTGAACTATTTTTCTTTGGTCTACTAGAAGCCCTATCTCAGTCATTAAGTTTTCTAACAACTCCCAGCAAACAAACCTGAGGAGGATGCCACTGCAGAGGTCACAGTTCCCAGGGGCAATGTGGGCCAGAAGAGAAAGAAGAAAGTCACAGCCCCAAATTTGGGAGGAAGGACTTAGCTCTGGACCAACTAGTTCCTCCACATAAATCAAAACATAATTCATGGCAGTCTTGGGGGGGGCAGTGATGGGAAAGCAAACAATTTGATATAAATGATGTTGAAATTTCTAATCCCAAATTTTTAAAGCACCTAAACTATAAAATAAATAGTATAAACATTAACTATTTTGCTCTTTTAAAATAGTAAAGTAGTAATCTTACTGCTAGTAAAACCTCCTCATCCTCATCTTCCTGAAAAACGTATTACAAACTTAACCGTTTGTGATACTTTTCAAGGTGTTTATAAATGAGAACACAGAAAATAATCTATGGCTTGTAGGGTTTATAAATGGACTGTCAGGTTGAAGTACAGATAAACACAGAGCAGGTTCACATAAACCTACATGCAGCCACCCAGCACAGCTCCACGGCTGGACATGGCGATGAAAACTGAGTCTGTGTCAGCCGTGGAGTTGCGGTGGGAGTCGGGGGCAGGATCCACGAGGCTGCAGAGACACCAGCCCGCCCAGTTCCCTTTTCAGACCAGGGCTGCAGGGAGAAAGATCAGAGGGCAAGGTTCTAACTTCCTTGACCCAGAAAGAGTTAAGGGATGAAGTGAGATGTGCTGAGTCATTGGAATAATGGGAGATTTTGGAGAAAATGTAGGGGATAAAATATTTCTTTTGAGAGGGTTTTGAATGTTTGTCACGGTCAGCACAAGAAAGGAAGGAGAACCCCGCGATGCTTGGTCTTGGAAAAACTATACTCTCTACCCAACCTCAGCAGCCATCACTCAGCACCCCCTCGCTCTGGAGAAAGCTGATAGCGGGTAGTGCCTGACATACCCCTGGTGGCCTTTATTGAGAAAGGGTCCGTATGAGAAGATTACATTACCTGATGGAAGACAGAGGGAAAAAAAAAGAAACAGCAAGAAATAAAGTAGAGTCATTGCCTCTGCTGTGGTCGTGGAAGTGAGAAAAGGATTTAGCAACTTTGTATCTTCATTAATATAGGTGCCTTTGCAGGCATAAAAAAGAACAGGATCATGTCTTTTGTGGGAACACGGATGGAGCTGGAGACAATCATCCTCAGCAAACTAACACAGGAATGGGAAACCAAACACTGCATGTTTTCACTTATAAGTGGGAGCTAAATGATGAAAACACATGGACCCAGAGAGGGGGACAAGAGACGCTGGGGGCTATAGGAGGGTGGAGGGTTGGAGGAGGGAGAGGATCAGAAAAGTAACTATTGGGTACTGGGCTTAATTCCTGGGTGATAAAATAATCTGTACAATAAATCCCCATGACATAAGTTTACCTATGTAACAAACCTGCACATGTACCCCTGAACTTATAATAAAACTATATGTGTATATATATATATATATATATATATATATGCCCTCCTAATTCCAAAAATGACACCAAGACAACTTTTTCTGAAAGTAAAAATACAGGAAAACCTACATTATAAACAGATACACACTGAGATACACACTGCAAATAGAAGGAAAAGGGAGAAGAGAAATTACATTTTAATATACCAACTTAAGTAACTTCGTAGTTTCTTAGCAGTCAAGGCAGGAAGGGCAACGTGAGGATCCTGCAGCCTTCATCATCTATGATGTAGTTCACTATTTAATGACTGTTCGCTCAGACACAGGTAGACAGTCCGTGCCTATTACTCACCCATTACTAACAGAAGAGCTTCGGGACAGACTCCTTCATTCCCTGCTGGGGATTTTTTTTCCCCATATCCTCCTGCAACATAAAGTTAGACAAATACAATGTTGCTTAAGGGCTAGAAGAGGTGACAAGGAATGGAATGGAAAAATAACAATGGGATGTCTCTCTAGTCCATTGTGAGAGGGAAACATTTTCTGAGAGGGACATAGAAGAATGTGATGAATGCTGTCCTCAGAATCAAATACCTAATAAAATAAAAAGATATTCCATGGATGTTTGGTACTTTGAGAGTGTATGAGTCAAAAATCTGACAGGAAAGAGATGGCTCATCCAATTTGTCTCTTTATTAATATCCCCCTTCACCCTTTAAATTATAGAACAGTCATGCATTGCTTAACAATGTGGAGGTGTTCTGGAAAATGCATCATTAGGCAATTTCATCACTGTTCAAACATAATAGTGACTTACTCAAACCTACATAGTCTAGTCTACTATACACCTAGGCTGTATGGTAAAGCCTATTGCTCCTAAGTTATAAACCTGTACGGCATGTTACTCTGCTGAATACTGTGTAATATTATACAAAGAATTATAACACAATGGTAGGTATTTGTGCATCTAAATATAGAAAGGCACAGTAAAAATGTGATATAAAAGATAAAAAAATGGTATACATGTATGGGGCACTTTCCATGAACGGGACTTCCAGGACTGGAAGCTGTTCTGCGTGAGTCAGTGAGTGAGTGAGTGGTGAGTGAACGTGAAGGTCTAGGACCTTACTGTACACTACACTGGACTTCATGAACATTGTACACTTAGGCTATGCTGAATTTACAAAAATTATACAATAATTATGCTGTGATGTTATAATGGCTATAGCATCACTAGGCTATGGGAATTTTTCAGCTCCATTATAATCTTATGAAACCACTGTCATATAGTTGAGCCTTCTTGACTGAAGTGTTGCTGTGTAGCATATGACTGCATTTGCAAAGGTTGCGGGTGGGTTGAAGTCACAGGATGGTATGGTGACCCAGGTCTGATGCAATGGCCGAGGCTGTCCATCACCACCCGTAGGCATGAAGGGATAAGGGGAGGGAGTAGTTATTGGAAGCTGGAAATAGACGATAATACAGAAATGGCCATCTTGAGAAATGATGTGTCCTTTATTTGAGGATTGCAGCAGGCAAAGCTGTCCCACACCCCCGCTCCATGAGGAATGCCAAGGGTATCAAAACCTTGCCTTCATGCCTCTCTGCCCCTCAGATCTCCTTCTGGGGCACCCACCTGGCTGACCCCAACAGGAAGTCTGGGGACTTTAACTATAGTCCACAGAAGACTACCTCTGGGGATAGGGAATCAGGAAAGAAGAATAGTAGTTTTGGAGGGGAAGATAGAAGATGCCCAGGCTACATAAGTCTCTACTGAGCACCAACGATGTTGCATATAAATATAATTTACTCTTTAAAGTTTATTCTATTGGGAGCAAAAGTAAGAATGTTCCAGGTTGATATTTTCTAGTGATGTGTTTAATATAGTAAAGCAAAAATTATCTTGAGAAAATAAATCATTAGCATAGCCTCTAAATCCTTCTTTATGGTATTAACTGTCCTAATGGGGTTTTGGTAGAAATTGCATGGCTGACAATTTGCAACTGAAGTTTAGAGTGAGAAATTAAGGTTGTATATTTAGAAATGCTCCCACAAGGAAATACCAGGGTTCTAATGCACAAGATGATGGTTCATTGTAAGAAATGAGGTGTTTTTGTTTTGCTGGTGGCTACTTCATTAGGTTTTCAGATTTGGCAAATAAAAATAAAAGATGCTTATTTAAATTTGACTTTCAAATAAACAATAAATCTTTTTAGTATAAGACTCTCCAAAATATTCTATGGGACATACACTAAAAAATTATCTCTTTATCTAAAATCAAATTTAACTGAACATTATGTTTTTAAAATCTGATAATCCTACATCTCACTGCTGTATACAGTTGGTTTACCAAGCCATCATTTGTGAGACCAGAAGGTTTTGTCAAAAGGCAAGTTTGAATCTCTTCAAGCATTTCCATGTGAAATTGACTTAAAATGGTTCAAAGTTCTAAAACATGGTCTGGGATCATTTCTGGGTTGAGCTTAACAAATTCTCACTTCTGCTATAGCAGAATTTTAATATGGGACCTATCCACTTGTTCATTCATACATTTATTTAGTAAATATTAATGAATGTATCTTTTGCTCCAGGAATTGGTCTAGATGTGGAGGATACTGCAGTGAACATGACAGAGAACATATCTGTTTTTATGTAGTGCCATGGAGCTTAGAGTCTCAGGGGAAAGACAAATAATGAGCAAGACAATTTGAGGCAGTGACCCCATGCTATACTGGAGAACAAAGTAAGGAAGGAGCTGGCAGATAACAGTGGTGCAATTTTTATTTTATTTTATTTTATTTTGTTTTATTTTATTTTGTTTTGTTTTGTTTTGTTTTATTTATTTTATTTTATTTTATTTTATTTTATTTTATCTTATTTTATTTTATTTTTGAGACGGAGTTTTGCTCTTGTCATCCAGGCTGGAGTGCAGTGGTGTGATCTTGGCTCACTGCAACCTCCATCTCTTGGGTGCAAGTGATTCTCCTACTTCAGCCTCCCAAGTAGCTGGGATTAGAGGCGCCCACCACCATGCCTGGCTAATATTTGTATTTTTAGTAGAGACAGGGTTTTGCCATGTTGGACAGGCTGGTCTCAAACTCCTGACCTCAGGTGATCCACCTGCCTTGGCCTCCCAAAGTGCTGAGATTACTGGTGTGAGCCACCCTGTGGGGCCACGGTGGTACGATTTCTGGTAGGATGCACTCAGGCTGCCTCTGTGCAGAAAGAACCCCTTGAAGCAGAAATCCGTTGAAGGAGTGGGTCCTACAGTGATCTGGCAGAACAGCATTCTAAACAGAGGTAACAGCACACACAAAGCCTCTGAGGTCGTAACAAGCATGGAGTGTTCAAGAACGTTAGAAGCCAATGTGGCTGGAGCCGATGGAGGAAGGAGAAAATGGTGGGAGCCGCCAAGGAGGCGTGGGAGCCCAGGTCATGAAGAGACTTTGCACCGTGGCTGGGGCAGTGGGAAACTCTTGCACAATTTGGCAGCTCAGAAACCATGAATCCTGCTTTTATTTAATTTTATTTTACAGCTAGGTTCTGAATGCTGTAGAATAAGTGAAGGGAGCAGCAGCGGCAGGCAGGGAACAATTATGCAGCTCTTGGGGGAGTCCAGGCAGGGGTGTATCGGGCTTGAACCAGGAGAACAGCAGAGGAAAGAGTCAAAAGTGAAGCTTACCTGAGATATGCTCTGCAGGTAGAGTCAACAGGGCTGGAAGACAATGTGATGTGGAGACTGAGAAACAAGCATTGAGATTGATGTGAGTTTTGGCTAGATGACTGGATCCATGGTGACATCATTGATCAAGATGAGGAAGTCCTGGGAAGGATTGGGTTTTAGGAATGATAAAATAAAGAATTCTATATTGGAAATATTAATTTTTGGATTTAATGGTATTATAGAAAAATGCTGGAAGGAGACTTGGAGAGAAGTGATGGCTGCCAATAGCCATGCAAGAGCCATTCGTATGTTAAATTGAATTTGGAGACAGCTGCGTGTAGGTTTGGTCCTCCCGGGAAACCGACCCTGAGATGAACATTAGCATGTGAAAGACTATTGGAGAAAGCTGCTGGGATCAATACCTGGGAAGAGAGCAGGATGGAGCAGAGGGAGAAGCTGAGTTGTGATTCAGCCTCAATGAAAGCCTTCGTCTGCCGTGCAGGGAGTTTAGAAAATGGGGTGGCCATTCAGTGCCATCTTGAGCTAGGCCAGAGGGTTGGGCCTTCATACCTCTATGTGGATCAGTCATTGACTGTGGGACCCCTCAGAAAGGGGTGTGACCTTGGGTTAGACAGTTTCTCTTCAGCTGAGGTAATCAATGTACCAAAATTATAATTAGTCCTTCTATTGCAACTACCTTCAACCATCTTGCTCCTTTCCTCATCAATGAAACAGCATGAAACTCCAACCATTTAAACTATGTTTTCTTTCTTCTTCTTCTTTTTTTTTTTGAGACAGAGTCTCAGTCTGTCACCAAGGCTGGAGTGCAGTGGTGTGATCTCAGCTCACTGCAACTCCTGCCTCCCGGGTTCCAGCAACTCTCCTGCCTTAGCCTCCTGAGTAGCTGGGACTACAGGTGTGCACCACCACACCTAGCTAATTTTTGTATTTTTCGTAGAGATAGGGTTTCACCATATTACCCAGTCTAGTCTCGAATTCCTGGCCTCAGGCGATCCATCCACCTCAGCCTCCGAAGTTCTGGGATTACAGGTATGAGCCACAACACTCGGCCTTAAACTATGTTTTCTTCTTTTCTTTTCTTTTTTTTTTTTTGTTTTTTTTTGAGAAAGAGTCTCACTATGTCACCCAGGCTAGAGTGCAGTGACACAGTCTTGGCTCACTGCAACCTCCCTTCTGGTTCAAGTGATTTCTTCTGCCTCAGCCTCCCAAGTAGCAGGGACTACAGGCATGTGCCACCACACTCGGCTAATTTTTGTATTTTTAGTAGAGACAGGGTTTCACCATATTGGCCAGGCTGGTCTCAAACTCCTGACCTCATGATATGCCTGCCTCTGCCTCCCAAAATTCTGGGATTACAGGCATGAGCCACCACGCCCGGCCATTTTCTTGTTTTCCTATGCCTGCACATGAGCAGCAGAATGTAGCCATGAGATCCCAAAACTGAGCTGACTGGTCTTATACTAACTTTGCCATCACTAATGTTGAATAGGCTCCCAGGCTGGCCACTAGTCTTTACTGTATTTCTCAGCTAGGCTAGACTTCTCATTCTTGGAGCTATTCATGTATTTCCCTCTTCCCTAAAGCCCTCTCCACCCCCACATAGACACTTCCATCTTCCCTGTTAGTTGGTAACTTAGCCTAATATTTCACTAAAACATTGATATCCTCATCCACAAACTCAGTTATATTCCCCATTGCATGGTTCCACCAGTATTTGCTCCATCTTTTTATTCTCCTCTTTCAAAGGCTAATCCCCTCCTGTCCCCATCCCACCCTTATTTCTCAAAGCCATTTCCTCTTCAACTATAAGCCCACTCTTTCCTCTATCATCAGCCCTCCCTCTAATTATTCCTATCATTATACAATATGTTTTTCTCTCTTCCATCATTAAAAACATCTCTTTTGACACCGTGCCTGTTTAAACTGCTTTCCCATACCTTTGTCTCCTCTTATGTCTTGCTTTTTTAGAAGAACTTAGGTATCTATTAAAGGTGTCTACTCCCAATCTACACTTCTGTCTCTTTCATTCTGCATCCGTTCTGGCTTCTACTTGTTCCACGCTACCAAAACTGCAGTTTTCCAGGTCATGAACAACTGCTCTATTTTCAGACCCATAGATACCCTGGTCCTGCATTGTTCGAAGTTGTCTATTGCAGGTCATTGTTGAAATTTCCTTCTCCCTCTTGACCTCAGCAACGACACTCCCTGGGGGTCCTTCTGGCCAGCGGCTGCACCTTCCTTGTCTCCTTGCCTTGTCCTCATCCTCAGCTTTGCCCTTTTACTATTCTTCTAGCGTTTGTCCTGTCCATACCTTCTCCCTACCTTTTATTGCTTATTCCCGTGGATTTAAATATTCCCTATCAGCTGACTTTTGATTTCATTCTCCATCCTGGACGTTTCCTCTATCTTCAGGTGCCTTCATGATATCTCCACTGGGGTTTTCCCCAGGTGTCACATTCTAATCTGTCACATAGTTAACTCTTCATTCGCCCTCACACACCTCCTCCATATGTCCTCTCAAATGATGTCTTAAGTCTTCCCACACCTCTGCATCACCACAGCATCCACCTTGCCTATCTTTCACTTGGCCGGTTGCCAACCTCCTAACACAGTCTTCTCTGTTCCTTTGCTGCCTTCGATCTGTTCTCCACACAGCAGATAATCTTCTTGAAGTATAAATCAGATCATGTCACTTGACGGCTTAAAACTTTTCAAAGGTTTCACATTGTGCTTAGAATAAAACCAAAACTCTCTGTAGGAATGTGAATAATTTGATCTCTACCTGTCTTTTCCACTTTATGTTACCTTCTTTCTTACCCAACTGTCTCAAGTCTTATTGGTTTTTCCTTTCCAAGCTGTCACCAAGTTCTTTCCTGATTCAGGATGTACTGTTTTCTCTGTCTAAAAAACACCTACCTCCCACCCCCACTTATTGAATTTCTATTTTTCCTTACTATTCCTCTGGTTTCAGCTTAAATATAATTTTCTTAATGAAGTCTTCCAAGCCCTTTCTCTAAAGCATGTTGTCTTTAACTCAGGCTCTTGTTTCCTACTTATAACTTGTCACAATTTCTTCTAACCTGTCTTCTTCGCCTAGTTTACAAGGGCTGGGGGATCCTCTGACAGAGTCGCCCACGTGCTCACCTCTGCTGTTGGACAAATGAAGCCTGGATGTGAAAGGGGTGTGATGTGGGAGAGGCCATCACACAAGAAGCAGCAGCTGTTTTCATTGTGTTGTGTCTGAAGTTATAGCAAGACATTCAGAAGCAGGGACAAAGCATTTGCATTTGGCAAAGACACAGAGGCAAGTACAAAATGATGAGATTCTATGCAAGGATGCAAAGATGAAATTTTGTATCTGTGCTGCTCTGTGTACCTCACATGAAAGCACAAATGTTCATCAAAAGTAGATAAAAAATTAGAGCAGAAATAAAGTTAGATAAAATGGAAAAGCAGTGTAAGGACTTATGAAACATTTGGAAAACATTCTTTTTTTTTAAAAAAAGCTTTAGGTTCAGGGGTAAATATGCAGGGTTGTTATATAGGTAAATTCTGTGTCTTGGGGGTTTAATATACAGATTATTTCCTTAACCAGGTGACGAGCATAGTACGAGGTAGTTTTTTGATCCTCACCCTCCTCTCACCTTTTACCCTCAAATAGGCCCTGGTGTCTATTTTTCCTTCTTTGTGTTTGCAAAAATTTTGTCCCATTCTGTAGATTGTCCGTTTACTCTGTTGATAGTTTTTTTTTCTGTGCAAAGCTCTTTAGTTTAATTAGATCCCATTTATCAATTTTTGTTTTTGTTGCAAATGCTTTTTGTGTCTTCATCACGACATCTTTGCCAGGGCCTATGTCCAGAAAGGTATTTCCTGGATTTTCACCTAGGATTTTTATAGTATTAGGTTTTATATTTAAGGCTTTAATACATCCCGAGTTGATTCGTGTAAATGGTGAAAGAAAGGGGTTCAGTTTCAATCTTATGCATATATCTAGCCAGTTATCTCAGCACCATTTATTGAATAGAGAGTCCTTTCCCCATTGCTAGTTTTTGACAACTTTGTTGAAGATCAGGTGGTTGTAGATGTGCAGCTTTATTTTTGAGCTCTCTATTTTGTTTCATTGGTCAATGTGCCCATTTTTTTACCAGTATCATGCCATTTTGGATACCGCAGCCCTGTAGTATAGTTTGAAGTTATGCAATGTGATGCCTCCAGTTTTGTTCTTTTTGTTGTGATTGCTTTGGCTATTTGAACTCTTTTGTGGTTTCATGTAAAGTTTACAATTTTTTTTTCTAATTCTGTGAAGAATGTCATTGGTAATTTGATAGGAATGCATTGAATCTGTAAATTGCTTTGGGCAGTATGGCCATTTTAACAATATTGATTCTTCCAATTAATGAGCATGGAATGTTTTTCCATTTGCTTTTCTCATCTCTGATTTCTTTGAACAGTATTTGGTTATTCTCATTGCAGAGCTCTTTCACCTCACTAGGTAGCTGTATTTCCTAGGTATTTTATTTTTTTGTAGCTATTGTGAATGGGATTGCATTCTTGATTTGGACCTCAGCTTGGAAATTGTTGATTAAAATCTTACTGATTTTTGTACATTGATTTTGTATCCCAAAACTTTGCTGAAGTTTTTTTTATCAGATCTAGGAGCTTTTGGACAGAAACTATGGGGTTTCCTAGATATAAAGTCATATCATCTGCAAACAGGGCTAGTTTGACTTTCTGTTATCCTATTTGGATGCCTTTTTTTTTTCTCTTTCCTGATTGCTCTGGCTAGGATTTCTAGTACTATGTTGAATAGGAGTGGTGAGAGTGGACATTCTCATCTTATTCTGGTTTTCAAGAGGAATGCTTCCAGCTTTTGCCTGGTCAGTCTAATGCTGGCTTGGGTTTGTCATAGATGGCTGTTGTTATTTTGAGATGTGTTTCTTCAATGCTGAGTTTGTTGAAGGTTTTGAAGGGATAAAGGGATGTTGAATTTTATTAAAAGCCTTTCTGTATCTATTGAGATGATCATGGAGTTTTTGTTTTTATTTCTCTTTATGTGATTTGCATGTGCTGAACCATCTACTGTTGAACCATAAATCATTTATTGATTTGTGCATGTTAAACCAATCTTGCGTCCCAGGAATAAAGCCTACTTAATCATGGTGGATTAGCTTTTTAATGTGCTGCTGTATTTGTTTTGCTAGTGTTTTGCTGAGGACTTTTGCATCTATGTTCATCAAAGATACTGGCCTGACATTATTATTATTATTATTATTATTATTATTATTATTATTATTGAGACAGAGTCTCTCTCTGTCACTCAGGCTGGAGTGCAGTGGCGTGGTCTTGGCTCACTGCAAACTTTGCTTCCCAGGTTCAAGCAATTCTTCTGCCTCAGCCTCCCAAGTAGCTGGGACTACAGTCCCTTGTCACCATGCCAGGCATTCTTTTTTTTTTTTTTTTTTTTTGTATTTTTAGTAGAGACAGGGTTTTACCATGTTGGCCAGGATGGTCTTGGTCTCCTGACATTGTGATCTGCCAGCCTCGGCCTCCCAAAGTGGTAGGATTACAGGCGTGAGCCACCATGTCTGGCCTATATATTTTTTTTAAGTTGCGTCTCTGCTAGGTTTTAGTATCAGAATCATGATGGCCTCAAAGGATGCATTAGAGAGGAGTTACTCCTCCTCAATTTTTTGGAATAATTTCAGTAGGAATGATACCAGCTCTTCTTTATACATCTGGCAGAATTTGGCTGTGAATCCATCTGGTCCAGGGTATTCCCTGTTTTCTAAGCTTTTCATTACTAATTCAATTTTGGAACTCATTATTGATCTACTCAGGGTTTCAATTTCTCCCTGGTTCAATCTTGGGAGGTTGTATGTTTCCAGGAATTTATCCATTTCTTGTAGTTTTGTAGTAGTTGTGCATAGAGGTGTTTGTAATAGTCTCTGAGGGTATTTTTTGTGTGTATTTTTTTCATGGGGTCAATGTTAATGTCCCCTTTGTCATTTCTAATTGTATTTATTTGGATCTTCCCTCTTTTTTTCGTTATTAGTCTAGCTAGCGCTCTATCAATCTTATTTATTCTTTCAAGACAACCAACTTCCAATTTCATTTATCCTTTGTATGTTGTTGTTTTTTTTTTTTTTTTTTTTTTTTTTTTGCATCTCAGTTTCATTTAGTTCAGCTCTGATTTTGGTTATTTCTTGTGTTCTTCTAGCTATGAGATTGGTTTGCTCTTGTTTTCCTAGTTCCTTCAAGTGTGATGTTAGGCAGTTAATTTGAGATCTTTCTAACTTTTTGATGTGGGTGTTTAGTGCTATGAACTTTCTTATAAACACTGTGCTGTAAACAATGGTATAAACACTACTTTAGCTGTGTCCTAGAGCTTCTGGTATGTAGTATCTTTGTTTTCATTAGTTTCAAAAAGTGTCTTGACTTTTGCCTTAATTTTATTGTTTACCCAAAAGTCATTCAGGAACAGGTTATTTAATTTCCATGTAATTGTATGGTTTGGGGTGATCTTCTTAACATTAATTTCTATTTTTATTGTACTATGGTCCAAGAATGTGGTTGGTATAATTTCCATTTTTTTAAATTTGCTGAGAATTGTTTTCTGGCCAATTTTTTGGTCAATTTTAGAGCATGTGCCATGTGCAGATGACAAGAATGTATATTCTGTTGGGTTTTGGTGACGAGTTCTGCAGATGTCTATTATGTCTATATGATCAAGTGTTGAGTTCAGGTTCTGAATATTTTTGTTAGTTTTCTGCCTTGTTGATCTGTCTAATACTGTCAGTGGAGTATTGAAGTCTATTTATATTATGGTGTTTTTATCTCAGTCTCTTTGTAGGTGTTGCTGCTACCACCCTGATGAAGCACTTTAGTGGGCTCCCCGTCGGAGTGTTGTTGCCAGCAGACTGGTAGGGAACACCTCGACCTTCCCAGTGCAGTGGGTTCCTAACTTCAAGGGGACAGAGAACAAAGCTGGGGATGTGGTACTAGCCCCACGGCATTAGTGCATGCAGTCCAGGAGTGATGAGCTGAGTCCTGGTCCCCTGAATTCTCTCGGAAACAAAGCTAGTCAACTGATTCCACCTTATACCACAATCAAACCCTCAAGAGCATCAAGTAATAAAAAAGCAAAAAATCCCAATCCAAAGTACATCAAAATCAAAGGTTAATGGAACATCATCCTACACTGATAAGGAAAAAAACAGCACAAGAACTCTGGCTACTCAAAAAGCCAGACTGTTTTCTTACCTCCAAACAACCACACTCATTCCCCAGGAATGGTTGTTAAGCAGACTGAAATGGCTGAAATGACAGGTATAGAATTCAGAATCTGGATAGGAATGAAGATCTTTGAGATTCAGAAGAATGCCAAAAAGCAATCCAAAAAAACCTAAGGAATCCAATAAAACAATACAAGACGTGAAAGATGAAATAGTCTTCATGAGAAAGAATCCAACTGAGTTGATAGAGCTGAATTTCACGATACAATCACAAGTATTAACAACAGAATAGACCAACCTGAGAAAAGAATCTCAGAGCTCAAAGACCAGCTCTTCAAATCAACTCTGTCAGACAAAAATCAATAAAAAGAATTAAAAAGAATGAACAAGGCCTCCAAGAAATCTGGGATTGTGTAAAAAGACAAATCTATGACTCATTGGCATCTCTGAAAGGGAAGCAGAGAAAGCAACCAACTTGAAAACATAGTTTATGATATTGTCCACAAAATTTACCCAACCTCACTAAAGAGGCAAACATTCAAATTCAGGAAATGTAGATAACCTCTGTGAGATAGTATACAAGATGGCCATCTCCAAGATGCATAGTCATCAGATTCTCCAAGGTCAACATGAAAGAAAAAAGTATGAAAAGAAGCTAGAGAAAAGGGGCAGGTCACCTACAAAGGGAACCCTATCAGGCTAACAGTAGATCTTCCAGCAGAAACCCTGTAAATCAGAAGAGATTGGGAGCCTATATTCAGCATTCCTAAAGAAAAGAAATTCCAACTAAATATTTTATATCCAGCCAAACTAAGCTTCATAAGCAAAGGAGAAATAAGATCATTTTCAGATAAGCAAATGCTAAGGCAATTCATTACCACCAGACTGTCCTTACATGAGGTCTTTAAGGGAGTGCTAAAAATGGAAAAGAAAGACCATTATCAGCCACCACAAAGCACACTTAAATACATAGATCATTGACACTATTTTAAAACACCAAATAATCAAGTCTGTGTGATAACTAGCTGATATAATGATAAGAAGATCAAATCCACACATATCAATATTAACCTTGAACATAAGTGGGTTGAATGCCCCACTTAAAAGTCACAGAGTGGCAAGTTGCATAAAAAGCAAGACCCAATTGTATGCTGTCTTCAAGAGATCCATCTCAATTCAATGACACCCATAGGCTCAAAGTAAAGAGATGAAGAAAAATCTACCAAGAAACTAGAAAACAAAACAAAACAAAAAGCAGGGGTTGCTATTTTAATTTTGGACAAAACAGACTTTAAACCAACAATAACCAAAAAAGACAAAGACGAGCCCTGCATAATCATAAAGGGTTCAATTCAATCAGAAGATTGAACTCTTCTAAGTATATATGTACCCAACATAGAAGCACCCAGATTTATATAAAACATTCTTGAAGAATGGCCTATAATATGCTTTGATTCCAATGTAAGTGTGGAGCAGGGGCAATTATAAAATGATAATTATTTCAGGTATTTATCATCATGAAGTTATATATACACGTTCACGTACATATATACATACACACACACACACACATACACACACATACATACATGTAACTGGGCCCTTTGGGATTTCAGCAACACAGCTTTTTTTAGTCACTGAAATAATGAAAATTCTGATCAGGCCCTTGCTTGATGGCACAGGTTAACTGCTCACTTTTTGCCCAACATTCTATGTTCCTACAATAAAAGTATAAACTGCTGATGTCCTGTTTCTTTGTCAAGCTGGAGGAAATAACTTCAGGGTCACAAAAAAAGTCTGCGGAAGGAATGAACGCCCTGAAGGACATTGTAACCAGCTGTTGATGCCCAGAAATCTCATTGCTCAAGGTTTTATCTATGATGAACACAGACTTTTTCCCCTGGATTCCTGAAACTCCCCTCCCTTATTCTCCTGCTGCGTAAAAACTCCCTGCTTCTTCTTTTTGTTAAGATGGCTTTGAGGGATCTTATCCATTCACCTTCTCACTTTGGCCAAATCAAATAAGTTTTTATCTCTAAGCACCTGTGACTCAGTGTTTGGCCTCAGCCGCACATCAGGTATATAATCCTGAATTTGAGGTTCCACAAGATATACACACACCCACACACAGCACATTATATTGCCACGTTGTGGTGCTTTTTATGGAATAATGATTTCTGTAAATGGCCTGTAGGCTGTAAAGAAAAACACCTGCCTCTATTCATTCACTGAACCCATATTTCCTAAGTACCTATGACTTCCAGTCCCTCCTACCTGCACCGGGGTTATGTCAGGCAATAACAACAGAAAGCAACAAGCCGGCAGCCAGATATTGAAAGCTGCTAGAGGAGAAAATAGTGAAGGAGATCATGTAAACCAAGGAGAGTTTCTCCTTCATATGGATGGCCAGGGAAGGCCTCAGGGAGGCTGCAGCATTTTAACAGAGAAGGCAAGCAGATCTATGGGGGACAGCACTCCAGGGGCAAAGAACAGCAGGTCCAAGTGCCTTGGGTGAGGGGAGTGTGTTTGACAAGGGAGATGTGGGCCCTTGTGCCTAAGGAGAGTGGGTAATGGGAAGTGATGAGGTGGCAGAGGTGTGGGCAGCAGGGCCTTATTGCATGGGGACCTTGTTGGTCATCCTGAGACTACGGTTTTCCCAACTGAGATGGGGAGCCATTGGAGGAGATTCTAGAAGAGTGATATGGTCTGACCCAGCCTTTAGGGGAGAACTCTGATGACCATGCAGAGATAGAAGCAGAAAAGCAAGTCCCCACAGGAGGAACCCATTCGGGTGTGACAGAGATGTGGGCAGAGGGCAGCAGGGTGGCGTGAGCCAGTCAGACCCAAGAGTGCTCTGAAAGTAAAGACAATAGAATTTGCTGGTGGACTGGACACAGGGTGAGAGGAAGGGAGAAGCTGGCCCAACACTTCTTCCCAGGCAACTGGAAGCATGGGGTTTCCACTTTCAGAGATGCATGGGAGAGAGGAGCAGGTAGCGGGGGTGGAAGAACCAGGCAAGGCCGTTGGAGACTCTGATGTTACTATTCACCCTTTTTATTGAAAAGGATGTCGTCTTTGACTCAATATTAATAGGACAGATGTGAAAAACTGAAAGAGACATCCTGTTCTTATAACCTCCCCCCTCATTTTGTACACTTGCACATAGAGAAGTTACTGGAAGAGACAGTGTGGGTGTGGCTCTGAGGTCCTTCAGCAACCCATCCATAGCAGTCTGCAGCTGGGCATTCACACTAAGCCACATGGCAGCTGCAGTCAGTGTCTCCTGGTGCAGGTCATTGTGGGCTGGGGCCTCACTCACGTTGCTCTGTCCCTCCCACGTCACTCCCGTCTTGAGCAGACCCAGCCTCCTTCTTGGGTGGAATCCACTTCTGTATTGGAAGTGATCTTCCATGTATTTTGAAAATACCTAGGCCCCAAATCCTCCTCTAAGTCTACTTTCTTGACTTTTGACTAAAAATATCTCTTTGCAGTTATTAATATTCTTCTTGATTTTGCCAATCTTGCACGTGGATAGGAGTAAATCTTCAAGGGAGTTTAGCTAACTGTTCCTTCATTTTATGTTTTTAGGGATCCTGTGGGTTTCTGTATGTGGGAATCCCATTTTACTGTTCTAGTGGCCTGACCTGGCCAAAGGAAGTCCAGTCAAGTTTGTCTGTTATCCTGAACTTTGGTCATTTTCCAGATTTATATCGCACTGAAGAAAAATGTATTTTGCCATATGTATCTTAAGTTAAATCATTAACAGATACTTTGTGATTTTCCTTTTTCTCTGAAAAAGCATTCTGAAATTGATCTAGCTTTATAGAGATCATATTTAACCCACCCCAAAAAGAACTAAGACAATATCCTATTGATTTAAGAAAATAATCCTGTATTGACAAGGTTGTGAATTATGGCATATTTCTAGGGACCAACATCATCAGTGGCAGCAGAGGTGAGGATGAGGAATATGATTACAGAAGTTTATTTCATCTCACACGAGACATTCCAGCTCAGTCCAATATAACAGCTGCAATGTGAACACAAGCTATTGATTCAAAGCTGCCACCTGCTTAGCCACGTCAAGAGGCAGGAGCTTAATATATCAGATGGTATTTGCTTTTTATTCTCAGGTGGTAGCCCAGAATCAATATCCTTAAATCAAGAATCTCTATATTAACCAAGAGCAGGCACATTTATTATAATTCTGGTCCTCTCCTGTTGTTAGCAGATGGAACCAGGTGCAGGGCTCCAGCTTGTCCTGTCATGCAGCCCTAAATACTGTCTTTGTCTTATACTCCACAATTATATTCTCTCCTAACTATGAAGAGTAACAAGCTTACCCTAAAGTATATTGGTCAAAATACTTTGACTATTTAAAAAGATAAAATATTAAATCATAGCCTAATGGTACTTGCTTTAAGAATTATATGTGAAAATTAACTGATCAATACAAATTGAAGTTGGTACAGATCCAACCACAATGAAAATAATATCAAAGCCAAGAAATCACCAAGTACAGAAACCCACATTTGGAAACCCACAGGAAATCGGAAGTATATTGAAGGATGGCCAGAAGAACACAAAACATACATCCCACTTTCCCGGAGTCTCCAAATGAGCTATGGTGTAGTCCTCATAACTAGCTTTAGGGAGCACACCAGTTTATTTAAAAGAAAAAAAAAAGGGTTAATTTTTTTTTTCGTGGCCTTGCTCTATGAGAGAAATTTATAGGGGTTACTTGGTGGATTCCTGAGCAGTGTGCATAATCTCGTAGCCAACAGTTTCTTGTAAAATCCAAAGGGCGTTCACATAGAGTGGTTTCTTTTTTTTTTTTTTTTTTGAGATGGAGTTTCGCTCTTGTTGCCCAGACTGGAGTACAGTGGCATGTTCTCTGCTCACTGCAACCTCAGCCTCCCGGGTGCAAGTGACCCTCCTGCCTCAGCCTCCCTAGTAGCTGTGATTATAGGACCCCACTACCATGCCTGGCTCACTTTTGTATTTTTAGTAGAGATGGGGTTTTGCCATGTTGGCCAGGCTAGTCTTGAACTTCTGACTTCAGGTGATCTGCCCACCTTGGCTTCTCAAAGTGCTGGGATTACAGGCGTGAGCCACCATGCCTGGCCCCATAGAGTGGTTTCTTATTTAGTGCTTTAGTGAAAGCCAAGTTTGAGGTTTATAAAGACAGGCCTACTGGCAAGCAGTGGATAGTTTGTTCATGTAGCTTTGTGGACCTGAGTACACCTGTATCTTCAATTTACTTGATGTTTTATGGCAAATCTTAAGTAATAAATTAAATATCGGAAAATGTTGTTTTATATTGAATTAGACCAAATGCATTATGAAACACTGCACTACAACATTTGCGTTGGTTTCCTGATAAAAGATCCCATGGAAGGCACTATCAAAACATTTGCCTACCAATTGCAAAAGGTGAGTGTTTTAATAAAACCCAGTACCCTATTTATATAGGGAATTTGTCCTAACAAAAGACTCTTTCTACTTTTTAAGATCTCTCAGTAGCATTTTAATAAAGATTTAATGGGAATTTAAAAAACCCTTGGATCTGTAGTGCTGTCATTCGACTCGGTTCACAAACAATTCCTGTCTGAATTTGAGAGTCGTTAATAATCACAAAAGCTAATATTTGTGTAGCACACACCACCACAATCTGTTCTCTATGTATCTTCCAAGCATTTTCATAAGTCAAGGACTAATAGTAGCTTTCATGTTTTACAACAGAAAAATGGTGGCACCAAGAAGTTAAGGAGCCTTCTGAGGCTGTGTGCTGGTGAGTGGTAGACTGGATTCAAAGCCCTAGTGTGCACTCTCAGCTGCTGGGCTATATTCTCTGCCTAATCACAAAAATGAAATTTGTGCTTAAGCTTTTTATTTTAGATGAAACAATGAAAAACACTATCAAGTACAGTGTGTGTTTTTTTGCATGTAAGATACTGGATTGGAAAAACTACTCCTCCATTTTAACAATAAGATAATTGTCAGGGACGTTTCTGAGCTAGTGAGCAGAATTTAAAAAACATTGGATTTGTATTGCGGGATTGAGTGAGGTTGTAATTTAAGGAGTTCAATCGGGGTTTTGTTTGTTTCTGTAACAACAGTAACTTTTAGACTTGAACTCCTATGGCTTGAGCTATGTAGAGAAACTTAATTCAAGTGAAGAATTTAGCAAGAATACTGAGTCATCAGAGCTACTGAAATTTTAGCGACTCGGTAGATAGCTATCATTATCATTATTATTATTATTATCACCATAAATCAGTCTCACAGAAATGATAATAGTAATGCATAGAACAACAAGCACTATAACTCTCAACCATCTATGACAGACCAGGCACTGAGTGAAGTATTCCTCTCATAATATTTCACGTAAACTTCACAGCAGCCCAATAAGGAGAGCCAAACATCACACTTTCCTATTCTGGCTTCAGCACCAAGGCTCCTGATTATCAGGGTACTTGCTCCGTAGATAAGTAGATAAAAGAGGAACAAAACCTAATTTCAGATCCAATGTGGGTATCTTCCAATTAAGGATGTTTGGAATATGTACATTAATTTATCCAAACATTCATTTTGCAAGATTCAGCAAACATTAACTGAGCAACTTCTGTGTTTATTGTGGGTTATTTGTGGATGTGAAGAAGATAAGCCCTCAGTAAATTAAAACTTTATTTGGGAAAATTGTAATAAAATAAATGCGAGGAGTGGTTCATTCCCACTGAGATGTATAGAAAAATAGTCACATAGGGCACATCAAAAAAAGAAACAGCAACTTAAGATGAGTGAGATTCAAGGGGCAGAGAAGGGGAAATGGCAGAGTGGTCAGAGGGAAGGGAACAATAAAGATACAGAAATGGAGAAAAATTTTCACTTACATAATGAAACTTTGGGTAGAACGGAATATCCCTCTAAGTCACCTAAAATAGAGCCATTTTTAATGTTGCTGGTCTTCATTAAGTAACTTGCTGAAGTGAAAACTGGAGATACCTAGATATACTCTGATATTCTGTTGCATTCAAGATGAAAATTAAAAGGGATTATAGAGAAGATAAAGGGAATTAAAGAACCAAATATAGATTTGATTACTGCAAAGGTTAAGTACATTGGATTAATAGCAGTAGCATTTAAAATGCATTTCCCCATATGATAGGGGCAGACTGAAAGGAGCTTTGGAACCATGTGCTTCACCCTAGTGTGCACAATTTTGAATAAATGCTGTTATGTGACCATCACCTTTTGCTATAAAAACTGGTATTTATCCACTCCACTGCAGAAATGCTTTCACAGAATGTGTTTCTCACCAGGGTTTTAAAATATTTACATCGGCTGATTAATAATTTACAGTTGGCATTCACGACCTCAGACTCATGAATAATTGACATGTTCATTTAAGATTTGCAACTGTTCTGTATAATGATAAAGTGCGCCAATCTGAGCCTCTCCAGCATTTCAACAGTGAAAGTTTGCAATGAAATCAGGCTTTCTTTTGGTTTTGCAGAGGTTGAAAGTAAAGCTTATAATCAAATAATGGAGGATAATAGTTGTATGTACCAGATGCTCTCTCTGTTGAGACAGGGAAGAGTAACTGGCACATAGGGAAGCCACAATCCTCATACCAGCACTAAGAAGTGGATTTTATTGGCGTCATTTGTAGTTGAAGGAAAGGGGCTCAGGAAATCTAATTAAATTCCTGTTACCTCTCTGGCCTTTTAAAGTTATATAGGAGTAGTAGGAAGTATAAAAATATATATGTGTACATATGTGTGTGCATATACACACTGTATATGTATACTACATACATGTAGTACTGATCACTATTTAATTATTATAGTGTTTCAAGAAAAAAACAATAAAAAACAATGATACAACTAGTCTAAGTTTTTGTGTGGCTATCAATTGTCAAATTGCTCACACCAAAATGCCTATTTTTAACCTCACATTTTTCAGGGAATTGAATATTGGTTATTTTCAGATTAATGTCAAAATAATGCTTTTATTTCAAAAAAAAGTCCATCCTGGAAGTATGAGAATATCTATACTTACTTAAAAAAAAAAAGAAGAAAAGAAAATGAAGAAGAAAAACAGTTAATATAACTCTTCGTTAAATGGTTTTTCTTTTGCCTGGGGATTCAGTGTGGAGGTTCACTTAGTAGTCCCTTACATAGGTCATTGGCCACCAGTAACAAAATAAAAAAGATATCTTTTGTGTCTATTTTTCTACCTTTACACCCAGATTACCTATTTTTCTTAGCGGCTATGTCCTATTAGCTATATGCTCTTTACATAGCTTGACATAATCCTTTCCATCTGACTCCCGGGTCCTTTACTGGAAAACATCTCATTTTTAGTTTTATTCTTTTAAAAAAAATTTACAAAATGGCTTTCTAACTCTTGTCAAGGTAATAACAGAAAAGGTTTCATGGCACTGTGATTTCTCAAGATATACTCAGAAGTCTTGTGATTCCAAAAGTGTTATTTCAAGCACCATGCCAAGACAATGGGCAAGGGTTGCTTTCCGATGACCTTCGCATCACACCATCTGAACTGGCATCCACTGTCCTTATGCAGAATATATTTGATGATTCTCCCGTGATGCACTGAAAGCAGATGCATCACTGCAACGTGTCTGGCTGACGTCTCCAGGATCCTAGCACCTGAAAAACCTGCCATGCTCCAATGTACAAACAATGTCTCATTTGCCTATTTGACTGATGTTTCTTGTACTTGTCTTTCCTGGCTGTATGAAAAGTCTCTCCTGGATCGCAACTTCAGGGTCTGCTATTCATTAAAAGTTTTTCTTGCTTGTTCAATCCATTCAAAGAGTATCTCTATTTTATTCCCTTCAGCTCTTCCATCAGAATGTCTACTTCCAAGCACCTTCAATTCCATCTGTCCATGTCTGCAGATGAGATGTGGGTGTCAGTCAGGCCTGACCACTTAAGTACAAAATAAAGAAAGGTTTAAAGGATTTAAAATAAAGAAAGTTAATCTAAGAAAATGTAAACACAGTGGTGAAAGAGCTAAGAATCTAAATGAGAACAGTGATGTAACAGAGATGAATAAATACACTATCACCCAGGCTGAAGGTGGGGAGTGGGTAGTGCTGCCAGGGCCAAGGGCTGAGATTATGATGCACAAAAGAAAAACATGGTGGAGCAATGTGAGCTGGAGAGATTGTGAGGTTACAGAGATGCCAGCCAAGGTAGACAAAGAGAGGGCAGAAATATCTTCTCTCCTCTCTTCCTCCCATCTTCAACATCCTTCTGGTGCCAGCCATTGGGCAAACCCAAAAGGAATCAGTGGATAGGGGCTTGAAGTATGCAGTCTGTAGAGTATAGAAACCTTCACTACAGAAGAAAGCAGGGAAATAATCAGGATTGGATCTACTGGCAAACGAGACAAAGACCAACAATTGCTAGTGCCACCACCGTCACTGTCCGAGAGGATGGAGACACCTTAGCACTCTTCCCCAGGTCCTGATCTGGAACAAGATTGTGGTTCCTTGTCTTGGCAAGTAAATGAAAGTAACAAGTTAGAATTCATAATCTGTCCTATAAAAAACGAGATATGGAGGATACTTGAATGTGTTCTTAAAACCTACAGAAATATATTTTGTATGAGGAAATGACTAGTTGTCAAACTAAGTAATGCTTTTTAAATGAAAGCTTTTCAAAGTACATTTTAAGGAGTAACTCCAACTTAAATTGGCAGACAAATGCTTTAAGTTTGAGCAAAGATTTAAAAGTGCGTAGAGAACGTAAAAACTGTTACAAGGCACAGATCTATTGGAGACATGAATTAAAACATCACCACATCCTTAAATTTAATCACTTCAAAGTTGCACAATAAATTTAAGGCCAAGATTTTCTATATCACCTCCATAGAAAACCAAGGTGGCAACAAAATTGTTAAGAAATAGGAACATGAAATTCTCATTTTAAAAAAGGTTAGTTTCTATCATGACCATTTTGGAGACTTGAATTACTGGTAGGGAAGATGAATCTAATAGAGATTGATGATATAAGGCAGTCACTGTTGATTGTCCCTCCACCACAATGAGCCCCTCCCCACTTTTTGTTTTGCTGAAAGAATGCCAGCTTTTTATATCCAAGTCTTAGGTGGCAATACGCTCATGGAATGTGGGTCTTGTTGTGACTCTGGGCAAGAGAAGCCATGATGGCATCAGTAACTGTGGATCAGTCAGGGTTCAAGGAGGGAAACAGGAGCCACACAGACATTTCAAGCAGAATGTCATCTGATTCTGACACAGGAATCAGGTGCTTCCTCCCATCATTGGAAGTGCTGGAGAGCTGTGGTCAGGATGCCTCAGTAGACGGTTTTTTGGCATTGGATCTAGCCATGCAGACTCCGGGGAGCTGCTGCTGTTTGTACCATTACTGGAACCACAACACCTCATGGCACAGAGTTGCGATGGCTTCCCCCTCAGTTCTGCCTACAACGCTTCATACACATTCTCTCCTGACAGTTTCTCATCCCACACTCAAGCTGCAAGAATGTTTTAGAAATGTAGCTGTTAGACTTCCAGCCCTTCAGTTCATGGAGGATGAACACATTAAGGATGGGATTGTTGGCTGAGTGTTAAGAGACAATAATGAACACAATATTTGGCTTTTTTAAATTATTACTATTTTTGATTGACACATTGATATGGTATGGCTCTGTGTCCCCACCCAAATCTCACCTTGAATTGTAATAATCCCCATGTATCAAGGGCAGGACCAGGTAGAGGTAATTGGACCATGGGAGCAGTTTCCCTCATGCTGTTCTCATCATAGTGAGAGAGTCTCACAAGATCTGATGGTTTTATAAGCATCTGGCATTTCCCCTGCTTGCACTCACTCCATCTGCTGCCCTGTGAAGAAGGTGCCTGCTTCTCCTTTGCCTTCCACCATGATTGTAAGTTTCCTGAGGTCTCCCCAGCAATACAGAACTGTGAGTCAATTAAACCTCTTTCCTTTATAAATTACTCAGTCTCAGATATTTCTTCATAGATGTGTGAGAATGAACTAATACATACATCATAATTGTATACATTGATGTGATATATGTATACAATGTGAAATGATTAAATCAGGCTAACATATTCATCACCTCACTTACCTATCACTTTTTGACTTTGAAATGTAAGTGTAAGGTGGCTGTTGGGTTCCTTGGAAAAATCTAATACTCTAATAAAAGATAGGCTTGAGAAGAAAGTATCTTCTGTCTTCTGCATAGAAGCATATGACGTTTGAAACTATGGTTTCCTCTTGGAATGAAAAAGGTTTAATATTCAGGGTAAAAGCCAATATACTATGAATAACAGTAGGAGGGAAATTTCCTGGCTCCTTGATGATGTAGATGTGCCACTGCACTAACCTATCCCGAAATACATTATCTCCAACTTCCAGTTGTATGGGACATTAAACTCCTTATTGGTTGAGTGTTCTTTAATATACAGTCAAAAAAGGTTTTTTTCCCACAAGGTATATATTTCACTGGAACAGCATGTAGAGACAGTACTATGAAACTCCTAATGAAGGGGTAATAATAAATTTTGAGACCATAACTGATGTCTCAGATAAATAGTTTAAGCCCTTTTCTTGAAATTATTCTATGCAGCTCATTCATTCAAAATATGCAAGAAATTCCACATAAACAGAACTGGCCCTCCACTTTCCTGATGCTTCTATTTTCGACTTTACAATCTTAAAATAATTGGGACTCTTTTATCTCAGAATCATTCTTCTGAAAATAATGTATGTGTATGATAGGAGTTCTGCCCTATTTCAAAATTTAATATCAGGTAGTTTATATTACCTTTTCTGATTTTAATCAAATGTTTATGCCATATGTTAATATAATTTGCATATCAGTTTCCCTAGTAGAAAAAAAGTCTTGTTTAAGACATCTGCATCACCAACCAGCTGTCATAGTAGCCATTGCACAAAACATGAAATCCACCAAAGCCTTCCACCATTTCTCTTGAGACGAGGTAGATTTAGAATGACATTTTTATCTTCCTTTCTGTCTATCCATCCAAAAGATATTGTTCATCTATTTTAATGTTTACTACATGCTGTTTACTTTTTTAAATAAATAGGAGAATAGTATAACTTTATTTATTTACTTATTTATTTTGAGATGGAGTGCAATGGCATGATCTCAGCTCACCGCAACCTCTGCCTCCTGGGTTCAAGTAATTCTTGTGCCTCAGCCTCCCATGTAGTTGAGATTACAGGCACGTGCCACCACACCTAGTTAATTTTTGTATTTTTAGTAGAGATGGAGTTTCATCATGTTGCCCAGGCTGGTCTTGAACTCCTGACCTCAGGTGATTCACCTGCCTCGGCCTCCCAAAGTGCTGAGATTACAGGTGTGACTCTCCGAGCCTGGCCTTTTTTTTTTTTTTTTTTTTTGAGATTGAGTGTTGCTCTCTCACCCAGGGTGGAGTGCAGTGGTGGGATCTCGGTTCACTGCAACCTCCGCCTTTGTGATTCTCCTGCCTCAGCCTCCCCAGTAGCTGCCAATACAGGTACCCCCCACCACACCCGGGTAAATTATTTTGTATTTTTGGTAAAAACAGGGTTTTGTCATGTTGGCCAGGCTGGTCTTGAACTCCTAACCTCAGGTGAGCCACCCACCTTGGCCTCCCAAAATGCTGGGATTACAGGCATGAGCCACCACACCCGGCTAGAGACTAGTATAACTTTAGAAACACCAATTATTATAAAGGGTGTATTGTTTGTCCACTATGTATTTTTTCACTGTAGTAGGTGTTGGGGCTGCAGGGTGAATACAACATGCTCTCAGGAAGTCACTCCCCAACAGGAGAGGTCAGCAGGTGAACAGGAGACCTGGCTTTGCGGTGTCTCTTCCCTAAGTGTCACACAGCAGTTGGGAAGTGGAATAGCTTTAGGTATCTACTAATACTACATGATATGGTCCTGTTCTTGTAGATAGAACATAGCTTCCTAGATGCTCAGTTCACATTCTACAAAACAAGAACAATAACAATTGTACCTGTATGCATGAAATATCCACATACAGTATTCCCTATTTTAAACAAATTTTAATGGTGCAAATTTTGTAAGAGCTCAGTTTTATGGAGAGTATAAAATTAAATCTCAGAGAATCAAAGCCCGTTTATTTAGCTGATAAATAATCTGTGCATGATTTTACTGAGAAATAGCTTGGCCCCATCTTTCAGTTGTGGAAACAAAACATCATATGGAAGATTTCCATAGAGAATCTTTAATCCATCTAAAAGGAACCAGGATACATTCAGCAGACATGAGACAGTAAAGTTGTACTATTCATTAGAAACCACCCCAAGCCACGGGGGCTTTGCTATAGACTGAATGTTTGTGTCTCCACTAGTATTTCTATTTGGAAACCTAATGCCCACTGTGATGGTATTTGGAGGTGGGGTTTCTGGGAGGTGATTAGGTCACAAGGGTGAAGCCCCCATACATGGGATTAGTGTCCTTATAAGAAGGACCCCAGAGATCTCCTTCACCCCCTCCATCATGTGAGGTTACAGTGAGAAGGCACCATCTATGAACCAGAAAGAAAGCCCTCAGCAGACTCTGAATCCACTGACAACTTGACCTTACACTTCCCAGCTTCCAAAACCATAAGAAATAAATTTCTGCTGTTTTATAAACTACCCAGTTAATGGTATATTATTAGAGCAGCCCAAACAGACTAAGACAGGCTTATAACCACAAAGTTCATCACTTTACAACCCAGGCTCAGAGGGCTCTGCCTGGTGTGGTTCATCAGACACTTGGGCGGCTGCAGCCTTTATCTCCTGCAGCAGGGAGAAGAGAATAGGACTGATCACACAGTGCTTTGCTGTCAGCAACGGTCACATGTCACTTTTCACATTTTCTTTGCCAAAGCAAGCGAATGAATGTGCCTAACTGAAATGGGAGAGTTCCCTGATTCCCCTTGCAGGGTGTGTGACAGGGATGTGGCTCACCTGTTTGGTCCCCTGGAAGCTCAAACCTCTAGGGGGAGCATGCAGAGGGTCAGGTGCAGAGGGCAGGGCAAGTGCTCTGGGCTCCTGCCCCCAGGTAGTGTCTAGGGGCGGATGCCTGCAACCCCCGTGTTACAAAGCTCTTTCAGCTTTGCCGTCTTCAGATGGCTTTGAGTGTTAATAAGCTCAATAGATCCTCTGCCTTATGTCAAGATCAGAGGCCCAGTGTGACAGCCTTCTGAATCCCAAGCTCTTGCTCAGTGTCCTGAAAGTATCAGATCACACACGGCTTGAAGCCTGAGTGCAGGGTTTTATCGAGTGGTAGAGGTGGCTCTCAGGGAGATGGATGGGAACTGGAAGGTGGAGGGGTGGGGGAGATAATCTTCCCCAGTGGCCAGACTCTTCTCCACCCACCCCGGTGGAACTCCCCTTGACATCCAGATGTCCCTCCTCTTCGCTCTTTGTCTGCCGCGTTGTTCCACTGTCACTGGTCTGCTGGTCTTGATGTTCAGCCACTTGTGTGTGTGTCCGCTAAGGTCTCAGGTTCATATGGGCACAAGATGGGGGGTGTAGTGGGCCAGAGTGATCTTGGAAAATGCAACATTTGGGCATGAAAACAGGAGCTCCTGTTCTCACTTAGTTCCGACAGCACAGGCCTGAGGGTGGAGCCCTCACCACGTACCCCACCCTTCTCTACCCAGTATTTCCCTGCCCTCCTCCAATATCATAACTACAAAGGAGCATGACAATGCAACCGTAACATGTACTCAGGAGGAGAGGTGGAAATACAGATGCCAGCCCAGGCCACCCAGATCAAAGGCAACACTGTCCCTTACTTTCCCGTCTGTAGGTGGAGAAACTAGACAGGACCTCAGTTTGCCTCTCAGCATGTCTCCATAGGCAGATGTCAAGATTCCTCTGCCCTTTACCTTTCCTTACCATGAATGGGTACGATATTATAAAACCATACCTTCCTCTCCTCATCCTCAGCTAGGCACTGATGACTTAAGCAGATTAAATAATTGTATGCATTCTATAAATTATCCACACATTCAATTCTCCAAGGAAGTATTTTCACCATGCAAGTAGAAATAGCTAATCCAAAATAATTATTACTTTTAATGGCAAAAACCATCATTACTTTTGCATCAACTTAATATTTGTGTGTAAACAAGGCACTGTTTTTTGAGGGTTGGTCTTACAAAATACTTGTCTACTTTTGTGTACCCCACCTCCAGGCCTAAGTCCATATCTTCATATAAGCCAGTCTATTTGCCACAGCCAAGTGTTCCAGCCTATAGGAAACATTCACTTTGTGTCAGGCACAGGCAAACCACTTTCCATGAAGTGTTTCACCGCATCTCTCTGAGCGTTAGTCTGCACAACTATGAAATAGCGTGACTGTGGAAGTTGAGCAATTACCCCAAAGCCACTGCATTAGCTTCCTGGGGCTCCCATCCCAAAAAGTCCCACAAACTGAGTGGCTTCAAACAACAGCAAGTTATTCTCTCACAACTCTGGAGACCAGAAGTCCAAAGTCCAGATGTTGGCAGGGCCATACACTCCCTCTGAAGGCTGTGGGAGACAACCCTCCTTTGCTTCCTCCCGGGATTCCTACACTTGTGGCTCTATCACTCCAATCTTCCCTTTGGCCATCACATGGTCTCTGTCCCTGTGACTTCTTCTCCTGTATCTCATAAGGACAGCAGTTGTCATTCTATGTAGGGTCCATCTAGATAAGCCAGGAGGATCGCAGCTCAAAAACCTTAATTACACCTGAAAAGACCCCTTTTTTCCAAATACATTCATGTGTACAGGGTCTGGGTATTAGGATGTGGACGTATCTTTTTGAGGATGCCCATGCAAGCCACTTCAGAACATGTTAACTGGGACTGTGTTATTCCAGGGTGTAAGCCCTCAACCACTAAGCCAATGTACCTTTTTTTTTTCCAAACAGGGTCTTGCTCTGTTGCCCAGGCTGGAGTGCAGTGACACGATCTTGGCTCACTGCAACCTCCACCTCCCAGGCTCAAGCTATCCTCCCACCTCAGCCTCCTGAGTAGCTGGGACTATAAGCATAACCCACCACTCTTGGTTAATATTTTGTTGTTGTTGTGTTGTTGTTGTAGAGACAAAGTCTTCCTATGTTGCCCAGGCTGGTCTCAAATTCGTGGGCTCAAGCTACCTGCCCACTTTGGCCTCCTAAACTGTTAGGATTACAAGCATGAGCCACTGCACCCAGCCCAGTGTGCCTTTCTATAAATGTTGTACTCAGCCTGTTCCTTGACCAACTGAATCATCACAGCCCCGATTATTTTTATTTAAAAACATTATTAATCAAAAGTTGTGGGGAAATAAAAGACTGTAAGTCATAGTCCTGCTCTCCAGGATCTTAACATCCAGTTGGGATACTTGGTCTGACCATCCAAGAAACACTAGCAACATAGGAAGTGTAGCCTCCCACCTGAATTGTACAGAAAATCTAGGAACATTTATTTTGCAGAGAGGTACTGAGTAGAATAGGAGAGGGAGGGCCATGTGCAGACCCTGGTCTGGAGGCCCTAGATTGGTCCATGTATGAAACCACAGGATCCCACATTAGGATGTTGGTTGTGAATATGGAAGGGCAAAGACTAATGCAAGAAACACTGTACAGGAACTAGAACCTGGTGCCAAGGATTCAAGATGGTGGCAGCAAGAGTGAAGAGTAAAACAGGTAGAGCATCTAAGATTGGAGTCTGGGGACATGAAAGTTGACTAACTCCCTTTCTGGTTCAGGTGTATTGTCAAAGCATGGCCTTGGGTCTAGCTTTCAGCCTTTCTCTTTCCCCCTGTACCTCTCAGTGGCCAGTGTTCTGCCTGCTCTGGGTCTTCCCCCAGCCATCTCCCCCTGCTCAGCTATCCTCAGATCATGGGACCACACCGCCCACAGCCATCACCCTTCAACACCAGGCTTCTTCCCTATAAGCCTACTTTTGGCTTCACACCACTGTGTCTTCTCTAAGCCCATCTCACAATCCTCTTTCTTGAGTCACTAATGACCTCCTTATGGCTGACTCTAAAAACACTCTGCAGTCACTTTTCAGGATTCACTTGGGGAGCTGCCCCTGCTAGAGCCTCCACCTCACTCCACCCCATCTCATAGGCCCCTTTATTGTCTCCTGCCCTCTTTTTCTATGCAGTCTCCTGCAGGGACTCACTTGTAAATGTGGCTCAGCCCCAGGGCTCTCCATCTTCCCACTTCTACCCCTCTGCTCATTTGTGGGTAGAGAGGCTGTTCACCTTCATGACTTTGGCCTCTGGCTCTGTGCTCAGTACATGAAGCCCAGACTGCTTTCCAGAGTACATGGTGCAAATAACCCTGTCTTTCAGACAGCTATACCACAAACTCAAACTCAGTGCAAAATGGCTCACCCTCTGTGTCCCTCGTCTCCATGAAGACCACCAACACCCTTTTAATTCCTGCACCCTCACCTGGATTTAGGTTTCTACACCAGAAACCTGAGTTCAAGCTTATACACAGAAACCTGTGTCCAGGTCACTACACAGAAACCTACCTTCAAGTTCCTACACAGAAGCCTGCATCCAGGTTCCTTCACAGAAACCTCTGCCTGCACAGGTGTCTCCTCACCTTCTGCACATTTCTGACATTGCTTTTTGCTCCATTTCCACCACCACACACTGGGACACTCATGGATCTGGCCAGGATGCCTCCCAATAAGAGTCCTGTGTCCAGCCTTGACTCTCTCTAATCTCCACTGCTGGAGAGAGTGTTCCAAAATACACGTGAGATCTTGTCACCCCTTTCCTCCTTAAATAATAAAAACAAATATAGAAACCACTTAATGTTTCTCTATAGTTTAAAAGGTAAAGTTTTAAAAAAATCTTTCATGATCTGAAATTTGTGGAAAACTCTGGTCGCATCTCTCCTCATCCCCTATCCATCCCTTCACTCTCCCCACCCCCATGCAACATCTCAGCTGTGTGCCTGCTGACCCCTTGAATTCTCTGAGCAAATTGACAGGCTGCTGTCTTTTCCTCTTCAGATCTCAGCCTGAAACACTGTCTGCAACCTGGATGATTCCTTCTCCTGCTGTGTCTCTCAATTCAGCACCCCTCAATGAAGAAGATCTCTTTAAACTAATCTCTCTGCTTTCCCCTGCCTTCCCAAGTTTTCTTCTCTCTCACCCTGCATTCCTTTTCAGGGTCCTCCGTGTGAGCACACAGCATTCCTTTTCTCTAGAAGATTCAGCAGTAAGGCGCCATCTTGGAAGCAGAGAGCAACCCTCGCCAGACTGAGTAGCCCTCCGTCTACTCTCTGCTTCTAAGGTGGAAGCATGCTGGCACCTTGAACTTGGACATCCCGGCCTCTAGCGCTGTGAGAAAATGAACTTTAGTTTTTTATAAATTACCCTATCTCAGGTCTTCTGTTATAGGAGCCCCTCAAGAACTAAGACACTCAGTGATGCATTTTAATTTGGATTTCTTTTTTCATTCTGTGCTAAAATGCCGGTAGTGTCTATTATCAGGACACTTCTCCTTTAGTTCCGGGAACTTTCATTTCTTTGAAAGTCGGGATATCAGGAGTTTTTTTTATGACTCCTGTAAGAAATTACCACAATCTTGGTGGCTTAAAACAATAGAAATTTATTATCTTACATTTGAAGAGGCCAAAAATTCAAGATCAAGGCATTAGTAGGGCTATACTCCTCCTGGAGGCTGTGGGGGATGCTCCGTCTCTCAACTCTTGTAGTTTGTGCGGCTCCTGGTGTCCCTCATGGCCACACTGCTTCAATCTCTGCCCACATCTTCACATGGCCTTCTAATCTGTGTCTTACAAGTGTCCCTCTGCCTTCCTCTTATAAAGTCAGTTATGGTGCCAAGTAGCCCACCACATAATCCAGAATAATCTCCTCACTTCGGGATCCTTAATCACATTTGCAAAAACCCTTTTCCCAAATAAGCTAACATTCCTGGGTTCTAGGTATTTGGACCTGGACTTCTTTGGGAGCCATTATCACCCAACCAGAGCTGTCTTCCTTCAATTCTACCAGTCTTCTAATTCTAAACTTTCTTTCAAAGTTAATGTTGAACCAGCATCTGACTCTTGCGTTTTCATTACATTTTATTGTTTTTCCACATTTGTTATCTTTCGCTCTCCTCTGGGAGTTCTTCTCCATTTTTATTCCTCTTATAATATTCTATTGGTTTGATTTAGTGTTCAGCTATCATGTTTAATTTGAGATTTCTTCTTAGTCTTTGATATTTTTTCATAGCATGGTATTTTAGTTTTAGGAATGCAGGTTTATGAATGATTATCTGAGTTTTCTTCTCTTGTGCACTCTCTGTTTAAACTGGGCTCTATTTATTTTTTTGTTTTGTTTTGTTTTGTTTTTCATTTCATTTTGGAGGTTGTCCAAAATGTGTACTGACCCTTGGTCAGCTATTTGTATTTAAAAATAAGGCAGAAAGCAAAAAAAAAAAAAAACAAAACGATGGATGCTTTGTGCATGGTGCATGCAGGGCCAGGTATGGGCGGGGGTAGTTTGTAAACTGGGGACTTCCACTGTTCACTGATTCTGGGGGAAGCCAGGTTTTTCACAGGGAAAAGTTCTAGAGCTTCTCTGGTTCAGTTTTTGCACAGGTTAGCATTGAACAATGAGAACACTTGGACACAGGGTGGGGAACATCACACAAGGGGGCCTGTCGTGGGATGGGGGGAGCGGGGAGGGATAGCATTAGGAGATATACCTAATGTAAATGACGAGTTAATGGGTGCAGCATGCCATCATGGCACATGTATGCATATGTAACAAACCTGCATGTTGTGCACATGTACCCTAGAACTTAAAGTATAATAATAAAAAAAAATTCTCTTGCTTGAGGCTGGAGGAGCCTTGGCTGCTCTAAATAGGGAGAGGACATCTTTTTCTAGAGGCTTTAGTCAATACTCTGTTTCTGCACAGGGCCTCATGCCTCCATCCCATGTCACTGGTGCCTGAAAGGCATGGGTTTTTCTGAGTTCTTGGGTCAGAGGTGGTCACTCTATCTAAGTTCCTGCTTCCTCAGGTCTGATAAATCAGGCTGTCCTCCAAATCCCCATGTTTTCCTCAAAATTTTGAAAATACCTCAGGTAGGCAGCTGTTTTCTATTATCTTTTCTATGTGGCCTTATACATTTTTTGCTAATTTGGTAATATTTGAGGAAGAAATGGAAATAAATGTCTGTGCTAAATTTACTGTGTTGAATATTTTGTCTCCTGTAGTTAATATAACAATTTCCATACAAAGGACACTTTTTCGCTGGCTTTTCACTATTAAAGCTCTCTCAGTGAGAATTATATTTGAGGATCATTATTTGTTTCATATCTGTTTCTCTTAGTAAAGTGTAAACACTAAGGGCAGAAAGAGACATCTGTGACTCAGTATCATAAATGGTGTCTGGCACAAGACACAAAGTAAACAATGAGTTGAAATTATTGAACGAGTTTTTCCTTGGGACATGTTTCGAGATCTGGAAGGGCCAATGACAAGGGTAAGAACATTGCAAAGTTCCTGACGCATAGGGCAAATTGTTTTCCAGGACAGTTTTTTACACAGTTTTCCAAGGTTTTCTTTCTTCATGCTAAAAGAGGTCAAAACTATGGGAGGCCCAGGTTGCAGTGAGCCGAGAATGCACCAGTGCACTCCAGCCTGGGCGACAGAGTGAGACTCCGTCTCAAAGAAGAAGAAGAAGAAGAAGGAGAAGGAGAAGGAGAAGGAGAAGGAGAAGAGAGGTCAGAACTGAACACCAACTCGTTTTAGTGCCTAGCTCCTTCCTCAAAAACTTGGCACACTTAAGTTCTTCTGCCCCTGTCCTGGGACAAGAATTTTAAGCTCCTAGCTACTGACACGTTGAGTTGACAAGATCAGAGAGACAGTTGTTTATTTGGAATAAAAGAAAGGTCAAGGCTTCTCAGACGTTTCACGGTGTTATTATTTAACCTTAGCTCTCATCTTGCATTTTTAAAACCTTTTCCAAATGTATGGACTGAATTGACTTGGAGAGAGTCCTCTCATTTAGGCAAAGAAATACATCTGGTTAGAAACCCAGTGGTCTTCATTGTTTCTCTTCCAACAATTAGGCTGATAATTCAATGTGACAGAATTCAAAATTGTAACGCCCATGACCTTATAAGAAAATTAGGAGTGCAGCCTGGGGTTCTGAGAGATTCAACTTTTGAAATTTCTTCGAAATGTATTTATTTTCACTGAAATAAAACAATATGTCACAGACACCAAAGAAAGGCCTCACCCATGACACTGTATATATCTAGTTAATAATAATGGAGACCTTGTTTGCTGTGTGTTTACTACATTTTGCTTCATACAAAATGTTCAAAACTCTTTTATTTCTCTTTAATACAAAGAAATGCTTGTAGATTGGAGTTTTATCAATAACATGTTCACTATGAATCAGTTTTTCAGTTTCTTTTCTTCATTCTAGTGTTTCATCCATCTCAGAATTGATCTCCCAGGGGTGTGGTTCTCATTCTTGCTCCTGCCCATAATATTGTTGAAGTTTCCCACTGGAGAAGTCAGAACGTGGCCAAAGGTGGATAAATGATGTGGACTTGTGTCCAGACTAGAACGTGGGTTAAGGTCTGACCTCAGCATCACAGGCTGGGAAACGTGATGTGTTGTCACACTGAGAAGGTCCAGTCCATCAGGTCATGCTCTTACAAACCAAGCCCCGAGATGGGCATATAAAGCCAGAAGATCCTCCTACCTCGGCCTCCCAAAGTGCTGGGATTACAGGCGTGAGCCACAGTGCCCAGCTGCTAGTTACTTCTCTTACCATTTTCTGTCTTTTCTTTACGGAGATTTAATTTTCTATTATTTTTCTAACTACTTGAGATGGATGCTTACAACAATACTTTTCAACTTTTTAATTTTCTTGAAATATATATTTATATCTCCACATTGTTTTCAACATGTTAGCTACCTCCCACACGTATTAGTTTTGTTATAATTCAGTTCAAAGCATTTGAAATTCAATAGGTTGTTTACAAAGTTATTGCATAATTTCCAAAACCAAGATGTTTTCCAGTTATCTTTCTTTTACCAATTTTTAGCTTAGGTATGATGTGTTCAGAGACTATACTGTACGTGATTTCAATCGTTGGAAATCAGTGGCGACTTGCTATGTGGACCAGAATATGGTCATCTAAAAATACTGTTTTATGTGCAGCTGAAAAGCATGGGATTCATGAATTGATGGATGTAGTGATCTATGCATGTTATGGTTTTGCTGGTATCTTCTATACCTTTCCTAACGGTTTTGTCTATTTCTTCTACTGTTTGTAGACAGAAGTTTGTTGAGATTTTCCAATGTGATAGTGGATTTGCCTATTTCCTTTTTAGTTCTGTAAAAGTGTGCTTTATCTATTTTTAGGCTGTGTGTCATTAGTTATATACTACGATTGATTTGTTATGTGTTCCTGATGAATTGAGACTTACCATTATAGAATGTCACTCTCTTTCTCCAGTAACATGTTTTGCTGTGAAGTTGCTTTTCAGCCATATGAATACGGTACAGTGGCACTTCTTGGTTAATATTTACATGGTGTAATTTTCCCCATCATTTTTGTTCCAAGCTTTCTCTATTTATATTGTGTCAGTGTGTTTCTTACCAGGAGCGTATACTTGTACTTGTTTTTCAGAATGAAGAGCTTTGTTTTCTTTATTCTTTAATTCATAGTCAATTTACATTTAATATGACTATTAATACACTTGCTTTTTAAAACTCCTGACTCTTGTTTTCTAATTGTCTTGACTATGATCTTTTTTCTTTCCTTCTTATAAAATTATTGAAACTATTTTATTTCATTTTCGCTTTCTATTATATTTACACTCTTTCATTCTTCCAGTGTCTACCTACTATAATGTAATTACCTGTGGAAATTGCAGTAGACAACCTGAACTTTCTAAATCTGTTTTCTGCTTCGTTTTTGAACTCATTTCCAAGAAAATGAGAACCTTGGTATATTTTCACTCATTTACCTTCTTATTTTTACACTACTATTATTTTGATTTAAATTTTGCATTTTTTGAAACCTCACGTTAAATTATTTTATATATATATATATATATATAATTTTTTTTTTTTTTTTTTTTTTTTGAGACAGAGTCTTGCTCTGTCTCCCAGGCTGGAGAGCAGTGGCGCCATCTCGGCTCACTGCAAGCTCCGCCTCCTGGGTTCACGCCATTCTCCTGCCTCAGGCTCCCTAGTAGCTGGCACTACAGGCGCCGGCCACCATGCCCTGCTAATTTTTTTTTTTTTTGTATTTTTAGTAGAGACGGGGTTTCCCCGTGTTAGCCAGGATGGTCTCAATTTCCTGACCTCGACTCCATGGTAAATTATTAATAACTATTTTATTGAGAACACATTCATGTAAATTCACCACGTTTATCATTTTCCTGTCATCTATTCTCCCTGCATCTGTGTTATTACCTGGGATAATTTTCTACCTAAAGGGGATCCTTTGGTACTATATTCTGTATTTCACTTTCATCTTTAAAGCATAGTTTTAGTGGATATAGAATTCTAGATAAACTTTTATTTTTAATTGAGCCTTTGCTGAGCTCATTCTATGGCCTTCTGTCTTCCTTAGTTTCTATTGAGAAATCAACTGAATGGTTTAATTGTTACTTGTTTGGATATGCTGTGTTATTTTTCCTCTGGCTACTTTTAAATATTTTTCATTCTCTTTAAATTTTTTTGTTGTGTGTATTTGTTTTTGTGTATATTTGTTTTTGTGTATGTTTATTTTATGAGGGGTTGCAGGGCTTCTTGAATTAGTTTCCTGTGGTTTTTCATCAGTTTGGGAAATCTCTTGGCCTTTAGGTCACTTCTGCTCCTTTCTCTTTTTCTCTCCTACTGGAACTCCAACTGTGTGTATGTAAGACCATCTCCCTACCTCCTGCAGCTTTTACTCTCTCTTCTGACCCCATTCTCCATCATCCAGCCTCTTTTTCCTGTGTCTTTCATTCTGAATGTTTTGTTTTCCTCTATCTTCCAATTCATGGAATGTTTTATTCATCTGTGTTTATTTGGATATTAAACACACTTATTGTGTTCTTATTTTTATTTTTTTATATACAGAAATTCCACTTGGTTCTGTTTCATAATTTTCATTTTTTTAACCAAAATGTTTAGTCTTGCTTTTATATTACTAAAGATGTTAAGCACATTTATTTTAAATTTTGTGTCAGACAACTCTATTATCTAAATCCCCTGAGTCTGTTTATATTGTCTGTCACTTTTCGAAATGTGTTCTTTTCTCATTATTTGCATGATTGCCTATGATTAAGTATTAAAAATTGATAATGAATAAACCAGAAATAATGTGATCTCCAAGCTAATGAGATCTTGCAAAGAATATCCCCATTTGCCTCTGGTGGGTGGATCTGGGCATCAGTAATCTAGGGACTGTGATGATTGAAGCCTGGAGTTCAGCCTATGTAATCTGGCCTGTTTTTAGCGTGCTCACTCTCTCATGGTGTGGTCCTTTAGGTTCTCAGCTCAGCACACAGACCACCCCACAAGGCGGGCCCTGGACTCCAATTTTTGTCTCTCAGACTCAAAAGTATGCCAAAAGCTTGTTTTGTTTCTTAGTCTCTCAACTTTCTGGAATCAGTAGATGTTCCTAGAGGAAAGGAAGGTCAAAGTGCTGGGCTTGCCTTTGGAGACTTTCTTCTTCTCACTTGCCTTGTCCTGTAATTACTTCAATACCTTGCTGGTGCTTCCATGTCTTTCAGCAAAATATATTTACCAGCTTTTAAAGTTTTTCTGAATGAGATTAACTCTCCAAATTATTCAGTTTGTTTTTATCAAAACAATGTTTTTATGGTTTTTGGCATGTTTAACCAATGATTGGTCTCAGTGATTTGCTAATCAATACATGTGATTGAAATATCTGAGTTTAAATTTTGCTTTAATAGACAGGTGCATGATCATATTTGCAATATTTTTATTTCCAAATCTTCTCTTCACATTTTATTTTGTAAAACAACTTCGACATCTAAATGTTAAGTTAAAAAAAAAACAGCTTGAGCATCTACGCTTGGATACCTGCTACTTATTAAATCCTGTATTTTTACTCTTCACTTCAGTATGGCAAGCAAACACTGACAAGAATGTGTGCATTAAGGAAAAGAGCACTAAATATCCATACCACTACTCATATTACATGGATTTTGAAAACTACAATCCAAAACTAATATGCAACTTTGCATAAAGCATTTCTGATATATTTTACCACTGAATTTTTATTATATCACAAAGACATATGTATAGATGACATAGGAAGTGGGATTTGGGAAGCTAACTTATTTGCCAACAGATGTTTAATTCAATATGGTTTATATAAATTCATAATGAGTAGTGGGGACAATTCCCCAAGCACTTCTTTGCTAATCATCTGTCACAACAACATGGAAGACTGAAGGCAGCACACTAATGTAGACAGCCTGCTGTTAAATTTCAGACTGATGTGGATGGTGTGCCATCAATTGTGAATCCCCTGAGGGTCTTCCTTCTTCCTAGCAGTGACCTCTAGTCATGTGCTTGATCTCAAGACTGCTGGGCACCCTGTGGTCAGAGCACCTGCTCACAAAGAGAATGAATTTGTCTTAGGGTGACTACCTTCTTGACATATTGAAGTGCATTAATATTACATTAGAATCTGAGGCTTGGACAGATTACTGAACCCTCCATTTTCTCTCTCTATCTCTCTCTTCCCCCTCCATGTCCCTGTCTTGTTCTTTGTTTTCCTGCATTCATTCTCTCTCTCTCTTTCTCTCTCTCTCTCTCCATCTCCCTCTCTCTTTCTCTGTTTTCCTCCATTCATTCATTATCTCTCTCTCTCTTCCCCCTTCCTCCATCTCTCTATCTCTTTCTCTGTTTTCCTCCATTCGTTCATTCATCTCTCTCTCCCCTCCCACCATCTCCCTATCTCTTTCTCTGTTTTCCTCCATTCATTCTCTCTCTCTCCTCTCCCTCCATCTCCCTATTTCTTTCTCTGTTTTCCACACTCTTTTTCAAATGCTCTACTTTCATAATGACAGCACTTCTTTATCTGAATGTCCCATTCTTTCTCAGGATCTTGCAGAGATACTTTTCATTCAATCACATGAAGGAAAGCTTCTATGAACTTTCATGGTTCTCCATGTTTGCCATTATTGGTTATTTGTCTATTTGTTTTGGAAAATTTTAACTACATTAAAAGCTTGTGTCTCTTTGGTAACAAATTTCCAGCAGTCATCGCAGTTCCTGACATAGTGTACACGTCTAATACAGTTTGATTGAATAGATCTATGAGTCACTGAATGAGTGAGATGATTTGCAATTTTGCTAAAGTAAAAATTTTCTCCATGGGGCCACTGGTGCAAGTCTCAGAGTCTGAAGGCCAGGGAACCTGGAGTTCTGATGTCCAAGGGAAGAAGAGAAAAGTGTCCCAGCTCTGAGGGGTGGGGGCAGAGAGGGGGAGAGAGAGAGAGAAAGTATGTGTGAGAGAGAAGGGGAGCAAGAGAGAGAGAGAGAAGGGGGCAAAGGGGAAAGAGAGAGAGAGAGAGAGAGAGAAATTTATATTTTCTCTGCCTTTTTGTTCTATCCAAGTCCTCAGCCAATTGGATGGTTTCCACCTACATTGGGTGAGGGTGGTTCTTCTTTAACTTAGTCCATTGATTCAGGAGCCAGTCTTACAAAAACATCCTCATAGACACACCCAGAAATAGTGCTTTACCAGCTATCTAGGTATTCCTTAATCCAGTCAAGTTGACACCCAAAATCGACCATTACACCACATGACCCATTTTTGTATTTTAAACAATTTGGTAGATCTCTGTTGCCTACCAGTGATGAAGACAACTTCAGTCCAGCTGATAAAAACACTGTTTGTCTCTCTGCTACTCCTACCACTTGTCAGCAGCCACCTTTTCCCCAACCACGGAGACCCCTATGTCCCTCCCTGAGCACAGGGGCACCTCACATCGCCTTGCCTTGACCTATGCGCATTTTTTCCTCTTGTTTATAACCAACTTTCTCTTCCAGTCATCTGGAAAATGCCAGGCTAACCTTTAAGATTTATTCAATTGTGACCTCAGAGGCCAAAGAATGAGCTTTCTATATTAGATTGAACCTTATGAAATGGATACTAGCCAACCATTTAGACCTTCATAAGGGCAATTTCATTTGACTCAACTTATTACATAACTCCATTAACGTGTCACATTGAATTGCAACCAGCTGTTCACACATCCATCTCCTCCACATGTCTGGCACAGAACAAGGACATGGTGGGCACTTGTGTTTTAAGAAACAAATACATACCCCAGGTGCCTCTTCTTTCTTTTTTCTAACTCCTCTTTCTTTTCTCTTGTTATTTATTTATTTGTTTATTTTTCCACAGAAGAACCTGGGGCAGTATTGGATACTGTTAGGACTGGGAGAGGACAGTATCAGGGATAAAGATCCTGTGTTCTCGCTCTAAAGCCCTGGTGGAAGCTGTCATTCATCAGGAGCCTGCTGGAGCCATCTCTCAGCTTTGCAGAGTGCAGGGATGTCACTTTTGATGTGTGAGTGTTGACAAGGCTATGCCTGTTTCTTCCTTTGTATATCCCCAGTTTTCAGAAGCATGAATTTTAGTAAGCAACCCTACTCTTTCTCATTCTATCTGTCTTTGGTTATCATTTAGAGTAGTTACTGATTATCACCTAGATGTATGAGAAAGGACTTGAAATCATTGCTTCCTCGTGCATCCGCTCTATATTTTGGCATTTTACACCAAAAAAAAAAAAAAAAAAAAAAAAAGAATGCAATCTTTGGGAGTATCCCTTGGTAGCATATATCTTCAAACTTCAATTTGAGACTCTCAATCTTGATGTTTGCTTGTTGGAAATAATACATAACTTCCGTGAGTGCTCTTATAACAGGAAAAATTAGGTTCAGAGTAAAGTTAAAATAATATCAATGTAACAGTTACTCAAAACTTTTTCTGTTTCTTGTCTTGGCATGCAGAAGTCTGTTCTTATTTGTACCTGAGTCACGATAATTTAAAAATCACACAAAGATAACAAATGTGTACGCCATCAGGGAAGGATAGTGAGCTGATATGTATTAAGTTACGTCTCTATATTGCCTGCATTTAACATATCACAGCTTGGGAGCCTTTATTGTTTGAATACTGTATAGGTGAAGACATGGGATTAGTAAATTTGATGTGGTCAGGAGGCACCGTGAGCCTCTATCAATGTTTTGCTTCCTATATTTTTGTCCTAGGCGTTGCTTTTCTATGTAATGACAAAGGCAGATCACTGATGAGAACGGCTCATTCCCACTTCCCAAGGCTGTCAGGCCACAGTGGGTCTCCCAGGATCCACCATGAGCAAGCCTCAGAAGTTAGAGAAGGAAGAACAACTCTAGATGATGGGATGGAATGTCGATTTTCCTTTCTTTTTCTCATTTTCTATTTTGTCTTGTTTCCCTTTTTCTTCTTTTTCTCCATTTTCTTTCTTTTGTTTCCTCCTTCTCTTTTTTATTTTTTATTTATTTATTTATTTTTGAGATGAAGTCTCACCCTGTCGCCCAGGCTGGAGTGCAGTGGTGCGATCTCGGCTCACTGCAACCTTCACTTCGCAGTTCAAGCGATTCTCCTGCCTCAGCCGCCCGAGTAGCTGGGACTACAGGCGCACAACACCATGCCCAGCTAATTTTTATATTTTTAGTAAAGACAGCGTTTCACCTTGTTGGCCAGGATGGTCTCGATCTGTTGATCTTGTGGTGCACTCGCCTCGGCCTCCCAAAGTGCTGAGATTACAAGCATGAGCCACTGCACCCAGCCCTCCTTCTCTTTATTTCTATTGTTTCCTATGTCATTCCTGTCTTACTTTCTGCCTCACTGCCTGTCTTTTGTTATTTCTTTCCTCTTTGCTTCTTGTTGCTTCTTTGATCTTTTACTTTTTCTTGTATTTTTTTGAATGGTGGAGAGGTTGTGGCCCAGTCAAACTGGTTCTTCTGCTCTTGATATATAAGCAATCTTTAACCCAATATTGAATGTACTTAGCTTTGTAGAAGGATGCAGGGTGGGCCTGCAGCAGACATTGCATCTTCCTCTCCTGAGGAAGCCCAGCAGCCACCAAGGTGCAGCTCCCCATTCCCATACCCCTGCCAGAGGTGAGATACTGTGGTGATGTGTTTAAAGGTAAGTTGATGCACTCACTGGGATTCCTGGTATCTTCATGCCAGTTTACATCCTCCTCAGCCCAGGTGTGGTCCTACAGAATAGGGATAAGCATAGATGCAGCTCTGCATGTTTATATGATTCAGAATCAGTGCTACAATAATACAGATCCCAAGGTTATAACCCCAGGGAGGCCTATGTCAGCCTGGCCCAACACAAACCCATTACTTGCTGTTACCTATCCCTTCTTTCCCTCTCTTGATGCCTCCTTTACAACTGTCATTTATCGCAGCATTGACAGATGTTTCTAATCTTTCGACATCATGACCATGTCTTTATTTTTTTCCATGTGACAATCATTATATATTTTTTAAAACACCATTAGAATGATGCAGACATCTTATTCATTCAAAACACCTGTATTTTTAAATTCTGACATTTGGCCAAGTCACATCACTTCCTTGGGTCTCAGTTTATGTATCTATACATTGTATGGGTTTGATTAGATGACATGTGTGACCCCTTCCTGATCACAAATCCACGTGTCTCTACCAGCAGTGCTGGGAAACATGCAGCCATTAGCCTGGAATGCTCTCTTGGCTTTATAAATCCCCTCTTAGCCAGATCACGTTGTATGCACGTGAAGCTGGGTCATGCTTTCCTCAGAGATAATAGATAGAAAGACTGGAGAGTTGACATGGGACATGAATATTACATGATTCAGTTATGTGGATCCTACTAAAGGAAAGCATCTCTCATTGTACTAAATAAGACATGGCAGCCAAGTAATACTGTATTTTGCAGAAAGCAATGAACTTGTGCGGTATCCACATGAGAGGGCATGTCACATGCCACTGTGGAAGGGGCAAGACTTGCCCCTACCAGAAGACTGAGCATTTTAGGGGAGCAAAAGGATTCTTGCTATGCCATCAGAATTCCATTAGCACAACTCTTAGGACCTTGGAAAGGACTTTAAAAACCTATGAGAAGACAGACAGGATTTTCAAATTCCTGCAGAGAAAACCCAGTGTATGAAGGTTATCAGCAGGATGGGCTCCGTGGCCTCATGTGCAGGAGACCACATGTATCTTAGAAACCACAGTTGGCAGACAGGGTCATCTCCAAGATGTGTGTCAAAACTATTTATTGCCGATATTGTAATATTAGCAACTAACCAGACTGCACTGAATGTTTAAATAGCTAAATCTTCTGTAAATTATCCTCAGCTTAGTGACAGTGCTTTTCTTTCCCTGACCAACAGAGTTAAAGTACCACCACCCTCCCCACACTGCCTGCCCTCTCTCCAGGGTTATTTTTCTCCAAAATATGTATTATCTGAAATACCCAGAACATTTCCTGCTTCAGAAGAGCCTGAGTCTTGGTCAAGAGTGCCTGCAAGTAGGACAAAGAGACTCAGAGAAAGACCTATTTGACAATTTTACATGAGGCTGGCTGTGGTTATGCAATCTGGGCTTATGTAATAGGGAAAAGATGGAAAGATTACAACTACAAAAGATTATTTTATAAAGGAGATGTACCCATTGAGAAAAGAACGTAAAAAGTGGTCTTAAATTAGAGTATGAGAGAGCTGGGGAGAATTTCAATAATTATTTAAAGCCTCTAACAATGCAGGTTGTTATAGGGACTAAGGTTGGATAGTAATGGAATCTACAGTCCTTCTCCTTGGTGATTAGGGCAGATACCAGCATGGAACTGCAGGTTCAATTTACTTTTCATGGAGTGGGAATAGATTCTGAACGTATCTTCAAGGCATGAACTTAGTGATTACATATGCTGTGCTCAATATTCTACACACTCATATCTCAAGATGAACACAATTTTGGATCATTTAAAATGTCTATAATGATATAAATATTGAATTATATAGAGGAAAAGTAAAGCCATCTTGAGAGATAAGTTAAATCTACACGTGGGTCCCCACAAAGGGGAAGCTCCATCAACCAGATGAGGACTGCTGCTCTCAGTGTGGTCCCACAGCAGCCGCCCCGTGTGCTGTCAGAGTGGATGATGGTGGTGTAAGGAAAGAGCCAGCCGGGGCCCTGCATCTGAGCCGTGGAGCCACCTGCAAAGCCCCCAAGGGCAGAGATGGTCCTGCAGCTCCCCCTAGTCAGCAGCCCAGGTAATCCGGCCAAGGCAGAACAATTGACATGGTGCAGGTGAGTGATGGCTGTGAGGTGAGAGTGGGTGGGGAAGGCGACAGGTCAGCCAGGGAGCTCTGACTGTGTCATAGCAATGTTCCCTTGGCCAGAGTATTCTTCATGACTCCCGCATACCTCTTTCAGAGCTTTACTCAAACATCACCTTCCCAGGAGACTTTCCCTGACCAACAGAGTTAAAGTACCACCACCCTCCCCACACTACCTGCCATCTCTCCAGGGTTATTTCTCTCCAAAATATGTATTACCTAAAATACTATATGTTTCACTGATATATTTTACTTATCATCTGTTTCTTCGATACGAGAACTACGTCTATTTAATTCACGGAGATATCCCAGTGGCTATAATGGCGTGTGACATACCGTAATAAATACGGATTGATTGAGTGAGTAATAAGACAGCAATTACAAGTATTTTAAACATCCAAATTGAATCAACAAGCACAGCCTCCCATTAAGAAGGACCAAATTTGGGTCAAAACATAAAAAAGCTTAGCTCATTGACAATAAAACCAAAAGCGTTAAAGTTTTTCCAGATGAAAGCATTGGATCTACCGGCGTGTGTGTTGGCATTTGTATGCCTGATTTTCATTTAGAAACTGTAGATAATTCTTAAACAGCAAGGAATTACTAGAGAAAACTAAATTTCTACAATCAGTGGCTTCTCAGGCTTCTCCAATTAGAAAGGTAAAAATTATCTTGACAATCAATTATACTTTGAGAATATAAAGGTAACCATTGATTTAAAAATGTTAGGATAAACTATTTTGCAAAATTAGAATGTATCTAGTAGTTTCCTTTAAAAGAAGAAACTTCTGCATATCCCAAATCTTATGGAACTTGCCTTCTAAAAAAATAAAAATCACGGCTATGAAAGGTATGTTATAAATTCCCTTAGAAAAAATTGTCTGATAAAACTTTTATCTTTCTGAAAATGCAACTAAGAACAGTATCACTTAAGACGTTTATTATTGTGAACCTCAAATATTTATTTATTCCTTTAGCTTACTAGCCTCAAGCTTGTCATTTGTTTATTCATTCATTCAGTTACTCTGCCAGCAGATATTAGATATTAGTCAGTAGATATTTAGTGAAGGCTTATTATATGCAAGACAATGCACTATATATTATAGAGGATAAATATAACAGTCTTTGAGAAGTTTATCTTCCACAAGGGAGACGAGTTACATTAACACCTCCCCATCAGTCCCCCAATTCCAAACACACACTATTCTGTCAGGCAGAGTGGAAGGAGCTGGCCCTAAGTGATAAGAGGGGTGTGCACGGGGAGTGGTGAGCAGCGTGGAGAAGTTGGCATGAGAGAGTGCCAGATGCAGCAGTGGGGACAGGTTGGCCACATGGCAGTGGGTACTAAGTGCCAGTTGAGAGTTTGGATTTGATTCATGAAACGTACTAACATCTTGGCATGCATATAACGTGTCAGAAAGATAACTGGTTTATCCAGCCTAGATGCATCTGAAAATTTGGGTTGCTTTAAGCTGCAATATATGTCTATAGTTCTTACCAAAAATAATACAAACAAAAGCCTGTAAAATGTTGAAATTTTGGAGTAGTAATTGGATGTTGTTTCCAATATGTCTGATTTATAAAGACAAGTAGCTACCTCAGCAGTGGCCAGAAATAGAAAATAATTAGCACAGGACACACAGCATTTGGCCCAAACCTATACATAAGATTCAGGGTGCCCAAGCTCCATCTGAAAAATAAGCTTTCTGAGCCAATCTGGGACATCAGCTTGTCTGGAAGGGCTCTGGGTGGGCAGCTCTGCAGCCGGGGTGTTTTAGAAACTTCAGAACACACACATCCAACATGCCTAACAAATGCCACCATGTGGGCATTGCGCTCTGCTCATGACTCAAGCAGAAAAGTAATTTCTGCCGCCTGTGAGAGGCTGAAAGCCACAGACAATGGACCCTTTTTCCAATCAGGTTTTCTGTTCTTTGTTTATGCTCAGCTAACTCTCCATCTGCTCTTTGGTAAAGTACACGAAGGCAAGGCCTTTCTGCCGGCTGCTCAGGAAACACAGGGACCTGCTGGACTGTGACCTCCTCTGGTCCCACCTCCATCAGCCCCAAGGCTCAGCCACAAGAATGGGCAACAACCAAGGAGCACGTGGCTTTGGCCACCCACGTAGGTGCTGAACAAAAAGGCCCAGATGGGGCAGAAGGGGGTGCTTCCCAGGGGGAGCTCCCCGGTCTCCCTGGCTTTGACATGGGAGTTGGCGCTGGAAGACACAGCTTAACTTGAAACTTACTTTCCCACAAGCTGCTTACTCATTCCAACCTATCCCATCTCCCTACAGTCTCCAACCAAGTGGCTATGGCCTCCCTTGAGAAGAAAGTGGGGGCTGACAGGCCCTGTGAGGAGTCAACTCTCCTGCAACATATGTGCATGTGATCAGAATTTACCCCCACCGTCTTCCCAATGCATCCAGAGAGTTTTGCTCCACCGTAAGGACAAAAGATGAAACTAACTCTGTCACTTACTATAAGAAATGATGACTTCCCTATTCTATGCAGGCTCAGAGGGCACAGGTGAACCCACCTAAATCCAGTGTGTCCTCTTAGAAACTGACCCAAGCACATGCACTTCTGAAGTGGACTGATGGCACCATCTTCATCAGTAGAGAAGAACAGTAAGAAAATCCCAATGTGTGCAGTAGAGGAAGGACACTGATACTTTTGCTTTGAAAGGTGCCCAGAGGCCTGCAACTAGGCAGTAATTCTGACCACAGTGTCTGGGATTGACTTTCCTTCTGCCTCTATGATAATTGATTGCCAAAAAGTTCTAAATTAAGACTGAGAGAAAATCAATCATGCATTCTGCTTTGATATTCACAGGTAAGCTCTATTTTTCTACCTTAAACATAATAATGTAATAACTTTTCCAAAATGTACAGTAAAAAATGTTATTTGAATTAAGGAGTGTGTTCTTAACTCTCTTCAACACAGATTCTGATTGTCTTTATTTCTACAGCAGGAAAGGCTGCAGACACACCTTTCAAGAGCTGGATGTACTAGCAGCTGACTTCTGCTCTACCTGCAGCTTTAAAAATGGACTGTGCTGTCCACAATGTATCCACGGCTAGCCTTGGCAGGGCTCTCCCATCACCTGAAGCCTAGCCCCATGGAGGACTAATAGAGCTCACTGGGGGGCTTCATGTTCCTAGGAGAATTAGGGAGGGGACCGGGAGTCACGGGATTTCCCACCTGCCAGACTGCAGACCTGTTGCGTACCTGCCTGCCCCTGCAGGGATGGATGATCTTGCACCTGCGCTCCGGGAGCAGAAATGATGGAGAGCTTCTGACCTTACTGCATCCCTGGTAAGTTGCAAGGTGGCGCAAAGATTTGGGATGTTGAACAAAACTGGTTTTCTAAACCTTTTTCAGGTGTCTGCTGGGACCTCTGTGCTTGCCTGGAACTCCTGAGGCACTTTCTAAACAAACTGGGGTGTGGTGGGCAAGCTCCCAAGATCCAGGTCCCTCTCCCATCTCCCACAGAGCACAGGCTGTTTATCCCCAAATGTGCAGGTGTCTGTACCAGTCTCTCTCTCTCTCTCTCTCTCCATTTCTCTCTTTTTCCATCTTTCTTCCCTCACCTCACTTCCCCCAGTCATTCCAATCTAGACCCTTATTCTCCAAATAAGTTTTTGATTTTAGTATCCTGTGAGAGGAAAAATAAACCCTGGATCCCTCAGGTAAAGTGATCAAAGCTGGCCTTTGTACTAATTACTTATTCATTGAAAAAATCATCATGTTCTATGATATTTAAGTATTAAGCACTATTTGAGGGAGAAAGAATTAGTTATTGATCCTGTCTCCCAGGTTTCTACCATCTGGGGAGAGAGATAAGACATCCAAGGAATCGCCTGCCTCAGAGGAGAGGAGCGCCCTGAAGCCGCTGGAGAGACCCAAGTTGGCCTTTAGCCCAGGGGAGGGGTCTTGTGTAAAACAGCAAGAGGGGCCTTTCTGTAGCAGGGCTGTGCTCACCCTGTGTCCAGAGAGCTGCGGAATGGATTTGACTGAACAGAAGGAGTTACTGGAATGAGGGTGTCATGGGGCTGAGATGAGGGTAAGGGTGGAAGGGGGGAGGTGGTGTGTGGGTTTTTCCTTCCATTGGTGCAGAAGCAACAGCATCTAAGAAAGTGACCAGGGCCTTGGTGGTCCATGATTGCAAGGTCTTGGGGGACCCTGGAGGGGATTCGGGGGATGCCCAGGGTGCTGGTGGGATGGCCCAGGGCCCTCAGCCCTTTGTGCAACTGTCCCTTAGCGTCCAATCCATCAGCCTTCTAGGCCACCACAACCAGAGCACCCAAACCCAGATGCCAGCAGCAGCTGCAGTGGCCCAGCTGCCTCCTGAGAACCTCCTTAGAAAGAGGAATTGGAGCATGGAGGCCCTTACGGTATAAGGGGGCTCCTGCACTGCTCTCACCCGGTAGCCCCAGCATCGCTGGCTCCCAGGGTGGCCCCAGGGCTGTGGCAATCGTGGGTCATCTGGGCCATGCCTCCGTGTTCATGTGATTTTTAGGGGGTTCTGTTTCCTCCTTACTCACTAATCCGAGCTGGCTAAGGTGGAGGATTCTCATGTCCTGAAAGGTCAGATTTTAACACAGAGTTCAAGGGTGCTGTCTGAATGAAACGATCTCTCTCTCTCTCTGCCTCCCCGCTTATTTTTCCCTACCCCTCCCTCCCTCTCTCCCTCCTTTCCTGCCCTCCCTCCCTTTTCCACAGTAATCTGCTCCAGGAATTGGGGCTCCATTTCAAGACTCTTCTAACCCTCTCATTGCCCTCCCTAATTTGTTCCTATATTTACTTATTCTGAAATCACTGAACATTGCTTAGGCTGCAGGGATCAGAAGTCACAGGCCTTGGCCCACAGACCCACGGTCGAGACGGGAGAGCCGGGCCCACGCGGCGGACTGCAGCCTACCGTGGAAACGTGAACTGGGCCAGGCTGCCACGAGGCCGAGAGAAGAGGTGGTGTCCGCACCTGCGGGGCCTTGGAGACATTTCCCCAGGAGATGCCACTCGGGACTCCCCTCTCTCTCGCACCCTCTGCAGGGCGTGGTCAGGTGGCGTTCCCACGGCAGAGAGGAGGATGGGGGGTACATGGCCTTCATTTACGTGGGTCTCGAGTCACATGGGTGACATTTCTGGCTTTGAGATTATCTGATGGACTTGCTTTCTCACTGCTCAGGTTTTTCCTGGAGACTCGAGCTGCGTTTCATCCACACTGCAAGGCCTGGGGGATGACAGGTTCCCTTCTATTGTTCCCAATTTCCATTGTCCCCTCAATGCGTCAACATCCACAGGGCTTGCAGAGGCTGTCTCTGAAGCATCACGAGCCGGTCCCAACACGAACGTGGAGGAGTACGCAGCAGCATTTCCTGCAACACCAGCCTCGCTTTGCTGGCGCACAGACCCAGGCATCCGGCCGGGTCCCCGCAGCCCGTGTGCCCGCTCCCGCCTCCGCCAGCAGAGGGAGCGCGCGGCCCCGCCCAGGCACCTGGCGGTGACACCTGCCAGCTTCAGCTCCTGCCCATCAACGCTGTGCCGGGCGTGGGAAGCGGTGGTGGTGGCGGCGGGAGCGGTGGGGGAGGGGGAGTCGCTCCCTTTACCCCTGCCGCCGCGGGACCTCCCCGCTTGAGAACCAATTACTGAGCTGAGCGGCGGCGCTGGCTTCCCACCGACCACTTCGATTTCACAGGAATTCTCCAGTGGTGCCACGGTTCCACCTGCAGCCCTGAGAGCGCTCACCTGCCCTCCAGGACGGCTCCTGTGGGCTCGGGGGACTCCCAAAGCGGCGCGCTTCTTAAAGAGTGCGCAGTTCTCTCCCCCTGGATGCTTCATGCAGGCAATGGAAAACTCCAGAAAACTGAGGGGTCTGGGTGGAAGCCTTGGTGGGGCGTTCTCCACCCACGCAGTTTCCATCAATAATCCCCCACCCCTTACCCAGGTCTCTGCATTGCTTCATTTTTGCTTTTGAGTTTTTCTTTTCTCTGTCCTTATGTCCCTAGTAACTGGATCATAACGATGAATTGTGAATAACTCAAGCATCGTTTTATCTCTGTTCTTACAAATAACTATACTACAACCACCAAACTTAGGCACCAGAAACTGGGCTGAGCACCAATGTCAGTGACACGTAGAAGTCATTAGGTTTCTCAGTCCCTAAGATAAAGTGGTCATTTTTTTATTATTATTTTGATTCATTTCTGACAGACTGCACCGAGTCAACATCCCGAGAAGTTTCCTAGGTTTCTTTTTTCTGTTTCTTCCTCATTTTTCTGAACTGCAGATAATTCCTCAGCCCCATGACATTGGCTTTTAACTGTGATTCATGAAGTAATAAAGGAATCCTTTATTCAAGAAGCCACTTATCCTGCTAAAAATTCCTTCTTTATTAGCTTTCTCATTATGAGCCTCAGCAGTCACCTGTTTCTTACGAGCCAGATTCCTTATCTCTCCAGAGAGGGATGGGAAAGACATATAAACAGTATAGGAGCCAGATTGGTAATTTGTCAAAAACTCATGAGGAAATAAGTCCAACTTCTCGATTATCCTGGGGAATATTCCAAGGCCTGAAGTCTCAGAATACATCGGCAGCACAATGCGGTGTCTCCTGTGAGATGCTGGTTACAATTAATCGCCTTGGGTGGGTTTTGGCTTAAGGTATTTGATTTGGAGCTGCTCTCCAAATCACAATGGGCAAACTCCCCAAGATCGAATTCATCCAAGACCTTCCTTGCAGGCAGGCCGTAGTCACAACCTACCTAACTGGGGAAATTGTCAGAGTGCATTTCCTTGTGGATGCTGAACAAAGGACTGAAGCCTTCTCAGATGACAGAACGCAAACTGTGACAAGAAACTGCTCAATGTGTGTCATGTCTGTGCTTAGCCTGATCCTGCGTGTGCTCTCTGTGTGCAGGATTTCTTTTATTTCTCTGGCAATCTGTTCCTCTGAGCTTGCAGGCTTATAGATGTTCCTGAGTTGATGCATAGCAACCCACAGATGAAAGAGTGGGTGGAGCTGAAATATATGGGCAGAAGGTGACAGAAGGTGACTGCTATATCATGGGAGAAGATAATACCCCACATGAAATTATCTGTTTCACCATATACACAGAAATGGTGCATATCTGCTAGAAAGCCAATTAATGATTCAGGAAGTCAGTCCCTCTCTCTTTCTCTCTTGAAATTTAGGGTATATTATATTTTATTCTTTCCATTTCCAACTGATTATAAGAAATGGAAATGAGACCTTTGTATAATTTTTCTCTCTTATCCCTGCTCTGACACATGACAGATCCTGGGCACTTCTCACAAGACTAATGAAACCTTTCAAAGTTTCTTTCAGGCCCCAAATTTAGAAAGCTGTATTTTCATGGAATGCCAACCAGGAAGTCATTGGCATGGTACACACAGGCACGTTCCACAGCAAGTGATCAGCAGACCCTATTTCTTCCATCTGGGGGACATGGGACTCCATGTCAGCGTCCTGTCTTCCTGCTTTTAAAGATCTTGGTCTGTCAGGACAATAGACATCATCCCAGTGGGACCTTGTGCAGACACCTGTCATCTCTTTGACTCTGCAAAAGTGAAAAAAGATACAACTCCCTTAAGGAGCTGATCTAACAGAGAATAAAGACCTAGACATATAAAACTTTCAAATAAAAATATGATAGATCATTCATTTGTACTCTATTGCCACCTGAATATCAACTGAATGAATGAAGAAAAGTGGATATCCAAGCAAGTAGATGTCTCCAGGAAATAGATATCCAATTAGTCAGAGCACAAAGAAATGTAAGCAAAGTCAATTCTTTGAATCCACTTCTTTTAAACTCTGGAATAATTGTGTGTCAGAACATATTTGTTAAATATATAGGTGAAGAAATAATAAACCACAGTGAATACAGAAAATCATAGGCAACAAATGGGAAATTGAGCTCAGTATAACTTAGCAAAAGTACTTCCTGAAAGAAGGGCATTAGAGAGTTATAAGATGGAAAGGCAGATTGAAAGGAGCATGAATACTGGCACAAAATTATGATAACATGGATTGGCAGAGGGAGCAGTAGCAGACATGCAGATCAAGGTACTGCAGTTATATAGTGCTTCTTAAATTGAGAAGCTTGGGTTATTAATAATATATTGTTTATCCACTATAAAAATATATATTACAGGGGCCAGGCACAGTGGCTCATGTCTATAATCCCAGCACTTTGGGAGGCTGAGGCCGGTGTATCACTTGAGGTCAGGACTTTGAGACCAGTCTGGCCAACATGGTGAAACTCTGTCTCTACTAAAAGTACAAAAATTAGCCGGCATGGTGACGGGCACCTGTAATCCCAGCTACTTGAGAAGCTGAGGCAGGAGAGGCAGAGAACCCAGGAAGTGGAGGTTGCAGTGAGCCGAGATCACACCACTGCACTCCAGCCTGGATGACAGAATGAGACTCCTCGTCAAAAAATAAATAAATAAATATAAAATAAAATAAAGATATTACAAATAATAAGGACAAACCAACTGTTCTAAAAAACTGGTGAATGTGAATCTCCAAAGAAAAATAAAAGACAAAATTTAGAAAACTTGTTCGACTTCCAGAACTCCTTTTCTCGAAGCTTCTTGTAGGACCCATGTTCTGTGTAAAATGCTTCGAGAAATGTTGACTAGACATTTACTGAGGATGGGAAAGGAGTGGAGGGTGCATGTCTGAGAACTGCTTCAGTGGTGTCACCAACAGGATGATAGAAACTTTCACGGGGTGGAAGGATAGAGAATTCAAACATGGTGGATCTGGCCGGGAGCACAAGGAAGGGTTTTGCTGTGTGGCTGTTGGGCCCTGCCCATATCTCTGGACACCTCTCCCTTCTGGTTCACACCACTTCCCTCCTCTTGAAACACCTGTGACTCCTTCTCTGGTGGTTTTCTCTGGTCACAAGTGTGCACATGAGACTGACTGTGTCAGCTGGTCAATGTTCTTGAAGTCAGCTTCCAGAAAATGAAGAAAGGAGTGGGTGGTCAGCTGACAGTTTTCTCATCCTGCACATGGTCCACGGGGTCTCCCAGAGCCCCAGGGGGATGGAGTCCCTGAGGTCCACAGCTGTTGCTCAGCAATGCCCCAAGTCTGCGTTGACCTTCTCCCCTCCCTCTCCCAATTCCTGTTCCCTTCTTCATGCTTCCTCAACTCAGCTACCAAATTAGCCATTTACCCCCAAATTCTGATCTCAAGATCTGCTTCTAAGAGAACCCAAACTAAGACAGATGCTTAACCGGAAAAGGGAAATATTCATTATTTTCATCGCGATTCCTGCCTACTCCATATTTTTCTTTAAAAGTGCTCCAATTCACCTCTGTATCTGCCTGCCTATTTATCCATCTATCATTTATCAATGAGGCATCCATCTATCTGACCTCTCTATCATCTATATACCTATGAATCAAGCTAAAGATAAATTAAATATTCAAAATGTTAACTATGGTCATCACTGGGGCACATGGGTTAAGAATTGACTGAGCGTGTGTACCTTTGAGTGGTGTTTCAGCTCTCTAAAACAGACACACACTTACTTTTAAATTTAGGGGAAAACCATAAATTCATTTTTAATGCTTATCTTAAAAACTAAAGATCTCATACTCAACTTCCACACTCCATTGGCACACTCTTATTTGGAAGGAATGACAACATAAAGGTATGTACTCAGCTTGTTTTTTCGTTAAAAATGTGATTTTCCTTAACAGATAAAAAAGACAGAGAAAGGAATAATCCAGCATTTCACTGACTAGCTGATATAATATGAGTTGCTAAGAAGGTGGTGAAGCCTGTTTCATTAGTTTCTGTGTGGGATAGCTCCCCTCTCCTGCTATATGAAGACATTTACTACAGGAATGCATGCCTTCATCGCTCTGCCTTCACTATAAATTGTGACTCACCCTCGCCCACAAAAATCCTCTAAGCAGCTTTGGTTTGCTTCTCAATCAGTGACATCTTAGTACCCAGTACTGTAGCCTACCTCCATAAAACACCGTCACCAAGATGCTGTTACATTTACCTTAAAGATTGAATGTGATGTATCTTTGTCAGAAAGATCACATTGGTTAACGGGGCACAAGAAATTATGCATGTATGATGAAGTGCCAGCTTCCTACCTGATTTGGTTTGCTCTTGAGGGCAGGAAGATGCACACAGTGTAATATTTCTCCAGACCGTGATTCAGTGTGGATTCTTAGGCGGTCCTAAGGAGCACAGCCAGGGCAGCCACTTCCCGATGTTTCCCATGGGTGTGTGTGTGTGTGTGTGTGTGTGTGTGTGTGTGTGTTTCACAGGTGGGCTGAAAATCTCAGATCATCGATGGGGGTTGGGGAGCCAGGCATCAGCAGGTCCTCAGCTAACACTAAGGCCTGAGGGAAGCGTCACAGACAGATTCAGTAACAGGGAGGGAGAATGTGGTGAGAAAAGGCCTCAAACATGAAACATGCAGCATGGCCTGTCTGCCGCCATCTCCCTGCGAAGGGCAGTGTGAAAATGCATGTGGGCAAGGACTTCATGTCTAAAACTCCAAAAGCAATGGCAACAAAAGCCAAAATTGACAAATGGGATCTAATTAAACTAAAGAGCTTCTGCACAGCAAAGGAAACTACCATCAGAGTGAACAGGCAACCTACAAAATGGGAGAAAATTTTTGCAACCTACTCATCTGACAAAGGGCTAATATCCAGAATCTACAATGAACTCCAACAAATTTACAAGAAAAAAACAAACAACCCCATCAAAAAGTGGGCGAAGGACATGAACAGACACTTCTCAAAAGAAGACATTTATGCAGCCAAAAAACACATGAAAAAATGCTCACCATCACTGGCCATCAGAGAAATGCAAATCAAAACCACAATGAGATACCATCTCACACCAGTTAGAATGGCAATCATTAAAAAGTCAGGAAACAACAGGTGCTGGAGAGGATGTGGAGAAATAGGAACACTTTTACACTGTTGGTGGGACTGTAAACTAGTTCAACCATTGTGGAAGTCAGTGTGGCGATTCCTCAGGGATCTAGAGCTAGAAATTCCATTTGACCCAGCCATCCCATTACTGGGTATATACCCAAAGGACTATAAATCATGCTGCTATAAAGACACATGCACACGTATGTTTATTGCGGCATTATTCACAATAGCAAAGACTTGGAACCAACCCAAATGTCCAACAATGATAGACTGGATTAAGAAAATGTGGCACATATACACCATGGAATACTATGCAGCCATAAAAAATGATGAGTTCACGTCCTTTGTAGGGACATGGATGAAATTGGAAATCATCATTCTCAGTAAACTATCGCAAGAACAAAAAACCAAACACCGCATATTCTCACTCATAGGTGGGAATTGAACAATGAGAACACATGGACACAGGAAGGGGAACATCACACTTCGGGGACTGTTGTGGGGTGGGGGGAGGGGGGAGGGATAGCATTGGGAGATATACCTAATGCTAGATGACGAGTTGGTGGGTGCAGCGCACCAGCATGGCACATGTATACATATGTAACTTACCTGCACGTTGCGCACATGTACCATAGAGCCTAAAGTATAATAATAATAATAATAATAAAAATAAAAATAAAAAATAAAAATAAATAAAAAATAAAAATAAAAAAAATAAAAATAAAAAATAAAAATAAATAAAAAAAAAAAAGAAAATGCATGTGGGGAGGGGAGGGGAGCCTGCAGCCAGGCAAGGATTGACTTTGATCACCTTTTCCACCATCCTCCCAGAATGTGACTCTTGTTACCTTCAGAACGACAACAGTGGTTTCACTCTCTCTAAAGAGAATTCAGACACCACTTCCCCATGACAGCAGATCAATATGACAAACAGCCAGTCTTGATAGAGATGTGTCCAATAATCCTTTGGAAGTGGAGACTAAACACTTGAAGCCTACTCCTACACCAGCCCCTCAAAGGCTCAGGGGGGGTTTTAGTACATGGAAAGCCCCTGCTTCCAAGACCACATTGCACAGCGTTAGAACTCCCTGGCCTGAGAAATTAAAGTGTTTTGTTCTGTATAAATGGCATTGAGTGTTCAGGTGCTGACCTCCTTTTCCATAGTGCCTTCCTCTTTCCAAACTCCATTCTTGGCCCCAGTCCTCTCGTCGTCCATTGACTCCATTGTCTTTCTGCTTCCCTTCATCTCCTTCAGGGAGAAGGATTGTTGGGGAGTCGGGAAGCAAGAGGAGGCAGCTACAGCCCTCAGACTGATTCATTCCGGAGGCTGCACACTGGGTCTGACTAAGGGCACTTCATGCCAAGCAGCCCTGTGCTGGTCCTGCTCCATTTGCCCCTGTAGATCTAATCTCTTCCTGCCTCCATCCTGTGCCTGGCTCCAAGGGTCCCAAGCCCACCCTTACTCAGTTGCCTTTCCCACTGGCTTCCTGCTGAGGGTCGTCACTGGAGACACTGACAGGAGAATGGGGACTGGCAAGGGATCCGATGGGGCTCTTTCTCCTCCCACTTCCTTTCTGCTGTGCAGCCAGGGGTTCTGGCACAGCATCAGCCCTAAGTTTGGAACTGCTATTGGACGGCCCCTCCTGTACATCCCTAGCTCCTTTGGCCAGCTCAGATGACACTTCTTGGCCTTGCTTTTGTAGTTGTGAGCACCAAGTGTCTCTGGGTCCCTAGTAGGTTACCTGGATCTGCTTGTATACCCATGAGCAGTCCCCCTGGTTAGACTTTCTTAGTCTAACCCTGTTGGGGAGAGCCTTCTTACTTGGAGAGCTTCTGCCTAATGGCGTCATTTGCCTCGTGGTCCTTTGTTTCATGGCAGGTGGAACCAGCCCAAGTTTGGGGGCACGTAGGAAAGATGAGGGGACTTCCGTTCAGTCCCCAGACTGGATTCCTTGTTTAAGCATAAGGGTTGTCATTTTCCTTGAGCTAGAAGCATCAGCTTACATAGATTCCTCAACTTCCTTTTTACACTTCAAAAATGATTCCAAAGAAGTCTGCTCAGAAACAGCAGCAGCACTGGTGTTGGATGGGGGGGTGGATTTTCTCCACACCCATTCTCCAGGTGAGGGGCTTTTGGTTCCGTGAGTGTTTTGGTAAACTCGGCTAGCTGGGGCACAACCAGATGGTGGCCTGAAGCCCATCCCACCCTGCTCTGCATCAGCCACTGAAAGAAAGAGCCACAGGCTGCTGCCCTGGGAATTCACCCGTCAGCTGTTTCTTAGTTTTTCCTGCTTACTCCTCTTTGCGGAAAGAGACAAGAACAGATTCCCTGGCAATTTGTGTGGCTGCTTTAGGGAGCAGGACTAGTTAGGCTGCTCACATTTCCCTCCAAAACATAAACAGAGGAGGAGGGACAGAGGAGGATGACTGGACATTGGCCATTACGACTGCCACACTCCTCACACTCAGGAACTCCGCAACGAGCATGGCACCTGCACTCTCTCGCACGCTCTAGTGCAGTTCTCATTTGTTTCCTGTAACTCTGGAATTAACGTCACCACCCACCCCAGCCACACCCAAGTATCATTCTTCTGTCGTTATTGTTGAGGTGGGGTCTTGGTCTGTTGTGCAGGCTGGAGTGTAGTGGTGCAATCTCGGCTCACCGCAACCTCTGCCTCCCGGGTTGAAGTGATTCTCATGCCTCAGCCTCCCCTGGGATTACAGGCATGCGCCACTATGCCTGGCTAATTTTTGTATTTTTAGTAGGGTTTCACCATGTTGGCCAGGCTGGTCTCAAACTGCTGACCTCAGGCAATCTACCTGCCTTGCTCTCCCAAAGTGCTGGGATTACAGGCGTGAGCCATTGTGCCCAGCCCCAAGTATCATTCTTGAATCTTCCCTCTTTCACTACTCACATCAATCAGCAATTGACTTTTGCACCTTCCACTTCCTCAACCTTCTTGCATCAGACTCACTTCGCCCATCCCCACCAACGCCACCAGAGCTTAGCTGACCCCCCTTCTTCCTGGACTGCCACTGCACCTGTCTTCCCTGCTGGTATCCTTGACTGCTATCTTGACCTGCAACATCATTCTCCATGCTGCTATTAGTCTGATATCTGCCTGCACCTGATCACTCCACCCTGTAACTCAACGCCTTTCAATGGCAAGACTTAGACTAGCTGCCAAGGCATACAACTCCCTCTCCATCAACCCCGCTGGCCAGCTGGGACACTCACCGGCCACTCCCTTCTCCCACTTCCTGCTGCCACTCCTGGCTGTCTTCAGACTCCCATGCCGGAAACAAAATAATTCTGTACAATCAATTCTTCCGTTTCATCGTTTTTTTCTAACTTACTTAACTGTCTCCTCCCCCAAACAGAATAAGTCATGTTTTTAAGATATTAACTTGACCTAGCTTCAGCCCTGACCATGTGAACTCCCCTTGAATCAACTGTAATCCTCGAGTGGACGGTCCTCCCCTAAAGTAGGGATTGAGCCCGGAAGGGGAAGAGTAGTCAGGAGGGTCAGAAAAGGGTAAGGAGATTTTGATATTTAAGCTTCCACATCAATCACAAATGCAAATTCTGTCTCTCACTCTATCTCAAGTGAAAGGATTTTGTTAATCAAATGGCTGCCAACTATCATCCTGATGTGAATAATCTGTGCATGTGTGTGTGAGAGAGGACAAGCATTTCTCACACAGCAGCCCTGGATATCTCCTCAGCTTAATACACCCTCCCCAGCCTGTCATGGGCTGCAAGTGCTTTCTTATCCTTTAAGACAATACAATCTGCCACCAAAGCATTTCTGCATATCTCTGCAACAGAATTCACTTATTTATTCATTCAGTCCATGCCATTCCACTTCACTAGTGTTTACTGTCCTTCTAGCGTTATAACCTGTGCCTGCCCACCTTAAAAACCCCTATAGGCCCAGCACGGTGGCTCAAGCCTGTAATCCCAGAACTTTGGGAGGCTGAGGTGGGCGAATCATGAGGTCAGGGGATCAAGACCATCCTGGCTAACTCGGTGAAACCCCATCTCTACTAAAAATACAAAAAGTTAGCTGGGCGTGGGGGTGGGCACCTCTAGTCCCAGCTACTCAGGAGGCTGAGGCAGGAGAATGGCATGAACCTGGGAGGCAGAGCTTGCAGTGAGCTGAGATCATGCCACTGCACTCCAGCCTGGGAGACAGAGCGAGACTCTGTCTAAAAAAAAAAAAGCCCCTATAATGGGCTTGAGATGAAGACAGTCACCTTGACACAGTCGACAAGGGCTCACATGGACCAGTCCTTCCCTCATCTCTAACCTCACCCTAGCAGCTACACATATCAGTCTGATAATAGTGTTTAGATAAGAAATCAGTTCATTCGTAGATTACAGTACGGGGTCCCCAGCCCCCAGGCCATGGACCAGTACCAGTCCATGGCCTGTTACAAACCCAGCCATACAGCAGGAGGTGATGGCAGGCGAGCAGGTGAAGCTCCATCTGTGTTTACAGCCACTCCCCATCACTCGCATTACCACCTGAGCTCCACCTCCTGTCAGATCAGTAAGGGCATTAGAGTCTCATAGGAGTGCAAACCCTCCTGTAAACTGTGCACGCAAGGGACCTAGGTTGCGTGCTCCTATGAGAATCTAATGCCTGATGATATGTCACTGTCTCTCATCAGCCCCGCCCCAGATGGGACTGTCTAGTTGCAGGAAAACAAACTCAGGGCTCCCACTGATTGTACCTTATGGTGAGTTGTATAATTATTTTATTATATATTACAATGTAATATAACAGAAATAAAGTGCACAATAAATGTAATGCGTTTGAATCGTCCCAAACCATTTCCATCACCTCCCCTCCCCCAGTGCATGAAAAAATTGTCTTCCATGAAACTGGCCCCTGGTGCCAAAAAGGTTGGGGACCACTGTTCTAGTATATAGATTACATATAGATTACAGGGCACAAGAAAAGGCTCACCACAAATCGTGGAGAAAACAAAGATCACTTGGTGTGTACTTTTGTCTCTCTTTTTTCATTTTTATACACTTTTTAGCTGTTTAGAAGAATCTCAATGGGTTATCAACTCACACCATGTATTTAATATAATTCCAGTAAATTAAAAAGTTAAATTCCAATTTAAATATGAATTTATTTATAAACGAGAACATATTTCAATGAATTTTAAGTGAATTTACATTGAATCTAAGCATGAATGGGAATGTATCAGTCTAATAGTAAAATAAAAAAACATAATAGTACAAATCATTGGATTGAATTAGATAAGATTTTGCACAGTATAGTCTACATTTAAGGTAAAATTAAAGAACCAAAACATCGTGAGTGAATATTTGCAGTGTTTGATAAAGAATTTATGACTTTAGCTATGCAAGAAATTTATAAACATTGATTAAAAATGCACTAATGTCTCTCTGGAACAGTGCTCAGAATTTGAAGTGCTCTACGATAAAATTGGCTCTTTCTTATTTGTGTCATTGTTATTGTTAATATTATTGTTATTAAAGTATGGGCAGAGAATACCAAGTCCAGAGGTCATAAAAATAAGGGTGGAACACATAAAACCATGTCCATCCTCACTTGTAATCAGTGAACTCGAAATTCTTAACAGACAAATACTTTGTCTATCCATTTGTTAAGATTTAAAAATAAATACCAGTCCCAAAAAAGGCTATTCACTCTGTGGTAATAATCAATGCCATTCACCAAATGTTTTTCTGTTTTCTGTTTGTTTGTTTGTTTGTTTGTTTGTTTTAATTCTTCAAGGCTTTAAAAAAGCTTTTCCCCCTTGAAGGTAGGTGTGGCCAAGTGACTTCCTCTGAACAAGGGAGTGTGGGTAGAAGTGATGTGTGCTCCATGTGGCCAAAGCTTTAAGAGCCTATTAAACTTAAGGTAATGTCCTCTTCCCCAGCCACAGTCAGAAGCACATTTGCCATGGAGCTGCCCTCACTCTGGGCTCCTTCATTACAGTGAGGAACAGAGAAAGCCTGCCAACTGCAGTGCACATGTAACATGGACAAGAGAAGAACCTTTTGTGTGTTAAGTTGCGGAAACAGCAGTGTTTGTTACTGTCGTGAAAACTAGCCTCTCTTGCTTGATAACACCCTTAGAGGAAATGTAATTTGAAGATGTCCTTCTTGAAAGTAACTTGGCAATATGTAACAAGGCTTTAGAGCATCTCGAATTTGCATTGGTTGTTTCCCATTATCATTCATTCATTCATTCATCCATTCATTCATACATTCATTAGATATTTTACAAGATTGCCATATCTGTATAAGGAAACTTAGTAGGTTCAGGAGAAACAAATGCAGCAGAACAGATAGGTGCCAGCACAATCTCTTCAAGCAATTTCCTTTGAGAGATTCTTTTATAAGGCAGAGTTAGAAAATATAATTAATAAATAAGTAAACAAAAAATCATGCAAAATGCATATTATTATATTGAGTAGTCAGATACAAGGTATATATCCAAGTAGAGGAGAATATGAAAATCAATTTTTTTCTGTCCATAGAATGGAATGTTCTGTCATTTAAATTATAATTTTAATATAATATTTAGGAACACAGCAAATACTAGTAGTATAATAATGAAGAAAGGAAAATAGCATTCAAAGTGTAGCATAGTCTAAATGTTATAAAAGTATATGCATATATTTTTAAATGAGGTAAAGTTATACATAAAATTATTAAAGTTGATTATTTTCAGATAGAAAAAAGACTTAAATTTTTTTCTTTATATCTTTTGTATGCACAAGTTTAATAATAAACTTGTATTTTTTAATAAAATTAAGAAAATAAAAGCCATTAAAAAACTTTCCACCAACTTTAAGGGCTCTTGTGAGAAAAAATTAAATTACCTTTTAGAATGCTTACAATTTATGCATAACAAATGCAACATTAAAAACAAAACACGGACCTAACTCCAAAAGAAACATAAGGATTAAAAAATAAATTGCAGTCTGATCCAAAATGACAAAACAGTTTATGAAAAAATATTTCTAATGGCTGAGCTCCCTAAAAAAGAGATGGGCTTTTATCCAATAGTTCTATAATAAGCAAATAAAGTATAACATTTGCATAATAATAGTCAACACTCAGCCAATTCTCCATTTTAAAACTGAGAACACTGGGCAAATGGAGAGATAATAACTGTTCTTTGCTATAACCATAGTGAAAGCAGTTTTCAGTGATCCACAGGAATGAAAGAAAGTGAAGGTTTTTTCTTCTATTGTTAAGGAGATTGTGCTGAAATTAGCCACTTTGAAATTGTTTTTGTAGAACAGGAATGGAAAAAGGAGTAGCAACAGGTGCCGTATATTGCTATAAACTGCCGTTGTGTTTTGTTGTTGTTGTTGTTGTTGTTGTTGTTCTATACAGTTCCTAAAATATTTGCATTTATTATTTTGGTGAAAAAGAAAAGTAATCGACATGAATATAGAAAGGTAAGCCTTCAGTGTCATTTGCTGCATTGATAGGGAGAAACGACATACTCTCTCATCTCAATAAACACAAGAAAAAGATTTCATGGCCTATAGGTAGTCATTAATCATTACATAAGCAAATAAACCTTAACACAGGAGAAACGAAAGGGCTCTTCTTTATCATGGTAATAAAGCTTATCTACTAAAAACCTATAGCAAATGTCAAACTTTGTGGTGAAATATTAGAAGCATTCAATTAAAATCAGAAATAAGACCAGGTTGCCAGTGTCACACCAGTATTTAAAATGGTACTTTGTTGTTCTAGTGGAAAACAATAAGAAAAGCTTTTAAAATCAATGAGAAAGGAGGAAACAATCTTGTCATGTGAAGAGTATATATTTATTTTCACAGAAAATTCAAGCAAATCAATGGTCAGACTTTTAGAAACAATGCAAACTGCATAAGACTGATGGCTACCAATTAACATTTAAATATTAATATTTCCTACACACCAGAAATAATGAAATTTTAAAATAAATATATCAATAAATAACTATAGTATTATATTAAAATATATAGATATAGTATTATCTTAAAATATTATATATAATATATAATATAGTATTGTATTTAAATATATAAATATAGTATTAAATTAAAATATTATATATAATATATATATTATATTATATATTATATATTATATTATATTATATTATATATAATATATTATATATTATATTATACAATATTATATATAATATATTATATATTATATTATATAATATTATATATAATATAATATATAATATATTATATAATGTATTATATTATATTATATATTTATATTATATTAAAAATATTATATTATATTATATTATATTATATATTTATATTATATTAAAAATACTGTTTATGGCAGAAAAAATACACAAGAACAATCTACATCATGAGATTAAAATAAAGCTAAAAAAAGTATACCGGTATTAATTATGAAAAAAATGTGAAAGATAAGATCCAAATAAATGAAAACAATCCTATTAAGACAATAAGAAGGCCTCATATGGCCAACGTACCAATTTTCCCCAAATGCACCTTTAAATTCAAGATCCCAGCAGTCATATTTTTGTGAAAGCTTACAAGTAAATTGAAACATTTCTGCAGAAAGTTAAAGGTGCATAAATAAATAAGATGTTTTTGAAGAATCGGAACTGATAGAGAAACTGTCACACCAGATATGAAGACCTGTTATGAAACTATGTGGTAAAAGCACATGGTATTGGGGAACGAGTCAGCAAAACAGAGAGGAGAATGGTGGAGTTGCACGTGTGTAGAGTTGTGGTGTATGAGGAATGTGGCATCACAGGCCAATGGGGAAAAAGACCATTTCAATGAACAGAATCAAATACATTGACTCTCCATTAAGAATAATAAAATAAGATTCCCAGTTTGCAGAATACACAAAAAATCCATCCCAGTTGAATAAATAAACTAAATGTGAAAAAGAACTCCAAGAAAATCCTCTACATCCCAGATGTTACAAAGTTATTATTCTATAGTTTGTTCTAATTATATAAACTGTACGAAAGTACTCTCACACGATGAAAATATAATAAACTGGATTATTTTAAAATATAAAACTCCTGTATCTCCAATGACATCATAGATGTTTAAAATGCAAGTGAAAGGCTGTGGAAGGATAATTTTAATGTGTATTATAGGCAAGAGATACATATGCATAACAGATGAAGAAATCGTAGAAATCATAAGAAAAGTGTATAAAGCATCAACTCACAGAAGAAATCTCTTACATCGATGAAAATATGTTCTACTTCACTAACAACCAGGGAAGGAAATGTCATTTGTACAAAAGAGAGATTGACAAAGAGTAAAAAGTGTGATAGAGTCATGTGTTGGCCATACAGCGAGGAACATGGACTTTTGTGCTCTCTCTATGGGGAGTTGACATAGTACAGCTATTTTGGAGACAGTATGTCAACATCTTGGAAAACCGAAATGTGCTTATTCTGTAAGCGAGCAATTCCACTTCTGGATATGTGGATGAATTATTGCATTTGAATACAGGAGATATGTATAAGAATGTTTATTGTAACATAATTTATAATAATGAAGGGTTGAGGACAAACCAAATGTCTATCAATTGGATAAATTATATGGTACCAGCTATAATGCATGGACTCTGCCACCATATTTATCTTTCTATATTAGTGTAGAAATATCTCAAAAACAAAATAGAGAATGAAAATGCAAAATGAACATCACTAAGTATGGTGTCATAGCCTCAAAAATTGATAATAGATGCAAAATAGTATGTAATATTAGGAGTGCAACATATGTATCTATAAACATAAAAGAGACTAGAAGAGTATACTTTTGTTTGTTTGTTTTTGTAATGATGCCTGACCCTTAGTACGATACAGAAGGTGGCAGTAGACGGGACTAATTTTAGCTGTATCTTTAACATTTTATGTCTTTAAGTAGACTGCAACCAAATAGTATACAAATGTCATCTGTTAACCACAAAGGGTAGAAATATGGGATTCTGTTTTCTTACGCTTGGTAGTTTTTCTATTTTTTAATTTAAAGAGTTTATTTTTTATAAAAGGGCCTCTAATTATGAAAACAATGCCATGTTGGTGTGGCTGAACTGAGCCTGTTCTTCTCTCTAATGTCTTCATGTACTTGGTTTTCATGCCTTTGATCTTCCAGTCGTCTTTAATAAAACTTCAAAGTTATGTTCGAGTCATTTAAACCAGTCAGTAGGCATCTGAGAATGGGAAACTCAATTGGAGTCCTGGGGCTTTAAAATATATTTAGCTTTGATAACATGTTGTTCATGAGTCCTTTCATCCCCAAAATATTAAGCTCTTCAGGCATGTTAGCTCAAGGGTCCCCAAACTCCCCCTGCAAGGTGGGATATTGGCTGCTCTTATTTAGAAGAATCCAAACAATGATAAATTTTGATACTATATAAGTCAGGAAAAGGTAGGACTAAGTCTGCAGGTTAATGATATCCAGAATAGGTAGACACGTAATTTGAGTTAATCCTCGTCTCTTCATTCACAGTTCCATGTCCATCTTCTTCATTATTTATGTTTAATTTCTCAATTCATAGTTCCATAATCAACTTTGTAACTCTTTCCTCTTAATCATTTTGTAGCTGTGTTTTGGAGGATGATATGGCTTGGCTGTGTCCCCACCTAAATCTCATCTTGAATTGTAGTTCCCATAATCCCCATGTGTCATGGGAGGGACCCAGTGGGAGGTAATTGAGTCATGGGAGCAGTTACCCTCATGCTGTTATGGTGATAGTGAGTGAGTTCTCCTGAGAGCTGATGGTTTTATAAGGGGCTTTTCCTCACCTTCACTGGCATTCTTTTCTTTCCTGCTGCCATGTGAAGAAGGACGTGTTTGCTTTCCTTTCTGCCATCATTGTAAGTTTCCTGAGGCCTCCCCAGCCATGCCGAACTGTGTGTCGACTAAACCTCTTTCCTTTCTAAATACCCAGTCTCAGGTATATTAGCGGCATGAGAACAGACTAATACAGCGGAATATACCTAGAATATTTTGTAAAACTTACCATAGATCATAACTGTGTCACCAGCATAGTATCACATTATGATCCCTTCTCTGCCTCTGACACTTGTGCTCCTTCTCATTTTCCACTGAATTTCCGTGGGAATAAAAATATCTTTCCTTTTGTAATGCAGGTACATTAGAATTTGTAGTAATTTTTGGTAATTTTCCATAGATAGCTGTAAGATCTTTTGCCAGGACAACTGTTTGTATGTCTGAGAATGGGAGAAGATGAAGGGAGAATTTGCCATGCAAACTAACTCTTTACATGGCTCAGACTCACTGGATAATACAGCATCTTTCACTTTGTAGGTTGTAGACTTGGCTAGAATGAGTCCCCAAAGCTTATCTAGGTGGGAATTCCCTGGGACTGTTTTTGCTTTTAGTTACTTTAAAGCCTAAAAATACCCATATCATTATTTCCCATGTCCACTTAAAAATAAAAAGTGCTCATAGACTACATGTGAGGAATGAGAAATGAGTGAAGAAGAAAGAGGACACTGAAAGAAATGTTTTCAAAACATTCAGGATGACGAATGTTTGCACGTACTTGTGAGTCTTTGCCTTCTGAGCTTTATCCTATTTGTTAAAGGAGGATGGTAGCTATTCCTTGGCCATGTGCCTTTCTCTTTCATTAGCTGAAAGACCATGTGTTATTTCAAAGAATTGGCAGCTCACCATAGGTGGATGGAGGCAAAACAGAACCATGGCCAGTGCCAGGGACATCAGCTCCCTGAGGCCAGGCCTTGATCAGTCTTGTTGACCTGTGGCAGGGTCAGACACATAGTAGACCCTTTATATAAATTTGGTGAATGAGTAAGGACCAAAATACTCCTACATGTATGCTTCCGGCAGCTTCCCAGTAATTACATGCAGAAGAGGTGTGTGTGTGTGTGTGTGTGTGTGTTTTCAATAGTCTGCCTTCGCCATGCCAATTTCTCATGCCAATTTTTCACTCTAACGGATGTGATTTTATGGTCTTGAAACCAGGTATTCAAATATATCCAGCCTGGACAAATCTCTAAGCAAAAGCTAAATAAACCATCCTGGATCTGGAGAGTCATGTTTTTTATGTGAATCTGAGCAAGCAGTCATCCTGCATCCTGGAGATCGGTGAGCAGCATTCTAATGCCCAGCATCCTGGAACCACCTGTCAGGCCTGGGTGAAATGAGCTCTTGGGCGAGCCCTGTTTCATCCATCAAGCCCATAAACCACAGCAGAGTACAGCTGAATGAGCCTGGGATCACAAGCAATTCTGCGTCGCTTTTATTGACGCTTGTGTGATAGCAGACAATCCCCTTGCTGTTGAGCATTTATGTCTCCAGCTCACAGTTGTCTGCCCCTGATACGCGCTCTTCCCCCACTTCCCCCTCTCCCCTGTGCTGCATATGTGTTGTAAAATGGAGCATACAGCCTCTGCTCAATGGTACGTGGCTTATGCATGGATAGCCTTGAAGAAATAAATGAAGGCTGCACTAGATTCCTCGTTTGTGATTTAGTAAGTGTGCTTTTCTGCAGTGCACCACGATTCAGTCCTGGCTCAGGAATCATGCTCAGGTGTTCCCCAAACTGCATGCGTCATGTGGCTTGACAGCCAGGCCCTTTCGTGTCCAATGGTGATTCACTTTTGATGTGAGCAAGCTGCGTCTTCACTCAACACATTCCCTGAGGAGGTGAACTTTGCCTGGTAGAAATGGGCATTCTTTCCACTCATTGTTCAGACATAAAGGACCTGAACTGGAAAATAAAATAAAAAGACAATTTGAAAAGAAACATGCCAAGAAGTTATGTGTATGCTTCTTTTTCACATTAGTCAGAGTAAACAGATTGGACCATCAGGCTGGGTGGCTCAGAGATTTGGTCACAGACATTAGCCACCAAGAGGAGGCATTCAAACCTAATTCTCCGCACTGGGGTTCCCAAAACCAAAGCCTTTAGAGACTACTGTCTTAGGGGTGGGGACTTTTGCCAGCCGTTCAACCCACACCTGCCCTGCAAGACCAGCCAAGGCACTAAAGGAAAGCTGAGAGTTTGCTGATGTGGCCTGTGGCATTACCAGCACTCAGCATGTGTCTGCATATGTGCATGTGATGGTTAATACTGAGTGTCAACTTGATTGGATTGAAGGATGCAAAGTATTGATCGTGGGTGTGTCTGTGAGGGTGTTGCCAAAGGAGATTAACATTTTAGTTAGTGGACTGAGGAAGGCAGACCCACCTTTAATCTGGGTGGGCACCATCTAATCAGCTGGCAGTGTGGCTAGAATATAAAGTAGGCAAAAAAATGTGAAAAGGCTAGACTTGCCCAGCCTCCCAGCCTACATCTTTCTCTTATGCCAGATGCTTCTTGACCTTTAACCCTGGACTCCAGGTTCTTCAGTTTTGGGTCTCAGACTGGATTTCCTTGCTCCTGAGCTTGCAGACAGCCCACTGTGGGACCTTGTGACCTTGTGATCATGTGAGTTAATACTATATATATACATAGTATTATATATATAGGAGATATATATATATATATATCCTATTAGTTCTCTCCCTCTAGAGAACCCTGACTAATACAGTGCATATGTGATGTACATGCTCACATGTGAAGGGGAAATGGATGGGAGGTGGTCAGTTGGGAGCAGGAGAAATGGACGGAAGAGGAGGAAGGGCATCCTCTACCAGCCACTGTGCTGGTGTGTGAACCCCAGGTGGCTGGCTCAGCCTACTCTGTGGAGAAAGCTCTAACAGACAGCTAGCCCTTTACAGCTAACACATGTGACAGAGCATGCAGTGTGAGCTAGTGGAACAGGGGAAAATAAGTGCCATTCTCACACGAATCTCATAGACTCCATGAAGCAAAGATGCCCCACAAATGCTCATAGACTCCATGAAGCAAAGATCCCACAAAGGCCCTGGCAGTTATTAAAAATACCACATGGTCTGGACTTTAAAATATTCTGAGGCAAGATTACCATCCATGGCTGTGCTGGGCATTTTTCATACTGCTCTTGTAATCTTGTGATAGTTAAAATCCTGTACCAGTCAGGATAGGGCAAGTTATGCTAAGGTGATAACACTAAGCCTTAACATTTACTTGTTCTCAGTCAGCCTGCTGGGGCGCTTGCCAGCTTCCTAAAGCAGCTTCCTTCGCATATTCGTGCAATGCCCACAGCTCCTCTAATGTTGTGGTACTTCCATGTAAACATCTGTTTCTGATCATTGCAGCAGGAGGAGAGAACATGGAAAATCACCAAACAGTCTTGAATTTTTTCCCCCAAAATGACACATTGTATTGGACAAGATGATACCCATGGGCATCCTGCTCATCTATAGGGCATGCTCTTCGGGAGCACTGGGAGTGGGCCCCAGAGATGCATGATCATCTTTCCTGGACAGAGTGATTACACCCTTTCCTATGGTTGTGCAGAGACTGACTGGGGGATCCAGGCTTTGAAATAGATTTTTCTCACCCACAGCTCTGCTCTGTCCACATACCCATGCACAGCACCCATCTGACTTGTCTCTGTGTGTCCTGGAGCGTCGAGCCTTGGCTACTGCAGGTGGCACGGTTGTCACTCCTTCCTTCCTTATAAATATTCGCCCCATGGCTCCTGAGCTTCTGCACTTTCCTGGTTGGCCTGCCCTGCTCATGATCCTTTCCTGGATATTGCTTCCTTCTCTAACTTGCAATGTTCGTGTTCCATGTGTTGAATCTCTTCTTCCTACTCTCTCCTCTCTTATTTATCACAGTCAGCCTCGTGACCTTAATTATTATCTACACACAGTCAACTCAAGGCTTAGACCTCTAACTTGGAAATTTCTTTGTGCCTGAAACTTATAAACTGTGTATCTAACAGTTCATTTTGTACATTGAACAGAGAACTGAGCATGAATGATACCAAACACTTGATTTTCATCACCCTTACCAGAGCCAGTCCCCACCACTACCTTCTTGGACTCAGCAAGTGCAACTCTACCCATCCATTTCCCCTAGGTCAGGCATTTTGGAGTCAACTTTGCTTTTTCTCACTTACTGTGTTTAATCTAGAAAAACATTGTGAAACTACCTTCATGTTATATCTAGAATATGATCATTTCTTACCACCTCTTTGGTCCAAGTTTGTAACATCTGAGTTATTATAAAAGCTTTCTAACTTGGTCCCCTCCTCTGCTACTCTCTTGCCCACTCTATATTCATTTTTATTTCTTTTTTCTTCAAACAGCCAGAGGGATTATTTACAAACACATTAGATCCTCTAACTCTTCTACGTAAAACCTTATAGTAGCTTTCCATCTTAATCAGGATAAGCCAAAACTTGTGTTGTTTCCAAAAGACTTGCAAATCTGAGCCTCTCTTGTCACCCCTCAGATGACATTTCTACTTTTCCTGCTTTTGCTCCTCATTTTCCAGCATAATCTCCTTCTTGTTCCTGTGTGAGCATGCCAGAAACACTCCTAGCTCAAACTTTTGCTCCTATGTTCTCTGCCTGGAATGTCCTTTCATCAAATATCTGAAGTTTTCTCTCTCACATCTCTTAGATCTTTACATATTGATTTTGAAATTAATGCTATTGTGGTCAGAGAGCATCTTTTGTAAGAAATGAATCTTTTTCAGTTTATTGAAACCTGTCTTATGACCCAGAATATGATCTATCTTTGTAAATGTCTCATATGCATGTGAAGACTGTGTATTCTACTATTGTTGGATGGAGTCTTCAATTAAGACAGAGTATCAATTACGCCCAGTCGGCTGATAGTTTTGTGCACATCTTCTATATCTTAAGTGATTTTTTATCTGTTGTATCAATTATTAGGAGAAGGCTGTTTGTGAGTGCAAGTGTAGATTTTTCCATTTTTCTTTATCATTCTGTTGAGTTTCCCTTTTTCTCCATGTCTGTTGAAGTCCATAAACATTTAGGACTGATATGTCATTTGATTAATTGACCCATTTATTATTACAAAATTATCTTTCTACTTTGTATTAATCTTTATGCTAAAATCTATCTTGTTATTGACATATCCCTTCCAGGTCTTTAGTTTTTTTTTCATTACTGTTAGCATTGTACAAATGTTTCCAACTTTTCCCTTTGATCCCATTTAGGTCTTTTTTTTTCTTTCTTTTTTTTTTTTTTTTTTTTTGAGACAGAATCTTGCTCTGTTGCCCAGGCTGGAGTGCAGTGGCGTGATCTCGGCTCACTGCAACCTCCGCCTCCTGGGTTCAAGTGATTCTCCTGCCTCAGCCTCCTGAGTGCTGAAACTATAGGTGTGCACCACCATGCTCCCCTAATTTTTTTATATTTTTAGTAGGGATGGGGTTTCACCATGTTGGCCAGGATGGTCTCAATCTCCTGATCTCATGATCCGCCCGCTTCGGCCTCCCAAAGTGCTGGGATAAGAGGTGTGAACCACTGCGCCCAGGCCCCATTTTTGTCTTTTTATTTAACATGTTCTCTTGTACGTAGCACATAGTTGAATCTTGCTTTTTGGAATCCAGTCTGGTCTGACAATGTCTTTTAATTAGAATGTTTAGGCAATTTATTTTAGATCATTGATTCAGTTAAGTTTAAATCTGTTATTTTGCTATTTGTTTTCTATTTTTTCAGTTGATTTTGTTTCTCTTCCCCTCTTTTTCTGATATTTTTTAAATTAATTGAGTACTTTGTGATTCCATTTTGTCTCCTCATTAGGTACAAGTAATAAGGTTAGTAGTATCCACCCTTATCTGACCACAGACCTCCTCCAGTGAGCTTCTATCCCTTCATATATTGATAAGAATCATCCAATAGTACATACTTTTGCTTCTTCCCTCCCAACATGTGTCATGTTATTAAAATATATTTTACTTTTACATGTCATAGACCTTATTCTACATTGTCACTATTCTCATTTAAAGAATCAATAAGGCAGCCAGGCGCTGTGGCTCACGCCTGTAATCCCAGCAGTTTGGGAGGCCAAGGCTGGTGGATCACGAGGTTAGGAGATCGAGACCACCCTGGCTAACATGGTGAAACCCTGTCTCTACTAAAAAAAAAAAAATAGAAAAAATTAGCCAGGCATGCTGGCTGGCACCTGTAGTCCCAGCTACTCGGGAGGCTGAGGCAGGAGAATGGTATGAACCCGGGAGGTGGAGCTTGCAGTGAGCCGAGATTGCGCCACTGCACTCCAGCCTGGGCAACAGAGGGAGACTCCATCTGAAAAAAAAAAAAAAAAAAAAAAAATCAATAAGGCCAGGTGCAGTGGCTCACCCCTGCAGTCCCAGCACTTTGTGAGGCAAAGCAAATGAATCACCAGAAGTTGGGAGTTTGGGACCAGCCTAGTTAACATGCTGAAACCCGATCTCTACTAAAAATACAAAATTAGCTAGGTGTGGTGGTGCCACACCTGTAATCCCAGCTACTCGGGAGGCTGAGGCAGGAGAATCAGAGGTTGCAGGTGAGGGGGGATCATACCACTGCACTCCAGCCTGGGCAACAGAATGAGGTGGAGGTTGCAGTGGAGGGTGGAGGTTGCAGTGGAGATTGGAGGTTGCAGTGAGGGGGGATTGTACCAGTGCACTCCAGCCTGGGCAACAAAGTGAGGCTCTGTCTCAAAGAAAAAAAAAATTCAATAATATTTTAAAGATATTTAAATTTAAAAAAATCACATACATTTGCCCTGTAATTACCATTTTTGGGTGTTCTTTTTTCCGGTGTATAGAGTCATCTTTCCATCCATTATTATTTTCCTTCTTTGAACAGTTCTTTTAGTGCATGTTTGCTTATCATGAATTCTCTTAGCTTTTATACATACTAAAAACTTTTCCTTTATTAAATATATTTTTTGGGGGGAGGGTAAGAATTCTAGGTAGATAGCTTATTTTTAATGTCCCTTAAATATGTTCCACTATCTTCTTGCTCATATTGTTTCTGATGAGAAATCTACTATCATCCTTTACTGTAATTTCTGTATATAGCATGTCCTTTTCCACTTCTGCAAGCTTTTAAGATGTTCTATTGATCACTGGTTTGAGCAGTTTGACTGGATATGCTTTGTGTTGTCTTCTTCATGTTCCTTGTGCTTGGAGTTTCTTGTACTTATTAGATCTGAGGGTTTATAGTTTTCATCAAACTTGGAAAAAATGGACATTATTATTCTTTTATTATTATTATTATTATTATTGAGATGGAGTCTCACTCTGTTGCCCAGGCTGGAGTGCAGTGGCATGATTTTGGCTCACTGCAACCGTGGCCTCCCAGGTTCAAGTGATTCTCCTGCCTCAGCCTCCTAATTAGCTGGGACTACAGGCATCTGCTACCATGCCTGGCTTTTTTTTTTTTTTTTTTTTTTTTTTTTTTTATAGTAGAGATGGGGATTGGGATTCACCATATTGGCCAGGCTAGTCTTAAACCCCTGACCTTGTGATCTGTCTACCTCAGCCTCCCACAGTGCTGGGATTACAGGCATGAACCACGATGCCCAGCCGATCTATTATTCTATATGTTCTTTTGAGCATTCCTCCTGTCTTTATGGAACTCCAGTGACATATATAATGAGGCTTTTGAGCCTGGCTGGTGGAAACAGGCACCATTCCCAACTCTATGTAAGCACCAAGTACTGTTCTAATCTCTTAGGGGGATCCTTCCCCTAGCCTTAGGTATAATAGTTTCCTCACCTGCATGTACTGCTGACCGTCTTTCTGAGGTCTCCTCAATCTGCTCTTTAAAAAATTGAACACTACCCAGTTCCTATCCAGCCAGATGCCCTCTCCTGCTTTCTTACTTTCCATAGCACCTTATAAGCTTCTGGCATGGTGAGCTCAAGTAGGGTAAGGGTTTGCATCTGCTTTATTCACTGCTATATTCCCGGCATCTAGGATGCCTACTGTGTCCCAAGCACACAGTAGATAGTAAATAAAAATGTATTGAATGAGTAAATAAATGATTGAATATTTGCAAGATCATTGAATGAATACATGACTGAATGAGCACTTGAAAGAATAAATTAATGTTCAGATAAGCCACTCCAGGGGAGACTGTATGTATTCCTTCTTATACCAATAAAAACTGATTGTGTTTCATGACATCAATGTTCTTGTTCCATTTTTATCCTTGGTCTATTATTTGTTTAGCCACATAATCTGCCATATACATCTCAGCCTTAATTCTGAAACCAAGCAAGGGATCAGGCAAGAGATGCATGACATCTTTCTACTTAAGAGGAGGTGACTGGCAGGCAGCTTCTTTACCCATCGCATGTACAGAAACAAAATCTAGAGGCTCCAGATAGATCCAGCTGATGCAACAATGGTGTAGGAGTAAATCGTGAGCAAGCGAAAACCAGACAAGTAAGGAGAAAGTAGACCCAGGGGACATTGGAAAGCCAGAATGAAAAGGAAGTCAGAAAGGTGGGGAAAAATACAAGATAAATTGAGGAGTAAGCATTGAAAACAAGAGGGAATATAAGGATCGAGAGGATGTATGTGCATCCCAGGACATGGACCTATTGTGTTCCATGGTGAACTCTTCCGGACCCCCTTCATCCTGGTGACTGCAGACCTCTGTTCATTGGTCCCGGGATTTCTCACACAGCCTGTTCTCAAGCCATTTATCCCAGGTTGTCATAGAAACATGTATGCATTTCAGGCCACGAGGCCTTCGTTTGGGTTCAGAAAACATGAATATTGCATGAATATGGCCAACATGCTTCTTTGGCTTTAAGAAGGCTATTTGGAAGAGGAGCGCTCCAGGAACAGTTCTCAGGCATGAGCGCTAGAGTTCCAGATGAGCCTCACACTCCCGTTTAAGTTAATCATGAAATTGAATGCCTGGATCTTCCTGGGTCTGGTGAAGGCCAAGCAAATCATGCTAACCTACAATAAATCATATACTTGACAGAAAAAATTGTAAAACATCAATCATAATTTAAAAAGTAAAATTCATAAATGCCAGCAACTTTGGAACAGTTTAAAAAATACAGATATTTTCAAGCCATAGAATTTTTTTTAAATGTGATTGTATAACAAACAGTAAATTTTTTAAAGGAACAATTTCTAAAACTTGTATTACATTGTATGTATGAACCCCTCATTAAAGAGTGGTAACTGCCAACATCCACTACAGAAAAAAGTCGTGAAATGTGAATCAATTTTGAGTGTATTCTTTGAGATGGGGCTCATTTATTGTCTAAATAATTTTCTGTTCTTTCAGAACAGAGGTCAAAATGGTCATTTATTGAACCTGAGTCTGATGTGAAATTCAAAGTGAACTGCAGAAATTTCGATACAATGACATTTATTACAGAGCAGTGATGATCTTAGTGAAATTTGGAACATCTTACATAAAACCACAAATTATTGGTTTTGGTATTAAAAAGACAACCTGAGTAGCATGAACCATTTTTCTTTGTTCTTCAGCATCATAGATACACATAGCAACTTCTAGATATATGCACACGGTATGTATGTTTATGACTCTTTTGGCCAAATCATGATTCCTGCATGGCTGACATGCAATGGTGAACTCCCAAATGATGGAAAATGCCTCCACAATATCTTCCTGAATCCAGCCTTGAATGTGTTTTTAAGTAGGAGATGCTTCAGCCATTATCCCATGGGCAACCTGCACAGCAGCTGGCAATAGTTTCTGAACCTCAGACCTCTGCTTAGGAAGTTCTTAAGCTCTGGTAAGTCAAGACGATATAATCGAGGTGCATCATTTTGCTGCTTCAGCCACATCCTTTAGTGGAGAACTAAACAGAATTTTGGGGCACTGACTGTCAGGCTATGACCATTTTGTGTCCTTCTCTTTGCTGTTCTCATGAAAGTACATTCTGGAATAATCTCAACTCAACAAATAGACACTTAGGATTTATGTTATATATCATTCCTAACGATTTAGGCTGAAATCGTTAGGTTTCATGCACCATAGAATTGGCTATAGACTGTATTGTTTTAATTGGGAACACAGTTGAAATTATAATCTCATTGTAATTATAATCTCATTGTAATTGAAATCATTGAAATTACATTAAAATTATAGTTACATAATTGCTTGAAATGAGGACTGAACTGTGAAGTGAGGAAGGAAGAGTTACCAAACCTACTAACGAGATTTGATAATTTACACAATTAAGTGGAACGGAGTTTGAAAAGTGACAGTGATTTGTTCACACTGGGGTGATTTCTAGGAAATATGCTTATATAGCCCCCCCTCCCGGATTTAGAAAAGGTGTAAAAGCCATGTTTTGCAAACCCAATTACTGAAAACAGAGCATGTCTGGATTAAAAAAATATTTATATTTCACCCCTTCCTCTTCCTTGAAGGAAATGCAGGAGGTTCATACATATACTCAGGGAGACAGAGTAGGAGTTTAGTGACTAGAAATAAGTAGTGTGGCTTCAAAATCATAATGCATCAGCAGCACTCTAGAGTTGCTAAGCCCTGTAGCCACCATTGCCTTATTAGTTACTGTAGACACCTACTGTGTGACTGGTGGGTGCTCTCATACCTGCCTGGCCCCCAGGGAGGAGGGGAGTGTGGGCTTAGCCTTTCTGTGCAGGGGCTGGGCTTGGAACTGGCCCCGGGGGCTGGCTCAGAGGAACTGTGCAGACAGGGAGGGCTCTGCAGCACCAGGTGCTGTCCTGGGGCTCATGTCTCCCACACACCAGCCTCCTCTTTTGCCCTTTCCAGAATACTAAACAAAACACAACAAAACATCCTCCCCGGATGTTCAATGGGCATTATAATTTCGGCTAGAGAGCAACATGGAGTTAGAGGTGACAATGCTTTTACTTAGATCAGCTCTGAGACTCCCAGCTGTAGGCTTTGATTGCACCTATGGGCAGGTGGGCCTCACTTACATAGCAGCTGCTTGTCAGAAGACTTTCATGTCACCACAATTGAATTGTATTTTAAATAAATTAGGTGGACTCACTACTTAAACAAACTAATTAATGGGCAGTCTTGCAAAGTAGATTTGCAAGATTTTTGATGTGACTGTTTCCGATTTGCCTGTTTTTGATTCGCATTTTGTCTTTATCATGTTTACATGTGTCAGAAAACTTTCAAAGTATACTGGATTCAGAGTCTCAAAGTCAGTTGGGATGATAGACATTTTACAATTTCTTAACTTTCAAATCTTTATTAAATCTAACTTTCTCTTCCCCAATTTATATTTGGCAGTGGGATTTTTGTACCAAAGAGTGGAACTTCACTTTTATTCTTCTCAACGCTCATCTTCATAGCTTCCACTCTAGTGACGGCGTGCTATGCCACAACTCAACTTTCAAATCTTTGTTCTACTTTTGAATTTGCATCCCTCTCAAACATATGTCATCTGGAGACCGTGTCTTCTGCCGTGGTCCAAATTGCTGTAGAAAGCAAAACCACAGGGGCCCACTCCAAGGAGACCGTGCCCAGGACAACACTCCCATCGAGAGCTTACAGATTGTTGTCTGGGGAAAAGAAGTGAACTGTCTTTGAGTCAATAATCTACCCTCTGAAGTTAGCAAGTTTCTGGGTTCATTCAACAATAGTGTCATCCACGCCCTCATATGCAAAGTGTGCCAGTCTCTCCTGCTGCTGCCAACCCAACCAAGCCTGACGTGGTTATTCCTAAAGATAGTTGGACCTTTTTCTTCTCGTTTTTTCCTTAGATTTGTGCTAGAAATTAGCCCCTCTCATGCTCACTTTACTAAGCTAAAAAAAAAAAAAAAAATTAAATCATGAAATAATCCCTTCTCTGGAAGAAAATGAGAAGTTACAATCTTAAAGGAAGTCCAGAGAAGTCTGTGAGAGTTTTCATTTTCTGTTTTGAATTAAATAAATAAATGTATAAGGTTGAGTTTAACACTTTTTTTGTGGGGGGTGAGATGTTCATTTATATACTTTCATTTGCATAATGCCTTCACTGGAATAACTGGCTACAGACCTTATGCCCATCACAAATTTGAATTTGCAGATTTCTCAGTGAGGAATACCTTCCCGAACAGGACAGTCCACCTACTTGCCCAGTTAGACTCTGTAGCTGGTGCACAGCGGCTGTGTCTTCTGGTGACCTCAGCTAACATCAACTTCGAAAGTCAAGCATGTCTGGCCCAAGTAATGTCACCAGTATGGCTGGGACTTCCCACTGTGAAAACCTCAACCAATATTCACTCTGTCGGTCCCTGGGGCCTCCCAGTGGACCACACTTTCCCATCACTGAGGACCCCTCCTTAACCCAAGGCCACCTCTCAAGCATGTTGGGATTTAGAAAAAAGAACAGGGGCCGCTCTTTTCATCTGGGTTCCAGATTCCCCTGACTGTCATTTGACCTGGGAAGAGAATGAGAGACGTGAATGAGCTCTGAGGGTCCCAGTTGCCTTGCTGAATGGCCTTGTCACCCTGGAGTGGGCTGGGGCTAAGACCTCTGCTCTCCTGGAAAGCTCAGGGAAACTTCTCAAGCCGTGAGCAGTGACTCATGCCTTTAACCCCAACACTTGGGAGGCTGAGGCAGGAGGATCACTTGGGCCCAAGAGTTTGAGATCAGCCTGGGCAACATAGTGAGACCTTTATCTCTACAATTTTATTTTTAATTAGCCAGGTGTGGTGGCACACACCTGTAGTCCCACCTACATGGCTGGCTGAGGTGTGAGGATTGTTTCAGCCCAGGAATTGGAGGCTGCAGATGAGCTAGGATGATGCCACTGCACTGCAGCCTGGTCGACAGAGGCAGTTATTTGTCTCTAAAACAAACCAACCAACCAAAAGGAGGAACTCAGTGGAATGGAGAGCTGCTCTCCTTGGACGTGGCATGGGCCAGATCTGGCTGGAGTTTGGCTTTGAAGCCAAGCCTTGGACCAGCTACACAGAGAGAATGGCTACCCCTCCCTGGTGAGCATTTCCACCATCAGAGCCTGCCTCCCAGATGCCTTCTACCTGCTCTGGGACAAGATGGATGCTGGGGTTCCCCAATGGTCCTGAAGAAGAAACTTGATGGAGGTAAAAAGGGAACTAGCAGGAAGATCTGAGGATGCAGGATGGTGGTATAATGGCTTTTGCCAACCAATGTCTTTTGGGAAAAACATGAACTTTATTATTATTCCTTATGAGTGTTTATAGAGAAATAAAGGAAAATCTAATGATAGAAATAAACACAATTTTTCAGTTTCAAAGCTGGCCTGCAAAAGGAATTCTGGCTTGAAATGTGGGGTTTCTATTTAGTATGAAATAAGCTCTGGCTAATGTCTGCACTTATACATTTCCAGCCCAAGGCTTAGCTGATTTTGGAAGAGTGGAGTGATGGAACCATGTGTGACAATTGCCTCAAAACCCAGTCAGACACAGCCCAGGAAATACAGCAAATGCCAAGAGACAGCTAGCAGAAAGCGAGTTGGAAGGATTTGAGAGAAAGGAAACTTATCATGTCCTGCGGTTCAGGTGAAGAGCCATATAGTGGAGAATGTAATTGAAAGCCTTGGAGAAAATGGTCCACAAAGCCATCACTGAGAAATACCGATAAATTTCAAACCAGGAGCAATGTTTCTACATTTTTATGGGATCCTGAAACTCTGGGGCAATGGCGGATTTGTCACTGCTGCTGTGATACCCTGAACTTATCTACTACTTCAGCGTATACCATTTATGCACAAGCAGTTTGTCATTTTGATAATTTCTGAGGGTTAGGCTGAAATTTATCTTTCCGTTATCTATGTTTACAGCGCTTACTGTTGGAAAAAATTGAAAGCTTTGGAAGTTCATCACAAAAAATAAATTCCAAAAGCCAAAAGTTTCTGGATAGTGTGACAGTCCCTCAGCAAATTTATTTTATTTTATGGTCTGAGAAAAAGCAAGTGTGTTATGACGGCCGTGGCCTTGAACCTACTAAACCCTCACCTGTGCGGGAGGAGTCCCGTGGTAGAGCTGACTTTGACAGAGGCCTGGAGGAAGCACCCTGCAGGAACAGGTGTGAAGGGTCAAAGGCCATGTGCCCTGCGGTGTTGGCCTATGTCTTTCTCCCAACTAATTTTAGGTAGGAAAGGAAAGCATATTATATCTGACAAAGTTAAATTGTATTATATTTCTGAGTCTTTAGCCTATAACACACAGAAAGTCACACCTATTATATTTCCATCATCACCATAATAAATTACCCCAGATGTAGCAGTTTAAAATAGCATAAATTTATCGTCTTACCGTTTTGTAGGTGAAGGTTCAACACGGGGATGGCTGGGCTAAGACCAAGGTGTTGCAGGCTGTGTTTGCTCCTTTCTGGATGCTCTGGGGGAGAATCCATCCCCTCGACTTTTCCAGCGTCTAGGGTCTCGTTCACTCAGATTGCTGGGGAATTCAGTTTGCTGATCTCCTGGGACCCAGGTCCCTGTTTTGGTGCTGGCTGTCAGCCGAGGGCTTTTCCAGCTTCTCCAGACTGGCTTCGTTCTGTGGCTCATGGTCCACCTCCTCTGTCTTCACAGCAAGCAGTGGTGGGTGGATTCCCTCTCACATCACAACTCTGCTTGTGAGGCCTTGAGTGGATTAGATTGCATCCACAAAGATTATCCGGGATAATCTCCCCATTTCAAGATCCTTCATCTTAATCTCATCTGCGAAATTTCTTTTGCTGTGTAAGGTCACATTGCACAGGTCCCATGGTTAATCTGCTCATCTTTGTGTGGGGAGTCATCATTCTCTCTATTTTCTCTATTGTACAATATAATATATTGTATGCATTAACCCCATCTTATTTGCATTATCAAGTTCCTATAAATGTAATTACAAGTAAGATGGGGCTAATATTTATCTTGCATACTAAAAGTGAGTAATTTTGTGCTAATTAAAAATATTCTTACTTACTTAACACTACCTTCTAAAGACTTTACCTAGCGGGGTCATTAGGATATGGTTAAAATTATTAAAATTGAATTGCTTTAAAGTATATTCGATAATCCACTCCTCTAATTCAGGCTGGCCTACACTATTCACTGACATCAGATGTAAGTAGGAAACTACCATACACCTGTGCATGCCTGAGGTCTGGGCCTTAGTCTGCAGTTTCCCTGGGCCCTGCTCAGCTGGGATTCCCAATACTTTTTACTCAGGGGTGCTGCCGTTCTTCTCAATCTCTTCTTTTTTTCAAAGGGCTTGTTTAGCATGTGGATTCCCCACTGGAAGTTATGAGGGCAAGGATCACCCATGTTCTGTCACTGAGCATCCAAAGCTACTGTACTGTGTCTACAGAAAGGTAAGTGCTTCATAAACGATGATAAGCTCGAGATACAGGACTGAACGAATGGATGCATAGGTGGCTAGATGATGGTTGAATCAATGATTCTGTAGAATGGTTTCTTGAATTGAGAGGTATTTTCAGTGCAATAACTCTGGCATTCATTCAATACTTAGATTCTGTGATCCTGTAAGTCTGGCCCTATTAGGAAAATAATCCTTCCCACTTAGATACTTCCATATGCTGTTTAAACATTGTCACATCGGTTGTTTCCTTAGTTTACTCACGGCTAGGATAGATAAATCTCATCCTTGTATGCAATACTTGGAGGTGGAGACTCAAAAGCTAATTAGTTTGAGGGAAAGGACAGAATTCCAGGCTCTTGATTTCCACTCTAATACATTTGTTCTATGTTCAGTCTTGGGCGCAATCAACAATTCACCAGGCTATTAAACCCACACATATGCAAATGTTGACAGAATGTGTGGATCTAATGTCCAAATTCTGGTTTTAAAAAGTGGAGGTAGAATTTTTCCTGAACCACAAAGGTGAGTCCCAAGCCCCAGGGAGGGCTGTGTGTTTGAGCAGGAACATCAGGGTCTTCAGTCATCTCTTCCAGGATCGTCCCTTATTAGGCAAGATCTTTCTTTACAGTATAGATCTTTTTGAATATTTGTATTTTTACAATACATTAAACACGAATACTGTGTTTTCAAGATAAGAGGAAGATATGTGTCTAAAATATGTGGTTCAAGGGACTGTAGGGCTCTAAAAATCTCGAAGTTCAAAATTATAATTTCTACACGTTGAGGGTCGGTCTCACTGGTCTCAACGTGTGTTCTGGCATCCCCCAGAGCCACTGTACAGAGAAGAGCTGAGCAACTTAACCTGAGTCTGAGGGGGCATTTTAGAGACCAAAACCAGAAGACATTGTCAAATCTAGTAGACAGTCATGCAGGTTGTGTTTACTACATCTTCTTTCCCTCAAAAACCCTCACAAGATATCTGTACATCTTAGCCTTAGTCTCCATTATATGACTTTTGCCTTTTTTCCTGCAGTTAAAAATAAATACATTCAGGAATCATTTTCGTGCAAAGATAACCCTTAAATGTTACCATTTGCAAGAAGGTACATTTTTCTGTGTATCCTTGAAGCACAACAGCCCTTGAATTCTGTCTTTCCAATACGATCCTGGTGTACCTTCCCTCAGGCCCAATGAGATGGGCACGCACTCCCATTATGCCCCTTTCTCCAGCAAATGCAGAGTTGTTTTATGACACTTGATGGTATTAAGCTTTGTTTCCCAAGAGATTGGTATTCTGTGTTCCAAGCATCTGCACCTTGACTAATTTACACCACGTGAATTTCTGGAGACGATTTGCTCTGTGTCATCAGATTGGAGGGTCTGCAAGCTGCTACCAGAGGAACTCAGAAGCCTCATGGTTTTCCTTTTCATAGAAAAATGTACACCACAAAAATGGAAGCAGCCTCACAAACAAGCAACGCTTACAGAAATCCCTGCCATTTGTACTCCAGGATTTTGGAACATGTTTATTTTCTTGTTGTTTTTATTTCAGTGTCTGCTTTTGAGAGCCAACCTGGCTGTCAGGGACTATTACCCAGGGTAAAATGTTTCCATAGAAACCTCCTGCTGAGACATATTGGGCAAATCCTCATTTTGAATCTAGTTCATAAATAATCATTAAGGGTTTGTTTTATTATATTTAAAGATAGAATAGAAAAAGAAACAAGAGGAGAAGAAGGAGAAAGAGGAAGAGGAGAAGGAAGAAGAGGAGGAGGAAGGGGAAGAGGATCAGAAAAGCACATGCCTTCAATGTATTGTTGGCTATTAAGCTAAATTGGCTTGTTTCAAGCTTCTTTGAGCAAGATCTTTCTCTAAGAAACACTGTAATACTGATTGCCTGAGTGTACACATCTAGAAACTTTTTCCTAAGTAAGTCTTGACTTGAATGGCTCTGTAAAGTGCTTGCATTTGGAGAAAAACAACAACGAAATGCTTCTCTGTGTGGATGAGCTCCACAGGCATGTGGGGGAGCACACTGGGTGTCTCAGCATGTGTGTGGGGAAACATGGTGACATAATGACTTGCTCACAGCAGGAGCACATCCAGCTCTGTTTTACGTGGAAACAGCACATCATGAATTAACTGTCATGCTCCATCTGTGTTCACCAAGATGTATAAACATGTGCTGCTTTCAGGCAGGTAGCACCCCTATCTTCAGAGTGACATAAAAGACACACAAAATGGATAAGATTCCTGCATTATCTTCCATAATGCAGACTGGTGGGTAATAGGTAAAATGATTTGCTTTATTTATCTTTGTAGAATTAATATCACTCCTTTAATAAGATACTGTACTTGTAACTGGATTTTATTGGTCTTTAGTTTTTAATGACACAAAAACTCTTTAGATCCACACTATCTACAGTCTCTAGACATCTTTTGTAGAATGAATCAGATTATAATAATTGATGTTTTCTTGATGTTTTTCTTAGTAAGACGTCTCCAAAGCATGTACCAAAGTCTCCAAGATGACTGTGTTGCAGCTATAGCTCCTGCTTCAAGATTGCTTCTTCAGAAAGGCCTCCTCCCTTGCAGTGGGCTGGGACCCTTCCTTTTGGTTCAATCACACAGTAGCCAACTCGCCTCTTTCACATTTGTAATTAAAATGTTGTTTGAACAATGAGTCAGTCAGGATTCTCATTTGTAAGCCACAGAACAACGTCTGGCAGATTTAGGAAAAAATGATTGTATTTAAAGGATGTTGGGGATATCACAGACTCCCTAGAAAGGCTGAAGAATGAGGCATGAGGCTATACACAGCCAGGGACCATCAGCACTGAGGAAACCCATCCTTGGAACCACACTCAGCTCTGGGGGCTGGAACAATCACCAGGGAAGGGCTTGGGGCTGGACCTCAGACCACTTCCATACCATGAACATGATCTGCCCATAGCCAATAAGTATTTTACAGGGTTGCCTGGATCCCACATAAACCTCTAAAGTGAGAGATTAGGGCATGCATTTGTGCCCCAGATCTGAGGGGCCTGGGACAGGGAGCTAGGGAACAGGGTCTCCAAATGAAGGGAGACTGGGCAGATGCTGAGCAGCCAAAACACACTGGCAAAAAAAAAAAAAAAAAAAATCAGTTGAAGGCAGTTATTTAACTCATATCTCCTCACTAAATGATAATCTCCATGAGATCAGGGACTGTGAAACCCTGTGAATCTCAAAACTCATCAGAGAGCAGCACTGAACCACGAACACGTGAGCAAAGGGCTAGACTGAGTGATGCACTCGGACGCATGCCTGTGGTCATTATTATTGTTGTTACTATTATTTGCTGTAACCCCCATAGTCCTAGCCAGGTTCCAGGGGTTGCTAGATAGTTCATATTTACCACCTTACTTGTTCTTGGTCTTGGATCAGGTTCCCAGCACAAAGTCCCCTATGTTTGCTCTTTCTGGCCTCACTGATGGAGCCATTCAAGATCTAAAGCACAAAAATCTTTCTAAATGATGGCAATAACAACGAGAAAGAAGCTGAACAATGCATGGTTAAGGTGATTTTTCCCCTAATAGCACCACTGTTACAGACATTGGCTGACCTTGGGGAATTTTAAGAGGCTACCTGGAAATAGTACTGCTCACAAGAAGATGCTCAGCTGTGCTGCTGGACCCCTTGTGTGGAATGTGATATTAGAACCATCTCAATAGCAACTAAATTGGTTAACTATGAGAATGAACTTTAATTCTAAAATCACTCATTGGAAAAAAAATAGATGTTTGGATCAAAAAATAATTCACTTGGCAGGACACCAAATATAAAATATATCTCTTGGTTTGTGTAAATTTTGCCTGGAGGCAGGTAAGCAGACCAAATTGCTCCTTTAGATTCTTTGAGCTTTTATAATTTTGTAATAATTAATATACAATTGGACAGCTTGAAAAATTGACAAATGATTTATTTGCTTTAAAAAATGTAAGAAACAATTTTCTCTTTCCACAAAAGAAAAGGAGCTCCGCGAATAAAAAACATCACAATGTGGGAAGTTTGTCTATAAAACACACAACGACCTTTTTCCTTTTCACTCAGGTTCACCAACGAGCAAACATATGGCCAGAACCACACACTTACATCCTGGCTTTCATATTTATGAATATTATTGAGCAAGAGGAGGGTTGAGCTACAGCATGTTCTTCCATCTCTGGGCTTCTTAAAATAGGGACCATACCCCATGTTCACTTTGCATTTTCCATCTTATGTATTAGACCTATCGATTATTATCTATCTGTCTCTCTCTGTATATAATCTATCTATCTTTCTATCAAGTGTCTATCATTTAGCTACCCATCCACCTAAGTATTCTAGTTGTAATTAAAAATAATGCATAGGTGAATACACAATGAAAACATAGACAATGCATATCTCCATAATGTATAAACAGTATTTTGTAGTTTTCTTATTTTAGGAAATGTATTTGTCTTCTAACATTCAGAGACTCATAGATTCATAGAGTCAGGAGGCCCTGTGTGACCACAGAATATCTAAAGTGCCTCCTTATCTCCAAAATGAAGAAAGAGGAAGCTCGGAGCAAAGAAAGAGCTTGTCCAAACTCACTTGCTTCTTAATGGCCTGCTGGAACTAGAACACATTTTAACCTGACTTTGTTGCCCATATTTATTTTGTTGATGTATGTATCACACCAGAGGAATTGAAAGTTAATTAAACATCACTCTTCTGTCATCCTCTGTTTTAGCATGGTTTCCATGGTACAATGCAGCAAAGGTTCTGTGAGGAAGGTCGGAAGTTGCTCCCCACGATTGCAGTCCCATCCCAGGAAGGTGGAGAAAGAACAGGCTCTTTTCTACATACAGATCACAGTGGTGGGATGGGAAAAGTCATTGCTAATGGACAGAGAAGGCTCATCTCATCCACTTTACTGCTGTCCATTCCACCCTCAACTTTCTGTTCATGAAGAAGATTAGTTGTTTACTTTTTTCTGGTTTTCTTAGCTAGGATGAGCTTTCTTTTCAACAATCGAGATTGTTTCTTTTATAATGAGGCCCAGCTCCTCGTTCTGTTGTTTCCTCTATAATGAGGCCCTAGCTTATTATTATTTTATTCCTATTTCTGTTTTCATTTCATAGTGTTCAAAGATTATAAGTAATATCATCTCATTAATTCATTGCTGGCAGGAACAAACACCCAGAGATGTATAATTATGATGACTTTGGCACAAATCTTTAGCAGAATCTGGGGAATTTTGCCTGTAATTCAAAAGTAGCTATGCCTGTGAAATCCTTCATAAAGCAAGCCACCAAATTACCTCTAACTGCTTTTATTATGGTGAACGATGGTCTTTCTATATACTATAAGCGGTGCATATATATACATATATATATGCATAGTACATAGAAAGTATTAAGCGGTGCATATAGTATTACACAGGATGTAAAAATGGCTCTGGCCAGACGGTTACCTAAATATTTTTTGAGTGTTCCAGGGATAGTATTATTGTGCCAGACAGAGGACAGAGGGGTTTTTAACTGTCCCACAGCATCCCTGACATGGCCAAGGCTTGTCAGTTGGAAAAGATGGCTCAGTGAAAACTCTTCCAAACGCTGATGGATTCCCCACAAAGTGCAAATTCTATCAGCAGCTCCTCTGCGTGACAGTTGCTAGTAGGGGAGCTTGATGCATAAACAAACAGGCTCTGGGGAGCTCCCTGAACTACATTTATTAAAATGCAAAAGTTTGATCTGATAAGCTGGTGGTTCCAGAAATAATTTTTACTCAACCAACAATCCCCAAATAGGGAGCTAAGACTGAACGACCATATTTCCCCATTATGTGTATCATCAAGCGTGCGATTAGCAATGACATCCCAGGGATTTGTCACGGCTGAACTAGCAGCAGGATAAGCCCAGTTAGCAGTCCTAAAATTCTGATTGTAAGTGAATGCAGTAAAACACCTGGAATTGTTAATAAGAATAAAATGTCTCTAAGTTTCATATTAGTTTTTATAATTTTTCCCCATAATTAAAACTCCAGATATCTTATTCCATTCAACTTCACACAAGCTTCATAAAAGCATTGTCAACTAGTTTCATAAACTATTGTGGGAATGCTAAAGACACATGTGATTTCTTCATCATTTATGTTCCAAGCTGGTCATTAAATTATTCCATACATTTTCACAGAAGCAGAGAAGCTAAAAAGCTTACATAACATTGTCACGTGATTCCATCCTCCTGTTTTAGAGGTCCTGTTTTAAAGCCTTGTTTTCTTTTCTTTTCTTTTCTTTTATTTTCAGACAGAGCCTCACTGTGCCCCAAGCTGGTGTGCAATGGCACGATCTCTGCTCACTGCAACCTCCATCTCCCCAGCTCAAGTGATCCTCCCACTTCAGCCTACTGAGTAGCTGGGACTACAGGCCTGTGCCACCACACCACGCTAATTTTTCATACTTTTTTGTGGAGGCAGGATATTGCTATATTGCCCAGGCTGGTCTGGAACTCCTGAGCTCAAGTAATCTGCCTGTCTCAGCCTCCCAAAGTGCTAGAACTACAGGCATGAGCCACTGCGCCTGGCCTCTGTTTCTTTTTAATATTAGTGTTAATATAGTAAAATTTAGGTGAATCAATCACTTTTTTCTTAAGAACTGTTTTCATATATTACATCGTTCTTTACAAATAACGATAGCTTTTTTTTTCTATTTAAAGATTTTTGCATGTCACCATAATCAGAGCTGTATAAGTTCTCTTGCAAGAAACAGAAATATAATTGACCCTTCCACAAGGACTGTTCATTTACTAAGCCAGTAAGTATTCAGAAAGTTTCTCTCTATTGTGGTTTTCAAGAGACACGGGAAGATAAAAGAATGGTAGTATACAGTAATGCCTTACACATGTTCAAATCTTAATTGAGAAGATATGACACAAATAAACAGGAAAAATGTTGAACCAGTTATATGACTGTCTTTACAAGAAAAGTGTAAATAGAGCCAGGGTGGCTGGATCCACTTTCTGTTGTTGCCGTGACATTTGCCTCCATTCTCACAGCGGCAGCATCCCCAGCAATGTACTGGTGCCTCTGCAACTTCTCAGGTTCTCTTATTTCAAATATCTGACATTTAAAAAGAGCACTTAAAAATATCAACGCAAAATGTGATTTATATCTCTGCAGTGAATCAGAACAACCTCAAATATCTTTTGCTCAGGCAAATGGTCTTGGTTTACTGGTCTTCTAAAATGATGCAAATGATACCTGTCTTTTCTCTGCTTTGGGGAGGGTGGTTGAAATTGCATGCCAATTTATACATTGCTGTCAATTCTTCTGCCTTTTAATGATATCTCTTAACTCTTCTGTTGAGACTTCAAAAAAATATTTCATTAAGCTACTTCTTATTTTAAATATCTTGCCTATCCTCCAGGTTCCTGTGATTCTGATCATTCCCCAGGCTGCCTCCACAGGCATGAGACAGGAGTAAATGAGCAAAAGTATTCATTATTTCTGCTGCCATTGAAAGTGCCAGTGTTTCCTACACCTGTTTGGAAATAATTACTATGCAATTCACAACTAAAGGATGCAAGTTGCAAAGCCTCTCTGAACACACCTCAAATCTTGTATTTCTGGCCTTGTATACCTGGTCCAACTTTTAAACACCTGTTATTATGACTTGCATGAGTGAGTTCTAAAGCTTGTCAATATTTATATTTATTTTTGAAACTTGGAGAACTTAAATGACAGATTCTATTGCAGCTGCATCTTTTCTATTACAGACCTTTCATAGTATTTTCTACATGGATTTCACATGTAATAATGATGAAGTGTTTATCTTTTACTTAGTGAGTGATTATTGCTAAAAAGAAAAGGCAAATCATATACACCGAAAAAGGTCTATTTTCTTTTGCAATTTAAATGTTAGAGGTCTCATTGTAATCTTTTTGTTTGTATCCTAAATATTTATCTTGTCACTATAGAATATGGGTTATTGTAGAACTTACTGTTACGGAGGTAATTCTTTTAAAGGGAATATATATATATATTTGCTTGGAGGAGACACCTTTAATCACCTAAGTAAAGATAAATGGGGAAAAGTTCAACAACTCAATGATTCCTGCATATTTCAGAAAAACTCCTGGCACAACCCTGAGACACACTGAGTTACAAAAGGCAAGGCACTAGGACAGTGACCCATCCCCGACACATTGGAAATTGTGCTCTTTTCCGTAGGTAGCAGGCACCTACACATGGCTCTGGTGGGCATTGGTGGATGCTCGGAAGGTCTGAGAGCTGCCTGAGGGAGGGTCTGCATGAAGAACTGCAGGGCCTCCTGGCAGTCAATTTATCTGGGAGACAAGGGCTCCATGCCCTGTGATGGAACAAAGTGCTAGCCTGAAAGGAGGACGATTCTGAGCATGCCTAGTGTCTGCCATGACGATCCTTCCCTGAGACCAGCTAGCCAGAAACCCATTCAGAGGTGCTCTGCAGAGGTAGGGCTGCAAGTAAAAACTATAAGAGCCATTTCCCTGTCAATGAACGATGACAGGGGAACCAGGCAAGTCACTTTGGTGACATATTATTATTTCCATATACTGAGGGCAGATGTGCATTTTTGTTCTTTGAATCTGGCTGTAGAAAGCCACTTTGTCTATATGAAAGCCTGTGCCTGGATAAGGGTGGGGATGCCTGGCTCCAAGAGCTGAGGACAGCAGGGGCTCTCAGGGTGTGATGGACAGATGACATTTGGGGGACTGGACAGACTGAGCGAAAAGCACATGGTGAATACCCCTTGGGGCCTCCCAGAAACAGATGGGGTATTTTTTGTTCTTGCGTGACCATGAGGGGCAAGAGCTGCAAGTCAGCGCATGTGACTACAGGGTCACTGGTGTCCCAGTGAGGCTAGGGAAGCTAGCTGTTCTTGCTGAGCTACTGAGATCTGGGGTGGCCCAGCACGTGGCCAGCTTGTGTGTCCCAAGGCCTGTAATAAGAAGGTCCAGGGCACTTCACGAACTAGTGGAAGGCAAACTATCTGATCAGTATTCCATATGACAGACAGGATAAAAGGATGCACCAGAAAGCTACCTCTTCATGAATATAACAGCATTGAGGACCAGGAACCAATTGCTGCCTGAATGTTAATTCTTGTGTAGTGTTTCATGATTTACGAAATGACCCTTGGTCTAGCTAGATTTTAGTAAGTGGAAGATTGGCCAATGGTTTTGACAGCTGGTATGAAAGTACAAGAAATTGCATTTAGTGTTTCATGGCTAGAAGAAGCAACACACAGGAACTGGTATAACTGCTCAGTGATATAAGGGATGAAGGGGCCTCAATGCCTCTGGTCCGCTTGCACCAGCTATTCCTTCCTCACCCACACCAAGGCTCTGTAATCGCCACCCACAATCTGATGGGTTTTATGCATGGATTTGAATTCATACAACTTTGGTTCATTTGAATTTATACAACTTGGGACATGTTGTACCTTCTTACAGACTCCACGGGGATCAGTTCTAATAGTAGTTTGTTTCTCCCTCATCTTGGGAGTAGCACCATGTGTTCTTTCTTTTTTCTTTCTTTCTTTGTGTGTGTCTGTGTGTGTGAGATGGAATTTCGCTCTTGTTGCCCAGGCTAGAGTGCAATGGGTATGATCTCAGCTCACTGCAACCTCCACCTCCAGGGTTCTAGCAATTCTCCTACCTCAGCCTCCTGAGTAGCTGGGATTACAGGTGCCCACCACCACACCTGGCTAATTTTGTATTTTTAGTAGAGACGGGGTTTCTCCATGTTGGTCAGACTGGTCTCGAATTCCCGACCTGAGGTGATCTGCCCGCCTCGGCCTCCCAAAATGCTGGGATTACAGGCCTGAGCCACCATGCCCGGCCATGTTCTACTTTCATCAGAGAGAGCTAGAAGACCTGGGGTCATTTCATAAAGCATGAAACACTACACAAAAGCTAAGACTCTGCCCTTAGTAATTTGCCTATTGTTGGGAATTCCCAAGTCAGGAAAACCAGCCCCCATGCCAGGCTCTTGACACTACAGACGATGTGTTTAGGGTTCCACCTAAACACCTCCTGCAACCGTTTACATCAGAGCTCCAAATAGTCACTGAATGGCCCCAAACTTGTAGGAAGCTTCCAAGGATGTGATTGGACTGAATGAAGAAATGCTTACAAGGAAAGTCTCCCTTGCACCTGAGGAACATCCATTCTTCTCAAACCTAAAGTGGGTTTTATGTCCTCAGCTCCTTTTCCCCTGATGATACCCTCCTCGGAGTGTGCGCTCATTGGTGTTCTAGACTCTGAATCTCTGCCATGCTTCCTATTTCTCCCCTCACCCAGATCCCGTACTCTGGAGTGCCATGTCCTAACAGGTGCGGATAGAGATCCAGATTCTACAGCAAGGAGGGGAGTGCCTCGGGGGAGGAACATAAATGGAGAAAAGTCAGTAGGAAGCACTTGGAGATGCGGTCGGCTTCACCTGACTTTCTTAAAGTAAGAGGCTCTTCACCTTTAATTAACATCCGTTCAGTGAATTTCCCCTCTGCAATGTCCTGCCCTGAAGCTCTTCTCTGGACTTCTCTGCACTCGCTGGGGCAGGGCCCCTCAGCTCATCACCGCACTTGAAGGCTTACGTTCAAAAGCCCAGCATGTTGTGATGACAAAAAATTTGGAAGGCTGTGGCCGGGCATGATGGCTCACTCCTGTAATCCCAGCACTTTGGGAGGCCGAGGCGGGCAGATCACAAGGTCAGGAGATCAAGACCATCCTGGCTAACACGGTGAAACCCCATCTCTACTAAAAATATAAAAAATTAGCCAGGCGTGGTGGCCGGTGCCCGTAGTCCCAGCTGCTTGGGAGGCTGAGGCAGGAGAATGGCGTGAACCCAGGAGGCGGAGCTTGCAGTGAGCCGAGATCGGGCCACTGCACTCTAGCCTGGGTGACAGAGCAAGACTCCCTCTCAAAAAAAACAAAAACAAAAACAAAAAAAAAACAACTTAGAAGGCTGTAACCGGCAGTTTTTGGAGCGCTTCTTAAGCACACCGATAAAAAGGGCAGGGTGTGATTCTTGAAGCACTGTCAATGCTACAGGCAGTTTCAGGTAAAATGAGAAAATTAAGATGTTGTGGTCTCCTGTGACACTGGCCATCCTCAGGTAAATATTAAAATGTGATTGAGAAATTATTGCAAACCACTTAAACACCAGGCTGAAAGGGAGAACAAAAGATCCACGCCAACTAGAACCCTGGGCTGGCAGAGAAATGGGAGATCTCTCCCCTCCCATGGTTCTCCTCGAAGTTCTTTGTCATGTATGGCCCCTGCATTGGGGGTCTGGTGCAATTCTGGCGGCAAAAGGCCAATTACTCTGGGACGCCCCCCACCTCCTGGGTTTGGAAGCTTATGGAACCAAGAGAAAAACCTAAACACTATTGCCCCTGGAGTCAATGCCATTCCATGCTACCTGCTGACCTGTTCACCTGTCTACCAACCAGAAATATCTGCTAATTTAACAGGAGTTATTACAGCCCATCACTTGGTCTCTAGGCACGCTAGAGTGGACTAATGCAGGGATAGGCATCTGGCCTTGTGTTCACTGAAGGGAGAAGAGCTGCTAGACAAGCTTTCCATGGTGTGTGCGCCCTGAGGACCTCTGTTTTGCAGGTTGTCAGTTTTCAGAAGGCTCACATTGCCTGTCTACTTAGCTAGAGAGAAATATTAGTGGTCTTTCAAATGATGGGCATCCATCCTTTCCTAAATCCTAGCACTCTTTGAGTTGCAAAATTGGTTACTATCTTTTGAATATGAGAAGAGTATTTTTGGAAGCTGTATAGATCTTGGTATCTCTCGATTTGGCTTAGAGTTCATCTTGATGAATAATTTCATAGGGAGGGAAAGCAAAGAAATAAAACAGTATATGAAGGGTTAAACTCTATAAAACGCCACATCGTGCTCGCGGGAGAGATCTCTAGGTCTCCATTGTGCAAATGAGTTTAATTCCTATTTAAAGGGCTTTCACTTAAATCCTCCCCTTATCCCTAAAGCAAGCTAAAATTACCAGACATGTGGAGAATTTGAAGTGTAAAATCCTTCTTAAAGAGAATTTCTGTCTGTAATGAGAGAATAGCAAAGAGACAGAGAGAGAAAGAGAGAGGGAAGAATCAAGACGTGAATTCCATACATTTGAATATTGTATACACAGTAATTTTTTTCACATCCTCACCTCAAATGAAATTCCTTGGACTTCAGGATATCACAACTGAGAAAATTAGTTCAGAAACAAGAGGACAACCTAGACACGCATTTAGAGCACTTTGCCAGCATCTCACTTTTAATGATGCAACTGCAAACGAGTGTAGGTTTGTAATTAGGAAACAGAACAGATGGTGAAGACTTAGTTTAAAGTGTTCATTAAAATAACCTACACTGCCAAGTTACTGTTCCCTGCTAGGAGGCTGCTGCTCAGTTGAAATGTGTTGCACTGAGATGAGATGCAGAAAAACATCACTGGGGTAGGGAATGGGGCATAATTGTTTCCCAATTGTCTGCCAATTTCCAGATGTGTGCAGCTTGGAAGCTTCATTTCTGTGATCAAAAGTGGGTACAGAGTATCTGAAGCTCCCTGCAAATTCCTTGTCAAATACACATAATCTCTTAGCATTGCATCAAGAAATGCAGTTTTCTGGTGTATCAGTTGCAGTCAGCCCCTTAGAGAGCCCCCATTCCTCCTGCTCTGTGGCGTTCATGACCTTGTGTGAACCCTCCTGTGAGCGTGAGCTCGACTTAATGACTGGCTTCTCAGAAATACAGAGGACAAGAGAGAGGGGATGTCACTTCTAAGATTAGACTGCAAAAATGCCAGCTTCCAGGGGCTGGGAAGGATGCGGGTGTTTGTGGAGGGGAAGGGGGGATGAACAGAGGTTGTTAAATAGGTAAAAATATACAGTTAGAAGGAGTAAGTTCTAATGTTCGACAATAGATTAGGGTGACTGTAGTAAACAACAATGTATTGTACATTTCAAAATAGCTAGATTTGATGACTTGAAATATTCTCAACCCATAGAAATGATAAATGCGCGAGGCGACAGATACCCTAAATACCTGACTTGATCATTACATTCTGTGCATATAACAAAAAAATCACATGTACCCCGTTAATATTCAACATATATATCAATACAAGTAATTTAAATCTCCCCAATCTGGGTATCTGGTGTCACTCACTTGCTCTGAGGGAAGTCAGCTGCTGTGCTGTGAGCTGCCCTGCGGAGAGGTCCAGGGCAAGGAATGGATGCCTCTGGTCAACAGCCAGTGAGGACAAGAACCTGGAGTCACCAGTAGCCACTGAGAGATCCTGGAAGAGGATTCTCTCCAAGTCGAGCTTTGACTGAAGCCTTTTGAGAGACCTCGGGCCACAGGCGCTCAGCTCAGGCACATTCAGATTCCCAGCTCACACACACTCTGATAATACACTTTTTTTAAAAGTATTGGGCAATTTGTTACGTAGCAACAAACACCTAATACTATATTCAGAATGCAAGATACCAGAAATTTAAGGCTTATTTCCAATTATTCAGTGGGCAAGTTTCCCACTTATTCTTATTTTGTTTTCTCATTTTATGTAATTATGGTTGAACAGTTGGTTCCTAGAATCTCAGTGAGAACATCGGATGAAAGACCTTGTCAAAATATTCAATAGGAATATATTTAGTTAAACTTTTACACATAATTCAAATGTCAATTTGATCTCCCAGAAAATAAAACAGACTGGTTCGCTTTAGAACAGGTGGTCAGGAATCATGTGTTATCTTGTCTGTATGGCTGTGGGTGAAGAAATGTGCACATACATGTGTATCACCACAAGTCTGTATAACACATGCCTGAATGTGTGCATGGATACACACCTGAATATATGCATAACGTGTATCACCACAAGTCTGTATAATGCATGCCTGAATGTGTGCATGGATACACATCTGAATATATGCATAACATGTGTGTCATCACAAGTCTGTATAATGCATGCCTGAATGTGTGCAAGGATACACGCCTGAATATATGCATACATGTGTATCATCAGAAGTCTGTATAATGCATGCCTGAATGTGTGCAAGCATACACACCTGAATATATGCATACATGGACTCACATATAAACACAGATTTATTTATTTTTAGAGAGAATGAACTAGGTTGCTGCCCTGGACTTGCTTTATAGAATTTATATGAACAGAACTCCATTTCAGAACTCCCTTTATATAGACATGTGCACTCCCATTTTTACAGTAACAGAAAAATGAAAATCACAGGCTTTCCCTCCTATCTTACTAGAGCCTCCTTTTGAGACCATTTTGCTTTCTTATTCCCTCTTTTACAATCCCTAAATCTTGGAATCATTTTAGATCTGTTTCCCTAGAACTCTTCCCTCTGCCTATACATTTTCTTCTTAGATTACTATTTAAATACTACACACCACATGAACTGAGGATTCTCAAATGTATGTCTTCTGTCTCGAGCACCAAACTTGTAAATTCTGATACCACCACCTGGATGTCTAAAAGGAATATTTAATTTAAAATTTCCAGATCAAAACTCTGGAATTTTTCTGCCAAAGTCCCCTCAGTTTCCCACTTTAGTAAATAATATGTTTCTTCATTAGGTTGTTCAGGCAGATATCTGAGGGATATTTTTGACCCCAGACACCTACGTCTAATCCAACAGCACATTTTGTTGGCTTTACTTTGAAAGCATAAATACAATCTGTATTTACCACCTCCTTTGCTGTCAGCCAAGGCTCATCCACCAATACTGTGTGTCTGCATCACTGTGATGACCTAACTAGTCTTACCATCCATTTTCCATACTGTAGCCAGAATGATGTCTTCAAATTAGAAATTAGTGTCCAGCTTCATCCATGTCCCTACAAAGGACATGAACTCATCTCTCAGCAAACTGTGGCAAGAACTAAAAACCAAACACCACATGTTCTCACTCATAGGTGGGAATTGAACAATGAGAACACATGGACACAGGAAGGGGAACATCATACACCAGCGCCTGTTGTGGGGTGGGGGGAGCGGGGAGGGATAGCATTAGGAGATATACCTAATGTTAAATGACGAGTTAATGGGTGCAGCACACCAATATGGCACATGTATACATATGTAACTAACCTGCACGTTGTGCACATGTACCCTAAAACTTAAAGTATAATTTAAAAAAAGCAAAAAATAAATAAATAAAAAATAAAAAATAAAAAGAAATTAAATAGTGTCATTGCCTTTCTTGAAACCCTCTAATACCTTCCTATCACATCTGGAATAAAAAGCAAATGCATTTTAATAGCTTTATTAATGTCATCTCAGTCAATAAAAGATGGCCCAAACAACTGGGATAATTGAAGAAGATGCAATGAAGAGTCTAGGGTGTGGATGGCTCAGGGAAAGACGAAGTGTGATGCACCATCATCCTCTGTGTCAATCAGGACCGGGCGAGAGCGAGAGGAGGCCCTTCAAAGAGATTTCTGCCCCATTCTTTCAACCCATGCCCCATGTCAAATTGATTAATTCTCTTTTTAACTCTAAAACAAGAAGCAGACAGGAGGTTACAATTGGAACACAGCCCAGATGTGCATTTCTTGGGAGCTGTACTTTTGTTTCCTTTTGTGATAAAGCAATATAGGTTTTGAGCTTTGAAACTAAATAAATTATGAATTCTGAACACTATCGATAAAACTTACTACTGCCTGGGTCTCCCTGAAGAGAGGTACAGACCTTTCTTTATCCATGTCTGAATCTTTGTTCAGCTCAGCATCTGCAAACATTTAAATTAGGATTTATATATTATCCCTTTATATTCTGTGGGGATAGGAAGGACATACACTTGACAGGTAAAGATGTTTGTAGTCAGTGAACCAAGTCTTAGAGAGTTGCATCTAAAAGTTACTAAGTTAGCTGAAGATCAGCCAGGACAGCTGATATATTTTGCCACATATGAGGCAGGGAACCTAGGGCCAATTCACCCTAAATCCCTAGAATTAAATCAGAAGGAAAATCCCAACTTTCCATGCCCAAATAACAAAACGACCAGAGACTACTCCCTTTGCAGCACCTCCCTCCCCACATTTTCTGCGAGGCAAATGAGAAACTAAACGTACCTCTGATTGGTCCCCTCCTGCAACCAATCATGCTAGTGGTAGCTGGCCAAGTCTTCATTTGTACGGCAGTAGAACTTTGTAACATCACTTCAGCCTCTGATTGGTCGCTTTCTGCAACCAATCAGACGTTTGCATAGGGTGTAACTTTGCAACTTTGCTTTAGCCTCTAATTGGTCCCCTCCTGCAACCAATCAGACAGACGATGGGCCACTACTTCATTTACATAGGGTGTACACTAAGTAACCAATGGGAAACCTCCAGACAGTATTTAAACCCCAGAAAATTCTGTAATCTGGCTCTTGAGCTGCTTGCTTAGGCTCTGTTGTATCTTGTGGAGTATATTTTCATTTTCAATAACTCTGTGCTTTTGTTGCTTCATTCTTTCCTTGCTTTGTGCATTGTTTCCAATTCTTTGTTCAAGATGCCAAGAACCTGTACACCCTCCACGGGTAACACATAGACCAGCTTATGTTACCCCAAGGTAATCCAGCTTCAATTTCTCATGGGGTGGAAACATTAAGGACAATTTAGAAGTTTAACCAGAATGCTGCTGGTTCTGGACACTGGATCTAAAGCTCTGGCAATACTCAGCATTTCCCAACCTAGTTTAGTTCACTAACAGCAGTAATAATAGTGAAGGAAGAAAGACGTGTCACAATCTAGTCCAGATGCTTTAAGGTTTCTGTGTCCGGAAAGAAATATAAAAACTTAGAGAAAATGAGTTGCCCTAGGTGCGTCTCTTCCTCCACATTCAGTCCCCAGGTGGCTCTTCCATCCTTTCCTGCCCTGGTTTTGCTCCAGGGGCTCAGCCTTGCAGACAAGCAGCACTTGGGGTCCCAGCTGTGCATCCCGCCGAGGTTCAGCAAATGGGAAGCAGGGCAAGGGAGGGAAGAGATAGATTTGAGCATTTCTTCGCTGCTTCCTCCATCCCATGATCCAGTTCTGCGTTGCAAGCAGGCAACACGTCCTTCTGGGACTACAGCTCCTGCTCAGTGCTCCCTCCTTAGGGTTTGGGATCTTTCTGGGCTCCAGGAACACTCACTTCCCTAAGCATGGTAGCTTCCTGGTTTTGCTGGTCTTCAACACCTCACCATCTCTTGTTTGCTCTGGTAACCCATCCCACGCTTCATGTTGAAGGTAGACCCTGTTTCCTGTCAGTGACCTTCCTAATATGCACTGTTAAATCACATATACACTTGCTTCTATTGCATTAAATATTCTGAAAAATATTTCTTAAGAAACATAAACCAATTAAAATTGATGTGATACTAAAAATGTGAGATTATGAATTCTTTCTTTTAGATATCTTATTTTCCTTATTTTTACAGTGTTTGCATGTTAGAAATGTAACATCATAATATTAAATCACTTTTGTCAATTTTTTTCCCGTAAACTTTTTTTTCCTTTTGGAAAAGAGGCTACTTATTTACTCCTTTCAGCAAAGACAGTAGGATTTGGGAGACCTGGCATTCCTTTGGGAATATTTTTGCCCCTGTATTACTGGGGGTAAGCAATTAGGTAAAGATATTTTAAATAGTAGTTTCCTCTGTATTCAGACCTTTGCTGTTATTGACAATTTTAATGTCCCATTAGTACTTGGCTTGATGGTGCCCATTTACAACATAGTAATAAATACCATCTTGTTTCTGTGTATGGTAGACTCTTTCTTAACAAGAGGGAGGGAGACAGACAGACAGAGAGAGACTTCTTATCCCTACTCCTACATCAGCTGACCTTTTATTTCCCTACATTCAGTCCCTGTCATTTCAAAGTCACGAGATCTAAAAAGACAGGCAGGTAGCCTGTCTAACATTCTGGTCACAATGAGAACAGAGTCAGCATTTCTGGAATCTGATCATTAAAAAGAGTAAACAGAGCAATGTGTGAGTGAAAAGGAGCTGGCATGGAGGTGGATAGGAAGGAAGAAAGATTTTCGAGGGAAAAACATGGTAACAAGGAGGAAGACCCAGTGTTTGTCATTACTGCCTATTTGCCCTTCTGGGAGGCATGGGGGAGATGCAAACACAGGGACGTGATGAGGATCAGAAGTTTGTCAGTTGCCCTGAAGATGTGCAAGGCTGTTATTCAAGCTCTTTGTTGCGTGCAGCTACAGAGATGTTTACAGATTTAAGGGCATCCTGCTGGAAGCTTCCATTTCTACCTTGAAGTAAGAGTAGGGGGGAAACCTTTGACTAAGAGAGATGGAGAAACAGCTGAAATGTCTCTAAATCTCTTCTAACCTGTAAATTTTCCCTTCATCTCCTGTTTGTTATTTAAAAAAAATTAATTTAATTTAAAAATCTGAACATTTGTCCGGCATATTTCAGATTCTGGATTTTGTTTATTGAAATCCTTGTGGTATTATTTAGCATGGTCCACTGTATTTCCTACAAATTGATAAATGGATCTAGAGACTCAATCAATTTCAGATTTGATTTTTTTTTCCCCACAAGACCACATCAAAAGTGGCTCTGTGTTCTTCTGTATGAAGACACACAATGTCTGGTTGTCTTTCATGTTGTGATATGAGCAGCCATTGATGGTCACCGACTTCATCCACTCATCCTTTAGGGATTATAAAATGGTGATATTCGAGGCCGGGCACGGTGGCTCACGCCTGTAATCCCAGCACTTTGGGAGGCCGAGGTGGGCAGATCATGAGGTCAGGAGATCGAGACCATCCTGGCTAACACGGTGAAACCCCGTCTCTACTAAAAATACAAAAAATTAGCCAGGCGTGGTGTCAGTCGCCTGTGGTCCCAGCTACTCGGGAGGCTGAGGCAGGAGAACGGCGTAAACCCAGGGGTCAGAGTTTGCAGTGAGCCGAGATTCCGCCACCGCACTCCAGCGTGGGCGACAGAGCGAGACGCCGTCTGGAAAAAAAAAAAAAAAAAGGTGATATTCGAATTAGATCATTCTGCCTCCATTAATCAACTGAAATATTTCTGTAGAAAAAATTTTGTCTGCAACCATGTGGAAGACCAGCGATACAGCTTGCGTGGAGGGATGTTTGATTTTCCCTTTATTTACCAACTTTTAAAGATAGTTGGCTTCTTAGCATCCTCCAATCGTGATCAGTTAGCATTTTCTTCTTCTTAGAATCCTTGTGAAGTCAAGAATTTGAGCATTTTGATGTGTTTCACCTGGCCAGTGCTTATCCCTATTGAGGCTCAACGATTTTTGTCTTTGGTCACTGAGAGCCTCTGGGTTCAAATTTGCCGCTGAGTTCTTTAAAGGTGGCCCTGGTAGTCTTGCGCAGCTTCCTTACTCTCCGGGCTCCCTTACTCTTCGGGCTCCCTTAGTCTTCAGCCTCCCTTACTCTCCGGCCTCCCTTACTCTCCGGTATGATGTGATGATTTAGTGTCATTGTGTGCCTCTCATGCCCAGATCAGGAATTGCTCTCTCTTTGTGGAGCCTTAGCTTGTTTTAGGGGAAAATGTCATTTTAAGACCACGATACTGCCATATTTAAAAATACATATGTACAATTATTTCTTGATTCTTTTCCACTTTAGCTATTATTTGTTGTTTTACTACTGAAAGCAACATTTTAGCTCTCATTGAAGCTTTCCCACCCTCCTCCCAGAAAAGCATTTAGTACTTGTAATGTTAAGATTAGGTGAAAATTCACAACTAAATTTTTTCTGTGCTGTAATTATATCCATTTATTTATTTATTTATTTATTTATTTATTTATGTATATTTGAGACGGAGTCTCGCTCTGTCGCCCAGCCTGCAGTGCAATGGTGTGATCTCAGCTCACTGCAACCTCTGCCTCCTGGGTTCATGCCATTCTCCTGCCTCAACCTCCCAAGTAGCTGGGAGTACAGGCATGCGCCACTGCGCCTGGCTAATTTTTTTTTTTAAGTAGAGATGGGGTTTCACCATGTTGGCTGGGCTTTTAAGTAAACTTTTTATTTTCTCTTAAGTTAATAATTGCTTTGATTTTTTTCTACACCTTAAATCATTTGAATTTTTGTCTGTAATTGTTCTCTAAAGTTTCCCCCCTAAGTAGAGTTTCCTCTTCTTACATTCAAGCACATCAAATAATCTGTCAATTTTTCTTCTTTGTTTCTTTCTTCCTTCCTGGGTATCATCTTTCCAGAACGGTTGATCCAGGCTGCTTCCCACTCCAGGGAAGTGTGCCCCTGAAGTTACACTGTGATTTCCCTTCACGTTGCCTTTGCTTTTCTCCTTTTGGGAACTTCTGCATCTTGGATTCAATTATTTTATACTTAAAAAAATAATTCAGTCCCTTGTGCTGGGAGTATCTTCTCAAGTATATTTTAAGATCAATTTTTCAGGTAAATATTTTTCTGAGTGTGAAAATCTCACACTGAAACCCATAATCTATCTGAATATAGAATTATAAATTAGCAATAATTTGAAAAAATTTGAGGCATTTTTCTTATTCCTGACTCAATCCTAGTTGTCCATCCTTTATGTTAATTTTGTTTTCTTTGTGCATGCCTTAACATTCATTATCATCATTGCTCTGAAATTTTATATTGCATGGCTTTGCTTTCGCATTAGGTACTCTGGGATTTTTCTATATGGTGGCTTCATTCTGTCCTGATAATTTTACTTCTTTCATAATTTTGTCCCTTTCAGTTTTCCTTTTGTTCTGCAATTTACATTATTTGGATATTAGATATTTTGAAATAATCTTCTGATTTCATTTGCACTGCTCTTTTGTTATTCATTTCTTTATTTTCTTATTATACCTGGTAGGCAATTGTTGAACCTTATTTTTTAACCACCCCATTGAATTACTTTTTAAATTCTGCATAATATTTTTAATATCCCAGAGACGGTTTTGTTCCTTGAATACTCCCTTTCTACTGCATTCTATGCTTGATTTATGTTTGCAACCTCCTATCTCTGTGAGGCCATTAATTATAGTGAGACGTATTATAAGATTATTTTCTCCTCCTTTGGGTACTATTTTCATCTCCTTCAAGTTTTTTCTTTCTGTTTGTTTATTCTGCTCTCTGTGTTTCATGATAGGTCCTTTCCCACATGGCTTGATGTGTGGCTGACTGTTCATTTTTAGGAGTGAGGCATTATAAATAGGCCTGGACCTCTGCCTCAACAGAGCTTGTAGAGTGATGGGCTTCACCGCAGGGCCACTGAGTCGAGGCACTCTCAACTCTGAATTGCATTAGCCAACTTCCCTGCAGAGGAGTCTTCCAGCCTCCTGCCTGGAGTACATGAGGTTGGCTACCAGCATCCTGACAGCCTGGTGCAGAAAGAGCTCAGGGGTTGTACATTCACTTGATCCTGTGTTTTCAGTATGGCCCCCTTCCCTGCAATTATGCCTGCTATCTTTCAATCCAGATTTAAAATGTCTAGTCTTCTGCTGAGGTGGAGAATAAGAGGGACCCTAAGGTCTAAGTGCTTCTAATGCACATATTCAAACACACACTCTGTTTTCAGATATCCCTCTCTCCATCTTCAGATCCTGATACGTTCTGGGGGTTCTGTGGCATAAACTCCCATGGTGCAGCATGTCTACTGTCCACCCTATCTAGGATTTCTGTTTTCCTGCTTATTCCTATTCTAGGCTAAAAGCTGAGCCCTCTTCCCTGCTTTCAAACAGAGCAATCTAGTTCCTTTAATGGTTTCAAGTACCATCTAAATGTCTATGATTTATTTTTTAGTCTGGATCCGCTGAGAAGGAGATGTCACAGCAGCATTAGACATGTGTGGGAGAATACAGGGTGATTTTATCCATTGCCCCAGCTAACACTCGTCACATTCCATGACTGTGTGTATAATTACTCTGGTTGAATGTCTGTCCTTCTTGATAGCCTGTGAGCAACTTAAGAAGGGTTCATGCTGCTGTCCCTGCCCAGTGTCTAGGACATAAAATGGACATAGTAGACCCTTGCTTTACTTCTATAGAATAAATGAATAAAATGTGCCTAACTGAAAGGAGGAAATATGAGTCAGCTGTGAACAAAGATGGGTTTGTCCTACTTTGAGATATGAAGTCAGGGAAGAATCCATCTAAAACTGAGAGAAGAAGGTGAGATGCTGTTCCATTGAAAGATAGCACCCTTTGCTCTCTGCATAATATGGGCTTATTCTCTGCTCTGTGGGTGCCAAAATAAAATTTTTTCTTAGAAAAGGGATAAATTTATCAGCCTCAGCCTTAGCAGAAATAAAACACTGCATTGGGAAAATGTGCTTCCTGCAAAAACAGCATGATGGGATGGGCACTCAGTCCCTGGTGCTCCATTTTCTGTGTGGTTGCTCTGGATTTTTCTGTCTTTGCAGAACCATCCCAGAAGAAGGAACATCATCACAAAGGATGTGTGTGGCAGAGGAGGGGGTGAGCCAGGGGCCGGGGGGCTGCAGCCTCTGGTACAGAGAACTGACTCCAAAACGGTCTTTAAAAGGCCTGGTTCTACAGGTTCTGCTGAACTAAATGGTGCAAACGTTTCCAGTGACTACTGCCCTGCCTATCTGACACAGCTAGAAGGTGGCTGTCTTCAAGCCAAGAAGAGAGCCCTCATCAGAAACCGAATGGTGTTTGACTTGATCTTGCGCTTCCAGCCTCCAGATCTGTGAGAAGTAAATGTCTGTTGTGTGGTAATAACAAAGTATTACATTGAGCAAAAGTGCAATCTAGTGTTTCATGACAATCTAGTGCAATCTAGTGTTGTATCATTTGCTCAATGTAATACTTTGTTATAGATCGACATAATACTTTATAATACTTTGTTATGTCCTGAAAATTCATGTGTTGGAAATGTAGTCTCCATGCAACAGTGTTGAAAGGTGAGACCTCTAACAGATGATTAGGTAACTAGGGCCCTGCCCTTATGAATGAGTTAATTCTGTTGTTGTGGGAGTGAGCTCGTTATGTCAGGAGAGGGTTTATTATAAAAGGAAGAGCTGGACCTCTTCTCTCTCTCTCTCACCCTTTCTTTCCCTCTTACTTTCTGCATGTTTTGATAAGCAAGAAGACCCTCACTAGATGTTGGTCCCTCTCTCTTGGACTTCCCAGCCTTTAGAACCATGAGCCAATTAATTTCTGTCCATTATAAATCACTAAGCCTATAATATTCTGTTATAGCATCACAGAATAGACTAAAACACAAGCCAAGGCAGCTAAGACACTATCCCACTCCCACATCTGAGCAAGGGTGAGGCAACACTGTCCCACTGTCCACTGTTGTTCATCAGCAGTGAGGCTGGAGCAGCCCGTGAAGCCTACAGAGGAGCCTGTGCCCACCTCACCATGTCACAAGTGCCTAGGATCCACTCCAGGCATTGGCTGGACAGGGAGACGCATGGAGGGGTGGGACGCGTGACCCCTGCCCTCAGGAAGTACACAGGCTATACAGACACTGAACAAACACCTTCATTCAAATGTAAAAGTGCCTCTGAAGGAAAGGGGGTGCGTGGGCTGGGGGAGAGTGTTAACCAGAAATCTGACCTAATGAGAGAAACCAAGAAGGGCTCCAGGGCAACTGAGCTGAGTGTGAGTCGATAAGTCAAGAGTGAGTGAGGGCAGAGTGCTGTATGCAGCGAGGCAGCAAGAGGAAGTCCTTGGAACAGGAAGAGTCACAACACAGAGTGACTCTGCCCAGAGGTTGACCTGTGTGCACTTAGGTCAGACCCACGGCCAATGGGTGCAAAGCAAGGAACAAGCATTGCTAAGGGAGATGCCTCGGCCAGAGCCGTGTGTCATTCTGGGCTCCACTATTGAGGGAGATGCCTCTGCCAGAGCTGTGTGTCATTCTGGGCCCCATGTCCAAAGAGGAACATTGTCAAATTAGCAGGATTCCAGAAAAGTGAGTGCCTGGGATGGGGAAGGACTCTATATGAGTGGTTAATTATAAAACTTATCAGAGGCTGAATAATCCTTAAGAAGGGAGTGTTCAATAGCAGCTGAGTCACTAGAAGTCAGAAAGGTTTTTGTTCATGAATAGAGTGCCAAATTTAAAATGAGGCCTCTGCCTGCAAATCCAAATCTGAGGTTCTTGTTTGGTAAATTCACATATATAATTTTGCATGATTATATATAGGATTAAACAATGAAAATCCATGGGGTCTTGAGACTTTTTCCCCTCTTTAGCCTCTAAGAACACATGGCTACATATACATTGATGAAGATATGGCAAAAATGTCTTCCTTCCCTTCCAAAATAGCCTTTTGAGGTTGACAGCATTTGCGTTTCCCCTGGGTTGTAACCAAGCACGCAGTTCCTTCTGTGGTTTCCTTGCAGGGCCCCCTTACTATCTCAGGCCAGGTAATGCGCAGGAAACGGCCCTCAGGTGTCAGAGAAGACCAATTGCCGGTTCAGGTCAGCTGCAGATTTGCTGTTCTGACCTTGAGGAGGCGTTTTCCTTACACGTAGAAAGATGAAACTCAGGTGCAATGTCTCACCCTTCTATTTCAACTTAGTGCTGCAGCAGCTCAACTTTCCAGTTTCATGTATTCTTTCCACCTCAGTCCTACCCACTTCCAAAGGGTACCTACTTCCAAAGAGCACAGCCCAGGAAAGACTTAAGACCTTGGACAGTATGTGACTTCATGGGAGCAGGTGAGATCAAGCAGCACGCTCATTCAAATTTGCCTCTGACCTTGAGAGAGACCGTTTGTGTTTCTTACTGGGAGAGGAAGAAGTTGTCACATTTGTTCCTCCGAGCCTGGGATTCAAAAGTGTTAATTAAAGTGATGTTTAAATCTAGTGTTGTACCATTTGCTCAATGTGATATTTGTTTTATGTAATACAAAAATAAAATACTTTAAGTTAGATTTTTACAAAATAAAGTTTGCTGAGGATCTGTGAGATACTAAATGATCTGGAGAAGACTCATCTTCTGTGCCTGACTTGTGATTCTAGTGAGACAATTAGGAGTCTCTGGGGCATGGACTCCTGACTCTCTCCAATCTCGGTTGAAAACAGCTCTCTCCACAGAACCTGTATTCTCCTGATTGTCCTGTTACAGAAGAGCATGGATTGAATAAAGTAGACTTTAAGTTTGATCATTTAATGAATTACTCTCATGGAAAGACATTTCTAATAGTGGGCTTTTAGAGAATCTGTGTTGTGGGCAGACGTGTTTGGAGGTGGGGCTTGATTTGAGACCCTGCCATTTACCCTTCTAACTGCACTTCCCTGGTGTGGAGAAAGAATTATCTCCATTATCCACAAACTACTGGGACTTGAGTAAACCAGGGGGGTTCAAGCTTTCTACAATGGCAGCTTAAACGTGAACTTTTAAGAGGCTTTGACATTTTCCACCTTGCCATTGGCAGACGGACACGAATGTGCACACTGGGACCTGGAGTTGCCTTCTGCTCAGGTACCACCAGCTCCAGTCATATGGCCTAGATTGTGCTGCTTTGCTCTGCTAGAGCTTGCTTCCTGAGCTGTAAAAGCAAGATGACTTAAGGAGGGAAGGAAGGCCATTCACTCAAGGCTTTGGGCTGTGCAGCCTTAGCAGCAAATGCCAGGCTGGCCATCTGGCCTCTGGCTGGGAGACATCATGTCAACATCATCGACGTAATACATGACTGAGGCTCCACTCTTTCCTACTGTGCTTCTTAGGCAAAGTAATTGCTAAGAACACCTTTTAAAGGTGCAATGACAGCTGTGTTGTGAGACATAACACAGTTCACACTTTTTCCAGATTCACCACTACTTAGTTTAATGAGAGATGCATTGAAAAGACTGTTATAGGAAATCTTAATAATATAAAAATGAGGTTTATACAATTACAGAGCTTGATGTAGTGCAAGTTCGAGTGCTGTCTTCTCTGTCAGAGGGCAAGCCACAGGATGTAGAAGGCTGTGATGGATAGACTTGTGGTGAGAGAGGCTGAGGAGATTTTTATGTGGGGAAGGCATGTGCCACCCCATTAAAATCTACCAACCGTGAAACTGTGAATTCTTCAAATGCTTTGCATATCTACTCTGTAAAAAGAAAACAAAAACAAAAAACAAACAAAAAAACAAGTGATGACTTCAAAGCCTTCAATCAGGAAGGTTTCCTTAGACCAGCCTCTAAGGCACATGCCTGGGTGCACTGAGCTCTGAACTTGACGTGTTGGGATGGAAAACATCTCTCTGTTCTAAATGCACCTCCCAGTCTTGTTCCAGGTGTATCTCTGATGAAAGAAGTTTTGTCAAGGAATCGTAATATTGTTGGGGACTGAAGGTATGATTCTAGTGAGAAAATTAGAAATACTTTGCTTAGGAATAAATTTAAATTATTGTGAGATAAACACTTTGCATATATTACTTTGAATGTTATACAGAACATAAGACACATTTATTTTTTCTTCGTGTTATGGATAATTATTAATTCAGTATTAGCAGAGGCAAAAAAATCCAATTGAAATACTATCCGATTTTTTATTTGGCAATACAATGATGTTATATAACCTTTTAACAATCCAGCTATAGAGGGAGAACAGGGGAAAGAGTGAACATGGCATTACAATTTAATTCCAGCCCATGTTTATCCCATAAAGGTTCCCAAGGTCTTGGGTTCCACTGGGCTTTCCCTGACCACCTAGGAGGACCATGGCAACACAGCATGTATCCTATCTGTCTGAGAATATTCCTTGAGATGAATGGAGCCCGAGTTCACAGGAAGTAGAGATGAGGGGGCGGAAGAGGGAGCCCGGCGAAATTCAACAAAGCAAGTATAAATCAAATGTCTATTTTCTTCAGAGGCAAAATGAGGAGAAAGCACCAATTTCAGCAGGCCAAATGCTCTAAAGACTCTCCTCCGTAAAGCTCTATTTTTATATATCCCTACTGCACATGTAGCACATGAAAACAAAATTGTGCTCTGCTAAGCAAATGGGCTTATATGCCACATCCTCCATCACTATGACAGAAGAAAATGAAATTCCTTAAACAATGCTTATGTTTCAACATTTAGTACTAACTGGTTTTCACTAGTGTTGCTGGGACATATTTCTAAGTTCTATTTATAATAAGATAACTCTTTTACCATCTGAGGAAACTTCTAGATAATAAGCTCTCACAAACACCTAAACAGGTTAGTATTGTGTTTCATTTTATTTTCCCCTTGAAATGTCCTGGTTGTTCTGTATCCTGGAGGAATAAGCAGGGGAGACCAGCGTGCCCAGAGGCCAGGTAAGTGCCACTCTTCCCAGTATTCCGGGCCTTCAGGAAGAGGCCATGCCTCTCTGGGTCTTGCATAGGAATCAAACACAAGGCTTCAGTTCTCTGATCTTTTCTTTAAAATCAACAAACCCTTCTTCACTTGCTATTTGTGAGACATTGCAGAAGTTTAAATCTTTGCTGCTTGTTTTCATCATTGCTTGCTCTGCATGTGGGAGTGAGAAAAAGATAGTTGCTATTACTGTTTCCTTTATCTGTTACCTGGGCCCGCATCATAACGTAATGCAGTCTCAGGAAACGGCCTACGTGAAGTGTGACAGCAGCTCATGTTTCAGGGTTCCAGAAAAAAGGGCATTTTCACCAATGCCATGAGAGCTGTTATGGAGCACATGGTGACAGCAATATCAAGTCAGTAAGCAAATTAAAGCTGCAGGAACTTAGAGATCTTTGTTTAGAAATTATTCAACCATTTGATTTTTGAGTACTCAATATACAAAAAAAGCAAACGAAAATGTAAATTTGTAGTGTCTTTCCATCTTTATGTAGGACTTCAGACTTTTCCACAAGTCTTTCCAAAGGCAGAGAAGGCTACAAGAAAAAAAAGTGGCATTTCTACCTGTCCGGATTGCCTGTGGATCTGGCCCAGGCCCCAGATCCACTGTGGCACCGGACATACAGACATGGAGTTCATCCTTCTGAACCACTAGGACCAGGAAGAAATGATCAGAACAAGCCAAGGGTCCTCCCAGATGACAATCAACCAAATTTGAGAGAGGATAACTTCCCAGGTGCTATAGAAGCCAGCCAACATCCTAAAACCCGAATTGGCATTTAATTGGCACCATATGAATGATCCAGGGGGTCTAGAAAGGGGTGTTTGGTTTAATTTTCTTCTGTCATAGAGCTGACCTTGCAAATCAGTGCCCTGAATTGAGGAAGCTTGTATTTTTCACTCCCAATCATTCTGGTAATGGCTGACCTTCTACCATTAAACAGACAGAAACTGGTTTGTCAAGCTTTCTATTTCTTTGAAAGCTCCTTCTTAAATGTAACTCCCATTGATAGGTGAAACCCCATAAACCTTACTTAGACAGTCACTTCTGAGAGTCACATAATGGGATTTAATTCCTTAAATAAATAGGTTACAATTTGCACTTAGTTCAATGGAGGTAGAATTTGTATATTTGAGACAGAAAATGAGATGAAAGGTTTGAAAGTCAGGTGAGATTCCTGACATTTAGTATTTTTTATTGAGATATAACTCATTTACCATACAATTCTCCCATTTAAAGTGTATAATTCAATAGTGTTTAGTACACTCAGAGTCGGGCAACCATCACCACAATCAACTTTAGGATGTTATCACCATCCCAAAAAGAAAAGCTGTATCCATCATCAGTCACTTCTCATTCTTCCCCAGCCTCCCCCAACTCATCCCTAGGTGGCCATTAATCTACTTTTTGTTTCTATAGATTTGTATCTGCTGGAAATTTTTTAAGTTTTATCATGAAGTAGGCGGTCTTTCATGACTCACTTCTTTCATTTAGCATCATGTTTTCAAGGTTCATTCCTGTCGTAGCCTGCTTCTGTCTTTCATTTATTTTGTTGCTGAGTAATATTCTGCTGTAAGGATACATCACATTTTATGTATCCATTCATCAATTGATAAACATTCAGGTTGTTTTCACTTTTTGGTGATTATAAATAATGCTACTGTGAACACTCACATACAAGTTTCTGAGTGGATATATTTTTATTTGTATTGGGTATGTACCTATCCATCACTTCTTAAGAAACTGCCAGATGTCTGCTGTTGTACATTCCCCAATGCACAATGATGTATGAAGATTCCAATTTCTCCATATTCTTACGCATAATTATTTTTTTTAATTATAGCCATTCTCGTGAGTATAAAGTGGTTTTTATTTGCATTCTCTGACAGCTAATGATGTCGAGCGTCTTTTCATTTGGATGTTGGCCATTTGTATGTCTTCTTTGGAGAAAATTCTATTGGAACACTTTGTCCATTTTAAAAATTGAGTTATTTATCTTCTTATTCTTGAGTTACGTGTTTTTTGTTAAATGTATTCTATACAGAAGTCCTTTGTCACATATATAAATTACAAGCGTTTTCTCTTTCTGCAGGTTCTTTTTTTGTTTTTACTTTATTGACTGCATCTTTCAAAGCAAAAATGTTTTAAATTTTAACAAAATACAATTAACCTATTTTTTTCTTTTGCTGTTTATGCTTTTGGTGTGATATATAAGAAACTATTGCCTAGTGCGAGATCATGTTTCTTCTAAAGGTTTTGTAGTTTTAGCTCTTACCTTCAGGGCTTTGATTCATCTTGAGTTAATATATTTTGTATATATGAGATGGGGATCCAAATTCATTCTTTTGCATGTAGAGATCCAGTTGTCTCAGAATCATTTGTTAAATACCATTGTCTCCTTCTTAAATTGCCTTGCACTCATTGAAAAAGCAATTGACAATATGTGTTAGGGTTTTTTGGACTCTTAATTCTATTTCATCGATTACTTGTCTTGATTACTATAGCATTGTATTAAGATTTAAAATTGGGAATTGTTCTCTTACAATACAAGATTGTTTTGGATATTCTGGGTTCCTAGAATTTCCATATGAATCTTAGGATAAGCTTTCTGAATTCCCCAAAAACTCGGGTAGAATTTTGATAGGGATTTATTGATTGTGTGGCTCAATTTGAGAAATATTACATCTTAACAATATTAAGTCTTCTGATCCATGTTCATGGGATGTTTTCCAATTATTTAGGTCTTCTTTAATTTCTTTCAATAATGTTTTATAGTTTTCAGAATATAAGTTTTAGATTTCCTTTGATAATTTTATAAGTATTGTATTCTTTATAATACTAGTGTACATTGAATTTTTAAATTTATTTTAAGATTGTTCATTGAAAGTGTGTATAAATAAAATTGATTCTTGTATACTGACCTTGTATCCTACATCCTTGCTGAACTCATTTATTTCAATAGTTTTTAGTGGATTTCTTAGGAGTTAGTATATACAAGATAATGTCATCTTCAAACAGAGACAGTTTTACTTCTTTTTAATCTGGATGCATTATAGGTCATTTTCTCATGCAACTGTCTTGGCTAGGACCTCTCATATAATGTTGAATGAAGGTGGTGAGAATAGATGTTCTTGTTCTGTTCTTGATCTTAAAGTGAAGGAATTCAGTGTTTCACTGTTAAGTGTGATGCTATGTGTGGGTTTCTCACAGATGCCCTTTATCAAGTTGAAAAAGTTGCCTTCAATTCCCAGTTATTTGAATGTTTTAATCATGAAGAGGTGTTGTATTTTGTCAAGTGTTTTCTCTGCATCTATTGACATGATCATGTGGGATTTTGTCTTTATTCAATGTATCAACAGCATTAATTGAATTTCGTATGTTAAACAAATCTTACATTTCTAGGTAAATCCCATTGATCATTATGTGTAATTCTTTTTATATATTTCTGGATCCAGTTTGCCAGTGTTTTATGAGGATTTTTCCATCTACATTCTTAAGATTTTCTTTCTGAGTTTGATATCAGGATAATATTGGTCTCATAGAATGAGTTTAGAAGTGCCTTCATTCCTACTGTCTTCTACTTTTGGAGGAGAGATTGTGAAAAATTAAAGACAATTCTCCTTTAAATGTTTGGTAGAATTAATCAGTGCAGCCATTTGGCCTTGGGATTCTCTTTGCTAGAACATTTTTGATTACTAACTCAACCTTTTTACTTTTTATAGGTCTACTAAGATTTTCTATTTCTTCCTAAGTTTCAGTAGTTTATATGTCTCTAGGAATTTATCCATTTCATCTGTGTTATCCAATTTGTTGGTGTATAATTGTCCATAGTATGTCATTAAAATCACTTCTGCTTATGTAAAGTTGGTAGTAATTTTCCTCTTTTATTTCTGATTTGAAGCATTTTAGTTTTCCCTGTTTTTCTGGGTCAGTCTAACTAACTAAGGGTTTGTCAATTTAGTTAACTTTTTCAAAGTTCCAATTTTTGGTTTATTTGATTTTTTTCTATCTCTGGCTCATGTATTTCTGCTCTAATCTTTCTTATTTTGGGGAGGTTTTGCTTTTGGTTTAGTTTGCTATTCTTCTTCTAGTTTTTTTTTTTAAGGTGGAAGTTTTAACTGTTGATATGAGATATTTCTCATGTAATTGTAGGCATTTACTGTTATAAATTTTCCTGTAAGTACAGCTTTCACTGCATCCCATAAGTTTTACTCTGTGTTAATATTTGTTTTTATTTATCTCAAACTATTTTCTGATTTTGCTTGTGATTTATTGCTTTACTGCTTGTTATTTAAGAATGTGTTGTTTAATATCAGACTTGTGGCTTTTCCAAATTTCTTTTTGTTATTAATTGCTATCATTTGAAATTGATCATTTTGATCAGAGGAGATATTTTGTGTGATTTCAGTCTTTTACATTTATTGAGACTTGTTTTATGACCTGACATTTGATCTGTCCTAGAGAATGTTACACGTGCACTTGAAAAGAATTTATATTGTTGTCATTGGGCGGAGTGTCCTACAGATGTTCATTAGGTCTAGTTAGTAAACAGTGTTGTTCAAGTCTTCTATTTCCTTGGTGATTTTCTGTCTAGAATTCTATACATTGTCAAGTATTAAAGTGTGCAACTATTATTGTTGACTTGCCTATTTTACCCTTCAATTCTCATAGGTTTTGCTCTATGTAATTCAGAGTTTGTTTTTAGGTGCATATATGTCTATAATTGTTCTATGTTCTTGATGGATTGACATTTTTTGTCTAAAATGTGGTTGTCTCTATTAACAATTTTGTTCTGAAGTCTATTTTTTCTGATATTAGTATGGCCACTTCACCTCTCTATTGGTTACTATTTTCATAGTACATCTTTTCCTTACTTTCACTTTCAGCCTATTTGTGTCATTTTAACTAAAGTCTCTTATCAACAACATATAGTTGGATAATAATTTTCATCCTTCAAAATTCTCTGATTTTTAATTGAAACTTTTATTCTAATCACATTTCATGTTATTCTTGATATAGTTGGATTTATGTCTACCATTTTACTTTTGGTTTCTGTGTCACACAATTTTATTTCTCTATTCTTTAATACTTTCACATTGAGTGAATAGCTTCTAGTGTAACATTTTCATTTATTTAATGATTTTTTTACCATTTTTTAGTTATATTCTCAGTAATTGTCCTACAGCTTACCATATATACTTTAACTTATGAGAATCCATTTGTGATGTTTACTAACTTAACTCCACTGAGATATGAAAATACTACTCTTATATAGTGCCATTGTTTTCTTCTTTTTATTGTGCTATCATTGTTATACACCCTACATCTAAATATACTACAAACCTAACAATACATAGTTAAAATTATTGCTTTAAATTTATTACTAAGAGTTGGGACAAGAAAGGAGAGCATGTATATTGTAACATTTGTTAAATTATACTTCTCATTTATTATTTCTGGCCCTCTTCATTTGTTCTGTGGGTTCACATTATTGTCTGGTATTATTTCCTTACTACAATGCATCTTTGTTCCCATACACTCCTTTCAAGCTGTTATTTTCAAAAATATTGCATTTCTATATTATATGGACCCAATAAGGCAATTATATACATGCTACTTTGTACAGTTGCTTTTTAAATCAGTTCAGAGGACAAGAAATATGTACTTATATTGTCTATCATAATTAATTACCTGTAACAATGCTCTTTGGGGTGTGTGTGTTTGTGTGTGCATGTGTGTGTGTGTGTGTGTGTAAGTCAAGTACTGTCTGGGCTCACTAGCATTCAGCCTGAACAGCTTCCTTTAGTATTTTTTGGAAGGCAAGTTTGCTAGTGATGAATTCTCACAATTGCGCTCATCTCAGAATGTCTTTATTTTACCTTCAATTTTGAAAGATAGTTTTGCCATACATAGGATTCTTGGTTAACCTTTTTTTTTTTCTTTTGGCACTTAAAAATGCCATCTCACTGCCTTCTAGTCTTCACAATGTCTGATGAGAAGTGAGTTGTTAACCTCACTGGGCTTCCCTTCACTTGACAAATCATTTTTCTTCTACTGCTTTCAAGATTTTCTTCTTGCCTTTAAATTTTTTTGAATTTTTGCTATGATGTGTCTGGGCGCGAATCTGTTTGGGTTTATCCTGCTTAGAGTTCATTGGGATTTTGAATATTTCTATTAAAGTTTTTTATTACATTTGAAATGTTTTTAGTCCTTCTTTCTTCAAATAATTTTTCTGCTTTTCTCTCTCTTTCCTTTTGATTCTTCTATCACACATGTATTGTCTACTTTTTTTTTGTTTTAGAAGAACTCTCACTCTGTCACCAGGCTGGAGTGCAGTGGCATGATCTCGGCTCACTGTAACCTCTGCCTCCCGGGTTCAAGCGTTTCTCCTGCCTCAGCCTCCGGAGTAGCTGGGATTACAGCTGCGCGACACCACACCTGACTGATTTTTGTATTTTTAGTAGAGATGGGGTTTCTCCATGTTAGCCAGGATGGTCTCGATCTCTTGACCTTGTGATCCACCCTCCTCGGCCTCCCAAAGTGCTGGGATGACAGGCGTGAGCCACCGCGCCCTGCCAATGTGTTGTGTACTTAATCATGCTCCAAATTTCTCTCAGAATCTGTTCATTTTCATTCACTCTTTTTTCAATTTGCTTTTCACACTGTATAATCACTATCAATCTATCTTCAAGTTCACAGATTCTTTCTGCTGCCAGTTCTAAATACTCTTTAGTCCCTCTAATTCATCTTTCCTTTAGGTTATTACACTTTTAATCTCCATAATTTTCATTAGTTTCTTTAAAAATAATTTCTACTTTTTATTTATATTTTCTGTTTGATGAGACATTGCCATTATAGCTTTCTTAATTCATTAAGTGTGGTTGACTTTAGTTCTTTGAACATAGTATTTAAGGCTATTGTAACATCTCTGTCAATTTCAACATCTAGGCCTTCTAACAGACAGTATTTTGTTCCCTGCTTTTTTGTTTTTGTTTTTCTGTGTACATCACGTTTTTCTGTTTCTTTGCATCTTCTATTTTTGATTGAAAACATAACTTTTCAGGTAATATGTTGCAGCAGCTCCTGCTCACTTCTGGGCATATTTTTGTTGTCATTTCCTTATGTATTTATTTGTGACCTGAGCTAGACTCTTTAGTAACATTTATTTCGTCCATGATGTGAAGCCTCTGATACTGTCCTTACAGTCTTGGACATTCACCCGGTCACCCTCAGGTAACAGTGGCTTAAAGAGGTTCTCACTGCCTGTTTCTTCCTTTCATCTCTCTGTCAAGCTGTCAGCTTCGTTTGGATAACACCCAGCTGTTTGCCTCCCTTAGTTGCCAGCTGATTGCTCTCATTTTTGGCAGTGGACGAGTGCATAGGTTGTTCCACAGCCGGATTCTGTCAAATGCCTGCAATGGGTTTTTGAAGCCAGTCTTCTAGGTTTCTTCTGACCCCGAGAGGGCTCCTCTCATTTATCTCTTCCCCTATTTCTCTATGATAAACTAACTAGCCTATGGTCCATCTTGTTTTCAATTAAGAGGAGCTACCAGGCTCCCCACCAAAATCTCCATTATTTTCACAAGTCCACTTAGGCTTGAACTTCTCAACACTCTTTAAAATAAATAAATAAATATAATAATTTCCTTTGGCGAGAGACTTGCAGCTATCTTTTCTTCTGTACTGTGCCTCCCTCTGGGCAAAGTCTCTGAGCCTCTGTTCTGGAGCTGGTGGAGAGACAGTGGCTCTCTTTTCCCTGAGTGACATCCCTGCTTTATGATCAGGGGTGGTAGCCTATGGCCTCCTCAGCTTCCTCTCAGAATTAAACCCTTGCCCTGCAGACACACTGGGCTGAGGGTTGTTGGGGGCTCCGTCTGTGGCAGCACAGCTTTCCCATGCATGAAGGCTGATTGAAGGATGGGAGCCCCTGCCCACTCAGCCACCCTCACCAGAAATGTAGCTTCTTCATCTCAGAGTTGGGGATGAGAAATGCTCATGGCCATCTCCTCCCAGGGGGATACCACAGCCCTTGTCTGAGGGCTGAGGGATGAGGAAGGGATGAGGAAGCTCATCTTCATGGCCACACCTTCCTAGAGTGGAGGTGCCATCAAGCTTTGCTGGGGAGAGTAAGTGGTGGCTCAAATGCACAGATCTTACTGTTCTCACCAAAATCTAGCAGTCTCCTGACTGAATTTTTCTTCGCCTGTTTTATATCCTGAGGACAATTTCCTGACTTTAAATGATCATTGTTGTGTTGTTCTTTAATGATTTTCAGCAGTTACGGTGTGTCACTGGGGAGAGGGTCCATGGTCTCCTTTTGCTGCCACTCTGGACCATGACTTGTAGTCTTAATTGCACTCCAGAGCATGATCCTTATTGACCTGAGCAAGCTTTGAGAAGACTGTGAAAAGCACTGGTGAATTCTGGAAGAAAGTGGCCCTGGGTTGGGTGTGCTGGCGCTGGGACCAACATGTGCCCCTTAGCGACAGCTAGAGGGAGGCCTCACTCGAGACAGAGGCTGTGCTGGCTGCCCAAAACCTCTTTTGAGCCTGGGTGATGAGTCAGGCTCATCTCTGTAAGACATGCTTTCAGCTGCTCCACCTCAGCTGTCCTCACCCAGGCCCTGCACTGACAGGCCACTTCTGTCTCAGGGGGAAGGTCCTGTTCAGGGTGCAAACTATGCCTGCCTCATCTTTCTACTATGACAAGCCCAGTATAGAGTTCCACACCAATAGATGGTGCTCCCATAGGGCTAGAATTCACAGTGATAGCTAAGTGCCTCGCCCTGTATCCCCTCCTCGAAAACTCCCAGTAATTCTAAGAGTTAGGTACTACATATGCCTATTTTACAGATGAAGAATTGAGGCAGAGGGATGTTAAAGCAAATCTACCAGATCATAGTGAATGCATGAGTCAGAGTGGGCCAGAAGAGGGGTAATTACCAGCACAAAGTACCTGATATGGTTTGGCTGTGTCCCCACCCAAATCTCATCTTAAATTGTAGCTCTCATAATTCCAACATGTTGTGGGAGGGAATTGGTGGTAGACAATTGAATCATGGGGGCAGTTTCCCCTATACTGTTCTTGTGGTGGGGAATAAGTCTCATGAGATCTGATGGTTTTATAAGGGGAAACCCCTTTTGCTTGGCTCTTATTCTCTCTTACCGCTGCCATGTAAGACATGCCTTTCACCTTCCACCATGATTGTGAGGCGTCCCCAGCCACGTGGAACTGTGAGTCCAGTAATCCTCCTTTTCTTTGTAAATTACCCAGCCTCAGGTATGTCTTTATCAGTAGCATAAAAATTGACTAATACAATAGTTGGACGAAAGCAGTAGGAAAGAGTTAGAAAATTCACCAGATTCAACAATTGTTCCGTGCTAGCGGTTTTTATTGTGAACTATACATTACATAAATTCAACCCTGTTTCAAGAAACTTTATATTCTTCCTGCATCCTAGCTCTAAAACTGGTGGTACACCTCAGGCCTTGATTTTGGAAAGTGATTTTTTTTGAAGTTAGTCCTGATAACAGGTTAATATTGCAAAGCAAACTGGATTTTCAACAGTACTTAACTTGAAAATTCAATTCAAAAGCCAACAATGAATTTAGTGAAAAGAGGACAGCTCTCCTGAATCAAATTACACCTTAACAATAGAAATGAAAATACAGGCTTAATAAGTAAATTTGATGATAGTTGTTACTGAGAAATCATAAACATGAAGAAATATTTTGTAGGACCAGGGTTTGTAGTGGTATATGCAGGCACAGCCATAATGTGTGCCGTTTGATGAATAATGATGAAATAGAAGTATAGATATTAGATATCCTTCTTCCCAAATGGCCAAGAGAGATCAAGGCAGAACACTCAAAGTGAGGCCAAACCTGCACCTACTTCCCTGGGCACAATGGCTCTGCCAAGCCCAAGGTCAGCCTCATTTTGCCTGCCCTTTCCCACGAGGGCAGCCTGCTGGCTGGTACAGTTCCGTGTCTTCCCTTCTAGCTGGAGGCTGGCAGCTGCAAATGTCCATAATTATGGAAGATTCACTAGTTTTCTGCTCTGTGGTTGAAATAACAAGAGTTTCTCTTTTTATTGCTGTTCTATGGCTTCATGTTCTGAATCGCCGGTATTATTAATAATGGCAAAGGAGATCTTATTAGCATAGGGTGGACCTAGCCATGCATCACTCTAAGAGCGGATGTGAGAGCTGACAGGTTAACAAAGCTACTCACATAAACGGCAGAGCCATGAAAGGATGCAGCACTAAACTGCAGCATGTGGAGAGGGGCACATGTACTTTGTTCACTTGTTCATTCCGGAGAGATGTTTACTGGAAACCTGAGCCCTACATCTTAGAACAGACTGTGCTTTTTAAATATATGGCATTTATTGCAACAGCACTCCTTAAATACGCAACGTTTTACTTAGCTCCTAAAAGTAGCTGGCTTCCAAAAATATATGTACCCCAATCTTCACAATGGAATAAGCAGTATCGCCATGAAATATAAAACACATAAAACACAGGAAAGAGGCAATCAATACACACACATGATGCAAGCACTGTAGACAGGGCTGTGCTTTACAAGGATCTCAAACAACAACCTAAGCTCATGCTCATAGTATCCCATGTGTGTTAGGCTCTAGGGATGGGCTGCCGTTTTTCCTAGGGATGCTCTGTGTGTTTCCCTGCACTTGTGTCTACTCCTTGAAAGCCAGTTCCCTTTGCCCCAGTGCTCAGTTCATGGAGTGCACACCCTCATAAAAGGATAGCGTGGCTGTGTTGCCATGAATCCACAAAGTGACTGAGAAGTGGAAATGTGACAGAGAGAGGTTAGGGAATGCAGCCGGGAGGGGTGCACACACAGCGGGCTGGAAGAACACCAATGCATTCACGGAGGGAGACGTGGAGGTGAAACCCCAATACTGCTCACTGCCTGCCTGAAGTCAATTCTTTTTCACTTTGATAACAAAAGTGGCCATGGACGGCTGGTCTTGAAAGGTGTTCTGGGCAAACCTGAGAAGAGCACCTCACACTGACTTGAGGGGACTCCACCAAGATGGCACAAAGTCTGTCCTCCATGGCCTCTCACAACCTCACTGCCCTGCTCTCCTTCTCTTTCTGTCCTTCCCCTTCTCTCCGGCCCCTTCCCTCCTTCCCTTTCACTCCTTGCCTTTCTCTTCTTCCCCTTCCCTCCTTGCCCTTCCGTCCTTCCCTTTCCCTCCTTTTCCTTCCCTCCCTGCCCTTCCCTCCTTCCCCTTCCATCCTTCTCCTTCCCTCCTTCTCCTTTCTTCCCCTTCTCTCCTTCCTCTTCCTTCCTTCCCTTTCCCTCCCTGCCCTTCCCTCCCCGCCCTTCCCTCCTTCCCCTTCCCTCCCCGCCCTTCCCTCCTTCCCCTTCCCTCCCTGCCCTTCCCTCCCTGCCCTTCCCTCCTTACCCTTCCCTCCTTACCCTTCCCTCCTTACCCTTCTCTCCTTCCCCCTTCTTCCTTCTCCTTCTCTCCTTCTCCTTCCTTTGTGTTTCCTCCCTGCCCTTCCCTCCTTCCCTTTCCCTCCCTGTCCATCCCTCCTTGCCCTTTCCTCCTTCCCTTTCCCTCCTTCCCCTTCTCTCCTTGCCCTTCCCTCCTTCCCCTTCCCTCCCTGCCCTTCCCTTCCTGCCCTTCCCTCCTTCCCCTTCCATCCTTCTCCTTCCATCCTTCTCCTTCCTTCCCCTTCCCTCCTTGCCCTTCCCTCCATCCCTTTCTCTCCCTGTCCTTCCCTCCTTGCCCTTCCCTCTTTCCACTTCCCTCCTTGCACTTTCCTCCTTCCCCTTCCATCCTTCTCCTTCACTACTTCTCCTTCCTTCCCTTTCTCTCCTTGCCCCTCCTTCTTTGCCCTTCCTTCCCCTTCTCTCCTTCCCCTTCCCTCCTTGCCCTTCCCTCCTCCTTCCCCTTCCCTCCTTACCCTTCCCCCCTTGCCCTTCTCTCCTTCCCCTGTCGCCCTTCTCTCCTTCCCCCTTCATCCTTCTCCTTCTCTCCTCCTTCCTTCGCCTTTCCTCCTTGCCCTTCCCTCCTTCCTTTCCCTCCCTGTCCGTCCATCCTTGCCCTTTCCTCCTTCCCTTTCCCTCCTTCCCTTTCCTTCCCTACCCTTCCCTCCTTCCCCTTCCCTCCTTCCCTTTCCCTCCTTCCCCTTCATTCCTTCCGCTTCCCTCCTTCCCCTTCTCTCCTTCCCCTTCCCTCCTTGGCTTTCCCTTCCTGTGCTTCCTTTCTTGCCCTTCCCTCCTTCTCCTTCCCTCCTTCCCCTCCCTGCCCTTCCCTCACTGCCCTTCCCTCCTTCCCCTTCCTTCCTTGCCTTTTCCTCCCTTCTTTTCCCTCCTTGCCCTTCCCTCCTTCCCCTTTTCTCTTTGGCTTTCTATCCTTGACCTTCTTTCCTTGCCCTTCTGTCATGTGCTCTCCTTGCCCTTCTCTCGAGTTTTGGAGCCCTTTACCAACTACCTCCAGCAATGCTTAATCAACATCTCATACTTTTCCCCCAGAGAGTGCCCCAAAATTCAACTCTTAATATAAATTATGAATTACTAAGCACTTAAAATTGCCTACAGCATTAAGCCACAGAATGGGCCCATATTTTACTGTCCCCACCCATGTACGACAGGACACTGTTCATTCACCTTCGATCATATGTGTCATCACCTGTAACCCGGCTGTGTATTCCATGACACGAGAACTACATTGAAGGAGCACAAAGCCAAAGCCTGTGGAAGCCAAGTGATCAACCAGACTCACCTCCTTCCTTCGACCATCCAGGATAAAGAACAGAAAGCTTAGGATGTGTCCGATGATTCTAGAAAAAAAGTTTTCTCCATGGGAGAAATGTAAAATATATCACTTACTTGGAGCTTATAAATTTTTGTTTGGATTATTGTAGTTTCATACATATCAAAGTTAAATGCAGGAGCCCTAAATACATAAATTACTGGTGCAGTTTTATTCTTATTTCTATGGAAAAGGTGTGATATCAATATTTAAACACTGTAATATTTAAAATGTTCTTTCTTATTCAATGTTCTTCTTTCCATTTGCAATAATATGGGAACATTCTGGAAAGGAAATACATGGACCAAGCAAGGTCTCACATTCAGTAATTGGCAGGGAAGACTTCTCTTGGGAGGCACTGCTGCCTTTCCAGTCAGATAAAACTGCTTTTGTGAATGCAAGACAAGAGAGGAGATTTGAGTGTTATCCTAGAGCCAATTGGAAGATTCTAGAAGACTGGTCTCTGCATAGGTAAAAAACACAAAATATGTTAAAACATTTAAATCTGACAGGGTTTGGGAGGGAAGATGGGAAAGATGGGGAGATGTTTGAAGAACCCCAAGGTAGCTTTGCTCAGAATGAGCAAAGACTAAGACCTCCAGTAAAGCCCCTGTCTCCAGATGTGCCTCAGGAAATCCCACAGCTTTCACACAGGTACACAGGCTGCTGGTGTCTTTGTGCTCCCTTCTTCCTGAGGACTTGTGAAATGCAGAGCTTCTCAGCATGGAGACAGGTTGAGATGAGAAACGAGGGCCGCTCTGTGCTGGGAGCTGGAGGGACAAGGGTCAGCAGAGACCAGCATCCCATGCAGCCAGCACTGAACCCTACTTGAGTGACGGACCTCTGCTCTGGTTTGAATGTTTGTGTATCTCCAATATCCATCTGTTGGAACCTAACATCCAATGTAATAGCATTAAGAGGTGGTGCCTTTGGGGAACAAATGAAGTCAGAGCACTCCACCCTCTTAAATGAGATTAGTGCCAGCATAAAAGGGACTACAGGGAGCACCGTGGTCCTTTTTCCTTTCTGCTTCTTGTCATGGGAGGATGCAACAGTGAAGTGTCACATTGGAAACAGAGAGCAAACGTCACCAGGGACCAAGTCAGCAGGCACCTTGATCTCAGACTTCACAACTTCCAAAACTATGACTGATAAATATTTGTTTATTATAAATTACCCATTCTAAGTTATTTTTATAGCAACCTGAATGCAATAAGACAATCACATATGTTAATTTTCCCAGCACTCCATGTTTCCGTTTCTGAAGAATCTTGGATTTAAGGGGACATGAACTACATGTAATGCAGAGATGAAGAAAGGCAATCTCGCACTTTGCCCCTACATCCCACAACATCTGTCTTCCAGTTTTTATGGCCAAGACACTGCAAAAGAGTGGGTTTTCCTGGTTAGTATTGATGCAGGATTATTTTGCTCCTTAGCTCAGCTAGGTCCGAGTTTTTGTCTCATAGCCAGGAAGAATTAGGTTCATGGACACCAGAGAGTGAGTGGAGTAGAATTTACTAAGTGAAAGGAAAGCTCTCAGCAAAGAGGGGATGTGATGAGTGGTTCCCCTATGCCAAAGTGGGAAAAGTTCCCTAATATGGCTGAACCTGGAGCTTTTATGGGCTCAGAATAGGGAGTGTGGGGTGTGTGTGCGGATTGGTTTGTGAGTATGCAAAAAAGGTTAAAGTCAAGACACCACTCAAAGGTGGGCACAATAGTGTAGAAAACCAATTAGGAAAGGGTAGGTATATGTAAAATAGGTGAAGAGTAAAGATCAATCAGAGAAAAATGCCCCAAACAGGAAGATAGGTTCTCAATCTGGTCCAAGGATTTAACTTGTAGCTTGGCTTTCAGGGTTTAAACTGTCTTTGGCTTGAAGGTGGGGTTTCACCGGGGACCCACCCCTATCTGCCTAGGCATGTGGCTGCCTCCTGCTGCTCTTAGTGTGATGATGCCTGTGTCCTCATGTTCCACATAGTGAGAGGCCATAGATTCAACACCAGCCTGCTATTGGCTATGCATATCTTTGGACTCTTAGACTCTCAGCCCAGTGTTTTCACCTGTAAAATAAAGAAAACAATGCATGATACATGGTGATTTTATCTTTTACCATCTAAACCATTTTCAGGTGTCCAGTTCAGTTGTGAAGCACATTTACATTGTTGTGCAATCATCACCACCACCTGTCTCCGGAATTCTTTTCATTTCCCTAAACTGAAACTCTACACACATGCAACACTAACTCCCCATTTCCCCCTACCCTCAGCCTGACATCCTACTTTCTGTCTCTATGAATTTGACCACTTTAAGTACCTCAAAAAGGTGGAATCAGACAGTATTCATCCTTTTGTAACTGGCTTATTTCACTGAATAGTCTTCAAGGTTCACCCATGTGGTAGCACATGTCAGAGCTTCTTTTTAAAGGCTGAATAATATTTCAATAAAAAGACCCTACATAGCAAGGCACAGTGGCTCATGCCTGTGATCCCAGCACTTTGGGAGGCCGATGCAGGTGGATCACGAGGTCAGGAGATCGAGACCATCCTGGCCAATGTGGTGAAACCCTGTCTCTACTAAAAATACAAAAATTAGCTGGGGGTGGTGGCACATGCCTGTAATCCCATCTACTCGGGAGGCTGAGGCAGGAGAATTGCTTGAACCAGGGAGTCAGAGGTTGCAGTGAGCCAAGATGGTGCCACAGCATTCCAGACTGGCAACAGATTGAGACTCCATCTCAAAAAAAACAAAACAAACAAACAAAAAAACCCCTACATTTTGTTTATCCATTCATCCATGGATGGATATTGGGTCGCTTCCTCCTATGGCTGTAGTGAATGATACTGCTATGAACATGAACATACAAATATCTGTTTGAGGCTCTGCTTTCAATCCTTTTGAGTGTACACCTAGAAGTGCTGTTGCTGGTTCTTAGAATAATTCCACAGTTATTTTAAGCCTTAAATAGGATTATCCACCAAGTGCTGCCTATCTGTTAAGTATTGTTACATTGTTACTTACACTCCCTGGCTTCTCTCCCTGATCTACCAATGTGTGCAGAGACCTCCTGGAAAACATCAGGCCATTAACAGAAACATCCAGAGATGCTTTATGAAGTGACAAGCTCTACAGCTGTATAAAAACAAGATGTCAAATTACAACTCCTAAAGTTATTGCTTTTCCTGAGTTAAATTAGTCCTTAAAATGCAACCATACCCAAATATTAAAAACTTCTGTGTGACTACCAATGTATTTTATATAACTAGTCAATGCCAATCCAATATTTGCTGACTGTCAGAGAGATATAGGCTTGTATGAGGTCTCCCTTGTGGTAGAGCTCATGCTTTAAGTTCCAGCCAAAGATTTATTTAACAATATTTATTGTTTTGTTTTCTATCTAAAATGTGGAAACTTGTGTTCTCACTTTGGTAAAATGTTGTGGAAGATTAGTATTGCCCTCTTCATAATAAGGCATACAAATTTATGAGATTTTAGAACCAAATATTCCTATGACCATAAAAACCAAAATCTAAAATATGTCACATCAGCAACATATTGAAACTATACACCATGACAGAATAGGATAAATCTCAGAAACACAAGGGTGATTCCAGATGAACAAATCTATTAAAATGCTATAACTCCAAAAGAGATTACATAAAAGCACTTCAGTATCTATGGAAGAGCCATTTGAAATATTTTAATACCAATTTAAAATTATACTGCTCAGAATAGGAAGAGAAGAATATGTCATTAGCATAAGAGAGTGTGGCTCTTGGAGTAGTGATTAAGAGACTAGGTCCAGGAGCCAAACTGCTCGAGATCAAATCCTGGCTCCACCAAGTGCAAACTGGTTGACCTTGGGCTGGTTATTTAACATCTCTGTGCCCCAATTCCATCATCATTTAACAAGTGAAAGTAAGTTGTATTAGTTCATTCTTGGATTGCTACAAAGAAACACCTGAGACTGGGTAATGTATAGCAAGGGGATTTAATTGGCTCACAATTCTACAGCCTGTACAGAAAGCATGGTGCCAGGCATACTTGGTGATATGGTTTTGCTGTGTCCCCACCCAAATCTCATCTTGAATGGTAGCTCCTATAATTCCTACGAGTTGTGGGACTGGTGCGAGATAATTGAATCATAGGGGTGGATTCTCCCATACTGTTCTTTTAGTAGTGGATGAGTCTCACGAGATCCAATGGTTTGATAAGGGAAAACCCGTTTCACTTGATTCTCATTCTCTCTCTTGTCTGCTGCGTGCCTTTTACCTTCTGCCATGATTGCGAGGCCTCCCAGCCACGTGGAACTGTGAGTCGAATTAAAACTCTTTCTTTTGTAGATTACTCAGTCTCAGGTACGTCTTTATCAGCAGTGTGAAAACAGACTAATACACTTGGCTTCTGATGAGGTCTCAGGAAGCTTTTAATCATGGCGGAAGGCAAAGAGGGAGCAAGAACATCCCACTGTGAAAACAGGAGCGAGAGAGAGGGGAGAGGCAGGGAGGTGCCACACACCTTTAAACAACGAGATCTCATGAGAACTCACTCACTATCACGAAGATAGCCCAAGACGTGAGGGATCCACCCCCATAATTCAAACACCTCCAGCACTAGCATGAGATATGTGTGGGGACAAATATCCACACTATATCATAATTGTCTCAGTAATTTGAAATGAAATGCCCAAAATAGTTCCTGGCACATAGCAACCTCCATATAAGTGTTCGTTATTATGATTATTATTACTGTCATAATGACTCTCAGATACATTAGAAATAGTTTTAAAATCAGTAATAAAGCAAGCATGCTGAACCTAGAGCACGCTTGGATGAAACAGCCAGCACCTCCCCTCTCCAGGCAGCTAGAAACCACCCTCTAGTCCAGTCACGTCTAGAGAACCCCACCTTCCCACACAGGGGTTTCACAGGCTGCCCTGTCCTTTCTTGGCCCCAGCCTTTTGGACTTTATTTCCTTCTTTCCTTTCTTCCTTCTTTCTTTCCCTTCCTTTCTTTCTTTCCTTTCCTCCCTCCCTTCCTTTCTTCCTCCCCTTCTTCCTTCCTTCCTGCCCTTCCTTCCTTCATTTTTCCCTGACACCTGATCTACTGTGGAACCTAAGTCCATTTTCACAAGCCTGGATGCAGAGCTGGGGGTCATGTCAGGGAAGCTCCTCTTCTGAGACTAGATTTGGAAGGTGTGAATCTTGGGGACTATCAGAGATGACTGTCCCTTGCCATGTGAAGAATGCTATCTATGAATGAGGCAAGGAGGTCAGGGAGAAGCAAAAGGGCCTCGCCTGCTGAGGCTGCCTGGCTGTACCTGAGACACACCACACCACGGTCCAGCACCTGGGGTTCACTGTGGTCCTGAATCCACCCAGCAGGGAAAGTCCCAATTTTACTTAGGCCAGTTTGAGTTGGTTTTAATAACTTGCAACTACCCTTTCTGAATGTTATTTAATATTTTTTGGAAGTTGTAGGTAATTCTTTAGGACATAAAACATAAAAAGTGACTGGCGTAGGCATGAAATAGACTTAGCCTCCCACAGCCTCTAATGGGAAAGCATGTCTGCCCAGTCCCAGGTCAAGGAGAAGCCCTAAGTGGCCACTTCTGTCTTTGGACTGACCCCGAGGCAACAAAGCTCTAGTTAACCTACCCATGAAGGCCTGAGGCCTGGACTTATAAAATCGGCTGGAAAAAGAATGTGTCTTGTAAACTTGAATTATTTTCCTTTATGCATCTTGGCTACATTAATAGGCTGAAGAAAGGCAGGAGGTAAACGTGGGGTTTTTCGAGGCAAATCTGTGGAGGTGGGGGTGCATGGGGGGGAGCAGCAGAGTCGGAGAACCCGGGAGCAGTGCGGTGCGGGGAGGCCCACACGCTCCAATCCTGCCGGCCTGGGTTCCTGGTGTGCTCGTTTCTGATGGCTGCTATAACAAATCCCCACAAACCTGATGGTTAAACCAGTACAGCTTTAATAGCTGACCGTTCTGGAGGTCACCAATCTAAAATGGGTTTCACCAGGGCAGAACCGAGGTGTCGGCAGGACTGTGCTCCCTCATGGGGATTAGGGAATGATCTGTTTCTCTCCTTCTCCAGATTCCAGAGCAGCATTCCTTGCCTTCCTTGTTCCTGGTCCTTTCTCCACTTCATGCCTAACAGCCTCTCAGCAGTGGCCCTCCCAGACTCTGCCTCCCTCTCCTTCCAGCACAGGGCCTTCTTCTCTTCTGTCTGTAGTCAAATCTCTCTGCCTACCTCTTACCTACAGTGGATTTAGGAACCACCCAGGTTCCTAAACCACCAGGTCACCCAGGAAAGTCTCCCTTATCTCAAGATCTTTAATTTAATCTCCTTTTTCCATATAAGATTAGGGCCTAGCATTTTTGGGGACAATTTTCCCGCTTCCCACACCAGGGCTTTCTGATTCAGGTTCTCCTGAGGCTCAGCCTCTGGTGGCATTCCTGAGACCTCGGCAACTTCCCTGTCTCCCTTTCATCAGCACAGACCCCCGAATGGATTTGAGTAAGTCTTGGTTCATGTTTCTGTTTTATTTGGGCTCCTCCGGCTACAAGAAACAAAGATAAGGTTAAGAACTGAAGTAGAAAAAAAAAAGTCATGATAAATAAAACAGCATCCTTGGAAAGCTTAAATATTTCTGTTAGAAAACTTTAGACTTAATAAAAATTTCATGGATAGGCAAGACATAAAATAAATATACCTAGAATCAATTACATTCTTCCATACCAGCAATAACCTGAAATGCATTATTTATAAGGAAATTCTATTTACAATAGAAACAAAAATATAAAATATTTAGAAACAAAATTAAGAAGAGATGCATGACCTTTATACAGAAAGTTTACTGGGAAACATAAAAGCCTTAAATCAAGAGATCAATGCATTTCATTACTTTCTTGGTAGGAAAGCAAAATATAATCATGTTTTTTGTTAGCAGGTAAATTGATGGGTTACACTTAGTTTGGGTATGATTTTTCATGACACATTTGAGAAAAGTTTTAAATTTATCAAGGACGACAACAACAACAAAAATCCCAGTGTTTTGGCAGAAAGAAAACTGTAGAGAAATGGAATCAGGGTGGTTAAGAGCCTGGCTGTGAACAAGCACAGACCAGGGCTAGAAGCAAGTCGTTCCCTCACAAGCTTGGCATCTTGGCAAGCTACCCCCTCTAAAAAAGTTAGTTCCCTTCTTTGTAAATTAGAGACATGTCAATATCCATTAATGAATTCTGAGAGGCGGTATCACAAAATATTTAAATAGAACTGAATACAGTGTTCTGGGAACTGTATCCAATGACTCAGAAAGTGTTTCTTGTAATGCTGGAAATAACGTTTTCATGTAACATTTTAAATAACATTGTTCAAGGACAATAGAGCAGGGAAAATTAATATTTTCAAAATAATATATTGGTTTATTTCATGTAAAATTAAACATGTACCTGAAAGTAAACTTGTTCAGCAAAATCAACTTCAACCATGTACAAAAATTTAAAACATTCAGTTTGTCCAAAGGCATCTTTAACAAGCATTCTGCTTGGAAAAATGGTGATTGTGTTATCTGGGGGTCCTTTGTTATTCCAACACTTGTTGTAACCACCTTTCAACAAGAAGTGATAGAACCCGAGAGTGAACTGAAGCAGGCAGGGCTCCCAGCCTCATCTAAACTCTGAAACAGGAATGCATTTAAGTGGAAGCAAGTACAAGCACATAAGTGTGCACAATTACGTGTAAGAACCTGAAGTATGATGATTAACTATAAACAAACAATAAACAAATGAAGCAACTAGAGGGAAAGATCAACCAAGAGCTGTTGCTGGCATAAATGATTACAGGTTGAGTATTCGTAATCCTAAATGCTTGGATCTAGGAGTGTTTTGGATTTCAGATTTTTTTTTTTCAGATTTGGGAACATTTGCATTATGCTAACCCCGGTTCAACATTTCTAACTGGAAAATCCAAAGTCTGAAATGCTCCAATGATCCTCATGCCAGCATACAAAATATTTCCATTTTGGGAGCATTTCTGGTTTCAGATTTTTGATTTAGAGGTACTCAATTTGTAGGTCTTTATGAAAAAGTCTCACTTTGCAAAATTTACTAAAATAAAAAGCAAATTATCCAGATATCCTTAGATTCCTTTTACTTACCCTTGGGCTACTGAGGATGTATTTAGCACATGCAGGCAGCTGGAAATGCCTGGACATTCAGAGCACTCCATCATGACTTATTCTGGCAGAAGCATGAAAGTGAAGCTCCCAGGCTGGGAACCAACACTGTCCCCATGAAAGCCTCCTGTGGCTTTGAAACCACTTTTGCAAAGATGATGACGGTGACAGAAATCTACCATGGCTGACTCCATCTTGCTTCTAACCTCACAGGTTTGCTGTCTTTGCTCATTCCTGGGTGTAGGCCAAGCCAACCATGGAAGGAGTTCCATTTGCAGTTTTAACTTTGAAGCAAGGATGATAGTAGTCCTTCCCCCAAACTGGTTGCCTCCTTGTTCAGGGCTGAAACTGCCTTTGTAAGACTAAAAAGGCCATAAGCTTAGGATTATGAGATGGCCCCGAATTCCGCTAAAATGTAAGCATAGTTTCTGTAATCCCTTGATGTTTAGAAGTCATGGGACCAGGAGTCACAAGATTTGTGACTTCTCCAATTGCTCCTAGAGATGACATCACTGTTGTAGAACCTACACTTTTTTTTTTTTTTTTGAGATGGTTTTCAGATTCACCCCACCCAGACTTGTGACTCATGACTCAACTGGTCCTGTGGCTCAACCCAGCAGCAAACTCTGCATGAGAACCTTTCTCCACACCCGTATCATGGTGGCATCTCCAACCAGTCAGCAGCACCCCTTCCCTAGTCCCCTGCCCACCAAACCATCTTTGAAAACCCCTAACCTCCAAACCTTTGGAAAGACTGATTTGAGTGATTCTCCCAATTCTCCCATATGGTTGACCTCCTGTTAATTAAACTCTTTCTTTACTAAAATACCATGGTCTTGGTGAACTGGTTTTGTCTATGCAGACAGCAGGAAGAAACAATTGGGTGATTATTGCTTCCCTTCCCAACCAAAGTAAAAGCCTGCTGATGCTGATACCTTTATCCTTCATCTCCTTCCACCTCCCTGGTGCTCAATTCACGTGAGCTATGCTGACCACCTCGCTGTTCCTGGAATGTGCCAAGGGATCCTCTGCGCAGCACCCTGGCACTGGCTGTTCCCTTTGCCTCCAGTCCTCTGTCCATATCTCCACGTGGCTCCCTCCCTCGTGTCCCTCAGATTCTTCTCAAAAGTCAGCTGTTTTCCGTAGCAACTTAAGAAACATTACACATTAATGTGAGAATATTATATGAGACTTGCAACCTTTCCTGCCCTAATACAGTTTTCTTTGCTTTACTTTTCCCTATGGCACTCGTCATTGGGCATGCAGTGCTTTGCACTAATTTGCTTATGTTCCTTCCCTCCAACTGAAGAGCGAGCTCCCTGAGGAGTGGCTGCTAGGAGGTGCCTCACTCCCCTCTCCCTTCTAGAGAGAGTTGCTGCTCGGAGTTAGAGCATTGGTAGCTGACTGTTGCCCCACTTTTGGAGTTCACTGCCTTGTTCATGCCAGGCTCCACCTCCACCAGGCTGCTGTCGTGGAGTGATGGAGCTTGGCAGGAAAGTCCAGCCCCAGGGGGGCCTCAGAAGATCAGTCTGTGTTCTGGGACTCTCCACTGGGCTGGCCAAGATGCTCTCAGTGGGGCACCACAGCCTGAGGCTCTTCCTGCCCTGTCCTCCCCTCTTCCATCTCTCTTCCTCAGGTGCCAGGCCTCATTCTCATGGTCAGAGGCTCCCCAGTTGCTCCCACTCTCTGTCCCTTTACCCTCCATGGGGGTGTTCTCCCTACACATCTCTGCAGCCCTTAACTCCTAACTCCGTCTTCATATCTGCTTTCCAAAGAACTCAGACCGGTACAAAAGGTTAAAGTTCTTATCTATTCTACCTGATTCTATACCCTTAGTACCTTGAAAGTAGAAATTTCTACTGACGCAATTAGTAAAGCAACACCCATAAGATATATTCAAGCCATAAACAGACAAAAAACATGCAGAAGAAATGATGCTGTGATATTGTATGTTTCTGAAATTAACCAAATAAATAATAACAATGTGTTGATTGTGAGGCTGAGACATGTATACACATCAAATATTTATAATTACCATATAATTTTCAAAGCAAGCTTGGCGGCATGAATAAAGGATTTTAACCTTGATCTTGAAGTCTCTTGTCTGTGGCCTGCTTCTAATGAAATCATCTAAAATAAGACAAAACAAGAAAATAATTTATATACATCAAGTGATTCATCATGTCATTAACTACAAAGGACATTTCCAACCATAGGAAACTGGTCACTTAAATAAGCTAGAAAGGTAAATGCTGAAATTGAATTGAGACGAGCCAGAAGTAACTTGTTTAAGAAACAGAGGCAAGAAGAGAGTTCAATTTTCCCAATCTTGATCTTGCAGAACAGGGCTGTTAGAGCTTTCTGGCACTCGCTTATCTGTGTGGAGAGGGACTGATGGTGACCTGCATCCTCTTCTGAAGTTAATGCAGCTTGTATCCCTAGAGCAGGACACTTCATTTCTCTCCGTATGATAAACAGGATTTATATTATGTTGAGAGTCATTTTATCTCCTAAAGCTCACTGCTTGGGAGTACACACTCTATTTTGTTGATTTTCAGAGAGCAATGATTCTGAAACATTTTGTCGACTTAATAATAGCTTTCCAGAGCACAAATGGAAAAGAACCACATTAAATGTATGAATCCGTTGTAAGATGCACCTTGATTTCCAAAATGCTAAGAAGAGTGCCTTTGTGCGTCTTTGAGTTGAGAAAATAGAGTGCAGAAAGATCAGCAACTGATTCTAAGAATTGGGTCGGTTTCAAGCGGCTCACCTTTCCTCACATGATTATTCTCTCATTATGCGTTATGATTTTGAATTTGGGAGACTCAGTGAAAGAATATTCATGGATAGTGTATGTATTCATGGAATACAAACCCATTGTATTCACACATATACTTGCCCACACGTTAGATGTGCCTACCAGCAACAAAAGTTTCACAAAACAATTCTACATTCCTTATTTGTGCTGTATTCAGGTCTATTCAATTTTAAAATGCTCGTGTCTTCATCCGCCTGTCAGTCACCACAACAAAGTGAAACTGCCCGGGGAGGATGGCTGTGAATCACAGAGTGGGGGGTCCTCTCAGGAGATTCTGATACATCCCACCGTATCCCCTTTGCTTCCAGGAAAGAAGAGGACATCTGGGTCCGTCAGGCACTTTTTGACACTAATGATGGGTGCTTCCTGTCCAAGGATACCAGGTGCCCCCAGAAACTGACCAGGTCATGGGAGGGTGCCATGGAGTACCTGACTCTTGAAGTTGATGTCCAAGTTCACATTTATATACTCAGTCATCCTCATTCCTTTGCATTTTGAATATTTCTTATGAAATGGGGGGTGTTAAGTGATGGGAATGGGTTTTTTCTATGCAAAATGGAGATACATTGGTTCATCAATTCCTAGTACTTCCAAGCCCTCCAAGACACACATCTGAGAGTGGGGTAAGTTCTCTCATCTGAGTGTGGGGTAAGCGGGAGGAGAGTAAACTGTCTCCTAGGCTTATTCATGAAACTCCCATTTTCTGACAGGCAAATGTGCTCCTCAACAAGGGGGTTTAGGTGGAGCACATAGTGGTTGTCCAAACACTTGCTGGTATACTTCTGTGAAATAGTTAGAATTCTGCATATACCAGCAACCTAATGCATGTGGGGCTTAAAACCTAGATGACAGGTTGCAGCAAACCACGATGACACATGTATACCTATCTAGCAAACCTGCATGTTCAGTGCATGTATCCCAGAACTTAAAGAAAAATTAAAAAAAAAGAAGTGCCAGAACTGAGGGAAGGTGGGAAAACTTTCCCCAGTAACTTAAAGAAAAGAGAGGAATTACCAGTTTTTCACTTTACCCTTCTCAGTGTTTGAGGGTAACTAACCCTGTTGTCATAGAGAATTTTCCCAGAATGAGGGAAGAAAGGAGATAAGGGAATAATTATCTTATATTTTATATTAACCAAGCATTTGATATACAATAACTGGTTTAATCCTCGGAACAGTGATGTGACATGCATCTGCCTTGACTAAGAGGAAACTACACCCCAGAAAGCTGATGGAACTTTGAAATGTCACAAAACCCAAACAAAATAAAAGACTGGAAAGAGGAAGGTCTATGAAATGCCTCTCTCTGAAACTTTAAGTTGAGTTTTTGCAGTAGGGAAAACTTGGAAGATGAATTTAGAAAGCTATGAAAATTAAACTGCCTTTTCAAACGTGCAGATTCTGTCTATTCCCATTGGCTTTCAGTAGTGTTCATGGAACCGTTGTTCTCATCTGCAGTTTACTTTGAGACTATATATTATGGTAATTCTTGAGTCATTTTCCATCTAATTAAGAGTTTACTCCATGCAGTGTATTTATTTTAGCAAGAATCCTGGGCATGAGGTGTCTAGTGACTAGATTAGTGACAGGTGACACGATAAAGCCTGTGTTTGACTATCTTGCTTCTTTGATCAATGGAAGCATGTCAGGAATATATTCCACAATAAATCTGCTGCACACACGTTTAATTAAGAGACGGCGTGTTGGGCTGTTACTGCGTTGCTATAAAGGAATACGTGAGGCTGGGTCATTTATAGAGAAAAGAGGTTTAATTTGCTCATGGTTCTGCAGGGTGTACAGGAGGTACAGCGCCAGCATCTGCTTGGCTTCTGGGGAGGCCTCCTGGAGTTCTTACTCCTGGTGGAAGGCGAGGTGGGAACAGGAGGGTAACACAGTGAGAGCAGGAGCAAGATGGGAGGCGGCACACACTTTAAACAACCAGCTGTCATGAGAATTCACTCACTATCAGGATGACAGCACCAAGTCATGGAGGAGCCACCCCCATGACCCAAACACCTTCCGCCAGGCTCCACCTCCAGCACTGGGGATTACAATTCAACATGAGATTGAGGGGGAACAACATCCAAAGTAGATCTTAAGGAGACTGTTCAGCATGTCTGCGAAGCTGCTGTGTCTGTGTATGTAGTAAACAGGTGGTAGTAAATGGCTCAGTCAAGGACTCTCTTGTCAGACAACCAGGACTGCAATTCTTACCCACCTACTTGCTGATTAAATGCTCTTGTCTTAGTCCTCTCAGGCTGCTATGGCCAGGTACCATAGACTTAGGGGCTTGAGCAACACACACTTAATTCTCACAGGTCTGGAGGCTGAAAGTCTAAGAACACAGCGCTGACACATCTGGTGTCTGGGGAGCGCTGCTTCCTGGTTTGCAGAGGGCCAGCTTCTTGCTGTACCCTCACATGGAGGAGAACAGAGAGACAGAAGCAAGCCCTCTGGCACTTCCTCTTACAAGGGTGCTAGACCCATTTGTGGGAGCCCCACTCCCATTACCTGATTACTTTCAAAGGCCTCACCTCCTGATGCCACCACATTGGAGACTTAGGTTTCAACCTATGAATTAAGAGGTGACACAGACATTCAGTCCGTAGCAGGACTCAACCTGTTTTCTCATCTTTAGTGTAACCACTGTTAAGGGCGGTGGGAAATTACATGAGCTCATTTCATAATTAAGCAGAAACCCCAAAACATGAATTAATGTTGTGGGTTTTGCCTCATTTTAAATATTTGTCATGTAAAGAATTTTGAGTAAGGAATAAAATCATGTTGCTCTGCTGCCAGAGTGGAGAGGTTTGGAATATTTTGTTTAATATTTTTACGTAAAAATAAAATGTAGAAGAGATTGCACAGTATCTGGTTATTCAGTGTGTCATTATCAAGAGACACACATTAAGGAAAGAACAATATACTGGACATAAGAAGCTTAATCCATCTATGGAAGTGTCAACTGATTTTAATTCAAAATCATGCTGTAACATAGGCAGAAGAGAATGAGAAGGGAGACCACATTTTTAGGAGATTGCTCTCTGTGTGACAGCGCTGCAGAAAACACGGCTTCATTTCTTTGTGTTGTTTGTGAGAGGGAATGCCACACACTCACACACTCTCACATGATTGGAAAAACATTTGTGTGCCATCTCACTGACTCCCAAAGTCCGTGTATTTATCTTAGGCATGATTCTAACTGTATTTAAAAATTCAACATTTGATGAAAACATTATCATAGCAAAATTTTATATTAATATTATAGCAGTTTAATCTTCTCACACTGTAGTCCTTTTTCTGACTCATTGAACATCCCAGAATTACAACGATTTGAACTCCTATAATATTTTTTTTTTACAATCTATGTTTATTTTTCAGAGCCACTTAATCCACGGTCATCTCTATAGATTTTAAAAATAAATATGGTCATAACCAAAAAAGACTATATGATCCTGTGTAACGTTCAATGCTTGGCAACTGCTTTTTAGAGGTGTGCAGTCCTCTACAACTCTTATAAAACCTTATGAAAGTGGACAAATATGTTTAAAAATATGCAAGCAAACATGGGAAATAGAATTAGAACAGACTGTCTCTTACAGTTGAGTCTGTAGGTTTTAAAAGATGCATAGATTCCATAATAACCTTTTCATTTAGTGATATATCTATTGTTATCCCTATGAAGTTTATAGAATGTCAAGCCATGTCCTTTTGTCTCATTTATTGAAGCATATTACTGATATTCTATTTTTATCTATTCTTGTAAAATGACTTTAGTTTTCCACAGATGTATAAACAGGATCTACTCTGAATGGGTGTAATCTACCAAGGCCAATTCACCAGCTGAGGTTTGAATTAAAATGTCAGTGGCAATGTCAGCTTAGTGCTCCAAAGGAAGTGCATGGAACAGCAACACAGAGCAAACTATTAGCAATCTGCCCACTGTACGTGGCTTTCCTGTGTCACAGCAACACTGCAAAAAGACAGCAGAGCAACACCCACTGCATGTAGATACAACAACAGGTCTGTGAAGGCACATTTGTCATGATTTCCTCTATAGGTGAGTTGTAAGAAGACCACCAGCTTCTTGTTGATTAACTTGTCGGCCTTGCATGTGTCTTTGGATTCCTTGGGTAGAAGGTCTCCACAAACACCACTTATTACTACTCGTGGCTATTCTGGGTAGCAACTGTTGACCAGAAGTCTGAAGTCTTTGCAATTCAAGGAAACTTCACTTGTAACTACTCAGCATAGCTGAGCTAAAATGAGGTAGCAGAAACCTCAGTGAAGACCCTGAGTAATGGTTCTGATCTTTGATTTTCCTCATTTTAAGCTTACTTTGGATATGTGGTCCTTTCTTAATGTTATTTTTGTGGATTTCAACTTCCCCTTTCTCTATTTACATAGATTTCTACTTTGGTAGTCAACGTTTTATTTTGTTTTTAATAATTATTCCAATGAGAAAAGGATCATCTGTAAGTTATTGGGAGCATTTTAGGTATTATTTTATAAAATTAAACAATGGCAGCAGTCTAATGCATAATTAGATGAATGTTTCATATTTGTAGAGCTTTTAGGTCATGCTTGGCTTGATTTACTTTATTTGAAATAAAGTGCATTTTCATCTTCATCATAATGCACAGAAACATGGCAGAGAAAAATGATTCTTAATTGTGGTTCCTACAAAGGAGTTTTGGTATAAATTTGAATTTCAAATAATTTCTCCTTTCAAACACTTCAGATGGGGTTGGGCAGAGTCACTTGTAAATTTGTAATGTAGAATGCAGCTTGGGATGTCCTCAGCACTTTGCTGTGAAGGAGAAATTAGGGCAAGACAGATTGACAAGCTCTCATTCCTTGGCATTGTGCCAGGACAGCTGAGATGCCCTTGTGGGTTGACATGTTTCCCCCAAGAAGATATAAGTTGATGTCCTAACTCCTGGTGCTTGTGTTTGTGACCTTATTGGGAAACAATGTCTTTGCAGATATAATCAAGTTCAGATGATGTCATTAGGATGGGCCTCAATCCAGCATGACTGGTGTCCTTATAGGAAGAAGAAAAGGTACTCAGAAACACACAGGGAGGATACCATGTGACGATGGAGGCAGATCTTGGAGTGACATATCCACAAGCCAAGGAACGCAAGGATTGCTGGTAAACAGCAAAAGCTGGGAGAAAGGAAAATATCTTCCCAGGGAGCCTTCAGACACAGAGTGGTCCCGCCAGCCCCTTCACTTTGGACTTTTAGCCTCCGGGACTGTGAGACAATAAAGTGCTGCTTTCTTCAGATTTTCCAGTCAGTTTTAAATTGTTACTGCAGCCCAGGGAGACTGACACAGATGCTGGAGCTGAAGCTTCCTCCAGGTGACCTCTCTCATGTGACCTAACCCTGAGCCCAGAGCCACAGAGGCTTAATCTGTTCAACCTTTTGTGCTCTCTCCAGAAAACCTAAGTATCAATCAGAGAACAGAGTCCTAACGTGCAAGGAGCCCCGAGATCATCCAGGCACAGGGACCACTAATTTTACGGATTAGCAAACACAAGAAGGCTGATGAGATTGTTCATTAATTTGGAATTATTAGGAAAAAATACCCATTTGCTTCTAAGCCAATATCACCAGGATGAGCATATTAAAAATCTATGTGGAACCATTTAAGAAGCCTGTTCTCCCCTCTGGCTGCAGAGAGAGGGACCTCTCTTGGCCCTTCTTTCTTGACTTGCCAAGGTTTAGGGTTACTCTCACTTCCCTGGTGACTGTTAGAAACTTGGCTCATCTCTGAGCAGAGATATAGGCTAAAGAACATGTCTCCATGGGTCTTCCCATGATGGGGAATGCTGTTCATTCTCACACTGCTATAAAGTAACACCTGAGACTGGATAATTTATAGAGAATAGAGATTTAATTGCTTCACCTATACAGGAAGTATAGTGGCATCTGCTTCTGGGGAGGCCTCAGGAAACTTACAATCATGGCGGAAGGCAAAGGGGAAACAGGCACGTTTCACATGGCCAGAGTGGGAGGAAGAGAGAGGGAGGAGGTGCCACACACTTTTAAACAACCAAATCTCATGAGAATTCACTCACTATCACTATACAATACCAGGAGTGGATGGTGCTAAAGCATCCATGAGAACCCCACCCCCATGATGCAATCACTTCCCACTAGGCTGCACCTCCAACACTGGAATTACAATCTAACAGGAGATTTGAGCAGAGACATAAATCCAAACCATATCAGATGCTGTCAACTTCCTGGGAGGTATTGCCTCCTTGGGGGTTGAATTAAGGATCCCAACAAAACAGAACCAATAGGGAATGGTGTGTGTGTGTGTACATGCATGCATAAATGTTATGTATGGAGAAATTGGCTCACGTGATTGTGGAGACTGGAAGCCAGGCTGAAATCTGCAGGATGGGCCACAGTCTGTAGACCCAGGAGAACCAATGCTTTCATTCTGGTCTGAAGACTGTCAGGCTGAAGTCCCAGGGAAGAGCAGATGTTGTAGTTCAAATCCAGAGGCTCTCAGGTTGGAGAACCAGGAAGAACCAATGTTTCAGTTGGATCCCAAAGGCAGTTTGCTGACAAAACTCCTTTCTGCTCAGGAGAAGTCAGTGTTTTGCTCTGCTCAGGCCTTTAATTGGTTTAGATGGATCCTTCCACGTTATGCAGAACAATCTGCTCTACTCAAAGTCCACAGATGTAAATATTCACCACACCAAAAATACAGCTTCCAGAAACATTCAGAGTAATCTTTGACCACATATCTGGGCACCATGGTCCAGCCAAGTCGACACATAAATTAACCATCACACATATATGATACATGTGTATATATGTAACAAAATCTTTTATGTTGAAACATTGTCATATGTGATATACATTGCATGTATGTGTGTATTTATCTGGGCTGAGAGTTTCTAGAACCCAGAAAAATAAAAATTAATACATCTATGTTTTTCCTATAAATAGCACATGTCCCAATGTCCCATGTTTAACAGATGGTAATATGTTTTGTTTTGTTTTTTGAGAGAGGGTCTTGCTCTGTCGCCCAGACTGGAGTGCAGTGGTGCAATCACAATTCACTGCAATTTTGAACTCTCCAGGCTAAGGTAATCCTCCCACCTCAGCCTCCCGAGTAGCTGAGACTACAGGTGCACCCCACCACACCCAGCTACTTATTTTGTAGACATGGGATTTCACCATATTTCCTAGGCTGGTCTCAAGCTCTTGGGCTCAAGCTATCCACCTGCCTGCTGGAATTACGGGTGTGAGCCACTGTTGTCGGCCCAATGACAATGTTTAGTCAATGATTTTTAAAACAGAATTAGGTAAAATGAGACATTATGGTGCAGCTGTGTGATCATGTTAGATTGCCCTGATATTTACCATTTTGCCAAGGTAACGTGCTCTAACCAGCCAATTCCACTCACCTCAGTGGGACACCTTCACTTTATCTCCATAAGAGCCATGCTATTCTGCTCTTCTGTGTTCTTCTATGGCTTTTCCTCCTCTCATTTCCTCCCCTCTTGCCAAGGAACCCCTGGCCCCACCTCTGCACCATTGCAGGGAGGCCTTAGGTCACCTGCTGCTCCCCATGACTTCTAATCCCTTATTTCGGTGCAGATGAGCAAGTGCAGGATCACACACAGGAGGACTCACCCAAAGCAGGGGAAGGCAGACTCCAGGCTTCCAGCTTTTGCCCCATCACGATTCAGGGTCCTAACTGGAGAGAAATGTTCCATGGGACAGCCCTGATGATCATTTTGGATCTGCTGACCACTGTGCCCACCTATGAGTCCCAAGTACAGCCCTAAACCTCATTCTGTCTCCTGTGTGCTTCAGCCAGAACTACCCCTGGAACCTGCCCAGTTTCTTTGCTGACCACAAGCAGTCAAATGACACCATGATTAGCAATCAAATATGTAAAACTGATAGGCCAGGATCTGAGATGGGCTCATTTAAAAGTTAAAGCAAAGGTCAATAGATAAGGTGCAAGAGAGGACCAGGAGAAGGAACAGAGAAGGCCAAGAGGAGGTGATAGCAGCATAGTGGATGCAGGAGGTTGATGAACGTGGTCTGTCCTTCCAAGGAGGAGAGTGGAAAACAGTCTCCATCACGCACAAAAGTGGAAGCATGTCTGATGCGTTTACAGGAGTTGAACAGGGAGTGGCATTGATCTTGGCAAGCTGGTAAGAATCTCCTACTATTTTATGTAGCTCCTACTTCCCGTGAAATCTTTATCCATTCTGAGTTACTTCATGAATACCCACAAAGGACACTTTTTTTTTTGGAAACTCTAGGAGGCCCAGAGCACCCACAGTCTTCAGGTGGGAGACAATGAACAACCAGGCGGATTTCAGCACTCCAGGCAGATATTCTCTTGTTCTCAGCTGTCAAAATTTAACTCAACAGACTAGGACACTCCTGAGGCCAGCGACCAGGTCTGAACCCGACACCTAGCACGGTTCACTCAATACATGCTTGGTGATTGAATCAGGAAGTAAAGCCAATAACCAAAAGGAGAATCATTGGGCCTGATGTGGTAGCACATGCCTATAATCCCAGCACTTTGGGAGGCCAAGGTGGGTGGATCCCTTGAGCCCAGGAGTTCAAGACCAGGCTGGGCAATATGAAAGATACAAAAATCAGCTGGGTGTGGTGGTGCATGCCTGTAGGCCCAGCTACTCAGGGGGCTGAGGTAGGAGGATCACTTGAGCTCTGGTGGTCAAGGTTGCAGGAAGCCAAGATTGCACTACCGATCTCCAGCCTGGGCAACAGAGTGAGAACTTATCTCAAAAAAAAAAAAAAGAAAAGAAAAGAAAAAAAAAACTTTCTTAAGAGAATCATTTAATTATAACATTTTTAAAAAACAAGGATAAAGCTAAGAAAATAAGACAATCTGGTCTCATTTTTTCATTGCATTGATGAGGAAATTAAGTCTCAGACAAGCTGACTCAATTGCCCAAGTCATATGGCCAGTTAACATCCACTTCTGAATCCAGGGTATAGAGAAAATATGCATTTACTGGCCTTCTCTGTTTTCCATAGTTTCTAATAGCCATCCTTGATGATTCAATAATGGAGTGCTAATCTCACCAACCAAGCCATTTCCTGTTCATAATCATGCTTTTCAAGAAAACATTATACTCCCATACATTTATTTTACTTTTCACAGTGTTTTCACATGTTATTTTCCAACAGAATATGCCATCTTTCTCCACAGATAAGGGAAATCATAAAAGTGAATTCATTATGAAGCTAAAATAGAAGTAACAGATCAATAACACAATGAGTATTTTTCTTGAATTGCATTTTATTAAAAGGAGCATGCACAATATCTGCTTCAACCTGGAAGCCCCTGGCATCACAGGTAATGTGATATGAAGTTCATGTCCAGGGTTGGATAACAAATACTGGACGTCCTCCAAAGCCCAAGAAGAAAGTGGACTGCACAGGCCATTCAGACCTTTCCCAATCGCTCTAGGTGTCTCTTCTTTAGAAAATAAGGGAAGAGATCCGCTGGTTCTGATGCAGTTCCTTACCATGGGCTTGAACCAACACTGGGAAGCTGATACTTTAACACATCGGTGGTTCCTTTTCCACCTATGCAAATTTGCCTTTAACACGAAGTAAGATAGATGTTTCTCTTCTCATACCAGAGGTGATATTCGCATCAATAAAATAAGTTGTGTTGTTAGCCAGAGACAGACTGGAATACTGGATTTTTTTCTTAAATTTGTGTGCAATAACTTTAGTGTTCCAACCACATATCACAGCCTCGCAGACATCATCTGCTTCCTCAGAGTGCTGTGGCTTCTCCTCTTGCATTCTCTCTTCTCTGCTAACCCAGAAAACCCACACTGCTGAGAAGAAATGATGGCACACAACAGTTTCTTCCTCTGCTCCATGCTGGGTGTGTTTGCTCTGGCACCATGTGGTATGGTTCCTGAGTATGTGCAGAGCAGGGAGTAGAGTCCAGAGAATGAGTGGAGGATGGGAAGGCTACAGGGTGCAGCTGAAGGTGGAATCTGAAAGGAATAGGAACTCAGCCACCATGCTCTTTATTCCCAATTCAGGCCCTGTTTTAATAAGGACATTTTATGGTGAAGATCTTAAAGCAAACTGACTTTCAAAAGAAAAGGAGAAGATGGAGAAAGAAAGGTAGGAAGAGATCAAATATTTCTCCTGATTAAGTTCCTTTTATTCTAGAGCCATAGTCTTCAAAGTGTAGTTAATGAAACACTCAATAGCACATTTTTATTAATAACCCAACATTACGCTTCATTAAAACATATTTGAATGATGATGTCTTAGAATGAGCATCGCTTAATATTTTACAAAACACCTCTCCAGTCATAATTCCAGGTGACATCATGGGCAGGGAGGGAAGGCATCTTCACTGTATTTAAAGCTTTGGGCATTTGTAAGGAAATTATTTCCAATGTACATATACAGTGTGCTCCAAGACTAGATAAGCCACCAGTCTCAGATCACTTGAGTCCCACATGTACATTTTCCAACACACCTACTTCCTGTAAAATTGCAATATCATACATCCCTCAAGTGTTATGCTTTTATTTTCACAATTTGCCTACTGTTTGACAGTTGTCTAAGTCATGCTCACATATTAAGTGTACACCACACACCATGCTGGACAATGTTGTCTATGTCCTGCCCTCATCAAGCTTTTACTCTATTGGGAAAAATAGAAAAATTTAAATGACATTTAAAATGTAATTCAAGTGATAATAAAGATGATAAAGAAAATAGCAGGTGCCCTGAGAAACACTAGTAAGGACAGTGCACTATATATTTAGTGGTGCGGAATGCAGGGAAAAGATCTTCTGAGAAACCGAGACCAAAGGTAGTAGCACAGTTGAGCTAAAACTTAACTATTTATAAAAGTTACCATCCCCATCAAGCTACCAATGACTTTCTTCACAGAATTGGAAAAAACTACTTTAAAGTTCATATGGAACCAAAAAAGAGCATGCATCGCCAAGTCAATCCTAAGCCAAAAGAACAAAGCTGGAGGCATCACACTACCTGACTTCAAACTATACTACAAGGCTACAATAACCAAAACAGCATGGTACTGGTACCAAAACAGAGATATAGATCAATGGAACAGAACAGAGCCCTCAGAAATAACACCGCATATCTACAACTATCTGATCTTTGACAAACCTGAGAAAAACAAGCAATGGGGAAAGGATTCCCTATTTAATAAGTGGTGCTGGGAAAACTGGCTAGCCATATGTAGAAAGCTGAAACTGGATCCCTTCCTTATACCTTATACAAAAATTAATTCAAGATGGATTAAACACTTAAACGTTAGACCTAAAACCATAAAAACCCTAGAAGAAAACCTAGGCATTACCATTCAGGACATAGGCATGGGCAAGGACTTCATGTCTAAAACACCAAAAGCAATGGCAACAAAAATCAAAATTGACAAATGGGATCTAATTAAACTAAAGAGCTTCTGCACTGCAAAAGAAACTACCATCAGAGTGAACAGGCAACCTACAAAATGGGAGAACATTTTCGCAACCTACTCATCTGACAAAGGGCTAATATCCAGAATCTACAATGAACTCAAACAAATTTACAAGAAAAAAACAAACAACCCCATCAAAAAGTGGGCAAAGGATATGAACAGACACTTCTCAAAAGAAGACATTTATGCAGCCAAAAGACACATGAAAAAATGCTCATCATCACTGGCCATCAGAGAAATGCAAATCAAAACCACAATGAGATACCATCTCACACCAGTTAGAATGGCGATCATTAAAAAGTCAGGAAACAACAGGTGCTGGAGAGGATGTGGAGAAATAGGAACACTTTTACACTGTTGGTGGGACTGTAAACTAGTTCAACCATTGTGGAAGTCAGTGTGGCGATTCCTCAGGGATCTAGAACTAGAAATACCATTTGACCCAGCCATCCCATTACTGGGTATATACCCAAAGGACTATAAATCATGCCAATAGACAGACACATGCACACGTATGTTTATTGCGGCACTATTCACAATAGCAAAGACTTGGAACCAACCCAAATGTCCAACAATGATAGACTGGATTAAGAAAATGTGGCACATATACACCATGGAATACTATGCAGCCATAAAAAATGACGAGTTCATGTCCTTTGTAGGGACATGGATGAAATTGGAAATCATCATTCTCAGTAAACTATCACAAAGACAAAAAACCAAACACCGCATGTTCTCACTCATAGATGGGAATTGAACAATGAGAACACATGGACACAGGAAGGGGAACATCACACTCTGGGGACTGTTGTGGGGTGAGGAGAGGGGGGAGGGATAACATTAGGAGATATACCTAATGCTAAATGACGAGTTAATGGGTGCAGCACACCAGCATGGCACATGTATACATATGTAACTAACCTGCACATTGTGCACTTGTACCCTAAAACTTAAAGTATAACAATAATTTTTTAAAACTCCATGAAAGATAGACATTAAAATGTTTGCAGAAATCTCAAAAAAAAAAAAAAGAAAAAAGTTATCAGAGCACAGGAGAAGCAACCTGGGAAGGTGGGCATGTGAGGTTAGGTCTAATGCTGAGCTGGTGTGCACAGGTGCAGCACAGCAGGTGTGAAGATGCTGAAATGCTTATGTGTAGGGCACTAAGTAAGGCCTCTGCTCTGAGCCCTCCAGGGCATCCACCACCCCTCCCAGGATGATCCTCCCGCTGTGCAGCACCGGGAGGGCACTGTATGGACCCTACTCCAGCTGTGGTCAGCATCTATTCTGATTGGTCAGTTTCCCTACATGTTCAGTTGTAAAATGCTTTGACTATAACTCTGGGGTTGGGAACAACCTGCATCGAGGACAGTAATGGGTAGGGATGGGAACTGAGTGTGCAAATGTAGTCCTGGACAAAGTTAAATGTTGGATTTTCCCTTTAAGGGCTGGAGAGTCATCCCTAGACCATAATTAAGGGGTGACAGGCACAGGTGCTTAGTTGAGTCACACCTGTCAGGGTGATCTCAGAGGAGAAGGTAATTAGAGTGAGACATGCCTTCTGAGTGAATAGGACCCAAGTGCCAAGACAAGGCAAGCCCCAGAAGAGTTAGGGATAGCAGAAAAGAAAACACACTGAGAGAGTAAAATTGGCAAAACTTATTTACTGATTGGATACAGGGTGAGGTGAAGAGATGGGTTAAGGGTGAGTGACAGATTGCTACTGGGGTGGCTAACTGCTGGACAGTCACAGCTCAGGAATTCAGGAGCAGGAGCTGACTTCAGAAAGAAGAGGAGCTTGATTGTAGACATTTCAAGCTATGAGAGGAGACCATGCTTTGTCCAAATGGAGACAGGTCCATCAGCCAATTGGTTAAGTGAAGCCCAGAATAGAGATCTGAGTCATGGATGTAGACTGAACAGTCATCAGTGGATGGGTTTGAGTTATTATAGAAGTCAGGAAAAGCAAGGGACGTCACCCAGAGCGATTTGCTGAGTTAGCTAAGAAGGGAAGGTGAAACCCAGGAGGATCCCGACATTTAAAATTCACATGGAGCAGAGGTGCTCAACAGGAAGCCAAAGTTAAAAGGTTGGGAAACACAAAGAGGAGCAAGGAACATCATGTCCCAGAAGCAAAAGGAGCAGAGAATTCCAACAAGAAGGAAGGTACCAGCAGTGTCATGCACGGCTCAGAGAACCAGCAAGGTAAGGACCAAAGGTCGCACTGGGTCAATAATCAGCAAACCATCAGTGACATGGTTAGGCTTTGTGTCCCCACCCAAATCTCATCTCGAATTTTAATCCCCAGGTGTTGAGGGAGAGACCTAATGGGAAGTGATTGGATTATGGAGCGGTTTTCCTCCATGTTGTTCTCATGATAGTGAGTGAGTCTCACTAGAGCTGATAGTTTTATCAATGGTAGTTTGTCCTGCACTCTCACTTGCCATGTAAGATGCCTTCTGCCATGATTGTAAGTTTCCTGCGGCCTCTCCAGCTGTGTGGAATTGTGAGTCAATTAAACCTGTTTCCTTTATACATTACCTGGTCTTGGGTATTGCTTTATTGCAGTGTAAAAACGGACTAATACAATCAGCAACATTCCCGGGAGCCAGTTCAGTGCCATGATGGAGTTCAAAACTCAGCATTGGGCCGAGAAGTAAACAGAGATGATGGAAATGCAGGCAGAGACCTCAGAATGGAGAAGCAGAGGTAGAAACTAGGAGAAAAAAACAGAAAGATGACTTTCATTTAAACCTTGACTTTATTACAGCAATGTTTATGGGCTTTATTGGTCTCTCAAGGCAGTTTCCCATCCATGACCTTGGAACTCAGGTGAGGTAGGCAGAATACTGGGAGAATGTGGATGAGAAGTGAGGTCTGCATGTCACCAGGGAGGTAGGGACAGAACCAGGGAGGACTGTGTTGTCACTTCCTAATGTTAGGGTATTCTGGGAGAGGAAATATCAGCTGGGTTTTCTGCTCCTCACCTTCCCTCTTCCACCTTGTAAATTGATATTGGTCCATTTTTTTTGGCTTTGGTTCTGGAGAGTATGAATAATATACATCACGGTCAAATGCTGCTAACACCTTTGGATTCTGTTCTGGGTCTCATTTTATGTTTTATTTAGTGCTTTGCCTAGAATTGACATCTTTCTGTTCATTTATCCAGTTTGTCCCAGAGATGGAGCAAGTTCAACATGATTATCAGATATAAAATGTCAAAGAAGGAACAGTCACTGATTATACCAATGCAGAATTTTAAAAAATAACAATTCTTGAGAAGCCTTTACTAAAAAGATATTATTCTTTACATGTATATTACTGGGATCTAATTTTAAATCGGTGTTATTGGGACTTATGTGTACTTTATATAAATTTACAATAAGTAGGATGAGGTTTAATTTTCTTTAAGAGACAATGAGTTCTAGCCTGGGCAAACTGATGGATTACTTTGTGTCCGGGACCCACCGCTTTTCTTCAGGAGGGATTAACAGAGACGCCCATCATAGTGTGAGTTGCTGCTTCTCGAGAGCCCTGGGGCAGACAATTTATTATCTCCTGCTTCCCCTTCCCCATCCCAAAGCCCACTCCCAGCCTCCCACCCGTGATACAGAATGCACCACACATCTAAACCTGGGGTCTCCTTGCAAGAGGCGGTGAACAAACTGACACGTGTGTGCCCTGAAAGCAATAGCTTGCAGCACAGAGGAGAGCAAATTAACCAGGAAGAAATTGATCAGCCACATGTGGTGGAATTAGAATGCCAGTGCAATTTTCAAATGCTAATTTTAAGTGCAACAGAAGCCATCTATAAATTTACCTTCAAAGCTTTTACATTCATGATTTATTTCCTGCCAGAAACCTAGTACCTTGCCACACAGCAGTACACAATAAGACTCCTGGAGAATGGAATTAAAAGACACAATTCACGTACTTGACTTTCCCACCTCCAAAGCCCTTGAGCTTTTGGAATTCAGGTTACATTTCCTGAGAGCTTTTTAAGAATTGCAGGCTCTGTGGTTAGAAGCGGAACCCCAATGAGGCTCAGTCCCAGATGGTTTTTGAGAGCAGATTTAGTGCAGCCTACTCTGTGGGCTTTAGTTGCCTGGGACCAAACTGAGTGTCCAACGGAGGACAATATGCCTAAGGGTGAAACTTCTGTTTTAGGTCCTAAGCCAGAGACAAACATGAGTAAGATCAGCCCCTTGGGAATCCTTTCTGCTGGTGGAGAAAGATGAGAAGCTTGTGTAAAGATTTCTTATTTTCTTACTACCTGAGTGGTGGGTGGCCTGTTCTTCATTATGGCAACGGCAACACACACACAAAAGCAGCCACCAGTATTAGATCCTAGCTACTTAAAATGAGTTCTGCAGAGGGCAGCAGTATCTCCTGGGAGCTTGTTAGAGATGCAGGCTCTCAGGCCACAGCCAGGCTGGCTGACTCAGCAGCTGTTTACCGCATGCCTGGGTGATGTTCATGCATGTTAAACTTTTAAGAACCTTGGGCCAAAGAATATCTGAGACTAAGACAAGGACCCCTCCTGGTACAGGCTAGTCCTTTTGATGACGCTGCCCCCTCTAGCCACTTCTTACGCCTGGTCTCCCAGCGCTGGTCTCTATTCTCCCTCATTCTCTCAAGTTTTTTTAATTCTATCTCCCTCCAGATGTTGGAGTTACCCCTGGTTTCCTCTTTTATCTCCTGGTCATCTCTGATTTCTGTCTCCTAGTGCAAATTCTTCATGTCTGTGGCTTTAACTCCCACAAGGAAAAATAATAGGTACACTTGAACACTAATTTTGGCTGGAATGCTGTAAAACAGCATTACATAAATCTTGGCAGTCATTGAGGATAACTGACCACGTTCTCTGCTCTCCAAGCCTCAGCTGGGTCAACTCGTGAGTCAACCCTTTTAAAATGCTATTATTTTCATTCCTTGACAAATTAGGACCCTGGAGAAGATAGAGGTTCAAAACACACTGAGAGCCTACAAGGAGCGTGCGGAAAAGAGAGGACTCAAAGTCATATTCTTTGACTCTGTAGCCTCTGCCCACAACAGCCTTTCCACAACAAACCCCAATGTGCCTCTCTGTTGCAAACCTCTGTAAGCTTCAGACACACAGAGGCAGAGTCCAACTGCACAGCTCATTTTGCTTAGCCTGTTCAAAACCTGCCTGCCCCTTCCTCCAAGTCTTCTCTCTGTCTTCAAACATGTGGTCATCCAGACTGTCCTGTCTCCCAGGAGCCTGCAACCATGCTTGACTTCTCCCTCCCTTTTTTCCCCGAAACCTCTTAGGTGCTTCCGGGGGCTACTAGTGTGTGTCCTCCCTCTGTTTGTACTAGCAAGGCTTTAGTTCACGCCCGCAAGCAAAGTCGTTTCATAACGTTTGGAAAATGTTTACTACACATCTTTTAGATCATTGGGATGCACTGGTTTTGCTGGAGCAAGATCATAAAACTAGTTTCTACTCTCTGAGAGACTCCCTCTGGCTTCAGGGAAAGAGGCATCTCAATTTATTATGCCTTTCCTTCAGGGAGGATCATTATCTGCGTATGTAAAATCTGGCATTCACAGGGAAAAGTCACAGACAAGGAAGCCACACTGTCTTGCTCTCATTGCTACAATCCTGGAAAACATGGACAACCGTTTCCTTCAGGCTGCTGTGCCTTCCCCACAGCTCTGATTGATGAAAGCCATGACCTGCTTTAAAGAAAGGTCATCTGAGAGCTGCTCTTCATTGAATCTGCTTTCTCCAAATCAGCTCAGCCCTTTCTCAACACTGATGAGGGTTGGGAGTCAGCCCCTAACTCCCACATTCTGTGTTTGAGCACAGTTTGCTTGATATGCAATAAACATAAAATTCAAGTAAGAATTTTATTATAACCTATATAAATATATTAAAAAGTATATATAAATATACATAACTAAACATTCTTATTAATTCCCACAGAAGATATATACTTTGGCTTTCAGAATATATTTAATTTGAACTATGTTTGAAAGTCTTGAAAGCCTTGTGTGCCAAATAATCTATCGTAAATGCATGCATTTCAAAGTTTACTGAACCCACACCCACACTCCTCCCACAAAGAGCCTTCTCCCAATAGAACTTGCCAGTCGGGTTTTGGCAATGGTAAGGATTTGCTTCATGCAGTCTCCTTGGCCTTGTATGGGTTTTTGCAACTTGCAATTAGTCCCTTGATCCCGCCAGGCGTAGGTCACAGGGAGATCTGGTCATCCACTGATGTCCACATCTTCACTTCTTCCATCCACCAAAGTGCGAAGGCTTCAGAAAGTGGAGCTGAGGGACAGTCTCCACCTTTGTGTTCCATGATAGCTTGGAATTTTCCTTACAGTACAAAGAGAAATATTCCTTCTGCCTCCCAAACTTCCCTTCATCCAGGGGCCCATTTGACCCTCATTCAAATGAAAAATGAGACATTAATTTTAGTAAAAAATAACACTGATAAACGTGATACCTCTGCATGTGAAGACATAATAAATACCAGGTTACCATGAAGAAGAAGTTAGATGTGGGGCTGATGACTAATTCAGATACCAGACACGTGTACCTTTTGCTGGGTAACCCGACATTCTCTGTCCTTTCAAAGGCATCACACTGCCCACCACATGTCACTTTCATTCCCTCACCCAGACCAAAGTGGCTTCATGGCTGCCCAGCCAGAGACATCAACAACAGCCATGGGTGTCCACAGCTAGGAGCTTCTACCTGGAACATCCGTTAGCTTTTGAGATTCTTATTTTTTGCCTTGTATGGTTAGACTGAAATCATGTAATAAAAGGAAACTGTAATTATTTTTATGTGTGTCAAGAGTTCTTGGCCTTGCCTGTCTGTTTTGTAATTTTGGACAAAAACAACCTGGCTTTTAATGATAATGATCTGTGTCATGATAAAGGGCAAATTTTGGAGCCCTTGCTCTCAAATAATGTAATTTTGTTCCAGGCAAACTATTAACTCCTAACTGTTTTATGTTTTAAATAGATATTGTACTGAAAATCCTGTGTTTGTTAAAAGTTGTCTTTTAGGAGCATACAACATAAGATTAAGTATTTGAAATTTCAGCATAATCACTACTCTGAATAGCAAGGGTTGTGCAGTGGGTGGCTGGAACATTCAGTGCATATGATAAAGGAAACTAGCAGTTTTCTCTAAACATATGCCACAAATCCTTCTAGGTGGCCATTACTATTTTCTTTTAGCAGTGGAGAAATTAGAAGCTTAGAGAGGATAATGAATTAACTAAGGCAACAAAGCTGTCAAGTAGCAGAACCAAGATTTTAAGCTTAATATGGAACACCATTGCTTGTTCTTTTTTGACTACACTATGCCAATATTCTCTATAAAGATTATTTGCCACAGATAAAATAATAAAACAATAATATAATTTTTTTCCGTGTATTTTTTATCCTGCTTATAGAAGCTTTAGAGCTACCTTTCAGTGAAATAGGTCAGCCTAGAAAGTAAATTGCTTTCAAGGAATACATTGGTTCATTTTATATATTGGTGCCCCACCAAATAACTACAATTAGAGCAGTATCTATACATAGTGGATTCTCAAGAAATATTTATTGAATGAAGAAGATAGTTGCCAAGCCCTCTATGTTTAATAATACAGCACTCTCTTTTATATTTGAGCCTTCAAAACAAACAGATGTGGCTGTTACCACTTCTGTTCCCATTTTGTTGAAGAGAACTTAGTTAAGGCCACATCTAACTGCAAATGAGATTAGGAAATGTGGATTTAATAGATGTCACCAACAAAGGAGATGAACTTTGGTGGACAGAAAGCCATTACTAGCAGTCATTCATTTGAAGTTGTGTTGAGTATTAGGGAACTGGAAAACCACGGCAAGTTCTAAAAAGACAACTCTAACTTCACGGTTCTGTGAGGGATCAGGGCATCATGTCTAAAAATGCTAAGGGTGAGGTGACTGTTATACGTCCTACTCTTTCCATGGAATCTCCAACCAGATGACTGAATCGGGAGCTCAGAAGCAAGGTCAATACTGGTCTTGGAAGCATGGCAGTGCTGGACAATTGGATGATACTTAAAGTCAGTTGGATAGATAACTTATTTAGGCAAAAATTGCAGAGAAGAGATGAGAGGAAAGTTAGGACTAACCTCAAAGGCATTTAAACATTTAGAAGCATGATAGAGTAGGAAAAACAGGCAAGAAAACTGCAAAGGAGCTCCCATTGAGGCTGGAGGCAAGTTAGTAGGTGTGGCTGAGCAGGAGACCCTGGCCACTCATCCCAAAAGCCTCGGCAGTCAATCCTGTGGCTGGGGTTGCTGACGTTGACAACGGTTCACAGATAGGTTGGCAGGGAGGCCATATTCAAATGGACTCTTGTGACCAGGAGATGAGAGTTCTTTTTATTCCCAAGTGGCGTAATGTGTTCTGATGTGTTTACTTCAGGGCCTGTTGGCAATTGACCAGCTTATTACATCAAAACAACAATTACATACTGGAAATTCCTTAAAAAGACCTGTCATCACGATAGGAGATTGCCTTTATGATAATTCTGGGAGTCTATGATTGGCAGCTTTTCTTTATTCCAGTCTCACATTACCATTTAAACCAACCAAAACACTCCTCTTGCCAGAAAAGTAAATTGCCACTTTGAGACATGAAAAACAGGCGAAAGTATAAAAATGTGAATAATCGCTATTGTGAGTCTAGCAAGTCCTGTGTGATTGTGTGAACGAGGCGATTTGCATCTGGTTCTGCTTGCTTCTTTCTTGCTTTCATAATTATTCAAACACTCCCGGTCATTAATTCTGCCAAATACAAATTAGAAAAAGAAAACTCTCCCAACTGACATAGACTTCCCTTAATCCACCACTAGTCTCCAAATCACAGAAATTTTTATGTGGATCTAATCTTTTTACTTTTGCCTGCCATTTGTATTCCAAATTATTTCCAACGTCTACCTATTCACAAGCTCCACTAAATGCATATATTCAAAACATATAAAAAACAAATTTAATTACTTTGAGCTCTTGGATGGCAGAGTAACTATGCATATTTACTTCTTGTTACTGTTAGAGTAGGAAAATGGCATAATGATGATGATATACACTGACTCAAAAGACAGTGAATTAATTCCTCAGAGGATGGGTTCCCCACAGTGTAACATATTTGAATCATCTGAAGGGTCTTCCTCATGTTCATTAATAAATGGAAGATGCTTTGGAATCTCATAGAAGACATGAAGAGCTACCTAGGCTTTGAAGAAATTAGGAGACAAGATCTAAGATACAAACTTTTAGGTGTAAGATGAACAAGTTCTGGGGATGAAATGCACGGCATGTTAATTTGATTGTGATAATCATTACACGATTCATACAGATAGCAAATAATCACCTGTACATGTAGAATATATACAATCTTTATTTTTCAAATAAATATTTTACCATTTAAAAAAAGACAAGATCAGCAAAAGAAGGAAAGTGCAGGTGGCCCCAACATTCACTAAAGAGTTTTACCTCAAGGCATTTGCTAATTAGTAAGGACAGCCTGGTGATGTAGATAGAAACCAAGGTGTGGGGGAGCCATAGGGCAGGAGAAGAACAGAGAGGCTCCAAAATTAGAGGGGCTTTAGGCAGCCCCATGGATGAGAGGGACTAAAATTGGACTTCAGAGCTTGTGAGGGAGGAGCTTCCTAGATCTTCAGCTAGGCTCTGAGGGCATAGAGCCAGGAGTAAAGGCAAAGCAGAAACCAACCTATGCTTTCAAAAGCTGAAACTCAGCTTTCAATAAACTCAATTCAAGAAAGAAAACTGATAACAAGAAAGAAAACCTTGGCACATCTAAAGGTCTTATGGACCCCAAAATTATTATGATTATCTTTGTTCATGTAATTATTAATATTATTATTGAGACAGAGTCTCACTCTGTTGGAGTGGAGTGATGTGATCTCAGCTCACTGCAACCTCTGCCTTCCCGGTTTAAGCAATTCTCCCACCTCAGCCTCCGAAGTAGCTGGTACTACAGGGGTGCACCACCACACTCGGCTAAATTTTGTATTTTTTGGTAGAGACAGGCTTCACCATGTTGGCCAGGCTGGTTTTGAACTCCTGACCTCAAGTGATCCACCTGCTTTGGCCTCTCAAATTGCTGGGATTACAGGCATGAGCTACCTAACTAACTAACTGGTTGGGTTGTAACTAAATTTTTTAATGTGTTGGCATGAATTTTTTAAAAGGGCACATTTATAAAAATCAACACAAGAACAATAATAGGGATAGTTCTATATCACTTGATCCATAATTGAAACCTTTTCTAAAGAACTCCAAGGATTTGGGTTGTCTTGCGACAGGAGGAGTTGGCCCTTGGGGGCTGCCCTGTCTAGCAGCCAATCCTGCCTCTCTCTGGTTCCGGATAACAGCGGTGGCATCTCTGCCTCCCCATCAGAAGGGCAGGGCACTGGAGATGCCTTCTCCATTCTGGTGCTGGACTAACCCTCATTCCCTGCCAACTTCTCTCTGTTTTTTTGTGCAGTAGGCCAGAGACAGCCACACTGACTGGGACCCTTACTGAATTCAGCTGAACCAAATCCAAAATTGGTTTCACAATATTTTAACACATTTTTACAACACACATTTAAAGTCTTTTCATTAATACTCATGACAGAATGCCAAGAAAATACTGGAAAAATAGAGCGACATCTCTCAACAAATAAGTACTGGGCATCTCGTCTGTGCAAGCATTGTGCGGCTACTTAATGTTAAACCTTGAACCAGCTGAATTCTATCCTGAGATAGATGTCAGTAATTAGGGGCATTTCAACTCTGTTGATCTAAACTATTAGCCAGTTTAGTCTGAATGCATTGAGATGAAAAAGAAGGTAGGTGTGGTGGCACGTGCCAGCTGTCCCAGCTACTCAGGAGGCTAAGGTGGAAGGATTCCTTGAATGCAAAAGTTTGAGGTCAGCATGAGCAACATAGTAAGACCTCATCTCAAAAGAAAAAACAAATGAGCTGTGCTTCTTTCATATGTATATTAAATAATTACATAAAATTTACATATATGTGTATGTATATATACGCTATACTTATATACATGCATATACATGTATACACAGGAAATATTTATATATTGTCAACATTATTTAGATCATGGTACATTTGTAGTTCTGTATCTTGATTTTGTCACTGAACAAATAAACCTCATGCAGACCAATCTGCCTGGAGCTTCTTTAAGCAATCAAAATAAGATTACTTTTTGTTTTGTTTGTTTGTTTTAAATGCATAGCATCAGAAAGCTCATTGCTTTGGGTGTTTAGAAGCCAAAATGAGGCATTAACTTTATTTTATAAGTGCACATTGGTTTTTTTTTTTTTTTAAAAAAAACATAATGCCACTGAAATCTGTAAAGTGAACACTCTTAATAACTTTCTGTTTTTAATGTACTGGTTGATCTTAGAAAAGTGCTAAAAACCCATCCTGTGTTTATTTCCCTGCATTTGTCTAATGTGGCCACTCTGGGCTACTTCAGAGCTGTTATTGCACTAGGCCTATCTCTTTATTTGATGAGGCCCTTCTTGAATGGCACAGGATATGAGATGAGGCACATCAGAATTGCTAATGGATAAGAGCAAACATTATCCAGTGATTTCTTTTCTTTTCTTTTCTTTTCTTTTTTTAGTCCTGGGTTACATTGCTGTATTAGGTTTCTGCAGAGAAAAAGAACCAATAGTATGTGTATGCGTACACACATGTGCACATACACGCACATACATATAAGGAGATTTATTGTAAAGAATTATATTTAATTGCTGAGGCTGACAAGTCCGATGTCTTCAGGGTGGGCCAGCTGATGTTGCAGTTACAGTCTGAAGGCAGCAGGCTGAGACCCGGGAGAGCTGTAGTTTCCAGTTTGAGTTTAAAGACCATTTGCTGTAGAGCAAGGAGGAGCTCATGTTGCATATGAAGTCCAAATGCAGTCTACTGGAGAAATCTCTCTTGCTTAGGGTATGCTAGTCTTTTTGTTCTATTTAAATTATTGTTCTATCAGCTGATTGGAAGAAGCCCACCCACGTTATGAAAGGTAATCTCTTTTACTCAATCTACCAATTTAAATGTTCATGTCATCCACAACACCCTCATAGAAATACCCAAAATATAGTTTGACCAAATATCTGAGCACTTCATGGCCAGCCAGGTTGACACAAAATTAATCATCACAGGTGCATAACTTCATTTGCAATCATTTTTAGTATAAAAATTCATACCTATTCTAATTCTGCTGCAGAGTAGCCAAGTCAATTTAAAATGAAGAGCTAAAGAAGAAAGCCATTGGAGAAAGCGGAGTCTTCCTTTCACTAGATACGTTACAAAACTAAGGGAGGATTTAGGGAAGGTAGGCACAGTTCTTAGCATTTAATCAAAATTCGGTGGATAAGTCAAAGGGTATCTTTAAAACTCTACACAAGGTTATATTTTCTTCACAAGAAATTTTAGAATCATAAAAAAACAAAGTGGTTGTGTGTGAAAGGTTGTGAAATAAGGTATAAAAATTGCATAAGATTATCAATTATCTTAGTTCATTTTGTGTTGCTATAAAAAGGCTAGGTAATTTATAAGGAATTACCCGAGGCTGGGTAATTTATAAGGAAAAGAAGTTTATTTAGCTCACAGTTCTGCAGGCTGGGAAGTTCAAGAACATGACCTTGGTTGCTGGTGAGGGCTTCTGTGCTGTGTCACAACATGGCAGAAAAAGTCGAAGGGAAAAGAGACCTGAGGATGTCCTGACTTTATGGCAAGCCACTCTCGAGGGAACTAATTTATTCCCAGAACTAACACAGTCTTTTGAGAGAGAGAACTCACTTGCTACCTTGCAAACAGCACCAAGCCACTTATGAGGGACCTGCCCTTAGAACCCAGACATCTTCCACTGGGCTTCACCTCCCATCACCACCACACTGGGATCAAATTTCAACATGACCTTTGATGGAAACAAACAAACTATATCCAAATGACAATATCAGTGAATTCTACTGAATCACTGTGACATTTCATAAAGTGTTTTAACAAACCACATCAAAATTAATTTTTGATACAACTCTTTAAGATAGATTTTTTTTTTTTTTTTGAGACGGAGTTCGCTCTGTTGCCCAGGCTGGAGTGCAGTGGCACAATTTTGGCTCACTGCAGCCTCTGCCTCCTGAGTTCAATAATTCTCTGCCTCAGCCTCCCGAGTAGCTGGGATTATAGCCGCCCGCCACCATGCCCAGCTAATTTTTTGGAATTTTTAGTAGAGACGGGGTTTCACCATCTTGGCCTGGCTGGTCTTGAACTCCTCACCTCGTGATCCACCCACCCCGGCCTCCCAAAGTGGTGGGATTACAGACGTGAGCCACTACGCCAGGCCAAGATAGGCATTATTTTACACACACACACACACACACACACACACACACACACAGATAAATGATTAACTGAAAGTTAAAGAATTAGCCTCACATCACATGGTAAGGAACTGGCTGTGCTAATATTCTAGCCCCAGGGCCCGGATTCTGAGCCCTGTTCTCTTTCTGATTCAGCTTGGTATTTCAATGAAAGATCAGAGTTACCATGTAACTGAAAGACATGGAAATAAAGCAACAGGTGGGAAGATAAATGACTGGAAAACTAGTCTTTGGATAACTCTAAAATCCAGGATTGATTTTCACAGAAGCGTTAGGTTGATAAAAACCCACATGCATCTCTATCACACTCTCAGATGACGGTGTGTATCTGACGTTACTGTTCCCTGGATGTTCCCAGACTAAGGCTTTTCTAATGGGCCACAAGGTAGCATCCATCAAGAATGGCTTTAAAATTAAAACACAAAGAAATTCAACAATGTCCACGAGGTCACACCGCAAAACCAAAAATAAAATGTTATGTCTTCACTTAACGTCATCAATAGGTTCTTGGAAACTGTGACATTAAGCGAAACAATGTATAACAAAGCCAGTTTTACCCTGGGCTAATTGACATGAGCAATAGTTATGTTCCTATGGTATATTTTTGGTCACAAAAACATCACCTCACTTCTAACTAAAGACCAGAATACTTCCAGTATTAAACAAGGAAATAAATGTGAGCTATACATACATTTAAGAAAGATTAATTAAAACAAGTAACATAATGATTTATCTGCTTATTCCAGGTCAGGGCAGTTCAGGCAGAAGGCAGGCACCAGCCTGGACAGGAAGCCGCACTGTCTCAGGGCGACTCACACACACCCACACTCACTCACACAAGGACCACTGAGGCACGCTGATGAACTGAATCTGCACCGTTTCAGGATGTGGGAGGAAACCAGACAACCCAGAGAAAAATCCACGCAGACATGCGGAGATGTGCAAATAACACAGACAGTAGCCCAGACCAGGAAGTGATTATTTTTTCTCATCCATGTTATATTGAAAGAACACTGAACAAAATGACGTTATTCAAGAAACAGCTGTGGAATGCTTATTTCACAGTGTAGTGTGGTCCCCTCCACATAACGCAGGCATGAACTGCCAAGGTGCTGTGTGTTTACCACGTTTCATCCAGTAAGAAACCATCATTTCACACCTTCCCCACATATCAGGTGATCACCATCTTCCTTGCACACTGGACATACCACTCACAGTATTTCACCCAGTGGTTTGCCTCCACCCAGTGTCTCTGCCTTCCTCTGCCATTTCCTTACCTTCACAAAATCCATCTTTCTCAATCCTCCCCCAAACCTTGGTTCAATGCATTCAGAGGTTGCAGCAAGGTGAGAAGGCGAGAACTTTCCCATGTTATTCGTGACCTAGTCTTCTTTGATGTGATGAAAATGGCTTTGAATTCTAGTCCTGCTCCCAAGTCCTCCATGCAATGACAATTATGAATAGCGAAGGAATTTAACTAGTGGGTGTCTGTTTGTTTGAGACAGAGTCTTACTCCACTACCCAGGCTGGAGTACGATGGCATGATCTTGGCTCACTGCAACATTCGCCTCCCGGATTCAAGCAATTCTGCTCCCTCAGCCTCCCAAGTAGCTGGGATTACAGGCACCTTCCACCACGTCCAGCTTTTTTTTTTTTTTTTTTTTTTTTTGTATTTTTGGTAGAGATGGGGTTTCACCATATTGGCCAGCCTAGTCTCCAACTCCTGACCTCAGGTGATCCACCTGCCTTGGCTTCCCAAAGTGCTGGGATTACAGGCATGAGCCACTGTGCCCAGCCTTAATTAGTGTTTTAACTGAAAGTCACAGTCAGCAATTGAAAGTAAAACTTTATATTCCTTTCACATTTTCTGAAAAATCATTTTTCAGGGAGTGACAAGTGAGGGACAATATAAAGACTTTTCAGATGATGTGTAAAGCTGGAAATGGCTTTCTCCTACCAGGACCCAAAGTGATGTGTGATGTACAGCACAGTGTGGCAGAAAGCATGAAGTCAGGATTTCCATGGTTTAAAGATAGAAATATTCTCTGAATGTCTCGGTTTCATAACAGGTACTTGCACTTTAGGACTTTTAACGAGGTAGGCTACATATTGGGATTTTTAAAAACATTTGATGATTCAGCCTAGTTATTTTCTCTACCTCCTCTTTCTGTTTGAAATTGCAGTTTTACATGTGGTTATGTAATGCTATTTTCATTTTAGGAGAGAGCAAGCCCCTTAAGTTAGCTGTGTCCTCAGCAGACCCAAACGCTCTTTATGTAGAAGGTATGTCTAAAAACACCTTTACATTATGAACAAATAATTACAGCCCTTGTGGATCAGAATAGTGACAAAAACAGGTTACAATTAATAGATGACCCAAAGAAGATGAATCCCCACCTTGGAACGAGGGGCCTTGGGTCTTGGAAAGAGCCCTGATCTAGGAAAATAGACCCATGAAAAGAGGATCACAGCAAGAAACTCCTTCGCCATTTTCTCTTTTGGTCCTATCTGCTGGGCCACTCTGGGGCCAGTCCAATAAGTGGGCCAAAGCTGTTTAGGAGGAATGGGATCCACACAGATTTCAAACAACCTCTGAATGGGTAACCTAGGTCAGCAAAGAGACTGACGGTTGTGCCTGCATCAGAGATGCTCTCAGCCCAACAGACATGTCAAGAGCACAAGGGCAGGGCCTGTCTCTGGGTGCTTGGTATGATGAGCACCTCAAGTGGCTCCAGCAATTTTCCAAAATATCGGTAATAACTTCAGGCCTTCTCTTTGTCACTTGTATCTCTGCATCTGTTCCTATACCTCTGGTAGGCAGAATAACAGCCCCAAAGATATCCACATCCAGAATCTGTGACTATGTTACCTTATATGGCAAAAGGGATTTTGCACATTGACTAAGTTAATGTTGAGCTGCAGAGATTATCTTGAATTATCCAGGTGAATCCAGCCCAATCACACATGTCCTTAAGACCTTTCCCAGCTAGGTTTAGTCAGAGCTGTGATATTGACTCAAAGACAGAAGAAGAGGATACAAGCTAAGAAACATGAGTGGCCTTTAGAAGCTACAGAAAACAGGAAAAGATTCGCCACAAGACCTTCCAGAAACAAACAAACAAACAAACAAACAAATTGCATGCCTGCCAACACCTCAATTTTACCCATGAGACCCTTGTCAGACTTCTGACCAACAGAACTGTAAGATGATACATTTTTATTGTTGTAAGTTACATAGTGTGTGTGGTAATTTGTTATGGAAGCAGTCGAAATTAATATAACACCTAAAGCCACTTTCGCATAACATAGCTATTCTAGAAATCTGTGCATACTGAAATCCCAAGTGGGCACCTGTGTGGCATGGCAGGGGGAGGGGGCGCATGGATTCCAGGGAGCTCATTTATTTTATTTTTCTACTTTTATACACATTTTATTTATTACTCAGGCTTTGTGAAAAACATATTAAATGTTAAAAACTTTCTTTCTTCCAACTTTCATTTCAGGTTCTGGGAGTACAAGTGCACATTTGTTATGTGGGTAAATTATGTGTCACTGGGGCTTGGTGTACAAATGATTTTTCACCCAGGTAGTGAGCATAGTACCCAGTAAGTAGTTTTTTGATCCTCATTCTTCTCCCACCCTCCACCCTTAAGTAAGCCTCAGTGTCTATTGTTCCCATCTTTGTGTCCGTGTGGACTCAGTGTTTAGCTCCCACTTACAAGTGAGAACATGCAGTATTTGGTTTTCTGTTCAGATGTTAATTTACTTAGGATAATGGCTTACAGCTCCATCTATGCTACTGTAAAGGACATGATTTTGTTATTTCTTGTGGCTGGATAATATGCTATCACATATATGTACCACATTTTATTTATGCAGTCTACCACTGATGGGCATCTAGGTTGATTCCATGTCTTTGCTATTGCGAAAAGTCTTGCAATGGACATACATATGCTTATGTCTTTATGGTAGAATAATTTATATTCCTTTGGGTGTATATCAAATAATGAAATTCCTGGACAAAATGGTACTTCTGTTTTAAGGTCTTTGAGAAATTTTCAAACTGCTTTCCACAAGAATTGAATTAATTTACATTCCCACCAGCAGTATCTAAGTGTTCCAGTTTCTCCACAACCTCATCAACATCTGTTATTATTTTTATTTTTTTAATAATAGCCATTCTGACTGGCATGAGATGGTATCTCATTACGGTTTTGATGTACAGTTCTCTAATGATTAGTGATGTTGAGCTTTATTTTATATGCCTGTTGGCTATCTATGTGTCTTCTTTTGAGAAGTGTCTGTTCATGCCCATTGCCCATTTTTTAATGAAATTGTTTGGCTTTTAATGTTTATTTGGTTAAGTTTCTTATAGATTCTGAATATTATGTTTTTGTTGGATGCATAGTTTGCAAATATTTTCTCCCTTCTGTAGGCTGTCTATTTACTCTGTTCATAGTTTCTTTTGCTGTGCAGAAGCTCTTTAGTTTAATTAGGTCTCACTTACCTTTTTTTTCCTTTGTTGCAATTACTTTTGGAGTCTTCATCATGAAATCTTTGCCAAGCCTTGTGTCCAGAGTGGGATTTACTAGGTTTTCTTCTAGTGTTTTTATAGTTTCAGTTTTTACATTTAAGTCTTTAATTCACATTGAGTTGATTTTTTTTTGAGTTGATTTTTTTTACAGTGAAAGGAAGTGATCTTCTGCATATGGCTAGCCAGTTATTCCAGCACCATTTATTGAATGGGGAGTCTTTTCCCATTGCTTGTTATTGTCAACTTTGATGTGGACTAGATGGTTGTGGTGTGTGGCTTTATTTTTGGGTTCTCTAACCTCTTCCATTGGTCTTTGTGTTTGTTTTTGTACCAGTACCATGTTGTTTTGGTTACTATATCTTTGTTGTATAGTTTGAAGTCAGGTAGTGTGATGTCCCCAGCTTTGTTCCTTTTGCTTACAATTTTTTTGCCTATTTGGGCACTTTTTTATTCCATATGAATTTTAGGATAGTTTTTTCTAATTCTTTGAAAAATGACATTGGTATTTTGATAAGAATAGCAAATCTCTAAATTGCTTTGAGCAGTATGGTCATTTTAACAATGTTGATTCTTCCTAGCATTGAGCCTGAAATGTTTTTTCCATTTGTTCATGCTATTTCCTAATCCTTTCAGCAGTGTTTTAGTTTTCTTATTGTAGAGCTCTTTCACCTCCCTGGTTAGCTGTATTCCTAGATATTCTATTCTTTTGGTAGCTATTGTGGATGGGATTGTGTTCTTGATTTGGCTCTTAGCTTGGACATTGTTGGTATATAAAAATGCTATCGATTTTTGTACACTGATTTTATATCCTGAAACTTTGCTGAATTGTTTGTCAGTTCTCAGAGCCTTTAGACAGAAACTACGGGGTTTTCTTGGTATAGAATTACATTGTCCATGAAGAGATCGTTTGACTTACTCTCTTCCTATCTGGATGCCTTTATTTCTTCCTCTTGTCTGATTGCTCTGGTTAGGATGACAAGTACTGTGTTGAGTAGGGGTGGTTAGAGAGGGCAACCTTGTCTTGTTTTGGCTCTTAAGGGGAATGCTTCCAGCTTTTGCCCTTTCAGTATCATGTTGGCTGTGGGTTTGTCATTGATGGCTTTTGTTATTTTAAGGTATGTTTCTTCAATTCTTAGTTTGTTGAGGGTTTTTAACATGAAGGGTTGTTAAACTTTATCAAATGTCTTTTCTGCATCTATTGGCATAACATAAAGTTTTTGTTTCTAGTTCTGTTTATATGATGAATCTCACATTTCTTGATTTGCATATGTTGAATCAACCTTGCATTCCAGGAATAAAGCCTACTTGATCATGGCAAATTAACTTTTTGACGTGCTTCTGGACTCAATTTTGTTGAGTCCAAAATACTCGACTAGTATTTTGTTGAGGATTTTAGTGTCTCCGTTCATCAGAGTATTGGCCTGAAGTTTTCTTTTTTAGTTGTGTCTCTGCCAAGTTTTGGTATCAGAATGATTCTGGCCCCATAGAATGAGTTAGTGAGAAATTATTTCTCCTCAAATTTTAAATAATAGTTTCAGTAGGATTGTTACCAGTACTTCTTTGTATGTCTGGTAGAATTTGGCTGTGGGTTGGTCTGGTCTGGGGCTTTTTGTGGTTGGTATATTTTTTATTACTGATTCAATTTCTTGTTACTGGTTTGTTCAGGGACTCAGTTTCTTCCTGGTTCAATCTTGGAAGCTTGTATGTTTCAAGGAATTTAGCCATTTCTTCCAGGTTTTCAAGTTTTTGTGCATAGAGGTGTTTATAATAGTCCCTGGTTTTTTTAATGTCTTTGAGTTGGAGGTAATGTCACCTTTGTCATCTCTGATTGTGTTTATTTGGATCTTCTCTCTTTTTCTCCTTATTAGTCTAACTAGTGGTTATCATTCTTAATTTTCCTTTAAAAGAACCAACTTTTGGTTTCATTGATCTTTTATATGGACTTTCATGTTTCAATGTCATTCAGTTCAGCTCTGATTTTGTTTATTTCTTGTCTTCTGCTTTGAAGTTGTTTTGCTCTTAGTTTTCTAGTTCCTCTAGGTGTGATGTTAGGTTGTTACTCTGAGATCTTTCTAACTTTCTGATGTAAATTCTTAATGCTATAAACTTTCCTCTTAACACTGCTTTAGCTGTGTTCCAGAGATTCCTGTATGTTGTATAATGGTTTTCATCTGTTTCAAAGAATTACTTGATTTCTGCCTTAATTAAATTCTTTACCCAAAAGTCACTCAGGAGCAGCTTGTTTAATTTCCATGCAATTGTATGCTTTTGAGACCTCTTCTTAGTATTAATTTCTATTTTTATTGTGCTATGGTGCAAGAGCATGGTTGGTGTGATTTTAGTGTTTTTGAATTTATTAAGAATTGCTTAAAGGTGGAACATGTGGTCAGTCTTAGAGTATGTGCCATGTGCAGATGAGAAGAATATATATTCTGTTGTTGTTGGGTAAAGTGTTCTGTAGATGTCTGTTAGATCCATTTGGTCAAGCGTTGATTTTAGGTCATGAATATCTTTGTTAGCTTTTTGCCTCAATGATCTGTCTAACACTGTCAGGGGCATTGAAATCTCCCACAATAATTATGTAATTATCTAAGTCCCTTTTTATGTATCTAAGAATTTGTTTTATGAAACTGAGTGCTCCAGTGTTGGGTGCATATATATTTAGGATAGTTAGGTCTTCTTGTGATATTGAACCCTTTATCAATATGTAACACGCTTTTTTGTACTTTTTGGTCATTGTTGTTTTAATGTCTCTTTTGTCTGAAATAAGAATTACAACCCCTAATCTTTTTTTGTTTTCTGTTTCCTTGATATAACTTTCTCCATCCCTTTACTTTGAGACTATGGGTGTCCTTGCACATGAGATGGGTCTTTTGAAGACAGCATATTGTTGGGTCTTGCTTCTTTATCCAACTTGCCACTCTGTACGTTTTAAATGGGGCATTTAGCCCATTTACATTCAGAATTAATATTGATATGTGAGAATTTGATCCTAACATCATGTTGTTATCTGTTTGTTATGTAGACTTAATTTTACAGTTGCTTTATAGTGTCAGTGGGCTATGTACTTTAGTGTGTTTTTGTGGTGGCCAGTGATAGTCTTTCATTTTCAAGTGTAGCACTTCCTTAAATACCTCTTGTAAGGCAGGTCTGGTGAATTCCTTTAGCATTTGCTTGTCTGTAAAGGATTTTATTTATCTTTTGCTTATGATGCTTATTTTGTCTAGATATGAAATTATTGGTTGGAACTTATTTTCCTTAAGGAAGCTGAATATAGGCCCATAGACGCTTTTACCTTGTAAGGTTTCTGCTGAAGGGTTCCCTGTTAGACTGATGGGGGTTTCCTTTGAATATAACCCACCCTTTTTCTCTAGTTGCCTTTAATATTTTTTCTTTTCCATTGACCTTGGAAAATCTGATGAGTATTTATCTTGGAGATGATTGTCTTTTATGGTATATCATTTGAGTTCTCTAAATTTTCTGAATTTGCATGGCAACCTCTCTATTAGGTTGAGAAAATTTTCATAGATAATATCCTCAAATATGTTTTCCAAGTTATTTGCTCTCTCTCCATCTCTTTCTGAGATGCCAATGAGTCATAGGTTTGGTCTCTTTACATAATCCTTTGTTTCTCAGAGATTTTTTCATTTTTCAAAATTGTTTTTATTTATTTTTGTCAGAGTTGATTTCAAGAACCAGTCTTTGAGCACCAAAGCCCGTTCCTCAGCTTGGTCTATTCTGCTGTTAATTCTTCTGATTGTATTAAGATCAATTTGTGGTTTTTTTTTCCTTAAAATGGCTATTTCATCTTTCAGTTTTTCTATCATTTTATGGGGTTCTTTAGATCGCTTGGATTGGGTTCTAACTTTTTCTGAATCTTCATGATCTTCATTGCCATCTAGATTCTGAATTCTATGTCTGTCATTTCAGCCATTTCAGTCTGGTTAAGAGCAATTGCTGGGGAGCTAGCATGGTCTTTTAGAGGTAAGAAGACACTCTGGCTTTTAGTTTCCAGAGTTCTTGTGCTGGTTTCTTTCTCATCTGTGTGGGTTGATGTTCCTTTAATGTTTGATGTTGCTGTCTTTTAGGTAGAGCTTTTTTGCTTTTATATTCTTTGATGCCCTTGAGGGTTTTACTTTGGTATGAATGGGGTTTAGTTGATTGGCTTCATTTCTGGTTGATTTCAGGGGACCAAGTCTCAGCTCACCACTCCTGGGCTGTACATTGTAACCCTGGGGCACTGGATTGGGCCTGCAGCTTTTTTCTCTGGCCCTTCAAGTCTAAACACCTACTGTGCTGGAAAGGTTAAGGTGTTCCAAGTCTGTTGGCAACAACCCTCCAATAGAGGGGGCTGGCAAAAGGCCTTTGGTGAGCAGCAGGTGGGGCAACAGGGGTACCTGCATCATGTGTGCCTGTGGCAGGGTGGTGGCAGTTCACACGTTTGCATGTGCACCCAGAGTGAGGTCAGCACATGTGTGCATGCTGGCAAAGCAGCAGGGGGAGGCTGCAGGCAAGTGCACGCCAGTGGGGGCCCACCTGCAGAAACTCTCTGTTAGGTGGGTCTGCCAGTGAATAAGCTACGGCAGTGGCCACTGGTATGTGCCTCTGCTAACTGCGGCCATGCTACAGGTTGGTGTGGCCAGGCAGGGACTCGGATAGACCAGCAGACAGAGAGGTGCTCAGATCAAACTGGCTCTGTACCACAGGCAAGTTAGTCCTGCTCTATCCAGGTCCAGCAGCCAACAAAGGCGAAAGCCACCTAGAGGAGTATGGCCAGCCTTGGGGAATGGACACCCATAGCCATACCAGGGAGCTACTTTCTATATGTGCTGCCAAAGTGAGCTCAAGGGAGCTACTTTCTAAAACATCTCAGTAGCCAGGAGCCTCCGTGCAATCAGAATGAGAACACTCTACACAGGTCACGGGATGTTGTTGACATGACAGGACCAGTGATTCTGCAGATTGTTTCAGCCATGGCAGGATGGGCACTGGGCACTGTCCCAGGGCTGATTGCTAAAGGCGGAATGAAAGGTGATGTATTTGCTTCCTGTGTCTGCTATAACTAATTACTACACATTTGGTGGTTTCAAGGTACAGAATTTTATTCTATCACACTCCCAGAGGCCAGAAATCTGAAATTGAGATGTCAGCAGGGCCTCACTCCCTCTGAAGGATCTGGGAGAGAATCCCTCCTTGACTCTTCCAGCTCTGGAGGCTGCCAGCATTTCTGGACTGTGGGTTCCTCTCTCCAGTGCCTGCCTCCAGCTCTACACAGCTCTCTCCTCCATCTTCTCAAAGCTGCCTCTGTCTCACTCTTATCAGGAAACAGGTGATTGGACTTAAGGCCCCCTGGGATAACTCAGGAGGAACTCATCTCAAGATCCTAATGTAATCACACCTTTTTCCAAACAAAGTAATATTCCTGGTTTTCAGAGGTTTGGGTATGGACAACTTTTGGCAGGAGCTACCATTTAACCCTTTACAGGTGGAAAGGAAATTTGAGGTTATCTGAGACCAAGAGATCATGGATTTTCCCATTTAGCTTTGGCCTGACCGTGACCTTGGGCCTTGACAAAAATGGTAGAGGAGGTGGAGTGAGAAGAAAAGAAATCACGGAAGAAAAAGGCTGCAGTTTGGTTGGCAGGATCTGCAAATCTTTACTGAACTTCTTCAGGGATTCTCTTCGTAGACAATTGTTCTTGAAGGAGTCACTTGTCCTGAAACTTATGCCTCACTTGCATCTTCTCATTATCCTTGAAGAAAGCCTGAATAGGAAGGGCTGCCCATTTTACACAGGGAAAATGTAGAGGCGCAGAATGGAGAAGCCACCTGCCTAGGTCAGTGAGGGAGCCAGGACAAGCCCGCACAGCCCTGCCCCACACACCAGGAAGCTCTCAGTGCATACACTGCCAGGCATACCCAGAACATGGGGGCTGCAGCAAGGCAACTGGCGCTCCAGGCCAAGTGAGTCCCAGCATTCGGCTGTGCTCTCCAAAAACAGATGTCGATGTCAAAGACAGAAGAAAGAGCAGGCAACAGGCTCTAAGTCTGGATGGGGCTACTGGGAAGTGCCCAGGGAGGTGAAAGACAGAAATGTGTCAAATGATTTTCTAAGTGTCTACAGCTACTAACTGTTTGATATACATTATTCTAGCTAGTCCTTTCAATTCAGTAAGGGATGCGCTATCATTATCTCATTATAGAGACAGACAAACTGAGGCTAGGTGACTTGCTTGAAGTTATTCAGCTAGTGAGTGGCATTGTGTCTCTAGAACTCACAATCTCACCCATAGCTCTACATACCCCTCATGTTGAGGGAAACTACGGAAACTATGGCATGGTTTCTATGTGGGGAAAACCTGCTTTATTATGTTGTATTTCAGAATTTTTGAAAATTCTGATAGTGATTTTTATTACTGATTTTTCTATTGTTATAGTTATCATTGTTGTTAACATGGTCAGAATTCCATTATGGAATCAGATTATTTATTTAAATATTTATGCATGTCAAATTTTTTGTCTCATTTCCTTGGGGCACTACCGTTAGGCTTCAGGACAAGTCATATTCTAATTTATCATCTATAAAGACTCCTTTGGGTTCTGCTTCTCAGACAACCACTTCTCCAGTGAGTTGTTCCATTTTTCTCTGTCTCTTTACCCCAAGTGACAGGAAAGAAAAAGAACAACTCTCACTACTAGTAAGATCCACCCAAAGCCTACTCTCATACAAAATATTCCAATTTAGGGCCCTGGGAGCCACACGCAATACACAGGGCTACAAAGTTGTCCAAGATTCACGGCAAATGCCCCGGATGAGAGCAGCCATCATCTTTTCTGGTATCCAGTATTCCGTAATGTCAGGGCACGCTTTGCAATAGCAGAGAGGTGGCTGTGGAACGAGGGCGAGGGACAGATTGCTAAAGGAAATTGGCAGGTAGATGAATTAGATAAACCACAAGGTTTTCCCACATCTGTCTCTCAGCCAGCCTCCAGGAGTGGTTTCTGCATGGAATGTAATCAGGAGGAAGAAACCAGATAGGTGCCTGGACCTTCTAGCAGCTTTTCATCAATGTTTTCCCATTTTAGGGGCAGCAAGCTCATAATTACCTGTCTTCAGCTTTCTGCTAGAATTCAGGGGAGGGCAGCAGGAAAATTGATTGACGGATGTGAAAAACGGTGTCCTGTTTCAAACTTGGATTATCCTAATAACACAACACAGACACCGTAAGGGAAAAAATTGTTTTTTTTTTTTAAAGAAGACTATTTGTTGCTGGAAACTGATTTTTAACAATTGTGGAAGGAACTTCCAAAGCCTGTATGGACTTTCTTTGTAGGAAATGACACCAGTTCAGGTTGGAAAGGACTGACAGCAGCCTTCCCAAAGGGACTTCATCCTATTCAGGTGCTCTCAGGGTGTGTTAGAGGGGCGTGGAGGCAGCAGGGCTGGTTTTCCTTTCCCCATGGTGGACGCCAAGGCAAAGGCAGGAGTGAATACAATTTCTCTGTCTTTCATTCAAATGGAAGAATCATCAGCATGAAAAAGGCCTCCAGGTTCAAAGTGATGAGAAGATAGATCTTTCATGGAATTTCCTTTTATTTTCTAAGATCTAAAACAAAACAAAACAGAGCAAAACACAAACCTGGCCATAAACAATGGTCTGATACAAGCAGGGACATCGAGATCATTTCAAAACAAGGTCTCCCTTCCCCTTCTCCTGTTCAGTTGTTTATCCCTCTCCAGTACATCCTGCCCCTTTTCCTCCCGCCTCTTGTCCACGCACTCACCCTCCCACGTGGGGGTCCGTTGTTGTGGGTCCTGGGCCTGCAGAGGCTGCTCTAACTCTAGTTACACCCTGAGCAGCTCCACCCATGCCTGGCTTGCTGAAGACACAGGCTGAGCCTCTGTTCCCTAATTCGTAGCTGTTTGCAGCACTGTCTTTGTTCCTTTCTGCGTACTCTGCTCTCTCATCTCTTGCTCTCTGGACTAAAACTTGGACCTGCCTCATTCCCTTGTTCTCCTGTGATTTTTTAGTTTCCTCCTGGGAGAGATGCCTAAGCAAGCTTTGTGGATAAGGAGCAGTGAGCTGCTTTGAGGGTATGTGGGTCATTGACTGAATTACCCACTGCAGAGGAGGTCCCCCAGCCAGCAGCCTTCATGGTCCCTGCGGTGGGAGAGTCTTGATTTTCTGGCCCCACTAGACTGTGAGCTCCTTGAGGACGAGGGGTGAAGGTGATGGATTTTGAAGCCGTAGCCAGTGCCTAGCATGTCATAAGCACTCAAACACTATTTGCTAAATGGCTGAGTTATTAAAAAATAAATATCCGGCAGCAGTGGCTTTGAGGTTGGTGATGCAGGTCTTGAAAGTGCTGAAATTTTAGCTAAGATTTCAGAATTTTTCAAAGACCTCATGCTTTTTAGATGAGCTTAGTAATGACTTGTGTTCCCCTGCAGTCCCTCCCCAGGAATCATCAGCTGAAGTCATCTGTCCCCTCTCCCCAGATGCTGTGTGGCAGTGGGTTGGATAACAAAGTTTGGTGGACTGTCTCCTGGATGTGAATCTTGTCTCTACCATCAGCTGGTGCATGTGGTTGGACAAACTGTTTAAACTCACTAAGCCTCCATGGCAAGATGTAAAAATACATGATATGAAATGGAGACCATGAGAAGACCTAACAAGATAAACCATATAAAGCAGTTACAGCCGACACATAGTAAGTGCTCCGATGTTGAATATTAGCTGATTTTTATTTTTGTTATTATTATTATTGGTAGTAGTAGTGTCCACCCCTCTACCCCATTATAACATAGTACATCTTATTCTTATTAATGTAGCATTGAGTCACTGAAAGTGAAGAGTAAACTTTGAGAGGGTCTGCTCCCTTGTCCAGCCTTAATCTCCCATGAGCTAACTACAAAATTAAGCAACTCAGACTTGCAGAGGAAAGCTCTGCCCTGAAGAGCCTGAGTCACTCCCTAGCATCATCTGCTTCCTGCTTTTCTCTTCACCTTCACCATCACCTCTATTTTAGTGGACGGTGCCATCTACTTCAAGGGGAAAATTATTCAGCTCTTTCTCAGAGAGATGCGAGCAGCCACTGGGTGACCTTGTAGCATTTCATGTCATCCCCCTCTCCTTCAAAAAGGGAAAACCCTTTCTCGTCCTTTTTCCTTCCTCCCGCTAGCTCATGCTTACCTCCAGAAATCAATGCCACACTGTTCCTCTCAGGCTGCCCTGCTGATCCCAGGCTAGACTGCTTGCCCTCCATCAAGCTGAGACCTCTCCCACCGCAGCAAACACCTGTCAAGCTGGCTCATCTCCTAACTATCAGAAATAATACCCTTCCTGCCATAAGCATTTTTTTTTTGAGACAGAGTCTCGTTCTGTTGCCCAGGCTGGAGTGCAATGGCGCAATCTCGGCTCACTGCAACCTCCGCCTCCCAGGTTCAGACAATTCTCCTGCCTCAGCCTCCTGACTTGCTGGGATTACAGGCGCATGCCACCAAGCCTGGCTAATTTTTTTTTTGTATTTTTAGTAGAAACGGGGTTCACCATATTGGCCAGGCTGGTCTTGAACTCCTGAGCTAACCTTGTGATCTGCCTGCCTCAGCCTCCCAAAGTGCTGAGATTACAGGAGTGAGCCACCATGCCCAGCCCATAAGCATCTATTATGTGTGAGGGCATATGCCCACTTTATCTCCTTTCATTCTACAATTAATTAACTGATTAAGGTGTTACTATCCCCTCTACCGTTCACCATTTGAGAACTGAGAGCTCTAAGAATGTATTTACACAGCTAGGAGAAACAGGGACATGTCTGAGCCCAGCTTAAATGACTCTAAAGATTTTTGATGGTGCACTATCAACCATGAGCTCTGGAAAGTGGGGGACATTGTGCTATTTTTATTGCAAGTACCTAGCCCAGTGCTCAGCATAGAGCCTGGGGTAAGGCAAGCTGTTAAATACATCATTCCTGTGTTCAGGTGCTCACTCAATATCTGTGGAATAAATAGGTGAAGTCAGCAACGTAGGATTACTCATCTCTGTCAATCGCCTGGTACCTGTAAATACGCTAAGAATGACCCCTAGGCGATGGTTAAACTGAACTGACATGAAATCTGAGAAGAAGATTAGAAGGTGGAAATTATTTTAGAAATGCGAAAAGCCTACTGAGGATTTTTAGAGTCCCCTTGCTTTAAGGAAGCAATGGGAATAAAATGCTGACCTGCCATAGATGGGCAGGTCAAAGTGAACCATTTTGTGGGTAATAGAACCCAGACTCAGGACATTTTAGAAAAAAGGATTAATGAGAGTTTACAGTGTAGAACTGTGGGTGGCACCAAGCATGCCGTGAGCCGCCAGCAAACCACAGTTTGCCCTGACTCATTTAAGATAACTGCTGAGGATGAGTCCTATTTGTCCCCTGAAATTTCTCTCCACCCCCACAACTCCCTCCGTGCCTCCCAGTATCGCCTCCAGAAAGTGCATCAAATGGGTTCCCTTGTCCCGTGGCTTCAAGATGGTGGCCTGTCAATGTGTGGAGGTGGCTGGAGGTGGTGGAGAGTGGGTGAGGTGTGCACCTGTTCCGCTCACCTTCCCGACAGTGCAGTGTAGCAATCAGTGAGTTCTTCATGGACCACGGCTGCTGTCTGGAGGCTTTCTCCTGCAGCTGAAGATCTCTGAAAGTTCCAGTAATAGCTACCTCCCGTGTCCTTCAGACCTAGGGGTGGTGACAGATTCCAGGTGTTGCTGGTCCTGGGAGGCAACCCTTAAGCCCTCAGCTTTTCTTACCCCTGCTCCATCTTGTAAATAAATGGCCCTTCATCGAACTCCCTTTGCTCATGGTTTGAAGAGTGCCATCTGCTTCTGGCAGACCCTCACTAATGCAGAACTGATAGGACCCCACGATCTTGGCAGCTTAACTCAAGACAAGTGCATTCTCCCTCTTGTGAAGTCCAACCAGGTAGTTCTGTGAGCTGGTACCCAGACCCCTTTTTTTACTTGTGGCTCTCAGCTTCTTGAGGCATCTAGGAATGGGAATTGTATAAGCCAGTCCTGGAAGTGGCATCTATCACTTTCTAGAGTTTTATTTGCCAGGAGTGGTCACCTGGCCTCATCTAAATTCAGAGGACACTGGTCTAGACACTGTCCTGAAGAAAAGAAGATGGGCTTGAGGGAAAACCAGGCAATCACTGCCACACCATTTAAAACTATTATCAGTGCAGAAAACTGTATTTTTGCTCCGGTGCATAATATGTTCTATCATGGCAATGTCTGCATCCTGCACTGATAGGTCCTGGGATGTGGTACAGAATAGGTATAGCCTGCTGGGCACCTGTGAAAGGTGGCACAGAATCATGTCAAGCCAGTGGCAAAGATGTTATGATTCCTGAAACACTGAACAACTTACTTTTTTGAGACTGTAGGAAAACATGTAGGAGGGTAAAGAGCTCTACTCGAAGAGCACCTTCATGCTGGAGAATGCCCGAGGGGAACCCAGGGTGACGGGGGATGAGATGTTTCTGCAGAGAGCTGGAAGGGTGCTTGACTGTAGAAGTGACTTGTATATTTTTCTGCTTTTTAATGTTTTAATCCTACAAGAGTGACAATAAAAATCCTATAGTGTGAAACTCTGGCACTAAGCTGAGAGAACTAGAAAGAAAATTTGGAAAACCTAGATGAAATACACCATTTGGGACACAACTTAGAGAGTCTTTAGAGGAGGATGGTTTGGTGGTTTTACGTTAAGTGAATTTTCATTACATTTCAGAGCTGGAAGAATCCCATGATCTGCATGTAAGAAAGCTCCAGCTCTGCGAGTCAGTGATTTGCCTGTCATGCCTGGCAGCGAATGAATGAGCAGAGGAAAGACAAGATGCAAGTTTCACTAACCTTCCCAGGTATCTCCTGGGGACTAACTCCCATTTCCCACCCGGGTAGCTGGTTTGACGATGAGCACTTTGTTGACTGCCTTCCCTTTTCTCTCCCACTTCCCCAGTTCCAGCCAGTGATTCCTGCTCTTCCCAAATATACTCCCTGAATTCTTGGCTCAAGTCCTGCCTCAGGAACTCAAAATAAATAATTCATGAACAATATTTGGACTACTTTAAGCACAATAACTGTTACCAGCAACATTCATTTAAGTGACAATCATATATTTTTCCTTATTACCTTACTACTCTTTTTTGGTTATAGTATTTATTTCCAAGTATGTCTGTGTGTGCGTTTAGGTCAACAACTCCTTTTTCTTTAGTAATTCCTGCAATAGGCACTGAATAAATACTTGCCCAAGTAAAGAAAAACTGAATTGAAACGACCCAATGAATGACAAGCAGAAGTATGGGGATCTCTGTTTGAGCCATCGTTCAAGGAAATGGCAGAGTAAGAAAGGAAGAAAAATGAAAGGTTGCTTTTCTAAAAGGAGAAGTAGAAGCTGGGAGATGATATTAATAACTCTAGTAGAGCGAACTAGATGCACAGGGCTAAAATAAATAAATAAATAAATAAATAACTGAAGGAGAAAGCAGGAGGGTGCCCCGCTGAACAGTAGAGGGTAAGCCAGTGCAGAGTTCTGAGCAGTTTTGGTTTTGCATTGTTCCGGCACCAATGGCCCCAGCACCCAGGGAGGAAGTAGTCATTTCAATTCCACAGAAAGCGAGCATCCCTGAGGACTCCCCTCCCCAAGCCGTGAGCAGAGACCCTCAGGGCAGGGATCTGGAACCAACAAAAGTCCACGATAGGGAGACTTCCTAGAACTGGGTAAGTGTCCTAGGTAGGCGGAAACAACAGGAACAGAGACAATTAAAAGCCCAGTCCAGCACAATGCCTGTAATCCCGGCATTTGGGGGAGGTTAAGGAGTGAGGATCACTTGAGGCTAGGAGTTTGAGACCAGCCTGGGAAACATAGTGAGAGCCCTGCCTCTAGAAAAATATTAAAAAATTAGCCTGGTGTGGTGGCACACACCTGTAGTCCCAGGTACTCGGGAGGCTGAGATGGGAGAATGGCTTGAGCTCAAGAATTTGAGGCTGCAGGGAGTCATCCTGTAGCCACCGCACTCCAGCCTGGGTGACAGAGCAAGACCCTGTCTCAAAAAACACTAGATAAATAAGTAAAAGCCCAGATCATTTCAGACACCTCAGGTTAAAATGAAATCTCATTTTCCATGTGAGATCATGAGATAGTTAACAGGTTAGGATATCCCACCTATTACGAGGCACACCTGCCATCCTGCATCTAGACCTTGTGGCCATAGCAGCCCAGCGGGTTGACCTGAGATAGTTCCCTGCTGCAACCTGGTCTCGGTTCCACACTCTTCTCCTCAACACCCTACCCTCACCCTCTTGTGCTGAATGATCTCTTTCTATGTTCATTGTACCAGAATACACCCCAAGGAAAATGTCTGTTACTGTCATTTGTACTGACATGTTATTGTAAAGGCAAGGCATTACCCTTCCAGAGCCCCAGGGTAGAGTCTTACTGGAGAGGAAGGACCCAGGCACGGACTGCTATAGAGAGCTGGGGTGGGATCTGCCTTGCGCTTCCCCTCCCACCCAGCCCTGAGCTGGTTAGGCACTGCTCCCAGGCTTCCCAGACCCTGTATTCACTTCTGTGACAGTTGTGAGGACAGCAGGTGTAACTGTCCACTGCCCTATCTGCATATTCCTCTAGAATGTGGGCACCTGGAGGACATGGGCTTATTTTTGTAATAAATTTTTGTATTCCAAAGCTTAACATGAGGCTTGGTGCTCAGTAAAAGCAGAGTGAGTGAGTGAGTGAGTGAGTGAGTGAGTGAGTACATGGTTACATTGAACATCCACAAGCTCAAACCAAGGATGAAGGGACCTGCACAGCCTTCATCTGTCTCCATGTTCTTCTTTGATCCTTGAGATTTTAAGGGTCCTTAACCTGACACACTGAATCTATTTGTCTATTTGGTTGTCTATTTTTGAACTTCTTCCATGTGTATCCTTGTTCTCAGTCAACTCTTCTCTCACCAACTCCCAGCAACTGGAGGGACTTTTGAGACACTTTCCTGTTCCTGGTATTTCTGGACTTCAGTGGACATGTCTAGAGACATGAAGAATGATCTTCAACAGGCCTCATTTTGATCTTGATTTCTTTTCACAGAGTTTAACAGTGTCTCAGTACTGCCTTTAAAATTTAATAAAACCCTAGATCTTGGCTATTAGATCGCTAATTAACTGATCTTCTGTTATCTGCTGCTAAAATCTTCTGTTAAATATAATTAAAGTTATTCACTTCCAACATGGGAACCCACTGTGCCACCCTTTACTCTCAGTGGCCTCTCTCCTGTCTGCACGTCATGTACATCTCTGCATGGGCTTCCCAACAGACTTGCTCCTCCCCTTTTCCAAGACTGAAAAACAGACCAAACTGACTCCACTAGAGTCACTGAAATCCTTCTATGCTCTATCCTCAATTACTTTGAACCGCTCTTAGACTCATCCTTCGTCTTTCCCTCCTTCAGAGTTTCTGTCTTCAGGGAACACGGGAAGGTTTGTTTCATTTCCCTTACCAGGCTTGCCCATCCTGTTTTCTGGAGATGCAGCTCCCTCCAGCAAAAAAGCTCAGCTTTACTCTTTGTGGCCTTTCCCACATGGATTTCCAGAGTTATCTGCACCTGCAGTGCTGAAGGGGGGCAGGAAGAGATGACAATCTGGTTAGGCACTGCTCCCAGGCCCCCCAGACCCTGCGTTCACCTCTGTGATAGCTCAGAGGACAGCAGGTATAACTATCCACTGCCCTGTCTGTGTATTCCTCTAGAATGTGAGCACCTGGAGGAGATGGGCTTATTTTTGTAATAAATCTTTGTATTGTGCAAGGATTGGTGCTCAGTAAAAACAGAGCATGTGAGTGAGTGAGTGATACATGGTTACCTCCATCGGCCTGAGGGCCCTTAGAGATATTGTCAAGCATGTCTGTCCACTCAAAATGCAAGAATATTCCCATTGCCCAGAAAATCTGAGAACCTTTGAGAATAGTAAAAACACAAGTAGGTTCTATTCATTTCAAGAATAAAGAATCAGCTGTCCAGGACAGTATAGTAACATCTGGATTCTCATTAGCTCCTCACTGGGACATGTCCTAATTTCAGAAGAACACAGTGCAAATGTGTTTCTGTCTTTGGGGTCTTCTACCTTGGAGAAGACAAATTTCTGAGGACGGACTGGCCTTCTCCAAACTATCTCCCTGAACTCTGTCTCTCCCATGGAGCTGAAAGCCAAGAAGCTAACCTGAAAGAAGCGAAGAAGTGGCTCATCTTTCCTTTGAAAACAAAGCCATAACTTGTGTGATGTGTGTGTGTGTGTGTGTGTGTGTGTGTTTTGGGGGGCTCATAGGGGTGAGATGGTGAGAATTACTGCTAATCCCACAGAGTATGAATTGTGTCACATCACTCTCTAGAAGGAGCTAAAGATATAACTTAAGGGCCATGAGGAGAAATCCTTTGAGCCTGACTTGAGAGTGAGGATATAGAATGTTCATCCCAAACGCCATTTACCAACCCTGAGAGAGTCCTCCTCGGTAGTTGGGGTGCTGCTAACAAAGGAGGTTCCCTGAGGGATTTCTGTGGTTTACCCAATTTAAGATGTTTTATATTTTATGCCCTTAAAGAACTTTTTGATTTTTAAAAACTTGTCATTTCTGAAACTTATTTCAGCATAGAACCATCCCTCACCCCCACTGTTGTTTTTCATGTGTTTCTCATTTCAAATGTGGGTCACATGCTGGGGAGGGTAGTCTAGTCTTCCTGCAACACAGCCGTCCTAGAAAGCATTGTCTTCTGCTTCAACAGTTCCTGCGCGGCCGCTGGGCCCTTCTAAGAACTCTACCCTCCTTAGTTCATCTTCCTTATTCTAGCCAACTTTGGGCTTAATATTTCTGTTTCCCCAGGCCAACTTCTTCTCTTCTTGCTCGGTGATCTCATCCACTCAAATGGCTTACACCACTCACCTTCCTTCTGATTTCTAATAAATCATTTTCTCCAACCCAGACTTGTCTCCTGAGCTTAAAGTCCGTACATTGAAGAGGTTCTTGAATATCTGTGTAGGTACCTTAAGCTCAGTATTTCCCCTTTAAAGCTATGCTTCTTCCATTATTTTCTATATAAATAATATCAACACTCACCCAGCTACCTACCTTACTTTAGTGCAAAATATTTCCTAACTTAGTGGGAAATATAAATTGAAGTATTTAGGAGCAAAGATGTGCAATGTCTAGAACTTACTTCCAACGACTTGAAATAAACATATAGACAGATAAACAGATGGATACATGGAAAATAAAGGAAGAGGGTTTCATGGAAACAGTGAGTGAATCTGGGTTAAAGATTTGTGGTAGTTCTTTATTCTCTTCCTGAAACTTTTCTCTATAAAATTTTGTCAAAACAAAATTTTATTAAGAAATTGAACCTAGTGTCTGGGCACGGTGGCCCACGCCTGTAATCCCAGCACTTTGGGAGGCCAAGGCAGGTGAATCACCTGAAGTCAGGAGTTCAAGACCAGCCTGGCCAACATGATGAAACCCCATCTCTACTAAAAATACAAAATACTAGCTGGGCATGGTGGTGCATGCCTGTAATTCCAGCTACTCAGGAGGCTGAAGCAGGAGAATCACTTGAATCCTGGAGGCAGAGGTTGCAGTGAGCCGAGGTTGTGCCACTGCACTCCAGCCTGGGCAACAAGAGGGAAATTCTGTCAAAAAAAACCTAGTTTCAGTGAAAAAGTAGATGAAAGGTAAGGTGATAAAAACAACAAACTGAGATGACCAGGAAGCTGAAAGTAGCTAAAGATAGGATGGAATAAACAAACATATCAAAATCACAGTATATTACTATATTATAATCTTCTGTTTCTGATTATATGTGGCCTAATCAGTCTGTAATAATGTTGCAACATTTTTAGAAATAAAAAAAATCTCTTGAAAGTATAGCTAGACTAACAACATTATAAGAACTCTCTAAATTTCTTGCAGAAAAGGCTGAACAAGGAGTGATAGAATTGGGATTATGCCTGCCGTAGGGATGCTTTCTGACCTTAGTAACCATCGATATTTGTTATTGTCATGTGGAAGCGAGATGTGCATTGCGTCCCCAGAGGGCAAGGAGTTGAGCTAAGCCTCCTAAACCAAGGTGGAACCGTGAAATTTACAGTCTCACTAAAATAAAGGACAAGAAAGATAAAATACACATGTGCCAAAGAGAGATAACAGAGAAGTTATACAGACCTAGAATCTAGGATGAAATAAATGTGTCCTGAGAATGTATAACCAGTGGCTTCTCACTTATGGATTTATGATTTGAGCTTATATTTTCATAAACTAGAAGCCATCAAGGCAAGCAGAGAAGTTTCTAGTCTGTCATAATATTGGGGGACATGACAAAAGAAAATACAAATTCTCTGGGAAAGAAAAACACTATTAATCTAGTACTTGCATTGATATGTTTCTACCAAATAAAAGTGCAAAATTCAGAACTGCAGAACATAGCAGGTAAAAACCATCCCAAATTAGAAGAAAAAAAAACCCTAAAATATAATATAATTAGCGATATGATTTGGATGTGTGTCTCCTCCAATTTCATGTGGAAATGTAATCCTCTGTGTTGGAAGTGGGGCCTGGTGGGAGGTGTTTGGATCATGGGGGCAGATCCCTCATGAATGGTGTATTAGTCTGTTCTCATGCTGCTGATAAAGACATACCTGAGACTGGGCAATTTACAAAAGAAAGGGATTTAATTAGACTTACAGTTCTACATGGCTGGAGAAGCCTCACAATCATGGCAGAAGGCAAGGAGGAGCAAGTACTGTCTTAAATGAATGGCAGCAGGCAAATAGAATAGAGAATGAGGAAGATGCAAAAGCAGAACCCCCTGATAAAACCATCAAATCTCATGAGGCTTATTCACTGCCATGAGAACAGTGTGTGGGAAACTGCCCCCATGATTCAGTTATCTCCCACCAGGTCCCTCCCACAACACGTGGGAATTGTGGGAGTATAATTCAAGATGAGATGTGGGTGGGGACACAGAGCCAAACTATATCCTTCTGCCCCTGGCCCCTGCCAAATCTCATGTCCTTACATTTCAAAATCAACCATGCCTTCCCAACAGTCCCCAAAAGTCTTAACTCATTTCAGCATTAACTCAAAAGTCCACAGTCCAAAGTCTCATCTCAGACAAGGCAAGTCCCTTCTGCCTATGAGCCTGTAAAATCAAAAGCAAGCTAGTTATTTCCTAGATACAATGGGGGTACAGACATTGTGTAAATACAACCATTCCAAATGGGAGAAATTGGCCAAAACAAATGGGCTACAGGTCCCAGGCAAGTCTGAAATCCAGTAGGGCAGTGAAATCTTAAAGCTCCAAAATGATCTCCTTTGACTCCGTGTCTCACATCCAGGTCATGCTGATGCAAGAGGGGGGTTCCCATGGTTTTGGGCAGCTCCGCCCCTGTGGTTTTGCAGGGTACAGCCTTCCTACTGGCTGCTGCATGGCCTGGCATTAAGTATCTGTGGCTTTTCCAGGTAACACGGTGCAAGCTGTCAGTGGATCTACCATTCTGGGGTCTAGAGGATGTTGGCCCTCTTCTCACAGCTCCACTAGGCAGTGCCCCAGTAGGGACTACGTGTGGGGGCTCCCATCCCACATTTCCCTTCTGCACTGCCCTAGCAGAGGTTCTCCATGAGAGCCCCGCCCCAGCAGCAAACTTCTGCCTGGACATCCAGGCATTTCCATACATCTTCTGAAATCTAGGCAGAAGTTCCCAAACCTCAATCTTGACTTCTGTGTGCCCACAGGTTCAACACCACGTGGAAGCTACCAAAGCTTGGGGCTTCCACCATCTGAAGCCACAGTTTGAACTCTACGTTGGCCCCTTTCAGCCACGGCTAGTGCAGCTGAGACACAGGGCACCAAGTCCCTAGGCTGCACACAGCTTGGGGACTCTGGGCATGGCCCGTGAAACCACTTTTTCCTCCTAGGCCTCCAGGCCTGTGATGAGAGTGTTGCCATGAAGACCTCTGACATGCACTGGAGACATTTTCCCCATTATCTTGGGGATTAACAATGGGCTCCTTCTTACTTATGCAAATTTCTGCAGTCAGCTTGAATTTCTCCTCAGAAAATGGGTTTTTCTTTTCTATCACATTGTCAGGCTGCAAATTTTCCAAACTTTTATGCTCTGCTTCCCTTATAAAACTGAATGCTGTTACCAGCACCCAAGTCACCTTTTGAATGTTTTGCTACCTAGAAATTTCTTCTGCCAGATACCCTAAATCATCTCAAGTTCAAAGTTCCACAAATCTCTAGGGCAGGGAAAAAATGCTGCCAGTCTCTTTGCTAAAAGATAACAAGAGTCACCTTTGCTCCAGTTCCTAACAAGTTTCACATCTCCATCTGAGACCACCTTAGCGTGGACCTCAGCATGGTCCATATCACTATCAGCATTTTTGTCAAAGCCATCCAACAAGTCTCTAGGGAGTTCCAAACTTTCCACATTTTCCTGTCTTCTTCTGAGCCCTCCAAACTGTTCCAGCCTCTGCCTGTTACCCAGTTCCAAAGTCACTTCCACATTTTTGGGCATCTTTTCATCAATGCCCCACTCTACTGGTACCAATTTACTGTATTAGTCCATTTTCACACTGCTGATAAAGGCAGTTACAGTAGATGATTCTAAGTTCCAATGATTCTAAGAAAATGTGGCTTGGAAATAAACTAGATATTTAATTAGCTATAAATTTACAAAATCAAGTATGAATGTTAAAATTTTAAGGGTAATAGTAGTAGTAAAAAAGTAAACTTTAAAACTTCCAAAATAGTTGAGGAAAAAAATAGGAATTTAAGAAAAAAAAGTATACAAATAATTAAAACTCAGTCACCACCACCCCTCCCCCAAACAAAAAAGGTGAATTAGGAGAAAAACAGAACGTAGAAAAAGAGTAAGTAGAAAGAAAAATATAGAAATAAACCTGAGTAGAACACTAATCAAGTTGATACATGACATATAATGTAAGTAAATTTATATAAGTGATCTATAGAGTACACAGATCATTAGTTTGCATTTTTTCAAAAATCCTCCATGTATTCTATGTAAGAATCACATCCACAAGGCAAAACACCACTTGTAAATAAGGGATAGAAAAATGTAAACCAAGTGTCTTAGTCCCTTTTGTGCTGCTATGACAAAATATCACAGCCTGGGTCGTTTATAATTGACAGGCATTTATTTGTTACAGTTTGGAGGCTGGGAAGTCCAAGGTCAAGGCACCAAAAGCTGGTAAGAACCTTCCTGGTGTGTCATCTCATTGCAGAAAGCAGAAGGGCAAAGAGACAAACAGGGGTCAAACTTGCCCTTTTGTAACAGCATTAGCCCTATAACAAAGCAGAGTCCTTACGGCCTAATCACCTGTTAAAGGTTCCACCTCTTAGTATTGTTACAATAGCACGTACATTTCAGCATGAGTTTTGGAGGAGACAAGCATTCAGACCATAGTACAAACTTTAACCAAATCAAAGGAAATACTGGGAGAAACAAAATGTTAGTTTCAGACAAAGTAGACTTTAAGGCAAAATAATCAAGGATAAAAATATCAACATAATGACAATGGGTAACTTCTCCCAGGAAAATTACATATATTTATACAATTTTTAATAGAAACATTTATATGGTATATATTTATAATATATATGTGTTTTCATATATTTATTTTTTATACAAACATAAATGGTTTATATATGCATGTCTCTATTTCTGACATTCAAGGCACACAAAGGAAAAAAATAGTAACAGAATTACAAGTGGAAAAATGTAGAATGTATTATTATTGTGGGAGATTATTAAGACAACCTGTTTCAGTAATCGAGACCTAAATATATGGTATGTTTAACATGATAAGGGTAGCTTAATGACACAATTATAAAATATTGTTGTTGTTTTTTTGAGACAGAGTCTCACTCTTATCACCCAGGCTGCAGTGCAGTGGTGCGATCTTGGCTCATTGCAACCTCTGCCTCCCGGGTTCAAATGATTCTCCTGCCTCAGCCTTCTGAGTAGCTGGGATTACAGGTGCATGCCATCACACCCAGCTAATTTTTTGTATTTTTAGTAGAGATGGGGTTTCACTGTATTAGCCAGGTTGGTCTCGATCTCCTGACCTCGTGATCTGCCTGCCTCAGCCTCCCAAAGTGCTGGGATTACAGGCATGAGCCTCCACACTCAGCCTAAAACATTGATTTTTAAAGCATATACAGAACCATTTATCCTAAAACACTAACATTGGAACAGTTATTAATATTTATTATGTTATATAGATAAGAAAACCAATCACAATAAACTTCACAGACTATTCCTTCTAACCACATGCAATAAAGTTATAATTTATTCAAAGAAATAATTTATATGTTAAGAAATTTCCAAAAAAAAAGTATATAGAACTTGTACCACAAAGAAGAGTATAATGAAAATTAGACTATATCTAGAAATGGATAATAACAGTACTAATTTTTGAAAGAAAGAACTACAGAAATATTTAGAAATATACTAACATTAGCAAAAAAGAATGATAGAGAATATTTAGTATTATTATTGAACTCAAGAAGTTAAAAAAATAACAAATGAATGAACATAAAGAAAGCATTGGAAAGTTATAAGAAACAAGCAGAAGTTAATTAAATAAATAATGTTTGGGTGTTTTTTTTTTTTTGGAGATGAGGTCTTACTCTGTCGTCCAGGTTGGAGTGCAGTGGTGTGATGTCAGCTCACTGCAACCTCTGCCTCCTGGATTCAAGGGATCCTCCCACCTCAGCCTCAAAAGCAGCTGAGACTACAGGCATGAGCCACCACCCCCGGGATTTTTGTACTTTTTCTAGAGACAGAGTTTCACTATGTTGCCCAGGTTGCTCTCGAACTCTTGAACTCAAGCAATCCACCCACCTCGGCCTCCCAAAATGCTGGGATTACAAGCGTGAGCCACTGCACCTGGCCAAAGAACTCATTTTTTTACAAAAGATAAAAACCCAATAAGATAATTATTTGAAAAAAATAATAAAATAGAAAACATCTAGCAAGAATGACAAAGTAAATTTTTTAAAAAAAACCCATAAATTTATGAAGTTTTTTAAAATGAGAAATTAAAAGGAAAAGTGTAGTAAAACAAATTAGAAAATAAAGTGAAATGAACAATGTCTTGGGGTGGAGGAACTATAATATAATGCTAAAAGTAACTCAAGATCAGAAGCAAAATAAACTGTATAAATGTATAGAATTCATATTTAAAAATTCGCTAAAATCAAAGCAAATCAAAACAAAATGCCATTCAGATTCAGACAGTTTTAGATGAAAATTCTAACAATAACTCAAAGAACAGACATTCTAACATTTTAAAAATTGTTTAAAGGACTGGAAATAGCAGCAGCATGTTCTGAAATCTAAGAATGAAGTTGCTTAAAACAGAGACAAGAACATTATAAGAATGGAATTTTACAGACTAATCTCACTGTTGACCATAAGCAGCAAGAATATTAAATATCTTACAAACTAAATCCAGTTAGGTATTTTTTAAAATATGGCATAAACACATTGGGTTTATACCAAGAATGCAAGGTTGATAAACATTTTAAAATCCATTATTGAGACTGAAAAATGTAGATCAAAAACAATTAACTTAAGACATACAGTAAATGTATTTAATTAAATTCAATAAACATGCTAAATAAAGCTTTTTTAACTTATAAAGAGCAAAAATTTTTCTTATTGTAATAAAAGGTAAAAACTTACGACAAACTCAATATTTAATTATAGAAAGATAAAATAATTTTTTTAAAGTAAGTAGCAAGAACAAAATGCTTTCTCTCACTATAGTTCTTTTCTGGGTGTCTAAGACAGCACTGTGAAGTAAGAATAAAGAAGTAAATATTAAGGACCTGAACAGTCGATATGTTTGTATGCATGGAAAGCCCTAGAGAAACTAGAGCTAAATTTTTGAAGTTAATAAAAATATTAGAATGTTGATAGTTGTAAAATCAATATATAAAAATGGATTGCATTCTAATAAACCATCAACAAACAGAAAACCTAATTATAAAAAGTGCCATTTACGGCTGGGTGCGGTGGATCATGCCTATAATCCCAGCACTTTGGGAGGCTGTGGCGGGCAGATCATGAGGTCAGGAGTTTGAGACCAGCCTGGCCAACATGGAGAAACCCCGTCTCTACTAAAAATACAAAAACTAGCTGGGCATGGTGGTGGGAGCCTGTAATCCCAGCTACTTGGGGGGCTGAGGCAGGAGAATTGCTTAGAGCTGGGAGGCGGAGGTTGCAGAGAGCTGAGACTGAGCCACTGCACTCCAGCCTGGACGACACAGCAAGACTCCGTCTCAAAAAAAAAAAAAAAATTTAGAAAAAACAGCAAAGCACACACCGTTAAGGATTAAATTTGACAATAGTAGTGCAATAACTTTATGGGTAAATATATGAAGCATTATTAATTGTCATAGAAAACAAGCTAACTAAATAAAGAGAGACAGCAGGCCATAGGTGGAAAGATAGGCAAGTCTGCAAATCAGTGGGGAAATGCTGACATACTTAATAACAAGCATGAGAAAAACTAGTTTTGCTAAAAATCCAAATGTTTTGGATAAGGAATACTCGGCCTGCATTCATGTTGAGGGAGAAAGTCCCCGTTGGGTCTTTGAATGCTCCTCTGCCCATGCAAGAGCTGAGCATTTCATGACGCGGGGGAAAAGGACTACTGCCAGATTCAGACAATTACCTGTAGTTGGGAACTGAAAAATCCCCACAGGGTGGGGAGAATCATTTGAGTTCCTGCCACCCAGTACGAAGATATCTTATTGACTACACAGGGCATTTTTGTAGAGTCCCCAGAAAATCAGTAGGAGTCCCTCCCAAAAAAGTGGAGACAAAATAGCCTAGAGTTAAAGACTACTTCAGACATATCCTGAAAGATACATAAAACCAAGCTGCCAAAGAACCAAGCTGACCCTCAAATAGTGTGTCTGCTTATATGCCTGCCCAAGGCCACCATGCTCTCAAGCCATAGCGAATATCCAGAGCTCAAAATCATAAAATTCACATCTGGAATACGACAAAAATTTAATAGAAATAAGAAAATTTCACTGGATGCTATTAAGAAAAAATAAATACCATAAAAAATGAATTTGAAAACATAGCAAAAGAAGCTATACAAGATGAGAAAAAGAAATTTAAGACATTGAACTCACTAAAATTTAGTTATAACCTCAAAATCAATACCTGAATCGATGGTCATTCAGGGGCGTGCACAAGGCAGTGAAACATTTGAGTCATTCAAAATGCTCATTGTCAGCTGAGGTTGAATGAAATGGCATTATGTCTTGTTTTAGCTTTCCTACTGTAGAGTGTCTTTTTTGTGGTCTATTTAGTGCCACACTTTTGTGCTTTTTGGTGGTGATTTTGCTGTTTAAAATGTCCCCCAAGCATAATGCTGAAATGCTGCTCCTACGCTCAGGAAGGCTGGGATGCACCCTATGGAGAAAATGCATCTTAAGCCTCATTCAGGCGTGACTTATTGTGCATTGAGTTATGCTGCATGAGTTGCAGTGCCGCTGGCTGTGAGTTCAATGTTAATGAATCAACAATATATAATAAATACGGTATATTTAAACAGAAACACATAAAACAAAGTTATGTATTGACTGGTTGATAAAAATGAAGGCCCACAGGAACCTACCTCTGTACTTCCCTTAGCAGCAATGGTTAAGTTTTCACTAATTCAGCATCTGTGTTGACTTTGTAGACTATAACTACCATAAATAGTGACAATAGACTACATTTCTTATATCAATAGAATTGCTACATTTTATTGCAGAAATATTGTAGCAACAATATTAAGAAGATATACCTTCTAATAATAAAGGAATTTCTTATATTGAGATAACTCTCTAGCCAATAGTAGTTATAAACAGTAAAAAATATAATAAGCAATATTTTTAATGCACTTGACAGTTACTAAAAATTAGCATAAACTAGAGGAGATTGACCATCGAAAGAAGAAAACCACAGTGAAATCTACATGCATTCAACATTTCCTCCAGGGACAGTCTGCATTCCTTTGTCACAGTCAGAGAGACCCATGCAAAATCCACCCTGGTACCAGCTGAGAAGTCAGCGGGTGGAGTTTGGGCAGCCACTGTGGGTGGGAATGGGGAGGGCATGAGGAAAAGGAAGAAACAGGAGGAAGGCCAACATCTCTGCTTATCTCTCCTCAGATCTTGATTGACCCTTTAGCTGTGCGTGCATGAGTCAGAAGGAAAAAATTGCTGAGCAGAGAGCTTAACAGCGTCTACCATGGAAGACAGCGTTTGGAGGCTGAACACCAACCATGTTGAAGGCCTGTTAAACTTCACTTCACATGGGAAGAGAAGGACAAACAGCACTAGAAGGAAATTGAAAGTAGATGAAAATATACTAAGATAGCACATAGCTGTCTAGGGAAGTTACCGCATGGTCCATGGAAATAAATTTATGACAGGATGCAGACCACAATAAGGAATCTTCAAAATATCAGTAAGAAAAAATGCATTTTATGTAGAAAAATTAAATTCCTAGCATTACAGATTTTTCAGTTGTAACCATTCCCCCGAAATTTTCCATCAGAGCCAATAAACAAGTGGGGATGACATCACAGCAATAAATAGTCACTAGTTATCATTTTATATCGAAATGTCAGATTTACTGTATAACATATACAGTTATTATTTGTCAGTTAAAAGTGAAAAAAAAACAAAAAAGTAGTCACAGTACTAACATTTAAAACCCAGAGGAGCAACTCACATGTTGGTGTTTCGGTTTTGACAGACCTACTAGGATGAACTATCCTGAGAGGGCTGTTGCAGAGGGTGTTGATTTCAGCAAGGCATTTGAAATCATTAGATTATTTTTTTTAAAGGATAAAGCAGAAATAAATTTAAATTCATGTGCACCTAAGGAAGATCTATTTGGACCTCTGTGCTGTTCTCTGGTGTGCCAGAAGCCGTTCTATCACTTCCTCACTGTAGCTGAAGAGTGGATTCAGTGTTATCCCACAGAACTCACGTGAAACTGAGCAGTACACAAGAGCAGGTGTTTTGAACATGTCTCATCATAGCTGCTTTAAGAGGAAAAATGATAATAAATGCACGTATTCCCTGCCCATGTATTTTTGTTGCTAAAATTGTTTTTTAAAATTGTATTTCCCTGGGAAACCTACGTAGAGTATCTCCACGTCTGTTTTAGGCAGCTTCTTTTTGGTTTGCGTGCAATTTTTATTTTAAAAAAATGAAAATTAGGATTTATAGAATCATGAAGTAAGTATGACTCATGCATTCATCATCCACCATCCCTCTTAGTTCTGATTAAAAGACAAACAGGAAGGATTAATAATGTTATTTTATATAACAATATTGGTGGACATTGGTGCCCTTACACATGGCAGATTTTTTTAAAATCCAAAATAAAGCTTAATGTAAGATTAGAAGAATAATCATGTAAAGTCCACTGAATCTTTGCAATTCATGTGGAGGGAGGCCTTATTCATGTAAAAATGTCCCAGCAGCTCAGGAGATTGGCTGAATATGCTGTCTACATTTTCTAGAAGTAGCTGCTGGAGTTTGTTCTCCAAAGAACTCAGATGGGACTGAGCTGTACACAGGCTGATTTCTCTCCAAGGCTGTCATTGCTTGCAGCTAGCTGTGTGAATGATTTTCCAGTTCCTCACTTATAAATTGAGGACTTGGGATTAGGACAGTTAAGAATCATCCAACCGTAATAGTCTAAGCTTTTGCTGCTGCCTCAGGTCATCCAGCCCTATAAGCCAACAGGTGAAGGAGCAGATTCTCCAAAGCAATGCCTGAACTCAACACAACTTGCTCCTCAAGTCAGCATTCCTTCTTGTATTCTTCTATCTAGTGGCTACGGCTTAAGTTTTCATTTAGAGAGCTCAACTAGCTGAGTGATGTACATATGATGGAATCTGGTCCACCTCTAGAAAACTGGGCTCATAACAAAGAGGGGAGTTACCTGATCTATTGAGTAAATGGGAGATAGGCTTATATTACTGACCAAGATAACGAACATTTCTAAGGGGTAGTTAGTCTTCAAAAAATTTTTGTGTGTATTCATTTTTTTAATCAAATAAGGCTATTAGATGCTATGCTTGTTCAAGATTCCATATAGCTTTTACTCCTAACATGTGACCTTCTGGATGAAAATTACTTGAAACTCTGGTGTCCATCTCAGCATTTTCTTAAGAAATGGTTGCTACTTTGTTCTCTGTTGCTAGGAACTCAAGAATATAGACGCTCAAGAATGAAATATGGCATTTGTTGGTAACTCTATTGTAACATCATTAGATAGAGTATCTCAGAGAAAAACAAAAAGGAATATTATTTTAAGAGATTACAATAGATTTTGTAATAAAGGTTACTAAAAGGGATATTGTAAGAATGATTTCAATAGTCATAAAATAGATATTAGAAAATTTGTGAATTATAGAAAGCCTTATAAAAATTGTAACAGTAAAAATTATCATTTGTGAAGTACTTGCCACAATATGAGAACTAAGCCCTTCTGTATATTATTGATTTATTTCTCCCAAGCCTCATGAAATAGGTAATATTACTAGCTCTTTTATATAGATGAGTAAACTGAGAATTAGTTTACAAATCATTGGTTACACATCCATACTACGGGTATACAGCTAGCAAGTTAGATTCCATCTCAAATCAAGTGATCAAGGCTAAATTCTTTACAATTGTAATTATCTATCAAGTATTAAATGGTTTTTTTCTTTTGGTCTTTCTATCTTTGTAGAGATTTATATTTTTAGAACAAATTGAGATTATACTACCTATACTCGGTCTAGTTGTGTTGCTAATAACATTGTGAGTATATCTCCATATCATAGACTAATCTTCATAAAATATTGTGTTTAATAGCTCCATGGCATTCTGTTAAGTGATATGTGGTGAAACGTATTAGTTATTTATTGCTCTGTCATCAGTTATTCCAAAATCTCAGAAGCTTAAAGCTGCAGATAGGTATAATCTGGCATGGTTTCTAAGAGTCAGGACTCTGGTAGCAGCTAGGCTGAGTGGCTCACGCTCGGATTCTCCCACATGGTCACAGCTGAGATGTTGAGTGGGAACATGGTCATCTCAGGGTTTGACTGAGGCTTAAGCTGCCCACTTCCCTCACGGCACTGCTGGCTGGAGATGTCAATCCCTCGCTAAGTAGATCTCTCCTTACATGATGGTAAATGGCTTCCTGCCAAGTCGGAGACATAAGAGAAAGCAAGGAGTGAGTCTCGGTGACTTCTACGAAGTTGTTTCCAATGTCACATGCCATCACTTCCTGCTTATTATATGTGGTACAAGTGACTCATCAATGCCATCCCACACTCAAGGGCAGGGGAATTAGGTTCCCTCTGGCATAATAAAGAATATTCATGAGGGTGTGGGAATCCTTTCAAACCATAACATCAAATAACTCTACTTTTGCCTTTGTATGTTTTCTAATTGAGTTCTATTAAGAACATTGTTACAAATAGCTTTGTATATAAAACTGTGAATGTTTTTGTCATTTGTTTCAGGATGATGTCCAAGTAAGATGATTAGGATAAAGGATACAAATTTTTTTAAGTTTAATTATACACATTACAGAAGAATGGCACATTTTGAACCAAAGAGGTGGTTCCAGATTGTGGAAGATTGTATTTTCCAAAGGTGACTAATAAAACATATTGTATTTCACATATTATTCTTAAAATGTGATGCTGACAATATTACAATCGAGAATGGTGGGAGCTACATCCTAGCCCCCTGTTTAGTCTGTTTGGACTGCTACAACAAAATTGTAGCCCCATTAGACTGGGGCACTTCTAAACAACAGAAATACATTGTTTACAGTTCTGGAGGCCGAGAAGTCCAGGATGGAGGTGCCAGCAGATTTAGTGTCTGGTGAGGGTCCTCTTCTTCATAGATGGTGCCTTCTAGTTGCATCTTCACACAATGGAAGGGGCAAGCAAGCTCGCTGGTGTCTCTTGTATAAAGACATTATCCCAATCATGAAGGCTCTTCACTCATGTCCTAAGTGCCCCCCAAAGACCCCATCTTCTAATACTATTACCTTAAGGCTTAGGATCTCAACATAGGAATTTTGAGGCAACACAAACATTCAGGCCATAGCACCCATCTAGGCTTAAACCTAGGTGAAATACTGTGGCTTCCCCAACCAATAGGGTATGGCGGAAATGACACTATGTGACTTCTGAGTAGGTCACGATAGATGTTGTGAACTTCTGCTTTATTTTCTTGGAATACTTGCTCTTAGAATCCAGCTGCCATGCTGTGAGGAAGCCAGGCATCCTCAAAGAGAGACCACATGTATGCGCTCTGGATGACACCATAGCTAGGATGGTGGCCACCCGTCAACCTCAACCACTAGACAGGAAGTGAGTGAATCTCCCAGTAATTTCAGCCCCTGGATAACAAGACCTTCTATCTTTCAAGATATCTCAGTTGTCATTCCATGGATCAGAGATGTGCTGCTTCACTGAGTCATGTCTAATTCAAGATTATGAGCAAAATAAATGGCCAGCAATTCCACTCCAATGTATTCTGAAAAACAATGAAAACATATGTTAATAAAAAGACTTGTATAAGAAAGTTTATAAGTACCAAAAACCGGGAAAATTCCATATGTCTATTGAAAGGACAACAGCAGGTAGACCATTGTACTGTATCTGTAAAATGGAGAAGCAGCAGGGAAAAGGAACCAAATACTTATGCATATATCCTTTCCAGTCAATCCCCACACTGGCACATCTCACAGGAGTACATACTGCATGATGCATTTGATCCACGGTGATAAAAACAAGGTGATGGTTATGAAGGCCAGTGTGGGAGACAGACTGGAAAGGATGCAGTAGGGCTTTCTAGGAGGATGGAAATATTGTCTGTCTTGTGTTGAATATGGCCACACAGAGTTATACTACTGTCAAAAACTTATCAAACAAAACACTCAAAAATCTATATAGTTTAGTGTATGTTAATTATATCTCAGTCTCTTAAAATGGTACCTGTATAACTGCACCCAGCTTCTAAAATACTTGTACTCTCTCACTCCAACTAGACATATTTAATAGCATCACAGATGGACATTTTCTATTAAACTGTAAGTGGATGGAAAATGAGAAACCGTATTTATTGAAGGTCATTTTTTACTACAGAGACTTCGTTAATTTAACTTGAGGCTAGAAGATGCCAACAAGTAAGCTAACCACTTGGTGAAATCTGGGGTCTAAAGATAGAAATGTAAGCATTAAAGATTCTAGGGGATGAAGATTAAATTAGGCACTCTTGCTACTAATGTTCTCATATGAATTTATTAAGAGGAAATTAGCACAGGCATTGGACCTATTACCTAGCCAACACTTCTTCTTACAAGTTGTAGTAAATCATTGCGATAGAAGAAGGGTTATAGTAACACGATTAACAATTGCATTCAAGGTTCTGAAATGCAGTTCTAATTGATATAGAAAAAATCTAGGTGGTGGCGCTTTTATGAAAAGATTAAATTCTGTTCTGAGTCAAGAAGAAAAGCCTGAATGGAAATGTATCCTGTAGTCTCTGCCATCTTGACCTTTGAAAATTAAGAATAAAGAAAATTATTTGCATAGAGGCGAGCCTTCTCTTTGTTTAGAAAGTGGAGAACTGGTTACATGTCCTTCTCCAACGTGAAACTGGACAAATATCATCTCTGTCTCTTTATGTCCCATCAGGTTTAAAAACAGAACATTTAGCTTTCTATATCTCAGAGAATGAATGTGGATGTAGCACTAACTGGATAATTGAAGAGGTACCAGTGGCCCCTGTGAATCCTTTCATTTCACTTCTAATGGTTTCATCAACAACATGTTAGTAATTTCAGAGAAAGAGGCATGAGGCCAGCTTTATCCACTGCAATTTTTTCCATGTCAGATGTGGGGACTTACGGGGTGAGCAAGATGAACCACTGGGCCATGAAAGAAAATGTAAGAGCTTCTCATTGTATTAAATCTTAATGAGAAAGGAAAGAGTTATCTGTAATGTTTTACTATCAGATCTCTAATCAAGATGGATAGGCACCCAGAGGAAGCCAGTGGCACCTCACTAGGTTATTTGCCTCACTGACATGCTTTGCAGCTTAAATGTGTCACAAGAAGTTCATTTAAAGATTGTATCACCTAATTTTACTTAGATCTTTGGGAATAGAAAATTGATTTCAAAAGTGTGTGCACAGAGATATCAGTTGCACCTCGGTAGTCCAGAAAGCAGAACAGTTTAGCCCAGTCACCCCCAGCAAGAGTCAAAAACAAAACAAGAGCCCCAGGGAATGCAAGGATGCCTTCCATCCACACCTCCATGTGGACACAGATTCTAGGCGTCCACTTCTAGCTGACATGGAGTCACTCACAGAGACCGCATATACCCTTTCCCTTAAAACAACAGAAAAAAGAATTTGGGAAATGATGTTTTTCAGGACACTTTACATCAAGCAGTGAAGGACAGTGATTATTGATACGCAGGAAACATGAAGAGAGCCCAAGGATGTGACAGCTTACTATCCAGAGAGATTTTCCTGGCTGCAGCACAGAGCAGGAGAAACAGGGGATTGTGGCCGACCACCTCAGGAGAGAGGCAACGCGGAGAGACTGGGAGATATGGGTCATCAGAATTTGCATCACTGAAGAAAGGAGAGGACAGGGCTGTAGGGAGAGAGAGCTGCAGAGATCTTCAAAGCACTGACCTCAAAGAATCAGCTATGTACCGACCAGCTCCTGTGGCTGAGAAAACTACCCAAAGCCTGGGAAAGAACCACACAGAAGGATTAGAGAATAACGCCCAGTGCTCACCCAGGGCACAAGTAGCACTGGTCTCACTACCCGGACTCAGACCCCAAATTGTTCATAAGACATTGGGTAGAGTACTCAGTTAGATCTTGACTCATTAGAGGGGAATAATTATCCCTGGACTGACTGGCAGTCCCGCCGCCTAACAATTTTTGTTTTTTTCTTTTTTTTGAGACGGAGTCTCTGTCACCCAGGCTGGAGTGCAGTGGCGCCATCTCGGCTCACTGCAAGCTCTGCCTCCCAGGTTCAGGCCATTGTCTTGTCTCAGCCTCCCGAGTAGCTGGGACTACAAGCGCCCGCCACCACGCCCAGCTGATTTTTTGTATTTTTAGTAGAGACGGGTTTCATTGTGTTAGCCAGGATGGTCTTGATCTCCTGACCTCATGATCCACCCGCCTTGGCCTCCCAAAGTGCTGGGATTACAGGCGTGGGCCACCGCGCCTGACCCCGCCTAACAAATCTTAAAAACAAGACCCAAAAGGATCGAACTGTTCCTAAGTCTCATAACTGTGCCTCATAACAAAGCTCAAGATCATTTATAGGAATGCAGGTAATTCTCCCAAAGAAATGACAGCATAAGCGAGCAACAAAAAAATTAGCAGAGCTGATGCTTCTTCCTAGAGTAAGATTTTTATCAAGCAAATTATTTTTTAAAAATTCCTTGCACTTACTCTTTTCTTTGCACCTGAAACCATCCTTTTCTGCTTGTCTTCATGATTCCTTCTCACATCCTCCACATCTATGTGCAAATGTCGCCTTCTTGTTGAAGCCTTCCCTGAAAACGCAACCAAAAGAGCACTCCACCTCTATAAGCTTTACACATCTATTCATGATGTACAATTTTTCAGGACTCTCCCCATCACCAACAACACATCAGTAAACAAGACAGATGCAACCTCTACCCTGATAGAACTTACCTTTTGCTGGAGGAAGATCTATAATGATAAAATAAGTGTCTGTTGAATGAAATAAATATCCTAGTCATTATGCTGCCACAAAGTTGGCCATTTGAATTTGGCAAGAAGTTTATTTTTAACATAGATTTACGTCTGCTATTATTAATCGATAACCTTGGTCAAAGTCTAAATATAATGCTTTGAGATTAATCAGCCACTGATGAAACCATAAATACATACCATAAATACAAAAATATATTTACAGGCATATATTCAAAAATGTTTGATTGGTAGTGATGCATGATCTCCAATGTTTGCAGAGCATCAGTCTAGGTCCAGGCCAACTATGAGAAGAGTGAATGTGTGACGGACCACTCCCCCCATTTCAAGGAGGTACATTGGTCTCCTAAAAGAATATATCATAGAACCTGCCTTTGAGGATGACCAATCTTTTATTTTAACATCTTTGTTTCTGTTGAAATATTCTGTTTGGCATTCTTCCTATAAGATGGGAAAGAAGAGGAGGAAGAAGGAAGAGCAGTATTGATTTTTAAACAGCATTATTTTATGCTCCTGGTGATTGCACCTCTCTCTGTATAAGCTTTGCTTCTCTGAGCTTCGGTAGCAAAAATAACCACAAACACAGAGTCTCAACTAAGTTCCCTGGCATGGGATTTTTTTTATACATCATTTACAGCCTGCTGCAGTGATTACACAATGCAGCCCATAACCTCCAGAAAGAAGAAGGATGAAAGAAAAGCATGCGTATGAGTGGGCTCGGCTGCGCTTGTGTTGTGAATGCAATGAATTCTGTGCTGCTTACTCATACATTTTCTACTAATAACGGGAGGAAAACACACTTGAATCAGAGACTCTTTTTTTCTTTCTGGGTTTGTTGATTTAATATTTCCATAAGTTAGCTAACTGCGGGAATAAGTTTAAATCATTGCTTTTATATTTAGACAAGAAAAATAAATTTCTTTTAATGTCCGTGACTTGGCTGGGCACAAGCCCAAGGGATGCCCCTATATTCTATCTCAGTTTGTAGAAAATTAGTTTGATTTATGTGTGTGTGTGTGTGTGTACATATACACACACACACACACACACATGCAAATTGCAAGTAGAATCAGGGTCATCTCAGTTCTACTTTGGAGGAAAATTGAGGTCGTGGTCAGATTAAGCAATGTCTTTTTAAATTTTTTTCTAAATCAGTGGCTCTTGATTCTTCTGTGATCATAAATTAAGCTATGGAACGTCTCCCAGAGTTGGGAATGAGTGGGGAACACAGAATATTTTTCCATATAATTTCTGGGGACATGGGTCCCTCAGGAAAAATCCCTGCTTCAGATCTAAAATTCAGTGTATACTAGCAATGCCCATGATTTATAATTCAATAGCAGAGACAGAAGCGGGAAAGGGACCCTCATCCTTGAAACAAAAAGAAAGGCTGCTGCATTTACCTAGAAACTCCCCAAGGCCAAAGGCCTTGTCTTTGATTTTATTTCTGTTTTCACATGGCCTACAGCTATAACGGTTCCTACTTACAGCAAGTCTCAGCAAATGAAAGGACTGAGTAGTACTTTTTAGAGCCTCCTGGGTGGCTGTTTTATGCAGGAACAATTCTAACCTGGATCCATCTGGAGGAAGTCACGGTGGGTGACCAGGGTCCACCACTGCCCTCTCCACCCTCTTTGTCACTGTGGTCGCCAAGCTCAGCTCTCTATTCCCTGTTCTGATGAGGAGGGCCTGGCCTCCTAGGCACAATCTTAGTTGGAAAACCTTTTATCACTCAATAGATGCTTGGCAGCCTTTGCTCTCCCTGCAGTCTTAGCACGTGAATTTAGTAGGGGTTTAGGGCAGCCCATCATGGAAATACCATGTCTCACCCACCCTTCCTCCAGGAAGGTAATGTGAAGAACACAGCTCCTGTCTCTCCTGCTTCCATGTTAATCCTTCTTGCTGGTTATGCACAAGCTGTTGCTCAGATGTAAGCTCAAGAATGTAGACATAGGACAGGCACAGTGGCTCACGCCTCTAATCCCAGCACTTTAGGAGGCTGAGGAGGGCGGATTGCTTGAAACCAGGAGTTCGAGACCAGCCTGGCCAAGATGGGGAAACCCCATCCCTAATATAATTACAAAAAATAAAATAAAATTAGCCAGGTATTGCAGCTCACGCCTGTAATCCCAGCTACATCAGGAAGCTGAGGCACGAGAATTACTTGAACCCTGGAGGTGGAGGTTGAAATGAGCCAAGATGGCACCACTGCACTCCAGCCTGGGTGACAGGGTAAGACTCTGTTTCAAAGAAAAAAAAAATGTAGACACAGTAAAACGTGGTGAAATGTATCTGGAAGCATCTAACCACCATGAGGATCCCAATGCCTCCATGGATACCAAGCATTTACGTATTACCTGACCAGGCTTCCCCCATAAACTTCAACAAGCTTGTTCTGGGGATAAGGCCACACATCAGGAAACACTCCAGCCTCAAGGGAAGCTGTAAGGGAGGCCGCTTCTCGCCAGCCAAGCTCCATCAGTCACTGCATGGTGCACTGAGAGAGAGTGAAGGCACCAGCTTGTTGTACTCATGCTGGGCCCAGCTTGACCATAGGGGACCCCGCTCTCAGTCTTCCCACCGTTTGACTTCACTTCCTGGATGCTGACGTTCACTTGTGGATCTGAACTCAGTTTCCAGTGCTTTTCCATGAAGTCTTTCTCATTCCCCGCAGTGAGAATTAGTCACTGTTGCCTCTATTGTTCCCGGCCTCCTTTTGCTTTTTGTCTGGTGTTTGCATTTCCATCTAATGTCATCTTTTCAAAAAGATGCCCAGGGTCTTGGCTTCAGACAGCAGAGTCTGAGACAACAGGATTGTGTACTACCATTTATTAAAAAGTGTAACCCCAGGAGCAGCAGTGAGGGAAAGGGCAGCAGGCCAGAGCAAGGGGCACTGGCGAACTCACCTCCACTGTTATTAAGTGCAACCATTTATTCAGACTTGTGGGTTTATCTCCCCAGAGACCACATAAGTGGCTGCTCCTCAGTTTAGTCCTTCTGAGAAGGAAAGAGAAATAATCTGTCCTCCAGTTCCCTCTCTCATTGGCAACAAGTTCTCCCTATAGGCATTATTTACCCCCACACTTCCGGGCCGGGCATGTGTGGATCTGCAGCAGAACCTGGAAAACAAAGGCAGCTGGGAAATGTGTGAGGCCATCATGTAAGTCATGAGCCTACTGGGTTGTGTCTATGAGAAGGGGTCTGGAAACCACACAAAGCGAAGCACCGTGGTCATGGCTGCCTGGGCTGGAACCACTGGCCAAAGGCTCTGTAAACAGATCCCTAGATAGCCTGCTGTGGTGCACAAGAGGCATCTAATGTACAGGTGTACACAAGCTCTATCTCCCACAAGCCCTAATTAAGTGGATATTCTATAAATGTGTCATATATGAAAAATTCTGGAATCTTCAATTTTGGATGAGAACTTCAGTCTGTTCTACAACCTGACTGAGGAGTCTCATGCAGCGTGCTCGACAAAGTCGTATTGACCATGCTTGAAGAACGTGAGCTCTCCCTGAGGCCAACCATCTGCCGCTTGGGGCAGTAATAATCAGAAACCCTCTACCTGCTAAGCTGATAGCTGACTCCCTGCAGACCTCAACAGACCTTTGCTGCTGCTGTCCATTTATACAGAACAAGGGCATTCTCTCTGCTGCACTTCAGGCTTCCACATGGTTTTCGAGTTAAAAATGTTTAGGTTTCAGAATGAATAACCCACAACTAACCACAACAATATGGGTAAATCTCGTAAACATGATGCTGAGCAAAAGAACCCACATGTAAGAAAGTGTGTAGGATAGGATTTCATTCATATCAGGTACGAACGCAGCCACAGCCACTCTATGCTAGAGCCCTGGGAGAGTGAGAGACAGGTGCACGCAAGGGACTTCTGGAGTGCAGGCAATGTCCTGATCCCTGACCTGGCTGCTGGCTACAGGGTTTTGCATGTTTGTGAAGTTCATCAAGCCATCCACTTAAGTTGTGTGCTGTTTTCTATGTGAATATTTTGTTCCAATATTTTTTTTAATGTCGAGTCCTATCAAACATTACTTCTATGAAATAGTGACCATTATCTTTGCACCTCTGTGTCGTCCGTCGTATGGTGCTTGGCTGACAATATGACCTTTGGGGGAGCACCCAATTCTGACAACAATGTAGCCTCAGTCTCAAATATTATGTAAAACAATTTGTGTAAATGGATACTAAGCTTCCATTGATGTCACCTTAAATGACTTGGGAAGTTTGGCCATTTTTCAAAATGACAGATTTATAACTTTTGACAATCTTTTCTTCCTAAATTTTCCCATATAGCTATCAAGAAACCAAGCATATGGTCAAAACATTCAAGAAACACAGCAGGAAATTCTATGATTCACACACACGTATTAAGAATGATGTGAAATGGAGCACAAGGTTTTCAGTGTTACTTTTCTACCTTAAAATGGTCCACCGTATGTGTTACCTTTCTACCTTGACTGTACCTTACCCATGACTTAATAAATCATAATAAATAAATCCATGTGATCGAATTTATTCAGGTATTATAAAGACATGAGAAGTTTTTAATACAAAAAAGGTACGTTAATAAGCACCCTTGAGAAGCACAAAATGTAGGAAGGGACACAGACAAATGAACAAGTGATTGCTCTGTCATATGAATGCTGCTTCACTGAGCTTAGGAGCCTCATGGGAGGTGCCTCTTCCATAGTCTGTGGGCAGGTTTGGGGAAGCTAGCAACTGATGGAGTTAGGCAACTGATATGGTTTGGATATTTGTCCCTGCCCAAATCTCATGGTGAATTGTAATCCCCAGCATTGGAGATGGAGCCTGGTGGGATGTGATTGGCTCACAAGGGCAGATCCCTTAGGCCTTGGTGCTGTCCTCATGATAGTGAGTGAGATCCCGCAAGATCTGGTTGTTTAAAAATCTGGGGCACCTCTTCTCTCTCTCTCTTGCCCCTTCTTGCCACATGTGATGTCCCTGCTCCTCCTTCACCTTCTGCCATGATTGGAAGCTTCCTGTGGCCTCCCTGGAAGCTGAGTCGATGCAAGCACCATGCTTCCTGTACAACCTGCAGAACTGTGAGCCAATTAAACCCCTTTTCTTTATAAATTACTCAGTCTCGGGTATTTCTTTATAGCAATGCAAAAATGGGAATAAACAGTAACAACTGGCTAGGGAAAGGTGCTCTAGAGAGTTTTCTGTCAAGTGTGCAAACCTCTGAAGGTAAACAAGAGTGAGAAAATATTTCAGTGGGACCTGGCAATGATCGAACACAGGTGTGAGAGCTGGGCAGGGAAGGAGAAGAGGAAAGGCTGACAGGTCAGCAAGAGTCACACCATGAAAGCCATGGGGAGACATACAAGGGCTTTTTGAGGAAGAGTGAAATCATCCATTTGGGGTTTTCAATAGAATGTGCTGGCTGCAATGTTAGGAAGGATGGAGGATGGCCAGACGGAGACAGAGAGGCCACCTAGGAGGCTTTGCAGGATTTGTGGTGAGAGGTTGTGTTGGCCTGAATTAAAGGAGTAGCACTGTGGATGAAGAAAAGCGGAGGGTGGTGAGTGTTGCATGGGAGGTAGATTTGTTGGCTCTGATATCACTGCATATGGGTGGTGAGGATGGCAGTCACTCAAAAATGGCTCCTGGGAAGGGGAACATCACACACCAGAGCCTGTTGTGGGATGGGGCAGTGGGGAGGGATAGCATTAGGAGATATACCTAATGTAAATGATGACTTAATGGGTGCAGCACACCAACATGGCACATGTATACATATGTAACAAACCTGCACATTGTGCACACGTACCCTAGAACTTAAAGTATTAAAAAAAAAATGGCTCCTGGTTCCCGGCTTGTGCACATGGGCTAAAGTAATGATATACCAAGACAGAGGTCACAAGATGCTTGGGGCAGCTGCCTGCTATGCAATTTCGCACAAATGTGGGACACCTACATGGAGATTCCCAGTGAGCAGCTGGGTCCTGGGATCAGGATCTCATGGTAGGAAGTAGTGACGGTTCCAGATGCAGTGTCAGGAGTTATCGATGTGGTCCTAGGTGATGTAAGTCATGTAAGGAGATGACAGTCAAGTGGGGATAGAGAGACAGCAAGAGGCAAGGGCAGAAGTGGACTCCTCACGAGCCTGGAATTCATAGGATGAAGAGAGGAGGAAGAGCCTCCACCCTCCAGAGGCTGAGCCCATGAGATAGAAAACTGATGAGACAAGTGTGACATGGAACAACAGCACAGAGATTTCCACAGAGTGGGGAGATGAGATCAGGGACAGGCACACAGGAGGGTTGGAGATGGGGCTTCCCTAGGCCTCTGCACTCTGGGCCTGTTTTGGGAGGGATGGCTCTGGTAATCTATGACATGCATTCAGTGTCATTCTTTCATTGTCTTGGACAATAGGTCCTGGCTTCAGGTTAGATGGCTGACTGATGTCCCTATCAGATGGTTGTTTGGCCATACTTTTGTTCTCACTGGAACAGGCTTTCTCATTCTTTGCAATATGGATAAACTGAAAAATTTCAAAATCTTTAAGTTCTGCCTCTCTTTTGATTAACAATTTCATCGTTAAGTCATTTCTCTCTCGTTGCATTTTGCTATAAGCAGTTGAGGGAAACCAGGCCACTTCTTCAACATGTTACTTCGACTTTTCCTCAGTCAAATGCCCAATTTTGTTGCTCACAAGTTCTACCTTTCACAAACACTAGGACACAAACACAATCTAGCCTAGTTATTTGCCACTCTGTAGCAAGCTGGACTTTTTTCCATTGTCCAATAGCAAGCTGCTCACCTCCAGTAGGCCATATTTCTACCAACATTCTGCTGAGGATTACTTTGATAATCTCTAGCAAGTTAGAGGTTTTCTCTGTAGCATTCTTCTTCTCCTTCTGAGCCCTCATCAGAATCATCTTTAATGGTTTGCTTGGAGCAGCGTAGGCCTTTTCTAGCATGTACCTCAAAACTCTTTCAGCCTCTAACTATCACTCAGTTCCAAAGCCATTTCTACATTTTTAGGCATTTGTTACAGCATCAGCTCTATTTCTTGATACCAATTTCCGTCTTAGGAGTCTCCAAAGAAACAGAGCCAAGATATTTAAGGCTGGGTCACACAGTCTTGGAGGCTGTGAAGTTTGACAGTCAGCTGTCTGAAAGTTGGAGGCCTGGGAAAGCCTTGCTATAATGCCTCCCTTTGGAGGCACAGCTGAAAAGCATTCACATTAAAATATAGATAAAATACCAATTGTAAGACTGACATAACAGACTCTTTGTAGCAATAAGATACCCAACTCCAACCCAACCTTGGTATAGCATCACATGACGGATAACAGGCCCCAAAGGAATATATTTCTTTGACATATTTTGGAATAGCCCTGCAAAGCCATTTACTGTAGGAGAAATTGCATTCTGTAGATAATCTTCTTACCTTAGTAGGTCTTCTCCAGAGAATCTGATACCTTCAAAGTTCCCAAAAGAGACATTTATCATCTATTACCTCTGAAACCTGCTACCCAGAGGCTTCATCTACATAACAAGAACCTTGGCTTCCACAACCCCCCTTATGTTAACTCAAGCATTGCTTTCTGCTGACTTTAACTCTTAAGTCAAAGCTTAACTCTTTCAACTAATTTCCAATCAGAAAATCTTTGAATCTACCTATGACCTGTGAGATCCCCATTTTGAGATGTACCATCTTTCCAGGCCAAACCAGTGTATACCTTATATGCATTGATTTATATCTTTGTCTTTAACTTCTGTCTCCCTAAAATGTATAAAACCAAGCTGTAACCGAACCATCTTGGGTACATGTTCTCAGGACCACCCTTCCCACCCAGGCCTGAACTAGCTTTTCAGGTTTTCTTTGGGATCCCCTTGGCCAAGTGAGGGAGGTCTGTTCAGTCAGTTGGTTGGCTTAGAACTTCATTTTTGGTTTACATCTGGTAGGTACAGACATTGGGTACATGAATCCTCTATATTTTTGGTATCTCACAAAGACATGTTTGAGCCAGAGGATATCTGGAGGCACCAGGACACTGTACACCAGCTGGGGAACTGTGTACCTTTTGCTCTCTGTTTCATGGGACAAGCTGACAATTCAATAGGAAGTTGATGATGGGCATAACACCTCCTGCTGGGGTGAAGAAAGGGTCATAGTTCTGCATATGCCCTTCCTCTTCTTCTAATACTAGCTCTGTCCTTGCCAAGCAATCCAGATAAAGTTTCCCACATCATTCTTATTTATATATGGCTTTAGAATTAAATAAGATAAAGTTGATAAGGCATTTAGCACAGTACCTGGTGTAGAATAATTTTTCATTATCTATTTTACTGTTTTAGCACATTTACAGACTTCATTCTGACTGTGGCTACCTGAAGACTTCAGTAACTTAATTTTCATTTTTCAGATGAGTAGACTGAGAGGCTAATGTGATTTGTCCAAATTTCAGCTAAACTGTAACCCTCCTCAGCATTTCAATATAATAGTTGGCATGGCATGCTCAACAAATACCTACTGATCAGAGCTAGTAATTAAGCCTTTCAGCCAGCACTAGTGGCAACAGAGGCAGATAAACCCTGACTCCAAGTTGAGTACTTGTTGGCCTGGCCACATTTGTGTTTCACACCATGAGCCATGCTCCCCTAGCTCACTCCAGCCCCTTCTTGATGCCTCTTCTGACTTCAGAAAAACCTTCAAAGTCATTTCATTTGTGCTCTTGATCACTGAGTGTGAAAAAAATGGGAGTGCACCGTGCTTTCCAAACAGAAACAAAGAATTCTCCCAAAAAATTCTCAGTGACATTTTGTGATGTCCTATTGAAGAAATGCAGACAAGTATCAACCTTATCAGGCTCGCACATTTCCACAGTCTCATTCATCTGGCTTCTACTGCTTAGACTCATGGTGAGCTATGAGTGGACAAGAAAAACAGTTCCCGCTTTCCCTTGCAGACCATTTATTTGTGGAGCATTTCTCTTTTATAGCATTTGCTTCTTGGTAGTTCCATGGCTAGATTCCTTCTTCTTTTTTTCTGCTGCCCGCACTTTTAGCTTTCAAATTTTTCATGGGTTTTAGTCTTAGACACCTGAGGACAGGTAGTCAGTCTTCAAATCACTAGTCAGTATCACACAAACCTTAATTTTCTAATTGCTAAATACAGAGTTCCTGGATTGTTCCTTGTGAGTGAATCATGGCTCGACGGATTGCCTTAACCTTGAAAATCTCTCAATAACAATTAGCTATCTTAAAAGAGCAAATAGGAAAAGTACGATGGTAATTTCAAGCTGTAGAAAAATTCCTCAGCAACCCACATGAACTTCAAGCAACTGTTCTCCCCCAGAATTGAGAATCTGGATTAAGTGTAAAATAAACTTTCCCTTGTACAGTTATGTGCTTGTCTTCTGATTACATCTTACTTAAGTGATAAAACTTTTACAGAAAGAGCAACTGTGTTGGTTGGAAATCATATATGGGCTTCCCAATGACACCTCTGCTTCCATAATCCTGTCTTTTATTAGCATTTTTCCCAAATAGTATTCCTGAAATCCATCACTGTGTCAAATCCAATACTTTACATACCTTGAAATATGGAAAAAAGAAGACATTTGTTTCTTTGGTGTGTCAAAAAAAATCAAAATTAAAAAACTCTTGTATCCTGTAACCAAACAATAGAAATGGGATATTCTGCCTAAAGCAAGGAGATAGAAAAATTTTGGATTAACAGTGAAAGAAATAATAATATAATTGTAATATACAGATGGTTCAAGTTCAGACCAATGAAATATCATAAGTTAGAGATTCAGAAGTCATTCTTCAGGTAACTTACACACCTTTGTGTAGATGTGTGTTTACATGTGTGTAAGTTAATTACAGTCAGTGGGATCTAATTAAAGAAACTAACGAAGAGTTTGAATTATTGAATGTTTTTAAAGAAATGTAAATTACATTGGCTGATGTTTTAACAAGGAGCTTTGATTTATTATTTTAACGAGCATATATCAGTTGTTGACAAGCCACTGGATAGAAAATTTAAATATGCTTGAGGGAATCTGAAAAAAAATTCTGATCTTATGCCTACAAATTTATATGCACAGTTATTTTGCTAGCAATGTCTTTCTTCTCTGAGAGTGCCTAATCCTGTTGAATAATCAAAACTTCTAAATTAGCAGACAATGGCCAAGACATCACTGCATTTGTAAGTTAAGTTATAGTTTCATCCTATGAATACATTTTCTTTTTTTCAAAATAAGTAACCTATTTGTGTGTGTGTGTGTGTGTGTGTGTGTGTACTTGCATGTGTGTCAAAGAGAGAGAGAGAGAGGAGAGTAAGAGAATCTAAACCTCTCTGTAATTATAGAAATTCAATACAAACACAAAAGAAGAGAAAACCACAGCTACCTACACGCTCTCTCTGCCAATGCCTATGTTCATAATCTCCCCCTACTGTATATCATTTTCTTATTTTCTAGTTCATGTCAAATGATCCTTTTTAATAAATGTTAATCACTATCTAAAATTATTCCTTGTAGAAATGAAAGTGTTTACTCATCTATTAAATCTGGGAAAGTTGTGCTGAATCCATTTTTCTTCCAAGCCTCAAAAGAGTAAGATTAGCATGACATGGTTTTACTGTGGGTATTTGTTATTTCAAACAAGGTAAGTTCCATGTCATGACAGAGGAGTTGCTAAGGGAAAAATATGTGCTGCAGCAAGCTCAGGCAACAGCATAAGTGCAATAACCTGTATCGTAGAAATGCCACATTCATTACTAGGAATTTTTGTTTGTTTGTTTGTTTTTTGAGACAGAGTCTCGCTCTGTCGCCCAGGCTGGAGTGCAGTGGCGCCATCTCGGCTCACTGCAAGCTCCGCCTCTCGGGTTCACGCCTTTCTCTTGCCTCAGCCTCCCGAGTAGCTGGGATTACAGGCGTCCTTCACCACGCCCGGCTAATTATTTTGTGTGTGTGTGTGTATGTTTTTAGTAGAGACGGGGTTTCACCGTGTTAGCCAGGATGGTCTTGATCTCCTGACCTCGTGATCTGCCCGCCTCGGCCTCCCAAAGTTCTGGGATTACAGGCGTGAGCCACTGCGCCCGGCCATGGAATGAAAGGTGGTGAGAAAGGAGATGGTGCCAGTTTTGCCTTCCCGTGAGAACTTTTCAAATTCACTGCAGATGACTCCTCTCTCTGGTGCGTTAACGCTGGATATCAGCCTCTGTAAACTCGCTTTCAGAGAATGGTCTCATTCTAATGAACAGACATGTCTCTAAAATTTGCACGAGAAAATATCTGGATGTATGACTTCGATGCCATGCATGAGAAGAGGCTGGTATTCAGAGTAAGCTTGCAGGTAATTTTTTATTACTAAGAGTAATCCAATGCAGATCAATGCTTTTTACAGTTTAGACTTTCAGACAGCAGGTTTTCTTAAAGCAAGGTGGATAGTTCCACTATTTACTGGGCAGTCTCTGGAGAGCCCTTCATGCATGCAAAAGACAAAGCTACCTAGTGTGTTCAGTAATACGGAGACCCTACCTATCAGGCAGTAACGGAGTGAGCGTTGTGTGCCTGTCTTCATCTCTGCGGATAAAATCTTTGTAGTTTAGAACTCTTGAGGAAACTGTCAGATGCAGACTGCTGTGCACTCAGTGCTGTGGGGTGGGTTAAAGGACTTTCAGAAGCTTTGTTTATTCCCTTCAACATTCTGTGAGCCGTTGTTATGATACCCACAGTCTAGCTGAGGAAACTTAGACAGTGTAAGCCAAATGCATGAAGCGCCGTGGCTCATTAGTGGAACAGCTGGGACACCTGTGTGGCTGCACCAAGTAAATGAAGGGGAACAGGCAGGGGATGATGTTAGCCAGCTAGGCAAGGAGCCGCCTCTGCAGGCCACCGTGGGCATGTGAAGGAGTCTGGCATGATGATTTTCGTACTTGAAGACGTGAACGCACTGAATTGCACTGGTATTTTATTCAGTTAATGCGTGTCTAGATTAGCCAGCGTCTCTATCCAGTTTTATTGCTCACTGTTGCTTCCAGCATCCAGTTCCTTTATTCTGAATTCATTTCCTCACCACTGATTTCCTTCAGTTACCAAAAGCCACTGAGTGAGAGTGTGTTCCTGATCATTTCCCTGTGTCTTGACTTTTCTGATTCCTAAATTGGCAATTATCTGCCTTGAGCACTTTGAAGAAAACTCCTTTTGTTACGAGGAAGACCCTGATGACAGTGAAATTGTCATTCCTTTATGAGTAATCTCTCTTTTCTCTGTTTGCCTTCAAGGCTTTTCTCCTCTATTTGGTGTTAAGAAATTGCACAGCAACGTGTGTGTGTGTGTGTGTGTGTGTGTGTGCTTTATTTATTTATTCTGTTCGGAACTTGGGATGATCCTCAACAGGTCTCTCTTCGGGCCTGAAAAAAATCTTTGCAACTACTTTTGGCAAATTGACTCTGGCTCCAAATTCTCCCAATCAGAAATGTGTTCAACCTTCTTCCATTAAGCTGTATTCAGTCATTTCCTTAAATAACCATCCCTACATCTCTTCATGTCTAATTCTGGGTGATTTCTGCATATTTGTCTTCCAATAAATTCTTGTCTTTTCAAATGTATTAAATGTGCTGTTCAACTTTTTTTTTGCTTTTTTAAAAAATCATACTTTTAATTTCTAGAAGTGATCTTTAATTCTTTTTTTATCCTCATTTTTTCATAGTAACCTGCCTTTCCATCACAAACCCTACACTTTTAAAAAAATCTCCTCAATAATTTTCAACATTATTTTTTAAGGTAATTTATATTATTTTTATTTATTTATTTTATTTATTTATTTTTGAGACAGAGTCTCACTCTGTTGCCCAGGCTGCAGTGCAGTGCCACAATAACAGCTCACTGTAGCCCTGAACTCCTGGGCTCAAGTGATCGTCCCACCTCAACCTTCTTGGGTAGACTGGGTTTCAAGTGAGTCCCTAAAGGGTGGTTCTGTGTTTCTTTTTTGGTTGCCATGAGGGTATTCCAGCTATGTGCCATGTTTCTGACAATTCATTACCTTGATGCATAGGTGACATGCATTCCAGCTGGTTGGCAGGCCCTTGTTACATGTTCTCTGGAAGCACCATTTTCCTTCCAAGACTCAGGTATAGGCAAGAAAACTAAACTAACTTGTTTGCTTTTTGAACTAATCAGCATTTTTCTTCTCCATCTTTTCATTGAATATGTAGTCCTTTGAGGGTCCTAATTTTATGCCACAGAGCTTGTGTAGACCCATGACTTTGATTACACAGATTTGTCACTCCCACCCCCAGCCTTCTTTACCTGTCTTCTGTGCCTAACAGGAAACTGCAGTGAAAGCTGCTCCGTGTACCCTTCTTTTCAAGGCTTTCTCAAATTTTGGCATTGCTGGACATTTCTCATGCTTTCCTGATGTATTTTCTATATATTTAAAAGTATATTTACTATAATATATCCAACATTTCTACCTGTTTCTTAGTTTTACTTGTTTGTTTGTTTGTTTTGCAGGTGCTACAGCACAGTGCCTAGCAGTGTGAACTCTGAAGGCTTTCTGCCTTGGTTCAAATCCCAGTCCTTCTTGGAAGATGCATGAACTTTGGAATGTTTTATAACTTCCCTGTTTCAGTTACGCCATCTGTAAACTGGAAATTATACTATTACCTATCTCATACGGTGGGTAAGAAATAAGTAGGTAAGCATTTGCAAATTGTTTAGAGCTATTTGAAAGCTCTATGTAAGTGGCAGCTACCATTATAATTGTTAGATGCTCAGGTTTTTATAAGGTCAGGTTCCCAGAAATACCTGTCTCCTTCAATCTAATTTTAATTCATAAGCATTTTTCCAACAATGTTTTAAATAATTAGTTCAGCTCTGTGTAATAGAAGTTTTCTTTTACAATGGTTATTATGTGCAACAATTGTCTCGTGATGTGCAATTTCCACATCTGCCTTGAAAGGTAGACATCATCATCTCTATCTAGAAAACAAGGAAAGGGGAAGTGCAGAGAACTCTCAGAGCCTTGGATTAAACTGAGGATTAAATTCCAGTCCAGCTGATTATAAAGTCCTTCCCAAATAGGAAGTTCTTATTCTTCCCATTTATTTGGAAAACACATGTTTTTATCTCTAGCTTTAGTAACGGCGTCTCTTTCAATGACTTATTTATGTAACATAAGACACTAGACATGTCTCCATCCAGTACTCTCTTGTCAGTGCACCTGAATTGCTGTGCTCATGGATGGGAAAAGGAGCTATACCAGTGCTGAAATTGAAGATCTAAACTTCTAACAGGATGCGAAACATCATGCACAGTGGGCAGGGAGACGGAATGAGCTATGACTTTAGGGTTGTGATTATAATTGAGAAAAATCTAAGCAGGAGTCCAGGTTGTCCAACACCATCACATCACTCACCAGCATTTAATTGAATGAAAGAGTAAAAATATTTTCAACAGGCATCAGGAAAATCCCATCTAAAACCCCCCATCCTGCCCCACATCCTGATTCAAAATGCCTTTAAGAAAAGAATAGTGAAGATGCAGAGAGCTGGCACAAAATTGATGCCAGCGCCATTCTTAGCTGCTTTCTCCCCAATTTGAAAATAAATTCATGGCCTTTGGAATGGAAACTTATGGGTTTCCTCAAAAAACACTGTCCCTGGGCTGATGGGACAGCATTTCAGATGCCTTGGAGAACTTCCTCTTGCTCAGCTGTCATTGTTTCGTTTTAGGATAATTGACCAAAATTCTTCACAAACATCTTAAAGTGAATGTTTGCAATTCAATCTGCTTGACAGAACTGGTTGTATTACTTGTTTTGGTCTAATATTTTCCTTTGAACTCTTCTCTATGAGGGAGTACAGTTCCATTCAGTTTTGCTTGCAGGAATGTAAAGATGCATTAAAAATAACCATAGGATTGAAAAATATCTTTCTATCTGAATTTCTCCCTCTCATTATTCCAAAAATGTTCTCAAGGCTTCTATTTCTGGTGGTGTTCTCTGTCCTTATCTGCTGAAAGGTTTCAGCCAGATGGGATGAGCTATTTCTCCAAGTTAAGCACCCAGGGTTTTGGCCAAGTAGGGGTGAAAAGACGTTCTGCTGTGGAGAGGTGGGGGCCAGCAAGAGGACAGCTGGGAGGCCTGCACGGTTGTGAGACTGCAGATGATTTGTGGGTGCGTCCCCTATGGGTTTTGTATTTTGTCTTCAGTTAGTGCTTCCCTTAGAAAAATTATTTCTCTATGAATAAAAATATTTTGAAAGGAGGTAACTACAGCCTTCTGCTCAGCACCTGGTTTCACCATCCTGTAGTCAGTGAAGGTTCCCACTTCAATGTCCTCCACAGACATAGACACCATTGTCTGACCCTCCTCCTCCTTTGAAGCCTCTCTGTCCTTGTTACATGCACCATGCTAGCTTATTCTACTATGCATGAAATAGTTAACGTTTCTTCCTATATAACAAGTACTTGGAAACATTGGCTCATTCTTTCATATCTATATATATGAAAAGAATTTCCTTGTGGACAAATTGTATTTGTTTCATATATATATGTATGTATATATATATGTGTGTATATATATATGTGTATATATATATATGCACACATATATATATGAAAGAATGAACCAATGTTTCCGAGTACAAGTATCTTTATTTTCCTTTCACATACATATGTAATGTATATATGTCATGGGGCATCCTTAACCTTGGCAAAATAAACTTTCTAAATTGATTGAGACCTGTCTCAGATACTTTTGATTACATATAGTAACTCTTCTTCCATATTTTAAGAAATTAAGGATGAGTTGTTACAGATAAACGAAGGAAGTCATCATCAGTAGGTGATGTCCAGGAAGAAGAGATTTTTTGCATGTTGTTGGCACATTCTGGGTGATAGGAAGATAGGCTTTAAGTCACAGAAGTGCTGATTCTTAGATGCTTGTGAATTGATTAACTCCAGCACTAATAAGCAGACAAAACAAGAGCCGCAACACACGCACGCCAAGCATCTTGGCTCCCGTTAGGGAAAGTCAAGAAGGAAAATAGAGCAGAGAGCACAAAACCACGTAGCACCAATATTGTGAGCCAGAGATATCTGTGTTTCCTCTCTGGTTGTTTAAATATGCTGTCTAGACACATTAGGCTCTAATCTCATTTTCTTTGCTCTGCAAAATTGCAAGCTGTGGCGCTTGCTGAGAAGCTGTCTGCCATTTTCTCCATTCTGAATAGAGATTGAACAAGACACCTGGAAAATGATGTGAAATGTTGGTCTCGGCAGCAAGAGACATTGCCGCATGGAAAATTCTAGAAACCGTGTTGTGAAGATTTGAGTGGGGGAGGAGAGCAAGTAACTAGAGGAGATACAAAGGGAATGCTTGGCTACTTCTCCCTCTCTCCAGTGTCTGTGCTGCTTTATTGCAGAGCAGGTCGCTGTGGGTGGGGAGAGGGACAGGTGGTTGGTCCTGGCCTCTTATGCTCCCACCTTTCTTGTGCCACCTCGGCTTCCTTCTGCTGCCCTGCCACTTCTTGTTAAGTGAATTTCAGTTGCCTCAAACTGAAGTGCAAATTTAGGTATTCAACAAACACATGCCTATGGATATTCCTCCCTCTGCGCATGACATCTCCTGCCCCCAGTGACCAGAGGTCCCTGCACCAACCAACTCTGAGGTCTCAAGGCTCATCCTAGAGGGAAGAGATTCGGAGCCTGGAGGCCCTGCCCCATCATCCCATGCCTTCCAGGGCAAAGCTTTAGGAAGATGCTCTCGTCAGAAAACTGTTTCATGATTTGAGCTAGTATAATCTTTATGTAACTTGTCCTTTTTTAATTTACTTGAAAATTTAATTCATTAAAGTATACCTGAAGAACATTACATTTATGTATCAGTATGCATCCTAAAGGCCTCAGTGATTTGGAACTCATCAGTTCTCAGCTTGCTTGTCCCAGTATCCCTAAGCTGAGTTTGAGGAAGAAAAAAATAAACATAAAAAAGAGTGTGGCCACCTCCTTATAATGTCTTTCCAAAGCAAACCGACCAGGGGTGGGCACAGGTGCCCTGTTCTTGGCCCCAGCATCATCTGAGGAGCTATGGCTCAGTCCCCAGCCATTGCACTGAAAAGGCTGTTCTTTGAGGAATGTACTTTGCCTGGAGTCACCCTCAGCCCCTACCCCAGCCTCACAGACACTGAGTCCCTGACACCACACTGGCCTGGGGGCTGCTGGGTAAACCTCCATGCACCCTAGAGCTCCCGTGAAAGGCCACACTCAGCATGGAAGTCACGGTGTACACTGGGTTTTTGTTTTCAGATGTAATTGGCAAATAGCAAAATAAAAACATCATGCCAGAAGGGCTAACATTGCAAATATCACGTCATTTGCAGTTTCTTCATGTTCCTTGGAAAACGCTTTGCTTTTCCTCTTTTCCTATTATATGTATTTTCTGTATTCCTGGGGGACAAATGAAACAAACAGTTGCAAGAGGAACTTACATTCTCCATGTGAAGAGAAAGCAGAGGTCTTAATATAGCTCTGAACTGTCTATAGATTTAATCATCTCACTGGACTCTCTTCTTTTTATTAGGCTTTGCAATAAAATCTCCCTGTCCCTGCTGCCAGCCTGGGTGGCCATCAGTCCTTCTGGGCTGACCGCATTTCACTGCACTCCCCAGAGAGAGGAGTCAAGAGAGTAGGCTTCCTGCCACCCGCAGGGCGGACTCCAGAGCCGAGCTCATTCCTTGGAACAAGGTACGTGAAGGCTCTGCCCATTCTCGTGTCTGCCTCTCGGTGGTGGGAATGCGCTGTTAATGCTTATCTGGGACACGCTGCCATCCACGCTGTTGCTGAAGCAGTAATCAGAAGAGGAGCCTGGCATAGCTCTGCACAGCCATTCACCCCACCAGCTGCCCCTCAGGATGTGGGTTCGAAAGTCCTTCAAGGATTTTCACTGTAGAGCCCGGATTCCACTGTGAGAGTAGCACTGCTGGGAAATCTATTAACTGCTCCACTCTGCAGCATTTCCTGACCATGCTAGTGCTGAGTGCCCTGTGACCATGTGTTCACAGACACAGAGCGAGCCTGAAGGCCCTCGGAGTCCAGCAGGGGAGGAGGACCCTAGGTGGTAAAGCAGCCATCTATGGGGCAGGTGCCTCCTGGAAGAGCTCGGAGACCGTGAAGGAAGGGGCATCCACGGCCCAAAGGCCTCAGGTGATAGGAGAGGCTTCGAGTGCTGCAGGAGGGTTGGTCTGAGGCAGGACCTTCTTGATCTTCCTAAAGAGCTCCAGCTTTATTCCACCACCCACAGGGAAGCAGCCAGGACCTAGGGCTGTCACTCAAGGCAGGTAGCAGTGGGCAGGGGCCTGAAACCAGGTGAGGAGGCCCTGGCAGTGTTCCAGGAGACAGGGAGAAGAGAGCCCAGTGCAGGGAGCTGCAGAGGAGGAGGTGGCTCAGGCTTGACATGGAAAGTCCAGTATCTGCTGAACACGGGGGTCCTGTGCAAGGGATTGCAGGACTTGGAGTCTTCTGGTTTCCTGGAGACTGTGGCCACACTCTTTTTTATGAACTGAAAGTTTTTTCCTCCCCAAATTCACACGCTGAGCCTGCACTGCCAGTGTGATGGTGTTTGGGGTGGGGCCTTTGGGAGGTGATTAGGTTCAGAGGAGGTCATGACATAGGAGCACACTTGACAGGGTGAGTGCTCTTTTAAGACGAGAAAGAGGCCCCAGAGTGTGCTCTCACCCTCCTGTGAAGACACAGCAAGAGGCGTCCTCTGCAAGCCAGGAAGCGGACCCTCACCAGGAACCCAATCTGCCAGGGCCTCCAAACCTCCCGCTTTCAGAGCTGCAAGAGATAAATGTCTACTGTGTGAGCCGCTGAGTCCGTGGAATTTTGTTATTGGGCTCTTACAGTAGCCCGAGCCAGTTAGGACCCAGAGTTAGGGAAGACAGGATGGGAGCAGGTTGCGGGGAGAAAGAAGGATTGGACATGTTCCATGGGATCTGTGCTGACATCTTCAGGAAGACTTGCTGAGTTGGCTGGGAGGGAGCCTGGAGTTAGAGACATGTTTTCGGGGCTAGCTGTCTTCAAAGTGCCTGTCACTGCTCTTGGTGATGTGCACATCACCTCCATTATTCGCGGGAGCCCCCGCACAGCCACCACTACAAACTCCATTTCAGTGATAAGGAGAGCTGGGCTCAGTGAGATTGTGGAACTTGCCCAAGGCCAGGATCCCAGAACTGCCTGATTTCAGAGCGGTGGAGGGAATGAGGCACTCCACAGTGTGCAGGCTCAACTTTCCATCGGCCACATAGCTGCTACGAAACCACTATTGTGTCAGATGCCCTGACTTTGGGCAGGTGGGGCTGTTGTGACTCTTGCCAACATCCGGCCTCCTCTGTCCCCTGAAGCACCCATCCCTCCATGGTCCACTCCCTGGGAAACAGAATCGATGAGGCCTGAGTTCTGATGGAACATGGCCCCTCTGAGGAAGCAGGCAGCACCTTTAACTGGCAACAAAAGCGGGAACAGGAAAGGCTCTAATGCCCACTGGGCCACCCCAGTGGCAACAGACCCATCACCCAGATCTGTGTTCTGGAAATGTACAGGACGCAATCCATGCGTTAGAGACGAGAATGTGACTGTTCACTGAGGTACTCTGGGTGCCGCTCAGGACATTTCTACCTGGAGGTAGACAGCCTCCACCACACACACACCTGCGGGTGAGCCGAATGTGCTGGAAGCCCCCCAGTCTCCTTGAAGAAGCTGCTGGAGACCAGGTACTGTGAGACTGTCCTTCACCTGCCAGGTGACAATGTCTTGGCATGACCCCGCTGGCTCATGCCTAGCTCAGTGTGTGGAGTGCCCTTGACAGCAGACCCATAGGACTTCATCCGCTCAGAGAAATGTCTCGGTCAGAGTTTGGGGGAGCAGGGGCAGCAGTGACCTCCCCTGGAGGCCTCCCAGTGCTCAGAGTGTGCTCTGGGAGCCCCTCTAAGAAACTAGCCTTAAGTCCGCAGAGGCTGTCAGAGGCAACCCCCAGGTCAGACTCCTCAGCTCATTTTCAGACACTTTCGTTCCTGCTCCAGGCTCTGCATGTTCTTCAGCCCCTTAGCCCAAATTTCAGCCGCTGTGATGGTGGAAATCCAAAAAATGGGTGTGAATAAAAGGGTGTGACTATGAGAGTGTGAAAGCCACATCCATATTTATAAGTGGAAAAATGTGAAGTTCTGAACATCTTTAGAGCTTGCAGCGTGCTCTCTGGCAGGAAATGGGAAGAATAGCGGCTGGCCTGGCTCTGCCATCCCAGCTGCCAGGGCCTTGCTCCCTGGCTCTTCTCTGAGAACAGAAGGAGGTTCCCCGACCCTCCGACGCACCAACTCCCTCACTCAAAAGACCTAAACTTTCAGCTTCGCCCCGCCCGCCTCGACGGGTCTTTGCCAGTATAGAAACTGCGAGACTTAAAAGGTATCTGCTGGGACACATGGGGGACAAGGGGCCATCAGCCACCCAGTTGCCCAGCCACGCAGATTGCCTGTTGTTTTTTTGAAAGTGGCCTGATGAGCAAGAAAAACCTGTATCAAACAGCAAACCTCCACCATCCCCCAGCCCCCAACCCCTTCCTCTCCTCCATGCAACACCCCCTCTTGTTCCCTGTGCCATTGCACAGCACAAACCACATTCTCAAATAACCCTCCACTGGCTCTATGCCAATATAGTTACATTTAGAACAAGTAGTAAATTCATTAGAAAGGATTTGGAAGTGATTTATTATGCTATAAAAATGTGAGAAGATAATCCCTCTAAAATACCTGTATTTTCAATTTGCATATTATATTGAAATCCAAATTGATCTGCAAATAAAAGCAATATAAGTTTAAAACTTTGCTATTTATGTATAAATACATCATATGTCTCCCTTGTCTCTGAATTCACTAGTTTTCTAAAGTGTCATAAGCCTTTTTTGATGTTTTATGTATTTACACATATTTTTGAAGTTCTTAGAAAACAAAATTAGGCCTAATGTGCCTTTAATTGATCTGTGGGACATACTGTCAAAGCACAATTTTAACATGTTCTGAGTCTTCAATTTATTTATCAGTGATCGAGGTCCATAACTTTATAACAGCTATCTTTAGGAAAATGAAAGTACTTATTTTCTGTTACAGAAGTAAAACATGTTCACTATAGAGACTTTGGAAAGAGAGAGAAGAATAAAATAAAAACTATTCTTCCCAATCCCATTGCTCAAAAGTAATCCCTATTAGACTCCAGAGAAATACACAACATTGTTTTCATTATAAGAGGCAGGTGAGTTTCCTGCTAATTCACTTTGCCCAGCAGAATGTAAGCCCAGGGGCCTGGGCCAGCACTTTGGAACCCCACCTGGTCCAGAAAAGCAAGACAAACAGAACTCAGTTCCTTGGAGGGGCAGAAATCAGGAAAACACCTAAATTAATTGTTGAAAATAGGCTGCCACCTGTCTGAAATATGAGAAACCTTGAAAAATATTCCCCACAAATTTTGTAAATCCCATGAAGAAATATTATAAGTCATTCAATCAAAGGGACAGTCTTCTTGTGTGGCTGGAGCTGGAGATAAAATAATCAAAAAGGGAAGCGCAGTGCAGCCTTTGATGACCTGACAGCTGGCAGTGCCCGGTGCCTCCTCTCCAAAGCAGCTCAGAGCGAGGGCCTCCCTGCCACAAGCCCCACAGTACAGACAGTTCATTAAACAGAAAAACATTTTCCTTTCAAAGATGACTTTCAGATGCTCCATAAGTGAAATTAAGGAGAGATTTAGTTCATGCCTAAAGTCACAAGTACATTCAAATGTTTTCCTTCTACTTATGGATGTTCATTCAGATGCAAATAAAAGTGGACATTTTGGATACGCCTCCTAGTCCTTTGGATACTTGGTCTAAATGACAGTGAATGACTGATTGTTATCCTCTTAATTTTGAGGTTTGTTTGCCAGATAGCTGCAACTCAGAGCATTGAATCTTCTAAGAATAAATTCTTTACAGACCAGAAAGCTTTCAGTCTGCAAACCATTTAAATGGTTGAGGAGTTGGTGGTTACTATAATGGTGCACACGCGTGCACACACACACACTCATCACACACAGGAGCAAGAACTCTGCACCAGGTACTTTGCCAGGTACCCTACGTTATGCACTGCCTTTTTTTTTGCAAGTGAGTTACTGTGATTCCCACCTTGTAAGCAACCAACTAAAACTTCTAGAAGTTAAACCATTTCATTCAAAAATCACACTTTGGTGAAGCTGGGATTTGGTGCAGCTCCACTCAGTTTTATCCACTATGACACAACATGGACTATTTAAAATTGTCAACAGAATGGCGTTAGTCCAATAAGGGAGAAAATGGAAGGAGAAGCTTCACGATGTGAACTCTGCCGATAGTTTGGGATATTTTACTAAAGGAAGACAAAGCAATTGTAGTGGGAGGGCCTGCCATCTTAGAAGTACAGGATATTAGGTCATACATTTCCTGTTTTGCACTTGTCAAAATTTTGAGATTGGCTTTTTAGAAATAATTCATTCATTCATTTGTTAAACAGGTATTTGTTACACACTATTTACAGGGCATTGGGATAAAAGCAAAAAACATTTGTGAAGATACAAATGCATGCATTTGTGACTATACACATACAACCTCATGTAGCTTATAGTCTATGAAGAATAAATAAATTATTGTTACAATTACTTTTCATGAAAAGTAATTATACTTCAGACATCTATATGCCTGAAGTATAGAACTTACGGGCAATAGAAATTTAGCCTCCCTTTTAGGAGACAGTACTTGAAGTGCTCCACCAGGCACACCAGCAGCCAGCAGGTCCAGCTGTTTGCCTTCAGGCACAACGTGCTGCCTCCTGTGGGGACAACTCTGGGACTGAAGCTAATACCTACTGCATGGCCCACTAAGTAACTGCGATTATTAGAACTGCTATCCCCATTATTGCTGAATAAAGTCATCCCCTGCTGACCTGTCCCCCATCAGAAATACTCTTACGTGACTTCACTGAAGTGTATTTTATGCAAAAGGGAATTCACTCAATTTGCATGAGCAGTTTGCTGAGTTATGATAAAAGTACACAGTTGTGTAATCATCACAACAATCAAGTTTTAAAGCAGCCACATCATCCCCCAAATTTCCCTCAGATCTCCCTTGCAGAGAAAGTGTTGCACAGAACTCAGTACCCACTCATGAAAAAAACTTTCAGGAAATTAGGAGTGGAAATTCCTTATCCTGATAGCATCTGTGAAAAACCTCCAGCTAACCAGATATTTGCTAAAGAAAGGCTAATGATCTTACGACCACAAATGAGACACAGATGTCCACATTCATCAGTTCTATTAAGCGTTGTATAGGATGTACTAGCTAGAGCAATTGAGCAAGAAAAAATAAAGACATACAGATTAGAAAGGAATAAGTAGCCTCTACTTACAGACAACATGATTCTGAATACAAAAAGTCCTGAGGAATGTAAATGCAATAAAACAGATAAGGGAGTTCAACAACATTACAGGATACAAGTTGATATAACAAAATTATATTTTTATGCACTAGAAGACAAAAAGTTCAGAATTGAAATTTTAAAAGACAACTCTATTTACAATAACAAAAAATAACTCAGAATAAATGACAAAATATTTGCAGAACTTTTTCACTAAAATCCACAAAATAAGTAACAGAAATTAATAAATGGAGATGAATTGAGTTCTTTGATTGAAAGACTCAATGGGAATATTCCTCAAATTGGTCTATAGCTATGACATAATCCTTATCAATATCCCAGGAGGCATTTTATAGAAACTGACAAAATGATTGAAATTGTATATGGAAATGCAAAGGACCTAGAGTAACAAAATAATTTTAAAGTAAAAGAACAAAATCAGTGGACTAATTATCTGATTTCAAAATTTGCCACAAAATCATAGTAAGCAAGAGAATAAAGTATTGCCATAACAATACATATATAGATCAATTCATTGAGATTTTATCTGTGGTCCAGCATAAGGTATATCCTGGTGATAACTCTAGTCAAACTTGAAAAGTATGTAGATACTTCTGTTATTGGGTAGGGTATTTTATCCATCTTAATTAAGTCGTTAGTTGATAGTGATGTTCTCCTTCTCTATATGTATGGATTTATTCTATTAGTTGCTGACAGAGGCATATTACAATCTCCAACTATAATAGCTAATATGTCTAGTTCTCTTTTAATTCTGTGAGTTTTTCCTTTATTTATTATGAGTATCTGTTTTTAGGTGCATAAATATTTATAATTGTTATATATTCCTGTTCTAGTTTCTTTTTTATCATTATGAAATGCTTATTTTTGTCTCTAGTGTTGCCTTAAGATATATTTTGCCTGATATTTAAATAGCTATTCTATTTGCCATATGGTTAATATATTCAGGGTACATATTTTTACATCTTTTTATGTTCATCCTAGGTATGTCTTTGAATGTAAAGTCCATCATTTTTAGGTAACATATAGCTGTATCTTGCTGTATCATCCAGTTTGATAATTGTTAACTGTGATTCAATTGTTCACTCCATTCCCATTTAATGTAATATTGACAGGGCTGAATTTGTACCTGCCATTTGGTGATTTTCTTTTCTTTTTGTTCTTCTGATCCTATTTTACTAATTTCACTTGCTTTAAACAAATATTTGAGTACATACTTCAATTATTTTTTATTCTTTAGCTATGTTTCTGTACATGTTTTTAGTGGTTGCTCTAGCTTATCAAAATCTAACTTAATATTAACTTATTTCTGGTAAAATGCTGAAACTTAATGATGTTATAGTTTCATTACATTATAGCTTTATTACACCCTTTCTTTTCTTTGTGAGATCCTTATCACACATATTTCATATACATACATGTTGATTACAAAAATACAGTGTCACAATTTTAAACAGCCATACGTCTTTTAAAGAAATTAAGAGGGAGAAACAAAGAAACATCTCTTTTAGCTTTGCCCACATATTTACTTTTTCTGGTGTACTTCATTCTAACTTTTACCTCCAAGTTACCATCTAGAGACACTCACTCAGCTTGATGGCCTTCTCTTAGCAGTTCTTGTAGGGCAGTTCTGCTAGCAATACATTTTCTGTTACTTTCTTGAGAGTGCATTTTTTTTTTTGAAGGATCATTTTGCTGGATATTGAGTTCTTGCCTGATGGATTTTTCAGGGGTCTTTGATTTTTCTTCTTTCAATATGCTCTTTGAATATACCGTTCAAATGTCTTCTCACCTTCACTGTTTATAATGAGACGAAGTCAGGTGTTAACTTTATTGTTCCACTGTGTGTAATAAGTCAATTTTTTTCTTGTTGCTTCCAAGATTTTATCTTTGACTTTCATCATTCTGACTGCTGTGTTGTGTAGGCTTTGTTTTCTTTGCATTTATTCCATTTTAGGTTCACTAACATTCTGTAAGTTACATCTTTCACCAACTTTGGAAAGTTTCACCCTTTAGTTTTTAAAATATTTTCTCTGACTCTCTCTTTATCTCTTTTTTCTTCTTGGACTCCAATTACATATATGTTTGAATGCTTGTTGTTATCCCAGAGAGCTGAGGAAATGTTTACTGTTCTTTAAATATTTTCTCTCTGTTTTTTCACTGAATGATTTCTATTGATATTTCTTCAAGTTAACCCTTTCTTCTTACATATTAAATCTGCTATTAAATCCATCTAGTGTTTTATTTCAATTATTGTATGTATTAGTTCTAGAATTTTCATTTATTTTTTAAAAAAATAGTTTCCATTTCTCTCTTGAGGTTCCATATTTGTTTACATATTATTAGCATATTTTCTGTTAGTTATTTGTACTTTTTAAAAATACTAGAATGTATAGATAATAGAAACTTAAAAATCTGTCTGCTAAATCCAGTAGAGTCTGAATCTGAATTAGATGATTTTTATCAACAGCTTTTTTCCCCTTAGCATGTGATTTATTTTTTCTGCTTTTCAACACCTAGTAATTCTTGCTTTGAAATTGGACATTATAGAGAACACATTTTTAGCAACTTTGGATTCTATTTGCCTTTGAGGTTTTTTGGTTATTTGTTTTAATAGGTAATTAATTTACCTGGACACAAACTTTGAAATCTATCCCCTTGCCATCACTACTTTTTCTGTTCATACAGTTTTGAGCCTGAACCCATATGAGTCTCTCATGTACTTGTGTAGCTTAGTGGTCAGATAATAATTCGGGCAGATGTTACTCTTCATCACAATCTAGCCAGACTTCCATGTTTGGCTGCTAGCTTGATGCGGGTTGGGGAACACACTCAAGAGTGGATCAAATTCGCAAGTCTCCCCAGGATTTTGCTTTATGCCAGTCTCTTTCCATCTCCACCTGCATGTGCAATTCAGCAGTCACCATGGATGTGCGTTGAGTTTATTGTCTCAATCCTCGTATGCTTTCTTGCTTCCAAAATCTCCAACTAAATTTATAGCTTCTCTGTCATTACTTCAAGCCACGTTTGCCATCCATGGGTGATAGAGCTTGGATTTCTACTTCCAGAACCAGATGAAAATGTCCATAGGCGAGAATGCTACACACTCATCATTTTAACCTCATACGGTAGGTTTTAATGGGAAAGTGTTTCTCACATTTTTGTCTACATTTGATCATTCCTCAGTGCCCTGAAATTATTGTTTCAATATTTTGTCCAGTTTCATTATTCTTCACTGTGGGGAAAGCTGCCTGATCTATTCATACCATTAGTACTGAAAGTTTGGTTCTTCAAATTCATGTTCATAATAATAATCCTCATGAGAAAAATCTTGGTTTATTGAGTCTCAGTGTTTTCTGTATCTTTTCTCTACCATAAAAGTGAAATAACAAATGTGTAATTTATTAACATTATACTCTACCAAAGTATTGATCTAGCCTGAAATAATAACAGCTAAACATAGCTCTTCTTGTGTGTCAGTGTTCCAAGTACTTTATATTGTAACCTATTTAATTCCTATATAAGGAAACCATATAAGAAAAACATTAATATCATGCCTATATTAGTCTGTTTTCACACTGCTATGAAGAACTACCTGAGACTGGGTAATTTATAAAGAAATGAGGTTGAATTGACTTATGGTTCTGCATGGCTGGGGAAGCCTCAGGAAACTTACAATCATGGTGGAAGAAAAAGGGGAAGCAAGGCACATCTTATATGGCTGTAGGAGAGAGAGAGAGAGAGAGAGCAAAGGGGGAAGTGCTACACACTTTTAAGCCATCAGATATCATGAAAACACACTCACTGTCTTGAGAACAGCAAGGGAAAAATGTCCCCCGCACCCCTGATCCAATAAGCTCCTGGGAAGTTCCTCTTCCAATTCAACATGAGATTTGGGAGGGGTCAGGGGCAGAATTATACAGTTTGGATTTGTGTCCCCACCCAAATCTTACGTCAAATTGGAGGTGGGGCCTAGTGGGAGGTGATTGGGTGATGGGGATGGATTTTCCCCTTGATGTTCTCATGATAATGAGTGAGTTCTCATTAAATTTTTAAGATTTAATTACTGCCCTGCTGGGTTTCAGACTTGCATGGGGCCTGTAGCCTCTTGGTTTTGTCCAATTTCTCCCTTTTGCAATGGGAGCATTTACCCAATGCCTGTACCCCCCCCTTGTATCTTGGAAGTAACTAACTTGTTTATGATTTTACAGGCTCATAGGCAGAAGGGACTTGCCTTGTCTCAGATGAGACTTGGACTTGGACTTTCGAGTTAATGCTAGAATGAGTTAAGACTTTTGGGAGACTCTTCGGAAGATATGATTGGTTTTGAAATGTGAGAAGGACGTGAGATTTGGGAGGGGCTAGTGGTGGAAAGACATGGTTTGGCTCCATGTTCCCACTAAAATCTCATCTTGAATTGTAATCACCACATGTCAGAGGAGGGTGCTGGTGAGAGGTGACTGAATCGCGGTTTATGAATTTCTTCATAAATTACCCCGTCTCAGGTAGTTCTTTATAGCAGTGTGAGAACGGCTTAATACAATGCCCTTTCTACAGATAGGAACCGAGGCTCAGGAAGAAGAACTGGTTGATGAAAGCTATGCAACTAATGAGTAATGAAGTCAGCAATCAATCATGCTGGTTACTGAGTCCATGCCTGAGACACTGCACTCTTCCATCTCTTAAGTTCCTGAAACTGTGACTCAGGAAGATCCAACATCAAATCTACCATGGCACCTCACAGTGCTGCACTTATACTTGCTGTCTTCCACTCGACATCAGCATACTGGCTTGTTCTCTGATAATGCCTACAAGATCCAGCTTCACAAAATTCCTTTAGTTTATATGCAGAAATGAGAAGACTGTGTTTTTGTGCATTTTTACAATTTACATGTACTGTTTTTCAGCTCTGGGTACATGAGGAAAATAAACGTCTGTGTTAAATGAAGGCATGCCACCAATTTCTGAGGTACTATACTGAGAACTTCCCTGTATGATAATGTCATGGAAATATCACATCTGATTCTTTCAAGCAGTACTCAAACCAAGGCTCAGAATATTGGAGTGGATTCAAACAAATGTATTCCATCTACGACAATTCAGCCTGATTTGGCCATGAAATGATGGCCAAGAAAGGGAAAGAGGGCACCTGTGGATGTGTGAAGAGTGGAGAGGAGGTATAGGAGGAGCAGAGGTTGGGACTCAGTTTTTCACAGCCAAAAGTATATAGGAGGAAATCACTTGCTCCACGATATACAAATTGCCCCAAACTGCTTTTGAAGGAGATAGCTTGTGGTGTGATTAAATCATGCTTATAGTCAGATCATCTGAAAAGCATCCAGGTAGTTTCCTAGGTTATACTGAGAGTGGAAGAGCTGCTGTAAGATGACACACAATTAGCAGCTCCAACATTCTTGCTCATGCATTTCATATGATGGGTAATTTCCCCTGATAGGCGCATGCTTATGATTCCAGTAATGTGCTTAATGAAGCTTGTGAATGGTTGTCTACTGTATTGATTTTTAACCCAGATTTGAAATTATTACTTTATCATTGTTTGCATTGTATCATTTTGCATTATTTGTAGTATCTTTTTATTTCTTCATTTTTTTCTCTAACTTATTGGGATAAATACAAACATTTTTTAATTTAGTTTATCTTCTTTAATAGTGATAGCAGTCTTTGTATACAGAATTTTTATTTTGTTCCATAAGTTTTCATATAAGCACTGTATTTTGTGGCTTTCTAAATAACTTTAATTTCAGTTCTGATTTTCTCTAATTCATGATTATCTAAAACAGTTGTTGTAATATCGAAAGAAGTAAGGTATTCTTGTTGCCTTTTATCACTTATTTCTAACTTTTATTAGCTTATAATTAAAGAATACGAACTACAAAAAACTACTGTTGTAAATGAGTTATGACTTTTATAGGTAAGTACATATCCATTTTTGCAAATAATCCATATGCAGTATGCATATCTATAAAACACTCTCTGAAGAAAATACATTTCTCTATATCTATATCTTGTTATTTATTATACATCTATAAATTTTTTGATTAACCTATGTTCTTTGTTTTCTAGTGGAAATATGTGATTGAGTGATGTTTGTGCATCCTTCGCACCATAACTATTCTGTTTGTACTTCTTATTTTTTGTTACTTATTGAATGTTAAGTTGTTTGGTGTATTATGGTTTATTATTGGTGCAGTTTATTTATAAATGAGGACTCTGGCTATTAATATAAAATCCTCATATATTGTTTAGAGTTTTCAACATTAAATTCTACCCCATCTCATATTAAAGTTGGTTCCATAGCTTTCCTGTTTGTTTACTTGTATCTGGAATCTCTTCATGAACTTCTTTATTTTCAACCTTCCACTTTTTACTCACTTGGTTTTGTTTATTTTTTGTAGACATAATATAGCCAGGTTTATTAGTGTTTTGTTTATTTGTTCTTGTTTGGTTTGACTCAATCTAAAAATGGTTTTTCTGTGTAGCCCAAGAATAAAAGCAATGACGTAGATTTGAATCTTCCCCCACAGCCACCAAAAATACTTTATAAATTAAAAAAAAAAAAAAACAGGGCAAATAGAATCCCACATAACACAAACCTTCAGCACAACTATAGAGAAACCACATGGAACTGCCTGCATATAGAAAGCTCAACACCAAACTCCATCAGAGGCAATGCTCATCCCCCACATCACTGGCTGCTAATATTAGTCAGTGAAAGTTTGCCAAAAAACATGACATGTTCATGGTCCCAAAGTGATATGGTTTGGCTGTGTCCCTACCCAAATCTCATCTTGAATTGTAGCTCCCATAATCCCCATGTGTCATGGGAGGGACCTGGTGGGAGGTAATTGAATCACGGGGGCAGGATTTTCTTGTGCTGTTCTTGTCATAATGAATAAGTCTCATGACATCTGATGGTTTCATGAAGGGCAGTTCCCCAGCACATGCCCTCTTTCCTGCCACCATGTAAGACGTGCCTTTGCTCCTCATTCACCTTCCGCCATGATTGTGAGGCCTCTCCAGACATGTGGAGCTCTGAGCCCATTAAATCTCTTTTCCTTATAAATTATCCAGTCTCAGGTACTTCTTCACAACGGTATGAAAATAGACTAATACCCAAAGCATCTCTCCACAAATGACTTCATTACAAGTGGAAGAAAATAGTAACTTTATGGTGGAAAGGCCTGGTGAACCCTGCTTTTGTGAAGCAATCAAAGGCAACTTAACCAGCTAAGAGACAAGGGGATATTCTGTTTTTTATATGATACACAGAGAGGGACACACTTCACTTACATAAAAGTCCTGCAAAATTGAATTGAATCTAACCCAAATCTAATGCAGAGGAACCTTATGCAAACCCAAACCATGGGTCACTTTAGGAAATAACTGGCCAGAGTTCCTCCAAAATGCCAGTGTCTTAAAAGACAGAGAAAGGTTGAGGAGTTCTCCCAAACAGAGGAAATTAATTATGTATGACAACTGTAAGTGATGTGTGAGCCTGAAGTGGATCCTGAGCAGGAAAAAGAAATTTGCTATAAACGACATTATAGAGACAAATGGTAAATTATCAATATGAAATATAGATTCAATAATGGCCTATGATGGGGCACAGTGGCTCACACCTATAATCCCAGCACTTTGGGAGGCCGAGGCAGGCAGATCACCTGAGGCCAGGAGTTCAAGAGCAGCCTGGCCAACATGGTGAAATCCCGTATCTACTAAAAATACACAAATTAGCCAGGTGTGGTGGTGCGTGCCTGCAATCTCACCTACTCGGGAGGCTGAGGCATGAGAATTGCTTGAACTCAGGAGGTGGAGGTTGCAGTGAGCCAAGATCACACCACTGCACTTCAGCCTGGGTGACAAGAGTGAAACTCCATCTCAAAATAATAATAATAGCCCATGAATTTCCTAATTTTGATAATTTTCCTGTGGTTATGTTAGAGGAAATCCCGCTTTTCAGGGAATTCATACTGAACTGTTTAAGAGTCAAGGGTCACCTCGTCTATAACTTACCATCAAATAGGTCAGGAAAATATTACAAATGTACAGAAAGTGAAAAACAAAATATATGTAACAAGATAAAAATGGATTATTCTGATGAAGGTTATACAGGAAATCATAATAGCCTCATGTCTTTTCTGTAAAGTTGAAATTTTATCAAATACAAAGTTTAGCAGGAAAGAAAAAAATTATACACATTCATGTTTGAATTGATTTACTTGGTTTTATTCCCATCCTCTTAGCTTAAATTTACTAGTTTTGTGTGTGTTTCCTCTTTTTCCCCCTCTTTCATATGTTTGCCACTTTGGTCAACTTGCTCTGGCTTCCCTTTTATCGTTACTACTTGGAAGTTTCTGTGCATTTCCCATTCATGTGGATATCTTCCGTTTCCCCAAGATTATAATTCTCTGACTTTGACGATCGACGAGAGCAAGACACCACCTATTTCTTCCACATGAGGCACAGTAAAACAGGCCCCTCTGTCTCACGCAGCACGAGGCAGAAAGGACTCTCTTTCTCTTGCTCCTCACCTTGTATTTATTGCCCTAATTACTGTAACAGCTCCGGCCTCCATCACCAAACCAGCAAGCTTAGCCTCACCCTCCACCCCTTCAGGTGTTCACTGAGTTGTGTACCTTCCACCCCAGTGCCGTGGACCAAGCCCGTGCTGCTTCTCCACTCGCGGGCCACACACTCCCCAGATCCCGTGCTGCTCTGAATATATCAACACGCACCCCAGCTGTCCCCTTCCACTCCATCTCCGTGTTATCCCTGTGTTAGCTTGTGGATGCAAATGTCTTATCATGTCACCTCCTGACTTTAAACCCCAACAGGTCTCCGATTACTTGAGAGTAAAGTCAAGTGAAAATGAAGGTATCTCCCATCTGCTGTGCCAGGCACCTCGTTTCCCCTGACCCAGGTTCCTACTCCTCTCACCCTAACCAGACTCACTCCTGGGGCCTCCGCTCTTGGTAGGTAATGGGTTCTCAATTTGGAAGCCCTTCCTCCTCCTGTCTGCCCAACTCGTCTTTACCCCTTAACATCTGAAACAACCACCACTGCCTCTGAGCTCTCCTTGGGTGCCCCTACTAGAGCCATTGCTCCTGGGTCCTCTTAGTATCTCTAGCACAGCATTCATCAACTCGAATTGGAGCAATCAGAACGCCTCATGCAGACAGTGTATCATGTTTACTTTGGGTTCCTTGGTGTCTCGCATGGTGCCTCTGCAGACAATTGGGACTCAATACACAAGGGCGTGTGCATGGGGAAAGCGAAAAGGCAAAGTGACAGGACCACTGACACTTCAAGGTCCACATAGGAAATACAACTTGTGAAGGTGTGAGCGGGGTGGTTTCTCCCTGAATGCAGAACCGGTCGTGCACTCCCCATCCAGGCTGAGCCCCAGGAATGTCCTCCACTTACCCTTCACTCACTTCATTCACATGCCACACAGTAGGGCTGGAGTGGTGCCTTTCTGTGCCCACAATATCTGTCTTCCTTTCAAAATAATCACATGAGGAGGAGATTAAAACTGCCCTTATGATGCCTGCCAGGCAGATAAGTCGAGTTCCGGTGCTGAAGAGGCAGCTGACAAAGATCCTGGCCTTGCAGATTCTGCCAATCAGTTACCCCCGCCGCCAGGGAAAGAAGGAGAACTCTTTAGAAAAACCCCTCCCCAGATGAAGGCAGCCCGCTGCCTGACGGTCATGAAACAGAACCTGCCAACAGCCACTCCTGATCCTGCCTCCCTCCCATCTAGGCTTTGCCGAGCCTTCTGCATATGCTGGGATCACTCTCACACCCAAATGAAAGAAAACAACAGCTTACATTTCAATAAATTAAATGGGATTAAAACAAAAAACACAGAATGATGTAGTGATTTCTAATTTGAGGGCACAAAGGCAGAAGGAGAGGGGGCAGGTTCTTAATGGAGCTCCCGATGGCCATGAAATGTAGGGAAAAGCCATTTCCATAAATTATGGAAATACACGCTGGCCTCAAGTGCATCCCATTTTCATATTGTTTTGCTGCCTTAATGACACAGGCTATTTTTGTAACATCTGTTTTTAGGGACCCTCCCTTTCTCCTGCACTTCATTAGAAATTCAGCAGCTCTCTTTTCCAATGAGTGCTCACTGGCACTGGGAAATGGATGGTGTGCCTTTTTGTCGCTGCGTGGGCGGTAATGCTTGAGTGGAAATGCTTCAGGAACAGAGCGTGATCTGGGACTAGTACCTCGATGGTATGGTAGCCAATGCAGTGTGCCACACAGAGGAGCATGCTTTCCAGGAGAGGCCAGAGGCATGGGGAATATGTCTGGTGACCGTGATTTGATCACTAACAAGCAGATGCTATGTTTACCCTTCTCAAATGGCAGTGTGAATCCAAAGGGTTTGATATAGACTGTGTTTGATGAAACTTTAAAAGAAGTCTGACTTTATTTATTTATACAGCAAGATACTATATTTCTTGAAGTTGAAAGCACACCTAGAAATTAAGACCCACCATCAAATACTGAAAAGCAGAGATGAACACAGGGGCTGTTTGAGAGTTTGTCGCAATGCATGACAAGCTTCTCAGGTTCAGGCTGCCCAGAGGCTCTATCTGCAGTAAGCCCCCATTTGTTAAAGGGATAGGTGTGGAGCTCCACACTGGTCCTGGGATTAAAGGGAAGCAAGAAAAGGAGGAAAGGGAGAAACAAGGAGAGTGGGACAATAGGAAGCAGGAAGAGCCTGGGGAGCAGGTGGAAGGCATCACACTCTCCATCTTGACTTACAACGGGGCTGTGTCCCAGGGCCCCCCTCCAAGCATCCACTGGCCCCGCAAGTCCTGAGCATCCACCGCAGCACTGATCCCCAGTCTGGCAGGACCCTGAACACAACAGCAAGAAATGGTCTCTTCAAGTGAGGCAAGTCCAGGTGAGAGCATCTTACCTGTGCTCTACATGCCATAGCTTCATTCTGAGATTTTGAGTTCTGTATCTTAGCATGAACCATGTAGGTCTTCCTATTATTAAGATATGGTGATATGTTTTCCAGCATGTAACATCTAAATCTAAAATTCAAAGGATAAAACTTTGAGAATTACAAGATTGATGCTTTCTGAAGACACAAGACCATTATGTTACAGACTAGCCAGGTTGCTGGCTGTCAACCACTTAAACTAGAATTAAAAGAAATTCCTCTTGTTTCATTTCCTAACTTCTGTTCCTTAGTATCCTCTTCCTATCTTCTTCCAACTCCAACCTCATCCCTGCCCCCACACACATGTGCACACACGTTCTCTCTCTTTGTCTCTCTCTGTCTCTCTCTCTCTTTCCCCCTCCTTCCTTGTCCCAACTTGTCCAACATGTCCTGGTGCCTCCACTTTTCAGTTAGTTTGAGTGATCATAGATGGTACTAGTTTCTGTTTGAGCTCCAGTAAGAAGAGAGAGAACAGAGGTTTAACTTTCACAGCGTTGATTCCAGGCTGGCCTTTGTCCTTCTGCTCTGGCCTCCAAATCTCAGTTTCTGCCTGGAGGCAGCCCATGCCAGCCCATGCCATGGACCCGGGCAGCTCTGCATTGCAGAAGCCGTTGACAGCCTGAGGTGGGCTTGATCTGATGATATGTTCATGCAGCTGCCTCCTCATTTGGTTTGCCGTTCGATCCAGACCTTTAAAAGTACAATTTGACAGAATTTTTTAAATTCAGAATTCCAGGCTGGGAAGTGGAAAATCTTTCTCACTTGGAAACAACTGTGAAACACATTGGTTCAAAGAGGAGTTCTGTATAACTGATATAGAAATGATTCTCACATAAAAATAAACAAAATACAGGGAAACAAATGCAAGGTAAGTGTCGGGCACTCACAGAGAGAATGCCTGTGATGAAGCTGTTCGCCCTCCTGCCATGGTCCTGGGTCTCCTCATCTTTGAGTCACCTCCTGCACCCCTGAAAAGAAGAGAATGGTAGCTTTTCTACCCTTTCATGAGCTCCTTTATTCCTTGATTTATTTTAGGCATTTTCAGGGGAAGTCTTTCTGGGACTATAGAAAAATGGAGAGAACAGAAAGTCGGTCACAAGACTCCTTTGTCATGGTGAGAGGGTGTGCTTGGTAAGGCTCCAGACTGTCTTCTGAAGCCACATGTGGAAGCTGTTTATCTTCTGCCAAGGAATATTTTTCCCAGCATCAAGTGCAAGTTTGGAAAAGCAGAGTCCTAAGGTGTCACTTCGATTCCTTTTAGCATCTCCTAGTTATTTGTCCTTGGGCGCTTCCAGCCAGCTCTTCAATGACTGAGACTGTGTGGTGTGGTCCTCACCAAGCTCCCACAGGGGCAATCTGATGATGATCCTTCCCCTCGGTCTTCTGCCCCTACTACTTCCATCAAGCACAGTCCCTGCTCTAGAGTCTCCCGGAGACACAGAGACCCTTGCCAAACACAACCTGAAGTTCCCAAGGAGGGGTGGGGGAAACTTTTGAACCATGTGTGATAGATGGCTGAATTCTCCTTTTTCCTCCAGATGTGAGGTCCTGAGATGCGTCCTGATATACATAGAGTGGTCAGTAGCCCTTGACATCAGTTGGCAGCCTTCGCAAAAGGCACCTTGCAATGGACCCCTTTCCTTCCATGCCTACCTCACACCCCTGGGCCCTCCTTCCAGCCTTCTTAGTAGCCTAGCTGCCTACACCTAGTAATACCGCCTTGCCTGTGCTTCCTGGGAAATCCAGACAAAGACACAAATTGGTACAGTCAAAGTCAACAGTGGTATCACTATCATCTGCGTATTTGACTTTGAAATATATCTTGAGGGATTTGTCACAATATTATTTAACACAGAATTCATGTTACTAAAAAGTCTTGCACTTTATATTTTACCAAGTTTACAAGAGCTGATAGAATAAAGTTCTCATTTTTATTTAATTCACTTGGCAAAGAGTGTCTGATGTCTCGGGCCCTGAAGATTCCAGATAGGAAACAGTCAATGCAGAGGAGGACACAGCTATTTCTTTTCCTGATTTAGTTGAATGTGGCTCAGGATTGTGTGCCAACTTTAAAGAGGTGTGCCTCTGATATGGTTTGGCTGTGTCCCCACCCAAATCTCATCTTGAATTGTAACTCCCATAATTCTCACTTGTTGTGGGAGGGACCCAGTGGGAGACAATTGAATCAGGGGGTCGGTTTCTCACATACTGCTCTCATGGTAGTGAATAGTCTCACGACATCTGATGATTTTATAAGGGGAAACCCCTTTTACTTGGCTCTCATTCTGTCTTGTCTGCCACCATGTCAGACACGACCTTCACCTTCTGCCATGATTGTGAGGCCTCCCCAGCCATGTGGAACTGTGAGTCCATTAAACATCTTTTTCTTTATAAATTACCCAGTCTCAGGTATGTCTTTATCAGCAGCATGGAAAAGGACCAATATAGCCTCCCTCTGGATTCTTGCTGAGCTTAAACTCAGTTAGATCTTGTGCTCTTTCTTCTTGTTTATGCTATTGTCAAGACAGCTCTTTCCAACTGTGCTTACATAGTTTCATTTTATTTGTTTGTTTTTACCTGTTAAATTGCATTAACTGGTTATTCCAGAATGTCTATTGTTATACAAATAAGACCTTCTTTTGCGGCCAGGTGTCTGAAAATATAATAAGAAAGAACTGAAATATTTTTTTCTTTACTTCATGGCTTAACCTGTAGTGTTTATCATGGGCTTGGTATTCCTCAGATGTGTAAGAAAAGAAAAGTATTTTTTATTAAACTACTTTTGAATTCTGCATTATGCTAATAATCACTGTCAAAATTGTTAGATAACCTACATTAAATGAAGCAATTCTTTGAAAGACACAATATTTCAAAACCATCACAAAAAGAAATAGACAACCTGAACAGGCCTACATTTATTTTAAAAATTGAATCAATAATTTTTCACCTTCCAAAACAAAAGCATCAGGCGCTGATAGGTTCACAGGTGAATTCTACCAAAGGCTTAAGGAAGAAATTATATCAATTCTCTTAGAGAATTAGAAATAGAAAAAACAGATACAAAGTGAAAAGTTCCTAGCTTATTCTGTGGAGCCAGAATTACCCTAATACCAAAACCAGACAAAGACATTTCAAAAAAAGAAAACGATAAACCAATACCTCTCATGAATATGGATGCAAAAGTCCTCACCAAAATATTAACAAAATGAATCCAATGATGAATAAAAAGAATTGTACACTATGACCAAGTGGGATTTATCTCAGAAATGAAAGGCTAGTTCAACATCTGAAAATCAATTAATGTAATTCATCACATAACTGAAAAAAAGAAAAATTATATGTTCATATCAATAGACACGGAAAAAGCATTGACAAAACCCAACATCTACTCATGATGTTATAAAAACCCAGTGAACTTAAGAATAGAGGGAAACTTCCTCAACTTCATAAAGAATGGCTACAAAAATCTGCAACTAACATCATACCTCATAGTGAGAAACTATTAATAGAAGCTTTCCCACTGAGATCAGGAACAAGGAAAGGATGTCCTCTCTCATCACTCCTTTGCGACATTACTATGGAAGTCCTAGATAATGTAATAAAAAATATGAAACTATGCAGATTCTGAAGGGGGAGGGGAAACCGTTGTTGTTCACAGATGACCTAATTGTCTTTGTAGAAAATCCAAAAACAAATAAACAAAAAAGGCCTTGGAACAAATAAGCCAATAAAGCAGGGTTGCAGGATATAGGGTTAATATACAAAAGTAAATTACTTCCCTATGTGCTAGCAAATAACACATGGAAATCAAAAACAATATTGTTCATATTAGCACCAAAAAAAAAAAACACTTAGGGATAAATCTAGCAAAATCTACATGAAGAAAACAAAACTTGAATAAAATAAATCAAAGAACTAAATGGAGAAATATTCCAAATTGATGAATAGCAGGACTCAATATTATCAAGACGTCAAATTGAAGATTCAATGCATTCTTCTATAGATTCAATGCATTCTTAATCAAAATCCCAACAAATTATTTTGCAAATACAGACAAGCTGATTCTAAAGTTTATATGGAGAGGCAAAATATCAAGAATAGCCAACAAAATATTGAAGAAAAAGAACAAAATCAGAGGACTGACACTACCTGACTTCATGACTTATCAGTAATCAAGAAAGTATAATATTAGTCAATAAATAAATAAAGAGATCAATAAAAAAAGATAGCCCAGAAAGACGCTTATAAATACAGTAAACTATACAGATATAATAAACTAATATAAGTAAACACTTATACTAAATAAACACTTACGAATATAATAAAGTAGTATTTGACAAAGATGCAAAAGCAATACAATGGCATAAAGATAGTTTTTTCAACATATAATATTAGAACAACTTGACATCCACATGCAAAACAAAAAAGGAATCCGGACGCAGATCTTATCCCTTTCACAAAAATTAACTCCAAGTCAAGTACAGACCTAAATATAACATGTAAATACATAAAACTCCTAGAAGATAACACAGGAGAAAATCTAAATGGCTTTGGGTATGGCAATGGCCTTTTCAATGCAACACCAAAAGCACAATTTGTGAAAGAAATAATTACTAAGCTGGACTTCATTAATATTGAAAACTTCTACTCTATGAAAGACAATGTAAAGAAAATGAGAAGACAAGCCACAGACTGGAGAAAATATTTGCAAATGTTATATTGGAAAAAGAACTCCTATCCACAATACAAAGAACTCTTAAATTTCAACAGTAATAAAACAGCCCAATTGAAAAACAGTCCAACGTCCTTAACAGACACCTCATCAAAGAAGTTATAACTATATAGACAACAAACAAGAACACGAAAAGATGCTTCATTTCAAATGTCATTGGGAAAATGAAAATTAAAACCACAATGAGATACCACTGTACCTATCTGAGTGTCCAAAATCTGGAACATTGACAACTCTAAATGCTGGTGAGGATGTGGAGCAACAGGAACTCTCATTCATTGCTGGTGGGAATGCGAAATGGTACAGGCACTGTGGAAGACAGTTTGGCAATTTCTTACAAAACTAAACAAACTCTTACCATACACTCCAGCAGTTGTGCTCCCTAGTAGCTACCCAAAAGAGTTGAAACTGTGTATCCACACAAAATAATCCTACAGAAGGATGTTTATAGCAGTTTTATAATGTTCTAAACTTGGAAGCAAACAAAATGTCCTTCAGTAGGTGAATGGATAAATAAACTGTGGTACTTTCTGGACAATAGAGTATTATTCAGCACTCAAAATAAATGAGCTATCAAACCATGAAAATACACAGAGAAGCCTTAAATGCATATTAGTAAGCAAAAGAAGCCATTCTGAAAAGGCTGCATACGGTATGGTCCAACTACATAATGTACTGAAAAAGGCAAAACTTTGGAGACAGTAAAAAGATCACTGGTTGTCAAGGGTTAGAAGAAGGGAAGGATGAATAGTTGAAGTACACTCAGGTTCCAATCAAATCACACTCAGTATGCCATACTTACTTAATACAGTGTGGTCTGATGCCCTGTCTCATAGCAGATGGGAAGCACAGAAGCAGGGGAAATACAGCAGCCTTTCACGGGAGGAACAGTGACAGGCAGGGAGGTGGTCACCGAAAACCTCACACTGGGAAAAGCAGCCAGGAGCCCAGGGGCACACACGGCTCTGTGTGAACACATCTATCATAATGAATGTGCACATCAGGGAAAGGTTAAAGCCAGTTCTGCAGCTGCTGCCTAAGAAGGCAGGAAAACACTTAATGCATTTTTGGAGAGACGTATCCGCAAAAGATGAAAAGAAATATTAGTGCAGGAGGGGGTGCACGTCAGAGAATGGAAGATTAATTCTTATGAAAATGCCATTTCCTGATAATACTGCATGAATCTGGTATTTTATAGAATACATCTGCTGTTTTGCTTGCAGAATTGGATAAGGTTTACTTGAACAATGGGAGAATATGCTAATTGTCTTATTGTGCATCTTCATTGCTGGACTCAGGTTGGCGAGGTGGTTTTTAAGACGTTTCTGACCTCAGTCATTGGTAAGGGACTTTATTCTACTGTCATCTTTATGCAGAAGATTGCTAAAGAGATTTTTGCTTAGATAGATTGATTAGAACAGCTGAGCTGAAGCAACCTGATTAGAATATAGATGGTCACATGCCGTTTTTCATAGCAGCCTTGCAGTGTGCCTCTTTCTATGCATGGTTTCCCCTGCTTTGAAATTATTCGTGCTTTCCTGGGACTTTGTGATGGGATGCTTGATCAGCTGATCCTGGGGCTGGGTTCACGGAAGTTGTACTTTTAGATCACCCTGCATAAGGCTACCTTGCAGCCAGTCATGATTGGGAGTCCCTTGGGTAATCAACATGCAGGAGAATTGTAGAGAAAGCCTACACGCACTCCAGGTATGCCCACATTAGGTATAAACATCTCATGTGTATATGTATCAGCTGGGTTAGGCCAAACAAGCCTTCATTAAAACATATTTGCTCTGCATTATTCCAACCCAAAAGCCAGGCTTGCTCAGATTGCATTTTTTCAAATTCTGAAAAAAAAAAAAATGCATCACGATAATGTGAAGGGTCTTCAGAAAGTTCATTAAAAATGCAAATTATTTTAAAAATCTAGGCATAGATTTAAAAATTTTTTTGCACCAAAATAAACTTGTACGAACTTGTTATAATATGTCTAAACAGAATCTAGTTTAAGGTACTAAGAAGGATAAGACATCAGTTTGATAAGCGCCCCTGTCAGAGCAACATGAATTCAGCTACAACTGAATTAAGAAAAAGCACCAAATTTATGGAGAAGCTTGGAAAAACAGTGAAATCATTTATGCTCTACAAAAAAATGTACGAGACCATAGTGCCCTAAATAAATTAGCACTTTACAAATTGATAGCTTATTTTAGGAGGGAAGCGGGTGATGTTGAAGATGAAACCGACAGCAGCAGACCATCCACATCATTTTTTTTCACTTGTTTTGTTTTTACTGGAGGCTCAGGTGGCCACATCAGTTTCTGAGGAAAAAAAAACATTGTTCATAATCTAATTGAAGTGGACTGACAAGTAACAGCAGAAACAACAGCCAACACTATAGACATCTCAACTGCTTCAGCTTACACAATTCTCACTGAGAAATAAAAGTTTAGCAAACTTTCCGCACAATGCTTGCCAAAACCATTGTGTCCAGATCAAGCTGCAGATGAAGCAGAGCTTTCAATGGAAATTTTAACCAACTGGGACCAAGATTCTGAAGCATTTGTTTGAAGAATTGTAACAGGAAATGAAACATGGCTTTACCAGTATGATCCTGAAAACAAGGCACAATCCAGCAATGGCTACCAAGAAGTGGAAGTGGCCCAGTCAAAGCAAAGGAGGGCAATGGTTTTTTGGGATGCTCAATGCATTTTGCTTATTGACTTTCTGAAGGGTCAAAGAATACATCTGCTTATCAGGACAGTGTTTTGAGAAAGATAGCCAAAGCTTTAGCAGAGAATCACCGGAGAAAGCTTCACCAGAGCATCCTTCCCCACCACAACAATGCTTCTGCTTATTCTTCTCATCAAACAATGGCAATTTTTAAAAAGTTTTGATGGGAAATCATTAGGTGTCCAGCTTAACAGTCTTGATTTGGCTCCTGATTTTTGTTTTAATTGAGGCGGAGTCTTGCTCTGTTGCCCAGGCTGGAGTGCAGTGGCGCAATCTTGGCTCACTGCAACCTCCGCCTCCAGGGTTCAAGCAATTCTCCCACCTCAGCCTCCCGAGTAGCTGGGATTCCAGGCATGCGCCACCATGTCTGGCTAATTTTTGTATTTTTAGTAGAGGCAGGGTTTCACCATGTTGGCCAGGCTGGTCTCGAATTCCTGGCCTCAAGTGACCCACCCGCGTCAGTCTCCCAAAGTGCTAGGATTACAGGCGTGAGACACCACGCCCAACCCTGATTTGGCTTCTTTTGACTTCTTCTTTTCCATTATTAAAAAAAAAATCTCTAAAGGGCAATAATTTTTCTTCAGTTAATAATGTAAGAAAGACTGCATTGACATGGTTAAATCCCTAAGATTCTCAGTTCTTTAGGGATGGACTACATGTCTGGTCTCTTCTTCCAGGGCGGGATTGTCAGTGACCACCTCCCTGCCTGTCATTGAGCCTCCCGCAATAGCCTGCTGGATTTCTCCTGCTTCTGTGCTTCTTCTCTGCTGTGAGACAGGGCACCAGACCATGCTTCATATTAAGTAAGCATGGCATACTAACTGTGATTTGATTGAAATCTGAGTGAAGGCTCAGGCTTTTAGGGAGCTGTTTTAGGGATATTAAAGATCTCTTTGGTTTTTCTTTGAGAGTAGGCATGTCCCATAGGAATGAGGATGGGAGGACATCCAATTAACAGGGTTATGACCATCCACCAAAGCTACACATCTGAGAAGTTGAAGAAATACTGGTGCCTGGTTCCACCTTGGAAGATCAAAATTTAATTGGGTTAAGAGGAAATCTGAAGGTCATGACTTTTTAAAGCCTATGAGGTAAAAATATGCACTTGGCTCTGAGCACCTTGGTGCTAGAACAGGACTTCTGCGGAAAACAGGATCTTAATGACAGGAATAAGTCTGGTCTGGGTGGTGGTTGTTCTTCATGGGTGTTATGGGTTGAATCATGTCTCTCCAAAAAGTTTTTATGTTGAAGTCCTCATTCCCAGAACATCAGAATGTGACCTTATTTAGAAACAGGGTTTTTGTAGATATAATTAGTTAAGATGAGATCATACTGGAGTAAAGTTGGCCTCTAATCCAATATAAATATGTCCTTATAAATTAGACACAAAGACATACACTCAAGGAAATTGCAAATGAAGAGGAAGGCAGAGACCTACAAGCCAAGAAAAGCCAAAGATTTCTAGCAAGCCACCAGAGGCTGGGAGAGAGGCATGGAACAGATTTCTTCATCATAGCTCTCACAAGAAACTAAATTTGCTGACACCTTGATCGCAGACTTCAGGCTTCCAGAACTGTGAAGCAATAAAATTCTGTTGTTTAGGCAACCCAGTTTCTGGCATTTTGTTATGGCAGCCCAAGCGAACTAAAACAATAAGCATGGCTATGAATTCTCAGAATTTGCATCCTGAATGTGCTTGAGACACACTCCTTTATTGAGCATCTGCTGTAGATCAAATCCAATAAAGGTGTTGAGAGAACATGCTACTGATTCAAAAGGAAAAGAGGGAGCTTTGTTTCTAAATTCACCTGGTAATCTTTGTCTCACATAATCAAGTCAGATTGCTTTACAGATAGGCAAAGCACAATGGGAGTAAGGACTCCAAACACAAAATCTATAGTGACACTCCTTCCTCTGATTTGCATGTGCAAATAGCATGGGGAGCTGTGTGTTTAACTAATTCATAGTCATAAATGTAAAATGTACTGAAATTTGCATTGCAAAATATTCTTGCTCCAGATGCTGAGTTTATGAGAATTTCTGTTGCTTTTTAAATTACAATCTTACAAAGATTCTAGGAGATCAGATATTATTGAGTCTATTCCATTTTAGGATCAATGCAAAGCTGTATTTTAGACTACTTGTATATATAAGATAATTTTTCAGTTTCCAACATAACTACTGGCCTTTAGTAAAATGTATCTTCCACAGAGATCTTTACTTGTTAATGTTTTGTGAAAGTTAGCATAGAGATACAATTTTCAAGTGTGTTTGAATAAAACCGGAGCCGCTTTAGATAACTTAAAACAAAGTCTTTTTCTCAAGGAAAAAATAGAAAAGCTGACATTTCACACAACAGCAACACTTTTGCTGTTTTTCTCTAGATATTTTACCCATTACTGATGTATAATAAACAAGAAATATCATTGAAGTCCAAATAACTTTTTTTTGTAATATTTGCTGCTCAAACTTTTTCAAGCATATCTTTTGAATGAAAGAAGGTACTAGAATTGTTAAGAAAAGACAAAATTGGGAAGCTTGTGAGATGCTGACTTATGGGCCGGAATGTATCCCAAGAGCTCCTGGGATTTAGAAGAGGATAGGACATCGGGCCCCAGGGTAAGGGAACCCTCCATGACCCAACTCTCCTATGTCTGAAGTACATGAGCCTCCCTGAGTGGCTCATTGGAAGAGCCAAGGGTTTTGTTCAGTGTGCAGGTGAATGAGTCAGGATCATAAAGTGACTACACAAAATTTCACACGGTCCATGATGAAATAAAGTAAGTTACAGACCCTGTGATAACCAGGATCTGGGTGACCACACACAGTTTCACGCAGTCCACGATGAAATAAAGTAAGTTACAGACACTGTGATAACCAGGATCTGGGTACCCTTTGACTTTTATCTAAGTGCTTTGAGTTAAGATAACTGACTGATAATACTACATTTCTTTAGAAGCTTCTTTGTTATTAAACATTTTCACTGTCTTAGCCAGGAATGGAATATCCTAATGCATGAGTTAGACCATACAGGGACCAAACCAGCAGGAGCATTCTAGAGCTCCGACAGAGGTGCATGGATTCTGGGAGGGAGGCAGGGGCACTTCAGAGCAAGGCAATAAGTTCATCATCAGCCTTTCTCTTTCTTTACCACGGACTTAAACTTAGCATCTGCTCCCATCAATGTTTTGTTTTTTGTTTTTTGTTTTTTTGAAATGGATTTTTGCTCTGTCACCCAGGCTGGAATGCAATGGCAGGATCTCGGCTCACTGCAACCTCCGCCTCTCAGGTTCAAATGATTCTCCTGCTTCAGCCTCCCAAGTAGCTGGAATTACAGGCTCCCATCACCACGCCCAGCTAATTTTTTGTATTTTTGGTGGAGACAGGATTTCACAATGTTGGCCAGGCTGGTTTCAAACTCCTGACCTCAGATGATCCACCCACCTTGGCCTCCCAAAGTCCTGGGATTACAGGCATGAGCCACCTCTGCTCCCGTCAGTGTTGAATCACTTTCTGGAGTCAAAATCAGTTCACTGTATTGAACCTAATTTTAATGTTGGTTCTCTTTTCTTGGACAAGTTATAAGGGTTCCTGCCCTAGTTCCAGCCTTGGTGTCCCTGCATTCATGTAATATTCCAGAGTCTGTAAAGGATCATCTCTCCATTCCATTTCAGGTCGGTATCATTGGCAGTCTATTGATGAAGCACACACTAGGCACAAAGGACTATAGTCAACATTGGGAAAACAGGATGCTGAACATGATACAATCATTGCTCTCAATAAGGGGTTGAGACATCACACACAAAAACACAATTTGAGGGAGTGAGTGATAAATCTCTATGAAGGGGATATGCAGAAGTGAAGTTGAATGTCAAAGAATGGCGACAATGAGAACAAACAGTCACACTGTCTCCCTGGCATCAGTTTCCTTTCCTCTTACATGAAAGTCTCTGGCATACATTGAGGAGCTCCACAGCCCTGGGAAACAATTCCAGTTCCAGGGTCCAGGGGTGGAGCTCACGCCCAGACCAAGCCCATGTGCCCATGGACACAGGAGTTGGTTGAGGCGTGGGTCTGTTGGTGGGATGAGGGGGGTCATCTGCTTAAGTCTTTCCAGGTAGAAGAAATCTCAGGACTTTGCTGAGAATGCTGGGACAATAGCCTTTGTCCGCTGCTCATTGGGAATAAAGAACACGTGGCTCTGAAGCTGTTGGCAGTTCTTTCGGGAATGTGGGAGAACCTGCCTAAGGGAATTGTTGGGAAACACAGAGACAGAAACTGCCTGCGATGCCATCAGTGGAAACTTGGAAAGCATTATGTGGGGCTCTGCTCTTCCCCTGGACTGCCCACCTGCTCAGTTATTTAAGCCAGGGCTAGGAAGGCTTTTCCTTTTTTAAAAAAATTATACTTTAAGTTCTCGGATACATGTGCAGAACGTGCAGGTTTGTTACGTAGGTATGCATGTGCCATGGTGGTTTGCTGCACCCATCAACCCTTCATCTACATTAGGTGTTTCTCCTAATGCTATCCCTCCTCTAGGCCCCCACCCCCTGACAGGCCCCAGTGTGTGATGTTCCCCCTGCTCGTGTTCTTGTGTTCTCATTGTTCAACTCCCACTTTTGAGTGGGAACATGTGGTGTTGGTTGTCTGTTCCTGTGTTAGTTTGCTGAGAATGATGGTTTCCAGCTTTATCCATGTCCATGAAAAGGACAGGAAGTCATGCTTTTTTATGGCTGTGTAATATTCCGTGGTATATATGTGCCACATTTTCTCTATCCAGTCTATCATTGATGGACATTTGGGTTGGTTCCAAGTCTTTGCTATTGTGAGCAGTTCTGCAATAAACATACACATGCATCTCACGTCAGTTAGAATGGCAATCATTAAAAAGTCAGGACAACAGTTGCTGGAGAGGATGTGGAGAAATAGGAACGCTTTTACATTGTTGGTGGGAGTGTAAATTAGTTCAACCATTGTGGAAGACAATGTGGTAATTCCTCAAGGATCTAGAACCAGAAATACCATTTAACCCAGCAATCCCATTACTGGGTATATGCCCAAAGGATTATAAATCATTCTACTATAAAGGAAAGCTTTTTCTATAAAGCATCAAATAATAAATATTTTTAGCTTTGCGTATCATGCAGTATCTGTTGCAACTACTCAACTCTGCCATTGCATTGGGAAAGCAATCCTGGAAATTATATAAAAGAAGGCATGTTGGTATATTTCATAAAACTTATTTAGGAACACTAAAATCTGAATTTCATATAATTTTCATGAGTTATGAAATATTGTTCTTCTTTGGACTTTTTTTCCAACCACCAGAAAGTATAAGTCATCCTTAGGTCATGAGCTTTACAAAAACAGGCAACAGGCCAGATTTGTCCTATAGACCATAGTTTGCTCTGACCTTTGATGTAATGCAATAAATTCCTATCTTTTTTTTATTTTGGGGGGAAAGTTATGTGTTCCATTATTCACAATCTAAATCATCCTAATGGATAATGAAGACTTCATTAAAAAGGGGACATTTAAACCACATTTTCAGAAATCAGTAGAATTTGGACATGAAAATACAGTACAAAGAAATGACATGAGAAAATAAAGAGATTAAAAAATGCTCATGCTAGAAGTAAAGTTTGTTTTCTGGGGGGATATAAATGCATGGACCCACCAACACACAAGGAAATCATATGACCACAAAACTTGGGAATTTCTGAATCTTGTGTATTTTCTTGGAAATACAGCGTCCATTAACATATTAAATTCTCTGAGAAGTTCTGGGTAAAGAAACACTCTGTTTAACTTTGTTTAGCTGAGAACTTTCCAAGCATGTTTGTTGATGAAACAACATTTTTGTGGCCTACCTGTTAGTCTCACTTAGAACAGTCCCCGGGGTATACCAACATGAGCACCCTGAAAGTGAGTGATATGTTTGCACAGGTCCAGTGAGGACATTGACAGTTCCCATTTAAATGAGAGAAGTGTTAAACCTAAACAAGCAGAATAGACACCATGGATGCCCCAACCAGACAGGAGCTTATTACAAAACTTCAGACAGGAGGTAATGAGAACCTGAACTACACAAATCTGTATATGAACTAGAAAGAAAAGGAGCACGATCAGATTTAGAGGACAAGGGGGAGCGACTGGTCAAAGTAACCAGACCCTTAGCTTAGAAGACTGAAAACGAGAAGAGAAACAGATTTCATGAAGTAAGTTTAGATTTGTTACATCGACTCTGAGCTGTTTATCGGACAGCTGAAGTACCTGGTGGGCCTTCAGAAGAGAAACCATGAAGAGTGTTGGGGACTTGCTCATCATCTACCTAGAGATGATGGTTAAGACCCAAGACCATGTGCAATCACTAAAAAGGACGGGAAGAAAAGGCAACTAATGAAGATTCACACACATCTTTAAGGGAAGGGAGGCAAATTTGGTCAAAAAGGTAGAAAGAGGACCATGAACACTATGGCCACATTGTTGCCAGGACAGGGGTTCCCAGTTCAGACCCCAAGAGAAGGTTCTGGAATCTAACACAAGAAAGAATTCAAGGCGAGTCACAGAGTGCAGTGAGAAGAGAGAGTATATTGAAAGCTACACCATTACAGGGTAGGGCATCCTCAGAAATCAGGTAGAGGAACCCACCAACCTCATTTTAAGCTTTTCTTATATAGGAGTTGCCTATGTGAAGACTAAACCAAGTTGTGCCTATGTGCGGGTGGGCTGAGAGCATGAAAAAATTTATTATTTTTATTAATTTAAAGAAAACTATCCTTGACATTTTAGTGTGTAAGTACATCAAAGCATAACTATAATTATCTGAAAGCATCTATTGTTATGGACATTGGAACATCTGTACTTTCTGTTGTCCTGGGAGTTTGTCCTTGCAGGCATTCGAAGCTGCTTAGTTGGCTGTAAACACCATAGGACCATGGGTCATAACTGGCGAGGAATGTGCCTTGCTACTTTTAAAATGAAGTTGATTTTAAAATAGTGTCACTCTAGCTCTCCTAGGCTCCTGCTTTCCGAACAGCATAAGCCAAAAGGGACAGTTTAAGAAGGAGAAACTGGTCAAACATGTCAAGAATAGAGAAAGGATAGGCAGGACCAAAAGACAGCCCTTCAGTGAACTTCTGAGAAATTCCTTTAGGGCAGTGAGAGCAGAAGCCCAGTTGCAAGGGAAGCCATAGTCAGTGGGCGGGAGAGAAGGCATCTGAGGGCCAGAGTTTCACTATTCCTTTTAGAAAGTTGGCAATGAAAGCAATGGAAGAAATTCCACTGACATTTGTGGGGAAAAATAAAGGCATTTCATGGGAAAAGCTATTTAAGAAAAGAGAGAAGAGAGCAGGTGATGAAAGTGAAGTAACAAATGAAGATAAAAAAGGAACATGGGAGGGAGGTAGGAGGTGCAGAAGGGAGATAAAGGAAGCCCAGCAGAGCTATTGCCTCAACAGTGAGGACAGAGAAAGAGAGCAGGAGATAGGCGGATTGAGATAGAGCACCAGACACATGGCATGGTTCTCATCTTCATGAACTGAGGGGCAGAGGCATTTTTGCACATGGAAGGGAGTAGCCATGGGTGCTATGGAGAGGAAATGGGCTCTGACCTCTCACATACAGGGTAAATGTCTCCTTATCTGTGCAACTGAGACAATGATCCAAAGGCATGGCCCACAAGATGTAATAAATGCTAACTACATTGGCTACACAGTCAAACCTCAGTAAATTTTAGCTTCTGTCTTTCCATCTGCCTTTCCTTCTTCCCTCCTCCTTTCTATGTTCATTTCTTCTCCCTTCCTATTTTCCTCTTCCCTCTTTTCTTCATTCTTTTCATGGAGAGGAAAAGGTTTGCAACATCCATGGTTGACGATATTACAAGGAATGCATTAATGACCTCTTTCTTCAGTCTTTCCCCAAGTCATACCCTCCCAACCAAACTCACATGGCTACTGAGATGCTTCATTGCCTTCCTTTTATATTTCCTATGTATTTACCCATAGCCTTCCTGCCAGTTCAGTTTCATAAGTAAATTCCAACATCTGAGGGCTCTGAGTGTGCTTAAGCGCATCATAGCCACCATCCCGGCTGTGGGAAGAATCCCAGTAAAATATTCCAGGCAAATTAAAACCCATTCTCTTTCTAAAGACTTCCAGCAAAGGCTGATTAATAATTCATTCTGGTCTTTAATAACTGTCTACGTTAAGAAATCTTTCCTATAGATCTTCTAAATTCTGTCTGCTGCTGTGGGAATGGGAGCCTTTGAATAGCTGTGGTTAATTACTGGAGGCACCCATTTCTACTGAGATTATTTTGCCAATAATTATTTATGAAAAGTGTGACCAGTGCACAGACCAAGTCAAATCCTCTTCTACAATTTGTTTCTCCCCTTTCTGCAAAGGTAATTGACACAGTTTCACACAAGGCATCTAAGCTCTATGTAAGTGTGCATGAAATTCTGATACACACTGCAGTTCAATTCCCCACACTGTGAAAGAAAGCTCCCAGAGTTTGTCAAGAGCCCGTGGCTCATTGGTGTAATTCTACATAAAGAAAAGAAACGTGCAAGTGTTCCAGATTCACTCAATATTCACTGCTTGCCAAGTCCTTTGCTGTTCACGAGGGCCACTCAGCAGGGCTTCTCCGTATATTATCAGGCAATGAATAAAACAAGAAAATGAATTATTCTATAAAATGCAGCCCAGCTTGGGATGGCATCAATTCCATTTTTGAAGGTGAAGAATCAGAAACCCATTTCTTAAACTTTGTCCATTTTCTCAGCTACCATCTGCAGAAAATGAGGACGTTGCAGGACAAGATGTTGCCAGGTCTATGTGCTGGGTGGTTCAGGAGCAACTCCATCCACACCGTTGGTTTCACCTGAGTCTTGCACAATGAACATTTGCTTTTGGTTGATCAAAGTCTTATAGTCGTGTTTGAAACACCATCCACACTCTGTTTGTTTGTTGTACTCCACAGCATTCTTGGCATCATCATGGCAACAAGATCCAATGCAGAACCCCCTCGTCCTTCCCCTCAACATAGGCTGTCTCCTATGCCCCAAGCCCTCCTGCAGCTGAGGCTCTCACTGCTGCCTGTACATGTCCACACAGTTGCAATCAAGTTCATGCCTTTGTTCAGGGGCTGCATTTCTAATGCGTTCCCAGGTTGGGGCAATGCTGCTGGCCAATGCCGCTTTCATTTTGAGATGCAAGCTTCTAGATGCTCCAATTTGCCGAAATAAAATGAAATATGTGTTTAAGACATAAGCTCTTGAAATATGCATTTAGGGGATATCAAGCATAATATCAACTTTACATAAAAATTCAATTCTCTTATTGCAAACTTAGCATCATCAAATAAATCATCTTTTTTTTCCCCAAAGAAATTCTGAGATACCCTAGGACAGGCGTGCTCAAGTCTAGCTGCACATTACAGGCACGTGGAAGGTGACAGGAAGGAGGAAGACTTTTTAAAAATACAAATGCCCCAACCACACTCCTAAACAAGCTAAAGCAGAATACCTGCAGGGAAGACACAGGCTTCATCTGGACAAAAGCTCCCCAGGAGACTCAATGTGAAGTCAAGCTTGGGGTCCACTGAACTGGCACCTCATTTAATCTTTGCCCATGATGTGACAGAAATTACACTATGCAGTCTACATCAGATATTGAAAGCAAAGTAACTTCCCAATGCTAGTTACCCAAACCACCTAGTTACGGGTAAACTTTCTCTTAATAATTTCCAACTGATGCTTTTCCAAAAACTCTGCCTCTACTTACAGAAGAACCCAGATAATTTTCCCTGAAAATCCCAATATTTAATTTTGTCACTGTAGTGTTGGATAAAATATATAAAAAATTGAATTATAATTTGCAGGCATCTGTTTTTATTTTAATCTTGCAATTTTCTATTTCTTAACAGTATCTGAATATTCTTTGCTCTCCTTAGAAGAAAGATACTAATTTTAAAGGTCTGTCACTGATAATAGGTTTGAATCCATGCACAAAGAGCTTCCCTAAATGATCTCAGGAGAGAGTTTTATAAATGACTGGGGGTATTGATCCTGCTATCTTCTCTAGTTGAGCCAGAACCCCCTTAAGTGAAATGTGACCTAGATCAGGGCAATTATAACAGAAGGATAAGTCACCATTCAGCTGCCAGAGCCTTGGGACAAGAGCAATATTTTGCTTTTCTGATGCAACAGGAACAAGGGTAGCCTGAGAGAAGAGTGTTGATGGGCAGAGATCCTGCAATTTCACTCCAGGTACATACCCAGGAGAACTGAAAATCAAACAAGTTCACATACACACGTGTATAGCAGTACTCCTCACAATAGCCACGTTAGCTAAACTCAGCCCCTCACCAACTGAACCTAAATGCCTTGTGGCCAAGAGGACCCCAAAAAACCTTCAAACTGAGCTCCTGGCCATGACAAGACAGAAGGTCAGACACGCCTCGTTATACCGCCTTCCTATTACGGCTTAGACACAACAACTGAGCAACATTAATATTAAAATGGAGATCATAAGACTGACAGAACAGGCTCTGTGGCAACAAGATACCAAATTATAAACATGACCCAAGGCCATACCAGGCGAACGTTAAATCACACACCCCCATACTTAAAGAATAAAGTACGTTCTAACCACTACACATTTTTTCTTTTTCTCTAGCAGTTAAACAAGCACTGGCCATGACATAAAACAGTACTAAAACAACTGTAGCCCATCCTGCTCAGGGACGTGAACTCACTCCCTGTTCCAGCAGCCATAGCTGCAGCTTTTTTTGGACAAGAGACTGATTTCCGTTAATTTTCTCCTGATAGGAAGACCACCGACTATGGACCAGTTCTGACAGGGTTACAGAGACCACACGCTTGCACATTTCCATGTCCTGAAAAGACCTCTTGACATATACAGCCTAACTGTAATACATTTAAATGTTAAGTCTCCACCCCAAAACGAACATGGGTCGTATGTTACATGCATGTGTGTGTAATATGTATGCATCAGGACCACCTTCATGAATATTCATAGGTCCTCCTGTCACCTGTTGAATATGTGTATTAGACAGCCCATTCAGCATAAAGCTCCTGCTCCAGCTCCTCCTCTGGTGTTGGCTGGAGCCCGCCCGTGCTTCCCAGCCTGCCGGATGGCCACCTTGTGTGCTGTAACCCTTTATAGGAAACAAAGTCTCCTCTCCTTTTCTAAATTTATAGATTGCGTTATGTTTTTGTTAACAGCCAAAAAGGAGAAGCAGCCCAAATGTCCAGTAACAGATAAACAAATAAACACATTGTGGCACACATACGCAGTGTAATAGTATTCAGCCTTATAAAGGAGTGAAGTATGGCCAGGCACAGTGGCTCACACTGTAATCCCAGCACTTTGGGAGGCGGAGGCAGGCAGATTGCCTGAGCTCAGGAGTTCAAGACCAGCTTGGGCAACATGGTGAAAAGCTGTCTCTACTAAAATACAAAAAAATTAAACAGGCATGGCGGCATATGCTTATAATCCCACCTACTTGGGAGGCTGAGGCAGGAGAATGGCTTGAACCTAGGAGGTGGAGGTTGCAGTGAGCCGAGATTGGGCCACTGCACTCCAGCCTGGGCAACAGAGCGAGGCTCCATCGCAAAAAAAAAAAAAAAAAAAAAAAAAAAAAAAAAAAAAAGGAGTGAAGTACTTACCACACTACAACGTGGATGACTCTCAGAAACATCAGTTAAGTGAAAGAAACCAGAACGAAAAAGTTACATGCTGTGTGATACCATTCATATGAAACATCCAGAGCAGATAAATCAAAACAGACAGAATGCACACTGGAGGCTGCCAGGAGCGTGGAAGAGGAATGGGAAGAAACTTTTTAATGGGTAAAGGGCTTTACTTTGGAGTGATGGAAATGTTTAGAAGTAGATAGAGGAGATGGTTGCACAGCATTGTGAATATACTAAATGCCTCTGGATTGTTCATTTTAAAATGGCTAATTTTTATGTGAAGTTGAATATTTTTTAATATGGAAGACATTTGGCATATCTGATGGTAATAAGGCTATGGAGAAAAATAAATCCAGGAAGGAGGATGGACAATGCTGGTGAGAGTCACATATTCACATAGGGTGGCCAGAGAAATGTGTCTCTGAAAAGCTGAATTTGAGCAAACCCTAAGGGGCTGGGGAGAGAACCATGAGGATATCTCTGAAAAGACCACTCCAGGCAGGAGGTGGGAGCACATCTGAAGAACAGCCAGGCAGCCAAGGTCAGAGACTCGGCTACAACTGCACTCGTGGCTCTAAGACGCTCACAAGGACTAGATGGTCTTATGCTAGACACCAAAGGAACTCCAGGATGAATCAAATAGAGGTTGGTGTAGTGGGAGAAAATGAGAAATAAGCTAAATTACATGTAAAGCATTGAATTAAATCTTGTTATAAACTGAGCTACAATACTTTTACAGTGTGATTAAAACTTACTACCTAACTGTTATAATGACTTAATAATTATAGAAACAGCATAATTAAGTTATAAGAACTTTAATATACGTTGTTAATTTACCACGTTTATTGGAAATCAGTCTCTTCAGGGAAAAAGACTATACAGCTCAGGTCTCGGAGATTCCTCTGGGGAGGAGCCTGTGTGGATGCCAGGGGCTCTGGGAGTCACACAATAGACCCTGGGGCAACCAGAGAAACGCAGCCTGCAGAGGGATAGTGTGTGTTGAGCCTCAGGGATTTTGTTGGTCAGGTTTTCCTAGAAGTGCCAGGAGCAGGCTCCCAACAGGGAGGAACTTAGACTTTGGAGCCAGGAGACCTGGGTTAAACAACAGGCCCTGATACCCACTACCTCTGCCACCTTGGGCAGGTAATCGCACCCCACTGAGCCCCAGATACCTCATCTACATATTAAAACCATGTGGGACTACATGCGCACACACACAGGTACATGCATGCACACACGCACACAGATGCACGCATGCACACACACAGATGCATGCATGCACACAGATGCACACGTGCACACAGACACACACATGCACACACACAGATGCACACATGCACACATACAAATGCATGCAAGTACACAGATGCACACACATAGATGCACGCATGCACACACAGATGCGTGCATGTGCACACACAGAGGCACGCATGCACACACAGAGATGCACGCATGCACACACAGATGCACACATGCACACACACAAAGATGCACGCATGCACACACACATACACACACACACAGATGCACTCAAGCAGTGTGTCCATCCACCCAACAGCAAAATAGATGCCAAGTTTCAAACACCATAAACCTCCCAGAACTCCCAAGCTTCGTCTTACCTGTGCCACCCAGCCTCTCCATTCTCTGCCTCTCTTCACCTCACCCCCTGCTCCACAGCCATCCTTCTCCATCTCTCTGACATCTACTCCCTGCATTTCTGTCTTACCCCCTGTCTCTTTCCTTCTCCTCTCCCAAATCCCTAGGTTCATCTCCTCCCCCAGCAAACCAATGCCATCTGCCTGCTACTTAGAAATGGCTTTCCCTGCCCAATTCCATCCCATTTCCTCTGCTGCTCCTTTGCCAGGGACCTCTCTGAGATTCTGTTCTAGGTCAAGGCAGCTCTCGGGCCTCCACTCTCTTAAGTAGCAGGTATTATTGAGAACTCAGAAGCCAGAAGGGACCTAGGGCTGATCTGATTCAACCCCTAAAGATCCAGGAAGGTGATGCCATGTATTTACAGAATGACTATATTTAAGATAGCTTGACAAGATGAAAACTAAAGACAAGCAAACAAGCAAAACTGATTACATGGTGCATAATTCATATGGTTCGCCAGGTTTTTTGATTTGTTTGATTTTGTTTTTAATTGTTTGGCACTTTACATACTTCTCCTAGAGCAATGTTTCCAAAACTGGTCTGAAGATGAGTAGGTCCCAGCTCTATGCCCAGGAGGCCCACTCCGCACAGCTTCAGAGAACTTGGAGGCACAAGGGATTACTGTGGCAGGTGCAGCTCACGGGCCCACCACACGGGGCTCAGGCAGGGAATGGTGGTGATACAGTTTGGCTGTGTTCCCACCCAAATCTCATCTTGAATCGTAGTTCCTGTAATCCCCATGTGTCATGGGAGGGACCCAGTGGGAGGTAATTGAATCGTGGAGACAGTTACCCTGATGCTGTTCTCATGATAGCAAGTGAGTTCTCACGAGATCTGATGGTTTTATAAGGGGCTTTCTCTGCTTTGCTTGGCACTTCTCTCTCCTGCCACCTTGTGAAGAAGGACATTTGCTTTCCCTTCCACCATGACTGTCAGTTTCCTGAGGCCTCCCAGCCATGTGGAACGGTGGGTCAATTAAACCTCTTCCCTTTATAAATTTTCCAGTCTTGGGTATTTCTTCATAGCAGCGTGAGAACAGACTAATACAGGTGAAGCAAGGTAGAAACTGCTGGCCAGCCTGGCACAGTGCATCCTGAGGCCCCAGATTCTAATCTGAGGCCCCAAAGTCCCTGTTCCCTTCAGACCGTCTCATACCTGACTCCAATTTAATTTATTTAAGTACCTCTCCTTCAACCACGAATCAGACCACACCAGATCCTCCTCAACCCCTGCTGCTCAGGCCAAGACAGCCCTTCAGCTGGAACCAGCTTGGGGTCTCCTGCCCTCTAGAATTTCTCTCCTCTTCTTGAGCCAGGCTTCCTGCTACTCAACTCCCCACCCCACACCTCACCCCACAGCTCACCCCACTCCCTCACTCTTCTCCTCCCTGGCAGCCTTGCTTTTCTGCGCTTCAAGATCCAGGTCTGAGCTTTCTCCCATAAAACCTTCCTTCTGTGAATAATCTTAAGCCCCACTGCTAACACACCAATAACCTAGGCCAAAAATACTGAACATCTTCATTGATTCATATTGCTCTCCAGTTGTTTCTTTTGTGTGAAGTAACTTCCTGAATCCATGACTCACAACTCATGCTTCTTTGCTGAGCAGAGTTAGGACTTCAAGTGCAAAGAATTCACCCAGGAAGAAATCCTGTCTAGGCCTCACTGCAACCTATGAAGAATAGATGGCTGTTGTAGCAGAAAATCCGGACAGGTTGTTTCTGAAAAGAATCTGTCCACGGTCATCCCCTAGATGAATGCAGGCTACTCCTTTGCTTTAAATACCGTCTATCTAGCATCCACCCTCTTCCTCTGAACTCTGTCTCTGGTATTCACTGCCTAGGGGACACTCACACTTAACTTGTCCTGCATTAAACTGAGATCCGCTTTGCACACCCACTCACTCCTAAGCTGAAATCTGCTTTGCACACCTGCTCACTCCTAAGCTGATCTGCTCACGGTTTTCTCCAAATTAGTAAACCTCATTCCCTTCATGCAATTGGGGCATTTGGAAACTTGGAAAGTGAAGTTCACTGTCTCTCATTTTCCTTTGCCTTCCTCCACTCCTGCCTGCTCTGGGCCGTGTCATTCTCTGCCTGCAGTGTCCACATAGCCCCTTGCCTGGTTTCTGCCTTTTGTCACCCACTCCTGCCATCCATTCTTCATGTGACCCCCCTGAGTCACTTTTAATGTGGACTCGAATCAACTCACCTAGCAAGGTTCCTGTGTCACTTTCAGGAAAAGCTCCAGGCCTCTTGCCAAGGCCTCGAGGCCCTGCAGCCTGTGGCCCCTGCTCCTTTTCTGACTTTCTTCATCCCCTAGCTCACTCAGCTCCCGCCAGGCCAGCCTCCCCATTCCTCATGGTGGCCATCGTGGCTCCCTCCTCTCGCTGCCCCTCTTCCTGTCCTCATCCCAGGCTCCTCCCTCACTGGCCTCAGGGCTGTGTCAGGAAAAGCCCTAGGTAGCATCCTGCCCACCCCGGCCTCCTGCCCCTCCCACAGGCTTGCTCACACCCTTCATCCATGCCTGGCTTGGCACATTCCCTGTATCTGTCTACTCCCCTGTCTAGGTCTACATCTGTGTCTGCATCTATTCACACACTCACATAAGTATCTTTATTACAATATGGACATACAGGCTATAGATGTTATAGATGTTTGTTATTGTCTTTCTTCCTTCTTTAAAGTGTAAGCTCCATAAACAGACTTATTTTCTTGTGTTCACTGCTGTATCCTCAGTGCTCAGAACAGATTCTCGCAATAAATATTTGAAAAGAGAAACAGAGAAGTAGAAAGAGAAGGACGGAAAGAAAAGTAGAAGGAAAAAAGGAAAGAGAATCTCCGATTTCCAGCCTGTAGTTACTTAAGCATCCCAAATAGCACCAAAACTGGTTGCTTCTATCATGTCAGAAAAAAATATTTCCTACAGATAATCAAGATTTCAAAAAGATATTTCAAATGGATAGCCAGGTCTCTAGAGTGGCAATTAGGAGAAAATGGTAAGAAATCATTTGGAGGGGCTTTCAATTTGATGAGAGAGATTTTAGTTAGAACAGATGGATACGAAAAGTCTGAGGCTAAGAAACACAGAAGAATGGGGAACAATTAGCAAATGTGTAAGTGGTGAATGGCCTGAAACCCTGTGACAGACATTTATAAGTGGGCGCATGTGAAAAACGAGAAACTGCCTGTGAAAGGGGTGAGACAACACCTCGCACCGCTCCAATCACAAGCCTTTGCCCAAAGCTGGTGATCACGCAGCTTTGTTAAGACAGGCTGCTGTAATTGCACAGTTGCACACAGACCATTAGGAAGCTTCCAGAGCAGAGGCAGGAGGCTAATTTGGGGAGGCGAGGGGGTGAGTATTCATTTCAGAAGGTCTTCTCCCAGCCACACGTGCTACTTGGAAATGGACAGCCTTATTCTAGGGCGATTGTTCTGTTAGATAAATTACCGACATTCGCATACACGCTTTCTGACTCCAGGCAGTTAAATATTCGCAAGTATCACCTGGCGCCCAGAAAAACTGCACGGTCTGCTATATGATACAAACTTTATCTTTTCTTTGCTTCCAAGTTCAATTAAAACACTCTCCAGTCAAGTTCCATTGATTTACTATAACATATGCTTAAAACTCAGCGAGGATATAACTGATTTACAAAGCACAATATCCTGTTTATGAGCAAAAGATGCCATAAGGTAACTGACAAGCTGTGTTGGCAGATCATTTTGCTCATGTTATGGGAGACTTTCTCTTTTTTTTTAATGTTCTCCCTGACTCTTTTCAAAATTGCTGGGATGGTTATATAATCAATCATGTAATGTGTGTTTTCAAAGGAGCTGTGAGAGAAATATATTCTCTGAAAATCACATAGAAATTTAAGATGTCATGCAGTTTTCCTGACAAGAAATAAATATCTCTCTCTACCCTTCCAAGATGAAGTTAGTTCTGCAAGCTGCTGGGGTGGAAACATATCCCAAGCATATCTGATCACACCAATAAGGTTTGTGTTTTCATCCCTTGACCCGACACCCCAAAAGGATAGATTTTCACGTTTAGGTTCCTGTAGCCATGAGCCCTGACAGCCGAGGAGGTTGGTGGAGGGGAAGGTCAGCTCCACTAGTCCTTTTTTACTACATCCATACCTGGAACCCACCTAGGGACTGTGCAGGGACCCCAAAAGTCAGTATATAGGCATTCCATCCAGCCTGCATTATGGAAGCGTTTTGTTGTTTGTTTGTTTTGCTATGTAAAGGAAAATAAAAATCTCAAGATCCGTTCCCCCACCCCCACAAAGTTATACAAAAATAAACATTAATCCCTGAAGCTGAGTCATAAAACCTGCTCTTACAAATGAATGGCTGTTACTAGCATTAGACAGCCAAATCCCCATTAAAAGGTAAAGGCTTCAGGCATCTGGAAGGGCTGCCCCCAACAAATCAGTCCTAAGTCAAATTTTGCCGGCCTCCAATAAACAAGGACATGCCAATTTTAACTTCAGGTCAGCAATCTAAGTACAGCTGCTAGAACTCCACACCGATAATGTCCCTTTCTTTTCTGAGACGGAATTTCACTCACTCTGTTGCCGAGGCTAGAGTGCAGTGGTGCAATCTCGGGTCACTGCAACCTCCATCTCCTGGGTTCAAGCGATTCTCCTACCTCAGCCTCCTGAGTTGCTGGGATTACAGGCATGTGCCACTGTGCTTGGCTAATTTTTGTATTTTGTTTTAGTAGAAATGGAGTTTCACCACGTTGGCCAGGCTGGTTTTGAACTCCTGGCTTCCCAAAGTGCTGGCAGTGCAGGTGTGAGCCACCAGACCTGGTCAACAATGTCCCTTTCAAACTCACCTTAGCAGGGCAGAACAAAGTCCAGACTCATTTCTCTACCTACCCAGAGATCTCTGCATAATTGACTTTTCCTTGACTCCCTTCTTCTCTTCAGACATTCACCTTTTATGTGAAATGTAGATTTACTCGACATTAACTAAAGCATAAGTGTTCTATCTTTTGGCTTCCCTGGGCCACATTGGAAGAAGAACAATTGTCTTGGGCAACACATAAGATACACTAACATTAATGATAGCTGATGAGTTAAAAACAAAAATTGCAAAAACATCTCATAATGTTTTAAGAAAGTTTAGGAATTTGTGTTGGGCCACATTCAAAGCCGTCCTAGGCCACCGGTTGAACAAGCTTGAACTGAAGTCTCAGAGAACTATAACCATTCACATTACTGCCTACCCTATACATGCCTCCTGCGCTCTTTTCAAAGGTATGTAAATCCTAAACCTCCTAAAAACCTCAGAAAAAACACCCACATATGTGTCTGTTGCTTATATTATTCCCTAGATTCACCCTACAGCTGGCTTAACAAACCTGGGTGAGGGAGACTCACACCTCAGTCGCTCATTGCAGTTGTCAGCTTCTTAGAAAGAAATTGGAAACGCAGACAGCTTTCACAGCATATCCCAAACCAAATGCACTCTGAATTCTCGGAACTTCGAGTTGGGTGGGAGGTTTGCTTGCCCGTGCGTTTTGGATGAAGCACATGTGGACACCAGCACTAGGGAACAGCCATGATTCCACAACTCAAGCAAAGTGAAATGATCACGTAAGTAGAAAATGCAGGAAGTGAAAAGCAGACATTTTCCTCCCTATCCTAGACTTTTAGTCAAATTGCCCTCTTCAGCTTAGCTCTGAGAGACTTGGCCACATTTTTCAAGCCTGATAGTGAGAAGCAGTTCAAAGCGGATCAGTGATGAACTGTGAATGTCATGGACAGAGAAGGGCAGATGGCAAGAAAGAGAAACCAAGACAGGTGCTTCTTGGGCCTCACATGGAGGTTTGCCTTGCCCTGGTGTGTGGGACGACTGGACTTCCAGTTGGATGTGTCCTGGGTAAGGGTCTGCTGTCACCATAGCCAACCAAAAGGGTTTCTTATCCTGAAAAGCCCAGACAGGGGTATTCCTTGCCTGCCATCCTTCTCCCACACCTCACAGGCCCACCATCCAACCTGAGCTGACCAGCAGGTCACACTTACATCATTTCAACATTTTGCCGGCACTGACCATAACATATCTTCTATTGCATTGCCAATTTTTGGCGTATGCACTTGTCTCTCCACATGCACTGGAAGGAATTGGAAGGCAGGATTTTGCTCTTTATGGCTTCATGCTCACAGTTATCCAAGGAGCAAGACTACTGTCTAATTTACATCCGGCAAAACGTTTCCTTGCTCTTCTCCACACTTCATATACCTTCGATCAGAACTCACGTCTTGCTTTACCCCAGTATCTCACAGGCTTATTATGTGCAGCTAATGTATAACATTATAATATATAATGAGTTTCATGGTGTGCAATTGCACGAGGCAGCACTCACCATGAAATTCGACAGCATCGCATTTCTGTTGCCAGGCTGCGCTTTGGCACAGGGAACAGTCTGTCATCGATGTAGTCAGATGCTCTAGGCTGGGTGGCAATGAGAGAACACGCAGCCTCTGCTCTAGGAGGCACTGGCAAGACTGGCAGTAACACTGTGCTTGGCTCTGCCACGGGTACCCTAGAGACCATCCATCCCCTCCCCGGCCCAGCCCATCCCCATCCTAATCCCTGCCCCTCACTGGGGCAGAGAGTAGCTGAGTGAGTCCATAAATGCTTGCTTTGCTGCTTTTTGTTTGTGATCTGGTGTCCCTCTTGAATAACAGGCTTCTGTCTAGCCCAAGCTCCAAGCACCTCCTTGAGCCCAAACTTCCTCCTGGGCTTCCATCTGCTGAATTTACTACTCTGTTCATAAATGCTCTCCTGTTCTTCCAGAAGCAGGGGCTCTGTCTCTACACGCTGGTCACCTCACCCTAATGGGGGGAATCTCCAGCCCAGGACATCTGACAGCTGACTCCTCTGGCGCTGACCATCTGCCTGCTTGTCCAGACCTCCAGCGTCCCCCTCTGTGATGGTTAGTTTTATGTGTCTACTTGACTGGGCCAGAGAACTCATTAAACATGATCTCAGTGTGTTCGCAGAAGAGACTGGTGTTTGAATTAGTAGACTGAACAAACAGGCACCAGTGAGGGTGGCCTCATCCAATCCATCCCGAATAGAACAAAAATGCAGAAGGGTGAATGAATTCTGCCTGACTGCTTGAGCTGGAACGTCGATTTTCTCCTGCCCCTGGGGTTTCTGGTTCTCAGGCCTTCAGACCAACTCTGGAATCTACACCGTTGGCTCAGGCCTTTGAACTACCCCACTGGCCTTTCTGGGTCTCCAGCTGCAGATGGTGGATTAGGAGGCTGCTCATCTTCATAATTCCCTGAGCCAGTACCTTATCGATCTCTTCATAAATAGACATACATATATATGAGGCAGGAGAATAGGGTCCCCAGGCAGGGAACCTAAGGCCGATTCACACTGACTTCCTAGAACTAATCAAAAGAAAACGCCAATTTTCCAGGCCCAAGTAGCAAAAAGACCAGAGGCTACTCTCTTTGCACCTCCCCGCTTTTCTGAGTGGCAGATGAAAAACTGAAACTACCTCTGATTGGTCCCCTCCTGCAACCAATCAGGCTGGTTGTGGGCCAAGTCTTCATTTACATAGGGTATACTTTGTAACTTCACTTCAGCCTTTGATTGGTCTCTTTCTGCAACCAATCAGACTGATGCAGGTCACTACTTCATTTACATAGGGTGTATACCAAGTAACCAATGGGGAACCTCTGGAGGGTATTTAAACCCCAGAAAAGTCTGTAAAGGGTTACTTGAGGTCCTTGCTTGGGTTGCTCCTGTACTTTCATTTTCATTAAATGTATGCTTTTGTTGCTTCATTCTTTCCTTGATTTTTTGTGCATTTTGTTCAATTCTTTGTTCAAGATGCCAAGAATCTGGACATCCTCCACCAGTAACGTGTGTGTGTGCCTGTGTATATTTATCTTCTATTGGTTTTATTTCTCTGCAGAGCTTGATCCATATGCCCCCCTTACTTGACCCCGGATGTCTTTTAGAACCATACACTGCATCCAATCTCCAATGCTCTTGGTTGCCGCCGTCTATGGCCTATAATGCCGCAGCTCTGTACACCAATGTCCTGTGGGCCACCAAGCTCCTTTCTTATTCTTGTGGACAAACCTACTTTGGTTTGATCTTGCTGTAGCTAAGCCCCTGGTAAGATGCAGCACTCAAAACACTTAACGTTATCATGTCACACTTCAAACAAAGCAACTGAAAAAAAATAAACAAAATGAAACAACCACCAAAATCTTATTCTCACAATTTTCTAGTGGGTAATGGAAATTGCATGCACAAATCTTATTAAACTTTGCAGGTCAAAGTTATGTTGGGCCTTTCCTCCCACTGAGAGCACCAAATGCTTTTTTTCTGTTAGAATCACATAATTTTTAATGTATTGTGTTACTTTATTTATCATTGCTTATATAAATAACATTTAAATATGATTTACTAGTTTAAGGCTGAAGCTCTAGACGCCATTTATTAAGAAATTATATCTCTATTCTTTTCCAAAGTCCTTCGTGCATTCTACTCTTGACTCCCTTGTTTTCTCTCCCGCCGAGCCCAGTGGCACACACATGAACTTGCACATATGGCACATACTTTCCTAGTCATGCCAATAGTGAGCTTCTCCATCTCAATAAATTAGTCAGCAGAGATGGGGTTCTTAGACAAGGCCTCTCTAATGAATTGAACGTAACTTAAAAGAAAAACCAAACTGTGGCATCCAATCACACAATCACTAAAAGAACACTGGCAGGACAGTGATGATTGAGCACAAGGAGCTAAAGGAGAATAACAATCCAGCTGAGACACAATTTAGGAATTAATGGAGATGTAGTCCAAAGTGAACTCTCTATGAAGAGAAGAAAGCATAGCCCTTTTGAGATCCAAAAGAGAACTAAAAATGGCCAGTGGGAAATACTGCTCTGCAATGGGGATGCCCAGGGGTCTGTGGGATTCCCTTCAGGGGAGTGCCACCCACCTCCTCCAAGACGAGATCCTGAAGGGCCAGAGCAGCAGGCATTGGAGGACTCCCAGTGCCACTGGGACACGCATACGAGGAAGGCACCCACATCACAGTAGCTGGGAAAGGCACCTCCTTGCAGCGGATCCTGGCTCCGGAGGAGGCTCAGTGTGGTTGCCTCTGTAAGCCTTCAACACCACAGGAGTTTCACATCAAGAGAACCACCACCTTTATTTGTGAAATCCTTAGAAGCAATGACTATACAAGAAAGATCCATAATAAATATGTCTCACGAATCAGACAGCACTATTAAAATGCCAGATGTTTTTTATCTCATGATTTTTTGAATCATGTTACAAAAGAGTGAAAGTGAGTAAATTTTAAATCACAAGCGTGACTCTTAAATATGCAGCAGAATTCCAAAGGTGGCCGGTTTCCACATGGAGTCAGCGATTCCGTGGGTCAACTTACAACCTCACAGCATGATAATGAAAACCTCCTCACACTATTTGCCTTGATCTTGTTTCTCAACACCAGATATAAAGTGTTTGATGTTAAAACCATACTCAACTTTATGACCTGATGTCTATGGAAATATGCCATGAAAACTATGCAAAAGCATATGCTGCCTGAATATGGGATGCTAGTGCTTATAAGAAAAACAACAAAACTCCAACAAAAGAAAGTCACCTGTCCAGGTGGGGAATAAAGTCACCACAATGCATAGCTCCACTGTGTGGTCACAGAGTCTTGGACGTATGCCTAAGAGAAGCAACGTTCTTCTCTCCTTTATTTAGCAACCTCAGGGCATTCCCTGTTTGGGCCTCTGAGACCTGTCTCCTCTGACCAGAGTAGTTGAGAGCAGAGGTCAAGGGAGCAAACTTTGACCTTGAGATCCAGCAGTAGTTCTGCAAGACAGGTCCCCCAGCTCTACCTGTGTGGCCTTGGGCAAGTCACTCACGCCTCTGTACCTGAGCATGCGCATTGGAAAATGGGAACTGTAACTGTACCTACTATACGGAATGACTCACCTCTCCGTGCCTTGGTGCCCGCATCAGTAAAATGGTGACAATAACCCTTACTAGTTCATGGATTTGCCATGGTGTGTAAATGAGTTGGTAAAACTCTTAGAAGAATGCCTGGCCCTCATAAGTATTGTATAAGTGTTTGCAATGATTTTTATCTTAAGAATGATGTGTCTGATCCCTTTCTGTCTCTTATGACCATTTCTCAATAAATTCAGAACCCAGAGGGGAGGGAACATTGTTCCTTAACCCACCCAGCATGTTAGAGACCAGTCAAGGGCATTTGGATCCATCTGGGCAGGAAGATCAGTGAGGAGAGGCTGTAGCTGCACAGGGAAAGGAGGAAGGGACAGGGCACAGGCAGTCAAAACTGGGAACTAGGTCAGGTAGTTACACATATGCACTGATTACACAGCTGCACCTGCCACTCAACACTTGTCATAGCTCAGAGGACTTACTTTGGGGAAAGCCTAAGCACTAAGTTACCAAGAAAGGTGAATGCTAATGGAGCAAGCTGGGAGTCCTCAGCTACCTTGACACTGGGAATCCAAATGCACATTCCCAGGCCCTATTATGATTCACACCGATGGAATCAGAAGTGCTGGGGATGGGATCCAGAAATCTGTTTTAATAAGCCTCCCAGGAGATTCCTAGGGATACAAGGCTTGAGAACTTCTCTAGAACAGGACTCCACAAACTGTGATCCATGGGCCCAAACTGGCCCTCCACCTATGTTAATTAAGTGAAGTGTTAATGTAAAATAAGAAGAGTATTCATTTGCATATTGTCTATGGCTACTTTCAGGCTCACAGCAGAGATGAGTCATTGCAACAGAGGCCATGTGGCCCCTGTCACGCTTGTCCATGTGAAGAGACCACCAAACAGGCTTTGTGTGAGCAATAAAGCTTTTTAATCACCTGGGTGCAGGCAGACTGAGTCCAAAAAAGGAGTCAGCAAAGGGGGATGGGGTGGGCCAGTTTCATAGGATTTGGGTGGGTAGTGAAAAATTACAGTTAAAGGGGCTTTTTCTCTTGTGGGCAGGGGCAGGGATCACAAGGTGCTTGGCGGAGAAGTTCTGAGACTCATTGTTTAGAAGGAATGTCATAAGGTTAATTGATCAGTTAGGGTGGGGCAGGAACAAATCACAATGGTGGAATGTCATCAGTTAAGGCAGAAACTGGCTATTTTCACTTCTTTTGTGATTCTTCAGCTGCTTCAGGCCATCTGGATGTATATGTGCGGTCACAGGGGATATGATGGCTTAGCTTGGGCTCAAAGGCCTGACAGCCCTCAAAGCCTAAGTTATTTACTACCTGACCACTCCTAGACCAATCCTGCTGACTCCTGCTCCAGAGCATGTGCTAATTATGCCAGGTCCTGTGGGCCCCTATTGCCCCCTCTATAGTTAATTCTACTCCATGCCCAGCTGTGCTCCCTCCAAGGCCCAGCCCAACACCCGCTTCCTTTCTGAAAGCTTTTCTGCTTCTGTGCCTAGCACTGTCTGAACGAGCCCTACTAGGTGCATAGTAAATATCTACTAACTGCAAAAAGTGGATAAATAAATGGAATACACTGGGACAATTATTTCAGATCTTCATTCCAGTGGAAATTTCTGAAGGTCATATCCACTGCTGTTAGTTTTCTAGTTCCAGCTAGCATTTCAGTAGAAATTTAAAAGAAATATGATAGGCCAATTATTCGTTAAACAGGCAGTCTTGTCCTCCTTTGTGCATGAAATAGCACATTGTGCATATTGATAGTGCTGATGAAAGTGTGCAAAGGTCATGTATGCTTTAGGTAGAGAGCAGAAGGGCACAGTTGAGGCTTCTTGTCCAATAGATCCAGTCACTATCTGAATTGATCCAGTCCCTAAGAAGAAGACTATGTAGATTTCCATTTCTGCTCAGTGAAGCAAATAAATAGTTTTATTTAAGCAAATAAAACTGAATTTGGTGGTTATCTATCTCAGTCTTATCTACAACCCACAGACAGACTTAAAAGCCTTTACATGACAATCAGATATAAACCAAAAATGGGAGAGATCCTTAACAACAACAAAAACAATGCTGAGTCACTCTGGGCCCATTTCAAAGCCTCTAAAATCCGTGGGAGAAAAAGATTATCCCTGTCACAGAGGATCCTAACAAGAATTATTTGTCTTCTACTATTTGTGACCTAAAAACCAGAAGTTTCAAGAAACGACAGTGGATATCTCAGGACATCCTCAATTCTCCTAATTTATTTTGTGCTTTAATCATAAATATGCAGTATTTAGTTACAAAAAAACAAGCTGTATCTCAGTTCCCATAACAGATGGTTACATATAGCTCAAATGTACCTATCATTTTATTTCCAAACAAAATATACCCTGGTCTTCTCCAAAAGTTTGATTCTTTATCATTTTCCCTAAATCCAAATGATAACAGGTTGTAATGGCCTTGGATAAACCATTTTCCAACATTCACTCTCGGGTAGTCGGAGGACTACATTGTGACTCTAGGCCAGCCTATGATCCTTTTCATTAATAATAATGTTTTGGAAGTGACACTGTACCAGTGTCTAAACCTTGAGATGGCCTGGAAGCTTCTGTTTTTATACTCTTGGGAGCCCTTAGCTGCTCTTAGCTACCCTGCTGGAGAGGCTGTGGGGAGACACCCAGACCCTGGGGACCCATAAGAAGACCCTGTAGCTACATGGAGAGACCCTGGAGTTATGAGGAGAGTCCCTGGGGCTACATGGAGAGCTAAAGAGGCCCACAGTCCCAATGTCAGAGTCGTTTGAACCAGAGCAACTCCATCTTGACTAGGGGGCTGGGTAAAATGAGGCTGAGACCTACTGGATGGCATTCCCAAGAGGTTAAGGTATTCTAATTCACAGGATGAGACAGGAGGTCTGCACAAGATACAGGTCATAAAGACCTTGCTGATAAAACAGGTTGCAGTAAAGAAGCTGGCCAAAACCCACCAAAACCAAGATGGCCATGAGAGTGACCTCAGCTCATTGCATGCTAATTATAACGCATTAGCATGCTAAGAGACACTCCCACCAGGGCCATGACAGTTTACAGATGCCATGGCAACATCAGGAAGTTACCATGTATGGTCTAAAAAGGGGAGGAACCCTCAGTTCCAAGAATTGCCCATCCTTTTCCCAGAAAACTCATGAATAATCCACCCCTTGTTTAGCACATAATCAAGAAATAACCATAAAAATGACCAACCTGTGGCTCCTGCTGCTGCTCTGCCTATGGAGTAGCTATTCTTTTATTCCTTTACTTTCTTAACAAACGTGCTTTCACTTTACTCTATGGTCTCGCCTTGAATTATTTCTTGCAAAAGATCCAAGACCCATCTTTTGGAGTCTGGATTGGAGACCTCTTTCCAGTGACACCAGTATCTCAAATGAGTCTTCCAATGACTCCAGCTCCAGCTGCTACCAAATTGCAAATGCCTGTAGGATCTAGAGTGAGCAGAAGAACCACCAGCTGAGTCCCTCAACACAAGGAACCACAAGAGATAATAACATTGTTGCTTAATGTTTTGCAGAGGTTTGTTACACATCAATAGGTGGTCAGAATGGCAACAGGGGTTGGCTTGTACCTGAGGAAACATTTTATTCTGGATTCTCTGGAGGAAATCTCCCTGGGATGGCCCAGGGTAGCACCATGCAGACGCTCTTCTGCTTGGGAAAAGTTCAGAGAAACACTTGAAGGTAAAGGTAAAATAAAGTCTCTACAAAAGCAAGTGTTGTGCAGGTGAGAGGGGCTGGCTGGTTCTGTCATGCCAGGCCTCTCTCAGGGACAGGTCCCCTTGGCAAGACCACCACAGCCCAAAGTATGGTCATCAGCTTTGGACAGGATTTCTTCTTTTTCTTTCTCACCCACCCCTTATTTTTTTTATTATTATACCTTAAGTTTTAGGGTACATGTGCACAACCTGCAGGTTTGTTACATATATATACATGTGTCATGTTGGTATGCTGCACCCATTAACTTGTCATTTAACATTAGGTATATCTCCTAATGCTATCCCTCCCCCCTCCCCCCACCCCACAACAGGCCCCAATGTGTGATGTTCCCCTTCCTGTGGCACATATATACCATGGAATACTATGCAGCTATAAAAAATGATGAGTTCATGTCCTTTGTAGGGACATGGATGAAGTTGGAAACCATCATTCTCAGCAAACTATTGCAAGGACAAAAAACCAAACACCGCATGTTCTCACTCATAGGTGGGAATTGAACAATGGACAGGCTTTCTTTTCAGTATCACAGCACATGTAAAATCCCAAATATGCTGGTAAACACAGGCTCAGAAACCAGATCTAAGCATATAATTGAATGCTTTCTCAAGATCACATGTTTACACACTTTTTCATGACATTCCACATCAATACAACATACTTTGACCGTGTACAGTAATATGTGTGTGTGTTGCGTTTGTGTCTACACTGTTATATTAATGTGCTTCAGATGCTATAAAAGAAACGCTAACATGAAAAGTAAAAAAGGGATGTCAAAAGAAGTTCCCATACATTCTTCCCTTCCTACGCCCTTGTGCTGTGGGTCCACACTTTGGAGATCGCTCTGGTTGGGGAGTGGGGAGGAGGGAGAGGGATGGGGTGAGGTTTCCTCAACACAGGAGCAGCGCACGGTTCCAGTGACTGAGGCACCTGTCAATGCCACAAGTAGTCTTTCTTTCTCCAGCTCAGTGCTCAATTAAAATTTGACAAATTTTGACTTCCTAATTCCTTTTTTCTAAATCCCTTCTCCCTTGGCAAGTGAATATTCAGTCCATTATGTGGGATTACACAGTCTTTGCTCCCGTTAAGCTGATAGGGTTTCCTCTCTGCAGGAAGCTCGCTGCAGGCCATATCACCTTTTGTCTGTGGCTACTTTGTAGAACCTCCCTGACAAGTGTGGGGCTTCAAATCCGAGGGGTGGGAGCAGGACTTGGCTGCCTGGGACACATGCAGTGCCCTGGAAGGTGGCTTGGAAAGCACCCAGGATTTCCTTCTTTAGAGAATCAGGATGAAGGCAGAATGGGGTTTCTTTCTATTGTTGCTCTTCTCCTCCCATCTGTTACTGCTCTCTTCCATCTCCCTGTTCTATTCTGACCATGCCAACTGGGTGTAGAATGAATGAAGCAAGGAAAGAGGCACCTTTGCAAGACACTGTGCTTTGATCTGAATGATCGGGCATCGAGACTTCTTAAAATGCTAATTCCTGCCATTCCTTCTATGTCCGTAGGGGAAAAATAACTAATTCTCTTCTTCTCAGGAACACTGAAGTTCTGCATCTTAAAGCAAAGATTTTTCATTTTTTTATTAAAAGAAAAGACAAAAAACAGACATCACCCAACAACATAAAATGATCTTTTATTTGGAAAATATTAATGAATCTTCCAAACAAGGCTGCAGGATACAATAATATAAAAATTAATTGAATTTTGTGTACTAACAATGAAACATAGATATAATTAATAAAATAATATAATACCATTTACAAATGCATCAAAATATGAAATATATAAAGAAAATTTGTCCAAAAAAGTTCAAGATCTGTACACTAAAAAATACAAAATATTAGCTGACAGAAGTAAATAGAATCCCAATAAATGGAGACATATACCATGTCCACAAATCAGAAGACTCAACATATTAAGTAGGCAATTATCCATAAGTTGATCTATAGATTTAATGTAACTCCAATCAAAATCCAGCAGGATTATTTGTAGAATTGATAAGCTAATTCAAAAATTTACATGAAAATACAAATAACGTAGAAAAGCCAAACAATGTTGAGAAAGAACAAAATTCGATTGTCCACACTACTTAAAAAGACTGACTATAAATTTATAGTAGCTGGACAGCATTGGCATACATATAAACATATAGAACAATGGAACAAAAGAAAAAGTCCAGAAACAGGACATGCATATATGGGAAATTTATTTTCAACAAGATGCCAAGGTAATTCCATATGGGAAGTGGATATGTTTTTCAACAAATGGTGAGAGAACACTTGGACATCTATACTAAAAATAAAGCTGGACCTAAACCAATACCATTTAAAAAACTAACTCAAAAAGGATAATAGGCTTAACAATAATAGCTACAACTATACAACTTGTAGAAGAAAACACAGAGAAAAACTTTGTAACCTCAGGAAAAGCAAGGATTTTAAAAATAAGGCATAGGAAGCACAAACTGCATTAAACATCATCAAAACTGAAAACTTTTGTGCTCCAAAAGCCACTATCTTTGTCTGATTTGTGTTGCTACAACAGAATACCTGAGAACAGGTGACAGGGTTTGGATCTGGGTCCTCACACAAATCTCGTGTCGAATTGTAATCCCCAGTGTTGGCAGTGGGGCCTTGTGGGAGGTGATGGATCATGGGGCAGATTTCCCATGAATAGGTTAGCATCATGCTCTTTTTGCTGTCCTTGCAATAGTAAGTGTGTTCTCACAAGATCTGGTTGTTTAAAAGTGTGGCACCTCTCCCATCTTTCTCTTGCTCCTGGTGTGGCCATGTGACATACCTGCTCTCCCTATGCCTCCCACCATGATTGTGAGATTCCTGGGGCCTCCTCAGAAGCTGAGCACACCATGCTTCCTGTACAGCCTGTGGAACCATGAGCCAATTAAATCTGTTTTCTTTATAAATTAGCCAGTCTCAGTTATTTCTTTACAGCAATGCAAGAACAGCCTAATTCAATGGTTAAATTATAAAAAACAGACACTTATTTCTTACATTCTGGATGCTGGGAAGCCTAAGATCCAGGTGTGGCATCTAGTGAGGGCCTTCTTGCTGCATCCTCATGTGGCAGAAGGCAAAAGGGCAAGTGAGAACCAATCCTCTCCTGAAGGCCTTTCTTATAGTGGCATTGATCTGTTCCTGAAGGCCAAGCCCTCATGACCAAAACACCTGCCAAAAGTCCCCATCTCCCAATACTACTGAATTGGGGATTAAGTCCCCAACACATGGTTTTGGGGGAGCACATTTAGACTATAGCAGACACCATTAAGAAAATGAAAAGGCAAACCACAATATTATATGACATAAAATATTTGAGTAACATATATTCAGCATATATTCAGTAAAGTACTTCTATTCAGAATGCAACACATACATTTTTAATTCAATAATTAGGAAGTACCTCAGGTATTTTTTTTGTTTATTTTTGTTTTTGTTTTTGTTTTGAGATGGAGTCTTGCTATGTTACCCAGGCTGGAGTGCAGTGGTGCAGTCTCAGCTCACTGCAACCTCCACCTCCTGGGTTCAAGTGATTCTCCTGCCTCGGTCTTCTGAATAGCTGGGATTACAGGCACCTGCCACCATGCCCAGCTAATTTTTTGTATTTTTAGTAGAGACAGGGTTTCACCATGCTGGTCAGGCTGGTCTCAAACCCCTGACCTCATGATCCACCTGCCTTGGCCTCCCAAAGTGCTAGGATTACAGGTGTGAGCCACTGGGCCTGACCAATACCTCAGTTTTTTAAATTAGCCAAAATATTTGGACAAACACTTCGCCAAAGGGTATATGCATATAGCAAATACATACATGAAAAGACGCTTGTCATTTTTGGTCATTAGCAAAATGTAAATTAAACCACAGAGTGACTAAAATTACAAAGACTGACAATATCAAGTGATGTCAACAATTTGGAGCAACCAAAATTCTCCTACATTGCTGATGGGTTGGGAAATGGCACCCCCATTTTAGGAAACAGATTGGCAGTATCCCACCAAGTTAAATGCACCCGTACCATAAGACATTAGCAATTCCACTCCCAGGTAGTTACCCAAGAGAAATAAATACATATGTCCATGTAAAGATTTGTTTGTTTATTCTTAGCAGCATTATTCATTATAGCCAGCATCTGAAAAGAACCCAAGTGTCCATCAACCAGAAAGTGGATAAGCATATTATAGAACTGCATACAATGAGATACTACTCAATAAGAAAAACTAGTAAGTTACTGCTATACGCTGTAATATGGATGAATCTTCAAAGTATTGTGCTAAGTGAAACTAGCCAAATACAAAAGGCTACATACTATTATGCTTACATGGCAATCTGGAAAAGGCAAAACTATGGTGAAAGAAAATGGATCAGCGTTTGTCAGGTGTTGGAGGCTTGGGAAAGGAATTGATAGCTAAGTGGTACAGAAAAACTTTTGGGGCTGAATACAATGTTTTATGTCATGATTGTGCTGATGGTTAAATGACTATATATTTTTGTCAAACTCATCACATTTTACACTCACCACTAGAGATTTTATTATATAAACTTCCACTGAGCTGAGAAAAGACAAAAAAAAAAAAAACACAGTTGCAATTTGACCTATTTTTTTAATTACATTGATAAGGGATTGAAAGATAAACCCTGGATAGTCCCAGGTTGTTTGGGTTTTTTGGCTAAAGGTGTTTTTTTTGAGATTTCCAAAATACAAATTATATACTATGCGACCGGTGAAATTTTAATTTTAAATATTATTTTTCTTTTTAATGTATCACAAATCTCAATAAATATATTTGAGTGGAAGTGGAGCAAGAAAGATGGTTCCTGTTTTTCTCAATCATCTTCTCTGTCAATAAATGTGCTCCCTGGTGACGAGACATGCTGCAGAGGAAGGCTAACGACAGCAGAGCACAGGGCAGCCCTTCCCCTTCCATGCGCTGAGATACCCTTCTCCGCTTTTTGGCTCCTTGCCTGGAGCTTCAAGAAACACCAAGGACCAGAGAGGCGATCAGTAAAGGATCACCCCATCTTGTGGGCCTCCCACCCCGGGGACCTCCACACCCCAGGGCCTCCTACTCACCCTGGGGACCTCCTTCTCACCCCATGGACTTCCCCACCCCAGGAACCTCCGTATTCCGTGGACCTCCCACTTGCCCCAGGGATTTCCCCATCCCATGAACCTCCCTTATCACATAAATCTCCCACTCCAGGGACCTCCCCACCCATCTACCTCTACACCCCATAGACCTCCCGACCCCATGCACCTCCCACCCCATGGACCTTCGCACTACATGAATCTCTCCACTTCATGGACCTTCCCACCCCATGGACGTTCCCATTACATGGACCTCCCCACCCTAAGGATCTTCCAGCTCCATGGGCCTCCCCATGGACTTCTCACCACATGGACCTCCCACCCCATGGGCCTCCCACCACATGGACCTCCCACCCCATGGACCTCCCCACCCCACGGGCCTCCCACCACATGGACCTCCCCACCCCACGGGCCTCCCACCCCACGGACCTCCCACCCCATGGACCTCTCACCCCACGGACCTCCCACCCCACGGACCTCCCACCCCACGGACCTCCCACCCCATGGACCTCTCACCCCACGGACCTCCCACCCCACGGACCTCCCACCCCACGGACCTCCCACCCCATGGGCCTCTCACCACATGGACCTCTCACCCCATGGGCCTCTCACCACATGGACCTCCCACCCCATGGGCCTCTCACCACATGGACCTCCCACCCCATGGGCCTCCCACCCCATGGACCTCTCACCACATGGACCTCCCACCACATGGACCTCCCACCCCATGGGCCTCCCACCACATGGACCTCCCACCCCACGGACCTCCCACCCCATGAACTTTCCCATCATATGGCCCTCCCCACTGCATGACTTTTAAACATTTTAGCTCATACAGGAACCACCTCTTTTGGACTTTTCATAAGCTCTGTCCTTCCTTCATGTTACAAAGGCCAATCTTGACAGACTAATCTCTGGGACAAAAGAAGTAGTCCTATTTTAATTTATTTTTCTTTACATTATGAACAGAATGACACAGAAAGTTCTTTGAAAGAAGTCTATCTGGGAAATCGAGTGTGGGTCGGGATGGTGAGGGAGGGAAGGAAAGGGGAGGAGCGAGTTATTTCATGAGAGGGCAGGCAGATGCTTCCTGGAAAAGGGCATCCAGGGTTTTCAGTGGAATTGGTGGCCTCACTAATGAGTTGGATTCTTGCGGTAGGGTTAACATCTCCATGTGTCTGATGCCGCGATTATCTTGAGAGCTGATGCTGCAGTGAGAAGGGAGGAGGCAACCCAGATCTGAAGGTTCAAAATAGCCTCTTCCTGGACCCCAAAATAGAATCACACTTGTCCCTGGAATTCAGCTGAATGTGCTCAATGACAGTTACAAATGGCAGCCTCGTTCTCTCCCCCTGGGGTTCTCCAGCAAGCCCATTGCACTTGAGCTGGGATTTACATTTCTCATCTTATATTTAAGGCTATAAGGCAGCAAATTCTATCATCTTTATTTGAAATATAGAAAATCTATGACTACGATAAATTACATAATTAGCCTCATTCATGCTATAATTAATTAATTTTGATTCAACATTTACTGTGTATTCATTATATAAAATACCATCTACTGCTCAAGAAAGCATGGAGAATTTGAAAGAAATAAAGAAATTCTCAGAACTCTTACTCACACAAACTCATTCCAGTGCAGCTGTGCTGGAAGCATGGGCTCCTAAGGCTCCGTGTGCAGTAGCTAGGAGTGTGAGCCTTGGGGGCAGATCACCTGGATTTGCATCTTGGATCTGCTACTTATCAGCTCTGTGATTGGGAGCAAGCTTCTTGAGCTCTCTGTGCCTCAATTTTCTCATCTGTCAAAAGGGACAATGGTTGTAAAAGGAAAGCAGTCACTTGAGCCCAACCTAGTGGTAGCAGGTTAAGATCAGCTAGTGATATGCCGTTGGGTTGTAGGCTTTGAAAATTCCTCAGGAGAGATTCTAGGCTCAGAAATCCTGATGGGAAGTCAATCCACAAGACCAGGAGGAAAGCATGGATCCTTACATGTGCTGACCAGGAGACTGGAACCTGGAACTCCCTAGCTGCCCCGTTACTGAGGCCTATGTTTTCATAGGCTCACAGAAGTCTTGCATTCTCCCAACAGTCTGCTGATTAAACCAGGAAGCCCAGAGACAGAGCAGAGAGTTCCATCTAGAGACCAGTTCATGTCCATTCTTTAGATCCCTGCCTCCCTTCAGGCCTCAGCAGCACAGGGCTTAGGAAACCTGGGAATAACAGACTCCACAGGCGTCAGACTCATTCAGCATCTGCTGAGCCTCCACTTTCTCTTTGATGACCATAGTGCTCCCTCCTCCCCTAGCAGGTGTCACAGACATTCAACACCCTGAGGGGAGGCCACAACTCCTGACACAGCACTTACATGCAGGCATTTGTGTTCCCAGACTGACTCCATGCTCCGAGGAGATGTGGGCAAATCCGCCTGCCCATAAGTCATTTCACACCTGCTGGGCCTCTGCTGTCTTTCCACCCACCTCTGTCCAGACAACAGCTTTGAGATGATCCCCAACACGATGAAAGACTCCTCTGAAACATGAAGGCCCTTCAGCGGAGACATGAGAGGCGATGTAGCCAGCCACACCCTCCCAGGCTTGATAGATCCACAGGCCAGAAATGATAGTGCATTGCACAAAAAGAAGCACAAGTAGGTAGTGACCCCTTCTCCCATGCCAGGCCTTTCAGATGCATCATTGCTTGTCGTGGGCTGAATGATGGCCCCCAAAATATATTTCCACCTCCTAACCCCTAGAACTGCTGAATGTGACCTTATTTGGAAAAAGGGTCACATCCATGGATGTCTTACTCCATTTGTGCTATTATAACAAAATACCATAAACTGGGCAATTTATAAACAATGGAAAATTATTTCTCACAGATCTGGAGGCTGGGAAATGCAAGAAGAAGGTGCTGGTAGGTTTGGTGTCTGGTGAGGGCCACTTTCCAGGTTCACAGACGGCCGACTTGTTGTTTTGTCTTCATATGGTGGAGGGAGCGACCAAGCTCCCTCAGACCTCTTTTATAAAAGCACTAATCCCGTTCTCAAGGGCTCTGTCCTCATGAACTAATCGCCCCCCCAGGGCCCCACCTCCTAATACCATCACATTGGGGGTTAGGATTTCAAATAATTAATTTTAGGGGGGCATACACATTCAGTCTACAGCAGAGTAAAGAACGGAGTGAAGGATCTCTAGGTGAAGAACTCAGAAGAACTCATCCTGAATTATCTGGGTGGACCCTAAATCCAACAGCAGGTTTTTGTTTTGTTTTATTTTGTTTTGTTTTGTTTTGTTTTGTTTTGTTCTGTTTTGTTTTTATGGTGTTTTGCCATGTCTCCCAGGCTGGAGTGCAGTGGCATGATCTCGGCTGAATGCAACCTCTTACTCTCGGGTTCAAGCAATTCTCATGCCTCAGCCTCCCGAGTAGCTGAGAGTACAGGTGCACGCCACCACACCCGGCTACCAATAGCAGGTGTTCTTTGAAGAGACATACAGAGAAGGGAAGTTCATGTGAAGATGGAGGCAGAGACAGGAGCCATGCAGCCACAAGCCAACGTCTGCAGCCACCAGAAGCTGGAAGAGAGAAGGAAGAATCCTCCCCTAGAATCTTCAGTGGGAGTGCAGCCTTCCTGATACCTTGAGGTCAGACTTCCAGCTTCCAAAACTGCCAGAAAACAAATTTCTGCTGTTTTAAGCCACCATATTTGTGGTGATTTGTTATGGCATCCTCGGGAAACTCATACACTGCTCAAGAGGAAAGGATCTAAATTCAGTTACACCATAGGGTCTATCTTGGATGCAGATGTGTGAGAAGGCAGTTGCTAAACCTAAAAACAGGTGAGAGCTGACTTGCTTGTTAAATAGATGATACTAGTAGCAGTTTCTGAGAAATTCTCCCATGCTGCTGCAGACCCTCCTACCTTTGGTAATTAAAGGTACTGAGAACTACAGCTGACTGCACCTTCCACCCAATGTGGGGCATTATTGTACTTGGAGGTAGAAGTACTAGCAGTGAAGCTGGAAGACAAAGAGGGTTATTTAATGGAAGCCACAATTAGAGTCAGAACAATGCCTCTGCTGGCTCCTGAACACTGACTTTAATTTGGGTTTATTGTGTACTCTAGTGTGAAATTGATCAGCCCGTTACCAACTCACTTTCTCTTGTTTTTGCTGTTGCCAAGACCTCATGACTCCTACATAAAGCCATCATCATCTCCTCTGGATGCATTTTATTAGTGCCCAGGTTTTCAGCCTGGGTTATTGCTTTCTTTCCTGGGAAGCGCCATGCCCACCCACACATCCCATCAAACAGACAGGTAAAGCAACAGCTGAGCAGGGGCTCATTAGCATTTCCAGAACAGCCTGATGATGTTTCCCAAACTTCCTGGCCCATTGCTAGCTGTGAGTCTACCCAAACCTGCAGCAGCTGGGGTAACCAACACTGTCTCCACAATGTCTTTCTGTTAACTGCATCGTCTCCCCAACTGGGCCCACCTCTGCCTGCCAAAGCCCTTGTTTGCATCTGCTGCCATCCAAAAATAGTGCCACGCCTTTGCAAAAGCAAAGAAATTCTGAGATTCAGGTCCCCTGAGTGAGTCTAATTGTTTCTTTTCAGTGATAGAAACAGGCACGCTGCCCAGCCAGAACCTGCAAGGCATCCTGGATTCAGTGGACCCATTTCAGGAGCAGGATTCCGTAAACCCAGCTATCTGGTAGACAATCTATAGAAGCAACAAGAGTGTAATAACCACATGGCTGGCAGGAGATTCCAGTAAAATCAGCCAAATTACTCCCCAGAAAAGAAATGTTAAAGCAACAAAGTCTAATGGTTTTGTAGAGCTTAGGGCTTAAAAGGTCTGTGTTCCAGTGCCATACTGTCTCAGCCTTGCTCCTGCCTCTCAACGCTTCCAGGGCCTGGTTTTTCCATCCACATAATGGGCACATTTGTGATAACCATCTCAGACTCAAGTTGGGCTGGAAGAGTTGCTTGGGCTATAATTGCAAAAAGTTTAGGAAGTACAAGATGCTCTGATCCACAAATGGTAATAACATATTAAATATTTTCAAATCATAACAGATATATATGTTTTCTCATAAGTTCCCATTGCCAGAAGGTGTGCAGCAGACTTGCTCTGAAGGAAACAGTCTGCTGAACCCATCAAAACTGGCACTCTTGGCGAGAGGTGTGTTTCTCCACCACCGCATTAAAGTCTTGGTTGGCAACCTGGCACTATTTTGCCCTACTAGAGGGTAATAAACAGTATCTGGAGACATTTTTGGTTGCCATTTGTCCTAGAGGAGGCTGCTAGTGGCATAAGCTGGTAGAGGCCAGGTTGCCACTGAACATCCTGTGGGGCACAGGGCTCCCCCAATAACAAAGATAGATGCAGCTCTAAATGTGAATAGTGCCCCTGTGGAAAACCTGAATAAAGCAGCCTGAGCATGAGGTCCACTTGATTTCCAGGCAGTGTTTGCAATCATGTCCTCAAGTGGATTGAAACACCAAGTCCCCAAAGTGTGAGATGAGCTCTTCCCTTAGTCTTTCCATTTAGGAGGGCTCAGATTCACTTTGCATCATTCTGCAAAATAATGAGAAATACTTTGTAAAATGCAAAATAATAAAGGGAATTACATAAGACACTCTTTCTAGACACTAACTGGGGTGGTGATGTCGTGGGCAGAAGCCTCTGTGACTGGGGTAGAGAGGCAGCCAAGGAGGGACTGAAATATGGTGGATGACTGAGACATTATTCACTCAGACTTCATTTATTGAGCACTGTTATCTGTGCATAACCCGAGCTGTGTGGATGAACAAAACCTGGTTGGTGCCTGTTTTGCAGAGTGTGCAGGTTAGTGGGGACAGAGAATCCTCAATGCCTGTGTGACAAGGGCTGTGAGAATAAGCAGGCAGGGTGTGGAACTGGAGCAGGAGGGGTACATGCTGAGGGGTGTTCTGCACCCTCAGATAAGGTAAGAGTCCATCGGCTGGTGGCTGAAATGCCACTTTACGAGGTCAACCTGAAGAATAGTCATGACTCAACCATATGCATGATGCATATGGTTAGCAAATTAACTCAGGCTTACTTCCCACCATGCTTCCCACCCACCACTGTATCATGTGAAGGTAACGCCCACCCATAATCGTTCCCAGGGTCTGCTCACAGCATGCCAAGCTTGGGTTCACCCCACTGTCAGGGCTGAGTGGATAATTACTCTGGCCACCACAAGGACACCACGCGGAGATCACAGCAGCCCTTTGAAGACATTCAGTTTAAGCCTCTTCCTGCTCACCAAGAGCCGCACTGCATTAGGAGCCCATGCAGATCACTTAGCTGGTAAAAGCACATAGCCCAAAGAAAATAGAAGAATTAAACATTGAAAAGAGCTTAAGGCCAGGTGTGATGGCTCATGCATGTAATCCCTGCACTTTGGGAGGCCGAGATGGGCAGATCACCAGAGGTCAGGAGTTCAAGACCAGCCTGGCCAATATGGTGAAACCCCGTCTCTACTAAAAATACAAAAATTAGCCAGGCATGGTAGGGCGCGCCTGTAATCCCAGCTACTCAGGAGACTGAGGCAGGAGAATCGCTTGAACCAGGGAGGTGGAGGTTGGAGTGAGCTGAGATGGCGCCACTGCAGTGCAGCCTGGGTGACAGAGCGAGACTCCATTTCAAAAAACAAAACAAAAAACAAAAAGCAAAAAAACAAAGAGCTTAAGCAGGCAGGCAGCCACGGGCCGGTTCATGTTTCACAACAGCTTTATCTCTGTGGTTCACACTCTTTGGTTGGGAGCAATTTCAAGATTGGTGGGGAAGCAGCTGCCACCCATTCTCCTGGTGCTGTTTATTGCTCCCTGCACTGCAGCAGCACGCCGTGGCACTGGGAGGGGAGGGAAGCAGCATTATGTTTGCCTCCCTGCTCATGAGGTCAAATCCAGCCTTTCCAGGCCCAGAGTGCTAGTCCCAGTGAGAGAAAGAGCACATTCCTCTGCGTCGCTGTGCCATGGCTCAGATGTGCCATGTTCTTGCTTTTTACTCCTTGGAACAGAGCGTCTGCATTAGGTGTAGAGAGGCCATCGCTACCAGAATGCTCCCCACCTGCCCGCTTTGCCAAGGTGTGACGGATTTGGGCTGTTCCTTCACAGCCCCCAGATCATAGAGTTCCTACCTCTGGGCTGCCACTCATTCCAAGACCTCTGGGCCAGAGAGTACAGGGCTTCAGTGACCCCTGGGGCATGAAAGGAGGTGGATGCATATAGCCATGAGCCCCAGGGTTGTCTCTGCCCCAGTGTGGGGCCCTAGATGAGCCCTCAGACTCCCTAGTCCCTGTTTCCCCATCTGCCATCTCAAGGTCATAAGGAGCTGGTATTTATAATGAGCATAAAGTATAATATGTTCATTATAAATATCAGCTCTTCTCAAGGCTAGCAGTGAGGGGCCATCTGCCTTCTTACCTGCTCACCACCCTGAGCCAGGCTCTTCACGATTTCAGGTTTCATGTATTTCAGATTTCCAGCATAAGTGCCTCTCTGTGATAACCTTTGTGCTACTACAGAATTCCCCACACACACGTCACTGACTTAGTAGGAATCCCCCTAGCATATTGTCATCTGCTATTTAGCAGGCACTTCCTGTGGATATCCAGATTTGTATTAAGAGAAGCCCTGGTTATGGAAATTGCACACACAGAGAAAAGTCTGTTAAGATAGTTTTCCTCTGGGCCTAGGGAGTGGGGGTGAGGAGAAGGCAAGCAGTTTTAACTTTATATCCCATTGCACAATGGGACATCATGTGAGGAGACAGAACTCACATATTGTCTAAGTATGTGCTGGATACACACATAGAGACACACATCTATTTTTTGTATATTTCACATATGGCATAGCTGTTTTAAAAAAAGAATATTATCTTCGCTCCATTTTGTCCCACCATTAGAATCAAGTTATGGGACAGCATCTTGTCCCAGAAAGCTACATTTAGGCCTCCAGTGGGCCTTAAGATTAGTGATGATGAGCTGTCGGGGCAACCCTTTCCCACCTACATGGGTGGAGACACAGCTTCTTAGCTGCCTGCTGGGCAGCTTCTCCCCAGACAAAGGCTCAGCCACGAGGAGGTCAGCTCCACCCAAGCCACAGCAACTCAGTGCCCCACTCCCAGCTGACATGGAATCCTGCCTTGATCCCCCACAAGCAGGCTCTGAGTGTGCACTCTGTATGCAGGACTCTGAATTCCTGATGACCTGCTGGGTTCAGGAATATTCCTCCTTCTCCTGCAATCTCTTAAGGCCCTATTCCCTGTGCCTACCCTCTAGTCTCCTGCTAGGACCTTCTATGGGGGTTTGTGCCCACCACTGGCATTGTGGGTTCCAATTCTGGCTTTCTCACCTACTGGCTGTGGGCCTCTCACAAGTCAAGGGCCCCCTCTGAGCCACAGTCCCTTGTCCCAAAATGCAAAAGGGAGGCCATGCATCACCAACCCCCACCTTATCCACCTGACTCTGCAGCAGCAACCGTCAAGCACTAGCCAAGTAAAGACTATATGCAGTGCTCCTAGGGAGGGTGGTGAGGCTCTGAGGGCTTATGAATCACAGATAAACACATCGATCTAGACCTTACTTTTCAAAGGACGTCCCTCATCTGTTCTTCAGGAGGTTGTTGGTTGGTCCCCTGGGTGGGATGGCACTGATCTGTTTCCATCCACACAATTCATCTGAACCCCACTCTCACAGGAGACAACTGGAAAAGCCCAGCTTTTGTTCTTTCTCAAGGACAAAGTAAATGCAGACTAGGGCCTAGAGCTACCTGAAATCCCAAAGGAGGTGATAAATATTTGCAGAAGGAACCCATTAATAAAACAGTGAGTCAAAGTGCCCAGAGCTGGCTGGGCTGTGTTTTATGATCAAGCTGCTGTGAGGCAGGATGGCTTCTGAATAGATGAGGAGAGACCCTGGGGGACTCCGAATTCAGAACTGAGTCTCCACTGCAATGTCCACTTGAGATAGGAGGAAGCCCTCGTTCGGGACCCACAGCAAAAGTCCATCTATTCATCTAACATTTACTGAGTTCCTTCTGTGCTGAAGATTAGGGATACAAAGGGCAGAGGCAGATAAGGAGAGAAGGCTGTGAGGATGGGGAATTTAATGTCAAGTAACTTCGAAGAGGCTTAGGGCATCGATAGATTAATTTATTCACTCCTTCAACCCGAACTCACGGAGTCCTTCTGGACCAGGCCTTGACTTTCCTTTCATTCTGCTCTACTTCTGTCTTTTCCCACAGGACTTTTCTTCTTCTAAAAGATGGATTAAAAAAAATGTTATTGCATCTTTCGAAATGTTTCTGGATCCTCTGCTGGAGTGTAAGACCCCAGGAGGCAAGACCTATGTCAGATGCATTCACTGAGGTTTGCTAAGCACCTAGAAGGTGGTACATGGGAGACGTGAGTAAATATTTTCTGATAAATTAACTTTGCCTCTCCAAGGCTGGAACCATAGACATGACAGTCAGTGTACCTGGACCACAGGCCGGGGGTGGCTGAGATCTCATTTCTTCTGAATGCTTCACTCCATCACAGTCTCTTTGGCACACGGGTTTGTCTTGAATTTGGTCCCCCGGACCGTTGGCTTGGGTGGGCTCCCATCCTGGGTGCAGTTCACCCCATGGCACTGCCACTGCTTGCAGGTCTTCCAGGTCCAGACTGCACATCCAGCATCTCAGCACCGAGAGTCTGGAATGGACACTCTACCACATTCATCTTTCTAAACCTCCCCTCTGACTCTTGGCCAAAACTTCCTCCAAGGCTTTTATACCCAGAAAGGGAGAAGGGAAGGGGCAGGGAATTGAAAAGAAAGGTGAGGTAAAGGGAGGGGCCAGGAGGGGGCTTTGAGAGATTCAGCTCCAGTCTGGGAGCAGGTAGTGAAACACAGGCTAACAGAGGACAGTCGTGCAGCCCCTCCTTCACCTCCCATCCCCTTTCTCCATAAGGGGCCCAATCTCTGACTTCAAAGTTAAGTAGAGCACAAGCCATATGTCTCCTATGTCATCAGCCCCTTCCTTATTCGGTCAACCATGACTCTCCACACTGCTGATTGCCCACTGTGTGCCGAGCTCTGGGTGAAGGAAGGGAGTTTCAGAAATGCAAGGCGTAGATTGCACCATTCTGAAACTCGAGGTCTAGTAAGGGTGACAGAACAGAGACCAACGGTTACATCATGGACTGAAGGCACTGCTATACCTGTGCTCAGGTGCAGGAGGGGCCCACAGAGAGGCACCTGACCAGAACGGTGGGCCTGAGCAGGTGTCTGGAAGAGGTGGTAGCTCAGCTAAGGCTGAGGAAAAGAGAACAAAGCATTCCTGATGGGAAGGAAAGAAAGACCTGAGAGCTTGGTCTATTCCCAGAGCCTCACAGAGCCCGGAGTATCTAAGATGAAGCTTCCACAAGGCCATAGAGAGAGAGGGCTCAAGACACAGTAGAAGGCAGATCATGAAGAAGACTGAGCACCTTCCTGTCTTAGTCAGCTCTGCCTGCGTCGCAGAATCCCACAGGCTGGGGGGCTTCAACAAAAGGCATTTATTCTCTCACAGTTCTGGAGGCCGGAAGTTCAAGGTCAAGCGGCAAACAGATTTAGTTTCTGCGGAAGGTTCTCTTCCTGGCTGGCGGTTGGATGACTTCTGGCTGTGTGCTCACATGGCCTCTCCTTGTGTGTGCCCACAGGGGGCAGGAGTGCTGGTGTCTCTCACTTTTCTTATAAGGACACCAATATTGTCAGGCTAGGATTCCACTCTTATGCCCTCATTTAAATTACTTCGTAAAGACTTGAGAGGACACAAGTCAGTCCATAGCACTTACAAAGGAGTTTGAATTTTAGCCTTGCAGGGTTTTAACCATTGGAGGTATATGATCAAATTCATGCCTTAGAAATAGCACAGGGGTCCCAAAGCAAGGATGCTTCAGGAGGAGCATCTAGTGTGCCTAGTCATCTGCCATCACCCTGTTCATAAACAGGGCAAGAGGGAGGACTATGCCAATATATTTTATTCTCGTGTTTTATTAGGTTGGTGCAAAAGTAGTTGTTGTTCTTGCCATTAGAAGTACTTACAGAAACCACGATTACTTTTGCACCAACCTAATGTCATGCTGAGCACAATTCATACAGAAATTATGAACATGGTTCATTCGCCGTCTTGAGAAATGAAAAGATTGTGCTTTAGGGACCCCAGGCAGCTGCTCGCTCAGTAGCATCAGGCTCCTCTGTCATTTCTGTACAGAGTGATCCCAACTCTCGGTGGCTTACACAAATGAGCCTCCAATTCCATTGCCATGCACACATATATTATGCATTAGGCAAACTTTCAATTATTCAAGAAGTAAACCAATATTTCCTAAGGAAACCACTAAAATTAATAAAACCCTCTATTTTGTGGACTGATTTATTATTATCATCCCTTTGAATCTACTTTTTTTTTTTCCTTCATGCAGCTCAAAGAGTTCTATAAAAGGTTTTGCTATCAGACTGCTGTTCCAAAGTCAACCCTTGAGGTAGTTAGGATGAGAAAATATGCAAATTAAATTGCAGCATAGACCATTTTCACAGGCATTTCTACTAAAATAAAAAATTTAAATATGTAAAACCAACCACAAGTTTACCTGAGTGTATCTCCTTGCATGTATACATTCCCAGGGTTATTAATTTAACTCTCACAACAATTTTGTAGGATGCGTGTAGCCTGTACTGCTGTACTCAATGAGATACATTCTTTGTTAACAATACAGCAAATTTAGAGTTGGGATTGACTCTGGGGGCCTGATACCTAGAATTGATTGGTGTTCAATTGATCAATGATTCCATTTGGTGACCTGGTATCTTACTCTCTAAAATAAATCATGGATTTTGTTAAATTTCTATTTTCATACAATGTGTAAATGATTCCAACCATTTGTTTTCTTATTCTTTTTATCATTTACCATGTGCTTTTAAAACTCTATTGTACAGGAGTGACTTGGGTGAAATCTGGCTTCTTAGTAATGGGCTTAAGAGTTCAACATTCAGAAGAAATATACTCAGCATCATGAGGGAAGCTCAAAAGCAATTTGTCCATCATGTGGTGCAAAGAAATGGTTGGTGCCTGGAGCATTTTGACACAAAGTAAAAGCTCCCCCTGTTTGGTTGTTAGGTTTCACCATGTTTGGGAATATCACTGAGGGATGTGGTCTAGCAGACCAGCTCCAAGGCATTCATCCCAGTGTTGGGTGGAGGGTGGGAAAAAAATCCTGTCTTATGAAGGCAAGATCCTCTCACAGCAGCATTTGTTGTCTCATTTCTGTGCTGGCCCTGCTGTTACAGATTGGGAGTGGGGACATCATCCATCAAGAACAACAACAACAACAAGATGTTCTTTGTAACAAACCAACCTTGACCGGTTGTCATGGACCCTCTGAAGGCCACCTTGATGGACGGGCATGTCCAGGGGCCCTAGGTGTGAGTCATATGGGCAGTGTTATAGAGCCATCATTCAAAACATTACCTAAACATCCTTGGACTTTTTTATGTTTTCCGTGTGGGCTCACAAGACATGAGATGGAGTAAGAGATGTTATTAGTGGTTAAAAGCATGACCTCTGGGGCCAGTCTGCCCAGATGCAAGTCCCTGCTGGGCCGCTTCCAAGTTGTGTGAACAGAGGCAATTTACTCTACCTCGCTTTGCCTCAGTTCCTCATGGGAACATAGGGAACACAGTAGCACCTACTTCCTAGGGTTGCTTTGAGGATCCAAGGAGTTTATAACAATTCCTGGCACATAGTAATTGCTGTACATGTTTATTGTTCTTAAGATGAAGGAGGAGCAATGGGAAGACACTTGAGTGGGACTTTTTTTAAGTACATATACATTTAAAAGATGAATGTTGAGAAGGTGATAACACATCAGATAATGGGGGAATAATGCTTTCTTTATTCATTTTTTAATGTATTATTTATATAATTTTCATAAAGGTAAGAGAACAATCAAAGCAGAGAGAGCAAACACATTTAGGACCAGGAAAATAAGGAAAAGAGAGGGAGGCTTGAGGGAACTGTCAATGCTCTTTATGAACTATTAAGAATTGTTCTGTTCTAAGCTGGGCATGGTGGCTTATGCCTGTAATCCCAGCACTTTGGAAGGTTGAGGCGGGCGGATCACCTGAGGTCAGGAGTTTGAGACCACCCTAGCCAACATGGTGAAACCCCGTCTCTACTAAAAATACAAAAATTAGCCAGGCATTGTGGCGGGTGCCTGTAATCCCAGCTACTCGGGAGGCTGAGGCAGGAGAATCACTTGAACCTGGGAGGCAGAGTTTGCAGTGAGCCGAGATCACGCCACTGCACTCCAGCCTCGGCAACAGAGCAAGACTCCATATCAAAAACAACAACAACCACAACAAAGAAATGTTCTTTGCTCTTTTGCATGAGTCTTGCTGCCCACTCAGCAATTACGGATGCTAAACTGTCATGCACAGGACTACAGCTTTCTTCTTGGGCTCTCCCATAGAACCTCACAGAATGTTGACAAGCTACCAAGGGTCAATCATAGTTGATTGATTATCCCAAGAAGTCAATCTTGGGAAAAATCTGCCTTGGAGAAATGATTGGATCTTTGGGTTATAAATCACTCAATAATGGTTGGATGATTTGCCTGACTGGGACAATGGTTCTCTGTACCAGCACCTGCAGGATGGGTTTTCTACCTACACTCCAACATCCAGCTGTACATGTTTTCTGGTGCAATTTTCAAAGTGTCATCTACATTTTAATCTAAGGGTCTTCACCCTTGCTAGCCTCCCTATTTGGGAACCCCTACCCCATACTAGTTTTCTAGCTATCACCTACTTCTATTTAGGTCTCGGAAATGACATCTCTTCCTCGGAAAGGTCTCACAGACCAGGTTGGTCCTTATGGTGACCAGCTCTCCTATTCCTCCACTTTTTCTCTTTTGTGATACTTCCTGGTAGACTGCATACCATGATGTCAGAATTGTGCCTGCCCAACATGGTGTTCTAAGCACAATGTCTGGCATGCAATAGATGCTCTGTGAGTATTTGTGAAATGGTTCTTGAATGCCTCTTACCTAAACCTCACTATGAGCTCACTTGTTGCTAGGGTCTAAATGTTTCTGTCCCCCCAAAATTAATATGTTCAAATCCCAACTCCTAAAGTGATGATATTAGGAAGTGTAGCCTTTGGTAAGAGAACAGGGAAAAGGGGCAGCTCTCTCATGAATGAGATTAGTGCCCTTATAAAAGAGACCCCAGAGAGACCCTCACCCTTTTCCCCAGGTGAGGTTAGAGTGAGAAGATGGCTCTCTATCAAGAAAACAGGCTCTCACCACAGACCCAACCTGCAGGCACCTTGATTGTGGGCTTCCCAGCATCCAGAATTATGAGAAATAAATTTCTGTTGTTTGTAAGCTGCCTAGGGTGTGGTATTTTGTTCTAGCAGCCCAAAAGGACTAAAGCATCTATGAATGAGCAGCGTTATGTTAATTGACTTGTTACAACAAGGAAGAACATGCACCATGGTAAATTTTGGGGTGTTTCATTAAGAGGGGGTTAGAAAGGAATTATTATGGGATTTGAGCTTTTTGTTAAGGTGATTCTGGGGAAGTTTCTGGAAAACTGAGAATTTCTCTGGGTTGAAAGCTCTCAGAATGTCAGAGCACTTCTATGATTGGGTGTATTAAAAATCTTATCTATAGGGAAAAACAAATGAACCATGGCTTAAGCTATAGTTGTTAAAGAAACAGCAACCATTTCTATTAACTGGGATTGGGGGGCGTATGGGCTATTTTTATGGTTTGGGCAATGTTCACGCTGTTTGTTCCAATATGACCACGGAGCGGTCTTGTTATTTTCTGGCACTATGATAGTCACAGCCTTCTCTTGTGTTGTTGTTCTGGAAGATTTATATGCCCAAGGCAGAATACCTTGGAGAATACTCAGGCACTTCTGGGACTTCCAGCTCCTAGCAACACCAGGCTCTGGCTGATAGAACCAAGTCAGTTTGCAGATGTCTGGGGCTGCTTTTGTCTTTTCAGAATAAATCATGACAGGTCTGTCTTCTCTTTCTTATTGAGTCTGTTTCTTTGGTTTTTTTTTCTTATCTTCAGTCCACCCTGAGCTCCTTAGTAAACTTCAGCTCATTAATGTTTCTTTGGGTTTTTGCATTCTTCTTCTGGTACTAATAGCATGTGTGTGTGTGTGTGTGTGTGTGTGTGTGTTTGTGTGTGTGTATGTAGTTGAGTTCGTTCTGAGTTCTGAACCCATTGACTCAATCAACTATGGATAAAAAAATATTCAGGAAAAAAAATTCCACAAAGTTCCAAAAACAAAACTTGAATTTGCCACATGCTAAGGACTACACTGCATGCACATAGATGTAGTGATGTGTAGGCACTGGATTAGCTATTATAAGCAAGCTAGAGATAATTTAAAGTATATGGGAGGATGTGTATAGGTTCTACGGAAACACTACATCATTTTATATCAGGGACTTGAGCATTCCTGGATTTTGGTATTCACAGGGGGTTCTGGAACCAATACCCTGAAGATTCTGAAGGATGATGGCATACATCTAGAATCTCTTTCCAGATAGATATAGATAGATAGATTCTATTGGTTCTGTTTCTCTGCTAAACCCTGACAAATTCAGCCACTGGCCCTGACAGGGTATAAATGTGGAGTGGAGCCTTGGTGAAGAAAGGAGGCCCCAAAATTGGTTGTTCCATCTAAAGGAAACAAGAGAGTAGGACAACTGGCTCCTCCTTTGTTGAGCTCTGTGGGAAGACAAGGCTATAACCCGACAACCATGGTGATGGTGGTTATGCCAGTTTGGAATTGAAAGGGCTTAAACACATTAACTTGAGATTGTCTCTTTTTATTTATCAAATTTAACAAGTGACAACAAACTATTTTTTTGAAGTCTGAATGACATCGTGATTTGCAAGAAAATAGACTCCATCAACACTAATACTTGGACACCCAGGTAATCATTGCCCCTCATAGACTTATTAGGATGTAAAATTAGTTTGTTTCCACATAAGCACCCTAAACATACCCTGCAATATAAAGATAAAATTACTTTAGGGAGGCTTGCTCCTACTCTTGAAATTCAGAGCAGAGTGTATTTCTCTGCAAGCCTTCTAGAAGGCCTCGCCTTACTTAGCTTTGAAAACACTTTGGATGTGCTAGCGTCTGGCCCAGAGAAAAGGGGTGTGATTGGCTCTAGAATCACACAGGATGAGCTTGAGAGTGTCAGGAATAAAGCTCATCTTGAAATGGTGTGTTGTTACTTCCAACACTTAAAACCAACTGCTAGTTTCAAGTGCAAAAGATGGGATTCCCCTACATGTTGACCATGGCATGATGCTTGCACTTCTGCTAAATATTAAACTGCTTGGTGTTGAGCTTTACAGGAAAAAAACGGAAAACTTGCTTTCTGTAATTAGTGGGACTTTTATCTGAGCTGCTGCTTTTGGCAGTTTGTTTCATCTGAATTTTGGTTCATCAAATTTGCTTTAGCAAAATATCCTGACTTTAATAACCAGAAGTAATAAGTTACATTTAGAGAAATGAATGCATATATATGTAGTGAGTGTGTGTGTGTGTATATATATAGATAGACTACATACATTATATATATAATATATATATAGATTATATATAGTATATGTAGTATATCAATTTTTTATTATTGATTAATCAATGGAGTGCTTAGGAAAACAAAGAGATGGGCATGGTGTTGCTGCAGTGATACTCAAACGTGATGGAAAGTTTTAGGCTGGATGGACATTTCAGAGACTTCGAATGTAGCTTGTAGTGTTTTCCTGTTGTGGTTTTGTTGCTTTTAATCTGGAGGGATGTCTTTGAATTCCCAGTAGATGTGTGGCACCTCGCTCCTTCCTATATACATGTAATTGAACTTATTTTCTTTTCGGGGAAGGCTTAGCCCTACAACCATCCTCATTAATTAAGTGCACCAGGCTCAGGGGAGAAATTCACATCATTTTTATAAAACAGGCCAAAGTGTCAGGACAAAAGGACTCTAGATTTTTTCCTTAAACCACCCACTCAAACTCTAGCAGGTCTTCCTCATTAAATAACTCCTTTGAGATCATTAAACCACATTTAGCGCTGTCTATGATGTTAAGCAAAAACAAACAAGAATAGGCCTTCTGTTGAAAACTAAAGCCAAAGCCTGTTTAAGTCTTGATTTATACACAATCCTTGAGTAATGTATTTTAAATGTAACCGATGCAGCAGTGCTTTCCTGCTAATTGGCGATAATCCTACTTTGAAATAAATATTACATAAGACTGCTTTATGAACTCACAATTAACTCAAGGCTACGTCTTCCCTCAGAGACTATCTGTATGTTTAACATGTTTGTTGAAGAACATCCATTTCTTGTATATGCAGGGCTCTCGTCCTATACCCCAGGGTCTTTTGCCTCTGGACTTTCTCAAGTCTGCGGGACAGAGGGTCTGTACATGCCCTTCACCTTTGTCTCCTTTGGCTGGACTCTCTTCCGGCTTTGATCTGAGGTCCTGCTTCCTGGCTTCAGGACATGAAACAAAATGTCTCCTTGGCTCTGCTCAGTTATGTGGCGAGGCAGCTGCACCATCAGCATGGGGACTCCTTCGTCCACTGACCCATCTCCAGAGGGCACTGCAGGAAGAATGTGGTGGTTAACCAGGTTACTAGTTTCCCACATGCCAGGGGAAATTTCATGGCATTTGTCATTCCTTGGACTCTGATCACCTCTACCTAAAAAATAATCCAATATGGTAAAGCAAGATCTGTGGTTTCAATACATCTGAAGTCTCTTATTGTTTAAATTAGGGACCACAAGAAGAATGATGGCGTTTTATAAGAATTCAAGACCTTGAGATGAACTTGGGGGTCTTATGAAGCTATGCCCTGGAGCGTGGTGTGGAGGGTAAAGGGGGCAGCTCTCTGCATTCTGCCTGAGAAAGGCAGGAACACACCTGGATGGGAGGATGCAGCTTGGTGGGGAGCATCTCTCTCTGGAGAAAGAGCCTACGAAAATCACTCTAAGTCAACTTGAGGGGTGTGTGTCTACAAGGAGCCCCCAGAGGCAGTGAAGAGGCCGTGATGCTTTGAGGACATTAGGATTAGCAATCTCAACTGGTTTCCTGGGATATGATGTGTTTTCTCCCCTCATCATAGTTTATTTTTGAATCAAAACTCACATTTTTTTTTAAGATTTGGGGGATGCATCTATTAGATGGGTTTTTCCAACCACATGAACAAACATGGCACACATAAGCATTGGGACACCACTACATTTCAACACAGTGGACACACACACTCTGACAAACTCTCACACAGCTCATCCACACTCTCAGACACTCACTGACACATCACACACTCATGCACAATCATACAGGTTCACATTTGTACTCACTCACATATACACTCACACACATCCTCACAGGCTCAATCCCTCACACCCATACACTCACATACTCACATGCACACTCAAAAGCACCTTCACAAACACACACACCAATAGCATACTCACACACACACATATGTGCACACTCATTCACATACCACACACAGATGTGTACCAGTAACACACAAATATTATTCATGTAACCCTAATGCTATACAAAACACCTTAGACACCCTTTGTTATGCTGTGGTTTGAGAATTATTACCTTACCTATATTATAAAAAAGAAAGCTGAGATGGAGAAACTAACCCACTGGAGGTCCTGCAGGAAGTCATGGGAGAACCTGTTCCACTCCACCCACCTATGCCTTCCCAGAATCACACCACATGCAGAGAGTGATAATTCTAATTGTGTGCTGGTGTATGTGAAATCAGAGAGGTGAAGACCAAAATGTGACTTGCCACCAAATAAAGAAATACTTCCATGTGAATTTTTGTGTTTGGTGTCAGCAGAGACCCCTGGGTTGTACTTCAATTCCTGCTAATAAACAGAGACCTCTGTGCGCAGCGATTGTATTTGTTAAGCTAGCTTTAGCCCAAAGCCACCTCCTTGCATATATTAAGTACAGCCTAAAGGTCTCTCCACACATCATGAATGGAAACCTATCTGGACCTATAAATACAGTAGCCTATTCTTGTGCCCATCACAGGATGTCAGCCAGTCATAGGTGGCCCACTATTCAAACCATGTTCAAATGAGGCCAATGTCATCTGTAGCCAATCCAGCTGTTTCCATAACTCACTTTCCTGGTTCTGTCCATAAATGATCTCAAGCCATGCAGCAGCCTGGACTTGCTCTGAACCTACTCCAGTTCTAGAGACTGTCCAGTTCACAAATCATTCTTTGCTCAATTAAACTCTGTGAAATTTAACTTGTCTAAAATTTTTCTTTGAACGTATTCAAAAAGCACATCACTGGAGCTGAGAGCTGAGTGACATCTGAGAACAGCTAACATCAGCAGCCTTCCAAAAGGAAGCCTGATGGCCAGCTTGGAGGTGTCCACAGGACTCACACCTGACAGGTGGGCTCCTGCCTGTCCCACCCCCCAGCATCCTCTTCCTTGATGAGCCAGGTTAGACTCCTCAGGTGTGCTTCCTGGGCACCAAAGTGTCCTGGAGTCAATGTGGTGAGCAGCACCCTGCAACACGAGCTGCTGACCTGGCTCATTGGCACAGATGCCCATATTCTGTGCCAATCCTCACAACTTCAAATTAAAGAGGGGAAGATTGGCAATTCCCTGCCCATCAGTACTTTCAAATCACTTCTATTTCTTTGGTTCTCTTTATAGTTATATCCTGCAGGATAAATCCAAGTGATGCTAAAAGCAAGCAGAGTGCTGTTCTTACACCTACTGACCAGGCTTACCTTTAGAATTCTGAATCTCTTCATCCATCCCCACTGCCTCTCATGACTATCTTTCACCTGTAACTGCTTTTTCAGGGGGGAAGAAAAAATTGCTTCTCCTAGAGGGTGTCTCTTCTAAATCATTGGTTCCATCAACTTGTGAATGTTCAAATGTATCAGCTCCAGGAGACAAAATGACAGAGTGTCTTCCCAGGTTCCTTTCAATGTCGGGTCTCCAGACACATAAATCCCAGTTCACTGAAGCTTTGGAGTAAGCTCTGCTGTTGACAATATAATAGCAGTGCATTCTATGTGCCCTCACTGAGGAAAATCACCAAAGGAGGAGCAAGTGCCTGTATTAAGGTCAACAAAGAGCCAGGTGCCTGGGATGCAGCCATCATTGTTCCTTCCCCAGAGTCAGAGAGGGTGAGCAAGTTCCCCAAGGCCACACAGCTGGTAAATGAAATAGCTGTGATCTGATCTCCAGTCCACGTAACTCCATTTCTGTTCTCTCCAGCAGTGCTCCCTTGATCCAAATTTCTGCAGCGTAGCAAACACAAGGCCATGACACCATTTCACAAAGAAGCCAAGAAGAAACACCTGACAACTGAGAGCACAGGACTTCGTCCAGGTGGGCCCTTCTGTTGGTGATGAATGATGAGCAGTTGCTCAGAATCACACAATGAACCAGTGGGCAAGGATCTTGGCACACAGCGTCACCTTTCTGCCCACATCAGGCCTGCTGGAAAAAGAAACCCATTCACTGTTCTTCAGAAAAACAACATTTTGGATAGGATAGAATTAATTGGTTAAAAGTCACCAGTATTTACAGGCACATTGTCAAATTAATGACAGAATTGGGAAGGAAAAGTAATTGCAAGATCATCTCTCCTTTCAAAAGGTTAAACACTGAACACATGCATAGAGTGAAGATAATGTGTTCCTGTACAGTTTGGTATAATAAGAAAATAGATAGCCCTTGTGAGAACCTCCTGGTACTTTTGTTAATATTTGTAAAATATAGATTTAGCTTAAGGAAAGGAAGTACAGCTTCAGGCAAGGGATGGCAAGCTTGTGGAAATTCTAAGAAGTAGAAGGAAATGTAAGTTAGGTTTTCCGATGACTGCATAGGTTTATGCAGAACAGGCAGTTAAAGCCATGAGGGACCTGGAGGACCCACCCAACTGGGAGGGAGCTGGGGGCTCACAGCAGACGGTGGTTCTCTGAGGCAGTGCTTCAATTCCTCTCATCCAAACAAAGAAGCTTTATACATATAAGAAAAAGAGGGTTTTTTGGTTCCATGGAAAAGAGGTCTTTACAGAGGTTGTTATTTGCTATTATGGCACACTTCTTTTTCTTTGATCATCTGTGGGAAGGACTCTTAAAATGTTCCAACCAATACAATTGGAATTATTTTAAAAACAAAATTAATAATGGTCTTCTTTGCTTGAGTTTGGTTAACTTTCCTAAAAAGAAATGATCACCATGGGCATATGTCAGGGCCACTTTATTTTATGATGACCCATTTGCATTCAAAATAAAATTATTTAATTTCTGAAAATTATCAGCAGACCCATAGAGGCTTTTCTGGAAGAGAAAGAACCTGAGCCAACATTCAGTCCAACTTCCTCATTCTGGAATAAAGAAACTAACTCCTGGAGATCTCAGCTGGTGCAGCAATGGGTGGTCTCCAGGTTCGATTATGCATTGCTCACAGTTGCTGAGACTGGAAAGTAGAATCCAAAATGGCAAAGCAGGTGTGTATGAGATGTGTGTTGCGGGTGTGAGTGTGGGTATGGGTGTCACCATGTATTAGTCAGTTTTCACACTGCTAATAAAGACATACCCAAGACTGGATAAGTTATAAAGAAAAAAGAGGTTTAAGGACTTACAATTTCACATGGCTAGGGGGGCCTCACAATCATGGTGGAAGGCAAGGAGGAGCAAGTCACATCTTACATGTATGACAGCAGGCAAAGAGAGACCTTGAGAAGGGGAGCTTCCATTTTTTAAACCATCAGATCTCATGAGACTTATTCACTATCACAAGAACAGCATGGGAAAGACCTGCCCCCATGATTCAATTACCTCCCACCAGGTTCCTCCAACACATGGGAATTCAAGATGAGATTTGGCTGGGGACACAGCCAAATCATATCATTCTGCCACTGGCCCCTCCCAAATCTCACGTCCTCATATTTCAAAACAAATCATGCCTTCCCAACAATCCCCCAAAGTCTTAAATCATTTCAGCACTAACTCAAAAGTCCACAGTCCAAAGTTTCATCTGAGACAAGGCAAACCCCTTCCACCTATAAGCCTGTAAAATTGAAAGCAAGTTAGTTACTTCCTAGACACAATGGAGGTGTAGGCATTGGGTAAGTACAGCTGTTCCAAATAGGAGAAATTGGCTGAAACAAGGGGGCTACAGGTCCCACGCAAGTCCCAAATCCAGTGGGGCAGTCAAATCTCAAAGCTCCAAAATGATCTCCTTTGACTCCATGTCTCATATCTGTGTCATGCTGATGCAAAAGGTGGGTTCCCATGGTCTTGGGCAGTTCCACCTCTGTGGCTTTGCAGGGTATGGTCTCTCTCCCAGCTGCTTTCACAGGCTGGCATTGAGTGTCTGCAGCTTTTTCAAGGTGCATGGTGCAAGCTGTCAGTTGATCTGCCATTGTGGGGTCTGGAGGACAGTGGTCTTCTCACAGCTCCGCTAGGTGGTGCCCCAGTAGGGACTCTGTGTGGGGCATCTGACCCCACATTTCCCTTCCTCACTGCCATAACAGAGATTCCCCATGAGGGCTCCACCCCTGTGGCAAACTTCTGCCTTGGCAACCAGCCATTTCCAAACATCCTCTGAAATCTAGGTGGAGGTTCCCAAACCTCAATTCTTGACTTCTGTGCACCCACAGGCTCAACATCACATGGAAGCTGCCAAGGCTGGAGCTTCCATCCTCTGAGACAGCTCAAGCTGTATGTTGGCCCCTTTTAGTGATGGTTGGGTCCCAGGGCATGGAGTCCCTAGACTGTACACAGCAAAGGGACCTGGGGCCCAGCCCATGAGACCAGTTTTTCCTCTTAGGTCTCCAGGCCTGTGATGGGAGGGGCTGCCACAAAGTTCTCTGACTTGCCCTGGAGACATTTTCCCCATTGTCTTGGTGATTAACATTTGGATCCTAGTTACTTATGCAAATATCTGCAGCCGGCTTGAATTTGTCCTCAGAAAAATGAGATTTTCTTTTCTATTGCATGATCAGGCTGCAAATTTTTCAAACCTTTATGTTCTGTTACCCTTTTATAACTGAATACCTTTAACAGCACCCAAGTCACATCTTGAATGCTTTGCTTCCTGGAAATTTCTTCTGCCAGATACGCTTAATCATCTCTCTCAAGTTCAAAGTTCCACAAATCTCCAGGGCAGGGGCAAAATGCCACCAGTCTCTTTGCTAAAACATAACAAGAGTCACCTTTGCTCCAGTTCTCATCAAGTTCCTCATTTCCATCTGCAAGCACCTCAGCCTGGATTTCATTGTTTATATCATTATCAGCATTTTGGTCAAAGACATTCAACAAGTCTCTAGAGAGTTCCAAACTTTCCCACATTTTCCTGTCCTCTTCTGAGCCCCCCACACTGTTCCAACCTCTGCCTGATACCCAGTTCCAAAGTCACGTCCACATTTTTGGGTATCTTTTCAGCAGCACCCCACTCCTGGTAACAATTTACTGTATTGGTCAGTTTTCATACTGCTGATATAGACATACCCATGACTGGGTAAATTATAAAGAAAAGGAGGTTTAAGGACTTACAGTTCCACACGCCTGGGGAGGCCTCACAAACATGATGGAAGGCAAGGAGGAACAAGTCACATCTTACACGGATGGCAGCAGGCAAAGAGAGAGCTTGTGCAGGGAAACTCCCGTTTTTAAAACCATAAGATCTCATGAGACTTATTCACTATCACGAGAACAGAATGGAAAAGACTTGCCTCCATGATTCATTACCTCCCACCAGGTTCTTCCCACAACATGTGGGAATTCAAGATAAGATTTGTGGGGGACACAGCCAAACCATACCACACCTATTGGCTATCTCAGCTTTACATTAGACTTCATTACATATTAGATAAATTCTACTAGGCATCTTATTAGTAGCCTGCTCAGCACCTTTGTTAGAACAAGATAATTGTCAATTGTCAATGTGCTATTGTCCACACAGTCCCTGCAGCACTCCAGGTAACAGGCTGTGTCCTAGGGGCCCAATGAGAAAGAAACGGAAGTTTGTTCACAAGAAGTCCAGTGGCAACAAATTGAAAAATACTCTTGTGCCTGTAATTTTCTGAAATAGATTCTTGAAAAAATCAAAGAGTTGTTTTTTGATATAAAGTTTAAGAAAAATAAAACTAAAGAGAGAGATTAAGTGCCGGGCCCAGTGGCTCATGCCCGTAATTCTAGCACATTCCAGCTAAGGCAGGCAGATCATGAGGTCAGGAGTTTGAGACTAGCCTGGCCAACATGGTGAAACCCTGTCTCTACTAAAAATACAAAAAATTACCTGGGCTTGGTGGCAGGCACCTGCAATCCGAGCTATTTGGGAGGCTGAGGCAAAAGACTTGTTTGAACCCAGGAGGCAGAAGTTGCAGTGAGCCAAGATCACGCCATTGCACTCCAGCCCAGGTGACAGTGTGAGACTCCATCTCAAAAAAAAAAAAAAAAACAGAAAAAAAAACGGCAGGGGGCAGAGAGAGAGAGATTAAGATGATGGATAGGAGGCAGGACTAGCTTGCAGCTCCTGCTTGGAGAGACAGAGCAGCATGTGGAGACTGTCATTATGAACGTTTGCTTCAAGAACTATTGCAGGAACATACCAGGAAAGCTGAGAGAATACACAGACCCTTTGAAGGAACTGGATCACTGCTACAGGCTCCCTGAGATGCCGAAAAACTGAGTCTGCTTGCTTTCTCAGTGGGAAGTCTTGTGGTCTGGGACACATTCTCAGCCCTGGTCACCAACTGCCTGGAAATAGACTTGGTGCTGTTTGTGGGGCATGATGGGAGTGAGACTGGCCCTTTAGGACCACAGGCTGTGTGGGAGTGGGGTGAAGCCTGGGACTGCCAGCTTTCCCCCACTTCTCTGGTGACCTGTGTGACTTAGCAGAGACAGCCATAATCCCCCCTGGGAACATAACTCCACTGGACTGGGAACCACACCCCCACCCCCACAGCAGCCACACCAAGCCTTGCCCAAGGAGAGGCTGAGCTCAAACCCACCTATCCCTGCCCCTACCGGGTGGTCTTTCTCTACCTGCCCTGGTAGCCAAGGACAATGGTCATAATCTGTTGGGAGCTCTATGGCCCTGCCCTCTGCCTGGGAAACCTGAATACTTAAGCAGGTGACCCTAGGGCAAGTTTGCTTACTCCATACAGGACCACAGCTGATGCGCTCTTCAAAGTGCCACCTTCTGGCTGGAGGCCAACCAACATGAAACCAGTGTACTAAACAAACAAAAGTACAACCAAGGATCCTCACAGAGTCCACTTCACTGCCCTGCTACTTCCACCAGAGCAGATGCTGGTATCCATGGCTATAAGACCTGAAGACAGATCACATCACAGGACTCTTTACAGATACTCCCCAGTACCAGCCCAGAGCCCTGTAGCTCCACTGAGTGGCTAGACCCAGAAGAGCAAAAACAATCACTATAGTTTGGCTCTCAGGAAGCCCCATTACGAGGGAGAGTGGGAGAACACCACATCAAGGGAGCACCCCATGGAACAAAAGCATCTGAATAGCAACCTTTGAATCCCAAGTCTTCCCTCCGTCAGAGTCTACCCAAATGAGAAGGAACCAGAAAAACAATTCTGGCAATATGACAAAACAAAGCTCTTTAACACCCCCAGAAGATCATACCAGCTCACGAGCAATGGATCCAAACCAAGACAAAATCTCTGAATTGCCACAAAAAGAATTCAAAAAGTTGATCATTAAGCCAATCAAGGAGGCACCAGAGAAAGGTGAAGTCCAACTTAAAGAAATCAAAAACATGATACAGGATATGAAAGAAAAGTTCTTCAGTGAAATAGATAGCACAGATAAAAAAACAATTGCAACTTCTGAAAATCAAGGACACACTTAGAGAAATGCAAAACGCACTGAAAAGCCTCAGCAATGGAATTGAACAAAGAGAAGAAAGAACTTAAGGGCTCAAAGACAAGGCTTTTGAATTAACCTAATCAGTCAAAGACAAAGACAAAAGAATTTTTAAAAATGAGCAAAGCCTCCAAGAAGTCTGGGACTAGTTCAATGTCCAAACCTAAGAATACTTGGTGTTCCCAAGGACAAAGAGAAATCTAAAAGTTTGGAAAACATATTTGAGGGAATAATCAAGAAAATCTTTCTTGGCCCTGCTAGAGATCTAGACCTCCAAATATAAGAAGCTCAAAAAACACTTGGGAAATTCGTTGCAAAAAGGTCATTGCCTAGGTACATAGTCATCTACAGTCAAGACAAAGGAAAGACTCTTAAGAGCTGGTGAGGCGAAACTGTCAGGTAACCTATAAACGAAAACCTAAAAAATTAACAGCATATTTCTCAGCAGAAAGCCTACAAGGTAGAAAGTATTGGGGTCCTATTTTTAGCCTCCATAAACAAAACAATAATCGGCCAAGAATTTTGTATCCAGTGAAACTAAGTTTCATAAATGAAGGAAAGATATAGTCTTTTCCAGACAAAAAAATGCTGAGAGAATTCACCACTACCAAGCCAGCACTACAAGAACTACTATTAAAAGAAGCTCTAAATATTGAAACAAATCCTTGAAATACACCAAAATAGAACCTCCTTAAAGCATAAATCTCACAGGATCTATATTACAATAACACAGTGGAAAAAATCACAATGTATTCAGGCAACAAATAGCACAACAAATAAAATAGTACCTCACATCTCAATACTACCATTGAATGTAAATGGTCTAAATGCTTCACTTAAAAGATACAGAATGGCAGAATTAATAAGAATTCACCAACCAAGTTTCTGCTGTCTTCAGGCAACTCACCTAACACATAATGACACACATAAACTTATGGTAAAAGGGTGGCGGGGAAAGATATTCCATGCAAATGGACACTAAAAGCAAGCAGGTATAGCTATTCTTATATCAGACCAAACAAACTTTAAAGCAAAAGTAGTTTAAAAATACAAAGAGTGACATTATTTAATGATAAAAGGACTAGTCTGAATGGAAAATAACACAATCCCAAATATATACACACCTGACACTGGAGCTTCCAAATTCATGAAACAACTACTACTAGACCTAAAAAATGAGATAGACAGCAATACAATAATAGTGGGGACTTCAATACTCCACTGGCAGCACTAGACAGCTCATCAAAACAGAAGGTCAACGAAGAAACAATGGACTTAAATTCTACCCCACAACAAATGGACTTAACAGATATTTACAGAACATTCTACCCAATAACCACAGAATATACATTTTATTCATCAGCACATGGGACATTCTCCAAGATAGACCATATGATAGGCCAAAAATAAGTCTCAGTAAATTTAAGAAAATTGAAATTATATCAAGTACACTTTCAGACCACAGAGGGATAAAATTGGACATCAACACCGAAAGGAACCCTGAAAATCGTGTAAATACATGGAAATTAAATAACCTGCTCCTGAATGATCATTCAGTCAACAATGAAATCAAGATGGAAATTTAAAAAGTATTTGAACTGAATGACAATAGTAACACAACCTATGAAAACCTCTGGGATACAGCAAAGGCAGTGCTAAGAGGGAAATTCATAGCATTAAATGCCTATATCAAAAAGTCTGAAAGAACATAAATAGGCAATCTAAGGTCATACCTCATGGAATTAGAGAAACAAGTACAATCCAAACCCAAACCCAGCAAAAGAAAAGAAATAATGAAGATTAGAACAGAACAGAACTAAATGAAATTGAAACAAAAAACAATACAAAAGATAAATCAAACAAAAAGCTGGTTCCTTGAAAAGATATGATAGACCTTTAGTGAGATTAACTGATAAAAGAAGACAGAAGATCCAAATAAGCTCAATTAGAAAGGAAGTGGGAAATATTACAACTAATATCACAGAAATACAAAAGATCATTAAAGTCTACTATGAACATCTTTACATGCATAAACTAGGAAACCTAGAGGAGACAGATAAATTCCTGGAAATGCACAACTCTCCTAGATTAAACCAGGAAGATATAGAATTCCTGAACAGACCAATAACAAGCAGCAAGATTAAAATGGTAATAAAAAATTGCCAACAAAAAAAGTCCAGTACCAGACAGATTCACAGCTGAATCCTATCATTCAAAGTAGAATTGGTATCAATACTATTGACACTACTCCAAAAGACAGAGAAAGAGGGAATCCTCCCTAATTCATTCTGTGAAGACAGTATCTTCCTAATACCAAACCCAGGGAAGGACATAACAAAATAAGAAAACTACAAACCAATATCCCTGACAAACATAGATGCAGGAATCCTCAACCAAAGACTAGCAAACCAAATCCAATAGCATATTAGAAAGATAGTCCACCATGATCTAGTGGGTTTCATTCCAAGGATGCAGGGATGGTTTAACATACATAAGTCAATAAATGTGATACACCATATAAACAGAAGTAAAAACAAAAATCACATGATCATCTCAATAGATGCAGAAAAAGCATTTGACAAAATCCAGCCTCCCTTTATCATTAAAACCCTAGGCATAATTGGCATAGAAGGGACATACCTTAAGGTAACGTTTATGATAAACTCAAATCCAACATTATACTGAAAGGGGAAATGTTGAAAGCATTCCCCTGAGAACTAGAACAAGACAAGGATGCCCACTTTCACCACTTCTATTCAACATAGTACTGGAAGTCCTAGCCAGAGCAATCAGACAAGAGAAAGAAATAAAGGGCATCCAAGTCAGTAAAGAGGAAGTCAAACTGTCACTGTTTGCTGATGATATGATCATATACCTAGAAAACTCTAAAGACTCATTGAAAAAGCTCCTAGAATGGGTAAATGAATTCAGCAAAGTTTCAGGATACAAAATTAATTAATGTACACAAATCAGTAGCTCTGCAATAAACCAACAGCGACCAACCTGATAATCAAATTAAGAACTCAACCTCTTTCACAATAAATGCAAAAAAAAAAAAATACTTAGGAATATTCCTAACCAAGGACATGAAAGACCTCTACAAGGAAAACTACAAAACACTGCTGAAAGGAATCATAGATGACACAAACAAATAGAAATACATCCCATGCTCATGGATGGGTAGAATTAAGATTGTGAAAATGACCATACTGCCAAAAGCAATCTACAAATTTAATGCAATTCCCATCAAAATATCACCATCATTCTTCACAAAATTAGAGAAAAAAATCCTAAAATTCATATGGAACCAAAAAAGAGCCCACACAACAAAAGCAAGACTAAGCAAAAAGAACAAATCTGGAGGCATCGCATTACCCAACTTCAAACTATACTATAAGGCCATAGTCACCAAAACCACATGGTCTTGGTATAAAAATAGGCACACAGACCAATGGAACAGAGCAGAAAACCCAGCAGTAAACCCAAATACTTATAGCCAACTGATCTTCGACAAAGCAAACAAAAACATATAGTGGGAAAAGGACACCCTATCCAACAAATGGTACTGGGAAAATTGGCAAGCCACATGTAGAAGAATGAAACTTGATCATCATCTCTCACCTTATACAAAAACCAACTCAAGATGGATCAAAGACTTAAATCAAAGACCTGAAACCATAAAAATTCTGGAAGATAACATCAGAGAAACTCTTCTACACATTGGCTTAGGCAAAGACTTTATGACCAAGAGTCAAAAGGAACTGCAACAAAAACAAACAGATGAGACTTAATTAAACTAAAAAGCTTCTTCACAGCAGAAGAAATAATCAGCAGAGTTAACAGACAACCCGCAGAGTGGGAGAAAATTTTCCCAATCTATACACCTGACAAAGGACTAATACACAGGATCTACAAAGAACCAAATAAATCAGCAAGGAAAGAACAAACAATCCTATCAAAAAGTGAGCTAAGGACACAAATAGACAATTCTCAAAAGAAGATATACAAACGGCCAACAAGCATATGGAAAAATGCTCAACATCACCAATTATCAGGGAAATGCAAATTAAAACCACAATGCAATACCACCTCACTCCTGCAAGAATGTCCATAATTTTAAAAAATCAAAAAATAATAGATGCTGGCATAGATGAGGTGAAAAGGGAACATTTTTACACTGTTGGTGGGAATGTAAACTAATATAACCACTATGGAAAAAAATGTGGAGTTTTTTAAAGAACCAAAAGTAGATCTACTGTTTGATCCAGCAATCCCACTACCAAGTATCTACCCAGAGGAAAATAAGTCATTATACAAAAAAAGATGCTTGCACACACATGTTTATAGCAGCACAATTTGCAATTGCAAAAATACGGAACCAGCCAAAATGCCCATAAGCCAATGAGTGGATAAAGAAAATGTGATACACACACCATAGAATATGGAATACTACTCAGCTATAAAATGGAACAAAATAAAGGTATTTGAAGCAATCTGGATGAAATTGGAGACTATTATTCTAAGTGAAGTAACTCGGATGGAAAACCAAACATCGTGTGTTCTCACTCATATGTGGAAGCTAAGCTATGAGGACGCAAAGGCATAACAATGATACACTGGACTTTGGGTACTCAGGGGAAAGGGTGGGAGGTGGCAAGGGATAAAAGACTACACATTGGGTACAGTGTACACTGCTTGGGTGATGGGTGCACCAAAATCTCAGAAATCACTACTAAAGAACTTATTCATGTAACCAAATACCTAACCTGTACCCCCAAAAACCTATTGAAATAAAAAATAAGTTTTTAAACAAGAAGTCAAGAAGAGAAAGAGTTTTTAAAATTGTATGCATTCTTGTAATGCTTTTCAACTCAACAATTCAATAGAATAATTCTGTTGGGTGACTTTGCCCTGACCTGTTCTCTTTGGCAGTGATGTAGCTCTACCACTTCATGCTGTTGGTGAAAACCTTGTTTATAACCCATCTACCCTGAATCCCACTGGCAATGCACATAAAGAAATGATGAAAAAAATTGTGGGTAGTATCAACCACCCTGGCTTAGTGGGTGTTTTCAGTTGGTAGGTTTCTCAGTAGCATTCTAGTTTGGTTTATTTTTTTTCCCTGAAAACAACAGATTTCAAGCTCTTCCTTCCCTAACGCTTAACAGTGAAGCTTCCCTAGCATTTGGAGTATGTCCCTTTATGCCCTGTTTAAGGCCTTGGGAGCCCACCCCTTGCATTGGTGTGGCCTGGATGTGAGACACGGAGTCAAAGGAGATTATTTTAGAGCTTTAAAATTTAATGACTGCCCTGCTGGGTTCTGGAATTGCACAGGGCCTGTAGATCTTTTCTGTTGGCTGATATCTCCCTTTTGAAAAGGGAATATTTACCCAATGCCTACACCCACAGTATATCTTGGAATTAACTAACTTGTTTTTTATTTTACGGCTTATATGCAGAAGGGACTTGCCTCGTCTCAGGTGAGACTTTGGACAGTAAACTTTTGAGTTAATGCTGAAATGAGTTAAGACTTTGGGGGACTGTTGAGAATGGATGATTGTACTTTGCAATGTGAGAAGGACATGAGATTTGGGAGGGGCCAGGGGCACAATGACATGGTTTGGATCTGTGTCCCCACCCAAATCTCATATTGAATTGTAATCCCCAGTGTTGAAGGAGGGGCCTGGTGAGAGGTTGTTGGATCATGGGGTGGGTTTCCCCCTCAGTGCTGCTCTCATGATAGTGAGTGAGTGCTCAGAGATTTGGTTGTTTAAAAGTGTGTGGCACCTCCCCATTCTCTCTCTCTATTTTTCTCTTGCTCCTGCCATGTAAGATGAGCTTGTTTCTCCTTTGCCTTCTGCCATGACTGAAAGTTTCCTGAGGCCTCCCCAGCCATGCTTCCTGCATAGCCTGTGGAACTGTGATCCAATTATAAATTTCTTTTATTTATAAATTACCCAGACTCAAGTATTTCTTTATAGCAGTGTGAGAATCAACTAATACATGCCCTTTGTTACCTTGCATTAAATTTATAAGTGTGGAAGTGTCTTGGTTAATCTTCAGATACTTGAAGAGTTCTCTAGGAATGTTATCTCCAGCAGATATCTTAGTACCCAGCACATGCAGGTAGTCAATAGATATTATCTTGAATGAAGCTAAAGATGGCATTTCATTTCTTCCAAATAGGTATACTTCCTCCAATATATAGACTATGTTATAGTATAATTGACAAGTATAGGGACAAAGAAGACCTCTTCAGGGAAATACCTGTTCACAAGCAGGAAGAACTGGCCGAGACTTCACATGGTGATTGTATGTGCCAATCCTGGAATATTGTTCATCGATTTATAAGTTTTTTTCTTCCAACATGTTTGACTAGAAGGAACATCTTACTGAGATTGGGAGACCTGATAGGACACCTTATTAGTTCTCCTGGGATTATAGAAGTCCCTTCCAGAGCCACAATTCTGAACGTCAAAAATTAACATTCCTGCTGGAGTGCCCTTCACATTAAGGGGTGAAAGCCAGGGGCAGAATGAGAGCTCATGTCACAACTGACTGGGGTACACAATAATTAATAGAAACAAGTGGATGTGGTGGGGTAGGGTGGTGGGGTTGAACCACAAAATGCTTTTATTTTGTGTGACATACAATCTGACAAGCTTGCTTTCACACACTTTGAGCTTCTGAGAATAACTGGGGAGGTGAGACCTGCAGACTGAACCCAGTCTGGGCATGGGCAACCTGAAGGCACATGGTGGCCAAGAAGGGCTGTGTTCAAAGCGGCAGGAGGGAGTTCAAGAAAGCAAAACCCAGAACCACCACAGGGAAGGAGACTTTTGCGGTGACTTAGTTTAAATCTAATGGGAAACAACTTGGATTTCTTTTACAGTTAAACATGAAAGCAGGAAGTGAGCTCCTTGTCTCACACCCAAACCGCTTTACTGACTGTGCTTTTGACACTCATGTCCCTCATATTCCTCATCTTTGTCTTTTCTTTTCCTCCCTATTTTACATTCGAAATGAGAGAGTACTAATCACATTAAATATGTCAGCAATACTGTCAAAGTGACTTTTATCTTGGCAGACATGAACCAGTTATAGGGATTATTTTCAAAAATCTGGAAGGACTACCTTTCCTGTGGTGCAATTCAGCAGGCAGGGGCTGAGTGCCCACTACCCACAGGATGTGCAATAAAGCTGGGGAAACAGTGCACCACACATGGGGCAGCTGTTCCCTCTGGTGGTCGCGGAGCTCACACCCCAGGGAGGTCTCACCCCTGCAGCCAGGGTACGGCTGCATTTTAGGAATATGGCTCTCTTAGTGTGGGATTCTCGGGCTGTGGAGATTACAGTGGGTGGAAGGCCAGGCCCATCTCACGGTTTGGGGTCCAGGAAGCCCAGGTTCCATACCATGGAAAGGCAGCCCCCGGCATGGGCTGGTTGTGGGCTTTCTCACCTCCTTCTGAGTTCAGCTGGGCTGAGGAGAACTGAGATGCCAGGAGCTGGAGTAGCCAATGAAGACAACAAGCAAATGTAAGTACCAGTGAAGCTCTCATCTCCCACTGTGACCGTGTGTGCTAGAGGCTGACCAGGAACGCAGCTGCTGGCGGGGCAGGTGGACCAGCACAGGCGTGGGGGGTGCCTTACTACTAAGGGAGCCTGGAACAAGAGGCTTCTGCAGTTTTAGGGACCCTTGGTAAGAGAAGGGCTGGGGAGGAGAAAGTGCTAGGGCGTGGACCATAACTGAGGCCTGAGGAAGAGTGGGAGAAAGGATTCCCCTCCCCCAGTAAGGAGGTCTCAGCAGAAAAATCTGAGCCTGGCCTCTGCTGAAGGCCCCAGATAGAGGCTACAGATGGAGGCACCTGGGCTAGGAGCCAGCTCTGCATAGAAGCTCAGCCCAGTGGGGTAGGGGGTGGGCAGGGGCCAAGGTCCTTGGCTGTAGCTGCCTCCAGAGCCTCCACACACTGACTGAACCAAGCATGGCCTGGGAAGGGCAGCCCCCAGAGCCTTGGAATTGCCTGTGGCCAGGCCTGGAAGATCACAGAGGGGATTTAGCCAGCTGCCAATGGCTCCTCTATAGTGGCTAGAGTGGATATGATTATATTCCCAAAAGTAAAGAAGTTAAATTAGTAAAGTTAACATTAATGTGAAATATGAATGTTCAGAATACAATATTTTTTGTTTTTGAGGATAGCGGACCAAATTCAGTGTATGTGTGTAGGTATGCACACATATCCATATTATATATATGTTATAAATATTAATATTGTGTGATATAGTCTATTTATAATATATAAAATATAATCTGTAATATATAATATTTATAATCTATATTTTTCTAGAAAACATATTATATTTACAACATATAATATATAGAATATATATTTACATTGTATATAAATATATAAACAATATGAATATATATTATATTTATATTATATAATATATAGTATATATAATATGTATATGTATGCATACCTACTCACATACACTGAATCTGGTCTCAATACACTGAATATTTACCAACATTTTATATATATTATGTATATATTTTGCAGTCTATAGATACATACAGACTGCAAAAATACTATTGCAGTCTATACTAAATACTGTAGATACAGAGAGACTGCAAAAATACTATAGCTCTAATACTATAGATATGTCTATACTAAATACTATGTATATATTTATATACATATGGATTGTAAAAATACTATTGAAAAAGAACCCTTGCCTCTGACTCTTGTTTCCTTTCTCTTTTTCCTACTACCTGCCCCACACTCAACCTTGAGTAACTGACAAGTCACAAGTGTTGCAAAAACGGTTCTCAATGGTACCTTCCTGACAGTTACCAGGTTGGGATTAAGCCAGAACAATATCTACACGTTCCAACCACGGTTATAGCTGATGGTGAGGATGAAACCTGCTCCCTGAATGAAACCACAAGGACACCTGCTGCTCACTTCACCACGTGCCCTGCTTCTGCTCAGAGCGTCACTTGGTCTTCAGGTGCTCCCCAAAGGACATCTCCAGGGAAGGCTTTCAAACTTTGTTTTGAGTCATAGAAACCATTTCCTTTTGATGCTATGAAATAAAAGTATGGGGACCTGAAAGAGGAAATAGCTGAAGACATAATTAAGTTCTTTTCAGAGGATATGCTATCTAAGCTGAGGCCTAAAGGTTGACTAGGCATCAAGGAGGCAAACAGTGGGAGAGAAATAATTGGAGATTTAGGGAACCTTGTGTCACTGACATATTAACTTTTACACAATGGCCTCACCATGGAACTACCCCCCAAATAAACATACTCAACACTTCCAGCACCCCAAAACCATGGAGGTGTCCCTCCCAGAACATTCCCACTCTGAAAGTATTCTCAGCCTTTTGTCCCATAGATGTCCTTTACTTGTTTTTCTTAAAATTAACATAAATTGATTTATGCAGTATGCTCACTTTTTTGGCTGACTTTTATGCACACTCAATATCATGATTGCGCATGGAGCAGCGCTTTCTTTTTTGACTTCGCTGTATCAAATTGCATTGTGTGAATATACCCCAATTTATCCACTCTGTTTTTGATGGACTTTTGAGTTGTTTCCAGGTTTTAGCTGTTATGAATAATGCGCTGTGGACATTCATTTGCATGTCTCTTGTGCATATGTTTCCATTTCTTTTGGGTTTGTACCTATGATTCAGGTGTTGCTGGGCATGTGCAGGTCAAGCTTTGCAAGATGTTGCCGAAAAAACAGAGTGGTGAAAGTTCCTGCAGTAATTCACTCCCACTACCAGTATCTGAGAGAAGTTCTGGTTTCTCCACACCCTCAACAGTACTTGGTATTGTCTTACTAATTTCCTTTTAATGTTTGCCTTTTAAGGAGGAGTGCTATATCAAAACAATATGGTATATCATATTGTTGGTTTATATTCCATTTCCCTAATGAATTTTTAAACATTTAATGGTTATTTAGATGTCCCCTTTTATAAAATGCCGGTTCAATACTTGTGTTCATTTTTTTAATTGGGTCATTTTTCTTTCGCTTATACATTTATTTATTTTTTTCTCCTTAGTAGCCAGCACTGTGTTTTCTTAAAAGATTTTTTATTTCTGTAGGTTTTTGGGGAACAGGTGGTATTTGGTTACATGAGTAAGTTCTTTAGTAATAATTTGTGAGATTCTTGGTACACCCATCACCCAAGCAGCATACACTGAACCCAATTTGTAGTCTTTTATCCCTCACTCCCTTCCCACCCTTTCCCCTTCAGTCCCCAAAACCCATTGTGTCATTCTTATGCCTTTGCATCCTCATAGCTTAGCTCCTAATTATGAATAAGAGCATATGATTTCTGGTTTTCCATTCCTGAGTTACTACACTTAGAATAATAGCTTCCAATCCCATCCAGGTTGCTGTGAATGCCATTAATCCATTCCTTTTTATGGCTGAGTAGTATTCCACAGTTTCTTTATCCACTTATTGATGGATGGGCATTTGGGCTGGTTCCACATTTTTTGCAATTGCAATTGCAATTGTGCTACTATAAACATGCCTGTGCAAGTATCTTTTTTATTTAATGACTTCTTTTTCTCTCAGTACATACCCAGTAGTGGGATTGCTGGATCAAATGGTAGTTCTACTTTTAGTTCTTTAAGGAATTTCCACACTGTTTTCCATAGTGGTTTTACTAGTTTACACTTCCATCAGCAGTGTAAAAGTGTTCCCTTTTCCCTGCATCCATGCCAGCGTCTATTATTTTTTAATTTTTTGATTATGGCCATTCTTACGGGAGTAAGGTGGTATCGCATTATGGTTTTGATTTACATTTCCCTGATCATTAGTGATGTTGAGCATTTTTTCATATTTTTTTGGCCATTTGTATACATTTTTAGGATGTCTTTATAAACTCTGGATATGAGTCTTGTAAAGATCTTCTCTCACACCGTGGCTTTGTTTTGTACTCTCTCTATAGTGTCATTTGATGAATAAAATTTCATACTATTAACTTAGTACAGCTGGACGTGGTGGCTCATGCCTGTAATCCCAGCCCTTTGGGAGGCCAAGGCGGGTGGATCACAAGGTTAGGAGTTTGAGACCAACCTGGCCAATATGGTGAAACCCCATCTCTACTTTAAAAATGCAGAAATTAGCCAGGTGTGGTGGTGCATGCCTGTAGTCCCAGCTACTTGGGAGGCTGAGGCGGGAGAATCGCTGGAATCCAGGAGGCAGAAGTTGCAGTGAGCCAAGATGGTGCCACTGCACTCCAGCCTAGGTGACAGAGCGAGACTCTATCTCAAAAAAAAAAAAAAGAAAAAAAATTTAGTACAACTTATTGATCCTTTATGTAATGGTTAGTCCTTTTAGTGTTATGTTTGAGAAGTGCTGCCTGCCCCAAGAACATGAAGATATTTCTCTGTAATTTTTTTTAAGCTTTATTGTTTTATCTTTCACAGTTGGTCTTTGATCCCCATGTGATTCATTTTCCTATAAGGTTTGATTTGGAGGTCAGATTTCATTTCTTTACCCATAGATATCCAATGGATTCATACAGTTTATTGAAAAGACTGGTCTTTCCTTGTTTCAAGTTGTTAGAGAATGAACAGTAAAGTGAACTTACTAAAATAGAAGAAGAAAATACTAAAGATAAGAATACAAATTAACGAGAGGTAGAATCACAAAGCCACAGTTGATTCTTTTTAGAAGAACAATAAATTAAATTTCTGGCAAGAATAATCAAGGGGAAAAAGAAGGATACACAAAAACCAATATAGGAATGAAAAAAGTGCTGAATGTACACGACCTGCACATGTTAAAATGATGAAGACAAAGTACATGTATAAATTTAAAATATGTTTGCAATTTAACAGAAAGTACATCTAACTTTGATATCAAATACTGAGAAGGATATAGCAAAAAGTGAAATTACAGGTTTAAAGAAAACCTGAATAGTGATGGATTAGAAGACTCAATAGAGGATATCAACTCTCCCTAAATTAATCTAAGATTTTCATGCAATTTCAACTAGAATCTAAAGTGTATATATTGTTATGTATTCATTCAGCTAAAATTTTCATTGGGATTATATAAATTTTAGAGATCAGTTTAGAGAGAATTAACATCTTAATGATATTAAATTTTCTACTCCATGTACATAACTTATATTTCTTTGTATTTCTTCAATTTCTCTCAGCAAGATATTTTGGAGATTTAAGTATACAGTTCTTACATACAGTTTGTTAAATAAAATGAAATACATGATACCATTTAAAGTAGTATAGAAAGATATATCACGTACTTCATCTTATTTTCTAGATGTAACTCAAAGAATTTGAAAAGTTGAGTTAACAACAAAATTCCCCAAACCTAGTTAGTGAAGGAATTCTGTCATATCTGAGAGAAATTGCGAATAATTTTCTTTTGTTTTATCAAAAAAAACCCTACAAAATTATTTCATCCAATCTATAATTATTATCATTATTTCTATATTATTGCTATTTAGAAAACAACGTCAGAGGCTAAAACTGAAAGTGGTATAGTTTGTTAGCAAGTCACTTGCAAAAGTATTATAACTTCCTTATGAAAATTAGATCTATAAAATTGAACTTCATGGAAATAATGGCCATAAACAATAATTCTCAGTAGCAGAAGGTAAGTTTCATGTGTACAACAAGCTATTGGTGGACCAAATCATCAACATAAAATTTTCATAAAATAAAATTTACCCCAATGCAAACAATTTTAGTAAAAAATGCATCCAGTTTTTAAAAAGACAATCTATAACTGAAAAATTTATAAATTGTTGAGCTGCGCTACATACAAATTTGATCAAGGTTTAAGGAAGCAAGCTTTAGAAAGTACTTTATCCATAAGTCTTCTTTAGTGTTGGTGTGAACTTGATAACAATGTTTTATCTTAACCACAAAGTCCATGTATTCTTCAGATTGAAACACCAGGTTGAAATGTCTCATAATCCTCCACACATTCTGCCATTGCTAGGTCCTAGTAAAGGAGCTCTGCTTTCAAGCAAGAGACAAAGGAGAAGAGAACCACCCGGCCCTGCTCTGCACTCAGAGTCAAACAAGGAGCAAGAGAATTCATATTGATGGTTAAATGCATACATGAAAAAGAGAGAAAATCAGAGAAAAAGGGCACAAATCAGTCAGCTCCTGGAGGAGGTCTGAAATGAGCAGGCACAGGACTTAGGATTAACGGCCCCATCAATAACCACTAGCCAAGCCTAGGAACTGCAGGCTGAGAGGACCTCCTGGGGACTGGGGCACTGGCCATTACTGCCGCATGGACAGCAGCTTCCTCAGTTAATTTAATGTTCACAGGAGCTCTTGATCCCTGCTGATGTTCATTAGCTATTCTGGGGCAAAAACATGAAGGGGTCGGCAGTGTATTCACAAAGCAGGTAGAAACTGTGTCTTGGAGTTAGAAAATCGCTGCATACAAAATACCATGGCCCTAAATTCAGAAGAGACTCATGGGAGGTGACACTGAAATGAGCTGCATTTCTAAAACCCACACTCTATTCTACAGAAACAACCAAAAGGTTGAGTTCTCCAAGGTCACACAGCCAATTAATAGGAGAGCCAGGACAAAACAGGCTACAGGACCAGTCTGGAAGTTTCCCTTGCCAACCATGGATCTCAGGATCCTGCAGCAGTGCGGGAGTTCCTACACCAACTACGCTTTTTAAAAAAATAAAAAATAATAAAAATAGCATACATGAACCTACATACACATACTTTCTCTAACTCACGTATATTCTGTTTTTCAAAAATGTAGATGCTACAATGATTAGCAAAACACAAAACCATTTCAAAGTGTCGCAGGATTCACATCTGTTATCATACTTCCTCAATTAGTGTTTATTAAAAGTACAACCATCTCAGCTGGGCTCACGTCTGTAATCCCAGCACTTTGGGAGGCCGAAGCAGGTGGATCACCTGAGGTCAGGAGTTCAAGACCAGCCTTGCCAACATGGTGAAACCCCGTGTCTACTAAAAATAAAAAAAATTAGCTGGGTGTGGTGGCAGACACCTGTAATCCCAGCTACTTGGGAGGCTGAGGCAAGAGAATCACTTGAACTCGGGAGGCGGTGATTGCAGCAAGCTGAGATCACACCATTGCATTCCAACCTGAGCTACAACAGCGAAACTCTGTCTTAAAAAAAAAAAAAAAGTACAACCATCTCATATGAACTCCCCCCAAAATGATATCGCAGAAGAAGTTTTACTGAAAATGTTCAGGAGGTACTACCCTGCATTCCAAATGCTTACTCACTTCTAACTTTCCATTCTAAAAGAAATGAGAGAAAGCAAGGTGAAATGCAAAAATGTTCGAGACTCCCTTCCTTTTCCAGTCTAAGATAATTAGAACATCTTCATGGATTTTGTTCAGTAGCCCATCTGTATGGTAAACAGTGAACACCCCACATTTCTTCCTGAAATGTAGCAATTGCTGTACCGACTTGTTACTCCCGGTGGAGTATTGTACCTGTCAATTACCATGCAAATGAGCACAGAGATGTGCAGAAGAAAATAATCACTCTACTAAGGAGGAAATCTGGAACTCCAAACCATTCACATCTTTTTTCAAATTACAAATGACTTTAAAGACATCTTTAAAATAGAACAAATGGAAAAGCACTGTCACAGATGTTTTAATTATTTATCATTTAGAATCTATTTTCTTCTAGTATCAACAGAGGATTACGTGTGTCCGAATACAATCTTCTACAAGCAACATTTAGCCCGATTGCATCAGAAGGCCCATGAGCTGCACAGTCTTAAATTGGTGGACATTGAATTCCATCTGAGACCACCCCAGCCAGGGTTATGATTGGGGAGGTAACATTTAAATCAGCCGAGAACTACAACCTGAGAATCTACTGTGTTTCTTAAATAGAATGTAAAAGTGTTCTGAAATAGGAGCCAAGTAGACAAAGCCTGCGTACTTGGATCAATTTGTTCATATTGATGAACAGTGTTGAGCTATTAGATGAACTAATAATTATTTAAAATCACACGTTGTCTATAGAATCTATTGCTTCAGCTCTGGCCCTATACAAGCGCAAACTGTACTTTGTAAAATTCAAATGCAAGGCTTTATATTTACTTTAAGGTATCACAGGTCAAGTTCACCAGAGGATCAGACTTAGAGAAAGACATGTGCCTGCATGGTTTCAGGATAACACCTGTGAGAGGTAAGGGAAGCAGGACTGTGTGGAGGAAGAAGATGATAGAATTATGCATCCTCACAGCAGTCTCAGCAGATCCCACCAGGAGCTTGGGAGCTGGCACAGACCTTTAACAGGGGTCCCTCTGTTTACAAACCCCATGACCTTCAGAGCGTGCTCCTGCCACAAGACTTGTTGGCAGCTGAATAAAAGACCAAGGGCAGGCCAAGCGCAGACTACAAGAATACCAAAAATTGTAAACATAATGATGATAAGAATAGGTCTCTTTTATTGAGAATTTACATGTGTCAGATCCCAAACAGGGTACACTCCGGTCATTTACTCTATATAACCATTCAATGAGTATATTCCCAGAACTGTTACAACAAAGGTCCATGAACTGGGTGGTTTAAAACAATAGACGTTTATTCTCTCACAACTCTAGAGGCCAGAAATCTGAAATCAAGTTGTGGGCAGAATTAATTCCTTCTGAGGGTTCTGAGGGAGAACCTATTCCTTGTCTCTCTCCTCTCTTCTGGTGTCGCTGGCAATTCTTGGCACTCCTTGCATTGCAGATGCGTCATTCCCTCCTCTGCCTCTGTTATCACAGAACATTAGCCACGCCTGTGTCTGTGTCTCTTAAGGACACCAGTGACTGGATCAACTGCCTACTCTAATCCAGAATGACCTCATCTTAACACGTTACATCTGGAATGGCTCTGTTTCCAAACAAGATCACATTCCGAGGTGCCAGGGATTAAGACTGCAGTGTACGACTGGGGTTTGAGGGAACACAATTCAGCCTGTAGCAGTAGGTATTCCTATTGCTTTTTTTTTGTATAAAGAAATCAACAGTATCAGCCAGGGCCCACTTAGGAAAACAGAAATCACACCAATTATTATAACAGAGAGAATTTAGTATGGAAAAATGAGTAAACAGGCATTAGAGCATTGAAAAGTTACAAGAAAACAATAACGTAAAGGTTGAACATGCAGGAAACAGCTTCCTTCCCTGGGATTGGCAAACCAAGTGAAAAGGCTGAGACTATTCGAGTTTAGGAAATTGGACAAGGGCATGAAGAGTTTGGAGCCACTGGTGCTGGGAGCACTGGAGTTTTAGAGGTGAGGGCTCATGACATTGATACTTAAATCTCAGAAGTGAGGTGCTGTTTTGCTGATGCTGGTATCTTGTGGGGTTCACCAGTTTGGGGAGTGTGAATAAAAACCAGAAGCTGAAACTAACAGGCTCTGCATGGTGAGGGGTGTTGCTTAAATGACCAAACGGGAGAGTTCATTCCCTCACTGCCCCCGGCCTGAGGCCTCCCTCTAGTGCTTTCGCAGAGCCTTACAGGAGCAACTGGCAAAGCAGGAATATGGTCTGCAGAGCCCCAGCCTCAGCCCACAAGAGTCAGAGGAGCGAGCTTTCAGCCACACAACAACAGCTTAACAAAAAACTCACTGAGCTAGAAAATCCCAGCATGCAGCAGATGGCAAGCCTAGGATTCAACCTAAATCTGTGCAACTCTGAACTCACCTCCTGACCATTGGATTTACCTTCTTGTAAAATGGATATTTAAGAATAGATGAATATGTACTATTTTTATTCCTAAAATCATCATAATCCAAGAACCAATACTGGAAGAATAGCAATTTATCCTAAGCAACGAAAGCAAACTATCTTCTTCATGACAGGTGTAATTAGCCAGCTGTGTGCCATGAGTAAAGAGTGGATTGTGCTCCCATATGCAGACCATATTCAATGTCAGGGATCAGCAAAAGAAATGTCCAAATGGAGGCAGGGCAACCAGATGGCTGCTGACCTCACAGTAAGAGAAACACATAGTACAGAAGCCTAGTAAATTCAGTTAGCGTTTTCCAATTAAATAAAGAGCAGAAGAAATTGGATTTAAGATTGTAACATGTGAAGTTAAGTTAATAATCTAGAAGCAGATGAAATGTTCCTATGATAGGAAGCCAACTAAGCAAGTCATCTGGTAAAGAATGAGAGAACACCAGTATTCCAACAGTGGAGTTTCTTAACATCAGCAACACACACATCTTTCTGGGGCAGCCATATCTTGGCTCTGTTAACAGATATTTTCTTGAAATATTTAAGCTGAATGTTTGTAAATCAAATCGTATTTTGCTTACACATCTGTTCTGTCTCTGAAGCTCTCCATTTAGTAATAAATGACCTAGTAGCCACACTGTCTTTATGCTCTACAGAAGCATGAATTTAAAGAAACTCCAGAGTAATTTACTCTTTCTTTACCAGACAATCATAAAGTAGGAAATGTGTTTAATTGGCCCACTTTTCTATTGTTTTGTATACCTTTCAAGCATTAGAGACACTTAAGTCTTCTTTTCTGAATTCGTAAGATCATAACAGTCTATCTGGGACCTTAGTCTTCACTCACTTGTTTATCCAACCATGAGGAAGAAACCATCACAACCTTTGCATGAAGAAAGAGGTAAGAGGCTCTCTTAGTTATTCGGGCTGCTATGGCAAAATACCATAAACTATGTGTCCTACAAACAACAGAAATTTATATCTCAGAGTCCTGAAAGCTGGAATTCTAGATCAAGGCAGTTTCGGTGTCTTGTGAAGACCCATTTTTCTGCTTTTTCATTGTGTCTTCACACAGTGAGGGGCAGGGCGTCTCCCTGGTCCTCCTTCATGAGAGCACAGATCCCATTCATGAGGGCACTGCCTTTATTACCTAATCACCTCCCAAAGGCCCTGCCTTCTAATGACATCACATTGGAGATTAAGGCTTCAACATATGTGTTTGGGGTCGTACAACATGCAGTCCTTAACAGAGGCATTAACTGAGGTAGACAGGGAGGGTTACCCTCTGTTTAATTTCCTGCTCTCTACATGTGGTGAACTCTTGGACTTGACTTTCTGCAGAATGTCCCATTCCTTCTTGTTGTTGTTGTTGTTGTTGTTGTTTTGTTTTTGAGACAGGCTGGAGTGCAGTGGTGCAATCATGGTTCACTGCAGCCTTGAACTCCTGGGCTCAAGCAATCCTCCCACCTCAGCTTCCCAAGTGGCTGGGACCACAGGTGCACCCCACCACTCCTGTCTTAATTTTTTTTTTTTTGAGACAGTCTCACTCTGTTACCCAGGCTGGCATGATCTCGGCTCACTGCAACCTCTGCCTCCCGGGTTCAAGTGATTCTCCCACCTCAGCCTCCTGAGTAGCTGGGACTACAAGTGCACACCACCACACCCGGCTAATTTTTTGTATTTTTAGTAGAGACTGGGTTTCACTGTGTTGGCCAGGCTGGTCTCAAACTCCTGACCTCAGGTGATCTGCCTGCCTTGGCCTCCCAAAATGCTGGCATTACACATGTGAGCCACCATGCCCAGCCAATTTGTTTTTATTTATTTATTATTTATTTATTTATTTATTAAGTTAACAGACAGAGTCTCACTATATTGCCCAGGCTGGTCTCAAACTCTTGCCTGCTTATTTCCAACCCAAGACAGAAAAAACCCTGACCATCAACAATGCATGTGCTACCATCAGGCCATTTTAGACGGCTCTGCACCCCTAACTCCATCAGCCTCCACCGCCCCAGGGTGCTCACTGCTCCATCCTTCCTCTCTTCTGGACGCCTGGCTTGATATCCAGAGGACAGTTGAGAAGAGGGAGTACAGTCTTTGCATTTAGGCAGTACAGGCCTCAAACTCTTGCTTCATCTCTTTCCACCCTTGAGACCTTGCTGCAAAAAATAATTTGATAATGCCAACCTTGGAGTGGTTTTATTGGAATTAAATGAGCTTGTATGAAGAAGTCTAACACATAGCTGGTGTTTAGCAAACAGCTTCCTCATCTCAGCTCACTGGTGCTGGTTACACAGGTTCCCTGGTAAGCAGGGTCTGAGACAGACAGAAGCCTTTACACAGCTTGGCTACCATATCATTGTCTTCTGAGCTTCTGTTTAGATATCAAAAGAAAGTTTGATATAAAAATTCAGGTAAGTTCATTGGCAAATATACACCCCTGAACCCTGACGCAGCAGTGTTAGAGTGACCAGATGTAAGGGTTTAGAGACCATCTGTGCCAGTCATCTTCATCTTCTAACCAGCAGGGCATCTCCCTCAGATTGAACAGTTACCATGGGACAGGCAAGGGATGGGCATGCATTATCTCATTTAGCCCTCACAGCAACCCTAAAAGGTGAGAATTATCCTAATTTGCACACGGTAAAACTGTATCTAGGATCATCCAACCAATCAGTAGCAAAGTGAGGACTAAGGGTGGTCCAAGACTTTTCTGCCATGTTGCATTAAATCCTTTGAACCGTCTGTGAGTTTCAGGCAGAGCTGCCATCATTATTTTCCAGGGGTGGATTCTGAGTACCTAACCCAAGGCTGGTGTGTCTGTTATTCTATTAGAGGGTCAAGTGAGAATGTGAGTCTGATCTCATGTGGATCAGCTGTCTGACTGCAAAACAACCAAACAGACAAACACATACATAGGTGCATGCATGCATACACACACAGGTAACTTTTCATCAATGGAAGCTATGAGGAAGGCTGACATAGCAGAAGTCCTTCTTACAAAGACTTACAAAGGGAGGCTTACAGTGCTAATGCTGGTGGGCTTGTGTTTATACAGAATCTTTTTGTTAGGCAACATCAGCAGGCTGGGATTGACATCACCTAATAGCAGGTGCAGTTTCAGGAGAAAGAGGCACACCCAAGGAGGAGCAAGGAGGAAGGGAAGAATGGATGCTCAAGGCTCATTGCTGAGGTTGGCTTTGGGTTTATGGGGTGTAAAGGGTCACGTATCTGCTCCTCAGAAATGGAAAAGGTTTGAGAACCTTTGACTATCTGAGAGCTAACGGGTCTGTGTATTTTTCTCTTAGTGCCTTGGGGAATAGAAGAGAATTAAGAGATTAGGTAGTTTACAGGAAGAAACCTGATGGGCTGTGAAAGCGCAAGGTCTCTCTTACTCTGTCTAGAATAAATAGGAACAGTTGTCTCAGTCTGTTTGGGCTGATACAACAAGATACTTGAGACTAGATAATATAAAAAGAACAGAAATTTATTTATCATGGTTCTAGAGGCTGTGCAATCGAGGTACTGGCAGCTGGTGTCTGGTGAGGGTCTTCTTGCTGCATCCACCAGAGGGGAGGAACATAGTGGAGGCAGGAGGTACAAAGGGATGAACTCACTCCTCCATCCCTTTTTTTATCTTTATTTTTTGAGACAGAGTCTTGCTCTGTTGCCCAGGCTGGAGTGCAGTGGTGCCATCTCAGCTCACTGCAACCTCTGCCTCCAGGGTTCAAGTGATTCTCCTACCTCAGCCTCCCAAGTAGCTAGGATTACAGGCACACACCACCATGCTCAGCTAATTTTGGTATTTTTAGTAGAGACTGGGTTTTACCATGTTTGCCAGGCTGGTCTTGAACTCCTGACCTCAAGTGATCTACCCACCTCAGCCTCCCAAAGTGTTGAGCTTACAGGAGTGAGCCACTGCACCTGGCCCCTTCAGCCCTTTTAGAAGGGCAGCTAATCCCATTCATGAGGGAAGAGCCCTTATGGCATAATTGCCTTAGGAAGGCCCCACCTCTTAATATCATCACATTGGCAACACCTGAATTTTGGACCAGATATATTCAAACCATAGCCACAGCCAATCCCTAGAGTGCCGACAAAGGGGACCCGGGTGACAATGCCTGCCTCCTGGAAAGCCAACTATGGATCAGTTTCAACAAAGCAATTGGAACGGATTGATGCATCAGAACTGCTCCCCATGGATGCACTTGCACTGCCTTGTATGAGTCCTAGAAATCAATGGGCACTACACACCACTCACCAGGGTATCTTCAAGAATAATTAATTAATCAGGGCATTAAGCTACAAGAATAAAATCAACTTTTTATTACTTGTATTCTTAAAAAGAAATGATTCAAAAATTTCACAATGGTAAGAATTTTAAGGTGTCTATATTTTATATATGTTGCCTTCTGTGAAGACAACAGATTTCATTTGCTTGATGCTGTCATTTTTATACCTATTTTCAATGCATACACTCAAATTTTATGACAGAGCTGAAAATTCAACCTTCTTTTTAACGTGAGAAAAAATTTAAATTACAACTGTGACCCTAAGTTTCAAGCTTATTCTTCAGAGTTTTCACCATGGCGATGGACTTCAAGAATTAATCTTAGAAATCTCTTGTTACTGGATTCTCGCTTTTACAACTTTCTAATAGGAATTCAGTGAGATGTTGAAAAGAAAAGTAATTTACATTTCACACAGCCTCTGAGTTTCCTTCAGGTGTGACCATCACCAACTCTGAAATTGCATCTGCTCCATGTTGCTCATTTTTAAGCACCTGGCCCTGACGGTTTCAACTCCTACCTCTCCAGCAGACACCTTCCAAATCTGGTTGTTTCTTTCATTGTAATATCATATTTTCAAATCTTCCTCATCTTACAAGCTGTTTTGTCATAATTTACCTAACTATTCAGGTTCAAAAGTGCAGCCAATTTCAAGCAGGAGAAATAAAAATAAATCCACACTAAAACAGATCATAAAATTTCCAAGACCCAAAGGGAGATAAAGTTCTAAAAGCAGACAGAAATATACATATATATGTGTATGTATATGTATATATTTAATGTAATACATATATAAGGCATATATGTAATACACACACAGTGTGTGCAGACAAAGACAGAAACAGAGAGACAGAGACAGAGAGAGTGCTTTGAAGGAATGAAAATAATAGTTGACTTCCCAATAACAACCATTTAAACCATAACACAGGGAAATTACATCTTTAACGTGAAGAAGGGATAAAATTTTACATCCCCCTTGAAAATATCTTGCAAGAATAAGTGCTAAACATTCTTCACTCAAAAAAAAGTGAGAGCGATTTCAACAACATACTAAAAAAAAATCTTAAGAATGTAGGTCAAATAGAAAGAAAATTATCTCACATAGAGAGTTTAAAATGTAAGAAGAAATCAAAACCAAAGAAAGTGGAATATATGCATAATCTAAATAACATTTATAATATAAAAATAAAAATGTCTTTTGAAGAATAAAGTGTAATTATTTTAAACAACAGTAATAGTAAACAAGGCACAACAGAGTAAAAATGAATTCAAGTGTTATATGTTCCTTCCATTGTTTGAAAAGAGAATACAAATATTAAATTAGTTTAGAAGTGGTAAGTTAAGTAGCCATGTTGAAGTTAATAGGATAGGACTTAAAATAATAGAAACAAAATATAAAACTCTCAAACTTATTGAAGAGGAAAAATGACTTTAAAAAGACACTCTGTTAATTTAAAGGAAGTCATGAAAGAGATAAAAATTTATAGAATGCGTTGGAAAACTACAAATCACAAACTAAGATGGCATATTTAAATCCAAATACATCAGCAACTGCATTAAATATGAAAAGAATGATTTCCTAGTAAAGCGCTAAAAAGCATGAAACATTCTGAATAAATTAGGCCTGGCTTTATGACACAAGTTTGGTTCAACAGTGAAAACTCATTCAATGTAACCCAGGGTATTGACAGATCAAGTGTGGAACGTTATAGATCCAGAAACAGCATTTGATCAAGTTTTCCACACACACACACACACAAAAATTGCCTAAGAAACTGGAAATAAAAGAGATATGTCTTAGCTGAATAAAAGGCATCTACAAAAAATCCATAGCAAACATTCTATTTAATCGTTAAAAAGTTCATCTTTTTGTTTTGTTTTGAGATCAAGAACAAAACAAAGATGCTTTATATCACAAATTCCTTTCAACATTGTACTGGAGAACCCAATCAGCATAATAAGGTAAGAATAACAAAGAAAAGAAAAAAATTATAACAACTAGATGATATGAATTCTTTACATAAAAAAGAATTCATAAATAATTAGTTAGAAATAATAAAAAAAAATTAGCAAAATTAAAAGCTTACCAAAACTCAACATATAAGCATCAATTTCATTTCTACATATCAACAATAAAATGTTACAAAACAGAAATAAAAATACCAATTGCAATAGAAAAAAATAAATCCAAGGGAAAAAAAGACTGAAAAAACATACGCTTGTATTGATGACTACCTTCTTCTACTACCCATTCTGTATTTCCTTTGCCTTCAGCAAGCACCTCAGCAGGTCGTGTTTGTTTGTTTTTGTTTTGTTTTTTTAATTTTTAGTTTTTCCTGGTGGAGTGACCCAAACCTTCATTCTTGAGGGGTATGAACCATTTATAATGCTATCTGGATTGGGTTGTTGTAGTTTCCCATTGACCTTAATCACAGGGCATGGTAATACTAAGAGATGCCCTAATGGATCTCCTGTATTCCATGCATACTCTTCCTTACCTCCATTGTGGAGCAATTAACTGGTTTCATATTGATAATCCGGGTCAATCACCCCAACCAACATCAACTCCCTTCTTAGCCTGTTGACTTAAAGGTAGGAGGAGCCAAAAGTGTCCAGGTGGCAATCTGAACTTCCAGTTTAATGGAATCATTGTTGTGTCTCCTGGTGGCAGCATTCCTCCCTCTGGCACTAAGACCTCTAGGACCGCAGAACATAATGTCATGGGAACAGGAAGCAAAAATTTTGATAGTGGATCACTAGGGGTGCTGATGAGTGGTGCTTTCACTTCCACCCCTTGATTCCTGGACCCGTGAATCCTGGCTATAGGAGAAACAGTACCATATGTTGGATGCTGATTCAGAGCATACATGGCCTTCTTCAGAACTTTGCCCCAGCCTTGCAAATTATTGTCATCTAGTTGGTGGTGTAATTGTAAGTTCAAAAGGCAACTCCACCGTTCTATCAATCTAGCTGCTTCAGGATGATGGAGAACATGGTAAGATCAGTGAATTCCATGAGCATGAGCCCACTGCCACACTTCTTTAGCCATAAAGTGAATGCCTTAGTCAGAGGCAATGCTGTGTGGAATACTGTGACAGTGGATAAGGCATTCCATGAGTCCATGGATGATAGTCTTGGCAGAAGCATTGTGTGCAGGGCAGGCAAACCCGTATCTGGAATAAGTGTCTATTCCAGTGAGGACAAGCCTCTGCTCTTTCCATGATGGAAGAGGTCCAATGTAATCAAACTGCCATGAGCTCACTGGCTGATCACCCCAAGGAATGGTGCCATATCAAGGGCTCAGTGTTGGTCTCTGCTGCTGGCAAGTTGGGCACTCAGCAGTGGCTGTAGCCAGGTCAGCCTTGGTGAGTGGAAGTCCATGTTGCTGAGCCCACGCATAACCTCCAAACCTGCCACCATGGCCTCTTTGTTCATGAGCACATTAGGTGATGACAGGGGTGGCTGGGGAAAGAGCTGAGTGGTGTCATAGAATGGGTCATCCTATCCACTTGATTATTAAAATCTTCCTCTGCTGAGGTCACCCATGGGTGAACACTCACATGGGATACAAATACCTTCATAGATTTTGACCACTCAGATAGGTCCATCCACATACCTCTTCCCCAAATTTCTTCGTCACCAATTTTCCAGTCATGCTTCTTCCAAGTCCCTGACCATCCAGCCAAACTATTGGCTACAGCCGATTAATCGGTATATATTCGCACATCTGGCCATGTCTCCTTCCATGCAAAGTGCACAATCAGGTGCACTGCTCAAATTTCTGTCCATTTGGAAGATTTCCCTTCACCGCTGTCCTTGAGATGTCCTTGAAAGGGGCTGCAGGGCTGCAGCTGTCTACTTCCGGGTGGTGCCTGCATATCATGCAGAACCATCTGTGAACCAAGCCCTGGTCTTCTCTCCCTGTCAACTGATCATAGGGAACTCCCCATGAGGCCGTTGGTGCAGGCTGGGGAAGGGAAGGCAGGGTGGCAGGAGTGGAGACCATGTGCATTTGAGCCACTTCCTCATGTAACTTACTTACTTACTGTGATTCAACTATGGGGGCCTGCCAAAAGCTCCAAATAGCATCACTATCTGCCACTGACACCTCAAGCACCATTGAATCTGCTGGGTCATATGGCCCAAGTGGCAGAGAAGCTTGCACAGCAGCCTGGACCTGTTGCAGAGCCTTCTCCTGTTCTGGACCCCACTCAAAACTGGCAGCCTTTCAGATCACTTGATAAATGGCTCAAAGTAACACACCCAAATGAGCAATGTGTTGCCTCCAAAATCCAAATAGGCCTGCTAGGCATTGTGCCTCTTTCTTGGTTGTAGGAGGGGCCAAATACAGCAAATTGTCTTTCAACAGGTCTCACACCACTGGACTCCCAGAAATTTTACTGAGGTAGAAGCTTCCTGAGTTTCAGTCAGATTTATTTCCCATCCTCTGCCATGTGACTGTCTCACCAATAAATCTAATGTGTTTGCTACTTCTTGCTCACTGGATCCAATCAGCATAATGTCATCTATGTAATGGAACAGTGTGGTATCTTGTGGAAGCAAAAAGTGATCAAAGTCTCTCCAAAAAAGATTATGACACAAAGCCGAAGAGTTTATATGACCCTGAGGTAGGACAGTAAATGTATATTGCTGCTGAAGGCAAATTGCTTCTGGTGGGCCTTATGGACAGGAATGGAGAAAAAGGCATTTGCCAAGTCAGTGGCTGCCTACCGGGTACCAGGAGATGTGTTAATTTGCTCAAGCAATGAAACGCATCTGGTGCAGCAGCTGCAATTGGAGTCACCACTTGGTTAAGCTCACAGTAATCCACTGTCATTCTCCAAGATCCATCTGTCTTCTGCACAGGCCAAATGGGAGAGTTGAACGGGGATGTGGTAGGAATCACTACCCCTGTGTCTTTCAAGTCCTTGATGGTGGCACTAATCTCCGCAGTCCCTTCAGGGATGTGATATTATTTTTGACTTAACTATTTTTCTAGGTAAAGCCAGCTCTAATGACTTCCATTTGGCCTTTCCTATCATAATAGCCCTCATCCTCCCACTCAGGAAGCCAATGTGGGGGTTCTGCCAGCTGCTAAATATGTTGATGCCAATTATACATTCTGACACTGAGGAAATGACCAAAGGATGAGTCCAGGGACCCCCTGGACCCACTGTAAGTCGGACTTGAGCTAAAACTCTTGTTGGGTGGCGGTGGTCTGACAGCACCCTCTCATGCATCTAATTCCTTCTGTGTGTTCCGTGATGACCCAAGTCATAGTGGGCTGCTGTTCCTGCCTTTTCCTATCCCCACATCTCTTCTCATGCTCCATGCCCCCACCAAGAATGTTCTCTCTCATATCCGATTTCTTAAATATTGTTTATTTTTTCATAATCTTAATTAATTCAATGTCTGCACCAAGTCATTCAAGCTTAAATTGCCCTCATCTGAAATGCTAGACTATGCGATCATTTGCTGGCAGAACTGTCTGGTTTCACAGTTATTGGTTTCCAGTATCCCCATGTGGGTTTTGATCTTGGTCACTACATGACGCGCTGTCTCCAGTCAGAGACACTAGGTCATGCTACCACAAAGCTCTCATGGTACTTAAGATATTTTCCACATAATAAGTGATAAATAATTATTTAATGAAGAGTAAACCTGTTATCAATTCCTCTTAGCATCACATTTATCATACATAGAGAAAATTAAAGGTGTCTCATTTTAAAAGCACCCTTATCCTGGATTTCTAAATCTTGTCATAAACATGTCATTGATGAACACACATCTTCCCCTAGGTAGTGACAGATTTCAAGAAATAAGTCAAGAAAACTCAATGGTATCCCAATGTAGACAGAGAATACCAAAATGAGATTCTCGTTGCTAAACAAATTACTACGAAGTCCAAGAAAGTATGAATTACAGTGGATCTTGCGATCATTAATCTTTCAACCTTCTATGCTTGAGGATAATGCCTGCTTTTAAAGTAAGAAAATAAAACATTTGGTACAACAGAGAATAAGAGAAGAAGAAAGGGAAGAAGCTGTGAAATGTAAGCTCTAACCACGCCTTACATCTGTTAGGTTGATGCAAACGTAATTGCGGTTTTTGCTGTTTAAAGTAATGGCAAAAACTGCAATTACTTTTGCACCAATCTACTAATTTTATCCTCTCTAGAAAGGTGACTCTTCTGCAGTAGAGAAGGCTTTGCAACAGCAGCCACCTGAGCTGGTCATGCCTCGTTATCTGGGCAATCAGGACTGGGAAACAATAAACAAGCAGAAAGTCACAATCTGGAATACTCATTGTGGCCATTAGTTCTGATTTGGCTGCATCCCAGTTGATCACCTAGCAACACCCGGCAAGACCCCATTTCAGTGCTGTGGGAGCTGTAAATCAGTTCACCTGAAGGTGTTTCTTACCCAGCGAACACAGCCAAGTATAGAAGTCAGGACTCTCAGGCCAGGCACGGTGGTTCACCCTTGTAATTCCAACACTTTGGAAGGCCAAGGTGGGCAAATCACTTGAAGCCAGGAGTTTGAGACCAGCCTGGCCAACATAGTGAAACCCTGTCTCTACTAAAAATACAAAAATTAGCTGGGCATGGTGGCGGGCACCTATAATTCCAGCTACTCAGGAGGCAGAGGCAGGAGGATCACTTGAACCTGGAAGCGGAGGTTGCAGTGAGCTGAGATGGCATCATTGCACTCCAGTCTGGGCAACAGAGTAAGACTCTGTTGCAAAAGAAAAAAAAAAAAGAAGTCAGGACACTCATGTGTTCAAAGACCTCTTCCATAGCCTCAAGCGTAGATGCCCCCATGCGCTTCCGGTCATCAAAGCACATCTGGGTTTGTTTGGAGTTTCAGACTCTCTTATGAAGGTATGGGGGTCAGTGTTCTCTGAGACCTCTGCATATTTGAGGAAGGGAGAGCCCAAGAGCCCACAAGCCATTGAGACATGTCAACATTCTTCCAAAAAAGTTTAGATTTTCCCGTTCTTCACCGGGAAACCCACATGCCTATCGGAGACCAACTCTGCACTGCTCACTAAGTGAAGAAGGGCCCATCCTCTTCTTGGGGGTCCACATTCACAATGGGGATCCCAGTGCTATGTATGTGTGTTGGTGGGGGCTTCGCGTGACATTCTTCAGGAACCACACTGCAGGCTGCGTAAGTCCAGCCCTTTCTTGGTAATCTAGTATTGCCTGCCAGCTGCTCTAGAGTCTCAAGAGAAGAAACCAGCATGTTTGGATATTCTGGATTGATCAGAACAGCCCCAGCCTGGCTGGCCTGGCCTTGGAGTGCAGCTGGGGGGACCGTCACCATCTGGCACTGGCTGAGCAGAATGGATGCACCAGACCTGATCTCTACTGAAGGCAAACCACCCATGTCTGTCTTCGGTGGGCTCCTCATAGAGCCATGTAGCTATCTCTTGTTCCAGATTCCTTTTTTTTATCAGCATGTTACCAGGGCCACTAACTAAGCTTGTTCATAGCAATAAGAAAAATCACAGTCGTCAAGAGCACACAGTCCAAGAGCACCAGGAGACTGTTGGACTGCAAAGTACATGAAAGACCAACTCCATCATCTCCCTCTTACCAACCTACTCTCCTCCTACATAAGAAGAACAGAAAAAAGCAAGGGAGAAATTTAGTAATGAAGACAATGGGAGTTACTGGAGAGAGAGGAGAAAATGAGGATGGAAGGAGAGAGAGAGAGAGAGAAAGCATTTCGCCTCGGAGGGCCTTAAAAGGAGCCAGCCTAAGTGTCACTTCATGAAAACCCTGCCCCTTAAATAACCCCCAATCCCACAGCCCCTTGGACCAAGTGACATGAGGACAGGTGTCAGAGGTGAAGGTGCACAGAGGTGTCCATAGGCATTTCGGGAGAGTTCAGAGGAAAAACAAAGTTTTGTCATTATAGATACGAGGTACTTTAAAATCCCATATTATAAGGCAGTATAGAGTCTAGAGTTAATAAGTATCCATTGGCCCATCTCTTAAAAAGCTTTCTAAGTAAGAATATCAAAAGGACCCAGCTAGCACATAGCTCCCTAGCCTCCAGGATTTGAATGCCAGCTTGGCTTCATTGTCTTCAGGACAGAGATATAGCACACTCCCAGGGCTGTTCACTGTCCCCTGACTTCTCATCATGCTGTACCAGGCAGTCATCTGGAACAGGCTACACCTTCAAACCCTACTGGGGCATCTCCCAATAGAAGCAGTTACTGGATTGGGCTGTCTGCAGCTTCCTATAGGGTTGTTTCATCTCAACCTGTGTTATGCCATTTCCTCATCTCTTTGTGGCTCCTCATCCCTCATCAGCCTCCCAGGGACCCACCTGTCTGATGCTGAATACAACTGATTGATCCTGACCTCTGCTTCCACTTCCTAAGCTACACAGCCTCTAGACTAGCATGGTTTCCAATAGCTTCGGGAGAACACTCTCCATCCTGTTTCTCACCTGGGTCCTCAGGACTCCATCCCAGGTATCTGGGACTTTTGCTGCTACTGTATCAGCACCCCTCTGCCTGGACCAGGATGGCTATGCAACAGAACACAACCCTGACTGCATGAATGCCACCCACACAATCAGTGATGCTCAGCAAAATATAACCACTGGGCTTTTGTTCCAACAAAGCAACTGCATCATTTCTTTTTGCAAAGAAAAACACAAATTTTAGACTGCCAGTAAGTATTAAATTCATACTTGTTCACAACACCAAGTTCATACTTGCAAAGATATAAAAAATGTCTTTAAGACATTGTATAGCATAAAACCTTAAAATCAAATTGGGAGAAGTAAGATTTACATCAACATTCCAAGAGTTTATTCAGTGCTGGTGATGTGCATTATGTGAAAACATCAGCAAAAGAGAACAGGCAGATAGAAACACAGCTACATATGCCCATACTATATAATTAAGCAGTAAATTGTGTAAATGAAACAATGTGCTAGAAATAATCAGAGGCATTGGTAGCAGATAGAGGTCTAAGTCTATATTGGATGAGAAGAACAAAACCATCAGCTCCTTTCCCTCCAATACATAAAGGTTGAAAGGACATGATGATGACTCAGGGCTTGAACAAAGGTCTTGGGCAAATTAAACTCACACAAAGGGTGGCTCAGATCACGTCCACACTCTCACCCCTTGCTTAAGTAAAAGGCAACTCTTTTGACCCATTCCAAACATTCTCAATGGACGTAAGGAGGCAAAAATTGACACCTGGAGGAAAATAAAGTCTTACATATTGCAATGGTTTGTGGTCCTTCAAAGCTCAATGCTACCCAAAAAAAAAAAAAAAAAAAAAAAAAAAAAAAAAAAAAAATCTGTTTCTCAATATTTAATTTATCTTTTTCAATTAAATTGAAATTTTCTCTTTAGGGGGTGATAAAAAACAAACTGAGAAATATTGACTTTTTAATAAAAGTTGACCAAGCTCTCATCAAATTAAAAACTTTTGAGCATCAAAGGATACTATCAAGGAACTAAAAAGGCAGTCTAAAAAGTAGTAGAAAATATTTATAAATCATGTATCTGTATGAGACTTGTATCCAGAAAATATAAAGAACAATTAAAATTCAAATAGCCCAATTAAAATAAGATCAAAGGGACTCAACCAGACATTTCTCCAAGAAGATATATAAATGGCCAACAAGTACACAAAAAGATGCTCACCATCTTCAGTAATGAAGAGACTGAACATCAAAACCGCAATGAGATACCACTTCAAACACACTGAGAATGACTATCATTAGAAAAGGAAAAAATGGCAAGCATTAGCAAGGATGTGGAGCATTGGAACCCTAACAGTTGCTGGCGGGATATTAAGTGGCACACGCCCACTGTGGAGGGCAAGGCAGTTCCTTTAAAGGTGGACGTAGATTTACCACAGAACCCAGCAAATCAATCCTTGAGTATATGCCTAAGAGAAATGAAACATGTTCATGCAAAAGCTTGTACATACATGTTCGTAACAACATTATTCAAAATAGCCAAACAATGCAAATAACACAAACGTCCATCAATTAATGAAATGGATAAACAAAATGCGGTGTGTCCATACAATGGAATATTACGGTAAGTTCTGACTTAAATGAGTTCTTGGAAACCGTGACTTTAAGCCAAAGGACTTGCAGCAGGTCCTTGAATAACGTAATTTTGTTCAACACCATTTCATTATATTGATGGGAGAAAAGAAATAGGCTTCATTATAAGTCATTTCACTTAAAGCCACAGTTTCCAAGAACCTGTTGATGATATTTAGTGAGGATTTACTGTATTTGGTAACAAGAAGGAAGGAAGCTCAGGTACAGGCTACAATATGGATGAGCCTTGGAAATATGCTACGTGAAATAAGTCAGTCAAAAAGCATTATGCATTGTGTGATCCCATGATTCTATTTACATGAAATGTCCAGAATAGGTAAAGTTATAGAAAAAGAAAGTAAATTAGTAGTTGTCAGGGTCTGGGGAAGAGGCGATGAAGTGACAAAATTGTTGTGAAATTAAACAGTGGTTATGGTCGCACACCTTCTGAATATACTAAACAACACTAAAATATATCCTTTCAAGTGGTGAGTTTTATGATATGTGAATGAAGTCTTTTTAAAAAATTGGTTAGATTATTTTTCCCAGACAAAATTTGGTAAGGGCTCACAGCATTCCTAAGATGCTGAGCAGAGGGAAGAGGTCATCGTGCCCTCTGCTCTTGCACTAGTGAAGAGAAGTCGGCCACCCTCCCCAGACACCGCACCAGCCTAGACCTTGCAAAGTTTCTGTTAAAACAAACAAAATAATCTCAACTGAAAGAAACATTTGGCCCGCTAGGATGTTGCTTCTATCATCTGATTGCACAAGGCTTAGTGATTAATCTATTGATCGTTCCCATCTCCTCTGTTAAGCAAGCATGGCCATGCCTGATAACTGCTGGGAAGATGAATCACTGAGCAGGGCTGGTGATATTAGGCATGAGTATGTATGAAATTAGAGAAGAGATGGACGCAGATTTCTATGAGGATTAAGGAGAAAAGCATTCTGTGCCTGTATTTACTCTCTGCTCATCCTCAGCAAAGGTCCCATAAGTGATGTTTCATCTTCCATTACCTTGCTCCCAAACAGGAAATACTAAAATAAGAGAAGTGCCTTCAGAAAGTGACAGGCACTGAGAGCCAGGATGAATCGTTCACTGCTAACAACTTGTTTGAAGCAGAAAATTTTGCAGCATTACACGAACTGAATTTACAGCTTCCATTCTCCAAAGATTAAAGAGATTATTCTTAATATAATCAGTAGCCATCACCTTTAAAATAGAGAACTATTTGTGACTTCAAAAGGTTTTGAAGAAGAGTCTGTGGCTCCATCTTTTGCCAGTATCATTACGATCATTGCTTTGTTTTGCTGTAGGCTGCTATTACGTAATTACTTTGGAAGTGTGTGCCTGTGGGGTTTGACTGGTAGAAACAAGGAGGGAGAATTGAACTGGAGCTTGTCCAAGAAGTGGAGAAGGCAGGAGATAGGCATACTGGTGAAAACCTCAGCTGCGCTGCAGGATTTATCTGTGATCGTGTAAACAGAGAGGGGGATCCCTGCAAGCAGTTTCAGCCCTGTGGAGTCCCCCATTGTCTTCAGTCTGTGACAACTGTTTCTGAGGCAGTGCACACTCAGAGCCTAGCAAGCTTGACCTCCAGGCCATGTCTGCCCTCCTCTCACCACAGCCTGTCCCCAGAGAGCCCCATGGAGGCAGCATCCTCTCTTATCAGGGAGCTTCTTAAGACAGATTCAGGCTGAGACCTCTCTCCAGGTCTCACAGGTTTCACGGCTGGGCTGTTCATCCCCCAACCCTGTCCCCGCACCCTCCACTCCACACCCCTTCCCTCCTGCTGTTCCTTGACTTTACTTCCTTTTGTTCCGGTGTCACTGGAAAGAAGGGACAGCTGGTTACCCTCCTCAGCCTAGCAGCCCCTTTTATTCTTGAAAATGGCTCTTCCATCACTAGAATAATTCATCCTATTCTGTCACTTCCTCAAATTCAGTTTCCAAGCCCTGAAGCACAGTCACTGTTTTCTACAGACACCTCCTCCTTAAATGGCCCTTTTCACTCCATTTGTGGGCTCTCCAGTGGGACGCTTCTATTTATTGCCCACTCATTATGGGAATGAGCATAAAGATCTAGCGACAGTCTTTCTGTCTGCATTATAATACCAATTCCTCACTAATTCCCCTTGCCCTTCCATTTAAAGAGATGCTACCCTCCTTTGCTTCCTGGCAGACCCAGCAGACCCCCATCCCTCCCTACTAATGAGCTGGCTCTTCCTGCTAATTTAACCTCCACCTGCTCATCCTTCCCATCTGACTCTGGGCCTGGGGAGGCTGTCAGGTCCCAAAGACTAAGCCACGGTTGTTGATGACTCAGGGGAATCAGCCGAAATCCTGAGACAGAACAATAGTTAGTGGTGATGACAAACTTCAAGCCTCAAATCTTTTAAAACAGAAGGAAAGTGGAAAATATCAGCAAAGACTAGGCATTCACATATCAAAAGTAGTTTTGTTTCATTTGAAACAGGTTTACAAGAATCATAAGTAGGTAACGAAAAGTCTCATTCCTTTTCACTATTGTTGGAAATCTGTCTCCTGGTATTATAGAGAGACTATGCCATCTACTCTAACTTCCTTTGCCCCCAGCAGAACTGTCTGAGAGGCTGCTGAGTTCATTTCATCCGGGATGCACTGAAGACTACCAAGAACCATTCCATCCACGGCCATCCTCTGGCAGACATTCTCACCTGGACATCTCCTCTTTCCACCTGCCTCTTGTCCAGGATGCTTTTTATCACACATTTTTTACAAAAGCATGTCAGGAGCCACTTCATAATCAGTCTGAAATAATGTCTTACTGTGTAGACCAATGCTTTTTCCAGTGAGGTGCTCTTTCATTTCAGGCTCAGTGGCTTTTTTTCTGAAGCTTATATACATCCATGTAATGATATTTCATATACAGAAAGTAGGTTCCTTTAGATACCTCCTGAACTCTTCAGCCTTCAGGAACTTCTCTACTTTCCCTTTGTTTTCTTCATGCCCAATGAGGGCTGCACCTGCTGTGTCCTGTCGACATCTGTTTATTTCAATGACCTGAGTATCGTGGCGTCTTCCCTTACGTCTTCTGCTCAGGCCACAGATGTGATCATCAGCATGACACATCCGTCATTCACAGGAACACAGCTAGGTGGTAAGGTCTGCCTGTGAGGAATGGTTAATTTGGGTTTATTTTCATGCATTCCCTTATTTCACTGAAACCAAAGGCATTGGCTGGCCATAACCAGGCCAGGGATGGGGTGCTTTCTTTGGACTAAAGGCTAAAGGGAATGTAACTGACCAACAAAGGGATAGTACTGGATGGTGCACACACCAGCTAATTGACTGAACTGGCATGCAGCCTTGCTTTGTCTCAGATGCTGGCAAGGGCGTTATAATTAGATTTTCCCATCCTTGTGGCAAAATAAGGATCAATTGTCTTGCATGCCCAATCATGATTGTACCACCCTTACTGCAGGTTTAATCTATATGCTGAGAAATTATATGGGGATCAAATGCATACTGGCATTAGAGAATGACTCCAGATTGTTCTCAATGGTAGGATTTCATCTGAAAATAAGTACTGATTTACATGAATTTACATCTAAAATGCAAATCACAGAGTTCCCCAATAGAGAGCAAAGGAAAGTTGAAGGCAGCTAGCTTCCTCGTTTATCTCAAAAGCAGAGGTCCCATTGGCCTTTAGAGTGGAAAAAAAATCCCAAAGATGTTTCCATAGGCAGCTCCATACACAAAATAGAAAACACACAATTATGCATACACAGGCCCCTTTATCCTCCCCAGTGGTAATTCTGAACCTCTGCATCTTCCAGCTGTACTTGATTAACATGGCAGACGCAGTTCCCTCATCAACTGCCTGTTAACACAGGAGACATGGGCAGTGCTGTGAGGTTTTCAAATTAAACCAGGACTATTGGGGACAAAGGTTAACAGTTGGCCAAGGTAATCTGGATACTTCTTGGAGAGGTTTAGGCTAGGTCTGTTGGGTGTCCGTAGTTCAACATTCATTTTCACAGCTTAGGGACAGACTGGAGTCAGAACTGGCATTAAAGATAAGGAGTGTGTGTGTGTGTGTGTGTGTGTGTGCATGTCAGCACTTGTGGTCTAAGTCTTCTATGTATTAAGCAATGTACCAAGCTATTTACGGCAAGAGAAAAGAAAATCTAGTATTAAAAATCTGGGCTTTTTAATATTAAAGAAAATAACCCACCTATATGTATATGAATGTGAATAAACAGGTTATGTTCAGTATCCCTTGCCTCAGCTCCCTTCTTTCTGGCTCTCCATGTGGACAATTTGGGGTCACTGAGGAATTCAGTTGAGTTGTCTTGGGCAACACAGGAAGCAGAAAAGAAGGGTGCCATGGTACTTTCATTATCTCCGTGAACATGCAGGAAGGAGAAGACACCTTGTTAGTTAGGCACAATTTCTTCTTCAATATGGATTTAATTCTGACATTGAAAGATTATATGTGCAATTGTTCTTAGAGGCTGAAGGTTACAAATACATGAGGAAGCCAACTCCACCCTGTTCACACTTTCACTTCAGCCCTCAGCATCTCCTCGAGCCAGATCTTCTCGTCTGGCTCCTTTCTCTGGCAAATCTTTCTGCCCAGTCCACTGGAGCTCGTGGGTCTTGCTCCAGCCTCTGGACAGCCAGCCACACCCAGCAGGGTGGGGCTCACGGGCTCTAAGGGCACCTTAGTGCACAAGGCGTCCTTTGAATGCACCAAAATGGTGGGGTGGGGGTCACAGGAGCCTGAGGGTCCATCCAGAATTATGCAAGACCATCCAGAGATGTTTGATTGAGGAAAAAAGGTTAGCTTATTCATGGGAGACACCACGGTTATTAGTTTGAAGTGTGGGTCTTGACCTTTCTTTTTTATTTTAAAATACGTCTTTATTTATCATTTTTGAAATTACCAAAAAAAAGATGTATCTGAATATTCCAGTTGGAATAAAACAATTATTTGCACACACAAAAAAGTTGTTTTCCTCCTTTGCCCGCCTGTCCTAGCCTCCTCCAGGAATCACCAACCCCACAGCCTGGAGCCCATCCTCCACACCAGTTGATCTGCGCATATATGGGGAGGGGTGTTTTTTGTTTTTTGTTTTTATCAAAATGTGATTGTATTGCACACATTAACCCATACTTTGCTTTCTTCAATTATTACGAGCATCCCTTTTGGTCAGTGGATACAGAAGAGGGTAGATACAGACCTATCAGTATCTCTATTTTTCTTTTTTCTTTGTGGACTCACAGGTTTAATTTACATAAATTGGATTATATCATTATGCTAATTTAAAGTGCAGTCTTTTTCATTTTCTTTTTTCTTGCCTCTTTCTGTTTTTTTTTTCTGCCCTACTCCTCCCTTTTCCTGGCAGCCCTTTCCCTACCCCATCCTAAGAAACCCAAGGTGCCACTTTCTAGGCATTCTTACATACTCACACACACACATACAACTTACACACTACTGGTTTTACAGAAATAAAAAGATATGATGCATGCTTCTCTTCCTGTTTTAACAGTACTTTGTATAAATCTTCCTAATCCATTTGATATAGCTTCTAATGCATTCTTTTCAATAACTGCATACTAATCCATGCGGTGGATGCAGCTGGAATAATTCAATCATTCAGCAATTCCCCTACCAATGGACAATTAAATACTTAGCAGGTTTTGCCACCTCACAATAATATCTTTGTCCATAAGTGCCTGCAAGACTCAGTGTTCGTCTCTGTGTAATGGGTTACCAGGAGGGAGATTGTTGAAGACACAGACATGGGTATCGTTCACTACAATCGCTGTTGCCGAAGGAGGTAGCACTTCATGTCTCGCCAGAAATGTTCCTACTCACACTGCAGCATCCCTAGCAGTGGGCTCTTTGCTCTATTTTAGCTTTTGTCAGTGGGATGTGTGTGAAATGATAGTTCCTTTTTATGTTATTTGCATTCCCCTGAGGCTGATGAACTTGATCTTTTCATATGCTTATGAATCATTTAGATTTGCTCTTCTCTGGATTTGCTATTCAAATCTTTGCCAATTTGTTTTTGGTGTTGTTTATCTTTGTTAGTCAGTTTAGAAAGCTCTGTATATACTTTAAATAGTGTCCTGGTTAAAGCTTCTGGGTTCAGAAGCCCAACTGGGAGGGAGGGTGGTCTGCATCTCAGCCCCGCCTCTCAGTGGTTCTGCTGCCTTCAGTCAGGACCCCTACTTCTCTGGATTTCAGTTCTTCATGTTTAGGTTAAAGATGGGTAGTGTGCCCACCTCTCAGGAATGCTGAAAGACACGTTAAGTGGATAAAAATATTTACTACAAAGAGTCAGTTAATTTAAGCCATTGTTTCTATTTATTTGGCTTATGATGTATTTTGATATATAAAACTTTGTAATATTTATGTTATAAAAATGTTTTTTTTCAAAGCTTTCATTTTTTTCTAACCTGGTGAGAAAAGTGTCTGGAAACTGTCCATCTCCTCTCCACCTGTGACACACCTGTCCCAGCAGGATCATGGATTTCTTACCCAGAAGTGAGATTTCCTTGTAAGGCACAACTCTACTCCAGTTCCTGCTGGCTTCAATCCCTCCCCAGAATGAGTTTCCATATTTTTTCCAGAGTTTATCAAGTTTATTGTGGATTTCTGTGATGAGTTAAGGGAGCCCTGTGCAGCAAGGGTCCTGGGAAAGAAAAAACCGCCATAAGGCAGCCTTCACATGCAGGGCAATGACTTCCCGTCCAGGCTACAGCTTACAATAATAAAGTGGGAGCAGGCAAAAGTCATTTAAATGATACTTTTTATTTCTCCAATACTACTGATATGGTCTGGTTCTGTGTCCCCACCCAAAACTCATCTTGAATTGTAATCCAAATTGTAATCCTCATGTGTTCGGGAAGGGACTTTGTGGGAGGTGATTAGATCATGGGGGCAGTTCCTGATGCTGTTCTCACGATAGTGAGTGAGTTCTCCTAAGTTCTGATGGTTTTATAAGGAACGTCCCCCCTTTGCTTGGGACTTGTCTCTCCTGCTACCGTGTAAAGAAAGACGAGTTTGCTTCCCCTTCTGCCATGAATTTAAGTCTCCTGAAGCCTCCCCAGCCATGCAGAACTGTGCATCAATTAAACCTCTTTAATTTATACATTACCCAGTCTCAGGTATTTCTTCATAGAAGCATGAAAATGAACAAATACAACTAACAATAGCTTTCCTTGGCTCAAAGTGTTGATTTTTAAATAAAATAAGTGGGTTTTTTTATTTTGTTATTTTTTCAAATATTTAATAGAAAATTGCATTTGCACAGTGCTTTTCAATGATTGTTGTTAGCTATTCTTTCTATTTTTCCCATGAAATAAGCACTATAAGAACCCTTGTTTTGTAGTGAAAAAGATTACCTAAACATTATTCGACTCCTTGCCTTTTGGCAATGACTTTGCATACCCTTCCTTGGCCATGTTTCTCACAGCCACTCATACTTTCATTCGTATCCATCTCTGACTAATTATTCTACTTTGTAATTAACTGCTTTGGTAAGAAAAAGCAATCCAAAATAATAGAATTCCTTTATATTTAATTGCTTAATTACTGTTTTAACTGAGATCGCAAATCATTCTGGCAAATATACATTATTATGCATTTTGTTGCCAATGAATCAAGAGATTAAATTAATGATTTAATTGATTAATTATAGTTAATGATGGCAATTAATATTGACTGCACCAGTTTACAGATGAATGGAAAGCCCATCTTTGCATCCTATTTGGTTTCATCATATTCTCTTTCAGACTCACAATGGGAAAAAAAAGTCTTCAAAGGAAACACTACTAGTTATTCATTCTACCAGTGCTGCACAACCAATTGTTTTAGACTAAAAACATGTACCTGCAATTCACATCTCTTTTGTACATAACTCCTCATGACTAAAGAAGATACAGTGAAAATGCTAAAATTGGCATTTGTTGTCAAGGCCAAGGTCTGTGATACATTCTTTAATACCCTTGTGACACTCAGCGGAGGCTTGAAAGGTGTTTACCCCAAACTGGAATACAGCTAGTGCTCTCTAAGCATCTTACCTTGACAAGTGTTGACACTTCAGTGCCATTTTGAGTCATGCCCTCTGTAGTAGGGCAGATCCAAAAACCCTTAACCATCCTTCTTTGGGCAACAAACAGCTTCTATGCACTAAGTCTGGCATTTGAAACCCTCATCCCTCTTTTCAATCCAGTCTAGCTCAGTTATACTAAGTGTATCTTCACCTGGGTTTGTGGAACCACTAGTTCATAGGCCTTCCTACCTCTTACTCTCCAGACTCACTTAAGTGGCTGCCCAAAGGCTCAGCCCTGCTCTGATCCCTTCATTCTTAGTGAGAAACATTGGTAGTTTTGAGAAGAAAGCCCAGAAACTAAACCTACTTCTTATGCCTCTCCAGAATAGGTCTCAGCCTGTCTCTCCCTGACTATCTCTTGTTCTTCCACTATCCCATCTCTGCTTTCTGATCAGACAGAACAGCTCCTGACTCTTGTCCAAACTTGTCTCACAGACTTTCAAGGTTTTGACATCTCCAGTTAAACACTACACACCCAGGGCATGTGGTGTGCAAAATATTTTCCATGCTTCTAAACCCACCTCGGAAGCTATCCCTCCTAAAGCATTTCCTAGGAAATCATTTTGAGGTCCCCTAGAGCTTCTCTGATAGACCCCATACTCTTCATGCATGTGAACTGCTCGGACCTCAGTCCCGTGATGCTGACAGATGGCAGTGCAGGCCTGCTTTGAGATTTGGCTAAAGAAAGCTGCCACATACAAGGTCAGGTCCCATTCCAGGGGGAGCTAATGATAAATAACAGTTCGGGGAGGCAACATAAAGGCCCAGCCCCATTGCCCCAGTAGATGGCAACTAAAAAAGACTTCTCAGCTCCAGACTTCCCCGCTCCAGACTTCCCCTGAGATCCAGGACCAGCTGAAGCCTCTGCTGTGGCTGCTTAACATCTCAGTTCCCTCTTCTGCCCAGTCCTGCTGCCTTCCCTCCCCTATTGGTGTGGATCCCCAAACAACTTCCAGATTAACTTTTTGCACACACATCTCCATCTCAGAGTTGCTCCTAAGAAGCCCAACCTATGACAAAATTATCTGGGTAACCCCTTGAGGTCAGGGAACATCTCCTGGTCAATTCTGCATCCTACAGAGCAACGTGTTGCATTAAATATTGGAAGATTCTGTTGATGTATGTCAAATTAAGTTGCTTCCTTGTATAATAAACAAAGATGAACAATTTGATGAAGTAATTACAAACTGCGCTGCCTCCTCACATTGATAAGCCAAGAAAAGTTGGGAAAGTGGAAGAAAGGTCAAGCAGTCCTAAAACATGTTTTATCACTTCCCATATGCCAAACCTCAGAGTGTTCATTATTATTACAATGTCATTATAAAGCAAGGCAGCATCTCCAAAATATGCAAGTAGGTGAGAAGCATTCATTAAGGATATAGCCAATGAGGGGTTGACTTTGGCAACATGGCAGAAGAGGAGACTCCTAACTATCACTCCACAAACAGATACACTGAGTGAACCCACATGTGGACCAATTCCCTCTAACAGAAATCCATAATCCAGTTGAAAGATTCTAACACATTGGCCAAACATGGTAGCTCATGTCTGTAATCCCAACACTTTGGGAGGCCGAGGCAGGCAGACCACTTGAGGTCACAAGTTCAAGACCAGCCTGGCCAACAGAGTGAAACTCTGTCTCTACCAGAAACACAAAAATTAGCTGGGCATCATGTTGTGCACCTGTAATCCCAGCTACTTGGGAGGCTGAGGCAGGAGAAGTGCTTGATCCTGGGAGGCGGAGGTTGCAGTGAGCTGAGATGGCACCATTGCACTCCAGCCTGGATGACAGACTGAGACTCCATCTCAAAAAAATAAATAAAGACAAATAAATGTGATTCACTCCATGGAAATTGCATGGAAAAGTAATTAGATCATGCCACTGCACTCCAGCCAGGGTGACAAAGTGAGACTCTGTCTAAAAAAAAAAAAAAAAACAAGGACTCTCATATACTGGACAACTAAAAAAATTTCCATAGTGAAATGAGTAGGCAAAGCAGAGCAACATAAAAATATTTTAAAACTATCACAAGGACAGAAAACCAAACACTGCATGTTCTCATAGGTGGGAATTGAACAATGAGAACACTTGGACACAGGAAGGGGAACATCACACACTGGGGCCTGTTGTGGGGTGGGGGGAGGGGGAGGGATAGCATTAGGAGAAGAGATATACCTAATCTAAATGACGAGTTAATGGGTGCAGCACACCAACATGGCACATGTATACATATGTAACAAACCTGCATGTTGTGCACATGTACGCTAAAACTTAAAGTATAATTAAAAAAAAAAAGAAATTACAAATAGAACCATCATAAGACCCAGCAATCCTTCTTCTGGGTATGTATCCAGAGGAAGTGAAATAACCTGGGTATCCATAAATGGATGAATGAATAAAGAAACCGAGAGAGATTTAAAAATATATATATATACATATATATATGTATATATATATATAAAATTCCTTGCAGAAGTAAGTATATATTCAACTCAGAACACTATTATATCATAATGGTGGTGTGGAAGTCAATCATATAACTAGTATGAAGGCAAAAAACCAAAATTAGCAAAATAGCTACAATAATTTGTTAAGGGAAAAAAAGCTATAAAAGATACAAAATGTACCATTAAAAACAAATTAGGCAAGGAGTAAAAGCACAGTTTGCATAAGCAATCAAAGTTAACTTATAACCAAGCTCAAACTGACCTGTTATTAGTATAAAATGTTTTTATGTAAGGCTCATAGTAACCACAAAGCAAAACCACAAAAGATATAAAGAAAGGATTCAAAGCATACTACTATGGAAATTCACCAAACCACAGAGAAAGACAGCAAAAGATAAAGAAAAAAGGATCTACAAATTAATTAGAAAATAATTGACAAAAAGGCAATAGTAAGTACTTACCATTCAATATTACTTTGAATATAAACAGATTAAACTCTCCAGTTAAAAGACATAGAGTGGCTGAATAATTTTTTTAAAAACCCAACTGTATGCTTCTTACAAGAGACTTATTTCACATCTAAGGACAAAATAGACTAAATGTGAAGGGATGAAAAAGATATTGCACACAAATGGAAACCAAAGAAGAGCAGGAATAGCTATGCTTATATCAGAGTAAAAAAGATTTTAAGTCAAAAACCATAAAAAGAAGCAAAGAAGGTCATTATATAATAATACGTCAATTTATTAAGAAGTTGTAACAATTGTAAATATATATGCACCTAAAATCAGAGCATCTAAATATATGAAACAAATATTAATAGATCTGAAGAGAGAAACTACAATACAATAAAAATAGAAGACTTCAATACCCCAACTTCAACATTAAACAAATCATCTAGACAGAAAATCAATAAGAAATCATTAGAGTTAACTACACTTTAGACCAAATGGACCTGACAAATATACAGCACATTCCGTCCAACAGCAACAGAATACATATCCTTTGCAAGTACACATGAAATATTATCCAGGATAGATCATACGTTAAGCCACGAAACAAGACTTAATAAATTTAAGAAGACTGAAATCATGTTGAGCACAATTACATAAAACTAGAAATGAAAACCAAAAAGAATGTTGGAAAACTCACAAATATGTGGAAATTAAACAAATTGTTTCTGAATAGCCAATGCATCAAGAAAGAAATTAAAAGAGAAATTAAAAAATATATTGAGACAAATGAAAATGGAGGCATATTAAAATTTATGGGATGCAGTAAAGCAGTCCTGAAAGGAAGCTTTTAGCAATAAACACCTAAGTCAAAAGAGAAGAGAAATCTCAAAAAACCTAATGTTCCACCTCAAAGAACTAGAAAAAGAGGACAAAATAAGCTCAGACTTAGCAAAATAAAGGAAATAAAGATTAGAGAATAAATACACAAAATAGAAACTAGAAAAATAATGGAAAGCATCAACATAACTAATGTTGGGTTTTTTTAAAAGATAACACTGACAGTTATACTAATAAAGAAAAAAGAGAAAGGACTCAAATAAATAAAATCAGAAATGAAAGAGGAGACATTACAATCAATACCACAGAAATATAAATGATCATAAGAGACTCCTATAAACAACTATGCACCCACAAATTATATAACCTAGAAAAAAATGGGTACTAGAAACATGCAACCTACCAAGACTGAATCAAGAAGAAACAGAAAATCTGAACAGAAAAATAGTAAGGAGATTGAATTAGCAATAAAGTCTTCTATCAAAGAAAAGCTTAAGACCTGATTCCTACACTGCTGAATTCTACCAAATATTTTTAAAAGACCTAATGCCAACCCTTCTCAAAATCTTCAAATAATTGAGGAGGAGGAAATACTTTCAAACTCCTTTCTTGAAGCCAGCATTATGCTGACTCCAAAGCCAGGCAAGGAAACTATAAGAAAAGAAAACTACCAGCCAATATCTATTATGAACATAGATACAAAAATTCTCTAAAAAGTACTAGCAGAGCAAATACAACAGCACGTTAAAAAGTTAATTCACCATGATCAAGTGAGATTCAGCCCAGGGATGCAAGAATGGTTCAACTTACGTAAATTAATAAATACAAGATACTGCATTAACAAAATGAAGGACAAAAACCACATTTCAATAGATGCAGAAAAACCATTTAACAAAATTTAACATCTGTTCATGATTAAAAAAACTCTTAACAAAATACTTATCTAAGGAATACATCTAAACATAATATAGGCAATATAGGGCAAACCCACAGCTAACATTTTACTCAATGGTTAAAAAGCTTAGAGCTTTTCCTCTAAGATTAGGAACAAAGCAGGGAGGCCCACTCTTGTCAATTCTATTCAACATAGTTCTGGAACTCTTAGCAAGAGTAGTTAGACAAGAAAAATAAACAAAGTCATTCTTATATGAAAGAAAAAAGGGAAACTGTTTCCGTTTGCTGATAACATGATATTATTTTCCATATTATAATATAGAAAATATTTAGAATACATTTACATATACATTATATACAATATAGAAAACCCTAAAGACTATTATTATCATGTTTGCTGATAACATGATCATTTTCTATCTTATAATATAGATTATATATGATTTATGTATAATTATATAAATTATATATAACATAAATAATAACTTATTTATAGTATATTATTTATTATATATAAAATACATAATATAAAAATTTTATATATTGTATATAAAATTTATAATATAAATTGTATTATAATTTTATTATATGTAAAATATATATAATTTCATATTTAATAAATTAAATATATAATATAATATATTTTGCAATATATTAAATTTCACATTTAATAAATTAAAGATATAATATATAATATATTTTATATTTATTTTATTAAATTAAAAATGTTATATTAACTATAAAGTATCATGTATAATATATAATGTAAATTTTTGTAATTATAGTAATCTAAATTATAATACAGAAAATCCTGAACACTCCACCAAAAATTGTTAACACTGATAAATTCAGTAGAGTTGCTGGTTACAAAATCAGCATACAAAAATCAGCTTATTTATACACTAACAATGAACGATCCAAAAAAGAAACTTTTAAAAATCCCATTTACACACTAGCATAAGAAAAATAAAATACTTGGGCATAAATTAAACAAGGAGGTGAAACATCTTTACATTGAGAACTGTAAAATATTGGTGAAAAAAATTGAAGAACACATGAATAAATGGAAAAATAGCTCAGGTTCATAGAATGGAAAAATTAATATTGTTAAAATTAATATTGTTAAAATGTTCACACTACTCAAAGCAATCTACAGATTCAATGCAATACCTATCATCAAAATTCCAATGGTGTTATTTACAGAAATAGAAAAGTCAATTCTAAAATTTGTGTGGAATCAGAAAAGACCCTAAAAAGCCAAGGCAATCTTGAGCAAAACAACCAAACAGAAACAAAAAACAAAACTAGAGGTATCACAACCCCTGAGTTCAAAAACTACTATAAAGCTATTGCAGTAAAAACAGCATGATACTGGCATAAAAACAGACACTTTGACAAATGCAACAGGATAGAGAGCCCAGAAATAAACCCAAGTATTTAGAGTCAATTGATTTTCAACAAAGGTGCCAAGAACACACAATGGAGAAAAGACAGTCTCTTCAATAAATGGCATTGGGAAAACTGGATATCCACATGCAGGAGGATGAAATTTGATCCTTATCTCACAACATATAAAAAATCAACTCAAAGTGAATAAAAACCTTAAATATAAGGCCTGAAACTATAAAGCTGCTATAAGAAAATATAGGGAAATGCTCCATAACATTGTTCTGAGCAGTGACCTTTTGGATAGGACTCTAAAAGCATCAGTCAACAAAAGCAAAAATAGACAAATGGGATTGCACCCAACTAAAAACCTTCTGCACAGCAAAGGAAACAATTAACAGAGTGAAGAGACAACCCACAGGCTGGGAGAAAATATTTGTAAACCATGCATCTGATAAGGGGTTAATATCCAAAACATATAAGGAACTCAAATAACTCAAAACAAACAACCTGATTAAAAAATGAACAAAGGATCTGAACAGCCATTTCTCAAATGAAGAGATACAAGTGGCCAAAAAGTATATGAAAGATGCTCTACATCACTATTTATTAGAGAAATGCAAATTAACACCTCAATGAGCTATCACCTCACAACTGTTAGAATGGCTATTATCAAAAAGACTGATGATAACAAGTATTGTTGTTGATGTGGAGAAAAGGGAACTCTTGTTGGTGAGCATGTAAATTAGTGCAGCCTTTTTGAAAAACAGTATGGAGGTTCCTCAAAAAACTGAAAGTAAAATGACCTTAGTATCCAGCAAACCCACTTTTGGCTATATGGCCAAAGGAACTGACATCAGTATGTCAAAGACATATCTATCTACACTCCCACATTCATTTCAGCACTATTCACAATAGTAAATGGAATCAACCTAAGTGTCCATCAGTGAATGAATAAAGAAAATGTGGCATGTATACACACTGAAATACTATACAGCCTTCAAAAGAAGAAAATTTGTCATATGCAACAGCACAGATGGAATTGAAGGACATTATGCTAAGTGTGATAAGCCAGGAACAGAAAGAAAAATACTGTATAATTTCTTTTTTTTCTTTTTTTTTTAATTATACTTTAAGTTTTAGGGTACATGTGCACAACGTGCAGGTTAGTTACATATGTATACATGTGCCATGTTGGTATGCTGCACCCATTAACTCGTCATTTACATTAGGTATATCTCCTAATGCTATCCCTCCCCCCTACCCCCACCCCACAACAGGCCCTGGTGTGTGATGTTCCCCTTCCTGTGTCCATGTGTTCTCATTGTTCAATTCCCACCTATGAGTGAGAACATGCGGTGTTTGGTTTTTTGTCCTTGCGATAGTTTGCTGAGAATGATGGTTTCCAGCTTCATCCATGTCCCTGCAAAGGACATGAACTCATCATTTTTTATGGCTGCGTAGTATTCCATGGTGTTATGTGCCACATTTTCTTAATCCAAAAAATACTGTATAATCTCACTCATATGAGGAATCTTTAAAAGTTGATCCCATAAAAAGAGAGTAGAATGGTGGTTACCAGAGGCTGGAGGGAAGGGATGGGAAAGAAGAGATGTTGTTTAAAAGGTACAAGGTTTCAATCAGACAGGAAGAATACCTTTTCCTGATCTATTGCACTACATCTTGACCTCAGTTAATAATAATGTATTGTGCATTTTTAAATTGCTGAAAGAATAGATTTCTAATGTTCTCACCACAAAAAAAAATACGTTGGTGAAGTGATGGATGTTAATTAGCTGGATTAATTCTTTCTACAATGTGTAGACAGATCACAATATCACAGTGTATCCTATAAATATACATTATTATTATTTGTCAATTAAAAATAAATCTTAAAATGAGATACAGCCCATGAATTGACTGCTTTCTGTTTATCTCCTTTCCCCATTTTATGTCTGACAAACTATCAATCTATAATTTTATACAAACTATAGTCATTCTGTGAGCATTAATTTTTATTTCTTTCTGAGAGGCAGGGCTGGGCAGGATCATAGTATTATCCCAGAGCTAACCATGCATCACATAACAGTGCTAGAAAATACTTGCTGGGTTCAGACTCCTGTTACAAAATATTACATGTGTAGGATTCAAAACTAATTATGGAATTCACCTACACTGACATCTATTTGTGGGCTCAATGATACATGCTATAGATAGAATTGCATCATGCAAAAACACCTTTGAGGATTCACAATTCACAGAAAACAAGGAAGAGTTTTGTCATAAATACCTATAACTCCTCAGACCTTAGCTAATTCAGGTACCACAGTCTCTGTCATTTCCAGAAAGTACGCAGGGGGTACACTCAGACCCCAGCATTTTCCACCAGCAGTGCTTGCCACGTTCTGCTGTAATTTTTTTTACCAGCCACTGTACTGAGCATTTTCTAAGAGCCAGGAATTGTGCTGAGTGTTTTATATGCATATACTTTGGCTGATTTAATTCTCAGTAAATCCCTGCAAGATTAGTATAATTATTGATATTTTACAGATGAGAAAATTGGGGCTTAGAGATTTCAAATAATGGGCTCAAGTCTCCACTGCCCATAGGTGGAGCAGAGATGATGCCAGCATGCTCCCTGTGTGCCCAGCAGCACTGCCTCTCTTGCTTGCTAAAGTCACCCTATCCCCAGAACCCCACCCAGCAAGACCACATATCCCCATAGCAGGAAGAGCATCACCCTGGTCACTTAACCCAGAGGCTTTCGTACCCAGCTGGGCTTAGCCAAAGGTCTCTGCTCTTTACATCTCTCTTCTTTTTCATGGGTCATGGGCCAACTAAGCATGATCTTCTCATGGTGACGACAGAATTGCCAGGGAGCCAGCCCCATGACACAAGCATGTTTTAAGCCCCTGTCCCCATCATGTCTGCAATGTTCCAGGACCAACAGAATATTGCAGGGATGTACAGCATAGAGTGGAATGGAGTATATGTGGTTCTGAACACTAATGCATTCTGACATGAGACCAGCACTGTGTTCGTGTGTGCTGCTGAGTGTGGCTGCCATCTGCTCCACATGCACCATTCATTCTGCAGGTGAGTCATAGAACAAATCCTAGTCTGGCCCATTTCTGCCTCTGGTATCTTTGGTCACTGTGGAATCAATAAGCCATTTTAAATAGAACAGCATGAAAGACACACATGAGTTGCAAAATGTAAAATAAATACTTTAATCCAAAGCATAAAACCTTTTTTATTATTCATTGCTTTGGATTATCCATGCCTCTGCTTCCCTTTATTTACATCATTAGTCGAGATGTGCTCTAGTTTTGAATCATTCCATTGTCACATTTAAGGTCAGTTCTCATATAAACATTTTGGTGATGGTCATCCCTGCCTGATCTAAACTAACACATTCTGGGGGACTTATTTATAGTATCATTTTTCTTCAGCATCAAAGTCTCCTTATGTTAGTAAATCTAACATATTAATGATAGATATATGGTCAATATATAGTAAAGAATTAGTAGTAAGTAGAAGAAAATGATATGGTATAGATTTATAAGCATGGTTATGTTTATGATTTTGATTTTATCAATTTACCTAATGTTTATGATGCACCCAGTAAATAAAAGGATAAAATGTAACCAGGCTACCAGAGAGCAAGAGCCACAGAGAACAGTATATGGCTTCCGACCACTGCTGCAGTGAAATATTGCTGTGTCACCTGGTAGCAACAGCCAGCGCCATTAAGAGAAGCAGAGCAGTGACAGGGAGCCATGTCTTATAGCACAGGGAGCCTGTGAAAGCCAGACAGAGAGAGGTGAGGGCTCTGACATGACAGGTGTAGCAGCTAGTGAGCTGGCAGAGTATGGAAACAGGAAGTTCTCATTGTTCAAACCCAGGGACTGCACTGAGAAGCATCAGAGAGAGCTGGATCTCAGAGAGCTGGGGCTGGCCAAAGCTTCATGTGGTCTCATTCAGCAACCTCCCCCTCGATTTCCTGCAGGGAGAGACAGACCATCTAGGTTGAGATTTGGGGCTGTGCAGCTTTCGGGAGCAACAGGGGGGTTGCTCGTGGTTCCTCTAACATGGGGAGAACTAGAGGGGAATTCTTGAGACACCATGGTCGGCATTCTTGGCGTCACTTTCCTCTCCCTGAGAGGGCATGATTATGTTTATTGAGGTCTCCTTTTACTGTGCAACAGGGACATTGCTCCCCCCTGCTCCTGCCTCACCCCTCCCTCAACCTTTAAGAACCATCTTTTTAAGTTTTTTCTTTTTTGGAGCAAAGATTTTATTTTATAGTAATGACTATTTCTTTCCTGGAGTGTGATGAAGCACATGGTCTCTTATGTCCATTGGCAGAAAGAGATAAAGGTACATGGAGCCAACAATCATATTTTAAAAAGCTCGACATCACTGATCATTAGAGAAATGCAAATCAACACCACAATGACATGCCATCTCAGTCAGAATGGCAATTATTAAAAAGTCAAAAAATAACAGATGCTGGTAAAGTTGTAGAGAAAAAGGAATGCTTATATGCTGTTGGTGGGAGTGTAAATTAGTTCAGCCATTGTGGAAGACAGTGTGGTGATTCCTCAAAGCCCTAAAAACATAAATACCATTTGACCCATCAATCCCATTACTGGGTATATATCCAAAGGAATATAAATCATTCTATCATAAAGACATACACATGCCTATATTCATTGCAGCACTGTTCACAATAGCAAAGAAAGGGAATCAACCTAAATGCCCATCAATGGTAGACTGGATAAAGAAAATGTGGTACATATACACCATGGAATACTATGCAGCCATAAAAAAGAATGAGATTATGTCCTTTGCAGAAACATAAATGGATCTGGAGGCTATCACCCTTAGTAAACTAATGCAGGAACAGAAAACTAAACACTACATGTTCTCACTTATAAATGAGAGCTAAATGATGAAAACACAGGGACACATAGAGGGGAACAACACACACCAGGGCCCACCGGAGGGTGGAAGGTGGGAGGAGGGAGAGGATCAAAAAAAACTACTAATGGATACTATGCTTAATACCTGGGTGAAAAATAATCTGTACAGCAAACCCCAGCGATGCAAGTTTCCCTGCATAACAAGCCTGCTCATGTACCCCAGAACTTAAAACAAAAGTTAAAGAATAACAAGTAAAAACAAATCAACCTTGTGAATCTGAGAGTAAGTAAATCATGCCATGATTTTAACTTGCCTCTCATGTGAGCTTGAACAATTTTATGTGTTTACTGGTGAATTTAATTTCTGTCTTTGTGGGTTGTTCTTTTTTTATTCATTTATGTACTTGTTTTTTCAACATGTATTTGTCGAGCATCTTGTGTCTCAACAAACATCATGTTCAGCGTGCTCACTTCTAAATCTAAATTTCTGAAATGGACAGGTATATCTGGAACACAGCAGTGAGCATGTCATAGGTCTACTGCAGGAGTTGGCACACTATGATCTGTGGGCCAAATTTGAACCACTTCCTAATTTTGTCAATAAAGTTTTACTGGAACACACACACACACAAGATCCGAGCAGCGGGTGAGGCACAGCATGTGATTAAGGTACAAACAGAGAAGGAAAGGAAACACCCTTTCCGCCTACCTAGAGGGCAAGGCAATCGCTTCTCAGCATCTGAAGCTGAGGAGAGAAGATATGCAAGCCCTTCAGCCCATGAGGCTGATGAGACAGACGTAAACACAACCAGTCATAGCTTCACTTGCCTGAAAGGTAGGAGAAGAGAAACGGTAAGGAAAGGGCAAAAAGGAACAGTGGTGTCCACACAACATGTACATTCACTGCGAGGTAGAAAAGCACAGGGAAGACCAGTGCTCCTCGAGGGCCCATCTACAAAGGCTTGAGCCTAGGCAAGAATCAAGACAGGTACAGCATCCCTGGGAGAAAACTATGGGCATATTGTCTTACACGTGTAAAGTGACATCCATGTGTGTCATTTAATATAAAAAATAAGAAACTTGGCCTGGTGCTGTGGCTCACGCCTGTAATCCCAGCACTTTGGGAGGCTGAGGCGGGTGGATCACTTGAGGCCAGGAGTTCGAGACCAGTCTGGCCAACATGGTGAAACCTTGTCTCTACTGAAAATACAAAAATGAGCCAGGTGTGGCGGTGCATGCCTGTAGTCCCAGCTACTACGGAGGCTGATGCACGAGAATCTCTTGAACCTGGGAGGCAGAATTGCAGTGAGCTGAGATCGTGTCATTGCACTCCAGTCTGGGGGACAGAGTAAGACTGTCTCAAAAGAAAAAAAAAAAAAAGGGAAGAAACTTGGATGGGAGCAGAAGAAAACATTAGAATAAGCCTGAACCCAAAATGTTTACAGATGTAAATGCTGGGACATAAAATCCAATCTGTGTTTGTTTCATGCCAAGGGCATGCTGGGAGAGTCTGTAGCTGCCTGCAGTGACATCCAGCACAGCTCAGGGCCCTCCCTGGGGGACGTTCACAGCCTCAACACTGAAGGCAGGCAGGGTACTCCAGCATTCTGTCATTTCTAAACTCCCACCACAAAGAATTTCAAGCAACCCTGACACAGGAAATTTCTCACTCAGTCACAGAATAGATAAATCTAAATTTCTGAAATGGACAGGTGCAAAGAAGAGAAGATTTGATGTGGATAAATATGTGGCAAAATAGCCAGAGGGAAGCAATCGGCCTGATAGCGAAAGAGGTGCAGCCATTTGGAAGAAAAGACAGAAACGCCTGGGCAGGTAGGGAGGGTAATGAATTGTGTGGGAGAACAGCACAGCTATGCTGCCAAAGATGATGAATTCCCTCCTGCAGCAGGAAGAAAGGCATTTAGAATTAATGGGCAAAAATAGCCCCTTATTTGGTCTTGGTAAACCCATTTTGAAATCTTTTGTTCTCCTTTGAATCTCCTATTTTCAAAGGGAGCTTGAAACTTCAGTAGGAAAGGCACAGTCATGGGAGATTATGTGATCCTTGGATCCAGCTAGAACAAAAGTCCCCAGAGAACGGCTTGATCAGGGGAGAAGACATTGAGAAGGACGAGAACAACATCGCTCCTTCTAAATTAAGATGATGTAATATGGCCATGGACCCTGCTGAGGTTTAATCAGCACCTGATTTTTAGTTGTGTCCACACAATGGAGTCTGGCCATTGGGTTGGTGGTCTCCTATGTCATAAAGAATATTGAGAAATGGAGTTAACAGTTTATCAGTAAAAGACAGTCTTTACAAACACCTGAGTATGTACCAATGGCTGGCTCTTTCCTCTGCTCTAATACACTGTCTAGGCCAGTTGTTCCCAAACCTGTCTGTGCATTGGAATCAGCAGGGTAGCTTCAAAACACACTGAGGTCTGACTCTCAACCTGAGATTAGAATTTTACTGGCTGGGGGCATGGCTAAGCTTTGGAATTTTCACAAGATTCCCAGGAGATTCTAATGTACCCACAGGTTTGTAGCCATTGCTGTAGACAAGTTTTGTTTAACATGTGGGGTGTGGTTAGTAGGATGGCACATGAACACACCTGCAGAAGCTGTAGTGATAGTAATGAAAGTGCAGGAGTATCAGCTGCAGGGGTGACACGAGGATCCTGCTGATGGAATTCCTCCCACACACCAGGCATCCTCTCAGACCTTCACATAAAGAATTCCAGCAGACACACTCCAGTAGGGTCATTACTACAAATCCCCAATTTAAAGATGAGAAAACAGAGGCAGAGGGCAACTCTGCCACTGACTGATCACAAAGCCAGAAAGGGGCAGGGCAGGGATCCCAACTAGACCTGGACAGAGACCCATGGCACCATTGTGTCTCACCCAGCAAGCAAGCAGGAGGTGGGTGCCCCCACTTACCTGGAAGGCAGCTCCAGGCACCTGTCCTTGATTGTCCTCCACCTGACCCACCCCAGCACTGTCTTTCCTACACAATGCCTGTGCCTCTTTCCCTCCATCCTGAGGGAGGTGTGACCCTCCCTTCTTTTCCTCCTGTGCTGCCCCCTCCTCCCCTCCATCCTGAGGGAGGTGTGACCCCCTCTCCTTCTCTCCTGCAATGCTTCCCCCTCCTCCTCTCCATCCTGATGGAGGTGTGACCCTCCTCTCCTCTGGTGCTCCCCTGCTCCTCTGCATCCTGATCCCTCAGAGGGAGAGGTGTGACCCTCCTCTCCCTCTCTCCTATGGTGCTCCCCTCCCCCCCTCCTCCCCTCCATCCTGAGGGAGGTGTGAGCCTCCTCTCCCTCTCTTCTGTGGTGCTCCCCTCCTCCCCTCCATCCTGAGGGAGGTGTGACCCTCCTCTCCTTCTCTCCTGTGGTGCTCCCTCCTCTTTCCCTCCATCTTGAGGAAAGTGTTACCCTCCTCTGCTTCTCTCCTGTGGTGCTCCCCCTGCTGCCCTCCATCCTGAGGGAGGTGTGACCCCCTCTCCTTCTCTCCTGTGGTGCTCCCCTCTCCTCCTCTCCATCCTGAGGGAGATGTAACTCCCTCTCCTTCTCTCCTGTGGTGCTCCCCCTCCTCCCTCCATCCTGAGGGAGGTGTGACCCTCCTCTACTTCTCTCCTGTGGTGCTCCCCCTCCTCCCCTCCATCCTGAGGGAGGTGTGACCCTCCTCTCCCTCTCTCCTATGGTGCTCTCCTTCCTCCCCTCCATCCTGAGGGAGGTGTGCCCTTTCCTCTCTCCAACTTCCTGGTGGTTCCCCTGCCTCCTCTCCATCCTGAAGGAGGTGCAGGCAGCCCTGCTGTCAGGAGGCCACAGGGCACATGGTTCTGCTGCTCCTGCAGAGGCCAGGTCATTCCCATTAGACTGCCTTCATTACGGCTCCTCCTATGAGCAGTGTCTGGAGGCGCTGAGGTCTCAGGTTTCTGATCAGCTGACAGATGCCTCCTTTTTTCACTTCTTTCAGCCACTCCTCCCTCCACCTCAGGGCAAATCATGGGCTGAGAGGCTGGTGTCCTCCGGCCTGCACCCAGCATCGTCTTTGGGCAGGAGCTGATACCAGCACTGCATGCCAGGGCTGACCCAACAGGGCTAACGCCAGCGGAGTCCAACAAAATGCTCCCTCTGCATGGGTGCTGCTCTCCTGCTTGAGAACGGAGCAGCCACCCTGACAGGAGGTTTGCTCTTTGTCGTTATTGTTGTTTTTCTTGTCTGGGTTCCTTTGTTTAACAGAGGAGAGAAGCTTTTAGTGTCTAAGTAATCAATATTCAGGACAGGATTATGTCATTTTGCTGTTTTCACAGCCCATTAGAAAACTGAAATCTGGCACTTATGTTTGGGGTTCTCTTCTGTCTGCTACAAGCATTTTACATCCCTTGAAGCTCCAGCTGTGATAAGACTGTACCTTAGGACGGAGCGATTGCGGTGAATTCAGGTGCAGAGCTGCCTCACTCCTCTCCGCAGATAGACAGACAGGGTGAGGCTCGAAAAACTCCAGAAGGTGACAGAAACTGGGCTCAGGTGTGAGCGTGACCAGCATGTTTTGAGAAGTGCAGATGCTGTCCTCTGAAGACACCCGACCTAGATGGAGATGGAGTCCAGAGCCAGCAGAGACCCTCAGCGAGGCACAACCTACTCCCCAAACAAAACGCCTGTCCTGCCCTTCACCAGGCCTTCTCCTCAGCGGCCACTATCTGACCTCCTGAGGCTGTGGATGGTGGAGACTGATCGCTGGCTGCGTGGCCCCTGCTGATGTGAGGGAGATTCAGCATGAAATCGCCCCGGATGCCCGGGAGGCTCTCCCAACATGAGCTATAAAAGCTGACCGAACACCACACCCCATGCTCTCAAAGCTGCCTCCCATATCATCAACACCTGGACACTCCTGCCCCAGCCTCCGACCATGCCGCCATTCCCTCAGGGTCCCCGAGGCCCCCACCCCTCTGGGAGTCCCGCGCCGTCACGAGTAGTCACAGTGGATGGTTACCAGCCCTGGTCACCTTAAGCAACCAGCTTGCCAGGCTTCCCCATGGCATCTGGAGAAATGGCTCACCGCCTGCACCCCATGCCAGGCTCAGGTGGCAGAGCAAGTAAGGACGCCCACATTCCCGAGATGGAGAAAGTGCTGCTGAGCCTGGGGCCTTGGTTTGTTTCGGTTTTTTTGAAAAATTGCAAATCTCTGGCTTCAACGAATGGGCTCGGGTGAGGTCCGAATCAATGGGATGGTAACCCACTGCCCTGGGGGTACCTTGTCCCCAGGTCAGCCTTCACACCCTGTCCTCCCACTCTGACAGGAGTGAGAAGAGGTGATGAAGCCCCTGGCTGCAGGTCGGCTACTCTCCTGGTTACCTTTCTTCATCTCCGAGAGAGCTCATCCTTGAAGACTTAAAAAGATAAATAGGCCAGCGTGGTGGTTCACGCCTGTAATCCCAGCACTTTGGGAGGCCAAGGTAGGTGGATCACCTGAGGTCAGGAGTTCAAGACCAGCCTGGCCACCATGGTGAAACCCCCCTCTCTACTGAAAATACAAAAAATAGCCAGGGGTGGTGGCGGGCGCCTGTAATCCCAGCTACTTGGGAGGTTGAGGCAGGAGAATTGCTTGATCCCGGGAGGTGGAGGTTGCAGTGAGCAGAGATCTCACCATTATACTCCAGCCTGGGCAACAGAGAGAGGCTCTGTCTCAAAAATAAATAAATAAAGACAAATAAATGTGAATCACTATGCTCCATAGAAATTGCATGGAAAAGTAATTAGAAACAAGAACGATCACATGTCCTCTTTACCAATTACTCTATAAATAAAGTAAAAACATGATAATAACTTACGTGTATGTATTCATAATGTGCATTTTTTTTAATCTCCAAAATATGACAGAAACAAATATTCAGCACTATGTCTTTTCCTCCCCAGTGTCTAGTTTGGGTTGAAACCTCTTAGAGTCAACGTCACATCCTGCTGGTGTCCCCTACAGCTGTGGGAGTGCGGCATTGCTGCCAGGGAGGTAAACCCTACTGGCCAGGATTTCTGAGTCACAATGCGAGGAACCATTGCAGAAGGAAGGTTATCACATCAGCATCGTGCACAGGACACGCGAGGGGAAGGAGTGTGACTGCATTAGATTACCACCTTTACGTATGGTAAATCTCAAAATGTGGCACAGAAGATTGCTGTGAAAGGAGAAAACACCCAGACACGGTCGCCGGAAACCAGTTCCCAGACCCTCTTCACGTGGGCTCCTCCCAGGGCAGCAATCTTTGTGTTTACAACTTGGGAACTGCCCTGAGATGTGGAGATCTCTTTTGTAAGGTGACCACCCCCTGGGATGCCAACAATCACAGAGGGCCCTGAGGATGGACACTGGTGAGACAAGGGTCCCCTCTTACCTGGAGAGCTAATCAAGCCCCAGTAATTGGAAACTGAAGCTTCTGACCAGACAGAGCCATGAAATCCTGCTCTTTCCAGAATGTCCTGACAAGGACATGACCCCTAGCTGGTGATTGATGGCACGGGGCCCTCCTGCAGCCAGACAAGAAGCAGGAGAGGAGGCAGCCAGCCTCATCCCTGCATACCCCTCAGGAATCCACCTGGCAGGTGTCTGAGCAGGCAGAGTGGCCTCTCATCTGCTTCCCCTGTCACCTCTCACTCAAGGGTCTCCAGTAGTCAGTGGGACCCACCTCAAGGCCAGAGGCTGACGTCCCTGCCACCCAGGCTCCTGAGTGTCCTCCTCACAGTCAGCAGCTGCACCCATGGGAGGTGGCCCTGGCAGCACATGCTTGTCCTCTTCAGTGGGGTCGATAAAAAGCATTTCCAGGCATGCTTCTACGGACCAACCCCCTCCCTGTGACCAGCCATCACAGTGCCACTCATCTCCTGCCTGGTCACAAAGGATGTCCTTATGCTGCCACCTCTCATCTCTCCTCTCACAGCTGGGATTTCATCCCTTCTTCTTCCTTCTCCAATCCTTTCCCCTCCCAACCGCAGTCCTCATCCTGAAACCCTGGGCTCTGGCCCAAGTCATATCAGCACAAAGAGCCTGGGAGTGGCCTCCAGAGCCACAAGGGGTCAGAGAGTGTGGCTGCAAAATGCTCCGGGCCCAGGTACTGGGGCCAGTCTCAAGAAGGGTAGGCCCAGGTATTGCAGCCAATCCAGAGGAAGGTGGGCTTCAAGTGGATGCCCTGATTCCATATTTTCCAAATAGCTGACTTCCAGATAGCACCTGCAACCAATGCCTTGTCCACTGTGGGCCGCTGGCTGAAACAGACAACCAGGTGACAGCCTGTGCACCTCTCCTGAGGAAGGACTTAGGGATTCAGACCATAGGACCAACATTACCCTGAAATTTGGAGATATGTTAAGAGCGTTTGTTCACATGTGGTGTTTCTCTTCTCCCCTGGGTCCTAAGGTGTCACAGGTCTTTCTAGCCAGGTGCCCAGAATGGGCATTTTCCTTTTTTTTTTTGACAGCATCTCCCTCTGTCACCCAGTCTGGAGTGCAGTGGTGTGCTCATACCTCACTGCAACCTCTGGACTCAAGTGATCCTCCCACCTTAGCCTCCCCAGTAGCTGGGACTACAGGCACGAGCCACCAAGCCTGGCTAACTTTGAAATTTTTGTAGAGATGGGGTCCTACCATGTTGCCCAGGCTGGTCTTGAACTCCTGGGCTCAAGTGATTCTCCTGCCTCAGCCTCCCAAAATGCTAGGATTACAGGCATAAGCCACAGTGCCCGGCCCAGAACGGACATTTTCATTACAATTTTAGAGAGGGAAAAGCTGGCCCCACTCCAGTGAGCTGCCTAAAGTCATCTATTAATAATAGTGGGACGAACAGTATCAGGTCCCAAGTCACGTACCGAGATTGGTACTCCAGTGGGATTGAGAGATGACAAGGCACAAGAGATTACAGTAAGCAGGGGAGAGTGGCCGTTCATTTTAAGGAAAGGTTACCATTGTCATAAAAGAAAAAAGTGAAAAGACCTGAAGAGTAGGTGTGAGGGTGGTTTCTACCTGAAGAGAAGGCATGAGGTAGATTCTACCTGAAGAGCAGGTGTGTGGTGGATTTTACCTGAAGAGCAGGTGTTTGGTGGATTTTACCTGAAGAGAAGGCGTGAGGTGGATTCTACCTGAAGAGCAGGTGTGTGGTGGATTCTATCTGAAGAGAAGGCATGAGGTGGTTTCTACCTGAAGAGCAGGTGTGTGGTGGATTCTACCTGAAGGGAAGGCATGAGGTGGATTCTACCTGAAGAGCAGGGATGTGGTGGATTCTATCTGAAGAGAAGGCATGAGGTGGTTTCTACCTGAAGAGGAGGCACGTCTTCTACGTGAAGAGGAGGTGGGTTTTACTTTCCGACAACAGCCACAGTGATGGTTCCTGCCCCATGTGCTCCTTCAAAACCTCCTTCTTCATGAAGAGCTAGAGTCTTCTCTTCACCCTCCTTGTACCTGGGTGTTTATGCAGATGCCTCTGAAAATAAACTGTGGCAGAAGTGGCACTGTGTGGCTGTGAGGCCAGGTCATGAAAGGCGATGTATCCTACCGGACGCTCCTGTCTCTCCCTGTCTCTTTGGCTCTCTCTCTGTCAGGGAAGGTGCCTTTGAAGCCCTGAGCCACCTGCTAGGGAATCCATCCCTGCTGTGCTGCAGAGACCACATGGAGAGACCACTGATGGCCAAAGAGCCCAGCTTGGGGATGTCCCTCACCCAGGCACCACCCATGCAAGCAAAGAAGCTTTTGGGATGACTTCCTCACAGTGATTGTCTGGCTCTAATTTCATGGAAGACTCCGAACCAGAATGTCACAGCCAAACTACTCCTGAATTTCTGGTCACAGAAGCAGGGAGAGACAATAAATGGTCATTGTTATTCTAAGCTACAAAGTTTTAGGGCACTTTGTCACCCAAGAATAGGTAACAAATACAAAGCAGATGCACACACTCCTTTCTGCTTTATGATTTGTCTGACTGGGGATGTGAAACAATAAAAAATATATTTATATTCATACATAGGTCTCTAACTCTGGTTCCTGGCACTGAGCTTTTAAAACCCTTGGAATTTTCTTAAGCAATAGGGGAGTTAGGAACATCTTTTGTTGTAATATTTGGTCTTTGACTCTGGCTCCTGACACAGAGTTCCTAAGACCTTTGTAATTTCTTGGGTGTTAGGAGCATCTTTTTTTTCTAGTGAGGCAACTCTTGGTGGGCTTCTGGATGGCGGCTGGTAACCAGAAATACCAACCCATGATTAGAAGCTTGGGACTTTCAGCCCCAACTCCCATTTTCCAGTGAGGGAAAGGAGCTGGAAATGGAGTTAGTAAGGCATCATGTCCTTGTGATTCAGCCTCCATTAAAATCTCAAAACTATGGAGTTTGGAGAGATTACAGGTTGACAAAGACATAGGGGTACCTGGAGGGCAGAACACTCAGAGGGACATGGGAGCTCTGCACCCCTTCCCACAAACCCTTCCCTGTGCCTTTCTTCCATCCAACTGTTCATCTGCATCCTTTTTTTGTCTACTAAACTGGTTAATGTTAGCATTTCCCAAGTTCTGTGAGCTGTCCTATCAAATTATCCAAGGAAGGGGTCATGGAGACCCCGATTTATAGCTGGTTGGTCAGAATTATAGGACACAATCTGGTACTTGTTATTGGTGTCTGAAGTGGAAGCAGTCTTTTAGGACTGAGCCCTTAACCTGTGGGGTTTGTGGGAACTCTGGTTAGTGTCAGAGATTAATTGAATTGTAGGACACCCAGTAGGTGTCCACTGGAGAATTACTTGGTGTGGAGAAAAAAACCCCACCTCACCAGAAGTGATCTGTGTTAAGAGTATAGCAGGAGGAAACAGCCAATTGTTTTGTTTTTTCCTACTATTCAGGGAAACTCTGTGAAGACTTCCATCTTTCAAGTTCCATCTTTCCCCAGCAACCATTGGATTCATGGAAGAAGATCATCTCCACAAAATCAGTGTATGACAGGACAATAAGAACTTAAGCAACATAAATACCCTGCATGGGGGTCCAAGGACAAACATGCACCTGGACAACCCACTGCTGGCACACAAGAGAGGGCCACTGTCCAGGGCAAACTCACGCTCACCATGAGGAGAGGTCAAAGAACCACGTCCCCTGGGAGCCCACGTGAAGGCAAGGTCTCTAGGGGAGGATGAAGGACAGAAGCAGCTGGGGAGGTAACACTGTCCTCTCACTGCTACTCTGATTGTTCAGAAGCCACTGTTGTGTTTTCCTTAGTTTTTAATTATGTAGTTTATTAATTTCTTTTTGTTTTCCTTCTTGTCTTTTCTCTCATTTAGCTCCTTGTTGACCCTTAGCAGAGAAAACATTTCAAAGATTAATGAGAAAACCTCAGGTTGGTTTGCCTGTTACTGACAGTCACCTTGAAGGGTTGTGGAGGAGGAAGGCTCAGTCATGGTCAGAAACAGCCTGAGTTTTATTCATGTATATTTACATCCAGCGTGGCTGTGGCACAACACTGAGCATGCTTGAAAAGAAAACTTGCTTCTCTTTCATTAAACCTCACAAATACTTTGCAAACCAGTAGCAAGAGTGGTTGTTCCCATTTTTTAGCTAAAGGTTGTGGAATAGGGAGTGACTCAGTGCCCCTGATTTGCCACAACACAATTCTCCACCACTAGAAAAGCAACTCCTTGACGTGTACCTGAGATCACAGTGAACCCAGCAAACCATCACCTGTTAGCTGCTATTCCTTAGTACAGACACAGTGCTTGTGGAGGTTCAGTTAATACTGTAATTTACCCTTCCACTTAATAGTGAAAAGGTCATGCTGTGTGACACGCTCTGGGGTCCCTGAGAGAAACATGAAAATAAATTTCTATGATCTGCAGGCCCTGAAGAGAGAGCAGATGCAAGGAGACACCTTCACAAAGCTCTGACCAGTGGAGCGAGAGCACTCATGAAACAGCTGAACCAGAAGTGAAAGAGCCCAGCGCCCACCACAAAGAAGCTGCTATTCTATCTTTTGAATAGAATGGACCCAGTCATCTTAGGTGGTTTTGAACTGTCAAAAAAATAAATAGAGGAAAATATCAAGCACTCACTTTTGTGTCTCCCCTGCTAATAAAACACCAATAAAATGAGAGCAAAATGATTACCAGAGACAGAGAAAGAGACTAAGAAAAGAAAAGAACAAAAGAGAAGAACAGAGGAATAAACTCATAACGGCAAAGAGAAAAAGAAGAGTTCATTGACAAATGAGAGATTTCAACAAATCCCAGGAAGCTTAAAAAGTGATAAAACAGAATAAAACATTATAGCCAAAATTTCACTGAAAAGGGGTAGAGCAGAGGATAAGAAAAGAACTGCCATAATAATAATGATTGGAGGACCATAATATCAGGTAACATGCACCGAGTGAGGATTGGGTGTCCAGCCCAGTAATTAATAATAATGATTGGAGGACCATGATATCAGGTAACAGGCACCAAGTGAGGATTAGGTGTCCAGTCCAGTGATAAACCCTTGACTCACATTCTCACATCTAGGCTTACAACGCCCTGAGATCAGTGCCATTATCATTTCCATTTGTAGTTGAGGAGGCTGAGGCAGCGAGAAGTTACGTGACTTGCTCAAGATCCTAAGGCTGGTAAGTGTGGAAGTCAGGATGGGTACCCAGGAGACCTGGCTTCAAATTTCACACCATGCCCTGGAAAGGGAAGATAAATTGTTATGCACAGAACCTAAGAGAAGCTCTAGACTCATAGATGGCAGATAGTGGGTGGAGGTGGAAGAGGAGCCAAAAACAGGGTGGGAGGATGGAGGTACTGAAAGCCTATTTTGGTGAACACAGAGCTCCAACATCTCAGACTTTTCTCCAGGAAAAATAAATCGATTATATGGGTGGAAGGTAGGAAGGAAGGGTGGAGAGATGGATGGATGGATGGATGGATGGATGGATGGATGGATGGACAGGCAAATGGTTAGATGGACAAGTGGATGGATAGACAGCTGTAGTAAACCTTTTCTCAAAAGCCAGCCACCCACTCATTGACACTTAGGTAAGTCCTGTCCAGCAACAGGCCTCCCCTACATGCCCAAGACTCTCCAGGGGTTCCACATTCAGGAGTTAGCTCTCCATGCACAACAGCAGAGGAAACCTACACCCAATCTCTAGATATATTAACCCACCCAGCCATTCTTAAAATGATTAGACTGCAGGATCAGGCAGCATGTGAAGAAAACCATCAGAATGAAAGAAATGGGACACATAAGAGAAACCAATAATTCAACAGACCTTTGAGAGAGGTGTGGGAGATGTGATATCTCCGGGAAGATCAAAACAAAACAAAACAAAAGACCCTTGATAAGACTCTTCAAAGTGATTTGACAAATTACTGCATCCAGCAAACATATCATCATGGCTGGCTCCTTCCCTGCCTTCAGATCTATACCCCAAAGTCACCATATCAGCAAGGCCTTTCCTGTCTACACTTTATAAAATAACAACCCGTCCCCAATCTCCCCTGTCAGTCCTGCCATTCCTGAGCCACCTTACCTGCATCTTGTCCCCATAGAACTCAGCACTACATGCTGACATACCAAGAATTGACTTACTTGTTCATTTGCTATGGGTCAGCCCATGGATGACGTCTCAGCTCCACAAGAGCAGTGGATTTGCTCCCTATTGGAGCTCTAGGGCTTAAAACAGTATCTGGCATGTAGTAGGTTATAAGTCAGTAAGTGAAAAACTAATGATTTCTTTTTTAAAAGAAGAATAGTTTGCAATGAAAAGAGAACAAAGACTAAGAACTCTTGGAAGTAAAACATATGTTTTCCTAAATTAAATAATTTAATAGGCCGGGCACAGTGCCTCATGCCTGTAATCCCAGCACTTTGGGAGGCCGAGGCGTGTGGATCGCCTGAAGTCAGGAGTTCAAGACCAGCCTAGCCCTGGGGGAGGGGCGCCCGCCATTGCGCAGGCTCGCTTAGGTAAACAAAGCAGCCTGGAAGCTTGAACTGGGTGGAGCCCACCACAGCTCAAGGAGGCCTGCCTGCCTCTGTAGGCTCCACCTCTGGGGGCAGGGCACAGACAAACAAAAAGACAGCAGTAACCTCTGCAGAATTAAATGTCCCTGTCTGACAGCTTTGAGGAGAGCAGTGGTTCTCCCAGCACGCAACTGGAGATCTGAGAGCGGGCTGACCGCCTCCTCAAGTGGGTCCCTGACCCCTGACCCCCCAGCAGCCTAACTGGGAGGCACCCCCCAGCAGGGGCAGACTGACACCTCACACAGCCGGCCAGGTACTCCAACAGACCTGCAGCTGAGGGTCCTGTCTGTTAGAAGGAAAACTAACAGAAAGGACATCCACACCAAAAACCCATCTGTACATCACCATCATCAAAGACCAAAAGTAGATAAAACCACAAAGATGGGGAAAAAACAGAGCAGAAAAACTGGAAACTCTAAAAAGCAGAGTACCTCTCCTCCTCCAAAGGAACGCAGTTCCTCACCAGCAACGGAACAAAGCTGGACGGAGAATGACTTTGACGAGCTGAGAGAAGAAGGCTTCAGACGATCAAATTACTCCGAGCTACGGGAGGATATTCAAACCAAAGGCAAAGAAGTTGAAAACTTTGAAAAAAATTTAGAAGAATGTATAACTAGAATAACCAATACAGAGAAGTGCTTAAAGGAGCTGATGGAGCTGAAAACCAAGGCTCAAGAACTACGTGAAGAATGCAGAAGCCTCAGGAGCCGATGCGATCAAATGGAAGAAAGGGTATCAGCCCTGGAAGATGAAATGAATGAAATGAAGCGAGAAGGGAAGTTTAGAGAAAAAAGAATAAAAAGAAACGAGCAAAGCCTCCAAGAAATGTGGGACTATGTGAAAAGACCAAATCTACGTCTGATTGGTGTACCTGAAAGTGACGGGGAGAATGGAAACAAGTTGGAAAACACTCTGCAGGATATTATCCAGGAGAACTTCCCCAATCTAGCAAGGCAGGCCAACATTCAGATTCAGGAAATACAGAGAACGCCACAAAGATACTCCTCGAGAAGAGCAACTCCAAGACACATAATTGTCAGATTCACCAAAGTTGAAATGAAGGAAAAAATGTTAAGGGCACCCAGAGAGAAAGGTCGGGTTACCATCAAAGGGAAGCCCATCAGACTAACAGCGGATCTCTCGGCAGAAACCCTACAAGCCAGAAGAGAGTGGGGGCCAATATTCAACATTCTTAAAGAAAAGAATTTTCAACCCAGAATTTCATATCCTGCCAAACTAAGCTTCATAAGTGAAGGAGAAATAAAATACTTTACAGACAAGCAAATGCTGAGAGATTTTGTCACCACCAGGCCTGCCCTAAAAGAGCTCCTGAAGGAAGCACTAAACATGGAAAGGCACAGCCGGTACCAGCCACTGCAAAATCAAACCGAAATGTAAAGACCATCGAGACTAGGAAGAGACTGCATCAACTAACGAGCAAAATAACCAGCTAACATCATAATGACAGGATGAGATTCACACATAACAATATTAACTTTAAATGTAAATGGACTAAATGCTCCAATTAAAAGACACAGACTGGCAAATTGGATAAAGACTCAAGACCCATCAGTGTGCTGTATTCAGGAAACCCATCTCATGTGCAGAGACACACATAGGCTCAAAATAAAAGGATGGAGGAAGATCTACCAAACAAATGGAAAATAAAAAAAGGCAGGGGTTGCAATCCTAGTCTCTGATAAAACAGACTTTAAACCAACAAAGATCAAAAGAGACAAAGAAGGCCATTACATAATGGTAAAGGGATTAATTCAACAAGAAGAGCTAACTATCCTAAATATATATGCACCCAATACACGAGCACCCAGATTCATAAAGCAAGTCCTGAGTGACCTACAAAGAGACTTAGACTCCCAAACATTAATAATGGGAGACTTTAACACCCCACTGTCAACATTAGACAGATCAACGAAACAGAAAATCAACAAGGATACCCAGGAATTGAACTCAGCTCTGCACCAAGCAGACCTAATAGACATCTACAGAACTCTCCACCCCAAATCAACAGAATATACATTTTTTTCAGCACCACACCACACCTATTCCAAAATTGACCATATACTTGGAAGTAAAGCTCTCCTCAATAAATGTAAAAGAACAGAAATTATAACAAACTATCTCTCAGATCACAGTGCAATCAAGCTAGAACTCAGGATTAAGAATCTCACTCAAAACCGCTCAACTACGTGGAAACTCAACAACCTGCTCCTGAATGACTACTGGGTACATAACGAAATGAAGGCAGAAATAAAGATGTTCTTTGAAACCAACGAGAACCAAGACACAACATACCAGAATCTCTGGGATGCATTCAAAGCAGTGTGTAGAGGGAAATTTATAGCACCAAATGCCCACAAGAGAAAGCAGGAAAGATCCAAAATTGACACCCTAACATCACAATTAAAAGAACTAGAAAAGCAAGAGCAAACACATTCAAAAGCTAGCAGAAGGCAAGAAATAACTAAACTCAGAGCAGAACTGAAGGAAATAGAGACACAAAAAACACTTCAAAAAATTAATGAATCCAGGAGCTGGTTTTTTGAAAGGATCAACAAAATTGATAGACCGCTAGCAAGATTAATAAAGAAAAAAAGAGAGAAGAATCAAACAGATGCAATAAAAAATGATAAAGGGGATATCACCACCGATCCCACAGAAATACAAACTACCATCAGAGAATATTACAAACACCTCTACGTAAATAAACTAGAAAATCTAGAAGAAATGGATAAATTCCTCGACACATACACCCTCCCAAGACTAAACCAGGAAGAAGTTGAATCTCTGAATAGACCAATAACAGGAGCTGAAATTGTGGCAATAATCAATAGCTTACCAACCAAAAAAAGTCCAGGACCAGATGGGTTCACAGCCGAATTCTACCAGAGGTACAAGGAGGAGCTGGTACCATTCCTTCTGAAACTATTCCAATCAATAGAAAAAGAGGGAATCCTCCCTAACTCATTTTATGAGGCCAGCATCATCCTGATACCAAAGCCTGGCAGAGACACAACAAAAAAAGAGAATTTTAGACCAATATCCTTGATGAACATTGATGCAAAAATCCTCAATAAAATACTGGCAAACAGAATCCAGCAGCACATCAAAAACCTTATCCACCATGATCAAGTGGGCTTCATCCCTGGGATGCAAGGCTGGTTCAATATACACAAATCAATAAATGTAATCCAGCATATAAACAGAACCAAAGTCAAAAACCACATGATTATCTCAATAGATGCAGAAAAGGCCTTTGACAAAATTCAACAACCCTTCATGCTAAAAACTCTCAATAAATTAGGTATTGATGGGTCATATCTCAAAATAATAAGAGCTATTTACGACAAACCCACAGCGAATATCATACTGAATGGGCAAAAACTGGAAGCATTCCCTTTGAAAACTGGCACAAGACAGGGATGCCCTCTCTCACCACTTCTATTCAACATAGTGTTGGAAGTTCTGGCCAGGGCAATTAGGCAGGAGAAGGAAATAAAGGGTATTCAATTAGGAAAAGAGGAAGTCAAATTGTCCCTGTTTGCAGATGACATGATAGTATATCTAGAAAACCCCATTGTCTCAGCCCAAAATCTCCTTAAGCTGATAAGCAACTTCAGCAAAGTCTCAGGATACAAAATCAATGTACAAAAATCACAAGCATTCTTATACATCAATAACAGACAAACAGAGAGCCAAATCATGAGTGAACTCCCATTCACAATTGCTTCAAAGAGAATAAAATACCTAGGAATCCAACTTACAAGGGATGTGAAGGACCTCTTCAAGGAGAACTACAAACCACTGCTCAAGGAAATAAAAGAGGATACAAAGAAATGGAAGAACATTCCATGCTCATGGGTAGGAAGAATCAATATCATGAAAATGGCCATCCTTCCCAAGGTAATTTACAGATTCAATGCCATCCCCATCAAGTTACCAATGACTTTCTTCACAGAATTGGAAAAAACTACTTTAAAGTTCATATGGAACCAAAAAAGAGCCCGCATCGCCAAGTCAATCCTAAGCCAAAAGAACAAAGCTGGAGGCATCACGCTACCTGACTTCAAACTATACTACAAGGCTACAGTAACCAAAACAGCATGGTACTGGTACCAAAACAGAGATATAGATCAATGGAACAGAACAGAGCCGTCAGAAATAATGCCACATATCTACAACTATCTGATCTTTGACAAACTTGAGAAAAACAAGAAATGGGGAAAGGATTCCCTATTTAATAAATGGTGCTGGGAAAACTGGCTAGCCATATGTAGAAAGCTGAAACTGGATCCCTTCCTTACACCTTATACAAAAATCAATTCAAGATGGATTAAAGACTTAAATGTTAGACCTAAAACCATAAAAACCCTAGAAGAAAACCTAGGCAATACCATTCAGGACATAGGCATGGGCAAGGACTTCATGTCTAAAACACCAAAAGCAATGGCAACAAAAGCCAAAATTGACAAATGGGATCTAATTAAACTAAAGAGTTTCTGCACAACAAAGGAAACTACCATCAGAGTGAACAGGCAACCTACAAAATGGGAGAACATTTTCGCAACCTACTCATCTGACAAAGGGCTAATATCCAGAATCTACAATGAACTCCAACAAATTTACGAGAAAAAAACAAACAACCCCATCAAAAAGTGGGCGAAGGACATGAACAGACACTTCTCAAAAGAAGACATTTATGCAGCCAAAAAACACATGAAAAAATGCTCACCATCACTGGCCATCAGAGAAATGCAAATCAAAACCACAATGAGATACCATCTCACACCAGTTAGAATGGCGATCATTAAAAAGTCAGGAAACAACAGGTGCTGGAGAGGATGTGGAGAAATAGGAACACTTTTACACTGTTGGTGGGACTGTAAACTAGTTCAACCCTTGTGGAAGTCAGTGTGGCGATTCCTCAGGGATCTAGAACTAGAAATACCATTTGACCCAGCCATCCCATTACTGGGTATATACCCAAAGGACTATAAATCATGCTGCTATAAAGACACATGCACACCTATGTTTATTGCAGCATTATTCACAATAGCAAAGACTTGGAACCAACCCAAATGTCCAACAATGATAGACTGGATTAAGAAAATGTGGCACATATACACCATGGAATACTATGCAGCCATAAAAAATGATGAGTTCACGTCCTTTGTAGGGACATGGATGAAATTGGAAATCATCATTCTCAGTAAACTATCGCAAGAACAAAAAACCAAACACCGCATATTCTCACTCATAGGTGGGAATTGAACAATGAGAACACATGGACACAGGAAGGGGAACATCACACTTCGGGGACTGTTGTGGGGTGGGGGGAGGGGGGAGGGATAGCATTGGGAGATATACCTAATGCTAGATGACGAGTTGGTGGGTGCAGTGCACCAGCATGGCACATGTATACATATGTAACTTACCTGCATGTTGTGCACATGTACCATAGAGCCTAAAGTATAATAATAATAATAATAATAATAATAAATAAATAAATAAATAAATAAATAAAAAGACCAGCCTAGCCAAGATGGTGAAAACCCGTCTCTACTAAAAATACAAAAATTAGCCGGGCATGGTGATGCACACCTGTAATCCCAGCTACTCCAGAGGCTGAGGCAGGAGAATCGCTTGAACCTGGAGGGCAGGGGTTGCAGTGAGCCGAGATGGCACCATTTCACTCCAGCCTTGGCAAAAGAGTGAAGCTCTGTCTCAGGGGTGGGGGGTGGGAGAAAGAATTTAATAGAAGGTTGGGAAATTTCCCAGAACAGAGAGCAAAAGGACAAACAGAAGAAAAGTACAAGAGACATCAAGGGCTTCAACATTCAACTGATTAGAGAAAGAGAAAAACATGGAAATCCAAGAGGCAAAAACTCAAAGAAAAATGGCTAGCTCTGTTGCACAGCTAAGAACTCGTCTTTCAGGCTGGCTGGCTCCTGCTCGCCACTTCAGATCCATTCTCTACCCTTCTCCTCTCCACTCAATGCCCCGGGAGGCAGGCTTACATGGACCTCGACTCTTTGCCCTCTGGCTTACAGCTGGGCTTAGCCAGTGGGCAGCAGCTGCTAAAGAAGGGGAGAGGACAGAGATCAGAGATCAGGGTTCTTCCCACAGCCTCTCCCTGCAGGCTGGCAGGCTGAGCCCCTCTCCAAGCTTCCTCAGAGTGGGTTCTCTATGGTCTAGGGGTGTTAATGGAGCTGGGTTATTGTACCCCAGGGTCCTGCACTATCCTCTCTGGTCTCCCACTTCTGCCAACACTTTGCAAATTTAAATATCTTTCAACATGAAGTTTTGAGATACATATAGATTTTTTAAAGGATTTAAATATACACAATAACAATTATTTTAAAAATGTTAATCATACGAATGTTAAAAAAGTCAATACTCAAGGATAATCATCAAAGACTTCTTATCATAACGCAACTGTGGAGTTGATTCAAATGATGATCATCAGTGTGGCAGTGTTAAGAATATGCATATAACAATATGCCATACAACTGTTAACATAAATAAATTCTTTACAAATTATCCTATGTTGAGTAGACATCTGTTTTCTGCTGAGACCATAACTGATAAATCAAAAGCCTAAAGAAATCTACTAAGCAGCATAAAAATGAATGAATAAAAAATAGTTCATTTAAGATATCTTGTACAATTTTAGCACACCAAGAATCCAGAGAGTCTAACAGCTGCTAGAGAAAGAGAGCAGATTTCCTATAAAGCATACTAATGAGACCAGCATCAGACTTCTCAGCAACAACTCCTGATATTTTCCTTTGAGTCTAGAATTCTAAATCCAATCAACTTACCAACTCAGCTTCAAGGAAAATAAATATAGATTCAGAAATGCAAAAACTCAAAAAGTGTCCATGCTTTTTCTTAGAAAGTTATTTGAGGATTTACTCCAGTCGAAGAAGGATAATATCAGGAAAGAGAAAGATAGCAAGTTCAAGAAGAATGACTCTATAATCTCATAAGGAAACTGCAGAACAAAAGTGCTACAGTTAATCTAGAAAGCTACCCTTCTAAACTAGAAGCACAGTGATTGTGCTCACAGTAGGTCTTTCAGAAAAACAGAATGGATGATATCAGAGACACAGTGTAAAAGTGACATTCTCTTTTGACAAGAATAAAAAAGATCACTAAAAAATATGTAAAAATAAAGAACCTGTGCAAGAAAATCAGGCTCATAATAGGAAGTAAATAAAAATGCAACACAAATTTGAAGAACTGAATAAGATAAGAAAATAAAATTCAGTTGCTATTGATGCTAGAAACATTCTCCATCTAGTAACCAGGGTCATGCCAGGGTCATGACCCAGGACCTGTAAAGAAAGAAATATAAGATTAGCATAACACCTGATTCTGCAGGGCATGAGCCTTCAAAGTCATAATAGTGTATGCTCTGTAAAGATTTTCAACTTCTTATACTAACTGATAAAAATAAAAAGTAATTTCAAAGTAGACTATAAATGTTATCAGCCTTGACAATGTGAAAATAAAGAACCAATAAAAACTGGGAGAAGAGAGATTAGGCACAATATTATGGAAATTGGACATCAAGAGATGCTTTTAAAAGTTAATAAATTCGGTTTTTAAAAAGTTTTTAGGGCACTGAAACTATTCTGTGTAATACTATAATGGTGCAACATGCTATTATGCATTTGAAAAAAAAACAGAACATATAATACAAAGAGTGAACTGTAAGGCAAATTTAGACTTTAATTAATAATAATATATCAATACTGGCTTATTGATTGTAACACATGTACCAAGGCAAGATGCTCATCACAGGGAAAACAGTGGGCACGGGAAGGGAGTACATGGGAATTCAGCATTTTCTGCTCAATTTTTCTGTGCCTAAAATTGCTCTAAAAATAATGTCTATTTAATTATCAGTGTGGACTTTCAGAAATGTCACATTTTGACCAGGATTTTGAAAAGAATTTGGATGTATTCCCTAAGTAACTCATGTACAGGTCACGGGTCCAATCACACAATAAGATTTCTAATGAAAAACCAGCCTCCCGTGGACCCTCCTGACAGGCAATTCTGCTTCCTGGAGCATTCACCTTAGTTCTCCTAAGCTACCGCCCTCTCTAAATGAAAGGCTTAACGTAGCTATTGTTTGACTTACTAACTTCAGAAACAACTTACCGACTCCTTTCTACAAAAAATGAACTTTTGTTTCCCTCATTCCCCTTTAATCAGCTCAATTTTGAATTGTTTCATATTACTTTTTAAATTGCTATATACTACTTTTGGTTCTCAACTATCTTTTTTTTTAATTAAACAGACTCCAGGCCCTCCTGTTTCTGCCTCTCAGCGCCTTCCTCTCCCACATCCCCTTTCCTCAACACCCCACCTTGGCTCCTCATGCAGTCATCCTTCAGGTTGGGCCAGTTTTCTAGGATTGCCTGAACATAGCATGCACATTGCCACTTCCTTCAGTGCCCCCAGGAGAAAACTCACTCGTGTCCTTCCCCTTTCCAGGTCCTGAACGCCTGAGGCCCACACAGGTGCTGGAGCAGGTGATTCCGCAAACCTCAGGCACCTGAGAGGCCGCTCCCTCCCTGCTCAGTGAAGATGAGTTTCACCTACTGTAGCTAGGCAATGAAGACTTAACTAATTGAGCAAACACATTAGAAAAGATTAAATCTTTCATTTTTATGTTGGTCAAGGGTGTCTTTTACAGCCCATATTTATGTTTAAGTTGAATCCTATGTTAATTTATTAAGTAAATGTGTATTTTCTGTTTTACTTACAGGCTTCGCGCCTAATTTCTGTGATTTTTACAGCCATAAATTGATGTTATTTAGATGTTATTAAATAAACTAAAGTTCCTACAATTTCTTTAAGTATTTTTAGATGGCGAGCTAAGAAAGCATGCAGTATCTAAGAGGAGAAGGAAGGAAAAAGAGAGGAAGGCCAATGTGGAGAATGTGGCTTGGTTTGGACATTGTATTGGAAGCAGACAAGTGTTGTGCTAGAAAGGTTGCAGAGTGGCTCTGAAGATGCCAGATGCCCATTTTCCCCATTTGTGGAAGCTGAAGGATTCTGAGGGGTTCCTGGCTGTACTTCTTTTTTTTTTTTTTTTTTGGGACAGAGTCTCACTCTGTCACCCAGTCTGGAGTGCAGTGGTGCAATCTCAGCTCACTGCAGCCTCCGCCTCCTGGGTTCAAGCGATTCTCGTGCCTCAGCCTCCCAAGTAGCTGGACTACAGGTGCATGCCACCACATCCAGCTAATTTTTGTATTTTTAGTAGAGAAAAGGTTTCACCATGTTGGCCAGGCTGATCTCAAACACCTGACCTTAAGTGATCCGCCCTCCTCGGCCCCCTAAAATCCTTGGATTACTGGCGTAAGCCACTGCGCCCAGCCTCCAGTTGTACTTCTGACAGCAAGAATGTTGACAACTATCAGTCCCTCCGAGGGTGTCTCATGCACAGCTCCGAGAGGGCGAGGCATCGTCCCGACAGTTCACACACCATTGCCTCCAGTGCTTTTAATCAGTGCTAAGCAGTTTCCTGCAAAATTGGCACTAATTACATATCCTGAAGAAACAGGTATTTGGTTTAATGCAGCCCTGCACCAGTGCAGCTATAAGGAAGTGTTGCTTCCTCCTGCTCAGAGAGAACACCTGTCTGTCTTCAGGGTCAAGCAAAGCTGGGATCATGAAGGATCCAACACAGGAGGCAGTCGATGCAGGGAGGGCTGCAGCCAACCTGTGAGAAGCAAGGGGGTAAAACGCCAACTGCAATGCTGCATCGTCGGCCTGTTCTCATGACCACTCGCCCCTGTCCCCCTCGGCCCCTCTCAAAATAGGTCCAGCTTCTCCCCAGACACCAGAACCAAATTCAGTGCATGAGAGAGCCAGCACCCCTATGGCAGGGTCTTCCTGCTGATGCAGCTCCTGTCACTGTCTCTGGCTGGTTCCATCTCGCTTTGACCCTCCGTCACTGGAAAGGGGTCCAGATCCAGACTCTAAGAGAGGGTTCTTGCATCTCATGCAAGAAAGAATTCAGAGCAAGTCCACAGGGTAAAGTGAAAGCAAGATTATTAGCAAGAGAAGTAAAGTGAAAGCAAGTTTATAAGCAAGAGAAGTAAAGAAACAAAAGGATGGCTACTTCATAGATAGAGCAGGTCATTCCCAAAAGCAAGAGGAGGAATGAGTCCAACTTAGGTACAGTGCTTGTTTAGATGTAACATAACTGATATGGTTTGGCTCTCTGTGCCCTCCCAAATCTCATGTTGCATTGTAATCTCCAGTGTTGCGGGAGGGACCTGGTGGGAGGTGATTGGATAACAGGGGTTGATTTCCCCTTTGATCTTCTGGTGATAATGAGTGAGTTCTCGTGAGATCTGGTTGTTTAAAAGTGTGCAGCACTTCCCCCTTCACTGTCTCTCCTGTTCTGCTGTAGTAAGATATGCCTGCTTCCCCTTCACCTTCCACCATGACTGTAAGTTTCTCGAGGCCTCCCAGTCACGATTCCTATACAGCCTGAGAAACTGTGAGTCAATTAAGCCACTTTTCATCATGAATTACCCAGTCTCAGATAGTTCTTTATAGCAGTGTGAGAATGGACTGATGCAATAACAAAACTAAACAGCATGGGGAGGTGTGCTGTGTGGCAAGGGCTCATGACAAACGATTGTTAATCTTTTTGTAACTACTGTCTTCCATGAGAATCTATATCATTATTCTTAAAGCAGAACTTATTCTTAAATTAAGAATGACTTTGCCCCTAAGATATCAGGACATCAGGCCATTTCCTGAGTCTGTTAAGTCCTGGGTCTGTTCAGTAAACATTATTAACCTGTTCCCTTAACTGTAAACATCCTGTGACTAAGAATGTCTAATCTTCTAGGAATGCAGCCCAGGAGGTCTCAGCCTCATTTTACCCAGCCCTTATTCAAGATGGGGGTCACTGTGGTTCAAATGCCTTTGACATCTCAGCTCCAGATACTGTTTTACTTTTTTTACCCCTTCACCTCATGTCCTAGATACTTACTTCCTGGTTCTTATGTCAGTGGCCCGAACACCTGCTGACTTTGCTTCACAGATGCCCTACATCACCCTCCACCATGCCCTTGAAAGCTCTTGGCTCCCCGTTTCCCTCCCTGGAGGCATCCTAGGGGCAAATAGGATAAAGAGGCTCCACCTAGCGCTATTCTGCAGACCCAGCACCAGGAGCGCCAAATGGGAGGCAGGGCTGCTAACTCGACTTGGAACCTTGCAAGTTATTGTTCCACATTACCAAAAAGTGGGACTAACAGAGGCATCTTCCGACTTATTTCCCATTTCAATCGCATGCCCCAGTTGATCTTATTGGCCATTGACCGATTGCTTAATTATTCAAGGTACTGAGTCTGACTGCATATGCTTACTGAGGATAGAGGACAAACTCCTCACTGGGACTTGCAATATCCCTTAAAATGGGACCCTTGTAAAAGACTGGTTACATCATGTTATGAACTGAATTAGGGCCCCTTTGCCAATGTTTATTTTGAACCCCCAACACATAGCACCTCAAAATGTAACTGTATTTGGAGATGGGGTCTTCAAAGAGGTAATTATGAGGCTGTAGTCCAATGGGACTGGTGCTGTAATGCAAGGACATTAAGACACACAGAAAACACACCAGGGATGCTCAGCAGGGGAAAGCCTGAAAGTAGAGGCAGCAAGAGGATGGCGGTCTGCAAGCCAACAAGAAGCCTTGCAGGAAGCCAACCCTGCTGACCCCTAGATCTCGGACTCCAGCCTCCAACGCTGTTTGAGTAAATACGTTTCCATTGTTCAAGCCACCAGATGGTGGTATTTTGTTATAGCAGCCCTAGAAGCCAACACATATCATTTCACCCACACACCAGCAAACCAGGCTGCCCATCATTTCCAAGCTACACTCAGGCTTCCCTGCTTTTCTTACCCTTTCTCAAACCATTCTTTTACTTTTGGAGTGCCCTCCTTTCCGCTGCCCTAGTAACGCTGCCTGGGAGAGCCCTAGAGTCCCCAAGCCCGCCATGTCTTCATGTTCTCTGATGACCCTGTGAGGTACACTCACTCCCCTGCAGCCTGCCCACATGACCTGGGAGAACCTCCCACAGATGCAGCCCTGGAGCAAATGTATTTTATTCATTCGTTCACATAACTGGCTTTCATGGAGCCAAAACCTCAGGCTCTGTTCTGCGTCTTGGATGACAGTCACCAGTTCACTTAGTTTATGCCCCTTACTCTGTTCTACAGACAGCCTGCATCTCACACTCCTTTCTACAGTGCCCTGCAGCCTCGGGCACTGTGCTCTGCCCCTGCCAGCATGCATGTAGGGGACAGCTGTCATTCTGATTGTCCAGGCCCCCTTCTAACCAAGAGCAGCTTCCCCCTTGGGGGCTCATCCTCCTCCCACACTATAGACTTTCATAGGAGTGGCCATAGTCTAGTTCATGGAAGCCTGCACCCCTGCTCCCAGCACCAATAAGCTACCACTTTGGGCTTCCTGATTCAGGACTAGGGTGGCACCAGGCTGGACTCTCTCAGTGCCTAAAATAGTAAGATGTGCAGCCCAGGCTGGTGCCCTCATTCACCATGAGAGGCAGAGGCAGCAGTCCTGAGAGAGGCGAAGGAGGAAGTGGAGATGGGGTTGGGGAGGACAGGGAGCAAAAGAAGCCAGAGAGAGACAAAAGCCGAGGGGAGGGTTGGAAGAGAGTCCGGAGAGGGATCCAGTGCTCGCAGCACCATTTCCGGAGGTCCTACCTCGTTTCTGCTTCTCTCAGTGCTCCATTTTTCCTGGGGTATTGGAGAGCCACCCCACCCATCCCAGGGCCCTCCAGTGATTCCCTTCCTATTGGGAGCCAGCCGTTTCTTTCACTTTTAACCCAACAACTCCTTTGCTACTTCAAGGCACTTAATATACTCTCTAAATTGGATTTAACTTCAGTTGTTTTTGAAGAAATGGAGTGAATTTCACAATAACCACAGCAATTTCATTACCTTCCCAGACACACTTCTGCTCACCAGATGTCCCAGCGCATAGGGTCCACAGATGGGGGATCAAGGAAGGTCTGATGCATCAGTCATTTATATACAAATGGTGGCCCTAAATGCTTGGAAACCTGTGGATAAACATTCCATTTGATGTTTGTGAAGAAATTCATTTGATTTGTGGCATCAAATTGTTCCACAGCAGCACCATTATGGATGATCCAAAGGTCATTTTTCAGCAGCTGAGGCTTGGAACTCACAGTGGAAGGAGTAGTGTCCACGGAACACATTTCCTTGTCAGTCAATCTGGAAGAGGCTTCCTTTCCAACTCCCCACGTTGCAAAGAGTGGGTAAGGTTAATGGGTTCACATCTGAAAAGTGGCTCAGAGCCCAGTGATGAAATGCAGTAAATAAATGTATGTTATTCTTCATGTTATGAATTGTTTAGAGGAAAGATGGATTCAGGAAACAATCCCTCCCCTAAGATTTTGAATGGTTTCACTAAAGCCACCCATGGATGGGGAGACTGTAGGGACAAGGATGTGAGGAAGGTGGGTGGGGGCGATCTCCACTGATGCAGTGGATGGAACAGTGGGCTGCCGCCCCTGCCTCTGGCCAGTTGCCAGTCCATTAAGAGCAAAGAGTAAAGATTAATTTCTATGCTCATGTTATAGCCACACATAAAATTTGGCCCAGTAACCACAGACCAGTGCCAAAATCTGTTTAGTTCATTTAAATTTTTGTATTTATTTTAATTAAGCACTAGCAGAATGCCATTTGCAGTGGCATATTGAATACCTTTGTAATTAACAATACCAAGCCAGAGAGATAGGCTTCCTCCATGTTCTTTTAATTAACTGAAATAGTTCAAGGACAGAATCAGCAATGATTTCTTTCTGGATGCAGAATGTGGGGGCTAAGGAATATGCCCTTCATTAGAAAAAGGTGTAATTTTTCAAAATTCTAAGATCTATCAGAATATATTTCCATTTTTATAAACATTATCAGAAAGACGAAAGCTTAGCAAATGTAATGCATTCAGTATTTTGAGTTACAACAGAAACTTTATGCAGTAAAGAAGTAAGGCAGAAGTTCTGATATGCTGGAATGGAATGAATAATAGTAATGATTCCATCCCCTATGAGTCACACGGGTCCTGGCAGCCACCTGAAATCCAAAATTCTGGTCCCGACTTTATCCTTGAGGCTTCCTATAAGCAGGCAGGATGCATTTTATAATCTCCAGCCCTCTTTCCTTTGTGTTGTCATTGTTCCTTTTTCTTTAACACCTCCTAAAACCTTCCAACATTTGAATTGTTTAAGGGAAATATGTTTTTTTCTCTTGATCTGTTGAACTGGAATTAATCTCCCTACCTATGTCAGATGCTGTTTCTGCTTCTGTTTGAAGGAGCAGGTATCCTTCTCCTGGGTGAAAATCAGCTCTCATGGAAATCAATGTGGGTGAAAATCAGCTCTCATGGAAATCAGTGTGGCTGAAGGGGAGATTCAAGGGCAGGAAAGCAAAAGGAAGACTCTGCTCCAAGGAAGGGCCTTGCTGGGGACCTGATGAGGAGGCTCAACTTCAGGCCCATTCTAGGCTTATCCTGGAGTCCAGAGTGAGGATCAATCAATTTGGAGTGCTAACGCTACTTCTCCACTGGGTTGGAAACATTAGCACGTCTTCAGCACCACCAGTGCATGTGCAGCAGTGAGGACTACACTTGTGCAACTGTTCCTGTTGCACAAGGAACAGCAATGGCCCCTCCCTTTCCCTCAGAGAAGAGAACCCACTCACCAGCCCCTATCCACCCTAGCCCACCCTTGTGCCACCACGTCACCATTTCTCACTGAAAGATGGTAGATACAATATCATTGAATACCCTCAGCGGCTACTGCACACAAAGAAACCAATCCGTTCTTTTGCCAAATGCATCCTCCCTTTAAAAAAAAAGAGAAGCACACACTTGTTCTTGCTTACTGTGAGAGGAACCATCACAAGCATATAGGAGTGCGGAGTGTTTTGATTCACGCTGTCTGTGCTACATATAAACTCCTGAGATTCAGCAAAATTTCTTTTTTCATTTGCTGAGTTGAACAACCTGGTCTCTTTCTCCCTTTTATGCACCACGACTCTGAACTGAATTTTCACAGATGCAAACTGCCAAGTGAAATCCCTTCAATATTAAATTCCACAACCATCATAAAAAGGGGAATCATTTGCCACTCAAAGGAAATGAGATATATTTTAAATTGAATATTCTTATGAATATGTTAACAAGTCCTGAACAGTTTAATAATAATAACAGACCTTGTCTTCATGTGGCCTCTTTCCCCTAGTGAAGACTGACAGCACTTACTAGAGGGGGCAGGGAGCTTGGAAGAACACAATCACTCTATTTTATAAGTGAGACCAGGAAAACCATCTCTCCATACAAACTAGGCTGCAGGCACCCCCAATGTGTTCATTCTGCCCTCAAAATAACAGGACCTAGGAATCCTTTCACCCTTTGGCAAGATCTTCCATGGGGCTCTTCCTTGGACCTTGATATAGTTTGGCTGTGTCCCCACCCAAATCTCATCTTGAATTGTAACTCCCACAATTCCCATGTGTCATGGGAGGAACCTGGTGGGAGGTCATTGAATCATGGGGGCAGGTCTTTTTCATGCTCTTCTCATGATAGTGAATAAGTCTCATGAGATCTGATGGTTTTATAAGGGGGAGTTTCCCTGCACAAGCTCCCTCTTTACCTGCTGCCATCCATGTAAGATGTGACCTGCTCCACCTTGCCTTTCACCATGATTGTAAGGCCTTCCCAACCATGTAGAACTGTAAGTGCATTAAACCTCTTTCTTTCATAAATTGTCTTTAGTCTCAGGTATGTCTTTATTTGCAGCATGAAAACGGACTAATACAGACCTTATCCCAATTATCACAGCTCTGGGAGCAGCCCGTGTGCCAGGATCACCTCAGTTATGAAGATGGCAGAGATGATGCACTCATCCCCTTCCCTTGCCAAAGATGGGACTGGGTCTTGTCTCAGCTCAGAAGCCAGGGCAGAGGTTCCTCTGGACGGCTCTCAGGGCAGACGTCTCCGGCCTCCTCCTGGTGGCCACTGTGTCTGCTTCTATTTGAAGGAGCAGGCATCCTTCTCCTGGGTGAAAATCAGCTCTCATGGAAATCAATGTGGCTGAAGGGGAGATTCAAGGGCAGGAAACTGAAAGGAAGACTCAGCTCCAAAGAAGGGCCTTGCTGGGGGCCCTGTGAGGGGGCTCAACTTCAGGCCCATTCTAGGCTTATCCTGAGCAGCCTACCCGTGTGACCTTATAGCACTGAGGACCCACACTGGAGGCTGGAGACTACAAATAGACCCCCAAGGGATGGCTCCACAGGGGCCTCAAAGCTCCCAGGAACCATCTTTGATTGTATTCCAGGATACGGGGTACAGTGTCTCTTAAATGGAAAAGAGTGCATTATGAATGAATGAATACACATCTATCTGGGTGGACGCTCTGGAAGCTTCTTTGTAGCAAATTTCCTCATTGAGGCTCAAGCAAGTCCTTAGCTTCTGTCTGCATCTTGTGGACACAACTCCTTTATCCAGTAAAGACTGACAGCACTCTGTCACTGCCACTGGGAAAACCCAGCTGACCCTGGCTGGCTTCGGCATGTGCAAGCTGTTGGACCTCCGCTCTGCGAACTACATCCAACTTCCTTCCAAAGGAGGGGTGCTCCTGCCTCTGTCTTGGCCTAAGAAGAAGGTCCAGTCTCTTTCCTTAGCATCTTTGGGCTGGTAGAAACCCTGCAGCTCCAAGAGAGGAGGCAGCATTCTCAAACAAGCCCCCAGTAAATTCCTGTGGTGGTAATTTGGCAGCAGATCAATTTATTTTTCATTTCAGGAAAAGAAAAGAAAACCAACTGACAAAGGCAATGGCGGTCTGGCCTGTAAGTTTGTTTGTCAAATCTTTCAATGGGTACAGTTTGTAGAGGATCATGGGGAGATCATGTAACGTAGAGCTAGAGGGAGCAAAAGAGAGAGACAGAGATGATTGCAGCCATGCTCACGGAGCCATCCAAGTCCTGCAGTCTTGCCACTGCAGAGATGATGCCGGGACAGACTCTGACATCTGATGGTGAAAAGACAGAGTGTGCAGGACTGAGAAACACTGTCAAAGGGGGCAGAAAGGCACAGGGGTGTGGGCCCACCTCTCACCTCCCAGACAACGCAATGGCCCTGGTATCTTCAGGGCAGTCCACTTATCCCAGCCTTCTCCGCAACAAGGACCAGCCTGTGAGATAAAAGCCCACAAATGCAGAGCCTGGCTCCTTGATGCCCAGAGGAACAAGCACTGCGAGTGTTTCTGACAAAGCCAGCCTCTCTGGCACTCACTCCTGGCTTGTCCCTGGAGGCCATGCCACTGGCCCTTTGTGTGAGGTGAGACAGGCCCATTCCAGCACAGCCTGAGAGGGTGCATGCACCTTCTCTCTTTCCTTTCACCAGGCCCTAATTAGGAGCTGAGTCCACTGTGGCCAATAATGGACATAGATGAATGGCTTTCCCTGGGCCAGGAGGTTGTGCCAGGCATCTGGTGGGCCTGGCAGATGCAAGCACCCTCACAATGCCCCATGTCAGACCATTCAGGCCCAGAAGGCAGCCTGGGTGATTAATGAGGTGTGCACCTCCCCCCACACACACTGCAGCCCCATTTGGTGCACCTCATTAGGTCTGCTTTGCGGTGGCCATTAGCACACAAGCATGGGGGTGCTGGGGTCACTGAGATGACAGGCAGAAAGCAAACAAGACCCAACACCCAGGTGCACTAAAGAGGCTGACCACATGGGGGCTATGGGGCCTGGACATCTGTTTGGTATCAAGGTTAAGAGGTAACATTTGCAAACTGAGAAGCAGGCAGCCTTTGTTTTTGTACTTAAAAAGTAAAATAAAATCATTCATACTTTACATTTCATCCAAACTTCCACTTCTAAAGTTTTGCATTTTAAGAGATAAATCTAATTAGGAGGACCAGATAATCATTTCCAAGGGGCAGTTCCCACTGTGGCATTTTGGGGCTGTGATGGGCTCCAACAAAGCCCTAGCTCTCAGGGGCTTCGAGACTCTGGCTTCCGCCAAGTTATCTCTCAGTTCCTTCTTTCTGCTTAACCTACTTGCCTGCTCAGAGGATCTAGAAAGCATTTTGACGTTGGACAGCAGAGCACCAGGGCCACTTGCGGAGTCACCTGTGTGATGTTTCTGGGTTCTGCCTTGTCCATCTGTGAAAAGCAGATAACAACGCCTCCTACCTACTTGCTGGCAGGCACGGTGAACGGGTTAATGAGTTGCTTGTCCAGCTCACAGGAGTGCCCATGTAACACAATGCTCCCAGGCTCTGGGTGCAAAAGCTTTCTTTTGTTAGAAAAACCTGCTGAGGTCTCTATGCGGGGAGAGATTCCATCTGACTCATGTTTGCTGGTCTTGAAAAAAATCACAGGTTTTTTTAAAAACATCTCCTGGTTTTGCAGGGTTTTTTCATTCCATTCCAATTTTGTGACAGACATTGCAAAGACATCTCCTATTAATTATATTTTTAACAAACAAACCTCCCTAATTTTATTAAACAGTCACCAGCCAAGTATGCATTTTTCACTATTGCTATCAATAGCCACTCATCATGTTCTCATTGTTTTATACAAAAGCAGAGTTTGCTTCAGTATTAATATTGACAAAGAAACGGTTTTTTCTTCTATTTCATCTCCTTTGCATGAAAACATTGATGTAAATGTATGGCTCAACTGTAAGCAATTGGGGTTACCAACTTAAATTCCACAGCCCAGACCTGAGTTTCTTTAAACACCAGATCTTCTCAGATCCCACCATGACTTATGTGATCACAATCCCAGCAGGCACAAGGGGCAGTATTGGCTTCTGCTCCTCCCAAGATTCTAGGAGCCTGAGACATGCAAACGTGGACAGAGTCCCTCTGTACATCCTGTAAGCAGTTTCCTTTGTGCCAAAGGAGGCATCCAATGTACTGTTGGCAGGTAGGCTGGCTCCAGGTCAGCACATCTAAGAGACTGGGGAGACCACACGGTGGGTCTGTAGCTTGCTCTTGGGGAGAGGCCAGCAGCGTTCAGTGCAGTGAAGAGGAGCTCCAGGGAGATCCTTGAGTCCTCACAACTTTCAGGAGAAGCTGAGATTGTGTCAGAACCCATTTGCACCATTTGGGTTGAGTTTGGGCCATAGTAAACTCCAAGCTCATTGAGAGCAGGAGAACAGGCATTTTGTATATAGTGATTCCAAATTGGCAAAACAATAAGGAAATTAAATTCACGTAAAGTTTGATTGTACTTCATTTGCACTTCAGAGGAGGTTCACAAAGTTTCTCCCCATGTGCCTCTCCTGTTACCTACAATGGCCAAAGTTGTGAGGACTCAAAGATCTCCCTGGAGCTCCTCTTCACTGCACTGAACGCTGCTGGCCTCTCCCCAAGAGCAAGCTACAGACCCACCGTGCGGTCTCCCCAGTCTCTTAGATGTGCTGACCTGGAGCCAGCCTACCTGCTAACAGTACATTGGATGCCTCCTTTGGCACAAAGCAAGGTCAAGAGGCCATTGCTGGAAACAGATAAAAGAACAAAGCCTTATATCCAGGGAGCTCTCCTAACATCTCAACTCAGGAAAGGGGTAAAGTGAAAATGGACTAGTACAGACTTTATGCCGATTATCACAGCTCTAGAGCAGCTCGTGTGTCTGCCAGGATCGCCTCAGGTGTGAGGACAGTGGAGATGAGGCACTCATCCCCTTCCCTTGCCAAAGATGGGACTGGGTCTTGTCTCAGCTCAGAAGTGAGAGCAGAGGTAAGATATGCCAGAAGGTAAGATATGCCAGGAGCCACCAACTCATAAAGTATAACCAGGATTTTTTCCTCCTTCCCAAGTCTGAATGGTGACCTGAATTTTTGTTTTGTTTTGGTTTTTTTTAAACCTTTTGTGTTAGATTGCTTTCAAAAATAGCAGTCATTGTTTCCTTCTACGTACATATCCGCCTTTTGCAATATGATTTTTCAGCTTCTTTCCTCAAGAGGTAGAATTTATTTCCCACACTTTGAATCTGGACTGCCCTTATGTGACTTACTTTGGCCAATGTGGTGTGGCAGAAGTGATGGGTGCCAGACCAAGCCTAGTACCATATTCCCTTGGGTCCTTGCTGAGACATTGTATATGAGCCTGCAGTCACCTGGTAGAGTATGAGGTTGTGGTGAACAGAACATGTCAGGTGAGCCCATCCCAGACTGGGCAGCTCCTAGTCAATCCACATGGGTGATCCCAGTCAAGATCAGCCCAAGCCCAGCCCAGACCAGAGGAACTGCTGCAAGAGGCCAGGTGAGCTGACTGAGGTCCCCACATAGTAGGTGACATGAGCAGGCATTTGAACTCAAGCTACCCTGATTCCACAGCCTAAAGTCTCTCCAGGCACTCCACATTTTAGAAACCTAGACCTTGATTCTGCCAACTAGAAGGGGAACTAGAGCTTGTACTAGATTCCAAAGACAGTTATGTTTCTGAGCCATCTTAGTTCCTGGAAATTCAAATAAAGATGCTGGCTAGGGAACCCTTTTTTGGATATTTTTCTTCATATCACCCTCTTTTTGTCTCTCTCTCTCTCTCTCTGTCTATTAATTATATTTTGGTTTGTGAATTATTTCAGTCGTGATGAGATCACATTATTTATATTTCCACTGCCAAAGTGATTTCCCAAATTATATGGGGACAACGGTAGCTTTAGATGGGGCAACAAAGTGGTGACCTCCTGTTTTACAGAAAATATAGCTTAGTGATTATTTCATCAAAAGTAGAAATTTTCACCTTAGTAAATTAAAACTAGAAGTAGTTAGTGGATTTCTCTGCGGAGAGGGTTTTTGGGACCACCAGAACCCAAGAGTTCTTCTTCCAAGATCACACGTGCAGTGTCTGTGGTGTGCTGAGAGCCTGGGCCCCTCTCTCTGTTCTCCAGGATTTCCCCATTCTCCTATAAGCAAGACCCTCATGGAGCTACAAACCTGGGGGTCTCCAGAGCAGTACAGCTTGCTTGTGCTGGGGTGTCCCTGCCAAATGTGACCCCCACTGGGTCTCTTCTGAGCTGAAATCATCTGAAATGGCTCCAGCACACATGGATAGGGAAGGATGTTATGACATTGGATGGAGTCCAGAGAAGCACAAGCAGGTTGGAAACACAGTCCTGCCAGAGGCTCCACAATGGAGCTTTGACTGGGATAGTAAAATCAAACATCCCCAAACTCTGAACAGTTCAGAAAACACGTTCTCAAAAAAGTTCTGTGTGGTAGGGTGCAGTGGTTCATGCCTGCAATCCCAGCACTTGGGGAGGACAAATAGGGTGGATTGCTTGAGCCCAGAAGTTCAAGACCAGTGTGAGCAATATGGCAAAACCCCATCTCTACCAAAAAAAAAAAAAAAAAAAAAAAAAAAACACCACAGAAATTAGCCAGGACTGGTGGTGCACACCCATAGTCTCAGCTACTAGGGAGGCTGAGGTGGGAGGATGGTTTGAGCCTGCAAGGTTGAGGCTGCAGTGAGCAGTGATTGGCACCGCTTTCCATCCTGAGTGACAGCAAGACCTTGTCTCAGAAAAAAAAAAAAAAAAAGTTCTTTTTGATTCTCCAGGCAACCCTAAATACAGGTGTGATTACAATTACTCCCCTTTTACAGAAAAGGAAGGTGCATCTTAGGTAGCTCAAGCAACTTTCTCATAGCAAGAAGGGAGCAGAACCTGGGCCTACACTTCCTCTGCCTGCAAACATACCATCTGTTCTCATTTTCCATTGAGCTCATTTTCTATTGGCACATTCTAGAATCAAACTGCCCCAAGACAAAAAGTAAAGAATGTTCTGAATACCAGGAGGACAGCCCACCAGCAGAAGTTGAGGAAGAAAGAGGTTGCCAGGGGGTGGACACACAATGATTGAGAGATGGTAGAGGGCTCGTGAATTGAAACACTGGATGGCTGAAAGCCTCTTTTCCAGCGGCCCAGTAACATTCTACATTTGGCAAAGTCCCTTGGTGAGACAAAGCTGCTTTCATTCATCAATAGGGCCACAGGAATCTTAACAGCACTGTTCCTGCAGCGGGCTGCTTGTTCCCTACACCACCCGGCATCCACTTGCCATCAAGAGTTCCAAAGCATCAGCTCTCTCTGCTCCATTCTTCACTATTTCATAAAATAGCATCTTTCTATGGAATCAACCCAAATGCCCATCAATGATAGACTGGATAAAGAAAATGTGGTACATATACACCATGGAATATTATGTAGCCATAAAAAGGAAAGAGATCATGTCCTTTGCAGGGACATGGATGGAGCTGGAAGCTATTATCCTCAGCAAACTAATGCAGGAACAGAAAACCAAACACTGAAGGTTCTCACTTATAAGAGGGAGCTGAACATTGAGAACACATGGGCACAGGGAGGGGAATAACACACACTAGGGCCTATCGGGGGTGACGGGGAGGGAGGGCATCAGGATAAATAGCTAATACATGTGGGTCTTAACATCTTGGTGATAGATTGATAGGTGCAGCAAACCACCTTGGCACACAGTTACCTATGTAACAAACCTGCACATCCTGCACATGTGTCCCAGAACTTAAAATAAAAATAAATAAATAAATAAAATAGCATCTTCGTAAGACCTTTCTTTCAGCTTTCAAGCTAAACAGCAGACGGAATGTAGTCACAGAATAATTAAAAATAATAATTTCATCATATCTCATGAGAATTGATCTTAGAAAGATTTAACATATTTCTGTAAGGTCTCATCAGTGTTTGGGCCAGCAGCTGCCAGCTGGAGAAACACGCAGCCATTTCACTCTGTGATGACAATTACTTCATTTTCTGAATGTTCCAGACTGTCACATGCCCTTTGTACCAGGACTCTGAGAGCACTCCACCTCTGCTGCCAGTGAAGGGAGTTTTCTGAATGTTCCAGGCTATCACACGCCCTTTGTACCAAGACTCCAAGAGCACTCCACCTCTGCTGCCAGTGAAGGGATATGGATCCCTGGAATCTTCCTATTCCACCCGATTACTATGATCCAAAGGAATTGAATATCAGGAGCCCTGACTTCCCCTCGCCAGGAGCTGGTTTCTGAGTCACAAAGCTCTGCAGTCCTTCCAATACACACTGCATCTAGGAAGGATACTCCCTGGACCTGCACCTGTTTGCACCTGGGTCTTTGAACTCTTCCTCTGTAGAGAAAATTAACTGCCTCAAAGACTAACATGGCTACCTGACACAGCCATTCTATTACTGCAATCATGAATCCTCAGAAGGGTTTACATGCCTGCCTGCAGCATGATAGTATTTATAAGCCTAACACCCCTTTGCCCTAAAGTACAATTGAAACCTCTTACTCCAAGATGTCTTGAGTGTATGCTATTTTGAGTATCATTATTCTAAATCTTCATACTGTTCCTGAAGAAATATCTCGTGAAGTAGACCATTTGTGTTTACGTTCCTATTGCCTGCTAACAGATGCACTAACCTTATGGTAGTTAGCAGAGGTTCTCTTTGGTTCCATCCCATCTCATATTCATGTTCCCTTCTCCCATGGGTCCTGAATACTTTTAAGATATGTGTTGCTTTCCAATAGTGTCAATGGTCCTCATCAGCGTGGAGGCTGGCTTGGTCAGCATCCCAGAGTGCGACAATATGGATTCACTCCCACGCCATTCTCAAGTGGCTTGGAGACTCACACCATCCTGCCCTCTCAGGCTCAAGCACCATGAGCACAAGGACAGAGTCTGCTCACCTTCTTCTAGCCTCACCTTGCACTGTGGCTAGCTCAGAGCAGGCTTTCCAAGACATTTTCTGAATTGTCAGAACATTCAGACATTTTTGAAACCTGGAACATTTTTGGAAATACTAAGGCCTCAAGAGACCTCTACAGAGACCAGTAAGATGGTCGTGCTGAGGATGTGCAGAGGGGACATGGGAGGCCAGGGACACCATGCTCGTCTGCACAGCAGGTCTTGTTGCTGCTGACTGACATGTCCTGGGAGCACATGGTGCTGTTCTAGGGGAGGCAAGAAGCAGTGTGGGCACATACAAAGTGGGAAGCTCCCAGATCTGTGCCTTCAAACACGAAAATCTTACCATTCTACAGTTCAGACTATCTGGACTTTGCAGGCACACAATGACTTTGGGGACTCAGCCATTGCAGGTGCATGCCAGAGAGGCAGGTAGAACAACATGGTGGACAAATAAAGCTCAGAAGCAGAAGAACTCAGCAAAAGCTAAAGATCTTAAATATTTTTTCCTAGAACCTGGATACTTATATTCTCCCAAAATGACTATGTTGAGACATAACCCCCAACATGATGGTCTTCAGAGGAAGGGCCTTTGAGAGGCATCTGATTCCCTTCAAGCTGCAATAACAAAGCATCAAATACAAAACACCAAATGGTTTATAAATAACACAAACTTATTTCTCACATTTCTGGAGGCTGCGAAGTCTGAAGTCAAAGTTCCAGAAGAGAAGCTGTGAAGAAAATGTAGTGCTTACACACTGCTGGTGGGAGTCTAAATTAGTTCAGCCATGTGGAAGACAATGTGGTGATTCCTCAAAGAGCTAAAAAATGAACTATCAATCAACCCAGCAACCCATTACTGGATATATACCCAAAGGAATACAAATCATTCTTCCATAAAGACACACGCACACATATGTTTATGGCAATACTATTCACAATAGCAAAGACATGAAATCAACCTAAAGACCCATCAAGGGTAGACTGAGTAAAGAAAATGTGGTACATATAGACCATGGAATACTATGCAGTTATCAAAAACAGTGAGATCATGTCCTTTGCAGGAACATGGAAAGAGCTGGAGGACATTATCCTAAGTGAATTAATACAGGAACAGAAAACCAAATGCCGCATGTCCTTACTTAGAATTGAGAGCTAAATACTGAGTACACATGAACACAAAGAGGGGAACAACAGACACCAGGGCCTACTTGAGGGTGGAGGGTGGGAGGAAGGTGAGAATTGAAAAACTACCTATTGGGCACTATGCTTATTACCTAGGTGATTAAATAATCTGTACACCAAACCCCTGTGATACGTAATTTATTTATAGGACCAACCTGCACACATGTCCCTGAAACTAAAAATTAGAAAAAAGAACAAAAAAAAGTGCCAGAAGATTTGGTATCTGATGAGGTCCTGCTTTCTGGTTCTAAGTTGGCACCCTGTATCCTCATATGGTCGAAGGGCTGAGGGAGTTTACTGTTTACTGGGGTCCTCTTTTATAAGGGCACTAATCCCATCCATGTGGCTCCACCTTCATGACCCAATCACCTCCCAAAGGCTCCACCTCCTAATACCATCACCATGGGGGTGAGGATTTTGACACAAGAGCTTTAGTGGTTAGACACAAATATGCAGTCTACAACAGCAGGTGACTAGGAAGCAGGGGGGAGAGGAATGCTGCAGAGCAAGCCTTATTCTTAGAAAATACCTAAGTCATCCCGAACTTTGGTGGAGACATGGATGGTAAAGGCCATCCTGGTGCAGTCTCAGACCAAAATGGAAACATCCATTGGAAAATGGAGAACAAGCAACCACAGCCCTTGCTATGAAACAGCAAAGAACTAGTCCAAACTGAATTTAAATTTTAGGGTTTTGTGCAAGGTAGGACATGTAAGCAATGAATTGGATATTGAATTGAAGCTGCTTCTAAGCAAAGGGACGAAGATAGGCTTGGCTTCTCCTGACTGCCTACAGTAAAGTGGAGAAGAGAGAAACAACTTAAAGACAGAATTATTCATTGAAAAGGAGACAGAACTTGAGGATTTGGGAAGTTCTTAGACTATTCATATTGAGGAGAATGAGAAAACATGTTTAGAAGAGAATGCAAAGAGGCCATTTAATACTGAGATTAGTAGGATCATCCATCCCAACAGAAGCCAGGAGCTACTCTCCAAGAGGGTGGAAGAAAGACCCTGAAGGCCACTTGGAGATCATCAGGGCTGCCTCTCCCATCACAGGCTGAGTGCAAAGGCTAGGGGTGGGGTTACAGCAGTTTCAAAATGGTAGTCACTAGTATCCGTGGAAGCACCACATGTACTCGCCCACCATCATCTCTCATGGTGGGCTCTGCTCCCTGAGAGCATGGGGAGCCTCACTGTGGCTCTGGCAGTAGCAACACAGGCTTCACTGGGTGTAGGTGAAGCAGTGTCATTGTCTTGGGTAACACCCAAGGATCCTTGCCTCATGCCAAGGAAATCAAGGACACGGAAACATATGGAGTGAGCTTAAAAGCGGAGGTTTAATAGGTGAAAGAAAGAGGAGAACAGGAGAACAGCTCTCTCTCCTGCAAGAGAAAGGGGCTCCTGAGTGGGACTTCTGGCCCATGGTGGAGTGGACAGGGCTTTATAGACGGGCTTGAGGAGGTGGTGTCGAATTTACCTCGGGCCTAAAGATTGGTTGGACCACGTGTGACGTTTCCATAGCACACGAGGAAGCTGACCACCCCAACCTAGTCTTAAGTTATGCAAATGGAGTCTCGACTTATGTGGCACCATGTTGCCTGCGCCTTACTGTGCACGTGGTTGACAAGGAAAGGGGAAGATGGAGCCACGATGTTGGACATATCTAGCTCCCAGGTAGCTTTTTCCTATTGGCACAGCTGCTGGCATTCGCCCGTGCAAGTTTCCAGCTTCCTTGTCTATGTCTGCAGCTCAATTTTACAGGCTGTTCTTTGTTAGGAAAAAAAAAAAAAAATGATTTGGGGGTTGCTTTACATTAAAAGGAAAACCTTATTGAGGACTTCCATACCCTCACTCTCTGCCCAAATAATTTCTTCTTAACTCCTATATCACAAGCAGCAAATTTTGCTGTTATCACATGATGCCATCTCTGCTGGCACCCAGGGCTCACGTGCCTAGGAAGCATGCCTACCTCCATGTGGATTTCAATAGGCAGAGCCACCACAGACAGCCCCATATTAGGCTGATGCCCAGGGAAGCCATGGAGGCAGGGCCACCTGGAGTCACGGGGGCTTGACCTCTGCCTCGAAAAGCCCAGTGTGTCTCAGAGGCAGAGTTGCAGCCCCGGCGGGGTGGGCATCTCAAAGGCTTATTCTCAAGCCTTAGGCTGAGTTTCATTTGCCCTGCTAGATTTTGCACTTACCTAGAACCTGTAACTTCTTGTTTTCTTTTCTGTTTCTCACTTTTGGAACGGGAATGTCTGTTCCACGCCTGCCTTACCATTGTATTTTGGAAGCACATAACTTCTTTGATTCCACAGGTTCACAGCTGGAGAACAATTTGCCACAGAATGAATCATACCTTGAGTCGAACTCATATGCTATTTAGATCTTATTTGGATGAGACACTGTACTTTGAACTTTTGAGTTGGTCCTGGAATGAATTGGGATTTAGGGGTCTATTTGGATGGAATGAATGTACTTTAAGGATTTTGGGGGCCAGTGTGGGATGCCATAGACTGAATGTTTGCATTCATTCAAATTGTATGTGTTGAAACCTAATCCCCAGTGTGATGATATTTGGAGGTGGGACCTTTGGGAGGTGATTAGGTTATAAGGGTGTAGCCCTATGAATAGGATTAGTGCCATTATAAGGGCAGCTTGCTTCTCTTTCCTTCTCTCTGTTTTCTACATGAGAGAATGCAGTGAGACAGCATTGTCTATGAACCAGGAAATGGCCCTCACCAGACACTGAATCAGCCAGGGCCTTGATCTTGGACTTCCCAGACTCCAGAGCTGTGAGAAATAAGTTTCTGTTGTTTATAAGCCACATCGTTTATGGCATTCTCTTACAGCAGCCTGAAGGAGCTAAGACAATCTGTGATTACAATCTCACACTAAACTATTGTAAGAGTGTTTGTTTTCTTTTATATTCTTCATGAGAAACTTTATTGGTCATTTAAAAAATAGGCTTAGAAAGAAGAAATCACACCAAGTTAATCTTGCTTGTCACTTAGGCTCTCACACTGCTTACAGGCCATGAAACCCCCAAAAGCCAAGTGTCCCTCTGGTCTCAGTTTCCTTTTCAATAAACTGGGGTCCAGACCTGTGATCGTCTTACTCCACAGCACTTTCATGAGTTTCAAATGAGATAACAGGTGAATGATGTTTTGGTGACAATAAAGAGTGAAAGGATAATTTTATTACCAAGAGTGGAGAACTCCCCTTATTTAACCGCAGTTGACACTATTATGCATTTGTAGAAATTGTTAAGATGTCTCAATGCTGCCGTGTGCCCAAGACAGGATGTGATGGCTCATGACAACTATTCCTCTTCCAGTTTCGACAAGGACAGCTAGACTCAATACCAGGAAGAACCCTGCCTCAAATTAATTGAAGTTTTAACTAGTAAGCAGATAGGAAATGGATACAATGTCTATGTAATTTGCCAAATACAATGTTCAGCGTAATTTAATCAGCATTCAAGTAAGGTTCAGAAACCTTATTTTATACAGTGGTTAAGAGCTAGAACTATAAATTAGAGCCCAAGCTTCTTAAATAATAATAATAGCAATAATAAATATGCATTGGGTACCTGTTACAGACCTAGCCTTGGGCCAAATGCTTTATATTAGACCACGATTTTCACTAAATAAGTGATGCACTAATATAGGTGGCAAGCACTTTGATTTATAATTTTTAAGGTAGCCAAAGTCATGATAGAGGTTGGTTATTATCTCTAATTTTTTAATAGTAATATACAGATGTAAATGATAATATATGAATAAGTTGCATTAGTATGCTAAATATATTAATAAACTCATGCTTTTGAGAAAACTATGCACATTTACCACATTCCCTGCTTTCTTTCCCAAAACGAGAGTCCAGAGCAAAGTCATGATGACCCCTTTGGTTGCCCCCACTCATGCTCCCACCAAACTCTCCTTCATACACAGGCACCTGCTGCTTCCAGGCTGGCCTCGTCTTCCCCAGACTCCCCTCTTGTAGGGATGCCCCTTCTTGTGCCCCCTTCTCCATGACCTCAAGCAAAACCTAAGTCTTCTCTGTCCCATGATCACAGTAACATGATTCAAGTTTTGACATCTTTGATGTTAACAAGTCAAGTCTGCTAACAGTGACCCCTCCCAGCAACATCTGTACTTTAATGTGGCCATCTTGGCTTGGCAGCTCCCATGAACTCATTTGACTTAGATATTTGCTAAGTCAATGGAATGTTCTGATAAGGCAAACTCCGACCAGGTGAGAGAAATCAGATCTTTGACAGGAAAACAAAGTTGATCGGGTTGAGCCTTGGAGACCTGTGAGTGTCCCTCCAGGTACACTGTGTAGGTGACTGCTCTTGTGTCCAACCAACCTGCAGTTTATGATGAGCTGGAACAAAGAGAGCTCTGCCTGCAATAGATTTAACCAGCTTTGCTGAAGTGCTCTGAATAACACATTGGGAGGAACAGTACTGGCTGTCCAGACTGGCTTTTCCCATGAGTTGCCGTGGTGACCACATATGAAAGTTCCCTAGAATAAGAGAATAAGTACAATCCTCCACTCACTCTCTCAACAGTAGCCACTGCCTGGGCTGCTGCTCCCACCAGATGTGAAAATACATGGGAGAGCTGTGAGTATTTGCACGAGGTCCACAGCGAGTGAGTGGCAGGCCAGGGTTCCGAACCCAGCCTTCCTAACTCCCCATCCAATGCACTCACCGCTTCATTTGGTCATGACTGACTGCTGCATAGGATCAAATGAAATTGACAATAGGGAATCTTTTTCATCCTCATCCAAAGATTCCAATTAACAAGGTCTTAGAACTATTTCGGCATAAGTGGGTTTCCTCAGAAAATTTTACATAATAGTGATTTGAGAATAGGGTATCAATAATAATCTGAGTTTTTATTAAAATAAAAAATCACTTTAAGGTAAAAAATGTATATAAGGTAAGGGAAAAACATGTTCTTATATGTTCAAGAAAACTATGAAATAAATGGCATGAAACTGTATATTACAAGCTTGAGAACAAACAGTCACTCCAAAAATCCAAATCAGGGATGAAGAGAAGAAAAATTTAGAACTCAAATAAATATGGAATTGACAAAGTTAATATGCACTTTTATGGTACATCTATTTTGGATGGCAAGATAAATGTCAATGTTATAGAAACATTGACTAATTGACTAGACAGTTTATTTAATTTGACAAAGCTTACAGCTTTCAGCCACAAAATGAAAACTAAATTTAGACTATTCAAGAATTTTCTAGGCTTTCAGCAAAGCTGTGGAGGTAGACATTGCAATGCCATCTTTGGGGCCAGCATACCCCATCACCCAGTTACTGGGGGCGTCACCTACTGATGACTTTCAGTTGGGATCTTCCTCGGTGTTATGGGTTGAATTTTGTTCTTAGAAAAATATGTTGAATTCCTAATCCTCAAAACCTCAGAATGTGACCTTCCTTGGAAATAGGATTGTTGCAGATGTAATTTGTGAAGATGAAGTCCTTAGGGTGGGCCCCAATCCAATAACACTGGTGTTCTTCACTTATTTTTTTTAGTATTTTTAGGGTTTTCGTGTTTTGTTTTTGTTTTTTGTTTTGTTTTGTTGTTGTTTGTTTGTTTTTGAGACACAGTCTCGCTCTGTGGCCTAGGCTGGAGTGCAGTGATGAAATTTTGGCTCACTGCAACATCCACCTCCCTGGTTCAAGAGATTCTCCTGCCTTAGCCTCTGAGTAGCTGGGATTACAGGCATGCACCACCATGCCAGGCTAATTTTTGTATTTTTAGTAGAGACAGGGTTTCACCGTGTTGGCCAGGCTGGTCTGGAACTCCTGACCTCAGGTAATCTGCCCATCTTGGCTTCCCAAAGTGCTGGGATTACAGGCATGAGCCACCACACCCGCCCAGGACTGATGTCCTTTAAAAAGGACAAATTTGGACACAGAGACAGACATGCATAGAGGGAAGAGAATGTGGAGAGACACAGGGAGAGGTCTGCCACCTCTAAGCCTAGGAGAGAGGCCTGGCACAGATTTCCTCCCTACACAGCCCTCAGAAGGAGCCAGCCCTGCCAACACCTTGATTTCAGACTTCCATCCTCCAGAGCTGCAACTCCGTACATTTGTTGTGTCCATCCCCTGGTCTGTGGCACTTCCTTACAGCAACCCTAGTTGACTGATACACTGGGCATTGCCCATGGCCACAGAGAACAGCTGCTTTGTGCAAGGGTGGCCCCCAGGGGGTGGGTGATGGCAGCAACTGGCTGCAGCAAGGATGTTGCAACGGTGCCAAGGTTGCATGAGTGCAAAGCCCCCTCCCTTTCAGTCTGTGAAAACCCTGAGCAACCATCCCATCAGGCTGGGACTTGGCAGCACCCAACTTACCAGCCCGTGTCTCCCTCCAATATGCCCCACCACCCTCACTTCCTTAGAGGCTCACTCCCCAAAGCAGACACAGAAACACAGACACAGCTCCCTCCCAGTCTGCTTCCTGGGGCAGTGCTCCATGACAGCTGTAAACCGCAACTAGATCATTATGGATCTTGGTTTCTACTGGGAGGCGGTTTTATTAGATTCACAGACACAACTGCCTTGGAGCAAAACTAAACACTGTGTCTGAAGCTACAGAGGGTGAATCTCCAGGATGCCTAGAAACCCTCTGATGTCTGAACCCTGGAGGGTTTGGCCTGTGACTGGTGGCCTGAGGACAGCCATGAATCAGCAGCTCAAGAAGCTGGGAAATGAAGGACCAATATTGCTGGCAGCTAATAGTGAGGGAGGCACCCGTTGTGGTGAGATGGATGGCTTCCCACTAGCAGAGATTCTGTTAGAGAGGGATGCTTGCTCTTGCTTTAACCTCTTAGCAGGGTGCAGGTGGCACATAACCTGAGCCTTGATGGCCAGTGGAGAGGGAGGAGCTTCCTTGGAGCCCCAAAATGTGCTCCTCCCGTCCTGGCTGCACCCACACTCAATGGAAGGACTCTCAGAGCCCCTTGTTTTTCTGCACGCACTCACATTCTGCAGAGGAACACGGAGTAATTGTTCCTTGCGTTCACACGCTGAGGAGCTGGCCAGTCTTGGAAAAAGGGGACAGGGTGGCCAGAAGCATGTAGGAGGGACCAGCAGAGGGCAGCTGGCCTGGGCTCAAGCCCAGGGACCAGCCCCTTCACACCCATCTTTCTACACTGGATCCTCTTGAGCTGAGCTCGCTGCTCCCCAGTTCCAACATCAACTTGGAAAGCAGGGATTGATACAGAGACACACGAAAGGATGGCTGCCGTTCCGATAATGATGATTTTTTGGGTGGCAACATTTCAAATCATCCTCCTTTTTAAACAATATGTACTAAAAATATTGCTTGCCCTTTTTTCTACACTAAGTGTGAATCAATTCTTAATCCAAAAAGCAAAAGAAAAATATTTTTATGTGGAGGAGAAAAAAGCATTTATGAAGTGGGACACTTTGGTGCTGTTTCCCAGGTGTGTGGGTTTTTCCCCTGATGCCTGCTGCTCCCCTGTGGGGAGGGTAGACAGCCCAAGGAGGAACAGGAAAAGGGCGCTGGTCTGATGCTATGAGGTCAGTTAGGGGAGCAGGTTCCGCAGAAAGAGCCTCCAGGAAGGAGGGAGGCTTGGTGCCATGTGGGATGCAAAGCACCAAAGTTTCATGCATCCTTGTGGTTTGAAACCAGGTCCCCATGCACCCGCTATATGCACTGTGTACCGTGCACCTCTGGGGAATACAAGTGGCCTCTGTCACCTATTATAAGAAGCACTTCTGCCCACTGCATTCTGGCATCACAGTCATCAAGGATCACAAGCAGTTAAAACTGTATGAAACAGGGCTCTATTCACATGGAAAAGAAGCAGGGAAATATCCATTTCCATGTTGGGCATTGGTCCCCCATGATGAGTGGGTCCCTCCCAGCAGCCAATGCAGGGCCACCGGCCGGCACACACCCTTCTTCTCTCTTGGGCTGCAGCAGAAGGACCTGCCCTCTCCCCACAGGGGACAGACATAGCAGTGGGGCTAGCCAGGTGCCATGTGATGCACACACTGAAGCAGAACACAGGACACACTGACTCAGAAACAGGGAGAGAGGTTCCCACACAAGGTGATGGGTCCAGCAGAGGTTGTGAGGATGCTGCCTTTTGGTAAGGATGTGTCTCAGATGTGTCTCACGTAGCCCATTCTTATGTGTCTGAGCAGGGGTGGAAAGCCTGTGTCCCTGAGGCTGCCTTTCATAATAGGGTTGTTCACTTTGACCCGGTGCAACCCCACCTTGCCTCTAGAACTGCACATGTGGTGGCCCTACATAGGACTCTTGTAGCAGAGGGTGTACCATTGGCCCGGTCCCTGTGCAGAGGACCTGGAAGACGCTGTGCTGCTGGTGAGCTGAGCCACAGGAGCAGGTCCACGGGGAACCCTGCACAGAGCCACGCTCGATGGTTGTTACAGGTGAGTGTTAGCATCCACCCAGGCCTGCAGGCTGGAAGGCGAGGAAGACAGGGCTGGGCACGGAGTGCCCGGGAAGAAGCTGCCTGATTCAAAGAGAACCAAACAACTAACACTGGCAAGGAGCTTCTCAGCGCCTGGGAGAGGTCAGCAGCTGCTCTAAAGAGGCAAAGAAACTGACCAAGACCCCACCCAGCCCATGGGGTTTTGCCTGGCTCTTAACTTACTGTCCCACATTCACCTCCCAGCCTCTGGATGCATGGGGTCTGTGAACACCTTTCCACAGGCAGAGGGGCAGAGCCACCTGCTGAAGCCTTCCTCAAGCCTACATGCCCCCATGTGAGCCTCCTAGCCTGGCAGCCCTGGCCCTGGAATCCTTCCTTTGCAACCCCAAATGGGACTGCCATCTGCCTCTGCTGGCCTTTGCACACCCACTTGCTGTCCATCACCATAGTCCATACACCCTGGTAACTGCTTAAAGTGCTGCTGTGCTGGAGTGGAGGAGGCCAGGTTCATCAAGCCTTCAACAATGGGAAACAAGAGGACATTGGGTAAGTCTCAGTGCAGGCTCTTGTGTGATGACACTTTTCTACCACTGAGAATTTGGTGATCAGTGGCAGGAAGTTATCTCTGAAGTCCTGCGAGCCCAACTAGTTCGTCACGTGCAGGGCAGGGAGCAGGCAAGCTCCACACTTCCCACTGCCGCTGTGGTTGAGCCAGCCTTGGCTGTGTGATGCCTGCAAGCCATTCCTGGTAGCGCAGAGGGAAATAATGCCGAGGCAAAGAACAAGTCAGCTCTGACACCAAGGAGACGGATGATAAATTGAAATGATGAATTTCTAATGCCGGCACAAAATCACATAGGAGGGATCATTCGTCAAATTTCCAGCACAACATACAATGGAAAGGTTTTTGGTTGGATAGGAAAATAGAAACCTTAACCAAGAGTTTAGATAAAAATCTAGCATGAGATGTTCATTTAGTAAACTATGCTTGAGACACGATTGAACAGGCTTATTTTATCCAAGTGGTATTCCTCTACATTTACGGTGGCTCGTAAACTGTTTATCACTGTTCCTGGTGCTTGTTGACGTGTCATTTAGTATGGCACAACTTGCTCCCCAGAAAGCTGAATCATTGTAAGCTTAAAACATGTTATCTGCCTCTGCAGATTTTATTCCCACTATACACAGAATCCAAATAGAAATCCTGAAAACTGTGGGAATTGGAGAAGTCCTTGAACATGCTGAGTGATCCCACGCACCCCACTGATGGATTCCAGCCTCTCTCCGCTGAGCACCTGTCGACGCTCTAGCCATTAGCACATGGGCTGCTGTATTTAGTTTTGGGACAGTTGAGCACCACCAGTCACCTGGGTGGCCAGGAGAGCCCTCTCCACCACTCTTCCCGCTGGCTGAATGACATGGAGCCACCACGCCTGCCATGCTTTTTCATGTCTTCTCCCTAGGGCAGGACTCTTAGTCTTGTTCATTTCTAATTTGCATTTGAGAACACAAAGATTTGTCTCTATGTGGTGCCTAAATCCCAATCTCAGAGAAAAACAAGCATACTATAAAACTGTGAAATATTAAGACAGGATATTAAGTGATCTCATCATATTGTTGAGTAAACTAAGGCCTGGTAAGGCTGTGTCACTTAATCAAAGTTACCGGACGCTCATGGGCTGAGGTTTAGGTCTCTGAGCTTTCAATCCAGTGCTTGTTCTGCAATTGGTGAAGGTCCCTATTTCTAAAAGCCTCATGACCTTGTACTGTACAGCTCTCCCTTTGTGTATGATGGTGCCCAGCACTTAACAAAGTCCATTAAATGGAGGCAGTAACCACCCTTATGAACTCAAAACCCTCTGTGTACAACAACTGTGCAGAGAAAAAGCAGTTTGTAATTTCTATTTTTGCAAGCCACTTCAGTCTGTGTGCTCTTGGTTTTGGAAAACCTCTAGCCCCATCAAAGGTTGCCCCCATTGCCCTGGCTCCCATTAGGTCTGGGAGTCCCTTTGGGCATTGTTTGTGTGTTTTCAAGAGGCACTCTGGGGACAGTGTTGCCCCCACGATTACCTCTCCCTCCTCCTTTGCTGAGGGCTCTGCTGTAAGGCCCTCACCCTGAGGCTGTGTCCAGGAGCCCCACCTAGCCTCTCCTGCCCCTTCCTACCTCAGCTGGGCCCAGGCCTCGCCACATCGAGCTCCCCACCAACGCCGAGTGGTGCCAGGGCCTCTGGAGTCAGGGAAGAGCTGACACCACACTCCTCCTCCCTCCCCACTCAGTGCAGGCTGCACTTTACACTCTGAGCACCAAAGCAACCATGCTTGTCAGGGCCTGGGGCTGGTGGGCCCCCTAACGCTGCCTCATGCTGGGCAGCTTAAACAACACACATTTACTGTCTCACAGTTGGGAGGCCTGGAGTCTGAGATCGGGCTGTGGTCAGGGCTGTTTCCTCTGACGGATCTGAGGGAGCCTCTGGCCCTGGCGCCTCTCCAGCTTCCAGTGGCAGCCAGCCCTCTTTGGTGTCTTTTGGCTTGGAGATGCATCTGCCCGACCTCTGCCTCACCTTCATGTGGCCTTCTCACTGTGTGCAAACCCCCGTGGCCAAACCCTCCCTTCCTCAGAAGAACACCAGTCACATGGATTAAGGCTCACCCTAACAACTTCATTTTAACTGCATTACCTCTGTGAAGACCCGTGTCCAAATAAGGTCACATTCTGAGGTTCTGGGATTAGGATACCAACATTTCTTTTGTGGAGGGAAACACAATTCAACTCCTGACAGCTGATATTAGGGCGAGTTCAGTGAAGCCCCCAGGGCATGGTGGAAGGAGGCCCACTCTCCAGGTGGTACAAGCAGAGCGTCGGCCGTGAGACCGAAGCTGCCTCCCTATGTTTTGTGCCCTAAGCCCCTCACTCACCTCCCCCACACCCCAGCCCTGCTGCTTGTTTAATAAAAGAGGTGAGGTCTCACTCACACACACCTCTACCCACTTTGGACCCAATCTATGAGGAACCTGCCTGGAACTTGCTGGGGTGACCAAACACTGCTGCACTCAGAGCCCCTTGTGCCCCGAGGGACTGGGGTGCCCCTCTTGGGAGCTGGTAAGTGGCCAAATCTCTCCTGCCACACCTCATGCTCTCTCTGGAAACCCTACAGTCTCTTAAGCAGTCCCTGGTGGCCACCTGACTGGCCGGGCCAGCGGTCACACAGAGGTCACTCTGAGACCAGACTCTCGGTGATTTGGTCTCCAGCTGGTCCCTGCTGCCCTGGAAAGAGGTAAGAACAGGCCAGGCTGAGGCCAGTGATGGGGCATCAGAATGCACGTGGGGCTCTTGATGTGGTAAATGAAGGAAGTGGCCCCCTAGGTACCTATGAGAAGACCAGGCAGCCAAAAAATGTCTTTATGGCAACATTTTGTAATCTGCGTATCAAAGAGAAGAAAGAAGACTGACAGCATAAAGCAGTGGGAATATTTCAGCTGAGTTTTCCCCTTGATTAACTATAGAGAGAATGAGTTGTATGATTGGAACAGACACGAGAAGCAAGATTATTTAGCATTTGACTTAAGGCCTGCTGAGGATCTTGACTATGGCCACCATGGACACACAGGCATCTCTGCTGCGCTGATGTGGTCACTGATGCGGTCAAGAGCAGGAAAGCTGCAGCCTAGTGCCCTCCCAGCAGCTCTACCAGTTACTCACTACATGCTCTTGTTAACACTCCTTCACTTCTCTGTGCCTCCTTATCCATAAAATTTGGTTAATAATGGCTCCTGCCTTCCTGGTTTGTTGAGAGGTTCAAATGAGTTGGTGCATACAAGTGACTTAGAACAGCACTTGGCATGTCCAAATGCTCAGTAGCTCTTAGCCATGATCATTACAGTTGTTAAAAATAATCGCTTGGGAGGCCATTAGGCTGAAACAGTTCCAGTGACTTGAGTTCCTACGTAAGTAACTGTAACCCTACTCAGAGTAAATGGTCACAGCCTGGGAAAACAAAATTGAGCTTAGCCAATCAGAAACTGCCAACTAACCTCTAACCAGAGACTTAACCAATCAGAAATTGCCAACTAACCTCTAACCAGATACTTTGCCAAGCTGAAACTCCCAACTAAACCTCTAACTAGGGACTTTCCACTTTAATCAATCAAATATTTTCTTGATCTTGCTTCCGCGAGCAGCCTGAAACTCATGCTCCCTCAGTGGAGCCCTGAACCTCTTGTGGTCTGGTTGTTGCCCAGTGAATGAATCACTGAATGCTCAAATCAACTTATGAAAACTGTAATGTGCCCAAGCTTTTTTTTTTTTTTTTTTGAGACAGAGTCTCGCTCTGTCACCCAGGCTGGAGTGCAGTGGTGTGATTTTGGCTCACTGCAAACTTCACCTCCCCTGTTCAACTGATTCTCCTACCTCAGCCTCCCAAGCAGCTGGGATTACAGGCGCCTGCCACCAAGCCCAGCTAATTTTTGTATTTTAGGAGAGATGGGATCTCACCATGTTGGCCAAGCTGGTCTCAAACTCCTGACCTCAAATGATCCACCTGTCTCAGCCTCCCAAAGTGCTGGGATTACAGGTGTGAGCCACTGCACCCGGTCCAAGCTTATCTTTTAACACTGTTCTTTGGAACTCACATAATTTAAAATGAGTTTTTAAAACATTCTTCATTGTCAACTACTCTAGAGCCCACATTCAAACCCTTTTGAAAAGAGAATCCATGCAGGGCAACCTGCAGTGACATAGCAGTAGAGTTGTGAGAATGTGCCTCCTGTGAAGTGTGAACTGAGCAAAGCTGAGAACTTGGCTCTAGGCTCTCAGAACTTGACCGTGTCTTTGATGTTGCCCCACTGATGACCTGTTCATCTGAAGAGCCAGCCCAGAAAAGGCAGGTCTGCTTGCCTCATGGAACAGAGAACCAGTGTCACTTCCAACCCATTCAAATCCTCACTTATCCTCCATCTTTTCACCAGGGTTGTTTTTCCTTAATGCTGATCAACAAATGCAGAGGTTCCCATGAGAATGCCATGACAATTTATTACTCTGTTCTGAGTTTTGCAACTGTGTTTTTGCATGGAGGGTGAAGAAATGTAGTGGGACTAAGTTTCTTTTAATCTCTTCAATTCAACTCACTCTAGTTCAATCTATTGTAGAGTTAGAGTTATAACCCTTGATTTCATTTTTTGTTTGATCATGCTCATGGGCTAAATGGATGAGCTCTTTGTTCAAAGCATTTTGAAGAAAGTTGCTTTTTCAGCTACTTTAAGTGCATCTGCACTGCTGCCAAACACAGGCTCCACCACATTCCCGGAGAGGGCTTCCTGGGTCCCACTTAGAAATGCAAATTATACTGCATAGAAAAGAACTACATCCAGAAAAATAAATGCAAATAGTGGAAGGCTGAGAAATTGCCCTTGAGAGATAGGCAAAAAATTTAAAAAAAAATAAAAACAGATTAAGGAAAGGGAGGCTGAGTCAGGGAGGAGCCGGAAGAACCAGGCACAGCAGGCAAAGGGCATGTGGTGGGTGGGACTGAAGCCGCATTCAGGAGAGCACACATGAGATCTGCACCCATGGGCATTCCCAACAACAAGAACAGTTCCACGTGCCCCTGGGGTCTCCAGAACAAAAACACGGGAGCATGCCCAGAACCAACAGAGCCCATGCTTTGAATTAGTCGGCTTGGGCTGCCAAAGCAAAATACTGGAGACTGAGAGCCTCAAATAACAGAGATTTATGTTCTCACAGTTCTCGAGGCTGGAGGTGCAAGATCAGGGTGTCAACATGGTGAGTTTCCAAGGAGGACTCTCTTCCTTGTTTGTAGACGGCCATCTTCTCACTGTGTGTTCACATATCCTCTTATTAGTGGGAGAGAAAGAGAGAGAGATCTCTTCCTCACAGGCCACCAATGCTCTTGGATTTGGGCTCCACACTCATCCTTATAACCTCATTAAAACTTCATCACTTCCTTCAGGTTATATTTCCAAACACAATCACAATGAGGACTACAGCTTCAACATGTAATTTTGGGAAAACACAGTTCCATCCACAGCTTGCTTGTCAAAGAAAAGGAGATTAACAGGGAAAAATGAATTTATTACATATATATAAATATATATATATGAGAAAATAACAAATGCCCAATGATGATAACTGATTAGAAGTTCATTGAAATATTTCTATTTCAATTCCTTTTCTAGGAAGAAACCTAGAAACTTGAGTTACATATAAATACCCTTTCTAGAAATCCTGTGGAACTTTTTTTCCTGGACATTTAAAAGAGAAGATAGGATTTCTGGTAGGTTATATGTGCATAGCTTTGGCTGAGACTCTGAAATATATTTAAAATTTTAGAACATAATTATGAAAATGAAAACATTGTGTCTGCTGCTCGCATGGTTCTGGCCAAGTGTGTGCGCCCGGAATTCTGTGCCTTTGCTTTTCACACTGTTCAGCTCTGCATGCTGGCTGAAGAGAGGGCAGCCCTCACTTGTTCTCCCCAAGCAGATAAGAAATTTCTACTCTATGCCTGGAGCCAAGACTTACGTGTGGGATGGGTGCTGTGGCTCACACCTGTAATCCCAGCACTTTGGGAGGCCAAGGCAGGTAGATCACCTGAAGTCAGGAGTTCAAGACCAGCCTGGGCAACATGGTGAAACCCCATCTCTACTAAAAATACAAAAATTAGCTGGGTATGGTAGCAGGCGCCTATAATCCCAGCTACTCAGGAGCCCAAGGCATGAGAATCACTTGAACCCAGGAGGCAGAGGTTGCAGTGAGGCAAGATCATGCCATTGCACTCCAGCCTGGGCAACAGAGCGTGACTCTATCTCAAAAAAAAAAAAAAAAAAAAAAAAAAGACTTACATGTGAACATCCCAGACCAATCCTGGGGCCATAAACAGTTCTTCAGGAGAATGCAGAACAACCTCACCAAGCACTTGGTGGACCATGTGAGCTTTTCAACACTCAATAAATTGCTTTTGACCAAAGCATTGAGCATCTGCTAGGTCATGTGTCTTGTCGCCACATAGCTCTTTCCTGCCCTCCACTGCTCCCTGCCCCTAGACCTGCTCCAATCACATCTGTTTTGGCTCCAGCCATTTCTTATTTCAGGAAGGAGCCTGGCACTTTGCTCTGTGTTGACTGTAATTAAAGACACTGCAGAGAGTCTCCTGGGCTTTGGACACAAGCAAGAGCTCAGAGGACCTGCTGGGATCTGCTGCCACTGTGACTTCTCTCGGGAGGTGGCTCAGCACCTTCGCCCCAGTTTTGTTTATCTTAGCATCCTCCACACAGCTCCCAGCCTCGTTCCATGGAAGCATGTCCTTTTCAGAAGCCTTTCTGTGAAAAAAGAGCTGGGAGCGCTTTTGCTTTACAAAATATTTGACTGTGTTTACCTCCCATTATGCCAATTTAGATTCCTAATGGTGGTGCTGCTGGGCAGCTGTTTATCATTTCTTACTCTTAACTAGCAAAATTTTAACGAGATCAATCAAGTCTAAGTCTGGCTTTTGCATCATTATATTGATTGTCATACATAAGATAGTCATTTGTTGTTGTTGTTGTTGAACAAACATGCATACGTTCCTTTAACTGGTGCATTTTACATTAAGCAACGGTTTGTTCTCGTCTGGGCTGAATCACATTGTACAACTTGCCTCTACAATATTTTTTCTATTTGTTGAAAACCCACTTGTTTTTGTCCTGAAATTGACTGGGTAATCCAGTAAGCATGTTTATTCAATTTGTAGAGGTCTCTGCTAACATTTGACTTACGTACACTAAGAGAACACACCTACTTTCTCTTTCTCCCACCTGCTTTTATTGTTGCCTGGTTTGCTGGCTTTTGTGTTTACCACTGTCATCCTCCAAGACTCCTGTCCTGGGTTTTAGTCATGCATTCCCTCCAGCACTCCTCCTCAGGAACAATGACTACAGAAGTCTCATTGCAAAAATTTTGTTTGTGGAATCTTTCTCTACGAGTAGATATTCAGGGCCCAGCACAAACTATATTCTTAGCCAGAGTTAGGTACAGTGCTATATCATTCAACTAAATCAGTATCCTCAGGAAAGAGGGAAGGAGATTATTAAATGTATACATTATCCACTTTTTTATAATTCTAACCCACGCACTAAAGGTTAGTTGAATAATAACTCCAAATGAGACAGAGATGCTAGCTTTTGAAATTATTTTCTGAGCTTGCCCTCCTGGGGATTAAATTTCAAAATATTTCTAAATCATCTTTTCCAATGCAAACACAATTTCTTAGATTAATGCAATTAATGTCTACACTGAAAGTTAAGTATTTTGAATAGGCAATAATTGGCTTATGGTTTTGAAAAGCAAAAATGGAGAAAAGAAGTATGACTGCTAACTTTTTGTCTGTGCATAACAGAACCAGTACTCATTCATTCTTCTTTGTTTATTCATTAGACCCTTGAAGCTACCTGCACTCATGCATGGATGCATATTTCTAAACTAAATATTTCTGCACACTCATTTTGCATTTAAATTTTTTTATTTAGTTAAATGAGAGGACACTAAATTATATGAAAAGAAATGAAGAGCCATTGATATCTGTTCTCGGCAATGGAATCTCAGGTTATTCTTTTTCTTATGAGTAACAGCATTAGCCAGGATTCTCCAAAGAAATAGAACCAGGATGCATATCTAGATGTAGATATATATTTCTCTATCTATCTAGACAGATATACAGATACATATACATATCCTGGTTCTGTACAGTGTGTGTGTGCACACATGTGTGTATGTATGAGAGAGAGAGAGAGATTAATTGATGTTAAGCAATTGGCTCATCTAATTATGGGGGCTGTTAAGTCCAAGGTGGGCATGCAGGCTGAAGGCTCAGGGAAGAATGACAGTTGAAGTCCGAAGGCCATCTACCGGCAGAATTGCCTCTTCTTCCTGGGCAGGTCAGCCTTTTTCCAATAAAACCTGTCACTGATTGGATGAGGCCCATCCACATTATGGAGGCTAATCTACTTTCTTCAAAGTCTGGTGATTTAAATGTGGATCTCATATAGAAAATACCTTTACATCAACATGTAGACTGGTATTTGACCAAATATCTTGGTGCCCCAGCCTAGCCAAGCTGACACATAAAATTAAACATCACAGGAACCTAGCCAGTGGCTGCCATCACAGTCATTTGTTGAGCACTGGGCTTCTTTCTATGTGATTTCCTGAGGATGCTTTTCCATGCCAGTCTCAAGGTGTGTTATTAGGCACGACTGTGGCATCTGCAGCCTCCTCCAGAACCCTGTGCTTGTTCATTTCAAAAAGTTTTCTGACTACGAGAAGAGCCATGATTCAGATGCAAGAGTAGCAACATCTGCAAATGGAGTCTGATCTCAGAGGATGAGTGACCCGGACATTCCCAAAGCACCAATGGCACCTGCATCCCATCATCACTGATGTTCCATGACAGTTTCCAGTACCCCAAAAAGAGTGACATCCCTGTGAGCTGTTGTCTAGGCTAACTATGAGCCTGCTCGAAGCTCACACACCCCTACATGCCTCCCTAGGGCCCTCCTTGCAGGATTGCCAGAGCCTAATTCTTGGACCACCAGCTTCCAGCAGTAACAGTGCCAGCCTCCTCACCATCCTCCCTGCCTATTTTGTGGCCAGCAAGAGCGCAGCTGTCACCAATGCATGTTGATGAATGGATGAATTAATGAATGGACACAAGTATTCTGTCATGAAAACAATGGAATTTGCCACTACCCCTTCTCACAACCCTTATAATGATTTTCTAGAAACTCCTTTAAGGACCCAAGTTCTACACTTCCCAAATTTTAATCAGACATTCTGTGTCACTCTTGCCATTTTCATGAAATAGCAGAGACACCAGCAGGCATCACAATTTATTAATAGCAGGCAAAGGTGAGGTAAGAACAGAATTAAATAGACAGTTACAACAACTGCCAAGTGTTTGGGGGAACTCAGTCACGGTGGTACTGACTTTGCATCCCCTCCCCCCATCGCACACCCCTCCTCTGCCCAGCTTTGCCCAGCTCTGTGCCCAGAGAGGTAAATCCCTGCAACTGACTTATCAAGGAGGCTTTGCCCTCTGGCTTGAAACTGGCGTCAGCCACGGGAATCACTGACAATCTGGGGCTAGGAAGAGGGGAGGGGAAAAGTCTTTCTTCTCCACTTTCCGCCAGCTTCAGCACTGTTGTTCCATCAGTGAACGTGTCCAGCCAAGATCACTGTCCCCACCACCCTCTGGCACCGCGGTCCCTCCCGAAGCTCCAGCCGTCACTGGAATGGAGCAATGGCTGGGAACGGCTCCTGTGCCTGCTCCTCTCTCGGGCCTCGGCAGCAGTTGCTGGTTCTCTCAACCCTGACTACACCCCTATAATCTGTTTACTAAGGGATACTGATGGATACTGACTCCCTTCTCTCCCCTTATATCTAAATGAACTCAAGATGTAAATATAACAATTCAGACCATCTAAGCGCTGAAATGAAGCCTAGGTAACTAGTAGGGGATCTGAGACATTGTGAAGGCTCTCAAGCCCTTGCGCTAGTGCTGGAAACTGTAAAGGAAAACAGGAGAGCTACGTTTAAAAAGAATTCCGTTTCTCTGCTATAAAAATACCACATATGACAAATAGAACAAACAGCTCATAGCAGACACGTTTGTCTTTTAACTCAACCTCCAATTCCCATTCTCTCCCATTTGTTCCTGGCAGAACCGGGTTTTGTTCAGGAATTCATTTAGCCAGATATTTCTGTGGTGATCACTCACACTCAGCCCTGGGTCCAGATATTAATGGGTTTTCCCCCGGGTGATCGGCTACCCCCACCAGTCATTTTTCTTTGATGTGGTCATGGACCTGGCTGTGGAACTGTTGGGAAGTTGGTCTCTCCTCACCCACCGTTACGTTCCACCTTAACCCTTTGTTCAAACCGATGGCCGTTCATTCATTCATCGGCTTACTCATTTATTAGTTCAATGTGTACATAATTTAAATACAGTCAATAAAGGCTTCAGTGTCTACATCCAAGACAATATCTGTTTGTCACTGAGAGGCAGACTTGAGTTGAGACAGAGGTTTTCTCTACCATTGGAGATCAATCCTTAAAATAAAGGCAGCCCAAATGAAAAACCTCAGTGAAAATTCCAACATCTCTCTTGATTGCAGTCATCTGGGCTAGAGGATGCTTGAAAATATTTAACAAGGTCAAAATATAAAGAAAAGAGTAAACAAAAACAAAGAGAAGTGGCGATTCTGGGGACTCCAGCATGTCTATTTAATATGATAAGAAAAAAGAAGAAAAAAAAGAGAACCGTTTTCTATTATTTATTGGCATCCCTCAGGCAGCTGAATCAAAGCCTCCGCTTGGCTTCCTTTAGCAAGAGCAGATGTGTTAGCAGCAAACTTTCTGACCCACAAAAAGGGATGTGGCCACTTAACTGTCAAAGAAGTGTCCACTTATAGTCAGCACAGAAGTCTTGGGAATACCATGCTTTTTCCATATTGGCGGAAATACACAATTCAGTCTACTGCAGATCACCCCTAGCTTGGACACAGGAAGGGGAACATCACACACCGGGGCCTGTTGTGGGGTGGGGGGAGGAGGGAAGCATAGCATTAGGAGATATACCTAATGTTAAATGACGAGTTAATGGGTGCAGCACACCAACATGGCACATGTATACATATGTAACAAACCTGCACGTTGTGCACATGTACCCTAAAACTTAAAGTATAATTTTAAAAAAAAAGAAATAGAAACAAATAAAACAAAACAAGGGTCCAAGTGCCTTGTCACTGTCAGGTAATGTCAGCTCCTGTTCACCTCTGGCCCACAGGGAGATGACAGGTGCCAACTGCATACCTAGTGTCCCTCAGGCAAAACATGCAGGGTTACTGGATTCTCTTTCTTAGATCTGGATTTCAACACCACCTGTACATGTGCCTCTCCCTGACTTCCTTCAGGTCTGCTTCTGATGGTAGGTCCTCCCCACCCCCTCACTACTACCTGTTCTTCCTTCTGGTCACTGCCATCCCTGATTTACCCAAACTCCTGTTAAGAGTACAGGCTCTGGAGCCAGACCCTATGAGGCTGAGACTATTACTATTCTCAAACAGAAGTGGAAATTGAGGCATGGAGATGTTGTGTAACTCTTGGACAGTCATGCATGTTTTTACTGCATTTGTAAGAAATTAATACAGGCCTTTCTGCTGCCAGTTTTCAATTGTTAAGTTCCATTCAGACCACATCTCTCCCGCTCCATCAGAAAAAAAAAAAATCTTCATTTTCCTGTAATGCTGAATTGGTTCCGTAAGGCTGCCGTAATAAAATACCACAAAACTGGTGACTTGTAACATCAGAAATACTTTCTCCTGCAGTTCTGAAAGCTAGAAGCCCAAAATCAAGATGTCAGCAGGGCTACACTTCCTACCCAAGGCTCTTGGGGAGAATTTGCCCCATGCCTCTCCCATCTGCTGGTGTCTCCAGCAATCTTTGCATTCCCTGGCTTGTGGCCGCATCCTTCCAATCTCTGTCTCTGTCTTCACACAGCTTTCTCTGCCTCTTTGTGTGTCCTCTCCTGTTCTTGTAAGTCATTGGATTTAGGGCCCACCCTAAACCTAGGATACTTTTAATTAGAGATCCATAACTCATTTACATCTGCAAAGATCCTAATTCCAAATACTGTCACATTCTGAGGCTCTGGGCAGATATACATTTGAGGTGGACACTATTCAACCCATTACGTATAATTGCAGCTGAAAGAGCGATTTCACATTCGCTGTATATGCACCATCACACCTGACTCTGTTGCAGAGATGTGCCACTTTCTTGAACTCATGCTGACTTTTCGGGGGGCCCCTTCTCCAACCCACTTTCACACCCACTTGTACAGTTGTCTATTCCCACCAATCAGACCAAGCACACTGGCAGTCCCCCAGAGGGACTATGTGGTCTTCTTTACCTTGTTGACTTCTGTGGTCCAATTACATACTGAGTTGTATCCTATACAAATATTTGTGCATCTCAATATAATTTACAGCATTCTCCCTTGGGTTAAGAATCAGACTCTGGGTATTGAATACAGTAGAGAATGAAATGAGTATATGGAGGTCCATCATTTTTTCTGTCTATCTATCTACACATCTATCTATCATCTATCTACCTACCTACCTATCTATTCATATCTGCATATATCTATGCATTTAAACTATATATTACTTATCTTTCTGTGCAAGGAATGGAAACATTATAGGAAAAATGTAAACTTCATGAGAGCAGGGATTTCTGTTTCTAACAGTGCCTGGAATAGAGCAGTTGCTTAGTAAATATTGTTGAATGAATATTAATGAGTATGATATCTCAGACTTGTACATATTCTAAACCTTTCTTTGGTAACTACTCTCTCCAAACCACACACAAACACACACACACACACACACACACACTCTCACACACAAATTAAATGTCTAATGAAATTCAGATAAAAAATACCCCAAATATAGATGAAAGCCATAATTGTGTACAAAAGTTAATCAGTTCTCTTGGAATTTTTTAAAAACACCTTTAGATAAAACAGATAAAGCTTGGAGTGGTTGTTTATTAGTTTAAGAAATTATTCTAAAAGAAAGAAATACATCCAAGAACATCATTTGGAGAAATTCCTTTGAAAGTAGATTGACATCAGACAACATTATTTCATTTCATGGGAACTAGACTGAAGAGAAGTAAATAAACCCATTCTGTTTATTTTATTTTCGATATTCAAGTTGAGAATGATATGCGGCTTTGATTAACAATAAGCAATTAAAATCCAAGAGTCAGGACAGAACTAAATAAGACATTATTTTAAAAGCTACCAACCATACTAATATGTAAGGTGCCTGAAAAATACATGAAGATTACATGGCCAGAGCTGCCAGTTTTTCAAATGATGATTCCCACTTTTGGAGGAATCTATTTACTGTGGGTTACGAATTTTGGATACTAACATCTGAAGATGCTCAAGTCCCTGATATGAAATGGCATGGTGTGTACAGCGTGTATTCTATGCATAGCCTCCCACATGCTTTAAATAATCTCCAGTTTATTTACAATACTTAACACAATATAAATGTTATGTGCATAGTTTTATACTATATTGTTTAGAGAATAAGGATCAGAAAAAGTCTACATGTTCAACAAAAACACAATTTTTTTCAAGTATTTTTGATCCACTGCTGGCTGAGTTCATGGCTGTGGAACCCATGGATATAGAGGGGTGGACTGTATAGACTTGGAAACTGAAATTGTACAGCCTTGCTGATGAATTGGAGGTGGAGTGTAAGAAAAGGAGAGCCAGGGAGTGCTCCAGAGTTCTTGGCCAAGCTTCCAGCCACTGTGGAGGTGGCAAACACTGAGTGGAGAAGATGGAGGGAGGAGCAGATTTGGAGTGGAGGTGGGGGACTGCCATCTGTGGAGGTGGAAATCATGAGTGGAGAAGATGGAGGGTGGAGTGGAGGTGGGAAGGTGGGGAACAGCCACCCATGGAGGTGGCAACCACTGAGTGGAGAAGATGGAGGGAGGAGCAGATTTGGAGTGGAGGTGGGGGACTGTCATCCGTGGAGGTGGCATCCACTGAGTGGAGAAGATGGAGGGAGGAGCACATTTAGAGTGGAGGTGGGGAGGTGAGGGACAGCCACCCATGGAGGTGGCAACCACTGAGTGGAGAAGATGGAGGGAGGAGCAGATTTGGAGTGGAGGTGAGGGACTTTTTGGACACGTCACATTAACACATCTTTCAGGTGTGGAAATGGAGATGGAAGTGAATACTCACATTTGCACATCTGGTTCAGGGAGAAGATGGGGCTGGAGGATTAATCTGGGGAGTTGCCAGCATATAATGGTGTTTAAAAGTGAAGATACCAGGTGAGAGTGTCCAGGGGAGGATAGAGGGAGAAATAGTGGAGGAGGGAGCCCTGAGGCTGAGAAGAGGAGGGAAGCCAGTGAAGGAGACTGAAGGCAAGCTTATTCTGGGAGACTTGAAGTCTCACAAGAAGAGGGAGGATTCTGCTGCAGGAGGAGAGAAAGAAATGAAGACACAGTAAAGGAATGCATAGTATCTAGCAGGGTCTTTGTTTAATCTTTTTTTTTTTTTTTTTTTTTTTTGAGACGGAGTCTTGCTGTGTCACCCAGGCTGGAGTACAGTGGCACGACCTCTGCTCACTGCAAACTCCACCTCCCAAGTTGGGTTCAAGTGCTTCTCCTGCCTCAGCCTCCCGAGTAGCTGGGACTTCAGGCGCCCACCGCCAGGCCCAGCTAAATTTTGTATTTTTAGTAGAGATGAGGTTTCACCATGTTGCCCAGACTGGTCTCAAACTCCTGACCTCAGGTGATCCACCTGCCTCGGTCTCCCAAAGTGCTCGGATTAAAGGTGTGAGCCACCATGCCCAGCCTGGGAAGCCACTGTTCTAAGCATTAAAGAACTATTAATCCATTTCAACCTCACAGTAGTCTTATGAGGTAGATGCCATTTTAATTTCAGTTTCCAAATGAGGAAACTTAGACACAGAGAGACTGAGATATTTTCTGGGAATCACATAGCCAGGAAGCAATGAAGCTGAAGGATGAGGCCAGACAGAGCTCATACAGTGTCATCCCAGAGACATGTTTGGTTCTTCCATAGCTCACCTCTGAAACTCTCAATAATATAACTCAATTTCCTGTTCATCAGCTGTCATCAGGAAGCAGCACCTATGTTAACTTAAGAAGATGGAAAAAAAAGCCATGATATCTATGTCTATCTAAATACAGATAGATAGATATAGATACAATTTTTCACCTCTGAAACGCTCAATAATATACATATAACTCAATTTCCTGTTCATTGGCTATCATCAGGAACAGCAGCTATGTTAACTTAAGAAGATGAAAAAAATTATGTATATATAATTATATATAGATACAGATATGGAGATTTATATATATCATGAAATAATACTCAGTCATAAAAAAGAATGAAATCATTTCTTTTGCAGAAAAATGGATGAAACTGTAGACCATAATCCTTAGTGAGATGATACAGAAACAGAAAATCAAAAGCAACATGTTCTCTCTTATAAGCAGGAGCTAAACAATGGGCACACATGGACATACAGAGTGGAATAATGAACACTGGAGATTTCAGATAGTGAGAGGGTGGGAAGGGGGTGAAGGATGAAATGTTAATACTACCTATTGGTTACCATATACACTATTCAGGTGATGGGTACACTAAAAACCCAAATTTTGTTACTGTGCAATATATTCATGTAACATAACTGTACTTGTACCCCTAAATCCATACAAATAAAAAATTTAATTTCAAAAAAAAAACAAGAAGATGGAAAAAGAGAAACAAGGACATGTTAACAAACAAGAAGATTGAGAAAAACATAGATAGAAACAGAAGTATCACAGAGAACCAAATCATACAAAAGATTAACAAAGTCAAAAACTGACATAATAAAAGATTATTTATATAGACCATGGCAAAAACTAATCAAGATAAAAAATTAAAAGATGCAAAAAGCAAAAGATGGAACAAAAAAGAAAGCTAAATTGCAGCTAGAGATTAAAATAAAAATAACATTAGAATATTATTAGTAATTATGCACTAATAAAATTAAAAACCTATAAAACAGTAATAAACGTGAAAACTTAGTTGAAATAGATGCAATCCTAAAAATATATAAAATACCAAATTGGCACTAGAAGAATAGATGATATATATAAAATATGTAAATATTAAATAAATTGGCCTTTTCCTATTAAAATTTTAAAAAGCACAACAAAACGAAACAAAAAAGGCTTAACTTGCTGTCCAGGTGCATTCTACCAAAGTTTAAGGAAGTTCATTTCTTTCTCACACAAGTTCTTTCAGAAAACACAGTTAGAAATACACAGCTTATTTTATGAGATTACTAGTATTCACTGAAACTGAGGAGACCAATATAAAAAATAAAATCTGTGGCCTCATTCACTTACAAATGTTGGTATAAAGTTCTCAAAATAAAATAGTGGCTAATCAAATCCAACAGTATATTAATGAAAATAGAACACCATGAGCAAGGAAAATTTATCCAAGGAATGCAAGGATGGTTCACTATTTTAAAACCTATTAATTTACAACATCAATATACTAAAGAAGAAAATATCATCTGAGTATCCCAATTTATTCAGAAAATAATTATAACTAGGTGCTGAAATGTATCAAATAAAATAATCTAGTAGGAAACAAGAACAGAAGGGAAAGACCTACAAGCATTTCCTTTATGATCAAGAAAGAATCTCATTATCACTTCTACTGTTGAACATACCTCTTTATAAGGAAGGGGAAAAAATAACAGCTGTAAATATGTGAAAGGAAGAGATACAACTGTCATTATTTCAAGAAGCCATGAACACTTACCTAGAGAAACCAACATAATTAGCAATCTAATTGAACTAGTAAGAGTGTTGAGAAATGTTGCAGGATACAGAGTCAATCTAAAAAATTATGTAGTTTACCTTCATGCAAACCAAAAATATAATTTAAAGTAAGATATTATTCACAAACAACAAATTTCTAAATTATCTTGGAATTACCTTAATCAATTATGAAGGCATTCAACAAAGACCTGCTAATAAAAAACAAAAGTTGATAGTGTAAGCACAGGCAAAAAGACCAGTGGAAGAGAATAGATTCAGACTCTTACATATATGGGAACTTAATATCTGACAGTGATGGCTCCACAAATCATGGAGAAAAATTGCTCAGTAGACATCGTTGGGAACCCTGGCTCAGTATATAAGAAAAAATAAAACTGAATATCTACCTCACATCATACATGGAATAAAGATCTAAATGTAGTAGATGAAATGGAGTTAAAAAAAGAGTGGAGGGAAGACTTTTTGATCTAGGTATGAGAAAGTCTATTTATAGCTTTCTTATTGTCTGTTTATCCCTTTCTCTATGTTGTGGATAATTTCCTTTATTTCATTCAGTCATTCTACTGGAATTTTTATTTTAGCAGTCATATTTTAGAAGATAATCTAATTAAGTGTAAACACTCTGAAGACACTATGGACAGGTTACTTTATGTCTCTGTGACTCGGTTTCAACTTTAAAAAATGAGAGGAGAAACAGTATCTACTTCAGAAGACATGGGGATTAAACGCAGATAGATAGATAGATAGATATAGATAGATAGATAGATAGATAGATAGATAGATAGATAGATAAACAGATAGACAGGCAGACACAGAGAGAGAGACAGATAGATGATAGAAAATAGATAGATAGATAGATAGATAAACAGATAGACAGGCAGACACAGAGAGAGAGACAGATAGATGATAGAAAATAGATAGATAGATAGATAGATAGATAGATAGATAGATAGATAGACAGATAGATAGGCAGACAGAAAGATGATAGATGGATGGATGGATAGATAGATGATAGACAGGAATAGATGATAGATAGATAGATAGATAGATATAGATAGATAGATAGATAGATAGATAGATAGAGAGAGATACGTAGAGATAGACAGATAGATAGATAGATAGATAGATAGATAGATAGATAGATAGATAGAGAGATAGATAGATAGGCAGACATAATGTGCTTGAAACAATGCCTGGAACATAATAGCACTATGTAAATTTGAGTTATTGTTATGATTACTGTTATTATTATTTACTAGTATGTATTATATTCTAAAAGCTAGGTATCCTTTTGTGTTTTCCTATGTCAAATATTTTTGTTTTATAGATATAATATCTCTATTAGGAACAAATGAATGCCGTCCTTTTTTCCACACTCACGTGCTAAACCATCTGGGAGAAAAACTTAGGAGAAATAACCGGTAGACTGAAATGTAAAACCCAAAACTCTAAAAACCCTGGAAGACAACCTAGGCAATACCATTCCGGAAAAACGAAGAAGCAAAGATTTCATGACAAAGACGCCAAAAGCAATCACAACAAAAGCAAAAATTGACAAATGGGATTTAATTAAACTAAAGAGCCCCTTCATAACAAAAGAAACTCTCAACAGAGTAAACAGACAACCTAGAGAATGGGTGAAAATTTTTGCAAACATTGCATCCAACAGAGGTTTAATATCCAGCATCTGTAAGGAACTTAAACAGATTTACAAGAAAAAACAAACAACTCCATTAAAAAGTGAGCAAAGAACATGACAAGACACTTTTCAAAAGAAGACATAAATGCAACCAACAAACATATGAAAAAACTCAACATTACTGACCATTAGAGAAATGCAAATTAAAACCACAATGAGATAGCACCTCATCAGCCAGAATCACTATTATTGAAAAGTCAAAAAATAAGAGATGCTGGCAAGGTTGAGGAGAGAAAGGAACGTTTATACACTATTGGTGGGAGTGTAAATTACTTCAACCATTGCAGAAAACAGTGTGGCGATTCCTCAAAGACCTAAAATCAGAAATACCATTTGACCCAGAAATTCCATTACTGGGTATATATTCAAAGGCATATAAATCATTCTATTATAAGGACACATGTACATGCACTTTCATTGCAGCACTATTCACAATAGCAAGGACATGGAATCAACCCTGATGCCCATCAGTGGTAGACTGTATAAAGAAAATATGGTACATATACACCATGGAATACTATTCAGCCATAAAAAAGAATGAGATCATGTCTTTTGTGAGAACAGGGATGGTGCTGGAAGCCATTATCCTTAGTAAATTAATGCAGGAACAGAAAACCAAATACCACATGTTCTCACTTATGGAGCTAAATGGTAAGAATACATGGACACACAGAGGGGAACAACAGACACTGAGGCATATCAGAGGGTGGAGGGTGGGAGGAGGAAGAGTATCAGGAAAAATAACTAATGGGGGCAAGGCTTAATACCTGGGTGATGAAATAATCTGTACAACAAGCCCCTATGACACAAGTTACCTATACAACAAACTTGCACATGTACCCTGAACTTCAAATAAAAGTTAAAAGAAAATTAGAGCCTTTATTTTGGTTAAGTTGACGTTGAAGACCATGGTTTCTGTCAGCCTGCCAAGTAGACTCGCCAATCCCTGGCCTCAGAATTACTGGCATTCATTTAGTTGTCATCACTGGCAGTGCTGGACCACATAGTGCTCCCCTGGCTAGGACAGAATCTGCACCCTGAGCTCAGCTCAGGAAAGAGGAGAGGACATAGGTCCTCAGAGGGGAGGGTCTGAAACAAGGGTGAGGAGACACCTCTACCCCATAAAGTTCTCAAATTCATCAACCTAGAAGATTGCTTCTGTCCCCAAGGTGGCTTAACACAGCACGGGGTTGCTTTTTACTCATTCTCGCAATGTTCACTACAAGACCAGGCGACTAGCTCGCATAACTCTCTCCTGCACAGAAGCCCAGGGGGGCTCCACCAGCATGTAATTTCCTCCTACCCATCGCATGCAGCTCCACAAGGCCCAACAGGAGAAGAGGGTACCAGAGGGTCTTGCACCAACTTTTAAGGGCTTCAGCTCAGAAGTGGCCCACGTTAATTCCACCACGGGCCACTGGAAAGAACTAGATGCAGGGCTTATGCTCGGTTGAATAGTGTCCCCCCAAGACCTATGTCCTCCTGGAACCTGTGGATTTGACCTTATTTGGAAAGAGGGTCTTGATCTATTCACAATTTTAGTAAAAATGTACAAGATTAAGGGATCCTTTGCTGAATTTTGCTTGGAATCCTACAATTTCCATTTACCACATGGGTTGCAGCGTAGGGTGATGGTGGATGTGTGGACAGAGACAGGGTCATTGTGATGAAGTTAAAATGAGGTCATGCTGAACTAGGGCAGGCCCATGCAATGAGTTTTCTCCTTATAAAAAGAGGAAGGTTTGGACACACCCACATGGAGAACACAATGTGAAGATTCAGGCAAAGATTGGAGAGATGCAGCCACAAGAATGCCAGCAACCACCAAAAGTTAGAAGAGGCACAGAAGATGCTTTTCTGGAGGCTTCAGAGGAAGCACAGTCTGCCAACACCTTGATTTTGGACTTCTGACCTCCACAACAGAGAGACAAATTTCTTTTGTTTCAAGCCACCAAATTTATGCTACTTTGTTATAGCAGCCACAGGCAACCAATTCATGGCCCCACCCATCTTCAATGCCTTAAATGGGCCACATGCCCAGATGAAATTCACCAGGTTGTCTCCAGCACTAACTCTCTGTTGTGCTCCTGGAGCTGTTCTGCAATCCATCCCCTCTCCTTCCTCCGGGGCTCCATGCAGTTCACCAAAATGCCCCTTCACATTCACCGGTCTACATCTATCTGTGCAGCTTGGATATATATCCTAGGGTTCAGACCAGTGATAGCAGCAGATGCAGCTCATCCCCACAGAGAAAGACCAGGAACATCAAGAGGGTGCCATGGAAACCACAGAGTCAAATTAAACATGAATCATGGCTTTTCATCCACAGCACCAGTACGCACATGCGCACGCACACACACAAACGTGCCCACCTCCACTGTCACACAGAGTTCAATTGCATATTCCCAGGACGTGTCCATCTTTCGGATGCACAGCACCCCTAGCCAGGCTCAGCAAGCATGACATGGGTTAGTGGCCTGGCCTAAGGGCTGCAGACACTAACAGGTTGTCTGCCGCTTTGGTAAGGCTGGGTCCAGACCATTGCCATTCATTGATTCACATCCGTGCTTTGCTGCAGCAAACTGTTTTGAATTGATGCTTAGTATAAAGGCTTTTATGACTGCAATCCATATTTCATTGCTTGCCATAAAATAATAATTTGAGAAATGCAGAGAAATACACTGTTAACAATTTAACATTCACTTTCAATAAATAGGAAGCATTTTACAGGGAACTGCAGCCCATTATGGAAACCATAATTCATGCTCTGTGCCAAGAGAATGTATTCTTAATTTCATTGCACCCTGTGCCCAGCTACAAAACTTGAGACTTCCTTTGCATTATAGATTCTCATTATGATGGATTAACAAATATACTGTTAAAATGTCCTGTTGAATGCCGCATGCACCATTTTAAATGAAGAGGCCAAAACATGTTAGCCTTTCTTGCAGGAATGGCAGAATTAAAATTGTCTCTTATTTATACAAGGCAACTATAAATGCTAAAATGCATATTATCATGTATTCAGAATGATCCTGCCTATGTAATTCCCCTGCTAATTTATACATTCTGCAGTTCCCAATGCAGCAAATCTCTCATCTTCTCCTGAGCTTTTCAGAAAATACCAGTCTTTGAGTCTTGAAATTACATTGCATTTAAGCAGCGCCATGAATTCTTCACCTGTTAAGATCTTTTCATCCAGTGCTATTATGACTTGCTTTTATGATCTTCTGCCCTGATCTGCTTCTATTCTGGAATTTAGACCTAATAAGACATAAGGGGTCAATGGCACAAAGGCAGTAGTACTAATCACCTTATCGTAGGAGCAGTAATAAAAAGATGTCAGGTGAGAGAAACACCAGAATTTCAATGAATTAGAATTGGAGGTGAGAAATGAGTCTGCTGTTTATTTTGCTGGTTACCGAAAGCTTTTTTTCTCTACATCCAGAAAGAAGTGGTACTCAGATACAAGACCATCATCAGAGGGAAATAAATAACTGAATTAAACCTGTAAGTGTATCATTGTGTGTGCGAAGAAATTCCCAGATCAAGTCACAAATACTATATTAATAATGGCTCTAAAGCAGATGAGATTTTCTTCCCTATCTTCCAGAGCATACTTTGAGAAATAATGTGTGTGTGTATCTATCTATCTATCTATCTATCTATCTGTCTATCTATCTACATATATATATACATATATAGAGAGAGAGAGGGAGAGAGGAAACCAAAATAAATTCCCGCTAAAGTAGTTATTTTATTTTTAACAGTCTTGAGATGAAAGGGGGTACAGAGAAGCAAAAAGGGGGAAGTTCAGTTTATTTGATTCCCCAGCTAATATACACGTGACATTTCTGTACTTTAATATCATGATGGAAATATCACCTGATTCATTTAAGTCTCTTTAAAAATGTGAAATTGAGCAGTGTAGGGTTTGTATACTTGTCCCTGAGAGCCACGTGGGTTAAACCAGTTGGTACACTTACTTCCATTAAGTTTGAATTTGTGAATAGCCTCTGGTGGAAACACAAAGTAAGAAGTGAAACACGCATGGGACTTTGGGGCTGGCCCAAGGGGATAGGCTGGCTGGGCAAGGCCAGGACAAGTTTTGTCTGCCTGCTGGTTCAAGAATGCCCTTGAGTTTGGCTTTGCCAGCCTGGGATGCTTCTCTCCCATTGATGGTGCCCACCATGTTCTTCTCCCTTGTGCCTATTGTAAAACAAAATGCAAGGATTCTGGTGCATCCACCACCACCTTCTCTCTTGTGTATATTGTAAATTAAAATGATAGGACTCCAAGCAGCATTGTGCAAAGGGTACCTAATCTTCTCCATGTACAACAAAACTGGAAATCTGAATTCAAAGGTGAGTTAGGATGGGGGTCTTCTCACTACAGCATTAAAAAAAAAAAGGAAAGAAGAAAAGAAAAGAAAAAGGAGCTGGAGAAGCCTGAGGAGTGGTCTGGAACTCTCCTCTGCCAACTGGCCCATGATGGGGAGCATTATTCTGTGTAATTATAAGCAGGACCACCATAAGAAGAGGAAGCTAGAAGCAGGCAAGTCTCAGCTGACCATAGAGAAAGAGCCCCCTTATACTCAGAGGTGCCAAAACTACAGTGAGCTGTTGAGTCAAGGAGGGCTTGTGCCCTCTGGTTCCAGAAGTGGGGAGCAGACCTGTGGGCAAGTCCTCATGTTGGGGATGGATTCTGAGATTCTGGCCTTCTGTTGGGATTGTCTGTGTGTTGACAACATTGTGGGAGCCCCAGGGTGTCCTGAACTGGACTTTGGTTTACAAACCTGAGTGTACTGAGAAATGGACCTAGAATATCCACGGGCAACAAGTGGCATCTCCTAGGTGAAGGAAAGTGAGATTTGATACGTGGATCCAGTCCCATTTGCATCTCACAGCATAGATTTTCTTAGCTAAAGCAGGCCCTTCTGGAAGATGGTGCTACAATAAAATAAAATGAAGGCCAGGCTTGACAATCTCTTAGCAGACAAAACTGGCTAGACCACAAAAGGAAACTTAGTTTTTTTTCTTGTAAATGCCTCTGGTCATCAGAAAACTTCAGTCACCTTCCAAAAATGGAGTAAGATGATCCCTTTTAACCAACCTCTGCTCTCGGAAAACACCATTGTGTCAGCAGTCACTGCAAAAGGTGAATGATTGCCCATTTTTGCATTCTAAGCCAGCCTGAGCTTCCTCTTACCACCTTAGGTTTGAAGTCTCCTGGTTCTCAAATTGTTCTTTTGCATACGCAATAAACTTTCAAATTTTTAAAGCTTATCTGACTTTATTTTTGGCAAAGGTCAGTGAAATCTCCTGGGTGGTTTAAAGGTTTGTGGGTGGCTGTGCTGAAATTTCCCCTTGCTGAATCAGAAAAGGATGAGAACTCTGCAGGAAGCCCAGGGAAAGGAACGCCGGCTTTGGAGTCAGCCAGAGGTGGGTCGGAATCCCCACTTCATAAGCCACTTAACCTCTCTAAGTTTTACTTCCTCATTTATAAGATAATGAGAGCAATACTTTCTCACAGGGTTGTTATAAATTTTAAATATCCCTAGCACTTATGAGACACCCAGTAAATTTTAGCCATTATAAGAAAGTTAATTGAGAATGCTACAGATTGACTGCAGTTGACATCTTTGTACAGAAAAGCCTCCCTCAGCATTTTCTAGCTGTCTCTTGGTTTAACTTCAGATGCTCAAACCAATCACAGGGAAAACCATCCACAACCCACAGAGAGAAGATCCCCAGAGATGACATAGGAAGGTGTACACCCTTCTCATGGATTCTAAAATGTCCAATGGGCCAGCTTTGCCCAGAGGAGAGGGATGATTAAAACAAACAAACAAACAAACTTCTACTCTGCCAAAAACACTGTCAAGAGGATGAGAAGACAAGGTTTCTTGTCTGAGGTTTGAGGTTTTCACAGTAATCTTTCTGCAAAATCCTGCTGATCAACAAGAACCCCAAAACACTTAAAAACCTTGTCAAGATCTAGCCAGAGCATTCAGCCAGCAGTCTAATTTTTCCAGCAGCATCACAAAAAGATGGAAAATGCTGGCTGCCCGTTCAGGCTTCATCCATGTGTGCTCCCATCTGAAGTAATTAGTCAAGAAGTTGGTCAGCTCTATGCAAGAACTACAGGTACACAGCTACACCTGATTAAAAGTGATGATTCTCCAGTAATCTTGAGATCTCAATCTTGAGATGTAATATTGTTCAAAGTCCTGTGTATTTTTTAAATTCATAGGCTTTATTTTCTAGAGCAGTTTTAGAATCATAGCAAAATTGTTTATAAAGTGCATCGAGTTCGGTATAGCCCCGGGCCCTTGCACACACAGCTTTTTATATCATCAAACTTCCCACTAGAGCTTGCTACAATTTGTTACATTTGTTACAACTGATGACCCTACACTGACACATTAGTATCACCCAGAGTCCATGGTTTACACTAGGATTCACTCTGTTGGTTTGAAGAAATGGTCAATGACAGGCATCCACCATTATGATGTCATACAGAGTAATTTCACTGCCCTAAAAATCCCCTATGCTCCACCCATTCATGCCATCCCTCACCCCAATACATGGCAACCGCTGACCTTTTTACTGTCTTCATAGTTCTGCTGTTCCCAGAATGTCATATACTCAGAAATGTACAGTAGGCAGCCCCTTAGGGCTGACTTCTTTCACTCAGCAATATGCATTTGAGGTTCCCCCATGTCTTCTCATGGTTTGATAGCTCATTTATTTCTAGTGTGGAATAATATTATATCATCTGGATATACCACAGTTTATTTATCCATTACCTTCTGAAGACATCTCGATTGCTTCCAGTTTTGATATACGAATAAAGCTGCTATAAGCGTCTATATGCTTGTGTCCATGTGAACACAAGTTTTCAACTCTTTTGGATAAATACAAGACAGCACAATTGCTGGATCCTTTGGTAAGAGCATGCTTAGTTTTGTGAGAAACCACCGCACTGTCTACCTAAGTGGCTGTACCATTCTGCATTCCCATCAGCACCGAATGGGGGTTCCTATTGCTTCACAACCTCGCCAGCATTGTGAAGTGGTGTTAGTGTTCTGAATTCTGGCCATTCTAATGGGTGTGTAGTGGGATTTTATTTTTGTTTTAATCTGCAGCTGCATAATGCCATATGACATCAAGCATCATTTCATATAATTATTTGCCATTTGTTTGTTTTGAGATGGAGTCTCACTCTCTCGCCCAGGCTGGAGTGCAATGGCGAGATCTCTGCTCACTGCAACCTCTGCCTCCCAGGTTCTCCTGCCTCAGCCTCCCAAGTAGCTGGGATTACAGGTGCATGCCACCATGCCTGGCTAATTTTTGTATTTTTAGTAGAGACGGGGTTTCACCATGTTGCCTAGGTGAAACTCCCAGCCTCAGGTGATCCACCCACCTCGGCCTCCCAAAGTGCTGGGATTACAGGCATGAGCCACCATGCCCGGCCATTATTTGTCCTTTGCACGTCTTCTTGGTGAGGTGTCTGTTGAGGTCTTTTGCCCATTTTGAAACTAGATTGTTCACTTTCTTATTGTTGAGTTTTAGGAGTTCTTTGTATATTTTGTATGGCAGGATTTTTTTTTATCGGATGTGTCTTTTGCAAATATCCCAGTCTGTGGCTTGTCTTCTCATTCTCTTGACAGTGTTTTCAGCAGAGTAGAAGTTTGTTTGTTTGTTCATTTGTTTTAATCATCCCTCTCCTCTGAGCAATGCTGGCCCATTGGAAATATTTGAATACAATTTTGGTTTTCCACTTCACAAACACCCAGTTGACTCCTGGGGGATTCAGCAGTAGCATTCACTGTTGGAGACACTCCTGCCTTATGTCCAGAGCCCCCAGTAGCGATGGCACAAGACTGGCAATGTCCTTGGTGTCCTGAAGATACAGCCCCCCGTGGGTGCTCTGCCAACACCCAGTCCATGTTTGTCTGGATTTAGAGGATCCAGGGTGCTAACGGAAAGCAGCCTCCAGCTGTTTGAACACATCCGACCGAGAGAAAGAGCGGTGGCGTGTCATTACTGGCACTGAAACTCCATGATCGTGCCTATCCTCTAAACAACCATGCTGATTCAATAGTAATTAATTCCTCAACAGGCTGAATTAAATAATCAAGTACACTGCAGGTAATGCAATTACAGTAGTTATTTAGCAGTTAACGAAACATTCTTATGAGTATGGACATGGCAAGTCTTCCCTCTGTCTTGAAGCAACCCCGTGTCCATGGAATGAAACTCACTCCCCTGAGGATCTAAGGATTCAATGGGTAATTCATGGTGCCCCGTGGGACCACATCACTAGGTGGAGAGGAGCCCAGTTTCATCAGCCTCTGGCCCAGGCTGCCCTATATGCCAGCACCATGCCAGCACTGATGATCAGTAGTCAGGCCAACCAGCACCCTGGGGCCTGCCACACCAAAACAGAGATGGGGAGGCTCAGTATAGATGCCACACCAGCAGAGGGCACAGGGCCCCTGATGCAGATGCGCAGTGCAGGCTTGGTGGAGCTGGTGAAAAACAGACAGAAATGAAGACGAGAGCCAGAAAGAGGTGGTGTCCTTCACAACTGTCCCGCAGGCTCCACAGTGCACCATCCCAGACTCGGGCCTCTAAGATCAGACTCCTAGGACAAGCGCTCAAGTCTGCATTCTAGGCTTTGCCTGAACTTGACTGGCCAGGCTCGTTTCTTTCCTTCCGGACAGTCTGAAGGATCGATAGCAGGATTTCAATGACGCCTCCAGAGGGTAGAGCCCTTTGCAAAGACACCGCTTCTGCCTTGGGTTCATCTCATCCTGATACATCCTCATGGGATAGAATAAATGTGTTTATATGACCAGAGATGTTGATATGACTCAGGAGACTGGATTATGTGTGGACTGGGTCTCAGGGTAAAAATCGTCTTCCCTTGTGACTTGACATTACTAAACAAATGGATCGGGCTAGGCGTATATTTCCTGTTAGTAAAGATTTTCCTGTGTTCTTCCCATCTCCATGGGAATAGTTGAGGTTAGGGAAGTCAAAATGCCATAGCTAAGGAGTGTTGTCACTTCCTAGGTATTTTTCTTTAGAAAGTTTGGTATTTTTGTTTGTTTTAGCCTTGAAATGAGCAAGCTTCCTGTACCTGGCCTATTTCACTTAATGTAATATCTGCCAGCTTCATCTATGTTGTGGAAAATGGTGGGACTTCCTTCCTTTTCAAGGCTGAATAGTATTCCACTGTGTAGATGCACCACATTTTCTTAACAACTCATCTTTTGATTGACACTTAAGTTGATTCTGTAACTTGGCTATTGTGACTAGTGCTGTAATAAACATGAAAGCTCAAGTATCTTTTTTACATACTGATTTTATTTCCTTTGGCTATATACTCAGTAAAAAGTTGACCTCATAGAAGTAGAGAGTAGAACCACCCAGAGGCTGGGGTGGTTAGGGCAGAGAGAGGGTTGGGGAGATGTTAGTCAAAGAACGCATATTTACAGTGAGATAGGAGGAATAAGCTCAAGTGTTCTACTGCACAGCATGGTGACTATAGTGAATGACAGTACATTGTATTCTTGAAAAATACTAGAGACTGACTGGTATTCTCACCCCAAAGATGAAAACCATATAGGTAATGCAATCATGTATATATACTTCAAAATATCGTGTTGCACATGATAAATACATACAGTTTCATACTTCAATTTTTTAAATTAATTACTTCATTTTTATAAAAGATAAACAAGCTTCCCTTCACCACCCCCACCCCTCCAGGGTGGCATGCTGACGGTGAATAGTGAAACTCACAGACAGCTCCGTCTCTAACCTTGAGGTCTGATCAGGCTATTGATGCTCTGGCTGGGAGCCGCACAGGGCAGCCTCCTCTGTAAATTCTCGCCTCTGCCCAAAAAAATCCATTGTTAGGAGAGTGCTGCCATAGCAACAGAGGGCCACAAAAGGCAAAGAAACTGACAGTCACCCACACAAAGTGGGCTGGATCTGTGAGCTAATTAAAAGGTTCTCTGCTCAGGGTCACCTTCTAAATGAGGAGTGTCAGTCAGAAACCCTTGGGCATAAGCGGCTCCCCCCAGGGGCCCCGGACACCCAGCCACCCAGCCACCCAGGCAGGTACTGGCTCTTCCTAGAATCTGTTCTGCTATTCCCCGGGTGAGGACCTCACAGGGCCCTGGTCACACTTTGGCTGGGCCATCTTATTAAATGAACTAAATCTACTTTTTGCCAGTAGGATCATAAAGCAGCAAACCTGAGTGATTGATTAAAAGCAGGCTGCTGTCCTCACATCCTGATTTAGGTCTGATGTCATTTGAAATTGAAATTGCTTTCAGAAGCTTCTGCAGGTTCTTGAAGGCTAGCTCTCAGAGTCTTAGAAGGTGGTAGGTTACTACCAGGTCTAAGCAAGATTGGAAGCCAGAGCTTTGGTGGTTGTCTTCCCTACTGTGGGTTCTTGGGACAGGTTGACTCCAAGGGTCTCCAATTGGCCAAGTGGCCTCTAGAATGTGGAGTCAGGACCTTGCTCAACAGAGCCCTGGCTGCCCACTGGCATTCCCACCCCCATCACCTCCAGCCTACCCCTGTAGGCATAGCTCACACTGTCACCCATACTATATCCTCACCTCCAAATAAATAGCTTCACTGAAAACACAGACAGGCTTGAATTCCTATCATGATGCTGAGATCTGACCCTTTAGAAATCAGTCGAAGCAATGCAGGAACAGAAAGTGAAGTCCCAGAGAAATGAAGGCAGCCTCAAGGAGAGGCCAGAATGTTATACAGGACACAACACTTAAAAAAGAAATCTGACAGCCCTGGGGAAGCAGCCAGACAGCTGAGACCAAAAACTTTGCTGCAACCTACGTGGGTTTCCCAACAGACTAAAGCAGTGAACTCCGTGGCAACTCAGCTCTGCCGCCGTCCTGGTGTTGCGTCTCCAGCAGCCTCCCGGGACAATGCAGCCCCACATCTAAAGTCACCCAGGGAGTATTTGTTGAGACTCAAGATCTTCAAAGACAGCCTCATTCAGTCGTTCCTTTTCCCAACGGCCAGAGATCCTTGCTGAGGGATTCAAACTACTTAATGCCATGGGTTCTGGGGTCAGAACATTTGCATCCCAGCTTCATCCCTTATCTCTGTGTGAGACAAGTTATCCAATTTTTCTTCGCCTCTGTTTCATCAGCTTAAAATGATGACAATAGTTATCCTTCCTGAAGTCATGAGGGAATTAAATAAGATAATCTATAATGCTTAGAAGGGTGCCTGGAGCATAGCAAGTCCTTAGTAAGCATTGGTGTGTTCCTTCAGGTGCATGGTAACAAGCTCTAACCTCAGAGGCTTCAAAATGCAGTTGCTTAAAAAAGAAGTATCTCTCACTAACCAGTTGCATTGTGCTGGCCCTGGGCAGGTGGGACAGGGCTCCCTCAGGAGCCATTCAGGAGGCCCGGGTTCTTTCTGTCTTGTTGCTCCACCACCTGCATTCTAACCCATGGGAAGGAACAGAGTCTGAGACGAGTGATATTGGGGCATCACAGCTCGGGACACAACCTGGGGATGCAGAAATCACTTCCACCCATGTCCTGTCGGCCCAGAATTAGTCACATGGCCACATCTGGTTCCACAGGGATGGCAAACGTAGTCCCCAGCAGTCTCCATCATGTTATTTATCACCCAATGCCACATTTCATGAGAAAACAATGCAGAGATTAGTTCACATCAAAACCAAGAGCATAAACATGTACCGTGTGAAAGGCAAAGGTGTGACAGATGTCCATCCAGGCCCACTTGAGGATGCTCATTGTGGTCCCCAGACACACTAAGCTCGCTGTTTGGGAGCGCTGTGGGTACTAAAGTACACAGGGGAGGTATCTCCCCATGCCCAGAGATGCACATCCCCAGGGCAGGGGCTGGAATCTGACAGTGTATGGAACAGTCCTTCCCCATCCCTCCCTTGGGACCCTGAGCAGAGTTCCTGGGATCACTGTGCCTGGCAGGTGAGAAAGCGGTGAGCAGGGTGCATTCCAGGCTCCTATGCCCCATCCCCGCAGGATGGCATGAACTCACAAAAGCCAGGAGCGGAGGTGTGAGTGAGAACTCCTGACCTTCACCTCCATGGCGGCCTTCAGTCAGACTCCCAGTGCTAAGTGCTGCTGCTTTCTGTTACCTTGTGCACCTGCTGGTCCCTGGCCTTGGCCTGCCCTGGCTTTCATATCCTCTGGCCAGGCCCTGTTTGGGGACTTGTGCGGGCCTCTGACTGTACCCTGGCTTCCATGGAGCACATCACCTCCCATAGACCAGAGCCCTGTCTCATCTCCAGCTCCAGCCAGGCAATGTCTCAATCCCCTGTAAGCAGTTACACTTCTCCCTGATCCTCCTCCATTTCAAATCCTCAAGGCACCTCTTGAGCAACCAGGAAGCAGCTTCTGGGAAATGCCCAGCACAGCCTTCCACATGTGGCAAGAACTCACGGGCTGCCAGGGTCCTTGTCCTTTCACCCAGGAGCTAGGCGGAATCTCCCCAGAGGAACATGCCGAGGATGCTCCCAGCTAAGCAGCCATAGCTGCTCTGGACTTCAGGCTGTCTGTTAGATAATTAGGCCTCTAGTAACCACTTGAATGCTCTCTATGGCCTATGGTAGCTAAATTTCCATTTCTATAGCTGCTACAAGGTTTGGCTCATCCATCTGCCTGGCTGCTTTATTAGAATCTATTTTTACTTATCACTAAGAGTTAAATAGACAAGGACTTCAAGATGGATGTAAAACTTCGTTAAAATTAGCCATTCATTACTAACTGCCTTAGAAATGAAAGCCAAACCGCGCACTTTCTGAAATAATTTGGAGCATAAAGATGAAGCTATTTATCAATTAATTTAAACTTAAGTGAGGTTTTTGCATACAGAGGAGCTTTAGGATTTGGTCTAATGGATTAAATTTAGACTACCCCACAAATGAATTCTGAGATCCTGGTTATATCTATTCACAAAGCTGTGACTTCCTGAAGTTTTCTTGGCAGAGTGAAAGAATATATTAAAATCTGGACTCCTTGCGTGTTTCCCAGAAGAAATCAGCAGGCAGTTTCTTCTACCATAAAATTAATCCATAAAGTAAATGAACATAATAATGTAAGAAATAATTCTGCTGGGGCACTCAGGTCCTTTAATGCCAACAATATCCAGTGAAGATTTTTCCTTGTCATTCTAAGGCTCTTTGAAAAATATGTCAAATCTTATCGAATCAAATTTGAAACATACCATAAAAGATTTCCAGGAAGCTCTTATGAGGATCAAAATGAAGACTTACAACAATGGAAATAAATCTGATTTCTAAAACGATTTTTGATAACTTTGCATTAATGACCTAGGGAAATTCTTACTCAGGAGAAGTATTAGGCCACAGGTATTCAATCAGCAAAGAAACGTTGAAGTGGGGAACTTGCAAATTAAAGATAGCACCATTTGTCTTAAATCAATAAGTGGAAAGATTACAGGAACAAAGTCCCCAAGATATAAAGTGGAAACTCAAGCCTGATTTGATTTGATTTATGTCATCCAGTTCTCAGAGACATAAATACCATAAGTTCTGATTCCAAAGATTCTATAGAAGAATCAGTGTCCAGAGAAAAAGAGCAAATGATTCTACAGAAGGTGGAGGAAGGTGAGGAGTAGAGAAGGATAAAGAGAAGGAGGAGGAGAATAAGGGGGATTAGAAGAAGGAGGAGAAGGTTTTTACATACAAACAGAGCAAAATGCCTGAATTTATTCCCTCCAGAATAGTTTGAAAAAATAGTACCAGTAACTTGGAAATTGGGTTTATATCAGAACTGGAAAGACCCCATCTCATGCTGATTTGTACATCACAAACCTCAGCCCAGAAGCCGGTACAGCCCTGGCCACCTGGTTCCAGGAGAGGAGCCAGTGGCCCACTCTCCCCTCTCACAGAGGCCCTGGGCCATCAGATGTCCACACAGCTGACCCAGAGATAGGGAGAGGGGGCTCCACAGAGAGGCGATGGCAGACCATCAACCCAGAGCCTCACTGCTATAGGTTCCTCAGACCATGGACTCCCAGGCTCCACTTCCACCCAAGAGCCCTGCACCTGCTCGCTCCTGAGGAGTTGAGGCCTCCTCCGCAGGACCACACAAGGAAGATGCTCAAAGACTGTAGGTTTTGGTTGCATATCCTGCTGTTCCATCTTTTTAAAAGGAGACATTGATGCCAGAAAATGGTTGACAATGTCCAGTCAGAAACATCCAGGTGGGATGTTCCCAGATGTTTGTATAATCTAGAACAAGCTCAGCTTTGTTCCCCTGCTGGAAGGGTCAGTGTGGCTGGCCCTCCAGGGATGATGCATCAGGACATCCAGGAACTCAACCTCTGATGGTGCAGCTCACAAGCTGCACGGGCTGCTGCTGACATCTTTGCATTGCAATTGTATTAAGAGCCAAGAGGCATTTCAGAATAAGTATGGATCACAGTTTAACAAGTACATGCAATTGTATCCAGTGCAGAAAACCACTTAATCCAGAAAGGAGCAGAACACATGTATTAAGGTGTGAAGACAGAAGAGGAAACAACTTAAGATGCATTCTTGCTGTCCCTGAATTTCCCCAAGAGCCTCCCCCCTTCTCATTGGTCCTGGGGTAAAAATTCAGGGGTCTCTTGGAGAATCAAATGGGTTATTTTGAGAACAGCATGAGCAGGTGAGTTTGGGGGCCTATGAGAGGATGGAATATTTGTTGAGATAATGGCAAAGCAGGTGGCTGTGGCAGGTATCAGGCAGAATATTAAAGGCATGAGAAGAATGTAGTGTGAACTGAGCCTTAACCAGCTCCAGAATCTTCCAAAGATCAAACAGCCTCTTTAGTAGTCATGTGCAGCTGCTCAGGAGGCCAGGCCTTGGCCCAGAGAGCTAGTAGGAAGTTTTCACTCTTCTTTCATGCTAATGTTTATGACAAGGCCAGTTCTCTCCTTACTCTACACACCCTTCCCTGTCAAATGCCTTAGAAGTATGAAGAAGATGGAAAACTAAAAGAATCTACAGAAATATTTGAGTCTCCTTTGGTGATCATTCCAATCTTAATTTATCTGAATAATCATGTGTACCTGGAGCTAGGAAGGAGTGGAGAGAGGGAGCTATATCCTGAGACCCACCTCTTCCTCCTCCCATCCTAAGGCAACATTTCAGAGTGCATGAAGGTGGCTTCAGCAACAGGGATCCCAATTCTTGGGACCCTCCCCTTCCTTCCAGTGTCCCTCTGTGGTCCTGGGCTGCCCACAAACTCTACCCCAATCGCCATCCCTCTCCCTGATGCCTCCACATGGGTGTTGAAAGGTGATATGGTTTGGCTTTGTCCCCACCCAAATCCCATCATGAATTGTAGCTCCCATAATCCCCACATGTTGTGGGAGGGACCCAGTGGGAGGTAATTGAATCAAGGGGGTGGGACTTTCCCTGCTGTTCTCATGATAGCAGATAAGTCTCAGGAGATCTGATGGTTTTATACAGGGCAGTTCTCTGCACACATTCTCTTGCCTGCTGCCATGTAAGATGTGCCTTTGCTCTTCCTTCACCCTCCACCATGATTGTGAGGCCTCCCCAGCCATGTGGAACTGTGAGTTCATTAAGCCTTTTTGTCTTTATAAATTTCCCAGTCTCGGTATTTCTTCATAGCAGTATGAAAATGGATGAATACAAATGGGCATCTCAAACAGCACAGCCCTCCTCAAGAATTCTGCTCCCCGCCGGCCTCCCAGCTCTGAGCACTGGCACACCATGATCCTAGTTGCTCAGATAAAACATGAAAGAATTATTCTTGATTTCTAAGTTTCTCTCACATCCTACATACAACACTTATTCACTCCACCTGCAAAACAGCCCAAAGCCAAGTCTGGACCAACAGCATCTCTTACCTGGATGATCAAAATAGACATATGAAGACTCCCTGCTCCCACTGACACCTCCTCCAGCTCCAGTCCATTAGCCACACGGCAGTCAGAGGGATCTTGAAGATGCACATATCAGATTGTATCACTCTCCACCTCAGCCCCTCGTCCATAGAAACTCTGGGTCCAGTGGAGCTAGTAGCTAAAAAAATTAATGTGGTGACGATACAGGAATGCAGACTGTAGGCAGCTCTTGAATGCCACATGCCTCCCCAAAGCCCCCCAGGTGCATTTCTCAGGTGCAGACTTTGCTCCTGAGCTCTGGGTTCTCACTTCTAAGTGCATACTCGTTACCTTTACTCCAGTGTCTCAACACAATCTCTAGCTCAGCAAGTCAGTGGCTGAACTCACCCTCACGCACACCCCTCCCACCACAAACACAGTCCCCAATGTTCCCTGCTTGGTGACTGGCACTCCCACAACCCAGCTGCACAAGTCACAGCCTGGGCATGGTCCTTCCTTCTCCTTCTCCTCTCCCAGTACCAACTCAGCACCAATGAAGAGGACCCTCCCCTCTCCCCAGGGAATCCCAGCTCTGGGATGCATGCTCTCAGTGCAGTGTCTTCTACTGCATGAAAGAACGTGTCTAATACATCCTTCAGTGTAATTATCAGTTCAATAACTGCCTTCTCACCAAAGCGTGGGATCCAAGTGGGCAGGGAAGGGGACTGCCTCTAATTTGCTTGTCTGCATCCCAAGGGCAGAGGGCAGTATCTGCTTCCATGTCCAAGTTTTGAACTACTGTCTCCTGGTTGGCAAAATATTTTCATATAGAATCAAAAGTCTGAACACAAGAACTGCTGCAAAACCTGGAGGACTAGGGCACCTTGACAGAAGAGGGATCTAGGTATGTCGGTGCAGGTAAGCCTTCTCTTTATGAGGAGGAGATACTAACTTTGACATTTACAGCATCTGATAAAATGCTGCCAGGACAGAATCGATTAAAATAGTGGTAATAATAATTGGTACTAATATTTGTCCAGAGCATTAGAATTCCCAATGTATTTCATGTGCATTACTAAATACTGCAAAGACGTCTAAGGGAACTTAAAGACACCAAACAGAGTGGACACAGCCCTGCTCCATAATCTATTGGCAACGTTGATTGGACAAGTGGCGGAAATGGCCCAAAGAGCGCACTGAACTGATACAGGCTCAGAGAAGCACAGAGTGACATGGAAGAGTTTTATGGCTCAGTGAAAGATGATACTCCCTCAAAAGATGGATTAAAACTGGTCCAGAGCATGGCAACACCTTCCTCACACATTCTCACCTGCCTTTTGAGACTCTTGCATCCTATATCATCCCAGATGTCACTATCAGGACTTTCTTTCTAGTTATTCAAGCCGTGATCACTTCCCCTTTGTAAACAGCCCCTGGGGAGAACTCATCCTGGATTGCATGTGCATCGCGCATGTGTGAGGAAGAAGTAAAGATCATTTATTGCCAAGGGATGCATAATGCGGACCATGAGCAACTCTCTCTGCATCCTAAACAGCCCTCACAAAACATCATCAGCTAAAGAGAGGGGGGCTGACAGTGGACTACGTCCCAGCAGAGTCAGGCGCAGTGTCGCACTCCTCCTGCAAGTGGGCCCCTCCCCACCAGAGAGCTTCCTAGCTTGCTCTTTCAAAGAAAACAGAAAATAGAAAAGGACTCTGAAATGTATCTTGCATGCTCGCCTGATTTCAACGTGACAGCACTTCACATCAGCTTTGCAGGAAAATCTTGTTATTCTAAACTACTTTTGCTGTTCTCATTGTTTCATCTGAGCTGTTTCCTTTTGTTTCATTTTGCTCCCCCATTGAGGAGGTGTTGGTTTCATGTAGCACATGCTCAAGGATTCCATAGGAAATAATCATAATCTCAGATTGGCACGAGCACACACATATGCACACACATGTACAAGTAACACGGAGATGTGCACACAGCACACACATACACGCTCACATAAAAGTAACATGGAGAGTTGCATGCTACACACACATACACATACAAATAACACAGAGATAACACACAACACAATACACACATGCACACACATACAAATAACAGAGATGTGTAAACAACACACATGTACACACACAACACACATACAAACACAACACACAAACACACACACACACGTTTCCTATAGCTGCTGGTGTGATAATCCAAATATAATCCTGCCTCGTAAAGTAACCAAGACATGTTCCACTTAGGAAAAGGTCAAAAGCAACAAACAAAGAGCAGAGGAGAGCCAGGGAGGGGGAAGTCTTTGCCTGCAGCTTCCAAGTGACTTCCCCACAGATGCCAGATCCATGATTCTGAGTCTCCAATGTGCCTCTGGGTTGCTTGGAGAGCTTGTTAAAAACTTAGATTCCTGGCTCCCACCCCAAAAAGTCTGATTTATTGGGTCTTGTATGTTGCTATAAGTCTGTTTTTCTAACCAGCACCCTACTTGACTAGGAAGCTGTTGGCCCAAAGATGTGAGGCTGCACATGCTGCTCTCCTCCTCAATGCCCTTCAAGCACACTCTGAAGGCCAAGATGAAACACCTAGGCCAGGCCCTGGGTTCTCTGGCCCTTCTCCAGCACAGGCCCGATCTCCCTGACAACATACCCTTAGCTCTCTCTGGTCCTAAAGTTTAGCCCATAGCTAAGACACTTCTAACCCCAGGAAAGCAACTCCACGTCTCACGGCACCAGGCCTTCATCTGTTCAGCAGCTCACCTTACTTCCTGGACCTTCTTCTGCCCAAGTGCCCAACCCCAAACCACACATGGTCACCCCCAGCGTGGCCCTTTCTCATCACCCCCAACCCCTCTGTGGCATGTCTAGGGCAACCCTGACCCAAGCTGAGCCAACCCAAGTCCCATCCCGGGGAATTCTGAAACTCAAGCTGGGTGAAGGATATGAGTTCCTCTCTAGGTGGCGAAAGCTCCACAACACACACAAAACAACACAACACAATACACACAACACAACACAACACACACTTTCCACCATGGGAATATCAAAGAGGGGACAGGGGATGCAGAGAGAAATAAAGGAGGTGGGTGCAGTGGGCTCTTGTTCCTCCCTGGATCCCTGTTCCTCCTCTCCCTGCAAGTCTTTCTTCCATGATGCTTCCTGTATGAGTCAGCTAGGGCTGCTATAACAAAATACAAAGGTGCAGTGGCTTAAACAATAAAAACTTACTGTCTTGCAGCTCTGTGGGCTGGCAGTCCACGATCAAAGTGTTGGCAGGATTGCTTTCCCTGTCCTTGGCTTATAGATGGCATATTTTCCTCATGTCCTCACATGGTCTTCCCTCTGGGTGTGTCTGTGTCCTAACATCCTCCTCTTATAAGGACACCTGTCAAACTGGATTAGGGCCCACCCAGATGAGCTCATTTTACCTTAATGGCCTCTTTCAGGACCCAACCTCCAAACACAATCATAGTCTGGATACTGGAGCTTAGGATTTCAACTTACGAATGTTGGGGGGACACAATTCACCCACAGCACACTCCAGCATTGTTATAATAAATACCTCTTTTGGATTTAAGCCCCTTTGAATTAGAAGGAGTTTGTGCTACAAAACATAGCCTCTCTACATTGCTGGGCAGGTCCAGGCAGAAGAGCTTGGGAGTTGCTGATTTGGATTGGCTGCTCCCACTGGACTGAGAGTGCCTTTATGTCACAGACCGTGTTGCACTAGACACGTCTCCGCAGAAGAGGCACAGCCCCCAGCCCATGCTCCCACCCATCTGTGTAATAAGAAAGTGGGCACCGCATGCCCGTCCTCCTGTCTCAGGAAATTCAGAGAAGTCAGCCCCTGAAGAAAGCTTTGCAGAGATTTGCAAAGCTTCTGTGTTTGTGCCTGACCTTGTTCCTGACATTCTTCAGCCCCCAAAAAAAAAAAATTGTTAAGAATTATTACTTAGAGATTCAATGTTTTTATTGGGGTTCTAGGAAGCCAGGGATTTCTGAGTACTGTATGAATCACAGAAAAGAACCTTGGTTATTTTTTACCCAGAAATTGGCAGCATTTGATCATGGAAAAATGTAATCGCTTATGAAATGCAATTTCCTTTGATGCTATTCCAGTGTTGACTCAAGAACACCCTTACCAGAGAAGGAAATGGTTAGGGAGAAGCAGCCCTGTCCTCTCTCCTCCGTCTGGCCTGGAGTCCTGATTCGATTGTGTCCAGGAACTCCAAGTCTCTGCCTTATAAAACAGCTTCCTTCCAGGTGAGTGTACACCTAAAGAATTATAAAATTAAAGAAGCCCTCTCCTTATTCTTCTCAAATCAGTAAAACTTAAACTCTGACAATGTCAAGCATTAGTAAGGAGGTAAAGAAGTGAGCATTCACACTTCTGGTGAGATGATAAAGTTGGCACAATTTGGAAAGCATACTGGTCATGCTTAGCAGAGAGGAAGATGTGCACACACTATAGTTCTGAGAAACTTGTATACATGTCCAAGAAGATACCCAAGAATGGTTATTGCATTACTGTTTGCAATGGTGAAAAATGAGGAACAGCTTAAATGTTTATTGAAATAATAACATAAAAAATTTGAAAAATCTAAATGTATCAAATACATGAATTTTCAAATCATAATCTTGAGTAAAGAGGGCAAGTTGCCATATGGATTTTATACGGGAAAGAGTTAACATCACAAGCCTGCGGTCACTCTCCCTGGAAAGGCCTGTTTGTAAGGTGGGCCCTTGGCTAGTGTCTGAGACCTTGGATGCTAAGAGGGTTCCCACTATTCCCAGGCTGATAAGAGTGCCTCACTGCGCCTAAACTGTACAGACTACATGGTTATGCTGGACACCCGCTTTCTTTCTGAGAATCTGGAATGTGTGTCAGGCAAAGGGTGCTGATATGTATGTGTCAGGCAAAGAGTACGGATGTGATCAATCCCTGATAAAAACCTTGGACACTGAGTCTCCAATGAGCTTCTTTGGTTGACAACCTTTGCACATGTTGTCTTAACTCATTGCTGGAGCAATTGAATGCATCCTGTGTGACACCACTTGGAGAGACTCTCAGAAGCTCGAGCCTGGTTTTCCACCAGACATCTCCCCATGTGCCCTTTCCCTTTGCTGGTTTTGCTCTGTGTCCTCCCCCTGTAAGCAATCATAGTATGAAGTGAACAACTACGTGCCGAGTCCTGTGAGTCCTCCTGGACCAATCACTGAATCTGAGGGCAGTGTCCAGGACCCTACTCATAGATATAAAAAAGGTATAATTTATTTTAAGTTTGAAAACATGCAAAACAAGACGATTCATTGTTTATGGAGACATCTGTATGATGTGAAAATATAAAACATGCCCAGGAGTGATAAGCAAGTAAATGGGTTAGGGAGGTGATATAGCTTGTAATCACCAGTGGTAGAGGTGGGGCCAGGCGGGAGGTATTGGATCATGAGGCAGATTTCTCATGAATAGTTTAGCACCATGCCCTTGGTGCTGTCCTCGCAATAGTGACTGTGTTCTTCCAAGATCTGATCATTTAGAAGTGTGTGGCACGGCCGGGTGCGGTGGCTCATGCCTGTAATCCTAGCACTTTGGAGGCCGAGGCAGGTGGATTGCCTGAGCTCAGAAGTTCAAGACCAGCCTGGGCAACACAGTGAAACCCCATCTCTACTAAAACACAAAAGAAATTAGCCGGGCATGGCAGCATGCCCCTGTAGTCCCAGCTACTCGGGAGACTGGGGCAGGAGAATTGCTTGAACCCAGGAGGCAGAGGTTGCAGTGAGCCGAGACTGTGCCACCGCACTCCAGCCTGGGTGACAGTCTCGACTCTGTCTCAAAAAAAAAAAAAAGTGTGGCACCTCTCACACCCCTGCTCCTGCTCTCTCCATGTGACGCATCTGCTTCCCCTTCACGTTCTGCCATGACCGGAAGCTTCCTGAGGCCTCTGCGGAAGCAGATGCCACTATGCTTCCCGTACAGTTGATATGGTTTGGCTGTGTTCCCACCCAAATCTCGTCCTGAATTGTAGTTCCCAGAATCCCTGCGCATCATGGGAGGGACCAGGTGGAGATGATGGAAGTATAGGGGCAGTTTCCCCCATCCTGTTCTCATCATGGTGAGTTAGTTCTCATGAGATCTGATGGTTTTATAAGCGTCTTTTTCCACTTTGCTCAGCACTTCTCCTTGCTGCCACCACATGAAGAAGGATATGCTACTTCCCCTTCCACCATGATTGTAAGTTTCCTGAGGCCTCCCCAACCACACTGAACTGTGAGTCAATTAAACCTCTTTCCTTTATAAACTACCCAGTTTTGGGTATGTCTTTATTAACAGAGTGAGAATGGACTATAATACAACAGCCTACAGAACTGTGAGCCAATTAAACCTCTTTTCTCTTAAGTTACCCAGTCTTGGGTATTTCTTTATAGCAGTGCAAGAAGGACTTAACACAGGAGGTTTGCGAGACTCAACTGAAATAGTTTATGCCTTTAAAGGAATGAAGCAGATATGGTAAAATACAAAAATTTGATAAAACTGAGTGATAGTTCCTGGTGGTCTCATATTATTCTCTGTATTATGCTGTCTGTTTTAAGTATTTTCATAACGAAAATACTGAAAGTACAAAGAAGGCACCTCCACAGCGATTCGGATGAGCGCATTTCAACTGTAGTTCACATTTTTCTGACCTTGTTCATGGAGCTTTCCTGCAGGACAACAAACAGCCTGGAAGAGGAAGGCACGAGACTGCAATTTAAGAAAGTAGCACAAACCTGACATTCAATATTTCCCTAAGCACGGATTTGACTGTGGGAGAAAGGAGCAGGTGTCAGCACCCTTTCCACCTGAAGAAAGTTTGAGCCAGAGTGGCAGGAACAAAGGAAAAGGCTCATGCCTGCAAGGGAAGAAGTGCAGGGGAGGGAAAAAGATTAGTCTTTTATTTTATTACCTACTGTCTGCTGTCATCTTAAGAATTACCCTGGGCTGTGAGTGGCACTCACATATGAGAGATATACTAGAGGATGATTCTCTTTCCCTTTGAAAGAGTATGCAGGGAGAAATGGTATGGAATGAAAATTGAGTTTGCAATCAACTGTAATGGCAATGATAATACTGATGCATTATAATTTCTCGACACTTTGCTCATCAGCAACAATAACCACACAAATCAACAAATATCTCTTCAGTATCTACGAGGTGCTACCCATGAGGAATGCATAGAAACGGAATTACAGGTTTTATTTTCTAAGAGCTCACAGTCTAGTGAAGGAGGCAAAAGAGGACAGATTCAAAGGACCTGGAGTTGTGCATGGAAGGCATGGCAATCATGGCCCTGTGTCTCTCTTGTTCACAATTCACTCATCTCCTGTACTCCCTCAGGACTGGAACATCAGGTGTCTCAACAAGCATACACTGAATTAAGCAGAAGCACTTGATTCTGCCAGTAATAATTACATGCCATTGTACCAAGTCAGTCCCAGGATGGGCCCAATATTAGTTCCAAAAGCTGTGCACGTGCATATTACTCATGCACCTACACAGGAGCCCCGGACATGCCCCCATGGAGGATCACCACACTGCATCCCAACCATGGTGTGTGTTTCTTGAAATCAGAGACTGAGTCTTGTAGGTTGCTGTGGCTGCCATGAAGATGCACACTCTGCTTTCCTGCTTCAGGGGGCAATGCTGACTGGCAGGGTCAGTGCTGGCCCTCTGGACCCAGCACTGCATTCAGGCCACAGCCATGCTTTCCCTGGGATGCTCCAGCCAGTGCCTGAGCATGGCAGGTGCTGGTACCTGCCCATTCCTACTGGGCCAGGACTCCTCTAACAAGCAGGTTTGGCATGAGGAGACATCATCAGCCTGGCCAAATCCTTCTCAGACCTGCACTGTGACATGAGATGTTCTATTCAGCCCTTCCTTCTCTTCATTCACGGATCTCAGACCCACATCTCAGTCTGGAGGCTCTCCCTGCCTCCTCCTGTGGCTGTTCCCTTACCCTTCACAGGCATTTCCCTGACAATCTCTTGCATGTCTAAACCTACCTTAGTGTCTGCATCTCAGAAGACTCCAGGCAGCACACTGTATTTCCAGCCCCAGCAAAGGACAAAAAGATCATAGAAGCAAAATGCTTATTTTTAAATGAATAAATTACTTCTTGAGTAAGTAATAATAATAATTTTCAATGAATATTAATCAGTTCTCTACAATGAAAATGTGAACTATTCTCTGATATCTATAACTAAAATACCTCTTTAGTCTAAAGTATTTTGTATGGTCAGTATGTTATTTGCAATTACTTTAATTTTCTGGTCAACATTTCTTTATTCGTGAATGGTGAGCAATCAATAAAAAAATCACTAGATGGAGCTGCCAAATTAAAGAAATGGTTGATAACTTAATTCCTGCCTCATTGATTAAGCCATGCTGCGGGCACTGGGATCCACCAGGACAGCAGGAGCTGGAGGTATCAGTATTGAGGAGGAATAAGCCAAATCTCCATTGACTTGTGCTCACAGTAGCATTATATGGGAGCTAAATTTTGTCATCTTTGCAATAGTTAGCCTCTGTGGGTTCCTAGGATTTAGTGTTAACCCTGAGAGTTCTATGTGGGTACTTTCTATGCTGCAAACAATTGAAAAACATAACACCTGGCTCCATCCAGAGTAGATGATGTCTCCTGAGAGCAGGAATTCCACCTCACTGCCTAGGAACTCTGCAGGAAGGAACCAACGGTGGCCACAGCCCCTTGCAGTTCCAGCAATCCTATTGGTGTGGTTCTGACTTCATATTGGCCCAGTTTACCATTGTACACTGGGCAAAGAAGCAACGACTCTAAATAAGTTTGCTCTGTGAGCCTTCACACCATTGTCCTTTGTCAGGTATTCTTTTTTAAATCTAAATTGTTCTTATCTACCTTACATGAGAAATAACAATGGCCATCAAAAATATTTATTGAGCACTTGTTATGTACTAATGTTATCTTGTTTAATTCTCACAACAACCCAATGCAGTGGGAGCTATTACCATTATCATTTGACTCAGAGATATTAAGTAACTTTTCCAAGGTTACACAGCAAAAATAGCCAAGACAGGTGTGAAACTGAGCACACAAACCACAAGTACCTGCTCTTAACAACTCGTCTGCATTCCAACTCTATATTTAAAGGCCAATAGCTTAAAATAAAGATTTTTTAAAAATTTAATTTCATGAAGGAAATAGCAAGACTTTGTGTAAAATTCAAATCTAGATGATGTCATCATGGAAAAACAAGAGCTGCCAACACATGCCCTTTTCAGCAAGTCAGTGCCTTCATAACAATGTTCTCTTCCTCTGATAAAGAGAATTTTTTCTATAAGTAGATAGCCTGCTTATAGAGACATGTTTAGTATCAGTCCTGTTCAAATCCCTCTTCCAGATCCAAATGGGAAAACATCTGAGTGATGTCCTGAGTGATGGCAAAATCAATGCCAAACTTGGGGTCAGGGAGGAGAAGTCAAGGTTAACTCTCTTAGCAGCAACAGGCGACATTTGCAAAGTTTAACAAAGTGAACACTCTGTGTAATTCAATGAAGGTCATGAAGCTGAAATAGACATGGTCATCAACAAACCTTCCCTATCACAAATTTTAATTAAAGAGTTCAAGTTGTTAAAGAGCTCAAATTTTAATTAAAGAGTTCAAGTTAAACATTTAACATGTTTTTAATTTAAATCAAATTATTTGAAAATGCAGCTATCAGCCGTGACCTGTAGTTCACCGTGCCCAGGGCTCCTGAGTCCTTCCACTGGCTCTTGCCTGCCCTGGCTACAGCGCAATTCACAGGCAAGTGATGGTAGGAGAGAGAGGGATGCCTCTCTCAGAAAGCCGCAGCTTTAATGAAGCTTGAATTTCGGTTTTATTCTTAACTTTAGCAATCAGGCTTTTGAGGATGATGCACAACAAGCATTATGTGGATAGAAACAACTCACACAACTGCTGCCTGCATCTTGTGCTTCTCAGCTCAGCACGATCTGCAGTCCTGGCGTGTCTGTAAAACCCTCAGAAAGCCAGTTTCCTCTTCTATAAAATGGAACAACCGAATGTGGGGGCTTAACATAAATAACAGCTTTGAAGTGCTTCACATAAAGCCTGGAAAAGGGTTCATGCTAGAAGACATGGTTCCGCTCATTAGAAAGCTTATCGGAATGTGATTTGCTAGGAGTGAGTGGCTCGGTTAATGGGGCTGTTTATGTTCATCTCCTATTTCTGAGCTAATTGGCATTTCACATTTTGCTTAAGTGAAAGAACTAGTGTCCACTGATCATTGTTTTAGTCTCAGTATTTTTGAAGAAGAATATATTGATAAGTAAGTTCACAGGTTCCTAAAAATTTTACCTAAAGGTGAAGGTGAGAACTTGAGAGAGAGAAAGCTCCTGCAGAGCCATGGATGTGAATGGTCCCTGGAACAGCTCTGGGAGGCTCCTCTGATGGTCCTTGGGAGACACCACACAGCATTTGCTAAGTAATATAGTCAGGATTCAGAACCTACTGTAGAGATGTGAAAGACAATCACGGAATTTTGTGCTGAGAGAATCATGAGTTAGTAAACACTCTGCTTTACAGATGAAGATGCCAAAATCCAGTGGGTGAGGGAAGGGGAATATTGTTCAAGGTCATGCAACTGGTCAGAAAGGAAATTCAAATCTCTCACCCTGACCCAAGGCTTCCCCACTAGACACTATTAATGACTTTATTGGGGTTTCCTGTGCAAGTTGGAGTAGAAAATCTTAAACTGGATCTTACAGCCTAGGTGTATTTTTTATTAATTCTGGATACATCCAATAGATGAAGTAAAAATTATTATTTTAGCCAATAAAATTTATTTGTAAAACAGAATTATTCTGCTGCTAAGCTCACTTGACTACATATGAATTCCATGTAGAAATATGTAAGCATTTTAACTTTATTGGCAAGCTTTATATGAAATATTAAAGCTCAGTCCAAGGGCAGCATTCAAAACATGGTGTCAGGAAAAGTACAGAAGACTTGGAAATGAGCAAAAATAAGGACTAGAGCACCCTTCTAGGTGGTCTCTGCCTTTGGTTGTCTTCGAGCTATTATAACAGTGTGTAAGTTGTAGAATACTAACTAATGCAGTGGTTCTTGCTTATACAAAAGAAAATTGTGTTTTATGGAGATGTCTTTGATTACATCCCTGTGGATAGCGACCAACTTTGCAACTGTTTGTAAATAGGTTTCCATATCCCTGAGGGTCTACACATGTGTGTGTATTTGTTTGTTTGTCTTCATTTCCCTTTGAACCAGTTATACCATCATACTGGCTCATTCATTAACTAAAAAGTTAAATAAATCTTTGATGTATGTTCTGTATATTTATATGAGAGTCACTATTTTACTATTTCTTAAAGTTATCCAGTAGCACATACAAAAGACAATGGACAATTTTCAAGCCAAAAAAAACAAAACAAAACAAAACAAAAAAACCCAAAAAACTAGAATCGAAGCCTTATCTCTAATTAATGAACGAAACACCACATCTGCCTACAGCCACTACAGCTTAAAGCTATTTCAGGTACAGGTGTGCTCACCACCCAAGCAAAAACCGCAATGCAGGGCAGGGACGAGAAAGTGTTTCTGCAAAGGAGTGGAAGGTTAGCACTGGTTTTCAACATTCTGATTGGGGGAATCTGGAGTTGAAATATGCCACAATGCAAAGAAAACAAAATTTTGTACAGAATGGAGTAGCCAAGTGTATCCTTAGGCCACACTTAGGCTGATGCCAGGGAAGCTCAAAACCCTAAACTGGTTCATTTCCTGTTACCCCCACCATCTTTTCCTTCATGCACAATACAAAATGGCATCTTCATCCCTGGGAAGGGATCCGTCACTTGTGAAATGCCTTATGAAACTGTTAGAAATATAGCTGTAAGGATGTAGGCAATTGTTTAGCCTCTCAAGTCCTTAAAATAATCTCAAATGAAATAATCTCAAAGGTATTTCGCAACTCTAACTATTCACAATTAATTCTATGGTTATATATAAATGACTATGGTCATGCATGCTTATTTTGTTTAAATCTGTCAAAAAAATAACAAATATTTATTTGATTTGAACAAGGATTAATTCAATTTCATTGCAACACATGGAAGAATTCTTTGTGATGAGCAGTTAAAAATTTTGCCTCAGCGTGGAAGCTACCTAAAAGTTATCAATCCGATGTTAATCTTAGAGAATAGTTTTTAATGGAAATGGAAGGTTATGCTAGAGTAAGAAAATTCAGAGGATGGGAGCAATGACAATTCTGATTGGCAATTTCATGGTGCCTGGCATCACCCTGGGAGGCACGTACAGTTCCTCCTTCATCCCAGTGTTTAAAGGTGATAAATGTCACTCATTCAGATGGAAGCAACAGGAACTTGACAGCTGGCAAAGATAATGATTGTCTCAAACTATGTTTATATATAGCGTCGGCTCTGTGTTTCAACAATTTGGGAGTCATTTGAATTTGACCTCCCTTGGAATCTTACTGATAAGTTTTATTTGGAATATGAAAAGACTTCCTGGTTTTGCCTCAGTCTTTGTCAATGTAACTTAATGCATTCAGCAGAAGAAATGAAGTCTGACAGTAAATTGCCTGTTTGAATCTAAAGGGGCTGGAGACATCTTCTGTCAGAGAAGTATCTCAAGGACATAGCTTCCAAGACATTTACTTTTGGGTTTCTGACTTGGGACATTTGGGATTATTGAAAAGATTCTAAGACCACCCTACCCCTAAATATCTCCAATCCCATTGCAGGTGACTTAGAGTCACCACAAGGGGCTAAGCTGCCAACACCATTCTTCACGGGAAAGGGACAAGCAAAATCAAGCAGGAAGTCCAAGCATTGCACAAAGGAACTACTTCTGCCTAGAGGAGTGCCTTTTACTGTTAGCAGCAGTGAATCTGTATGAGTCTGCAGCAACTAGATTCTTGCTTCCTTGGAAGAAAGAATTCGACCCAGGGGCATAAGGCAGAGTGACAGACCAAGGCAAGTTTTAGAGCAGGAGCTTATTAAAAAGTTTTAGAGCAGGAATGAAAGGAAGTAAAATACAACTGGAAGAGAGCCCAGTGGGTGGCTTGAATCATCCAAGTGCTTCGTCTAACCCTTGGCTTGGGGGTTTTACACATTGGCATGGTTCCAAGGTTTGTGTTTCTTCTCCCTTGATTTTTCCTTGGGGTTGGCAGTCAGCAGTTGGAAGGTTGGGTGCACTGTGTTTCCTGAAGTTGTGCACATGCTCATTAGAGGCGTTTTTCCCTTATCAGTTGGGTGTTCCTAGAGGAAGGTCATATACTGGTTAAACTCTGCCATTTTGCCTCTTAGGGTGCATGCTTGAGTGCACTTGCCCAACTCCTGAGATCTTATTGGGAAGTGGCTGATCACCAGCTTCAGGTGTTTTCTATCTATTGGGAGACTGCCTTTCCTTGGTGCTGGCTACAACCAATTATTATTTTAGAATTCATCAAATTATTGGTCACAACTAGCAATTTTGCAGAGGATAGACTGGGACAGGATAGGACATATTAAAAAGCATCTGCAGCAAGAGCAAGTACTGTGATGTAAAGATTTTTAGTTTTAGAGTGTACCAGATTATAATAGAAAAAGTGTTGTTTTGCTAGAGGCCATGGTCAAAGACCACTGCCTATCAAGTGCTTTTTCTGAAAGCTAAGCTTTTACTAAGCTGACTGATACACTTTCTTTCTGAGTCTGGTGGCAAAACACACCACATTGAGTGGATGGTATGGAGAGAAGCTATGATGGAAATAATGGCACAGCTTAGATGCCCCTCCATGAAAAGACTTGTTGGCCCAGCTGCTGGCAGACAACTTTCATCTGCTCCTTCAGGGATGGATACAGCTGTAGGAACTGATATGGTTTGGCTGTGTCCCCACCCAAATCTCAGCTTGAATGTTATTTCCCAGAATTCCCACGTGTTGTGGGAGGGACCCAGGTGGAAGTAATTGAATCATGGGGGCCAGTCTTTCCGGTGCTATTCTTGTGATAGTGAATAAGTCTCACGAGATCTGATGGGCTTATCAGGAGTTTCCACTTTTGCTTCTTCCTCATTTTTCTCTTGCTGCTGCCATGTAAGAGCCTTTCACCTCCCACCATGATTCTGAGGCCACCCCAGCCACGTAGAACTGTTAAGTCCAATTAAACCTCTTTCTCTTCCCAGTTTTGGGTATGTCTTTATCAGCAGTGTGAAAGCAAACTAATACAGGAACATTCCTCACCCAAGAGCATGCCTTTTCTAGGGGAGGCTTACACCTGGTGCCTGGTCAAGGCAGAGTTATGAACGACTGGCTAAGTCAGGACAACTCTGATGGGCCAGTTAGCTTCAGAGCCTCTTGGAGGTAACTGAGATCACCATCAGGCCTGTGTCAGAGCCCACCTTCTCCTTCTGCCCAGTGTTGCTTCCTTCCCCCTTCCCCAGCTGGTGATCCCGCAGGCCCTCCCTAGCACGCACCATGTGCAAACTCTCTTCCTGAGAAACCGACCTGCATACGGAACAGCAGACAGGGAGTGCACTGCTCAGACACCAGCCCTAGAGCCCCAGGGGCTGCCTGAAGAAGATCCAGGTGAGTTTCTTGCAGCCCCAACTTGTTTAACTCCAGCAGCAATCTCACAAATGTGGCCTGATGCAGCACTCCACCTAGTGCAAACCCAGCAAACAAAGGCACTTGTCTAAGATGAAAATAACTTTGCACCACAGCCCAATTGTTTCTAATAATGGTGTCAGGTGGGAGAAATCTCTCTCATCACCTGTAGCCCAGAATATGTGTACGTGCCATGGTGGCTGGAAACAGGCGCTCCTCTGCTCCTGACACACTCCCCACAGATGTCCTAACGTGACAACGTAGGCAGGGTCTTTGGAAATTTGTTTAATTCTTTATTACACAAATGGAGACGTGTAGAAAAAATTTAAATCTTTAATTCCCATATTAGCCAGCCACGTAAGGGAAGAAACATGTGTGAAAGATTACAACATATAGAGGCCCTGGCTCCCAGGCTGTGCTATTCCTCAAGAATGACATCAGTAAACAGAAGCCAGCAGTTTCTTCCATCTCAATTGCAAAGAGCTGAGGTTAGAGATACGTCCATTTTGGGAATATACATTGAGTAAAAGTGATGTATCCTTATGTGACACATAGAGATGTGTTGTAGCTTCAGCCACATTTGGAAAGAAACACATGATAAACACCATGATACTGAATTTTTTGTGTAATTAGTTTTCCATGATGAGAAAAGTCTTGTATGCCAATCAATATTGAGGATGTAGGAAATACAGCACAATAGATACTATTCCTACATATCATCCATATTATACAACTCCCATAGAGTAGCTATAAAGAGCATCAAACAGACAGCATATGCTAAAGTGCCTTAGGAACTGAAAAACAGACAACAAACGTGAGTTCTGTCAGAGAGTGCTTAGGAGTGGGGAAAATCCCTATGCCTTGAAAGCGCAGCACAGTCGTGATATGGCAAAGCTAGGGTAGCCCTGCCATTTGCATATATTATTCTGTTGATGCCACATATGTCCCACGTCCTATTTTCAAAGTCCCCAGAGAAGGAAATAACCTCCTATATACTTAGCAACACCCAATGCTATGAGCCTTGTGGCAATCACACTAGAAATCCAATCCTGCAAATGCTGATTGAGAAACTGTGCAGAAAAAGCTAGGCATGCTGCCTAATGGAAGTAAGTATACAGGAAAACCCAAAGTAGGGAAGGAGGCACCTCCCCACCTCAACCAGGGACAAATGACATCTTTTCAGGAAAATGTTTATAGCTTAGTGAATAACAAAGTCTTTAGCAAGGTGCTTATAGAGTGAGTCCCATTTCAATGATCAGAGACAAGAGGCTACATTTTAAGGAAAACACCCAGATTAAGCACAGCAAAGGAGAAAGCAAGCCCAGGAACGCTGGTCTGAATGGCGGAGTGATGGCCGGGCTTCGGGACAGGACCGAACAGCTGGTCTGGAATCACATGGGAGAGGCCTGGCTCTTGCCTGCTAAGGATTTTGAACCAAGGAGGGCACAGTAGAGGTACTGAAGGGTTGTGATCAGTAACCTGACGTGATGACTTAAGACTGTCAGAATGGAGAATTAATTGGAGTGAGCCTAGCCTGGGAGAGAGAAACAAAATGAACCATAAGGACAAGTCATAAGCAGGTGTGATTAGGATGGTGCCTGACGAGCGGTGTGAGGTCATAAAGGAGCTGTGGGTCAAGTAGGTTGTGGAGCAGCTGTGGAAAGAGGGAGACAGGTTCGAGAGAGGCTGAGAAAGCAGAATCTACAAGGTTCATCCATGCACTGGATAGGGGTGCATGTTCATCCATGCACTGGATGGTGTTTTTTGGGGGTCCCCCAAAAAACGAGGGAAGCTATTTTGAATGGGGAGGGGCCAGCCTATCCAAGCACCACGTCTGCCTTCCAGGACTCAGCGTTGACAGTGGCGGGTCCAGCCTTCCCCCAGCAGCCGTGCACAGACTGTTCTAGCATCATTTTCTCCTTCACAGCCTGAGCCTCAGCTCTCTGTCACCAATGTCATTTAAGGGCTTTTTTTTAATCAAGGTTCCCGGAACCCACTCATTATCTAAAAATGGACCCATTGTACAAAGACAGACAAAAGTGTTTGCCAAAAGCATGAGCCGGGGGTATTGTCCTGGAGGCAGCTGGAATGGGATCATAATTCAGTAAGCAAAGCCCTAATTCACCATACAGTGTTCTCTCCTGCAAAACCACATAGGCAGAAGAAGTTGTGGTCAGGACTGTCCCTTGCATAGTGGGAGTGGTCTGCACCAGTGGCCAAAGCCACCAAATCCCAGAAGCTGCCTCAGTAGTGATGAAAACAAAAACCACCTCCTACCTCCTAGGAGAGCAATACGTTTCCAGGGGAATCCTAGACACATACAAAAGCAAGCGCAGTAATCCAGAAGGCAGCCGGCTTCATTCATTGCTGTCCAAAAGAAAGGCCCAGAATGTAAAGGACACACATTTTCTTGCCACTGTAGAAGAGCACAATTGATGGTCCATCAGGACTCTTTGGAACTGTGCGGGCAGAATTCTAAAATGACCAGCAATGATCCAAAGGCCTCCCTGTGGAACCCCCAACCCCCACTGACCAACCTCCTTAGTGTGGGCAGGACCTGCAAACATGCCGGGACATCACTCAAGTGTTGAGGTCATGTTTTGTGGCACAGTTGGCTTTAAATGAGGGGGATGGTCCTTGCAGGTTTTACCTCATTAGGGGAGCCCCTAAAAGGGTGTGGCTCTCCCTGGAGAAAGATGTTCAGAGTTGAGGGGAATCTGATGCAAGGGAAATTCCCCACTGCTGCCTTTGAAGACAGAGAGGTCATGGAGCAAGAAAAGGGGTGGCTTCTAGCCACTGAGAATGGCCCCCACATGACAGCCTGAGACAGAATGGAGACCTTCATCCTACACCACAAAGAATCGAATTCTGCCATCAATTTCAATGAGCTCGGAAACAGACTGTTACCCAGAACTTCCAGATAACACAGCAGCCAAGCCAACAGCTTGGTTTCACTCTCATGAGATCCCAAGGTGAAAGATCAATTAAGCCATGCTTGGACTTATTTGATCCAAGCCATGCTTGGACTTCTGACCTACAGAACTATGTGATAATAGGTGGGTGGTGTTTCAAACTGCCAAGTCTTTGATGATCTGCTGTGCAGCAATAGAAAACTAAAATAAAGGTCTTGATGAATGTTGCTTAAGACAATTGAACTCCTTTTGCTGGAATTATTTTTATTATAATAACTTCTTAACAATTATTTTTATTATTATTTGGCTTCTCAAATATCTGAATCTGGATCCTCTTTGTTTAAGTATGAGCAACAAGTCAACTGAGGAAAGGTAGTGCTTACAGAGGTGTGGGCAGAGTTAAGAGAAACTGACAAAGGAGGATGCAGCTCCAGGGAGACCCTGACAACCCTAGACCCAAAAGGGAAAGGGGAGATGTGCTTCCCAGGACCCAGAGAGAGCAGCTGCATGGAAAGAAACTGTGGACTTCAGTGCAGAAATTCACCGTGGCACTGGGACGTCATGAATGGGAACTGACAGACCATCTTCCAGCGCCTCTGGCTAAACCCAATAGGAAGGCAGACGGCCAGAGAACCTAGGAGAACTGGGCCATGCGATCAGTCTTCTCCAGCACACAGCAGGTAGAGGAGAGCGGAGAGAGGAGATGGAAGGGCAAACAAAAATCTTCAGCACCAAGGAGATACGGATTCCAAAAATTGCCCTAAATTGGAGCAGTCAGAGCTTGTGAGACTTCCGGCCCCTAGAAGGAGAGATCGTCAATAAGGAAATTGACTGAGCCAGTCATATTTGTAATTCTTTTTGAGCTTGGACAGCCTTGGGCAAGGGCAGGGTAGAAGCCTGGGCCCCAGCAACATAAATGCCAGGAGAATGCACAGCTGAAAGTCATGCCACTGTCTCTGTGCAGCTGCTGTCGGTGAGTGAGTCACAGGAAAGAAATGACACTTGAGATGAGCTTGCAGACACAGGAGGGAGAAAGATATTCAATAGACAGTGGACAGTGTGCACAAAGGCATGAAGTAGGCACGTTCACTCAAAACCAGTGTGACAAGCAAAAAACCTGCACATGTTCATGTGTGGTCCTGTGTGCACGTGTGTGCTTCAGTGGGAAGTGGACTAAATTTAGATTAGGGTGAGGCCAGATGGTGCCGTAAGCTCACATTATAAAACAGAAGCAATTTAATAAAATGCCTGCAATATAAAGATTCCACAGATTTAAATATAAACCCTCGCACTTTACAGGGCTTAGATCAGCAACATGGCTGGTAGCTTTCTGTGGCTTTTTGGATCTTTGCATAGCTCTTTCATGAAGGTCTTCACTCTAATGCCCCTCTTTAATGGAATCTCCAGTAACTGCTTGATCAAAATGATCCCTCTCCCACTCTCAGCCCCTTTTCATCATATGACCCCATGTTAGCCCACTCTTTGGAATCAGCTGGATTGCTTATTCACTTGTTTATTCTGTGTGCTAGAATCGTCAGCTTCCTGAGAGCAGTCACCTTTGCTGCGATATTCATCTCCCAGCTCTCATCACAGAGCTGACAGGGCAAGAAGAAATGTCAGCCTTGCACCACTCAGACAACACAGGGCTGCCTAGCAAGAGGCCGGGCTGTTCATCTCCGCCCTGATGAGAAAGGAGAGGAGCCAGGAAGCAGAGAGACAATACTGAAAGAAGCCCTGCTTTCTTCCTCAAAAGAGCACCCCCCGGCCCACCCCAACAGAGAAGACAGAGAGGCGAGCTGAGAATCTGAAGGGGAGAATGGCTGCTGGAAGCTGAAGCACCAACCCCAGCCCCACAGTATTCCCCATCCCGTGATGGCGCAGGATCCATCTGTCCTCAGGATTCCCGCAGACAAAGCACCCTACCCAGCTGTCTCCAGGCAGCAGGGAAATGATGGGTGCTCAGCTCTCACCACCTAGCCACACTTGCCTTTTCCTCCACCCTGCCGCCCAGCCTTGGCTCCAGCTTGAGCATGGCAACTCTTGCCCCCTCTACATTCCCATCCATCCTCCACAAAGTGGTCTTTCTGAGTATGTCTCTTATCGTGCCACTCTTTGTGTAAGAAAACAACATTCTAGCTGGGGCAGGGAAAAAAATAAGACAAAGCTGCAGTGTTTTGTGGTGCCGTAAAGTAAGGAAGTGCTCAAAAATAAGTAAATAAATAGATGGAGGGATGGACAGATGGAGGGATGGGCAGGGGCATGTCAAAAACACATAGAAGCCAAACAAAAGAGCAGCCAATGTCCAAAGCTGAAATCATTTGACCCATCAAATCCATAATAATGAAGATATTGGATTATCATCCAAAGGCTCAAATAAATATCCACGAGTGAACACTGATATAAATAAATGATTGAATAAGTAAATATTTGGCAAATCTTCCCTACAAAAAAATTCCAATTAATAAATGTAGAAGAGACGAAGGAACCAGAAAATCACCATAGGAACACCACAGTAAAAATCGCTGGCCTGGTGCAGTGTCTCATGCCTGTAATCCCAGCACTTTGGGAGGCCAAGGCAGGCAGATCACTTGAGGTCAAGAGTTCAAGACCAGCCTGGCCAACATGGTGAATCCCTGTCTCTACTAAAAATACAAAAATTAGCCAGGTGTGGTGGTGTGGGCCTGTAATCCCAGCTACTTGGGAGGCTGAGACAGGAGAATTGTTTGAACCCAGGAGGCAGAGGTTGCAGTGAACCAAGATCATGCCACTTCACTCCAGCCTGGGTGGCAAAGTAAAACTCTGTCTCAGAAAAAAAAAAAAAAAAAAAATATTTCACCATTACCCAGTGGGATTTATTTCTGAAATGTAAGGGTGGTTCAACATACAGAAATCAAGGTAATATACGACATTAATAGAATTAAGGGGGAAAGCCCCCATAACATCTCAATTAAAGAGAAAAAGCATTCAGCAAAATGCACCAGTGTTTCATGATAAAAACACTCTAAAAACTAGGATTATAAGATAAACTACATCAGCATAATAAAAAGCATACATGAAAACTCCACAACAAATCACAGAAAATTAGACAAACCCAGAAGATAACTACATCAGAATGATAAAAATCACACATGAAAACTCCACAGCAAACCATCACCAAGCCTGGGTGACACAGAAGCCTTCATCTCAAAAAAAAAATAATACATATATATATGTATTTATATACATATAAATGTATGTGTATATACATATATATGTATTATTAGTGGCAGGCAAGAGCCACTAGTGAATGCTTAAACCAATGGGCAAAAGTTTAAGGAGGAAAATGACTATAAATTACCTCAAAGTATCTCCTCCAAAATTAAAAAGGGAACTGTAGTAACTTTACAGTCAAGAAATCCCACACACACACACAAAAACACCTTCAACAGTGATCCAGGCTAAAATCTCCAGTGGTGAGTCCTGTGGGCATCCGGACCCGCCCCCACCCCCGATTGGATGCTGAGGAGGGCACCTCACCTCCATGGAACTCTTCCTGAAAGTGTATAGCCTCTCTCTGATCATGAGAAAACAGCACCCACATGCAGATTGGAGATGTTTCGCAAAGTGCCCGGCCGATAGTCTTCCCACATGTCAGGGTCATGAGAGATTGAAGAAATACTGAGGAACTCTCACAGGTTGGTGGAGACTAAGGAAGCGTGAGGACTAAATGCACGTGAGATCCTGGCTGGGTCCTGGCAAGGAAAAGGTCCTTAAAGAAAAGGCTGATGAAACCTTAATAAAGTCTATAGTTTAGTTGACGGTAATGCCAGCGTTAATTTCTCAGCTTTAACAAATATACCAAAGTAATATAAGATTTGATAGTAGAGGAGTTGGATGAAAGATACATGGGAACTCTGTGATACCTTTGAAACTCTGATGGTCAGTAGGATAAGATCTAAGTATTTGCAGTGGCATGAAAACCCTTACCATCGTAGCCCCTGCTGTTGCTATCTGTCTGGTTCCGTCTGTTGTGATCCCAGATGAAAGGTTCTCCCCCTCAACATACACTCCCCACACACAGACACTCACATGCCATCACTATTCAACCCCACCCTATCCACACAGGCCCGTAAAAGTGGGACGCTGCTTCACGCCCAAGGGCCTAGTCTTTCATTGCCCCTTCATCTTGGATTCTGTTCCTCAGCCAATTCCTCTCTCAAAATTCAAACCTGATAAATTCACCTCTGCATGACGCTCCTGAGCCCCCACTTCCACCGCAGCAGAGCAAACTCCTCCGTCCCTGTGTCCCCCACTCCTGTGTGCCCTGTGCTCACATCTACTGTGGTCCCCATCACATGGTCTTGCTGATTTGTGTGCAGAAGACACCCCCAACTAGACTCTAGGTGCCTTCGAGCAGGAACAGTGTCCATTTATCTTCACAGTCCTCAAAGAATGCTAACTGTGTGTAGCAGTCATTGGGAAGGAGGGTCCTCCTGGAGCCTGACAGCCTGTCATGTGAATCAACATCTGCAGACACAGCCTGCAGGGGAGGCTGAATGGGTGCATCCTCAGAAGCGGCCCTCGTTCACCACTGTCCTCACAGCTGCCCAGAGCATGGGGCCTGCCAGCAGCCATCCCAAAGGGCCCATGCCAAAGTCACTTCCCTAGGCTCTTCAAAACACCTGTGTCTAACCTAAAATGTGTAACGATAACAAAGACAAGTTTACTCCTCAAGAAACTGAATTGCTTTTAGATATATCTGAAAAACCATTAAAGTCAACAGGGTTACCGAATATGAGCTAGAATAATCTCATGAAATCAAGACCCCTTCATAGGTAGCACTCACCATGGCTAGCTTGAGTCAACTTGTGTATTTAAAAGTAATATACCTGCATTCTTTTGTAAAAGTCTACACTCCATATTTTTCAACATTTTGCTAGACCTGTTTTTCATGTTCCCATGAACCCAAATGCCTGCAGATGCTGAGTGCTACTGCCCTGCCATGCTACACTCCGAGGCTCTGAAAGGAAAATGTTTTCCATGTGATGTCGGAGAGTTCATCGCTCCTTTCATTTGATATCAGCAATTCTCCCAGGCCACAAGCTAACTGATGCAAGCACTCTGGGTCTTGCTTCTAGGTCAGTGGACACTTTTCTTCAAGTTGCTCCTGGTATATGCTTTTCCATATTGATTTCTCAAAATTCCAAAATAGAGTCCAAATAGCAGCACATCACTAGGTCCAGGATTTCAAAGCCCGCTCTTGATTTCTGGCATTTAATGTTTCATTCATGCGGCTCTTACATAACTCTGCACCTTCACCCTGCCATCGATTTTCCTACATTCACCTTCAATATTTGATCACAGGGAGAGCAGCCAAAATGATAGCTGGAGCTTTTGGAGCTAGACTCAAATGTAATTCTTTTTCTTGTTCATGCAAAAAAAAACAACAAAAAAATAAAAAGGCAGAGAAAGGAACAACATTCATATCTCAGAAGAGAAACTTTTCGAAAATGGTGGTTTTATTGAATTCCTTGTCACAACAAGGCAGTGAACAGAGAGCTATGAGCAACCTTTGCAGTGTTTGCTTGCATCTCCTCCTCTGACTCAGGAACAGACTGCGGTGTCAACAACACCCAAGCCATCCCCTCAGGTTCTCCATCAAGAAGCTGGGATGAGAAAAGCCTGACATCTACCTGCCCCCAAAATATCTACAGGGACCTGCTATGATTGGTCCTTTTCCCACTCTCCTGAGCTCCTCACTATAAAAGCACAGATGTGATCACAGCAATGCTTCTATTTTAGCTGCAGCTGTCCTCTCGACCTTCCCATCATCACCGAAGTATCTATCCATTTTTCAGACACGTCCAGAGCACACTCCAATCCACCCAGTCAGGTAAACTAAAATGTGAAATCCTTTCTCCTCCTTCTATTTAACCCTCCCATCCTCTTCCCACCCCACAGGTCACCAAGTCCTGCGGTTCCCCCTCTGAAAGATCTCTGTAACAGAGCCCCTATTTTCATCTCCAATATACTTGTGAAAGATCAGCTCTGAGGTTTGCACCATGGAGCTACAGTTCAGAATTGCCTTTAGGCCCTTTTCCAGAAGGCTGCAAGGGAGAAAGAAGTAGGGAGAGGAAACAGATGGGCTCCAGCCCCAGAAGCAACAGCAAGGAAGTGGGAAACTCTTGAAAAATGGAAGCAGGAAGACACAGGATGATTTCATTTGCATCCCACCGAAGACCCAGAGCAAAGAGGACCCGAGTTTAGGTGAAAATGTGCAACGTTTCCATTACTGGCTATGGAATTATTCTTTCTGTTTCTTTGTACTGAAAAGCAGTTGGCCCTTAGAACATCTCCAGAGATTTTGTGCTGATGTGCTTATGTTGGAACGGGGCCAGAGAGCACGGAGTAAAGGGAGAAGTGGGGGCGGAGGGGTGGGTGTTCAGAAGGAAATGTTACAACCGGACCTTTCCCCACACTGTACTGGGGAGAAGAAAAACTTACAAATGGGAAGTGGCTTCGGAAGAAGTGAAGAGGAAGAGAATGAAGGAGCATTTTACAGACTCTGCCCTCTGCCATCAGACTTGCCAAATATTGTCACTACTGTAGCATTCCACGTCCCCAAAAACAGGCTCTCTGCTGCTTCCTCTCCAGTCAGGGGCCAAGGTCCCCAACAGGACACGACCAGCTCCAGGGAGTTCTAGGAAGTGATTGATAGCCCTCCTCATCCCTGTCCCTCCCAAGTTCTGCCCAAACAGCTTAAATGCATAGTTGTGCTCATGGTCCAACACCATGAATGAGACACTAGTGCCTGGAATCTCCAAACACTTAGTGCCCGCATGACAATTGTGACCTGACTGTACTTAGGATTACGACTTAAATTCAACCATCAATTTTAGCTCCTTTGTTTCATTTGGTAGTTAGCTGAGGTTTTTGGGGGGTTTTTTTTGTTTTTTGTTTTTTGGTGTTTTTTTGGTTTTTTTTTTTTTTAGTGCTATTTAACTCAGGTTGGCACAGAGGTATAAAAACACAGCTCACAGTTTAAAACATATGGAAAAAAACATTTTTAATTGTATGTTCCAAGGTTCTTATGGTATAGACAATTTGTGCAAGCCTGTTAATATATATACTACTTTAAATTAAAGCATTTTTCATGGACTTCTGGTGTTAATATAATTTTTAGTATAATGATACTTGAAAACTTACAAACATATTAATAAATCCAAGTAGGAAATCTTTATGCCTGTAGCTTTTATGCAACTATAAAACTAAAATAAGCTGACAAATCAAATTGTCATTTTAGCCTTAACTTATTAGTTATATACTCTTGTTGAATTTAATACAATGAATTGTGTCATTTTACTAAAACTACATTGGTGTTTCCAACAGGAATATAGTAGAGACTACTATGGTGCAGGTTCTACTTGGCTTGGCAAGTCCCATCATACAACCCACCCTGTGCCCTGTGATAACCCCATTCTCCAGCCATTACCCTGTATTCCAACAGCTATGAAGCTTTCAATCCTTTAGCACTTTGTGTCATTTTTAACTTTCTCAATGAATTCAAACATATCATTTGCAAATCAAATCCTCCAATATGGATGTGGGTGAGCTAATTTGGATCCTTCTTCCACTACAAAGACAAATGGAAGCTAAATTAGATGCAACAAAATAAACAAATAATAACTAAGGTAGTCAAACCCACAATGAAAGAATGTCTTGAGGTACTAGACACATAAAGAGAACTCAAAGTCAGGGCAATAAAATGTGAGAGCTTGCTGTGCCCCAGAAAAACACGAGAATGTAGCAAGTAGATATGAGACTAAATGGCTAGAAGCTAGATGAGAAATAGAAGAGGTGGCCATATCCTCTTAACCATGAAAGCTGGAATCTAGAATCCTGCAAAAATCCAGCACCATGAAAGGGTTCTTCCTCAGTAGCAGACCTAAAAGAACAATGTCCATAAGCCTGTGATAGCAATGAGGAAGTTTGTATGTCACTGGGACTATACAATGGAAAAATATATCCAACATGAGAAATTAAGCAGCACCAGTACCAGGCACTGGTTAGGAGTTTAAATTTAATTTTTTCATGTGTAAAGGGAATGCTAAGTCAACACGGTGCTTTTAATTTCCAAACTGGCAAAAGTCCTGGACTTTCAAGAAAAGAAAATGCAAATATGCCATAGTAAATTTTCAGGACCTGGGAAACGTTGACTTCCACAGGGAAAATCGGGAGAAGGGAAGAAAATGAGTTCATAAGCAAACATTAAAACACACACAGACAAGGAAATATTCTATGAGTCAGCAGCAAACATGCTGAACAGGATCCATAATTTACATAATAAAAATATTTGTGAAAGACTATGGAAGAAGAATGTTTAAAATTATTAGGGTTAAAAGAAGGACTAAGACTATATTATAAAAGAAAAATTAGGAGATTTCTGCCTCCAATAACAGTGGGCTAGATAATTAAGAATACTCTCTAACTGAAAAGCTGTGCAAAATACAAAAACAGAAGAAAGTCAACAAAATAGTAAAGAATTACCAGGCTCAGATGTGGGTAATATGGCAAATGAACCAGACATTCTCAGCTACTTCTTTTCTTTAGGGGCATATGCCAAATTCAGAAGGGAAGTTGAGAGGCCAAGGGGCGTGTTGTCACATTTAAAAGTTCTTAAAGCTAAAGAGATGGAGATTAGCATCAAGGCCTGCCAGGGTCTGTGCAGGAAGATCCTGGTGAAGTCTTTCTCTTGGATTTGAATCCCAAAGGCTGCACCCTAAAAATAAGAGTCAATATAACGTAGAATTTCACAGTATTTCCGTTCAATTTAAAATTATCTGAAGCCCTGAAATTAGACAGAAGTAATCTCACATTGTTTGTGTAGCCAGGCATCTTGCAAAATAGGTTTAAATCTACACTGGAGGAAAGCAATGATATTCTTTCATACAAATTGGCAATACCATATCCGGATACAATTTAAAACAGAAAAACACTTAAAGAAATAAAAGCTCACAAAAGAAGACCAACAGAAACATACATAGAAAAAAACTCAAGGAGGCACAGATGTTTGACACAGACTTTAAATAACTATAACTTAATATTAAAACAGAAAACAAGGTTGAAATTATATATTCAAACATTTTTAAGGAAACAAACAGAAAATCACTTAACCTTTCTGAAGTTCGGTTGCCAAATTTCTTAAATGGGACTAAGAATAACTGACTAGCTCACATAAGGTTGTGAGGATCAAATAAACTTACATGAATGAAAGGTATTAAAGTGTTATATAAGAATTTTTCAACCCCCACTTATGAATGAGAACATGCAGTGTTTGGTTTTCTGTTCTTGTGATAGTTTGCTAAGAATGGTGGTTTCCAGCTTCATCCATGTCCCTGCAAAGGACATGAACTCATCCTTTTTTATGGCTGCATAGTATTCCATGGTGTATATGTGCCACATTTTCTTTATCCAGTCTATTATTGATAGACATTTGGGTTGGTTCCAAGTCTTTGCTCATTCTGCATATGTACCCCTGAACTTAAAGTATAATTTAGAAAAAAGTGTTATATAAGAATTTTTTCATTACCATTGTAACCTTTTTCTAAACTTGTAAACATTTTATAGCAAAGATGCTGAATTTGAATTTTGCAAATATTTGGCCAAATATGTATGCTTTGCCCATGAAAAGACAATAATCTACCTGTTTGAATAGGTTGATACCTACACACACACAGACACACACACACACACACATGCACATACACAACAGACACTTGTGTGTTTGTGTGCATATACATTGAAAAACTAAGTAAAATTTTGATTAAAAACATTTTAGAACTGACAAATAATATAATAACCGAGATAAATTCAATGGATTGTTTTACCAACACATTAGACATTGCTGATGAGAAAATCAGTAAATTGGAAAATAAATTAGAAAGAAAATAAATACCTGCCATAAAGATGGAGAGAGAAAGGGGTAGAAAAAAAATAACAGGGGAGGATAAGAGACCCAGAGAACTGAGGGAATAAATTGGTCTAGCACAGATGCTTTTGGACTACCAGGAAAAGAGGAGGAAGACGATAGAGAAAACAACAACAATATTTGAAAAGATAATGGCTCAGAACTTTATGACATTGATGAAGGACATTTTCTACAGAATCCAAAGCCTAGACCATATTGTGTATCTATTCTATTAACTACTTTATTTCTTTCCATTGCGGTTTCCCAGTTTTCCACTTCTTTACCATTTTTCATTCCCTCAGGCTTTGATATGAAATTCTCACCAAGTTAGACATGCTGGCTGAATGCTTCAAACTTCCCACTGAAACCCGGAAATAACCACACAGTGAGAATACACATCACATCCTAGGACTAATAGGTTCATCCTCAGGCTAAGAGGAAAAGCTAAATAATCTGTCCCTAGACAGGATTGAACTGGATGGAAGCATTTATCTAGTGATTACATTGCCTCCCAGAACAAATATGACATCCTATAGAGGAAGAAATCAAAATCCAGGGTTTCTACAATGCAACTAACTCACTACAAAGTTAGAAATTACTAGGCATGAAGAGAAGCATAAAAAAATTGGAACCATAATGAAGAGAAAAAGTGCAGTTAATAGACAGACACACATAGATGGTCCAGCCTTTGGAATAAGCAGAAAATAATGTATAGGATAAACCAATTAAGTCCCTGAAACAAAAAGAAGATGTAATGGGACAGGAAAAGAAAAGTGAAGAAAGAATGGGTCATAATTTTCTAAACTGAGAAAATAAATAAATTAAAGTAAATCATTTCACAGTTACAAATTGCTCTCAGTTAACTGTGAGTAGGATGGAGAAGAAGGAGAAAGGGAGAGAGGGAGGGAGCGAAGGAAACAAAGAAGGAGGGAAATAAGGAAGGAAGAAAGGAAACAAAGAAGGAAGGAAGGAAATAAAGAAGGAAGGAAGGAAATAGGAAGGAAAGAAGGAAGGAAGGAAGAAAAGGCAAGCATGCCAGAAAATTTCAAAGTCAAACTGTTGAAAACCAAAGGTGAAAAGAAAATCTCAAACATAACCCATAAGACTTCCTGATTCAGCTCTGACAAAGAACTTGGAAGACAACACTCCCATCCATTCTTAGAAGCCCAACAAACTGAAAATAAATTTTTAAAAATTAGACTCATCAGAAAAATGAGACTGAAGGGCAAACCACCACCCCAAAACCTAGGAAAACAGGCACAACAGGAGTGATGTACCCACCATGGTCTGTGTACCTAGAGCAGGAGCTGCTGGAGCCACGGACTGGAAGAAGCACATACACAGTCGTCTGAGTTGCTGGAGGCTTAGTGTGGACCAGCAAGAGACTGAGAAATTTCTGGAAACCACAGCATGGCAGGAGGCGTGAGGGCGCCCACACGTTCATGGGCGTCACTACCTGGACACACACCAGGTTTCCATGGTAAGGATCTAAGAAAGATCTCTTATGGCTATGGCATGGGGAAGGGAAGAAATATTATCAAAATCTTAAGTGAAATAACTCAGAAACAGAGAGTCAAATGCTGCATGTTCTCATGTATAAGTAGGAGCTGAATCATGTGTACAGGTGGATGTGGAGTGTGGAATAATGGACATTGGAGACTCCGAAAGGTGGGAAGTGAGCAGGGAGTGAGAGATGAGAAATCACTTAGTGGCTACAAGGTACATTATCTGGGTGATGGTTACGCTACACCACTACACAGTATATCCACATAACAAAACTGCACGTGTACCTATTACGTTTGTACAAAAAAAAGGGAGGATGGGGGAGAAGCCCAGATCTTCTCTGTAGCAAAGGCGCACCCTCCAGGGAAAAACACGGGTTAAGGGCATTTAATACATCTCCAGCTCTTGTTCACTTAAGGGGAAAACTAGTCACCAGGGGCCAGGCTTTAAGGAAATAAACTGGCAATGGTACAGCCAGGGAATCCAAAGGGGAGCAGGGGAAACCTATCCCATGAAGAAAGACTGGTGAAGGTCACAGCCCACAGACACAGGCCCACCAAGCCACTGACATTCAATCAGAACCTTGCTGACACGCCTCCTCCCCTTCCCCTTACCGCCCACGCCCAGCAGGGCTCCCATACAGTGGCAGAGCACAGCTAAAATTGCTGCAAGTCACAGACTATCAAAGGAGTGTTCTAAAAGAAGCTCAAAGACAAGAAGGAAGATAAGAAACAAGGAAACTAGGGGAATTTGAAGCCCCTAACACCTAGAGCCACAGCAAACATTGAAACAGCAGCCTGGCTCACAGCCGGATTCACATAAATCCTCACATAAAGGCCTATGAAACTTCGTTCTTATTATCCAACTTTCAAAAAAAATTACAAGGCATGCAAAGAGGCAAGAAAAAAAAAGTCTGAAGAGGCAAAGTAAGCATCAGAATCAGACTCAGAGATGACACAGATGTTGGAATTAGCAGACACTGAATTTAAAGTAACCATGATTAGTATGTTAAGAACACTAGTGGAAAAAGTAGACAACATGCAAAAACAGATGGGTAATGTAAGCAGAGGGATGAAAATCCTAAGAAAGAATTCAAAGGAAATGCTAGAAATCAGGAGCGCTGTAGCCGAAATTTTAAAATGATTTTGATGGGCTTGTAAGAGATTAGACACAGCCAAGGAAAGAATCAGTGTGCTTGAAGCTATGTCCATAGAAACTTCCAGAAAGAGAAGAGTAAAAACAAAACAAGGAAACAGACAAACAACAAAAATAGCAACAACAAAAACAAACACCCACAAATTTAGGGACAATTTCAAAGGTTGTAACATAAGTGTAATTGGAATATCAGAAGGAAAAGAGAGAGAACTCATCAGAAGAAATATTTAAAGTAATAATGGCCCAGATCATTCCAAAATTAAAGATAATACTAATCCCTGCATCTAGGAAGCTCAGAGAACACCAAGCAGGATTAATGCCAAAAGACACACACACGCATTCATAGGCGTAGCACATTCAAAGTGCGAGAAATCAGACAAGGAAAAAAACCTTGAAAGAAATCAGGGGTAGGGGAGCAATCTTATCTATAGAAAATCAAGGATAAATATTACAGTGTTTCTCATCATGAATTATGCAAATATGAAGAGAATGGAGTGAAATATCTCAAGTGTTGGAATGAAATAAAACAACCAATCTAGAATTTTTATATCCCATGAAATTATCCTTCAAAAATGAAGGAAAAATAAAGACTTTCTCAGATGAGCAAAAAGTGAGACAATTCATTGCCGGCAAATCAGCTCTGCAAGAATATTCAAAGAAATTCTGGTCCTGAAAGAAGGAAAACAACAGAGATCAGAAACCAGGATCTACATTTTTTAAAATTAAGAGTATCAGAGAAGAAATAAATAAAAGTAACATGTTTTTATTGATCTTATGCTTAATTTATCTGAAAGATGATTGGCTGTTTACAGTAATAACAGTAACAATGCATTGGGAGATTATAGCACACAGTGAAGCTGAATAAATGGCAACAGTGTCACAAGGGATAGGAGAGAGGCATTGGGATTGCTCTAGTAGAAGGTTCCTGAACCACATGTGATGAGGTATAGCGGCATTAGAAGATTGCTTTGGATTATGTAAAAATAAATATTGTAAATTCTAAGGCAAACATGAAAAAAAGCTAAAAGAATTAAAATTGACATGCTCAGAGAAGAGATAAAGTAGAATTATGTAAAACGCTCAATAAAGCAAAAGATAGCAGAAAAAGAGGAAAATTTTTTAAAAAATAAGAATAAATGGAGTAAATAGAGAACTGTTAAAAACAGTAGATATTCATCCAGTTATATCGATAAGCACTTTAAAGTGTACGGCCTAAGAAATTATTTTTTAAAAATCGTCAGATGAGTTTGTTTTTAAATATCCAACTATATGTTGTTTACAAAAAGCACATATTATATAGAAAGACTCAGACAAATTAAAATCGAAGGGATGGAGAAAGTTGTAACATGCTGACACTCTTGAATAAAAAAGCAGGAATAGCTGTAATAATTTCAAACACAGCATTCTTCGAAACAGGGAAGATCAATGATGAAGAGGGACATTAACAATAAAAGAGTCAATTTTCCAGGAAGGCATAATTATAAGCATGAATATATCACACAATAGAGCATCAAAATACATGAGGAAGAAACTGACTGAACCGAAAGAAGAAATAAACAGCTCCACTATTATAGTTAGCCACTGCCAGAATTGACAGTTTAAGCAGGCAGAAAATCAGTAAAGATGTGGATAACCTGAACAGCGCTATCAATCAACTTGATCTAATTGACATTTTAAAAAATATTTCAGCCAGCAGTAACAGAATACACATTCTTCTTAAGCTCACCAGGAACATTTGCCAAGATAGGTTACATTCTGGGCCTTGAAAAACACCTTAAGTTTGAAAAAATAGAAACCCATTTAAAGCATGTTCTCAGACTACAATGGAACTAAATTAGAAATTAATAACAGAAAGATAGCTGGAAAATTCCCAAATATTTGTAAATTAAATAACATGCTCTTAAATACCCCATAGGTCTAAAATAAATCTCAAAGAAATTTAAAAAGACTTTGAAAACTAAATGAAAATGAAAATACAATGTAGCCAAATTTGTGGAAGTCAGCAAAAGTATCAAAGAACTAAAGAGTTAGTTATTTTAAAAGATCACAAAATTGATGAATCTATAGCCAGGATTACCAAAAGTGAGAGAGAGACTATAAATCATGGATATAAAAAATGAGAGAGTGTTCATTCAATAATGAATCCCTTTGGCATAAGGATAATAAAGGTATACTATGAACAACTCTGTTTCCAAATTTGATAACTTAGATGAAATGAATGAATTTCTTGAGAGACACTAACTATCAAAACTCACACAAGGAGAGAGAGGCAACTTGAATAGGCATGTATTTATTAAAGAAACTGAATAAATAACTTATAACCTTCCTAAAAAGAAAGTACTGTACCAGATGGTTTCACTGGTAAATTCTAGCAAACATTTCAAGAAATAGTACTAATTCTTTATAATATCTTCCAAAAAAATAAAAGCAGAGGGAACATTTCCTAACTCAGGTATGAAGCCAGATTACCTTAATACCTAAACCAGATAAAGACTTGAAATGAAAGGAAAACTATAGACTGATAGCTCTCATAATGAAGATGAAAAACTTCAACAAAATACTAGGAAATCAAATCCATCGAAGTACAAAAAGAATAATACATCCCAACCAAGTGGGATTTATTTCAAACATTCAAGGCTGGTTCAAGACTCAAAAATAAAACAATAAATCAATGTAACTCTCCATATCAACAAGCTAAAGAAAAGAAATAATTTGATCAAATCAATCAACACAGAGAAAGGCATTTAACAAAATCCAACACCCATTTGTCATAAAACTCTTCGCAAACTAGAAACAGAGAGGACGTCCTCAACTTGATGAAAAATTTATTAAAAGCTGAAAGCTAATATCATATTTAAAGAAAACAGAGTGGACTCTTCCCCCTCAAAATCAGGAACAAGGCAACAATGTCCTCTCTCACCATTCCTATTCAACATCGTGCTAGAAGTTTTACCTGGTGCAATAAAAAAAGAAAAAGAAAGAAATGTATATGGATTAGAAAGAAAGAAGTAAAACTGTCGTTAGTCACAGATATAATCTTTTATGTAGAAAAGTCCAATTAAAAACACTTCTGGAACTAATAAACATGTAGAACAAGGTCTCAAAAGTCAATTGCTTTCTTTTATACCAGAAATTTAAAAATTAGCATTTGAAATTAGAAAAGAAAATACTGAGATGCTTAATTTTATCTGTCAGCTTGACTGAGCCACAGTGCCCAGATATCTGGTCAAACATTCTAGACGTTCTTGTGAAAGTATTTTTTTGGATTAACATTTAAACGGATAGAATTCGAGTAAAGACAATTACCCTCTATAATGTGGGTGGGCTTCATCCAATCAGACGAAGAATTCAATAGAACAAAGACTGGCCTTTCTTAAGCAAGAAAAAATTCTGCCAGCAGATGGCCTTTGGAGTCCAACTTCTACTCTTCCCTGGGTCTCCAACCTGCTGCCTAACCTGTATATTTACAGTTGCCAAGGCTTCACAATTATATGAGCCAATTCCTTTAAATCTTCCTCTCTCCCCACTCCAAACACACACACACACTCACACACACATTGTCTCACACACAGATTCACACACAGAGATGATGATGTTTCTGTTTTTCTGTTTCTCTGGAGAACCCTAATACAAATACCATTTACAATAGCACAAAAAATGAAATGATTAGGTATAACTATAACAAAAAATATGTATAGGATATGAATGCAGAAAACTATGAAATGCTGATGAAATAAAAAACTAAATAAATGGACAGATATTCTATGTTCATGGATAGGAAGACAGTATTGTCAAGATGTCAGTTCTTTCCAACTTGATCCACAGATTCAAGACAATCCACACTTTACTAGACTATTTTGTAGGCATCAATAAACTAATTTTAAAGTGTGTATCAAATGGCAAAATACTTAGATCACACAACACTAAAGAAGGAGTAGGAGAAGAAGGAGGAGGAGGAAGAACAACAAAGCTGAAGGATTCACGCTGCTCTATTTCAAGACTTACTGTTAAGCTAAAGTAATCAAGACAGCATAGTGTTGGCAAAAATAAATAAATAGGTCAATGTAACTAAATAGTCCATAAATAGAGCCACACAGATATAGTTAACTGATCTTTGATAAAGGAGCAAAGACAATTCCATATAGAAAAGACAGTTTTTTTTTTAACAATTGTGCTAGAAAACTTGGATGCCAATATGAAAATAAAACCCTAGCCCTTACATATGTCACAAAAAATTAACTCAAAATTCACCATATACCTAAATGTAAAACACAAAGCTATAAAATTTCTAGAAGAAATGATGAGAGAAAAAACTATAAGACCTGGCTTTTTTGAGGTGGTTTTAGATACAACATAAAATAATAGTCCATGAAAGTAAATTGAACTGATAACTTGGAATTTATTAAAATTTAAAACTGCTGTGTAAAAGATACTTATGAAAATAAAAATACAAACCACAGAATGGGAGAAACTATTTGCAAAACATATCTGTTAAAAGACTTGTATTCAAAATATACAAAGAAACTTAAAACGCAACAATGAAAAGAGAAATAACCCAACTTTTCTTTTTTAGATTCATGGGGTACACATGCAGGTTTGTTACAAAAGTATATTGTATGGTGTTGAGGTTTGGGCTTCCAATAATCCTGTTAACCAAGTAGCAAACATAATACACAGTAGGTAGTTTTTCAATCCTGTCCCCCTATTTCCCCTTTTTGGAATCCCCAGTATTTATTGTTTTCATCTTTGTGTCTATGTGTACCCAATGTTTAGCTCCTCTGTATAAGTGAAAACATGCAGTATTCGGTTTTCTGTTTCTGTATTAGTTTGCTTGTGATAATGGCCCCAGCTGCATACATGTTGCTGCAAACGATATGATTTTATTATTTTCATAGCTATGTAGTATTCCATGGTGTATATGTACCACATTTTCTTTATCCAATCCACCATTGTTTGGTATCTGTGTTGATTCCATATCTTTGCTATTGTGAATAGTGCTATGATAAACATACAAGTGCAGGTGTCTTTTTGATGGAACAATTTATTTTTCTTGGGGTATATACTGAGTAATGGAATTGCTGGGTTGAATAATAATTCTAGTTTTACTTCCTTGAGAAATCTCCAAACTGCTTTCCACAGAGGCTGAACGACTTTGTATTCCCACCAACAGTGTGTAAGTGTTCCCGTTTCTCCACAGCCTCACCAACATCTGTTATTTTTTGACTTTTTAGTAATAGCCGTTGTGACTGGTGTGAGATAATATCTCATTGTGCTTTCTATTTGCAACTTTCTGATGATTAGTGATGTTGAACATTTTTTTCATTTGTTTCTTGGCCACTTATATGTCTTTCTCTGAGAAGTGTCTGTTATGTCCTTTGCCCAGTTTTTAAATAGTTTTTTTTTCTTTTTGATTTGTTCAAGTTTCTTATAAAATCTGGATATTAGTCTTTTGTGAAATGCACATTTTGCAAATATTTTCTCTCATCCCATAGGTTGCCTGTTTACTCTGCCATTAGTTTTTGTTATTGTTGTTTGTTTGTTTGTTTTTTGCTGTGCAGAAGCTCTTCTGTTTAATTAGGTACCAATTGTCAATTTTGTTTTTGTTGCATTCACTTTTGAGGACTTAGACATAAATTGTTTGCCAAGGCTAATGACTAGAAGGGTATTCCCTAGATTTTCTTCCAGGATTTTTATAGTTTGAAGTTTTGCATTTAAGTCTTTAGTCCATCTTGTGTTAATTTTTGTATATGAAATAACTCAGCTTTTAAAACAGTCAAAAGATTTAGACACTTCACCAATGAAGACTTGCAGATGGAAACTAATCATATGAATAGGCAACATCATTATTCATTAGGGAAATGCAAATTAAAACAATAATAAGTTATCATTACAGATCTATTGGAATGGCTAAATTAGCTAGAATTGGCTAAAATCCAAATAACTGACAAGATCAAATTCTGGCAATGATACAGAGCAACAGAAACTCTCATTCATTTTTAATAAGAATACAAAATGGTATAGCCAATTTGGAAGAGAGTTTAGCAGTTTCTTATAAAGCTAAATTTACTATTCCCATATGATCCAGCAGTCGTGTTCTTGGGTAATTACCCCACCAATTTGAAAACGTTTGTACACCCAAACATCTTCATGCAGATGTTGGTAGTCATTTTATCACAACCACTGAAAACTAGAAGCAGCCAGTAGGTCCTTCAATAGATGAATGGATAAGCAAACTTGGTACATCCATACAGTGGAATACCATTCTCCAATAAAAAGGAGTGAGCTGCTAGTGAGCCACTTAAAGACACAGAAGAAACTTAAATGCATATTGTGGAGTGAAAGATGAAAATCTGAACAGGATATGTACTGATTCCAGTTATGCGATATTCTAGAAAGGGAAAAATTGCATAAAGACAACAAATCAGTAGTTGCCAGAGGTTCATGCTGGAGACAGGGCGTGTATAGGTGAAGCACAAGATTGTTTTCGAGTGGCAAAACTATCCTGTATAATACTGTAATGGTGGGTACATACACTATACAAAACCCATAACATAAATTTTGCAGTACAAAGGGGAAACCTTAAGGTATGCAAATTTTTTTTTTTTTTTTGGAAAATTACTCAAGAGGTCAAAGGATTCCAGGATGGCATAAAGATTGTGAAAAAGAATGTGACTATTTTACAAGTGTAAGACATAATCTTCAGAGGCAAGCGGAAAAGGCACTGACTTAAGTAACTTTGAAAATGTATGGAGCCTGTAAGACTAAACACAACAGAAACAATATATAAGCACTGTGCTCTAGCTGATAAAGCTGCTTCCCACAGGGGTACAGGTTAATAATTCTGACCACTATGCATGTTTAGTGAAATTGAACATTAAATAAATGGATGGTGAATGGTAGGAGTTATATTTCTCACGATTGAAATGGAAGGTTCGAGATAACTAGAGGAGCTAGAATACTCCACGTGATGACGGCTCATCATTGGTGACATAAACTCATGTTTACCTTAATGTGAATATGGATGGTTTCATAGAGAAACATTTATAGATATATGTATATTCACAGGCTGGTATATACACATATTTCCTTGCTGTCAGATGATAGCAACTAGGACTAACAACACCTCAGTGGCAGCAAGTACATCTAGGCTCCAGACCATGGTTTCCATTCATAATACTCTCCTGCAATGGAAGGACCCTGGTCTTCTTGGGGAAATGGCTGGTTCTAGGACTGGGGCAAGAAACATAGAAGATGAGCCTTGAGCATCTTGCAGCACCAGGAAGCAAGTAAGTAATAACAACAATATCAGAAAATAAAATATTTGTAATAATTATTTTTTAAATTTAATTATATATAACATTCAAAACTGTGATAAGGAAGCCAACTAAAACAGGTCTCAATGGTCAAAGGTGGCTCTAGTAAAATAGGACCCAACTAAAAAGCTTTCAATTGTCAAAACTGGACCAATTTGAGCAATACAATGAATAAAGTAGTATTGGATTATAACCCAAAGTGTAAAAAAAAAGTCCATCCATGAGTCCACACTGATATAAAGAAATAATTGAATAAATAAATTAATGGGGAAGAATAGAAAAGGCTGTCACACAAAATAATTCAAAATAATCTGTACAGATACTCTGCCTTCCAAGAGGTGGAGCCTAACTCTCCACTCTTACGTATGGGCTGTGCATAGTGACTTCCTTCCAAAGAGTACGGTAGGAAGCAGGGGTTACTTCACAGGAGAGAAATGTCACAAGTGTGACTGCATCTGAGTGTTCAAGGTTAACATCCCTGGTGGTAAGTCATGTTAATAGCATGTATCCTTTGTATGACATGATGAGAATGGCACTGTACATCTGTGATTTTCCTCCCCAAAACCTGTAATACCCAACTAATCATGAGAAAACATCAGGCAAACCCCAATGGAAGGATGGTCTACGAAATACTTGGCCAGCTTTCCTCCATACTGTGAAGGTCATCCAAACAAAGTCTGCAAAAACAGCACCACCAAGAGGGGACTAAGGAGGCAGAATGACTAAATGAAATGCGGCATCCTGGGTGCTGGCCCAGGACAGAAAAAGAACATTAGGCAAAAATTAAGAAATCTGAATAAAGTATGGGTTTTAGTTAATAATATGTCAATATTGTTTCATTAATTATGAGAAATGTAATATACTAATTTCAATGTTAACAATCAGGGAAGCTTTGTGTGAGCTTTACATGAGTGCTGTATTCTCTTTACAACTTTTCTGTAAGTCTAAAATTATTTTACAACTAAAAGCTTATTTTAAAAAATGAGCTGTAAAATGACATATAATCAATGAATTTTCTAGCTCTTCATTTATTACACTTACTTAATTCTTTTTTTTTTTTTTCCAGACGGAGTCTCGCACTGTTACCCAGGCTGGAATGCAATGGCGTGATCCCTGCTCAATACAACCTCCACCTCCTGGGTTCAAGCGATCCTCCTGCCTCAGCCTCCCGAGTAGCTGGGATTACAGGCATGTTCCACAATGCCCAGCTAATTTTTTTGTATTTTTAGTAGAGACGCGGTTTCATTATGTTGGCCAGGCTGATCTTGAATTCTTGACCTCATGATCCGCCCACCTCAGCCTTCTTCTTCTAAATTGTTCAATTCTGGAAAATTATAAGGAAAACCAAAATTAGCAGAATGTGGCTCAACTTATTCAAATCACTTTTCAATTGCTACTGAATTGTAATTTATAATAGACACAGTTTCAGAATCATTAGTAAACAATCTTATTCACAGTTACTTAAGCATTTTTGTTACTTGGCTCTAATTTTTTTTGTATTTTATTGGAATGTCACGTCCACTATTGTTGCATTTAAGCAAAATCCACTTTTCTTTTTAAAAACTTTCCAAGTTACTTTAATTTTTTTAAGCAAAATCCCTAAACTGCTCCAAAATTGTTATCCCCATGGGTATGAGTTGTGATTCCTTCATATAATACGGATGGTTGCATAGAGGTATATGGATTCCTCAATAGATTTTCCACCAGAACAAATGGTGTTAACAAATGGATTCCCACTAGAATTCTGGCTTCTATACTTTTCAACAACATTCCTCGTGTCTTTATCTTAGGTGTACCCTCAACTACTTTTTTTTTCCAGTTTTATCAAGGTATAACTGACAACAAAAAATTATATATACCTAAGGTGTACAACTTGATGTTTTGATGTTCATATACTTTGTGAAATAATTACCACCATTAAGCTAATTCATATATCTATCACCTCTTGTAGTTCCCTTCTTTTTTTAATCATTGTGGTAAGGACATTTAAGATCAATGTCCAAAACTGAAAGTTGCCTATTCCATCTTTTACTTAAATCAAACCTATACATTTTACAATGGACATAAAAGCAGTGACACAGCTACTAATTTTGATATCTCGGTTTTCTTTTTTTGTTTGTTTTTTGAGATGGAGTCTCGCTCTGTCACCCAGGCTGGAGTGCAGTGGTGTGAACTCAGCTCACTGAAAGCTCTGCCTCCCGGGTTCACACCACTCTCCTGCCACAGCCTCCCAAGTATCTAGGACTACAGGCACCTGTCACCACGCCCTGCTAATTTTTTGTATTTTTAGTAGAGATGGGTTTTCACTGTGTTAGCCAGGATGGTCTCGATCTCCTGACCTCGTGATCCACCCACCTCAGCCTCCCAAAGGGCTGGGATTACAGATGTGAGCCACCACGCCAGACCGATATCTCTGTTTTCTTTTGACTGGTGGTTAGCAATACAAACAACAAATGTTAGTTGTTCAAGATAATTTGTCCTTGATATACTCTAGCTGAATGAATAATAGTTACCATTTTAAACATGTGTTTATGATTTCTTCTCTCACTTTACTCTTTAAAATGTGGATCTTATATTCTAATTTTTTATTCTTGACCATGTTCATATGATTTACTTTTCATCTATATTTCAGACTCAGCCATTCAGTTATTGAAATAATTTCTACTAAATTAAAAAGTTTCTATTGCTTTCTATAAATATTGTATTAGTGGTACCACAAGCTCGCACACATATCCATATACACACACAACCATATACCATCATCATCATTATCATCGTGCTTGCTAAGTATTGAGTATAAACTGTTATCCCTTAAGAATATCACACCCATGTATTTCAGTACCAGGTGTCTTTCTTGAATACCTTTGATTGTTTGCTGCTTATTCAGACGTTTTCCCATGGCAGTAACTACATATGTGTGATTTTTATGTCCAAGTGATGTTTTACTTTTTATTAAGAATATGAGTGTTTCTAGCCACAAATATCATCTTAGCCAAAGCTGTTATAAAATATGAAAAAAAATTTAGAAAATACTTTGTCTTTGAATTTAAAATATAAAAGTTGATTTATACACTTTCTCCACTTGAATAAATTTGATGTAAAATACTAAATTTTTTTCAGATTATCCAAAGAAAAATCAGAATCATCCATTTGAATCAGACTGTTTGCTAGAAGCATTCACACACTATCAAAATGATGTGATGAGGTTTCATCTTTCTTGCCCAGTTTACCAATTTTGTGAACAGCATTTGCCTCATCTTCTAACAGAAGGCTGGAGCTGTTTGTTGCTTATAGTTGTGGATTTGATAAGAATTAATCTTGTCCATTCTCATTCATTGTTTAATAAAAAATTAACTCTTCCTTTAATAACAAATATGAAGAGATTTTATCGGCCTGTTCACGTTTTATATCTGGTGAGAATAATTTTTGTTCATTTTCATTATTTTATCAGTAATTAAATCTGAATAATTTTTTTAAATGTAATATCCTGTTTGCTAATTTCAAGTGAGTCACACTCAGTGAAAGTCTGCTGAATTACTTGGTCTCAAGATTTTTTTAATTTAAGCAGAAATTTCTCTTTGAAGATTTTTCTGTTTCCTTTTAAGCTTTTCATTTCTGAGCTCTGCTTCTATATTTTCTATTTCTACAAAAAAATTGGACTTACATTTATTCTCCATGATTAAAGTAATTCTTTAGTTAATAAAATATAAAATTTCAGATTAAAATATATGATAAGATGCTACTTGAAATATATAAATATATAATATTTGAATATATTCCCATCAAAAATATAAATTAAATATATGAATATATAAGCACATCAACATAAAAATTTAAATAATAGGGTTGGGCACAGTGGCTCATACTGATAATCCCAGCACTTTGAAAGGCCAAGGAAGGGGGATCACCTGAGGTCAGGAGTTCAAGACCAGCCTGGCCAACATGGTGAAACCCCATCTCTACCAAAAATACAAAAATTAGCAGGGCACAGTGGCGGGTGGGAGGCTAAGGCAGGAGAATTGCTTGAACCTGGGAGGTGGAGGTTGCAGTGAGCCGAGCACTCCAGCCTGGGCAACAAGAGCAAAACTCTGTCTCAAAAAAAAATTAAAATAGTATTAATAATTGATGATTTAAAAATATTTTGGCTGGGTGTGATGCCTCATGCCTATAATCCCAGCACTTTGGGAGGCCAAGGCAAGTAGATCACCTGAGGTCAGGAGTCCAAGACCAGCCTGGCCAACATGGCAGAGCTCTATCTCTACTAAAAAATACAAAAATTAGCCGAGCTTGATAGCGGACACCTGTAATCCCAGCTACTTGGGAGGCTGAGGCAAGGAGAATTGCTTAAACCTGGGAGGTGGAGGTTGCAGTGAGCCAAGATCACGCAACTGCACTCCAGCCTGGGCAATAGTGAGGCTCTGTCTCAGAAAAAAAATTTTTTTCAAATATTTTCCTTAAAAACAATTATTTTTCTTCTAGGATACTTAAACTACTTTTTAAAAGTTAAAGGTCAAATATAAATTGCATTAATAAGCTCAAACATTTCAAATCAAAGTTATGTTAAATGAAGCTGTAATTATGTAAATTAAATCTTATTAAACATTTTTGTAGAAATAAAGCTGTTCACAATTCTCCTGTTGAAACTTTTTGAGCTGCCAGTGTGAAAAATCATTGTCATGCTTCAAACCATGACAGGGCGTCTGCAGGCCCAGCCAAGCACCTCAGCCACCCATAGCTCCCCACACTGCAGAGTCCCGTCCATCTCTGACAGCAGCAGGGCTGTGATTCACAGCCTCTCCCAGGTTTCAGAGCAACATGAGATGAGGGGAAGTTTATCTTGGAGCCCTAATGGTGTCAGCCATGAGGTAATGGGTTTATGGGTTATGGGCCATGCTGTGCCAGTGCCAAGTGGCAGATCCTGAGCAAGAAAAGTACCCATATGTCCCTAAATAAATGTGTGTTCATCTGTGTTTGTTCCGTGCCCTCATGCCTGACCCAGGCAGCCCAGCCTCAGTGTACTCCCAACAGAAGCACCTGGAGATGTGACAAGGAATCATGCAGAGTGACAGTCAGGGAGGCATCATTGCAAGAGCTAAAGCCATGTCAACCATCTAGGTGTTGTGCATCTATTGCACTAACAATAAAAAGATGAACCAATTGTTCTGCATTCACACATGGAATACTAAACAGTGAAGAAAATTAGAGAACTGGGGCTACATGCAAAAATGCAAGTGAATGTCACACACATAAGGTGAACAAAGAAGCCAGGCATTAAATAAAACACCGATCAAGTCCATTTACAAAAATCTACTATTGGGTTTAGGGATGGTACCTACCAGGTACAACTTAAGAAAATCCAAGAAGGGGTTATCATAAGAGTCAGGATGTTTGTGGCTTGTGAGGAAGGAGAGTGGAGGGGGCAGTAATGGGGAGAGGGCACAAGGCAGGGCTTTCAGGGTGCTGGAAATGTTCTCTTTCTGAATTTGATAAGCAGTTACAGGTTGTTTCATTGCTGTGTTTCACAGTATAATAGGTTACACTTAACATTTATGCTTGTGAAGTTTTCTGTATGTGTAGTATTATACTTCAGAAAAATATTGTTTAAGTGAATTGGTGGGTGCAAAAAAAAAAAAGGAGGGAGAGCAATGTTAGACAATTTAATCATTCATTCAGCAAATATTTATTGGCACTGTGGGTAAAGTTGCCCTGAAAACAATGGTCCAGGCTGGGCACAGTGGCTCATGCCTGAAATCCCAACACTTTGGGAGGCCAACACAGGCAGATCATGAGGTCAGGAGATCGAGACCATCCTGGCTAACACAGTGAAATCATGTCTCTACTAAAAATACAAAAATCAGCCAGGCCTGGTGGTAGGTGCTGTAATCCCAGCTACTCAGGAGGCTGAGGCAGAGAATTGCTTGAACCCTGGAGGCAGAGGTTACTGTGAGCCAAGATAGTGTCACTGCACTCTAGCCTGGGTGACAGAGCAAGACTCCATCTCAAAAAAAAGAAAGCAATAACAACAACAATGGTCAGAAACAAGTTCAGTATCTAAGGCCCCTCTCTGTCCTACAAAGCCATCTCAACAGCCCAGAAGTTGTTCATCTTTAAATAGTCCCCTCACTTCCTCTCTGCAGGGGTCCGTCCAGCAGACCTAGCTGCACAACAGATGAATAACGTACTCAGACACTGACATTCAGTGAAAGAGCGGGCTAGGGGGCCAGGCCACTGACTGAAAGAGTTGTAGCAGCTGTGGCCCTGACTCGCTGGCCCTGCTGGCATTTATTCAGCACACATTAAATGATAAAAGCTTTGAGTCAACACCACTAGAGGGTAATTAACCTGGTCACCTTCCTCCTGAGAGAGCCATCCTGCCCACGAATGGTCAAGGGTTAGTTTTAGGACCACATGAGTAAACAAATTATTTAGATAAACTCCCTTACATTCATTTGTATCTACTTTAAGCTATTTACTTAAGGTAAGAGGATTAGGCTGCTTTCAGCCAGATCTATTACTGAAGTTATGCAACCCCCACAGCCTTCTAAGAAGGTTTGTGTCTATTTCTTATAACTATCTTTAAAATTTTTCCCACCAGCCTGCCTGAACTCCCACACCTCTATGCTTGTGATCAGAAACACTGCAAAGTGTAAGAGATGTGAGTCCACGCCTTGCAATCTGAATCCTGTTCTTCCCAAGAGCCGGTCAGAATCAGGGCTCTCTTCTAATGATAACCCTGAAGAGAAAAGCTAGGGCTGGATCACAGTCATCCACCAGCATCCCTTATTAAATACTTTTCAAATTATTCTCATCTCACTTTTGGAGGGCAGGAGGAGCTTGGAGGTATGCAACTGCCCCCCAGAACTGACCTTGGTTCTGAACTTCTAAGAGGAAGAACAGTGAATTCAGACTCATCAGATCTTCCAAATCTCCCTTTTTCTTAGAAATCTATCTGCTTTGAGTGGCTTTTCTACCATTTGAATTTTGAACTTATTACTTTAGCAGGTGAACCTGGCAAAGAAATTTAAAATGCAAATATAAGGAACTCTTTCTCATATTTCCAGTGGGACAAAACACCACACATTAATAAAGTTATTCTTCTAAATCAAATTATGATGGATGGGTTACTTTATTTCTAATGGACCAAACTTCCTGATAATCCCAAATAGATACCAATAGCCAGGCTCACATAAATGTTTACTCTATAATCCCCATTATCCTATTACATTCAGGAAACAGAAAGACTGGTTGGTACCTAACTCAATACACAGGATGTGTGTAGCTGGAATTTATGAACCAGCATCCCAGCAGAGGTGATCAGTCTGGCCGCTGTCAGAGAAGCAGATGTGATGAATTCAAATATTTTAGAATGTCACAGGCTGGCAAGCTGCATACATCCTGCTGAGCGAGCTCAGAGGTGAACAACTACCTTCTGATTCTCAGAATGAAACATCACATACAGTACTTCAGCTGAGAAAACTCCAAATAACTAGAAAACTTAATATAAACAAATTGTACTGAAATCTTAGTAGACTGTAGTATTAGTGATTTTTTTCTTGTAATTCTCAGTATCTTTCTTGATTTCTGTATATCTTTTTACTGCATTTGGAGAACACTTTCAAAGTCCCCTTGTAGCTAATTTAATACCTATGAATTCCCCATGAGCGTTGTAGAAAGATTGTGCAGCTTAGGAGATTAAGTACTATATTTTATTACAAAGGTATGGGCTCAAAATATATAAAGGCCTTATTACCTGAAGAATACTTTCCCTGTCTAAAACCAGAGCATATAATGGGTATTTTTAGAAGAGAAAATTATTATGTTAAAGCATGTCACCACCAATAAAATAACATGTTTAAATGTAATTCAAAGATTAAAGAGTCAAGAAAATTAAAAGAAAGTTCTAACTTCAGTACAATATCACACAGTATTTATAGAAAACCCCTTTTAACTGAATGACTATTCACATAATCTTGGATTTCTTTCATTACTGCTCACTAATATTATCCCAATTAGAAGTGCTGTTCTAGCTCTCTTGTATTAGTTAAAACCACTTCTCAGAGGAACTCAAAGTAAATAATTTTAATTAAAACTAATCTTTGCAATTCCCACTGTGGTGAAAAGGAAGTAGGCATTATGTCTCATTGACATGCAGGAAGGTCCATCCACGAAGCCCCAGGTGAAGACTGTGGTGTTAGTAGAGTGCATACCAGAGTGTCAAGGTGCCCCCTGGGCTCCCAGTTCTTACCAGTCCTGGGTCAGGGCCCCTCAGGTACACGTTTGCACTTCCTGTCAAACAAGCCTTAACCCCAGTAATGACTTTCAGATCAACAGGCAGGTGAGGGAAGGCTATTGGGCAGGGGTCTCTCAGAAGCTCACACGTCCCTACCCAGAGCCCTGAGCACCTGACCCTACTCAATGATATTCAAGAGAAGGTCCAGAGGAGGGAAGGGAAGGGAAAAACATAGAAGAAGGAGAGAGAGAAAAAGAGGAGGGGAAGGAGGGATGTCTTAGTCCCTTTGGGCTGCTGTAACAAAATATCACAGACTGTGGGGCCACAAGCTACAGAAATGTATTGCTCACAGTTCTGGAGGATGAGAGTTCAAGATCCAGATTCTGGAAGATTCTATTTCTGGCAAGGGCCTGTTTCCTAATAAACAGCCATCTTCTCACTGATTCCTCACGTGGTGGACAAAAGGGGTGAGGAAGTTCTCTGGGGTGTCTATTATAAGGGCACTAATCCCATTCATGAGAGGCCCACCTTCATGACCTCATCGGCTCCCAAAGCTCCATCTCCCAGTACCATCAACTTGGGGGTAAGGATTTCAATATATAAATTCTGGAAGGGAAGGAGGGGATGTAAACAGTCAGATCACAGCAGGACGAGAGATGGTGAGGAGGGAGGGGAGGAGCGGAATAGAGGAGGAAGAGGAGGGGAAGGGGAGAAGCCATCATTCCATTACCCCTATTTCCAGCACAGTTCCAAAAGTCCAACCCCAGAAAACCATTTGCTTAATGGGCAATGTGTCTCATCTCAAAGGAAATAGAGAAATTGTCAATACCTGAGCTTTTTGTTTCTTCAAATTATCATTTTCTTAGGTGACAAAATAAATTAATTTTTAAAAACCAGGAATATTTAGGGCTTTTAAAGAGAAATGTGGCTACTCTTGGTATCATATATCAGCTCTTTTAAAAATTATTTTTATGATCTACCATACCTAAAGAATGCATAAAACAAAAACCCACAGCTGTAACCAATGTAACCATCATCTGGGTCAAGAAATTGCCAGCACCTCAAGAGGGCCCCCCATAGCTTATATAAGGTTAAATATTCCAAAGGAAAAACCCTCACGTCATCTTCCTCATTGACATAGCATTTCCATGTGAAATTTAGAATCAGTTTGTCAAGTCAAACACACCCTGTTGGATTTTGATAGGGATTTCAGTAACCCATAGATCAATTTTAAAGAGTTGACCTCTTTACAGTATTGAATCTTCCCATCCATAAATATAATAGACCCTTTCATTTGCTGAGTTTTCAAATTTTTCTCATTAATAGTATTCTTCATGAGGTATTACATATATTTTAGGTTATTTGTCTTACAATTTTGATGTTTTTCATAGTTTTAAATACTTTTTGAATTTTATTTCTGAAGTGTATGTTGCTTCCATGTAGAATTTTTATTTCATGCATTAATTTAGCAGCAAAACTATAGTCATCATTAATTCCACCAATTTATTTACTGGCATTTCTTACGCCTCTGGCTCCCCAGGGCATTGGCGTACTCATCACTGGTGGAGGTGCCAGAGGGAGAAGCTGCAGAGGAGCAGAGTCCCCTGTCAACCTTCACCTGAGAGTGCCCGTGAGCCCCAGTTTCCAAGGCAGGTGTTCACTCTGTGTTTCTCACCCCAAGAAACTCTAATCTCCAGCCAGTCTTCTGACTCATGTGTGTGTAGGTGTGTCCCTGGTGTGGCTAGACATTACTTGCTCATAAGATTATAGGGATCTGGACTTAATTAGCAGATATCGCTGAGTGCTCAAGTATTTAATCAACCTCTAGATATTTTATCCACTGTAACGTGAATGAAGCAAGCAATTATACACGTTGCTTCACAAAGAATGCTTTGGGGAGAAGGGGGTGTGCACTCTCCATGCAGTTCTGGAGAGGAAGACCTGGGCCACTGAGTAGCAGCCAGCCACAAGCTGGTGCAGAACTCAGACAGAGAGATAAGCCATGAAGAGAGAGAGTCAGAGCCAGGAGCTAGAGGGGTTCCCGAACCAACCCCTGGCAGCCCCCTCCCCTCGGCCCACCCAGCACAGGCTACCAGCACCATGCCTTAAACACATGCCTGCTCATGTGAGCCACCAGTCCTGTCCCCATAAAGGTACCCCTTATCTCAAAGATACAGGGTGAGGATCACACAGCTCCCCTCCACAAGACTCTGTGGTTTATTAGTAGACTGGGGGGCTAGGCAGGCAGTTTCTCACGCTGTAGAACCTCCTTCCCCCAAATCATGTTTTGTCCCATCAGGGGCCAGGCTCTCCCATATTGGACATTGCTTCCTGAGGTGTCTCCTTAACCACCCCACCTTGACCGCTGGCCTGTCTTGCCTGGCCTGGGTCAGCTCTCATGTCATTGCTCCAGCGCAGCATGAAACCACCAGCCCTGGCTCTTACCTCAGTTCCATCCTTTTTCTGGGTTCAGGGGTCCCTACAACACCTTCCAGCAAATTCTTCTCCCTTTTCAGCCTAGGCTTCTAGTACCCCCTTACACACTGCTTCTGCAGAGGCAGCTTTCAGGCCCTAAATTTTCCCCAGACTCCATGAGCTGGGACTGAGAGGAGGAAAGTTGAAGCCAGCAAGTTAAGAAGACAGGATAGAGAGAAAAAAATCACTGGCTTTAAGTGGAGACTCCTTGCTGCCCCTTCATTGCACCTTCTGCGTTTCTGTAACATGAGCTGACTAGCTCTCACCTTGAGCTCATGCCAGCTTGAATCTTCAGGCTGCATTTACTGTAAATGCACGGCCATGGTGGATTTCACGCAGAGTGCAATTTCACTATAACTCTATCTACTGTGTTGCAGAATTGGGAATTACTCAGCTTCCCTAATTAAAGAAATTTCCACTATAAAGCCCTTATTTATATCTTTTCTAGAGTCCTTTGGCATTAACCCAGAAGACAGTGTTAGAATCCAGTTTATCAATGTCAAAATATTAGAGTAATAATGAGGTTTGGAAACCTCTGTTGACTCAAAAGTAGACTCCTTCACAGTCAGAAGTGTAATGATTTTTCCTGGATGTGCTTCTGCCAGTGGAGGCGGTGGTTCCCATGTGTTAAAATGAAGTGCTTCTCATGCTTCCACCTCAAGCGCATCCCTTGGCACACAGAGTTTGTGCTTAGGAAAGTTGAAATCATCCAAACGGATCAATGGGGCTCAGCGCCAACATCCTGAATTCTCTCTGCTCCCTCAAAAGCAAACCCAATCACCAACAATAATGCTGACATGTGAGCCTCAGGATTAAATTGCAGGAACACTTCCAGGCAGCCTTTCTAGCAGTTGCTTCCATGCATGGAAGTCCATCCTCTGAGGCTGGCTTTAGTCTGGCTTCTCAGCCAGCACACACTTAAATCTTTCGATTTTCTCAACTGTATCTTGAGAAAGCTTTTTAGAATGGGTTTCTATTCTACCATTACTTTTAATTCATTAAGTGTGACCAAAACCGTATGACAATTAGAAAATAGTGATAATGCCGTGCTGATAATCAAATAAAACATTTAAGGGAAAGATGTTTCCAGAGTCTTCTTGAAAAGACTGCTGCCTTTTTGAGATGAAAGAGATTTGGTGCCACACATTGAAAGCAAAAGTTGAATAGAATTATATTGCTAAAAGGGAAAGTGCGATTTAAAAGAAGGCAGTCCGGTCTGTTCACTGCAGCTTTCAAACCAATTGTAGTTCAGTAGAACTTTTTATATTTGAATAGCTTGTGCCAGACTCAGTTTTAGAAAGGGAAGAGTGTTTAGGGAAACACTTTAATGAGCTACTTAGAAGAAAAGGAAGGCTTTGAGAACATAAATTATCAGCAGATGCAGCAGATATGAAAAGAAATTGGGGGTTGGGTTGAGAGAATCAGAGGAAGAAAGAAGGAGATAACATGGCAAAGTATGAGAAACAGATTGAAGAAATGGAGAGGGGCTGCTGTGAACAGAACTATCTAAAACTAAGTTTGCATAGCTACAATACTAACTCTACCATGTCTCTGAAAAGTTCTGTAAAGTCTTCTACATATTTAAACTCTTAGGTGAGTGATGAATTTCATGTCAGGATCAAAGCCATGCAGATAGAGGATCATACTTGCTCACTGGAAAGATAATTGCTACAGCAGACTAAGTCAGTAGAAGCAGGATCCTGTTGGCCCAAAGGCAACCTTTAGGATGTATGCAGCTGGAGAATTTATTAAAATTTTGGTGAAAGCACTGTTATTCCATGGGGGTGAAATAAGAACTTAAACTCAATCCAGGTTTTTAGGGGGAAAAGTCATCCTAACAGATACATGGGTGAAATGATGATGATTGTGACAATGATGCTCATGATTTTTAACAACAGTGATGATAATGATGGTGATGGTAATGATGGCGATGATGATGGTGAAATTTAAGATGATGGTTATGATGGTAATAGTGATGATGATGATAATGATCGTGATAATGGAGATTATGGTGATGATGGTGATGGCGTTAATGGAGATGATGATAATGGAGATGGTGATGACGACGGTAATGATGGTGATTATGACATTGATAATGGAGTTGATGGTGATGGTAATGTTGATGATGATGGAGATGATAACAATGATGATAATAGAGGTGGTGGTGATGGTAATGATGGTGAGAATGAAGATTATGGTGATGGTGATGATGATGATGGAGATGATGACAATGGAGATAATGGAGATGATGGTGATGACAGTGGGGGTGATGATGATGACAATGATAGTGATGATTATGGTGATGATAATAATAATGAAATAGTGGTGGTGGTAGTGGTAGTGGTGGTGATGAACATGATAATGATTATAGCTAACATCTTTAAGTGCTTACTATATGCTACATCCATGATACCTTAATTGAGTTATTGAATTGAATCCTTACAATGTATGAGGTTAGCCTATTGCTATTGCCATTTTGTAGATGAGAATATCAATAGACCTAGTCACCTAGTAGCTAGAAAGCTTCTCTGTAGGGAAGCTAAAACCCAGATTGTCCCTGAGTGTGGAGAATTGGAAGTCATCCACAAACAATGAAAGGTCAGTTCACAGTGGGAACATGGCCTTGGAAGTCGAATAGTCAATCCTGGGCATCTGAGGCAAGGCCAATTGCCTGCACACAGGGATTAGAACAGAAAGCACTACTAGTGTTAAGTCAGTAATTACATGCAAGAACTGTGTAAGTACACATTATTTACAGTGTAAGGCAGACTACTGCCTTAGATGAAGCAAAGAAGAGGCAGAAAGAGAGAAAATGGCATAAATGGAGAGGGAGAGGTGACAAGTGGAGAGGTGCCCTGGAGCTGTTTATTCCTAAACAGGAGCAACAGGATGAAAGACCAAAGATAGCTACTGCACATCTACCTGAGTCTCTGCCCTACCCACATCTGCTCCTCATCCTTCTACCTCCCACTTTTCAATCTCTGGAGGGATCTGCCTGCAACTTTCAATAATCTAGTCCACCAATAAGGTGCCAACCACAGCAGAGTTGCCAGGCAAATGCAAGATGCATAGTTACATCTGGATTCCAGACAAACAAAAAATAACTTTAATAAACACATCTTATACAATTTTGGGAAAAGTTCAAATGTAATTGGGCATCCTATATTTTTATTTGTTAAATCTGGCAATGATGCCCCTTACCAAGACCGTATTCTTTCTATTGTCCCACCTCCTTCTCCTGTTCATTAATCTGAGGGAGGGAAGATAAAAGCAAATTCATTGAATATTTCCACAAACTCAGATTCTCAATCATGGGGAATGGAGGAGAAAGACTGGGTCTTGTGTGATGAGACCACCTCTAGCTGCCTGTAAGCAGTTCTATGGTGAAGGGTAGCACATGTGCATGGGGCTTGGAGGAGGGATGACCCGACCTTAGATAACCGTCTTTCATTCATTCATTCATTCATTCATTCATTGAACAGACAGCTATGAAGTACTGTTGACCCTTGAACAACATGGATTTGAACTCTGTGGATCCACATCTATGTGAGTTTTCTTCTGACTCTGCCCTCCCTGGGACAGCAATACTAAGCCCTCCTTTTCTACCTCCTCTTTAGCTCACTCAACATGAAGACAATAAGGACAATGACATTTTGATGACCCACTTGCACTTAATGAATGGTAAATATTTTTCTTTCTTACGATTTTTTATTAGCAGTTTCTTTTCTTTAGCTTGCCTCATTGTAAAAATACAGCGTATAACACATATAGCATACAGAATATGTGTTATCTTCTGTTTAAATTATCAGTAAGGTTCCTGGTCAACAGAGGCTACTGGTACTTAAGTTTTGGGGGAATCAAAAGTTATACTCAAATTTTCTACTGCAAGGCAGGTCTGAGCCCCTAACCTCTGCACTGTTCACAGGTCAACTGTGCTCCCTTTGTGCCAGACAGGGGATATGCTGAAAGTAACAACAAAGAAAGTCAATGACTTCGTTAGGATGCCATGGAGTGTTGAAGTCTTGACCCCAAGGACTTCAGAGTGTGATCTTATTTGGAAAGAAAGTCCCAACAGAGATAATCAAGGTAAAATCAGGCCTAATGGCCTCAGGGTTTGGGCCCTAACCAGTATGTCTGGTGTCCTTAAAACAAGGGGAAATGTGGGCACCATCATACACAAAGAGAAGATGATATGACAATGCAGAGAGAAGACGGCCATGTGAAGATGGAGGATTAGAGCGCACAGTGTGGAAACAAGCCAAGGGACCTCTGTGGCCAACAGAAACTGGGAGAGGGCCAGGTGTGGTGGCTGATGCCTGCAATCCCAGCACTTTGGGAGGCCGAGGTAGGCGGATAATTTGAGGTCAGGAGTTTGAGACAAGCCTGGCCAACCTGGTGAAACCCCACCTCTTCTAAAAATACAAAAATTAGCCAGGCGTGGTGGCGGGCGCCTATAGTCGCAGCTACTCAGGAGGCTGAGGCAGGAGAATCACTTGAACCCAGGAGGCGGAGGCTGCAGTGAGTCGAGATCATGCCATTGCACTCCAGCCTGGGCAACAGAGAGAGGCACAGGACAGATCCTCCCTAGAGTCTTAAGGGAGCCTTAGGGAGAGAGATGGGACAGATCCTCCCCTGAGGGCACCCTCATCTTGGACTTCTGGCTTCCAGAACTGTAGGACCCACCTAATCTATGTTTTGTCACAGTAGCCCTAGGAAATGAATAGACACAGTCATCTACTCAAACCCTAAAGGTGGGAAGAATAAGGACTGCTGGGCACTATGAAGGGAGGTGTGCAGTGCTACAGGATTCATATCAGAGGGTCTTTCCTGGCCAGGAGACTCAGAGACCTGCCCCTGAGGAAGCCACACTTGCACTGGGAGAGGAGCAAAGCCTGTGAGCAAATAGGCAGAGGAGCTTGGGAGCAGGAGGCCCTTGGAACCTGAGGGGGGCAGGTGATCTGTCCCCACGCAGGCTATGGACATGATTAGTGGCATGAAATCCAGGCCTTGACTCTAACGGTTAGATTTGCCCATCAGCAAAAATCTTCCCAGAGGCAATCCTATGAGGATAAGATCTATAAATACAGGGCTGATGAGATTAAGGCAACTCCTCAAAATCTCATCAGGCAGCAAGTGGTGCAGATGGAACTAATAAAAGATTAAATGCAATCTTGAAACCTGTAATGCATAATGCTGTAATTGCGGAGGCCTTTGGAGAATGATAGGAATATTTTAAACAAAGGAAGGAGAGGGAGGAGTGCATTCATGCCCTTCAGCACTGTCTGGGAGGATGGATGTCCCAATTTTAGAGGTCCCCCCCAGGTCTTTTTCTGGAAATAGCCCCAGAGTTGAAAAGAACAATGTATCTTGCTACCACAGCACATCGGAAGCATCCCTTCAGAATATCCACTTCTCTTTGCTCCAATTTTATGCTCACTAAGCAACCTTCTGAGTTGTAATTTGGTGTTCTGACTAGGTGATTTTTTTTCCAGGCCCCAAGCCAGGACTATTCTGGGGGCCTGCGTTCAGGCTGTGCAGGGACAAGGCAGATATGAGAAGTCCAGGCTCTGACACCAGGCAGCACCACATGAGCCAGAAAAAAAGGGGGGGTTCAAGACTGGGTCAGCTCAGAAGAGCAGGGGAGTGCAGTGTCCCCAGAAGACGAGCATGGCAGGCAGCACTGGGAGGCTTGGCTGAGCGGCCGGCCCATCTTGGTCACGTGCACATGTTCTGTGTGTCTTGAGAGAGCAGGCAGAGGAACCCCAGGAGAGGGGAAACCTGATAGAAGGCAAGGCCAATGTCTTCAGTCAAGAAGGATGTGGCTGTTGCAGGGCCCATAGGAATAAGATCATGCAGCATTTGTCCTTCTTGTCTCTTCTTGCACTTGGCATAACATCCTCCGGGGCCATCTACGTTGTTGGATGGAGGATTTTCTTCCTTTTTAAAGCAAGGAGGTAGATCTAGAGTGTTCTCACCACACACACACACGCACACACACACACAGAGAGAGACAAAAGTAACTGTGATGTAATGGACATGTCAATTAGCTTAATTGTGGTGACGATTTTGTAATGTACACATATATCAAAACATCAAGTTGTACACCCTAAATATACACAATTCCTATTTGTTAATTATACCTCAGTAAAGATGAAAATAAAAGGATGTGGCCAGTTTGTAGCTGGCCCAGAAGGCAACATTGGTCTCTACCCAGCCCTGTGATACACCTTCAAGGCTGAAGGTGACACCCCATCCCCCACCGCCAAAGCCTCTCCTCCTTTGGTAACCGGAATATCTGGCCCGGACACTTGATATAGACATGTTTCTTACTTAAAGTTCAGTTAGCCGTGGACACCCATTGAGGATTCAATGAAGAAAGGCGAAAAGCGATTTTGGATTATATTCCTCTGCAGGTTTTCTTGTTTTCCCTTAAGCCAAGGCCCACTGATGTTCACAGTAAGTACACAGGTTGCAAAATATATCATAAATCAGGACAAATTGAGAACTATCCTACAAGACCCAGCCGGAAGACTATCTGATTTACTGAACTTCTTGGCCAATGTTAGAGCAGGTAGTTGTGTCAATTAGTAATGTGGTAAATTTAAAATTTGTGGTCACAAACTTGGACTCTCAAAAATGGATGGTTCTAACTCTATAATGGAATTCAGTGGAATTTACACTCTGTTTAGAGCTCTTCATTTACCCAATTCCATGCATCTCATTCAGCCCCATGTCCGTCCTTCCCATGTGATTGACACATTTAGGGAAATTACAAAGTTACATCATGGTGTCATGGAAGGGGGATGCTTTAGTATGAATATTTTGGGTCCTGGCCAACATCCACGGTGAGAAACTGATTCTACCTCTTCCCTCTTCACCAATGGCGAAGCATCCACAAGTGCTCCCAGGACCTCTGATGCTCTCTCCTGGGGGCTCTAAAATCCTCTGATGCTCCTTCCTCGGGGTTCCCACATCCTCTGATTCTCCCTCCTGGGGACTCCCACATCATTTGTCCTCCCTCTTGGGTGCTCCCACATCCTCTGATTCTCCCTCCTGGGGGCTCCACCTCCTCTGATGCTCCCTCCTGGGGGCTCCACATCCTCTGGTGCTCCCTCCTGGGGGACCCACATCCTCTGATGCTCGCTCCTGGGGGCCCCACATCATTTGTCCTCCCTCTTGGGTGCTCCCACATCCTCTGATGCTTCCCTCTTGGGTGCTCCCACATCCTCTGATGCTCCCTCCTGGGTGCTCCCACATCCTCTGATGCTCCCTCCTGGGGGCCCCACATCCTCTGATGCTCACTCCTGGGGGCTCCACATCCTCTGATGCTCCCTCCTGGGGGCTCCACATCCTCTGGTGCTCCCTCCTGGGGGACCCACATCCTCTGATGCTCCCTCCTGGGGGCCCCACATCATTTGTCCTCCCTCTTGGGTGCTCCCACATCCTCTGATGCTTCCTCTTGGGTGCTCCCACATCCTCTGATGCTCCCTCCTGGGTGCTCCCACATCCTCTGATGCTCCCTCCTGGGGGCCCCACATCCTCTGATGCTCACTCCTGGGGGTTCCACATCCTCTGATGCTCACTCCTGGGGGTTCCACATCCTCTGATGCTCCCTCCTGGGGGCCCCACATCCTCTGATGCTCACTCTTGGGGGTTCCACATCCTCTGATGCTCCCTCCTGGGGGCCCCACATCCTCTGATGCTCACTCCTGGGGGTTCCACATCCTCTGATGCTCCCTCCCGGGGGTTTGACATACTCTGATACTCCCTCCTCAGTGCTCCCACACCCTTTGCTCCTCCTCTGTAGCTGCTCTCGCATCCTCTAGTGCTCTTTTGTGGATGCTTCAGGACCTCTGGTGCTCCCTCATGGGTGTTCCCACATCCTTGGGTGCTCCCACGTCTTCTAATGCTCCTTTGTGGGTGCTCTCAGTAGCTATTCTCCACCAGCCCCTGTGTCTTTCGTGGGGCAGATGTTGTTCGTGAACTTTCAGGAGCTCCTCTGTGCTCAATTCTGAGATCATGAGAGCCAGGATGCGGGGCGTGGGGAATGCTGTCCCCCGCTCTGCTGAAACCACCTTGTCCAATGGGGGTTGCCCCACATCGATGTGGGGACTGGGCAGTCATTTCCCCCTGCTTTCCCCCTGAGCTCTCTCAGGGGTCTCCTTCAGGGAGAGATGAAGCTACAAGCTGGGGACCAGGGTTGCCAGGAGCCACCAGCAGCTGGAGGAGACAAGGAAAGATCCTCCTCTGGAGGCTTTGGAGGGGGTACAACCTTGCTGGCACCTTGACTTCAGACCTCTGGCTTCCAGAATTGTGAACAAATACATTTCTGATGTTTACATCATGCAGTTTGTAGCAACTCATTGTGACAGCCCAGGAAACTAATATAATTATATGGTGGTCACCTTTCCCATTCTCCTCAGCAGACTTCTGACGTTCAGACATCTCACTCCTCCTCTTCTCTCTGAAAGTAACAAAAGATAAAATGAATAAGAGTGGAAATGGAACCTCTGTATAGAATGATCCCAGTTTCATGAAGAACAGCAGCTTAGGTTGAGCAAGCCAACATGGAGGAGGGGACACCAGCCCTTGCAGACCTACGACGTGGTCAGCAAAGCCAAGAGCCTGGCTCTTTTGAATTCTCTGTCCATCCTCCCCTTCTGATTCTGACTCACATACAGAAGTGTGTGGCGAAACAGGCAAAATGCAATACTGGCACTTTCACATTTATCTAGAGGCTTTGCATTGGGAGCTTGGCAACTCCATCCTGTGACCCAAGCCAGGAAGCTGTCTAGCCCTGGGAAAGTGCCTGAAGGCTGCATTCTCCTCACCTACTCCAGGATCCAGTGGCATGCCTCTCTAAGCCCAAGGAGAAACAGTGTGTGCAGTGGTGAAGTCATCACTATACTATTATTGTCCTAAACTTACAACCTCTTGATTTATTCCTCCCGCATTCATAGAAAGAATAGAGCAATTTCAATATTGCTATAAATTCTTCTGCTCTCATAGAAGGATTTAATCAAGCCACTTCCATCTGTTCTTTCTCCCAAGATGGCAACAAAATCATTTTCTGCCTATAAGAAATAACTTTGGAGGAAAGTCCTGGATACATTCAAAATACACCAGAAAGTTTTCAAAGTTAGATTTGTTAGTTTCTGAGATTGTGAGCTGTTCTGAATCCTGCAGTCCTGGCAGAGAGGACCAAATGCTCACCAAGAACCTGAGACTCTCCACCCTTCACCAAGCCCGGGAGTGCACTCTGCACCAGATTTGATAACTGGCCTCTGGAGAGGGCAGGGTGGGAAGGAATCAGCCCAGGCACTGTAGGCGTTCTGGGGGAATGTTGCTCCATCAAAGAACTGTGAGTGCTTAGGGAAAAGTGCTTCTCCTAGAGCTCTCCATCGCAGCCCAGTGAGATGCTCTGAGCAAGGGGTCTGCCTGTGGAGCCCCTCACACCACACCTTCTCTCTCACTCTTGACACCCCCAGCGCAGTCAGCACACAATGGCTCTGATATAGGGATAGGGAGGTGGACCTTGGTAAACATACTTCCTTTGGAATTGCATCGCTGTTCTAGACTCAACGGAGGCCCTGTGTGTGTCTGAATCAAAGCTTACCTTCCTCTAAGACTCCTGTATTTCCTTTTCTATTTAACAAACAACTGGCTGGGCCTGTAATCCCAACACTTTGGGAGGCCAAGGCTGGTGGATCACTTGAGGTCAGTAGTTCGAGACCAGCCTGGCTAACATGGTGAAACACCGTCCTACCAAAAATATAAAAACTTAGCCAGGTGTGCTGGTGCACACCTGTAATGCCAGCTACTTGGGAGGCTGAGGCAGGAGAATCACTTGAACCTGGGAGGCGAAAGTTGCAATGAGCTGAGATGGTGCCACTGCACTCCAGCCTGGGTGACAGAGTGAGACTCCGTCTCAAAAAAAAAAAAATCCCTTTGTCCAAGAATATTTCAGCTCTGCTTTACCCCTTGCTATGATCTGAATGTTCATGTGCCTATGTTGAAATTCTAAGCGGCAAGGTGATGGTACTAAGACATGGGGACTTTGGAAGGTGGTTAGGTCATGAGGGTGGAGCTCTTATAAATGGGATTAATGTCCATAAAAGAAGCCCTTAGGGAGACCCTCGCTGCTTCTGCCCTTGAGAAGACAACCATCTATGAGGAAGTGGGTCCTCACCAGACACCAAGTCTGCCAGCACATTAATCTTGGACTTTCCAGCTTCCAGAACTGTGAGAAAGAAATTTCTGTTACGTATATGCCACCCAGTCTATGGTATATCATTACAGCAGCCAAGACTAAGACACATCTAAATGTTACTTATCTAAACAACAATACTTCTCTGGCCAGTTGATGTCAGACAGGAGATGGAACCTGAGCGATTACCTTGGTGCTGAAATGCCTGCTCCACCCTCAACACTCAATGCACACTTGCAGAGAACAGCAAGATGCTGGACACACACACAAAGCAAACATCTCCTGGTATAAAGCGAAGGTTCCAGGAATGAGCTGTCTTCCCATCTCTCCCTGTGTTTCCTGCAGGCTGCATCACCGGATGTCAGCGGGTATGGAATTGGGAAGGAATGAAAGCAGGGAGGGGAACAGGGCATTGGCAGGACAGGGAAGCAGTGTTCCTTCTTTACTTAGAATGTTCTTTTTTGAGCCAAACCAAAGATGAAAACTTTCTCAGCTCCTGGAGTCCCAATAGACAAAAATAAAATATTCTAAAGCTGGTCTGTGTCTTCCTTTAGTTACCCAGAACCCACGGGGCCACCTGTGACAGATGATGGCATTGATCCAGGGTGCAATTGATCAGGTTTGGCAAGAGCGGTAGAAGAAACTGGGATGCTGACAGAAGAGAAGCTTAGATGATTTGCATATACTGCTCTTCCGTCATATAGAAGACAAAAGTGAGCCCCCCAGTGATGGGGCTCCAGATGTCTCTTGGTGGGACCCCATGTGGTCTGCTCCTTGCTGGATAACTGCAGTTGCATGGCAGCCCTGCTTCACAAAAATCCAGGGTAAATTGCATTCCTCCTACACGTCATCACACAGAAATACAACCTAAGTAAGCACACATTTTCTAAAACCCTAAAGAGGGCTCACACCTTCTGGATAAACAACTAATCCTGAGAATGTCACTCACTCTGCTTATTGATGGCCAGTGGTTGCCAAGTTTTCTGCCTCCAGAATGGATCAATTCCAGCTGTCTCATGTGTGAGTGCCTTTGCTGACAGTGCTTTTTATATTAACTAATACATCCTTGGAAAGGGTCCCAAGTGGGAGAAAGAGCATCACACTGACGTGCACCCTCTTAAAATAAATAATCATCAGGAGAGGATTTCATATTAACAATCTGAAAACTCACAATTTTCAATAGTGTTTCTTCAGTATTCAGGGGTCCCTCCTTTTTTCCTTCTTCTTTTATTTTTCCTTCTTCTTTTTTTTATTTTATTTATTTATTTATTTATTGTACAACAAAGTGTCTCACAGATTCTCTGTTGCTTAGAGGGAGAAAACATGGCCCTTTTAACACACTGATTTCTTTCATGGCTGTACAATTTCTTTGCAGTTTATGAATAATTTTTGTCCACAGGGCTTGCAGCAAATATTAGTTACAGTGTAATCAGATGGGTAGAGCCAGGTTTAGAAAAACAAACCCTTTCAATTATTTTTACAGCTTCATCACAGACCTTGTGATTTTTCAGCAATCTGTGAGCCTGTATGTCTAAAGGTCAAACTATTCTGAAGCAAAGAAATAGGAAATTCACAAATTCAGAAACTGTTTCTGCATTATAGTTGCCTCCCAAATCTAATTGTGGGACTAGATGACTTCTTCCCAAATGCACACAGTCCTTACTTTTTGAATGTGTGGTGTATTCCTCAGCTCAGGCTGCCATAACAAATACCATAGGCTGGATAGCTTCGACAACAGAAATGCATTTCCTCCGAGTTCGGGGGGCTGGAAGTCTAAAGTCAGGGTGCCAGCGTGGTCAGGTTCTGGGGAGGTTCTTGCAGACAGCCACCTTCTCTCTATGACCCTGCATGGCTTTCCTCCAAGTCTGTGCAGAGAGAGTGCAAAAGATCTCTCTCTCTTCCTCTGCTTATAAGGCCACTAATCCCTGTGGATTGGGACCCCACCCTTATGACCTCATTTAACTTTAATTACCCTAAAAACTGTATATCCAAATATAGTCAATTTGGAGGTTAGGCCTTCAAAATATGAATTTGGGAGGACACAAGTCAGTCCATAGCAAATGGCCACTTCATGTAACGTCTAGTGCTTTGAGCTGAGTAACTTAAAGCACTGGGCATTATATAACATATAAGCATGTATGTATCTGGAAAGGATGAGAATATAATAAAATAGTCATTTGATGGGAATTCCACAGAGAAGGAGTTGGAGTATCATGGAGGCATCGTGGAGGCACATAGCAGAAGGCATTGAGCAGACCTTCAGGAATCAATAGGATTGCAGCAGGCAGGATGGGGTGAGGTGGGTACCCAGGGCTGTGAAGAAGTGCAGCGTCACCATGAGTGAGAGAAGTTCACAGGGAGCACAGGTGCCCTTGAGTGCTGAGCTAAGGACCTGGAAAAAACCACTGTGAATTCTGCAGCTATGGAAACCCTGGGGCTGCCTGTGGTCAGAGAGGGGCTTCAAGATCAGTGATTTTCCAGCAGCTGGGAGAATGGACTGGAACAGAGCCCCCCTGAACCGTTCTGACAGCCCAGATTAGAAGGGGGAAGGTGGAGGAAAGGCAGAGAGGTAGGGTGAACATTTTATTTCTTACATTTTTATGTTTGCATTCATAGTTTTTACATTTCATTCCAGGGCATCTGGTTCAGGGGAAAAAAAGAAAACAACATGTTTTTCATGTATTAACATTGCTGACACACTCCAAAATCCTTCTGGAACCATCAGTGTAAGACAGAATAACAAATAGAGAAATAACTTACGTATCTCAACTTGTCCCTTGCAGTAAATATCAGAGGTGATGAAATATTTAGGTATGACCAATCCATGATGTGAATTCTTGGGCCAAATAAGTTAATTGCTATGATTCTACACAAACTCAGTATCAGTTGCTGAAGTAATGAAAATGGTTGGATGCACTGGAAGCTTTGAAGACTAAGCGTAGCTAGTATGATATACTGATGTTTCTACACCAAAAACAAAAGAGTAAAACGAGTTTATGCTTGTGAGTACAATGCTGAAAAAAAAGCCATCTTATAGCTCTTCTTAAATAATTCATGATTTACCACTACAGAAATGAAAATAAAAATAGACGAGTTTTCTCAGAACTTTCGGCATATATCAAAAGCTATTATTGTTACGATATGATTTCTACTGAAATTTCAGAAGCAAAAAGACTGGCTAAGAACTAGCGCCCCTCGAAGACTGGCAGCTCCATCACTCACCCTGCTGAATGTGGAGTAAATGAAGCAGGGCGTGGTCACCGGGCTTGGTTTTATAAGGGGGTGGGAGAGAGGATGGATGGAGAGGAAATTGATTTTTGCTAAGTTGGGAAAAAAACTATTTTATAAGAAAAAGCATGTGCTCATTGAATTATTTACAGGGCCAGTGCAAATGATTTAAAGAGAGAAACACTGAACTCTTAAAAATAAATAACAAAAGCACCGAGGTGCCTGGCCTTGCTAACGTGCTCCTGGGGAAGTGAAGTGCTACTTCGTTTCTATTATGAATGGCAAATGCTGCGGATGTGAAGTCACCCGTCAGATCACTGTAAGTAACAATAATGGTGAGCAATGACGTCAGTCGAGGGCATGGTCTACACATATCCTAGATGATACTGAATAGAGGCACCTACTTACGGCACAGACAATTCAGAAGAAGAAAAAAAAAGGTATGTGTGAACCACTTCTTTTTTAAATTGAAAATGAAAATAGCTTTATGGAGGCGTCCAATGGGGATAGAAACGTATCCCCTTAAAATCAGGTTACCTAATCCATGGAAGGGCAGAATATCACAGAGAAAATTAAAATGGGTTTTAATCATGGAAAGTAAACATCTGAGCATATTTGACAAGTCTCAGCACAGAGCCAGCTTTCTCCAGGCTAAGCCTGATAGAGGATCTGGTGTCTTCCCTGGTCCCTCCCCCATCTGGCCCATCCCAGACTGAGAGAAGCACCTGGAGCCGTCCCTGCCAGGGACTCCTTGCTTCACGTGAAACCACCTGGCTCTCAGCACTGCAGGGCCTGGGCGCGCTAGCTTTCTGACACACAGGGAGTCAGTCAGTAGATGTACTACCAATGCTCACAATTATTTCCAAACAGGCCTGCAATGTTTTGTACAACCAATGCTCACAATTATTTCCAAACAGGACTCTCAATGACTACAGGCCATCATAGGAAAGGAAATCTGCCCATACAAAACCAACACAGGTGCACCAATCTCACAGTGGAAGCACAGTCTCGCAGTAGGAACACAGTCTCGCAGTGGGAGCACTATGTCACAATTGGAGCACAGTCTCGCAGTGGGAGCACAGTCTCGCAGTGGGAGCACAGTCTCGCAGTGGGAGCACTGTCTCACAGTGGGAGTGCTATCTCGCAGTGGGAGCACTATCTAGTCATAGTGGGAGCACAGTCTCACAGTGGCAGCACAGTCTCGCAGTGGGAGCACAGTCAGTAGGAACACAGTCTCTCAGTGGGAGCACTATTTTACAGTTGGAGCACAGTCTTGCAGTGGGAGCACTATTTCACAGCAGGAGCACAGTCTCGCAGTGGGAGCACTGTCTCCCGGTGGGAGCACAGTCTCGCGGTGGGAGCACTGTCTCGCGGTGGGAGCACAGTCTCGCGGTGGGAACACTGTCTCGCGGTGGGGGCACAGTCTAGCGGTGGGAGCACTATCTCGCAGTGGGAGCGCTATCTCGCAGTGGAAGCGCTATCTCATCATAGTGGGAGCACTATCTCATGGTGAGAGCACATTCTCACAGTGGGAGCACAGTCTCACGGTGGGAGCACTGTCTCGCGGTGGGAGCACAGTCTCGCGGTGGGAGCACAGTCTCGCGGTGGGAGCACTATCTCACAGTGGAAGCGCTATCTCATCATAGTGGGAGCACTATCTCATAGTGAGAGCACATTCTCACAGTGGGAGCACAGTCTCGCAGTGGGAGCACAGTCTCTCAGTAGGAACACAGTCTCTCAGTGGGAGCACTATTTTACAGCTGGAGCACAGTCTTGCAGTGGGAGCACTATTTCACAGCAGGAGCACAGTCTCCCAGGGGGAGCACTGTCTCGCAGTGGGAGCACAGTCTCGCGGTGGGAGCACTGTCTCGCGGTGGGAGCACAGTCTAGCGGTGGGAGCACTGTCTCGCGGTGGGAGCACAGTCTCGCGGTGGGAGCACTATCTTGCACTGGGAGCGCTATCTCACAGTGGGAGCGCTATCTCATCATAGTGGGAGCACTATCTCATAGTGAGAGCACATTCTCACAGTGGGAGCACAGTCTCGCAGTGGGAGCACAGTCTCACAGTGGGAGTATTATCTTGCAGTGGAAGTACACTGAGCACACTGTGTAGCCGTTCACACTTGTTTCCTCACCCTGACTCCCCATGCCAAACCCCCAGAACCGGTTCACACTCACCAGGAGATCTTTATTTTAACTTGAAGAATCCTTCATTTACTTAGAAATAGAAAGGCCCCTTCAGGGATACACCATAATGCCTATCATATCTGTAATGGGTGGAGCAGAGAGATTGGAATGGCCTTGAAGAGCAGAAGCTCCCAGGCTGGGTCCTGCTGGAACCGGCTCAGCATGTCTCCAGGAGCAGCACACACAGCATGCCAGTCAGGAGGGGTGTGGGAAAGATGGCAGAGAAGAAGAGGCAGCCAGAGAGAAGGCAGGTCAATGAAAGTCCTAACTGGTGGTTTGGCCCTCCCTTCCCAGTGGCAAGAGGATGCCTGTTGTAAAATGGATGTGAAGCCTGGCACCATTAACCATCCAGCTCAACCAGCTTTAAATCCTAGGCCCTACAAATGAACTTCAAATTTTCAGCTTCCCACAGAGGATCTCACCATCTTCAAACCACCCAGGCTCTGTGCCAGCCATACTGGAGTTTTCACTGTAAATTAAGCAAATGGGCCTCCTGGTATTATACATCAGTCTTTCTAGCTTAGCTAAGGTGAATCTACCTCTAAAATATGGAGCCACTCTCAGAGTGCTAACCAAGCTAGCTGTCTGATCCTGGCAGGCTTCTTGGCAAACTGAATACCTGGCCAGGCGAAAGGCCAGGTGACTGTGTCCCCACTTGGCTGCAGGGATGAGATCAGTGTGATTTCTGATTTCTCCTTGAGATGCCTCACATAGTTGTGCTCCTGGGCTTCAAAAAAGAAGATGATATCTAGAGAATGATTCCTCCAGCCTTTGGATGGGAAATAGGCCAACGGCTCTTCTCCCTACTGAGCTCCTTCCTACCCACTGAAACATCCCCCAGCCAAAACTGCACCAGAAAGCCCAAGATTCTGGAGATGCCATCCTGGAGAAGATATTCAAAGGAGTAGGAGATTTCTCCAAGGCTAAACAAAACTCCCAACTTATCTCTGCCGGAGTAGGGTACATCAAATGGCCAAATCCACAGCTTTGCAGTCTCCTAGTAAGAGGCAGATCCTCTGAAACAATCATAGGCACAGATCCTTGCATTTTTGAGAAGTCACAGAATTAAGATTTTTCTGCATCTCGATGATTCAGACACTTTAGAATTTGATATTGGCATAGAAACTAGGAATCATAAAATAAAATTTTTTAAAAATTGTCATTTAATAAACACATTGTGTGTCACCCAGAGCATAAAGAAACAGGCAAACAAATAGGAGTGTAAATGTTTGCATGATACATAGGGAACAATTTAGCAATAGCTGTTAACTATTGAAAACATTTGCTTTTGGTTCTAGCCATCCTACCTCTAGGAATTTTTCGAGATATTTTCAAGGTTCACAAAGAAAAAATAGACCATCTTAGCATTGTTTATCATGATAAAAAACACAAATGTGCAATAATCAAATAAGTTTGGTGCATCCATGCAATGGAATATTATTAAGAAATGTCCTGTATACTGACATGAAAACCTATCCAAAGGGAATTAAGTGAATAAATGCAAGTTGAGCAAACAATGTGCATCATTCGCATGTGTTGGTAGAAGCATGAAATGTTCTGGTTTGATTCACTATTCAAAGAGGTTGTCTCTGAGGACTGGCACTACAGGGCATTCCTTTCTGGAGAACCTATTGGTGTGCATGGAGGTTAGGAGAACAGACTCACCCCAGCAACACCACATTTTGACCTTGGGCAATGCCAGGTTCTGGGTCTACCTGAGCACAGCCCTCCTTCACAGAGTGCAGCAGGGCTCACATGAACTCACATACTTGAGGCACATAAAATAGTGCCTTGTACATAGTAAGCATTGTATGAGCACTCTTATCTTGACCACTGCTATTGAGCCCCCACATAAAGGTTTTTGCAATCATAACCACCTTGGTGTTCTTATGCCATTTAAAAAAAAATAAGACTTCAAGGCTGTAGGCGGTGGCTCATGCCTGTCATCCCAGCACTTTGGGAGGCCGAGGCGGGCAGATCACTTGAGGTCAGGAGTTCAAGCCGAGCCTGACCAGCATGGTGAAACCCCATCTCTACTAAAAATACGAAAGTTAGCTGGGCAGTAGTGGTACAAGCCTGTATTCCCAGCTACTCTGGAGGCTGAGACAGGAGAATCTCTTGAACCCGGGAGGCAGAGGTTGGTTGCAGTGGCCTGAGATTGTGCCACCGCACTCCAGCCTAGGTGACAGAGCGAGACTCTGTCTCAAAAAAAAAAAAAAAAAAAAAAGACTTCAGTTAGTAATAGAATGTTTTTTAAATTAGCAAGATGATGATGTAAGTAATGGTTATTTAAATCAAATCTCAAAATACTGGAATTATGTCATCCTTGAAGAAGACAAGAGGAGATCTGGAGGTTCCAAGAGGAAGTGCCCCTTCACCTGCAAGGTGGTCACCTTAGAGAAATCTCAGTGCCTGGGTTGGGTATGAACCGAAAACTCCTGGCCAAGAAGGACGGAAGACCTTGGTATTAGGAAGGTTTAGATTAGGAAGGTTTAGATTTTGAGATTTTTAGATTTTGAGATGACATCCAAGCATGCAAGCAAAAAAAGTCCCTTTTGCTTTTATCTAAGTCATACCATGAAGCTGGCCAGGGTGATTCTCTGACTCCTGGAATGGCAGACCTGGTAAGCAGCTCTATATCCCCTTTCACACCCACCACTACAAAGCTTAAGCCCAATTCTCTGTTCAACTGCAGCAAGTGTGGGGGGCGCTGTATCCTGTATGTCTTCATTTTAGTTTATCCACCAACCTTGTCTCCAGGGTCTGATTTGCATCTTGTTTGGCTATTGTATATTTTTGTTTTTATTTCGTATTTCTAAATCACCTGTTCTTTCTGCAAACTGTCTCAAATCTTTATCATGCATTTCCTGCTTACTCCCTAAAGATCGTCTGCCCTTCCCACATCTTCACCAGTCGGTCCCCACTTTCCAGCCTGCACAAGTGCCTTGGAGCCCTACCCTTCGGATGCGGCCAAAGCCATTCCTAGCAGCCCTTGAGGGTTCTAACAACACTACTGTGGAGTCAGAGGTGGGTGCTCCTTTTTCTCACCTCTCTAAAGGTAGGGAATGCAGCATCAGGAAAAACACATAGTAGGCACTATGGAAGGGATGTGGAAGGAGCGTGTGAAGAATGAACTCTGAATGAATGGTTGCTACTAAGCTGCTCTAAGGCATTAAGTGTCTTCCTCCTCTCCACTGGGACACTTCAATGACCAGATTTCCTTCTCCTTCCCTGGAGGAAGGCCTGTCTCCTGGGATCCTAAGGCTTCACTCAGGGACAGCTATATGTAAATCAGGAAGAGAAATCTGCCGTGGAAAACGTCTCCATTGACCAACTGCTCCTCTGGTATCTGCCTGTCCAGCAGACAAGGCAAGTGAAAAAGTGTGTGCAGTCTGAAACTTCACACTAGCAATAGCAGTGATCAGAGTAATGACAGGGATGGGAAAAGTAATAATAACAATAACAGGCAGTCTAAATTTGAGTAGCATTTTGTAGCTTTCGGAGTGCTTTCAAATGCATTTGCTGTTTTCTCCTATGCCTCCAGTGACCCTGTACATACCCAGATAATTACTACTGTGGCCACATCTTTAAGTTTCTGTGATTTTATATCAAGATTCAATTGTGTAGGGAAAAGGAAACTTTTTCATCATAGGAGACATATAATTCACTTCTGACTATTCCAGGAAGGGTAAGCTCCTGACTTCGTGGCAAGGATGTGGACTGATGGTGTTGTCTGGATGGTGATCAGGCCACATACTCCTTATTGTCCACTTCTGCAGGGGCCTTCTCAGTCCACATTCCTGGTGAAAATCAATATTGTGTGACTTTACAGATTCATGAGTGCCAGGGAATAAGCGACCCTCTGTTGCTGTCACAATCTCATTTCTTTTCCTTCTCACTGGAATTGTAATCAGTCTGAGCATCAGTTAATGATTCTTTCTTATCCATTTGATTAAAACACAAAGTCATTGAGGCAGTAGCAAATTGGATTTTTTTTCCCTTGGCCCTTAATGCACTGCAGTAATGAAATCCATGACTTCCCACCTCTGCTAGCGAAGAGTCAGCATGTACTGTGTGAAAGCCAGGAAGGCTCATCTGTCTTGTGAGTGATTTCCTTTCCTGAGGAAGGCCCTCCAGGAGCCGTGCATCTCTGGAATGGAACACCCATGCTGACAGAACTGAAGATTGAACCTCTAACTAACATGACTTGTGCAGGTGACAGGGAAATTGTTTATAATACAACTTCACTTCTTTAAAAGCACTATGGATTTTATTACTTGGGTGAAATCATATCCCACATACTAATTTAATAAACTCCTCTAAGCTTACACAGAGTCTCTTCTTGGAAAAGGATGTGTTTGCGATCCACTGGCCAGTGCACTCAATGACTTCCCCCTACAACCCAAGGGAGAAGGAGTAGTGAAGACTGAAAACTAGGCAAAGCCAATTCGTATTCTGATGAAACTTTACAAATGCTGTTTATGACAAAACCCAGTTGTAAAAACTAAAGGGTAAGGTGAACACCCAAACCCTGCCATTCAAATAACAAAGAAAGGGGCTCCCTGCTAACTTTGATTAATCTTTTCCAGTGGAACCTTCCTGTCTTGTGTCTCATTACCTCAAGTCCCAAGGTTTCCAACCCTGGGTAAAGACTGTCTCCTCAGGGCCAGGCACAGTGGCCCACGCCTGTAATCCCAGCAATTTGGGAGGCTGAGGGGGGTGGATCACTTGAGGTCAGGAGTTCGCGACCAGCCTGGCCAACATGGTGAAACCCTGTCTCTACTAAAAATACAAAACTTAGCTGGGCATGGTGGCACACGCCTGTAGTCCCAGCTACTCAAGAGGCTGAGGCATGATAATTGCTTGAACCCAGGAGGCGGAGGTTGCAGAGAGCAGAGATCGTGCAACTGCACTCCAGCCTGGGTGACAGAGCGAGACTCTGTCTCAAAAAAAAAAAATGACTGTCTCCTCAGAGCTTGGCAGTAGTTCTGCTAGCGAAAGTGATTTAGAGCAGCTGCTCGCAAGTGGGCAGAAGAGCCTGTGGCACACCTTTCTGACCCTTTCTCCTTTCCAAAGAGAAAAGAAGACAGGTGAAAAAGAATTGGAGAGGAACAAACAGAGTAGACTTCTTGTTAGCAACATATTTTTTAAACCATTGTTATTTACTTTATTAAAGAATAATATGCACTCACACACCTGATTTTATATTGATTCATTCAACAAAAGTTTATTTGTTCTACTTTGTATTAGGCACTGAAGATATATCAATAAGAGAAATGACGAAACGTTATGTCTGCACAAGACTTTTCATTGTACTCTAAAACTGTGCCCTATTACCTTAAAAATAACCCAGTAGTTGTATTACACTTGTGTAGTAGGTCCTTAGGATGGATAACACACCACATCCTCCTAGCTCAACCAACTTCAGCACTGCAGTGTCGGACAGCTCCGTACACCTCTGCAAGGAGTTCCAAGTCAAGCAGGGGCCACTTGTCTCTCTGCATTCCAAAGCAGCAGAAGGCTGCTAAGCTACACATAAACACAACCTGAAAAATCAATACCCTCCAGGGCAACCCACCACATGTGGGAGATGAGAACCCATGGATAAATTCCCCAGCATCCCACTCTCTGACTCCTTCACTGGGATCACCTCCCACATAAACTATTTGTACCTTGCCGCAAAGTTTGCTCTGGGGAACCCAGAGCAAGGTACAAATAGTTTATGTGGGCTTGTTAGAACCCCAGATAAGCCAAGACAACTTGTAATAGCACAAGGATACAATAAGTATGACACAAGTGAATTGTCACTGTAAAAGCAAATTTGGGGAGGTGGAACTGTATATAAACAAACTTCAGTGGTGTATTTGTGTGGTAGGGGTGTGAGTGACTCATAGTCAAATCATAGTTCATGTGACAATACACACTGAAGCATTAACAAAAATTATTAGAGAAACTATATTAGTAAGTCTGAAGCTGAATCAATAGCAGTTTAACATTAAATTTGAGAAGAACAGCCAATAAAAATATAGAACAGCCTAAGAAATATGAAAGAATGCAGTAATATGGTTTGGCTTTGTGCCTCCACCCAAATCTCAGGTTGAATTTTAATCCCTAGTGTTGGAGGAGGGGCCTAGTGGGAGGTGATTTGATCATGGAAGCGGATCTTCCCCTTGCTGTTCTCATGACTGAATGAGTTCTCACAAGATCTGGTTGTTTAAAAGAGTGTAGCACCTCCCTCTTCATTCTCTTCCTCTGATCCAGTCATGTAAGATGTAACTCATTCCTCTTCACTTTCCGCCATGATTGAATGGTGGCAGGCGAAGAGGAAGGAGTTACATCCTGAGGCCTCCCCAGCCATGCTACCTCTACAACCTGTGGACCTGAGACAATTAAAACTCTTTTCTTTATAAATTACCTAGTCTCAGGTAGTTCTTTATAGGAATGCAAGAACAGACTAATACAGAAAATTGGTACCGAGAAGTGGGACATTGCTATAAAGTTACCTGAAAATGTGGATGCAGCTTTGGAACTGGGTAATGGGCAGAGGTTGGAACAGTCTGAAGGGCTTATAAGAAGGTAAGAAGATGAGGGAACACTGGGAACTTCCTAGAGACTTGTTGAATGGTTGTGACCAAAATGCTGACAGTGATATGGACAATAAAGTCCAGGCTGAAGTTGTCTCAGATGGAGATGAGGAACTTATTGGGAACTGGAATATAGGTCACTCTTGGTATGCTTAAAAAACAGACTGGCAGTGTTGTGCCCCTACTCTAGGGATCTGTGGAACTCTGAACTTGACAGAGATGATTTAGTGTATCTAGCATAAGAAATTTCTAAGCAGCAAAGCACTCAAGATGTGGCCTGGCTGCTTCTAACAGCCTAAGCTTGTATTCATGAGCAAAGAAATAATCTGAAACTGAAACTTATATTTAAAAGGGAAGCAGAGCATAAAAGTTTCCAATAATGTGGATAAACCATGTCACTTGAATTTATTGCCAATATCTGAATATTGATATTCAAAATCATACAGTATTACAGATTTGCAGCCTGACTACACGGTAGAAAAGAAAAACCCATTTTGGAGGAGGAATTCAAGTCATCTGCAGAAATTTGCATAAGTAAAGTGGAGCCTAATGTTAATAGCCAAGACAATGGGGAAAATACCTGGAAGACACTTCAGAGACCTTCACAGCAGCCCCTCCCATCACAGGCCCAGAGGCCTAGGAGGGAAGAATGGTTTCATGGGCCAGACCCAGGGCCCTGCTCCCCTGCACAACCTCAGGACACTACTCCCTGCATCTCAGCTGCTCCAGCTCCAGCTGTGGCTAAAAGGGCCTCAGATATGTTTCAGAGGTGTTGCTCTGCTCCAGAGGGTGCAATCAAGTAGCCACAAAGGCTTTCACATGGCATTAAGCCTCCAGGTGTGCAAAGGGCAAGAATTGAGGCTTGGGAACCTCCACCTAGATTTCAGAGGATGTATGGAAATACCTGGATGTCCAGCCAGAAGTCTGCTGCAGGGGCAGAGCCCTCATGGAGAACCCCTACTAGGACAGCATGAAGGGGAAATGTGGGGTTGAAGCCCTCACACAGAGTCCCCACTGGGGCACTGCCTAGTGGAGCTGTGAAAAAAGGGTCACTGTCCTCCAGACCCCAGAATGGTAGATTGACAGCTTGCATATGCCCTTGGAAAAGCTGCAGGCACTCAACACCAGCCCATAAAAGAAGCCTTGGGTGCTGTACCCTGAAGAGCCACAGAAGCAGAGCTCCCCAAGGCCTTGAGAGCCCACCCCTTGCATCAGTGTGGCCTGGGTATAAGACATGGATTCAAAGGAGATTATTTTGGAGCTTTGAGATTTAATGACAGCCCTGCTGGGTTTCAGACTTGCATGGGGCCTGTAGCCTCTTTGTTTTGGCCAATTTCTCACATTTGCAATGTGAGCATTTATCCAATGCCTGTACCCCCATTTTCCATTGTATCTTGGAAGTAACTAACTTGTTTTTGATTTTACAGGCTCGTAGGCAGAAGGGGTTTGCCTTGTCTCAGATGAGACTTTGGACTTGGATTTTTGAGTTAATGCTGGAATGAGCTAAGACTTTGAGAGACTGTTGGGAAGGCATGATTGTATTTTGAAATGTAAGAGGGACATGAGATTTGGGAGGGGCCAGGGACGGAATGATGGGGTTCAGCTCTGTGAACCCACCCAAATCTCATCTTGAATTGTAATCCCCAATGTTGGAGGAAGGGCCTGGTGGGAGGTGATTGGATCATGGGGGCAGATCTCCCTCTTGCTGTTCTCATGATAGTAAGTTCTCATGAGATTTGTTTGTTTAAAAGTATGTAGCACCTCCTGCTTTGCTCTTTTCTTCCTGTTACAGCCATGTAAGATGTGACTCCTTTCTTTTCACCTTCCACCATGATTGTAAGCTTCCTGAGGCCTCACCCGCCATGCTTTCTGTACAGCCTGCAAAGCTGTGCATCAATTAAACCTCTTTTCTTCTAAATTATTATCTCACATAGTTCTTTATAGCCATGGGAAAACAAGCTAATACAAGCAGCATCCACCTTGATTATTTCTTCTGCAGTAGGATCCTGACCATGGGGCCCAGGGGGATGTCAGACTTCTCAGGAGAACAAATTTATATATTTATTTATTTATTTATTTATTTATTTATTTTTGATATGGGGGTCTCACTCTATTGCCCAGGCTGGAGTGCAGTGACACAATCATAGCTCACTACAGCTGACAACTTCTGGGCTCAATGGATCCCTCTGCTTCAGCCTCCTGAGTAGCTGGGACTATAGGAGGTGCCACCTATATAGGCACCACCACACCTGACTAATTTCTTTTTTTATTTTTTAGAGACAGAATCTCACTATGTTGCCCAGGCTTGTCTCAAACCCTGGCCTCAAGTGATTCTCCTATCTTGGCCTCCCATGTCATTGGGATTGCAGGTGTGAACCACCATGCTGAGCAGACATTTTAGAGAAGCTTTAATTAGTCCTGAATAAACTAGGCAGAAGCCTCAGTATTTGGGTAAAGTCTGACATTTGATTCATATTAGGCCTTCAGAAGGAAACTAGACATGTACCTGTATGAGTGTCATCACTGGATCACTAAACTTGTGAGTGTTCCTCACTCACATAGTTCAGAGACTGCCATCATATCCAATCAGCATAAAAATTCCAATAATGTGGACAAAGTATGTTACTTGGATTTATTGTCAATATCTGAATATTGATTTTCAAAATCATGTAAGTATTACAGATATAGCTTGGAGTGAAAATCTCCTAATATGTTTTATATATTAAAATTATTTTAACCAGTTGCGGTCTCAATTTGCATTCATTATCACAAAATATAATGCTGGCAGCATTAACTTCAGTAGTAGGGCCATCCCACCACCATCACCACGAGAAGTACATTAACACCTCCTCACACTGGCCATGCTCAAACCCTACCAGTGGGAAGGAGGCAAGCATTTTGCATTACTAGCATATACACTAGGATGATCACAGAAGCAATCTATCATACTTACACTCCACCACCAGAAAATATAATGATCACATTTTTTAACAAAATTCAGTTTATTCTTTTATTCTAGAAATTTATCCTGTGAAGGTAACATGTAGCTGATGGTTGATTTTCAGCATTCGGTATGTTGTCATTGAGTGCATCTCTGATTTAAATGACAAATTTTATTGGTCCCTAATGACTTAGTAGTATACTAGTGAGTAGACCTTAATCACATGAAAAAATGAGTCTACCAAGTGGCCTTCCCCTCACTGATAATGGCAAAGAAATGTCCCATGTTTGGGGATGGATGTCCAGCTCATGTGGCTGCCTATTGTCTACCTCTGGGCCACAGACCAGAGGCCAAGCATCGTTGTGTCCAGTGCCACCCAGGAAAGGTACTCATCTGCCTTTGTTCCAAGGAGGTCCTTTTTCTCAAGAACGTTTAAATAGTGTGCATGTTTGTACATACCATAGAGCAGCAGTTCATATTGGCTGTAGATGTTGTGAAAACAATAGCCATTGAGTAGTTGCCGGGGATGTTGTCAAATATCCTACAATGCACAGAAGAGCACCCCCTCAAACACACACTGCCACAACAGAGAATTCTGACCCAAAATGTACATGGTGCCTAGATTGAGACACCTTTGCACAAAAATAGTATCTTGGCCTGTCCGCCTCATGCTCATGGGACTTCAGTTCAAAGAGAACTGAAATGCAGCTTTAATAAAAGCCTTTGTCTCTGAGCCATGAGTGTTGTGGAAACTGGGGCCAGCTGAAGTGTGTACTTGCAAGTAGGATAAAAACTCAGACCTGCACACTTCCCAACATGCCTCTACAGACTGCTGTTGCCTATTGGATCTGATCTGTTGATGTCCACAACCTGGGATACCTAAATGTGCTAAAAGAGCAACTATAACACAACAAGGCTACCAGCTGGGTGAGCAGGAGAAAAATAAGAAAAGAGCTTTGTGTCCAGGGTACATCCACCCAGCCAGCCTCACATATCACATTTGCTGGGGATCTAGATGGTGGCAGGGCTCTCACAGCTGAGAGCAGTCCATAGTGCAGGAAGGAATTCTGTTACAACTCACTCCAAAGCTGATAAACAGCCAGACAAAACTGAAGCTGTAGCTGCCCTGTGTGACTGTATCAGCCTGTGGAAGCCATCAAAACAATTCAATAACTCAATGACATAGTCCTAGTTCCAATTCATCTTTCTAGCAGGCATCTGTTTCTATATTTGAACTGTGCAGAGGAAATTGGATAAGGCATGCTAGCACGGGACACTGCAAGCTGCAGCAACCACATGCCCAGCAGCGGGAGCGGGAGGATGGAAGACAGGAGGAGAGAAGCCAGGCACTGAATCTCAATCAGAAGCAGCTTAAAGGTCAGACTCTGAAACTTTCTTCAGAGCCCATCAAAGCCCATCTGTAATTTCCACAACAAAGTAACCCAAAGCCATTTCTTGGTGACCCCCAGTGTCAGGGTACTCACCCCTCATTCACAGACAGACAGCCCTAAATGGTAGAGTAACAGCATCAATTCTTCTCCCCATCTGTTTCCACTCACTGGCTCTGCCCAGCCAGCCAAGAGTCAAAGCCTTAGGCATTGGAGTGCGGATTCATGGTCAGGTTCCGCTCCTTGGTTGAAATTATGGGTAACTTAAGTTCTATGGGTGGAACTGGCTGGAGGGAAGACAATAATCTGGCAAATGACAAGTGCTCCAAGGGGACCCGTGATACATTCTATCTAGGTCAGGGGTGGGCAAACCATCACCTACGGGCCAAATGTGGCCACTTCCACTCACTGACCCATCTTCTGTGGCTGCTTTCACATTTCAATAGCAGAGCTGAGTAGCTGCAACAGGACTGCATGGCTGGCAAATATTTACTCTCTGGCCCCTTCCAGGAAAAGTGGCCAACTCCTACTCTAGAGACCAGACTTCTAAGAAAAAAATGAGTCTTCAGGATGCAGATTTTCAGTAGCATACATGGGAGGGCTTGAGAAAGACAGGAACAGGCATGGAGATACTGAAGGCCCCTCTTCACAATGGTGAGTGACAGCTCATAGTCTCAGGAGTAATTGGTTGATAGAGGCAGACTCTAAGGCAATGAGATAGAAGGAAGAATATTTTTGATGAAGGGGCAGATGGAGGAACCCTTCCTAGTGTAGGAGAAGCCCTCAGCAGAGGAGAAGCAGCACCCATACCTGCATGGGGTAGAAAGAAAGGAGAAGGAGCCCCCAACAGCAACTAGGAGAACCACAGAGAAGCCAAAGAGAAGCTAAGAACTTAATCTTGTCTTGAATTTCTGTAGCATCTGAGACACTAGAGTTCAGTCCTGCATTAAGCTCAGGGTTTCCCAAACCAGTCAGTCCACACGGCCTTTCCACCTGGTAGCTGCCATTTCCATCCAGGCCTTGGTATTCATGAGGTTACCCTTTGGAGAATGCTGCATTCAACCTACCCACTCCCTTTACAGATTGGACAAACCCCCTTGACACCGTACCTCCATGTGAACATCACACAGCAATTCACGGAAAGTGGGCACCCATTAGCAGGATGGGAGAGGCTGGAAACCAGCCCTGGCACATTCAAGATGCCCTCCTATGGGAGAAAGAATTGCAACAGCATTTTGTGCTGTGAATGCCCAGTCTATAGGAAGATGAACAGAATGTGCACTAAATATTTAAGCATCTGAGCTGTCATAGCTCATGGCAGGAAGCCACACTCACCTCCCAGGACCTGATTCTGCCATAATACACTGTCCCAGAACCACTATAGATCACCTCACCACTGGCTGAGGAAGACAAAGACAGGAGCTAAGTGTAGATGGGCAGCAGGCTCATCCTTGTATCCCTTCTACTGGCTGATGCACACCTTGTCCAGCTTGCTAAAGACATGCTCCAACACCTGTCATTGTCAGGCATTGTCAATCATTGCCATGCCTGCTGTGCCCACCAAGCTGCCAGCACCACATGGCTGCTGCTCACTGGCGTGAGGTGTGTGCCCAACCTGAGGGCCAGGCGAGCTCAGGACACAGACCTCCCAGTGCCAGCACACAGGAAGGCCCTGGTAGCTGGCCAGGGAGGCCTAAGCTCACTTCAGTCATCAGACACGGAGTTCCATTCTCTAAGGATATCATCTGGGAGGAGGTGGAGCCTTTCCGTCTTGAACGTTGGGTCTACCTGCAGGTGTGAAAGAAGGACATTTCATATACAGGGGAAAGAGATATCGGCCAAGAAATATGGAGCCCAGATTCAAAGGGGGACATAGACCCCGTCTCTTGATGGAAGGAGGGTCTAGGAAGTTTAGAAACTTTTTTTCCCCAAACTTCTAGAATTGTTGACACCAGTTGTTTATTTGTCACATTGCTTATTTATTCACTTACTTATTCTTTAAAAGTTATTTTAAGCATAATTAAAGATATAATTCATCTCAGACTATTATCACGAGATTATTATCTTATTATTTCCTTCCACACTCCAAAGCTACCACCCTTGGATGACATAAATATTCAATGACTATTTATCAGAACCGTAGGCATTTTTATCTGCCTGTCACCTTGCAGGGTCAACATTTACAAACACGTGGTTATTACAGGAACACAGAATAAGATAATAATCTTATTATTAATACCACAGATAATAATCTTGGCTTGTTGAAGCCTTTGAACCCAACAGCTATGGGCCCATCTGGAGCTCGTGGCCTTACTTCTCTAGGTCAGATTTGGACACTTCGAAAACTGCAGGAGTTAGGAAGCTGCAGCATCCCACAGAGAGAAGGAGCAGCTCAACAGCCAGAGCTGGGCTGAGAAGCAGGTATCTGGAAGCTTGCTCCTTAATGCCTCCTGAGGAAGCGCTGGGCACACACCTGGCACAGCCCAAATGCATGAGTTAGCACCACCCGCACACATAGTACTCAGCTGTTCCTTTGGCAGCACTGTTGTTAGCGATGTGTGACCGCATTGGGAGAGGGTCTGAGTACCATGGAGGTGACTGAGATGCTCTGTACCTCTGTTACTTAGCACGGTGCAGGGCAGGAAGCAGGAAACTCAACAGATGTCTATTCAATGATTGATGGGCAGCTGCCAAGCAGCTTCCAGAGTAGGGGTCCCATGATGCAGATCCCTCCTCCCCACCCACTCCATGTCAGCCTTATTTCAGGCCTCACAACAACCCACTTGAAATATTAACTGAGCTCTTGGCCTCAGTCATCATGTTCTCCTGTCACCACTGCACCATCTCAAAGTGGCCCTTCCTACCCCACCAGGCGTCCCACTGCCCCGCACACAGCCGAAGCCCTGCCCTCACAGCCTGGCCCTCCAGATGTCTGCAGCCTGGGCCCCATCTGTCTTTAGACTTCACTTCCCATCTGGCTTTTGGTTTTGTTTCACAAATAAGCCACACACACATGCACACACAAAAAGGTACATACACACACAAAGAGGTACATGCACACATGTGCAAACATCTGTGACCACACAGATGCCAGCACACACATGTACACACGCTTATGCTTCCATGTGCAAATACACACACACACACACACACACACACACCAGCTCCGTACTTTAAACCTCTTTCCCCTGTATATGAAATGTCCTTCCCTCACACCTGGAGGTAGACCCAACCTTCAAGACAGAAAGTCTCCACCTCCTCCCAGATGATATTCTTCCCAAGTTGGAACTGAGTTCTCCCTCACCATTTCTCTGTACAGCAGCAACAGACTCTCCATCATGATACCAATTGCCGTCTTCTCTGAGTGCAGGCGCCGTCCGTGCTGTGAGTCCCCGGAGAGCAGCAGGGATACTTTTTACAGCTTTTTCGATGCTCACTTACGGTCCCCAGCAGAAAGCACCTCAGCAGGTGCTCCAAGAAGGATTTGCCTCGGAAAAGGTAGTGAGGCCTTGAAACACAGAGAATAAGGGCAAAGTCTGGGCTGCTCTCGGAGCCTCAGGGCCCTGCCACCCTGAAGTCCTAGGACAGGGAGCGTGTCCTCTAACTCTTCTCTCTCCCTGCACTTTCTCTCCACCAGGAATTCTCAACCTCTTTTGTTCTAATAGAGCTCTCTTCAACCACCTGAAAAAGTTCCTAATTCTTTTATAAAATATTGTCTTAAAATGCACAAAATAGGCTGGGCACAGTGGCTCCTGCCTGTAATCCCAACACTTTGGGAGGCCGAGGCAGGTGGATCACTTGAGGTCAGGAATTCAAGACCAGCCTGGCCAATATGGTGAAACTCCGTCTCTACTAAAAATACAAAAATAAGCCAGGCATGGTGGTGCACGCCTGTAATCCCAGCTACTCAGGAGGCTGAGGCAAGGAGAACCACTTGAACCAGGGAGACGGAGGTTGCAGTGAGCGGAGATCACGCCATTGAACTCCAGCCTGGGCAACAGAGTGAGACTCCATCTCAAAAACAAAAAAATGCACAAAATAAATATTACAAAGGGCCTGAGCGATGCTGAAATCCAGCTCTGCGTTCACACTTGAGTTGGGGGGTGGCAGGTTCCCCAGCCCCATGTGCTCCCAGATTCCCAGCAAATGTGAGCTCACTATCCCTGGAGCCCCTGCCCTGGGTCCTGCTCACCAGCCCCCTCTGGTTGATCTTCCCTCAGGTGGAAAGTAGCCCTGAGGAGGGGGAGCACAGAGGGGTTGCGGGCAGGGGTGCAGGAGGAGAAAATATGTTGAGGACAAGGGCATCAGAGGCCAAAGGCAGACTGTGGCTGCTGGTCTGCACAGACCACCATCTATGGGTTGCAGAATCTGGGTGGACATGTAAGGAGAGGAGGGAAAAGAGAGAGATAAAGGGAGAGAGAGAAAAAAAAAACTCACAGACAAGCACAAAGGGTAGCTGCCCTCAATTAAGGCTAGTAAAGAATTGTTCCCACTGCACAGGGTTTTCCAACTGCAATCTTTGGGCTTGTGAAGCATTTTCTCTGCATCTGTTGTTGATGCCATTAAGTAGAATGAGTCACTGTATATATTAAGCACTAAGACCGGCAGCGACATAAGTCTATGAATTCAATGATCATGCCAGCTTGAAGTAGAAAAGGAGCTTTTTTTTATTATTATTAAACCAGTGGCAAACCAGAGGAAATCAAGTAATTTTTACATTACAAGATTTTTGCTTTTTTTAATACTGTGTCTATTTCCTTTTAATGATAGTTATCAAAAGTCACTTTTGGGAAAAGGCTTTGAAATTGAATAGAAAAATCTCACGCATTTACTTTTCCTGTTTTTCTGAAATTCAAATAAGATGTGAGCGACAGGCGCTGAGTGCTCCAGCCCCCGTGCTCAGCAATCGCAAGCTTTCTTCAGACTTCTCTTCACAAGCTCAGGAGGAGACCAGAGAGGTTCCTTAGGAGGATCCCTGGCTGGGATCTAGGCCAGGCAGCCAACCGCAAAATGCACCTGTGTTTGGGGCGAGCATCTGTGTTTGGGGCCTTCTGGCATGGTAACACTCTGACCTGGGGTGTTCGACATCACCTGTGCTCTCAGCACAGCTTCCAGAACAAGCCAGTGGCCCCAACAAAGGACAAAGGGTCCAGAACCATGTGACCAGAAAAGGAAGACAGCCAGGTGTATTTGACAGCTCCCAGAATGACCTGGCCAGACACTCAGAAGGCCACAGAAGCCTCGCTTAGGCATGCTGCCAGTGTGCGTTTATGTCCCAAATCCTCACACAGCATTTGCTACCTGACTGGCCTTTGGCAAAGGGCTTTAGAGATGTTCTCCCAAGTCCCACATGGCACAGAGGGCAGGTGCGCATGCTGTGCCAATTTCACGGGTGAGGAAAGGGAGGCCCAGGGAGCTTACAGAGCTCATGAGAGGTGCAGCCAGGATGTGAGCTCAGCCAGCTGGTCCCAGAGCCTGTGCCCATGTGTGACAGGTGCCCCTCTGCCCCTTTCGTGGGGTCACATTGCCTAGTTGCATTAGAAACTTAACCTAACCTTACAGCCTGGTGTGTGGGTGGGCAGTGGTGGGTGGTGCAGGCGGCGCCTCCTTACCTGTGATGCAGCATCCACCAGAAACGCTACAGACAGTGCGGAAGGCAGAACAGTGCTTCCAAAAAAAACCCAAAAACATCCAAGTCTTGATCTCCAGACCTGTGCCTATGTTAGGTAACACAGCAAGGCGACACTGAGGTTGCAGATGGAATCAGATGGCCTTGAAAGAGGGCACTTGTCCTGGATGGCCTTCGTGCCCTCAATGTAATCACAACTCCTCAAAAGTGAAAAGGGGGTCAGGGTCAGAGGAAGATATGACTACGGAGAAAGGCACAGAGAAACGCACACTGCTGGCTCTGAAGACAGAAGAGTCCACAAGCCACTAGCTGAGGAATGCAGGAGCCTCTAGAAGGTGGGAAAGGCAAGGGCCAGACGTTCCCCTGGAGCTACAGAACGGACCCGCCCTATCGACACCTCCACTTTAACCCAGGGGGAGAGTGCCGGGCTTCCGACCTCAGGACTGTAAAACAATAAAATTGTGGGCCGGGGTGGTGGCTCATGCCTGTAATCCCAGCACTTTGGGAGGCCAAGGCAGGCGGATCACTTGAGTTCAGGGGTCTGAAACCAGCCTGGGCAACATAGTGAGACCCTTATCTCTACAAGAAGTACAAAAATTAGCCATGTGTGGTGGTGCATGCCTGTGGTCCCGGCTACTCAAGGGGCTGAGGTGGGAGGATTGCTTCAGCCCAGGAAGTAGAGGCTGTAATGAGCCAAGATATCACTACTGCACTCCAGCCTGGGCAACAGAGCAAGACCCTATCTCAAAAAAATAAATAAATGAATAAATTTTTAAAAATAAAATTGTATTGTTAAGCTGCTAAAACAGAGGTAATTTGTTACACCAGCCCTAGGAAACTGGGGTGTTATTGTAGCAAAGGAAACACCGTGGTCTGAGCCCAAAGACCTGCAGGTATACAGCCACCTGAAAGCTGTGTGACCTGGGCAACTTTCTTGACCTCTCTGAGTCACCATATTTTCCATTTCTAAAATGTGTGCATTCATGCTTCTGGGACTATTGTTAGTGCTACAAGAAGTCAAGTTAATTAACTGCAAACACCAAGAAAGGCATGGAACATTTTATTGATTTACAAGGGGCCTGAAGGGAATCATTACCATTTTTTTGAATCTGAGACAGAAATTGCTAACTGTCAACAACCAGTTTCTCCCATTCCTAGTAAAAAAAAAAAAAAAGTACTTTGCTATCCATAACCACTTACTTTTCTTTTCAAAAAACCCATACAAGACTTTTAATCTATATGAGGAGCCCCCTTGGGAGGTGGTCAAGAAGCCAGTAAGGATTCTAGCATGGGGTAACTGGGTAGTCCTGGGCAGAGCTGCCTGAGTTAAAACCCTAGATCCATAGAGCTTTGGGTCAGGAATACAATCACCCCACTGGCCGCCCTCAGGCTGGGCACAGGCTGGGAATCCTGATAAATGAGGTGTGAGAACCTGCTCCTCACTCTAGGGCTGTGGAACAGTGAGTGGAGGTGATGTTTGCCTGCCTTCTTGCAATTAAGGTCACGTTAAAATGTAGTCGGTAGTGGTATAATTACAGATTCCCTCCCATGACTTCCTCCATGGAGAAGCATTTTTATAATTCCAGAAATTACTTTTTTTTACTTTTTTTAGATGGAGTCTCACTCTGTTGCCCAGGCTGGAGTGCAGTGACACAATCTCAGCTCACCGCAACCTCCACCTCCCAGGTTCAAGCAGTTCTTCTGCCTCAGCCTCCCAAGTAGCTGAGATTACACGTGCTCGCCACCATGCCTGGCTAATTTTTGAATTTTATTAGACACAGGTTTCACCATGTTGGCCAGGCAGGTCTTGAACTCCTGACCTCAAGTGATCTGCCCGCCTCAGCCTCCCAAAGACCTGGGATTACAGGCATGAGTCATTGCACCCAGGCTAGAAATTACATTTTTGTTTCTAGTTGTAGTGTTTTAGAATTTTAAAACAGCCCATTTTTACAAAGGCAAAACACAGCAGAACTTGGAATTATTTTTGTGGAAGATCAGCATTTACTGAATATCTATGCTGGGCCTGAAATGGATGATACACAATCTATCACACTCAACTCCTCCCTTCATGAAATAGTTATAAAACCTACTTCATGAGGCTGCAAGGGATTAAGTTAAATGAAACAAAATAATGTAACCAGGGATGCACGGGTAGGAGAAACAGAACTGGAATATCGCACCACCTTCCTAGATCCCATCCTCATGCACTTGATTCCCCCACAGTTACTGCCCCTCCCTATGGTGGGTTAGGTCTTCCCTCACTCTGACTTTAATTCTTATTCCCCACCTTGACCTGGCTTTTAATCCCACAGTGTATCAAATACTAAACCAATACTCTACTCCCCACTTACACATTCAACCAAAATGGTGTGTTTTTTAAAAGTGCATTAATAGAAAAATAAATACTGCATCTTCTCACTCATATGTGAGAGCTAAAAAAAATGAGCTCATAAAAGTAGAGTAGAATTATGGTCACTGGAGGCTGGGAAGAGCAGCAAGGAGGGGAGGATAGGAAGAGGTTGGTGATATGGTTTGGCTGTGTCCCCACCCAAATCTCATCTTGAATTGTAGCTCCCATAATTCCCACGTGTCATATGGAAGGGACCCTGTGGGAGGTAATTGAATCATGGAGGCAGGTCTTTCCCATGCTATTCTAGTAATCGTGAATAAGTCTCAAGAGATCTGATGGTTTTATAAATGGGAGTTCCCCTGCACAAGCTTTCCTGCCTGCTGCCATGTAACACGTGACTTTGCTCTCCTTCTGCCATCATTGTGAGGCCTCCCCAGCCACGTGGAACTGTGAGTCCATTGAACCTCTTTCCTTTATAAATTACCTAAGCTCGGGTATGTCTTTATTAGCAGCATGAGAATAGACTAATACATTGGTTAACAAATAGAAAGTTAGAGCTAGCTGGGAGGAATACATGCTGTAGTACCGTTTGTTATGAATGTGGTGAATGATAATTCAGTGTATATTTTCAGAAACCTAGAAGAGAGGATCCTGGACATTCCCACCACAAAGAAATAATAAATGTTTAAGTTTATGGATATGTTAATTACCTTGATTTGCTCTTTATACATTGTATATGTGTATCGAAATATTACACCATATCCCACAAATACATACTATTATTATGTGTCAACTAAAAATAAAAGAAAAAACGTATACAAATGAAAAGCATCATGGAGAAATGCAAGTCAGTGTCCTGACAGAAAAAGAACACTTTTATGTTGTAATACTAACATTAATGCAGAAATGTTCCCTTAGGCCATGAAGTAACTTAAGGTAATTTGAAGCCAGTGGATAATGTGTTTAGAGAGTGAGTGTCAGCAGGGAATGTGGCCAAGAACCCCCTCCCTACCTCTGGGAATAAGATCCGCCTGAGCCCTACTACCAACCCACCCCAATGCTAAGGGCTTTACATGTATTCATGCGTCTGCTCCTCAAAGCCTTCCCATAAGATAAGTACTATTTATGCCCATTTTATGCGTGAGAAAACTGAGGCACAGAGGCATTAATTTGCTTGCTCAGGTTACACTCCTAGTAAGTGGATCAGTCAGTATTCAAGCCAGGTGGTGTTAAGCATTGTGTCGCTGGGATGAGTCATCATTCATAATCATTGATGAAAGTTTCAAATGTTAAGTATAACTTGGAATGATTCTACTGTATTGTTAATAACTTACAGTTATCATGAATCACTAGGCCAAAATACGCTATTGTTAGGAGAAAAAACTTCACCTCTACTGCTTGGGTCCCATGCTTGGGGGCCTGCAAATTAACTGAGGATAGATTAATAGGAGAAAAGTCAAGGTTTATTTACATGTGCTCGTGGGAGTTGCTCAGCCATGAGTAACTCGCAGAATAACGTGAAGGTTTGTATGAGGGGACGATGCATGTCCTTGCACCTTCACTTTGGACTTGACCACATGATTTGTTCCAAGCAATGGGATGCACATAAAGTGACAGTGTGCCAGATACAAGCAGAGGCTTTAAAAGGCATCATTTGCTTCTGCTGTCTTTCCTGACTTCTACCTTGCACCCTGAGGAAAGCATGCCCCAGGGTGTAACTTCTCTGCCAGTCTGGGTCCTGGGTGAGAAGAAGGGTGGCCCAAAGGAGTCCAGCCAAAAGGAGCAGAGTTTAGAAGCTGCAGCCAGCCTCAGACCCCGGAGTGAGAAACAAACATTTGCAGTTGCAAGCTACAGAGATGTCTGGACTACTTGTTACTGCGGCAGAAGCTAACTACCACAAGAACACGTAGATTTTTGGCCTAAGCAACAGTGAGGATGATGGTGCAACTTGCTAATTTGAGTTGCAGCAAGTGGGGTGGGAAGGGGGAAATTAAGATTTCATTTTAGAATACACTTAGCAAATAGCAACACCTCCTATGCTGTGAAGGATAAGATACAAGACACAACTTTCATACTCCTTGCATTTGGAGAATAATACAATTATTTGTATTTGGAATTTAATATTCCAAATAAACATTCATATCCTTTATACTCAACCTGTTCATTGTCAAACATTTTGTTCCCTGAAATTGCTTAATTCACATTTATTCAAAAAGAAAGTGCATTTGGAGTTAAAACTAGTTTTATCCAAGAGGGTCTAAAGAGCTTAAAAATAGAAATGGGATTATGCCAGGATGAAACCCATTAACAACTCAGCTGAGTGAGGTCAGTGGAGGAGTGAGCCTAGGAGCTCCAAGCAGGGAAGAGAGCCCCCATCATCACACCTGGATCATCAGGAGAACTGAGATCCACATGGATAGCACACTCTAAAGACAGCCAGGGGAAATTTTGCCAAAAAAGCAGAAGGGTTTTTTTTTTTTTCTTTTTCATCAAGATAAAGCCACTTTAACCAAGAAGAGGAACAGGTTTTGTTTGAAAACCCTAACTAGATATTTGGTTATTAATAATGTTATATCATATTAATACTTTTATATCATATTTCATTCACTGTCTAACATATTTCCCATGTAATGATATAATCTTCATAACTAGAATTTTAATGGCTGCCCAATGAATAGCTATATCATAATGTTGGGGGGTTTTTTGTTTGTTTGTTTTGTTTTGTTTTGTTTTTTCAGATGGAGTCTTACTCTTTCACCCAGGCTGGAGTGCAGTGGCACAGTCTCGGCTCACTGCAACCTCCACTCCCCAGGTTCAAGCAATTCCCCTGCTTCAGTCACTTAAGTAGCTGGGATTACAAGCACCCACCACCAAGCCCAACTAATTTTTGTATTTTTAGTAGAGGCAGGTTTCATCATGTTGGCCAGGCTGGTCTCGAACTCCTGACCTTGTTGTCCACTCACCTCTGCCTCCCAAAGTGCTGAGATTACAGGCGTGAGCCACTGCACCCGGCCGTGTATTTTTAATTTATCTTTCTTTGTACTTAGCTTTTTCTACCAAAAAATAGGCATTCATGAAAAGTTGTTAAATATACATTAAGTGAGGAAAGCAAGACACGCTGGATAATATCCTTTGCATTATGTCATTAACCCATTTATGCTGGAGGTTGCAAATTTTTTGTGAAAAATCAGACCACGGCGATGACCTTGAGCAGTAGGATACGAATAACTCCCACAAGCTTAGCATTCCAATAATGGAACACTAGCCATAAATGGGTTAGGATTACAGACAATACATTTTGTGTATGAATATATTTACATTCATTCTGGATAGATTAATGTTAAATTATAAGCGAGGTGAGTCTATAGAAATTATTATTTTAGTTACTAATTTCTACATCATTTAAATTATTTATGATGAGCATATAGTTATTCTGTAATTTAAAAACAACAAAAACAAGATATTTACCAATAAGTAATAGAAGAAATGATTCATTCCAGAAAAGCTTGAGGAAAAGATCTTGACACTAAAGTACTGTAGCTAAAACATATTGAAATAGGGCTGGAAGAGAGTCGCATCATTAGCGAGGCTTTCAGTCCACAGCACAATGAAGAACCCAGCCCCAGCTTACATCTTCCAGTCCGGCAGAGCTCCTGACAGCTTAACACATACTTCCTGATGCTTATTATACTTTAATATGGATACTGTATTCATATTTTATGTTCTTCTATTGTTTCTGTTTATAAGTATAGCCTGGATAAACAAGTCACAGAGTAGACACATAAAAGCACACAGCTAAATTCACATTTTCTCTTAATGTTAGAAACCACAGATGCATTAAAAAGGATCATTAGGGACAGAGGTGCACTTTGACGTTTTGATCTAACCCGTTTTCACATTCAAAGGATGCTTTGAGTGTTATTCAGAAGTACATAATTGTGCTGAGAGCAAAAAGCACTTAGTGTCAACTGAACACTCGCTTAAAGGCTCAGTTGGCAATACACGAGGATGTGTTGGAGGACGCATTGACTTGGGCCCTTCTGAGCTCCGTGGAGAACTGGTGGGAGATAGCTACTGGGCACCGGCGCTGGTGAGGTCCAGACGGGTGCCTCCTGCGTTCCGCGCCAGGCATGGCAAGGGGCATCTCCTTGCCACCGCCTCTTTGTTTGCCTCCACCTCTTGCCCCTCCCTGCCGCCCCATTTCCATTCCTTCACAGGAAAGGAAAAGCTAGAGGCACAGGGATGTGTTTAGTTCTGTGGTGGATGAACTCATCTCAGAACGCCAGCTGCATGATCTTCACGCAAGGGTTTACAATTCCATCCACTTGCACGGTGCCTTTGGTATTTGAGCTTGGATGAAACCAAAAGGTCACCAAAAGCTTCAGGAGGAACTGCTGAATTTCACTGATGGCTGAGTCAAAAATCTCCAAATTTAGCCCAGCTGATCTCCCTCTCCAAATGCTGACTCACGAGGCTTCGATGCTTGATGTTTCCAACACGGCTGGCTGGCAGGGGGAGTTTGAACACAGTCTGAAGCTTGCAAGCTTCTGCCTCATTTCAAGGCCTGAGTATATCCTGGAGTTTCCCCTGAATAATTAAGTGGAGTGCTCAGATTGGCATGGGGCCATGGCTCTATCTATTCTGATGGAATCTCCAAGACCAGGTCACATTCAGGATAGCGCACTGTCAGTGTGTGCCTGCCAGGCCGCCTAGCCCTGAGGCTCTGCGGTTTTCTTTTAGCTTTACAGTCTCTCATAGACTGAGGTAGTTTTGTGAATCGCTGCTTAAAAAAGAAATCCCATTTAAGGTTGATTCAAAAAATGGATCTTCTATTTGGTGTCTTAACACTTGAAGTCAATACAGGTTGAGCATCCCTAATCCAAAAATTTGAAATCCAAAATGTTCTTAAATTAGAACCTTTTTGAGTGGTGACGTGATGTCCAGAGCTCATGACACAGGTGTCGTTGGAAGCCCTGCAGTGGCTCTCGGCCCCACCACAGTCATCAGGGGATCTTTTAGTGAAATACGGATGCTGGAGCCACACTCAGGGCCGTCGCCTTGGGAGTTTGCAGGCAGCAGAAGCCAGCAGCCAGGGGAGAGTCACTGCACTGGGGCACGGGGTCTGTGGTGACGCCACCACTCCCAGACATCAGTACTTTGTGGATTCGGGCCCTGCAGGGTCCACTTCTGGGTTCCAGGAGGTGGGCAGGTCCACCAAGAAAGCAGGGGATGGACGTTGGCACCACAGTTTGCAACCTCATCAGAAATAAAAAGCTCCAAAGAATCAATTAGAGAAAAACTCAGCATAAAATGAATGCTAAAAGTTGGAATTAAGAGAATTAGCAAGTGAGACAAGACAGAAAACAGGAGGTTATTATGCAACATGAACCAGCTCTGTGAAGATCTTGGCCTCACTCAGTAACAGAAAGAAAAACTAGAGCATGGGGAAGCCACTCGGTTTTCCCAGAATCCAGCAATGACTGGGCTTCTGGGCCAACCCCAGAACACAAAGCTCCTGACTCAGGCTCCCTGTGACCTACTCAAAGTGAAAGGGAACACTCCGGCTGTTGTCTGGATAACTGCTTTTTCAAAAACGCCCACTGGATAAATCCAGATAATTAAGACCCCCAAAAAAGTGTTATTTTCTTCGTGAATTATCGACATAATTGCCTTAGTTTTCACTTGGTTTTGCATATGCAATATAGCCTCACCTCCCCTTTGCATGGTCAGCATGAAGCAAGTTGATAATCTGCATTCCACACATATTGAGCTATTATCATATGTGCGAGGCAGCATGATTGGTGTGATGAGGAACTGTAAACAAAAGTCCTAAGTAATAAGCACAGGCAAGTGGCCTGCCTTCAGAAGCTCACAGTCTGCTCCACACATATTCTTAGGAGAAGGAAACTCATAAGATAAAGCAAGGCGGGATGACTAGAGAAAGGCAGGGTGGATGAAGGAGGGAGAGAGGAGGAGGGACATGATGCAGAGACGGCTTTGTTGGGAGGGCCCTGGAGGGTTTCCGCTGAAGGGAGAGGAGTAGAGCATGGGCAGCTATCCAAGAGTGACATGCTGCCCAGTTTCAAACCTGGGCTGTAGCACTTGCAAGCTGGGTGACTCAGTCACTTCACCTCTCTAGGCCTCAGTTTCCCATCTGTAAAATGTTTTCTTTGTTAGGTTATTTTGAAGACTCAATGAGCTGCTATCTGCAAATCATTTCCAAGGTGCCACCAGTGTGGAAAGTGCTCATGTGATTGTGAATGACCATCCCCAGGTCTTGGCGGGCTGGAAATGGCAGTCATTCTGAGCTTTGAGCAGGGTGTGCCCATTCACTACTGCCTCCACTACCTGTCACTTATCTGCAGAATAGAGGGAAGCCAGGGGGATAAGCAGTCACACGGTCCCAGGAGTGGCATCAGTCAGCCCTGACCTAGCACCGGGGCCTGGGCATATCATAAAATCACAAATAAGAAAGATGTGACAAGGGAAAAATTAACAGGCCATCATGACTGACCTGGTACCCAAGGAGTGAGGTGGCAGACACAGATGACCTTCCACCAGGAACGGGGGAGGAGCAGCAGAGAACAGAGGAGGAGGGAGGCACCTCCACTCTGCTGAGCCAAGGTCTTGCGTGGACCTCTGGGAGGAAACCCAGTAGCCTGTTGGAGAAGGGAGAGCAGATGTGGTTTCAGGAGGTGGCAAGATAGAGCTATATGGAAGATGGATGCTCCAAGGGAAAGATTTTAGGAAGGGTGGTGGGCTAAGGCATGGAGAACCAGGGAAAAGGGGTTTTGTCAAGCTGCAGAGGACACTGGTTCTTGGGGACAACAGATGTGGCAACTGGAAGAAGCCCAGCACTATCCATAGATCCCACATCTCCAGCCTCACTCCATGTGAAATACGGAAACACAACAGAACTCCAGATGATGGCCTGTACTGGGAAGGAGTCCCAAATCCCATGCTCTGAAAGTGGCGCAAGACACAGGTCATGACAGTGAATCTGTGGGTACACAGGAGGGGATCAGCCAGGGCTGATTGGCCTTGCAGGCATCTTGGAATATCTCTCAAGCCTTCTTTTTTGACCAGTTACTCAATCTGCAAATCCACAAGCAGGACGTGGCTCTTTGTAGCCCTATCAGTGCTTGGCATGCATGTTAAATGGACCAGTTATAGTCAAGATGACACTTCTGAAGGATGGGGCTGCCCCAGCTATGTGAAGCCCCTAGAGATGAAGAATAAAGAGGGCTGGCTGCACACAGAGAAGGAAAACACAACCCAGGAACTTCAGTTACTTTGCCCTTCTGCCTTCTGAACAGAAGCTGCCAGTTCTGCCAGGCAACATGATGTTTCCCCTGAGTCTTTCTTCTTTTCACTTCAGAAACTATGGGAGATACATGCAAACACTCTAAATGTATAGGCTCATTTTCCAGTAAGTACAAAAATGGATGAGTGAATGGATGGGTGGATGGATGGATGGATGGACGGATGGATGGATGGATGGATGGATGAAAGGAAGGGTGAGAGGAGGGAAGGAAGGAGGAAAGGAGGGAGGGAGGAAGGGAGGGATGGATGGAGGGAGGGAGGGAGGAGGAAAGGGAAAGATACTCTGTATAGTAAACTTTCCAATCTAATTGAACCCAAAACTTACAATAACTTCAGTTTCCCAACTGTGAAATTAAACTGCTTCTTTCTATAGGCTTTATATTTGCCTTATAAAATTTGGTTTAGATAAATTAGACAAAACTTCTGATCTTCTACCACCAAATCCCTACACGAAGCCCCAGGAAACTTCCTTTACACTACCAGGTTGTCTACTGCATTTTTCCCAGTTGAACTCAAGAAGAGCAGGGCTTGAGTGTGGCCGGTGTCCAGATTCACACCTCATCGTTTCTCCCACCAATGTCCCCACCAGTCAGTGACACCATCATTGTCCTTGGGTCCCAGTCCAAACATCTCAAAGCCATGTTTTACCTCTGTGCCCTTCACTCCACCCACTCCATGTTCAATAGTGATGGAGCAGGCTTGGGCTCGTACATCTCTGAAATGACATAAACGATGTAAAAGAGCTTTTTGAAAAAGCAATTGTAAGAACGAACGTCTCCTCTTCCCCTCCATTTCCATTGGATTTTATACAACTGCATGAGCTAAAGTTTTCTACAAAATCCCTCCTCCAGGTTCCCTCTCCCCATTCCTCAGGGCCCCCCAAGGGAAGGGTAATTATTTCTTTAGTACCTGCTTGCAAGATGATTTTCCAAGGATGGATTTCAAGTTCAACTTCTCAAGCCTGCAAATGTGGCATCTCAAGGAGACCCACCGACCTGCCTGCCCCCCATCTGCCCACCTGCCGGGGCTTGCTCAGTGCCAGCCCTCTCTGCTGCAGCAGTTCCAGCCTCCGCATCCTCCAGTGTCCAGCACGAGCACAGTTTCCCCACCTGGACCCCATTGCTGGCCTTCCCATGCTGATTTGGAGTGACATCAAGACACTCGCACAGTGGCCAAGGAGAAGTTGGAGGGAGGTTTCTGAGTGCATCTTTCCTCCCAAACATGCTGAGCAGTTCTGCAGGGCAGAACCAGGTCAGTGCACATCCCCGTGTGTCTTTATTACGATTGCTTATAAAATGAATAAACGGTCTCCCATCTGAGTACTAATCAGGCCCGACCTGTAGTCCCAGCTACTTGGGAGGCTGAGGCAAGAGAATTGTTTGAACCTGGGAGGCAGAGGTTGCAGTGAGCCAAGACCGCACCACTGTACCCCAGCCTGGGCAACAGAGTGAGACTCTGTCTCAAAAAAACAAAACAAAAAAAAGAATAAACGAACCAAATCATGAGCTTCTCCTAGACCATCAGAAGAAAGGCTCCCAGCTTTCAATGCTAACTTTGCTCCTACTGTAGAAAAGTAAGTATCAGAAAATATGGAGATGAAACTGCAAATAACACCCTCTAATGTCTAGGAAAATACATTCGGCTCGCTTTGCTAAATCTACCGTGTATCACCTCACAAGCTAGATAAAGCATCTCAAAATATGTGCTGGTTGGTTTTTCTACCCAGAACATTAACTACATCACTGGTAACGAAATAATGTAGCATATATATTAATATGAAGGTATATTTTAATAGTATTCACTGTAATTGTTCTAATTCTAATAGAAATATTACTAAAATTAAGTTTAATATCATTTCGATGAGATTTCCAGCCGGGGTTAGGACAATTCGGTGCCTTTATAATTTTTTTTTTTTTTGTAATGGCTTCTCATGTAAGCACAAGTCCGCTGCAGCGATTTATTTCCCTCAAATGATAACCAGTATGCCTTCAAAAAAACAGCTTCACATAAAGGTTGCTGATTTATGTTTATGAAATCCATCAACAACACAGCATTCTATGGTGTAGCTGATGCTCCTGTGGTCTGCGTCTTGCCGCCCGCTCTCCTGGCGGGAGATTAAACAGCAAGGCTGAGCAGATATTCAGACACAAACGTTCCCTGGGGAACCACAGGGCATGCGGCCCAGTGAGGGTCAGCGAGCCTGCACAGGGGCTCACACATCTATGTCCAGAGCAGGAGGATGGAGACAAGAGGACCCTGTCCCTCCAGGGTCAGAACGAGGGCAGGGACACCTTCACAGAGCAGGAAGGGGGCTGGCTCGAATGTGAAAACACGGGCATATTTGCTAGCAAGACAGGGAACAAGTGCCTTCCTCATAATAGAAACAGAGGTGGGAGGGATGCTGAGACCTGACCCCACAGTGCTCCCTGAAGAACAAAGGGTGGGCACGGCGACCTGAGGGCCTGGGGAGGCCCAGGGAATGAGGCGGGCCCATGGAGGGCACGTGGCCACGCTGGGCAATTGTGATTGGGCTGCCACGCTGGCCTCCAAGCATCGCTGAGCACAGGGGCCATGATCAGAGGTATGTTTGCGCAAGGCCATTGCAGCAGGGTGAGGAGGGTAGATTTGGACGCGAGTGGGAATGAGGTGAGGGAGGGATGAGGGCGGCTCAGGTGGTTGCTGCGGTCAAGTCCTGGACAGCGGGAGCAGTCTCCAGGGGTGCCTCACAGCGGACCCTAAATGCCATCGTGTTCATCTCCTCAGCTGCGGTACAAACGACCCCAAGCCAGGCAGCTTAAAACAACAAAAATGTATTCTCCCGCAATTCTGGACCGCTCAGGTCCAAAATCCAAGCATCGACAGGGCCTTGCTAGGGCTGGAGGCTCTGGGGGAGAATCCAGAATCTGCTTCCGGTCTTTCTCCCAGCTCCCAGGGGTGCTGGGAGCCCTGGAGCCCTTTGGCTGTGGACGCAGCCCTCGGATCTCTGCCTCTGCAGTTCGTGGCCTTCTCGCTGTGTGTGTTCACATCGTCTCCCTCCGCCTGTGCTGTCTCTGGGTCGCTTCTCCTCCTGTAAGGGCAGCATTTATGGGCTTAGGGCCCACCTTAAACCAGTATAACCTCATCTTAACTTGATGACATCTGCAAAGATCCCATTTCCAAATAAGGCCACATTCACAGGTACCACGGGTTAGGGCTGCGACATGTCTTTGTTGGGGACACAATACCACCCATAAGAGGCCTGGTGCTTGGCGGGGGCTGCAGGAGGCAGGGCAGAGCAGGGCTCCAGCCAAGGGCCAGGTTGGCAGGGAAGCTGGTTCGATTCCGATTCCATGGAAGGGGCCGAGGGCACAGGTACTGTTCCGTGTGGCTTTGGGGCTTCCTGCTGCAACGGGCTCCGGCCAGAGAGGCCTCCGCCGCCTGCCGAGGTTTTAGTTGCTGCCGCTTCTTCCTTATGTTCCTCCAAATCTCCTGCTGCCCCCATCTGAACCTCAGAAGCATGCTATGGGGGCAGGGGTTCCCCGTCCTCAGCTTCAGGAGGCTGGATCCACTCCTAACTGGGGGAATCTGTTTGCTTCTTTCCCAGGGGGCAGGTTCCAAAAGGCGTACCCAGAGCAGAAAGCTGAACATCTAACCAGTCTCTGCCTCTTGACGCAGACCGATTTTGTGGGAAGACCCGAGAGTCAGGACCCAGGCGTGTGAGAGTCCAGCCCCAGCTCTGCCCTGCAGGGCCTGTTCCATCTCACCGGGCTCCAGTCTTCTCAACTAGAAAATGAGGGCTTCTGATGCAAAGTCTCTAAGGAGCTTTTCAGCTTTAAAGCGTTCTGAATCCCATTTTCCCGCTGACTGACATTCTAATTTCACAGCGGGCTTATCTCCCCCTCAGAAGGGTCTTCAGCCGCAGTAGGGCCTTCCGTTTTAGCTTAAATCGCTCTGACCTTTTTATCAAGCAGTTCATAAACGCCCTTGCGCTAGGAGCGGCCGTCGCCGTGTGGTCCCCGGAGAGGGTCCTCCGAGGACCCTGAAAGCCGCTTCCACGGTTGGTGCCAAGCACAAGAGGCTCCCTCTGGCTTCCGCAGGCACGGACGGGGTTTGCCCAGAGACACCCTGCTCAGCACTGCCAAGCTGGAAAACAGGTGGGTGGGGGCAGCCGCCGGGAGGAGCCAGCAAACCAGGACCTAATCCACTAGCAAATTCCACCTTCAGTGCCTCACTTTTATCTCCAGATGGGCGCATCCTTGTGAGAAACCACAGTATTGTCCCCCACCCACGAAGGGAGGCGTGGACGTGATCCCAAAGCCCCTATGTTAGAGGGTCCAGCCTCACCTGAGCAGTCACATGTACCTGCCCAGTCCTTTGACTTCAACACCACACACTTCCCACACCTGCGGCAGAAAGGCGAGGCAAGAAGCGATCCACACAAACCTGAGTATATCACAGTGGCGCCACCATCGCCCCAGCTGCAAAGTTGATTTACTAAACCAGAGGCAGCAAAATGGACCCGCTGAGGAATTCTTGTATCTTACCTAGCATTTATATTAATATTTTGGGGGTATCATTTAATTGATTAGTCATTACCGCATACAAGGCTGTAAGAGTTGAGAAGCAGAAAATCTATATGCTAAAATTTTAAGAAAAACATGTCAAGTAGAACTAGCCAGTCTGACATCATTAATCTGGTACCTGCACACACTTGTCTTATAAAGTTCTAGGAAAATGGATATTTTTCTTACATATTATGCAATTATGTATGGCATATTGCCTGTCTATGTAGCTTGAAAATCATTACACTGGTCAAGCTGTCCCACTAGTAAAAGCAGACGACCACTTCATAGGTTAAAAAGACATCTGCAAGCTATTTAATACTAAGTTTCATTCCATTAACCTTCATTTTTGTCTCAAAATAATCCTGACCGTTTAATATATAACCTCTCAGTCCAAAAAGCAATGATTGTACTGTGAAAACATGATTCTTTAGGCATGGGATTTGGTTGTTTACAAACTATTCCCCTTTCATGGGTGGAACCCTAAAATAATATCAGCAACTGGTGGGAGGGAGGGAGGGAAGGGAGGGAAGGAGTCAGAGGACACGTCTGACAAAGAGGCAAAGGAAGCTCCTTGCTGCTGCTGCTGTCCTTGCTGCTATTCTGCCTGGGCTTCATTTTATAGGATCGATGTTGGGGTGTCACTGGGTCAACAGCAGGGAGGTCTCTCAGCAGGGACACCCAGGCTCAGCGAACACACTGATGCACCGTGCTCATATACCGGCCGGTGATCACTTCGGCTCCTTTGGGGGAAGAATTTCCGGCCTGAGCCATAGCATTCCAGGGAGTTCCTGAGGACAAAGGGTATCATGGACTCTCTGGGCACAGCCCCTCGCTCCTCTGCAGGACCTGAATGGTCACCCCACAGCAACAGAGCTGGCACACCCTCAGCATGGCTGCAGCACAGCTCTTGTCCACTCCTCCTATGGTGAGCAGGATGGCATCACCCACAGGGCCTGCCGTACCCACCAGCTGCACCTAGAGAGGGACAAGAGGAGACAGGGCACGCCTCCTCTGGGACAGGTGTCGAATGGAGTCAAGATCCTCCGACTGTCAGAGACCAAGGGGTCAAAAGGACCCATGCCCCCAGCACCTTCCCCAGCCTATGAGCAAGCCGTGGTCCCACGCTTTCCTCCAAAGCCATGGAAATGGTTCTGTGGGCAGGGAGGGGTCTCTTTAGCCACAGACACCTGGCTCCCCCTTCATCTTGAGGGCAATATTTCTCTGGTGGGTTGGAAGTGCTCATGACTCACATTGGGCATGACACTTCTGGGGTGCCCAGTGTCGGGGACTTTGGGAGGGATTGCATTCCTCTCAGTAAAGTGGCAGGGAACACAGAAGCTTATGGCAAGCGTTGGACCAAATACCAATGAAAATACCAGACAGAGTAGCTTACAAACACATTTCCAAAGAGTTTCCCTTGTACTCATGGATGGAGTTCACCTACCTTTCTCTCAACACTGGACTCAGGCAATGCTGGAGAGTCATCCAATTTCATGCAATTCAATGAACACAGTGAGGCCAAGGGGGAAAAGCCCCCTCCTTCCCCTGAGAAGGCTCGCAGACCTCCAGGCAAGCAAAGTGCTATGATGGGCTGCGCCGTGCAGCACACTGGAGGGCAGAGGAAACTCACGGCATCAGCAGGGCTGGCAGGGCAGGCACTCACAGTGAGGCAGGAAGGTGAGCTTGTCGTCAGGCACAGGAGACACAGGCAGGAGGTGAAGGAGGATCAATGGGGAGACAAGCCATGAGCCGCACTCCCTGGAAAGCCGAAAGGCTAGCAGGCAGAGGAAGAGGGTGGCAGGAGGGTGTGGCTGAAGTCAAGCAGGAGAGCAGCTTTGGGGAATGGAGACCAGGATGGGCTTCCTGGAAGAGAAGTAAGGGAAGTGAGGGAGCCAGTCTGCTGCCGACCAGACCAGAGTTCGCTGGGTGGGAGGGAGCTTGGAATAAAGACACAGGACCCAGCGGTCCCTCTTCCTCCTCCTGCCCTCCCACTGCCGCCCACACAAAATCAGCCCTGGGACACTCAGGAAAAGGAGAGTCCTCAAAACGAAGACAACGAGAGTCAGAGAAAAGGCAGCGGGAGGTCCCACATGTGTATCTAAATATCAGGGGCAATAGACACATATCCCCCATTCTGACCTCACATTTACAAATTTAATTCCATATAGATTGTAAGTCTCACCATGAAAGGTGAAATAATAAAACTTTAAGAAAATATGGGAGAAGGAAAAAAAGCACTAAAACCACAAAAGGAAAAAAAAAGATACATTGAGCCACATTAAAATAGGAACTATTATTCATCAAAAGACACCACTGAGAGGGAAATTCAGCCCACAGAAAAGACATTCATAAGACACGCATTTGGCAGAGGACTTGGGCAAATCAACAAGAAAAATCCAATAAACCCAGACAATTCAAAGAAATGGGCAAATGACTTGGACAGGTACTACGCAGAAGAGGATAGCCACATGGCTAGTAAACAGATGAAAAAATGGTTGATGTCTCCCACAGGGCAATGCAACACCCTGCACACGTGAGAACCACTGACGTGACAAAGGCAGTACCCAGCATGGAAGGGAGTGCAACATGAGCTCTCATCTCTATTGAGAAAGTGTTCACTCCTCCATTCCAGAACAGGGTTTGCAGCATCTACTGATGCTGAGAATGCATCTCCCTATGGCCCCAGAAACCCTGCTCCTAGGCATTCACATGACAGCAACGAGTATGTGTGTGCATCCAAAGACAAATCCACACATCATCACAACAGTGAGATTCACAGTTGCCAAAATCTAGAAACAACCCAATGCCCGCCTACAGTAGAATGGATTCCTAATTGTGGTGTGTTCACACAGTCAAATCTATACCACAACAATGAAGATGAACAAGCTTTAACTAGACACAACAAAAGGGATTCATCTCACATATAATGATGAGCAAAAAAAGCAGGCACAAAAGCACACACAGTGTGGCTCGGTGTATGTGTGGTTCAAAACTGTGCTGTTCAGAGGTGGGAGGTGGGTCCTGTTGGAATGCGGGTTAAGGACAAGTAGGAGGCACAAGGGGCTTGCAGGATGTGGGAGAGGTGCTGTTCCTTCCTCTGTATCCTGTTTGCCTGGATGTGTTTCATTTGTGACGATTCACTGAGCTATGTACTTAGAATCTGTTCATTTCCCTTCTATCTGTTTGTAGTGGGCTGAATGGGAGCCCCCTAAAACATAGGTCCACAATCTAGTTCCCAGAATCTCTTACGATGAGAATCAACCCTACCTGATATGGCAGAAGATGTGATTATGGTGAGGGTCTTGAAAGGAGGAACTTATTCCGGATTATGCACGTGGGCTGGAAACCTAAAATGAGAGCCTCCTTGTAAGAGAGAGAAAAGGCCACACAGCGACACAGAGAAGACCATGTGGAGATGGAGGCAGAGCTTCAAGGGATGTGGCCACAAGCCAAGGAGCCCCTGGAACACCCAGAGCTGGAAGAGGCAGGAAGGATCCTTCCTTGGGGCCTTCAGAGTGAGCACAGCCCCACTGAATTCAGACTTCTGGTTTCCAGAACTATCAGGATACATTTCTAAGGCTGGGCACGGGTGGCTCATGCCTGTAATCCTAGCACCTTGGGAGGCCGAGGCGGGCAGATCACTTCAGTTCAGGAGTTTGAAAGAATACATTTCTCTTATTTTAAGCGACCATGTCTGTGGTCATTTGTAAAAGCAGCTGCAGGAAATGGATCCACTCTTCTACTTCAATGAAATGAGGAAATTAAACAGTAAAATCGAATTCTGCCTGGGCCCCACTCTAGTCCAAGTAAGTCAGAACAGGCTGGGGAGGGCCTGAACATCAGGCGGCTCCCATTCCCCGGGTGGTGCCCAGAGTTCCCCGGGCTCAAGAGGCTTCACCAGGAAGGGAGACTCTCTGTTGCCTCAGGCCCCTGAAAAGGTCCTCAGGGACATGGGGCAGGGCAGGGGTGGGGGGCACCAAAGTGGCCGGGACCACTCGGCCAGGTTTCCATGCTGCACTGAGACCCTTCTGAGGTCTGCAATCATGAATCGTAAGTGAGCCTCAGCCAGCTGTGTAACTGTCTCCTGCGACGTTCAGACCCTCAGGGTAGATGAATGGGTTTAATCAGAGCTGGGATGTTTCCAAGTGAATTATAAAAGAGAGGGAAGAGGGCAAGGGAACTGAGGATGCTCAGAAGAAGGAATGACATGACGAGCCACAGAATCTTAGCTGGGTAAGAAAGGAACTAAGGATGGAGGGAAAGCTAGGGAGCAGAAATGTGGTAAGAAGAATGAATGGGAAGATGGGAAGCCTCCATGGGGGCCAGAAAGCACCACAGTGGGGGCTCACCCAGGAGGCTGGGCAGGCAGAGGCAGTCAGAAGGGAGGCAGAGGCTGGGGGGAGACAGGCTGAGGTCCAGACATGGGAGAAGGAGGCAGAGGCTGGAGGGAGACAGGCTGGGGGTCCAGACATAGAAGAAGGAGGCAGAGGCTGGAGGGGGACAGGCTGAGGTTCAGCCTCAGAAGAAGGAAGCAGAGGCTGGAGGGGGACAGGCTGAGGGTCCAGACATAGAAGAAGGAGGCAGAGGCTGGAGGGGGACAGGCTGAGGTTCAGCCTCGGGAGAAGGAGGCAGAGGCTGGAGGGGGACAGGCTGAGGGTCCAGACATAGAAGAAGGAGGCAGAGGCTGGAGGGGGACAGGCTGGGGGTCCAGACATAGAAGAAGGAGGCAGAGGCTGGAGGGGGACAGGCTGAGGGTCCAGACATAGAAGAAGGAGGCAGAGGCTGGAGGGAGACAGTCTGGGGGTCCAGACATAGAAGAAGGAGGCAGAGGCTGGAGGGGGACAGGCTGGGGGTCCAGACATAGAAGAAGGAGGCAGAGGCTGGAGGGAAACAGGCTGAGGGTCCAGACATAGAAGAAGGAGGCAGAGGCTGGAGGGAGACAGGCTGGGGGTCCAGACATAGAAGAAGGAGGCAGAGGCTGGAGGGAGACAGGCTGGGGGTCCAGACATAGAAGAAGGAGGCAGAGGCTGGAGGGGGACAGGCTGAGGGTCCAGACATAGAAGAAGGAGGCAGAGGCTGGAGGGAGACAGGCTGGGGATCCAGCCTTGGGAGAAGGAGGCAGAGGCTGGAGGGAGACAGGCTGAGGGTCCAGACATAGAAGAAGGAAGCAGAGGCTGGAGGGAGACAGGCTGGGGGTCCAGCCTTGGGAGAAGGAGGCAGAGGCTGGAGGGGGACAGGCTGAGGTTCAGTCTCGGGAGGAGGCAGAGGCTGGAAGGGGACAGGCTGGGGGTCCAGCCTTGGGAGAAGGAGGCAGAGGCTGGAGAGAGACAGGCTGGGGGTCCAGACATAGAAGAAGGAGGCAGAGGCTGGAGGGGGACAGGCTGGGGGTCCAGCCTTGGGAGAAGGAGGCAGAGGCTGGAGGGAGACAGGCTGGGGGTCCAGACATAGAAGAAGGAGGCAGAGGCTGGAGGGAGACAGGCTGGGGGTCCAGACATAGAAGAAGGAGGCAGAGGCTGGAGGGGGACAGGCTGAGGGTCCAGACATAGAAGAAGGAGGCAGAGGCTGGAGGGAGACAGGCTGGGGGTCCAGCCTTGGGAGAAGGAGGCAGAGGCTGGAGGGAGACAGGCTGAGGGTCCAGACATAGAAGAAGGAAGCAGAGGCTGGAGGGAGACAGGCTGGGGGTCCAACCTTGGGAGAAGGAGGCAGAGGCTGGAGGGGGATAGGCTGAGGTTCAGTCTCGGGAGGAGGCAGAGGCTGGGGGGAGACAGGCTGAGGATCCAGACATAGAAGAAGGAGGCAGAGGCTGGAGGGAGACAGGCTGAGGTCCAGACATAGAAAAAGGAAGCAGAGGCTGGAGGGAGACAGGCTGAGGGTCCAGACATAGAAGAAGGAGGCAGAGGCTGGAGGGAGACAGGCTGGGGGTCCAGCCTTGGGAGAAGGAGGCAGAGGCTGGAGGGGGACAGGCTGGGGGTCCAGACACAGAAGAAGGAGGCCACAGCGTGCTGGGAAGGTGGTTAGAGCTGTGAGGAAGTCACACAACAGAGACCAAGCATTCGACAGATTATCCTCAAGGAGACCAATGACCTAAAAATGGTGCCAGGAAGGAAAATGAAAGGAATACCATGACCGGGACCCGGAGCCTCAGGGAATAAGGGAGTGATCCTGTGGGTCAGGGATAAGAGCTATGGGACATGGGCTTAGACGGGCTTTGTGTCTGGCAGAGGGTGAAGGAGAGCATGTGGACAAGGCCACAGGGAGGGGAGCAGGGAGGGCACACCTCAGTGGCGAGAGAGGCAACAGCCTCCCTTTGAGAACTCAGAGGACGGCCAACTTGTGTGAAGGGGACACTCAGAGAAGAGGTGAGGATGCAGCAATGCTTTCTGCACCCAGGTCTGCAAAGCTTACTGAAGAGTAATACATCACCGCTCTTTAGCTGTGGGAATTCTACTATCTTGGTGTATTTATGAAATAGCCAAAGAAAGGCAGCCTTCCAATCCTTCACCCCTGAAAGTTCACAAACTCGGTCTAGCTGACATCGCTGTGTCCTTCAAAGCAGGTCCTCCTGGAGCTCACCCTTCTAAATGCAGAAACTGGCCAAGTGGAGCTAGGAGTCTGTGTCATTCCCTAGGACATTCCCAGGGTCCCTGTTGTGTGACATCTACTACGGAGGCACACGAGGCACCAAGTTCCTCCGTGGGAGACCCCTCTCCGCCAGCGGTTCTCTGCTGGCACTGAGCCACTGTGTGCAGCCATGACGCCCAGGCGGGCCCTCACCCCAGGTGCCTCTGGGGTCTCCCGGGCGCTGCAGCTTCTTGCTGGGCTGCTCATGGAACAGGTTGCCCTTGGTGTCTACATGCCCCGCCCTCAGCGCCAGCCCCTGTGAGAGCAAGGACCCCAATGCCCTGGACCTAAGGCTCTCCCTTCTTTCCCGTCTGCCCCATGGCCATCCTGGAAGGCATCACCAACAGAAAGCCATTCCAGAAAGCGTCCTCTCTGCCCAGATGGACGCAGCTGCCCTGTGTGAGCTCCAGGCTACCATCTAATGACATCTCATCTTCTTCCTGAAACCAAGACACCCCTGGCTGGTGGAAAGTGAATGGCCTTGGAGTTGAAAGAGACTCTTTCGGGCAACCTGTTGTGTTTGTTGCCTTTTGCTGTTGTAACAAGTCATCACAATCTTAGCAGCTTAAAACAACACTAGTTTATCATCTTGGGATTCTGTAGGTTAGGAGTTCCAAAGCAGGTCTCACTGGGCTAACCTCAAGGTGTCAGCAGGGCTGGTTCCTCCTGGAGGCACGGGGTTGGTGGGGGCGGGGTGGGGGGTGGGGTTTCGGCTCCATTGCCTTTCCAGCTTCTAGAGGCCACCCACATTCTTTGGTCCTCTTAAGCCAACAGCCTTGTGTTTCTTTGACCACGCCTCTGTGCTCAGGCTCCCCTGACTCTCCTCTTCCACCTTCCTCTCCCACTTCTAAGGACCCCTATGATTACATGGGGCTACCCAGATAATCCAGGGGAATCTCCCTATTCTAAAGTCAGCTGATTAGCAACCTTAATTTCGTCTGATTCTCCTGCACCACACAACCTAACGAATCCAAAGGTCCAGGGGATTAGGAGGTGGACCTCTTTGGAGGGCCATTATTCTGCCTACCACACCTCAAATGCAAGCCGTCTTCTTTTCCAGGCTTCTATTATTTCACTTGGTTCGTGACATGGTAACGGAAAAAGGGGTTTCCCTGGCATCACACGTTGCTAAAGCGGTTGAGGGTCCCTCCTCCACAACTGCATGGCTTTGTACACCAGCAGTTCCAGCAAGCAGGGAGAGCTCCAGAAACACAGTTGCCAAAGAGACCAAAGTTCTAAAATTCACAGTAGGAGACTAACATACTCCTGCAGAACAGCAGTACAGGCATTTCTGCAAACACATCTTTCTTTCTGTTTTCCCATGCTTCGATCCAGAGTCTCTAGATTAAAGCTTTTTCACCATGGTACCCAAGGAAGCACAGATAAAGGCCCCCCAGATATACGTGTGCATGTGCTTATATGTGTGCACACGTGTGTTTGTGTAAGGGAGAGAAGTTTCAGCAGCCACTTGTGATGACAAAGTACAGGCATGCACCAAATAATGATGTTGTGGTCAGCGAGGCACCAAGTATAGGACGGTGGCTCCATAAGGTTATAACGGAGCTGAAAAACTCCTACTGCCCAGTGATGTTGTCGCCATAGCAACATGGCACACCGCGTTAGTGATGCTGTAGTCATAGGAACACGGCACACCGCGTTGCTCACATTTGTGGGGAGGCTGGTGTCAACAAACCTGCTGCGCTGCCAGTCATATAAAAGTGTAGCACATGCCAATTATGTACAGTACATCATACCTGATAATAATAATAAATGCATATATTACTGGTTTAAGCATTTACTATACTTTTATCATTATTTTAGTGTATACTCCTATTTATGGTGTACTATTTTTTTTTATTTTCTTTAAGGTAACTGTAAAACAGCCTCAGACAGGTCCTTCAGGAGGTATTCAGAGGCACTGTTGTCATGGGAGATGACAGCTCCATGCGTGTCATTCCCCTGAAGACATCCCAGGGGGACAAGATGTGGAGGTGGGAGACAGTAATATTGACGATCCTGACTCTGTATAGGCCTAAGCTCATGTAGGTTAGCCTAGTTGATAGGTTTGTAATGTAGGTTAGCCTGTGTTTGTGTCTTAGTTTTTAACAAAAAAGTTTAAAAAGTAAAAAAAAAAAACTTAAAAGCTTATAGAATAAGGATATAAAGAAAGCAAATATTTTTGTATAGCTATACAATGGGTTTGTGTTTTAAGCTAAGTGTTTTTCCGAAAGAGTCAAGTTACAAAGAATTTCAAAGTTTATAAAGTTAAAAATGTACAGTTAGTTAAGTATATTATTGAAGAGGAAAAGGTTTTTAATAAATTTCATGTAGCCTAAGTGTCTGGTGTCTATAAAGTCTATAGTGTACAGTAATGTCCTAGGCCCTCACATTCACTCACCACTCACTCCCTGACTCACCCAGAGCAACTTCCAGTCCTGCAAGCTCCGTTCGTAGTAAGTGCCCTGTACAGGTGAACCATTTTCTCTTCTTTTTTTTTAAGTTCTGGGATACATGTGCAGAACATGCAGGTTTGTTACACAGGTACACATGTGCACACATATGTTTCTTGCAGCACTATTTACAACAGCAAAGACTGGAACCAACCCAAATGCCCATCAGTGACAGACTGGATAAAGCAAATGTGGCACATATACACCATGGAATACTATGCAGCCATAAAAAAGAATAAGATTATGTCCTTTGCAGGGACATGGATGATTCTGGAAGCCATCATGTTTTGTCTTTTGTACAGTATTTTTACTACACCTCTTCTATGTTGCGATACATGAATACTCACCATTGTATTGCAATTGCCTCCAGCATTCAGCACAGTCATCTACTGCGTGAGTTTACAGCCTGGGAGCAACAGGCTCTCCCATAGAGCCTAGGTGTGTAGTAGGCTGCACCATCTAGGTGTGTGTAAGTCCACGCTACGATGTTTGCACAACAACAAAATCACCTAACGACGGGTTTTTCCTAATGTATTCCTGTCACTAAGTCGTGACTGTGTTTGTAAATCCCATTTCACTAGCTGGTGCATACACACATTTCTTTTATCCCCCCACCAACGCCAAAACATGCCTACATTTGGTATTTGTTTTCCTCTGCTAATGGCTGCACAAAGGAAAAGTCTTTTCTTTTCAGTTTGCTCACTGATGCTGCTGCTGTGTCCCCTTAGGAAAGCAGGGGTCCCACCGGGCGGGTCAGAGGGGACCAGTCTCTGGTTTCCTGAGCTCCCTGTAGCCACGGCTCCAAGCTCCGCACCACACAGGTGATCCCACCCATCCTGGGCCCCAGTTTGGAGAAACTGTCACAATCATTGAGGAGAATTAGGAGAGACACAATAAGCATGCCTATGAGTGTGGCATACATAAAAAGTCTAGAAGGACACTCCATAAACAGCCTTAGTGGTCGATCTCTGCAGAGGGGGCCAGAGAGCTGGCAGCTCAGCAACATGACATTGAACCAAAGCAGACACTTCCCCGTGCCATTTCTGGGAGGGCTGATTGGTGCCACTTTTTTGGGCCGCAGTTTGGTAATAATTAGCAACATTTAAGTACATATAATTCCATCTTAAGAAATTAACCCCAAGGGACTCCGCAGATGCCAGTCCAGGACAATGAACAATGGCATACCCCACAGCACTGCTGGCATCATAGAGTCTAAGCACATTACGGCTCCTCCATGCCATGGGCACCACTGACGGGCCTGCCAGCCCTGCCCCTGCTGAGAAAGATTTGCAAAAGTATTTTAAACGAAAAAAGCAAAACCCTGAAGGGTGTGTACAATGCGATCCTCTATGTATTTTTCTGAGCACAAACCTGAATATTACGCGTAGAGGGCATCTGGTCTGCCTGGGAGGATGTCCGTGGTTAAAAACACTGAGGCTGGGTCTGGAATGCTCTGCACCATTCACATTTTTCACCATGAAAAACAAGCGTGCGAAACAGCAGTGTTAAGTACGCTATCTGCTTTTGCTTGCTGCACAAAAATAACATTTGTACAAACAAAAGACTATTTAAGCTTAACAAGAGCAGCAATAAAAAACAGGTCCAAATCGATCCTGTGTATGCCCAGTTTCTGTACGGGGGAGCTCTGTGCTGAGTAAGTTGTCTGGTTGCACACTGTGCACAGTTAATAAATGGTTATTAATAACAGCAATGATAATGGCCTCCACGTGCTACTGAAATGCAATTAGTTTCACAGTGGAGCATGATACACATCTCAGGATGAGCATTCAATTTTCACTCACATCCCAAACTTTTAAGTGGTCAGACCAACAGTTTGCATAAAAGGCCCATCCTGTGTGTTGCATTGTGTCTTAATTTCATAATTCGACCGCACCCCGGGCCCCAACTGCTGCTTTTGATTAAATCAGTGGACAACTGTGTTAACATCCCTTTGGGACTCTGACACTCCAGGCTGTGTGTGGCTGCAAATTAATAAACGCTGAGGCACAAAGAGACTGCCCAGAGGGCACCTTAAAATACGTGCCTCTTCCCCTAACATATCTTGGGAGAAAAAGAAGTGTCCCTGGAGGGTTGATGGGGTGGACACCCAGAGTGAGCACGGGAGGGCAGGCAGGGAAGGGACCATCTCTTCCTCATCAGCAGCCCCTCTGCAGCCAGGTGGCTGAGAAAGGCACAGGAAAAGGGCTCAAGGCGTTTTCAAGAGGAAGGCTGGGCAGGAAGGAGAGGGGAGAGAGCTGGAAGGAGGAGGCAGGATGCGGCAGGCCCTGGAGCAGTCTTTGCATCCAGCCACCTCCCCCAGCCTTGAGAAGAGGAATAGGAAGTTAGGAACAGATGAAGGCCGATGACAAGGTGAAAATAAACTAGGTGTGATGCGTTAAAGAGGGTGACGCCTCCTCGTTAAAGGAGGGTGACTCGTTAAAGAGGGTAAAGAGTCCTGCAGCCACTGCAGGCAGAGGCCTCGCTTCCCCGACCCATCCGCCCGAGGCTGCAGATGGCACCTGACAATGGCTGTGCCTCCCAGGACTCCAGCTTGAGACTCAGGAATCCTCCCACCTGGAGAATCGGGAAGACTCCTGCTTGCTTTTCCAGTTGGATTATGTACCTTGGTCCCACCAGCATCTATGCCCTGACTTGAGACTACTCTAGGCAGGGGCAAAGGTGAGGCCAGCCAGGGAGGCAGCAGCCGTGGATGTGGGCAGGGCCATGGACAAAGCCGCTCCTCTGAAGCTCCCGGACGCAACCTCTGGTGAGCACTGCCACCATCCATGCCATTCCTCAGCACTCCCAGAGGGAGCCTGCAGACGGCCCCGCGTGGATGGCTGCTGCTGCTTATTCCAAACTCGGTCTAGACAGTGAGGCGCAATGCTGGGCCTTGTGCTCATCAGATAAACTAAACTTGAAAACTCACAATGACGCATCTGGGGTTTAAATTTACTTACATGAAATTCAATGTTTAGCCTTAAGTCACTCCTACAAAGTAAGTTTCTACAGGAAAGGGCCAACATGAGCACCCAGTGAATGGAAATCCAGGCTGTCCTCATCCTGAAGGTGCCAGTGCAGGCCCCAATGGCTGCCTGAGAGCTCCCACTCCCTGTCAGTCCCCTCTGCCCCTGCCTGCCTCTGTTCTCTGCCCTGCCTGCTTCTGTTCTCTGCCCTGCCTTCCTCTGTTCTCTGCCCTGCCTGCCTCTGTTCTAAGGACTGTAAGAGCTAAACCTAAGATCACTTGACTCCCTCGTAATGGGGGGGGCTGTGCGACAGTGTTCTTGTCCATGAGATGTGAGCAGAACTCCATGAGAGAGACAGCCCTTCCAGAATAAAATAACAAAGCTTCCACAGGAGAAATCTTTTTGCCCGTCGGCCTTTGCCCTCCCTCTTCTATGTTATTCCTGCCTGGAATGCAAACATGATGCCTGGAGGTGCAGCAGCCATCTTGTAATGTGAGGACAGAGCCCATGCTGAGGATGGCAGAGCAGACAGGTGAGCCTGGGTCCTGGTTGATGCCTGTGAGGAGCTACCACTGTCTGGGCAGACAGCTTAGCATTGCTGTTGCACGAGAAAAATTAATTTCTATCTTTGCATCTCACTCTTAGCTGAACCTTTCCTAATTTGCAGCAAACCTACATGAAACAGTAAAGGACAATCATAGTTAAAATAAATACAACACATATGTATAAATATACATTTATAATTATTTTCGGTGCATATTTAAATTAAGGGAGATAAGTTACGTAAAATTATTTTCAAAATTTTAAGGTATGATGGACATTAGTATCCTGTATAAGATGGCTCCCTCCTAAAAAAACCTGGAAAACTTCAACGATAGTGGAAAAACAGAGATGCTTTTTAATCCATCATGAAAAATCCTAGCACAAGCCCAAGTGGAAACACTATTCCCCAACAGAAATGCAAAGGCAGAAAAGCCCCCTGAAAGAGGGATCCTAGCAGTCTGCCTTCCTCCTACTGAAAGAGGGATCCTAGCAGTCAGCCGTCCTCCTACATGACTGCCTTAATTGCTGGGCAGTAAATGGCTTTGTAGAATGTAACGTGGTCACAAAACCCCAAGGAGCCAACTGCAGAAGGAGAGGCAAGCAGAACCAGTGCTGAGCAGAAGAGGGCAGGGCCAAGGAGGAAAACAAAGGGACATGTGACCGCCTGAGCACCAGAGAAGCCCCAGCCACAACCGGTACTCAAGGGGCAGCCCCACCTCTCTGCTGCTTTGCTGATTCCTGATTCTGAGCAAAGGATGCTATAAATAAAGCTAGAAATAAATATTCCACCAGTGTATCCCTTGTTTTCCCAGCCTCTGTTCCAAATTTCCTCTTCATGCTCAGCTGCAGGGTGAAGCCGACCTCCTTCCTGCTCTCACGATCCTAACGGCTCTGCTGTGAAGACCGCAGCTACGGGGATCTTGTGACCTCAATTGGTCCGTACCCACATCGAGGTAATGGCCAATCTGTCTCCTTTCTCTATATGTCTGAAAGAAAATAATAAACTGACCTGAGCATGAGCTCATCTAAGCATGCTGTTCTGTGCCAGGGAGACTTCTCAACGTCACCATCCTCATCCCCATCTTCATGGAACCAGGGCTAAAGTTCTGGCAGACATGTTAGAGGATGCAATGTGCAAAAAAAAGGAAAAAAAAAATTAAGACAGTTGCTCTGGGAACCGAGACTACCAATCAAACAGTAAAATAAAGACAGGAATAACCAAAGTGACCTTTTATTGACTGATTGCTATTGATTGGCTGATCAATTACTTACCACATCCCCGGCACCACAGAGAGTAAAGGTGTAAGCACATGCTTTCCTTCTATCAACACTGGGAGGTGGTTCTCCCTACTCTAGAAGTGCCCCCAGCTGAGAGAAGCCACCAGGCCATACAGCAAGGAAGAGGCCAAATTTGGCCCTAAACTGATGCCTGCCAGTTCTCCCTGCCCAGCCGGGACCACAGGCTGCAGCACAGGGTCTCCACCATCAGGCATCACTTTGAGCTGCAGACAGGTAGGCCTCAGGGACCCAGCCAAACCAGGCAAGGCCTACATGGGGAGCCCCCAAATCAGGGCAGGAAGCCCCCAAATCACGGTGGGAAATGAAAGAGGGGCTGGTGATTCAGCACGCAGCACAGCCAATCACTGAGAGGTCCACTATCTGGCCACAGGCTGAGCAAGGGGGTCCTGGGCCTGGGAGCTTGCTGGGAGCCACCTCCCAGGTCATGCACCTGGGCTGCCAGGGCCGGGCTGTCTGAGCTGAACACTTCAGTAAGCACCTGCTTATCACAATGGTGTCCAAATCCCCCAGGGCTGCAGCTCTCTACAGCATGTGTGCCTTTTGTACCATTCCCCACCTCATCCATCCTTGGGCTCTTATATTATTTTTCTGGGGATGCTGTAACAAATCATCACAAGCTGAGTGGCTAAAAAGAACAGAAATTTATTCTCTCGTAGTTCTGGAGGGGAAAAGTCTGAAACTAAGGTGTCAGCAGAGCTGTGCTCTCTCGGAAGGCTCCAGGGCAGGGCCCTCCTGGATTCTTGCAGCTTCTGGTGACCCTGGAGCTCCTTGGGGTGACTTGGCTTGCAGGTGCATCAGTTTGATCGGCCGATCGGCCACTGCCTCCCCTGGCATGCTCTCCTGTGTGCCTCTATGTTCTCTTATAAGAACACAAGTCATTAGACTTAGAGTTTACCATAATCCAGTATGACATCATTTTAACTTAACTGGCTATATAGCAAAAACTTGAGTTCCAAATAAAGTCACATTCTGAGGTTTCAGGTGGACATGATTCTGGGGAAGCACCATTCAACCCAGTCCAGGCTCCCATGTGCAAACTTCCCCAATTGCCCTGCCTTATCCCTAAGTCCCTAAAAGACTAGATGACTACACACACACACACACACACACACACACACACAGATGCATGCACATGGAGCTTATAAGTACATACATATGGATACACACATATGTGTGTATATACATTGTCATATTGAAATGAATTAGCTCTATTACTTAGAGGCTGCCTTCTAAACAGAACCGGGAATCTGGGACTGGAGCAGGAACCAAAACAGGGTTCCTTGAGGTCCCTGCTCCTAATGTAGCTCTTTGGCAGCTGGGAGAAATGGCATCTTCCATGCAGGGGTTACTGATCACCTTGGCACCTGCGTTCCCACTCACACTCTGCCTGAACAACCATCCCAATACACTCCACTGCTCACCCCAACCAGCAATGAGTACAGCCCCAGTGATTTCTGGGTGTGACGTGCTCAGAGCTCCTGCAAGCTGAAGGTGAGACCAGCACACACAGCACGGCCCACCTAGTATCACCCAGCACGAGGCAAGTCACCTTCCCCATCTCCCTCAGCCCCCCTCCCCTCCACCTCTAGAACATTCTGTCTGATGGAATAACCAAAGGCAGTCTGAGCAGCAGACCCCCCCCCCAGCAAAATCCAGGCTGCAGTTGGCCTACTGCATGCGTGACCCTGGAGATGTCCCTTCCCTGTTCGGGATCCTGGCTCCCCTCTGTGAGTGGAATGGGTCTGGGGATAAACGAGGTACCATCCCTCAAACTTGCACACAGTGCCCGATCCAGAGTCAGTGATCAACACCTCTTACTGTGGAACAGTGCCACGGTCTCTCCACAGAGTTGGAGATGCTGTTCTTGGGCTCCCAAGGATAATGGCAGCTGGCACTGCCCTCTGCAGTGGAGCCATCGAAGCTGCTACATCTGCCTCCAGAGCCAAGCCCTGTGATGAGGCCAAGCCTCAAACGGCAGGATCATCAGGGCAACTGCAAGGACACTGCCTAGCAGACCTGGGCTTTGACAGGGCTCCAGAGAGGAATGGAGGAGCTGGGTCCCCAGCTGTTTCCACCCAGATAAGAGAACACCCCCAGATGGGTCAGCTTGGGGACCTCAAACCACATAGACTTCATGACTGTTTTGGAGGAATCTTTTTTTAAGTCTCAGCTGAAAGCATTTGAGTACACATGGTGCGTGCAAGCCTTCCAGTATCAAAGTGGACGGAGCACAGGGCTGTGAGTCACAGGATGCTGCTGGACACCCAGCCCCTCCCTGACCAGCCACACGCCCGTGGCCAGTCAGCCAGCCCCTGAAAGGGGGTTTAGTATGTTGATACTAAAAAGTTGCTATCGTTTATTCAAAATAATAATGTTCTGCCTGCAAAACACCTGGATTAGTAATCGGCTTGGTGATGGAACCGCTATGCCATTCGGCCTGCTTGTAAGCAGGGTATTCATACTTCAGAGGGCTCTAGTCTCCAAGAAACCCGTGAGAACGATGCCATCTGCATCTGTGCCAACATGGCAGTGTGGTGACGCTTCAGGTCTGTGTACGATAAATCACTGCAGCCAGACAGTCCTCAAATTAGAACTGGGCTCCTCTATCTTTCCAATGTGTTTAAAATTACACGGGCATGTGCATCCCATCTCTGTGTTTGCCATGCACTTACCAAAAACAAACAGCCCAGTATGTGTGTGGTTTTGAAACTGTATGTGTATAAACGACAAGCTGGAGCTTGTGTCTGTGTCTTCCGCGGAGAACCTGTACTTACCAGCTCAGGCAGGGGGCAATGACCTCCACCTGGGAAACGAGGAAGTTCAAGTCTTCCTCTGGCAGAGCGTCCTCAGGGGCTTCCTGCTGGGGACACAGAAATTCTCCCCACGCCTCCTGCCGGCAGCCACCTATGCACACACCACTCCTGCCCCATGGCCTGGTGGTCCCGCACACTGCAGCCCGTCCTGCCCTCAGAGGATCTGCACTCCCGGAGTTCTGCTGAAGCGTGTGTATGCCAGGGCCATCTGCAAAAATTCTGGCTTTCTCAGCTGTGTGACTCCCGCTGCCACCCACAGTATTTCTTCCTTATCACCAAGTCATGTCATTTGTTTTCTTTTGGTGTCATTTAGTTATTTTTCTTCCAAAAAAACAGAAGAGAATCTTTTGGTACAAGGAAGAAGACAAACACTGCTTCTGGTTCTTTAAACACCCAGACTTACTTGTGTTATAGAATTTGAGGCCAAATGCATCCATCAGTTTGCTCGTTCATTTGTTTAATAATTGATATGTACCCATTACGTCTCAGTCACTGTGATAAGTCCAGGGTATAGTAGTGGACAAGGCTGGTGTGGTCCAGACTCTGAAGATTACAGTCTTGAAGGTCAGACACTTCCTCCGTAACTCTGAGAGTTACCTTTGATACTTATTGGATGTCAAAGGAGAGTTTGACTAACAGACCAGCACTGGTCTGAGGTGTCAGAGCAGGTGAGATAACAGAAATGACTTTTACACTGCAACCTGAAAGACGGGCACACGTGAGTCAGGAAAGAGGTGAGTTATGAGGAGGTGTGGTGGACTGAGAGGATGAAATACAAGTATGACTGGAGTGAAAATAAATAAATAAAAGCAAGGAAATGGGGTATTTAGGAGACTTAGCGATGGCAATGATACCAGGGCAGGGGAAGAGGGAGGGACAGAAAGGAGGCAAAGATGATATGACCAGCTAAAAGTTCACGCCACTTTCTGACTTAGGCAGACACAAAGGGAGACTTGGGTGGGAAAGGTATCTGTGTAATTTTAAAGACACTGAGTTTGAGGTTGCTGGGGAATAGCAGAGAGGGAAAAAAAAATGGAAGTTGGGTTACAGAAGTGTAGGACTCATTTAGGCTGGGCTATAAACCTGGAATCTCAGCACAGGATAGTAACTGGTGCCAGGGGATAGATGAGCTTGTCCAGGGAGAGGTTCGGTAAGGAAAGATGCCTCGAGGAACCCAACCCTGAACCTCTGCTGGAGCATGCTGTTTAGAAGTCAAGGAAAGAGAGGGCTCTCCGGAAGCTGTGCTGGTTGGAATGGGGCCTGGATTCAGCATTTTAATAAGCTCCTTGGTGGTTCTGCCACAAGTAGGCAGAAGCCTGCCTTGGAGAAACTCATTCAGATAGAGCTTGGACAAGGTCGACCCTCAGCTAATGTTGATTGAATAAACGTGTTTTGTAATTACATATTTGTCCGTCTTTCTGGATCAATGCATACAGATCTTCATTCCTTCATTCATGTTAGTCACAGCATAGTTATCCTGCAAATGGATAAAGCACGATTTCTCTAAGCCATTATTAATGGACATTCAAGTTATTGCCTTTTTTCCTTTATAAACAATGTAAAAATTAACACCTGCCTATTCTTCTGCTGGGTTTTCTTATCTGTGAAAGAGCTCTGCATAGTAGTTATTAAGTTCCTTGTGATATGTATAATAAGTATTACAACTGGGCTCAGTGGCTCACACTTATAATCTCAGCACTTTGGGAGGCCAAGGAGGGAGGATCACTTGAGGCCAGGAGATTGAGACTAGCCTGGGCAATATAGTGAGACCTCATCCTTACAAACGAAAATAAAAAACATTAGCCAGGCATGGTAGTGCACATCTACAGTCCCAGCTACTCAGGAGGCTGAGGTGGGAGGATCCCTTGAGCCCAGGAATTCAAGATTACAGTGAGCTATGATTGTGCCACTGCACTCCAACCTGGGCCAGAGTGAGACCCTGTCTCTAAAAAAAAAAAAACAAGGATTTTTTGCCTTTTGAGTTTATGGTGTTTTTAGCCTTATGTTATTTTTTTTAACAGCTATACAGCCAAATATATCAATCTTTTCCTTTGTAACTTCTTAGGTTTGTGATATATTTAAAAAGTTTAAGAAGTGGTACATCTGCCACCTAACATCACCTGAGTCTTGACAGGACCAAGGACTGTATATTCTGTCGAACTCCCTTGGGGCAATGGCACCTCTGTCACTTGGACAGATGGGTCACTTTTGTGCAGCTGAGTGGCAGGAAACACAGCAGGCTCACCTGGCTAGACAGGGTAAACATGTGACCTCGTTTGTAGCCAGCACCTGTATTGTCACTGACTGTAGAAATATTTTAATGAGGCACTTATATATATCTGATAGGATTCAAAAAGTGGAAATAAAAAAAGAACACAGAAAACTGATAAACTACTCGGTGACATTACTGATAGTCCCCAAAGATGAGCGCTTCCCCTTGTAACTAACACCTGGTTATTTCAGGACTTGAGCACAATAGAGACAGGTGGTATCACAATCCTAATCAAGTGTAACTCCAATAGCTCAACTTCCAGGAATTTGCCCTAAATAATAATTGAACAGGTGGAAGATGTATGGTCAAAGTTATTAACTTCATGTTAGTGAAGTATTAGTGAAGAACTGTGACGCACACAGGTACCCAATGGGAGCTGATGAACTAAGCCCAGGAGAGCCAGAGTCTTGTGACGTGGCAGGCACAGGCCCAGCTCTCCCACTCATTAGCTGGGTGACCTGAGCAGGTGCCTCAGGTCCCTCATCTGTAAACCTCACTGGTTTACTGTGGGAATTGAGGCAATGCATGGAAAGTGCTTAAACTGTGTCCAGCATGTAAATAACAACACATCTGCTGTTAGCGCATTAATGGAACGCTAAATATCAAAATTATGTGAGAGGAAGTTTATTGAGTTGCCCAGATTTCATGGCATCCTGTTAAAAGAATAAAGGTTACCAACTCATGTGCACAGGAATAATTCCACATCTAGTTGTTCAGTGTGTGTGCACATCTGTGCAAGAGAAGAACATCTAGATGGATGAAAATCACAATAGTAACAATTTGGGCAGAAATGTGGAGATTTTTGTAGCTCTATTTTTCAGTTGTCTGTAATGAACCCTTCGGATTGTACACCCAAAAAGGTAAAGAATGTTCTAGTTCTGTGTAAAGGTGGGGCTTAATTTTTGCTTTTTCATTCTGACCTACAGAGGCAGCACAGATTATCTAGAACAGTGATACAGGCTCAGGTCCTGTCTGAGTCCGTACCTGCCTCGTGGTGGTTCAGTGGTGTCCTTGGGCATAACAAAAATCCGTGGGCCCTGGGGCTGTTTGCCTGATCTGTGTCTGCAGGAAGAAAGGGGTGGGGAAGAAGAGGTCAGAAACAAAGCAGGGATTGGAACGAACTGGGCGGCAGTGGGCAGGGGTGATGTGAAGAAGCTGATCGAAATGGCTGATACCGTCCCAGGATGACTCTCGCAATCATTCTTTTAACCAAAACGAGGTCTTTGAGAAGAAGGGATGAAGGGCCAGCCAGGTGTGTGCACCTGAACCCAAGCTCATCCGGGTGGAGCGCTCTGGAAGGTAGTGTCAGTGACAGTCACAGCATGCCTCGCCGAGTGTCAAATGTGGCCTGGAACCCTCCAGTGCTCTCGCACTGACACCAATTCCGAGCTAAGTAGCTTCCTCAGCATTTCAGAGGATTTGAAAGTGACGGGCACTTGCGACTAATAGTAATGGCAGGTGGGGTGGAAAAAGGAGACCTTCCCGTGGAATTAAGGGGCATGTGGCCTGTCACAGCATCAAGGGGCTCCAACACCTATTCATTGCCTGGGGACCCACTGTGGTGGTGTCATCAGACACACTGATGAAAGTCAGGAGTTCCAAGGCAGTGTATCCATATACCCAAACTTTTACTCAAAAAAAGACTGGTGAATATTCCAGAATAATGTGTGACAGCTACACCGCCCCTGCTGGGCCTAGGTCAGCAGACTTGTCATGCTGTGGGCTACCAGATATGCATCTCTAGCTGACAGTCACCCTCTCTTCCCAAGGCTCAGACATCAAGATTAAAACAGCTTGAGGCCACCCGATTAACTCAGTCCCAGGATATGTACAACAGCCCCTACTGCCGGCACATCCTCCATGTTTCAGAGTCCAGGAAGAGAGGACTGTGGACACCTTGGACCCACCTGGAACCAGCACAGAGGAGGGTGAAGCTGCAGGGCTTCGGGCACGTTAAGCCCTGGTGCCCCAGCTTCAACATCAGTAATATAAAGCAAGCCGGACCTCACAGGGCTGGTGAGGGCCAGATGAGTTGATGCAGGTGAAGTGTGTGGGAAGAGCCCAGCAAGCCGCGTGCCCACATGGCCCTCGTGCAGCAGCCAATAGTCAGCATCCTGATGCCGGAAAAACAAGGCGGAACAGCGATTCAGGCACCTGAACCTGCCAGACAGGGGCCTCCTCTACTCTAGCAGAATTCTCTACTCTAGAAGAATTTCTAGCAGAAATTCCTCCCCTTGGTAGGGGTAGGAGTCCTTTTCTGGTGCTGTTTTGGAGAGAACAGAACTGCTAGCGAGGGACCAGCTTCCTAAGGGGCCTGGCCCCTGACTCTTGGTAAATACAACCCTCCTGGGGAGTATTCTGGACTGAGTTGCATCCCCTCAAAACTCCAGTATCAAAGCCCTAACCCTAGGACCTAAGAATGCAACTGTATTTGCATTTGTATTGCAGGGTCTTCAAAGAAGTAAGTTAAAAATGGGTCCTTCGGGTGGGTCCTAATACCATCTAACTGGTGTTCTTAGATCCTAAAGAGGTTAGGACACACAGAAGAGACACCAGGGCTATGACACACACAGAGGAACGACCACGTGAGGTCAAAGCGAGCAGGTCTGCAAGCCAGGGAGGCCTTGGGGGAAACCCACTCTGCAGGCACCGTGAGCTTGTACTTCCAGCCTCCAGAACTGTGGGAAAATACATGTTTGTTGTTTAAACCACCCAGAATGTGGTGTTTTATTCCGGCAGCCCTGGCTAGGATCGAGGCTGGTTCAGGATCATTCGTAGGAGGCAAATTAATGTAGATTCCCAGGGCCCATCCTAAAGCCTGCAGCTCAATAGGTCTGAACTGGGGCCCTACCTCACTAACAAGCCTGCCCAGGCCATTCAGACACAGGGGTCTACAGGTCAACCTCGGCACAGGCACACTAGGGCCTCAACTCCAAGGGTGGCCCACAGATCACAGAAACAGCGCCACCTGCAGCTCATGAGAAATGCAGTTTGCAAGGCCCAACGGACGTGTGAATCTGAACCCGCAGGTTCACTGAATCCCCTCGGGACCTGTAGGCACACTGAAGCCGAAACACAGCCCTGCCGGGCATCTTTCCAGAGTATCAACAAATTGGTGTACTACGGCCCCTAGAAAGGGTTTGTAGAAAAAATTGGAATTCTGCATTTTGCTTTAGCTTTTCCTGCCTAAATGCCTGAAGAACAAATTTTCTTATGAATATTACCAACCCTCTGGGAAAGTAATAATTAACTGTTTGCAAGACACATTGTACTATATTATAAAAATATTACAAAAATAATTACATGGAGTAAGCCACATACTTAGTTTATTATACACATGTCTAATTGAAATCCATGAAAACAGTTACATTTAAAACATTCGTTATGCACTATACTTGAAAATGTAAAATATAATACCAATTAAGTATTTCCCACATTAAACCGACTTTTCTTTTTTTAAAAAAATTTTTCCTAGTCGTTTTAGCTTTCCGACACCATGATAAAATAGAACAGAAAGAGTACATTAAAAGAAAAATATTAGGTAGAATGTTGTAAAACTTTTAATTTACCCATCATATTTAACATTTCCAAGCCTATTTTCCTGCGCCTCATCTGCCCGCAGAGAGAATGATCCCCACAGTGACAAGGGGTCAGCACTCAGAGCCAGTTGACGCCGGACAAGCTGCTGGAACAGCTGGGGCACAGCTCCGCCTCTCCTCCAGCCCCTCCGTCCCATGAGGCCAAACAATGAGAACAGAGGGGCTGAGGGGTGTGTCCAGGGCCCAATCCCACCTCAGCAGGAAGGTGGCGTCAGCGCTCGCAGTCCCAGCCTCACGCCGCATCGCAGTCACGGGGGATCTTCACACAGGGAGGGCAAGCTGGTTAAGAAGGTGGGTGATCCTCCCCCCGGATGCTTCGATACTTAGCCATGTCTTCCGGAAATACTTTAGAAAGTTCTTGAATCAACAGGCTTTTAAATTTCTACAAAGAAAATACATTATCAAAGTAGCTCTTCACATCAACACTCCAATAACTATTTAAAATATGCCTTTTGGAAGTTTAAACACATGGCCCACTAAGCAACACAGGGCCACGGGACTGACCTGAGACTTCCACTGATCTCAGAGAGGAAATGACACCAATGGCAACATAGGCAAAAGGAAGCGACACTGCACAGCCCCGGACGTCGCCACCAGTAGCACAATTCTGTACTGCCCAAAGGCACTGGTGTGACAGGAGCCTGCTGGAACTGTAAGCCACGTCCCTGGTGGCCCAGTGGCTGTGTTCACATGGAGAGAGACGTTTCTGCTGGCCAATATAATTCTCACTCAGCTTTACCAAGCGAAACGGAACAATCAAAACCAGCGGCCCTCGCTATTGATAAGGAGTGCACTGGCTCTGAAGGTGACACTGGACTCAACAACTCCTCAATCTCAAATGGACAAAACAGAGATGAGGCTGTGGGCGCCGTAAGAACAACTATGACAAAACACCACTTCTGAGGCGTGCTGTTTACCACCAGGAGGGGATCACCTGAATGGGATTCTGGAAGCCCTGTGACCTGCCTGTGACTAGGCAGGTCTCCTTCTGACAGCTTCTCCCTTTGCTCTTCCCACTCGGCCAGAGTGCCAAGAGGCCACTGTGTGACCACCCCTGCCTGCACACATTAGCCGTGGCAGAGCACACGTGTCCCAGTCTGGCACCAGGCATCAGTGGGAACAGAACACTCACATCCTCTGTGATCCTGGAGCTCAAGCAGCCGGCAGAGGAGACAGAACAAACAGAAAAAACAAAATTAAAAGGTAAATCTTGACCAGCATTCTCAAGGAAAGCTTTAGAAAAGGCTGGTCCCAAAGGCCTCTTTGAGGAGGTGAAATCATCTGAAACTGGAAGGATAGAGTCGCTTGTGCAAAGAGAACATGGAAGAGCTCCAGGCGGAGAAGATGGCAGGAGAAAAGAACACAAACGAAAGGGTTGGATGTATTCCAGAACCAAAAACCAGGCCGGCGTGGATGGCCGGGAGGAGGAAGGGACACGTGTTGTGAGCTGGGAGGAGAGGCAGGCAGAGGTCCCTGCCACACACGGCAACAGTCGCATGGCGCCAACAGAAATGAGTGGCCATTAAGTCCAAATAAAGAAACAAAACACCAATTTGAACTACATTTGAGTCAACTTAAGAAAAAATTATGTATTTCATGTTCAAGTGCAGAGAGTTCTCTACATCTCATCAAGGCAAAGAAAAACTAAGTGATCTGGGGAATTTCATGACAGTGGATATGGTAAAAAGAAGTTTGGAGGTCAGAAGCTGGACAAAGAAACATCAATATTCAAGAATCCTCTAAACCAAAGAACCATGACTACAGGGAAAGCCTTCAACAGTAGGAATTACTACAGAAATAGAAAGTATCAATGCAATAAAAGTGCATCTTAAAAAAATGAAAATGATCACAGCCAGTGAGAACTACCATCACAAAAATTACCCTGGAGTTCCTTAAGAGTAAGATTAGTGTATGTTTTTTATGCTATTACACAGCTGATATCTAATTTTACTTACTCCCTATTACACAATTCAGAAATCTCAACGTGTAAAGTTACGAAAGCCAATATTCTAGCAAGTATGGAAAAAAATGAGTCTCTTAACCAAATTTCGCTGAGAAGGCATCTCTTCCCAGACGCTCCTTAGAGACTTACCTTCATGGTGTCGATCTTGCCTTTAACTTGCTCATTTTTAGCTAGAGCCCTCTCCAGGCACTCTTTGGTGTAGAGCTGGGGGTTTCGACCCTGATCTATATATCTGGAAACATGAAACATTTCCGTTAGCATTCCCATGACTGACACCTATTCTCACAGCTTTCTGAAAGATATGGGGGAAAAAAGATCAGGTATATATAACTGCACATGGCCTTGTTTAGACAAAACTGAGTGTAGGAACGAGGGGAATTAAGATTCCCTCATTTACACAAGTACAGATAATCTGATTTCATTATAATACGAACAGCTCATAAAATCAAGTAATGATCACTTATAAACCCAAGCACACTTCACAAGCCATACCACTTTACATTTGTTTAGCATTTGCACTTTTCAAAATTCGTTCATGCTATTTATTAGCTTTTTGATCCTCACAGCAGCTTGTATGGTAAGGCAACTCTTGACAAAAGAAAAAATCAAATGAGATCCAGGGGTTGGGGCCTGGGTGACATAAGAGGATGCTGCTACGATGCAGCCTCCACTCTAGGTCAGCCCCGCTGCTTGGCAAAGCCCCTTCCTTCTCCTCTGTGGAGGAGCTTCAGGGGAAAGGAAAGGAGAACTACAAGCACAAGAGCCCCAGCCCTGATGGCCCCAAGATCTTTTTACAAACCATTCCATTGCTTTAAAAAGAAGAGGGAGCTTGATATACCACTTTACTAAATACACCTAAGTAACTTAAATATAACAGGGATATTCTGGCCAATTATTTCTAAACAGTATAAAACTGTTACTTAGAATTTTTGACACTTCCCCCAGAAATTATCTTCAGTATCCTGAAGATTTAATTAACGTACTGCCTAGATCAATACCTATATTTTACCAAGAGCGGGCCACCTGCCTTTTTCTGTACCCTAAAGAAATCCTTATCATTCAACTAAATTGAATCATTCATTATTTAAAAAACAAAAAACAAAAACTGAAAACTAACTCTACTTTTGTTTTTTATAATTGAGGCCAAAAATATATAATCACTTCAGAACAAAGATATCATTATGTTACTACTAATGGTATAAAAAGTAGCCTTGATAGATAGCAAAAGATAAAAACATCACAAGTTCTAGAAATTCTATTTCATTTCAGTGTTTTTGAAATAATGTAATGTGGCAAAATTACAGTTAATTCTAAACAAAACCTATCCATTTCTCAAGAAAAACCTGACAGGCTCACAGAATAAGGTTAACCATGTCAGCTGACGGTCGTTTCTTCAACAGCATGGACATCCTGCTCAGACTTGGTTCTTTGAAGACCCAAGGGTGAACCCACTCCTGCCCACACACAAAGTCCTGGAGACAAGGGCCAAGCTGCTTTCATCTTAGCTAAAGACACAGTTGGTGTGTATGAAAATGTACATGCTGCAAAGGCCACTGGGACCTGAAAATTCCTTCTACACTGGGTAGACATCAACCACCGATTTGCAGATAAACTTCCAGCATCTGCTCTGTATTAGGGCTCACTGGCATACTCTTCCTGATACCCCAGGTCAATCTCATCCTTCCCCGTGCCCAGCACTTCCCTCTGCCCTTAAGCAATCTGTTCACATCAGTCTCCATTTGCTCTGCTTCAGAGGACATGAGTAGTTACTTGCCACTTGTCACTATATGCATCCCTTGCATTCATAATCAGAAGAGCACAAAGCAGGATGCTCTGTATTCCTGGACTGAGAAAGCCAAAAGCAAGAGTCTGGAGCCGTCTCAGGTGCAAGACCTTCATCCCACCTAAAGTCAGAGACCTCAGTGGTGCCCACTGAGCACAGGTAAGGAACATGGGGCAAAGTCATCAGCAGGTGAACAGAAGATCAGAGACCAAGAAAACCACCTCTGTGTCCTGTCTTTGTAGGCAGCTGCTGCACTATAGCTAGAACTTGTATCTCTGACCTTTTGGGATGGAAAACAGCCATAACTCTTTCCCTTTACTGCTTAAGGAAATCTAGTGATTTACATTTGCAGTTTTGCTGCAAGAAATACTAGAATGTTCTTGCTGTTCCAAGCCAGCACCACCAGGGAGAGGCTGCTTTGCACTGGACAAGAAAGTATGAGTCCAGGGGTTTCGTCTTAACTCTGACACTTACTAGGTAAACAACCTATTGAAGTTACTTATCAGGTCCTTCACGTGTGAAATCAGAGATGTGACCAAATCAATGCAAGAAAACCTGGATTTTAAAAATCTAAAAGCTTATTACTGTATGTGTTCTCGGACTATTACTAAGATAGATGCACACAACTCTCCCACAGAAAACAGTGAGCAGCCTCCCCAAATATGCTTAGAATAAGAACCTTTTCTTTCCTCCTTTGACAGAATAGATATTTTCATCTCTCAGAACTAGCACTCCACGGGCAGTTTGGGAACATCAGACCAGACTGCTTTTCAGGTTGCTTCTGGCTGCCATTTTTAAAAAACTTACAATATAGCCCTCATAGGACTTTTCACCTCTTAAGGAAAAAAGGAAGTTTTGTGGCTGTTCTTTAGCATAAGCAGGACTTTGAGAACCTATGACATATTTCATATATTTAATAAGCTTTTATTTACATGTAACTTTTTTTCAACAATAGAATATTATGGAGATTCTTTTTTTTTTTTAGTTTTGTAATCCCATTAGAACGTAAGTTCCATGAGGGCAGGTATTTTTGTCTATTTTTTTTTCCACTGGCACATCCCCAGCACCCAGGCTGTGCCTACCACACAGCAGGCACTCAAATGTCAGTGATGAAGAAGTCATGATACCACACCATAACTGAACAAGATTTATACCCAAGACTAATATCAAGAATGTTACTTACTCAAAAACTTCTAACGGTACGGTAATATCATGAAGCTGCTGTCTGCACTTATCAATATCCTGTAAGCCAGTAACAATAAAATTCCTGGGGGGAAAGCAAACACACAGGCGTCTGGTTAATTTCACTTGACAGTATAAGCACCACCCACAGAGCTACCCAGCCAACTGGGGCTTCACACAAGTTCGTTCTCCTCACAGCTGTGCGGGTTTCACACGGCTCTCACCTCTTTGGTTAGCTACAAGATTCCTAGGACACCGTTAGAGTTACAAAATACCCTCAAATATTTGTTACTTTCCTTCTCAACTAGAAATTGCCAGTAAGGGGGATGGAGAGGGAACCTGATGAAAAATACGAACCTTCTCTCAAAAACAATTACCTGACTGTACATATGACTGTGTGTGCGGTTTCAGCGAACACATGAGGCAGCGGACTATACTCAAAGTCTGAGGGAAAGAAAGCCATACTGTCTGGTTTAGCTTCCTCTCCTCTCTGGAGCCTTCCTACACCACCAGGCTGGCCTGGCTATTCCCACAGCACTCAGTATGGAACCTCGGCTGCAGCATTTTCTATGTCCGTGCCCCATATAAAGCCCTTCTCGAAAGTGCTGTACTTTCATTTGCCTTTTCTCCATCCCAGGGCCTAGCAACATGAGCAGCACAAGGCTGTTGCCAGGAAACAATAATAATAAACGTTCTGCAGCCTTTCTCAGCACCACCTTCCCCCTAGTTCCTTCACTGTCAGGCCTATGCAGCAGGTGGCTTCGGAGCCTCACCTTCTGAGGCCTAGTTTAGGGCGTGCACTCACTGTGGAGCCAGCCTCCCATCTGGAGACAGAGACTGAATTCCCAGAAGGGCTCCAGGAGGAAAAGGCTGGGAGGGGGTTACACATGAGAGGGGAGACGCTAGAAGAGAAAGCATGATCCCCTTGATAGGGAAACGGAAAGTATATCATCTGGCCATGATGACGTCTCCAAAGGGGCCTCAAAGAGGTTCCTCTAACGCAAATTGGGAAGGAGGCGGTTGGCAACAGGCGGGAGCGCGGGTCCCGCCCTCTGAACACAGCCAGGAAAGGCGCCCCGGGCTCCGGGACCAGACCAGAGGGCTGGCGGGGCACGAGCAGCGGTCAGGCTCGGCTCGGGCTCCCTAGATCCCCGCTCCCCGAGCACACGCTTCCCGGCCAGGCCCTGGGGAGACCCCGGCAGCCTCGGGCCGCCACTCACAGCTTCTGGTTGAGCCCGGCCTGGCTGCTAGGCTGGAAGTCACTGACGATGATGCCAAGCTGCCGAATGTTCTCCACGAACTTCTCCAGGTGCTCCTCTAAGTGGTCAAACTTCTCCGCCATCGCCTCGGCCCGACCCCCACCCACACAGCCTCAGCCAGCAGCGCCGCAGGCGTGGCCCTACGCTCCTGTTTCCTGCTTCCGTCCGGACAGATACGACTTCCGTTTCCTCTGGGAGCGCGCGGGCGAGCTCTTGGAGGCGGAGCCTGGTTATCAGGACGGGCGTGTTGGGGGCGGGGCCTAAGTGCGGGGCGGGGCGGGCTTTCGGGGATGCGGTCTGGATTCTGCGGGAGGCCTCGGCGCGCAGCTGGGCGAGTACTAACTGCTTGCACTCACATCAGACCTGCCTCGGTCAGGTCTGATGTGATTGAAGACTTCGTGCAATGCAGCATCTTCAAGCAATACACACATGGATGAAAATCCTAAAGTTTGCATGAAAGACCAATAACGGTAGTCTCCCTACCCCTCTACCAGAACCCCTGGGATCAGCGCCGGCCTGCCTCCTTTCCTCTGTGTAATTGGCGGCCACCTCCCCTGGCTCTTGCTGTTAACCATGCTTCCGGGACACCTGCTGCCTTCGTAGGTCGGGGTCTCACCTCCTCGGGCCAATTCTGACCAAACAGCACCCTGTGGGGTTGCCCTGTCTCTGAAAATAACCTCCCCTGCTTCACAAAGCTTTTAGTAAACTGCTGTTTATCTCATTGAAATTCAGTTTAGGTCATTTCACTCTTATGTTTAAGAAACTTTTCTGCCCGATCTCCTGTCATAGCTGATATCTCCTCCAGCCTGTTTGAATTCCTCAAGTGATTTCTTTTACTGAATATATGTGTGGCCTGTACTTTTCAGTGCCTAGAAACAGGCAAAGTGAGGGAGCTCCTTTGCTAGATGATCTCCAGAGCCTCTCCCAGCTGTAACCAGAAATGGAAAGCCAGAGAAGGTAAGTGACTTGCCAAACTTATGGAATCAGGGCACTCCAGTTGGTGGGCTGGGCTGATACACAGAAATGTTACATAAAATACTTCTCTCCTGATTTAACAACAATTAACTTTAGGGAATTATAAAACAAGGTGGAGGCTGGGCATGGTGGCTCACCCCTGTAATCCCAGAACTTTGGAAGGCCAAGGCAGGTGGATCACCTGAGGTGAGGAGTTCAACACCAGCCTAACCAATATGGAGAAACCCTGTCTACTAAAAATACAAAAATTAGTCAGACATGGTGGCGTGCGCCTGTAGTCCCAGCTACTTGGGAGGCTGAGACAGGAGAATTGCTTGAACCTGGGGGACAGAGGTTGCAGTAAGCCGAGAACATGCCACTGCACTCCAGCCTGGGCAACAGAGCAAGACTCAAAAAAAAAAAAAAAGGTGGAAATAGAAAATTGGACAAATTAAAAATTTTAAAAGTTATTAGGGAGAGGTAGCAACATGGAGTGAATGGCCTTTCTCAATTTCATAAGTAACAAAGAGATAATTGATGGACCTTAGGCTTTGGTATTTATTTTAAAAATTTAAGGGTATATATAGTGTGTATATATATATATATACACATATATATACACACACACACACACACATATATATATATATATGCTAGTATATATAATTCCCAAACTAGTAGACAGGGGGAAGGGAATAAAGAAAACACAATCAACTAAATAGAAGGCAAGAAAAGGAGAGAATAAAGAAGCAAAGAACAAGCATGGAAAATAAAACTCACAACGTAAAGTGCAAAAATTAAAGGCACACAACTCAACAGCAAAACAGCAAAAGAAGAAATTTAAAAATGGACAAAGAACCTGAACAGATACTTCTCAAAAGAAGACATAAAAATGACCAGCAAAAATGCTCAGCATCACATATCATCAGGGAAATACAAATTAAAAGCATAATGAGATGTCACCTTACACTGTTAGAAGGGCTATAATCAAAAAGACCAAAGACAATGGGTGTGGGTGAAAATATGGAGGAAAGGGAACCCTTGTACACTGTTGATGGGAATGTAAATTAGTGCAGCCCTTATGGAAAATAGTATGGAAGTTTCCCAAAACTCTAAAAACAGAATTACCATATGATCCAGCGTTCCTACTTCTGAGTATATACTGTGAACCCCGAATATCTGAGACAGGTCTTAGTTAATTTGGAAAGTTTATTTTGCCAAGGTTGAGGACACACCTCATGACACAGCCTCAGGAGGTCATGACGACGTGGGCCCAAGGTGGTCAGGTCACAGCTTGGTTTTATACACCTTAGGGGAACATGATACATAAATGAATATATGTAAGGTATACATTGGTTCTGTCCAGAAAGGCGGGAAAACTCACAAAGAAGTGAGGGGGCTTCCAGGTCACTGGTAGGTGAAAGACAAATAGTTACATTATTTTGAGTTTCTGATTTGCCTTTCCAAAGGAGGCAATCAGATGTGTACCTATCTCAGTAAGCGAAGGGATCACCTTGAATAGAATGGGAGGCAGGTTGTCCCTGAGCATTTTCAAGTATGACTCTTCCCTTTAGCTTAGTGATTTGGGGGCCCCAGAATTTATTTTCCTTTCACAATATGCAAAGGAATTGAAATCACCAAGTCAAAACGATATCTGTGTTTCCGGAAGGAGGTCCCAGTCCAGACCCCGAGAGAGTTCTTAGATCTCGTGCAAGAAAGAATTCAGGGTGAGTCCATGTAGTAAAGTAAAAGCAAGTGTATTAGTAAAATAAAGGAATAAAGGATGGCTACTCCTTAGGCAGAGCAGCCCCGAGGGCTACTGGTTACATGCTGTTATGGTTATTTCTTGATTGTATGCTAAACAAGTGGTGGCTTATTTATGCCTCCCCTTTTTAGACCATATAGGGTAACTTCCTAACAGGTCATGGCATTTGTAAACTGTCAGGGCGCTGGTGGGAGTATAGCAGTGAGAACTCTCATTGCCATCTTGGTTTTGGTGGGGTTTAGCTGACTTCTTTACGGCAAACTGTTTTATCAGCAAGGTCTTTATGACCTGTATTTGGTGCCGACCTCCTGTCTCATCTTGTGACTTAGAATGCCTAACCATCTGGGAATGCAGCCCAGTAGGTTTCAGCCTTATTTTACCCAGCTCCTATTCAAGATGGAGTTGCTCTGGTTCAAATGCCTGTGACATCTGTACCCCATAAAACTAGACAATTATTATTTGTTAATTAAAAATTAAAGTGTATCATGAACTGTGTTCCCTGTCATTAAATATGTGCCTTCCACACTAAAAACATACGTTAGTGAACACAGTAAATGTTAACAGATTTAACATTTAATTAATTTAATTAATTATTTAATTAATTTAACATTTAACTGTTAGTCTATCCTAACAGTTAAATGTTAACAGATTTAACTGTTAGGATAGACTCTCAGATTAGAATCAAATTAGAAGTGTTTTGTTTTGTTGTTGTTTTAATCTAGCTATGTTGCTTTTCAAAGGCACACCTAAAACAAACTTATAGAAAGGTTGAAAATAAAGAGGGAGGATAGAATAATATATGGCAGGCAACCAAAAGAAAGTTGTTAATGCATATAAAAGTTAATAAACATTAAAAAGATGTTTTTAATGGTAAAGAGAAGACTCATTAAAGATGGAATACTATTCACCTATAAGCAACTGACAACATAGTCCCATATTATCTAGCACAAAAATTGACAAAATATGAGGAAAAATTCAAAATCCATAATTATTACAGGGGATTTGGACTACCTCTATCAGAAAACAATAAATCAAGTAGGCCAAAAAGCATATGAAGAATATGGAAGATTTAAGTAATATATTAAGAATTGTGATCTGTGAAAAACAGTGACCCCTGAAGAACAGATTGTTTCCAAGCACATTTGAAATACTTACAAAAATTTGGCCATTCACTAGACCACAAAGAAAGTTTCAGCAAACTCAAATTCTATCACATAGACCAGATTTTCTGACCTCAATCTAATTACAGTAGAAATCTATGAATTTCTTTATTTTCTACACATACATACACATTTGAAAATCAAAAGACACTCTAAATAATTCATGAGTGTACATACATCTGAGCATGGGCAAGACCCAATTATGTCTGTTGTCCTCGTGTGATTATTAATAGCACTCTTCCACTCACTGTCAAACGTGTCCCAGTTTGGTTGATACATTATATGGACATCCTATTTAAAAGGAAAATTATAAAACATTTGGAATTAAATGACAAGAATTCCTTGTCAAACTTCTGCTTTGCTCCTGAAGTAATAATTTGAGGGAAAACAGCCTGGAAATAATAAACTGGGGTTACAACACAAAGAGTAGGGATAAAAAGAATCAAAAGGGAAATCACAGGCACAAAAAAATACATAAAAAGGAGTGACAAAAGTAAAGACAGACACTGATGAAAATGAGAACTGTTGCATTAGTTTTCTGTCTAGCTGCATTCGAAGCTGGAAAGATAAAAATGAAGAAAAGTTGATTGTTGAAAAGATGAGTCAAATAGATACACTTCTGGCAAGTCTCATCAGAGAAGAAGAAAAGAAAGGTGCTAAAAGAGAAAAATATACAGTATTATAAATGAGTGAGGGTAAAACTTATATGTTCATAATTTTGAAAGCCTAGAAGATATAAACAATTTTCTAGGAAACTACCAGAAATTAACTTAAGAAAAATAAACAATTAGAATAGTTCCTAGTCTTTCAATAAACTGGCCAGTAAGCAAAAATCTCTTTCAAAGATAGAAGAGACATAAGCTCTGACAGCTTTTTACACTAATTGTTTAAAAATCAAACATTAAAGAACAAATCATTTCAAACTTACCCAGATATATTCAGAGACTAGAAAAAGAAGAAATACATCCCAGCTCATTTTGAAAGAGCGGTATAACTTTTATATGAAAATCATCAAGGACAATACAAGAAAATATAGGTCAATCTTCCTTATGAAAGTAGATACAAAAGTCTTAAGTAAGATTTTATCAGAATTAGATCAGTTGTCATGCATCAGGCATCTATTGCTGTATAACAAACCACGCCAAAACTTAGTGGCTTAAAACAACCTCAGTCCTTCATTTTACCCACAAATCTGCAATGTGGCCTGTGCATGGCGTTCACAGCTTCTCTCTGCTCCATGTCACATGGGCTGGGGTGGCTTCACTGGAGGCTGAAGGACCTACTTGCACAATGGCTCATTCAGCAGGGCTGTGGGCTGGCAACCACACTTCCCCTCCACGTGGATGTGTCCCTGGGATTTGGGAGCTTCCTCCCTGGTGGTGGCAGGGTGTCAAGAGCACAGAGCTCAGGAGAAGCCGGTAAAAGCAGCACCACCTCTTATGACCTTGCCTGGGAAGTCCCCCGACAGCCAGGGCACATTTAGATCCCCAGGGAGGGAACATAACCTATCTTCCCAGTGGAAGAAGTAAGAAGTCACATTGGTAGAGGAGCAGGTGAGATGAGAGACCTTGTTGAAGCTGTAAACCCCAAGTATCTGAGACAGACAGGTCTCAGTCAATTTAGGAAGTTTATTTTGCCAAAGTTAAAGACACGTGCCTGTGACACAGCCTCAGGAGGTCCTGACAACATGGGCCCAAGGGCACAGCTTGGTTTTATACATTTTAGGGAGACATGAGACATCAATCAATATATGTATGTACATTGGTTCCACCCGGAAAGGCAGGACAACCAGAAGCAGGGAAGCGGTTTCCAGGTCATAGGTAGGTGAGAGATGAATGGTTGCATTCTTTTGAGTTCCTGATTAGCCTTTCCAAAGGAGGCAATCAGATATACATTTGTTTATTATTATTATACTTTAAGTTTTAGGGTACATGTGCACAATGTGCAGGTTACCGCATGTTCTCACTCATAGGTGGGAATTGAACAATCAGATATGCATTTATCTCAGTGAGCACAGGGCAACTTTGAATTCTGTCTGTCCTTTGTCCACAGGGAAATTCCTTGTGAGGGAGGTATGTCGCTTTTTAATCTTAGTAGCTACCTTTTTTAGGAATAGAATGGGAGGCAGGTTCACCCTAAGCAGTTCCCAGCTTGGCTTTTCCCTTTGGCTTAATGATTTTGGGGTCCCAAGATTTATTTTCCTTTCACAAAGCTGTTTTTGAAAAATACAACCTGTCGCCCATCACATTGGGAAAAAAGTTATGATCCATTTTGCTTTTCCTAGGATTGCATGAATTATGAAATACCATAAAATCCATTATTATAACAGTCTGTTAAGGATTAAAGGAGATAAAATACCTCAGGTAGATTTTTTAAGTAGACACTGGATATTAATAAAATCGAACCCAAATCATGATTTAAAAATAAAAAAGAGGCTGGGCACGGTGGCTCACATTTGTAATCCCAGCACTTTGGGAGGCTGAGGCGGGCAGATCATGAGGTCGAGATCAAGACCATCCTGGCCAACATAGTGAAACCCCGTCTCTACTAAAAATACAAAAATTAGCTGGGCATGGAGGCACGCACCTGTAGTCCCAGCTACTCGGGAGGCTGAGGCAGGAGAATCCCTTGAACCTGGGAGGCGGAGGCTGCAGGAGCCAAGATCGCGCCATTGCACTCCAGCCTGGCGACAGAGCGAAACTCCATCTCAATAAAATAAAATTACATAATTAAATTAAAAAGGAACATTTCAGAAAACTAAGAATAGAAAAGAGCTTTCTAAACCTGATGAAAGATGTTTTATCTACTAAGAACATAGAGAAAGCATCAGACTCAATAATGAAACTTCAGGAACATGTTTGTTAAAGTCGTGGACACAGCCGGAAGCTTCACTGTCATGTTCTAGGCCTCTCTCCCGGCTGCTGGTGGTTGCTGGCAGTGGTTGCTGTTCCTCGGCTGGCAGAAGCATCCCTCCTCTCCACCTCCAGCTTCACGCAGTGTTGTCCCTGTGTGCATCTCTGTGGCCAAATTTCCCCTTTTCATGAGGATGCCAGTCGGGCTGGATTAGAGCCCACCCTGATGACTGAATTTTTTCACTGAATTACCTCTGTGAAGATGCCATCTCCAAATCAGGCTGCGTTCGGAGGCGCTGGGGGTCAGGACTCCAACATATCTTTTTTGAGGGGACACAACTCAACTGTAACACCCCTCCTTCTCTGCTCAAGACCAGCAGCACTCGCTGTCTGTATTGTAATCGCGGGATGGTTAATTCAGGACCAGGCCATAACGAGCATAATGATGGTGTTAGTCCCTGTGATTAGCTCCAGTTTCTAAAGCACTCATCTCCCAGTTGTCCACAATGACTACTCCAGTGAAGATTGTTCTCTGCTGAAACAAAAAGCATCCCAAACCCACTTAAACCTACTTTGAGGCCGCGCGTGGTGGCTCACGCCTGTAATCCCAGTACTTTGGGAGTCCGAGGCAGGCAGATCAGGAGGTCAAGAAATCAAGACCATCCTGGCCAACATGGTGAAACCCCGTCTGTACTAAAAATACAAAAATTAGCCGGGTGTGGTGGCAGGTGCCTGTAATTCCAGCTACTTAAGAGGCTGAAGCAGGAGAATCGCTTGAACCCAAGAGGCGGAGGTTACAGTGAAGCCAGATCGTGCCACTGCACTCCAGCCTGGAGACAGAGCGAGACTCCGTCTCAAAAAAAAAAAACAAAAAAACAAACAAAAAAAACCTACGTTGAAATTCTTCCTTTTACTCAAACAGCTAAGTAATGGCTGCTTTCCCTTTATTTAGCAACGTAAATACTGTTGGCTTGTTTATAAGAAACGTTTTAACATTTCAACACTCCAGGCTCCAAATGTAAATGAAATTAGGTTGGAAAATTCCAGTAAGTCAGAAGGTCGGCCTGGTAGGAAGCCGTGTGCAGAAAGCCTACAGAGCATTGCTGACTATACATTTTGTCGCCTTGTTTTCCCTCCGAAGTCAACATGAGCTGCCCCTAGGAAATTTCCTTACGTCTGACACTTGGTGACCTTGAAATCTGAAGCTGTTTTTTCCCTTTTTCTTTACTTTTTTTTTTTCATTCACACTATTATTGCTCCATCAGCACCCAAAGCCCTTAGTGGTATCATTTGGAACATGTTTTGCCATTCATTCTAATTTATTCTAAGAGCCAGATTCAGCGTAAGTTTAAAAAAAAAAAAAAATGCAGCTCTCCTACCCAGAGGAAGGAACAGCTGGTTTCTGCTTCTCACTTTGAAGATTTTCAGCACATTAGTAGTTCTAGCAGAAGGGAAGATTTTCAACTCTGTTGTTTGATGATGACGGTGATGATGATGACGGTGATGATGGTGATGGTCATGATTATACTGATGACAATATCTGCCATTTTGGAGCATACTTTATAGATGATAGACTGTCTCATTTATTCTTCATAACCCTAAAGGAGCTACTATAATTTGAACCATACATGGTCAAATGTAAGCCAAAAAAGTATCCCTAAATACAGAATTAGGAGACAGAATAATTTCATCTGATAGAAAATGCTGACATTGTTTTTCCTCAGGAGCTCCATTGACACATGAATGTTCAAATAAATTAGGTTTCCCGTTCATTCTATTAGATTCACGTACCAATGAGAGTGCCTGACTTGTGCAATAAAAACATAGAAATTGGATCTTTTTTTTTACACTAACAAGCATTGAGAAGCAGTAAGATTTCTCTTCTGTTTTCCTTTCTATGCAATATTTGCAGCAATTTGCAGCTCTACCTGAAATTCTGTGTGATGTATGTGATCAAATTTTTAAAAGCAAAAAGATGAGATTACACTAATACAGATTGGCATGTGACCCAATCAGCAAATGGAAGTATGCAGCTGACTTTCACTATCAGGTTTTTTTTTTTTTTTTTTTTTTACAAATTGTCACAAGCTCAAAAGAGAGGGCAGAACAGCATTACAGAAATAGGGATAAGGTGAGACATCTAACTCCTTAGCAGATTATACACACAAGCATAGAAATACAAACTTTTCTAGGCTGCATAGCAACTTCACCCTCCTAGGTCTTTCGGCACATGGTGTAAGCCCTGTTATCTCATAGTGTTTTGTAAAAATTAATGACTTTCAGTTGAAGTCTAAGTTTGTCTTAAACACTCCAAAGAGAAATGAGCTATGCTCAATTTCTCTTCTCAAATATGCTCTTCTCATTGTGGATGACCCAGAAAATAAAGTCTTACCTTGCAGAAAATCATGATGCACGCAGGCCTGGAACACCTGCTCCGGTTCTGATCGAGAAAGACAGATAACCAGGAGATTGTCCAGCAGAAAGCGTCTGAAATAAGCAAAAAGAAAGCAGCTTTTTCAGAAAACTGAGTAAGAATATATGAAAATTCTTCATTATGGAGGATGGAAGCTCAGAGGAGACATGACCAACATCTGCACAACTTTGAACAAATACCTGGCTATTAATACCCAAGACAAGAGAACTGGGCTCACCTCCTTCACTTCCTAGAAGGTGGCTGTAGTTTTGTTAGTCCACGTCCTCTGAGGAGCAGATCCCAGGATGGGATTTAACAAGAACTTTCTTAGAAGAAATACATGTGACAGAAAAAGGGAACCAGCATGGCTGGAAGAACCATCAGAACAAAATGCAGGTCTGATCCCAAAAGAAGGGAGGGAGAGAGGGAGGGAAGGAGGGAGGGAGGGAGGAAACAAAGGGAGTCTAGAAGCATCTTAGACTGTGGTACAGTTCTAAGGAGAGTTTGGTAAGACCACTGAGAAGCCCTCAAACCAAAATCCCTCACCAGCAGAGTCCCCAGGAATGGACAAACCTTAGCCTTCCTGCATCACTCACTCAGTCATTGGCTGAGCAGCCCATGGGGGCAAAAAGTGCAATAGATTTCAAAGGAGAGCATTAGGGCCCTTGGTTAATTCTGCCGTTACCATCAGATATCTGAAAGATGCATTCTTGTGGGTGCCACATTAGGATAAGCAACAATAGTGATGATGATGATGATGGTGATGCCATTTATTGACAACATATCCAAAGCCAAGGATTGTACTAGGTATTTTACATATATTAAATATAATTATCAAAAACAATCCCCCCCAGGCTGGGTATGATTGCTCCCCATTTTCTCATGAAGAAATTGAAACTTGGGTAAATATTTTGCCAAGAAAGGGTGTAGAGTTGAGTATCTGATCCTTCAGGCATCATATTCTTACCACAGCAAACAAATGAGAGAATTTTTGCTTCTGCAGTAAGAAATAATGAGTTCACTGAACTTATTAAGCCAAAAAGTTGAGTGTTTGGTGGGATATTTTTGCAGGGGGGGTTTGTTTTCACAATATAAATTTTTGTTTACAATATAAATAAATGCAGCATTCATTCTACTTAATTCATAAGTGACAATGTTTGAAACTAGAGCCATTGTACCTTCCCACCAAGGAACTCATGACCACACCGAGCCCTCGGTGACCCCAAATGGCACTTCTTATGTCCCCCTGGCTGTCTAAAGTGGAGCTCAGGTATGGCCAGGAAGGGACGCAGCCCCAGTACTTCTTTGGTATATGACTTTGGGCCATTTCTAGAATTGCCTTGGTCTTCAGTGAGATGGAGCAGGGACTCCTTCTAGGGGTCTGCAGGTCACCCCCTGCCCAGCGAAGAAATAAAGAAAACTCTTAAGTTCCTTCAGGAAAAACTCCAGGCACCTAGCTCACACTGAAAAATAAACAACTGAATAAACAAAGAGATAATAGTAGCTTAAAACAGTAGCCAAAAAAGTTAGTCAGGAGATATGTTAATTCCATATAAAAACTAAAAATAACACCTTAACATATGTCCCTGAGTTAATTTTCAAAAACCTGAACCCCCACCAAACAGATTTGCCAACACATAGACCTCAAATTAAGGGAAACTAAAAAGTAAACTCTGTTCACTGTTCTTTGTTCTAAATTTCTTCCTAAGGGGCCTGGGGACGTCATACCCACAAGCTAGAGCTATCAGTTTGGTGCAAAAGTAATTGCAGTTTTTTTTTTGCTGTTACTTTCAATGGCAAAACCTGCAATTTTGCACCAATGTAATAACATTGTTTTCTGCTGAGCCCACATTTTTAGACAAAGCTTTGCCTCCTTAGCCAATCACAGATCAGAAATCTTTAAATCCACCTATAACCTGTGGGCCCCCAACTTCCAGTTGTCCTACCTTTCCAGGTCAAACCAATGTATAGTCTCCGTATTTGAATTTATGACTTTACCTGTAACCTCGGCCTCCACATTGGTAAAAACCCTTGCCTATGAGCCATCTGGGAATTGGGTCTTGAACATGAGATGCCTGATTTTCCTTGCTTGGGGCCGTACATAAACGCCTCACTTTCTCTCGCTACTATCCCAACATCAGTCGTTGACTTTGCTGCGCCCAGTGAGGAGATCCCAACTGGATTCACTTACATCAGATTTCTCCTCCTGGAAATAGAAGAAATGTGCCTATTGACATGTGGAGCATCTCACATGGCACCTGGAATGTAGAAGGCATTTGGTAAACATGGCTTCCTTCTATCAGTTTCTACCCGAAATGTGCAAAGCCAAGCTCTCCTTTTTGTGCTGTATACTGGCTCCTTCTTCCAAAAATGTATTTGATGATGTCATTCTTCAACCTAAAACCTCCTGACATCACCCCACTGTCTACACCAGGGATGTTAAAATCCTCTCTCTGCATAGCCCCATCCACATGGCCATGTACTCACTCTATTGCCCCAATTCTCTGGGTGGGGCAGGAGGAGAGGAGCGGGCGCATGTGCCCCTGGTGGAGGGAAAGGATTCTCGGAGGTGTGAGATGGGTAATCTGAAAAGAGTCGACCTCCAGGAAGCTGCTCTGCAGCCCTCATTTCTCCTTTGAGAATCGCTGGTACTCAGAACAAGTTCTAAATCCTTACCACCTGACCTGATACCACCTTCCCACTGACCAATGCCCTGGAGCCTCACGGGGCCCTCACCAATCCTGCTGCCTCTTTGCCTTTGCTGGTTTCTTTTCTCTGCTTAAAAGTCCTCTTCCATACCTTCTGCTTTACTTGGGGAAATCTGAAATAAATGTCAGCAAGTTGGTGAAGCTTTTGCTTACTGCCTCAGGCAGAATTAATAGCTTCCTGGTCAGCTCTGACACATCTGGGCCCTGTTCCCTCCTGAGAGGTAGAGAATCTGCTAGAGGCTGAGAACTGTCTCCACCTTTAGACAGAATGCGTTTAGTGGTTACTGCCTGCATCCCAATGAAACCTGCTCTGCCCTTCTGCCATAGAAATGGAATTGAAGCCAGACCCGTGGCTGCCCACTGTCTGTGTTTCCCATTGGTATGGTTTGGCTGTGTCTTCCTGCCAATCTCATCTTGAATTATAGTTCCCGTAATCCTCACGTGTCATGAGAGGGACTCGGTGGGAGGTAATTGAATCATGGGGGCAGTTTCCCCCACGCTATTCTCATGATGGTAAGTTCTCATGAGATCTGATGGTTTTATAAGGGGCTTCCCCCATCACCCGATTCTCATTCTTCTCTCTCCTGCTGTCTTGTGAAGAAGGATGTGTTTGTGTCCCCTTCTGCCATGATTGTAAGTTTCCCAAGGCCTCCCCAGACCTGTGGAACTGTGAGTCAATTAAACCTCTTTCCCTTATAAATTGCCCAGTCTCAGTTATGTCCTTATAGCAGTGTGAGAACAGACTAATACACCTAGGCTTCCCTGAAGTGAGCTGTGGCCTTTGCACTAAGGGATGGGAGCAGGAATGATGGGTATCTGCTCAGGGGTGGGAACATGAGGCATCAGGTGCATCTTCTTCAGGCTGTCCCTGACATGCTGGTGATTGGTCCCACCAGGCAGGCGACAGTACCCCAGAGCAGTGGAACACTCTGAGATAATAGAAGTGTTCTGAGATCTGTGCTGTCCAGCGTGCGAGCCACTAGACACTTGAGCTATGGCTAGTGCAACTAGGAACTGAAATTTCAATTGTCTTTAAATGTATTTAAATTAATTAAAATTAAAATAGTCACATGTCACCAGCGGCAACTGTGTCAGCCAGTGGAGCCCCTGAGGATGGAGGAGCAATGGTTTGGAAGGAACATGGATCTTAGAATGCCCAGTGGAGCAGAGATTCTCCACCTAAATGGATTACTTATCTCAGAACTGTTGAGTGAGAGAAAAACAAGGCAATGTTTTAGGACAGTTAGGAAGATAGTATCAATAGTATGACATAATGGGTATATCAGGGACTTGGGGCTCACCTTTTGAGTTCAAATCCTAGCCCTACCACTTAATAACTGTATGGCCTTGGGCAAGTGACTTCATTTCCATGTGCCCCAGAATTCTCCTCACTGCACTGCGGACACTGAGTCCACATATCACCTGGGTTTGTTGTGAGAATCAAATGAAGTAACAAATGTAAAACACTTAGAATATGGCATCCTCATTTGTTAGCTACTGTGATGACATTTGAGGTCTCTGTTACAGCATCTTAGCTTTGCACGAATGCACCTGGCTTTGCATCACGGCTCCCATGTCTACAACTTGGGTGCCATTTGTTTTCTCAGGTTCTTGGGGGTGATGCGAGTCAAGTACTGAGTGCTGTGTCTGGCCCCCATCAAGCACTCAATGTTGGTAGTCACCCTTATATAAAGTGTCATGTTGTCGTATCAGTATCTGTTTGGATGTCTCCCTTGGAGGTGTCTCTAGGATAGGGACTGTCATTTCTCTTTTTGTTCTTCATTGATTAGCACAGTGAAGGTACTCAGTACATGGTTACTGAATGACTGGCTGATTGGATAAATAACTCTTCTAGTGTTAGTTTACCTGAAAACCCAGTACTGTACCTATTGTGGCTTCTGAGGTGTCCCCTGGCCATCAAATCCCAATGGTACTCTAACAGCAGCATGGCCAACAAAGACATTCTGTCCCTGCTGCCCAGATCCTTCCTCACCCTTTACCTTTGCAACATTGAGCGGAACGGCTCTTCACAGGGATGGCCACTCACCCAGGCATCATTAGGAAAGGTGAGGAGGTGTTTTTCAGTGTCACAACACCTGGATAACTGTGTTCTCCAGCTTCCTCTTGCTGCTATAGCAAATTACTGAAAATGCAGTGGCTTAAACAACACACACTCAGTTCCTAAGTTCTGAAGGTGAGAACTCTGAAGTGAGTGTCATGGGACTAAAATCAAGCTGTTTGCAGAGCTGCACTCCTTCTGGGGGCTGCAGGGAGAATTGGCTTCCTGCCTTTCCCAGCTTCTGGGAGCTGCTGCATTCCTTGGCTCCCGGCCCCTCCTCCAACCACAAAGCTAGAAATCCCATCACTCCAGCCTCTCCTTCTGTCCTCACATCTCTCTCTCTCTGACTTTGCCTCTCCTGCCTCCCCCTTGCTTTCTAAGGGTCCTTGGCATGTTGTGTTACATTGTGCCCACCTGCATAATCCAAAATAACCTCCTGATATGGTTTGGCTGTGGCCCCACCCAAATCTCATGTCAAATTTTAACCCCCATGTGTTAACGGAAGAATCTGGTATGAGGTGATTGGATCATGGGGGCAGATTTTCCCCTTGCTGGTCTCATTGATAGTGAGTGAGTGATTTCTCACAAGATCTGATGGTTTAAAAGTGTATAGCCCTTCCCCCTCACTCTCTTTCTCCTGCCACCATGTGGAGATGGTCCTTGCATCCCCTTCACCTTCTACCACGAGTGTAAGTTTCCTAAGGCCTCCAAGTCATGCTTTGCGTTAAGCCTGCAGAACCATGAGTCCATTAAACCTCTTTTCTTCATAAATTACCTAGTCTCAGGCAGTTCTTTACAGTGGTGTGAAGACAGATGACTACAACTCCTTATTGTAAAGTCAACTGATTACAACCTTAATCCCACTCAGTGCCTTAACTGCCCTGGCCATGGAACCCAACACACTCACAGGCTCTGAAGAGAAGGACATCTTTGCTGGCTGGTAGGGAGGGATTCTTCTGCCCACCATAGTAACTCTGTGGGCACAGGGTAGGTTGGAGCCTGGGGACACCACACACCATGAGACACTCCTACACAACAAAGTGTACCCCTCAAATGCCAATAGTGCCCTCTTGAGAAATGCAGCTGGAGTCCCACTACTCTAAGTTGCTTTGTGTGTGGTGAGGAATAAAAGGACAGGGGAGCTTTGCTTTTCATCTCAAGTTTCCCTCTAAATCTGTAATTGCAGCCTCCAAAAAAAATAAAGAAAGAGAAACCACCTTCTCTTGCTTCTTGTAAGAGGAAGAGATACAGAGAGAAAGAGAAATGAGACAGACACCTGTGCAGGTACTCACAGACCAGTGCAGCCCTTCTCCTGTGCAGAGACCAGAAGCTCAGCTTACAATTACCAGCCTGCCTGCATGAGTGTGCAGATAAGGAGGCCCCACCTGTCAGAAGCACTCCTGCGGGACATTGACTTGAAATTGAGCCCAGTGGGGGAAAGGTGGGTGCCTGTGTCCTCCATACTGATGCATGACCAGAGTCGGGAGACAGAGCTTGAGAGTCACAGGTGGCCTCCACATGTTCACCCATGTCTGCTGCAGAGGTCTAGGCTTCTCTAGCAAGGCATTAAAGGGGATGCAGATAACTAAAGCTGTGTCCAAGGCGTCCAGAGGTTTCCAAGCACTTAGTTCTTTGCACTCAGTTGCTCTCTGTGACTCCAGTTGTTAGACATTCATACTGAATGCTCAAAGATACAAGGTCCCCCCAGAAGACACCGACAGGATGGCACCTACTTCTGCACCTGTACCCACTGGCATCTGTAAGAAACATAGAATGGAGAATTGGAGAACTGGAGGCTATGATAAATGACGTCAGTCAACCCCTCATTACACATATGAGAAAATATATAAAAAGTATACTCAGGAAAAAGAAAAACTGATAAGCCGTGAAAAAAACAAGAAGACTTTCAACAAAAGTGTTTGTATTTGTCAGCTTTTGCTGTGACCACAAACAGCCTGAACATGTCAATGGCTTGCACTAAGATCTCTTCTGTCTTGTTTTGAGACATGAAGTGGAGACAGGGGCAGGGTCAGCTGGACCTGCTCGGTTTAGCTTGGGTTGGCGTAACTCATGTCTTCTCACCCAGAACCCAGGCTGGAAGGACAGCCACCTTCTGAAATGCACTGATTCTGTGGTGAGACAAGTGAGAAAGTCTGGGCCAGGCCCCAAGTTCACATGCAAAGGCTCTACTCAGCCATGGCCAGTGTCTGGCCACTCACACTCGGTGGATGAACAGCACATTTCACATGGTCCGGCACAAGCCTGTGTGGTGGGAGGATGCTTTTCCCAGGAGCTGAACCAGTGGGAAACGCAGCGCTAAGAGTCACCCAGCATCCTGCACATGGAGGAGCAAGAGTTGGGAGTGATAACCCAATGGATTGCTCACTGCTGCAAGATCAGCCTGGGGATTCCATCCACCCCTTCCCTGGGACCCTCCACTCTGGTTAATCCCCCCTAAGCTGGAAGGACCCATCCCCAGTTCACCCAGGAGAGTCCCACGTGCCCTCATCCTGACCAGGTCTCATCCTGTGGAGCATTCAACCCAGATGGAAGCAGCTCCGGTTCTATAACACACAGTGCAGTCTTCCCGCCCTAAGACCCCTGCAGTGGCACACAGGAAGCGCAGATTCTGATGTCTGCTGGCACACGTAACACATAACACGTAACATAACAGAGGTATGTCTGCCTCGTAGCTCATAGACTCTTCTGGTCAGCAAGGATGGAGGGTAGGTCTTTTGTGAGATTACTTCCAATCTACAGAGGACATTCTTGCACAGCCCCGAGGCAGCACAAGGCAGGGGAGGCCGGGGGTACTGGAGCCTCTGTCTGTCACCTGCAGTGAGGACAGCTATGGCAGGAAGCTCAGCTTCTCCGATCCTCCACATTCTCCTCTGAAAACTGGCTCGAGGCCATGTAGCAAGGTGCCCTGAGGATCGCAGATGAACAGGGAGTGTGGATCCACATTCCTCCTGCTCAGTCCCAAATCCCAACAGGCCTCAAACCCTGGGGGTGTGGCCACTCGTTCTGCAGCAGGATATGACCTTGACTGAATAGAAGACTAGTGATAATCTTCTTATATACAACTGAGCGTGTGCATTTATACATTTCTCTTCAAAAATAATAATGCATTTGATGACAGGGTACTGACCCAGTCTCATGTATATTATCCTATTTATGCACTATCATCTCAGTCAGGGTTCTCCGCAGAAACAGAGCCAATGGGAGATAGATAGAGAGCAACAGGCTGATTTTAAGGAATTGGCTCACACAGTTGAGGGTACTGGCAAGTATACAATTTGCCAGCTGGAAAGCCATGGAGGAGCTGAGGCAGCAGGTCAGGTCTGAAGGCAGAATTCCCTCTTCCTTGTGGGAGGTCAGTCTTTTTCTCTGAAGGCCTCCCACTGGTGGGACGAGGCCCACCCACATTATGGGGGCTAATCTGCTTTCCTGAAAGTCTTCTGACTTAAATGTTAACCTCATTTAAAATAAGATGCCCTCACAGGAATCCAGAATTGTTTGATCAGATACCTGGATATCATGGCCTAGCCAAGTTGACACATAAAATTAACCATCACAACCATATGATAAATGAAACTAGACACCCCAAATGCTGATGCAGATCTGGGGCCACTCCAGGGTTTGGGCAAGAACTGTGGGTCCCATCCAGCTGGAGCACAGGCTCTCAGGGGAGTCCTGTGAAGGGACAGTTCACAGGACTTTTGCCTACCCCAGCAGAGAGCCTCTGCCAGGGTGACCGGGGTGAGTGTGGACTCATCCACAGCACAGAGTGGTCCCCAGCTGGAGCACGGATCCACATGAGAAATGAGAGGAGTTGGCTGGAGACGGGAGGGTGCAGGGGTTGGTGGGACAAGAGAGGAACAGAAGAGTCGCCTGTGATTTATGGTTCTAGCTCAAATGCCTGGAGGAGAGAGTGAGAGCAGAACATAATGGAAGATTCCAGAGGAGAAATCAAGGGAGTGATGTGAGGCTGAGGTCCTCATGGGACATCTGGAGGCAGCTGAGTGTGTGGCCCTGTGTGTGGGGGCAAGGCTGTGACAGATGTGAAGAGAGGGGTTTAGGAGATTTCGGAATTACGGGCTGTCAATCTCCATATCGTGTCAGAGGTGGGATGGCTGAAAGAGAGCCTGGAGTGAGACGTGAGGGCTGACGGTGGGAGCCCGGGAAGTCTGTAGAGCACCAAAGCAGGGGGGGACAGCCTCCAGCAACGGGAGGAGGGAGGGCGCCGCGAGGGGCTGGAGAGAGGTAGGAGAACAGCGAGGCCGAGGGCTGAGAGAGGACGCGGTCGCAGGCAGGAGTCAGGCACATTAGCAGCAGGCAAGCAGGTGGCAGGTCACAGGGCAGGCCACCAAGCTGGCCACTGGGCAGGTCACCGGGCAGGTCACAGGGCAGGCCATAGGCCAGGTGACAGGGAAAGCCACCAGGCAGGCCACAGGGCAGGTCACACAGCAGGCCACCAGGCAAGTTACAGGGCAGCACGTGCTGACCAGGCCCATGTGAGGCACCTAGAAGAATAGAAACCACAGCCTTGCAGGGACATAAGGGGCAGGGACTGCTCTTCTATCATAGGGCGCCTGAGCAGTGAACAGGGCCTTAGGAAGATGCAGGTTCGGGGTCTTGAACAGTGTCTCTGCGGCTTGGGAGTATGCGTGTCATAGACGGCAACACCCTTATCTCCAGCAAGGCTGTTAAAAATGAAACTAACACTCTATAGAGCTGGCATGGGCAGGTTCCCTTAAAATCACTTCGTGCATGTTACTCTTTAATCCTCCCAACGGCTATAGGGATTACTGCTATCTCCACTTCTCAGATAAGGAGCAAGGGCACAGGGAGTCTGAGTAGCCTGCCCGAGGCCAGTGGAGACCCATGCCAGGATTGAGCACGGCCATCGGCACTGAGTCTAATTCCTAGGACACGCAGTGCTGCTGCCAGCGATAAGGCTCACTGAGATGCCACCAGCACATCCTCCCTCAGGTGTCCTGCTTCTCCTGGATGATCTCTGCTCCAAGCCCAATGGTAGCTCCCAGAAGATATATGTCCATTGTCCTGGGCTCTGGAAACTTTGGATGTGATCGTATCTTGCTGGGGATGGGGAGGGTTTTGCAGCTGTAATTACGATTTGGAAATGAGGATATCATCTATGGTGGGTCCTAGATCCAGTGAAGAGAGTACTTATAAAAGACAAGAAAAACACACACAGGGGAGAAGGCCGAATGAGGGTGAGGTAGAGACTGGAGTGGTGTGGCCAAAAGCCAAGGAGTGCCTGCAGCCCCCAGGAGTTGGAAGAGGCAAGGAAGGAGCCTCCCCTAGAGCCCTGAGAATGGGCCTCGATTTCAGACTGCTGGCCTCCAGAATGGCGAGAGAATACATTTCTGTAGTTTTAAGGCACCCAGTTAGTGGTGATTGGTTATGGCAGCTCTAGGAAACTAACAGGCTCTGATATGAAAACCATGTAGGATCTCCCAGAGCCTGCCCTGAGCTCACTCCCTGCTCACCTCAAGTCCCGAACATCACTGTTCCTGTTACCACAGCTGGGTCCTAGAAAGTGAGGTCCCCAGAGAGTGTCTGAAGATTCTACAAGCAATGGATTGTCGGCCTGGAATGTCCCTCGAGGAGTCTTGAGTGTGTGAGCATCTGATGTCATGCCAGCAGAATTCAGATTTTCATGAGCCTGGGTGAGGTGGGGTCTGACAGCAGCTTACCTGCCAGCAAGAATAAGAAGTTGGTGACTGAGTCCAAGATTTGCTCAGGTTCAATATATTTCCGTTTTATTTTGTATAGTACAACTTTTTCTGCCATCACTCACACCCATTCTCACCACCTGAAATCATTCTTCATCATACAGCAGAAGGAACCAGAAGCAAGTCGCCCCTTCAACCAGGCCACTCGTCCAAGCCTTTCTGCTGCCGTCAGCTGCCTTCCCCCCACACTGGTACTCAAAAGGCATCCAAAGCAATAAGATGGAGTGACAGCCTCCCCTCCTGCCCGTGACACTGCAGTTCCCCCGATGCCTTTTGAACATGCGGCACTAGTCAACTCCAGTTGTTACAAGGGTTAGGTGCTGGCTCCTTTCAATACCATGCTTTTTCCCCAGATCTTGGAGAGAGGTGTCATAATTTGTTAGCACAGCAGAGCCTTTGCATGTGACCCTGTGGCCTGGTCCAGGCTTCCTCACTTGTCTCACCACAGAATCAGTACATCCCAGAAGGTGGCTGTCCCTCCAGCCTGGGTTCTGGGTGAGAAGACATGAGTTACGCCAACCCGAGCCGAACTGAGCAGGTCCAGTTGAGCCACCGCCGGCCCCGCCCCTGTCTCCACTTCATGTCTCAAACGCAAGACAGAAGAGATCTTGCTGCAAGCCATTGACATGTTCAGGCTGTTTGTGGTCACAGCAAAAGCTGACGAATACAAACAATTTTTTTGAAAGTCGTCTTGTTTCTTCATGGCTTATCAGTTTTTCTTTTTCCTGGGTATACTTTTTATCCCTTTCTCAGAAACTATCACACAAAGTTGGGTCATGGGCCTATGCTTGGTATCTGCTTTGCTGAATTGTATATATATGTGTGTGTGTGTGTACATATACATATATGTGTGTGTGTATACATATATATACACACACACATATACATATATATGTATATGTACACACACACACACACACACACACATATATATATTCACAATAACGTCATTTCATCCCAGAGCTGTGTTTTCTTAATCTTTCCTCTTCTCATGCTGATCTCCAGGCGGCGGATCCGAGGGTAACACATTTCACGAGCATGATCATCACAGAAATTATCCAGCTTTGTTTCTGAGTAAAGGTGTAAATAACACTTGTGTGACTATCGTGACTGTACATTGATCCAAGAATTGCTTGGCCACGAAATTCTCAAAGGACTTTTACACTTAACACAGAAACTCTTCTGATCAATCATCTGTTCTAAGGTATATATTTTATCCCAGCTTCTGTAAGAATTACTGGCTTTTAGAATTCCATGTTTTGCAAAAATTATATTAATTCTCATTTCTTAAGAGAGAGAATTAACATTTCTCAAAACTGGGCACAATTTATAGATGCTAAATTGGGTACTGGAATCTTTTTTTTCTTTTTAGCTAACAGGTATTAAAGAACCATTCTATGGCAGGCATTGTTACATGTGTTACCGTCATTAATTTTAGAAATCCATTTTTCCTTTTGTTATTACTTGGTGCATTGGCCTCATTCTTCTATTCTCTTCTCTCTGTGACGGATTCCTCTTCACAGGATGCCTCGGGGTGGAAACGGGATGACAGCCAGTGGTTTCTCCACACACGGACTTGCCAGAACCCTTCCCGAAATGCTAGGTTGGGAAACTCACAGCTGATTAATTACCGCAGTCCACGACTTACTCCGTCGGGTGAGTCAGACACGATTCAGAAGAGTCCCCTCAGGTTGTGTCCTGTGGGAGCCTGCAGAAGCCTGACGTGCTTCTTCCCCAGCATATGTGTGTGTTTGTGAGTGTGTGTGTGCATGAATGTGTATGTGAGAGAGTGTGTGTGACTATGTGCATGTGTGTGCATCTTCATGTGTATGCATGTATGTTACCATGTGCCTGTATCTGTGAATATGTGTGTGTAGGGGGGTGGTGGGCAGATGGGGACTTTCAGAATGGAGAGAGCCACAGCACTTGTGCGAGGAATCATCTTTGACTTTATTATTGAAATTTTTTCTTTGTTCTTCAGTGAAAGTGAATGAACCTGACTTGCAGGTCCCCTGGGACATCTAGGAATCAAAGCAGGATGAAGGGCCTGTGTGTGTCCCTGGGAGAAACTCCAGTGGGACCAGATCCTGACACCTGGGGCATCGAGGGCAACCTGCATCCTTAGGGTAGCAGCCAGGAAAGTGGGAAGTGTCAGGAGCATCAAGGGCATGGAATTCAGAGCCCAGAGCCAGGACCAGCACCACAGCACCCCACATCCACCCCTTGTCCAGCCCAGGCCATCCAGGCAAAAGACCCTTTGTTTGTTTGCTTTTCATTTGTTGTGTACAGTTTTATAAATTTCCCTGATAACACAGTACAGGAATAAAAGGCTCCAGTAGTGCAGGAGGACTTATAAGAGCAAGCATCTTCCACCCCAAGCTTCCCGGTCTCCCTTTTCTGAGGAGACCTGTGAACTGTCTCAGCTGTGACCTCTTCTGGTGGTCTCTGCCATCTCTCTAAGTAATGTGCTCCTATGGGCATTACTTAACTTGTCGATTTAAGCATTGGCTATTGATGGCATGCTCTGAGATATTGAGAGTTTAACTTAATTATATTCTACCACTATACCCAATCAAGTACATCACTATCTTTTGTTTTCCCGTTGGTTCCTTTGTAATATGAAGGAATACACATTCATTTATTGTTCCATCAAGTATAACGCACATATTATGACCCTCAAATGTGTAAGATACTAGCCCCTACTCAATGACTCTTCAGTGCTTTATCTAGGCGGTTGCTATAAACCAACCAACAGGGCTTACCTTGCTAAGACTATGAGAATATACTTACCTACAACCAAATAGTGTTCTTGGATTGCATTTCTTTTATTGTACTGCTTGTTATTTTTCCTGAAGTTTCTAATCCCTTTTACTTTTTAAAAATTTGCCTTCTTCACATCCTTTTATTATTTTCTTCCACCTCTCCAGTGTCTGTTCTATTCAACCAAGTCCTTCTTCCCCCAAAAAACCCTTCTAAGAGTTCCCCAGGTGCCATGCCCAGCTCTAGCTGCTGTCCAGGCGACACCACCTCACCCTGGGAGACGCCCCCCTGCTGGGTGGGACCTGGCATATGGAACCCCTGTCTTCCTGTTTCTTGCTTTGCTTGCACACAAAGTTAAGTAAGTATCTGTCTGTGAAAGGATATTGATACATAAAATATTTGAATGCATACACATCTGAAATGTTTTTATTCCTGCCTCCATGTTTTATTGATAGTTTGGCTGGGTAGAGAAATCTTGGTTTGATGCCATTTTCCGTCAGAATTTGGACAATGCCACACTGTAGTCTTTTAGATCCATGGTGGAGAGCAAGATATCTTATTTCAAACTGATGCTGGTTTTCTGAAAGAGATTTCCTGCATACTTGCTTTTCTGAAATCCCTCAGGAACGCATCTGGGCCTACATTTTCTCATTCATAGCATTGAGAACTCAGTGGGATTTTTCAGTCTGAACTTTTGTTCATTAATTCTGGGAAATTCACAATGTCTTTGTATGTGATGCCTTCCACTCAATTTTCTTTTTATTGGCTGTTAGTCTTGTATTGGACCTCCTACGTTGTTCCCTTGGGTCCTTTACTTTTTCACTTATATATTCAGTCTCTTTTGCTATTATTCTCTCCTCTGGGAGATTTCTTTATTTATATTCCAAACTTCTTTGATTGTTTTTTAATTTCAGCAATTGCCTTTTATTTCAGCCGTTCTTTGTTATTCTCTGATGCTCCCTTTTCTTTTAAAACCCTATTTTTGCTTAGCAGAAGCAATATATCTTGAATCTCTGAGAATACAAAATAGTGGGGTTTATTTCTTATTTACCAAAAAAGTATTTTTTTGTTCCATGTTTAGCTGTGTTTGCTTTGGCACATTTCATTACCTGTTTATCTAGCTTGGTCTTTCTAGCTCCTAATATCTGTTTTCCTTATCCATTGATTCTCACCCCTTCTCAGTTAAGTACAAAGCAGAACAAAGCTGCCCAGGAGCTCAGTCTGTGTGGGTAGAGCTCATTAACTGGCCGGCTTCCCTTCCCTTCGCTTGGCTGGGGATGGTAGGAGGTGACCATTATGCTTCAGGGTCCCTAAATGCAAGAAGGTAGAGTGTGTTGCTTGGGAAACCAGTTTCCAGAACTACCTAAGTTCTCCCCCGACATCTCATCGAATTCTTTAAGAAAATCATTCTACTTTAGGGAAAGAGGGTAGATGAGGGCATGGGGATTATTTGTGTTTGTTGTTGTTATTGTTGTTGCTTGTATTAGAAACAAATTCCTAGTGATTTGATATTTTTCCTGGGAGCTGGAGGAGTGTTTAATCCTTAAAAACTATAGCATATGCTACAATCATGTCAAAAACTCCTCACAGTAAGGCGCAAGGAAATTTAATCAGAGACTTCTGTGAAGCCAGCAAAACTAGCAGAATTCAACCCTAGACAAAAAAATGGTCTGACCTTTTTAGATCATGATAAAGCTTAAACTTTTACGACATCCCTGATGAATACTAAAACCACAAGGCTTTCCTGCATGTAAAGACTGGAGCTGAAATGAAACAGAACTCTTCAATTACTGTGCATCAGAATGGGTTTGTGGTCTCTCCTGAAATGCATGCTCCTACTATTCATAGCTTCCTCTTACTTCAGTGTATCAGCCTTCCTCAAATTATGTATGAAACTAGATAGCTTTACTTGCCACAGTCTTAAAGGTGGAAAGTGCCTTAGTAGTCACCTGGTTTAAGTTCTAATTTTAGAGATGAGGAAACTGAAGCCCAAGGAATTTTTTAAGTGAAATGTCAAAGTCAAGCAAGCACAAGTGGGAGATAAAAGAAGGGAGATGGGATTGGAGTGAAAACACTTTGGTCTTGTCTTTGTGCTGCCATAACAAAATACCTCGGACTGGATAATTGATAAAGAACAGAAGTGTATTTCTTATAGTTCTGGAGGCTGGGAGGACCAAGAACCAGGTGCCGACAGCTCAGTGTCTGGTGGAGGCTGTTCTCTGCCTCGAAGATGGCACCCTTTTGCTGTGTCCTTCCATGGCCGAAAGGGGCAAAAGGGAAAGAATGCTGAATCCTCATAGCAGAAGAGATGGGAGGGTAGCATGGCAAAAAAGCAGAGCGCTCATGACTTACTCACTTCCTACAAGGCCCTACCTCTCAACACTATCACAGTGGGTATTAGGTTCCAACATACAAATTTTGGAGGGATGCAAACACTCAAACCATAACAGGCCTGTCCCTCGTTTTGCTGGTTTCAGTTGATGTATTCTAGCTGAGGTACTGGCTGGGATGTGTTTCTGGTGTGTTAATACATAGACGTAAGTCCTGGTAGCAGAAATTTTGGGTGTTCTAAATCCCGACAGGTCTTGCAGAATATCAAAATTACCTGAGGAATATAAGCTTAGCGTTTCAGGTGGCCTTTTAAAGGACAAGGAAGACACCCCTGGACACATTTGCATAAATCCATTCCAACCATTATTGTCTGAATGGGCAGGTGAATTTTTGGAAGCCAAATGGTTCTTCAAGACTCCTTATGAAGCTGTCAGAGCTGATTTAGATGGCTCCTAAGAAGAGTCAGAGATTTGACGAATTATAATGTGTTAGGAATTCTAAGAGGCCTTAGAGGTTAGCCATTCTGATATCTTCATTTTACAGGTGAAGAACAAAATGCGTAAGTAACTCGAACAAATTTGCACAGTGAATAAATGACAGAGAACAGAACAGCCATCACTGGATGGTTGACTGGGGCTTTCCCATCTGGGACTTTTCTACTCACTGTGCCATGTGACCCACAGGACACTGTTCCCCAGCCAGGCACATGGACCTCAGATCATGAGCATCCAGATGTGTGGTTAAATACCAGCTGACACATTCCCCAAGACTGTTCATTCCAGATACACACAGACCATTTTTCTTTTACAAAATGGAATCACATATGGCTGTATCTCTGTGTGACTAACATGCTTATAAGGAAGACATAAGGCTGTATCCTAATTAATGATTTTTAAAATTATTCTGGTAATGATAAACTCTTCCAAGCATTTCCTGGGATCTTAAAGATGGGAATTTTCTCAAACCAGCTGCTGTGAGAAATTATTTTCATACCATTTCCTCAGAAATCTACTTTGGATTCCAAATCTTCATGTATGCTTAATACTTTAAAGAATGTATTTCTATTCCCTTATTAACTTTCCTTTATTTGATTTGCAGTGAAATTCAGTGAAGAAACAAAAGATGATGTGTCTAGAGTTTACTTGGGAAGCTCACCTTTTCTTTGGAGTGTTTTAATGGGACTATGTAGTATACATTTACATGGTGCATTTGTTCCACTAACAACTTTAAAATTTTATTAATTTTAACTAGGCATGGTGGCCTGTGCCTATAGTCCCAGCTACTCAGGAGGGAGACAGGAGGATTCCATGAGCTCAAGAATTCGTGGCTGCAGTGAGCTATGATCACACCACTGCACTGCAGCCTGGGCGACAGAACAAGACCCCTTCTCAAAAATAAAAAATAAAAAAACTTATCAATTTTGAAATGAATGCACATCAGGATACAGAATCTCAATGAGAAATATTTGTTGAGTTTCTTTTTTTGAAATGGAGCCTCAATCTGTCGTCCAGACTGGAGTGTGCAGTGGCGTGATCTTGGCTCACTGCAACCTCCCTCCACCTCCTGGGTTCAAGCAATTCTCCTGCCTCAGCCTCCTGAGTAGCTGCGATTACAGGAGCCCCCGCCCACACCTGGCTAATTTTGTATTTTTAGTAGAGATGAGGCTTCACCATGTTGGCCAGGCTGATCTCGAACTCCTGACCTCAAGTGATCCACCTACCTTGGCCTCCCAAAGTGCTGAGATTACAGGCGTGAGCCACCAGGCCCAGCCTGAGAAATATTTGTTGACCAAATATTTCTCAATTCCACTCGGCACACACAAATAAAGTTCCCTTTTCAGCCATCTGGCACCTGCCATTCTCTCTGTTTTAATACCGGTGGTTTTGTAGCAGGACTGTACTAGTTGAACGTGATAACCGATCTCTTGGCTATTCCATCTGATTATTTCTGCCCAGCATTCTTAGCAAGTAACTTAATATTGGCAAAGTATTGGAAGAAAATTTCAAAATATAAGAAAAGGAGTCTTGAGAATAACAGGATCTATGGGGACGGGGATGTCAAATCCACGGATGTTACTTCCGAAGCCAGCAAGGCCTGCATCTCCCTGAGTGAACAGTGGGCATGCCCAGAACTGCCATCAGCCCCAACTCCAGTGCATGGTTCTCCCCTCATTAGTGGCAGCCTCAGTGGACCACTTTCCTCCTCTGGGCTTCTTGTCACTCACTTGCAAAATGGGGCTCTGTGACCAATGACCTACAGGGTTTGTCCCAGTGCCAGAAGCCCATGTTTCTATGGCACAAGTGAAATAAAATTTTTCCATGGAATGTAGTTCAAGAACAAGCCGTTTGAAATGTCCCTTCTGGCTTTAGCAACAGTTTGTGTTTTTTGTTTGTTTGTTTTTGTTGTTGTTTGTTTGTTTGTTTTAACTGAAACCTGCAGAGCTCTTTACCAATGTGCTGAATGCATTTCACACTGTACAAAAGTTGAAAATGCTACATATTTCAGTGAGAAGCACATTAAAAATTTTTTTAAAGTGTTCACGTCAACTTCCATCTTTCATTTTCAGGGTCATATTTCATTGTGAATTGTGATGTTGACATTGAATTAGAAATACTGTTAAGTGCAAATATGCATGTACAGTTACATAATACCGGCGAATAATCTTGTTTAATTAAGTTACATAAAATCTCGAACATGATCCATGGGCATTTGCATCAGCACTTTGAAAATTGATGGCATGACTTATTGTTGTGGCAGAAGCACTGGTGATCAGGGATCTCTGTAATGAGCCTGATTCCTCCTTGACAGCTCCAATTTCATAGCATGGTCCATCTCAGGAGCCCTCAGAGTTGACCATGGGACAACTGGCTGCAGAAATACACAGCCTGATGAGGTATTTTTGCTTGCACAGGCCATACCCTGTTCCTGCGGGGGTGAGGTGCCCTAGAGGTCAAATAGCTGTGGCCCCCCCCACCCCTCAGCAAGGACACTTCCACAGAGGCATCCCAGCTTCTGGGCTCCTGCCACCACACAATTCCAGTGGCTCCAGGAATGGACATTCCACGCCAAAGGCTTCTCTGGAAAAACACAGGTTAAACCAAAGCCAGCTGTTATTTGGGTGGTGACCTGATTCAACATCACAAAAAACAGGGCAGAGCCAGGCAGGAGCTTCTGATAAGAAGAAAAAAGACCTCAGGGAGCTGTGAGCCTTGTGCCAGCCTCCATGCCCTCTACCCCTTATAACTCTCTCTGAACCCGCATTGCTTTCAGCTTTCATAGGATTCTGTTTCAAAGAAGGTATGGGATCTGTACAGAAAGAGCATTTACCTTAACATCAGCCAGGAAACCTTGGGAATGAGTCAGTCATCATAGGGCAGAGAGATGTGTGTCTCCAGGTGAAGAAATGAACAAAATGCATAGCACAGCCTAGCCTGGCCATTCCACCCAACCAGCTCCAAGAACAAAGCAATAATGGTGGGGGAAGTAGGGAGTAGCCACACTCTGCCTCTAATAAAATGGGGAGAGGAAGTAATTAACAGATCCTGAGGATGAAATAAATAAGCCCCTCAGACACTGTAACTTCAGATATTTGGCAGATCTTATCCAGAAGTTTTTCTGCTCTCTCATCAGGGTGGCTTCTTTGAGGATTTCCCACGATTATGTCTAAAATGCATTCCCCTCAATATTCCAATTCCAGAGCAGCCTGACTTGACAACAACAAACAAATCAGACCAGATGAGCAGTATTGATCCAGCAGGCATGAATTCAGAGCCACCACGTTGCTTTCTTTGTGATTACAATACGATAATGGAATATCCACAGTGTCGCCAGCCCTGAGCAGCAACAAGGCACAAATCCTGCCTTGTGTCATCTGAACATCACAAACTTGCAACAAAAGGAAACGATGGCTCAGTCCTGTGCTGACCCTGCAAATGCAATACGAGTCTCCTTACCTCTTCTTCTTCCAGAGATTATAGGCACAGATCCAGCCGTGGGGGTGAAAAGTGCTTCTCCTCTTCTGAAGAGATTCAACCATAAATAAATATCACAAGTAAAAGCTACTGCATTAAAAGATTTTAGAAGAGAGAAACAAAATCCTTGGCACCCTGGACAGAGCTCAATTAATGACTTATAGACTCCAGTCCATTTTTGGTAACACTGTTGATCTTCCCATGTGAAAACCTAATAGGAAGAAAATGCATCTAAAAAAGCTGAGCTTTTTATGAGATTGTTCCCAGTATGGGTACCTGGAACAATTGATAAAGACATAAGGTGGATTTGCTTTGCTTTGAACCCTCACCCTCCTACGGAAGACCAGGATAGCCCTTTGAAAGGCATAAGTGCTCTATAAAAGTACTCAAGAGTAAAGGCATAATAAACCGTGGCTGCAAGCAGGCATTTGAAAGTGACAACCGAGACCTAAGGGGGAGTTTAACAATATGTTTATGACAGATAAGTTTGAATATGCAGGATTGGAAAGATAACATTTCTCAACTGCTTCTTTAATTATAGCCTTGAAGAGGAGGTTGTCAGTTCTACCTTCATTCAGGAAACTGTCTTGCGATGTCTCCATTAATTATGACTGTCTGTGTATTGCCAGGGAGCTTTCCCATTCCCTGACACCACCAAGGCCTGGCAGCAGGTCTCAGGCTGGGGCAGAGCCTCGTTTCCTGGTTAGTGGTCAGTGCAGCTCTCCAAAACAGGACTGAGGTCAGCAGATCATCTGATCAGGCTCACGTAGCTCCACCTCTTACCTTTGGTTAGGTGCTCCATCATCCTGGGTACCACAGCCACTCCTGTAGCACTGGCCATCCAGACACCAGACACTAACATCTGTCATGTCATCACTGAACAAGAGCTTTCTGCCTTACTGATGTTTTTGTTATCTCTTTTTGGCAAAAAAATAAATTCAGGGGACATGTGGACCCACCTCTCAAAAAAAGCCAAATAATGTATGTAAACTTTCCCCTCCATCTGTGGAGCTTAACACCACCCCTGCCCCCTCGAGTGTGGGCTCCACTTAGTGACTCACTTCCAAAGAGCAGAGCAAGGGGAAAGTAGTAAAGTGACAGTGGAGGAAGCTGGCAGACACCACCCAAACCAAAAAGGTCAAGGGTATCCTCCCCAGTGATGTCATGTCCATACCATTGATCCTTGACGTGACGCAATACAAAGGAATCTTCACTTTGGTGGTATTTTTTCCAAAAATTCCCCCAGAAACCCAGTGTAAACAGGAGGAAAACAACAGAGAAGCAAAATGAAAGGACGTTTTACAAAATGCCTTGCCAGCACTCCTCAAAATTTTCAAGGTCAGGAAAAACAACGAGGAAAGGCTGAGAAACTGTCACAGACCACAGGAGACTAAAGAGGCACGACCAATGCTGTGGACTGAATGTGTCCCCTCCAAAATTCAGGTGCTGAAACTTCATGGCCCATGTGATAGTATCAAGAGGTGAGGCCTTTAAGGGGTAGTTAGGCCTTGAGGGTTTCTCCCTTGTCAATAGGATTAAGGCCCCGATAAAGAGGCTTCATGCAGCATTTGGCTAGCTTGCTCTTCTGCTGTTTTGCCACAGGTGGACACAGCGTCCCTCTCCTCTGGAGGATGCAGCGACAAAGTGCCGCCTTGGAAGCTGAGAGCGGCCCCCACTGGACAACAGAACCTGCCAGCACTGTGATCTTGGACTTCCCAACCTCCAGAACAGTGAGAGATACATTTCTGTTATTTATAAGCTACCCAGTCTTAGGTATTCTGTTACAGCAGCACAAACAAACTAAGATTAAGCAGTGTGGGATCCTGGATGAGAAAGAGGACATAAGTAGAAAAATGAGTGAAATCCAATGAAGTCTAGTGTTTGGATCATAGGAACGCATCAACCTTCATCTCTTAGCTGTAACAAAAGCACAATGGTCACATTAGATGGGAACATGAGAGGAAGCTGGGTGAAGGATATGTGGGAATGTAGCTAGATTTAGGAGTAGGTAAGTGAGGTGCCTGGAGTGTGAATTCAGGAATGTGCTCACTTTTGGAACCATCCCTGTGTGACCCTGTGCTATCTTTGCAAATTCTCTACAAATCTAAAATTATTCCAAAACAAAAAGTTTATTAAAGAATAAGGCCCTGGCTAGAATCTTGCAATATCTTCTTTAGGGTACAAAACAGCTACATGCTCAGAAAGAGAAAGGGAGAATCTGACACACAATGTCTGGGAGGGTCTAGCCCACTTCAGGCCTGGGAGAGAAGGGTAGTCCTGTTGTACCTGCCATCCGGGTGCACACGGACCTATGGGATAAATGTGCAGTACAGAAGATACTGGCATTAGGTGGTCCCAGCAACCAAATCTTAGGCATGATAGTTACGCAGGAGCTCCCCAGGTAAAGTATCCATATTTACAATACCTAAAGGGATTCTTTAACTTGAGGCTTTATAAACCCAACCAAAGTTAAGTTGAGGATGGTTGGCACACAGGCCATTGATGTATTAATGGACTCTATGTACTGCTCACAGGCACCGTGGATAATATACTCTGGGTTCTGATAAGAATTGTCATTTTCTTTTCCCTCAAGGACTGACTGTAGTCATAAAGCAGGATGGACAGCATCCAGTGGGTCTTGAGTGGTGGCCCATACTGATGTGGACTCCCATGATCTGGACTGGCTGGGAGGATGCTATTGCCTGGCGGCCCCATGCCTGTTGGCCATGGGACTTTCGGCCTTCACGTGTTAACTGAAATGATGAACACCATGGTGCTCCAGGTCTCTCCCTCCCATCCAGGCATTCTCCACCTGATATCTCTCTGGAGGGTGGATGCTTTTGTCAGCTGTGTCCTCAATAAACTGCAACTAGGCATGGGGCAATGTGGAGGGAGGGAAGAGATTTAAATTCTTTTTCTGGGGGGAAGAGTCACCTCCTACTGGAATTGAGAGCTAAAAAGAGTTCTCCCATGTGTGCAGTGCCACGTAACTTCCGGTGTAATGCCACGAAACACCCACACGTGAAAAACACAGTTGCCAGTTCTTCCTCCTCCACCGTGCAGCTCTGGGGAGCTGCAGGGAGCCAGCCCCCTCCAGAATTATCTGATGCCAGGGTTGGTGTGGACATAATAATGAACAAATAAGCATTTTTTTAAATTGACAAGGTGAAAAAGAAGGTTTAGGATTAGGGAATCTTGCCTGAGGATTAGTCGAATGTCAGTGAGGAGAAATAACACTGAATAGACCCAAAATATGTTTTCAGGAAACCTCGAAAATGCTTTCTGCATAATATTATATCTCCCTCTGCTAGAACTGCCAATTTTGAGTTTCTCACTATTTTTATTTTCTTGAGAAATGATCATTTTTATAAATAGCCTTTTAAATGTCAAACTAACTGGTTGAATAATTTATCTCTACTTCTTATCCTGAATAACTCAACCCTTGCTTGATTTTCTATAGGGTTGGGGGAAAGGGGTTCTCAGACATAAGCGCCCAGAATAAATCCTTCTGTCTGTTAGAGGCTTTGGCTGTCTCCTTTCCCGAGGGCGGTGTGGGCTCCCTGTGGCTGGAAGGCGGCTGTCCTTCCGACGGCTTGCTTCCGCTTGGCTCTGCTCGCTCTTCAGTCACAGCCACAGCCAGGGTCGATGAAGGCAGATGACAGACGGGAACCCCCAAGAGGCACCTAACCAGGGGTCAGGTGTGCTTTCCTCGAAGGTACAGGAAGACCATGACTCTCAGTGGTCAGAGCAGCAACCCAGGGCCGCGGCGTGATGGGCCTGGTCGGCGCTGGGTGCTTCATTTGGTGCCAGCAGGAACCAGCACGCAGCCAGGCTGATGAGACCAGAAGGGTCAGCTGGACCCTGACCATGGTTCTCAAAGGGTGTGCCAGGACCTGCAACAGAAGCACCACCTGGGAACTTGTCAGAAATGCAAATTCTTGCCCCTCCTCTAGGCCTGCTGAATCCTAAACTCTGGAGGTGGGGCCAAGCGATCTGTGAATGAACTCCCGCTCCGGGTCGCACTGACCCACCCTCACGTGCGAGAACCCCTGGTCTAGGACCCTGGTTCTCCAACTCGCCTGTATATGTTTTCAAAATGCTTGACCTCTCACTGGGAATTTTTTAAAAAACAAATTTAAAAAATGCTAACATCTTGATCGCCATAGATTATGATTCAGTTTCTGTGAGGTGTGGTGTGGACATCGGGCTTTTCGGAATGCCCCAGGGATTCTGATGGGCAGTAAAGTTCGAGAACTCTTGGCCCAGAGCAATCTCAAAGCTCTGAGCCTGGGCTCCTCCGGAACCTGGTGCTGCACTGTCTTCCAGGCCCTGAAAGTTCGTTTCTCTCTGAGGGTAGTTCTAGCACAGGGTTCACTGCTCCAACTGCGCCTGAAAATAAACCCGGGAGATTTCTAAAGGTTCTCATTGAATTGTTTTAGATTTTTTGCATTATCAGTTCTTAGTTAATCCTAATGTGCAACCTTGGGTGAGAATCAGAGACTAACTCTCACCCCCATTCTCTTCTGGGTAAAATTTCTCCTCTCCGAACAACATCTGAAATTATCTCCAAAATCAGATGGCAGGGGTGGGTGGGGGATGGGGGTACTCCTCCCAAAATGCCCCAGGGTTAAAAGTGCTTCCTCTTAGAAGTTTCAAATACTTTGGGCCCTAATTGTTCCCAGACCACCTCTCCTGATTGACGTTTCCAATGACCTGCAGGTTTCTGCACTTGTTCTAGGTCCTTGAGTCACAGCAAACCAGAGATCTCTGTGAGAAATGCTTCCACCACATTATCCTCCCCACCTCCTGGGCCAAGCCCTTGTGCTCACGGCACCTTTGCTTCTATATAGCAAAGCAGAAAATATTTCACTTTTCTCCCTTAATGCTCTCTGGGGCTCTCTGTTTGTATTCAAAGGGGTATCCCTAATTAGAGAAATTTTATGAAATTCCTTAAAATAAATAATCCCAAATTGCATTTTAGCATAGCCAGTTTCACTGTAACTCAAGTGTCCTGGTGGATATAAATCACATAGAGAAAATCAAGACCTTCATTTCCAAAACAAGCATACAAATTCTTCTCTAAAAGCATCTCAGCTCAGCTCTGACTTCCTCCAGAAAGCCCTCCCTGATCTCCCCCGAGATAAGACTCATTGTCAAAGGCCTCCTAGCTCTGTAGACCTCTGCTCATCATGGACAGAGAGTCTGAAGCCACTGATTTGTGAGGTGTAATTCCTGTCTGTCCTGTGAAGGCAGGGCCAGGCTGTGTGGCCCCTCTTTTATCCCCAAGGCTTGGCTCAGTGGCCAGCACGGTTGTCAAATAAACGGAAGCCTGTTCCTCCTCCTCCAAAGAGCAGGAATCCTTTCCCCCATCTTGGCAGCTTTCTCGGGAAAGGCAGAATAGGCTGCTCATGAAATCAAAAGCATCCTTGAGAAATGTAACATTCCACATGGAAGTTTAAAGCCAGAAGCAGAAGGAATGCGGTCAGTGCCGGAGGGTGGCTGGCTGCACATGGCTGTGGGACTGTTTGGTTTGAGTTTGCTAGGTTTGGGGATGCTTTTGCTCAAGACAGTTAAGCGCAAAGGAGGGAACGTTGTAGGGGTTGGGTCCTGCGGTTGGGTCCACCAGAGAGAGGCCGGGCTGGGTGTAGACGTAACTGTCCAGCCTCTCCTGCCTCTCCTGAGGACACCCGCTCAGAGCCGCTCCTCACTTCTGCGGAGAGTGCAGTGTTGAGCTTTTGATTTTTCTCCGAGTCCCTATGTTAGAATGCAGAATGGAACGTTAGATCAGGTTCACTCCTCTCCTTTCTGTCTGTCGGGTGCTCTCTGTGTCAGATCATGCTCTGACAATCATTAAGTCCAAACATGAACTGATAAAAACTCTTAAGATAAACAAGATTAATCCATTTTCAGTGACAATTTTATTTTTATTTTTTAACTGTTTTTGGTGATTTTTTATTTTGATATAATCTCTAGCTTACAAGAATAGTGCAAGAATAGAATGAGGAACTTCAGTATATCTTTTACTCATATTTACAGTTACTTACATTTTTCCCTATGTGCTTTATTATTCTCTCTGTTTATATATATATTATTATCATTTGAATCATTTGAGAGTTAGCTAGAAATATCATATCCCTTTATCACTCAGTACTTCTCTCTATATATTTCCCAAAAGCAAAGACTTCCCTTTTATAACCAGACTTTAGTATCAAAATTTAACATTGACACCATTTATTTAATTCATAATTCATATTCAAATGGTATTCATTGTACCAATGATGTCCTTAAAGCAATATTAGGACCATAAGCATCATAATCAACTATTTTATTATTATTTTAGATGAAGATTCTTTTTTTTTTTTTTGAGACAGAGTCTCACTCTGTCACCCAGGCTAGAATGCAATGGCACAATCTCGGCTCACTGCAACCTCCACCTTCCTGATTCAAGCAATTCCCCTGCCTCAGCCTGCTGAGTAGCTGGGATTACAGGTGCACAGCACCATGCTTGGCAAATTTTTTTTCTCTTTTTTTTTTTTTTTTTTGTATTTTCAGTAGAGACAGGGTTTCACCATGTTGGCCAGACTGGCCTTGAATGCCTGACCTCAGGCAATCCGCCCACCTCCGCCTCCCAAACTGCTGGGATTACATGCGTGAGCCACCGCGCCCGGCCTAAATGAAGATTCTTAAAGCCCCATCTTAGAAAACAAAATCAGTGATTATTCAAAAGGTAGAGTCAGAGTTTGCATAAAAAAGTAAACAATTGTTCGATCTGCCCCCAACCCCATCAAGTGTTTCCCAGATGCAGCCAGGATAAAGGAAAGATCCGCAATCATCACCTTTTTTTTTCTTTTTGTCTCTCGACATGCTAGAAAGACAAGGAATTGGGAAAGGGCAAAAAGCCAAAATAGCAGCAAACTGATTTTTTTTGGAAATCGTAGAACTAAAAAAATCAACCCTTGAACAACCAAAAAATACATTATAAAATAAAACCTCCAGAGTCATTTTCCAGCATGGGGAGAGTTTCACAGGTAATTTAGGGAACGTTGAGTGTGGGTGTGTATACATCATAGCAGAACCTTTTCATTCCATGACCATTTACAGGCTCTCCTTACAGGCATTATCTACTATACATCTCAAAACAGGGGTGAATGAGTATTAGTCCTCCCCTAAGGCTCAGTGAAATGAAGAAATATGGTCAAGTCCGTGCAGCTCTGAGAGCCGTCACTGGGATGCAAACCAAATTCTCTGTCTCTGAATCCAGAACTCTGTTAACCACCTGCAGCCCCCAGGATCCGGACTAAGCCTGGAGCTGGCTGTGGGGTGTTATACTCATTTCTAAGGCTGTCTTAGCACATTACAAAACTGGAGGCTTAAAAAGAGCGGAAATTTATTCCCTTGCTGTTCAAGAGACCAATAGTCTGAAATCAAGGTGCCAGCAGGGAGCTCTTGGAGAGAATCCTTCCTGTCCTCTTCCTGCTGTTGGCTCCAGGCATTCCTTGGCTTGTGGCTACATTGCTCCAATCTCTGCCTCTCTCTTCACCTGGCCTTCCCCTCTGCATCTCTGCATCTTCTTCCATCATAAAGACAGTCTCATTGGATTTAAGGCCCACCCTAATCCAGTGTTTCATCTTGACCTTGACCTTAATTACATCTGCAAAAACGCTATTTCTGAATAAGCTCATGTGCTGTGGTTCTGGGTGGGCATGAATTTGGGGGAGACACTATCCAATCCACTACCATCGCATCTACAGAATACCTCCACAGCAACACCTACATCAGTGTTTGGTTGAATAACAGTACAGTAGCCTAGCCAAAGAGACACATCAAACTAACGATCATGGGGTCAACAAAGCTACAGGATAGTGGTATTCATGCTTGGCCATGATTTCCATCTTTTAAGTTAATAATGTTGTGCTTTCTTCATGGTCTCCAAATGCACCGTCACCAATGGAAGACACGCAACCAATTCTTGGGGACAGGGTTTGAATCAGAACACCAAGAGAACAGTGAATCTCCTTGCATCCTAAATTCCCCAAGTCAAGGTGGAGATTAGGGCTGACTCCACCTGGCAGAGCTAAGGACACTTTGAAGCACACACCAAATTCTTCTGGTGAGGCTTCATTGTGAGGTAGGCTGGGGGTGCAGATCTAACCCAAGCAAGACAGGCTGCACCCACACCTGCTCCTTGCTAAGTCCTGGAGAGCTGGGGGACTCCAGGTGTCGTGGACATCATCACCGTACCTTGCCCAGGTGGGTGGACACAGAGAGAGATGCATTGAAGTATTCTGGAAAGCAATGATAAAATGATGGGAAAGTGTCTTTTGAGCTCCCTTAGCACACAGCCAACTGCACTGCCTTGTCCCAGCAGCCACTGCACACAGAGAAGTCTCCATGCTGTTCTGTTCCTCCATGCAGAAACATTTCAATAAACAACCTTCAATGCAGCATCTCCTGCTTAACGTGGAGTGTCTTATCAGCCAACCCAGCACAGCGAGGTTCTATCCTAGGAAGTGGCTTTAAGCCTTTCATGCAATTCATACCCCCAGTTCAAGTTAGGCAGCCCCATCTTTTTAAATCCCCTGTCTTGCACATGAAAACCCAGGCATTGAGATGTGTCCAGTGGTTTCCTGAGATCCTGGAAAGAGAGCATGAGGGCATGGAGCTGACCTGGCTACCACTCTCCCTCCAGTGGGGCCTTTGCTGTGAAGCCAGTCACGCCTGGTGACCTGCATGAGGTGCCTCTGCCAAATGCCTCCCTGAAAGCCTCACCTCTGGAACTTGCTGAATCTCTTGGCTCTGAAGCAAGAGAACAGGTGCCCCGTACCCCTCCCTCCACCTTCTCTAAGTGAAAAGATGATTTTTTCTGGAAAAAAACAAAAACAAAACAAACAAACAAACAAAGAAAAAAAGAGGGGACTAAAGACAGGAGACCTAGGTCTATTCCTCACTTGTGTCAAGACCACCCTTGACCTTGGGGAAAAGAGGGAATACCCTGGGCCTAATTTTTATCCTAAGGAAGATAGGAATCTCAATGTGGACAATGGATGTCAGAACCAGTGTCCAAACCAGACATTGAGAATAACAGGGCAGTCCTCAAATGCACTTTAGGAAGACATTGACTTCCGCTGGCTTGCTTTAAGGGTGCTTTCTCCTCTCTTCCTACACTCTCTAATTCTAGGGAGGGAGAGCTATGGTCTTATGCTGAAGCTCACAGCTGCCAGAGTGACATGGGGCCAGTTATTCCATCATTCAAGGCCTTAGTTTCTATGGACAAAAATGCAGCTTGAGTGAGAGAATCCATGTAGACCCTTAGCAAGGGATCTGGCCTACAATGTTAGCGATGACCTCGGTGGGTACAGGATGTCACAGAGGGCTGCAGAGGCCCCAGTTCACCCAAAACACACAGGCAGGCAGTTTCTTTTGTTTAAACATCAGAGGCAAGACACTGTCCAAAGGTGCAGGAATGTCTCCTCAGGGGACAGGCAGGGGAAGGGACGTTTGCTGCTTGCAGATGTGGTGAGGTTTTAGTATATTTAACAAATATCTTACTTTGGCAATTACAAATAACGGTAAAAGCACAAATGAAGCTCCTTGGCTTCCACTTGATGATAAAGTCACTCTGGGAAGGAAGAAGGAAGAAAAGCAGCTGCTAACCCAGACCTCGTTAAAAGGGATGAGAATCCGAGTGGAGGAAGGGCATCAGTACAACATGGGACTGTGCTGGCCTGGGAGACAAGGCAGGGCAGCATCAGAGTGCCCAGAAGGCATGGCCCTTCCCAGGGACCACAGGAAGGAACCTGTCCATGGAGACCATCTCTAAAAGGGACGTTGGATCAAGAAGGGAGGGAAATTTCTCAAAAATACAGTTCTGACCAGAGAGCCCTGTTGGAAGGTCCTGTGAGGATGCGGGAGGTGCATTCCTGTGTTACCAAGAGCCAGGGTCCCCAACCCCGTACTGGTCCATGGCCTGTTAGGAAGTGAGCCCAGGTCGTACAGCAAGAGGTGAGCAGCAGGCGAGTGAGCATCACCGCCTGAGCTCCACCTCCTGTCAGACCAGTGGTGGCATTAGATTCTCATAGGAGCAGGAACCCTATTATGAAGTGTGCATGCCAGGGATTTAGGTTGCCAGCTCCTATGAGAATCTATTGCCTGATGATCTGGGGTGGAACAGTTTCATCCCAAAACCATTTCCCCCACCACCCTGCACATGGAAAAATTGTCTTCCACAAGACTGATCCCTCGTGCCAAAGAGGTTGGGGACCGCAGACTGCTGATGATGAACTGAGAAGGCACTCTGGTGGATTGCTGGCCATGAGGGAGACTGCAGTGCTGTAGGGTCACGAGCCCCCTTGGTGGGGGTGTGCATGGACAGGGGGGACCTGGAAGGAGGAGCTGAAGCCTGAAGACCTGGGCAGGCCCCGGGTTTTAAGAGTGGAAGAAAATGGAATGCCCTTGACCCCACCACCCATTTTACAGGAAGAGAAATGAAGGGGACCCTGGACACCAGAAACCACAGGATATTTTAAGATTCATGAAGGGCCCCAATCATCTCTTTGGATATCTTGGAGGGCAAGAGGAAAAGCAGGTGTCAGATGATAAAACAATGAGTGGCATCCATGCTGGCAGCCTGAGAAGGCCTAGGTCAGCCGTGGCCCTGATCGCCCACCCAGCCTCATGCCCCTCATACCTGCGGCACCCCTGTTCACTAATAATCTGCAATGAGTTTCCAACATCACTTACTTCCAAGGCCATGTGGGCTAATTTTAATGATCAGCTAATTTAAACACCCTCCAAATCAACTTTCCTGGGAGCGCTAAGATCAGCTACAGAGCCCTAAACAAGATGATGCCACCAGCGGGGACAAGGAGTGCTAGAAAGGAAAGACCTTGCTTAAAGAGGATAGGGGTCCATTTCTCTCCATTCCCTGTGATTGATTACATATCGGGAGTATTTCAGGACAGGATTATAATCTTAGCATTCACTTCAGCTTTATCAATAACTATGTATTTGATTTCATCATGCAAAACTCGGGAAACAAACAAGACAATTGACTTGGGAAAGTGGAATTGTCCAGAGATAAAAATCCACGTTGATTTTCTACTACTCTGGCATCAGGCGTGGTGCATTAGCTGCTACGACTTCACTCCAAATTTGACCTTGACTAATCCTTGCATAATCCTTTACCCCCTTGCCATAGCCCAGGATTCTCTGCTGGGGCAATTTTGTACCCCCCTTCACACAAGGGTCACTTGGCAGTGTCTAGAGACACTTCGCTTGTCACAGCAGGGGTGCTGTAAACACCCTGCAAAGAGCAGGCCAGGCACCCCACCCCACCCCACCATCAATAGTGCCAAGGCTGAAAAATCTGCTCTAATCCCCAAAGATTCAGGCTCTAAGTTGTTACAATGTTTTTAAACTCAAGTCCTTCATCTAATCCAATCATTACTAACTTACATATCTAAATGATTATATCATAAATACCAAAGCGGGCCATTTAAAACAAAGTCCACAGCAGCAACTAGAATGTAAGGAAGGAAGTCAGCATTAACTTTCCAGTCGGTTTTCATTAAAACTGAATGATCAATCTTATCATGTCGTAGTGTAAATAAAAAATTAGGTGCTAAATAAGATGAGTGTTCTTTTTGACCCTGACTTGTCACCTTGGCGTATTCTCTGATGTGTCTCACATTAACCACTGTGGCAAGAGCCCAGAAAATATTCGCCCTGTAAATACAATGTCAACAGAAGGAGAGGTATGTAATTATGCCAGGCAGGAGACCGAGCTTACCAAATTACATGTTTTCCCAGCTTCACATTTTACAATTTAATAATATCTCCTATAATTATACATTGTTACAGCATGATGTCAGAGATGCACTCGAGCTCTTCTCTCTGGTGGGGGTTTTTCAGTGGCTATGCTGCACCCAAATGCTTTCCCAATCTTCAAGATGTTCTGGTCTTTTTATAGACCTAACTAATAAAAATAGAGAAAGAAATTGCAAGGCGGCTGCTAAAAAGGGCACCTTTATGTTGAATGTTTGTGCTTTCACTGGTGTTTGGCGGCTGTGGCATTTACCGGAGCTGATGCAGATCTTGTACTGAGTATGGTTAGACCCGATGGTGCAAACAGCCCCCAACTTTTATGGCATCCACTGAATTTGTGCCCCCCATCTCCTGCGTTGGTGATGCTTCAGCCCTTGTGTGTTAATGTCCTGGCACACACGGCAAAGTATCACGGACTGGGAGCTTAAACAACAGACATTTATTGCTCACAGTTTAGAGAGTCCACACATCCAAGATCAAGGTGTTGGCAGGGCCATGCTCCCTCTGAAGATGCCAGGAAAGGCTCCATTCCTGTCCTCCCTCCTTGGCTTGTAGGTGGCCATCTTCCCCCGGTGTCCCACCCACTCCACTGCATGCCTTCCTTCTACGCATGGCTGTCTCTGTGTCCACACGTTCCTTTTACAAGGACACAGCTCAGATCGGGTTAGGGACCACCCTAATGATCTTGCTTTAACTTTAATTACCTCTGTAAGGACCCTACCTCCAAATAAAGTCACACTCTGAAGTATGGGAGGTCAGGGCTTCAACATATCTTTTTGGGGGGACCACAGTTCCATCCATAACACACTGCATTCATGGGTTTGATCCTTGATCAGTGCTCTGTGCAGAGACATACTTGCTGAGGACCCACCAAGTCCCAGGCATCACGCCAAGTCCTTTGTATGCATTCTCAGGCACAACCCACCACAAGCCCAAGGCAGAAGTTAAATGTACTTGCATTTGTCCTAAATGATTTGGCCTGTTCACACAGCTAGGACTTATAGAATCAGGATTAAAAACTGGGTCTGACCAATTCTAAAGATCATGCACTTACCAGCTCAACCCGCCACTTCCTACTGCTTCTCTTCATCCTTGTAATTAAAGTAAATCAGTCTTAATTTAGCTCTTATGGCATCTAAGAGCCCCTACAGCTCCTCTAGAGAAAACCAGAAACCCCTTGTGTGTCACAAATGTGTCACTGGAAAACTTGCTTCTACAATTTTACATTTTTAAATTAGAGGACAAGTATAACCCTTCAGCTTTATGGTTATTTTTCTAAGTATGGTGATTATGGTTTTGGAGCCTTTGGATCTGATGATCTGTCTTCTGTTTTTTAAACTGAAGAATTCCCTGCCTCTGGAGTCAGAGGCAGGGCTGCACAGCTCCAAGGGTGCACCCACACTGCCAGGACAGCTCCCAGGGCAGCAGGCATCACCAGACGGAAGACATGATGGGGGTTGCAGAGGTGCCACGTGGTGCCCGGGCCCTGCTGTAAAGTATGTGCCTGAGGTCAGAACTGCAGATGAAGTCATTGTCCGACTTCTTAATTGTGTCTGCTCACCTTGACCCAGTTCCCCCTTCCAGTCCAGCCAAAACTCGGCTTGGAAGACAGACTGTGGACTCTGCCCCACAAATCAAGATGGTTAAATTCTGTCCATTTACATTCTGTCAATGACATAACACCATATTCACAAGTGAAAAACCACTGCCACGGGAACTGGAAGGTGTTTCATGGGACAACGGTACGTGGCAGAGGACTTGCAATTGCCCCATCTTCATGTCTCTGGAGACCCCTCCAAGATCGTGCTCCCCACATTCACCATAACCTTCTTGCTAGCCCATGTTTGCCATCTTTCAGAAGAGCATAACTCTTATTTTCTCTCACCTTCTGCAACTGGTTGGATTGTGCCTCCTAAAAAGATACGTTGAAGTCCTAACCCTGGTAAACTGTGAATGTGTCCTTGTTTGGAAATAGGCTTTTTTCCAGATATCATTAAGATGACCTCATTAGGGTGGGCCCTAATTCCTTGACTGGTGTCCTTATAAGAAGAGGAAAGACCAGGCACAGTGGCTCACGCCTGTAATCCCAGCACTTAGGGAGGCCCAGGTGGGCAGATCACAAGGTCAGGAGATTGAGACCATCCTGGCCAACAAGGTGAAACCTCGTCTCTACTAAAAATACAAAAATTAGCTGGGCGTGGTCATGCGCACCTATAGTCCCAGCTACTCGGTAGGCTGAGGCAGGAGAATTGCTTGAACCCAGGAGGCGGAGGTTGCAGTGAGCTGAGATCGTGCCACTGCACTCCAGCCTGGTGACAGAGCAAGACTCCATCAAAAAAAAAAAAAAGAGAGAAAGAAAGAGAGAGAGAGAAAGAAAGAAAGAGAAAACAAGAGGAAAATGCCATGTAAGGTCAGAGACACACAGGGAAGAGGGCTGCATGTCGAGGGAGGCAGAGATCAGAGTGCAGCAGTTGCAAACCTAGGAACGCCAGGATGGCTGGGAGCCCCCAGATGCCAGAGGAAGTGAAGAGGGATCCTGCTGGAGCTTTGGAGGGAGCGTGGCTCTGCCAACAGCTTGATCCTGGACTTCCAGCCTCCAGAACTGCGAGAGAATGAATCTGAGTTGTTTTAAGCCCCACAGTGTGCAGTGCTTCCTGACGGCAGCTCCAGGAAACCAGCCCATTTTCCATCAGTTACTCATGTTCCGTGTTATGGTTCTGCTGGGCTCCCACAGTGAAGTACAGACCACTTCATTAAAAGTCAACGTGAGAAATTTTGCTAGTGGTAAAAAGTTGAATTCACTAAAGAAGAAAGATAGAGAAGGAAAGAAAGAAAGAAAGAAAGAAAGAGAGAGAGAGAGAGAGAAAGAAAGAAAGAAAGAAAGAGAGAGAGAAAGAAAGAAAAAGAAAGGAAGGAAGGAAGGAAGGAAGAGAAAGGAAGGAAGGAAGGAAGGGAAAGGAAGGAAGGAAGGAAGAGGGAGGGAAGAAAAGAAAAGAAAAACTGGTGGGGGGCGGTGGCTCATGCCTGTAATCCCAGCACTTTGGGAGGCTGAGAGGGTGGATCATGAGGTCAATAGATCGAGACCATCCTGGCCAACATGATGAAACCCCGTCTCTACTAAAAATACAAAAATTAGCTGGGCATGGTGGTACGCGCCTGTAGTCCCAGCTACTCAGGTGGCTGAGGCAGGAGAATCGCTTGAACCCCGGAGGTGGAGGTGGCAGTAAGCCTAGATCGTACCACTGCACTCCAGCCTGGTGACAGAGTGAGACTCCATGAAAAACAAAAACAAAAACAAATATTTGAAAATGGATGATTACCTCAATTTTCCCAGCACTCCCTGTTGACCATCTTTTTTGTTGGGGAGCTGGGAATTTTATTTATTTATTTATTTATTTTGAGATGGAGTCTTGCTCTGTCACCCAGGCTGGAGTGCAGTGACGCGATCTCAGCTCACTGCAACATCCGCCTCCTGGGTTCAAGTGATTCTCCTGCCTCAGCCTCCTGGGTAGCTGGGACTACATGCACCCGCCTCCACACCTGGCTAACTTTTTGTATTTTTAGTAGAGACGGGGTTTCACCAAGTTAGCCAGGATGGTCTCAGGATGGTCTCGATCTCCTGACCTCGTGATCCACCCTCCTCGGCTTCCCAAAGTGCTGGGATTACAAGCGAGAGCCACCACGCCTGGCCAGGAGCTGGGAATTGAATAGGCATGTTTGTGCATGGGGACAAGGAGTCTCCGAGGGAGGGATGTGGGACCCAGGCCATGGCACGGCTGTGGGAGGCGCGGGTGACGGCCAGAGCGCCAGCCTCATGCGCTTGGACTCCGTGGCCCCAGCTCATTGTCCCTCAGGGCTCCTCCTGAGTCACTGCTGACCTGAATGGTGCTGAGTTCCTGCCTGACCCAACTTCCTCTGTTCAAATAAAAGCACTCACCAGAGAGAGGTGATACGGGCATGAAAGTGAATATGTACCACACTCTAAAGGCCAAAGAGGAACTTAGAGAGGGCCACAGAGAACACAGGCAAAAACTAAAGCCAGCTATAAACAGTCACCTGCAGTCACGCTTCTCAGTCCCACCAGACGCCCTTTGGAATACTTGGGACCCTGCCGTGTGCTAGGAAGGGTTGGTTTTATGGAGCAAGGGCAGATCTGTCAGCATTCTTTAATAATGAATTGAAATTTTAAATGATTTCCATCTAGAGGAAAAACACAGGTAGGAAGGAAGTCTGATTAACTTTGTTTAACTCTGCAAGTCACTAGGGGTGCCATTTCTGCAGTCCCTTTTTCCTGATGGAATCTCTGCCTCCAGTCTGGGTTCGCTGGGGCAGAGGAGGGCATCATGCTATGCTGTCCCGGCTGGGCAAATCCATCTGGTGATATGCCCTTGGTCCTCATCCAGGAGGAGGTGTCTCTTACTCACCACAGTGGAGAATGCAGACCAGGGAGTGACCCTCGGGTGACAGGCCAGCAACCTCATCTTAAGGGATTGTTGTACCAAGGTCATCCCCCTCTCAGAGTCTGAGTCTGTCCTGGGTGTACCGGGGATCCAGAGTCAGTGTGTGGCCCTAGAGGAGAGCACCATCCACCTGGGCCACTCACATCGGCCACATTGGCCATGTAGGACACTGTCCACAGCACCACAGCTTGGGCCTCACCCAGCAGGAATGCATTTGGAAGGCTGCTATGCTCCCAAGAACCAGGCATTTGTGCACAGCTGTGAGGGGCTCCTCCTCCCCGACCAGCCCAGCCTCTTACGGGGTGTGCTGTCTACCAGGCAGAACCAAGGTGTCCTCCGTCCTGGCACTGGCACTGGCACTAGCCTCTGTTAGGGCACTCAGCGCATCACATGGGAGATCTGTTTACCCGCCTGTCTAACTAGGCCAGCAATCCCAACCTTGCACACTTTTTACACCTGGGAGATTTTCAAATTACCTATGTCTGAGTCTCACCCAAGGGGTTCTAGTTCATTGGCCCTCAGGGAGCCAAGCACCAGTTTTTTTCCAAGACAGCCCCACACCCCTGTGCAGGTGAGTCTGTGTGTGCTCAGGGTGAGAATGGTAAAACCAGAAGATAGGCCTGGAAAACCCTGATGGTGTGTTTTACTCCTTCCCTCCTTTCCTCCCTTCCTTCTCTCTGTTTCTCCTTTTCTCTCTCTTCTCTTTTTCTTCCTTTTCTTTTCTTTTCTCTCTCTCTCTTTTCTTTTCTTTCTTTTTCTTTCTTTTCTTTCTTTTTCTCCTTCTTTCTTTCACTTCTTCCTTTCTTCTTTCCTTCCTTTCTTCTTTCCTTCCTTCCTTCTCCTTCCTTCCTTCCTTCTCTTTCTTCTTTCCTTCCTTCCTTCTCTTTCTTCTTTCCTTCCTTCCTTCCTTCTTTGCTTTCTTTTTCTATCAAAGCCTAGCAAAGTCTATCACATTCAACAAATGTTAATTAAATAAATGAAGAGTGAATGAATGAAACTTTTATTTATTACTCAGGTTTAAAGGAAGGGTTAAATTCTTAGGTTAAAAGGAAGAGTTTTAAAAGTTACGTGCTCATTGCTTATTCTGAGTATGTAAATACGAAGACTGCTTTCCCGTCAAATTTTGATTTGCTAGAATCTATCATTTGACAGTAAAGGGAGATGCTGTAGAAAAAAATGAACAATATCTTTTTCACACCTGCAAAACTGACTAACAGCAGACCTCATTTGATTCAAATAAATGAAAAATCATTTGACTTTGGAAATAGATGAAATCTGGAGAGTTGCAAACATAAGCTACAACTAGTAAAGATGGGAAACAGATGAAAACTGGCAAATAAAAGGGGGTTTCCAATAAAAACATCGTAAGTGTACCTGTGACATCGAGCGTGCTGTGGATCAAATTTGGCAGTACTACAGCTTAACTTTTCTCATTCTTCATAAAGTAAAAGCCCTGGTTAAATGATGGCTTATTTATCAAGCTTCAGGCAAACAGCTCATAAAAATCAACCAGTTAGACTCAAACATTTACACAGTAGGAAAAACCTCCTTCAGACAAGCAAGGGATTAAGAAATAGTTTTGAAAATGTGTAAGTACAGGAGGAAAATAGGAATCGACTAGGTGATATCAGCCAATGTAGGAGTCCGAAATTTCTCATGGAATAAGCTCTAGCAAGAACTTCCAACAGATAGAAATGAAAACATCTTAAAAGTGAGTAAACTGAGACTCAGCAAATGGAAATTACTGACTCAAAGAGCACAGAGAAATAAGTTTTCATAAGGAAAATAACAGTCTCCCAATTACCAAGCCATCTTTCTCCTTCACAAGAAAATACATATTTAATAATGTAATCTTGGGGGGGTGCACTGGCTCATGTCTGTAATACCAGCAGTTTGAGAGGCTGAGGTGGACAGATTGCTTGAACTAAGGAGTTCAAGACCAGCCTGGGTAACATAGTGAAACCTTGTCTCTGCAAAAAATACAAAAATTAGTCAGTCGTGGTGGTGCATGCCTATAATCCCAGCTACTAAGGAGGCTGAGGTGGGAGGATTGCTTGAGCCCGAGAGGTCGAGGCTGCAGCAAGCTATGATGGTGCCACTACACTCCAGCCTGGGTGACAGAGAGAGACTCTGTCTCAAATAATAACAATGATATTAATAATAATGTTCTTATTTCCTGCTACTTTTTTCTTAAAAATATACTCTGTTAATTCATATGCTATGCTTCCCTGGATTAAAATGTCCTTGAGAACAGAAATTGTCTTCCCTCCCACTAACATATGCAAGTTCTATGCCTGATGCCATTTTTACTGGAGAACATACACCTAGAGTATCTGATTCTAATTATATCATTTATGATAACATACATATTAATATATATGCTTATCATATATTAAAAATATTTTATAGTATATGTTACATCTATCTATGCATACTTAAATATATATACCTATATGTATGTGTATATATAATCTTTAAAAGCAGATCATACTGGAGATCCTGATTCTCTCTGCACTGGTCTAAAACATTTAGCCTTTTGCCTTTTGAGATAGGTTAACTCTAAGGGGTTTTGACAGATGAATAGATGAATGGATGGAAGAATAAATGAATAGGTGGAAGCATGAATGCATCTATTGATGTGTAGACATAGATCTTGAATCGAATGACATTTGTAATGTAGAAGCACTATAAAGTTTATGGCCTGATGCAGTGGCTCACACCTGTAATCCCAGCACTTTGGGAGGCCAAGGAAGGTGGATCACCTGAGGTCAGGAGTTCAAGACCAGCCTGGCCAACATGGTGAAACCCCGTCTATACTAAAAATACAAAAGCTAACCAGGCATGGTGGTGCACACCTGTAATCCCAGCTACTCCGGAGGTTGAGACAGGAGAATCACTTGACCCGGGAGGCGGAGGTTGCAGTGAGTGGAGATCACATCATTGCACTCCAGCCTGGGTGACAGAGGGAAACTCCATCTCAAAAAAATAAAATAAAGTTTATCATGCTTGGTACAACCACTGTTCATAAAATTATTCCAACATTTCTCTGGAAGCAGACAGAAAATTAAGGATGGTCACAGGATCTAAGGACACGGCAAATTCCTAGTACCAATTATCTTCTTTAGGGGTAGTCATAGCCTCAAAACCAGATCCTTTTACTTAGATTCTAACAACACTATTCAGTCCCTAAGTAGTTCTGAGCAGCATCTCTTTTCTGTTCAGGCACCTATTCCTCTCTTTGCACAGACAGCCTGGGTGCACTCCAGCACTTTGGGAGGCTGAGGTGGCCAGATCACTTGAGCCAAGGAGTTCAAGGCCAGCCCGGTCTCCCCAAAAAATGCAAAAATTAGCCAGGCGTGGTGGTACACGCCCATAATCCCAACTACTAGAGAGGCTGAGGTGGGCTAACGTGCCTTAGAGACATGTCAGAAAGCTGTAGGGTGGCATCTGGAGAATCCTCCAAACTCACTTTGAGCCTGAAGTTCATAACTAAAAACTCTATCCTTTTAGGTTAAGTTAGTGGTTCTTAGCCAGGGGTGATTTTGCCCCCACAGGAATGCTAGGCAATGTCTGGAGACATTTTTTACCACCACATCTGGCATAGGGGTTGCTCCTGGTATCCAGACAGTAGAAGCCAGGGATGCTGCTCAACATCCTAGGATGTGCAGGAAAACCCCCACTACCAAGACTCACTCGGCCCAAAATGTTGGTAGTGCCAAAGTCGAAAATCTCCTGGTTGAATCACGATGCTGTAGACACCTGAGATGAAAACAAAGCTGAAGGGAACCATTACTGATGTCTTTCAGATCACAGATATTTGAGTGACTCATATGTGCTAGGAATTTAGAAATGCTACATCTAATCTAGCAATCATTATGAGAAGGTACTATCCTCATTTTATCGATGAGAACACAAATTTCACAGCAGTTAAATAACTTGCTCCCAATTAAGTAATTCTGTTGGTGGTGCCCGGAAAATCAACCTAACAGAGACCACTCACCAAAATCTCTACTGAAATACAACAGCTTCGCCAGAGCATGGGGGATGCAAGCCTAAGGCAGAAGGAAGAGCAGCCCCACCACTGTGAGCAAACCTGCGGAACTCCATGATCAACAAAAGTCAATGCAAGCTAAGAATACATTTCAGCCGCAAGATGCTGCGTGAGTTTATGAACATGCTTCCATGCCATTCTCATGGGAAAGTAGGCTGTCTGGAGCACATTCATGCAACTGCCACCTGAAAGGACAATCGCATCTCTCTGCGAAACCCCCTTGAGACTAGGCCTAATACTGTGTCTCATCTTCAATCATTAATAAACCATTGCTTGTCCTTGTAGTCTGAAAAATCTTGGTGCAGTGGTCAAAGACAAAAGTTGGTTGACTGGGTCATGGATTTTCCCAGGCTTGACAATTTCCCCATTCAGATGTTCTTGTCTGAGAAGAAAGAGAGAAAGACAGAGAAAGAAAGGGAGGAGGAGAGAGGGAGAGAGGGAGGGAGATTAAACTGATATCAGATGAGTTCAGTTTAGGAGGCAGTAGGATGTTGAGGAGTTGCACTTCAGAATAAATCAACAAGTCTCACCCACCATTTCAGGGAGCTTTCCTTAAGACACGGTAATACTTTCAGGCTTGTTTTCAAGACTTTCCTTATTTATTCATTTTTAATTGACATGTAACAATTGTACATGTTTATGGGTCGTAGGGTTTGCTGAATTTCATAAAATTGTATGTTTCAATATATGTAGTGTATAGCAATCAGATCAGGGTGATCAGCATACCTAGCATCACAAACATTTAGCACTTTTTTTGTGTGTTGGGAACATTCAATATCCTCCTTCTAGCTGTTTGGAACTATATATTATTGTTAACCACAGTCATCCCACAATGGCATAGAACAGGGACCCCAATCCCTGGGCCATGGATCAGCACCCTGGCCTGTTAGGAACCAGTTGCACAGCAGGAGGTGAGTGGCAAGCCAGCGAGCATTGCTGCCTGAGCTCCACCTCCTGTCAGATCTGCAGCAGCGTTAGATTCTCAAAGGAGTGCGAACCCTATTGTGAACTGTGCATGCCAGGGATCCAGGTTGAACACTCTTTATGAGAATCTAATGCCTGATGATCTGAGGTAGAACAGTTTCATCCAGAAACCCCCCCCACCCCCAACCTTGGTCCATGAAAAAATCATCTTACACAAAACCAGTCTCTGCTGCCAAAAAGTTTGGCGACTACTGGTCTAGAACACTAGGACTTATTCCTCCTATCTATCTACCTGTAACTTTGTATCCTTTAACAAATCTCTCCCTATCTGCCCTCCCCTCCCAACCTCTAGTATCCTCTGTTCTACTTTTCAATTCTATGAGATCAACTTTTTTAAGCTTCCACATATGAGTGAGAACAGGTAATGTTTAACTTTGTGTTCCTAGTTTATTTTACTTAACATAACATTCTCTGGTTCCATCCATGTAGCCACAAATGACAGAATTTCATTCTTTTTTATTTAGACAGAATCTTGCTCTGTCCCTCAGGCTGGAGTGCACTGGGGTGCTCTCGGCTCACTGCAACCTCCACCTCCCAGGTTCAAGTGATTCTCCTGCCTCAGCCTCCTGAGTAGCTAGGATTACAGGCACCTGCCACCACACCTGGCTAATTTTTTGTATTTTTAGTAGAGAAGGGGTTTCACCATGTTGCCCAGGCTGGTCTCAAACTCCTGGCCTCAGGTGATCCGCCCGCCTCGGCCTCCCAATTTCATTCATTTTAGAGCTGAATAGTAGTCCATGGTGTATATATACTACATTTTCTTTATCCATGCATTTGTTGTTGGACATCTAGGTGGATTCCATATCTTAGCAAGTGTGGAAAGTGCTGCAGTAAACGTGAGGGTGCGATGTCTCTTGGATATACTGATGTCCTTTCCTTTGAGCAAATGCCCACTAGTGGGGTTGCTGGATCATGTGACATTCCCCTTTGCAGTGTTTTGAGGAGCCTCCATACTGTTCCCCAAAGTGGCTGTGCTAGTTTACATTCCCACACCCCGTGTGGGAATTCCTTCTCCTCGGCAGCCTCGTCAGCATTCGCTCATTTTTGCCTTTTCGATAATAACCATTCTAACTGATATGAGATGAGAACTCACTGTGGCTTTGATTTGCATTTCCCTCATGATTAGTGATATTAGGCCATTTGTCATATACTTGTATTTCTAATTTGACACTATTTTCAAATGTGGATATCTTAATAAACTGTTCTCAAATTTGAATATTTCCAAATTTTATTATTGTATAAAACTCAACAGATCCTAGACCTTTAAGAAACATTCCTTTCATATGTTATCATGACTTAGGACTCTGTGACGTTTAAAAGTCGTCACAAGATGGGTCGCATTTCCTGTTTGTACGCAGACTTGTTCTATGTCACAGACTCGGCTTCTGTGTATGACTTTTAAAAATAGACCTTTCTGGTTCCCAGCCTGAGCTAGCTTATCACTGCTCTGCCTTCCCTTGGAGAAGTTCCCAGGCCCAGGGCTGGTGGGGACACAGAGGAGCTGAGGAACCGGCCAAGCAGAAGGGCGCCAGGCTTAGGAGCCCGCCGGGACCTAGAAGTCTTTGGATCTGCTTTTGCTGCCACTTGTGAAGTCTTTCTGTGACAGTGTTGCCACTTAGGAGCCTGTCCCTGAATCCAGGGATGGACTAGATGCGTTCTGAGGCTCTTCCACCTAGGAGATGGAGGAACAAAGCTGACTCTCCATGCTGGCAAATGGCGGGCCACAGCCCAGGGCCACTCCCTTCCTGAATTTGCCCTCCTTTCTTGCTGTCCTCTCCCAGAGCCCTTGGGGCCTGACCCTTCCACCTTCAATAAGACAGAGGGAAGGACAGGGGAGGGAAGACCTTTCTATCTCCCCAGGTGCAATTCCCCAACGCCCATCTGGGAGGGGAGGGACAGGGAAGGGAAGGGGAGGCCATGCCCCCTCCCATCGGGTCCCCGACATCCTCCACTGAGACCACAGCTTCCTCCATCCGCACAATCTCAGAACTCATTTTCAAGCCCCTACAGGTGCCAGGCTTTGCTGGTCATTAAGGGGTGCAGAAGAGGAGAAAGTGAGAACCCTGTGTTACAGGCTGTTTATAACCTACCTGGCAGGAAAGAGTAAGCAATTACATGAAAGTCTTCAAACACAGGAATGGAGAAAGACTTTAAGTACCCCCCTCCCACACCATCCCAGATCCCAGCACCTTGTGCTGGATGAGCCCAGGAAAAGCCCCAGTGGTACCAGCGAAACAGAAAGCAGTGTAGCCTTCTGTGGGTGGGGACTAAGTATGTGCGTCAGATGGGTTGTGAAAGAAGACATAGACCAGCCAGGAAATAATTCTATATATTAGGATTTTAAAAGCCACTGTGTAGTGGTTTGGGGACCTAATTGTTGTGCATAATAGCGGTTTTAGGACAAACACAGTTTGTTTTCTAACAGACTTAAAAGTGAGCCTTGGGGACACAGCCTTTCCCAAAGTTAGGGTCTGCCTGTGTTTTGCAGCATCAACTACAACTAGCTTAGGGAGGGAGGCTGAAAATAGAAGCCGCTGCCATCTAGACTTGGCAAGGAAGCTTCTCTCAAAGATATCTCCCCTCTGTGTTGTGTGAAATGCCACTTGGGTTAACAGATTCCTGGAACGGGGGTGTGTTAGTCTGCTAGGGCTGCCGTAACAAAGCACCACAGACTGGGGGCTTCAACTACAGAAATCGTCTCCCCATTCCGAAAGCTGAAAGCCCAAGTCAAGACGTTGGCAGGGTTGGCTTTTTCTGAGGCCTCTCTCCTTAGTGTCCTCCTATGTCCTAATTACCTCTTATGATAAGGACACCAGTCACACTGCATTAGGGTCCACCCCAATGACCTTGTTTAACCTTAATTACTTCTTTAAAGGCCCTATTTCCAAGTGCAGTCAACCTTCTGAAGCACTGGAGGTTAGGGCGTCAATATATGAATTTAGAGGAGGCACAATTCAGCCCTGAACAGGGGACATTCTGTGTGTGTGTCTTGTGGGGACACAGCATTTTCCTTACCCCCAGCCCATGCTCATTTAAACCCAGTTGAATGATCCAAATAATCCCACACTCCTGGGAGACCACAGGTAACTGAGGAAGGGGAGGCAAGGGCATCTCAGGGACAAGAGAGGCTCTTGACTGGTGGCACGAGAGTGACCATGTCCCAGATCAGAGCATATAAGTGGTCCGGGGACGAGCAGAACCGAATGTGGAGGAGCCCTGCAGGAGGGAGCGACACTGGGGACCACAGAGCAGCCTTGCCAGTGAGTCCCACCCACATCTCATGCAGCCAGGAGCTGGCTTCGGGGTTGGGAGTCAGCAGCTAGTTCAGCACGCACCCTTGACGAGAGTGACATGAGTGATATCGATCAAAAAGGACCTGGCTCTCAGCTTACTCGAGTAGCTCCTCCACCTCTCAAAACCCTTTAGAAAATATATACATCTTTGCAAATGCTCTGCCCTGCAAGACAACCTTCTATATTCTAAATTCCTCTAGCTGAAAACCAAAGGGCTGTTTACTTAATGAGTTTGAAAATAAAAGGAAAATATTAGAAGGCATTCCTCATGAATTCTGATAAGGATATTATTCTGTTCAGAGGCATCCTAATTATAAAACTACACAATAAACCTCAATTCCAACAGAGTTATTCTTCTCTATCGGGCAGATGGTAATTGCTTTTAAAATGTATATATGTACAACTTGTGTCTTATCTGTTTTGAGAAAGTAATATCTATCTTTTTAAATTGCCTAATTTTTTATTCTGCAGAGGCTAACTCTGAATAAATCTCTCTTCAAAAAAAATTGCCAGCCTAGGCAAAAAAGCAGCACTTAAAAAATAGAATATTTTCTCAGAAAAGATGAGATTGCAAAGTGATAAGACTCAGAGAGAAGTATTATAAGCTTTTCTGCAGCTACTTGTGAATGCAAAGCGCAAAATAAAGTTTTCTGGCTGTTCTGCCCACACATACCCACAGGGTGGGTTAGGACTGGGTGAGCTCCAGGCTGACTCACACCCCAGTGGGCAAGGAGCGGGCAGGCTCCGAACAGTTTAGGAATAACTGAGGGTGATGACTCCTGAAGTCGTACTAGGTCCACTCCCTTTCTTTAAAAGGTGGCTTCATCTCGAGTGTTCCAGTCATAGCCCAGAATACCGCTTTCCTACCTAGCAAAGCTTGCGATGAAACAAATATTTTGTGGTGTGTGGAGGGAGAGAAGGTTCTATTTTATCAGTAGAAGATGATATACAGTAGAATTTTAACACTGCAAATCAAAGCCTATTTGAAAGAAGTGAAATCAATTTAGCATTTTTTTTTTTTTTTTTTTTGAGATGGAGTCTAGCTCTGTCATCCAGGCTGGAGTGCAGTGGTACCATCTTGGCTCACTGCAACCTCTGCCTCCAGGGTTCAGCAATTCTCCTGCCTCAGCCTCCCGAGTAGCTGGGATTACAGGCATGCGCCATGACGCCCGGCTAATTTTTGTATTTTTAGTAGAGACGGGGTTTCACCATGTTGGCCAGGCTGGTCACAAACTCCTGACCTCAAGTGATCCACCTGCCTTGGCCTCCCAAAATGATGGGATTACAGGCGTGAGCCACTGCGCCTGGCCCAATTTAGCATTTTCTAAAAAATGAAATACTAGAATACCCTAGACTGGATTAGATAGGAGAAATGAGAAAATATCCCAGTGCTATGCACATAGGAAGGGTAAATAACATGTAAAACTTGAACCCTTTCAGGGTCAAAGAGCAGTTACTCTGTCATTCACTCACCCATCACCCACTCTTTTGACAGAAAGGGTTAATGCTGCCCTGGTGGCATTTTATGCTAAGAGAGAACACACGGAAGATCTGGAGAGTGACTCACATGAGCAAGTGTGACATCCCAGGGAGGACCAGGAAGCTCTGTGGGATGGGAGGACCGTGATCAGATGGTAAAACCACAGTATCTCTCCTTGGGTACCCAGAGAGCAACAAACAGGCCAATCTAGTTGCTTGTTGTCTCATGAGCTGATTTCAATAAAGATACAACTGGAGACAAAGAGGAAAGGAACGTCACGGTATCAATGTGCACCAAAGCAGACCACCTTTTCCAATGTGAAAATGGGACGTTTTAGACATTTTCAAAAACAGTTGATTTACTTCTAGTAAAGTACTTTAGATTTTTCTTGTGATTGTGCCTGTGTGTGTGAAAGTCCACCCACATATCTCATGCGTCCAAAACACATACACTTTTTGCAGAAATAGTTATAATTAAAATGTACGTTTTAAACAAAAGACAAAGTGAAACACAAATACGGGTATAGAGGTATAGAGACAACTCAGACCAAAAATATCACTGACCCTAAAATAAATATCTAGAGTCCCTAATCAGCAGTGCCTACCATCCCCTATATCTAGCTTTGTTTCAGCTAAATTAATACTCTTGCACTTCAGAATGGTATCAGATCCTAAAGCCATGATAGGTTGGGAACAGAGCATACCTTAGTTATTACTCTGCATTCCATTGAAATCGCTGTCATGTTTGACACATTAAGTTTTTCCTATCTTTTTTTTCCTAGTAAGCAACCTAAATTAAGCTAAAATATCATTTATTCTTTTCTAACCGCAGCCTGTTCCTTGCATTTGTAAGAAGTCTGTGCCGCGGCTCTCCTGTGGATGAATGTATCTCACACGCTAATGATGAAACCCTTCCCTGAGCCCTGCGTCAGGGATTCTGAGCTCAGGGCAGATGAGTCGTCGTCATGGTCTTTGCTGCAGTCACGACTCTTTCCACCATGGCGGCCAATCGGTGGTGGTTTCTCTTCCATGTATTGCCTGTCTGTGCGGTCACATCTCTCAAAGCAATGTGGGACTTTGCCAGAGCCAGCTGCCTGAAATGTTCTTCCTCCCTATCTGTAGCACCTGGATCCGCACGAGAAAAGCTGCACAAATATGTTTCTGGAAAGGCGGTATCACCAGTGGAGATTGCTTTGATTAGGGCACAAGCTTTTCCATCTAAATATCCATTTCTGGACTAATTTATGTATGCACATATTCTATCATTCAGTAAGAATGAATTCAGAAATCTATGCACTGAGAGAGACTACATTTATCTCATATCTCTCTTGAAGACATTCATTATATATATTTCTCTCTCTCTCTCTCTCTCTCATTCTTTTAACTTTGTTTCCTTGGGTGTTAATTCTTTTTTTTTCTTTTTATTATTATTATTATTATACTTTAAGTTTTAGGGTACATGTGCACAATCTGCAGGTTAGTTACTATGTATACATGTGCCATGCTGGTGTGCTGCACCCATTAACTGGCCATTTAGCATTAGGTATATCTCCTAATGCTATCCCTCCCCCCTCCCCCCACCCCACAACAGTCCCCAGAGTGTGATGTTCCCATTCCTCTGTCCATGTGTTCTCATTGTTCAATTCCCATCTATGAGTGAGAACATGCGGTGTTTGGTTTTTTGTCCTTGCGATAGTTTACTGAGAATGATGATTTCCAATTTCATCCATGTCCCTACAAAGGACATGAACTCATCATTTTTTATGGCTGCATAGTATTCCATGGTGTATACGTGCCACATTTTCTTAATCCAGTCTATCATTGTTGGACATTTGGGTTGGTTCCAAGTCTTTGCTATTGTGAATAGTGCCACAATAAACATGTGTGTGCATGTGTCTTTATAGCAGCATGATTTATAGTCCTTTGGGTATATACCCAGTAATGGGATGGCTGGGCCAAATGGTATTTCTAGTTCTAGATCCCTGAGGAATCAACACACTGACTTCCACAAGGGTTGAACTAGTTTACAGTCCCACCAACAGTGTAAAAGTGTTCCTATTTCTCCACATCCTCTCCAGCACCTGTTGTTTCCTGACTTTTTAATGATTACCATTCTAACTGGTGTGAGATGGTATCTCATTGTGATTTTGATTTGCATTTCTCTGATGGCCAGTGATGATGAGCATTTTTTCATGTGTCTTTTGGCTGCATAAATGTCTTCTTTTGAGAAGTGTCTGTTCATATCCTTTGCCCACTTTTTGATGGGGTTGTTTGTTTTTTTCTTGTAAATTTGCTTGAGTTCATTGTAGATTCTGGATATTAGCCCTTTGTCAGATGAGTAGGTTGCAAAAGTTTTCTCCCATTTTGCAGGTTGCCTGTTCACTCTGATGGTAGTTTCTTTTGCTGTGCAGAAGCTCTTTAGTTTAATTAGATCCCATTTGTCAATTTTGGCTTTTGTTGCCATTGCTTTTGATGTTTTAGACATGAAGTCCTTGCCCATGCCTATGTCCTGAATGGTATTGCCTAGGTTTTCTTCTAGGGTTTTTATGGTTTTAGGTCTAACATTTAAGTCTTTAATCCATCTTGAATTAATTTTTGTATAAGGTGTAAGGAAGGGATCCAGTTTCAGCTTTCTACATATGGCTAGCCAGTTTTCCCAGCACCACTTATTAAATAGGGAATCCTTTCCCCATTGCTTGTTTTTCTCAGGTTTGTCAAAGATCAGATAGTTGTAGATATGCGGCACTATTTCTGAGGGCTCTGTTCTGTTCTGTTAATCTATATCTCTGTTTTGGTACCAGTACCATGCTGTTTTGGTTACTGTAGCCTTGTAGTATAGTTTGAAGTCAGGTAGCGTGATGCCTCCAGCTTTGTTCTTTTCTCTTAGGATTGACTTGGCGATGTGGGCTCTTTTTTGGTTCCATACGAACTTTAAAGTAGTTTTTTCCAATTCTGTGAAGAAAGTCATTGGTAGCTTGATGGGGATGGCATTGGGTGTTAATTCTTTGCTTAAGTTTGCTTTTCGTCAAACGTTTCACTGAGAATGAGGTACACACTTCCAGAAGGAAGGAACTGGTACTTGTCATCAAGGTGACCAGCTCCCAGCTCATCCTGTGGGGTCCCTGGCTGCATCCAGCTTTTGTCCTGAGCCTGGGTGCTTCTCCCAGTGCTGCCTCCTGCTGGCACAGCCAGGTTCACCATGATGAGGATCTGCAGTCCATGCCCGGCTCTTCATTCCTGCTTCCTCTGCAACAGCTCCAAGCTCTGTGGCAGGACGCACCTGCTGTGGATATTCTGGGCTACCGTGTCTGCCCATCTGCTTCTATCTACCATTGTCTTTCAGGGATTTCTCCCAATTCCAGGTCCACTGGTGGTCCTTCTTCTCATTTTCTAAGTTTTACAGGCAGGAGTGTAAAATGGTGCAGCCAGCTTAGAAAAGAGTTGGGGAGTTTCTTACAGATTTAAACATATACCCAGCCTTTGATGCAATAAGTCCACTCCTTGGCATTTACCCAAAGCAGATGAAAATAAGGGTCTACAAAGACTTGCACACAAGTGTTCATTGTTCATCTGCACAATGGTCAGAACCAAAGCAACCCAAATGCTTTCCAAAAGGAGAATGGATAAACAGATGGTGGAATATCCATACAATAAATACTACTGGCCAATAAAAACAAACTACTGACCTATGCAACAGCATGGGCCAATCTCACCATGAGATTATATGTGGATTAATGGAAGCCAGATATAAGAGTACGTACTGTATCCTTCCATTCATGCAAAGTTCAGAAATAAGCAAAACTAGTTTTTGATGAGAAAAATCAAAACAGAGGGTGCCTCTGGTGGAGGGGTGGGGTGAGCATGACCAGAAAGGAACATGGGGGAGCTTTCTAGAGTGATGGAAATATCCCATGTCCTAATTGGGGTAAGTTACACAGGTAAGAACCATTTTTTAAAACCCACTGAGTTGTACAACTAAGATGTGTGCAGTTCACTGTATGTAAATTAATTTTCTATTTAAATAGTTTTTAAAATCAGATACTATATTTTTTTCTTTTCGAGACAGAGTCTCACTCTGCTGCCCATGCTGGAGTGCCCAGTGGTGCAATCTCAATTCACTGCAACCTCCACCTACCGTGTTCAAGCAATTCTCTTGCCTCAGCCTCCCAAGTAACTGAGACTACAGGTGCACGCCAACATGCCTTGTTAATTTTTTGTATTTTTAGTAGAGATGGGGTTTCATCATGTTGTCCAGGCTGGTCTCGAACTCCTGGCCTCAAGTGATCTGCCTGCCTTGGCCTCCCAAAGTGCTGGGATTGCAGGCGTGAGCCACTGTACCCAGCCTAATTATATTTTTCTAGGTTGACATGGGAGCAAGAAGGCATTTACTGTCATAAACTGCTTGCAAAAAGATTCAAAAGATTTCATTACATTCTAATGCTTTAAAAATGCTTACTATAAATATAATACATGTTCTCAATTTCGACTAATTATACTATTTCACTCACCACCCCACAGCCATGTCAGGAAGCAGAATTGACTTTTTCTTTCTCAGAATACTATATTTGGACCTATATTTAGACCTAATATTTAAGGTAGCATTGAATACAGACGCTTGCAATATCAGCTGTCATTTTACACTTCCACACAACCAGAAAGTAACTGCCTTTGCCTCAAGCAAAGATGAAAGGGACAGGAAAAATTAGATTATTATCTCTGGAAATCTCTTTAGGACCAAGCAGTTTCTTCTTCAGAAAGGAATGCATGACTCATTTCATCACTCAAGAATTCCTTCAACTGCCAGAGAAAATCTATACTCCATAATTACAAAAGCCATCTCAGGTTCCTTCTCTGCTGCAAAAGCTAAGTACAGTGTAGGCCAAGAGGAATCGTTCAGAGGTTTTCACAAAGACGGTTCCAGGCAGTCTACAAACCCACTGTGTTGGATTTGAACACTGGACATTTGGAGGTCAAAATTCACAGACGAGTTATGATGTTATGCCAGCTCCTGGCAGTTGCTGCCATGACCATGGAGGTGAAGCCACTGTGGATTTGAGCAGTCCATGTTGACAACACCTCTGCAGCCATGCTAATATCAAAGCAGCACAGCTCCAGGGATAAGCTCATGCTCCGAAGCCTTAGGCTAATGCCCCATTTCTTCTTCCGTTCCTTGAACATTTCCTCATCTTTATAACCAATTATCTGAATTAAATGTTTTCTATTAGCTGAGCGTGGTGGCTTGAGGCTGTAGTTCCAGCTATTCAGGAGGCTGAGGCAGGAGGATTGCTTGAGCCCAGGCTGTAGCGAGCTATGATGGTGCCACTGCACTCCAGTCTGGGTAAGAAAGCAAGACCCTGTCTCTCTCTCTTTTTTTTTTTTAATTTTGAAATTAAAAAGAGTGAGAACAGGTGAAACTCACTCTATCACCCAGGATGGAGTACAATGGCATGATCTCGGCTCACTGCAACCTCTGCCTCCCAGGTTCAAGCAATTCTCCTGCCTCAGCCTCCCGAGTAGCTGAGATTACAGGCATGTGCCACCACGCCCGGCTAATTTTTGTACTTTTTTTAAGTAGAGATGGGGTTTCACCATGTTGGCCATGCTGGTCTCAAACTCCTGACCTCAAATGATCCACCCGCCTCGGCCTCCCAAAGTGCTGGGATTACAGGCATGAGCCACTGCGCCCAGCCGACCCTGTCTCTTAAAAACAACAACAACCACAACAACAACCCTTCCATTGAAACACTTAGCATATTAACTTAGGGCTCTGTGCCAGAAGTGGGTTTAAAGATTGAGTTATTAATCGTCTTTGACCCTGAACTCAGTAATGGTGTTGGAGTCAGTGGAAAATGGGAAAAACAGTAGTGAGTGTAAAGCCATAGCATGATAATTCCACAATTATCACCAGCTGTGGTTGCCTGAGGCAAAGGACACAGGGAAAGGAAAGCTCTAGGGGAGCAAGTTGCTACTGAACTTGACCATTATGGTAGCAAGGATGATGAGAAGGGGAAAGCGGGTATTGGGCTGCTTCTGACTGCCATGGAAAGGACAAGCTCCAAGGTTGAAAACCTCAACAAGAGTCAGAGAAACAATTTTTGTTTGCCAATTTTTAAAAAATTATGTATTTTTTAAAAGGCACAAGGGAAGAACAGCTGTAATTGTTGATGTATGGAAGTCGTCTTGTAACCATAAGAGAGCCAATAAATAATTAAAAAGAGTCAGAACAGGTGAAACACTCCATGAAAGCCCTAAAAGATTACCAAAGCTCTTCTAGCTGAAGGACTGATACTGCTGAAAATCAGTCCAAAAATTTGGCTGTTGAGGTTGCAGAATTACAAAATGCATTGAATTCGCAGTCATGCCAAACCTCCCATGTGAGAGTCAGAACACAGACTGGCAATAAATCAGACCCTGAAAACTGAAATGAGTCCATTTGGGTTGACTCAGAAACCTTTGAGAACCTACACCCCTCACACCCTTTGCCTCCCTCACTCATAGAAGTCATTTCTCTTGGCCTGGCTGGGAGACTGGACTCCCTTTGCCTGAAGCCCTCATGCTGCTCTCACCTGGAAGCTGCCTTGCAAGGGAACACTGGTTCTCCTCAACACTCACCCAATACCTCTCATGCCCAGCAAACCAGAGCCCAGCACACCCTAAGGGGACAAAGGCCATGTCTAACCCAAGAGAAAATACCCCCAAAGAATTGCAAGATGGTGTTAATTTATATGGGCAGGAACCTGTGTCCCAATCAGAAGGGCAGAGTGGAAGATTACCCAGGTTCAGGCTAGAGGAAAAGCCTAATAAAGATCACATGCATCCATGCAGGATCTGAAATCCTTGATTTTATAATTTCACTCCCCAAAATTGAGCTGTTATGATCCACTTAGGAAAGTGCATGTAGTAAAGACTCCTAACTGGTCCCCAGTGTCCATATGTCCCTATTTGTTTCTAGTGGTTCTAATCTGGACACACACTATCTAGCTGAAGACTACATTTCCCAGGCCCCTTGGAGCTACTGTGGAATGGGATATGAGTAATGGTGGTGTGTGTAACTTCCAGGTCATTCAATTACAGTCACTTCCAGATTCTGGAAAAGGCAGCAGCTTCCACCATGGAAGCCATGAGTTAACTGCATGTCGTATTCCATAGAAGAGAAACTTCTGACTTGATCCTCTGGATGGCTTTCTGTTAAAGGACCAGTGTTCTAACTAATACAAGGTGTATTATTTTAAAATATAAATGCTCCTAGGCAACTACATGTTAAATTTTTATGTGAATTAGTTTCACCAAATTACTTTGCCCCAGACTCCTTGAAGTTAAGTCAAAGACAGCAAGGTATTTGAAATGCCAAACCCCGCCCCCTGCACTTAGAGCAGACATTCTTCATCGATGACCACACTCTCCTCTAAGCCAACGCCAATCCTTAACACAGTGCTTCTCTACTGGCAGCTTCCACTAATTGACCCAATTTGGCGAAAAGATAAAATCTACTTACCATCCTGAGTTAGGTCTGTATGGAAAACAGCAAACTGGGATGGTCACTGAAGTGAAGACTTTGAGACAATAAGAGGAGCAGGAGGGTCCATGAGTTAGGGAACACTGAACAGTAAATAACAACAACAAAAATGTCTGGAGTGTGCACTCTGTGTCAGGCACTATTCCTAGCAAGGGCAGTCTAAACTGGCTTACAAGTGTGTAAGTCAGAGTCTTTGCTTACCAACAACAGAGTTCAACCCAGCTCAACCAAAAGGAATGTAGAGATGTCACCTGAAGAATCTCTAGGAGGGTCAGGAATTTAACTAGGAAGCTACACAGCCTAGAATGACACTCATATAATCTGAGTGGTATAATTAAGATTATACCGCTGAACCACCCCAGGGAAGACACCAGCTTTAGCCAGGTACAAGCACTCTAGACAGAACCAGCAACCCTGGGCTCGAAAGTCCCATGGGGACCTTAGCTGCTGCTGTCTCCGGAAGCTGGCTGGCTCCCTACCTACTCACAAGAAGGATCTTTCCTTGGGCTTCCCTCTTCCAGACTACAGTTCTGTTCAGGGGTGTCTGATGGGCTGAGACCAGCTCACACACCTGTGCCTAGCTGCAAGGGAGTCTGAGAAAGCAAGTTTCTGGCTTCAAGGAAGCAAAGATTATGATAAGCTGTGTTGGTTACCTATTGCTGTGTTGCAAATTACCCCAAAATATGATGGCCTAAATCAGCAGTATATTTTTTTAAATTTTTAACTTTTATTTTAGGTTCAGAGGAACATGTTCAGGTTTGTTATATAGGTAAACTTGTGTCACAGGGATTTGTTGTACAGATTATTTCATCATCCAGGTACTAAGCTGTATTAGTCCATTTACACACTGCTGATAAAGACATACCCAAGACTGGAGAGAAAAAGAGGTTTAATTGGACTTATAGTTCCACATGGCTGGGGAGCTCTCAGAATCATTGTGGGAGGTGAAAGCCACTTCTTACGTGGTGCCAGCAAGAGAAAAATTAGGAAGAAGCAAAAACAGAAACCCCTGATAAACCCATCAGATCTCATGAGACTTAATCACTATCACAAGAATAGCACAGAAAAGACGGACCCCCATGATTCAATTATCTCCCCCTGGGTTCCTCCCACAACATATGGAAATTCTGAGAGGTACAATTCAAGTTGAGATTTGGCTGAGGAAACAGCCAAACTGTATCATAAGCCTAGCACCCCATAGTTATTTTTTCTGATCCTCTCCCTCCTCCCATCCTCCAACCTCCAATAGACCCCAGTGTCTATTGATCCCTTCTTTGTGTCCATCTGTTCTCACCATTTAGCTCCCACCCAAAAGTGAGAACATGTGGTATTTGGTTTTCTGTTCCTGTGTTAGTTTGCTCAGGATAATGGCCTCCAGCTCCATCCATGTTCCTGCAAAATACATGATCTCATTCTTTGTTATGGCTGCATAGTATTCCTTGGTGTATATGTACATTTTCTTTATCCAATCTGTCATAGATGGGCATCTTAGGTTGATTCTATGTCTTTGCTATTGTGAATAGTGCTGCAATGAACATTTGCATGCATGTGTCTTTATGGCAGAATTATTTATATTCCTCTGGATATATACCCAGCAATGGGATTGCTGGGTTGAATGGTAGTTCTGTTTTTAGCTCTCTGAGGAATCACCATACTGCTTTCCACAATGGTTGAACTAATTTACACTCCCACCAATAGTGTATAAGTGTTCCTTTTTCTCTACAACCTAGCCAACATGTTATTTTTTTGACTTTTTAATAATAGCCATTCTGACTGGTGTGAGATGTTGTCTGATTGTGGTTTTGATTAGCAGTTCACTAATGATCAGTGACGTTGAGCTTCTCATATGGCTGTTGGCTGAATCTATATCTCTTTTGAAAAGTGTTTGTTCATGTCCTTTGCCCACTTTTTAATGGGGTTGTTTTTCCTTGTAGATTTATTTAAGTTCCTTACAGATGCTGAATATTAGACCTTTGTCAGATACATAGTTTGCATATATTTTCTCCCATTCTGTAGGTTGTCTGTTGATAGTTTCTTTTGTTCTGCAGAAGTTCTAAATTTTCCTATGTCCAGAATGGCATTGCCTAGGTTATGTTCCAAGGTTTTTATAGTTTTTGGGTTTTACATTTAAGTCTTTAAGCCATCTTGAGTTAACTTTTGTATATGCTGTAAGAAAAGGATCCAGTTTCAATCCTCTGCACGTGGCTAGCCTGTTATCCTCGCACCATTTATTAAATAGGGAGTCATTTCCCCATTGCTTGTTTTTGTCAGCTTTGTTGAAGATCCTATGGCCATAGGTGTACAGCCTTATGTCTGGACTCTATTCTGTTCCATTGGTCTATGTGTCTGTTTTTTGTACCAGTACCATACTCTAGCCCTGTAGTATAGTTTGAAGTCAGGTAATGTGATACTTCTACCATTGTTCATTTTGCTTAGGATTGCCTTGGCTATTCAGGCTCTTTTTTGGTTCCATATGAATTTTAAAATATTTTTTTCTAGTTCTGTAAAGAATGTCATTAATAGTTTGATAGGAATAGCATTGAATCTGTAAATTACTTTGAGGAGTATGACCATTTTAATGATATTGGTTCTTCCTATCCATGAACATGGGATGTTTCTTCATTTGTTTGTGTTATCTCTGGTTTCTTTGAGCAGCGTTTTGTAATTCTCATTGTAGAGATCTTTCACTTCCCAGTTAGCTGTATTCCTAGGAATTTCATTCTTTTTGTGGTAATTGTGAATGGGATTGCATTCCTGATTTGGCTTTTGGCTTGATGGTGGTTGGTGTATAGGAATGCTAGTGATTTTTGTACATTGATTTTGTATCCTGAAACTTTGCTGAAGTTGTTTAATCAGCTGAAGGAGGTTTTGGGCCAAGACTGTGGGGTTTTCTAGATATAGAATCATGTCATCTGCAAACAGGGATAGTTTTACTTCCTCTCTTCCTATTTGTATGCTCTTTATTTCTTTCTCTTGCCTGATGTAAATCTGCAATATTCTCTTTCATCTCTCACAGTATCTGTAGGTGAAGAATTCAGTCAGGGCACAGTGAGAATGAATTGCTTCTGCTCTATAATGACTGGGACCTCAGCTGTAAGACTCAAAGACTGGGATCCAGAATCATCTGAAGACCCACTCACTCACATATCTGGTGGGTGCTGCTGGCTGTCTGCAAAGACCTCAACTGGGCTGACGGCTGGAAAACCCACACATGCAGCCGCTCCATGTGGCTTGGGCTTCCTCTCACCATGGTGTCTGGGTCTCCCTGGAAACATCCTGAGAGAAAGCTGAGGAAAGCAGTGTCCTACGATGACCTAGTCTTGGAAGTCACATGGCTTCCGTGTGTCCCCACACTGTCAGAGCAGTCTGAGCCACTGCTCAGATTCAATGCCACAGAACGTAGAGCCCAGCCTTCCATGAGAGGAGTGCAATCAAAGTCAGCTTGGCCATCTTTGGAAAATACAATCTGTCTCAGGAGAGAAATTCTGCAAGCACAGGAAGGGTGTGCCAACAGTGCCAGAGGACGACAAGCATCACAGAAGTCCTCGCCACCCATGTCAGGTTGCAGCACTTGCCTGACCTCCTGCCCTGCCACCCTTTCCCCTTTTCGGGCCCTCTTCACTTTCCTCTCTTCTTTTCCTTCTGCCCTTCCCCCCATAGAGGCCCAGCAGCCTGTGCACTGTGGCACCATGATAATAGCCTTGGACAAGGTATCAGGACCAGGGACCCAGCTTCCTCTCTCACAACCTCCTGTATGACTCTGGGCAAGACTCACTGCTGGGACCTCAGACGTCTGTGCTGTAAAATAAAGATTGGGTTGGGTTTTCAATTCAACAACAAAAATGTGTGGGTGCCCATCATGTGTCTTGAGCAAATGCAGAGGTGAGCCTGAGGCATTCCTTGACATCCCCAAGCTCTTTCCTTCAGCATCTGGAGCCATTTGCTGCAGAGTGATTAGAGAATGAGAAAGGCGTCCTCCTAGCGCCCCAGCTGCAGGAGGCTAGGGTCTCTTCATTGCTGTCTCTACAGCAACTGCATGCAGTGAGTGCTCTTGAGCAGTGCTACAAGCTCTGTCTGGAGCCAAAGCTGGGTCTGAATCCGGGCTCCACTGACTGTTCACTGCATTATTTTGAGCCAGTTGCTTAACTTCTCCCTGCTTCAGTTTACTCATCTATAAAGTAAGGATAAGCACGGTACCTACTTAATAGGGCTGTCACAAAGATATTTAATGGGTGCATATATGTAAAGTGCTTGGGATGGCGCTCAAGATATGTAAGTGCCATTTAAGTGCCAGGCTTGCTGATGGGAAGTGAATGGCATAAAAGGACACATGACCTGTAACATCACAGACCCACACTATGCTCCCTTGCAGTGAATTATTTTAGTAGAAAGTGTTTTTTAATTTTGGCAGTGATTTTAACACCTTAGTTCAGGAGAGTAAACAACCTGTACACATTTAGGGCAGGTATTTTGAGGCAATGTCTTGGTGACTTTAGGAGACTGGGGCTCATGAGGAAATAGGACTAACTGAAAAACCGGGAGGCAGTTTTTGAGACAGGTAATAAATGGGCAAACCACAGCTCTTCATGTCTTCATAAAAGCTGCAGCTGGAGACAGAGGCACCTGGGACCATTCACTGGGTGAATGTTCATGGAGGAGTCATTGGCAGATAGGACTTATTCTCAGATGACGGGCCTCTTGTGATGACCAGCATCTCTCTCTCCCTTCCTTTCTTCCCTTCATGCTAGACTGGTGCAGGCTGTCTGCAGATTCCCTAACCACTCCCCTTCCCCACCCCTCAGTACTCGACAACATAGCAGGAGCTAGATACCCACAGTTGTCCTTAGAAATTATTTTATTTAACTATGATAAATGTGCTTAATTCAACTGTCTCAATATTATAAGTCTAATCTTCAATAAAATGACAACATTCGGTAACAATTTTTTTTTCATTTTTACTGGTATACCTTCCATTTTAGAATATTTGAAAATCAAAATGGAATAACTACAACACAATGTAATCTCTACACACTGCTGGGCTGGGTAAATATCTGTTCATGCCAGAGGTAAAGCAGAACTTTCTAGAATCTTCTGGGATGGAAGAAGGAGGGGGGTTTACAAACCACAAAGGCCTTTCTGCCCACCCCTGACCTGACCATCCTGTCATTGAAGGAAATGTTTAGATCCATGGGCTGGAGAACTGAGGAAGGACTAAATTGAGATGTTCTACCTGTACTTACATGATAATAGTGATAACATCATTCAAAATTTCTCCTTCTAGTCTTTTTTCCTGTGCATAGTTATATGTAGTTGTAGCTGCCGTGTGGATATAATTTTGCACTCTACTTTCTCACTTAAAATTATTATGTAGATCGTGAATATTTCCATTTTGCGGTATAATCTTGATAACTGTAACGTTCTTGCTGCAAAATATATTCTAAGTGGATTCAGTGTGATTTACTTAACACTTTCCCTCCTATTGTAAATCTAGGTTGTTTCCAATCTTTAAGTAACCTTTAGCTCCAGCCTTTTTAAGAGTTGATCCAAGGTGCTCTAAGTGTGAGGAACAGGAACAAGGGAGGTGATGACCAGCTCCATGCCAGCCTGTTCTGGCTTGGCCTCTTGTCTCAGCAAAAGTTTCTTTTCCTTTTTTTTTTTTTTTTGAGACAGGATCTTGCTGTATCACCCCAGGCTGGAGTGCAGTGGCCCAATCTCAGCTCACTGCAGCCTCCACCTCCTGGGTTCAAGTGATTCTCCTGCCTCAGCCTCCCAAGTAGCTGGGATTATAGGTGTGTACCACCACACTTGGGTAATTTTTGTATTTTTAGTAGAGATGGGGTTTCACCATGTTGGCCAGGCTGGTCTCAAACTCCTGACCTCAAGTGATCTGCCCACCTTGGCCTCCCGAAGTGCTAGGCATGAGCCCAGACCCAGCATCAGTATTAATTGTGATCCTTCCACTTACAAAAAAAATATCTACAACCAGACAGTAAGGTATTTGATCTCCCTAGCAATAACTCCATTCAGAAACAGAGGCCTCACAGAGAGCTGCCTGCAATTTCAGCTAAACCATTCCCAAACCACATCTGATGATGTGTCTGCTTCGAGTGGGATCAGTTGCTGTCACTGCTACAAAGAGTTTCTGAAGCCTCAGCCCAGGTCAGCAGGTTCTGAAACCCGGACAATCACGCCCAGGAGACTTTTTCTCAACTCCCAGGGCAAGACGGAGACCGCACCTGCGTCTGAGACCCAGCAATGCAGCCGGCGTGGGGCATCAGGTAGAGAAGCACAGAGCTGGTGCAGGGGGTCCCCGCTGGGTGTGGACCCCAGCTGGGCCTCCCAGCAAGTAGCTGAGCTGGGGAAGCTGCTGGGCCTCCCTGAGACTCCGTTTCTACACCAATGAAAGGGGTCAGATGAAACCTGAGAGGGCCTCTGTGGAGGTTAAATCAAACATGTAGAGCCTGCCGACCTGCCCAGTCCCTCATGTTAGATGAGCTCACAGGACTTTACAGATAGACACTGCCATCCTTCTCGCCTTATCTTAAAAATACATACATACATACATACATACATACAAAAACAAAAAAACAAAAAAACACAAACAACAAAAAAAAAACAGGGCTGGATAGAGAGCAAGGTCTCAAAACAAAACAAAATCAACCATGAAACTGGGGCAAATAGGCCCTCCCGTCGCAGCTGAGATTCCCACTGCCAGGGCACCCACCTGAGAGCACAGGCCCCCAGGCCTCCGCAGACGCACCCGTCTGCCGGTCGCCTCTCGGGGACCCAGGCGTGCAGGCACCCCTGCTCTTTTAGCTCACGCTGTCAACTGGCTGTCCCGCAGACAACCCCAAATCACCCGACCCCAAAACTTTCAGGCCTGAAACTGTTTCCACAGTGGCCAGAAGAGTTATTTTTCAGTGAAAATTTCTAATAACTTAGAAAAGGTAAAAATGATAAAAGAAGTTAAAAACAAGAAGTCACCATGACGGCACCCAGAGTGAAAGGCTTTCCTGGAGAACTCAAGTTCTCCAAGTTCCTCAAGAACTCAAGTTCAAAGCTCCTTAAGTTCAAAGCTAAACCACCAGCAGCAGCGGCAGCAAGGTTTATAATCCTAAACCATGCAGGCTTCCGGGGTAATCGCTCCTGTACTTCACCATCACTACAGCCTCACCGCTGGGCAGCTCGGTCGCACACACACGCCACACACCACACACATCACACACTCACAGACACACCACACACTCACACACTCACACACACCACACACCGCACACACCACACACACAGTCATACGCCACACACACACCACACACACACCACAAACATCACACACTCATACACCACACACACCCACACACACACACCACACACACCACACACCACATCAGTCACACACCACACACTCACACACAAACACCACACACACACACGCACACACTACACACACACCACACACTCATACACCACACACACCCCACACATACCACACACACCACACATTCAAACACACTACACACTCATACACTATGCTCACACACACCATGCAAACACCACACACACACCACACACCACACTCAGACACTACACACCACACATTCACACAAAGCGCACACACCACGCTCACACACAACACACCACACACACCACACACACTACACACCACAATAACACACACCACACTCACACATACACCACACACACTACTCTCACACACCACACACACACCACACTCACACACACCACACACATACAACACCCTCACACACTCACACATCACTCTCACACACACCACACACATTACATACACACCACACACACACCACACACATTACATACACACCACACACACACCACACTCATCACCCTCACACACACCACACACACATTACACACACATCACAGTCACACACCACACACTCACACACTAACACCACATACACGCACACACACTACACACCACAATAACACACACCACACTCACACATACACCACACACACTACTCTCACACACCACACACACACCACACTCACACACACCACACACAACACCCTCACACACTCACACATCACTCTCACACACACCACACACACATTACATACACACCACACACACCACACTCATCACCCTCACACACACCACACACACATTACACACACATCACAGTCACACACCACACACTCACACACTAACACCACATACACGCACACACACTACACACACATATCACACACTCATACACCACGCTCACACACCCCACACACACACCACACATATCACGCATTCACACACACATCACACACACCACACACAAGCATACACATGCACACACACCACACACTCATACATCATACTCACACACACCTCCCACACACCACACACACATCATTCACACACGACACACTCGTACACTATGCTCACACACACCATGCAAACACCACACACTACACACACCACACCCACACACACACCACACCACACTCACACACACCACACATACACACACCACACACACACACACCACACACACACCACACATACACACACACCACACACCACACCCACACACACACCACACCACACTCACACACACCACACATACACACACCACACACACACACACCACACACACACCACACATACACACACACCACACACCACACTCACACACATACCACACCACATGCACACACACCACTCTTGCACACACACACCACACAGTGCAGAGCAGGATGCTTCCTGCAAACATGGAAGCTTCGCCGTTCCCAGTCCTTCCAGCTCCTGGGGATCTAAACTTGGTTTTTGCTTGAAATTTCGCCAGATTAAAAAGAGAGAGAGAGAGAAAGTTTAATGGGTTCAAGGAAGAAAGTGAGGCGCGGATGCGAGCATCCCAGTGGAGGACAGACCGATCCCCTGCCAGGGGCACTCCGGGGTCCGCAGAGGGGATGCCCTGCCCCTGAGCCCCGACAGCCCGCGCTGGGCGCGCTTCTCCGCAGCCTTCAGAAAGGAGTCACCAGGCAGCGCTCCGCGGGCCCCTCCTCCGGGACCCCTCTTGGGAACGCGGGGGCCCTCGGAGCGGCAGGCGGAAGGGGAGCGGGGTCGGCGAGGAGGGGTGAACTGGCGAAACAAAGTCGTGACTCAGGGGCCTTCTCTTCGGGGATCGCGGCGGGAACGCTCCGGGCATCCCACTCCCCGGCCCCGATTCTCGGATCGGTCCTCAAGAAAGCGGCCCCCGCGGGCCCCGAGCTGTGCGGAAACGCCAGGCTCCTTCCGACCCGAAGGCATCTATAGGCTGCCTCCCAACCTTACCCAGATCGCGCTAACGGGGTTAAGTGGGGTCTGAGGCTCGGGCTGGGGGCCCCGGCGACCCGAGATCAGGGCAGCAGGGCCCCGTGCCTGAGACCCCGGCGAGAGCGCCTCACCCCCAGCGCCCTGCCCCCGCCTGGCTTCCCCGGCCTGGCCTGCTCCCCCAGCAGCCCCCAGCCCGGCCGGCCGGGCGCGCACCGCGGTCTCCCCCAAGCGGCCGCGCGCGTGTCGCCGCGGGAGCGGGAGGCGGGGGCGGCTCGGCGCAGGCGAGCCGGCGGCTCCGCCCCTCGCCCCCCCTCCCGGCCAGCAGGGCCGCCCACTACGCGCCTAGCTCGGCTCAGACGGAGCAGCCGCCTCTGCAATGTCAGCAGCCGCAGCGGCGGCGGCTACGCGAGCGGCAGCGGCCCGGGCCCCGCGGTAGCCGCCAGCGCGGCACGGCCCGCAAGAGCGCCAGGCGCGAGCCTGCGGCCACTCGCTGCCTCCGGGGCACTGCGAGAGGCTTTGCGCTCCCCGGCGCGGCGTTCGGACTCGGGGCCAGCGCAGCCACCGCCGCGCACAAAGGACAGCAGACGCCGGGACTCGGGGGCTGTGCCCGGGGACCGGTCCGGGGACCCCCGCCCGCGCCGCGTCCCCTCCACGCCTCCCCTCCCCGGGCGGCCGGAGCGCGAGTCGGAGCGGGCCCCGTCATATGACAGCGGCGACGCCGCAGCCGGCGAGCGCGCGTGCTGCCTGCTCCGCTGCGCCACGGCCGCCGGCGCCTGGGGTGGCCCTTGCCTCGCCCCGCTGACCGGTCGCCCGTCGCCGCCGCCCCGCGCACCCCGCGCCCGGGCTCGCGGGCTCCGGGGGAGGAGCCGAGGGGAGCCCCCAGCCGGCGCCGAGCCTAAAATGGCCACGCTGCTGCGGAAGATCGGGCTCATCCGCCTGCATAACCGGGACACCGAGGACCCCAAGCACCACCACAACCACCGCGGCGGCGGCCAGCAGAGCGCGTCTCTGCGCGGCAAGGGCGGCTCCAAGAGCGGCGGCCACAAGCAACAGCAGCAGCAGCAGCAGCAGCAGCAGCAGCAGCAGTACCCTGGGGGCGCGGGCGACGCCAGCCCGGGACCCGGCAAGGGCAAAGGCAAGCGCGCGGCGGAGCTGGCCCCGCGCGACAAGGCGCCGGCGGCTGCGGCAGCGGCGGCGGCGGCGGCGGGGGCCGGGGGCCCCCGCGAGAGGGCAGCGGGCGCCAGGGCGGGGCCGGGCCCGGCGGTGGCGGCGGCGGCGGGCGGCAGCCTGGTCCCCGCGGCGCGCCAGCAGCACTGCACGCAGGTGCGCAGCCGGCGGCTCATGAAGGAGCTGCAGGACATCGCGCGCCTTAGCGACCGCTTCATCTCCGTGGAGCTGGTGGACGAGAGCCTGTTCGACTGGAACGTGAAGCTGCACCAGGTGGACAAGGACTCGGTGCTATGGCAGGACATGAAGGAGACCAACACCGAGTTCATCCTGCTCAACCTCACCTTCCCCGACAACTTCCCCTTCTCGCCGCCCTTCATGAGGGTGCTCAGCCCGCGCCTGGAGAACGGCTACGTGCTGGACGGCGGCGCCATCTGCATGGAGCTGCTCACGCCGCGCGGCTGGTCCAGCGCCTACACCGTGGAGGCCGTCATGCGCCAGTTCGCAGCCAGCCTGGTCAAGGGCCAGGTAAGGCGCGCGTGCCGGAGCGGCGAGGCTGGGGGCGCGGGGCCGAGATCGGGTCTGCAGCGCCGCCGGGCGCCCGGGCCCCGAGGTGAGGGCCAGTGCCGGCCCCTCCGGCCATCTCGCTTCCGGCTCTGTCTACACCAGCGCCCCACGGGGATGCTCCGAGCGCCTCCACCTCTTTTCCCTAAGCGTTTTCTTCTTGCCCCTGCTTTCCGTCCTGTCTCTCCCGTCCCCGTCTGGTCTCCGTCTCTGCCGTCTCTCTGTTCTCGGTCTCTGCCGTCTCTCTGGTCTCTCTAGCTTGCTCATTCTCTCCTCATCCCTCCATAATTCTCTTCCATCCCTCTTCCTTAGCCTCCCTCTCCCATACCCTCCTCTCCCTTTCCTCCTGGACTCTTTCTCCTCTCGCCCCTTTCTCTGTCCGGCCATCTATTCCCACCCCCATTCCTTTTTCATTTTTTCCTTCTCCACCTTCCCTGGCTCCCGTACTCTTCTTTCCCCTCCGTCTCACCTTTTCTCGCCCCTCCCTTGTCTGCTCCTCAATCTCCCGTCCCTATAATCTCTATGAAGGTGAGAACTTTTCCTGGACCTCAGGATTTAAGTGTCCAACCCAGCTGATCTCCCACCCTCCCAACCCCCCCCCCCCCCCCACACACACCCAAGGCTCCTCCGCAGGGGACTTGGGTGGGAGGTCTGCAGGTGGGTGCCCTGGGGAGGGACAGCTGCCTGCTTGTAAATCCGCCCCCTGCCTTCTTCTGGGCTGCCTCTCCAGGAAAGGTGGAAATTTTGCTCTTGGGAGCTCAATCTAGAGAGGCGGCTGTGTGGTTTGGGCATTCCCTTAAGGGACAAGACCAGACCCCGCCACGGCAATGCCTGTTTTCCCCTCAGAGCACCCTCTTCCTTCCCCGAACCCCTTAGGGCCACCACCTCTGGGGTAGACGTTGCAGGTCTTGGTCTCTTTCAGACCTGCCTCTTTTTCCTCATCGCCTCACCCCACTGCCCCAAGCAGTTAAATCCTTTATCAGGGCTAAAGATTTTAACGAAATACCAAACTAAGGGCCAAACAGTTCTCCTGAGCCTTCTCACCTATTGCATCAGATGGCAGCTTTACGCAAAGAAACCCCAAAGTACTCGAGAGCAGGGTGAGTGCGTGATGGTGTTATCGGCTCGAATTATATGCTGTCGACTGCGGTTGAGTTCTCTGGTGTTTTCCTGAATCAATATTAAGCATTACTTAAGAAAATTACATTGCTGTGTGGCCATCTTTTAGATTTATGAAAAATCATCGTTTTCTTTAAAAGACCCCAAATGACCTCGGCTTGATCTTTCTACAGGCGGCCTATCAGAAGCCATCACTTCTTCCCTGCCTGGCACTTTGATTGCAGGCTCTTTCACACTAATCAAATAATGCTTGTTCTGCCAATTTCACTAAAGCTGGAACCCCTGGAATTCCAAACAAATAGCATCCTAACTCCAGCAGAGAAGGTCAGGTAATTCCTGACCCATCCTGCCAGTCCCTCTTTTCTAAGGTTTAGGTTCCACACATTTCCCGAGTTAGAAATAGCGTGGGTGTAACAACGCTAGAAAAACATCTTCAGCTGAGGGAGGCTTAGTGCTCTAATATCAGAGGTTTGTTTTCCGTCCTGCCGTGAAGTGTTGAGTCTGATGAAAGGTTCATGTGATAGAATGCAAGCATGGGGGGTAGGGCATCTCAGTTTTATTTTTCAGGATTTATACAGATGAAGTGGAAGAATTCTTTGCAGAAATGCCTTGGTTATTTGCTTCTTGAATCATTGCTAATCAGAATTCTTTGGAACAGTCTGTTATTGTTTTTCATTCTTCACAGTGAAGATGACACTGGGGATCAGGGGAAGAGGAATGTGTATTCCCTTCTGGGATCACAGAGTCCTAACATTTTAGACTTGGAAGAGATCTTAGAGATGAACTGGACCACTGCCTGTATTTTGAAAGATGCAAGAAAATAAAGGTTTGAAATGAGAAACGGGGAATTTTTTTTTAAGACAGAGAGGGACCTCAGGAAATTAAATGTTTCCCATTTCTACATTAATGCTGTGTATAATAATAATTCCTTTGGTGCCCATATGCCAAGTGGCAGTATATCAATGGGCAATATATAAAATACACGGGTCCTTGTAAGTGTATTTTCTTTTCTCTGTATTTAAAATTGAGAGTCTCATGTACAGTTTGCAAGTGAGAGATTTCTTTATTGAAGGTAATTATCAACTTTTTCATTTCTTACTTTGATAAAATCCTAATTGAACCCATTGCCCGCCACCTAGCATATTGTGTTATATTGTCTATTCCACATCTAAAATAGAGGCAAAATCTCAGCACTTTTTAAAGTACAAGTTCAATTTCTTTGCATTTTTTCATGCTGCTTCCAACATACAGCTGTCTAAGAGAGGGTAATGTGTGGCATACATAAAATATTCAAAATGCAATGAAAGAAAGGAAGAAATGAATAGTCATTAATGTTTTAGGATTCTGTGCACAAAAGAATTCTGATGGTATTTCAGGTAACCTGAGGTTGATTGTCTCTTTATGTACTTTTGCAAATTCACTACCTACTGGTTGTTCAGAGCACATATGGTAGTTACCAAATGATTTCCTCAGTTAGAGGTAATATGCTTTGGGAAAGCAATCAAAATACCTGATCAGGTATTCAAGGAGAACTGGGACAGCTACCAAACCGATGATTACTTTAAAAGGGAGAGTCGATATATTCTAGTTATGTTCTGATACTTCTCGGGATTTCTTTTTTAGGATTCATTTTCATAAGAAATGAATCCTAACTGCAGAGTTAGAAAAGGCTGGTTTGCTTCTTTTATAGAGGAAAACATTCACTGCTCAGCTGAACTTCCTGAATTGAGGATACGCTGTTTCTATACTTCTAGAGAAATTGTAAAACAATTTTAAGAGTTTCGTGTGTAACATAAAAATATCTGCTTAACAGTTTTGTATACAATAAAAAGCTTAGGCTTATCACATCATATGATAAATTCAGTCATTTCGTGAGGCTTTTAAGTGACTCTCTGGCCTGTGTTACCAAAATCTCTTGCATGTTGCTGTATGAATTGTAGTTGTCTTAAATTAATATATAAATTTCCTATATGATATATTCTATGTAGAAATAATGATATACATATCTTCCCCCTTTGTCTATTACTAAACCCTCTTTTGACTAGAGGCATTTTTAGGTAACTCTTAGTTTTTTATAATTGGATTTTAAAACTCTGTACTTTTAGAATGAACTGGTGAAAATGTTAAAAGTATACTTTTAGATAATTATTTGCATCCTTTATTAGTTACTGAACCAAAAGAATACAACCCACAGCTCCAGTATAAGATTTTTGGCATTCAAAAGCTGGAAGATGTTGGTTTTGAAATGAAAGTAGCCTGTAATCCCAGCACAGTGCTTGCACCTAGTAGGTAGCTTAACCTGCAAAAACTGCATTTTCGGACTCTGTAAACCTAGACAAAGTAGCATCAGCATTGGGGAATGCTGGCCATGAAGAGTGCCAGAGTTTACTGGCTTCCACTCCAGGCTTGGAGCGTGGGACGATGGGGTGACTGGCCAGGGACCTTGTTCTGGCAGTTGTGTGTGCAGCAGGGTCCCCAAAAGCTGCTTGATGGTGCACTGACTCAGAGACCTGCTTTCACTGTGGCTCACCTCCTCAGTGTCCCCTTTTTAGTTAATTAGGCATTGCCAGGGACAGGGAACCAAATGGCAATTGAGTGACAATTCCTCACTCCTCTCCTGGCCCCTCAGAGCCAACCATACAATTTAGCATGCACACCCTGTTGATAATAATAACTGCAGCAGCAGCAGCAGCAGGAAGCATTTCCTACTTGCTTGTGCCATACTCTGGGCCAGCAGAGAACATAGGATGTTTGAGGATGTTTGAACCTCCCTGGTTCTGCTCTTTTGATGGTTGTTGTACAGGTGAGGAAACCGTAGTTTCACAGAGTCAGGTGGAGTTTATACAGCCGCATGCTCTCATAACAGCTCATGGGTGGCAAGGCTCTGAAATTTCATCAGCATGAGTAAAAGCTGTTGGAAATGGCAGTCAGGCCAGGCGCCATCCAAGCACCTTGCTGTTTCCAGGCAGTTGTTTATTAACTGTGACCATTGTGATAATCCTTTCTGTCCACAGAGAAGAGCTGCTCAGCCAGCCATCCGCAGAAGATTCACAGAACATCAGTACTAAAGCATCCTTGAGTCTTACTGTTTGAATTTAAAATTGGAAAGCAATTTCAGGACAAGTTCTGTTTGCCTGACGGTTTCTGGATGTTTTTTAATAAAGGAAACTTGTCTAAGTGTAAGGAAAGAGTAAAGGGCTCTGCAGCTCAGCTTTGTGAAATGATATGCAGTGATGTCACTAAAATCCACCTTAGGTCTGAAAGGGGGCTACACCATGGTGTCACTGGGAAGCACAAGTGCACACACACGTGCACACACACACAGAGACATACATAAAGCCCATCTTCCAAAATACTAGGCCTAGAAATAGCACTTTGCTTATGACTGTAAAACCAGCAGTCTCATCAGAAAGAGTGACAAAGATGAACAGCCCGTTGGGCTCCTAAAATCTGTGGGCTTCTAACCTAATCTTCTAACACAGAGATTTTTTTGAGACAGGGTCCCCTCTATCACCCAGGCTGGAGTGCAGTGGCATGATCATTGTTCACTGTAATCTTTAATTCCTGGGCTCAAGCAATCCTCCCATCTCAGCCTCCCAAGTAGTTGGGACTACAGGTGCACACCACTTTGCCCAGCTAATTTTGTTTATTTTTTGTAGAGATGGGGGTCTCACTATGTTGCCCAGCTGGTCTCAAATTCCTAGGTTCAAGCAGTTCTCCCACCTCGGCCTCCCAGAGTATTGGGATTACAGGCGTGAGCCACCTCGCCCAGCCGTACAACATACAAAATGTTTAAAGGCCCTGTATTAGGTTGCTGGGGCTGCCATAACAGAGGACCTGGAAATCCAAGATCAAGGTGTCAGCAGGGCTCGTTTCTCCTGAGTCCTGCCTGCTTGGCTTGTAGATGCTGTGTTCTCCCTGTGTCCTCACATGACCTTCCTTCTGTGTGTGTCTGTGTCCTAATCTCCTCTTCGTGGAAGAACACAGTCAGATTGGATTAGGGCCCATCCTCCTGACCTGACTTTAACTTAATTACCTCTTAAAAACCCTATCTCCAAATAAGGTCACACTCTGAGGTGCTGTGGGTTAGGGGTTCACCATGTACCTTGGTGATTGGAGGAGAAACAATTCAGCCCATAACAAAACCAAACAGGAATTTCTTAACCAGTTGCTCATCTTGTTTCTGCAGCTGCTGTGCTAGTTTGAAAAGCAATAGAGGAAGCCACACGGAGGGAGGCAATGGATGGAGAATGTTGCCCGCAGCTTTGAGCAGAGAAATGGCTGCACACCCGGAGGGAAGCTAGAACAACCTAGAGCAAAAATAGTGACCGGCAGGGGTGGGTAACGCCATCTGATTCGTCCAGGGAGACGTGGATTTTTGGTAGCGTGCTTATGAGTCACTGTGTTGTGTCCTGTGCTGTGTACAGGGGATGGAGATTATTGCCACCACCGATGACTCTGCAGCTTGAGGTATCGATATGCTGGACTGTTCAGAGGAAAAAATAGCTACTTGTTCTTCTATCAAGTAGGGCAGGCAGGAGGACACAGGCAGGACTGCATCCTAAAAATAGCCCCACACCCACTTGGAGAGCTCCAGCAGCTCAGCCTGGAGTGCATGGGGCAGCTCCTGATAGAAGCTACTTTTACTTCACCATGAGATTTTGAGAATCTGAACTTGCAGGAAGAAGGTTGTAGTGTATTTTTGTGTACTTTTCTGATTTCCCTTAAGCGATGGGGGAGATTTGGTTTTCTCTGTAAGGACGGTGTAGGTTCATGGCTGTTGCTTAGTGGAATGTGCCCATGTGGACACTGAGCTGAAGTCTGAATGAAAGCCTGACACCCACAACCTGGTCAGTGTCTCCCTTCTCATCGTCAGGAAGAGACTCGTCCACACCCAAGTGTAGAAGGAAGGCAGCCTCGCTAGTACCATGTCAGAGGCAGATAAGACACCAGCAGAAATGGCTTTTATAGTTAAGGAAACAAAGCAGACACTTGTGGCAGGGTTTTTGAGCCACACTTCGGAGCTCCTAGAATCAGAGGTTGTTGCTGCCCTAGTTGTGTTAACGTGGTAGTCGGGAGGGGAGAGGATGGCTGGCCACAAGTGTTAGTCCTTTCTTCTCTGCCAGTGGTTCCCAACCCTGGCAGCACATTAGATGCCCTGAGGAGTGTGCAAATTATTTCAGTACCAGGGCTGTCCCCTCAAAGACTCAGACTTTGTGGTCTAGGATCAGGCCCTGACAGAGGCTGGTCCGAAGAGCTCCTCATGATTCTAATGGGCAGCCTAGGTTGGAAAAGCTGCCTGACGCTGGCCATGGTCCACCTCCGCCCTCTCCACCCATCTGGGAGACACAGCCTCACCCACCAGTAACCACAGCCCAGAGCTTCAGAAATGGTGATAATTAATCCCCCCAACCTCCCCACACCACCTGGCTCAGACTCCCTGTCCTAGGTCAACCCTGACTCAGCACCTTCAAAGCCCGACTTCTGTAGAGGTGCCATCCTAAAGCCAGCCTTCCTCCCTGGATTGCTTGTGTAGACTACGAGGGAGTGTAAACCCTGAAAAAGAAAATGAAGGGATGATTCACTCCACCCTCGATGAGACGCAGCTGCGGAGGGTGGTGTGCGCAGACCCTCCAGAGCCGTGGCTGACTAATTAATACAGCACGGGAATCAAGTGCCTCCCATCATGCAGGAACTTCCTAGGCATCATTGGTGGATCAGATACACATCAAGTGCCTGCCACAGGGAACGTACCCTCTAATGGGGAGAAGACAAAACCCTTTACATTTGCTTTTGACATGCCAAGTGGCTTCACAAGTATCTTTTTGTTAATATTTAGGAAATATCCATGGATCTGACAGTAGACAGTGGCCTGGGTATATAGTGGGGACATGGGCCCAGTGGGGTCCTGGGGTCAGCAGGGTCTTCAGAAATTCCAGGTGATGTTCTTAGAGAAAACACTCTACTTAAGGGTGATTGAGACTTGACATTAACGTGGGGCATTAGTCACTCAGTGTTTTTTGGGATATGGTTTCATTGCTGATAAATGGAAAGGCCAGGCATGCCCCCACACCGACCAAGAAGTTATAGTAACGGCAGAAATGTTTCCAGTAATGTCTACACTTTCCTACTCAGTAAGTCGGCAAGCTAAGCTAAGGTTTAATGGTTCAGTTATTTTCTCATTGTTACACACATCATTCATTCATTCACTGAGCACTGTAGTGACATTGCCCTTGGCATTCCCATGACGACCCTTCCCCATTCTGCATAACGTCTGTGACACTCCCCTGGTCCTCTCCCTGGCCTGCTAATCCCCCAAGGCTAGGAGGAAACCAGCTGAGCGGGAGGACCAAGGACACCAGACTGGGAGAGCAGATTTGGGACCAATCAGATGGCAAAGGATTGGGAGATGAGGGCAGGTGTGTCTGCAGAAGCCAGAAGAAGCTGCCTGACCTTGCCCCTTACCTGGCCAGCAGGGCTGGGCATGGTCAGGGAGCCACACTCACCGAGCCTCTTCTGTTCCTATTCTTCAGTGCTAGGCTCTCCTCTCCCGCTCTCCTCCTCTCCAGCCCTGTGTTCCTGCCTCGTGGGTGCCTGTCCTCTGCTTGCATTCCTGCAGTGCCCCCATCCAGTCTCTCTGTCCCCGTCCATCCTCCCTGATGCCACCTGCATGGCTCCTGTAAAATGCAGACCTAGCTTTATCACATCTTGTTACGAACCTTATGAAATAGAGCTCAAGTTTCCCAGCACTGTACAGCCATGATGACATTCCTCCATCCGCCACAGCCCCCAATGAGGCTCCTCCTCCACCAGCCCCTCCTGCCTGGAAGCCCCTCTTGCCCATGTTCGCCAGGTGAGTCCCTGGCCATCCTTAAAAACCCTGCCCAGATGCCCCAACTTCTCTGCAAACAGCTCCTCAACCACTCCTTCAATAAAAGCGATGACTTCCTCCTGTGAACTGTGGAGGAGGAAGCTCGGCATTGTTTAGAAAAAGTTCATTTCTGTGCTTACCCTGCCAGTTTACATAATTACAACTGTATTGCCCCTTCTCTTTGCTAAATGTCCAACACCTTGTGTGTGCCAAATAAATGTTTGCCACAGGATCTGTTTCCCTGAGCAGACTCCCCATCCTCTTCGTTTTGCCCCTTCTTGCGATGCAATGTAAGTGCTTACTGTGGATCAGCTGCTGTGCAGAATGCTTTATGTGAATGATTTGGTTAAATCCTTGTAGCAGCCTATGAGGTAGGTGCTGTTGTAATTCCCATTTTAAAGAGGAAGAAACTGAGGCTTGCTGAGGTTGAATCATGTGCAGAGCTGAGCTGCCACCAGGCAACCAATCCAGTGCCAGAGCCACCTGGTCCTGAGGAGGTGTCTAGTTGGCAAGTACCACGTGTAGTAGTATTGTTCCTCATGGCACATATGGATGTTAGGAATGCCTTTGCAGTTCCATGGTGCATGGTTTTCCTACAGTACTCAGAATCAATCCACGAGAGGACGGATGGTGCATCCATCAAGTCTGACACGTGGTACGGAATTATCAGCAACGTTGGACAAATATATCGGCCCAGATTCATCATAAGCTCCTTGTATTGATTGAGCAAAATGGATGAATGTGTTAATTGCTTCAAACCGTAGGAGAAAGATAATTATTACAGCTTTATTTATTCTGTATACAGAAGGGAAAGGCATTTTAGAGAGTCTGAAAATAACTCAAGAAAGAAGTGCTTTTTGAACATAATTGTTACATTGGTAAAATCACTCAGATTGAAGGAATGGCTACCTTAAAATAATTTCTCTAAAATAAATACTAATTCTTCATCACAGTATTTGGCAGACATTCTCGAGGTGTTTCACTGAGTTCTTTGATGAAGGAGCTAAGGAAATACTGTCTGGTAAAGGATCGGTTACACGTAAAGTTGAATTGTCCTCAGCTCACTTGGAAATTGAAGGGAAAATTTCCAGAAAAATATTTTAAGGGTAATTCTCATTTTTTGATCTTGAAGATCAGACATTTGCAAATATCAGAATATGGAGTTACAGAACTTATTACATTTTGGTTCTAATAAAAAGCTGTGATTAATATTTTATGAATTTGGACATTTTGTGCACAAAATTATTAAACCAATTATTTTTGCCTTACAGATCAATATGTATGTATTAGGGTGATTACTTAGTGTCAGATTGGGTGCCCATATTGCTTCCCATAAAATGTCTGTCAGGAATTGGATGTAACTGTACCAAGTAAAGATCAATTGCTGCAAGGATTAATTTGTGCTGGAGTCCTTTATGATTAGTGACATATGCTACTCAACTCTGCTTCTCAGCCAAGGAAAAATAAAAATACCATAGTGGAAACTTCACCAGAATTGAGTGAGTTACAAGCTTAAATTAACTGTAACTAGTTGAGTATTAGAAGCCTTTAAAATGTAACTTTTTAAGAGTCGTCAAAATACTAAATCATAATGTATTTAACCTGGCTTTGTGCAAGGAGGCTGTTCTTTATCAGAGCCCTTTCCTGCAGCGCACACGTGCCTGCGTCAGACAGCACCTCTCAGGTGGGAGCCTTTCTCCTCCAGGTTGGGTGGGAAAGAAGAGGACAGCAAAGCCAGGGGCCTTGTCCACAGTAGCGGGTTAGGATCCTCCAGGGGAAGTGCCTTCATCCAATGTGAACAATGCCTAAAAGTAATGCAGGAGAGCTGCAGAGACTGGTGGCTGCGACCCCACCCCTCCAGAGCCCTGCTGACTTCCTTTGATCTCTTTTATAATGTACACTATGAAACATCATTGTTTTAGAGAACTCATACAAGACTGCTACTCTAACTATGAAGATTAAAATTTCACAACGCTTAAAGGACATTATCATAATTCACAAATAAAACTGATCTAATAAAAAGTGAGTTTGAGCTGAATTGAATTAAAGTGCTTATTAGTAATTTCATTTAAAAAGGATATCCTGGCATCTGCCTTTTCATAAGAGAGATGGAGGACTCTTGTTTATTCTTGATGATCGGTCAAAGAGAAACAGGTGACCAACCACAGGAGTCCCTTCCTGCTGCCCCAAACCCCTCGAAGCCACCTGGAGGACTGCATGGCCTCGAGGCGTCTGGGGACACCTGCGGACTCCTCCCCAGAATAATGTCTTTAGTTGCACAAAACAAAATGCATAGGATTTCAAAGGAAACCAATTATACTTAAATACAGTTATCAGAACATGTTTTTAAAACATGATGAACTAAAATAAATTAAAAAGCCCTTTATTAACACATTGAATATTAAGATCTAGAGGCAGGTCTAACAGCTCTCCTAATCTGACAGTAATGAACATCAATGACATTTCAAAATATCTACAACAACATCACAACTGTAATGTGATTTTAAAACATTTGTCTATTGGTGACAAAGCCAAGGCATTGCTAATACTGCTGTGGTTTCTTAACTTTCAATCCTCATTATAAGAAGTGCTGAATTGCAGTTCAAAGTTAGTGAAAATGGAGACATTTTTTCCCATCCAAATGTATATACCCTGAGGGGTGCGTGGGCCCTAGGTTAAGAACTCAAGGTAGTGTGTGGCTCTAGGTGGTGATGACTGTCTTGGGAAAGATCCTAAACCTTATTCTGCAGCTCAGGGCCAGAGCAACTGGGATCAAGATTTAGGAGCCCAACAGGTGTCTCAGTTCTCCTTCCCCTCCTGAGCGTGGCTCACTTCTGGGCAGGCACCCACCTCCCTGAATATCAGAGGCCTCCCCTAAAGGCAAGGAGCATAAACCCAACTGCTCACATGAATCATGAGGATCAGAGGAAATGATGACACGTGTTCCTTGCATAGACAAGGTGATCAATAGATGTTCCTGCTTCTAAAGAAGAAGGAGATTTATTGAACTAAATGCACAGAAATGTATGGCCAAGACACAGCAGCCTCCAATGCACACAGAGATCTGCTTTCATAACGTTGAGTGTTTCATGGCAATATTCACCTCCAGGTGCCTCGGGTGTTTCCGTCCATGACTGTATTGTTACAGAGATTCACAGGAAACTCAGAAGAGCCTCCTTTTTGCCCTCATAAATCTACTGCTGTGGACGCTTGCTGTTGCCTTTGCTGACTTTCCATCATCAAATGATTTTGCACCATCAGGGGCTGATTTATGGGATTATGTTATTCTTCCAGCACAGATTGATATCTGGGTTTTTTCACCTCTTTAATTTTGGTATCATAAGAATTCCATTACATTGGTAGCATCTTTAAATTAGCTTGATTTCTTTTGCTGGTGTTAAGTTAGAAAATTACATAGAAGAATATTCTTATTTAAAACATTTACCTCTATACTCCCTAAATTCACACCAAATGTCCTTGTTAGCCATTAAATGTTGTTGATACTCATTCTTTGTTACAGAATGCAATGCCCACTTGAAAACTTCTTGGCTACCATTTCGCTTCAAGGTGAAAAACCAGTTCATAAATCAAATTTTAAAATTTGTCAAAAGTTGTGGACTCCAGCAATTATCACAAATCACACAGAATGAACATCAACTGTTTCAGTACAACTGAAAGAGAATTTCCCTGTAGTCAATTACATGGATTCTTTCTAATATTAATACTTTTAGGAAAGACCTTTTCTTTAGTAGAATTTAAGAGAACCCTAGCTGAAATATTCGACCTGCAGGAATAGCCGAGTTTCTCAGAAACACCTGTGATATGACATATGGTCTTACTGCAATTGGAGGCTATTCAACAGTGGAATACCAATTCCTGCTTCACATTCTCTTAACTGGTCAGTCAACTGAGGCCTTGAGCATTGGCCCAAAATCTAGCATGAGGCTTTCTGCATTTGGGAAGAGACTGACTAGCTATCTTTAGGGTTCTCCTCCAGTCTGAAGACTCAAGTGGGTAGACTCTGCATTCTCACGGGACAGGGTGTGGGATACAGTTAATTGATCCTCCAGGATTTCTATGCTGTTTTTGTTGTATTCCCAGTGATTTTCCCATAGTTTAGAAATATTGAAGTGTCCTCGTCTGAGATCATTATAGGCAGAAAGCATCCTCCTGTCCCCAGTGTTTTACAGCACCCCCTGCGTATCATTCTAGGAAGGAATATTATCCTTTATGTGGAAATGGAGCCTGCAATGATATCTAAATCAGTTCCTGGGCCAGGTGGTGTTGCCATAACTACTGATCTAGGTTTGTAATATCAGCAGATAGAAACAGACCTGCCCTACAGTGCTCAGACCATTTGTTCATATTTATTTATGTCTCGTTTTTGCTCCTGTTAAACGCATTATTTAGCTGCCACGTAATCTTTTAGTGAGATGATTCCGATCACCCTATCCTCAGAAAAATCTTCAAGGCCCTCCATCCCCACCTTGGCTCCAGCCACACACCATTTAGAGGTCCCAGGGTCCCATTGGTTTCCCAGCTCCACCGAAAGTCCCATTTGGATAAGCCGCAGGCTCGCAGCCCTCGGCGTCCCCAGCTTTGTTGGAAAGGTGAACACAGCAGGCTTTGCAGCAGCTGTTGGTCAGCACTTGACCTTATTGGCCCTGATGAAGGCCAGTAGGCTGGACAAGCCCAAGCGAGGGTGATGGTCATTTAACCTCTACAGACAGGCCTTTCAGACCACCCCACGCTGTCTCTGCGGCCAGAAGATGCTCCAAGACTTCAGAACTGGGTCTTGGTCAGGACTCGACCAGGAAAGACAATCTCAACCTAGGACTCAAGACCCAGATGTGGGAGGAGGCGTATGAAGAAAGCAGCCAATGGGCTACCCTGAGAGTCAGGGACCTGGCGTCAAGAAAGGAGGGGGAATCTGCCGGCAGCTGCAGGGCCACCATTGAGGGTAAGGGCAAGAGCAAAGCAAGGCCCTCACCCCAGATTTGCATTCAGCTCTCCAGTGGACGGGGCATGCGAGCTTTCCCAGAAGCCCAGCCAACAGAGGGATCCTGGACTGAGGAGTGAGGCCAGTTCCTGTGTTCTCAAGCTCCCGAGGGTGGCGTGGCTGAAGCAGACCAGTGCTCCTCAAGGAGCTGCCAGGGCCCAGCTCCTCCTGCTCATGCTTAGTGAGAATTGCCCGGGGGCATCTTCCCTGTGCTGCCTCATGTGGAAGCATCATCAAGGAGGAGTTGTCAAGTGCCAGGTATGAGAGGCCACTACCTGCAGGGCTTGACAGAACGACCTAGTGAAGGGCTCCAGGAAGAAAAAGGCCACCCTCACTCAGCGTGCACTTAGGGCAGAATAAGCCTCACCCAAAATCCCTGTGGGACTTTCCCCATAGAATTCTATGGAAACTTCCATACATCACCATTAGATTAAGTTGCCCAGGGAGATTGAGGGAAATGTAAGATTTCTGCTGCAGGAAAAGGAATCTGACATTTCCGGCTTCTGAACCAAGCATGAAAGGCTGATTTGTAATTTGTTTGGTCTTAACAAAAATAATGTTATGCAATTAACTAGTCTTAGGCGTCAAGCACAGTTTGAGTGAATGATAAACGGACGACAGCATTTTCCATAAGTAAAAGCTTTCAGAGTGTGCATCTCTAAATCATCCATTTCTTTGCTACTGACTCTTTTCCTTTCTTTTGATGTTGTTATTTTCTTGACATAATTACAGTAAAGATTGGTACATTGCACCCAATCTTAATTATATCTCCCTTCAGTCACATTTATTTCATTATTACCTGCTATTCCTTTAAATTAGTAAGTCATGATATTTACAGATTGGTAGTATTCTTAAAAATATTTCAGATTGTGCTAGAAGGTTTCACCCTGAAATGGGATGAGTAAATTCTTTTATTTATTCTAGAGCTTGCAAACATGTTCTAAGTATATAATACAGTGATCCTAAAGAAAGGCTGGGGAAAGAATTCGAGTTTGGAGGATAGCAGTGAAAAGAGGGCCACGTGAACAGGTGAAGAGGAGGCTGGCTTGTCCTTGGTGCAGGGCCTTGGGTGAGGAAGGCGCTAAGGAACAGGGTGGTGGCTTCACTTTTCTGCGTGGTGCAGACTGCAAACGCGCTTGATTTTGTGACCGCCACCCCCTCCCCACATTCTGTGAGCAGCAGGACCGGGAGCCAGACTTTGGTCCGAAGTTCTCCCGAAACCCAGGTAGGCTTAGTATTTGTGCTGTTATTATTATCATTATTTATTTTTTTTTTTTTTGAGATGGAGTCTTGCTCTGTCGCCCAGGCTGGAGTGCAGTGGCGCGATCTCAGCTCACTGCAAGCTCCGCCTCCCGGGTTCACGCCATTCTCCTGCCTCAGCCTCCCTAGTAGCTGGGACTACAGGCGCCCGCCACCACGCCTGGCTAATTTTTTGTATTTTTAGTAGAGACGGGGTTTCACCATGTTAGCCAGGATGGTCTCGATCTCCTGACCTCGTGATCCACCTGCCTTGGCCTCCCAGAGTGCTGGGATTACCGGCAGGAGCCACTGTGCCCGGCCTGTGCTGTTATTTTGCACCAAATTTTTGTTCCAGATTATTCTAAGGGCTTTTTTTTTTATTTGAGACAGAGTTTCACTCTTTTTGCCCAGGCTGGAGTGCAATGGCGTGATCTCGGCTCACTGCAACCTCTGCCTCCCGGGTTCAAATGATTCTCCTGTCTTCTAAGGGCTTTTTTAAAAACACAAACACAAATATTGAGAATTACATAATTAAGTAGAATTGGGAAACAGGCCTAGCAAACAAGGTCAGTTGTAAACCAAGACCTCAGTGATGCTTTTGAACTGTTGAGTGATGTTTTGAGCTACATTTGGCACCTGCTAACCACTCGGAGAAAATTATCTTCCCAATACATGAGTGTTTTAGGTCCTGCAGTAGGAACAATGAAACTACAAAAGATTTACAATCCCATATCAAAAAACAATTCCAAATTCAAGATGACAAGATGTCTCACAAGTCGAAAAGGAACGGGAAATAGCTCCCAGTGCGTTCCCCTAGAATCATAGCACATACGTTGTGGTTTTATTTGTTCCTGTGTCTGATTAGGTTCTGAAGGTCTTTATCAGAAGTAGCTGATTTCACTGCCTTGTAGCTGAGGGTTCTTGGCCACTGCTGGCTGCACTTCTTAATTAGAGGAACTTGAACAGTTTGTGGAGGTTGGAAAGAAAAAACAAGGAGATGACTTACGGAGCTCAGAGCCAGTAACATGCTGGCAGCCAGCAGGTCTGAAAGGGGCAGCAGGGAGGGCCGTGTCTGCCTTCTCTGGGCTTCAATGGTGGGTGACACCGGATGCCTCAGGTCACCCTCGGTAGAATTTTAAATGCCTTAATGATGTTTCAAAAATAGAGATTCATTTGGACTTAGATGCAGCTAATTTCTGCTCCGGGTATTTTAACCTCTTGCAGTCAACGACATTCGTAGCTCTGCAGGGCCATCTGTGCTGATCCCTTGATAAGAAGCTACAATTCAATGGATTACCAATAGCACCCTCATGTATGACTACAGAGGCACTGTCGCCAGGCTCAGGCACTTTTTAACTATAACTAGCATTTTAGTTTTTATTCTTTTTTTTGAGACTGAGTCTCACTCTGCCAACCAGACTGGAATGCAGTGGCACAATCTCGGCTCACTGCAAGCTCTGCCTCCTGGGTTCAAGTGATTTTCAAGTCTCAGCCTCCCAAGTATCTGGGGCCACAGGTGTGTGCCACCATGCATGGCTAATTTTTGTATTTTTAGTAGAGATGGGGTTTCACCACATTGGCCAGGCTGGTCTCAAACTTTTGACCTCAGGTGATCTGTCCTTGGCCTCCCAAAGTGCTGGGATAACAAGCATGAGCCACCACGCACAGTCAGGATTTTAGTTTTCTTAGACCTTTAAAAGAAACAACAAATATTTAGAATTACATCATTAAGCAGAGTTGGGAAACAGAGCTGGAAAACATTTAGTTTTCTTAAACTTTTTCTTAATGGATTGCAGAGCCAAGTGAAGTGGCAGAGAGTAATGAGGCTGAGTCTAAATAGAAGTGAATATTTTAATTTCATAACAGAAAACTGGGAGATGAGCAAAAAGTAATTTTCTCCAAGACCCAGTCTCAGGATCCAGTGGTTCTCAACCTGTTTCCACTCCCCAGTGCCTGGGAGTGGAGGGCACTTTGCACCTCGTTTCAACAGGGACTGTGGGGGGCTCTGGGATGCTTCGGGTGCCCCTCTCCGCCCCCAGCAATTCAGACACAGCTGCTGTGTGTCCTGGAGAGGAAAGAGCCCCCCCCCCCCCACCGGGATGACCCCTCGCTCACTTCCTGCGTGGGAATCGCTGCTGGAAATGGACCCTGATGGTCTGGGCTTCCCGAGGCCAGCTCCAGGGCACAGCGGAAGAGCTGCTGCCTCACCTTAAACCTGCCTCCGTGAGGATGGAACCTGGACTCCTCGCCATTTCTGCATTTCTACCTTTGCTTTTTCCCCCCCGCGCAAAGTGTTTCCACTTTCTCTTCTCAGTGTATTTGCTCACTTCCTTCCCCCTGACTCCCAGCCTGTCTCCCTCTGCTACCCAGGGCCCCAGGCGGCCTCCCTCCCCTCACACTCCCCTTGCACCCTCTATCCTCCCTTCCTGCTCCTCCCTCTTCCTTCCCTCTGCCCCTGCCACCCTCCTAGGGCCCTGAGCATTGCGGGGAGGCATGGAGGGGCTGAGGCCTCCCCACTGACTCGGCAGCCAGGGCGGTGCAGCGCCCAGCGTCTTCACGGTGGAACTAGCCACTTCTTCCCCTCCCTGTTTCCACTTCCAAAAACTGGAACCAGGGTCACCTCCAGTCCTTGTCAGCACCAGGCAGCCATCATGGGGAGCGAACTGCTCAGCACTCAGGAAGTGTGAGCTGCCCACGAGCCCCTCACACCCCAAGGCCAGGTGTCCTGTTGGAGTCCCCCCGATCCATCCGCCCCCTCCCACAGCCTCTCCCCTTCCCCACCTGAGAGCATGCCACCTGCAGCTGGCTGTGGCCCGTGGGACTCCTGGGGTGCTGTGTCCTGTCTCCCAGTCTGGGGCTGGAGGCTCCCCCAGGTGGGGCTGGGCAGTGTGGCCCCTGGCGGGCAGCAACATGGGGCCTGCCGGACCAGCCCATCCCTGCGCCTAGTAAGCGCTCAGCACCTGTTGGAGAATGAGGTTGAGTTGATGTCCTTCAGGCACTGCAAGATCATGAACCATCTGAGAAAGATGAAGGGTGTGGAGTGTACCATAATTGCAGTGTCAGGAAAGTGGACGTTTTTAGCCACAAAGCCAGGGCCGTCAAAGGGCTTTCTGGTGATGCTGACTGCCAAAGGCATGTCACTCTGGCCCTACATCGTGTGAATTTTCTCTAAACACCGAATTTATTGGTCAGAGTGTTTTAGTACGTGAGAATAAGCTTTATGGGGTTTTGTTTGTAATCGCTTGCCCTTGAAATGTCATCATACCATTCGCCAGAAAATACACCAGGCAGGACGTTTGAGAGAGGTTTGTATTTTGAGTCAAAAGGCACTAAGTGGAGGAGGCTGCTCACTGTTCTGGGCCTGGGACTGTCACCGGGCACATGAGGCTTTGCTATTTATTTTGTTAAGCAACTTAATGTTAAGGGTGTCATTTAAATAACTTCTCTGTAAACATCTTTTATTTTATTTCATTGTAGTCCTTCCCTGATTGAAGATTTCGATGCTACTGTGTAAATTCATTCTCTTCCCACAATCTGTCTCCCTCTCTCTCCCTGCTCCCTCTCCCTCCCTCTCCTCCCCTTTCCTCCTTCTATTCAGCTGTGACTTTTATTCTTGGAGCCTCCATTAGCCTACATTATTTGAGAGCTGCTAAAACAAAGTCCCCACAGGCTGGGGGCTTCAACGACAGAAATGCATTCTCTCGCAGACTTCCTGGAGAGGGGAAGTCTGAGATCCAGGTGTGGGCAGGGCTGGATCCTGAGGCTGCTGCTTGGCTTGTAGACATCATCTTCTCCCTGTGTCCTCACAGGATCTGTCTCCTCTACCTGTGTCTGAATTTCCTCTTCCTAGAGGGACACCAGTCCTATTGGATTAGGCCCCAACCTGATTACCTCATTTTAAGGTAATTATCTCTATAAAGATTTCTATTTCCAAATACAGTCTCGTTCTGAGGTGCTGAGGGCTGGGACTTCAGCATAGGAATTTGAGAGGACACAGCTCAGCCCACTGGAGAGCCTTGCTTTCCAAGCACATAGGAGTTTGTGTCATTTGTCTTCTTTCCTGCAGCTTTTGCCTCTCAGATGTCTTCCTGTTTGTCTTTGCCCGGGGTCTCTGCCCTGCGGGCCCCACCGCCCCAGCCTCTCCACCTGCGCCCCCCAGACTGCGTTCCTTCCCAGCCCCCTTTGTTCCTGCAGCATCGACACATCCCTCCTCACAAACTTTAGGTTTTGCAGGTTTATCTGTTTTTCTTAGCTGTCCCAGAATTTTTTCTTTCTTCCTTTTTCAGATCACTGTATCGCCTTCATCTCTTATGACTGACTTCCCTCCACCTTCAGGATTCTTCCTGCCTTGTCTGCTGGGCCTCTCTCCTTGCTCTCATCCGGATCAATGAACAGGGACTCGATCCATCTTCTTTGGCACTTTTCCCATTTCCCTGTGATCCCTGGATGACACTATTTTTTGTCTCACTTTACCTTGTCACCATCTCTATGAACCTCCCCCGTCCCTGTTCTCATGCTGCTCCTCTGCACGTGTCCAAGGTTAACAGTGTTCCTTTCTCTCCTTCCTTTCCAGCCACTGCCGTCTTGAAAATGCCTTGTCCTGGCTGAGCGAGCCCCCTGCCCTGTTCCCTCGCTCTGGTTCAGAGCATCGCCTCACCACTGCTAACTGCTCAGGGAAGCCGGTCATCCTCCCTGGAGCTGGAGCAGGGAGGCGGGGTGGGTGAAGGGATGCTCCTGCTGTGTGCACTGGCCTGAGGGCAGAGAAAGAGGGCAGCTGGCAAAGTGAGAGTGTGGAGGGGTGGAGTCAGGCAGGCAGTGTAGACACGCAGGCGGGACAACAGACACGGGCTGACTGGTGGATCCTTATTTCAAACAGCCGCCTGGAGCATCAGTGAGACTTGAAGGTGGCTCTCCAGTGAGGAGATGAGGCTGAAATGATCATGGGGAATCTTTTCATTCTATTGGTTTTGATGCTGATGTACCAAGTTGATGCTTTTTCTTAATCACCATTTTCATCATTTTAAATGTTTTACCAAATTTAGATGGAAGATGCTTTCTGAAAGCCTTCAATTCCACTTCTTAGGAGAATTTTACTCGTTTGACTTATAGTTACTTCTGGAAATGATTATTAGTTGTTAATTTTATTGATCAAATTGTTTGAAACAAGCACCTGCCAGAGTGCTTGTTTGGGGATACACCAGACCAGTCACAAGGCGCATCAGAGAACAGTTATGTTCCATCATTTGCACTTTACGTGCATTCTTGTTTTACTCAGGAGTAGACAAATTCTTGAAAATATCCTCAGTTATCAGCACCAGTCTGCCACAAGACTTGAGAAAAGAGTAGAATGGCCTTCTTCATGATTCCTGCAGAGGCTGACAGACTTGTGCGTGCAACCAGCCCACCGCCTCTGCATCTCTCCGCGTTCTTCTTGTTTGCCCAGCCTCCTGTCTCTTTCCTCCTTGGAATCTTGAACTCTGCAAGAGCAGGGCCGACTTAGTTTCCTCCACCAGCATTGATGGAGGGCAGCAAATCTGCCTGAGCTTTGGCTGCGTCTTCTCCAGATCAGTTGTTATCTTCATGTGTCCAGATGCACAGCTGGGCAGGTAACACAAAGCATCATTTCCATGCTCAGGCACGCAGGCCAATCCATTCCAGATGCTTCACAAGTTGAGGGATTTTCCATAAACTTCAGAGATGTCAGAGTCCACCAAAATATTATAAGGCTGGGTTCTTTATATATATGTATATAAACATAATCTATATTTTATATATTTATATCTAAATATTTTAATCTATACATATTTATATAATCTAAGGCATATATATATAAGCTATGGCATTGAGCTATAGTGTTCAGATTATATGTATTTTATATATATGTAATTATGTATGTACATATACTTAGATTTTATATATATATATATACATGTATATACACACACACTAAGGCTCTTTGTAAAATGAAAATGTATGTTTAAAGTAGTTATATAAATTTTTTTATTCAAACAGTATACACTTAGATGTTTACATTTCAATTTCAGGATGACACCCCTGACTTTCACAATGTCATAATTTAAATGATCTGTAGGGATTTTTTTCTTCCTCTAAGTGCACTTAACCCAAAAAAGCCAATTAAATGGAGAACAATATAAATAGATTTTCTCTGTTGCTGCCAACTTTGAACTGCCCTCATGATGATAACAATTTATTAGAGAAGGAGATGGCTCTAATTTGGTTCAGTTTAACAAATGTTACCCCGTTGGAATCAGACGCCCTTCCGTGATGAGAGTGAACACAGAGGACATTCGGTGATAGTGCCGGGCGGGACCCTGCAATGGTCTATGGCGATTATGAGACAACAGCGATGCCGGAGCCGCGGTATTCAAAGCCCAGCGGCGGCTCTGTTGTGTGGACCAGAACTGAACGCAGAGCTCCTCTAAAGGCTCATGGTTATTTAGAGAGCAGAACATGGTGTGATGACTTTGACGTCTAAATGAAGGATGGACCCCTGGAAGCCTGGTGCTCCCCAGAGGGCTTGTGCCTTTGTGCACCTCCAGGTGATCCATGTGTGTCCAGGCCTGCAACTAGCCAATTATATAATACTATGATTGCTCTTACTATTACTATTATCATTTTACAGTGCTTTGGTATTTCATGAAGAGGCCAGGAAAAGCATGGATTATGTGATTGTGCACAGAATTATAATGGTATATGTTATGTTGTCTAACCTGTAAAACTCTTAAGAATTTTTTTCTGATTATAGAAAATAGTACATGCTAAGGTAGAGAATGAAAAGTTCCATGATTCCACCTGTTAGAGATACTGGCTGTTTTTCTGCACCCGTGAACACACACACATGCACACACATGTGTGCACACACACTTCCACAGGCATACATGATTTTTTCAGCAGTGGGTCCATGCTCTTCAAGATAGTCTGAGGTGTGCACATCTTTTCTCATAAGGTCCCTGGACATATTCCTGGTCAACTAAGTCTTCAAAAGGCTGCTGAGCCCCCAAGGGTGCAGGATGCTATGGACGTCTGAGCCAGCCCTGTCGGATGACAGGAGACCTCCAGTTCTTCCCTCCCTAAACAACCCATGGGGACCATCCTGTATATCATGTTTGCTCCTTGTACCCTAATTACCATAGGGAAGCTCCCAGAAGCAGGGTACTGGATCAAAGGGCAGGAACACCCTCCATATTGATTGGATACAGTGCTGCCAAATTGCCCTTCAGAAAGGTTACCCCAGGTTGCAGTCCCATCAGCAGCAGGAGGCTGGAAACCTCCCAGGCCTCTCCAACCCTGATGATTTCACTACTTCCTAATCTCACCGGCAAAGCATATCTCATCTTTTTTGGCTTACATATTTTCTATTTTATTCAGGTGTAGCATCTTTCATACAGTTGTGTTTTTGTATTTTTGGCGGGGGAGATTTAGGGGATGGGTTTTGTCCACTTGACTTTCTCATTTTGCCCTTGGTCCATTTTTCATTTGATTGTTATTTATCTTATTATCTTTAGGAATTTTTTGTCAAGTTGATTCCCAGCCCTCAGCATTTGTTATCTCTTGCAGCATAGCCCATTATCCTAAAACTCAGTGTCTTGAAGACACCAACATCTCTTCTCTCCTAGTTTCTGTAGTTGAGGAATCTGAGTGCTGCATGCCTGGATGCCTCTGGCTCTGGGTCTGTCATAGAGCTGCAGGGGAACTGCAGGCCAGGGCTGCTGTCTCACCTGGAGGTCTGACTGGGGAGGATTGGCTCCCATGAGCACTCATGTGCTGGCAGCAGGATGCAGTTCCTGGGTGGTGTTGGCTGAAGACCTCAGTTCCTTGCCTGTGGGCCTCTCTATGGGACAGCTCACGGCATGGCAGCTGGTCTCCCTCATAGAGAGCTAGGGAGAGAGAGAGAGGGCACCCAGGACCAAAGCTGCAGTCTTTTGTGGCTTACTCTCAGAAGTGACTTTCCATCACTCCGCCATCCTCTGTGCAATAGAAGCAAGCCTCAGGTCTCTCACACTCAGTGGGAGGAGGTCAAATAGGGAGTGAACACCAGGGATCAGAGATCCTTTTGGGACAGCTTAGAGGCTGCCTGATACAAGAGCATAATATTTCCTGATTCAGTAGTGAGATCTTGTTTTCATTGTATGTTCAAATAAGTTATTGATGTATATATAAACTATCACATTTTTACACATACATAATAAATTCTGGCATACACGTTCATGTAAACCACATTTTTATTATGACTTTCACTTTTTGTCTCAGGTGTAGGGAGAGGTTAATGATAGCCCACCAGTCCATCCATGCAAGGCCCATGGGAGCCCATTCTGTTTCTAGCAGATATTATTAAATACACTTCATCCTGTCAGGTGTGTCATGTCATTCCGTGCATATGTGTGTTTCATCAGCCCAGCCAGTGCTGTCCTCTGTGCCTTGCTCTGAATCTTAGTTATTTCACCCAGAACTTGGGCTGGTGGCCCGGCTGTGTCACTGTTTGTGTGTCAGGCCCATTGCTTTTCACACCTGCATATTTTTCCAAGATGTGAATTGATCACATTTTGCTCATCCACTCCCCTGGTGATGCCAGCAATTTCGCACCTCCCTGTGGTCACAGGAACATGGCTACTCACCTGCAAGCGGATCTTCTGGGCTTCATGCTCAGCTGTGAGCTCACAAGAGCATGAGCCTCGGTATGTGGATTGTCTCGAGGTATTGCCAGAAACTTCCAGAATGCCTTTGACATTCTGGAAGTGGCCGATCGACACACTTCCCCACAAACACCTGGCATCGTCCTCCCCTCTGTTTTGCCCCTTGACAGGACCCTAGAGGCATCTAACTGCTGCTTTCCTTATGCTTTCCTGATGACTGGGATCTGGACATTGCGCTGCATACTTGTCAGCCATCCAGGTCTCTTCTTTAGACATCTGCTGATCTTCTTTCCCTTCCCTACATTGTGTCCTGGTTGTCTAGCTTTTTCTTCTCAATTTTCAGAAAATTTTTCTTTTTCCAGGTATTAATTTTTTGTGCAAGTGTTAGACATCACAAATATTTTCTCCCCAAATTTTCTTTATCTTCTTCTCTTTCTCATCTTTTGAAGAAGTTACATTATGATCGAGGCTGTTTGGGAAGACCATTTCCTCACTATCCCATCATGAGGCATCCTCCTGAGCCTCCTCCCACTGGCTTTAGAGCTTTTCCTTTCGCATTTTGGATTTCATCCATCTCGAGCCATTCTCCATGCGAGCTGCCAGGTAGACATCCAGCTTCCTTTCTCTGCAGTAAACACTTTCCTTGACCCCACTATCTGAGCCACCTGGTCTTTTCCCACGGCTTTCTGCTGCCATTGTTATCCCATGACGGTCCCATGTAAATACGATTCTCTCTTCTGCTCGGTTCCCCGATTTTCCTGCTCCTGTACAAATATTACACTGCCTTTAGGAATGTGGCCTCCTAGTCCAACAGCCAACAGACAACGACCCCCTCTGCTCTTCCTTTTCAAAATCATCTTAGCTCTTTGTGGACCTTGTAATTTTTTAATTATTTGTCAAGAATTTTACTCTGATCAGTGAACTCTCGTTTCCACACAAGAGCATACCCTGAAATCTCAGCAGTTTAATACAGGAAAAGTATATTCTGGCACAGAGTCTAATACGGGCCGGTGTCTGCTCTCTATCTGGAGCTCACAGCCTCCAAATTCACAGCAGCAGTGGGTGACAGCAGGGTGAGGGGAGCATGTCAGCATCAGCGCCCAACTCTCTCCACCCGGAATACTCATGCCTCCTTCTGCTCACCACCCACTGGCCAGAACTGGCCACATGGCCCCCATCTGACTGCAAGAGAGGCAGAAATGTAAGGACCCACATGGCTATTTGTGGAGCATTAACGCTCTCTAACAAATCTAGTTCCTCAAAAATAGCTGAGCCTTTAGGATTTTCTATGTAGGCAATTCTAGCATCTACAAATAATGAGGTCAACAGAAAGTCACATCCCAGTGACGCAGAAAAACTCAGTACCATGAGAGCCAGGCAAACAAAGCCAGCACAAAACTTATTTTTGCTGCTTCAAATATGGAGATGGAGGAAGCTTGATTTTTTTGTTACCTTTGAATCTTACCACAAGCCAATGTAAATATCACAATAACAAAGCCAGGAAAATTAATCTGTAAAATTGTTCTTATGCCATTTAAAATATCACAAGATAAACCTGGGATTAACTTTTCCATTACTAGGAAAAGGGCAGTTTTGATGACTTACTTCTTAGCTCCCTTTGACATCTGATTTAGTGCCTTCCACAATAGGCCCTCAAAAAATTATTGGCTGCAAACATAACATATTGCATATGGTCTTTTCAGTAAAATTGAAAGATTTTACTTTGAAAGTCCAGTTTTCTGAAAATGTTTACCGTCTAAAAGATACTTTGGGAAGCTGAGATCAGAATTTGAGTGCTGGCAGAAGCTTTAAGCCTGTAGGGCTAAAATGATGTTGCCTGTGCACGTGGCGTGTAGTGGTACAGCCTGAGGGCTGACACACCACGGTCTGTGCCTGCATGTGGATCTTCCATCCAGCATGGAGCACCCGTGCTTAGGAGGTTAACAACCAGGAGTACACGCATGGCATGGGAGGGGGACATGCTATAGCCAGAGAAGGCTGGGAAGTCCTGGCTTAGGAGGCGTTATTGCAAAATTCCCAGAGCCAGCAGGGTGCTGATATTTCTTGCCAATGCTCAGACATCACAGGGCTCCAACTCCAGCTCCCGGATGAGGCTTGGGTTGGTGAGGCACTGCCTCTTCCTGCCTCTACTTCCGCAGAGAAATTACTTGCTCCTTCATTCTTCACTCAATCATTTGAAAAATCCCAAGTGCATCTCCCTCCTGGGTGAGAATTAGATGACATAACATGTAAAATACTGTGTGGGACACATTTTGGAAAATGGCAACATGCGTACCATCCTTTCTTTGGAATTCTAACTGTGGCATGCGGGGGCCTTCAGACTCATAGTGATAACCCCACAGGCTTCGTCATTCATTCCTCAGTAAATAAGCTTGAGCACCTGAGAGGGGCGATGAGCACTTGAGTACTGGGATAATGCATGGTGGGGCATCACCTGGAGGTTCCATCATCACACGTGGTGAGAAGGGGCTGTGAGCACAGTCTCCAGAACCCAACTGGAGTCCCACCAGGTCACATCCCACCTCCAGTGCCTACCAGCTGCATGGCATTGTGCAATTTACATCTGTGCCTCCATTTCTTCATCATGAGGAGAGGCTGGAGCAGTCTTTTCCCGATGAGGATTGAGCGTGTGTGTGCATGTGAAGTCCTTGAGGTGGTGACTGGCACAGCTTTCCCTATATTCTATCATAAAATAAACAGTGTTTGAAGATTTCAAGTGACGCTTGTAAAAATCACCAATTGAATTATTTTCTTTAGCTATTATGATTCTTAATCAAAAAGCCAAGATTGTATTGCAATGCCCTTATACAAATAAAAGAATTAAAATCAGAACATCTCCCAAAGTAATGACCTAAAAGTAATAATAGCCATCCTAGTTGCTTATAGAAAATCTCTTGTTAATTTTATTAGGTCAATCAAAAGCAGTCCTTTAGTTTTCTAAGCTTTTCAACCAGAGACTAGGAATTTGAACTTAGAATCAACTTCCTCTCTTTATTACATTCTTAAGACTCTTTTATGATAATAGAACACAGCATTTTCCACAGAGATCCCCAACTTGCTTTGTCTACACTGACTAAGCTATCTTATGCGTATCTTTGTCCCGTTTCCTTGCAAACATAAAGTGTGCTGGGTTTCATTTACACTGGAACCATCCCCTGTATAACACCAGCCAATCTGGAAAGGTGGAATGATATTGTGTAGCCCTGAAATGGCTTCAGTCCATTCCTTTTATCCAGTATTTATAGCACACTGCTGGGTGGAGTCTCACTGAGAGCTCTTAATTTAAGAAGAAACCAGTGTGAGCCGAGGGCAGGGTTAGGAAAGCAGGGCCGGATGATTGGGAAGTGTGAGCGTGGAGGGTCGGGGGGCGGTGCTGGAGGAGGCAGGGTCATTGTAAAGGGAGCATTAGACTTTGGCCTTGAAGCCAAAGCTCTGCCAGGTGCTGGAAGGGAACTGACCCTCCAGCCTGCAGCTGGAGAGGACCCCGCCCACAAGACAAGCCTCGCCCCTGTGGAGCAAGCTGGATGGTGTTCTGGCGCAGAAACGCACAGGCTCTCCAGGGCCTGGCCCCTGCTAATAGGTGCTGGAAGGGAACTGGCCCTCCAGCCTGCAGCTGGAGAGGACCCCGCCCACAAGAGACAAGCCCCGCCCCTGTGGAGCAAGCTGGAGAACCAGCTAGAGCAATGATGTTCTGGCGCAGAAATGCACAGGCTCTCCAGGGCCTGGCCCCTGCTAATAGGTGCTGGATTTGACCCCAAGACCTGTCGGAAAGAATGCCTTATGAAATACACTTGTTTTTAAAAATATATTAGGGTAACTTGTGATAAGTTCATCACACCCATTGAAATGGCTCAGAACACTTTCGGGACTTCAAAATCAGGGTGGGGTATGCCTGCTTAGTCATGGATGAGTATCTGGAAAGCTCAGGGAGCAAGTGGCGCTGGGGCTCCCTTCTTCCTAGGAGGCAGGGCCTGAGCAGGGAGGGGGTGGGGTCCCGATGTTTGTGCAGAGGAGATGCCTCTGCTGCCTCTGCAGCCTGCACCTCAGCAGCACCTCAGGAGCCGCCAAGGCACAAAGCAGTCAACGCGGTGCCCTCAGGGCAAATGCACCAAGCATGGTTCCAGCTTATTATGAGGTGTTTGGTTATTAAAAGTTTTTCAGCACTTACAGGTCTAATTTTCCCACGGGGGAAAACATCCCATTTTAAGAATGTGTTTGGAGTTTGCCCTCTGGGTCACGGGGCTGCGGGGTCAGGGTTGCTGCAGGAAGAAGCTTTGCCAGGGCTGTGCTGTCCTGACTCAATGAGACAATGACCTCCAAACGGAAACATCTGGGGGGCCCGGTTAAAGAGCCACATGCGGCACCCCTCAGGTGCACACTATTTTACCTGCTCCTAAGCTTACTATATAATATTTGTGAACTGCTGCAGAAAGCAAAGCACGCTCTGCGAATGCATGGCAGGTTTGGGGCAGTACCTTTTGGTTCCTTTCATTGCTTGGAGTGACCTTTGGTCATATCACATGAGAGATGCCCACTCGCTAATTAATGGGTTTCTTCACAGGAAAATGTAGTTGAGATTTGTAAAAACAAACGGCGTTGTCTTCACTGGACACTAGCTGCCACCAATAATGGTTTGCCTTTCACAAGTACAGGAGTGGCCCCCTCTTGGCATAGAGAGAGTGGAAACATCCCCTTCCCCTTGGAAACCAGACCCCAACTCCAGGGACCCCGAAATTCCCACCTTCACCCCATCCTCCCCAGGATGGCTCACATGGGAGCCCACAGACCACCAGCCCATACCAGTGCTGGAGGTCCACAGTCACAGGAGGGTGCCCTGGGGAGCTACAGGGGCAGGAAGTAGGACCCTCTACACACCCCCATGCCTACACCAGCGCCCACACTGTCAGGGCCAGTGATCACCATGACACTGTCTCAAACAGCCCACCTGGTGTGCTTCTCCATCCTGACCTTCACATGCCGCCCAGGCCTCACTGGGCCTCACAAACTGGCCTTTGGCCTGGCCGTGACCTCCTCCCAGTCACCCTGCCACCATTGCAGACCAAGTCGCCATTTTAGTCATGCCAAAGAGTCTTGGTGAATTGCACCCGGAGCACAACTCCTTGCACTGAAGGTCAGCCTGCTGAGGACAGGTGCGCCCGGTGGTCAGCCTGCTGAGGACAGGTGTGCCTGGAGGTCAGTCTGCTGAGGACAGGTGTGCCCAGAGGTCAGCCTGCTGACAGGTGCGCCCGGAGGTCAGCCTGCTGAGGATAGGCGTGCCCGGAGTCCCTACAACCACCACCCCCACCTCCAAAACCTGAGGCTGGACCTGGTGACATTCCAGACTTTAAGGAAATGGTTGACTAGAAGTCACTGGGGCTTTGTTCAAAATAAAGACGTTAAAAGAGAGACCATTTAGGCAGAAAGTTGATGAGCTGGATCTTACAACGTCCACATGGAGACAGCAGCTGCTGGCCTGGTGGAAGTGTCCAGCAGGACGTGGGTGTGTGGAACTGGCATTTGGGTGGCAGGGAGAGGCTGCAGGTGGGAATTTCAAGAGTTCCCCCATGTGGCACGTGTAAGCCAAAGACCAAGTGGACTGTTGACCAAATCTGGGTGGTTCTTTGGAAACAAATTGCATATGCAAGGCTGTTCCAGGAGGTTTCATCCATATCCCATATCACACAAGTTGCAGCTTCACTCAGTGCCTCAAGAAAGCAAGCCAGACAAAAGACAGACCTGGTGTCTCCCCAGAAACCACCCTCCTAGAACAAAGTCAAATACCTGCTTGGCAGGTACTGGGGATCTCTAGGGGCATAAATTAAATCTCACATCTTTATGAGCACAATTCCTTCTTTTAAAAATCAGAAAAGTAACAAAGTAGGTGAAGTAAATAATCCATGTAGAGTCTTATTATTGCTTTGTTTTATTGCAAAAACAGACTATTTGAAAAAATAACCTATCTTTTATAGAATTTGTGCCCAAATCATAATATTTTCACACTGAAATTTACCTGAAAATATATCTGAAAACTTCCAGTGGTTCTAAAATCTCATTTACTTTATTTTTTTGACATTGCTGAATTTCCTTCTGCATTGTGAAACTCCAGTCTGAGCATGCTGTGTGACATGAGCTTTCTCTGTCATTGTAAGTAACATGGCTTGGAAAGAGAACGCAGCCGTGAACTGCCACCGTCAAGCGCAAAGCCTCCCTGAAGCCACCTCAGCAGTAAAAGCACCAGGCGCCGTTTACCTGGGTTGCCTGTGAAAATCATGCATTCCTTCTTGATGCAATATTTCTAGAACAACTAAGTTTGGGCTTTTTGGTCAAAGTTGTGAAGCTCCTGCTAGCAGGGCAGACAGCGAATGGTGGCTGCCTCTGTTTTGACAAATGCATTCCCAGGCTCTGATTCCTGTCACATTTCCTAGTGACATTCTTGGTCTCCTTCTTTTTTTTTTTTTTTTTCGACTTTTCCCTTTAACAGCATTGCCGTACCTACTATCTGTGCTGAGAGAACTCTTGCGCAGCAAGGCTGGGCCATAGCAGTTGTGAAATGAAGTGTCCCAATCACCCAATGGCATGGGTGATCAAAGCCACAGCAGATCACAGGCAAGGGCTTAGGGCTGCAGGTGGATGATCTCCTGTGCACATGGGAGAGTGATCCTAAGAAGTGCAGATGCATTCTGTCGGGAAACAGGCAAAAGGCAGGAGACATGGCGAGTGGGTGCCCATCGGTGCATCTGATCTCCCTGGCACCCCTCCACTCCCCTCTGCTTCCCTCCTGCTTAGGGGCTTCATCCTTCCTGGGAGTGAGGAAGGCCAGGCCTCATGACAGAGCTGCCTGCCCTGGGGGACGTCCCTTCTATCGTGTGCAGCATCAGGAGTGCGTTGGATCCCCAGTGCCTCATCCTGAAATCAGGGAGGCGTGGCAGGGTGGAGGCAGCCATGGGCATCTAGGGACACACAGCACGGGAGGCCACAGAGCTGAGTGAGCAGAGTCCCACCTGCCGGAACAGGAGGGCGAAAGTGAGAATTAAGCCACCGAGAATGGGTGGGCTGAGACAGTGATGGGGCCCTGGATTCTCTTCCTGTTCAGTATGTGTTCCAAGAAGAAGGAAAAACATGGAACACTGAGGAAGACCAACTGTGCAGGGAAAAGAGCTGGCCGGATTCTGATCTAAGAGGTCAAGTTGGGTAGGAGAACACCATTGTTTCTTGCAGGTCACTCACTGAGCCTAGGAGCAGACAGAGCTGACTTCAACTAGGGGCGACTTCAGTAAGAAAGTGGGGGTCTCTGGGGCTAGTCAGGGAAATGTGTGCCATAATGGAGCCAAGTCCAAGGAGTAAAATGTTGAAGTAAATGAAGAGGTGCTGATGTCTGTATCCTCCGGTGAGTCTGTCCATCATAACAAGGGCAGAGGCTCATTAAGACTTTTCCAGAATCCTCTGTGAAGACAGCTGGAATGATCTCACAAGGAGAAGACACAGACCGGGGGTCTGCTTTGTGCTGAGTAAGTGTTTCAGCCTTGAGAGTGGAGAACAGCATCCTGGGTGAGGCCCAATAAAAGCAGCCTCCTTTTGCATTCTGGACCTGGCCAAAATGACAAACACAGACTGCCCCCATCATCTCGGAACAGAGACTCACGGGGGAGGTCACCTGCCCTGTTCACCACATCAGGCAGGTAGCATGTGCCGAGGCCCTCACATGTGCTGCAAAGACCAGAATCTACGTAGTACAGGTAGACTCAGGGCCCTGATCATCTTGGGGCTTACATAAACTGTGTGGCAGATGACAGGATGGCTGGCCAGGAGCTCCCTGTTGAGATGATGGTAAGAGAGACACAGGTAAGTGGTGGCCAAGGAGCATCCAGTGCCAGGGGGCACAGCCAGGCAGGTCACGTTTGTTTGTTTGTTTGTTTGTTTGTTTGAGTGAATGGTCAGTATCTTGTTTGCCTTCTCTTAAATCTGTGACCCTTCCGCACATTTCTGAGAGCTGGCCTGGCCTTGGGGTTCAGAGTGTGGCCTCCAAAGCCAGGAATTCCTGCACTGGGATCCAGCCCCTTGGCCACTTCGTAGCTGAGTGACTCCAAGCACCTTATTAATCTGTGTGTCTCCATTTTCTCGTCTGTAAAATAGAGCTGATGACAGCAGAGCCCACCTGTTGGAGTGTCTCTGCATGGTTTAGTGAGAGTGTTTGCCCCATCCTGAGAACAGGGCCTGGCTCAGACAGCCCTCAACACAGGCACCACAATGCCACTAATGAGCATATCTGTCACTTACCTGTCTTAAAGTGCACATTAATGAAACCCACTGGGATCCGGCTGCCTATGCAAAAGTATAAGTATTAGTGGGATCTCCAAAAAATAACCTTGAGAGGATTATCTCGTATCATTACATTTTTAGCAAAAAGTTCCTCTTTCTGCACTTGCTTCCTCCATGAAAGTACCATCTGTTTCAAAACAGATTCAGTAATTGCTAGAACTTTCTTTAAAATGTAGAGGCAAGTGCTGCTTCTGTTTTGTAAGCGCCCATGAAATGTGCCTTTGGTGCTGCCAGAGCTGGAGGATTTTGTATAATATTAAGTAGAGTGGCTTCGCTTTAATTCCTTATGAGTATCACCAAAGTGTACACGAAACTGATGCTGGCTTTGTCATCCTGAGAGGTTTCACAGTTGTAAGAAAGAGTTTCTGAGTGCCGGCATTACCTAATACCCCGCTTGAGGTCTGTGGGGTGGCAAGCATTTCATAAACCTCTGGGGGTTACAGGTTGCTCTCTTTGGACTTGTTCATGGCTAAGCTACACTTTTTTAAAGAACCAGATTTTTCTTAATGTGCAAAGAGTGCTAAAAAATAAGGTCAAAAGGAGTTTTTAAAGTTTTGATATTATTATAAACTAAGTAACCATCACATATCTCAGATGACTGTTTTCTAAGAGTTGGCCCGGAGCATGCTTCTTGGGCCATTTCACCTGTGCACACTTTGTTGCAGCTGCACCCGCCCTAATCCCCCTTTTCTAGATTTCTTGCTTCTCCTCTTGACTGTCCCCAGCCAAACACACCCATCCTCCCAGGACCCCACAGCCTGCTCCTAACACAGCATCTCTCTCTGCAGGCCTGGCCCCGGGTCACTTGGCATGGCGGCCTACCACCTCCACCCCATCTCGCCTTGCACGCCAGGTACTCATTATCCCCATGCAGGAGGTGAGGGCAGGTAGTGACATGGGTGCAGCGACTAGGTGCAGGGAGGGTGACCTGCTCACAGGCCTATGGCTAGAGAGCAGAGAGGGAGCACACTCCTCTCCCCACACACCTCTCCCTGCAGAACCTCATCATTTAGATTCCCTGGTGTGAGCTCCCACCACTATACCCAGCAGCCTCCTGCCTGGATTTCTGTGCACACCTCAAAGCCAGCCAACCCAAACAGAACAGTATCTTATCCTAAAAACCTGTTCCGCCTGGATCAGAAGCCTGGAGCGTCCCAGGCCTCCCACTGATCCTTCCCCCAGCCCTGCCCACGTGGCCTTAGTTGGACTCACTGAGTGGCCTCTGCCAGGCCCTCGCCGTCTTCTCTGGACCATGACAATAACCTAACTGGATAACACCCCAAAACTGACCGCCACACCACCTCCCAAATGACCCATCCACAAGGAAAACGTGGCCCAATGTGCTCCCACCTACAGAATGGGTGCAAGTGCTGAGGCACAGGTGAAAGGCCTCTCTGTCAGCTTTATGCCTGCCGTGGGCAGAGTTGTGTCCTCGCCAAAATAGTTGAAATCCTACCCCCTGTGTCAGTGAATGTGACCTTATTTGAAAATAGGGCCTTTGCAGAAGTCATTGAGTTGAGATGAGGTCTTGCTGGGTTAGGGTGGTCCCTAATCCAATGACTGGTGTCATTGTAAGAAGAGGGAGATTTGGATACAGAGACAGATTCACAGAGAACACCGTATGGCAACGGAGGCAGAGATTAGAGCACTGTGCCCACAGGCTGAGGCACACAAGGGTGCTGGCAGCCCCTGAGCACTGGAACAGAGTCCTGGAGCAGACCCTCCCCTGGGCCTACATCTCCGTGTCAGACTTCTGGCCACCTGAACTGTGAGAGAGCACATTTCTGTTGTTTCAAGCCCCCAGTTGGGGTGCTGTGTTCCAGCAGGCCCAAGAAACTAAGGCACCTCCCATCCCTGCCTCGCCCACCTCCACCCCCCAGCAAGCTCCGACTCTCGGAAGCCTTAGGATGCTCTCTGCCCACCCTCATGCGGCGTCTGCCCCTGCTGCCCCCTCTCCTGCCTTCTGGTTGGATCACTGCCACTTGTCTTTTGCGTTCAGCTCCTAAACCACCTTCCCCTGGAAGTCTCCTCCACCCGTCTGGGCCCCCAGCCCCGTGAGGTGCCCCCTCCTGCACCCCCACAGTCCACTCTAGAGCACGGCCTTTCCGCAGGGCTATTCAGCCCCCTAGGGAGTGCTCGGCAATAGGCAGAGATGTTTTTGGTTGCCACCACTCAGGAGAGGGGTACTAATGGCATTCAGATAATGGAGGCCAGGAGGCTCCTGAACAGCCTCAGTGCACACGGCTGGCAACGACCCAGGGAAGCTGCTGAACACTCTGCGGTGCACAGGAGCCCCCAAGCCGAGAATGATCCAGCTCCAGGGTCAGCAGGACCCAAGCAGAGACACTCTCATCTAGAGGACACCTGCTCCTGCAGAGATACCAGATGTTTTCATCTTGTCTCCCAGCTCCAAGTGGGAAAACTGCACATCCGTGGTTGCGCACCACCCACCACACCAGCAAGGCCTCCCTGCTGTGAGTCCAACACTCTGATCAGACCAGTGCTCTTGTCAGCACCCAAAGAAGAAAAGACATGCTTACTGTGTTCTGTACACTCTCTTCCACATCTTGATAGGCTCAAACACACCTTTAAAAATGAGAGCCCCGGCCGGGCGCGGTGGCTCATGCCTGTAATCCCAGCACTTTGGGAGGCCGAGGCGGGTGGATCACTCAAGGTCAGGAGTTCAAGACCCACCTGGCCAACATGGTGAAACTCCATCTCTACTGAAAATACAAAAAAAAATTAGCAGGGCGTGGTGGTGCAGGCCTGTAATCCCAGCTACTTGGGAGGCTGAAGCAGGAGAATCACTTGGACCTGGGAGGCGGAGGTTGCAGTGAGCCGAGAGCGTGCCACTGCACTCCAGCCTGTGTGACAGAGTGAGACTCTGTCTAAAAAAAAAAAAAAAAAAAAAATGAGAAGCCCACAGATGTGATGCTCGGAAGGTGCTTTTGGAGTGAAGGATCGTGTTCCCTGCTTGTCAGCAGGGCACAGCCAGCCTTCTTCCTGAGGACACCACATCACCTGCTGGGATTCTGCTCGCCTCTCCTGGACACGTGCAGCCCTTCCATCCCCAGTTCCAGGCATGGAAACATTCTCGCTAGAGAGAGAAATTTTACCATAATGGGAATAGGTTTCCCAGTGCATTTTTTCTGCAGAAACTACATATCTCTATCAAGGTGGGAGCAGGGCCATGGAGGAGAGTGGTCTTTTCCAACTAAAGCCGCGCCAAGGGCTGGTCCCCTTGTGGCTGATCCCTGTGTGGCTGGTCCATGTAGCCATGTGGCCCCTCGTGCCCCACCACCCAATGCACTGTCCTCTATGCCCTCAGATCTGGTGGGATGTTCTAGTCATCTACTTTGTGCAGCCACTTCTCTGGTCGCCTGTATGTGTTTGGCTTGGCCGTGAGTCAACAGGTCTCTGGGGCAAACAGTGTGTTCTGAAAGTATAACCGAAAGATCACGTTTATGGCTTCTGAGGTGACTATTTTGAGTTGGTACTTTCCAGAAACAACTCAACAAATTTTTTAGCTACCAGATCTAGGAACTAAATCACAACTAGTCATGGAGGATGTGTATGAATGAGTCTGCTGTTGGTGTCTGAACGATGAAAGGAACCCCAAGCCATATTGGGCACAAACTTTGAGTGAAACCCAATGGGGAGCGCAGAAGCCTGAGTGGCCCATGTTGGTGTTGGAGGGGCAGCGAGCAGGGAGGGCTGGTCTGCATACTCCAAGTCCTGGTTTCCTGGAGGAAGTCGTCCAGCCCATGTGGCTGCCTCCAGCCCTTTCCCTGACGATTCTGGGCTCCTCCGCAGGCCCTGGCCCTGAGGCTACCTGTCTTTGGTCTTGCCCCTCATGGCACCCTCAGGCCACATGGGTGCTCTTCTGCGGTGCCTCTGCCTTCAGTCTCAGGAGTCCTTGATTTGAACCCAGCTCTTCTGTAGCCCTTGGCAAGTCGGTTAATGGAAGCCCAGTTTCCTACTCTTTGCAAAGGTTGCCCAGGTCAACATTTAATGAGATGAGATATGAAAACAGCCAGGCAGCAGCCGCACATCAGAGTCGAGCTGAGCACAGAGCAGTCACTGTGGCACTGCGGGTGGTGTGGGAACTCAGCAGTCTCCGGGGTTGCACTTCAGACAAAACCTCGACATGACCTCATTGGCGACTCATCGGCTCTAACAGCATGTTCCCACCCTGTCCTTTTCCCCCTCCCCTGTTTCTGCTCTCCCAGCCCTCTCTGCTTGTTCCCTCCCTGCACTGGTTAGTGCTGGGTCGGGTTCTGACAGATTCGGAGCCCACCAGGCTGAAGCTCTCCCTGTGCAAAGGGACCACCCATTAAACTGGCTCATGTGTCCTGGGGCTCCCTCCACTCAGCCAAGAGCCTTCCCTCAGGTTACTGTGGGCTCTAGTCAGCAGCCATTCCACAGCAGGGAGGCTCACATCGGTCCCTGCAGTTTGAATGTAACCACCATAGCCACCTGCATGTGCACACATGAACACACATGCTCACATGTGACACGATACATGTGTATAAGTACCCACAAACACACAAATGAGCACACGTGCACACATACGCAAATGCGCACGTATGTACATGCTATGTACATACACTACTTGTGCACATTCTCACATATGCACACATATGCGTACATGCACGCACACACACCCAGACTCACAATAAGGGCTATATTCACCTTCTCTGGATCCTTCTGTTTCCTGTCTCATCGGACTAGATCCAGCTGAAGTCCCCTGCTTGTCAGTGGCTTCAGTGTCATTGATCTGATTTGGGAATGTGTTTCTTAGAAGAGTCTGATCTGTTGTAGAGTCTCATTTGTCCTTTAGAAACTTACAGGTTGATTTTTTTCTAGGATTTGCTTTGAACATTAAACCTTAAGAGAAAGGTGAAATCTCCCAATGTCTTTCCAAAGCAGACCTCCTTTGAAAGATGCTTGTAAGCATTGGTTTTCCTCAAGCCAAGAGACTAGTGAGCTTCAATTTTTGCCCCCAGATAGAAGTTTTAGGGGAAACCTAAAATGAGTCTTGCACACGTTTACAACCCATGTCAGGGAGTTTAAGGTTATGAGTGCTTTTAGACTGACAATTACTCCTTCAAAGACTTGAAAAACAAGTAGCAGCTCTGTAATTTTGGCTCAGGAAATGAGTGCAGGAAACTCAAAACTTTACGTAAGCAGTCTGAAAATTTTAACTATTTTTAGAGGGCAAAAGTCTGTAATTCATAGGCAAATGAAACACAAAAATAACAAGAAAGTATGTTTGCAAAGAAAAGAAATGAGAGCAACATCTAATCAAGTAAGTATAGAATTAATGTATTAATGTCAACCTGTTAAGACAGACATAATTCAAAAGGCTAAGAAATTAGCTATGTAAATGCAATATACTGAATTTGCCTGTGGACATTTTTGTGACTGAATAAGTCATAAAATCTACACGAAAAGACGGAAATGTTGTGTGTTCTTTCAAGAGAACAGAATGAAACTATCTTTACCAAAGGAGAAGATCTTCCGTGATAGCTGAAAAAATAAGAAGCCCCGTTTATTGTGTTCACCCTGTGCCTGGCATTGGGCAAAGCATCTTTTATGTTTTAACATATTCTTATAGACTCCAATGCCACATAATACTGTTATAATGCTTATTTTACATATGAGAAAATCGAAATTCAGAGAGGTTAAGTAATTCATCCAAGGTCACACAGCCAGGAAGTATTGGAGCAGGGATTTGAAGCCAGGTCTACTGAATTGTGCAACTCCTTCCTCACCAAATACACACACCAAGCACACACACAAACACACACACACACACTTAAATTCCATGCCCAAGCCTCCCCCTCCCCCAAGCACAGTGAGCCATTTCACACCTTCAATTTGGGACCCCTTGTCCTCTCCCACTATAGCCTGGTAAACACCTGCCCACCTATGTCTCAAGGCTCAGCTTACGTTATTGTCAACAGAAATCTTTCTGAACACACAAATCACCGCCACCACCCCTCTTCTCTCTCCTTTCTTTCTCTCTTCCCCAGTGTAGAATCCATCATACCCTCTGGGCTATAAGTTCCACAAGGACCAGAATTATTATTCTTAGAAATCTCTGAAGTCCCGGTTACCAGCATAGTTCCTGACACAGGGAAGACCTGCAGCAATCGTCTGCTGAATGAATAAAGAATGAATTGACTTTGCCTGCCTCTGGTTCTTTTCGTTCTACACACCAGTGGTTCTCAATCAGGAGTGATTTTGCTCCTGTGGGGACGTTTAACAATGTCTGGAAACAATTTCTGTCATTACTCACAGGGTGCTACTAGCATCTAGTGGGTAGAGGTCAGGGATGCTGCTAACTTCCTTCCAGGCAGGTGTAGCCCCTACAGCAAAGAATTACCTGGCCCAAGATGCCACCAATACCAAGAGTGAGAGACCCTGCCTGCTCCACACCCTCTGTCCCAGCAGCTGCAGTATGCCTGGTTATCTGCCCATAATGGACTCTAAGCCCTAAAGGCAGAGACCTGGCATCACTTTGTCTTGTTAGACCCAGCACCTAACACATTGAATGAATGCATAAATGAATGAATGAGAAACATTAGACAATTGAGGGAGATGCAGACGTGCCAGGTTGAAATTCAAGTACACGGGGGCCGAACTGGGGACTTAAGTTTGGGGCCACTTGTCATCTTATTAGCTGTGTTGAAATGTTTTCATGCTGAATCATTGCTATTGGCCCTCAAAAGGCCATAAGGGAAAAAAAAGAATCAAATCTAAGTACCACCTACTGGTTTTGTTTGACAGATGCAGCCCTGGAGAATTGTATTCTCATTAACACTGTTCGACTTCTATATTACAATGAGACTTTTGAGGTGGTGATGGCAAAATCCTGTAGTTGTTCATAAATATACACTTACCATGTGTGGCTCAGGAAAGAGAGGAAGTGTTACTTATCAAAAGTGTTGCTGTAAACTCTGAGTGATAACACAAAGCTGTTGTAGTGGATGAGTAAAGAGTCACATCCATGCCTTTTAACATTAAGTACAAGTAGAGATATTTTGGAAGAAATGAGAGTTATTCAAAGGAAATATCTCAGACTAGATTCTTCGATTATTAGTTAAATAGAAACAGACAAGGGAGAAAGGTAAATGTTATGAGAATAAGAAAAACGCTATTAATTGTATGAAGTTCAAAGTCCTCAGTATTTTCAAATGCATTATCTTATTGGATGTTCGTCATGATGTGTGACATGGGTATCGTCTGCACTTGATTCCCAGAAGTTCACATTTCAAGAGACTGTATCCTGGAAGGATGAATGGCAATTCCCAAAGACCTGCAGCAAGCAGGGAACACGGGATGGAGGGTCCCCCTCTTCTTCGTGCAGTGGGCACAGCAAGGGCATGTCAGAAAAACGGCTCTGTGACCCTGGCAGAGCCAGGAAACAAACGGGGAATGCAGGGAGTGGCTTCCAAGTCCAGCGTTTCACTGTGTCATATTTAAACAGCCAATCGGAAGATGAACCTATGAAAAAAAAAGACTGTTAATTGTAAACGTGGGTGTAAGAGACAGGAGATGGGATGAGAGCTCCTTATCAACAGTGTAGTGCAATAAATGCGCTGAGCCTCTGACTGGCTCATAACGGGCTCTGTCTCCCAGCTGGGAATTGACTAAGCACTGGGGCTTTCTGTTCATAATTCTTCCAGGGAAGAAAAGGCAACAAAGAGTGGTCTGTTCCTTTGGGGTTTTGTTTGTTGTTTCTTGTAACAATTGAGACTTTCACAAAGAATAGGCAAAGTGTGGGTTCATGCCAAAAGCCACAGAATATTCCAAGATGATTGTGAGCCTCTATTTGTCTAGCTACCTTTAGTTCAGGATTTTCAAATAATACCATAGATTTTCAGTATCGTGGAGAAAAAGGATAGAGATGGTTAAAATATGCATTTTCGCCAAAAAAAAAAAAATCAACCCTTGATATTTGCTGTCACTTGATGTGGACATTGATGCTGGCCGGGCACACCGGCTGATGCCTATAATCCTAACACTTCGAGAGATCAGGTGGGAGGATTGCTTTAGCCCAGGAGTTCGAGACCAACCTGGGCAACAAAACGATACCCTGTCTCTATAAAATTTTTTTTTAACTGGTTGTATGTGGTGGTGCATGCCTGTAGCACCAACTACCTGGGAGGCTGAGGCAGGACGATCTCTTGAGCCCAGGAGATGAAGGTTGCATTGAGCTATAATTGTACCACTGCACTCCAGCCTGGATGGATGACAGAGCCAGACTCTGTCTCAAGAAAAAAAAAAAAAAAGAAGAAATTGATGCTAACATCCTCACAAAGATGTGAAAGATGTGTTTTCAGATGTTTAATAAGATAACTTTGGACTTTGATCTCAGCCCACAATTATGATGATTATGAATATATTAGCTCTGAGTGGTCTCTTTTTATCAAGCATAATTACATCGCATAAGCAAATATGCTTGAAGTTATAAAACTCAAAATAGGAGTCAATCCTAGTGAGGCATGGGGATGTTGCTAGCAGTCAATAAATGGCCATTTCCTGTCATCTTTTCCTCCGATCTTCCTTCATCCTTTTAGCAACTCTTCCTATGTGAGTTATACAGCATTTTCAAAAAGGTGTGTGTGGTGGCACATGCCTGTAATCCCAGCACTTTGGGAGGCTGAGGTGGGAGGATCACTTGAGGCCAGGAGTCCAAGACCAGCCTGGGCAATATAGTGAGACCCTATCTTTATAAAAAATAAAAAATTAGATAAGTGTGGGGGCTCACACCTGTAGTCCTACGTACTCAGGAGGCTGAGGCAGGAGGATTGTTTGAACCCAGGAGTTTGAGGTTGCCATGAGATACAATCGTGCCACTGCACTCCAGCCTGGATGACAGAGCAAGATCCTGTCTGTAAAAAAAAAAAAAAGAAAGAAAGAAAGAAAGAAAAAGAAAAATTTTTTAAAAACGGAAAAGGTTTTGCTGCCCCCAGTGACAGATGCACAAGTGAAACAAGAGGGATATCCAGAGCAGGCAGAGTTTGGTAACCCTGGACTCCTGACTCCTCAACTATGGATCGGCCTGTGTGTCCACTGTTGAAAAGACGATTATTGAAAAGGAAGCCTAGGTAGGCTCCGAATACAAGCATGTGAAATGGCCTCTTCCACTCCACGTTTCAGGTGATTGGGCACCGTCTGCCCAGTAGATTTAGAGGCCATTGCAGCTGCCTTCCCGCTGGAGTTGTCAGTGGGTTATCAGAGAGCCAGGATCGGGTGGATAGTGCTTGCTGGTGGCCACACAGACCCATGTGGCTTCTGCCCTCTATGGCTGTCCAAGGCACCCGGCTGCTGTGTGTTGTAGGAGCTGCTGGTGGGGAGGCCTGGTCCCCATTCACATCCCAGTACATGCCCACAGTTGTGCGGTAGCACCAGTGCCCCGAATAGGGAGTGCAGAGGGTCTGTTCAGAGAGAAATTCTGTTCGCGAAGGTTTCTGAACAGCAGGCGATGGTTGGTAATCGTGGGCCTGCCGGTACATGAAGCTCAGCCAGTTCTTTCCAGGCATTTCTGCCCCATCTGCAAAACATGTACATGGGATGCCCAAGGAGAGGAGCAGATCTTCCAGGAGAGCCTGGGGGAGGCTAAGTGGAAGGAAATGCGCCTCAGAGGCTAAGGGAACGTTTCAGTTGATCCACCATTAAGAGGCTTAATGAAGAGTAATTGAGGCTGGAAGAGCGAGAGCTGCCACAGGTCCAACTGAGGGCAGCATCACCCCGACTCCTGGTTGTCTTCCATCTGCTCCTCCCCTCTGATGCCAGATATTCCACATTTTCCAGGGCTTCCCGAGATACTGTCACATGGGCAGTGTTGCCTGGTTTCTTCTTCCGCATAGTCCAGAGCCCTCTTGTGCCATCATAAGATGGGTCAGTCCCTTTTGACCACTGCAGAGACAAGTGCTCTGTCCTTGGGAGCAGAACACGCCTGGTCACTGTGAGGGAGTGTGGCCCTCTCCACCGGCCCCACCCCCTCCCAGGATCGTGTGACAAAGCACCTGCCCTGACCTCTACCCTCTCTTGGACCTCGAGGATGGGTCTCTTCTTCCATGAAAATGTCCACCGTCACCTCACAAAATGGTGCTGACGTGACATGAATTCCAATAAATTCATAATGGCTCTGGAACTTGAATTTTAAAAAATAGAGTTTTTAAATATTAGTAGAAACATACAAATATACACATCTCTCTGTAAATATATTTATCTTCACTGTTATCACAGAGGAATTTGAAGTGATAATTAAAGGCATTCTTTTGAGGGAGGGAAAGGAAGTTCGAACAGTATATTGCCTCAGGGAGAGAATGCTTGGCTGTGAATTGATGCCCTTTTGGTAAGGCTGGCCCCTCCTGCATGTCTCAGGAACTGGGGCAGAGATTTCTCTCCAGCACCGTGGAATGAGCAAGTTCAGATTCAGCCAGTGCTGTGTGGGGGTTTGTAAAGACAGCACCCCCCTCTCCTAAAAGGCTGCCAGCCCCAGGCTGCCCCATCTGTTTGGTGCCAGAGCTGAATTGTTCTGCATCTGGGCAGTGAGGCTGCCCCCGCCCTGCTGGTGGCCAGTGCATTGCATTGATTCAGACATCAGAAATCCCCACGACTCTGTGTGTTTTTAATAAACATGGTAGGAAACAGAATTCCCAGTGACGTTCTAACCTGGTTTTTCTTTTCATCTCACGCAGGGACGGATCTGTAGAAAAGCTGGCAAATCAAAAAAGTCCTTCAGTCGCAAGGAAGCTGAAGCTACCTTTAAGAGTTTGGTGAAGACGCATGAAAAATATGGTTGGGTCACCCCGCCCGTGTCCGACGGCTGATGTCTGCCATGTGCAGTAGACGCTCGAGCGCCTGTCCACACACACACCAGTACCCTGACATCTCCTCAACGCTGTGCATCCTCCACCCTTTTTTACTCCAGCCAGAACTGCATCCTGAATGCCAAGGAGACGTTTAAGTTATTTATGAAAAGATGTGTTTACAGAGAGGAAGAGGGAGCAAACGCCGTTCGGATTATATTTCGATTATAAATGAATGATCACCTCGAAGTCACTTTAGAACACATGTTGAGATGGTGACATTTCCCAGCCTGCCTGCCCGTCTGCCCACCCCGGTCACATTGCCCTGAGCTTCTTTCCATGACAGCAGCTCCAACGAGCCGGCAGGAAACTCAATGCCCCTGCGGGCTCCATTTCCATGTAAATGGCGCCATTCATATTTCATAGGGACGCCGTGCATCGCCGCCGTGCGTCCCCGGCACGTGTTTGCTGTGCTCTGTATCTCTGTTTTTCTTCCTGGAAGGTCAACATAACTTGAAAATGTGTCTTTCTGTGGCCCATGGTCCGCTGTGATGACATTTAGACCTCATTTGTGCTATGACCTTTGGCTCATGAAAACACAAATTTAACATTGCCAGGTTCTAGTGATTTAAAACTACAACTGCCGACTTGGTGAAAATGTGTTCTCGATGCTGATTTGTGGTGTGCTGCTGTCCACAGATAAACCAGTGCCATTAGATGGAAGGCAGAGGATACTGCGACCACCCCCCGGCAGACGGTGGCGTGGACACCAGCTGCGCCCTCTGGGGCTCAGAGCAACGGATGGTCAGCTGCGAACAGTCTCGTCCGATGTTAGGAAATGGTCCTATGGCCGCGCCTTTGTGTTCCTGTCTTCTCTCCACCACCAAAAGCAAAAGATGATTTCCCATTCACTGCAGTCATCTGACTCATTTTATTATCTGTGCTAATGACAAGGAATGTCAGAACTGCCAAAGGATACCAAGTGATCATATGATGATTTGCATGATCGGGTCTATTTCACCCAATAGTCACTTGTGTTTCCCCCAAAATTGGGATGGGTGAGCACCCTTGCTGTGGTGTAAACTTCCTGTTATTTAATCTCCCCACGGTTTCATTTTTCTCTTCTGTTAAGTTACTTAGAACTTTCTAAGAAACTCCATGAAATGAGGAAATACTGTTTCTAATAATATGAGGAAAGAGGTAAAAATGTTCATTCCAAGTGGAAAGTCTTATTGGACACATTTTAAATAAAATCATGCATACCTGATACACTGCCTCAAGGATCCAGTCATTGTGGGCTATCCTTCCATTTAAAATATTTCAGATATTCTTAAATTTTTTAAATATTGCAAATACTACAATATGTAATTCCAGAGCAGCATTCTAAGTCAGGTACCAGAAATGAGTCTTAGGAACCCATAGTCTTTGCAAAAATTCAGTAGATTGAAATAGTCCCCAGAAGCAGCCAAGGAGCTGAAGGGATGATTGGATCCAGTTCAGATGTTGCCAGTTGTGCCAATTGTATCTTACCGCTGTGAAGGAGGAAAAGTCTTCCGAGATAATATATTCAGTTCTTCAGGCAGTTTTGTCTACTTGGGGACCTGCCCATTGGTTCAAGGTTTTCAGAGATCCAAGAGGCCTCGCCTCAAAGAACAAGGATTGGCGCCTTTCAGCAGGGCTGGCCATTCACCAAATTAATTGTTACTTTTGTTTTTCTTTACCACTTTCTTATTTGCCCCCAAGTGCACACAGGCAGCTCTGCCAGACCAAAATGACAGTGTATTAAGAATGCAGGGCCTGCTCAGGTTCCCTGTGAGTCATAATAGTCGTGAAACTTGATGACAGTGAACTTAACGATGTTCATTCATCCAACCCTCTATGGTGGCATTCTCCATCCTGGAAACCTGACATTTGGCTGATGGTCTTTGGACCCTGGAGCTATGGGTCATCATGGAATTACACTGTGGAGATTAAAGACCTAGGACAGAAACATCTTGCTAGGGAAAGCATCTGAGTTTATTCCTTTCTGAATATTTTCCTCTTCTAATGAAAACTAAAAGCAGCTTTACTTTAGGGGGAAAAATATATCCGAAGGCAGGTCATTTCAGCAGTGTTTATTAGCTGATTGAAAGGTTCACAGTGGTCTCTGAGAACTGCACCAAGGGGTGCAGCCGGGAGACTGGTCTGACCCCGGGTTGGGCTGGGTGACAACCGGCGACAGAGCAGAGACACTCAGCTCAGTGTCGCTCCTTCCATACACTCAGAGTTTGATTTTTTTTGCATGGCATTTCCACTAGGTTTGTTAGACACTTATAGAAGAAATCAATTCTTTAGTGAACAAAATACCGTTTTTCAATTGGTAAGAATTTCTCATTTTAAAAGCAGTAGGAAGTAATGTAAAACTCTACCATTGCCTGGACTGTTAGGAGTGCGGACTCCCTTTCTGGTGGATTCCCTTCGTAGGCAAGCACGGCGGTGCCCAGCCATGGAGGCACCCTTAGGACACTGAGCGCAGGCCTGGCTGCCCGTGCCTTGGCCATAGCCTCTTTCCACCCCGCTGAAGTGGACACCTGCCTCTGGAGCTCAGGGTAAGAAGGAGAGGCCTGAAGCCTGGGGCCACATTCCCACTCAAGCCAAGGAACCTATTCCTCTTTGGACAGACAGCGAGGGAATCATCAGTCAGTGGGTGCAAATGTTCATGTCCCGATAGCTCCACACACCCATGTATCTGTGGGAACTCAAACCAAGCCAGAGCCCACAGAGCCAAACAAACAGAAAATCACAAACCCATCTGTCCCCTTCTCAATGCAAAACTCCTTCCCATCCAAAGGTTTTCCTGAACCAATCACCCTTGTTATTGGGTATCTTCTCCACTGCTGGGTAAGACCTGTACATGGTCTGTCTATAACTTTCTAGAAGACTGAGAACTGCTTATGCCTTAGGGAGTTCTATGTGAGCAGCAAGGTTATCCCCCCAATTAAAACGCACAGGCGCCAATACTCCTGCAAAGACTTGCTGTTTCTAAAATCCACTACTCAGAAAAACCAGGGTGTCGGCTTAAAGTTTTCAGCTCCGTCTATCAAAATTTGACCTTTTTTTAAGAGAAAAATATGTAGATGAGTGAAAAAGACCTGGGATTGAAAGACAAAAAGCCATGTGTCCGTGTAACCCTGGCCAGTCACTCCACCTGCCTGAGCCTTGGTTTCCTCAGCTGTGTGCTCCTACCAGGTCAGTGTGGGAATTGGCCAAAATGATGCAGCAGAAGTGCTTTGGAGACTAAGATTGTCAATGAAATGTAAGTGTCATTTTCGTAGTATTAGGACATTTACATTACAGCAGGCTTTAGTTAGAACCCACTTAGATATCGACTCAGAATGATCAATTACACTGGTTAAAATACACGTACTTGGTAATATATACTTGCTTTCTGTCCCAGTTCTTACATTAAGTCAACCAACTGACCCAAAAATCAACCAATAACTAACTGGCCACCTCTCCACTCACTCAGCATTCTCCTCTTAAATGCAGAGCATGCAGAAGATTAAGGTACAGCCTCTTCCCTGGATAGGAACTCAAAAGATAGGAATAGCGCACAGGCACCAGTACCAAGCAAGGCAAGTGCCAAATTGCAAGGCAGAAATTAAAGACATTGTGCAAGTGCAGAGATTATCTGACTGAAAACCAGAAAGATTTCATGGAGTAAATCAGGTTTGAGCCATGGCTGGGCAAAGGGAAGAAGAAGGGCAGGTGTAGAAATGGGAGGGGCCTAGAGCACCTTGAAAGGGAGCGTGGACTTTGTCCTCACTGGCCCTGAATGGGAGAACTGGAGTCTCCTTGCCACCTCTCACCTGCAGAGACCCTATTTATGGAGCTGATTTCAGGAAGCAGGACACGGTCCCACCTGACACCCTAGCCTGGCATGTGGAGCTTGCCCTGTGCGTAGCAATGATATTTCAGTATACCCATCCAATAGCATGCAAAATTTTCATGGAATTTGCTTTCTAAAGGGGCAGAGCTTACTTCCTGACTGTAGTGAGGGTAGAGCCACTGAATCTGGAAGACCACTTAGCCTAATTTTACACCCTCTGCAGTGAAGGAGGCGAGCCCAGAGTCTTTGAGGGGCTTGTCCACGTTAGGACAGGAGCCACAAGGCCACCGCCTTACTGTGGCTTTCTGATCCTTTATGTTGCTTCATGAGACTATTAGGCAATTCGTGTGGCCCTTATCAAACACACACTCTTCACCCCACCATTGAATCAGTACAGTCACAAGTCTTCCAAGCCGAGAAACACCCACAGGACCCATTCTGTGCTCAAAAGGGCAGGAATTCCCTCCAACTGCTTCAGGAAGCTTCTGTAAGGGGCTTGGAGCTCCGCCCATGAGACTGTAGTCAGAACTTTGTAATTTTTTTCTCCGAAGACACTGAAATCATGTACAGCTCTGTTCTTAGTTTTCTGCTAGGTTCTACTTATCCTTCTAATTTTTGCAGCCTCTAGTTCCCATAGTGTTGAATATCGTTTTTAAGCCCAGGGCCTGTCTGATCCACAGAATGTGGTCAATAAACTGGAAAGGCAAACAAACTCTGTTGACATTCGGGAAAGCAATAAGTGATGTTAGTTTGGTTCCAGAAGAAACACGGGAGCAAAGTGTGCTGGCCAAACAGCAACAATCAAAGCAGAGGGAAGCAAGATTTTCTTTCAAGGTCATGATAAGGCTAGACAAACAGAGTGCAATGAGGGGGTCAGGTGCGAGGCCGTCCTCCCAGGTCAGTAAGGCCGCATGGAGGGATAAAGAGATCCCTGCACTGCCCCCAAGTGCCAATTCACCCTGTGTCTCTTGCAGAATTAAAACCAGGAGGTGGCTTTCTCTTTCCTTCTACTGGTAGTAAATTAAGTGACTGTCCTACTTTGTAGACATGCAATCGTTTTGTATCTCTAGACCTTGGGCAATCACTGGTGATGACACTAATTGAACTAACACAGAAACTGCTGTCACCTGATGTGCTTGGTTTCATTCCTGCCTGCCTTCTCTACAATGTGACTTCATCTCATGAATGCGGTTGCCGTTATGACAGTGCTAGGATGCCGATCTGTATACCGTGAGTGACTGCGAACTTTCAGACTCTCACTGCAATTCATGGGGAGACTTTGGTGTATCCTGTTTCCAGAATTGTCCTCTTCTGTGATCCTCAAAAGAAGAGGAAAAAATGCATGTGGCATAAATCCATAGGAAAGAAATGTTTACCACTGGAAGACGGTGAGTGCATGAGTCAAATAATCTAGAGGCACTGCCCTAATGAGAAAAAAAAAACAATGATTCTGGAAAATAAAACTTTAAAACCAATAAACGTCTTTACACGGAATGCTTGCTGTGTCCTTGCGTGGTCTGTGTTCAGTAATTCTCAGGATTTATCTGGGTCTCCACGTGTGTTCTCCCCACGGGCCATGGTGAGTGACTTTCTGTCACTTGGCACTCTCTGATCTTGTGTCCCTTGACTCATTCATGGTTTGCCAAATGAAAACCTTGAAGTATATCATGCGTGTTCTCCATAAAAATCAATGAAATGTAACTGAACCAAATCTAATTAATCTGATCAGTGTGATTTAGATTTCTCCTTCAGCTGCCATTTGCATTATAAAGATTCTTCAACGTTATTGACAAAGATTTCCATTAAAGTTTCTCAATGTAAGTGAAATAGTGTGCTTAGCACAAAACTGTAGCCTAAACTACTACTGAACTATGGAGATATTTCTTTGGAGAACTTATAGAGTAACAATTCTGGAAAATGACAATTTTCAAGTGCCCTAAGCACAATTCATTGAAGAGGTACTTCAGCTCACTTTTCACACTAACATGTATGTTGGTATTCAGTTTTTGTTTTAAGCCATTTACCCAAGGAATTTCTCAGCCCTAGTCAATATTCAAGATCACTTTCTAATCAAGAGCATATTTTTAAAAATCTCAAAGTGTGGCTATTTTAGTACTGAACAGGCCTGGGCTGTTGATCAGATCAGAAAACCATGCGTCTTATCACATGTAGATAAGGCACTCAGCCTTACACCCAGACACTTGGCTTCCACTTTCCAAACTGAAATTCTGAAGTGCATATCTATTGTTGAGGGCTGTGGTGACAAGACAGGCGATGTGTGGGAAGCAAGAGCCCAGGGCCTGATGTGTAACTGGAACTCAGTATATTATTTTACAAATAACAATGAGATTGATTTGGCACCGTCAAGTTGACCACTTGAGTTGGCTGTTAGGATCCACTTTCAGGCTGTTCATTTCATCCAGGTGAATTTGCATCCTTTCCTTTGGGTGAAAGCATGAAAGATACACAATCAATAGGGCATTGACTCTGAACTTGTGGGGTGATGGAGATGGAAATGTGCCAAATCACAAACTCTCCCCAGAGTGCATCCAACCTCAGCTGTGTCAGAGTTACAGGCAGTGGTCTGGGTGATCTGTGTCCAGGGACGTATTTTTCTTAAGGCAAAAGTAAAAGACCCAGCAGGATTGAACAGAGCCCTGGCCTTTCACATTGACAATTCAAGGTGTGTTCTGTGTCAGTAGGATAGGTGCAGGGCAGAGCTATATAAAATTCATGCTCTCCAGCTCTTCTTTGCCACTTAGGTGTTTGTCTTAAGAGAGGTCTTGATATGGTTTGGCTCTGTGTCCCCACCCAAATCTCTTGAATTATAATAATCTCCACATGTCAAGGGCAAGACCTGGTGGAGATAATGGAATCATGGAGGCAGTTTCCCCCATGCTGTTCTCATGATAATGAGTGAGTTCTTATGAGATCTGATGGTTTTAAAAGGGGCTTCTCCCTTCATTTGGCACTCATTCTCTCTCCTGCCACCCTATGAAGAGATGCCTTCCACCATGATTGCAAGTTTCCTGAGGCCTCCCCAGACGTGGAACTGTGAGTCAATTAATCCTCTTTTCTTTATAAATTACCCAATCTTGGGTATTTCCTCATAGCAGCATGAGAATGGACTATTGCAGGTCTATTTCCACGCCAGAATAAATGTTATTGGAAACAAGTTATTTTTATTTAAACAAGGGGAAATGATAGAGATATTAAAGTAGACATACACACAAACTGCTTGACAAAATGAAGTTGAAATAGTTCATGTTTCATTTGTTCAACCTTTGAGTGTCGGGATTATGTATAACTGTACAGCAGTGAGCCAGGATACCAGCAACAAGGTCAGGATACAGTGAGTTTTGAAAGTACAATTTTTTTTAAAACCCATTACAGAGTATTTTTTGAGTCATCAAAGGTTTTCATATAAATAATTTTGAAGGTAAAATCCAATGGAATAATTATAAGCAGCATGAATAAACTTTCCCATAGGAAAACATCCTTTTTTTTCTTTTCCTACATTTGCAAAGTTTTTAATTGCTCAAAGACCTTTTAGAACTATCTTCTCATTTCATCTCTAGGCAACACTGAGAAGCAGATTTAGTAGGCAATAGTGTGCAGCTTATAGATCAGAAGCAGGCATTAAGTATAATTGATTTTTCTAATCTGATTTTACTTAAACATGGTCAATTACTTTCCTGTGTCACTACAACATTACATTAAGTCAATACTAAAACAACTTTTAAGTCTCTAACTTCAAGGATGTTTCTAGCTACAACTTTGCAGTTGTATCATTTAAACCTCTTTTAAATGATTCCCATAATTTTGCATTAGATAGTGTTCCTCGCCTTTACCAAATGCTGTGTATATTCCCACACATGTGCTTGGTTTCATTCGTGCCTGCCTTCTCTACAATGTGACTTCACCTCATAAATGTGGTTGCCATTATGACAATGCTAGGATGCTGATCTGTATACCGTGAGTGACTGCGAACTTTCAGACTCTCACTGCAATTCATGGGGAGTTTTAAACCCCCATTAATTACATAAACTTGATTTATGTAATCTTATTCTCATTGTTTCAAGGGTTTTCTTCTCACTTGACTCTAGTTTCTACATGTTATGGTGTTGCTTTCCCATAAAACATGCCAATTTCCAAAACAGCATACAGTTCCTTATAACACTGCCTCCTTTGTTCTCCTCCTTTTCTGTGCTCCTGATTCTCCTGGGGGGCCTCCTTTCTCGCCTGCTGGGGATCTTGTGTCCCCGTCTGATGTCCTCAGAGCCCTGAACCTCATGGCATCCAAGGTTCAGACCTTCTCATATTCAAATGGGAATAGAAGCTGCTTTTGGTAAACGATATTTTGGAGCTTGTTAAAATTTACTCTAGAAAGATAACATCAAAAATTAAAGCAAAGCCTATGACTTCTAATTTTCGTGCCAATTATTTACTTAATAAATAAATGGAAAGGGCCTCAGGGATTCTTAGGATCAACTCCGTGATTTAATTTGGTTCTGTCTGCCCCAGGCACAGTCCTCAGCTCAGAGCCTGTTCAAACACACTTCCATGCCTTCACGTAGAGGGGTTTAAAACTAGCCCAGTCCAATGACTTCTAAGAGTGAAAGGATTCTTTATGACAAGGGAAATATAACCCAGAGACCCCATTTTCTGGAAGATTGTTTTAAGGCACAGGAAGTTAAATTCAGAGTCTGGGGGCCTCATCGTAGTGTATTACAATGCTGGGACCAGACACGGGAGCCTTGTGACTTCAGTCATGCTGCCTGAGAAATATAAAGTATATCTGCCCACACATGCATAGGATGAATCCAGGAGTGCGGCACTGCCTTGGAACATGGAGAAAGAAAATAGAAGAAACCAACCCTGGCAGTGCCTTGATTCAGACTTCTGACCTCAAGAACCATGAGAATAAATTTCTGGGCTCGTAGTTTTGTGTTTTTTTTAAATTTGAGACGGAGTCTCGCTCTGTTGCCTGGCTGGAGTGCAGTGGTGCGATCTCAGCTCACTGCAGGCTGCGCCTCCCGGGTTCAAGTGATTCTTCTGCCTCAGCCTCCCAAGTAGCTGGGACTACAGGCACACGCCACCACACCCCGCTAATTTTTTTGTCTTTTTAGGAAAGACAGGGTTTCACCATGTTGGCCAGGATGGTCTCGATCTCCTGACTTCATGATCCGCCCAACTCAGCCTCCCAAAGTGCTGGGATTACAGGCATAAGCCACCATGCCTGGCCAAATTTCTGTTGTTTTAAGCCACCAGATTTTTGTTAATTTGTTAATGCAGCCCTAGGAAAAGAATATAGGTAGAGATAGATAGATATAGATGTAGATATAGAAACAGATACATACATACCTCCCAAATTTATTCTCTTATTTTATGAATGATCCCCCAAAAAGAGAAAAAAATTTCTTCAATTGGGTAAGATTTACTCACTTCAGGCTATATTAGGGCACATAATTTTGTAACCTAACAATGGAGACACATATTTGTTTAAAATCTGATTTTGTTAATCAGCCACCCAAATTAGAACCATTAGCAACTATATAGGGGTCACAGCAATAGTGTAGGTCATTGTCAGTGGGCCAGAGGATTCCTTACAAAATACAACACACCATTTCAAAAACACCACTGAAACCCACATCTTTTCAAATACTGTCAATTCCCACATAAGTTCTAAGCACTAACCTCCAGGGGTACCAACTTCCCACCCCTCATAGTGAAGGAATACCAATAATGGTCAAGAGAAAAAGTGGATTATTTTGAGGCCAGGTTGCTATAGTGTGAAGCTTTGCAGGTAGGGGACAAATAGGTTAAAAGCATGGGCTTCTGAATAAGAGTTTTCTGTTGACTCAGTTTCCTGGAAGTTTCCAGCTCTTTTGGTTGTCACTTTGGATTTCTCCCTCTTTTTGAACTTACCTTGCTTTAGTCTTCTCCCATAGGGCTGGTGAAGTGCAAAGGACTTGGGTGGAAAATGTTAGACAGAAACCAAGTGGGATGCAGAGGATGGATGGATGCATGATTGGGTGGATGGGTTGGATGAACTGATGAATGAATGGCTAGATGGATGGATGGACTGGATGACTGGATGGATGGATGGATGGATACACAGATGATCAGCTAAATGGATGGATAGATAAATGGATGGATGGATGGATGGATGGATGGATGGATGGATGGAAAAATGGATGGATGTAATGAATGGATAGATGTTGGATGGATGGATAGATAAATGAATAAATAGATTAGATAGTGGATGGTGAATGATTCAGGCCTGCCCTATGGGCCTTAAATGGAAATATTTTCTGACTTGACATTTTTTCTAGGCAAGGTTGTTTCTCCCATAGGGGCTTAGGTTAGACTATGGGGACCCAGGCAAAGAGCCTAAAGAAGCAGTTCATTCTGCTTCTTAGTACCAAAGGCCAGAGGCACACAAAGAGTTCTCCTCCTTTACAGAAGACACAGCCCCTCTCCCTGACCCGCCACCAGTGCTCGGGGTTCCTCTGAGCCCAGTGGGGCAAAGCCCAGGCCAAGAACACAGCTTTTACCTGCCAGAGTGTCCTCCAGGCAGACATCGCCCTGAGGTGTCCAGGTGGTCTAGGCCAGAATTTAGGCACGAGTCCCACCCACCACATGTTAATCACCCAGGACCTCACAGATAAGAGTGCTGTAAGTAAGAAATCCTCAGGCTTTTGAAAAGTTTGCTCCTGGTTTCCTGCCATGTCAGAATAAGAAATGCAAAGCAGAAATTGCTAGATAATATATTTCTATGCCCATTAATTCACTATGTTTTATTTATATTTATTCTTGTTCTTTTGGTAAGACCTTCAATGCATCCTTAGTGTCTATTATAACAGAATTTGGAATTTTTATTTTTTATGCTGCTCCTACTGCCTTTCAGACATACTTCACGAGCACAGAGAATAATATCCTGTACTATGTCCCAGGGAATTGCTCCCTACGTCCCTAAGATCCTGGACAGAAGGCAGCAAGTTAAAACTCGATGTTTTTCCTGGCTTTTTCCGAACTATCCGCCTTCAGAGAAGCCTTTCAGAGGCCTTTGGCACTTGGCAGTCTGAAGTGGTCCTGTCCCTGCAGGATGCTCTGGACTGTACGTGCGAGTGTGTGGGAGGTTGTGGGCCAGATTCATTACCTTTATTCCCAAACCTCATCAGGCCAGGGCTAAATGAAACACAGAGTCATGCATGTTTCATGGGAAATGGGTGGCATCTGGCCTCTGTTGCCCTCTGTATCAAAGCATCCTGCAGGGACAGGACCACCTCAGACAGGGATGCAGGTCATGGAGCGGCCGGGCATTGGGAGCCCCTGCCAGACACTAGACTCAGAGCTGGACACCCATGGTCCCATTTACATTCATCTGATGTCATGTGTCAGCATTTGAGGGAACATTAGTGTTCACAGTTCAGGGAAAAGAGACACCAAAGAGCTGAAGCGACCCCCCCTACAGCCACACTCTGATGAGCAGAATCGAGTATAGAATAAATTCCCCGGATTCTTCCTTCATGGGTGGCAGATTATTGGATTCACTGAAAGCCATCCCTCTGAGTTTCTATCTTTCTGAAAATTCAAGTGCCAAGGCTTTAGTGCCATCAATACTTTGTCCCACTGGGAGGAAAGAGCAAAGATCCCAGCAGTGCATGGCTGCTGGGCTTCGGATGAGGAAGGAAAGGAGCTAGGAAGAAATCAGAAGCTTGCAAAGAAGAGCAAGGAAAAAAGTCCCTGCAGGTGAGCCAGCCACACTTGGAGGTGACCTTCCCAATGAGTCACACCCACATCATCCCCTGCCCTGAAGTGGGGAAACCAATAGAATACAGCAAAGGGAATGGGATATCACCCCATGATTATGTTACATTATATGGCAAAGATGAAGAGGTTGTTGAAGATGTAATTAAGGGCCCTAATCAGTTGAGTTCCAGTTATTGAAAGGGAGATTAACTTGGATGGATCTGACCTAATCAGCTGAGCCCTTAAATGTGAGCCTAGGCTATCTCTGAAAAGAAAGGTCCTCCTGAAGGCCTTGAAATAAGATGCCAAATTGTGAGGGGGCTACAGGGGAGGGCACTGTACGTGCCTCTTGGAGCTAAAAGTGGCCCCTGCTGACAGCCCACAGTAGACAGGGACCTCGGTCCTTCAGCTGCAAGGGTCTAAATTCTGCTAACAACCTCCTGAGCCTGGAAGACCCCCAATGCCCAGAAAGAGACATAGCCCAGCCAACTCCTCGATTGCAAATTTGTGAGGCCTTGCATAAGGGACCCAGCTAGGCCATGTGCCTGGACTCTCAACCTATGCAAATTGGGAGATAATAAATAGATGGGTTTTTTTAAAAAATTGGGGGGTTTTTTGTTTGAATATTATTATTATTTCAATAGTTTTTGGGGAGCAAGTTGTGCTTGGTTACAAGGATAAGTTCTTTAGTGGCGATTTCTGAGATTTTGGTGCACCCATCACCCGAGCAGTGTACACTGTACCCAATGTGTAGTCTTTTATCCCTCACTCCCTCCCCCACACTTTCCCCCAAGTCCCCAGAGTCCATTATGTCATTCTTATGCCTTTAGGTCCTTACAGCTTAGCTTCCACTTACAAGTGAGAACATAAAATGTTTGGTTTTCCATTCCTGAGTTACTTCACTCAGAATAATGGTCTCCAACTCCACCCAGGTTGATAATAAATAGATGTTTTTTTCAATTGCTAAATTCATAGTAATTTATTACACAGCCACTAATGTACCTGGCAAAGCTCACATTTTTCCCTGGTCTGCTCCTACCCTGAGACACCAAGCTCAGCAATGAAAAGGTGGTTCTGGTAGAGTTCAGAGGGCTTGTCCTTGTCCAGCTATTTAGACGTGGTTACCAGTGTGCCCTTGGGCATTTTATTTATGTCCTGGGCTACCATAACAGATGGCCACAAACTGGGTCAATTAAAACAACATAAATTTATTCTTTCACAGTTCCAGAGGCCAGAAGTCCAAGATCACAGTGTTGGCTGGGCCATGCTCCCTCCCAAAGCTCTAGGTGAAGACCCTCCCTTGCCTCCTCCAGCATCTGGTGGCCCCAGGTGCTCCCTGACTTGTGGCTGCCTCACTCTAGTCTCTGCCTCCATCTTCACGTGGCCTTCTCCTCTCCTAGCCTCTTCTATCTGTGTCAAATCTCCCTCTGCCTTTCTCTTATAACGGCACTTGTCATGGGATTCAATGGCAGCTGAATTGAATTCAGGGCCCACCCAGATAGAACAGGATGATCTCATCTCAAGATCTTTTATTTAATTACACCTACAAAAACCCACTTCCCAAATAAAAGAAAAGGTTTCAGGGTTTAGGACGTGGACATATCTTTTTGAGGGCCACTTCTCAACCCACTCCAGCATCACTGTCAACATGGAAATCGGCACGAACACCTGCTTCCCTGGTCCACCTGCGGCTGGCTTCAGAGGAAGCCCTTCCCTCCTCTGTGAGCTGCAGACTCCCACCACTCGCACTGCACCATGATCATGGCACTGCCACACCAGAGCCCACTCAGCTCCATCTTTCATGTGCTGGGTCGGGGCAGGGCCTGGCCCCATTAAACAGGTCAGTGCACCCGAGGCCAAGGCCAGTGACAGGAGGGACACATGGTCTTGGTCCTTCTGCTTCTCCAGTGGAGACTTTGTCCAGGGAGAAAAGAGGAGGCAAGGAACTTGTGGTTCTCTTTGGTCTTAGGGTCCACAAAGGACATCATCAGAACAGCTCATTTCATTAGGAAATCCCACGTTGGCTCCTTCAGGAGAGTGAATCACCAGCTGCCAAAGTGTACCTTTTTGCTTTAATTGGATTTTCCTCTATTGACTCTGCTTCAAGTAATGAAAACCTGCAGTTAAATGTTTGCTGAGTCACCAGCTGACCACCCCAGTCATGCCATTTGGTTCTGCAGATGTTCCCTGCAGTCCTGACTCATCAGCCCTCATTGCCTGTGCCCCTCCTGGCTGGGAACAGACGTTTTCAGGGGCAATTCAAGCATGAGGAGAAAGAACAGAAAAAAAAGATCAATCTTTCTAGGAAAGGAAGGGGCCAGTCATTATAATTTCATCACCAATAACCACGAGAAAACATTGCTGCTTTCTGAAAAACAAACTTCCCTCATTGCCCCCTTCAGCACACATATGGGGCCTGCATCAATGCTAAATAGCACCTGCTTGTTCCCAGCCGCCTGCCAGAGTTCAGCCCAGTGCACAGCCCTGGTAGAGCTGCCTTGTGCAGAATGGATTCTGCAAGACTTGGTGCAGAGTTAAACAGAAACAGGGAACATTTTAACAAGAGAGAAATTAGAAATAGGGACCAAGAGAAGAGGGCAACAGAGGCCAGACACCGCCCCTTTCCCATGGCCAGCAGCCTCTGGACCGCATGTGCAACTGCGTGGGAGGTTCCGGGCCAGGTTTATTACCTTTCTCTCCAAAGCTCATCAGGCCAGGACTAAATGAAACACAGAGTCATGTGTGAAATAATCAGACTGCTGCGTTAGATCAGATTGTCTCTCTGGGATAGCTGGTGCCAGCAATTTCTGTTGGAATGGATGGTCATAGAGACAGCCCTGCGCAGGAATCCAGGGCGGGGGCGAAAGCTTCTGGTGCTGCCCTTGGGTGCAGAGGGTTCGTGCCCAGGCAGACCTGCTGGCAAGACCTGCCTGCGGGAAGACATGTGCCTTCTCATCCCAAGCCACCAACAGAAGACTGTCATTTCCCAACCACAAACAGAACACAAGCCTGACACATGAGCAAGACCTGAGCAAAAATATCAGTCCAGAGTGTGCCCTATAATTTACTTTCCCTCTCATTTTCTTCTTTCTTTCTAAAGCTCCCTTTTCCTTCCCCCATCATTCTGAACATGGGGTGGGAGTGCGGGACGCATCCATAAAAGGTTCCCGTCCTGCTTGGGGTCGCCTGGTCTGGGGCTGCACTGATTCTACTGAGGCCTACCAGGGAGGGGCCCTTGGAACAAAGATTCCTTGGGAGGAAGCAGGGCTGCGTGGGCTGGCAAGCGACAGAATTCACACAGAATGGCCCAAATTGCCCACTTGAGCTTCCTCGAATTCTATTTCTGTGGATTTTTCCCCCCATTTTAGTAGGAAAAACACTTTATATTTCCTGTACATTTTTACTTAAAAGGAATCAAAGGTAAAGGGAGCCGTGAGAAAGCAGAAATGAAAAGGAAATCTGTGGTCAGGAGGCTCCAAGAGACTGTGTGAGTTGAAGGAGGCCATCTAAGATATTTAAGGGGCTGCCGCAATGTCAGGCGGAACACAGAGCGGGAGGGGTGGGGGATCACCTGACTCTACCCCGGGGCTGGCATGGGTGAAAGGAGGGGGTAAGAGAAGAAAGGAGGCGGGTTGTTCTGAGCTCATCAGCAGCCTCTGCGGCGGCCCCGTGTATGCACCCTGCAGCACGTGGGCCTCAAAGGACGAGTAAGTTAACCCAGTTAGGTCTCCTGAAAGTCCCTTAGCACTGACTCAGGGCCAGCCTGGGGACCACAGGTCACGCACCCCTTTTATCAAACAGGAGTTTTCAGGCCAGGTGCCCTTCTCCGGTGACCAAAGAGCAGAATTCTTAGTGGTGAGGACACATCTGCACAGCCAAGCCCAGCCCAGCCCAGCAGAACATAAAAGGCCCAAGACCTGCCACAGGTGAGACCAGCAGGGGTGACAAAAACATAGGCCTGGCCCGGTGCAACTGGCAGACTCATGGCCTCCGAGGACATCCTAACGGATGTCTTCCCCAGGACCTGTGCCTATGTCGCCTCGAGTGGCAAAGCGGACTTTGCAGGGATGATGAAGCGAAGGCTTTGCGGGAGTTGCCCTGCATTGTCCAGGTGGGCCCAGTGTCAGCACAGGGCTCCTATCAGAGCGGGGAAGGAGGGTCAGAGTCAGAGGAGATGTCACGACAGAAGGCAGGAGTTGGAGTGATGAGAGGAAGAAGCCAGGAGTCATGGTACACAGTAGCCTCTAGAAGAACCAGATTCTCCCCTGAAGTCCCCACATGGAGCCGGCCCTGCTGACAGCTTGACTTTGGGATTTCTGACTTCCTGCATGGTAAGACAAGTGTGTGTGCTTTAAGCCACTATGTTTGTGGTGTTTTGTGACAGTAGTGACAGGAAACCAACACACCTGAGCCTTGAGGTGAGCTACCTGAGCTGCAGGTCTAATGTAGTTTAGATGCCCCCTCCAAATCTCATATTGAATTGTAACCTCCAGTGTTGGAGGAGGGGACTGGTGGGAGGGGTTTGGGTCATGGCAGGCAGATCCCTCGTGGCTTGGTGCCATCCTGAGGACAGTGAGTGAGTTCTCAAGAGAGCCAGTTGTAGAGAAATGTGGCACTGACTCTCCCTTGCTCCCACTCTGTCATGTGACGTGCAAGCTTCCCCTTCCACCATGATCGGGAGCTTCCTGAGGCCTCCCCAGAGGCAGATGCCAGCACTATGCTTCCTGTACAGCCTGCAGAATTGTGGGCCAATTAAACCTCTTTTCTTATAAATTATCCAGTCTCCAGTATTTTTTATAGCAATGCAAGAATGGGCTGACCCAAGGTGACCTTGCAGGTGGCCTTGGGTCCTCGACACTCACAGGACATTGAAAATCCCAGGGCCGGGCTGTTCCCATGCTTATCACATCTGACTGTCATCCAGCCAGGGCCACAGGGAGTGGGGCTCTGAAGGTGAGAATGATTCCGGGGGTTTAACAAAGAAAGTTTGACAAGGGTGGGTGGGGGTGTAGGGTCCCCAAGGGACATTACGCTCACCTGGGTCTAGAAGCACCTGACCTGTGAGCACCCCAGGCCTAAAGAATAAGGGGAGAGCATGCCCCCCAACCCTGGAAGGGTAGAGAGAGCTACCTTGGGGGTCACTGACCTCTGTTTGAGGTGCCCCAGCACCTGATGAACTCTGGGGACAAAATAAACGAAGCCCCAGTGTCCCCTGGTAGAAGTTGCCTCTCCTGGGAGAGAGAAGTCCCAGTGAAGGAAAGAGATGAACAGACAAGGGCAGATTTGCATGAGCGCTGTGAGCTGGGGAGCAGCTCGGGGGCCTCGGCTCCTGTAGAAGCAAGTGCGGTTGGGGAGCAGCTTCTGACCTTTGGGTTGCCGTGGCCAGGTCAGGGAGTATCCCGGGCAGCAGAGCAGCTTCAGCAAAGGTGACAGAGGCAAGAAATGGCAGGAATGGTTGGAGGAACAGAGGGGTGTACAGCCAGCGATGGGCACGTTAAGCCAGACAAGCACAGGGAAGGCTGAGCTGCATTTCTAGAGCAATGAGAGGCCATAGCACAGGAATGGCTGTCTTTGATTGTCCCCAGTGTCCAAAGCAGAAAGGCCCAGGACAGGAAGGCCATTCATTACAGAAGTCCAGTAGACAGAGGCCAGCCATACATCTTCATTACAGACGTCCAGTAGAGAGAGGTCAGCCATACATCTGGGCAGCAATGGCCATGGGTGTGGAGGAGGGGAGATACTGAGACTTGGGGCAGCACCTGGTGACAGCGTGCTCCCCAGGGGTGGTGAGCGGCATGAGGAGTCCAGGCTGATTGCTGGGGCTTCACTCTGAGACATGTACATGACAACACTCCCAAATCATGTTCAGCCACGTCTCCCATCACAGCATCCGGTCCTTGTGTCCACCCACAGCACCTCAGGCTCAACCATCCCCAAGGGACTTGCCATCCACCTGAACATGCGTGCACTCATTTTGCCTTCCTCTGTGAAGGTCACCACAACCCACTCTCCACCCATGCTGGAATCCTCGTCGCTCCCATACACACAGCCAACACCCACCCAGTCTCGGCCTTTGATCCTGGACCAGGACCCAAGGCTGGGCACCGCCTTCTCCATCACCTCCCTGGCTGGATTGCTGCCTGGGCCTGGCTGGCCTTCATGGCCCTGCTCTGCCCCGGAATGCCTGTTGTCCCTGTGAAAACCAGAAAGGCCTGTGAAGAGCCACTTGGGTCTGGTCTAGAAATCACTGACCATCCTTAACACCCACAGAATAGTCTCAGCTCTGGAGACAGAGTGGCCCATTCCAACCCAGGGCGGTCATGCCAGGCCTCTCTACAATACCCTTGAGTGTCCCCCTTCACTAACTGCAAAGCCACTGCCTCTGGGTGACCCCCAAGGACAGGCTTCCCATTCTCCGTTTCTACTGGGACCCCTCTCCCGCTCTTCCCCTGGTCCTTGGAGTGTACCAGCCATTGCTCTCTGCCTCGGGGATTTCGCCTTCTCCTGCCTGAGGTGCTCCTTCCCCAATACTTGCTAGCTGGCCTTCGCCTGAAAGCCTTGGATTGACACTTGCCTTCATGGTGGGGCCCATTCCCAGCTACTCTGTCTGTGATGGTGATCTCCTCCACCCCATCCCAGTTCCCGGACCCCCTTGCCCTGCCCTGAATTTTGCTGGGCCTTACCTGCCATGTTTCAACATTAAAAAAAAAAAAATAGAGAAAGAGATGAATCTCTGGATTAAAGGTTTTATTTGGAATAATATGCAAGAAGTAGGATTGCACTCTGGGGCATACATGCAGAGCAGAATGGCCTCTGGCATGTTCAAAGAATACAGGGAAAGGTTAGGGTTCCCTGGAGAAAAGGAGGTTATGCCAGGTTTTTGTTTGTTTGTTTGTTTTTTGTGTTTTTTTTGAGACGGAGTCTGACTCTGTCGCCCAGGCTAGAGTGCAGTGGTGCAATCTCGGCTCACTCCAAGCTCCGCCTCCCGGGTTCATGCCATTCTCCTGCCTCAGCCTCCCGAGTAGCTGGGACTACGGGCGCCCGCCACCACACCCGGCTAATTTTTTGTTTAGTAGAGACGGGGTTTCACCGTGTTAGTCAGGATAGTCTCGATCTCCTGACCTTACGCAAGTTATTTTTAAAAGAGTTCAATGGCACTGGCAGCATTTTACAACAGCTGGTGAGTGTTCACTGGCAAATGTCAGCAGCTGCTAGATACAACTTCCAATCTTGGAATTAGAGTTAGGCACCTGTAGTTTTGCATTGGGTTTGTGAGACAGTGTATTGGGCAACTGTTTATGAATAAGCAGCTAGCTGTGATGTGTGACTTATCTAGTAAACTGTGGTTTGGAAAAAGTTCTTGTGATAGTTCCTATTATCAGGCAAATAGTGCATGAGAGCCCCTCCTGTATTAGTCTGTCCTCACACTGCTATAAAGGAATACCTGAGACTGGGTGACTTATAAAGAAAAGAGGTTTAATTAAACCTCTTTGGTTAACATTTCTGCAGGCTGTACAGGAAGCATAGTGGCTTCTGTTTCTGGGGAGGCCTCAGGAAGCTTACAATCATGGCGGAAGGGACAGAGGAAGCAGGAACATCTTACACGGCTGGAGCAGGATCAAGAGAGAGTTGGGGGAGGTGCTACATACCTTTAAACAAATAGATCTCATGAGAACTCACTAGCTCAATGACAGCATCTCAAGAAGGACGGTGTTAAACCATGAGAAACTGCCCCCATGATCCAATCACCTCCCATCAGGCCCCACCTCCAAAACCAGGGATTACAATCCAACATAAGATTTGGTAGGGACACAAATCCAAACCATATCACCCCCGTTCTTACCCTCCCCAGCTCCATTTGCCAGGGTTTGACACAAGTGATTCCATTTTGAGTCTTACAACTTTTACATTTCCCCCTTTTGATGAAGATCTTTCTCTGAAAGTATTGTGGATCAACTATTCTGTGATTAGGTTTTGATTGTTCTGCTGTGCCAGGACAGACCTGTCCTTGGTTGCTGGTCTGGTCCTAAGTCAGGGGAAGTGATTGGCTAACAGGAGTTAGTGTCAAAATCCTCTTAGCCACATTTGAGTAACCAAAGAGGTCTGGAGAAAGTGGCTGTCAGGCTAAGTCTACCTGGAGTCCACTGTTAAGTTTCATGTTGTCAGTTCCACAAGCGTTGGTTATCATTTTGAAGTGCTGGGCCAGCATTACTATTTTTGGAGTGTCATTCCCGCAGAGGGTGAACAGACAACAGGTATTATTAAAGGAAATAATTCAGAGTAAATTGAATTATGCATAATTCATTTATGTTCCAGCATAATTATTATTTATTATGAAGGAGCATTAAAAATTGAGTTTATGGCCAGGTGCGGTGGCTCCCACCTGTAATCCCAGCACTTGGGGATGCCAAGGTGGGTGGATCATCTGAGGTCAGGAGTTCAAGACCAGCCTGGCCAACATGGCAAAACCCCGTCTGTGCTAAAAATACAAAAATTAGCCAGGCGTGGTGGTGGGCACCTGTAATCCCAGCTACTTGGGAGGCTGAGGCCAGAGAATTGCTTGAACCTGGGAGGCAGAGGTTGCAGTGAGCCGAGATTGCACCACTGCACTCCAGCCTGGGTGACAAGAGTGGAAATCTGGCCAGGCACGGTGGCTCACACCTGTAATCCCAGCACTTTGGGAGGCCGAGGCCGGTGGATCACGAGGTCAGGAGATCGAGACCATCCTGGCTAACATGGTGAAACCCCGTCTCTACTAACAATACAAAAAAAAATTAGCCGGGCGTGGTGGTGGGCGCCTGTAGTCCCAGCTACTTGGGAGGCTGAGGCAGGAGAATGGCGTGAACCCAGGAGGCGGAGCTTGCAGTGAGCCGAGATCACGCCACTGCACTCCATCTAGCCTGGGCGACAGAGCAAGACTCCATCTCAAAAAAAAAAAAAAAAGAGTGGAAATCTGTCTCAAAAAAAAAAAAATCCAGTATATTTAATGGCTTTGGACCAAGAGCCCAAGCCCAAGCCTATGGGCAACAGCTAAACTAATCAAAAGGCCAGCGGGGAGCTGGGCAAGGCCTGTTGTAGCCTTTGAGTAGTATTCCATGACTTGGCTGAATTAAAGCAGAGTGCCAACTCTACAAAAGGGACCACTAGTACAATTTGAACAAAGAGCTGTGTTAAGGATGTTGTTAAAGTTACCCACTAAATGGACTAAAGGAATTTTTAGGTCAAGTTCTGTCAAGTTACCCATAGCAGTTACTAACTGTGAAATTTTACCTTTGGCATAATCCTGACAAGCAACAAAGGTAAGAGTGTAGGAGTCTCATTATGATATGGAGGCTTGCTCTGATGTCTTGGGAAAAGCTGTCTACAGCGTGAAGTTAGCGAATTGTTGTGCAAATGCCTCTGGTTATGGCACTGGGCAATTTGGTGAACTCTCTGTATGGTCCAAACATCAGGCACAAGATTTGTCCCTTGAAATGCATTCAGTTTCAGCCCACAGGGCCTCAGGAAGACAACAGTTCTTGTTCTTAGTAGGAGGGTTGTAACCAGATATTGAGGAGAACTCAAATTCAGGATCTAGTACAGCCTACAGGTAGATAACAAGAACTCAAAAACGATTCACAGAGCTGCAGTCCAATGGCAGGTGATATTATAATCATTCTGATATTTGCCAAAGATAATCGGAGTAAGAATAATTTGCTTGTAAAATAAATTTAGTTTCATCAGATTTGGCCTGATTATTTACATAAGTGTAGCAAAAATAGTGATTTAATCTTGGCTTGAACTTTTTTTTTTTTTTTTTGAGGCTAGAGAGCCTCAAGGCAAACTTTGGATTGTATCTATAGTACCTATACGCAATTTTAAACATGACATGTTACTAAACTCTTGGTAATACAATTGACATTTCTAGATGCATCCTGTTATAAAGAAAACAGATTTGTATTTGAACTTATGCAAATAGCTATATTATCATAAATTAAAAATTCACAAATAGTTTTTGAATTTTGAAGGATCAAGTTGGAAGAAAAAAGTAAATGTTTTCAGCTTTGTTTATAAGACTATACTTCACCAAATTGCTATAAACTATGGGTAGCTTAAAACAGAAAGCTGTATTTAATCTGGAAAGCAAAACATTTAAGAATCAACAATGTTTCAAATAAAGAACAAACAACATTTCAAATAAATTTCAAAAAAATCATAATTTGTATCAGTTATTCAATCTCACATAATTTTGTTCTGCTTAATCTTGATTTGAAGTTTCATGAATCCATCAGTTTTTCATTTGAGTTTTAAAAATTTGTATTTAGTCCACTGATCTTAAAAGTTATTAGAAGCCTGTATTTAAAAGCACTCGGTAAAGTCTTTTTTATTAATCTGATTGCAGAAGCCTTTAGAGAAAAATCTACCTGTGGATGACAAGAACTTACAATGATCATAATTAAAATTGGATGAAGTTCAGCAGTCGACAAGGAAATTCAGTTATTTCTATTGCATTTTAAGATAACAACCAGAATCATGATTGACAGCATCACATCAGAACTATTAGACTTTTATAAATGTCATATAATGTTTAAATATTCACATCAATAACATATCTACTTAAATATAAGTTTTAAAAGACCTAGTATCACTTTATTATTTGGCAGTGCTTTTTACATAATCTAAAATATCAAATAAGGATATCAAATGTATTTCTCATTAGGAGAAATACATCCTTTGAGGCTTTTAAGGAAACCAACTGAAAAATCCCAAAGTCAATTTTAGGTTAAAAAAGACTTTAATTATAATCTGATTTTGGGAAGTTTGTCAAAGATGTTAAAAGGCTTAAAATATTTAATTAAAGTAGAATCACGTCATTGAGAAATAATAGTCACTTATTTACCCAGAATGATATTTAAAAGATGTCAAAAGCAAACACAAAAAGTTACGTAGTTGAGAGGAAAAAAATCTTAGACCTGAATTAGAGATGACTTCATTTTCCCAAGTAATCAAAAACCTAATAAAGATGGCACAAAGCACATGAAAGTGCCTTACAACACACTATCTCTGTTTCTTAGGTTGTTTATCTAAAAGGTAGAAACAAGACAAAACACATCTCCTACAATATGACTGCTTCTTTTTATTGGAAGCCTGTTTGGATAACCTGGAAGTCAAACCTGATGAAAAAGTACTTGAATTCAATCAGGTAATGGAATAGTAGGGATCTAAGGTTGTTCGTGTACACCAATACTATAGAAGAATCATATGATCAAGAGAACTAATACCTGAGCAGGGGAATGCATGGCTTCTAGAAAAACTAAAAGAATGTGAGACTTCCTGGTTACAGAGAGCAATTTAGGCACCATAAGAAAATCTAAGAGTACAGAATCAAGTTCTGTAAAAGAAAACGTTGTTCTCTTAGGCCTTAGAGAAGCGCTCTCAGCGTCAAACCGCAATAGCAGTCAGATCTGGAGGGGTAAAAGCTATAGCAAAAGACAAAAAATTTGAGGGAGAAAGTCACCACTTTAGTTAAGCAAAAAGATGTGCCTTTTTAAGGAGAGAAGGAAGAGGAGTGGAAGGCAATGATGCATGACCCACAAATTGCATGTAGTGACATGGGTAAGAAGCCAGACCCTTGAGATCCTGAATCAGAAACACTTTAAGAGGAAAACTCTACACTGAGAAATAAAATCGTCATTTTAAATGAAGAAGACAGCACTTCCAACTTGAAGTTAGATAGAAACCGTAAAACAGGAAAAAGCTGTAGTTCAGAAGATGGCTGGAAATTTAAAGAAACCAATTTCAAAATTGAAATCAAAACCCTTTACAATGCTGTGTTTTGTTTTGTTTTTTTATAAGAGCAAATCAACATCTTAAGAAAAACCTGCTCCAAACATACAGGACAGACTCCAGGCCTTTATCAGTGTGCCCTGACATCAGTGCTCAATTCTCAGAAAACCTTGTAAATGATTCACTTCTGATCCCAGCCAGTCTGGTCACACACGAAACTCCAGCTCCCTGTGCCAGGCCCATTCTTCACAAACTCTGCATGAGCTGCTCAGCCCTTTCAGCATTCTCCTAAGCCACCAGTCTTGGTCCTACATTTCCCCCTTTTTATATTGAAACATTCAGTTATTTTACCTTAGGACAAAAATTATCTTTATTCCCTTTCTCGCTGAGACCACACAACATTCTTTCCCATACAAAAATTATTTTGTGTATATTTTGCATACAGAATATACATCTAATACATATATTAACTTGAAGTTTTAATTTTTAGTAACCTTAATTTTTAGTAAAAACCCAGAAAGTAACTTTGAACTATTATATACTGTGTATATATTAACAGCTCATGACTATATGTTTCATAATCTCGGCCGGGCGCGGTGGCTCACACCTATAATCCCAGCACTTTGGGAGGCCAAGGCAGGCAGATCACCTGAAATCAGGAGTTCGAGACCAGCCTGGCCAATGTGGTGAAACCCCATCTCTACTAAAAATACAAAAATTAGCTGGGTGTGGTGGTGGGTGCCCATAATCCCAGCCTCTAGGGAGACTGAGGCCGGCGAATCGCTCGAACCTGAAAGGCAGAGGTTGCAGTGAACTGAGATCGCGCCACTGCACTCCAGCCTGGGTGACAAGAGCGAGACTGTCTAAAAATGTATATATATATATATATATATATATATAATCTCTAAAAACATTTTTATAGAACAACTTCTCAATGTGGAGGAAGACACATTTATTTACTAATAGACCCAAATGTCTTTTGTCTTTTTATACAATTTAGGAAACCAAAAGTAAGTAAACTTGAATCTATGTTTAGCAATTCATGTTTCAGTATTTTATTTAGAAATGACCCAGCTATAGAACACATGGACACAGGGAGGGGAACAACACACACTGGGGCCTGAAGGGTGGAGGACGTACGGCGGGAGGGAGAGCATCAGGATAAATAGCTAATGCATGCTGGGCTTAATACCTAGGTGACGGGTTGATAGATTCAGCAAACCACCATGGCACATGTTTACTTATGTAACAAATCTGCACATCCTGCACACGTATCCAGGAACTTAAAAAAAAAAAGAAAAAAAGAAACAACTCAGTTATTTTATGAGTCTCTATTATTTAATTCAATGTAACATATCTAAGATTTCAAATTTCATGAAAAGTTTAACTATAAACATTTATTCCATTTATATTCACTTTATTTTGAACAATTGTACCTAGATTACTTATGCAAACTGAGATGTTAGACAGAGCTACTTATTATTTCAAATTATTTTCCTGTCAAAGAAAAACTCTAAAAGTATTGTGTTTAATGTACAGGAAACAACGGACATGGCATTGCACTCTTATCTGTACTTTTGTTCTTAGGTCAACTACATACTTTTATGATTTTAAATCATTTAACAGAGACAAATATAACCTTTGGCCAAGAAACCCAGGACACCCCCCAAAAAAAATAATATGTATTAACAATTCTGAAGGTATCTTCATTTTCATTTTGTCAACCAATTTAAGTCAGCCTATTTATCAAAGATAATTAAGTCAGGTGAACTAAAAGGAATTTAGGATAATTACTATATTTGTGATAAATTATTTTATTTAAGTGCTTGTCTTTTCTTTAAGCCAATAGAGTTATTTTACACATTTTGGTAGAAAAAGATCATATAATTAGCATATAAACATTTTTAAAATTATATAAACATATAGACAAAGATCTTACAGTTTTAATTTAAAAAATTTTGTCATGAATAAAACATGGTAATATAAAGTCATTAGTTTATAAAAAGAGAATTGAATTATAAATATATGTCTGACAAAATGGAACAAGGCTAAACTCGGAGGTTTTTCATTCGCCCCGATAGCTAATCTTATGAAGGCTCTGAACCAAATTATGTGAGGAGGCTTAAAAGATAAAAGTTACTCTAACAAGTTCTGTGCGGTATTTCCTTCGCTTAATTCCTAGTCCTTGAAGATAAGAGTGTTGTCTTTCCTTCTAGTTCAGGGAGTGTGTCTTTTACATGGGAATTGCATCTTTTGCTTTTAGGAAACAGCATGAAGGTCAAATGATTCTTTTTTGTACCTGCTGTTTTTCATGTGTTGTTACTTATATAGTCAGTATGCCAGAATAGCCGAGGAGTTTTGGAAAATGGACTTTAGCTTGAGGAGGAGGCTTGGGAAGGTAGGCAAGGCTCCCAAGGGGAGAGAGCCCAGCTGGCTTTGAGACAGTGTTTTGCAGAAAGGCAGTCCTTGAGTCCTGGGTGCAGCTTGAAGCTCTGAGTTACCCACTGAGATGCCCATCCTATCTGGACTATCTGATTTTAAGTCGGAGTCTTTTCGTGTAGTTCTAAGAAAAACAAACTATTTGAATGACCTCCATAATGTTTGAACGTGTCACCAGCTACAGTCCCAGAAGAAGGGAACTATCTTAGCCTGCCTTTGAACTCTAAGAGCCCATACTTTAAATTAATGTATCGAGGCAAGTCAGCACTAAGGCCAAACACATAAAAGCAAAATATCAGGTGGGCAAAATGAAACCAAAGAATAAGGTATGTGCTCACTGGGAAGGACGACAAAGCCTTCTTTAACAGGAAGGAAAGTCCCTCATAAATCAGGAGAAGAAAAGGCCCTTGTATTAGTCCATTTTTATGCTGCTGATAAAGACATACCTTAGACTGGGCGATTTACAAACGAAAGAGGTTTAATTGGACTCACAGTTCCACATGGCTGGGGAGGCCTCATAATCATGGCAGAAGGGAAGGAGGAGCAAATCGCATCTTACATACATGGCAGAAGGCAAAAAAAAAAAGAAAGAGAGCGTGTGCAGGGGAACCCCTCTTTTTAAAACCATCAGATCTCATGAGACTTATTCACTATCAAGAGAACAGCACGGGAAAGACTTGCTCCCATGATTCAGTTGTCTTTCACCAGGTCCCTCCCACAACACGTGAGAATTCAAGATGAGATTTGGGTGGGGACACAGCCAAACCATATCACCCCTCTTAATAGGAGACCTCAGCAGCAGGCAGGGAAAAGACCCCTCACAAACAAAACCCAAATAAAACCAAAGAACTCAACTGAAACAAAAATGAGAGCTCAACTCAAGAAAGAGTCATGGTACTGGGGGAGGAAGCAACCCCTGGAAGCCAGGGGCAGGGACACTCAAGGAGCCCCAGAGTGGGCACCCCATGCAATCCTTCCAGGGGTGTTGATCTCTCCAAGGTGAGTCAGCTTCAAACCCCACTTCTGACACCAGATTATGTCAACATAAAAAAAATAGAGGTTGGGCGCGGTGGCTCACACCTGTAATCCCAGCACTTTGAGAGGCTGAGGCAGGCGGATCACGAGGTCAGAAGATCGAGACCATCCTGGCTAACACGGTGAAACTCCATCTCCACTAAAAATACAAAAAATTAGCTGAGCGAGGTGGCGGGTGCCTGTAGTCCCAGCTACTCGGGAGGCTGAGGCAGGAGAATGGCATGAACCCCGGGGGGCGGAGCCTGCAGTGAGCCGAGATCACGCCACTGCACTCCAACCTGGGCAACAGCGAGACTCCGTCTCAAAAAAAAAAAATAGAGATGAATCTCTAAATAAGAAGGTTTTATTTGGAATAATATACAAGAAGTAGGATTACAATCTGGGACATCCGTACAGACCAGGGTGACCTCTGGTGGGTACAGAGAACAAAGGAAAAGTTAGAGTTGATAGGGGAAAGAGGAGTTGCCCCACGTTGTTTTGAAAGAAAGTTCACTGGGGCTGGCAGTGACTTGCAAGAGCTGGCGAGTGCCAACGGGCAAATGTGAGCAGTTGCTGGGTGTGACTTGCAATGTCGGAGCTAGGGTTAGGCCCTTGTCATTTTGTATGGGGCTTGTGTGACAACGTGCCAGGCGAGTGTTCTTGTGTGAGCAGGGGGCTTTCCTGGTGCTGCTGGCTGCCCTGGTGCTGCTGGCTGCCCTCGTGTGACTCATTAGTGAGCTCCAGTTTGGGAAAATTTCTTGTGAGAGTTCCTGTTATCAGGCAAATGGTACGTGAGACCCCTGCTGCTTCCCTGGCTCTATTTGTCAGAGTTTGACACAAGTGACTCCATTTTGAATCTGACAACTTTCACAGTGTGCACTCCTTGTGTATTAAACTGGAATTTATGGCTCTCGATGTGGAGCGAGGGTCTGTGCATGGGTGCACTCAACTGCCTAGGCACTACCTGGCATGGAGGAACCCCTCATCTCTCACTGCCTCCCCCAGTTTCACCTCTTCTCTGCCCACCAGAGTGGACTTCATTCTGTTCCTGGCCTGGGGCAAGGCTAGATCAGCCCCACACAGGCCACCGTGACCCTTCCAGGTTGGGTTGATCCTGCCCGTTCTATGCTTCTCCACACCTGTCCCTCCTCCTGGCACCCTGACTGGGTCACAGCCCTCACCACTCTGTGGCAAAGTCCAGTTTCCTGGTCATCCGGTGCTCAATAAGCATCTGTTACAAGAACAAGTGGAGGAGAGTGAACAAATCCCCGGGGATTCTGACGAGGCCTCGGAGAGGGCTGGACCTGTGGAAGCCCAGAAAAAAAAAAAAAAAAAAAAGTCCAGAATTATTGAATCATGTCTCTGCAGGGCCACATTTCCTATCTCAGGCAGGTTGCCAAATTTAACAATTAAAAATATAGACTGCCCAGTTGAAGCCGAATTTCAGATAAACAGCGAGTGATTTTTTAGTGTAAGTATGTCCCAAACATGGTATTGGACATACTTGCACTAAAATGTTGATTATTTTTATCTGAAATTCAAACTTAACTGCACATCCTGTGTCTATTTAAACTGTACACTAAAGCATCCTGTACCCCAGAGCATCCTGTACCCCGGGGCATCCTGTATGCTAGAGCATCCTGTACCCCAGAGCATCCTCTACCCAGAGCATCCTGTACCCCAGAGTATCCTGTACCCCGGGGCATCCCGTACCCTGGAGCATCCTATACCCAGGGAATCCTATATCCCAAAACATCTTGTACCCCAGAGCATCCTCTACCCGGAGCATCCTGTACCCCAGAGCATCCTATACCCTGGAACATCCTGTACCCCAGAGCATCCTATACCCTGGAACATCCTGTACCCCAGAGCATCCTATACCCTGGAACATCCTGTACCCTGGAGCACCCTAGACGATGTGCAGAGGGAAGACTCCTTGGGAGGCACTGTGGCAGCATGAAATTTCCTGACTCAGAGGCTGAGCACAAGCCCCACTGTGGCAGGGAGGCCTGGCTCTCTCCCCAGCTGGTTTCTCTCCATATCCTGCTCAGCATGCACTGCCCATCAGACAGCAGAGGCTCAGGCTTCCCAGCCAGGGAGGAAACAAGGGGCTGCCTCCCCAGGGACAGGAGGTACAGGCAGAATGAAGGCTAGCGTGGGAAGGATCCCTGAAGGGTCGTAGGTTGACCACAGGCAGGCAGTGAGCAGCTTTTCCCCCTGCCTCCAGACCTGGATCGAGCCCTCCCCTTTCCAGTACAGTCCTGCTCAGCCCCTTAAGAGCTTTGCAAGTCCCTGTCCTCCATTTAAAAATACCCCAGCTGATGCCAGCACCTCTTTGAGAAGGCATGGTGAGGATTCAGCGAATGAGGTGCTCTCCCAAGTTGGAGCATCTGCGAGGCCTCCAGCCCCAGCCCTGGAAGTCAGCAGAGATGGACCATGAAGCCGTCTGCCATGTCTGGGGAGTAGAGCAAGGTGAACTGGCCACCAGAGACTGAGCTTCTTCCTGCTCAGGACAAACATGAGCCCCATCTGTGTGGGCAGAGGCACCCACAGACCTCAGCCCCTTCCTATGCCCCAAATGGTCTGGCCCCAGCCCTGAGGGCCTCAGAGCAGGAACTGCATGTTGCAGTGGAAGAGAGTCAGAGGGTGTGGCTCCCAAGCAGCCCATACCCATTCCAGAATCACGAGGAATGGGAGAGGCCATTCCAGAAAATGACAGGTGAGCAAATACCGACTCAATTTCCAACATGGATAGTTCCGGAAACAGCAATTCTATGAAACCTAGATCTGTGACTATTGATAATTACTTGCTACAGGCCAGTATGGCTGTTCACTTACGTGTTAGGGCAAAAGATCCTCTCCTCGGGGGTGTGAGTGTGTGGTGAGGGAGCTCCGGGGCAGATCAAGGTGCATCTTGGTTCTGGGGCAAACTTGTGAAGCCCCTGCCTATGTCCCATGGGTAGGAAGATGGAATATGAGCTGGGCAATAGCATCGTCCAGTGGATTCAAAACCACTGGATGGCCATGCCTGCAAGTGTGGGTTACTGGTCTGAGGTCAATCTAGAGTCCTTCAGCGGCTCCAAATCCTATTCCATTCAAGATGTTCATCCCTCCTGATGCCAGGGTGATATCTGGCTGCCTCCAGGGGTGGATGGAATAAATGAGCTTAGAATAACCTCCATAAATATTCCAATCAGACCTTGGCTGATAGCTTGGGTGAAGCTACGGATGGGCTACTTACGAGGTTTGCAGACAATCTGTGTTTAGAGGGAGGCAAACACCACACATTGCCGAATGAAGGTTCAGAGACCAAATTTGCCAGGTGGAAATGTTGGGCCAAAACAGGCAAGGTGAAGTTTAAACAACATAAACATCAACTCCTGCATCCTGATTACACAAATAGAAGTTAAGCGGCCTTTTCTATAATTCAGGGAAGACGCAGCTCTGGGATCGGAGAGTGACAAGCTGCTGCCAACACTAACACAGACGCCTGTCGTGTAGGTCAGGGTGGCGCAGCCGCAGGTACTGTTGCTGGCATTTGCTGCTGGGACCACATGAAGTGAATTGATTTTAATTCCAGGTCCATGTTTCTCTGCTGTAATATCCAGAGAATTATTCTGAAAACCCGCTGCTCCAGTGCATCTAGAAAGGCTGGAAACCCTCTTCTCCAAAGCCTGGAAAGGCTCCAAAGCACCTAGAAAGGCCTATTGTTTAAATGTGTGATTAGGCTCACAAAAAAAATAAGGAAAAACCACAAAAGAACAAGAAGAAGACTAGATCCCAAATCCAGAGAAGTATGGTGGCACTGAGGCCTGAGGCTGACCCTGGGCTTGAGGTGGTTCCTGTACCCTGGCGTTGTCCATCTGTAGGGATCTGTGGGGACAGGAGACAAGTTCGTAGTGAGACGCCTCCCCTACAGCCCACACACCCCGAGGACTCACCTCCAGGTACAGGGGAGTGAGGGAAACGGTTCAGATGGATGTAGGTGTGAGATATGCTGGGAACAGCAGGGACGTCTGTAAGGAGGGAAAGCAGAGTCCACAGGGCAGAAACAGAGAGGCTGAGCCAGGCTCAGAGGACTCCCAGCAGAGGCAGTCACGCAGGCCAGCAGGGGTGGCTCTGGAATCCCCGAGCAAGTTGTGGCAGCAAGGAATTCGGGGTCTGAGGGGTTTCAGTTGTAGGTCTGAGGTCTGTACTGACAAGGGGCAGGATGCCAGCTCAGCACTAGGCGGGAGGTGAAAGCCTCAAAGGGGATAGGGATGGGACAAAAGAGGGAGGTCTCTCAAATACAAGACCCATTTACAGAGTCTTGGCTCATCAAAAGAATATGGAGGGAGGGGGCTTCGTGCTCACAGATGATTGGGTTAGGGGAAAGATGATTAATCACAGGCCGTGGAGGGGTTTCAAGGCAGGAGTCAAGCCTTATGGCAGGATAACGAAGGGGACGGCAAGGGCTGCTTTGTGGGGGTGCATGGGCTGGGCCCGCAGCACACCACCTGGTCACTAGGTCTGGGCGGCAATTAGACCTGCACCCAGCAGGGCCCACAAGGTCAGAACAGGGACTGTGAAGATCAAACGGAAGCGCAGGAGGGTGCTCGAGCCTTCGGACAGGGCTTGTGCTTCCCCCAAAATCAGTGCAGGTTTGCCGGTGACTTTCAACCAGAAAGCACTAAGGAACGCTGTGTTCGTCTGCTGGGCTGCATGACAGAGTACCTCAGGCTGGGCAGTACACCCAACAGACAGTTATTTTTCCAGTGATGGAGGCTGGAGGTCCCAGAACAAGGTGGCAGCTGGGGCGGTGTCTGGTGAGGGCTCTTTCAGGCTTGCAGACAGCCTCCTTCTCCCTGTGTCCTCATTTGGCAGAGAGGGAGACAGAGAGAGAGCTCTGATGTGTCTTCCATCTACAAGGACACCAGCCCTACTGCACCTGGGACCCACCCTATTACCTCCCTATGAAGGCCAACTCTCTGCCTACAGTCACACTAGGGGTTAGGACCTTAACACATGAATTTGGGAGGATGCATGCAGTCCACACAGGCTGAGGCAGGGATGGGAGGTCGGGGTGAGCTTGGGAGTGTTTGAAACTGAAGGAAATAAAGTATGGCCAGGGAACCACCTTCCAACATTCCAGCGGGTCCCTCTCAGGGCAGCACTTCCTGGCCCTCAGGCTGTGGGTGGCCCCGACAAGTTAGACGTTTGGCTCAGCCTGCTCCAGAGAGCGCAGGTGGCTGCACCCACAACCCTGTGGACAGGACTCTGACCCTCACACTGGCCCGGGTGGGGGCGCCTCCAGTGCCCTTGGCTCAGCTGCTGCCCCATGGAAGCTGCTCCTGACACCCTTGCTACATGACCCTGTGGATTTGCCCTCGTCCCCTTCGCAGAGGGGGAACCAGAGAAAGCATTTCCACTAGGCTTTTGAAGTGAGATTCTGGTGGGGGGTTTGTGTTTTCTTTTGCTTTTATTAGTGTCTGGCGCTTTTTTTACCCTCTTTTGTCCATTTCAAATTGTATTTTTATTCTAATAAAATATGTATAACATAAAATGTGCTATGGTAACCACTGTGAAGTATACAGCTCAGGGTGACCAAGCACAGTCACGCTGTTGTGCAGCCATCACCTCCATCCAGCTCCAGAACGTGTTTCATCTTCCCAGACTTCCCGTTCCACTTCCTGTCTCTAAGAACGTGACTCCTCTGGGGACCTCATAGGAGTGGAATCACAGCCTTTGCCCTTTTGTGACTGGCTTATTTCACTTAGCACAATGTCTTCGAAGTTCACCCCCTGTACCATGTGTCTGGATTTTCTTCTTTTTTAAGAATGGATAATATTCTCATGTGAGGTTGGACCACATCTTGTTTATCCATTCATCTGGTGACGAGCACTGTGTTGGTTTTTCTCTCCTGAGCACATGAGGATGCCTGAGCCTGGCTGGTCCTCCTGCCTTTCCCAGGGAGATGGATGGTGTGTTCCATCTTTGCTCTCTGCTACATTGTGCATTTGGGCACAGAGAGAAATTCAGAAAGGCTTCTAATTATGCAAGGAATCGAGGTCTCATCTCCTCAGCACACTTGTTTACAGCACTGAGCCCTCCTCTCCCTCTCCCTCCGCCACACACTGGGGCTTTGTCCCCTCTGGAACAGACACTGGTCAACAGCCTGGTGTCATCCCACAGACCTCCTGTGGTGGACCAAAGGTCTTCAACATTTAGGGATGGTCCCCTCACAGGGGGGTCGGCCCTCTGTGTCTGAACATGGCCAAGCCACAACCCCTGATGGAAAGTTACAAGAAGGCCAATGTGAGGAAGAATTTTCTACAGAACGGAGCTCTGGGAGGAGGAAGAAATCACCCTGCGGAAGAAGTGAGTTCCCCATCACAGGGGGTATCCAATGGCTGAATGCCCATGAGTGAGGAGTGTTGAAGAGGTCTCTGGATTAAAGGGTAGGAGGTATGAGAGAGTCTATGTCCTTTCCAACTCCAGCATCCTCATGGCCTCAATACCCCAGACAGAGTGAAGACTATGAGGCCCCTAGTCCTTGAGAGGGAGAGGGGCTGCTGCCTACAAGGGAGCAGGATAGAGTCAAGGGAGCAAGCCCAGGGGCCCCTGGGAGACACTGGGCGAGAGTCCAGGGGGCAGGGTCTATTCCCAGAAACGAGATGGATTGGAACGGCCACACGAGGAAGGCAATGGGATCAGTCACCTTTGCAGCATTTGTTGTTAATGGACAGAGGTGCTGCCCCTCCTGGCTCAGCCTTGTCTGCAAGACCAAGTGGGTGTAGGCACTGGCCTGGTTGCTGGGAGGCACAGGGGAGGAGAAGCTGTGCCGCTGTCTCCTCAGGGTTGGAGCTAGAGCTAATGAAGTCTAGCTCTGTGGCCTGCCATGCTGGGCCAGGTGTCCCTGCAGAGAAGGGAAGCTCTGCTCAGCCCAGACAAGGCCACAGTGTCAACAAGGGGACGATGTGGATAAATCAACACAATCCTGTGACTATGGCTATTGGTGCGAATAACTAACAAACTAACAATCATGATGACTGTTAACAGTCGAGTGGAGACAGATGTAAATTTTAGTCTAACAAACAAGGAAGTAAGACCAAGTCATTTCTTCATTTTCTTTAAATCCATTCAATTCTAACTTCAGTCCCCCATCTGCCATCAGGCAGGAAACTGAATCTCAGCCAGGCATCAGGGAGGCCCCGGAGTCTTCCCTTAGTGGACTGCCCTGGTCACTGTGGGGATGCCCACTGTCCAGCCCGATGGACCCTTAAGGAGTTCAGCAACCCTGCTGCCCCCTGAGGGAACTCCAGAAGCCCTGCCTGGGGGCTGGTCTTTCTGAGGGCTCAAAGTTCTTCCCTCTGCAGCCAGACCATCCCCCCAGGGATCCCCAAGTCCCCTCTACACCTGGGACCTACCTCTGAATATCCAGCAAACCTCCACCCTTGGTTTCCACTTTTCTCAAATACAGGGAGGGAAGTTTCTTACAAATGGCTTCCGCTTTTGACCATTTAATATAACTCACATTCACCTCACCCGAAGAAACAAGGAACATAAAAACCGGGTCACCCCATGAAATAGCGGTTGGGGGGAAACCAGAGAGAAGACACTAAATCATGTGCCTGAATAAGCGCATCTCTCACGAGCATCCCGCAGCAGCTGGCCAGGGGCAGGTACTGTCCGAGCCTCACCACGCCCAGCCTTTACAGCAGCCCCATGGGGAAGGAGCGATTACGATCCCATTTCAGAAATGAGGAAAGTAAGGTGAGGACATGCTAAGGGACTCGCCAGCAGGGAATGTGACATCAGAAACCCCATCCAACCAGCAGAGGTCCAGGGAGAAAGGCTCCCCCATTGTGATAGCTAATTTTATGTGTCAACCTGTCTGAATATGGTCCCAGTCATTCGGTCAGACACTAGTCTGGATGTTGCTATGAAGGCTTTTTTTTTTATTAACATTTATATCAGAAGACTTTGAATAAAGCCAATGACACTCCATAATATGGGTGGGTCTTACCCAATCAGTCGAAGGCCTTAAGAGCAAAGACCGAGATTTCCCAAAGAAGAAGGGATTCTGTTGAAGACAGCAACATGGACATCCTGACTGAGTTTCCAGATCATTGTGAGACTCAGACCCAAGACAACAACACCAACTCCTCCCTAATTTCCAGCCTATTGATTCTGTTTCTTTGAAGAACTCCAACTATAATACATCCCCATCTCTATGTGGACAGTGTGGCGAGATTTCCCAAGGAACTCCAGACTTCTGGTCAGAGAATTCAGGACCCCATCTGGCATCAGTTACACCATCATCCTCCACCCCTTGCCACCTCTAGTGCCACTTGCTTTCCCTGATAGCATTTATTTATTTGGGGTTCACGTGAACCTTGATCTCAACACATCCCTCTTAGCAGAGAAGTTCCAATGATGCATGAGTATGTGTATGTTGATTTGAGTCCTATTTATTTTTCTTTCAAAATATTGAAAAGGTTTTTCTCTCTAAATGTCTGTCTACTAACAAGTTTTGATCTGTCTTCGTTGTTCTGAATTGCCGCTGAGATGTGGTATTCAGTGTGATGAAAATCCCCATTGCATTCCTCTAATTGAAGGTTTTAAGGAAAGAAATGTGTTCAAGACAACGGGCATCCATACTCAAGATTAGGCATCACCACCCAGGCCAACGAGCCAGGTAGGGACAGCGTGTGGACATGGGTGTGTTGGCTACAAACAAGCGTCCCCAATCAGTTGGGTCACTCTGTGGGGAAAGCCAGCCAAGCCATTTACCTGGACCCAAATAGTCAAAGAGAGGTTTTACATCACACACCGGGGCCTGTTGTGGGGTGGGGGGAGCGGGGAGGGATAGCATTAGGAGATATACCTAATGTTAAATGACCAGTTAATGGGTGCAGCACACCAACATGGCACATGTATATATATGTAACTAACCTGCACGTTGTGCACATGTACCCTAAAACTTAAAGTATAATTTAAAAAAAGAAAATAAACAAATAAATAAATAAATAAAATAAAGTAGAGGCCATACCCTTCTGCTCTTAAAAAAAACAAAATTACAACCCACCGAGTTAGCTTCAGGTAGTCATATGCTAAGACAGAAAACTAAAAAACTAGAAAAAGTTGTTTTTTACTTTACCAACAACAAAAGGACATAGCTAAAATCTTAGGGTGATGTACTTTCCCCAAAAGCTTCATTTTGACAAGAATCATGCATTCATGAGACCTCAAAACACTCTAGATCCCGATGCACTATTAGGATTTGCATTTTAGGGCAGATTTGTTTTTATAGACTTGAACATGTTGGATCTTTCGGGCCTTTTGAATTTTATAATCTTCTCTTATGTGGCGAGAGGAGTCAGTGTAGATGGGGGTTAAGTAAGAATGAATCTGGAATAGGCTTGTGGTTAATCAGGTCACCAGGGGCAGAAAGGGCCAGTCAGGGCCAGGTGGCTGAGCCAGACAGGATCAGTTTCCTTGGACCCTTCAGGAAAGAACTCTCGGCCCAGTCACCTTGAACTGTGCTCGGTGAGCCACGGAAGGCTGGTTTGTTTATTACAGGAGGTCTGAGACCCTCTCATTAGGGACTGTGTACTAAGAATCCCCTGGTGAGCAAGAATGCTGGAGTAAATATTGTGGCAGGCGTTTGCCAGACTCAGGCAACAACAGTGAGCGTCAGAGAAGGAGCCAGCATTTACCCTTGGGGAACAGGTGCCAGCCAGCAGCTGCGGGTCTCCCTGCAGGCAGGATGGCTGAGCCAGCTGTGGTCTGGCCCTGACGCTCACTGGGTAGGGAAGGGATAGCAGCAGTCTCTGACCACGCAGAGCCTCCGGGGCCTCCATGGAAACTGTCTGGGTGCTTTGAGTGGGAACCATATCACACCTTTTCTTGAAAGGTAAATTGAGTCAGGCCATCCAAATAAGTTTTCCCACAAAAGTCAGCCCCTCTTTCTAGGGTTCCAGAGGCACACAGACCTCCTTTCGCTTTCAGCACCTTCCAAGTTGGTATCACAAGCACATGAGCCACAAGCTAAGCACAAGCCCCAGAGCACCAGGAAGACCCCTGCCTAGAACAGGGATGCAGTAAGAGTGCCTGCTAATGGGCTCAAGGTCCCAGTATGAACAGCCAGAATCAGAGGGGCTATAAAGGAGTCGGCTGGGCATCCCTCACCCTGGGAAAGAGGGCCTCGGCATCCTTCCCTCCTCAGACAGCCCAGCGAGTCTCACCCTCAGCTTCCCGGGCCAGGGACCTGCTGCAGGCCACCACGGGCTCACCGAACACCCAGAGGAAGCACCGAGCACCCACATCTGTGCCCACCTCTAAGCTCTGAGCACCCACCCCAAACACCACCCTTTATCTCCTCACTCCTCCTTCCTTCCCATGGACCCTGGTCCCCATTCTCATGGCAATCTCTGCCCTGATCTGCACCCCTTCCAGTTACCCTCTCCCCAGGCCCCTTCAGGCGACACTCACTCACCACCCACCTGGACTCAGGAACCGTCAGCTCTGCACCTGGCAGCACCTCTAAGCCTTTGCCTCCTCCGTGCTGTGCCAGTGCCCATCACTTCCCTAAAACTTCCTTCCCACTTGGGATTTTTGCTAGAAAAATAAGTGCGGACACCTGGCCAGGGGCTGCCTGATGAACAGTAGCAGCTGGTGTTGCTGGCTGGCACCCACCCCGTCTCTCCGTCTGGGGAGGATGCTCTGCTCTCTGTCCTCTCTCCCCTGTGCCTCCCACCACACCACCCACTCCCCTGCTCCTCCTTGTTCCCTTCTTGCCTGCTAGTTGTAACTGATTACCGTCTTACATTGTAACTTATACTCCTGGGTGATCTTACTCATTGTATGTCTCTACCTATTACTTCAGTGTAATCTCTACCCCAGGCCTATTCCTTAATTCCCAGGTCCCCATTTCCAATAGGCTGAGTGTTCTCTGGCCCAAACCAAGCTCAGCACATTCCCTGATGTACTTCTCTCCCCACCTCCAGCTCTGCCAGTGCAGTACTCAAGCATAAAACTTGGGTGGCATCTGAACCTCTCTCTTTTCCTCACACCTCCTGCACCAGCTACTCATCAATACTTGCATCTTGTGCCACCAGGATGGATCAACCAATAGTCTTAATCTCCCTTCCTTAAGTGTGTTAGGATTTGGTTCAGCTACCTATAACAAAAAACCTCCAAACCACAGAAATTAAAACATAAAAATATATTATTCTCTCATATAAAGTCACCTCAGATGGTTAGGCTCTGGAAAAAGTCCTGACTTAGTCTCTGGCATTAAAAGTCTGGAGCCTCCACACCAGAGGTTTATTTGGGAGACAGGTATAGGGACCCCATGGATGCCAGGGCCAAGGCTACTTCTATCTAGCTCCTTCCTGTTCCCAGTACATTGCCTCATCATCCAAAGCAACTGCTGAAGCTCCAGCCATTACATCCTCATTCCAGACAACAGGAAAGAGGATGGGAGGATAAAGGTTATGCCTGTGTCTTTTGAAGATAGTTCCTAGACACTTCACACATTTCAGCTTACGTCTTATTGGCCAAAAGCTGACTCCAAAAGAGGTAGAACCATTTTTCATTTATTTATGCCTCAAACAAAACTGGGGTCTGTTACTGTGAAAGAAAAGGAGAGTAGACATAGGGAAGCAACCAGCCATTGTGGCCACACCACAGCATTTTCTCCAACTGAGCACCAAAATGAAGTACAGTCATCCCTCTGTATCCATGGGGAATTGGTTCCAGAACCACCCCCAACCCCTACAGATACCAAAATCCAAGGACGCTCAAGTGTCATATAAAATGGCATAGGCTGAGTGCAGTGGCTCACACCTGTAATCCCAGCACTTTGGGAAGCCGAGGTGGGAGGATCACTTGAGCTCAGGAGTATGAGACCAGCCTGGGCAACATGGCAAAACCCCATCTCTACAAACAATACAAAAATCAGCCAGGCATGGTGGCGCATGTCTGTGGTCCCAGCTACTCAGGAGGCTGAGGTAGGAAGATAGCTTGAGCCCAGAGGCGGATGTTGCAGTGAGCCAAGATCATACCGTTGCACTTCAGCCTGGGTGACAGAGCAAGACGCTGACTCAAAAATAAAATGTCATAGTATTTGATATAACCTATGCACATCCTCCCTCATATTTTAAATCATCTCTAGATTATTTATAATATTTAATACAATGTAAATAGTTGTATTGGGTATTTTTTTTCCTTTTTTTACTTACATTAAATACATCAGTAAATCAGCAGTCACATTCTGTTACCACGATTGTTATGCTGGGAGAGGAAGAAAGGTAAATGCTTTCTTAGAAGAAAAACAAAAACAAAAAAACCAGAACACCATGCCCCCGCTCCCACTGCCTTAAAAAAAAACTGGCCAGAAGAAAAAAATGAGCTGGGAAATTAAAAAAAAAACTAATATCCCCAAGTCCAACAGAGCTCAAAGGAAGGCAGAAGATCTGGTAGGAAGTAGAGGGAAGGCAGCCGATTGCCCAGAAGCTAAGGCTAGATCCTGTTCCTATGGGGGTGGGGGAGGGAGAAGCCTGGAGAAGTGGTTTCCGAGCCCCAAGACAATGAAACACCTTCACTCCTGCTCCATGGGGGCAAAGCTTCACAGAGAAAGAACTTCATTTCTAAGAGACTTTAGAAAGCCATCCTAGGTCTTCCACTTGTAAAATGGATGCACTAGGTGCTCTGCGGGGGCTAGAGGCTTCTCGGAAAGGAAGGGAGAAATGTGTGTGTTTCAGGGCCATGGGAACTAAGGCTGCTGCTGGAAAAGGAAGGGAACTGAGGCCTAAGTGGAAGAACGTAAGCTGGGCCCTTCAGAATCTCAGCTTCATAGATTTCTCAGCTGTTCTGGAATAGAAGGCAGTCTGCAAGCCAAAAGGGCAGAAAGGTTCTAATCCTAGGTCACCGTGACTCTCCTTCTCCTTGTCCTTCTCCTCCTTCTCCTTCTCCTTCTCCTCCTCCTCCTTCTCCTTCTCCTCCTCCTCCTCCTTCCTTCCTTCCTTTCTCTCCCTCTCTCTCTCTCTCTCTCTCTCTCTTTCTTTCTTTCTTTCCCAAAACTCTGGGCTGGAACAAGGAACTTAAAGTTCTCTTTTGCCTTCATAGCTTCCCACAGACATCTTAAAACACTTGATAAGGGATATGAAGAAAGGCTAGAGATTTAGAAAGGACCAGGGTCCTCTGATAATGAGCCAGTTGTAAGGTACCTTCAGTGCCAGTCATTCCGTGTCCACAGAAACAGGTGGTATGATATGAGGGTGCCCCAAGGCCTCTGTGGTACTTGCCCCTGGTGATACATGGATTAAACCATTGGTTGCATGATGGGGAGGGGTAGGGATTAAGGATGGAGGGACTAAATTCAAGATATTAACAAAGGAGAAAAGAAACAAGGCCTGATAGGAGACAGAAGATAGAACAGACTATACAGCGGAAATAAAGATCATACCTATTTACAGGGAAGTAGAAAAGACATGGTAATGGATGTCAAATTGGTTGTGAAACCTGGGACAGGATAGAAAACTCCTCCCTCTTGCCCAACCTCCTTTTTACCCCCCACCTTGTCCTATGCTATCCTGAGACACTCCCCAATTACCCAGTTAATTCTCCAGGAAACGCAAACCTATACTCCATAGCTAGTAGGTTGGCAAGAATATCAGTTAAGACTTGGAGTTGGAGGAAGCTAACAGTGGAGATTGGACTTGAGTAGCTGCCACTGGTATTTTTATCTATAACCTCTCCAAAAACCTCATATTAACCTCAGATTCCATTGAATTAAAAAGAAGGTGGGAGGGCAGGTAAATCAATCAAAACTCCCGTAAAACAAGTACCCCAGCTGAACTACCATCAGTTAAAAGTGCAAACTGCAGGGGCATATGGTAGCTGGGCCTGAGGCCATCTAAAGGCCAGAGGGGAAAAATGCATATGTATAAATCAGAGGATGAGTATCAGAAACTGGTCTCTCCTCCAATTAGATCACAGCAGAGCCAACGATGCAGGCAACCAGTGAAGATTCTTTGGAGGACTCTGGGGTCCAATCCCCACAATAGGGGAAATGCTACTTAAGAGGCTGAGTGAGGGGAAACTGGGCCTTGGAAGAGTTCCAGAGCCGCAGATGACACTGCACCTCCACCTCTGCCCAGTTAGCTAACAAGACACCTCCTGCCTGGTGCCTGGGAGCTTGCCTCCCCATTCTCACCTCTACCTAGGAACACCCTCCGCAAGGCCAACTCATGGATACTGCAGTGTTTTCAAATATGAGAACTCCAACCAAATACAAACAAAAAGGAAATGTTTCCTTACTCCCTCCTGCTCTGAGCTTTATTCTCCCCCAGGGCCCTTAATGTAAGTGATCTGGAAACCTCCTTCCTCAGCTCCTGGGTTCACCACCTTCTGCTTCCTGGGGAGAGGAGAAAACAAGATCAAGAACAGGGGTTGACTAAAAACAGATTGACCAAGAAGGGACAGGAGACAGAAGTGTTTTCTGAAAATATGGGGAGGAACAGTAGGGAGGAGGAGAAAAGAGAAGTAAATCACTGTCTTGTACCTAGAATACAAAATGAAGAAAGTTGGTTTTGGAAGGTAAGTCCTGGGGGAGTTGACCCCCAAGCCCCAGAGTAGGGGCTAGGAGGCCAGTGGCAACAGCTGCCTGGTCTTTGTTGCTGAAGCGTTAAGAAGTGCCATGGGCTGGGCGCAGTGGCTCACACCTGTAATCCCAGCACTTTGGGAGGCCCAGGCAGGCAGATCACCTGAGGTCAGGAGTTCGAGACCAGCCTGACCAACATGGAGAAATCCCGTCTCTACTAAAAGTACAAAATTAGCTGGGAGTGCTGGCGCATGCCTGTAATCCCAGCTTCTGGGGAGGCTGAGGCAGGAGAATCACTTGAACCTGGGAGGCGGAGGTTGCTGTGAGCTGAGATCGCGCCATTGCACTCCAGCCTGGGCAACAAGAGTGAAACTCTATCTCAAAAAAAAAAAGAAAGAAAGAAAAAGGGTGCCATGATGGCATCAGGAGGCAGCCTGTGGGAGCCAGGGCTCAGTGTGCTGTTAAAACAAGTTGTGGTAAAGAAGCCAGCCAAAACCCACCAAAACCAAGATGGCAATGAAAGTGACCTCTGGTCGTCCTCGCTGCTCATTATACACTAGTTATCATACATTAGCATGTTAAGAGACACTCCCACCAGTACCATGACAGCTTACAAATACCATGGCAATGTCCGCAAGTTACTCTATATGGTCTAAAAAGGAGAGAAACCCTCAGTTCCAGGAATTGCCCACGCCTTCGCCAGGAAACTCTTGAATAATGCACCCCTTGTTTGGCATATAATCAAGAAGTAACTGTAAGTATGATTAGTTCAGCAGCCCGTACCTCTGCTCTCCCTATGCAGTAGCCATTTTTTTATTCATTTACTTTCTTAATAAACTTACTTTCACTTTACTCTTTACCCACCGAATTCTTTCTTGCAAGAGGTCCAAGAACCCTCTTGGGGTCTGGATTGGGAACCCTTCCCAGTAACGATTGTAGACCTTAATCACACCTACAGAATTCCTTTACAGCAACACCTACATAAGGCTTGACTGAATAACTGGGGATTGGAGCCTCCCAGGTTGACAGAGAAGACTGCACCATCACAGGTGCCTACTCCATGTTCTACCCGTCTGTTTGGAGCCGACTCTCACCCGTGTAAAGAACGCTGCCATGAACACCTTCATGCAGGTTACCTTAAGAACCTCGGTGAGAGTCTCTTTAGGATCCATTTGTAGGAGCAGACCTGCTGGGGCATAGCTATGTGTATACCTAATGTCACTAATTCTGACGGATTGTTCTAAAGAATGACTACACTAGTCTATACTTCCGTTCCCCACCCTCCACTCCCACCCCCACCCCCACCCTGGAGAAAGTTCTATCCCTAGATAGAAGTGACATTATCCAACTTGCAAATGTTTTCAAGCCTAATGGTATAAAGTGAGAGTTTTAATGGGTGTAAAGTGATAGTGTCTTTCAATGTGCAAATTCTTTAATTACTAGTGGATTTAAACAACTCTCTCTTTTTGCAAGTCTTTGATGTTTCTTCCGCTGTAAATTGCCTCTTTGCATACTTTGCTTATTTCTCTAGTGGAGTTTTTGCCCTTTCCTTGTTAATTTCAATGTTTCCTTTTATGGTCTACTTATTTTTCACTCAATGGTTTTAGACATTACACATATCTTCTCCCAGGCAGTATTGAACAGAAATCTTTATCATGGTAATACTAAATTCATCAATAGTTTTTTCAGTTATGGCATTTTGGGATTTACAGGTCTTTCTCCACCTCTGTGTTACAAAGACATCACTTACATTATCTTCTATTACTTTAAGGAGGCACCACCTTTGTTGTATATTCTATTCCCATGTGAGATTCTCAGGATCTCTCTCTCTGAGCTCTGTCCTATGTTACCTTGGCTGTTTTTTTCTTTCAAAAATACCATATTGTTTCTATTACTACATCTTTACAGAATGTCCTTATACCTAGTAGGACAAGTCCCCTTTCCCACTCCTTTCTTAGTTTTGTTAGATTCTGACAAATTTTATAATAAGTTTATCAAGTTCCTCAAAAAAAATTCAATTATTGGATGTCTCACTTAATTTAAGAACTATCTTCTTTAAAATATTGTCATCCCAGCTTGGAGAGGGATTATTTTCTATTTAGTCATATCAACTTCTAGTATCTAACATATCTGTCACTAAAGTTTTAAATGTTCCCCATAGAAGTTTCATATACTTTTAAATGATTTCTAGATACTTTATATTTTGTTTTTCTAGCTGGTTATTTCTGTTGTACAAAAACACTGGATTCTTTTTAACTGATCAGGTATTCATCAACGTCGGTAAGTTTTCTCTTTATTGTAATCATTGGTTGATTCTATTGGTTTTTCTTGGAAGATGATTGAATAGCTTGCAAATATTGATCTTGTATTAAAAATTATTCATGTATCTAACTCCTTGGAAAGACAGAATCCATGCTTGACCCATCTTTTGATACCATAGTAGCAAGCAAAGTGCAAAGAAGTTCAATCAATATTTATCGAATGCATAAGTGAATGATGGACCATCAGAAGAATGTGTTGAACCTATCTGAGGTCACTAAGGAAGTGAAAAATTCTATCACATTGATTTTTGAAGATAGGTTGAGCAAAAAACAAACATGGCTGTTGACTCTCTCATGAGTAGTTGGATCTGAGACAGGGCCCCTTCCCTTGGGTACTTACTATCAAAGAGAAACCACAGTTGTATCAACAGACTTAAAGACAATATGGACAAGGGATAAAGGACAAATGATAAAACACAAGAAACTCAATAGTGCAAGGTAGCTCAGCACTGAGCTGTCCAGTCCTCACCAGCCAAGGCCAAGAGCCCTGTAAACAGTGCCTCAGCCCTCCAACTCCACATCCTGCCTCCATCCAAGGCACCTGTCCTGGCTGTGGTTGAGGTTTTTGATGCCATCATTCCCCATTCCACAGCCCTGACCAGGGACTTTCTATTGGACATGCTTCTACTCAACAATCTGCCTGGTATTCTTATCTGTCCCTTCTACCCACAAACACCACCTTGCTAAATGCCTTTAGATCTCACCAGGTTCAGGTTCAGCCCCGCCTCTGGTTGTGGGTGACCCTGAGAGCCCCTTGGTCCTTTGAGGATCCTGTCAATAAGTCTTTGCCACGTAAGACCATAGAGCCAAGAAGGCAACCAAGATGGTACTGGGTCAGGCCAATCCAAGGCAGGGCAAGGCCAGGCCCCTTGTCTTCTTTTGAGTCCACAAGCTGGGAACAGAAATTTGTTCCATTCCTCCCTGGACCTGCTGTTTTGCCTGGTGATCAGAAGAAATGATTTCTCCTCCACAGAATCTAGAGAGGGCTGGTCTGTGGGCTCCCTACAAATACAGGCCTCAACAACCTCAGAAGCTGGCATGCCCTTGTGCCTTACTCCCCAAGAAGTCTCTTAATCCAGGCTATGACCTAGCCTGTTGGCCTGCCACAGAGACCTCCAATGCAGCTGCTAATAGCTCAGATTGTCACTTGTTGCCCAGAGTCATCAACCCAGGGCCACAGAAGGGGCCCCTGCAGGGATCTCAGGACCCAGATTTCTTGTCTCCCATCTCCAATACCCCATACCTCTGTGTCAACATCACTCATGTTGAGGCTCAAGGATCCACTAAAGGCGGGATTCTCCTTTCTCTGTGCTATTCCAAACTTGGACTTTCACCACAAGCAGACATTTTACCAAGAGGCAAAAACCAGCTAAATGGTCTTCACTGGACCTTGTTCCTACAGAATATCACGTCTAGCAACACCTGATTATGACATGCTCCACTCCTGCCCTTTGTGCAAGGGTGCAGACCCTCAGTCTTTAAATAGTCCAGGGCCTCTGAGTGTGGTCACTCTGTCTCTGGGGCAAAGAACTGTTCTCTTCCCTGTACAGGTCCCATGACCTGATCACCAGGTGACCATTCTGAAGTGTTCTGCTGTATTTTACTGCTCTCCTCAGGAAAAAGATGTAGGCCAGAGCTGACAGCCACTCTCAGCTCTCTAACCCTCCAATTTAGGCTTACTGAGGATGTACAATCACCACCACAGTCACCAAAGAGCAATTTTTTCTGCTGTTCTTTAATAGAAAAAATAAAAAGTTAGCAGGCCTAATTTCAAGGCAGAGCAGATTCTCATTAGAAGTGTGCAGATGTGAGGCCCGGCACAGTGGCTCACGCCTGTAATCCCAGCAGTTTGGGAGGCCAAGGATCATTTGAGTTCAGGAGTTCAAGACCAGCTTGGCCAACGTGGTGAAACCCTGTCTCTACTAAAAACACAAAAATTAGCTGGGCAGTAGTGGCATGGACCTGTAATCCCAGCTACTCAGGAAGCTGAGAGAGGAGAAACACTTGAGCTTAGGAGATGGAGGTTGCAGTGGGCCAAGATCACGCCATTGCACTCCAGCCTGGGCAACAGAGTGAGACCTTGTCTCAAAAACAAAAAAAAAAGTATGCAGATGTGAAATGTCCTCTTCCCTCTGCAGTGTGTATCGTTTATCATCTTCTAGTTGATGGATTCGCAGGTTCTCAAAGAACTCTGCTCAGGAACAACAGAAAATAGCAATAGCCCATAAACACAAGATGAAAGTCACCAAAAGCTCTCCCTTCAACAACAAAAAAAGAAAATTGATTCCTCCCTCATCCCAGACGCTCACAGCGTTACCCACCAGGAAGGGAAGGATGCTGTGTTTGGCTTTCAGGGTGACCATTTAGCTTTTCTACAGCACAGCTCCCAAACCGCCCCCATCATACACAATGCCTCTCATATCCTACGACCTCTTCCTGCTGGACAGGTCTGCAGCTCCTTGTAGTGTGTGAGGGTTAATTTTATCTGTCAACTTTACTGGGCCACACAGTGCCCAGATACTTGGTCAAACTTTATTCTGGGTGTGTCTATGAGGGTGCTTTGGAATGAGATTTATATTTAAATCAATCAACTGAGTAAAGTGGATTGCCCTCCCTAATGTGGTGAGCTTCATCCAATCCACTGAAGGCCAGAATAGAACATAAGGGCTGATTCTTCCTCGAGTAGGAGAGAATTTGTCCTGCCCGATGACCTTCAAACTGGGATGATGGTTTTTTCTTGCTTTTGGACTCTGAGCCCAGCTTGCTAACTGCAGATCATTACATATATATAAGCTCTATGTGTATACACACACATATGCCCCTACATTTGACCCTTGAACAACGTGGGTTTGAACTGCATGGGTTCACTTATACTCAGATTTTCTTCTACTTCTGCCACCCCTGAGACAGCAAGACTAATCGTTCTCTTTCTCCTTCTTAGCCTACTCAATGTGAAGACAAAGAGGATGAAGACCTTTATAATGATCCACTTCCACTTAATGAGTAGTAAATATATCTTGTGTTCCTTATGATTTTCTTAATAAAATTTTCTCTAGCTTACTTTATTGTAAGAATATAATATATAACACATATATCATACAAAATATGTGTTAACTATGTTATCAGTAAGGCTTCAGGTCAAAAATATGTTACTAGTAGTTAAGTTTTTTGGGAGTCAAAAGTTTTGGAAGGTCAACAGTTATAAACAGATCTTCAACTTCTCAGAGTTTGACTCCCCTAACTCCCACATTGTAGACATACACAGACATATACACATATGTATATATTTTTCATTGGTTCTGATTCTGTTTCTCTGGAGAACCCTAATAAAGAGCATTGGCAATCTCTTCATCACATGGCTTCAGAAAAGCTCAGTCTGGGTCATGGCCTGCAGAGTGCCAGTGAGCTCACAGCAGCCTCTGAGAATGCCGGGTGGGAAGTCAAAACATGTGTATTCTCATCCAGCTCTACCACCCTCTCCCTCTTGATGGGTGATCACCTTTCTGGGCCTCACTGTGCCATCACTAATAGGAAAGAGTGAGAGAAATAATCCCTCATGTCCTTTCATTCCTAGCATTTTATCTAAGTGTCATGAAGGCTGGACCCTGATCTGTCATGTCCACTGCCTATTATCAAATGGCTGGCACAGTGTCTGGATACAGTAGGTGCCCAGCAAGAAGTTGTTAAATGAATGGAGGGAGGAATATTTGGATGGATGATTGGATAAAGAGATGGATTGATGGATAGATTGATGAAGGGATGGATGGTTGGATGGATGGTTAGATAAAGGGATGGATGGATGGATGGATGGATGGATGGATGGATGGATAGATGCTTGGTTGGATGTTTGAGTGGATGGATGATGGATGGATGATGGATGGATGAATGGTTGGATGGATGTTTGGTTGGATGAATGATGGATGGATGGATGGATGGATGGATGATGGATGGATGGGTGGATGGATGATGGATGGGTAGATGGATGGATGCATGGGTGGGTGGATGGATGGATGGATTGATGGGTGGATGGATGGATGGATGAGTGGCTCAATGAAGCTGATTACTCTGTACCCTTGTTCTTTTATTTGTTCTCATTATACTCTGGTGTTTCAAATCAATGCACTGCAATCCCCAGTAGATCTAGTTGATACTTGTCAATAAGAGTAGAGATTGTCATGCACATGTGCTGCTATATACTTGTACAAGTGCCTGAGTTTATAGTATAGAGTGAGGATGGGGAAGTGGTGAACAGAGACTGGACATGGGCCGTGTTCCATTCACAGTTCTAAGCAAGTGAGCACAGAATTTGAAACTTTTTGGTGTATACCTTCTTCTGAGCCAGTCTAGCTAGGAACAGAGTTCTCAGCAGCTGAGTTTTCCTAGGACTTCCCTGGTTCTCCTGCCTATTAGAAGCTAGTCCTGAGGGATTCCAGTCTTGGACTTCCCCAGTAGCAGAAATACTGGTCAGGGCCAGCCTTAGATTTATCCTGATCTACAGGCACATGAGCTCACTTATGGCAACCCTTTGTTCTCCAGCATTCTTATAGGATGTGTTTATCCACAGAGGTGGTTTTCCAGTCCACAAAAATTTTAAAGTTTAAAGAAAACTTTAAGCATTTTAGCCATCTTTGATAAAAGCACTGAAATATGGGTGTACATTACCATACTTTTGAGTAAAGAATTCTGCCTTAGTTATAAACACTGTAGTAACTCAGTGTGAGCTTCAGGAGTGGGAGTTGTCCTAGCACTGCCCAGACCCCTCTCAGGTGATGTGCTGGTGTGCAGAGCAATTTCCTCAACATGCAGATGGCTATGAGCTTTTGAGTTCTTGGCCTGCGTTAGATAGTTCCGAGCTGTTCTCATCTCTTGTTGCAGCCCTAGGTCTTAATCTACCAAGTCTGATCCATTCTGATTTTCTGCATCCAGCCTGTGACAGCCTGGAAAAGCAGTTTGCAACATTTGTTGGAAATTTATCAAAAGTCACACTCTTAAACAGGCTCTGAGTAAAAGTTGGAGAGACTCTTCTACATTAAAAATACACACACAAACAAGCATTAGCAAGTGGACACTGTGACCTCTAGTTTACTTGCTTGAGAATTTTTTTTACACACCTTTGAGTTCAACACTATATTCCAGAGGATCATAATCCCTGAGAGTGTAATGTTTCAGGGAGCCTGAGCTCATTCACAATGTATAATCATTCGCTCATCCTACAAGTATGCACTGAGTGTTTATGTGGCAGACGCTATTCTAGGAGCTGAGAGCCCTGCAAAGACAAAGTTCCTGCACGATGGAACTTACATTTTAGCAGGAAGGACAAAAAAAGAGTGAAACATGCACAAATAAATATAACAAATAGTTTATTTGACTAGGTAACAATAAGTGCTCTGAAAAACAAAACAGAGCAAGGGGGAAAAGAGAAAGGCTTGGACAGGGAAGACCTCTCTGAGAAGGCAGCACGTCAGCAGAGACTATACTAACTAAACTGATGGCAGCTCATGCGAATGTTTGAAGGAACAGCTTTCAAGGCCAAGGGAAGAGCAAGAGCAAAGAATCCACCTTGGAAAAGCCAGAGCATGTTCCAGGACCACGAAGAAGGCCAGTGTGCTACAGCAGGATAAGTGAGGAAGACAGGGGAAGAGCGCGCAGAAGGAAGGATAGCCTGGCCACATAGGGTTTTTGGGGGCCACCTAGGGACTTGGGTCACCATTGTACAGCCACATGCAAACTGAAGGCATCAGTGCGGGCGGCTCAAGTATAAGGCCCTTGCTGGATCCAGATAAGAGATGATCGGAGCTTGGATACTGCAGCAAATGGAAGTGGAGGGACAGTGGGATTGTGGACATACCTTGAAGGGAAAGTCAACAGGATTTGCCAGTGGAGACAAAGAAGATTCAAGGATATGAATTTCTACAAAAGTAACATTCTTGACAAAGCAGATTTGGGATCCAATAAGTTATAATCTTTACGTGGAAATGCCAGGACTGGTTTCTCAACCCCAGCCCTGCCACCATTTTGCACTGGGTAGTTCTTTGTTGTGTGAGACTGTCCTGTGCACAGGATGTTTAGCAGCATCCCTGGCCTCTACCCATTTACTGCTAGTAGCACATCTCCCCTCCAATTATGACAACCAAAAATGTCTCCAGACATACATCGACGTTCATAGCAGCACTATTTGCAATAGCCAAGGGGCAGAAATAATCCAAATGCCCATCTGTGGATAAGGGGGTAAACAAAATGCAGTCTATCCATACAATAGAACATTATTCATCCATAGAAAGGATCCATGCTGTAATAGGGATGAACCTCGAAAATACAATGCTAAATGACAGAGGCCAGATACAGAAGTGTGGACAGTGTGTGATTCCATTTATATGAGCTATCCAAGGTAGGTAAATCGTAGAGACAGAACGCACACTGGAGGTTGCCAAGAGCTAGAGAGAGTGAAAATACAGAGTACCTGCTTGATGGGGATGGGTTTCCTTTTAGTTGAAAATGTTTTTGAACTAGATAAAAGTGGTGGTTGCACCAGGTACAGTGGCTCACACCTGTAATCCCAGCACTTTGGGAGGCCGAGGCGGGCAGATCACCTGAGGTCAGGAATTCGAGACCAGCCTGGCCAACATGGTGAAACCCCGTCTTTACTAAAAGTACAAAAATTAGCCGGGCATGGTGATAGGCACCTGCAATCCCAGCTACTCAGGAGGCTGAAGCAGGAGAATTGCTTGAACCCAAGAGGCAGAGGTTGCAGTGAGCTGAGATTGTGTCACTGCACTCCAGCCTGGGACAAGAGCGAGACTCCGTCTAAAAAAAAAGTGGTGGTTGCACAACATTGTGAATGTGCTCAAATGTGCTCAATGCCATTGAGTATTTCACATTAAAATGGTTAATTTCGTGTTATGTGAATTAATTTCACTTCAGTTAAAAATATATATATATACCAAGCAAAATAAAAATATCTACAAAGATTGCCAAATGTTCCTGGGGAAGAAAAATTGCCCTTGGTTGGGAACCAATGGTTTAGACCCAACTATGTCCAAACAGATCCTAAACCAGAACCTTGGCCTGGAGGCCTCGGGGGGAGTCCCTTTGGGGCTGTGACCCTTTGCTCCCCCCTTCAGAGAGAAGGGTGTGGGTCAGCTCACCTGGCCAGCTGCCCCTGTCAGGCCAGGTGATGGCGAAGCAGGGGTGATCCCAGTGGAAATGCAGGTGGCTAAAGGGAATGGTGTCTTCCTGCTGAGACTCAGCAATGGTTGTTGTTCACCAAGGTAAGAAAAGATGGCCTTGGGGTTGTTAGTTCGTCTCAGCAGTCCTGACCTCACCCCTTCTCCAGCTGCGTGGGGCCCCACCCCACAGAGCTCCTTCAGCTACACCTGCTCAGCACAGCAAGCTGCTCTCAGACACTCTGGGTTCCAACTGGCTCCTCATCTGGAGGAGACACAAAGCCATTCAGAGCATTCTGGTGGTACCATCTGGCAGGCTCAGTTAAGGAAATAGGGAAGAAAAGTTTTTCCAGTTATGGCCAAAAGAAAATGCGGCGTATGTCTTCTAATTGCCCACTTTGGAAATTCCCCAGCCAGACTTGAGGGCCAGGTGCCCTGTGCAGCAGGTAAAACAGGAATGTCCTTACCAACAAATGCACCGTGCCCCCCAGACAGGACTACTGAAGACCCGAGATGCTGGCTGTGCCAAAGTCCTCCCTTGATCCTTGGGCTGCTCCATGATCCCCTCAGAGTGCATGGAGCACAGCACAGGGAGCCCTGGTGCCACACAGGTCACAGTGGGAGGGTGTCACTGTATGCCCAGTGGCACAGGTGGGCACCCTAGGGTGGAAAGTGGGCAACCGCTGAGCACCTCAGTGAGCCTGCTGATGGAGGAAGATGAGTTTGATGTAAGGAACTTGGCCAACACCACTCTGCCAAAAGGAGGATGTCATGAAGCGTGGCTCTGCCCCCACAGTCCTGGTGGGGCTCAGCAGGGAGGGTCTCCCAAGCTGAAGGTCACAAACCCAGTGCCAGCCCCCACCCCATCTCACCTACTCAAACTTATTGGGGGTGATGTCAAAAGCGGCCTCTGGAAGGGCGGTCCCTCCTCACCAGCTCCCTGCACAGAGCCCCCCTCCTAGGGAGTAGGACCCTGAAATGGAAACACATCCCCAACGGCATCCTGGCTCAGGGACCTGCCCTCTGCCGTGGTTGGAAGTTGGATGCTTTCTGCTTATTCTACTTAGATCTTGTCAAAGTCACCATGACATCTTCAAAAAGGGACAGAAGAGGGTCGGGATGAATGGGACTAAGTGTTTCCTTCAGTTTGGGCCCTGTGATGGATGGAATGTTTGTGTCTCTCCAAAGTTCACACATGGGAGCCCTAAACCCCAGCGTGACGGTATGTGGAGGTGGGCTCTTTGGGAGGTGATTAGGTTTAGATGAGGTCGTGAAGGTGGGGCCTGATGGGGAGACCAGTGTCCTTATAAGAAAAAGCAAGAGAGCTCTTTTATCCCTCCTCTCTCTCTCTTTCTCCCCCACTCCATGTTTACACACACACACGCGCGCACACGCACAGGCACACACACACAGAGAGAAAGGTCACATGAGGACACAGGCCGTCTACGAACCAGGAAGAGGGCCCTCACCAGAACTTGGCCATGCAGAAAAGTATTTCATCCACGCTGTAATGTATCCACTCCCTGCTCCTCGGAATGTAAATTGGTCATGGGCTCCGGGCATCCCTGGGGGTCTTGCATCCCAGAAACACCGAAAGAGCAAACGGTCCACCACGATGGAGTTCACACGCATCTTTAGCACCTGTTCGCACCCTTTCTGGGCCATGAAACTTCCCCCGGTCTGGTCCCTGACCCCAACCCCAGCCCCAGCCCCATTCCCTCCAGCGCCCTCCTGGCCTCCATCCCTGGCCCTGGTTGCCTTCATCCCATAGCCCTTCCAAATGGGCCCTCTGCCTGGGCTCTAAGTAACCAGTGGGAAAGCTAAAGGGGGATGCGGTGAATTCAGGGGTGAATGACTTGTGGTTACTTCACATAACTCCCTGTAGTGGGCAAGTTGTGCCCCCGATAGATATGCTGAAGCCCCAGCCCCTTTTACCAGCAGATGTGACCTTTTTTAGGAAATAGGGTCTTTGTGGATGTCATCAAATTAAGGTGTCATGCTGGACACATAATCCAATGACTGGTGTCCTAAGAGGAGAGGGAGGTCTGCAGGCAGAGACATAGGATGGGCAGTCACATGAAGATGGAGGTGGAGACTGGAGCCCTGCGGCCACAGCCAAGGAACATCATGGGCAGCCAGCACCCTCAGAAGCCAGAGGAAAAGGAAGGAGCCCCCCCACCACCCCCACCCTCAGAGGGGGTGCCAGCCTGCCGACACCGCCGTCCCAGTTTTCTGGTGTCCAGAAATGTGAGAGAACAAATTTCTGTGGCTTCAAGTCACCCAATTAGTGGTAATTGGTTACAGCTGCCCCGGGAAACAAATCCACACTCTGTAACATCATTGGTGCGTTCATTAGAATCGTCAGTAACCGTCACCAAAGAGCAAGTAACATGGGAATGGTGAAACGTTTTGGAGACGTAGGAGCCTCTTGTGCCCCTGAGACCATGACCCTCATGCCACCGACACCACACCTGTGCTAGCTATGTGCCCGCGGCTGGGGTCCTTTCACCCAGCCATCACCATCCCCACTGGGTTCCCTGCACAGGGCTCCATGATTCTGAGAGGCCTGGTTCCTTCAGGAGATCACTGTCAGCACCTTCCAGACACAACTCATCCAACTCCCTGACCTGGACTGCCTCCCTTAACTTGTCTCCACCCCTGCCCACCCCTGTCTCCAAAGGAGCTGGAATGGGTGTCCCAGCACCAGCACTGGCGCATCCTGCAGACAAGCTGGGGAGTCTACGGAGGCCAGTGTCGTGCCCACACCCTGCTCCTGCGGCCTCGGCAGCCTGCACTCTCCTGGTCCTCCTGTGGGCTCTTCAGTGCCCTTTCCCCTCAGCCTAGGACCTCCCAGGCCTCCAGCAGGACCTTTCATCACCTCACCCTCTGCTCTGAAGCATCATTCCCTCCTTTCTCCCATGAAAAGTTGACCATTCCCAGAAGGCATCGCATTGCCCGGAGTCCTCCGTTCTCTCTCACACCCAGTTCCGCCAGTGCTAAGTGGAGTGGGCCAACTCCCCTGTACTCCTCACTGTGTAACTGAACCCAGGCTCAGCTGCTCACCACTCAAAAGCCAAAAGTCAAGAGATAAGAGTTGGTGGGAGGAAAAGCAGGTTTATTCAGAGAGCCAGAAAACCAAGATAGTGGCGGACTAGCGTCCTAAAGCACCATCGTAAGTCAGTTCAAATTTTAGGCTCTTTGTAGGTTAAGGGCAGGTGGAAAAACGGGGATTGGGAGCAAAAGGGAATGACAACTGCAGACACCGGGGCACCAGGGAGAGTCAAAGCAGGTGGGGAAAGTATTTGTGCTTGATCAGGTGGCCGTGCTCCTATAAACCCTTAACAAAACATCGTTGTTTACATACTTTCCCTTTCATCCCAGAGTTAGTTTTTAGAACTCCTCGACTGCTGTTTCTGCATATGATCTCAGTGCTCTAAAATTATCCTAGCCTACATGCAGGAATGGGGGTAGAGATCCCTTAAACAAAAATGGGTTCGTTATGTCAGTTCCTTCGCAGTTTCACTGTGATAGCTGCCCCCGAAGACCGCTCCCCTGCCCAGGTCCTCAGAACTCTGTGCTTTGCCCTCTTACCATTGCCGTCCCCGAAGCCTGCTGTGTGAAGTGGGCTTCTGGGCCCAACAGCAGTAGCCTTCCCTGAAAGTCTGTGGGAAATGCTGAGTCTCAGGCCCTGCCTCGGTCCTGAGAATCAGAACCTGAATTTATCACAGCCCCCAGTGGTCTGCACCTGCAGACCGTGCGCCACACACACTGCTTCTTCCTCCACAATTTCTGAGGACATCAGCACCCACGTCATCACCCACATCCATGCTCCTGGCAAATCCCCAAGCCAGTTAAATCCAATTTCCCCAACTCTGCTCCTACGTCTGGGTAGCTGAATATAGCTAGAAAAATAGCACCTACCACGCCAGCCTCATTCAACCTCACAGCCAGGGACATCCACTGGGCCCTGGCACTGCCCAGCACCCAACGTCATGCCTCTCCTTGCCTCAGGCTCCTGTCTCCACCGCAACTCTTCCCACTCTCAGCTGACCATCCCGCTTCTTCATTGAGAAAGAGAAAACTGACCCTGCCACAGAATTCACAACCTACTTGCCTGTGTGCCCCTCCTCTGCCTTCAGTTCCCACGAAGGAGGCTGAATTCTCTGTGTGCCACTTGTGCATGGGATCCCACCTCCTCTTTTCCTCTTTTTTTTTTTTGGAGATGGAGTCTCATTCTGTCGCCCAGACTCCAGGCTGGAGTGTAGTGGCGCGATCTCCACTCACTGCAACCTCCGCCTCCCAGGTTCAAGCAATCCTCCCTGCCTCAGCTTCCCAAGTAGCTGGGATTACAGGCACCTGCCACCACGCCCAGCTAATTTTTGTATTTTTTAGTAGAGACGGGGTTTCGCCACGTTGGCCAGGCTGGTCTTGAACTCCTGACCTCAGATGATCCGCCCACCTCGGCCTCCCAAAGTGCCACCTCCTCTTTTACACCCAGAGACTTCACCTCACAACTGAAACTCAGTGCAGGGGTGACTGAGCCCTGGGGCTGGGATGACTGATTCCCAAACCTGCCCTTTCCTTTCCCTTTCCACTCCAGCTCCCCGCAGTGCAGGCTTCACTGTATGCAGCAGCCACAAGTCCTTCTCTTCCCCACTCCAGGCCACCTGGGGCACATGGTCCTTCCAGCCCAGCTCAGCCATTTGGTCCCAGAGGAAGCTGAGCACTTTTTAGTTTGGGCCCAGCTACTTCAGAATCTGACCTCCAACTCCAATGCTTTCCCCCTAGGCACAGAAGACTCTGCTCCTTCCTCTCTTTTTTCACTTCATGGAACCTAAATGGACTCCCCCAATACTTTCACCTCCATCCATGAAGGCTGAGGACCATCTCTTCACTCTACGAACCCCCCAGGTGGCTGCTACATGCAGGCCCCGGTGCCTCAGTCCTTGGAGGTTGTCTTTCCTTATCTTCCCACCTGTCTACTGTAGCTACTCTTGTCTTTTCCTAAGAGTTCCTAAATTGCTTCACCCTCATTGTTTTCAGGTTCCCAACTCCAAGGCTCCCAAACTCCAGTCTGAACCACCACAGTTAGCACAGTGAGAGTTTGCACTCCCACCTCACAGATTGTGGTCTCCCTGGAGTCCTCGTTGTCAGGGGGCTTCAGGTCATTTACAAGCAACCTGGGAAGAAAAGGAGGAGGGAGGCAGAAGGAGGAAAGAAAAGCCAGGCAGATCTGGTGTGAGGTACATTATGACACAGAAGCGTCAGCTGAATGGCTCGAGTCAGTTTCATCTTTTCTGACCCCCGTTGACTCTAGAATCATCTGCAACAATTTTGTTAGTTGGTAACGTGAAGTTTCATTTTTCTTCTCTATGCTCCCTGCCCAGGCCAATGCATGTGAAGGAATTTTTGCATCTGGCTTCTCTCTTGGTTTTCATTGGTCACATTAAACATAGATGGAAGGTGGCCCACAGGCAGGGCCAAGGGCAGACACCTGCCAAACAACCACAGCTGCCGTGTCCCCACCCAAATCTCATCTTGAATTGTAGCTCCCATAATTCCCATGTGTTGTGGGAGGACCTGGTGGGAGATAATTGAATCATTGGGACGGTTTCCCCCATGCTGTTCTCACGGTAGTGAATAAGTCTCACGAGATCTGATGGTTTTATAGGGGGTTTCCCCTTTCACTGGGCTCTCATTCTCTGTTGCCTGCTGCCATGTAAGATGTGTCTTCCTTTCCCTTTGCCATGATTGTAAGTTTCCTGAGGCCTTCCCAGCCATGTGGAACTGTGAGTCAATTAAACCTCTTTCCTTTATAAATTACCCAGTCTCAGATATGTCTTTATCGTCAGTGTGAGAACAAACTAATACACCAGCCTGGCCAGACCTCTGCTCCAAAATGCATGAGAAGGAAACAAGAGAGATGAGCGAGGGCTTCTACTTTCCTGCCTCTCACAATATTTCTGTCTGTGGAAGGGGGCAGCGCCAATGAATATTGATTACTACTGAGCCTTTCCACCCCACTAGCATCAAAGGGGATGTTAGAGAAATAAGAAGATCATATCAAAAAGAAGCTCTGTTTTCCCAAGAAGAAAAGATCTTCACTTCACTTACTGGGCTTTGTTCGTAGCTGCAGTAGGGAAGGAAAACTTGCAATTTGGAAAATGTTGGGGGAAAATTCCCTGCATGTTCCTTTAAGAGCCTCGTTTTTAACAAAAGTATTCTCTCTTTTCTTCTGCAGCTATTCTGTAAAATGTATCATCAGAGAGGAACCTATATAACCTTCACATCGCCATTTTATCAGCACTCAGCATTTTTCAAAGACCTGATGGATATAAATACTTCACAACAACTTTTTTATTGCATTCTAAGCACGAACAAGTTTCCAAAGAAATCTATGATGTCTGTGACCTCCAATGTAGCTAGAAGCGATGGGTGGAAGATGAAATGGCTTGTTCCAAGTCGTAAAGCAAGCAGCAACAAAGCCAGACTTGGGCTCCGTCCCTTCCAGGCCATTTAATCTACTGCCACTTTCAAGGTGTATTCCTGCCCAAATCTTGAAAACATCTCACACGAATGGGGAAGCCCTGAGATATGTACGCTGAGCAATACTCACAGCGGAGGCGGAATGCCTTCTCCCCATCCAGCTTTCAAATGCTTGCATTCTCCCTTCAAAGCCTCAGTCTCACAATTACCTTTCAGCGGTAATTTCACAATTGTGTGTGTCCTGGCTGGGCTTGGCTCTCTCTCCTCTCGCTTTGTACACCACGATTTACTTTGGTACCCATCTTAATGAAAAGGGAGGAGAACTGGAACAAGAACAGGGTGAATTCCTACATGCAACATGCTATACCTATAGCCCAATGGGCTTTCTCTTCCCTGTTTTTCATCTCCCATATCGTCTGTCCAAAAATTTGGTGAATGCTTCCTTTGAAAGGACTGTTTAAAAACAGCCATACACTTCACCCACTTAAAGTGTACAATTCAATAGGTTTTAGTATACTCAGATATGTGCAACCACAATCATTTTTAGGACATTTCATCACCTCAGGAAAGAAATTCTTTATCTTCAGCCATGCCCCCTGCCCCCCAGCTGCCCCCAGACTCCTAAGCAACCACTAATCTACTTTTGGATCTATAGATTTTACTCTTCTGGATACATTATATAAATGGAATCACACAATATTTGTCATTTTATGACTGGCTTCTTTCGCTTAGCGTAATGTTTTCAAGGTTTGTCCATATTGTAGCACGTATCAGTATTTCATTTTTCAAGACCAAATACTATGCCACTGTAGAGGTAGACCACATTCTGTTTATACACTCATCAGGTGATAGACACTTGGATTCCTTCCACCCTTTAGCTATTATGAATAATGCTGCTGTAACTTGTCATATGTGCAAGTTTCTGTGCAGACATATATTCTCATTTCTCTTGGGCATATACCTAGGAGGGGAACTGCTGGGCCATATGGTAACTGTGTTGAATACTTGGAGGAGCTACCGGATGGTTTTCCGAAGTGGCTTCACCATCCTACATTCCTACCAGCAGTGTATGAAGTCCGATTTCTCCAAGAAATGACTTTTTTTTTTTTTTGAGATGGAGTTTCACTCTTGTTGCCCAGGCTGGAGTACAGTGGCACCATCTCGGCTCACTGCAACCTTCACCTCCCAGGTTCAAGCAATTTTCCTGCCTCAGCCTCCCAAGTAACAGGGATTACAGGTGCCCACCACCACACCTGGATAATTTTTGTGTTTTTAGTAGAGATGGGGTTTCATCATGTTGGCCAGGCTGGTCTTGGACTCCTGATCCCAAGTCATCCACCCGCCTTGGCCTCCCAAAGTGTGAAATGACTTTTAACTATAGCAAATACTCATTCTTGATGCCACTATCTAAGCCCAGGCCCTCCAACCTCATGACTGCTGTTCTGGATTTCCCCTGCAGTCCACACCAGTAGCAGAGCTGCTGTCCCGCCAGCCCCACACCAACATTTGCACAACCCAGGAATAATATTCAGGGTAGAGCAACTGCTGCTACTCATGAGCCTCCATCATCCAGGCTGAGACTCAGCCATAGTCACAGCAAACCTTCCTCTCCCAGCTCACCTCCTCCCAGCATGAGACTCTGCCTCTAGCCCATGCCTGAGGTCCCCATGTCATGCCCCAGGGCAAGAAATTCCCAGCCTCTCAGCAGCCTCTCATGTCTTCTCGACACCCGCTCCCCAAAAGTGGCCACCATCCTTACTCTCCACGGAGCTGGGGGTTCTGGCCACCACAGTGTGCGTTCTTTGGGCTGCTTCTTTGGCTTTTCTCTGGGCCCAGCCCCTAACTGGCTCCCTTCGATGAGTCTGCTCTCTTCTCCGCCTATCAAGGGCCACTCCCCTCATCGTTCCAGTGCACACCATTCCACATCCATGAGGAGTCACAAAACTACTCCATCAATGACCCCTCCCCTCTAAACTCCTGCTGCACCATTGGGCTTTTCATTACATGTCCTTAAATAGTATTGCACAAATAGGTCATGGTGCCAAGATAGTTTTTGGTCTCCTGAATATCATGGTAGCCCCTTGGGAGGTAATGATGGTGTCCTGTGGATACTTTTCCCATGTTGGGGTGACAGAAGGTGGATAGAGTAATATAGTAATGTCTGCAGTGGACATTTATTATGTTGTATTCCACTGCAATGAGCTACGTGTTGCAGTTGGAGCAGCTCAGCAGCTAATGAGGCAGGCTGGTGATGATCCAGGAGACGTGCTTGTATGGGAAGTATGGCATATGGGTGTGGGAGGGGTCTGTGGTTCCTGTTTCACCCTCGCATAGCACGGTGAGGACTGAGACCCAACATGACCACAGGCTTGGCCCAGGTTATGCAGCAGGTGACTCATCCAAGGCTGAACAACTGGTAGCCTCAGCTCACTGCCTATTCCCTGGCAGGATGCTCAGAACACTGCTGGTCTCCCCCACCAGCCCATCAAGCCCCCATGATTTGTCCAGCTGGCACATCTTGCCCGAGCCCCACTGGCCTCCTCTGTACCAGCCAACTCACCTCCTTGTGAGTCCCCTAAATACACAAATTGTGTCCCTTCTCCACGCCTTTGCCCAGGCTGTGCCCTCTGCATGGAGGGCTGTCCTTCCTGGCCTTGCGGATCTACTGTGCTTCTGGGCATCAGGGTCACCTCCTCCGAGAGGCTTCTGAGCAGCCTGGCTGAAACGGCCGCTGTCTGGCTGACTCCCCGGGCCCTGCATGGTGTCTGGCATGATGTGATCTTTCTCTTGTGTGTTCACCTACTTCCCCCCGCCCCCGCCCCCATGCTGAAGGGAAGCCCCTCCACGGGAGCCGGGCCTCATCTGTGTCCCATAACCATCATATCCACAGCAATTCCAGCACCTGCATACAGCAGGCGTCAAATAAGTGATTCTATGAAGGAAGCCAGTTGCACTCTGCCATCTGGAGACCTTCAGCACCGACAGCTGCAGGGATATGACTTCTTGGCAGGAATATTCCAGAAGTGAAGCAGAAAGAGCTTATGGGGAGCAGAGAAGTGGCTTGGGCCACGGCTCATGGTCACAAGGGCATGCCAGCGTCCCACTGCTCATGACTTCACACAGATTAACTTATTCAACATGGGCAGTGACCCTCTGTAGTACTCACCTTAGTCTCCTTTTACAAATAAGGAAACTGAGGCACAGAGGGGATTGAAACTTGAGTGAATCACACAGCAAGCAGGCAGTGTAGCCAGGTTCAAAGCCAGGTGGGCCCCTTTGCCACAAGCCTCCTCTCTGCTAGTCTCTGCCATCTGCCTCCCTGTTTTCAAAGTCAGTGAAAGCATGAAAAATAAAAAGGGCTCAGAAAGCCATCCCTGGCCTTTATTCTGATCCCAGCCAACATCATCCAATTGCACATTCAGAACTCTGGGCCATCTTTCAGTTCTGGCCCCACAATGCATTTTCATTTTATCGTTGGTTAAAAACAGGCATTCTGCAGTCAGCTAAAAGGAAGCCAAGGCTGAAGACACCTCTTTTGTCTGACATAGTCGCCTTGATGTCCAGGGAGAGTGGTGCTCTTGTACCTACCTGTCCCAGGGCTGTACGTGAGACTCCAGACCTGTGTCCAGGGCTGCACAGGGCAGAGTCAACCTTCTGGGATGCCAACGTGGAGCAGGGTTCTCTGGGCATCAGCATTGGTCTTTGGGCATCAGCGGTTTTCATGACCTCTGATCAGTGTCACCACCCAGGGAACTTATGAGCATTCCCTATCCCAGAGAACCTGGCTCCATGGGCCTGGGCATCAGCATGTAAAGGCTCCCTGGTGTGCAGTCAGGGTTAGAGGCCACAGGCTGGATGGGCTCTCGCGCTCCCCTAACTCCACAGTTGCAACGCTTCTACATTTTCTATCCAGAAAAATGAACACAATTCCCAAATAGCTGCACTTGTCTGGCAAGGGAGAGAAGTCAATAAACGTATTCAATATTTATCCGCCATCTTCTGTGCGCAGAGCCCTGTGCCACCGTGGCGTGGGGACAGCAGGGAACTGGGCAGAGTGACAGGGCCAGTCTCAAGCAGCCACGGGCCGTGAATACCTGCACAGCTCTCCACTGCTACCCCGCCAGTAAATGACAGTTCGTAAATAAACATTAAGAAAAGTGTCATTCCAGAGGACTTGCCAAAAACGGAGAGAAGGCACTCATCTTCCCGAGACTCAAACCCTCCAGCACCTTTGGGCTGAGTGATGCTGTCATCCTGCGAGGGTCAAGGGAGGGAGACGGGAAGGGAAAGGAAAAGGATGAGAGCAGAAAGCGGGTAAGAAGGGAGGCAGGAAGTCAGTAAGGGAGGGAATGAAGGAAACAGAGGGAGGGAGAGAGGGAGGGATCTTATGAATGTTGGTTGCGTTCATACCAACCATGGATGCCGGTTGGCACTGGGGAGGGAGAAGGGGAGAGAAGCCAAGCTGAAAGGGAGATTTTTTTTTTTTGAGACAGTCTCCCTCTGTCACTCAGCATGGAGTTCAGTGGCACAATCTCAGCTCGCTGCAACCTCCGCCTCCCAGATTCCAGTGATTCTCATGCCTCGGCCTCCCCAGTATGCAGGATTACAGGCATGCGCCACCACACCTCGCTAATTGTTTGTATTTTTAGTGGAGATGAGGTTTTGCCATGTTGGCCAGGCTAGTCTTGAACTCCTGGCCTCCCAAAGTGTGAAAGGGAGATTTTGTGCACACACACACACACACACACTGCGATAAGTATAATGTGATCACGTTTATAAATCGGTATAGTATCACACAAACCTATGTGCACATGTTAAAATAAGAATTCCAAGAAGGATGAGGGAGGGAGGTAACGAGATCAGGCCTGCTGGAAGGGTCCCCACAGGGACACCTGGCCTCACACAGCTCACAAGGAAGGACTGGGGTCTCTTCAAGGCTGAAGGAGGAGATGGCATGTCTGCATCCCACACCAGTGAGCAGAGCAGAGCTGCACGCTTAGATCTGCAGACGCTCCTGGCAGCCGGGCAAGACCCACCCCAGCCCAGTCCGGCGCCTGTCCTCCTCTCTGGCTGGGAAGCTTAGTGCTGTGAATGAATTAGACTATCAAGCTTCCCCAGGAGCGCTCCTCCGCTAGAAACTTGGGCGCCCACAAGTTCTGCTTCAGTTACAGATGCCCAACAGGTACCAGATGTTTTTCCCGCTTCCAGGGTGGGACCAGGGCCCACTTGGGGAGAGCTTGGCTGCTTTTCAGATCCAGGGGGTGGGAGAGGAGCCCAGGAACGCCAGATCTCCTAGGGGCAGCCGGGTCATACTGCCCCCCAGAGAACATCAGACGTGGAAAGCATGAATATACAAATTTCCATGGAAGAGATTGGGCTGTACTGAAAAAAGCCCCACCCAGCTTTCGGAATTGTCTTTCTCATTCTCCATTTCATTCATTTAAGTTTTATATTAATCCGGCCAGACGCGGTGGCTCACGCCTGTAATCCCAGCACTTTGGGAGGCCAAGTGGGGCGGATCACGAGGTCAGGAGATCGAGACCATCCTGGCTAACACGATGAAACCCCGTCTCTACTAAAAATACAAAAATTAGCTGGGCGTGGTGGCGGGCGCCTGTAGTCCCAGCTACTCGGGAGGCTGAGGCAGGAGAATGGCGTGAACCCAGGAGGCGGAGCTTGCAGTGAGCCAACATCTCGCCACTGCACTCCAGCCTGGGCGACAGAGCGAGACTCTGTCTCAAAAAAAAAAAAAAAAAGTTTTATATTAATCCTCTCTCTTTCAATTTCTTAAGGTTTGCATTGTTATTTTGCAAAATTTGTGAAAAGAATTCTAAGTATTCTTATTTTTCCTCTTTCTTCTTTAATCATGAAGGCATTAGAGATGACACATTTCCTGAAAGTGTTATTCTCTCTGACTCACTGATTTTAGCAAGAATTTTTCTCTTTTTATAGTTTCTACATAGTAATTTTCCTTTTAATTCTTTTTTGACCTAAGCGGTATCAAGAAACGTGTTTCTTATTTCCAACTATCTTAAGTTATTTATCACTACCTATTTCCAGCTTCACTGGCTTATGATCAGAGACTGCAGCCTGTACGCTTTAATTTTTGGAAGCATTACAATCTTCTTTCTGGCAAAACACTGTTTTTATAAGTGTTCCTTGGACCTAGGGTGAGAAAATGTACATTGTCTTTCAACAGATCTGTGGCTCTTTTTTACTTAATACGTCAAGTTTACTAATTGCGTTCTTCAAATCCTTAGTATCCTGCTTATTTTTGGTATTAATTAGATGTAATTCTGAGAAAGGTAAATGGAAATTCTTCACTCTCCATTGTATTTTTTCATCAGGTTCTTTCTGCATCTTTAAGCATTTTTGCTTTACGTATTTCTGCCCTACTGTTCGGTACATGCAAATACATTATTATATCATTTCATGAGCTAAACCTTTTATCTTTATGTAACATTTAGTGTTTATCTTTGCATGTGTAGCACTTTTAACCTTAAATTTGATATTTTGGATTATCCATTGGTTATTAATGTTATCACTTCTGATTCCTTTCAGCTGGAATTCCCTAGTATTTTTTTGCTCATCTTTTTATCTCAAAACTTCCTCATTCTGTTTCGTTTTTTTGTTGTTTTTTTTTTTGACAGGATCTCACTCTGTCACCCATGTGGGAGTGTGGTGATGTGATCACAGCCCACCACAGCCTCAAATTCCTGGGCTCAAGCAATCCTACCACCTGGAACCACAGGTGCATGCCACCACAACCAGTTAATTTTTGTATTTTTTTGTAGAGATGGGGTTTCACCATGTTGCCCAAGCTGGCCTTAAACTCCTGAGCTCAAGCGATCCTCCTGCCTTGGCCTCCCAGAGTGCACAGCATGAGCCACCATGTCTGGTCAAAACTTTATCATTCTAACTGTGTTTCTTGGGTTTTGTTTTTTAACTCAATCACATAATCTGTCCTCTAATGGCACCTTTAATGGTAGAAACCGCTCCACTCTCATTAATCGTAAAGGCTAATGTTCTTGATTTCATTACTTCAATCTTATTTCCTTAGTACTTACTTAGATTGTTGTTTTCCCTACCTGGGGAGTTTGGGGAGTGAGTCAGCACCTAGACCAGCTCCCTAAGCCTTCCAACCTGCATCTGCCATCTCCCTCTCATGCGCTGCAGGCTCTGGGTCTTGGCAAGCTGGCTGTCTAGACACTAGGGCTTTGGCCAAGATGAGCCTTTCAGAAACTGTTTTTCCAAAAGAGCTTGTGGTATTCTTGGCAAAGATGAAAAAGAATGGCCTTTCTGCAGCACAGCTCAGACATGCTCCGAAGAGCAATTGACATTGCAAACTCACTTCCAAGGGCTTCCCTCCAGCAGTCTTCAGAAGCTGGGTTTCCCTGGGAACCGTGCCTTGGCCTAGACAGTCCATGATGGCAACATATTGAAGAAGTGAAACCTACCTGGCTGCCAAACTTCCTCCACGACTGGTGCTGCACAAATAGACAGGGATGTTCTCAGGGGGCATCAGCTGCTTCACGGACCTTGGGCTGAAGCTCCCAACCTACGATAGCTTGGGTAGGCACCTGGTGGCATTCATGGTGGAACATGGCAAGCCTTGTTGCTCCTCCAAGGGGCTGCTCACGATGGAGTCAGCACCTCTCCCTCCCAGCTGCAGGGGCACTGGAAACACTCACTTTTTCACAGGACATTGTGTTGCCTCCGATGAAGTTGGGTGTCCATTTGTAAGGAAGGTGAGTGCATGCTGCACAGGCTTGTGGCAGTGTCTGCCCTGCCCATGAAGAGGCCCCCTCAGAAGGAGATGGGGACCCTTGATACTGCAATGGGGGCCAGGGGCGCTGGGCTGCATGAGCTAAGGAGTGAATGTGGCCAGGAAGGGTGGGTGGAAAAGTGGGTGATGCTCTCATGTTGCCAGGGGAAGAAGAGCAAGAGCTCGAGGACAGGGAGAAGCATTTTTCTTCTTAGGATGGTGAGGAGTGGGCACTGTAACTTGGTGAGGGGAGGAAGCTGGGGGAAGATACTTCAAAAGGGTTTGGGGACGTGGAACATTGATGAGTAAAATCCTGAGTACAGCGGGGCTGTTAAGCCCACACCCCAGAAGACAACGGGTGGCTGGGGAGGACCGAGGGTGTGGCCCACCTGCCTCCAGTTCCTGCCTGAGGAAGGGGTGAGTGCTGCTGAGTCACCTGGAGCTGGCGCCCCTTCCCGGTCTGTCCTCTGCAACCTCAGCTTGGTGGGACTTGTTCTGGGCCCTGAGGAGTCCAGCTTCAGGTCAAAACCCTACGTGTGCTCTTACAGGCCCAACCACAGGCAGTGAAAAGGCTTCACCAGGAGCCTCCTGGGGGCAGCTGCCCTCTGCTTGTGGAGCTTGGTGCACAGTGAGTGCATTGCATTCTCCTGGGGGTCACTGCAGCCAAGGATTCAAGACCCCGGGGCCAGATGCACTCACACACAGACCCAAATTCCAAATTCCTCGACCGAACTCCTCCACCCAAAACCTCCTCCTAAGAGACCTCAGCTGAGGCACTTTCTCCAGGCTGACTCAGAACTTTTCCACTCCTAGCCCCTTCCCCTCCCTTCATCGGACACCAGGTCCATAAAGAGAGAGGAGTCCTTAGTGTGGGGTCCCTGGGCCGTGAGAAAATTTCCCCATCTGTGCTGGTCCCCCTGACCCTCACCTGGTGCATTTCTTGGGGGAAAAAAATGAACCCCAGGAGCCGGTGACTGTCAGAGTAAGTGCATAAAGGATTGGTGGTCACTTTCAGTGTAGCTCATTGTCTTAACTGACCTCCTCAACACCCAATTGCATGACAGTCTCCTTGTTCCTACTGTCAACTAGGGGCCTCTGACCTCTCAGCAAGAGACAGGTGAGAGAGCTGGAGAGAAGGTGACTAGGAACCAGCCTCAAAAGGGGCAGGTGTGGCAGCTGACCCCCATGTCAGGCATTCAAGTCACTCAGCAGACAGAAGCAGAGGCCCCCTCACTGCCCACTTAAAAGCCACTTCCCACCTGAGACCTCATGGAAATGCTCATTCCCTGGAGTGCACTTGTTTCCTTCCTTCTGTGTTCACTGCCTGTCAAGGGAGCCATGGCATGACCTCTAGGGCCAGTTTTTAAGCCCAGGCCTTAAAAAAAAACAGGATTCCATTTCCTATACCTTGGGACCCAGCAGCCATTCTGTGAAAAAGACCAGGCTACATAGAGAGGCCACGCGGAAGTTCTCTGGACAACAGCCTCAGCTGAGGTCCTAACTAACAGCCAGCACCAGCCACCAGACGTGCAAGTGAGGACGCCTTTGAGACGGTGATTGCCCCTAATTATCATGTGACTGTAATCATGGAAGAGACCCCAAGCAGGGCCCAGCCAGCTGAGCTCAGTAAACTCCCTAAAAGAGGAAGAGGGGGAATAATATGAGTAAAAATAATGATAAAATTACTGTTTTGCTTTAAGACACTAAGTTTGGGGTGATGAGATATTCAGCAATAAGAAGTAGTATAAATGGTAGACTAATAAGCATTGTTGAAACTGAAATAGAGTTCATCACTTGTCCCTCTTTGAATAAGACTACTCAGGCATTCCACTTTCATACAAATAGGTTGTACCTGTTCTTAGGAAAACCACTATACTCTTTTATAAAAAATCATTTTGAATCTCTTTTGAGAGATACCACTAGGTATCACCAATATTGTGTGCTAGAGTGGAAAGAAGTTAGACCATTTAAAAAGTCTTTAAATTTTAAAATGTCCATTTGCAAATATGCCCTAAAGGCCACTCATAATAAATATCTAATTGAGTCCATTCACTTTGTTCATTAATACAGTATTTTCCACCAGATTCTTTCTTTGAGCAACATAAAACTGTTTGCTCGAGGACCCAATATTTGAGCATGAACAGGGTTGCTTTAATAATTAATCATTAATTAACTTCAATATAGAATGTAAGTCAGAGTGAAACATACACAAATACAAACGAACTAGGTTAATAGCATCACTGTGGAAAAGACCTCCTGATGCTAAGAAGGTTACTGCTTGCATGGCAAGAAGTCAGTCACCTCAAAAACCCTTAAAGAGGGCCAAAACGTGTCACCCAATACCACGGAACAGGCAAAGGGCAGCTTAATTTTATGGAAAGGAACTTTTTTGCACGTCAGCAGTCTCTTGCTCAAACGGTGAGCATTTACAGAGCAAGAGCACTGGGCCTCAACTATACCAAGTTCTTGAGAATGCAATGTTCCTTCTTGTTGCCAGAAAGATAAAATTACAAGAGTTTCAAGGAAGTTGTTGACAGCTGCATGCTTTGTCTAGATTCTCTATCTAAACTTAGGAGTAGCATGGAACAAAAGATGTATTTGCTTGGGGTGGGGATAATCAAGATTGTTTAAAAGACTTACATAGCATTATATTGTAAGACCTTTAAAGCTTTTGTCATACATCCCATGAATCAAGAGTGGCTGTCAATCTTGGAAGATGGATTTTGAAAGTAAAGCCAGTTCACCAGATTAATAAACATTGCATCATTTACTGCTAAACTTCTTGACAGCTCTATTAAAATGAGGGGCTTTTTTTCTCTTTTATCTTCTTTTTTTTTAATTGGACCTCAGATGCACAGAATTGGGTAGACATAATCCTTAATTCAGGTTATGATATCATCATTGGTTCATTATTATTCTCTTTGGTATGTGCATCTGTCTGTCTGTATTATATAATGAATATTCTTGAACCCACCAGCCAATCCAAGAATGAGAACATTGCAGATAATTCACACCTATGTGCATTTTTCCCGTTGATCACTTAACCTCTTTACCCAGAGGCAACCACTATCTTGAATTAGGGGATTATTATTTCTTTTCTTTTTATAAAAGAAAGCATTATGATATACATATATATGCTTAAGCATATTTTGCTTAGCTGTGCATTTTCAAAAACATATATCCTAGCCAGAGCATTTAGGCAAGAAAAGGAAATTAAAGGCATCCACATCAGAAAGAAAGAAGTAATCTGTTTTTGCAAATGACACAATCTTATATGAAGAAAACCCTAATGACTGTGTGCACACACACACACACAAACTGCTAGTACTAATAAACAAATTTATTACAGAATACATAATCAACATACAAAAATCAGTTGAATGTCTGTACATTTACAGTAAACTATCTGAAAAGGAAATTTAGAAAATTCCGTTTACAATAGCACCAAAAAAGAATACAATACTTGAAATAAACATAACCAAGAAGGTAAAAGACTTGTATATTAGGCTAGGCGCAGTGGCTCATGCCTGTAATCCCAGCACTTTGGGAGGCCGAGGCAGGTGGATCATGAGGTCAGGAGATCGAGACCATCCTGGCTAACATGGTGAAATCCCGTCTCTACTAAAAATACAAAAAATTAGCCAGGCATGTTGATGGGCAACTGTAGTCCCAGCTACTCAGGAGGCTGAGGCAGGAGAATGGCATGAACCTGGGAGGCAGAGCTTGCAGTGAGCCGAGATTGCACCACTGCACTCCAGCCTGGGCAACAGAGTGAGACTCTGTCTCAAAAAAAAAAAAAAAAAAAAAACTTGTACATTGAAAACTACAAAATACTGATGAAAGAAATTAAAGACCAAATAAATGGGCGGGAATTTCATGTTCATGGGTTGAAAGGTTTAATATTGCTAAAACATGTATCCTACCCAAAATGATCTGCAAATTCAGTGCAACCCTATGGACACACCAATGGTATTTTTTACAGAAATAGAAAAAAAATTATAAATTCATTTGGAACAACAAGGGATCTTGAATAGCCAAAACAATCTTGAGAAAGAACAAAGTTGGCATCACACTTCCTAATTTCAAAATATGTTACAAAGTTACAGTAGTTCAAACAGTATAGTACTGGCATAAAGACAGACATATAAATCAATGGAACAGAGTAGAGAACCCCAAATAAACTCCACCTATACAGTCAACTGATCTTTGTCAAGAGTGTCCAAACTATACAATGGAGAAAGAATAGTCTCTTCAACAAATATGCTGGGAAAACTGCATAACTCAATGAAGAAGAATGAAATTAAACCATTGTCTTACTCCATTAAAAAAATCAATTCAAAATGAACTTAAGACTTAAATGTAAGACATGGAATTATAAAACTCCTAGAAGAAAACAGAGAAAAATTAGCTGGGCATGGTGGCATGTGTCTGTAGTCCCAGCTACTCTAGAGGCTGAGGCAGGAGAATCACTTGAACCTGGGAGGTGGAGATTGCAGTGAGCTTAGATCACGCCACTGCACTCCAGCCTGGCGACAGAGTGCAGTGCTTAAAACTTTATTACATGTGTCTTGGCAATAATTTCATGGGTATGACACCAAAAGTACAAGCAATGAAAGCAAAAATAGACAAATGGGACTACATCAAACTAGAAGTTTCTGCACAGCTAAGGAAACAACAAGTAAGAATGCAGCCTATGGAATTGGAGAACGTATTTGTAAACAGTTATATATGATAAAGATTAACATCCAAAATATATAAGAAACTCCTTCAACTCAATAGCAAAAACACAAATAATCCAATTTAAAACTGGGCAAAGGACTTGAATAGACATTTCTCCAAAGAAGATATACAAATGGCCAAGAGGCATATGAAAAGATGCTTAATGTCATTAATCATCAGGAAAATACAAATCAAAACCAGAATGAGATATCACCTCACACCTGTTTGAATGGCTGTTTTTTTTTTAATGAAAGATTACAAGTGTTGATGAGAATGTGGAGAAATTTGAACTTTTGTGTACTGCTGATGGGAATGTAAAATGGTGCAGCCACTATGGGAAACAGCATGGAGGCTTCTCAAAAAGTTAAAAACAGAAAAACAGAAATGCCATATGAAATCCCTTGATTGAGTATGTATCCAGAAGAATTGAAATCAAGATCTCAGAGAGATATTTACATTTTCACGTTCACTGCAGCATTACTCACAATAGCCATGATGTAGAAGCAACCTAAATGTTTATCAAAAAGAAATTATATGTATACACATACACACAATGGAATATTAGTCAGCCTTTTGAAAAACAAATCTTATCATATGAGACAACATGAAAGAAAGTTGATGTCTTTAAGCTAAGTGAAATAAGCCAGTCACAGAAGGACAAAAATTCCATGATTCTATTTATTTGAGGTATCTAAAATAGTCAAACACGTAGATGATTATAGCAGAATGGTGCTATGGTTTGAATATCCCCTCCAAAACTCATGCTGAAACTTAATACTGAGAGGTGGGGCCTTTAAAGGTAATTGGATCATGAGGGCTTGGCCCTCATGAAGGATTAACCCATTCATGATGAATGGATTTATGGGTTAATGAGTTACCATGTGAGGGAAACTGGTAGCTTTAAAACAAGAAGAAGAAAGACCTGAGATAGCACACTCAGCCCCTCGCCATGGGATTCTCTGTGCTGCCTCGGGACCCTGCAGAGCCCCCACCAGCAAGAAGCTCTTACCAGATATGACCCCTCGACCTTGGACTTCTCAGCCTCCATAACTCTGAGAAGTAAATTTTTTTCGTTATAAATTACCCAGTTTCAGGTATTCTGTTATAAGCAACAGAAAATATTCTAAGATAAATGGCAACCCCCAGGGGCTGGGGGAAGAGGGAAATGGGAAGTTGTTATTTGATGGTTATGAAGTTTGAGTTATACATGATGCCTAAGTTCTAGAGATCTGCAGTATGGAATTGTGCCTATAGTTAACAACATTGTATTGTACATTTAAGAATTTGTTAAGAGGATAGATCTCATTTTAAGTGTTCTTATCACAATTTTTGAAACTATATAAAAGAATATCATATTAAATAAGTCTTTTGAGACCTGCTTTCTCATGCAACGTTATGTTACTATGATGCATCCGTGTGTTGAATCTGGCTGTAGTTCATTCCTTTTCAATTCTGTATAATAGTTTATTGTATGAATAGGTTCAAATCTGTATGGGCCTTTGGGATGTTTCCAGGTTTTTGCTATTAAAATCAGAGCTGCTACAAGCATTCTTCTTCATAACTTACATGCATTTGCAAGCATTTCTCTTAGGTACATATACCTACAAATGGAATTGCCAGATTGCAGGGTATGCTAATATTCAAATTTACAAGATTAATTTGCAAAATGGTTGTACTAATTGAAGTTCCCACCAATAAAGTATAAAATATACTCTTGATCCATTCTTCTCTAATACTTGGTACTATCAGATTTCTTGGTTTTGCCAATCAAAATTTGGTATGCAATGCTATGTTAGTGTGTGACTAGAATGTCCCTGATTACTAATGATATGTATCATCTCTTCATAGCTTATTGGCTCCCTGTATTTTTTCTTCTTGGAAATGCTTGTTCATGTTTTTTACCCAATTTTTAAAAATTCAGTTGTCTTTTTTTGTTAATTTTTAGAAGTTTGTTTCATATAGTTTGTGTTGGTACTTTCTGCAGGAAATGTGTTTTCTTTAACTTGCAAAATTCATCAATGTTTCAGAGTTTAGGCTTTTTGTGCCTCTTTTAAGAAATATTTTCCTATCCCAGGGTCAGGAAAATAACCACCTATATTTTCCTCTAAAAATTTTATGCTTTTGCTTTTGATATTTCAAGTTTTTATCGTATATGTTGTGAGGTAGAGATCCAGTTTACTTTTTTCTACATAAGCAATGGAAAACTAGCTTTTCCCACACCATTGACTACACAGTCTCCCTTTCAGCCAGTGATCGATCTTTCATCCCACTGATGTCATATATCAAGTAGTCCTACTCTGTGGTTCTGTTTCTGGTATTCTATTCTGAGTCATTGCTCAATTTGTTATCCTTATACCAACACCACACTGTCTTAACTACTGCAGCTTAATAAATAGGTCTTAACTTTGATAGGCAAATCCTCCTTCTCCATATTTCATTTTTAGAAGATTGAAGGCTATTCTTATCCCTTTGATCTTCTCTAGACATGTTAAAATCCAGGTTTATGAGAACCCTGTTGTGATTTTTATTGGCACTGCATTAAATCTAGAGATTTATTGGAAGAGAATTATCTTTATGATACATAAAGTTTCCCTACTCATAAGCACAGGATATATATCCATTTATTTGGTACTTCTTTAAAGTCTTCGTGTATGCAGATTTTCTGTGTGGGTCTTACAAATGATTTCTTAGATTTATTGCAAGACAATCTGCAGCACTTTATTCTATAATTTTTTCTATAACTTTTTTGCTATTGACTTTTGTATATTGATTTTATATCCAGCCACCTTGCTAAACTATTTTTTTTTTTTTTTTTTTTTTTTTTTTTTTTTTTTTTGAGATGGAGTCTTGCTCTGTCACCCAGGCTGGAGTGCAGCAGAGCAATCTCGGCTCACTGCAAGCTCCGCCTCCCAGGTTCACGCCATTCTCCTGCCTCAGCCTCCCGAGTAGCTAGGACTACAGGCGCCCGCCACCATGCCCGGCTTTTATTGTATTTTTAGGAGAGATGGGATTTCACCGTATTAGCCAGGATGGTCTCGATCTCCTGACCTCGTGATCCGCCCACCTCAGCCTCCCAAAGTGCTGGGATTACAAGCTTGAGCCACTGCGCCCAGCCTAAACATATTTTATTTATAATAATTTATAGAATTTTGGCTAATCTCTATAAATAATCATATCACCTGCAAATAATGACAAATTTCTCTGTTTTTCTATCATATGCTATTAATTCGTGTTCCTATATCATGTCAAAGAGAAGCATAGTAGTATAGGATATCCTTGTCTTGCTATTAAACTAGGTGCTTCCAATATTTTATCTTTATAATGATTATTTTTGTATATCTTTAGATAATTCTTTATCAGGTTAGGAACATTTACTGGTTGTTACTCCTAGTTTTAAAAGAAGGTTTTTATTTCTCATTTTGAATGGGTAATTTTATCAAACGCTTTTTCTATATCTACTGAGATGATTTCCTCTTTCAAAACAGTAATGATTTTTACATTTTCCAATATTAAATCATCTGAGTTCCTAGGCAATTTCTAGATATTAATTTTCATTTTTCTACACTGTGGGGTGCGGCTTGCTATTTTGTTAGGATCCTTCCATCCATCTTCATAAGTGAGATGGGCTTACAATTTGGTTTTCTTGTACTGTCCTTGTTCAGTTTTGGTTTTAAGGTCAGACCTGGCTCATCAAATGAGGGAGGAAAATTCTCTCAAATAAACTAACTTTTCTAAATCAGCTTATTGGCCTCCTCAAACAAACCTGTTCATCCCAGTGAGCAAGATGGGAAGGAATTCAAAATGGGACAAGAGGGGCATTTTGTAGTCATTAATATACACACAAGCAAGTATTTTTTGGAGACTGAGTATGTCAGTGTTCCTCAGCCGGGACACAAATTAAAATCACTTGGGGATCTTTTATAAAAATGCTTACAAGGGACCCACCAGCCCAATTAAATTTGAATCTCAGAGGGGTTGGGCCAAGCCGTTGTAATTATGAAGAGCCCCCTTGAGTAAGTCTAATCTGCAGCTAGGGTTAGAAATGTTTTTCCACGTAGCAATCTCACATGCTGTCTGTCATCTTATAGTGAACCAGTCCATCAGTTTATCAACAAACGAGCATTTGCCAACTGCTGGCATATTTCTGGAAACACAACAGGCTTAATTGAATTGGTATAATATGGTTCTTTTCTCCACGTACAGGCCCACTGGGAAGAAAGAGTGACCACCTTGGTTTCAGTTAGAAAACGATCGATTGAAACAATCTGTGTGTTAACAATGATGCTGATCACAGCATAAACACAGACAGTTGATAATATGCTATTGAATAAATTATGGCTCATTTATTCAATGAAACCTAGTCAACTACAAAAAGATGTTAATGATCTAGTGTTCATGCAGATGACAAAACTGTAGGTGCTAACATCACATTTTGTAACATATCTTGATATAGAAAAAAGTTAAATGAATAAAGGACAAATAACAGTATTAATTGCCATGTGTTAAAAAAGAAGAATTGTTCAAAGGGTACAAAGTTTTAGGCAGGTGGAATAAGTTTTAGTGATCTATTAATAATAATATATTGCATATTTCAAAATCGCTAAATGTTCTCACCACAAAAAAAGGTAAGTATGTGAGGTGATGGATATGTTAATTAGCTTGATTTATTTACTCCACAATGTATACATATATTTTAACATCACACTGAATCCCATAAATATATACAATTATTATTTGTCAATTTAAAATAAAATAAGAAAATAAGAATTATTTCATTTTGCTTTTATTTTTTCCCAGCCTCTTTGCAATGCATTGGAATTTCTTATGCAATAAAAAAATGCAAAATATAACAAGAGAGTTACACAGTGGTTTATTTTATTTAAGTCATTTTTGTTACAGAAAAAATTTTGCTCCTTTTGGCTCTAGCACAGAGGAGCAGGGGTTTTGTATGGAACTTTCACATTAAGAACTGAACAAGGTCCAGTTAGCCTAGAACTAGAACCCAGAAATTCAGGTGTAGTGCCTTCTCTGGGCTCCTGTCTTCAATAGCCTGCTCCTTCATCAGTCTCCCTAGAAGTCTAGTTAGCTTGAGAGTGTAACTTGCCATGGAGTGACACAGACCATAGCCATGGCAACGTGATCTTTTGAATACAGTGCCCATCCCTTTAGGCAAGTTGCTCCATCTTCCCAAGCCTTAGTTTGTCATGTGCAAATAAAGACATAATAGAACAACATCCAACATATGTTTGAGAATGATATTTCTAGCAAAGTGCCTGTTGCATCAAAAACTTTCCCCAAATGTTCACTATAAAATGTTTGTGTCCTTTCTTGTTGAAGATGTGCAACCAAGCTTCAGCATGTCCATGTTATGAGGGCACAGGGAGCCCAGGACCAGGGCCCATCTGGGCATGAATGATGCCTGTGGACTTGCAGAGTCATTCTGGGTCAAGGGCAGCATGCAATAGAATATTACCTAGCCATAAAAAGAAATCAAATTCCAACACATGCGACAACATGAATGAACCTTGAGGACATTATGCTAAATGAAATAAGCCAATCACACAAACAAAAAACAAATATGGTGACTCCACTTATATAAGAGACCTAGAATAGGCAAATTCATGGAGACAGGAAGTAGAATAGCAGTGACCAGGGCTGGGCAGAGAGGGGAATGGGGAGTTATTGTTTAATAGCCTAGAGTTTCCGTTTAGGATGAGGAAAATATTTTGAAACGGTAATGATAGTTGCACATCATGAATGTACTTAACCCCACAGAATTGTACACTTAAAATGATTAAACAGCTCTGGGCATGGTGGCTCACGCCTGTAATCCAAGTACTTTGGGAGGCTGAGACAGGCAGGTCAGGAGGTCAGGAGGACCTGAGGTCAGGGGTTCAATACCAGACTGGCCAACATGGCAAAACCCCATCTCTACTAAAACTACAGCTACTCAGGAGGCTGAGACAGGAGAATCACTTGAACCCGGGAGGTGGAGATTGCAGTGAGTTGAGATTGTGCCACTGCATTCCAGCCTATGTGGGACAGAGTGAAATTCTGTCTCAAAAAAAAAAAAAAGATTAAACTGATAAATTTTATATAATATGTGTGTGTGTGTATATATGTATAAAACTACAATAATAAAGCTAAAACAAACAAAAAAATCCCACAAATTTATTATCTCATGGTGTCTGTGGAGCCTGGGACTCAGGGGCTCACCAGGCTGAAATGAAGATTTCAATAAACTGTCCTTGTCTGGAGGCTTCCCTGGGGAAAGACCCACCTCCTATCTCTTTGGGATTACAGGGAATTTAGCAGGACTGAGGTCTCTGTTGTCTTTCTAGCTGCCAGCCAGGGACCACTCTCAGCTTCTAAAGGCCACCAGCAGGCCCCTGCCATATGGCCCCTGGCAAGGGTCCCTCACATGTGCCATCTCTTGCTCCAGGAAGGGATTGTCCCTTGTAAGCATTCACCTGATCAGGTCAGGCTTACCAGGGTAATCTCGCTTTTGATAACTCAGAGTCAACTGATTGGCAGCCTTCTCATGTGCATGATGTCCCATCACATTCTGAGGGGCTGCCTGCCAACCAGGGAAGGGGATTACCCAGGGCATACCCACCAGGGAACAGGAATCCTGAAGGCCATCTTAGAACTCTGCCCATCACACCTTCCCAAGCCCATTAGACGTTTCACTGCATCTCATTTACCCGAAAGTACCCAGGTGATAACAGGTGCACACTGAGGTTCTCCACTTTGTTTGTGGAGCCTCGGGGGAAAGAAGGTTTTAGTCTGGGCTGTTGAAGGAATAAAGATGAGTCTTGACTTTTCCGAAGGGCCCTGCCTGTGTGTAACACCTGGGGAGCATCACTTGTAAGACACGCGCATTTGGAAAGGCCAGCACGAGCTGCTCCATCTCACTGGACAATGAGGCCCCTAGTGGTTTCCAATTAGGCTGAGCTCATTGGCTTAATAGTCAGGCCCCAGCTGTTGCCTGGGCTTGAAAGAAAACTGGGTCAAGCAAATGATTTCAGGCATCCAGAGCAGTTATTTCCACTAACCAGCCTGTCTGCCCTCTGGATACTGTCAGTGCTTTGAGAATGGGCTGGGCTATAGTTTCTCCACCGTGGCTGCCCATCAAGACCACCCAGGGACCCACCTACCGAGACCTGTCATCTCAGGTTTTCTAAGGTGGGCCCAGGGTTTTCTCAAAGCCACTCGGGTGATTCTAACGGCCAGCCAGGGTGGAGAACCACTAGATTGGATAATCATTTGGGAAACAACTTCTCACAAGATGAAAATTAAAATACCAGTTGACTTTGTTGAAGGAGATTCAGTTTATTAGAGCAAGAAGTAGAGCCCTGCAGGGAGTGGAAATGCATTTTGGAAAGAAATTGGTTTCGTGCAAATGGGGAGGAAATGGCTTGTTTCAGGACATCCAGATGCATTCTATGAGTGCGCATCGAGTACTCCCTAGTGCAGGGTGCTAAGACACAGACAGTTGTGCACAAGATCAACAGGGGCCTTGCCTCCTGGAGCTGATAGTCTCCTGGAAATGTACAGTAGCAACACAATGTGTCCTTAAAGCTGCTAAGATTCTGAACTTGTTTTTAAACTGGAGCACAGCAGAATTCAGCTCTGCCTTGCACTTTCCTTTAGGTGAGAAAAATCACATCACATTTGTGTTAAGAGAAAACACATCCTGAAAATTTATGAATGAAATGATAGTGTCTCGTGTGTGTGTGTGTGTGTGTATGTGTGCATCAGGGGACCAGTCTGCATAGATATAACTAGATTAGACAAAGGTTGTCACTTGTTGGAGCTGGGTGACAGCTGTATGAGGAAGGGTCATTGTGCCATTCTCCCCACTTTTGTATGATTGAAATTTTCCATAACGGAAACTTAACTAAATTAAATTAATAAATCAAGAGACAAAAGAATCACATATTGTGATGGTTAATAAAGTGTCAACTTGATTGGACTGAAGGACGTAAAGTATTGATCCTGGGTGTGTCTGTGAGGGTGTTGCCAAAAGAGATTAACATTTGACTCAGTGGGCTGGGAAAGGCAGATCCACCCTTAATCTGGGTGGGCACCATCTAATCAGCTGGCAGTGTGGCTAGAATATAAAGCAGGCAGTAAAATATGAAAAGACTAGACTGGCCTAGCCTCCCAGCCTACATCTTTCTCTCATGCCAGATGCTTCCTGCCCTCGAACATTGGACTCCAAGTTCTTCAGTTTTGGGACTCAGACTGGCTCTCCTTGCTCCTCAACTTGCAGAGGGCCTGTTGTGGGACCTTGTGGTCATGTGGGTTAATACTTAATGAACTCCCCTTTATATGTGTGTGTGTGTGTGTGTGTGTGTGTGTGTATATATACACATACATATATACATATATATACATATATATGTATATATATATATATAAAGGAAACAGGGGATGAGCCATGTTACAGATGCACTGAAGACCCCTGCTGATATATATATACACACACACATATATCCTATTATATATATGTATCCTATTTTATATAGATACATATATATCCTATTATATATACATACATATCCCATTATATATAATATATAATATATATATATATCCTATTAGTTCTGTCCCTCTAGAGAACCCTAACACACATATCAATTAAAATTTTAAAGGTATATTTTTTTAAAAAAAGCTAAGAGTTCAAAGTGGAGCAGAGAACTGTTGTATAAAACCCTTAGCAATACTGAACTTTTCAAACTCTGCACATTACTACCTGGCACACGTGTAAGCCTAGAAAGCAGACTTCTGCAAAACCCCATGTCAAGCTGCAAGCCCTGCCACAGCCTGTTGGCTGATGACATGGAGATTGTCTGTTGTGGCGTGTGCCTCCCTTAGACAGAGCATGAGTGGGGAGCAGCCTCAGGGTCCACAGGCCTGAACCCCCAGCACTGGGTACAGTGTGCAGCCCAGAGAGGGCCTGAAAAATCAATGGCTATTTACAGAACAGAAATGAATTAACACAAGCACTCATTTTCTCCCCATACCAAGTCCGGTCAAGCCCTTGTGGAAAACGTTTCCTGTTTGGGGATCCACATTTCCAAAGAACACATTGGACAGAGTCGAGAAGAAAGTCCTTAGCCAAGGCTAACAGCAGAGGCACAGGCCGGGGAAGGGGAACAGTACAGGGCCACGCTGCTTCTCCACAGCACACCCAAGGGAGGACAAGTGGGTTTCTCTTCCGGAAACAGGGGATAAACCACGTTAGAGATGCACTGAAGACCCCTGCTGAGTGACATCTTCACAGGCCCAGGTCCTGCCTGTTTTCTCACCAGCCGTCCTGAGCACACATCACAGTGCTAGGCTCACAAGGGTGAGTGGTGGAGGAAAGGAAGAGAGGGAGGAGGGAAGGAGGAAGGGAGGAAGGGAGGGAGGAGAGAAAGAGGGAGGGAAGAAGAGAGGGAGGAGAGAAGGAGGGAGGGAGGAAGAGAGGGAAGAGAGAAGGAAGGAGGGAGGAAGAGAGGGAGGAGGGAAGGAGGGAGGGAGGAAGGGAGGGAGGGAGGACAGAAGGAGGGAGGGAGGAGAGAAGGAGGGAGGGAGGAGGAAAGGAGGGAGGAGAGAAGGAGGGAGGAAGGAAGGGAAAGGGAGGAGGGAAGGAGGGTGGGAAGGAGGGAGGGAGGGAGAGAGGGAGGAAAAAGGCAGAGAAGGGGAAGGCAGAGAAGGGAGAGAGGGGAGAGGGAGAAAAAAAGGGAGCTGTCTGTCATTAAGGGAGGTTATGGCATATTCTCCATGGGAGAACTTTTATTCTTTTATTTTTGTACCTTTTTAATCTTTTTTTTTTTTTTTTTTTTTTTTTTTTAGAGACAGGGGCAGAGTCTTCCTATGTTGCCTATGCTGGTCTCGAACTCCTGAGCTCAAGAGATCATCACAGGAGACTTTTTAAAGAAAACACAAAGCCTTTTGGGATTTGGACAATTGAATTGCAATATTGAAAATGCAGTACTCAGATCAGCGGGGAAGACCTGAGCCTTGAAGGGGGACGCCAAGACCCCAAGTTGGCAGTTCCAGGCTTCACGACTGGGTTATACACAGCGCCGGTTTCCTGGTCTCACAGGGAAACAGGTCTCGGCCTCCATCAGTCCCCAGGGTGTGCAGAGCGATCCCACACAGGAGAAGCCTGGGGTGATGGGTCTGTGGCCAGCAAGCTGGCTGGGCTGAACTACACTGCCCAAAATTCTGTCTCGTGTGGTCCTCGTGGAGCGGACAGCAAGGGATATGCTCTCCTGAGAGTTTTAGGAGAGGGAGTCAACCTCTTTGCAGCTTGTCTGCCTGGAGGGTCTGCTGCGTGAAACAGCAGCCGGATCTGCATCTGCTCCATCCTCGGCGCCCCTCCCCAGCGGCCTTCGGCTCTCCCACACCCGCGGCAGGCTGTGTGAGCCCCGGGATGAAGGCGCAGCCTCTGCAGGACACCCTCTCACCGAGGTCAGAGGCAGTGAGGACGGATGCGGGTCCCAGTCCATCCTCAGGAGGTCCTGGCTTGCGGGGCCCCAGCTCATCCTCGCGGAGTCTCACCGCGTGTTTAGGGGGTTCCCTTCCTGACGGCCTCCCTGTGGGCTTTATCACCAGCCTCTCAATGGCGTAGGCTCAGTCCCTGCGGCAAATTCCTACTCATGGTCGGCTTCTCTGGTGGAAGTCTGACTGAGAGCCACTAAATCAGGGGATCCCTGGGCCTAAGCTGACGTCAGTGGCTGAGGTCCTGGGTCGCCGCACTCACCTGTCACTCCTGCGCTCCACCAAGGTCTGCCAGACTCAGTTGAGTAAGTGTGGGCAGCGTCCCCGGCTCAGGGCAGGTGGCCGTCCCAGAGTCTTTTTATTTAGCGATGCTCATCGCAATCCTAGTTTGCTCCACACCGCTTCTGCTCATAAGGGCTCCAAAGGCCTTGGAGAAACAGCTTGGATGGCTGGTTAAGGGTGTCACATTTTGAGATGGGGCATGAGTGGAGCCAGGATTCCCAATTCCTGACCTCCAAGCAGGTCTCTCACCCTGGGCACTGCTGCCACAGGTCCACTCTGTGCACTGGAGGACATTTAGGGGCATTCCTGGCCCTTGCCCACCTGATACCAAGAGTACCCTCCCCCACAAGTTGTAGCAACCAAAATGTCTCCAGACATTACCCTATCCCATGGGGCAAAATAGCCCCCAGTGGAGAACCACCGCCTTCGATGTGGACCAGATAAATAAAGACCGAGATACTTGAAGAGGAGGGCTGCACCCTGTCCTTCTTGGGGGAAGGTCTGCCTTGCATTTCCAGGTTAAGTACTTCTTACTCTCTTGGTGTTAAATGGCCCCTTCTCTCTTGAAGATCTTGATGATCCAGAAAAGCTGTGTTTCACGATCCTTGGCAATCACATTTTGGTCCCCATGATTGCCTTTGAGAACTGTGTCAGTCTATGAAATCTGAATGCCTGAGATAGCTGCATGTGTCTCCACCCTGGCTGGTGGGCTTCTCTGCTGGTGTCCCCAGCGGGCCCCACAATGCCTCGTGTGTCACGTGCGATGCAGAGCGAGACGTGAGTCCACAGCATCCCTGGCGTGTCTGCTGAAACACAGGTGGTGGTGGCTGAGCCCTATCAACAGCGAGCTCTGCATCAGTAGCCTGAGCTCCTCTCTTGTGGTTGGTCTTCATTTATTTCCACAACTCTGCACTCTGGACTGCTCTCCTCCAGCCTTGCACATGCCAGGGGATGGCCCTGGCTGGCACTGCTCTGTCCTGCCCTCCTTGCTGCTTCTCCGAAGGTCACACTGTCCTTTGACCCTGTGCCCCACGTCCCCACCCTGGGGAATCCTCTCAAAGCGCTTCTGTCCCTTTCTTTCTTCCCTGCTCCGGGGCTCTGGTCCCCTTTCTGCCCTTTTGTTCTGCAGGTGGGGATGTCAGATAAGATACAGGCTGGGCATTACATTTGGATTTCAGATAATGAATACTTTTTTAGCAAAATTGTACCCAGAATATTGCATGGGACATATTGTGCTCTAAAGCTATATTTGCATTGCCGATCTGCCAGTCACATGGAACTGGGGACCCTGTATTTGTATTTGCTAAATTTGACAACCCCTGTCTTCCTCAGCTGAACATTTGCCACATCCAGACTCCTCTTGTTGGCGTCTCTGGCCCAGCCTTCTCTGCGCTTCACTCACAGTTACTCCTCCCGGCCCTGCTCTGGTTTCCTCATAGGCATGTTAAGAGCCACTGTTCACCCACAGGCCAGGGATGATGAAAGAATAGCTCCTGGCAGCAGGGCCACTATCCCCAAGATGTCAAAGCGGGAGCGGAGGGTCAGGGAGCTGCTGCAGTGCTCAGAGCGCACACACACCACGAGCCACCAAAGGAGGGGCTGCAAGGGAAACCCAGCTCAAGAAGCTGGCAGGAAATGTGGACCACATCTGTGCTCTCCAAAAGCCACCGCAGCTGGAGACAGGTGTCCTGACCACTGCTTAAGGGTCCCACAGTCACATATGTCTCATGAATCAGATCTTCATAGCAATATCATGTGCTCCCCTTTCTCCTCATTCCAGATGGGGAAGCTGAGGACACACAGCCGGGCTGGACCCACGCTCTTGCCACATCATTTGGTTGGGTGCTCCCCTTGTATGGCAGACTGAGTAAATTACAGACAGCAAGTGACTCTCTCCCCTCTCCTGTCCTGAGGCATCAAGGGCTGTGAGCTGAGAAGTCAGGGAGGGACATGCTGAGAATGACTCCAAGCTGGAAAACGCTGAATGTTGTTCGGCACACCTGCCAAGGGTGGTCTTTTGTGCTCAAGGAATGGTTTTGACTTGATCAGAGCCCACACTCTGTGATGACAGCTATTAACTTGATAAAATGCAAATACATTTGTCCAGGAGAAAAGATGACCCCAGAGGCCACGCTGTTACTCTCGATAGGCGATGGTCCAATTTTGCATGTCTGTGGCCAAGATATCCCAGCGTCTCTTTTCTGATGGGCTGCATGAATCAAATGCCCATTAAACCAGCTCCACCATCCTGCTACTCCCCTCATTGCTGAGTGAAATGAATCTTCAACGAATCATTGGCCACACTTCACTATATTTTAAAATTATACTCAGGCCCCATAATAGCATGCTTGTGTTTACCATGTTCTGCAAACACTGCAAATCAAGCCATGTTTTAAAAAAAAATTATTCAGTAAAAGTCTGGCATTATGATTTATCTATAGACTAGTATGTGCCTTGTCCTCTAATACCAACATTATGTCTTAAAAAAGAAAGTAGGCTGAGCGTGGTGGTTCATGCCTGTAATCCCAGCACTTCGGGAGGCCGAAGCAGGCAATCATGAGGTCAGGAGTTCGAGATCAGCCTGGCAAGCATGGTGAAACCCCGTCTGTACTAAAAATACAAAATATTAGCCATGTATGGTGGTGGGCGCCTGTAATCTCAGCTACTCGGGAGGCTGAGGCAGGAGAATTGCTTGAACCTGGGAGGCAAAGGTTGCAGTGAGCTGAGATTGCACCACTGTACTCCAGCCTGGGTGACAGAGCAAGATTCCATCTCAAAAAAAAAAAAAAAAAAGAGGCTGGGTGTGGTGGCTCAGGCCTGCAATCCCAGCACTTTGGGAGGCTGAGGCAGGCAGATCACGAGGTCAGGAGATCAAGACCGTCCTGGCTAACATGGTGAAACCCCGTCTCTACTAAAAATACAAAATAGCCGGGTGTGGTGGCGGGCGCCTGTAGTCCCAGCTACTTAGGAGGCTGAGGCAGGAGAATGGCGTGAACCTGGGAGGCCGAGCTGTCAGTGAGCTGAGATCGCGCCACTGCACTCCAGCCTGGTGACAGAGCAAGACTCCATCTCAAAAAGAAAAAAGAAAATAAAAGAAAAAGAAAAGAAACAAGGAAACAGCTTGTTGCAACAGGATTGAGGCAGCAGCTGGCTGGAACCCTGCCCTCTGGGAAGGCTGCCACCAACTTTGGTGTCCTGAGCGACACCACCAGGCTGACTGGGGGTATGTTTCACATTTCAAGTCCAGTGACAGTGCCATTTCCACATCTATAAAACCCAGAGGAGTCAGCGCTATTCTGGGGAGTAGCTGTGGCAGCAGGTCCTCTCAGGTAACCCTAATTTGGATGGGAAAGGAGGCAGCCCACGGGAGTGTCTCCAGGGAGGACCCGATGTGAGGGGAAGCCACGCAGTCATCTCATGGAGAGTGCAGGGGACCTGGGCTCCGGCCTCACTTCAGCCCTCCCCCAACAGCAAAGCAGGTGGATAGGGGACCTGTGAGACCCAGTTGTGGGGGAGAGTCTACTGCAAAATTCCTAGAAGCAAAGCCATGTTGTCCCTCAAAACCATTAGTCAAAGAGCCCAACAGTGTTCCAAGAAAGTCCTGGTTTCTCACAGATCTTAGCCACCTGACATTCAAGAGTAAAGTTTCTTCCCAAAACCTCACCCAGTCGCTCCATCCTTTCCAGCCCTGGCATCCTTCAAGGGCCAGCATGCCCTGCAATGTTTCCTTTTCTCTACAATCACTTCCTCCTTGAGCAAAGTTTCTTCTGATTCATGGCAACAAGAAAAGAAAAGACATTTGCCCTTCCTATATCTCTCTCCACCTAAATGATGCCAAATGCTACACAAAGAAAAAAAAAGAAAGAAAAGAAATAAAGGATGTGCCTTAAATTACAAGTGGATATTGAATGCTCATCAGTTTGGGAACACTCTATGATCCAGGGTTGCAGTGGAGAAACACAGGACAGAACCCTTAAGACATGTAGAGAGAGAGAGACAGACAGAGAAACAGGGACAGAGAGGTTTGTTTAAAGGCATTGGTTTACTAGATTATCAGGGCTGGCAAGTTCAAATTCGTAGGGCAGGCCATCCGGAATGCAGGCTGGAAACTCTGGAGCAGGAGCTGTTGCTGCCACCTTGAGGCAGAATTTCTTCTTTCTCTGGGAAAGTGTTTTGTTCGTAAGGTCTTCCATTGACGAGATCAGACCCACCCACATTTTTGAGGGTAGGCTTCCTGACTTAAAACCAATTGATTGCAGATGTTAACTGCAGCTACAAATACCTTCAAGGCAACCCCTGAATTAGTGTTTGATTAAATAAGTGGATATGAGAACTTAGCCAAGTTGACCCATGAAACTGATGATCACAAAATACAGAATTAAACTTCCAGCACAGTGGTGCGCACCTGTAATCCCAGCTACTTGGGAGGCTGAGTGGGGAGGATTGCTTGCACCGAGGAGGTCAAGGCTGCAGTGAGCTGTGACTGCACCATGGCACTCCAGCCTGGGCAACAGAGTGAGAACCTGTCTCAAAAAATAGAAAAGGAAAAATTAACCCTCCAACTAGAGTGTGCATCATTCTCCCTGCCATTTTGGGCTGCCTAGGCAAGCAACGCTGACTGGCATCTCAAGAGGCACAGGGCAGTAGTGTTTGAATCATCCCCAGACAGCAAGATACACACAGTGAGCTCTCAGCCCCTGCCCCATGGGCCCTCTGAATATGCATGGACAAAAAGGAAAACACTGTTTTCCAAGACTCCCAAACAAAGTAAGAGACCATAGGTTTAGAACTCAGACGGTTTCAGCTCTTCTCGCTCCTTGTCCAACCCCATGTATGGCTGCGAAATGGAGGCCTGAGCAGGAGTCCATGTTACTCTCCCAAGTAGCGGCGGATGCAGGACTGGCCGTCAGGCCCACATCATGTATTCTATTTGAAAATGCTGCTGTCCACATGACTACAAACCCCACGTGACTAGAGCCACTGGTTCCTCTTTACCCTGGTTCAGTTTGAAAAAAAAGGATTATTCAAATAACCCCCCAACTCCCTTCACCTCAAAACCTATCCATATCAAATCAAGAAAAAAGATCCATTGAACATCTCTCATGTGTTATAGCAGGGTATTGATTTCAGAGAAGTTGGGATTTGCAGTCCTCAGGAATGATGTCTCTGTGCACAGGTGGGGTGTACAGGGGAGTGACACAAGAGCCCCCAGATCTGCTGCGCCCCACCCTTCACTGGGGAGCCAGGTACCATGAGCTTTGGAAGGTGACCCAAGCGCGGGCTGCTGCCCTGCAGTCCCAGCTCTGTGACTCAGGATGAATGCCCTTCCCCATCCATAGTCTAAAATGAATACAGAGGGCTAATTGAGCCCTAAAATTCTGTGTGTTGGCAGATAATGATATTCTTCTGTGATTACAGAAATTTATAGTTGTTATATTTTTCTGTCCATGACATCTCTTTGGTTTTAGCCATGACTTATTTGCTGCCACGTCCTCAGTGTGACAGGCAATCCCCAATCACTTTATACCATCCATTACTTCCATTGTTCCTTTGGGAAAATGCTGCCTGCTTTCCAAAGCAGTTTCTAGAAATGTGTTGCACAATGCCTGTGGTGTCTGTGCCCTCATCCGTCCTGGTCGCCTGGTGAAAGAGCTTCTGTGACTGTCGGGAGGATCATCTGAGAGCTCTCTGCCGCCCGTGGTTCCCCACAGCAATGGTCCTGAATGTGCAGAGGTATGGAAGGGCTGGAGAAAGAAAGGCCCCGAAGTTACACTGCCTCCGAGTCACCTCCATGTCACCACAGATGCCATGGTGGGGAGGTGGGGGTGACCAAAGAGGGCATTCCAAATATTTGCAAGCACATCTCATAAACCACTGCACTCGCTTCCAAAGAAATCAGTCCTCTTGGTAGTTCCCGCGTGTCTTGGAAGCTTTTGGAATGTTGGAACGTGTTCATTCTTTGGAGAAATGCAAATTCCAGCCAAACAAAAAGTTACCTCCCACCGTACAAAGGAAAGTCTCCTGAAAGTACTGGGCACATGGCACAAGCAGAGATCTTATGCAAGGGCAGGCAGCGACCATCGACAGGAGGATTGTGGGAATCACCTAAGTGGGCTGAAGCAGGGGCCGTGCCTTTGGAATGTGCAGGCTCTAGTCTCTCCAGTGGCGTCCATCCACACTTTTCTCTTCAGGACAGTGTGTTACCAGTCTACAGTCTCACTGCGCAGGCGCCACCTCCACTTTTTGTGGATGACACCTCCTGCCGGGGCTGTGCAGGGAACTCAGAGGAACCCTGAGGCATGTGGATAAATTTAGGCAGCTGTATTAGTCCGTTTTCATGCTGCTGATAAAGACGTACCCATAACTGGGCAATTTACAAAAGAAAGAGGTTTAATGGACTCACAGTTTCAAGTGGCTGGGGAGGCCTCACAATCATGGCAGAAGGTGAAAGGCACATCTCACATGGTGGCAGACAAGAGAAGAGAATGAGAATCAAGCAAAAAGGGTTTCCCCCCTATAAAACCATCAGGTCTCATGAGATTTATTCATTACCATGAGAACAGTATGAGGGAAACCACCCCATGATTCAATTATCTCCCACTGGGTCCTTCCCACAACTCTTGGGAATTATGGGAACTACAGTTCAAGATGAGATTTGGGTGGGGACACAGCCAAACCATATGAGCAGCTCTGCTGCAAGCCAGGCCCAGGTGGCCAGAAGGTTGGTTCTTCAGGCGAGCTTGGTGAGGCCCAGATGGCATCATAGACACACACAACATGAATTTGCCATGTACATTCAACATCCCTCTAAAAGGCATGGGAACCAGTTCCACAGCGCAGGCAATTCCCTCTACCATGGGACTCATGAGCAGGCCTCCATGGTGAGCGTGGCATAGGCAGCCTCAGCTGCTGTGCACGGGCCGTCTCGGTTCCCAGCCAGAGTTTGAGGACGGGTTTCCTCATTGCAAGCCACTCCTTCATCAGAGGCTAACATGGAGAAGGAGATCCACTCCAATTCCAGTGCAAAAGCCACCACACTTTCATTCTGACCACACAAATGTTCTCCCATAGGAGTTAACTTTACTGTTTTTAAGTGCCCTATTTATTTTTAACAAGTAATACACAGACGTGGAACAAAATTTAAAGGTACACAATGTGTTCCCCTCTAATTGCCATCCACGAGGCACTCAGTCTCCTCTTGAGAGATGAGCCCTGGATCAGGCTCCCTGCATGTCTTTCCAGAGAGATCCATGTAAAGTAGACAGACGCCAGAGATTCTTCCCATCCACACCTTGCTTTTCTGCATTCACCAAGATATATTAGAAACACGCATTGGCAAATACAGAGCCGCCTGACTCTTTCAGCAAGTGCGCGATGCCATTCCCTTTTGTGGATACGTGGTAATTTATTCAATCAGTTCCCTATTAGCAGGTGGTTTCCCATCCTTCACTCTTGCGATGCTGTGTGATTAACTTTGCACATCTGCCTCGAACACTTACCAAAAGATGTGTTGGATAAATTCCTGGAAGTACAATTCCTAAGTCAAAAGGTATGAGTGTTTTTAATTTGATAATTATTGCCAGCCAGTAGGTTTAATCAATGCATACCCTCATCTGCAATATATGAGGGTACCTGGTAAATACAGCTATGGGAGAAAGCTTTGCTATGGGAGAAAGCTAGCTAGAAAGCTAGGGTGTTCAGCTTTGCACCCCCTAATGAAATGGGGCATATTTCAACATGTTTATTGGCCATTAGTGTATCTATAGAGAGATATATATTTTTACCTCTTTCTCTGTTGATCTTTTTCTGTTTGATTTGGAGGCACTCTTTGTTTATTAAAGAATAAATTAGTCCCTTGATTTGGGATGGCTTTCCTTTTGTTTGTTTGTTTGTTTGTTTTTTGTCATGACTATTTTATGGGTCTTTTTTCATTCAGAAGATTTTTGTGTGGTTGATTTTTTTTTTTTTTTTTATGTATCTGGGTTTAGGGTCAAAATTTTAAAAGCCTTCCCCACTCCAAGACTGCAAGTCTGCTGACTTGAAATCCCCACACTTCCCCCTCTCACACATACACTGTATAAAATTTAACTCTATTGCAGCTGAACTGCTAAATACTGTCAGCCAAAATTAAGGCTATTGAGGCAGAAATAATTTGAGAAAGGTTTACTGCAAGCCAAATGTGAGGATTGTTCCAGGGTCGGAATAGTTCTATGAGAAAGTTTAGGAGCAGGCAGGGGAGGGCACTCCTTACATTGGAGTTGTCCTTTCCATCAGAGGGTACCAGGGTGTCCCAAAGAGGTTACAATCATTAGCTTCAGATTACAACACAAACACATGCTAAAGCATTCTATCTGCAAGACAACTGGCAAAACTTCGTGATTCAGAGACAAATCAGGGCCTGGTGCACTGGTTCATGCCTGTAATCCCAGAGATTTTCGAGGCTGAGGTGGGGGATCCCTTGAGGCCAGAAGTTTGAGGTTACAGTGAGCTATGATGGTGCCACTGCATTCCAACCTGGGCCACAGATCAAAGCCCCGTTTCCAAAAAATAAATAAGTAAAATAGAAATAAATCAGTGTCCTTTTTCACATTGATCTGTATGTTGACAGTTGGAGGAGGTTATGAGAAGATTTGAGGGATTCACGAGAAGACCCTTTACTCAGGGGACAGGACGAAAACCATGCATCACGAAACCTTCCCCAAGCAGGTAACTCGGAAGGCTGCCAAGTGGGACCTGTAGGCTCTCAGCACCTACCTGTGGAATGACAGATCCAAGCTGGAAGGGATTTGGACAATCCATAGGTCCTACCCGGCTGTTTGAGCAGTGAGAGAATTGAGACACCGTCGGGTGTCTCCTGAGGTCACCCAGCCAACTGGCCCCAAGGAGCACAGGCCCCAGGAAGCCCACCCTTTGTCTCCCCCAGATTCTGACCAACCCCCACATCATCTGCTTGCCTGGTTTTTCTGGGGGAACCAGGAAAAGAGCTGAAGAGTAGCTTCTGCTTTATAATGTTCACATTCCATTTCTAGTTGAAAATCAGTTGATTTTTAAGTAATGCATTGCCTTAGATTGTGGGTTTTGGCAGGAATTTCAAGATACAGATAAAATTCCAGAGAGTAAAAAAGAGAAACACGTTTACTGCCAATTCCTTTTGAGGGGAATAGAAAAACATATTTTTGAATAAGCTCATCCTGGGTTCAGCTTTCCCTGTGAGAAGGACACATATAACAATAAGAAATTAAGGGCTCGGGAAGGAGAGGGGCCACCCGGTGCTCACCCCCACGCAGCCCTGCAGGAAAACCCAGTGAAAGGTGCCCAGGTGCCTGGCTGACTCCTGGGCCGGGAGGGGACATGGAGGGACAGTGGCCATCAGGCTCTTTGTGGACACTGGGGATTAACTACTGCTCGTTCTCAGCTCACTGGTGTCCAGCCCATCAATAACCTCATCAATAACCTAACTTTGGTCAATTAGGTTGGAGTCCAAAGGTGACTGATTTGCTGGCAAGGTTTTCTTTCTTCCTCTGTAAAGTGGAGTCCTTCATCATCCATCGCAAGGAGACAACTCACTTCCTAATGCCTCTGCATCAAGGAGCCATGCGCTGTAGCTTTTTGGTACCTGATCTCAAATAGATTCATGCGTCCTTCTGCTGACAGGGTGGATACCTCCCGGAATCCAGGACTCAGAGCATGGACACACCCTAACTCCAGCTAGGGGAGGGCCAAGCCACCTGCACCTGGGAGGCTGGCGCTGCCTAAGCGGGTCAGGCAAGTCCTCACCTTGGAGGGGGGAGTCGTTAGTGATTTTCCCTGGCTCTGCTCCCACCAACGGGACGGACTCAGGAGGGGCGAACGGTATGTGGGACGGGGACAGTTTGTTCAGATGGCATCATCAACCCCAGGTCCGTCTGGTCTTTTTTTTTTTTTTAATTATTATTATACTTTAAGTTTTAGGGTACATGTGTACAACATGCAGGTTAGTTACATATGTATATATGTGCCATGCTGGTGTGCTGCACCCATTAACTCGTCATTTAGCATTAGGTATATCTCCTAATGCTATCCCTCCCCCCTCCCCACAACAGTCTCCAGAGTGCGATGTTCCCCTTCCTGTGTCCATGTGTTCTCATTGTTCAATTCCCATCTATGAGTGAGAACATGCGGTGTTTGGTTTTTTTGTCCTTGCCATAGTTTACTGAGAATGATGACTTCCAATTTCATCCATGTCCCTACAAAGGACATGAACTCATCATTTTTTATGGCTGCATAGTATTCCATGGTGTATATATGCGTCTGGTCTTTTTTATTCAATGCATATTAAGGTGCATGCGGCCTGTGGCTGGTGCCTGTCCTGCACACCTGTATGGCCTGGACTAGGCCTGAGCGCCTCAAGGGCCGAGCTGGGTCCTCCCCACCCGCCGGATTCCCCAGCGCCCGGACTGTCTCCAAAGAATCCCCCCGAGAGCAGGTCCCCGCTTCTCGGGCGTCGGGGCTCGCCGCAGTCACGCTGCACGCCCTCCCGGCCTACGGCGGCGCCGGCCCGGGACTCACTTGTCTCCCCGCGGCACCGCGCAGGACCCGGGCCTCGGAGCCCGGCAGCATCCCCTGCTGGCCGCTGGGCTGAGGAGCCGCGGGAGGCGGGGAACGCGGGGCCCCGGCGGGCCGGAGTGCGCGGTAGAGGGGGCGGAGCTGCCGGGGTGCGCAGTAGAGATGGGGCGGCGCGGCCGGGGCTCGCCAGCACCAGCCCTGGAACCCCGCGGGGTCCTCGACAACAGCGCCTTGCGGCGTGTGCCCCATTTCTGCAGCTCCTCCACCGGCGCGCTGTCGGCTCCGGGGCACTGGGGCTTTGAAGGGCGCCAGTTCCCAGCCGCACTTGCACGCCTGGGAGGGCGCAGGCCGCGTGTCCCTGTGGGAGGAAAGCCCCGGCAACCTGCAAAGACCTCACGTCACAGAAACTTGCGGCGTTTGCCCTCGATGCGCGCGTCAGGTGCTCCGTCCCTTCCAGGTGGCAGAGAAGAGGGAAGGGTCCCGCCTGGTGGAGGCCTGAGAGCCACCGGGCTGCGGTGCGCGAGTGTGGACGCCGCCCCCGCCTTCTGCGTCTACAGCCCTGGGTTCTGGGACCTTTGGAAACCGCTTTGGACCAAGCTGAGCATCTCTCTCCCCACGCTCACCTCCCCCATAGACTCCGGATGGGGGTAAATGAGGGTCAGGGTGCCGTCACCGCAGGAGGTGGATTTTCTATGCTCCACAAGACAAAAAATCTGTTAAGTTTAATTTTCTGCAGTTTGTTATTTTTTCTAAGTTTGTAGTTTCCTCTTCCAAACGTAGAATTTATATTCATAATGCTAGAATTTATACTCATAATGTTAAATACATATGCTTTTAAACTCTACCCCCTAATAAAAGCACAAGGCAGTCTCTCCCCTGAGGAATTCGACCCCGCTGCACAGCCCCCACTCCTGAGGTCACATCGCAGCTAAAAATTTCAGCAGGGAGTGAGGGACTTGTCTTTCCGTGATATCATTGGATGTTACCTAACACATATACATATACATCACATATGTCATATGTGGTATAGTATGCACATGATACATGACATACTGATTTGAGAATTATTTTGATTACCCAGGGAGCCACTCCAGGGCAAGGCCTGTATTTAAGAATGTCGCCAGTATCCAGACTGTGTGTGCTGCAAGGGGGGGCTGTGGTAGACTAGAGGGAAGGACTGAGGGAGAGAAGAAGGGGGAAAGGGAAGAGGGAGGGAGTTTTTCCACGAAGCTGTTTCCCTGCAGTTCCCCTTGGTTGGTGAGCCCTGGGGGGCTATGGCCGGTACCCCGGAACATGCTCGGTCAGCTTCTTCTCTCCAGGCCCAATTCTCTCTGTGTTCTCCCTGGAAGGGGAAGATGAGAAGATGAGCTGGGGCTTTAATTTTTTCCTAATTATCAAATCTTTAGTCCAAACCACTCTGCCCAGCCTTGGTGATGGGAAGGCCAAGGGTATGGCAACAGTGAGTGTCTCTGTTTCCAGGTTGCAGTGAGGACCTGGAAGGTCAAGAGACAAGGTAGCCCAGCACCTGGCCCTCATGATATGCAATTTCTGCTTCGGGATGGTGAAAAAAAAAATCCCTGGCTCAGTTCCTTCTTGAGGTGCTGGGCTCATAGCTAACCTTGTCTTTTCCCCTCACTGCCGTCACCCAGCCTCCTGTGATCAAAGCATCACAACGGTCAGCATCACAAACCCCCATCAGCCCCATGCAGTTGCAGTTGTGCTGGACCAGAGCCCATCAGCCTGGCCTTCAGGCTGTCCTCCACAGCGCCCCGCCCAGCTGCTCAGGATGGCCATGTCCATCTTCCATCTGACGCTGTGTGCTCCCTGCACCTGGCCCCAGGATGTGTGCAATGGGCTAAACTGTGTCCCTCTTGAAATACATGTGCTAAAGTCCTAATCCTGAGTACCTCAGAATGGGAGCTTATGTGGAGGGAGGGTCTTTACCAAGTTAAATCGAGTCATCAGGATGAGGCATCAGCCCATGTGACTGGTGTCCCTACAGAAAAAGGGAAATGTGGCAACAGACACACACACACACAAGGAGAACACAGTGTGACCATGAACATGGCCATGGACAAGCCAAGGAGAGAGGCCTGGAACCTGTCCTCCCCACACAGCCCTCAGAGACGACCAGCCCTTCCCACACCTTGACTTTGGGCTTCCCACCTCAGGAACAGAGAAACAATCCATCTCGGTTCTTTAAGCCTCTAATTTGTGCTACTTTGTGATGGCAGCCCCAGGAAACCGAAACAATGGGCTAGCAGGCAATGAAAAGGGCAGGCCCACCCCAGGCCAGCTTCAAAGTGAGTCATCTTCCCCTCTCCTTTCCTGAGAGGTGGCCACCTTCGCCTGCTGCCCCAGCACACACGGGACACCGTGCCCAAACACTGGCCAGTCCCCAAAGGGCATGGGAGAAAAGTCATCCATCCCTGAAATTCACAGGGAAGGCAACCACATGGCACCCACTTCTCTTAGGAGCATCCTGAAAGGGGGTGCAATTAAGCCAGTTCAATTTGGAATTGCTTAAAAATGTGGATTTAAAGCAGAATGTAAAAAGGAATGATTTCCGACAGTGCTAGTGAGGTTTTATTTTTTTACTTTTTACAGCTCCTGGGAAATCCAGAAACTTCACTCTAGAGAAGCTTGTGTGCCAAACCTTGCTTTGGGCGGTGGAGACTGAATATCATGTCCCGGATCAGCGTGTGATGACTTTGGAGGCATTTACACACAGCGCACTCCAGCTCTGCCACTGGGCCGGCTGAGGTGGCTGCGGTACACGGTGCCCATCCTGAGCCCCAGGTTCCTCACATGTCAACAGCATGAAAAGTGCCTCTAAGACATCCACAGGTGTGCAGTGTTAGAGCGGGTGAGTGTCCTAGTGTAGACTCAGCAGAGTGGGTCTAGGGCTGTGGGTAGTGGATGTTCCGCCCCCGGCTTTCTACCCAGCCCTCCCTGTCCCTCAGACCTGGCCCCAACCCTCAGGCAGACCCGTGTCTTCTTTTCCACCCCCTCCCTCCTCCTCCCTGGCACTCAGCCTTGCTCCTCTACTCTCTACCCTCCCTCCCCAGGCAGTGCCTCAGCTTGGTCAGCTCCCTTAAGGACTGTGGCTCCCTTAGGACAAGGCTGTGTCCCTCAGAGCACTGAGTGCGATCTAATGCTGGCATCTTAGAGACATTGTATTCACCAGGTAAGATGGATTCACATCTGCTGGGCGCACGAACACTTCCTCCTTCCTTGCCACCAGCCAGCATCACAACCAGCCTGGCCAGGCTCCCGTCCCAGCCCAGCCTAGCAGCTAACCCCAGCTCCATCCCTGAGCAAGCCCCTCTGCCTGTGCCTCAGCTTCTTCATGGAAGACGAGTCAGGTCATGATGCCACCAGGGAGCGTGTTTCCATGTTGAACTGAGACACTAAGCCCTTGACAAATGTTGGCCAAGAAAAAAAGGGGCTCCAAGAGGGGACCTGTGGCTCAGGTAGAAGACGGTGAACGAGCATTGCCTGAATCAGAGTTAGCTACTCTGGTTACGCAGGTGTCCCTGGCGGGTTGGTCAAAAGCCCTTCCCTGAGTCCTGTGACAAGTGGGGGGAGGGAGGCAAATCAAAGACCCCCACACACCTCCTGCATGGATGGCCAGAGCGCTGGTCCCACCTCCTTCCTTCCAAACTGCAACCCCCATCAGCACAGCAGAGAAGTCTCCTGTGGCAGGGACCAGTAATTCAGTGCTTCCCCTGGAGAGTCTGGGATCGCACAGAACACCAGAGGCTGGGGATTTATTTGTTCACCAACATTCATTCAACAAACACTTACTGAGGCCAACACTGGGAATGGAGACGAACTTCCCTGTCCTCATGGAGCTTGCTTTCAAAAGGGAAGGAGGCAGATAGTAAACAAAACAAGCAAGTCAATATAGAGCATGATGCAGAAAAGGTGTGATGCCACCCTCTTGCCTGAGTTTATAACAAGCAGATGATGTTGTCCTAAGAATTAATTTCAGCCGGTGAAAGAGTGCAGGCAAAAAACGTGGTCTCGGACTTTCCGGTGATGCTTAAGAACATAGTTGCAGTTTTTGTTCTGATTCTTTGTGCATCTCGTGCTAGTGAAGGATTCTGCCATGATTGCCACCTCTGGAGATGTCACAGCCAGCACAGCCATGACCAGGGATGAACTTGGCCATCGTCCAGCAGCACCATGGGAGGACCAGCTGCTGTAAGTGAAGGTCATCATCCATCTGATTTGCTGGCTTTTTGCCACTACTGAGGTGGATGTCTTAAGAGTAGCCACCTTCTCTGTACTCAGACCTTCACTTCGCCCGGATGTCAGCACAGCAGTGTCAGCAGCTTTGTCAAACACAAACACCACCACCTCTCTGGATCAGAAGCACATGGAAAGCCCACCTTCCAAGAAGACCCAGCTAATCCAAAAGTACCCATATCCCTGTAGCATCCTCTTAGCTGAATGTCTCTACTCCTTAAACTTGTACCACTTTGAAGAGTAAAACTTTAAATTCACTCATATTATCATTTTTTAGTTTTTAGTATAAGTGGAGCTGTTTATTGGCCATCTGTTTTTTTTTTGGTTTTTTTTTTTTTGCAAATTACTCCCTTGCCAAATGTTCTCTCAAATGACTCATCTTTTTCTTATTGATTTGCAGAAGCTATTTACATATTATGGATGTGGGGTGTCTAACATACACAGCAAATACTTTCTCCCAGTGTGTCACTTTTTAAAAAAATTCTTATAATGTCTTTCATCCTTAAAAAATTATTAAGCTATTGTGAGCTTTTATGCCTTTTCAGTTTATTTTCTTATGTAAATAATTATCTGAAGTGCAAATAGGGGCAGTGTTAGTCTCATCTTCCCAAGGCTGCACCTCAGATGTGGGATGTTGACAGCAATATCTGTTACCTTGTTCCTGTTTTTAAGATTTTAGTGTTAAGGCCAGGCATAATGGCTCACGCCTGTAATTCCAGCACTTTGGGAGGCCAAGGTGGGCGGATCACTTGAAGCCAGGAGTTCAAGACCAGCCTGGCCAACATGGAGAAACTCTGTCTCTATTTTTAAATATATTTAAAATGTTAACAATTAAAACAAAATATTTTACCGTTAGTATGATGCTTGATACAGGATTTCTGGTACATACTCTTTATCAAATTAAATAAGTTTCCTTTTACTCTTGTTTATTGTTATTTTTAAAAATAAGGAATGAATCTTGGATTTTAGTGTATCAATAATTATATTTTATTCTTTAACTTCATAATATTCCTTATAATTCCTTATGTCATATTAAAGATGTAACTTCATATATATTTTATCATATAAATGATTCACAAATGTATAAGCATGTCATTATATGAGAGTATATTTCCTTATGTTTCATGAATGCATCGTGACAGGCTCATTTTTTTAATCACTGCTCAATTTGTGCCACTGATGTTTTATGAGGCCTGTTTATGTCGGCGATGGTAAGGGTGTTAGTGTTTCCTCTGTGGGTACCTTCATCTCCGTGAGTCTCCTGAATATGCTAGCATGACAGAATGGCAGGCGGAAATTTCCAGCTTTTCCTATAGAATGAGTTTAACACAGAAAATAGATCTTTCTTGAAAATGTGGTAACACTTACCTGGAAACCTCCCTGGCCTAGTGCCTCTTTTCTTGGGGATCAAGGGTATGAAAATGGGTAGATCTCCAAATGCCTTTTCCGTTTTTCTATGATTATTATTCCTACTCAGGCTTTTCTCTTCTTGGAACAATGCTGCTAACTTGTGCCTACTTGGATATTTCTACTTCTTGTAGATTTTCAAATCCATTGCTGTGCAAGTGGACTTAGTATGTTCTTGCAAGCGTAAGAGTCTCTCCATTAGTGTAATCACCTTCTCTCTTTCTTTTCATTTTCCTTGAGCAATTAACAAATATTTGTCTATTTTATTGGTCTTTTCAAAAGGATATTCTTTTGAGTTATTGATCACCTCTACTATGTGTTCTATCTCATTATTCTGTGTTTACTCAAGCTTGTTAATTGATACTCAAATCCCTGTATTTTGTCAATTTCTGTTAGATGCTAGTATTAAAATTTTTTTATATAATCGTAGATTTGTCTATTTCTTATATTGGTAATAGTTTTTGCTTTACCCAATATTTTGTTCTAAGGCGCTTTTTAAAGTTCTTTTTGAATTATTTAGTTTTTTTGCTATTGTTGTAAGGTGCTTTTTTAAGTTCTTTTTGAATTATTTAGGTTTTTTTGTTATTGTTGTAAGGTGTTTTTTAAGTTCTTTTTGAATTATTTAGTATTTTTTGGTTATTGTTGTAAGGTGCTTGTTTAAGCTCTTTTTGAATTATTTTGTATTTGTGGTGATTGTTGTAAGGTGCTTAAGTTCTTTTTGAATTATTTTGTATTTGTGGTGATTGTTGTAAGGTGCTTAAGTTCTTTTTGAATTATTTTGTATTTGTGGTGATTGTTGTAAGGTGCTTGTTTAAGTTCTTTTTGAATTATTTTGTATTTGTGGTGATTGCTATAAGATGCTTGTTTAAGTTCTTTTTGAATTATTTTGTATTTGTGGTGATTGTTGTAAGATGCTTAAGTTCTTTTTGAATTATTTTGTGTTCGTGGTGATTGTTGTATGGTGCTTGTTTAAGTTCTTTTTGAATTATTTAGTATTTTTTGGTTATTGTTGTAAGGTGCTTGTTTAAGTTCTTTTTGAATTATTTTGTATTTGTGGTGATTGTTGTAAGGTTCTTAAGTTCTTTTTGAATTATTTTGTGTTTGTGGTGATTGTTGTAAGGTGCTTAAGTTCTTTTTGAATTATTTTGTGTTTGTGGTGATTGTTGTAAGGTGCTTAAGTTCTTTTTGAATTATTTTGTGTTTGTGGTGATTGTTGTAAGGTCCTTTAAAGTTAAGTGCTGTCACGTGTTCTTGACAGGTTATTCCTTTTATAAATATCAAATGTAGAAAGTTTCCCTGTTCCCCCATTTACTGTGTCTTGCCATGAACTGTGTTTTTTGATATATTGACATACCTGATACCTATCATAATTTAAAACACACATACTCCTTGACCAATAAATACAACTCCTAGGAATTTATTCTAATGCACATACTTGTGCAATATTTGAAATGAAAGGTACAACGTTATTCATTGCAGGCTTTGTAGGTAATAACAAAGGATTGGAAGTAATCCACATATGTATTCACAGGGGTCTGGATAAACAAGGGACCCTCTGCCACTCTGGAAAGAATGACGCTCTTTATGTACTGATAGGAAATGATCTGTCAGACCTGTGATTAAACAAAAACAAATCCTAGGAATAAAACATTCTGAATAGATGTCAATATTTGTGTAACACGGCTGGGCAAGGTGGATCATGCCTATAATATCAGCACTTTGGGAGGCCAATGCAGGCAGATCATTTGAGGTCAGGAGTTTGAGAGCAGACTGGCCAACATGGTGAAACCCCATGTCTATGAAAAATACAAAATTAGCTGGGTGTCGTGGTGCATACCTGTAATCCCAGTTACTGGGGAGGCTGAGGCAGGATAATCACTTGAACTTGGGAGGTGGAGGTTGCAGTGAGCCAAGGTCATGCCACTGCACTCCAGCCTGGGCGACAGAGTGACAAGCTGTCTCAAAAAAAAAAAAAAAAAAATGTTTAACAGGGGAAAATCGTATCTACCTATCTGCACAGAATGTCTCGAGGGATGGACAGGAAACTGTTACTGCTGGCTGCCCACAGAGGATGGGGCTGGGCAAGGGGAGGGGAGGGAGCATTTCACAGAGCTGAATCTCTCAAATATTGAACTCAGTGTTTAACTATTCAAAACATAATTAAAATTAAGTATCCACATCTGCATCTTGCATAAGCATTTGCCTATGTATGTCAGTCTTATTTCCATTTCATGAGCTATTTTGCATTTTCTGGTTAGTATGTTTCCTTGCTATTTCTATCTTTTTTTTTTTTTTTTTTTTGAAATGGAGTCTCGGTCTGTCGCCCAGGCTGGAGTGCAGTGGTGCGATCTTGGCTCACTGCAAGCTCCGCCTCCTGGGTTCACGCCATTCTCCTGCCTCAGCCTCCCTAGTAGCTGGGACTACAGGCACCAGCTAATGTTTTTTGTATTTTTAGTAGAGACGGGATTTCACCGTGTTAGCCAGGATGGTCTCATCTCGATCTCCTGACCTCGTGATCTGCCCGCCTTGGCCTCCCAAAGTGCTGGGATTACAGGCGTGAGCCACTGCACCCAATCTTCTATCCTTTTTTCTTCCTTTCTTCTCTTTCCTTAGACTGATGCAATTTTGTGACTTTTCTTTTCTAGTGATTTGGAGGTTATACTTCCTATTGCTGTCTTTATAATCGTTACTCAACCATGTGAACAGACGTATTGAAGTGGTGGAGCAGATAAGGAGGTATTCACGTCTGGAGCTGTCCAGGAGCTGAGACAGTCTCAGCTGGTAGCTGGGACATTCTTGGGGAGTTCCCCCAGCTGAAGAAAGTCTCACTGCCTAAGGTTGTGATCTTTCCCAGGGCAGCCCACACTCCACATCTAATGGCTGGTTGATGTTGGAGGTGCGGTGTCAACTCTCACCCCAACTCTGCCACGTCATGCAGCTCCAGAGCACCCCGTGGGACCCACTGGGGCCTGTCATGCCTGCAACACAGCCCCATGTCTCCTTGAGCCCCATCCACCCAACCCTGCTTCTTTCACTCAGCTGCAGGGAATGATCCAAACTTCCTGCACACAGATCTCTAGCGCAGAGTGTTTCCCAGGGAACCTGGCTTCCAAAGATTGATTTGTCTAACAAGTTCTAACACACACCGTAATATACATATGGGCAGGGCCGATTGTGAAAGGTGATCAGTCTTATGAAGAGGCTTATCTGTGTGTTGGTTCTGGTAATATCCCATTAGTACATTCTCTGGGCCCTTCATATTGTAGTTGTTTAAAATGGGTTGAAATTTTAGAGATGTTGATACTGGAAAATGTCATTTGTTGTAACCAAAATCCACCTGGAAAAGCACACCACAGATATTTCAATTTTAATTGTAAAAAGTGAAGTCATTCTCTTGATACCAACCATTATCTTATAAATAACCTAATGACCTAATTAGAACACAAATTTGCATCAGTTGCCAGGTGCTTGGATACTTGGAGTGCAGGGCCAATGTTTTCTAGTTTTTATTAGTTTTTCATAAGGTACTTTAAAATAATCTTTGATGCTGAAGCTTGGCATTGAGGATGTGAGAGGCAGGTAGCAGAAATTCGTGTTTGACATTAAAAAGCAGTCAGTTATGCAACTCTGTGTTTCCTGCTGCAACCAGCTCCAGGGTGCCCTGCCACTGACAGCTCAGCAGAAGGGCATGAGGCACCTCCACCCCAGACCAATAAAAGGAAATTACAACAAGAATACATGAACTATGTGTTGCTCCTCGGTTCTCAGGGCTGTGATTCAGTGACTATGTTAGTTTCTGCTAGTACTGAAGATTTTGCAGCAGCCAAATATGTGAGCAAAGACGACATTTAAGTTCTATATGCTTCACCCACCTCATCTTCGTATCCCCCGGTCAAAAAGTTTTATTCACTAGCAAATAGATAAATAAATAATTATCAGTAAATGTGCTGTCTTAGCACCTCGCACCCCAACCAGTCCCCATCTTGAAACACTAGCTGTCAGGTGCTGTTCTCAGTGCACTGCACATATGTGGGGGTGATCAGACCCAACACCAGGTCATGGGGGCGATGAAGTCTGGCAGAGTCAAAGGATTGAGAAAAAGTTTGAGAAGTAAAGTGGGACCAGGGGACCATCGCGATTGTGGAGGCTGCAAAGGCCCCGAGCTCTGGGAGCCCACGCTATTTATTGGAAATCCAACAGAGAAAGAGGTGGCGAGAATGTGGGGGTCAAAAGGGCGTGTTGCATCAAGCACATGATTTATAGCTGTGATGGTTTAGCATTTGCTCTGCTACTTGAGATAATGGAGAGCAGGTTCTTTTAACTCAAGATACAATCGATCCTGGGAGAGCAAGGAGCAAGGAGTCAGCAAGCTTAAGACACATTCCGGAGCCACAAGCCCTGGATTCTGTCCGAGCCATGAGGGATTTTATGCCCTGGGCTTAGATTAGGTGCGTCAGGGTAGGCTTCCACTCTTTAGCACAGAGCTTGGTGTGCCAGAGGCCACAAGGGGTTTTAGACCCTGGACCCCGGACATGTTCCAAGACTCTTCTACATTATGTCAGACATGCAAGCCCTGCCTCAGCTTCTTCCCAACACTCAGCTTTTTCCCAACACACATATTCACTAACTCAGGCCTCAGCACACCTTATTGGGTAGGTGCTACCATCTGCCCATTTTATAGATGAGGAAATAAAGGCCCAGAGATGTTAAGAAACTTGCCCAGGGTCATATAGTCAAGAAGTAAGTGACTGTATCAGTCATCTATGGGTTTGTAACAAATTACCCCAGGATGTAATGGCTTGAAACAATATTTAATCTCTCACAACTTCTGTAGGTCACAAATGCTGGCAGGGCTTAACTGGGTCTTCTGCTTCAAAGTCTCTGTAAACTAAAATAAACTTCTAAGCCCCCTGCTGACTGAATGGACTCCTTGTGGTCAAGAGGACCCCAGAAAAACCTTAAAACTAAGCTCCCAGCCATAGTGGGATGTGAGGTCAGACACACCTCTTTTTACCCCGTCCCTTTTGTGGTTTAGACACAACTGACCGACATTAATGTTAAAATAGAGATCATAAGACTGGCAAATAGACTCTCTGTGGCAGTAAGATACCAGATTGTAAACAGGACCCAAGGCCATGTCAGGCAAGGGTTACATCACACATCCCTAACCTTTCCTCTAACGGCCAAAGGTTTTTTTCTCTAGCAACTAAACAAGCACTGGCCTCGAGATACGTTAAACAATTCCAGCTCATCCAGCTCAGAGACGTTAACTAACTGACCCCGTTCCACCAGCCATAACTGCAGCTTTGACTTGAACTTACTGAAATCTCTTTGTAGTACTACAAAGAGTTGTTGTACAAAGCGATTGATTCCAGTAACTTTCTCCTGACCATGAACTGGTCCTGGCTGGCTGTACACTTGGACACCTTCATGTCCTGAAGACGTTTTGACATACAGGGTCTAACTGTAGTACATTTATATGTTAAGTCTCCATCCCAAAGTGAACATGGGTGGTATGTTACACGAACATTTGTCCCATACACATGTGCCAGGACCATCATGAATATTCATAGCTCCTGTCACCTGTTGAAAATGCACGTTTAGCCAACCAGTTCAGCATAAAGCTCCTGTCCCAGCTTCTCTTCCTCCATGGTGTTTGTCTCTGGTCTTGGCTGGAGGCTGTGCTTCCCAGGCTGCAGGGTGGCCTCCTTGCAGGCTGAAACCTTTACAGAAATAAAGTCTCCTCTGCTTTCTAAATGTATTAATTGTGGTTGATATGATATCTGATCTTGAATTGTAGCTCTCATCATTCCCATGTATTGTGGGCGGGACTTGGTGGGAGGTAATTGAATCATGGGGGTGGTGATTTCTCATACTGGTCTCATGGTAGTGAATAAGTCTCACAAGATCTGATGGTTTTGTAAGTGGGAGTTCCCCTGAACAAGCTCTCTTGCCTGCCACCATGTAAGACGTGACTTTGCTCCTCATTCACCTTCCACCATGATTGTGAGGCCTCTCCAGTCATGCGGAACCATGGGTCAATTAAACCTCTTTCCTTTATAAATTACCCAGTCTCAGGTATGTCTTTATTAGCAGCATGAGAACAGACTAATACAGTGCTTTTGTATTTTTAAAGTTAACATCTCTCAAGAAGTGGGTTGACTCAAGCCTCAACTAGGGCAGGATCTGTTTCCAAGCTCATATATGGGGTTGTTGGCTGGATTAGGGTCCAAGGCAGTTGCTGGACTAAGGGCCTCCGTTTCTTGCTTTTCCAATGCTGCACTTAATTCATTGCAGTAAGGCAGGTGTGAGGACTTTACCCAGCAGGCCCAAGGCCACGCTCCCTAAAAAGGCCTGAATGCAAGACTGGCCCTTAGTTGGCCTCTGGGAACCTGGATTTTGGGAGTGTTCCCAACATCCCAACGGGTAAGAGTGGTTCAATGTGCCTAAACTGTTTATGCAAACAATACACTGAGTGCCTGCTTTCCCTGCGAGAGTCTGGAATGTTGGAGGTGCCAGACAGGTGCCCACATGACTCCTGTAAGCTCCCTGAGCACTGAGTCTTTAATGAGCTTCCCTAAAAGACAACATTTTGCATGTGTAATCACAACTCACTGGGTCAATCAAGTCTGTCCTGTTTGATTCCTCTGGGAGAGGACTCTCGGAAGCCTGCACCTGTTTTTTTCTAGATGTTACCCCATGTGCCTTTCCCTCTGCTGCAGTCACAAGTCTTTTGTGTAATAAATCATAGCAGAGTAGGACTACGTGCTGAGTCCTGGAGTCCTCACCAAACCCAGGGGTGGGTCTTGGGAACCCCGACACAGCACAGGAGTATCACCAATAAGATGGAAGTCACAGTCTTCTATATAATCTTATTTGAAGTTTTGCCCCATCGTCATTCTATGCATCAGAAGCAAGTCACAAGGTGCAGCCCACACACACAGGAGAATGCACCAGGACATGAACCCCAGAGGTGGGGGTCAAAGGGCCTGTTGTGGAGGCATGCAGGCCACCACGGCAGAGCCAGGAGTCAAGCCCCTCACCCTCCACCCCAGGCTGCTCAGCAATCGTTGAAGTGAGAACAGAGACGTCCCAAACTCACTTCCTGAGAAGTGCTCTGGAAATGGAGTGCCATTTGCTAGAGTGAAGCGTGTCTATACAGAATCCCAGACTTGCAGATGACCATTAAGAATTTTGTCCTCTGGGCTCACAGAGACACAAATATATCTTTCGCAGCACTTATTCACTACTCACTTGTTAACTGAATAGATGTAAGATTACCATGTTTTAATAGAGAGGGCCCCTGACTTACAATTCTCAACTCATGATTTTTTGGCTTTATGATGGTAGGAAAGCAACACATATTCAATAGAAACTGTACTTTGGATTTTGATCTCTACCCGGGCTGGTGATCTGTAGTCGATATCCTTGTGATGTTGGGCAATGGCCGAGTTGCTCCATCAGCCATGCGATCACAAAGGTAAACAGCCAACCCTCTGCAGGGGACTGTGTTGCCAGATTATTTTCCCAACTGTAGCATGGAAGTGTTCTGAGCATGCTGAAGGTAGTCTAGGTGTACTTAATGCACTTTGAGGTAGGACATTTTCAACTTATGCTGGGCTTATCAAGACATAATCCCATCCTAAGTTGAAGAGCATCTGTATTTAAAATCTTGTTAACACTGGCCGGCCCACATAGATGCCCTCCTCAGAGGCAACCAATACTGTCAATTCCTTCTGTATCCTTCCAGTTACTTTACATAAATTCAAAAGCACATGTCTGTCTCCAAGCCTGTGTATTTTCCCCCTTTACACAACGGCAGCAGAATGCACATTCTTCTCTACACCTTGCATTTCTTTCTTGGTGGTCAATGGACTCCAGGACACAGCAAGCTGCTTCAGCCCCTTTGCTAGCCACAGTGTCCACTTGGGGGCTCTGCACCATTTGTGTCCCAGTGCCTCCTCATCGATGCTGAGGGCTTCCAGGTTTCTGCTATTAACAACATTGCATCAAATGACTGCAGACACATTTGACTCATCTGTGGGCCTGTGAAGTGGACTCCCTGGCTCAAAGTTGTCCTTTTTTTTAGGAAATTTATTTTATTCATCTACTCAACAGGTACGTCAAAGTTCAAAGGAAACAAAGAGTTTTCAGTAAAAAATTTTTCTCCCATTTAAGCACCCCCACCAGAAGGCAACCACTATTCCCAGCCTATGGGGCTGGCTACTTCAGAGAGGCCCTCATCAGAGACAACCCTGCTGGGTGGAAGCGAAAAATCCTTCTTCAGCCGATGTCCTTTCTTCTGCAGTGCATTCTTTGGGAATCGGAAGACCCTTACCAAAATGCTGATTAAAGTTAGAGAAAGAAAATCCTTCATGTCAGGAACGGTCTTCTCTTGAATGTTTCCTCAGGCTTATCCATACACCATAATAACTGTCCACCTTATCAATTTTTAAGTTTTCTTCTCCCTGTGTGGTCTGTACTTGCTAGTTGCTGTTCTGTTGTCTTTGACCCCTACATCCATCCAATGCTGGAGGCTGCTCTCAGTGTCTGGTTACCCGGGGTTGCCTATTCTGACAAGGCAAGGTGCTCACAGGCAGTGCTGAGTGCGGGAGCGACTCCTCGCTTTCAGCCTCGCTACAGGGTGATAAGAGTGGGCTACTTCCCAGGAACCCTAAGGCCGCTATCTTTACGGCTTCTTTGGAGCTAGACAGTTTCCCCAGAGAAGCATCTTTCAACAATCCCCTTCTGTAGACCAAGATCTCACTGCCCTAAAAGTTCTGGGGGCTGAGGGAGGAGAAAGATGCTGAGAGCACTAACCCCATCCCCACACACCTGTGTGGCCCCCAGGTCCCCACCATGCCCGGTGTCCCCAGCATGGACCAGCAAGTAGGATAAAGCACTGAAAGTGACTGGAAACAGTTCCCATTGGCCAATGCCAGGACAATCTGAGAACCAAAATAAATGACAGTAGAAATAAATAACTGAATAAAACAGAATCCTTGAATCCATACTGATAATGAATCAAGAAGTAAACAAAGGAGAGAGGAGTGCTTATTCTATGTAGAATGAAAACTAATAATGTAGAAGTGATGAAAATGGGGAAAAATCATTTGTAGCTATCACAGTAAAAACTGGCTCAGGCAAATTATCAAGAAATACTAAAGCTGGCAGTTAAGTTTGATGAGAGGAATATAGTCTTGAAATATCTCCTTGCAAAATACTTACAAATTTTTCAGTGGAGAAACTTGGCAGGCAGATACCATATTAATAATAATAAAAAAAACTTTACCACCACCGTAAAGAGAAAACCCAACATCGTCAGCCTCCTGACATGATGCAGTGAAAAGAACACAGCGCCACCTCTGGGGTGCTCCTGTCAAAAACGCCACAACACAGGGACACTTCAGACCAACCACAACTGAAGCACATTCAGACTACCTGAGCGGTACCCTGCAAGACTGTCTCAATCAGAAAAGACAGACTGGGAACTGTTTCTGACTGGAGTGAACTCGAGACAAGACAGCCAAAGGCAACTGGTGTCACCCCAGACAAAATTGGACATTGTGACTGCAAAGGACATGAATGGGCCGCTGGAGCGAGCTTGCTGGTTAGCGGGTGACCTGCATCCGCGTTTCTGACGCCTATGCTGCGAGCTGTAAAGAGGGCCTCTGTTTCCAGGAAACACCATAGGAGCAAGGGGGTAACGGAACACGTCTGTAACTTACTGTCAAAGGGTTCAGAAAACAATGAGTGACATGCAAGCACACCAGAAGATGCAAATGCAAATGTAGAGAAATGTTCAGTGGAGAATGTGGGCGAAAGGGAAACAGGAGCTCTTCACGCCACAGAGCTTGAAAGTATTTCAGAGTGGAGACTCCACAGACAAATCCACCAAAGGCAGTGTGTGGTCGGTGTTTGTACAGACCAACACACAAAATGAGGTAGACAGGGAGACAGCAGCCTTCACAGTAAAACTGCTTTCACTGGAGAAAATAACGATGTATTCTAACACTGCCATTTAGCCAAAAGTAAGTTTGTTCTTTCTGCTTCCTAAGAGCAAAAACAAGAATCACACATGTATATATTTTATCAACTTTATTTAAATATTCCAAGGATCCCAACCCCATTTAAAAATAAAAATTGTAAAGCACTCCATTCAATAAAAGCACATAAGTCCCCCTCAATAATTAGTATGACAATTCACGATACAGCTCTTACTCTGGGAGAGTTTATTTTACCCTTTATTCCAAAAGGCACAAAGTCACCTGAGGCCTCAGATATTAACCCCACTGCATGTTAATGTCACACATGTGCAACTCAATGTAATTATTAAAGCTTATAACACACTTCCCCAAGAATTTATAGATTCTTTCTATAAATAATAATTTAAAAAATACTGGACCTTAAGACCAATACAGGCTTAACAAAAGACCTGAAATTTCTGCAAGGGCAGTTTTGTTTCTTGATAGAAGTATGACTTTTGAAAGTCTATTCCCAGCAAAAGAAACACTAGACCCAGCTTGGCCAAAGAAACAAAATAAAACGAGTGATTTCTAACACGCTAAAAGAATACGTTTTCATCAGCTCCAAAGAAAGCAGTCCTGGTCATTCTGAAGGCTCCTATGATCCTAGCAGTCTGCAGTTGTTACAAATATATGCTTTACAGGCCACAGGCTGCTCTGGATTTGGTTTCAGTGACCAGAAGAAGCCAGTTTTGCGTGTGAGGGGTGTGGGCCCCCGCTGCCTTGGGCCTGCTCACCGGGGTGGGTGGACCCCCGCTGGGTCACAGCCTGCTGTCACGTCTGGACTGTTGGCCTCTTCTGCGTCCGGGCTGTTGGGCTCTCCTGCTCTCTGTCCCTCAGTCACCTCATTCTCTGGCTGTCCGGTGCTGACTGCACTCTCATTTGTGAGGATAACCCCTTCCTTCTTCTTTTCTCCCAATACCTCCAGCCCCATCATCCTGAGATAATGAAGCCGTTCATTCTTGGGCACAAAAGTTCGAATGGAGGCCTTTCCCCGCCATCCGCATAAGACGATGGGACACTGCAAAGCGTCTGGATTCCTACAAGTGGAAGTGGCTTCATGTAAACATTAAACATTCCCATAACTAAATCGAATGAGATATAATATGCAACTACTTAAAAAAGAAAACCACAGAAAACCCACACCCACAAAACCCCCAAAACCACTGGGAGGACATTTCATCTGTGATCCGAGGGGTAGGTTTTCTCAAAGGACTTCCTTCTTCATGTCCCGGTTAAAATTCTCACCCTCACTTTTGCCTTGCCTCTTGAAGTTCACAATGGAGGAGGCCCCAAATCTACAGATTTCACACACTTTCTACATACTTCCTTCTCAAACTTAACTTACCGTCCCCGCCACCCCATGTCACCTCACCCCACTAAATGAGAAGCGTTTCTCCACAGGCTCCTTGCAGCTCACCTCAAGTTTCCTAAGTGGACTGAAGCTCCTGAGAGGCTGGGAGACTCTGCCCTTAGCAGACCTGCCAGAGCAGGACCCAGGACCACCAGGAGACTCTGCCCTTAGCAGGGCTGCCAGAGCAGGATCCAGGACCACCCATCCTTTTGATACTCAGTGTTTTGCGTGATTTATTCTCTAGGGACCCCACATGGCAGTCTGAGCCCTGCTGGGCACACAGTGCTCATTTCCGTTCCCAGCATGCAGTGTTACCCACAGACAAAAACATCCCTGCCTCTCTGAACATGCTCCGAGCCTCCCTACCTTCCAGGCTCCACCTGTCCAGCCAGGTGGCATCGACATCCCAGCAGAGATGGACGCCACCATTTCCAACCTGCACACGCCCTCTCTCAACTTATCTAATTTCTTTCATATGGGACTCTGACCTAGATTTTAGGCTCCTAACGGCCATGTTTAATCACCTTTCCATTTTTCCTAATGTAAAGCAGGGGCACTAAGGTGGTTTTAAGAAGTGAGAGGAAAATATAAGAAATTCCCAACTCCCATCTTCTTAAAAAAAAAAAAAAAATCATTATTCCTGAAGTTGACTTATCACCTGTGTATTTCACCAAGTAGAAACAAGTGTTTAAATATGGAAAAGTGAATCCACACCTTAAAATATCCCAATATTTTCTATGTGGGCCACATGGGACTGTTATTTTAAAAACCATTTCTGAGTCTTTATTCAAACTCTCGTAAAAACACCCAGAAGCCATCAATCATTAGACGCTCCTGCCCGTTCACCGTCCAGACACCATCAGCCTCCAGCAGGTCCCCAGGGTGCCCATGCGCTCAGCCTCGCTGACCTCCCCAGCCCATCCATCTGTTGTTCCCTCACCAAGTGCCTGCCCCTCCCACCTCAGCCCCCACCTGTCCTCTCTCCACATGGCAGCCGGACAGCCTGAACCCTGAGGATATGCGGCCCCTCGGCCTCCCTGCCAACCTCTTACCTGTCCCCCCTCCTTCCCTACTTGGCTGGGCCCGCCCCAACCCCCAGCTTGCACCTGCCTCAGGATCTGCGCTTTGGTGGTTCCTTCAAGTTAGCACTGGATCCCTGGTCCAACACTAACTTCCCAAAGAAATCTGTACAGTGGTTCTACCTATTCACTCCCCCAAATCCCAGTCAGCCGTGGACCCCATTCTATTTCCTCCTCTCAGAAATGGTGTTCCATGTCACCAAGATGGAGCTGTTGCAGGTGAGATCCAAATTCTGCCACTCGTGAGCTGAGGAGCTCTGGGCAAGCCACGTAACTTTCTGTCTCGGCTTCCTCCTCTGGCAAGTGCTGCCAAAACCAGCACCTGCTACCCCAAGGCCCCCCACGAGGATGCAGCATGAATACATGCAAGCAGCATGGAGCAGTGGTCCCGTGGGGACCGTGAGGGCAAGTGTGAGCAAATCCCATGCTCCGGCCCTAGCACTCCTGATGCAATAACATGTCAGCAACACACATGGCTGAACCAGCCATGAGGACAAAGAACGGAACCTCACTCAACTGTCCAATCTTTACACTTACTCTGTACAAGACAGAAATTTTCACTGGTTTCTAATGCTTAAAAAATAAGTACTATGCATTTTATTCTCTGTCAGTAAAAATTCACTTAGCCTGAGCTGAGTGTTCTATGAAACAGTACCTTCATGATGACCTACAGGAGTATTTTGGTTCTGAAGTTTTCACAAGGCTACTTCTGAGGAACAATCACAAAAGGCCTGAAGAAGGTTCCCACCTTCCCAAGTCACTTTCCTCACCAACGAGAACACTGTAGCTAATGACAAGGCATGTGCATCTAAGGGCAGGGCGTGTACTGACTTACGCAGAATCTGGTTCATACTTCAGCACAATGCTTCCCTTTGCTGGAAAAGAAACAGACACACATTTGCCAAGTTTTCCAGGTAGTGGATGCATGCGCTGAGCACATTTCTGCACCTAGTGATGTGTTAAGTATTCTGAAGAGAACAACAAATAATCTACATTCTTGGCTTCAAGGATCTAGATGGTGAAAAGACGCCGTCTGGATACATGAACAAAGTCCAAATGACGCAGTAGGGACGATCTGGAAGAGGACCCAGGCAAAAGCCATTCAGGGACTTCAAGGGATGTCACCTGACAATCCACTCTGAGAAGCAAGGAGGCTGGGGATTAACTGCTGGTTAATTCTTCAAAATTCAAGATTAAATAAACCATAACACCAACTCCCAGAATGGCATGAAATACATAAAAATTGTCTAAAACAATACTGCAATCATCTAAGTGCAGGATTAAAAGAAAACCAGTATAAACAGTTCCTTTATCCTTTACAAGAATCTCTACTTTTAAATTGTGGTTCTTGCCTGGAGACGGCAGTGGGAGACAGACTCCATAGAGCATGCTTTATATCCCGAAGGAACACACAAGTAAGTTTTAAACCCAAGTAAGAAACGTAACTGCAAGAAGTGATTCATGTACTTTTGATCAAATTGAGCCAAAAATATTAAACAGCAAGTTATTTAAAAAAATAAACAAGAATGAAGACAACAGAAAAAAAATTAGAACAGCTTGGAGAAATGATTTTTATGCTTAGGGGAAAACGTCACTGGAGTGATGTGAAGTGGAAGTTGATGAAATATAAAAGCAGCAATATGACCAATAATCTACTCCAGGTGGCTAGCAGAAAAGTCAGAACTGCTGGCAAGACTCTTATTTTGCTCTAACACAGGTGATTAAAATCTGCATGCTAGCCAGTCTCGTGAGGCTGCGTACCTTAAAAAACAAATTTACTGGCTGTGCGCGGTGGCTCACGCCTGTAATCCCAGCACTTTGGGAGGCTGAGACGGGCAGATCACGAGGTCAAGAGATCGAGACCATCCTGGCTAACACGGTGAAACCCCGACTCTACTAAAAATACAAAAAATTATCTGGGCGTGGTGGCAGGCACTTGTAGTCCCAGCTACTCAGGAGGCTGAAGCAGGAGAATGGCTGAACCTGGGAGGCGGAGCTTGCAGTGAGCCGAGATCGCGCCACTGCACTCCAGCCTGGGTGACAGAGCGAGACTCCGTCTCAAAACAAAAAAAGAAAAAAACAAATTTGCCCATGCACAGAGACCTGCTTCCACCCACCCCCAACCTGCTGACAGGCAAGTGGGTCAAGAGCTCTGGCTGGGGGGCTTGCCAGGGCTGCTCACAGGCTGACCCCTCCTCTCCCCGGACTCTCTGGCCCAGCAAGGTGAGCAAAGGCCAGCCCTGCACGCCACACAGACACACCACAGACTGCTGGGCAGCAGCGGGGCACCACCAGAGCCTGGGGAAGTACAGCAACCCCAAGATGCCTTTGACCCTTAGCATTCTGAACTGTCAATCAGGGATCTACAGAGCCCTCTGGAAATTGATGTAGCCATAAATAAACTGAAAACTATGATGGATAAATATGCCCCAACGCACACCACCTGCATTTCTGCTGTCCTTGTAAAGGGAATACAAGTTATGTCTCTATGCATTTCCAACTACTCACCCAGGTCCTTCGCTTGACTGTAGGTCTCACTGCTGAGTTTTCTAAAAAAGGGATTTTCCTGGGTCAACAGTATCTTAACATCTTCCATTGATACAGTAATAATTCTTGAGTTAATAAATGGATACAATGTATATATTCCCTGTGTGAATAAAGAGAATGAGAGAACGGATACCATGATGTCATTCATGAACGACAACAGCCTGCTCTCAGGGGCTATGCTCTTAGCGGCTATGGTGGTCAAGCCCTCACTATGGCCCCTCCCCTTGGACAGGTGTGGAACCCACCCCCCTAGGAGGGGAAATCAGCACCCTGGGAGAGCTCTAGAACCTGTGAGGGTCAAGTGGCTGGTAGGTGCCAGCCAAGCCCTGAGCCACTCAGACCATCTGGCTGACCAGAAAGCCCATCTACTCCCGACTGCTTCAGTCATTTGTGGCTACTGCTGTTCAAATCCACTTCCAAAATTACCTCCTGTGCCAGCCGGAAAGCACAGTCAAACTCTTCACCGCTGTTATTTCTACACCAGACTTTGATCCCCGTGTTAATAACCTGTAAGTAAAAAAAATAAGATGAAACACACAGAGATGAACACAGGACCATCTCCTGTAAGGACGCCAGGCCACATGGAGCAACCGCCACAGAGTAGGAAAGGAGAGGAGAAGCAGAAACCCACCAAGAAACCCCGCTAAGAACCAACTGATACTCACAACTTGTGTTTACGTCGTTTGGAGGACAGTAAAGCAAATGAAAGAAGGGCCCCCAAATGTCCAAATTCTAAGGGAAGTATCTCAAAGGACAAATCCCAAGGGTCGGGGCAGCAGTACTTGCAGCCTCTACACCCTTAGTACCTTCTCTGCCCAGGAGGGCGAGCTGTGAGAACTATACCACGGCTCACCCAGCTGCGGGAATGGGGCACAGAAAAGACACAGGCCACCAGATACGGGACTCTGGCAGGAACCACTCAGCCCCATGCCGGTCAACAGCTCTGAAATCAAAGGGCAGGCTCAGGGGCCCGCAGCCAACGCTACAGGTGGGGAGGGCAGATGCCACGGTCTGCTCCAAATGAAATCTAAGCCGCTGTGAAAAGCCACACGCATCCCGAATCACACAGCACTCAGGGTCTGTGCGGCTGGCACCTTCATCTTCTCGCTGTTATTCAGCAGCACATTCCGCAACTCCTTAGAAACCATGTAGAGCTGCCTTTTCTTCCCTTCTGTAGTCCGAGTTAACAAATTCATCCTTGGGAATGAAGGATCCAAAGCATAAAATTTCCTGTACATAAAAACAGTGTTGTTTATACACAGTGAGTTCAAAATCTGGTAGACTGTTTCTAAACATCTTATTCTCCTCCTCCAGAATTCAATCCCTAAAACTGCAGTGTGGTTCAAGGGCACTGGGCTCTGTTCTGGACTCCAGCTTCTAAACTTCATCCACTTCCACCTGAAACCTCCACGCAACATTTATTTGGGGCACAACTCCATCAGAAACGTAAATTAACAAGTGCAGCTTCTCTCTCTCAGCTGCTACTCCAATGATAATGACCTGTTAACACTACTTTTGAGACTTTTTTTTTTTGATATGGAGTCTTGCTCTGTCGCCCAAGCTGGAGTGCAGTGGCGCAATCTCGGCTCACTGCAACCTCTGCCTCCTGGGTTGAAGCGGTTCTCCTGCCTCAGCCTGAGTAGCTGTGATTATAGTTGCACACCACCACACCTGACTAATTTTTGTTTGTATTTTTAGTAAAGACGGGGTTTCACCACATTGGTCAGGCTGGTCTCAAACTCCTGACCTCATGATCTGCCTGCCTCAGCCTCCCCAAGTGCTGGGATGTGCCCGGCTGAGACTTTTTAATAGACTTTTACAAATGTATGCAAAGGACCAGTTATTAAAAAAAGACAGTAACTGACCGCCCTGGTACATAGATTCTAAAATTCAATGAATAAGAAACAGATGAATGTCAGACTTGTCCTAAACCCTTTTCCTCTATGTTCTGTCTATGTCGTCCCTAATCAGCCCTCACACACACTGCTCTTCATTTCTTCTACAGAAACTGAACTAGACAACCTTGGCCACTGGTCTATATACTCAATTGGGTAATTTAGGTTCAGGATCACAACTGAGTAATTAATTTAGATTCATAATCACAGTCCAGCTTTTTTTTTTTTTTTTTTTGAGGAGTCTCACTCTGTCGCCCAGGCTGGAGTGCAGTGGCACGATCTCGGCTCACTGCAAGCTCCGCCTCCCAGGTTCACGCCATTCTCCTGCCTCAGCCTCCCGAGTAGCTGGGACTACAGGTGCCCGCCACCACGCCCAGCTAATTTTTTTGTATTTTTAGTAGAGACGGGGTTTCACCGTGCCAGCCAGGATGGTCTCAATCTCCTGACCTGGTGATCTGCCCATCTCGGCCTCCCAAAGTGCTGGGATTACAGGCGTGAGCCACCGTGCCCGGTCCAGTTTTTTTTAATCTATCATGTTCACAAAGTAAAAGTTTACTTTCTCCTTAAATTAAAAGATTGAGTAACCTCTAAAGTTTCATCCTGCTCTAACATGCAGTTAAAAAGGTTAAAAAAAAAAAACTAGACAGAACTACATACAAAACAATGGTTACATGTGATCAGTTGTACATTTGATACTCTATAGTAAATTTCTTTAAATGAATAATTAAAAAGGCTGAATCCTTACTCAATAGGTGGAAATAATGGGTCATCTTCAGGAATAAACACAAATGGGTCTTCTTTAAATCCAAATAACTTCATTTTCTTTGATGGAGGAGGACTAAAAAGGGAATCAGGATGAGACAAATCAATCTGTAACGTGTGGTAACCTTCAATACCAAAAGCACATTCTTCCTTTCTCTCAGTTCCGTGCAACATGGTGTTCGCGGCAGATGTGGAAACCTTCCAGCTTCCACAGAGTCCAGCCCTCACACTGCATGTGCCTGATACCACACATGTACTGCTCCCTCAAACCGACCAAGAAGTGGCTCTGGGATCCCATTTAATCCAAAAGGACTGTGAAGACACCAGAGTGTTAGAGCAAGACATAACCCCTTTTCTTACCCACACACGCCATCTTTCTTACTGCCATTATTCTCTAAATCCTCAGTTGCATGAGCTATTTCTGTGTCACCAGTTCCTGTGAATGATGGACTTTCCAGCTTAGAGGGATCTGTGGGCTTCCCTTCTGTGGGATCTGCAGGGCTCAGCTGTGTGCTTTCTCTGGTCTCTGCAGATTTACCCTGAAGCTGTCATAGAGAACAATTTCATTGACACACAAAGAGGAGCATTCTTTGTGCTGCTACGAAAAGTTAAAAATACCAAGTTCACAAAATCCATCAGTTATATTTTTCTACAGCATTACATGTAGAGAAAGACAACAGAATTTTTTTAAAGTGTCATTTTAAATCTACTTGCTATTATAAACAAAATTCATGGACAGTTTCTTTGGAGTTAAAGCTGATTCTACCTTAATCCCACAAAGAGAAGATACAGCCTGTTCCTTAGCAGAGGCCTACACCACCACCTTGTTCTCATGTAAAAATGCTTATCGTGCATCTGCTCTGGGTAAGGCACACTGAAGGACACAAAGTGCACCAAGCACGATTTCTAAAATACCCAGCAGGGGCAAAAAGACAAGTATATAAATAACAAGAAAGGAGGGTACGAACTGTTCCTGGGCACCTGGACAAACTGCCACAGCAACTGGGAGAAAGAGAGAGTGCCCCAGGCACCAAGGAAACACCTGCCAAAGAATGAACTTCTGAATTAGGGCCACGGTATAATTTAAATTTGGCTTTGGGAATGAGCAAAATGTTTTACTTAAAGATCTTTAAAAAATACATGTCCTTTTTAATAAGTCACAAAATTGATAAAAGTCGTAATTCCTCAGTCCCTATGAAGTAAGTTTAAAAATTAGGATATTTCAGCACAGGCAAGTTCATTTTATTCAGAGCCACAAAGCTACTGAGCAGAGAAGCCAGGAGCATCCCAGGGAACACATTTTATTTCCATGTTAATATAACGTAAAAAAGCAAAAAACAGAACAGATAAACCCCAAGCCTGTGAGCAGGCAGTGAGGGCACACGCCCTTCCTGTCCAACCTCAGCTTCTCCCAGAGGGGCCTTCTTGTTGAGTCCAGCTCCAAGGGCACGTTCTCCCATCTCTGTTCTACCTCAACAACCTCATTCTGTGTCCTTCAAATACCAAGGTCAGTGTGAGCTTCCCTGGCCTAACTTCTAGCCGAGTGCTTACAGGCCTCAGCACCACAACAGATCACGGCATCCTGACCATGGAGACTCTACCTGCGTTCCCAGTAGGACCAACAGCAGCACAGGCCATGCTAGCACTAGATCTGTTGAACTAAATGAATAAGACACTGACATAGTAACAGAAAGAGAAGTATTCATATTATTTAAACGAGAAAATGACAATAAGTTGTTCTAAAAAGTAAGACTATACATAACGGGCTAACTGAAAAGATGTCAAAACCTTTCTACGTAAGTATTAACACGTCAGAAACATCAATGTAAGCCCCAATGCAGGCCAACCTAAAGCACACGTCTCTAAGACAGGCCCCTCTGTGACTGCACTGTGCTGTGCAGCTGGGCAGCCACGAGCCTGTGGCCACTGACCACTTAAAATGTGACAAGTGCAAAGTCTAAAACACAAGCTACTGAAACCTAGTATGAATGAATGCAAAGTATCTAATACTTTACAATATAATTTCTTATACTGATTCCATGAAAATAACATTCCATCAGAGTTAAGATACCTTGTGAGACTTTTAGCCTCAAAGTGAAACACTTTCTAACCTGACAGAAAAACACTGGTGGCGGCAGGAGAAGTGCAGTCGCCCCCTTTGCCTGTCTGAGGCTGTACATTCCAATGTCAATCTGCACAAACCGCGCCCCAGAAAAAGGCTGGAGCTCTTTGCGGAACTGTTTCCTTTTTGTTCCTCCAAAGCTAAGCGGTTTTTGTTCTAATTTTCAAGCATGGATCTTAAAGAAATAGAGACTTCCAGACTTTGATTCCAGGCCAGGTTCTATCATCATGGAAGGCTGATTTATGAACTAATAAATAATGCTGGCGTGATACAGGTGAGACAGCACACATTACAAAGGACTGCGTGTTAGGATGAAGGCAACACTCCTTCACCACTCTGTTTCCTGGCCCGCCTTGGAAAGGAACCAGCAGGCAGTTTAGATCCATCGCAAACAGGCCGGGCTGCATCTTTCTAGCCAGGTCTGGACAAGGCTGTCATCATTCCTCGCAGCCAAGGTGAACCCGGGCTGGCTTGGGGTCAGCAGAGCTCTGCTATCTGTAATCGATGAAATGAACCACTCACAAGGAACTAGAGCACAGAAACCTGGGGCTTCTGATTGAGAGCCACAGAGCAATCTTTCGTGTCTTTTCAATTTTTATTAAATAACTGGATTTACAGTGTGGCAGGAATACATTCCCCCAAACACTGACTTCTCCACTTACCTATCACCTATGAGAAATTTCTGCTTTTTGGAAAACTTGGTATTTAAATGAAATTCCCCCTCATTCAGGGTCAGCTCTCCTGCTGCTCACAGCAAGAAGCTCCTCTTTCCTCTGTACTTCTACTAAACTCCAGTTAGTTTTTGTCTTAAATGTACAAGATCAAATGTTATGTCATTTTGGAAAAAGAAAAACTCACCTTTGGCTGACGTTTATTCCACGGCATTGAAGATTTTTTCACCAATACTGCCACAAAAAACCCTCCAGTATTCTGATGATGGGGTAATATCCTAAGGCTAAATATATATATATATATAATTCACACCTCTGAACTAATCGAAAATGCATTCTTGTACTATTAAGACAAATACTGCAAAGATGACACAAGAGAAAAATCATGTCTTCAACCCTCACTCATAGAATGGCCATAGAATGGCCAATATGTAAACTTAATTTTTTTTTTTTTTTTGAGACAAGGTCTGGCTCTGTTGCCTAGGCTGGAGTGCAGTGGCGTGATCTCAGCTCACTGTAGACTCTACCTCCTGGGCTCAGGCAATCCTCCTGCCTCGGCCTCCCAAGGAGCTGGGACTACAGACATGCAACACTCTGCCTGGCCAGTTTTTGTATTTTTCTTTTTTTTTTTTTCTGTAGAGATGGGGTCTTGCCACGTCGCCCAGGCTGGTCTCAAACTTTTGAGCTCAAGTGATCCATCAGCCTTGGCCTCCCAAAGTGCTAGGGATTATAAGATTGGGCCACTGCACCTGGCCCACTTTGTAATCTTTAAAAAGTTCATGAAGGCTGGGCACAGTGGCTCATGCCTCAAACCCAGCACTTTGGGAGGCCAAGGTGGGCAGATAACCTGAGGTTGGGAGTTCAATACCAGCCTGGCCAACGTGGTGAAACCCCGTCTCTACTAATAAAAAGACAAAAATTAGCTAGGCATGCACCTGTAATCCCAGCTACTTGGGAGGCTGAGGCACGAGAATTGCTTGAACCCAGGAGGCAGACGTTGCAGTGAGCCGAGATCGAGCTATTGCACTCCAGCCCAGGTGACACAGTGAGACTCTCTCAAAAAAAAAAAAAGTTCATGAAGTACCCTAAGCATTACCATTTAGATTCTAGCCAATTTCACTATTAATAAATGCTCAATGCCAGCAACTAACAGGCACAAGAGTCATACTGGCTGGGAAGTTCACACACATGGGGCTGACCCTGGCATAACCCAAGCCTCACAGCAATGTCACCTGCTGCCTCCAACTCACCCCAACAAGACTCACCAGCTCACCAGGGACGGGGCTTAACCTTCCCCCCTCCCCACACCTGGAGGCCCCACCAGCTCACCATCGCTCCAGGTGCATGGCCTGCAGCTTTTCTGGGTCCTTCAGAGGGAACATGGTGGGTCGGATCTGGGTGTGTCTGCTGTGAGGAACAGCATGCCAGTCTGTAAACCACTGCCCATCTTTCGTCATTACCTGCAGAACCACAGGGTACATTCCAGATTACTAGCACTATCCAATAACAACAGAAATCACAGGGCGGGAGTATCCATTCTCTCAAAGGTGACAAATGGTGATTCTCATTCACTCCAAAGATAGGAAGATTATTTGCCAAGACAAAACAAAACAATCTTTACAGAAAATCCCCAAATTATTAATACATAAATTCTGCTAAAAACAAAGATGAAATACATTTATTCTAAAAACCAGGACAAGCATTATAAAATAACATTTTCCATCTAGTTTTTTTCTTTTTAAACAAGCCTCAGGCTGTTTCTGGCCTAAAATTGTAATGAATTACTTCATATTGGAAACAAGGCTTGAATCCCAGCCCAATTAAAAGAAAAAAAAAAAAAAAAAAAGCAAAGCTACCTTTACAGGGATAAGGGTAAAAGAGTTTATTTCTGTACGTGGAGAAAAAAAAACTTTTCCACTGCCAGGAATAAACATGCCACTTGTCATGAAATGTGTCATGAAATAACACTCCAAAACTGATTCTACTTGGCATAACCAGATGTAGTATTTTTTCAAGTTACCCACACGTGAATGCTTTGAAACTTGACTCTACTTCAGTGATGCTGCACCTACTCTTTAGAATGAAACTTCTCGAGGAAAGGTTACCTTCCACTGTGTGATTCCAGGCATCCACTTCAGCCCTGGCAGTTCATTAGACACATCAGCAAGCTCCAAAGCACCTGTGCAGCAAAAGCATGGACGTCTTTTGTTTTTCAAAAAAGTATAACACACTATGCTCAGTGAAAAAAACCAGACACAGATCACATATTATATGATTCCATGTACAGAAAATGTCCAGGGAAGGCAAACCCATCGACAGAAAGTGGATGAGTGGCTGACGGGGCTCAGCTGGAATGGGGAGCAAGTGCTGTTGGGCAGGAAGGGTCTGCTAGGGTGATGGGAATGGCCTAAAGCTGGACTGTGGTAAGGGGCTGCCAACTGGGTGAACTTACTAAAAATCACTGAACTGTGCACTTAAAATGAGCAAACGTTAACAATATATAAATGACAGCTCAATAAAGTTGTTCCAATGACAGGGCATTGAGGAGTCCTGCCACGGACGTGAGACTAACTCCGCAAGAAGACAACCAGGAGGCTGGGCTGCAGGATGCCTGCTCCACCTCCCCATTCCAATGCACAGCAGGGCGATGCTGCAGGTCTTCACGCAGGCATGTCTAACAAACATCCCAGAGCAATGCTGAAAATGAACTGTGGGAATTTTTAAACCTCAAGTTTGTGGTCCCAGGAAGTTTCCTAAAATTGCCCATCGGGACACAGTCAGCCCAAGTTTAAAAACAATGCGATAAGAGCTGTGAAAACACACTGGCCTTAAGTGTCCATACCAGTGACACAATAAGAAGCTATAAGGTGAGGCCATTACAGGAAACCGGTGAGACCAGCCACTAGCACAGATACTGATGTGACAGCCTCTCAGCAGAGGAAAATTCAACAAATCTCCCAGAAAACATGAAAATGGGACAATTACAAAAACAAAGGAAAAGAATCCCCAAGGTGGAGGAATGGCAGTAAGAAACCTTTGAAGCAAGCATCGTACTGACTTCTGCCATCATTTCTGAATCCTCTTCCTTTTAAAAGCTAACACTAAATGACAGTGCAGGCAAACATGACGGGCTTCTCCATCAAACACCGTCCAGGCGCCTCACAGATGAGCAGGCCAGGCATCAGGTGTTACCTCCACACCCCAGCACCTGGACTGGAAGCTGCCAATGCTACCCCATGTTGCCCTTTCTCCAGTAAAGTTGTTGAGCACTTTCAGGTGGGGAACGCACACCCCTTCCAGTCCAAATCACCAGCAACCACCCACTCTAAGGCTCAGCCAAGGTCTGCTCCTTCCTGGATAGAGCCATATCCATGCACACCGCCTCTGACAGAGGAAAGGGAGGAAGCATCTACAATATGGTCTGAAGCCACCCACATGCAAAAAGTTGGCTATGACATCATACTGTACACAGGTCCATGCTGGAAACCCACCTGTCCAGTAAGAAAATGACTAAAGAATAGGAGACTCACCGAACGAATTAATTCATTTTTGACACTTGCTAATGGGAAAAACTACTATGACATATTGGAATGTCAGGTGAAAAAGCAGGGTATTTAAGATAGGCACAACACAATCAAAACTATTCAACACAGTGAAGACTAGAGGAAAAGTTGCAAAAAGCAATGCAGTTACTTGAAGGAAAAGAATCCATGTACTTTTTTTCTAAATATGAATGCCCTTATACATAAAACCCACTGACTAAATGGTGCTGGCTGTTCTTTGAAATCTCCTATGTGGAGGCAGAAGCCAGCCCCTGACCAAGAACTCCCTCCACCCCCAAGGTATCTCCCCTGGCATCTCAGAAAGCTAAAATGATTCCAAAATTTGAATAAAGAACCTGAGCACACTTTCTCCTTTCTTGCCGTGCAGTAAAGCTTGCCCTTAGAATGAAGTTCAACTGTATGCCACAGTCTAACACCTTCTGTGACCCGTGACAATGAGGAGATCAGCCTCATTTTAAAGGTAAATATTTGAAAGCATATCATCTGCTCTACTGGTAATAAAGGTGCGATTCTGGCCTTGGTCTGCCTTGCTCCATTACCTTATTTGTCAATTGGCTCAGAACCTGGACAGGGAAAGAGGGCGTTATTTACTGGGCTTTCAAAAGAAAGCCTGCCAGGCCGGGCATGGTGGCTCACACCTGTAATCCCAGCACTTTGGGAGGCCGAGGTGGGCAGACTGCCTGAGGTCAGGAGTTTGAGACCAGCCTGGCCAACATGGTGAAACTCCGTCTCTACTAAAAATACAAAAATTGGCTGGGCGTGGTGGCACATGCCTGTAGTCCCAGCTACTTGGGAGGCTGAGGCAGAAGAATCACTTAACCCGGGAGATGGAGGTTGCAGTGAGCCAAGATGGCGCCACTGCACTCCAGCCTGGGGAACAGAGCAAGACTGTCTCAAAAAAAAAAAAAAAAAAAAAAAAAAAAAGCCTCCCACCTCACAAACACACATATAGACAGACATAAAGCCAGCTAGAGCCACAAATTTGGTGAAGTCTGAAAAGATTTGCAAGCGTTCACTCAGAAAACCAGCAGTAACATTCTAAATACAAGAAAAAGAACCAGCCAGCCAGTCTGAAAATCAGAAAGACCAATGAAAATCCACAATCAAGAAAGGTTTCAGACCAGATAAAGACGAACCCATCAGTACCCTAGGACAATCCCACATCTGCTCGTCCCTCCTCACAATCCTGATCACCAGCATTCCCGTTTTCTTTTTCACCCTGCAGCTCTTCCTCACTCCCCCGTGCCTGGGTCACGCTTGCTCATTCTTAACTTTCAAACACGGTGCACTGTGTGTGAGGTTCTGTCCACTCTTCCCCTAGAGATCAGTGGGTTTTCAGGGGAATGATGTTTCCCCACTGCTGCTGTAAAGAGAGACCCATGGGAATGAGAACTAGAACTTGGATTCAACCTGCTTTCGGATGACAATCCCTCACGAAGCCACTCCTTCAAACGTTGGCACGTTCAGGAAATGGGTGAGGGTGGCAGAAAGCATCCAGAGCTCCAGGCAAGTAACCCGGTCTGACAGCACAGCCAGCCCACAGAGCACACAGCATGTTCTCTGAGCAGGGACAATTTTGTGGTAATGAGACAGGCAAACGGCAAGTATCTCCAATGTGAGGAAAGAAAGCCCGGTGGACTCAGGTCAGAAGTCCTGCCTGCAAAGGATGACTCCAGCCACGAGTGAGGACAGGCTTGTGCGGACAAGAGCATCTCTCACCTGAGAACTCAGGAGACCTGGCTTTTGGTCCCAGCCACAAGCTTACAATAGAAGAAGGAGCAAAATTAACCACCTAGAGTACTTAACTAGGCAACACAGACTTAGGAGAGTAGCAAATGCTTAAAGAATCTACAAACATTTTAAGCTAAGCAGCACAAGATGGGGCTGTTACCACTCACACCAAGTTAAGAAAGCTGCTCACCAAGAAACCGGGGGAAGCTGTCTTTACAAAAGACAAAGAACACCAGCCAAGAATGCAGTGAGCGCGCCCAGGAACTGGGGCTCACCCTCAAGTCTGAGTCGTAAATGGCAACTAGGCATGCAAATTAATAAATGCAGTCCCTTTTCTTTCTCAGGGATCTGAAAGCAGACTGTGGCAAGGGAAACAGGAGGTGTTTGTGCTGCGCAAGCTGCCTGGAATCATGGTTTCCTAAATTCCTAGCTAATGAACACAAAAATCTGAGCAGGATTCAACAGTCCTAACAACTGACCCCAAATCACACTTGAAGGTGTAATTTCACTACAACTAAACAATTATGTCCCCCATACTCCCCCTCACACACCTTTTGGAATAAAGTATCACCAACACCATGGCAATTATGACCATGCAAGAAAACATCATCCAGAAATGACATCTTTACAGAGGTCTACATAAGCACAGGAAAATCAACACAACATTACATTCCAGCTTCAAGGACTGTGAAGGCATCAACAACCGCAGGGCTGAGGGCACAACCCAGACCAGCCAGTCGCCAAGGGGAGCCTCACTGGAAGGACAGCAGTGGGTGGGCACTGCCCAGGAAATGCCTCTCTCACTGGCTACGCACCAACTGACTTCACACACGTGGGTGCAGGAAACATGTTAAGTTTGAAATTTCTCATTATTGGCTCTAAGGAAAATATGATGGGAAAAGTTAACATTTTGGCAAAACATAAAAGGAGAAATATTTTATATCAATACACTGTAGAAATACATTGCTGTTTCAGAATATTCTGTACTATCTGTCGGTTCCTCAGTATAAAACTGCATGAGGTGACCTCACACCCATTAGGATGGCTACTAACAACAATGAGCTCCAGATAATAAGTGTCCCTGAATGTGTAGAGAAATTGGAACCCTTGTGCACTGGGGGTAGAAATATAAAATGACACAGCCACTGTGAAAAAGAGCATGGTGGGGTCCCCCCAAAATTAAACACAGAATTACTATATGATCGTATGATCCAGCCATTCGACTTCTGAGTGTATATCCAAAGAATCGTAACCAGGGTCTTGGAGAGGTATTTGTATACCATGCTCACAGCAGCATTGCTCACAACAGCCAAAAAGTGGAAGAAACCCAGATGTCCACCAACAGATGGATGGGTAAACAAAATGCGGTTTATACGAACAACAGAATAGTGTTCAGCCTTAATAAGAAATGCAATTTTGACACAGACAACAACACAAGTGAGCCTCGAGGACACTGCAGTAAGTTAAATAAGCCAGACACAAAAAGACAAATACAGTATGATTCCACTTCTGTGAGATCTAGAGTAGTCAAATTCATATAAACAAAAAATAGAATGGTGGTGTGAGGGGCAGGGAAGAGAGAGAGATGGGAGTTACTGTTTAAAGGAGTTCAGAGTTTCAGTTTTGCAAGGTGAAGATTTCTGGAGATGGATGGTGGTGGTGATTAACATGGGAATATACCTAACGGGACTGAACTGCAGGCTCAAAAATGATTAAGATGGTAAGCCTCATGTTATGTGTATTGTACCACAATTAAAAATTTTAAAAAACAGTGATAAGGATCTGACAATCTTTCAAACTTAGAAAAAAAATAGCCAAAGCTCCTTTTGTTTCCAAACCTCCAAATACCAATCAATTCACAAAACACAGCAAATCCACATATCCACATGTTTTTAACTAGGACATCTCCTTAACCCATAACCCTAAGTTATAGGCTCATCATATAAACAAATTCCCAGGAAAAGGTCTACATGAATACAAAACACAAAGAAAAACAGTGTTTCTGAAAAGCATATGCTGTTCATAAAAGATCCATCAAGCGTGCTTACCTTCACTTTTTTCCAGTAAAGATGCTATGACTGCTTCATCCTCAATAGGGTTTAGTGAACACGTGGAATACACCATCCTTCCACCTTCAGCCAGCTGCTCAGCCCCGCGTGTTGCAATCCGCAGCTGTAAGCTAAGGGGAGATATCAGACGACTGTGAGGCCAAACGTATCCATGAAGCGCACATATCAGAAGCACCTACTTATGTCACATATTCATTACAAGTTTTTATAACACAATTATACTTAAAAAAAAAACCTTCTAGGAATCTAAGTGAAGTTACAGTAAACTTATATAAAGTGTTTCATGTTAATAAAAAAAAGTATTATATAAATATTCTTACTGCTCTGTTAACCTTTCCCAATATGTCAACTAGCAGAGCATAAAGTTCAGTAACAACAGAATTCAACATATCAGATGAAATTTCTCTATTTAAAAAACCTCCATACTTCCTAAATATGTGGTTTTTCTATGAAAAATTGGTATCATACATTCCAGTCCTAACTTTTGTCTCTGTGTCACAAAACAGTAGACAGTATTTTATGGAGACGAGGCCTCCTGCTATAGTTGGTTGTGGTGGATGCTGATTAGTATTCTTTGGCTCAGACACAGTACACAGTCCTGCATGCAAGACTATGGCATTTGTCATGTCAAATGAAAAAAAGAATACACAGCTCTGCAGACAGCATAATCAAAAGTATTTGGAAAAAGTACTTAAAAAATCCCTATAAACAGAAAAACAATACAATACACCAAACATCAACAGATGTGATCATCATGTTGTGAGATTTCTCTTTAAGAATTTTTCAATTGTTCTTTAATGAATAGTTCCCCATCATAAAAAGCCAACCGAAAAATATTTCTAAGAGATCAAAATGTCTCTCAGCAAAACAATGATACAAAAGAACAAAAACAGAGAGAAAAGATTAGTAATGCATACATCAAGAGGTAAACGGTCATTTCATGAAAAAATACATATTTGAAGTGTTGCAAGAAATTTTTATAGAAGGCATTTTTAATAAATGTGTTATCTGAAATGTATACAATTTGCAGTTATTGCTCTTGAAAAGTTTTCAAATAACTTCTGATAAAACTGTTGAAGTTGGCCACTGACCATCCTCTGATGCTTACAGCTCTCTAATTAAAGATCGGCTGCTCAGTTGCATAACAATAAATCTCTGCTAATCTACTTGTCACACAGTGTTAGCAGTGATGAAGTTTTACTTACCCATGTAGCTGCAAGCTATTTAAGGTGGTCCACTTTTTCCAAACATCAATGTTTTTTCTCATAGTGCCGTCTCCACTGGAAAAAAAGATATTTATGAGTGTAAAGCTCCCTACAGGTGGATGACCGCACTTTAACAGATATGTCACATGCAAGCTAAGTTACAAAACAAGTGTTACAAATATCAGTTAGGAAACAATCTCCATTTTCACCAACTACAATCAACTTTCGGTTTTCGTTTTAGGGATTTTCTAACGTATTATACTTTTAAATTATACTTCAATTTTCAAGCAGAAAATGATGGATTTGAACAGGAAATCCATTCACTATCTAAGGAGATATTAATGTGCTTCCATTTGGAAAAAACACTAGTAAGACTAATTTGCAGACCTAGGACACAGAACCTAAAATACTGCTGAAAATCTCATGTTAATCAACAATGACACTTTAATCAGAATTACGTGAATAATGACTAATAAGAAATTTTCCACAGTTAAGCTAATATATTAGCTAAATTTTTCCTACAATCACAGTTAAACATTTCTTTCTACTTTTATTTAATGAAAGTCATTTTCATGTTTTTCAGAACCTAAAATACTATTGAAAAACTCAGTTAATCAACAATGGCATTTTAATCAGAATTACATGAATAATGACTAATAAATTTTCCACAGTAATTTCAATTAAGCTAACATAGTAGCTAAATTTTTCTTACAATCACGGTTAAATTTCTGACTTTCTACTTTTATTTAATGGAAGTTATTTTCATGTTTTTGCTAATGGAAGCTCTTTCCATGTATATTTTATAATAAAGACTGGATTTGTTACTTTCTGTGTCTAATTTTATCTACCCTGTTTTCCCAGAAGGTAACGCCTGTTTTTGTTGGCTTTCTCTGTAAATGCTGATTTTCCTTGGTGGTCTAGCCGCGTGTACAGGAGGGACCAGGTCTGCAGGATGGAAGTATCCCATGAGGTGTAATCCCCACTTTGCAATGGCATTCCTGGCTGTACACTAGTTGCTTGCATGGTAGAAATCTCACCACAATTTCAGAAATTTCCCCAGCTTGCAACCTCTTGCTCGTAAGGTCACTGTGTTCTCAGATCTCAGAATATGATACAAGGAACGAGTTATCTCTCTGATCAAAAAACAGGGGTGGGAAAACATGAGACCCCAAGGAATACCGAAAAACTGCAACCTAGAGGAAAAAAAAACTTCAGTTCATGACCTATTTTAAATTTGACTTGAAAGAGGGCTTTTTCCAGATTATTTTAACACTCAGCTATATTCAGAGCCACCAGCTGCAAGTTTCATACTGAGTTCTGCCATGAGCAGTAACTCTGCCACTTACTGAAACAAAATGGCATTCTTCCATAATGTGGTATCATATCTAAAGCTTGCATTCTGTGCTAACAAGTTTTGTGGCAGCTTTTGAATTCTGGTCTTGACAAACTTATGTCATTCAGAAGTCATTATCACCTGGGATCATCATCCGTGCGCCTCCTATGGGAACGGAACAGATGACGTCTTTAGTTTTGTTTCCTTCCTTTTAAAAAAACTTGTTACTCAGTTATACCATGACTATTATTTTCTATCTAAACTCTAAATACCTAAAATGTTGACGTATTATCTCAAGAAAGGTATAAAAACACAAGTAAAACGAATTTCTTAAGGGCTTGAACTCCGAAATTTCTTTCATTCAACTAAATAACATAAAATCCAATGTGATTACCTATTATTTTACGACAAAGTTTTTTATATACTGTACTCACTGGAAGAACTAATACAAAATAGTTGGGGTGCACAAATTGTTCCAAGCAATAACATCCTAAAACACACCACAATGAGAGTCTACGATTCTATTTTCCTCTTACGTATTTTCTGTTTTGTATTTTTTTCTCTTTATCTTTCTGCAGGCTATCACAACCACCCCTTCCTGTTCTTTATCCAACATCTGCTGTGCTGCTTCTCATTAAGACTCCACGTGTCCATCTTTTGGTTTAGGCTCACGCTCTCTTTCTCCGCACCTCAAGACTTATGTACAATTGTGTCATATTCATGCACAACTTCCATTTTAGTCTCTATTTGACTTGATTTCTTTAGTGGATTTGGGCTTTCTGGCCAATAAGATAAATACCTGCAAGGGACATCACATAAAATTCGATCATAGAAGAGGATCTCTTTCCTGCCGTCCACATCTATCTGGAGCCTGGGTATGCTGGAGGCATCATGGTTGACCACCATGATGCAGGGGCTGCTCAGCCTCTTGGCTTGATGGACGAGCAGGTAGCAGCGCTTGTTGTCCACATCATTCGCAATAACAAATCCCTCTGAAGGCACAGAATTGCAGCGTCAGGTGAAATGGAGCCTAAGTGGAGTCACATCCTGAAATATGCGACCTCCAAAGGTCAGCCAGTGAGAAGCAGCAATCCACCAAACTTAAGACCCACAGTCAAGCTTTTCTAGAATTACGTTAAGTGGTTCAAAAAAAAGGAACCAGGTGGCTCTGGATGGATTTTATGGACACTCGAATTTTGAAAGCCTCAGAAGTCATCTATTCAACAATTATTCACTTTGTGCCAATTACCACGCCAAAAATGTCTATTATTAGTAAAGATTAACTACAATTAAAAAGGTGAGGAGAAAGGTACAGAAACAACAAAATCACCTTACAAATGTTTCAAAATCCTGAACACGAGCCGGGACCCTGCTCTGACTGTGAGTCAGGCTCCTAGGGTGGGGACCCAAGCACCTGAATGCAGAAGCTCTTCCGGGGAGGCTCTGCGGGCTGGGAATTCTACTGGGTGTGCCTCTGCTCACTTCTGGTTCTTCTCACACCCCCAGCAAAAAGGCAAATATACTGACAACATTTATGATCAAAGCCACTCTTCAAAACAGTATGAAAAAATGCAAAACATCCACAATACAAAGAGGAGAACCTGCTGCTGCTGGGACACCAAGGCTCTTTACTGCCAATGTGGAGAAAATAACTAAAAACAGGGAAAAGTGAAGCAGGCTTTTTAGCCAAGGCATTATCTTTAAACAATGTAAAAAAGAGGACTTAAAAAACAGACCTAACAAACATGCCTATTAAAACAGAACTAGAGAAGTCTGCCTGAACAAAGGTAGGACGAGATGAAAAGCTGACTCTAAAACATCACGAGAGGTATTTGTTTCCACTTAAGAGAAAGGGGCATGGTGTCACTATAACAGCTGCCATTTCCTGAGCACCTCGCAAGCTACATACTGATGCGTCCCATTTGATATGGGATGTCTAACACTGTAAGTAACTTGCCGATTAGGATTTGAACCCAGGGAGTCTGACAGCAGCTTTTAACTACACACTATTACCCTTCATGTAAGGCAGTAAGTAAGAATAATAATAATAATAATAATAATAATAATAATAATAATAGTAATAATAATGAACAAAGGTGGGGGAAAGGGGAAATTGTTACTAAAAATTCAAACAGTGAAATCTATCTTCTGTAAGTAGGCTTGATAAAGAAACACCATCTGCGGCCGGGCGTAGTGGCTCACGACTGTAATCCCAGCACTTTGGAAGGCCAAGGCGGGCGGATCATGAGGTCAGGAGATCGAGACCATCCTGGCTAACATGGTGAAACCCCGTCTCTACTAAAAATACAAAAAATTAGCAGGGCATGGTGGCGGGCACCTGTAGTCCCAGCTACTTGGGAGGCTGAGGCAGGAGAATGGCGTGAACCCGGGAGGCAGAGCTTGCAGTGAGCCAACATCACGCCACTGCACTCCAGCCTGGGTAACAGAGTGAGACTCTGTCTCAAAAAAAAAAAAAAAAAAAGAAACACCATTCGTTTTTATAGAAAACACACATAATTCTAAAATAAAGCTCCCCCAAGGTATGAGTGTGTTGGTTTGAGTACTACTGACGGTGGTAGGCAAGATGTCCAGTTCTACTTCCGGTAGACAGAAAACCCATCTGCTTGTCACAGGAGACTTTAGAGCCAAATTATCAGGCAAAGTTAGAGTCTTTTCCTTGTCTACAATCTGCCAAAGTGGCATTCCTACCCTTCTGAACACAAGTCCAATGCATACCTGGAAAGGGGACATTCATGTCGGCATGTAGCATTTCAATTAACTGTGTGGTCTTTGAGCCAGGTGCTGCACACATATCTAAGATCTATTAACAAAGCAAGAAACTGTTTCATGTTTTTAAAAAACCAAATATTCTACATTTAATTTAAAGCAATTCTAGTTTTTCAATTTCTAGTCCAAGATCTAAATATACTTCTTTACAGAGTCTATAACATGACGTAGTTTACTTTTAGGGATTCCACACTGCCCCAAAATCACAGAATGATATAGGTACAGTCTCCAAAGAGGATGGGAGGAGAATGAAACTGGAAGCCAGTGAGACTAAATATAGAGATGAACGAGTAAGAATCATGAGAACATAATGCTAAGGAACAGAGCTACCTAGGCTCAAATCTCAGCTCAGCCACTTATCAGCTCCATAACCTCAGGTCAATTACTTCTCCTTGCTTCCTTTTCTTCATCTGGAAAAATGGAGATGGTGACAGTATCCGCCCTTAGAGGGCTGTGTGAATGATAAAGCCAACTAATTCACCTAAAAAACACAGAGCAAGGCCAGGCGCAGTGGCTCACGCCTGTAATCCCAGCACTTTGGAAGGCCAAGGCAGGCGGATCGCCTGAGGTCGGGAGTTCGAGACCAGCCTGACCAACATGGAGAAACCCCGTCTCTACCAAAAATACAAAATTAGCCGGGTGTGGTGGTGCGCACCTGTTATCCCGGCTACTCGGGAGACTGAGGCAGGAGAATTGCCTGAACTCGGGAGGCAGAGGTTGCAGTGAGCCAAGATCGCGCCACTGCCCTCCAGCCTGGACAACGAGAGTGAAACTCCGTCTCAAAAAAAAAAGGAAAGAAAAGAAAAAAGAGCACAGAGCAATGCTTGCCATACAATGAGCTCTCAATACATGTTCAATATCATTTTCAACCTTATTTAGCCAATCACCATCACTGAAGACAATCCATACAGTAAACAAATCAGTAAAACTAAAGGGGAGAAAATAGTTTTCTAAACCATAAAAATTAAGTAGGACAAAAATAAAAAAAAAAAAGAAACTAAGATATGTATGTATCACTCTCTATCTAAAGTGAAAAGAAGAAAAAAAGGACTAATTATATTAAGAAAAAATGGTTTCATCAAAACAAACAGGCACGACACTGGTAACAAGCTGCCCACCCACACGTTTCTAGCTGCTCTATGCTACCTTATGATGAGGCCGGATGTTGAGGAGCAGTGGTGGGATCATGCTAACAGCTTCTTGACGACTGATATTTCCCTTGAGGAAAAAAAAATCAGCAACAATTACAAAAAAAAAAAAAAAAAAAAAGCAGAGAATTTCAATCTTTGGCATTGTTTCAAAGGCAACAGGAAAACAGCACATAATCTTACACAGAACAAGAGAACTCGTACTATTACACAGAACACTAAATGAGATGGATCTGTACACTAGCAGACAAATGGTTGCTATACCATTCAAATATTAGAAATTCAGGTATAATACCAACTTTCATGAAAGAAAAGGAACTTGAAGCTTACAGAGCCCCAACTCCCCATCGCAGTAGAGCACAGAAGCTAGAGGGGCAGCTCTCAAAGACAGAAATGCTATTAAATATTTAAACAAATACCTTCAACAGACAGCATCAACTTAGGACAGAAAGTGACTGTCAGATGGTTTTTCCTTCTTGCCTAAAATTCTATTTCTTAGTCCTCCACTATTTTCAGACATAGCCCACGTCCACTTTCTATTTCTCAAAACTAGCTTTCAAAGAGATGAATACATCAACCACTGGTTCCATCTTTCCATCTTTAGACCATCAATATCTAAAATCCCTCACCACACTCCCTGCCCTCTGTCTTCTCTAGTGGGCCAGGACATCTGTTACAAGGCAGAACTATTCAGGTGCAGACAAAATCCTCCTGCCTTGGCCCAGCACTAGCCTCAACCACACCTCTATTTTAACCGCCTTGAAGCTGAGGCTTCTGCTCCAACACAACCCTAAAAAAGCTGGGACTTCTGGAAATGAACAGCCACCCAGGCATCCATCATTCACCTTAAACTCAGGCACGTGACTGTCAAGAGCCTTAAATACAGGCTTTTACACTGATGGCTGCTAATTTTCACCTCATGGGTTTCTGGCCAGCATGAGTCTGTGGTGATTCACTCACTAGGCACACTGATTCCAAGCTTTTGACTTATACATGTGATCCTAATATGCCTGCCTTCTGTATCCATCCAAGGTTTTGATTAAAGCATTAAGTAAGATGGGGACATCCCGGCAGACAGTCACCAGATTCATGATCACCCTGTGTAGATGTTTTGTGGCCAGCTTTCCATAACCCAGAGGTTATTGCCATTCATCTCAAGAGCTCTCATCACGCTGACTCCTAATCAAAAACCTATACTAGTTCCCTACAACATTTGCTACCCACCCTAAACTCCCATCTCCTCCATCTTCCAAACATGCCAAAACCTGGCTCTTCCAACCTATCCATGTGTATCACACCCCACAAACCCCATGCTTTCTTCCAAGTGCAAACCTTAGCTGTTCTCTAGCAGCTTACTGATCTTTATTTGGCCTTCCATCTAGATTAAAAGTTGAGCAAGAGAATCCTTTCCTGCACTGGTCTCAAGTACGAAATTGGGTATGTGGCAGCACTTAGTTCCTGGTTCTTGTTACTATTCAGGAAGGAAAAGCCAGGCAGACACAAGCCTAGTTCAGTCGGTTACTTAGATGACAGAAGGCCAAAGTGAAAAAGAACCATAATCTGGTGACACACAGATTTACTAGAAAGTACTAGTTTAGAAAATAGGAAGGACGAAACCTCTGATTTTAAATGTGAGACTAAGAATTCCAAAAAAAAAAAAAAACAAATACCCAAACTTTATGGGCATTCATTGAATTATTTAGTACATAAGCAAATAGCTATTTTGCTGGGGATGGTCTGATGCTAAAGGTAAAAAGCTCAGCACCTGAACTGCACTCAAGGAATGTGGGTGGCAACAGAGAATGTGAAGACAGATGCCGTCCTGTGAGGACCAAAGCTGTGCTTAGGGGTTTTGTGGTTCTTAGGTGTTTTGTGGTTACCAAGAGCAATGTGTGGTAAGAAAAAAAAATACAGGAAAGAGTAAAATCAAAAGCTTCATTTTTAGTAAAATAAATCGATTTTAAAAAACAAAACCAAAAACCTATTCGCCACCAAGATGGCCTTAAAAACATATTACTTTTTATGTACAACAGGCATCTGAAATGTGTACCTAAGAAGGAAATGAGAGTGCAGTGCTCACCCCAACCCTACAGCCATCCAAATACATGAGCAAGAGGAAACAAGAAATTAACTAGCTGGCACTGATATCCTTACTAAATGTCATGACTAGATAAACCAAACAAGGCAACAGATATACAAATAATCAAAATCACAGGTGGTGCACACACTGCGCTTATCTTTACTGTGTGTGATGTCCACCTATTGCTTCTAGTGACAAGAACCTAAAAACAGAACTACACTACATCTATGCATTTACAGCTTTAAAGAAACTAGCAAATCTAAAGAAATCAACTTACAGATTCAGTTTCACTAACTAGAAACTGATGAAACTTTTCCAACTGTGGTGATTTTCTCAAGATTTTTCGACTTAAATTTGTGTGCCAGGCAAGTTCTTCAGGATACCTGACCAAAAAGAAAGCAAAACATTTATGGATTATAAATACTAAAGTCCTCTGTTGACAACTTTGTGCTTCTATCAATCAGTCATATGCCAAATGAGACTTCGAATGTTGTTCTCCCTGTTCCTATTCACAATCCTCTACGGACAGTCAGCAACACTCAGAGATGTCACTGTAGACTTAGGGAACATGGCTCTAGCTACACCGTGGCCCAATCAGAAACAGAAGAGCCATGGGGGGGGTTATAAGATTATGCAAATTACTGTAAAATTATAATGATGAAACGTTCGAGATCAGATGAAAAAGTGGACACTCCTCGGCTCTTCACCATTATAAGGTAACAATGGTAAGGTCATCAGAAAAAAAAGATACAAGATGACTTACTTAATTTGCAGATCGCACAGAATCAAAATAATGCAGTGTCAGAGTGTCCCACAAATACCTGATTAGTTTTTTTAAAAATATATTTTTCATTATTTCTAACACCAGTTCAATAATGCACTAAAATATTTTACATACCAAAAAAATCCTACCTTGGAAACCACTAATGCATTAATTTGAGCTCCTAGGCTGTTACCTATATATAACTAAGAATAAAGCATTTCCTGCCATCATTTCTGTGAATATATTTGAACTTTCTATAAATGATGACATCAATGTTATTTTTTTTTTTTTAATTAGGGGAGAAATGGGTGATACTAACAACACTGCCTTTTTTTTTTTTTTTGAGACAGTCTCACTGTCACCTAGGCTGGATTGTACTGGTGTAATATCAGCTCACGGCAACTTCTGCCTCCCGGATTCAAGCAATTCTCATGCCTCAGTCAGTCACCTGAGTAGCTGGGATTACAGACGTCTATTTTCAGTAGAGATGGGGTTTCGCCGTTTTGGCCAGGCTGGTCTCGAACTCCCGGCCTCGAGTGATCTGCCCGCATCAGTCTCCCAAAGTGCTGGGATTACAGGCATGAGCCACTGTACCCAACCCAGGATGTGCTTTTAAACTTGGCCTGCACCTATATAGGCATCTGCACCATACAAATGAGCACACTGATGTCACACGGCACCATGCTCAATCCAATGCCAAACCAAGTGTAACATGTCACGTGGCCATAAATCTTACTGTAGTTTCAGCAATTCTCACTAAACCTGAGATGCAGTAATACACTCAATTTAACAATGCAGGCTCACAATGGTTCCATGTGTCAAATTGTAGCTAGAGTGAAAACCATGAAAATAAAACTGGAATGTTTGGAAAACACAAACATATTTGACTGCTTTTAAACTCTGATTTTTGATGGAAACAAACTCGGGACTTAAAAGCCTGACACTGCTCAAGTCATAATATTACAAGATATATCTGAAAAGCATTTCTACCAAATAATGAAGATGAAACTGGCTGAATCTGTCCATGGCCACCCTCCAAAGGTCCCCAGTGCTTTGATTCTATCTCATACGGCCCAGTTCCCTCCTCGACATTTAATGTGTTCAAAAATATAAAGCCAAAATAAAATCATATTCATAAGGCAATTTAAAAAAGAATTGTTTTAAATATCTTTTGGACTCATTAGAGGAGAAATAGTAGGTTACATGCAAATTTGGCATTTGCTATAGTATTGGGCAAATATCTGCTGTGCCACTGTAACCTCTACTTGCAAACAGCCAAATGCCAGCTCACATAGTATCTGGTCTTCCTGAACTTGTCTGTCTCAAAGCTAGTACGATCATGTAAGTTACTACCTTACCAAATCACTAAAACATCAATATGAACACCACATGCCATTTAGACTTATTGTAAAGAGCTGAATTTTCATTTTCAAATATAGATAAGCAGTCTAGATATACTTTGAACAAATACAGTCTTATATGTCTTATTCGTCAAATTTCTGATAGTCAAAATGTAAACGTACTATTACAAGATGAAAATTCTACAGTATTTATAATTGTGAAGGCTGTTGATCTCATGTAAAGAAACATTTAGGAATTCTGAAATATTTAAATACAAACAGAAACTAACAGATAAATGCTTATTTCCTCTGGGTACAGAGAACAACCTGGGCAACAAAGCAAGGCCCTGTTTCTACAAGAAATGTTTTTAAATTATGTTTCTTATATAGCTTTAGGAATAGCATCATCTTTTTATGAACCAAAAAATGTTTATTGAATCTTTGTAGATTTTAACATCAAACAAAATGAGAGGTATATTTAATTTTTAGTTACTTAATTCCAATTTAGCTTGTGTCTTTTAAGAAAAAATCCTATTTGGGCTTTTTAGAGGATAAGTTAAAAGGACTACTGTCATCTTGGCATATCAAAAATTCTCAAGTGGTAAGAACTCTGTAAATATATACAACATCTATGACAAACCATCCTCAATCTAGACACTAAAAAGCAGGTAAATACGCGAGGTGCAGTGGCTCATGCCTGTAACACCAGCACTTTGGGAGACCAAGGTAGGCGGATCACTTGAGGTCAGGAGTTCAAGATTAGCCTGTCCAACATGGCAAAACCCCATCTATACAAAAAATACAAAAAATAGCTGGGTATGGTGATGGGGGCATGTAATCCCAGCTATCTGGGACGCTGAGGTGGATCACCTTAGCCCAGGAGGTGGAGGTTGCAGTGAGCTGAGATCATGCCACTGCACTCCAACCTGGGCAACAGAGATCTTGTCTCAAAAAAAATAAGTAAACAGTACATAAATAGAATGACAATAAGGCGCACTCTGAACAACTGGTTGTCAAAACAATGCTTTTATAAGAATGTTTTAGGATAATTTCTCATTGTTCTGAGTCTATGGAAAGTAAGAAAAAAATGAAATTGGCCCAAGCTATGGTCCTATACATAACTTTCCTTCTAGAAAATGTAGTTCCAAAAAACGTTTTCCTAAATTATATTTCACTATGTACCAGAGAATTGGGAAGAATATTACATGATCTATTTCTGCATCTTGAGCAATACAGAAAACTACCAGAAGTCCTGGAAAGCTTCTGCTTTACTTGCTTGCTGAGAGATTTAGTATCCTAAAACTGACAGATGAATTTGAATAAATAAATGTTTAGAGAATACAGCTGCCAAGAAACTAGCATTGGCCAGGAATGGTGGTTCATGTCTGTAATCCCAGCAGTTTGGGAAACCAAGGCAGGAGGATCGCTTGAGCCCTAGAATGCAAGACCAGCCTGGGTAACAAGGTGAAACTCCATCTCTACAAAAAATAAAAAAAATTAGCCAGGCGTGGTGGCATGCAGCTGTAGTCCGAGCTACTCACGAGGCTGAGATGGGAGGATCACTTGGGCCTGGGATGTCAAGGCTGCAGTGAACCGTCATATCACTGCACTCCAGCCTGGGTGAGAGTGAGACCCTGTCTCAAAATACAATAGAGAAACCATCATTGATAATGGAAAAAGCCAAGTATTAGAAACCCAGATCTACAATGTTTTGTTCATACCCTTCAGCTGTGTGTTCAGAAAATTAAAGCAAACAAAAACATAGCTGGCTGTTGGCAGAGAGCAATTCACTTTCATTCTTCAACTATAGACAACCTGCAGATTCTAAGAGTTTGGTAATTACCTTGTCATATACCCAGACACGTTGTTAAACAAGGTGGAAAAGCAGCTATTAAATGTTAAAAGGGCTGATCAAAGTGTAACTGTAGTTTGCAGAGAATAAAAAAAAACTAGCAAGTCTTATTAACATCGTATGGTTTCTCCTAGTTTGTTGGAGCCTGCAGAAGAAAATGCCCACGTTGACATGCCTTAAGAGTACACCTCTTCCCTACAGACGCATGCTGAAACGTTCCTCCTGGACAGCAACTTCTTCATCTTAAAAGCACTTCTTATCCCATCTCTGTGCTTCTAACAAGGTTTTAGAAACAAATGTTTCCAGGTGATTGTGTGAAGCAGCACATACATGCATCACTGCTAAAAATACAAACGTGCCCTAGGGGAATCGTAATCCTGTCTTCTTAAAACATTTTAGATGGTTTGGCTCCGTGTTCCCACCCCAATTTCACCTCGAATTGTAATATTCCCCACGTGTCAAGGACAGGACCAAGTGGAGATAATTAAATCCCAGGGCCGTTTCCCTCATGTCATTCCCACGATGGTGAGTTCGTTCTCAGGGGGAGATCTGATGGTTTATAAGGGGCTTCTTCCTTTGCTCAGCACTCATTCTCTCTCCTGCCACCCTGTGCAGAGAGATCAATCTTCCGCCATGATTTTAAGCTTCCTGAGGCCTCCCCGGCCATGTGGAAATGTGAGTCAATTAAGCCTCTTTCCTTTATCTATACATTACTCGGGTATGTCCTTATAACAGCGTGAAAACGGAACACTACAGTATCAGACCTCTACTTCAAGTAGAACACAATCAGTGTTGTCAATCAAATCTTCAAACCAAACGACTTGAGGAAAGTCTACAACCTAGTTATTGGGAGGAAAAAAGCTTGATCTCATGAAGGCTACCTCATCTCAGCAATGCCACAACCAGAGGCTGAAAAACATCTACCTTTTCCACTGACCTCACTACAGTGGACAATTAGTGACCACTAACAGCAACCTAGCACGCATATCATTTTCCTATACTGTACCCTTCAAGATTTTAAAAATCTAAGATTTGGCATATCTATTCTTTTTTTTCTTTTTTGAGACGGGGTCTCGCTCTGTGGCCCAGGCTGGAGTGCAATGGCATGATCTTGGCTCACTGCAACCTCCACCTCCTGGGTTCAAGCGATTCTCATGCCTCAGCTCCCAGTGGCTGGGATTATAGGTGTGTGCCACCATGCCTGTCTAATTTTTGTATTTTTAGTAGAGATGGGGTTTCACGACGTTGGTCATATTTATTCCTATATACCAGCAACACATTCCATGATGGTGATATTCGGTCTTGATACTGGTTGAATACTGACTTAATGTTTGGCCAGTCAGCATTCATTGTGATTGTATATGCTTATCTGTGATACGGACAATGAAAATCCAAATAGCCAATGAAAGAAAAACAAGCAAATCTGTACCCCATGATTAATGAAAATCTGACCTCGATTTGCGAACACTAAAGGTTATCCAAAAAGGAAAGATAACACTATATACTGGAATAGTCAAAACCTCAAAAGTTGATGCAAATCGCTTTATTCGGCAGGGCGCAGTGGCTCACACCTGTAATCCCAGCACTTTGGGAGGCCGAGGTGGGCGGATCATGAGGTCAGGAGATGAGACCATCCTGGCTAAAACGGTGAAACCCTGTCTCTACTAAAAATACAAAAAATTGGCCGGCCGTGGTGGCGGGCGCCTGTAGTCCCAGCTACTCGGGCAGCTGAGGCGAGAGAATGGCGTGAACCAGGGAGGTGGAGCTTGCAGTGAGCCAAGATCGTGCCACTGCACTCCAACCTGAGCGACGGAGTGAGACTCCATCTCAAAACAAACAGACAAAAAACGGCTTAATTCATCTTTTCATGCATTACTTTTCTTTTCTGAGAACTCAATACCTCAAAGTTTATAATAACAACTTTTCCACTTATAAGTTAACTGAAGGACTGGCGCCTCTGGAGTTGTCCAAGCATCTTTACAAGATGCTGTCAGCACAAGGGATCACCTTCACACAACTGAGACTAGAACTGAGCCATGAGGAATAGGTAACCCAGAGGGCACCTCCAGGACAGGTCAACAAAGAGGTAGCTCCCAGAGTAGTAGTACGCTTGGGTGCTGAGACTCGGAAATGCTCCATTGGCTGGTGCAGTCTGTACTGGGAAGTACCAGGAGACAACCTGACAGCAAACAGTGGTAACCTGTCTGTAATGGAAAATACTAGGAGACCACCTACCAGGAGACTGTTGTCAAGCTAAGTCCGTCCTTTTTCTGAAGGCAAAGAAGCCACTCTGCAACAGTTTTGATGTGAGAAAACAAGGGCTGTAACATGGAGCTGGCGGAAGAGTGACATAAAGAGGCTGGATGTACTAGGAAGAGCTGGCTGAACTCAGTGACTCAGAAAGCTGCAAATCGCAAATCGCATGAAAACTTGCATAGCAATGTAATGTTGATAAAAGCACCAGGTACTAGAACACTAGGATGTTTGCAAAGTATACCCAGGCTCTTTCATGTTAACAGCAAATGCAGTACCAAGAAATATAATTCAAGTGATAGAGATTAATATCCCAAATAAATATTCAGCATGAAGCACTGTGGTACCTACCAACTCAGTGGCTGTGGAACTTCAACTTTCTGACCGTCCACCTCCAGGTCCTCCAATTCCTTGAAATATTTGTTCTTTAAGCAATGGAGAATCTCTTTTGCGTGGCTATTGAAAAATAAGAAAGTTTCAAACTGATCTAAAAAGTTAAGTTAATACATTGTATCTTCTTAAATTTAAGACTACAAGTGTTTTAAAACTAAAACCAAATTTTGCATAGAGAGTAAACATTCTTTGGTCACCACTTTTACACTGTATGCCTTCAAAATTTAAGCAATCCACACTGAGCCCTAAGAGCAGCACTGCATTCCTTCTCTTCTAAGCATACCTACAGTTATAGTTTTATTTGCGACTCATTTAGAAAGATGTAACTACAAAAATGGGGGGGCGGGGCGCGGAGGGGGGAGGACCAAGGGGTTTTATACATTCTCTATAAATTCTCTTACGTTCCAAAAGGTAAGACCCTCAGCTTCCCTCCTGGAAGATTCCCCAGGAGCCGAATCTTCCTCAGATCTCATTTTCATTTCCTCTTCTAACCTTGCACCTCCAATACCTCCGCGACCATTTCATTGGACCCTGTGCTCCCCACTTCAATGCTTCCTGAATCCAAACCGCTGAAACGCCACGGTTCTCTGGCACTGTAACACTAGTCGGAAAAAACACCGTCGCCTTTAACCTCCAACATCCTGGCCCCAACTCCCAAAAAATCAGGCACTGCCTCCCTACCTTTTGTAACCAGTAATTCTTAAAGTGGCCGGGAGCGGCTCCCTGAGAGCGTCCATGAACTGGCCCCACTCGCCCTCGGGCACGATCTTCAGCTCCTGGTAGTAGTGCTCGAACAGCTTGTTCTCCTTGACGATCTCGGGGTAGCCTCCTTCCCAGCCCTGAGGAAGGAAAGAGACGTCTACCCCGAGGCCCGAGGAGCCGCCCCCTCGCCGCCGCCTCGCAGGCCTCGGGGTCCGGGAAGCCCAGGAGGAGCCCCTGGCCCGCCCGCCGCGTCCCGGCTCCTACCGCCTCGCCGCGCTTTCCACCGCCCTCGGCGCCATCCTCCGCGTCCTCCGGCCGCTGCTGTTGCTGGAGCCGCCGGCCCCGCGACCGCCGCCCCATAGCCCACGCGACCGCGCACGCAGCACGCAGAAACCGGCCCGCCACGGCTAGAACTCGTAGCCCTACAGCTCCCGGGACTTCCGGCCGGAAACCAAGGCCCCACGTGTCCGGGCCTGGTCCTTTCGGGGACCTTTGGGGACCGTCCAGGAATAAGCCCAAAGCGCACAACCCGTCTTCCAGAAAAGCAACGTGAGAGGGAAAACCGCGGACAGCTCTAAGGGGAAAAAACGCTCCAGGAAGCAGCCACAGAGGCGTCTCCGCGCGAAGCGCCCGGGTTTCCCACGCGGGCTCAGGAAGCTCCGTGGACAGCCTGAAGCCGCGCGTGCGCAGAGCGGCGCGGGGTTACGGCGGCCCGGCGTGGGCGGGGCGTTTGCAGGTCCCTCCCCGCGCAGGTGCTCGCCCCGCCCCCGGGGCCGCGCCCACAGCCCCGGCAGCCTTGGAGAAGCCTGAATTAAGAACCCTTTCTGCAGTGTCCCGGCAGTGTAGGACTCCGGTAGCCGCCCCTCCGGTAGCCGCCCCTCCTGCCCCCGCGCCGCCGCCCTATATGTTGCCCGCCGCGGCCTCTGGGGCATGGAGCACGCTGCCCAGCCCTGGCGATGGCAACGGCGACGGGGGTGGCGGAGGAGCGCCTGCTGGCCGCGCTCGCCTACCTGCAGTGCGCCGCGGGCTGCGCGGTCTTCGCGCGGAATCGTCAGACGAACTCGGTGTACGGCCGCCACGCGCTGCCCAGCCACAGGCTCCGAGTGCCGGCGCGGGCCGCCTGGGTGGTGCAGGAGCTGCCCTCGCTGGCCCTGCCGCTCTACCAGTACGCCAGCGAGTCCGCCCCGCGCCTCCGCAGCGCGCCCAACTGCATCCTCCTGGCCATGTTCCTCGTCCACTACGGGCATCGGTAACGTCCCCGGCCCCCGGCCCCCTACCCTACCCCCGGCCCAGCGTCCTCTCCGACCCTCCCCTCACTGCCCGGTGCCCTCTCCCCGAAGCCTCCCGTACCCAGATGCCCTCTCCCTGCCAGATCCCCCGGGGCGTCCCCCATCTGCACGGGCCCCCTTCCCCTGCCGCCCCTGGGGTCCCCTCCCCGAGTCTCCCGGCCCCGGGAGTTTGGAAACCAGAAGGGATTCGTCTAGAAAGGGCGGGAAACAAAGGAGTGGAAGGGAGTGATGGAAAAAAAACATGATGAAACTATCTGGAAAGAGCCACTCAGTGGTCCTAGGTTTGGTTTCCTTAGCCGGGCGCGGTGGCGCCTGTCTGTAATCCCAGTTACTCGGGGTCTGAGATGGGAGAATCGCTTGAACCGGAGAGGCGGAGGTTACAGTGAGCCGAGATCTCGCCACTGCCCTCCAGCCTGGGTGACAGAAGGAGACTGTGTCTCAAAATTAAATAAATAAAAATAAAGAATTAAAAAGTAAAAATGTAAAATAAAAATGAAGACTAGATTTTGTTCCCTTAGATCACGACTGTGGGGGCGGGGGAGGGGGGTGGCCTAGAGTCTAATGCTGATGGTCTTCTGTCTTGAGGGCACTGGTTTCTACTCCTTTCTGCCGGTTCCCCTTTTGGTATCTTTGGTGATGGTGGAGCTGTTTTCTCCCAGCCAAGTGATCAGCTGCAACTGGAAACTTGGTGTCCTAAAACTGCGTAGCAGTTTCTCCATGTAGACTTGATCACTTTCAGAGACTTTCATGTCCACCTTATGCAAGGGACCCCAGGATTGTGGGGGTGGCTTTCCAGGCAGCAACCTTAAACCTTAAACAAACAAAGTCTTAAAGATGACTTCTAAATCTTTCAAAGTTTTTGTTTTTTTGAATATTTGAAAACTGGCTGTGTCTGAAATCTTCAAGTCTTCTAATAAGTTGGGGTTCTCTCCAGGTCTTATCTTTTGGCTTTTACACAGCCAAAGCAAACCGCAGGTCCAAAGTTCAAAATCAAATTTTAAACGTTTTCATTCAGGCTTCACAGTTAAAAAGGATGTCTCTACACCCAAGGAAGTTGAACTCACTGGCTGTGTGACTATGGGCAGTTTACCCAACCTTTCTGATTTGGGGTCCCACCTTAAAACACCCACTTCCCAGAGAGACAGGAAGAACTCAGTATGTGTTTATAAGCCTCTCTTCTTTCTCCTGGTGTCATGCATTCCAGCGAAGAGAAAGTACACAGCTCCACTGCTTGGAACCAGTGTTGTACCCAGCACAGTTTTTGGTACCTGAGTTCCCTGAAAACCAGCACCTTACCCTGTAACTGGTGCAGTCTGTGTCCTCAGTGTACTTTGATGACTTGCACTTTAAACAGGGGCAAATCAACATTCATCAGAGGCTTAGTAAGTACTGTATGCCTGAAACTCTTTGCCATTAGACAAAGTTGCCTAATTTTTTGGGGGGGGGGGGGAATGGGATCAACCATTGCTACAATTCGAATATTAGTCAGACTTTGCTGTTTGTATATACTTTTCCATAAATATACCAGAAGCTGTATGTCTGTTTCTTTATGGCTAAAAGCAATCTCAGGTCAGAGTATTCGGTGCTATCCTAGACCCATCACTCATGACCCCGGATGAGTTACCCCGGAAACCTTGCCCCACAGCAAGGTTTCCCCACCTGTAGAATGGGCATAGTGATGGAACCCCCCTGTGGGATCCCGTGAATTTTAAGCAAAGGCAACTCCCTAAAATGCTTGCATGGTGCTGGCGCATCTGAGTGCTCAGTACACGATACCTAGCACTATTTTGCATTGCTGTGAATGCATATCCAGATATGTACTCTGTGTGTCATTCATGTGCACTGCTGCCAGCCTCATGTGCCAGCAAAACTGTGGTGTTGGAAATCAAGGGAACACTTTACAAAGTTTTGCCTGACATCCCAAGTGGAAGCTTTTTAACTTGAGACATCATGTTTCATTGTAGCTACATTCACTCAAACAGAGAAATGAATGCAGCCTCCCAAAGGGCCAGAGTCACCTTGAATGATAGAACTTGAACAGCTCATTCACACAGAGTAGAACACGGAGACACAGCATGCTGCTGTCTTCCCTGAGGCTGTTGGATGAGGAGCTGCTGGGACGAAAGCCCACTTCCTATACTAATAGTTTAAAAGCTGCTCCAGGAGGATTGGCTGGGTCAGGTATAGTTTTTTTTAAACTGCTAGGCTATTTTTTTTTTTTGAGTTGTACGTGTTATTGTGTACATAGTCTATGTGGTTTGGGGACATTTACGTTTTCCAAATAGAAAAGATAAACATTTTCCATTCTACCCAAGCAACTAATTTATTAAACAGTCACTTGATCTAAGTCATGAGCACTTGGAAGAGAACCAGAGTGGAAACAGCATTTAGCACTGAACACAAACCATCCCAGCAGCCCCTGGAAGCGTCCTGGACCCCTTATTTGCACAGGGCCCTGCAGAGAACAGAGAACACCACACCCAGTGAGAGGAGGCTGTGGGTACAAGGATGACTCTTATGAAAGGCAGGAGAAAAGTGAGCCTGAGGAGGAGCTGGCCAGGCACAGCGAGTAGCACCTTACACATCCTGACAGGTGTGCACACAGGCCCTGTGCTGACCTGTGAAGTTTCGCTGGAGTGAGGTTGGGCCCTGCCTTGGGGAGCGAGAGCCTCTTTTGGGAGTGGCAAGGACCAGAGCCAGGTCCAGGGACTTTCCACAGTCCGTGAGGCCTGAAGGCAGCAGCAGAGCTACAGCTCTTCCCAGAGCAACTGACAGTTCTGGGAACAATGAGTACAGGACAGTCAGGTCAAGCAGGGAGGAAAGGTGAAGGAAGGGATAGAGGGAATGGTGCGCTTTCATGTATTTATTCAGCAAACACTTACAGAAGACTTAACGTGCCAGTGAGGATTTCTGGACCTGGCGTTGTGCTGGGGATATAGTGACAAGACATTCCCTTTGAGTTGAGGAGTAAAAGACAGGTTATGGAGAATCTATGGGGTCTTTTGGACACAAACACCAGGGAGGGAAGGACAGGCTGCCTGGAAGGGGACAGGGCTGGGGTGGGGGGATAGCCGTGACTCAGGACAAGCTGTGGTCCTGACCAGTTCCCCCAGGAGGGCAAAGGACATTTTCAGGAACATCTTTAGGGCTCGCGGTAGCGACAAGGATTGCCTGCCTCCTATCTGTGCTGAAGCCTCCTTCTGATCCCAGGGCGCTTGGGTTCTCGGGTGCAGGGGAGGCAGCGTCTCACTAGGGCCCTAGTCATGTAGAGCATGGAGTGGCGTCTGGCAAGGTGGCAGCCCCTGGAGGCAGGTGCCTTCCCCAGCCTCCTGGCAGGCCTCCCTAGGGCCCTCCGAAGCCTGTGCCTATTCCTATCACCTTTGTCCTCCACTCTGTGGCTACAGTGACGCCCCGCTGCATTTACCCTGTTCTCTGGCCCTCTATTTTGTCTCCCTGGGCTGGTGCTGTAACTCAGGTCCTCATCACCTGTGTTGGTTCTTGCTGGGCTTCTTCACTCTTCCCCACTGGTCTTTCTCTACCCTCATTTGTAAATCCTGCTTTGCTAGACACAGCAAAAGTCTCCCGGAGTCAAGGGCATTAGCTCTGAACTGTGTCGGAGTCGCTGAGGGGCTTTGTAGACTGTGCCTGACCTCAGGCTCTTTCTCTCCACCCACGCAGCTTTGTTCAGTATTCCCTGAACCCAGGCTGCTTTGCTCATGGATTTTCCTTCCCTGCTATTAGCAGTGAATTAGTCAGGGGATTGTCTCTTCATTGCACATTCATTTAACAAATAACTCCGAGGAGCCTGAGCAGGAGGTGCTGCTTGCCACAGGAGTCCTCAGTGACTGCCTTTGTTAGGACTGGTGGCCAAATGGTGCCCAGAGTGCACACAGTCAGATGCCCTGAGGCCTCCTCTTTCTGACACCTGTCCCAGGTTTGTACTCAGCCAGGTCCATGACCTTGTGGGACTTTGATTCTGTCTTTTTCTCTGACAATGGTGCCTTAAAAAATTGCACCTACTTTGATTTCTTGTTTCTCTCATGTAATTCTATTAATGGGCTCTTGTGGGGAGCCTAGCCCAGCTTCACTTTTAAATGTGTCATGGGTAATGTTAAAACACAGCAGGGAACTTTGAGGGTGAAGTATGTTAAAAGATAAACTCAGGTGCATTAAAATTATAGTTTTTTAGGCTGGGCGCAGTGGCTCATGCCTGTAATCCCAGCACGTTGGGAGGCCGAGGAAGGTGGATCACACGAGGTCAGGAGTTCGAGACCATCCTGACCAACATGCTGAAACCCTGTCTCTACTAAAAATACAAAATTTAGCTGGGTGTGGTGGCGCATGCCTGTAATCCCAGCTACTTGGGAGGCTGAGGCAGGAGAATCTCTTGAACCCAGAGGTGGAGGTGCAATCCAGCCTGGGCAACAAGCGCTAAACTCCATCTTAAAAAAAAAAAAAAAAAAAAAAGAAGTCATAGCGTTTTTTGGAGCAGACCAATTCATGAATCAGCACCAAACCACAAGCAGTATGAGCTCCACCTAGAAGGTGTGTGGGAAAGCAATTTTGTAAGACGTGTTTGCACAAGCAAGACAAAGGAAGCATTTGATTGGTCAGAGTGGAAAGTTCCAGAGGTTAGTGGGTGGTTTCTGCTTGGCACAATCTCTCATTAGAAGTCACTTGGCAGTTTCTGATTGGTTTAAGTTTCCTTCCACTGTTGGGTTTCCGTGTGCTTATGTAAGACACAAGACACCATCTCAGCCTAATGGCCTTCTAAATAATTTGTTTTAATAAGGGCATACTGAATCCTTGGCCCTTGCCTCATAGATTGGAATAATCTGAGAAAAGAAAAACTTCTATTCAAAAGTGTAGAATGATGAAAAGTGAAATAATGATAGCCAAGCGCTTATTTTAAGCATGCTTTGTTGGCAGCTGTGCAATTTGGCCATCATTTCAAAAGGCTTTTACAGAAGGAAAGGCTAGGCGAAAGGAACAGACCCAAATCTAGGAAGTGCTATAGATTTCAATGGTCTCAAGTTGTTAGGGGAAAAAAGCAATAAAGTCAATTATTAAAATTAACCACTCTCAGTTTTAAACATTTAAAAATGATTAAATCCACCATGGCCTAAATTACTCCCATATAACCAAATTCTCTATTTCATTGTTCCCAAACTTGGGGGTACAACATTATAGGTTGTCCTGAAAGATGATGTCCAGTTGCTTTGAGAGTCAAATCGTATGCTCAATAAATGTCTTGTTGTTATAAGTAAACCAAGGGATTATTATTCCAGTTTGTTGGGAAAATATTTCAAGGCATACTTCTTTAGTTCACTGTGTGAATTAAACAGGCATAGAACTTGCTTGTAAGACAACAAAACCCAAAAATCTTACTTTAAACGCTTTAAAAAACAGTTATTCCAAGTAGTTGCTTGCATTTTCATCCACTGGAATGCATACTGTATTATATTTTGAGTCTTTCCCCTTTGGAGCAGATCACGTCGAGCAGATGAGTATGAACTGTATGGGTAATTCTGCTGGTTTGAATAGCTGGATAAATCACTCAAGTGCTGCTTAGGAGCAGACGTTTGAGAAGCTCGGAGTTCTCAGTGCCCTTGTGTGGGTGCCACCCCACAGCCCTCGCAGACAGTAAGAATGGACATGGAGGCAGCCCCGATGATTTTGTTCTTTTCAATAATCCATTTTTCTTCCTGGGTACTTATAGGGTACTTTCTTTTTCCTTAGATGGATAATCTGTGTTTGCTTGTTTATTAATTTTGCCTGATTTTCTCCGAGCCTTTTTAGGAAATTGAATTTAGCCCAGGAAATTGAATTTCTCCATGTCTCTCATTCTGTCTGTTCTGAATGTTAGGTGCCAGGACTTAAGATACTTGTCAATATGGTATGTGAACAAACTTACAGGTGAAATACATGCTTGTTATGGAAAACTTAGAAAATAATTCAAGGAAAGAAATAAAAGCCGCCTATAATTTCATCTTAGAGATAAAGCTGACAGTATTGTGGTATTATCTTTTTCCCATATCTTTCATTGTTTTTAATAAGTTTTTTTCTAAGCAGTAGAGATACGCACATACAAACACATACAACATCTTGTAACCTACTTTTAGCAGTTGGTAAGTATTTCTTCTGACTTAACAGATTTATGACACATAACGTTCTTTTTAATCCAAGTGCTTCATAGTTTCTCTTAAAAATGGTTTCCATCTTAAGAGACTTACCTTAAGGGACTCACCTTCCTGTTCAATCCTTTATTTTCTCAAAGAGAGGGAATAGTTGTTTCCCATTGTTCCTCTATGGAAGGGTGATTTTGTGTGCAAATGGGATGGTGTAGGAGAAGGGGCTGTGAGTGCCCAAGCCTGTCCTAACTGGGGTAGTCTGGGCCGCAGACTGATGTGCTGTGAGTTCCATGAGTAATTTATGTCCAGGCAGGTGCACCCACCTTCCTTGCTATCTGAAATTGGCCCCATGGCCCTAAGTAGGACCCTGTCATTTATGTCTGGGGTCCGCTGCGCTCTCTCAAGTGCTGTTGTCCCTCTAGAGTCTAGACAAGACTCAGGTAAAAGCCATGCCCAGACACCTTCTTCCCGACCCCACCCCACGCGAGTTCCAAATTGGCCACAGTCAAAGGAAAATCTTCGCCGACAACAATGGATTTCCAAGGAAGAAAACTGAATAAAGCTAAAGGGAATGGCCCGCAAGAAGAAAAGCCTTCCAGGAGGTGCTGAGAGGGGCAGAGCGCTTCCTTGGAGCAGAGTCCCTAGGTCCAAGTCAGAGCTCTCTAGAGGAAGGGAAGTCAGGGAGGAAGATCTCACCTTCTCCTAGCGGTTGGAGGCAGAGGCAGCATTCCCCTCCTCTCCCCTACCACTCTGTTGACTTTAGCGGTTTTATGACAGGCCTATAGGCATCAGAGTTACTGGTGTCCCCTTCCAGGGCAGGAATCAGAGAACACCAGAAGAGACTGGTGTCGATCTTTGTGAGGCTCGGTTTCCAGTCCTTGCAGTTCTCAGACATTCACATGAGACAAAAAAGAGGGACAAATCTTATCCTGAGGTTCTTTGTGAATGTCTTATCCAGGGCATGTGCTAGAGCAGAAGTCATTCAAAAATGCAGATACACAGAAGCACATCCTCACTCCCAGAGCACAGCCAAACCTAGACCGCAGCAGCTGCAGCCATGTAGCACCAGTGCCCTGAGCAAAAGTACTTTCTAAGGAAGTCAAGTTGATGTCTCCAAAATATAACACACTTGTGCTAATTCAGACTAATCGTCAGCAGGCTTTTCTGGAAAGAGCCAGGTAGTGCATATCTTAGGCTTTGTGGGCCAAGATACTGGGTAGGTATTTACGATGAGAGAAAACACATTTTCACAAAAGTTTCAGTGGTAAATTCAAAATATATTATCTTAGTGCATTTTTTGTAATATATGTCTAATGAGAAGAATGGAATTCTTTTCTTGGTGAGGGATAACATTTCACTTATTGGGATTCAAAGTTAGTGTTTCCTATTATCAACATCTGTTGTAAATGTTCCTCTCTTAGTGTTGATCTGTCATGAGATTTTACGTATTTTATCTCTGTAAATGGAAGCGTTGACCTCAGTCCACATGTGTATGATTTTAATTGCGCATGATCATCACTTGGAAGGCACTCATGGAATCCTGTTAGATTCTTCCCTTGATGTTTGCCTTTCCGTATGGTATTACATTGCAGATTCATATCTTCCTATGGAGGATTAGATGGCAACTCTTCCACTGCACAGCTAAATGGATTTTGAAATATGGAAATCCAGGTTCACAAACACACTGTATTTAAACTTAGAATTTATATCCACTGCAAACTTATGTGAGCATGGAGAGCTCACTTCTTTTAATTTTAATAGCATGAAAAGTACAGAACGCAGTTTGATTGGAACAATGTCAGTTGTCATCAAAATGACTTTAACACAGGATGAGTTTTGCACACGAGTGCTGTTTTGCCTTGCAGCTTTAGGTTGAATTTATTATCAAGTCTGCAGTCAAAGCACTTAAGCCCTTCAGAACTCAATAATGGTGGTGAGGGTAGTTCTTGCTCAGAAAAGTTTCAGTCCCAGCTCTGAGCTCAAAATAATGTGATGAAACTTTATTAAGCCATCAAACTGGCGTATTGACCTGGGACAAATCGGCCTAGTCAGCTTATTTGTGACAAAAAGAGAACTGATGATGGTTGAGTCCATGAGAGGGATTGTCATTCGCTGTTGACACTATGGGCTCAATCACACACAATAGATTTTCTGCAAAAGACCTGCTGATACAAAGAATAGCATGAAACACCTTACATTTTTAGAAGCTTTGTAAGTTTGTAATTTGTTTGTTTTTTTTGTCCCATACATTTTTATCACCATCAGTTGTAACAGCTTAGCAGATTCCACTTTGGATTCTACTAAATTCGTGTTTTCTCAACATCTTTGAAAATATTCTCACCGGTAGTTGTTCTACACAGACTGTATAAAGAGCTTAAACCTTCATTCACTTCGGCCTTGATGTGAACTCCTCAAATAAACAACTGAGCCATATCAGTAACATCCGTAGACTCACCCAGAGCCGACAAAGACTGCTCATCATCTGCCTTGCTTTTTTGTTTTTAATTATTATTTTGAGACAGGATCTCACTCTGTCACCCAAGCTGGAGTGCAGTGGCATGATTCTCAGCTCACTGCAGCCTCCACCTCCCAGGCTCCGATGATCTTCCCGCCTCAGTCTCCTGAGTAGCTGGGACTACAGGCATGTACCACCACACCCAGCTAATTTTTGTATTTTTTGTAGAGAGGGGGTTTCGCCATGTTGCCCAGGCTAGTCACAGCAATCTACCTGCCTCAGCCTCCTGAAGTGCTGGGATTACAGGCATGAGCCACTGCATCCGGTCCTGCCTTGTTTAAATTGACTGTCAAGGTTGCTCCCAGTGTCCTTAACTCCTCTAGCAAGCGTTCTCCCCGAAAGGCTAATTGTGAGAAACAAGTGTGTATTCTCTGGACATGCCTCTTTGGCTGCCACTGTTGATTAACTCACCATTGATGCGCAGCTTTCCTTGCTTCACTAACCAATGAGCTGCCCGATAACCTAGTTTGGTTGCAGCCTCGTTTTCCTTTGTTTTGTGAAAAAATCGTGCTGCCTCGGCCTCCCTGTCTTAAATGTTCTAATTCTCTGACCGGTGCTTTTCTGTGAGTTGGGAATAGGCTGGTGAGTGCAGAGTCTGGTAATATTATCCTCTATTATATTCTTTTGACACAGTTCTAGTGTCATTGCCAGCTGACGTTTTTCAGGTCAGAATTCAACCCACAACTTGGATGCAAATTGGGAGAAATGGATTGAGGTTCGCTGGATGTGATTCTCACATCCCAGAGGGAACGTCCACCCCATATGCAGAATGTTTCCTGGGAGTTGCTTCTCTCACACTGCATTTGTCCATTGTTTAAATGGGTGACATCCAATGCAGAAGTGTCTTAGACCATTTTCAATTCTGTGTATTTCAAGCTTGCTAATATTTTCCCTTCCTGTTTTTCACCTTGCCTTCCTGTTATCCAGTATTGAATTTAGGATGGATTTTTTTCAGGTCCAGGGCCCGACCTCTTATGAACTGAGTCCTTTCTATTTTAATAGACATCTTTCTAAACCAAATCCAGGCCTTGTATTCTCCTTTTTATGTCTTGCTCTTTTTTTGTGTATTTCTTCAAACTTAGAATTTGAACACTTTCTCACCTCTATCCTGCAGTTTGCCTACTGGGAAATAACTTGAGGCTGTAACTGTCAGGGAAGTTTTCTCTCAACTTTCTCATACCGGTGTCCCTTTTGCTCTTTGCCACATTGAGAATCTCCTAAGCTGACTTCAGAAGTGGGCTGCCTGCTCTTGGTGCTTCTCAACTTGGTACACTGAGGGGTAGAGTGAGAGCCACTCTGTCTTCTGTCATTAATTCTGTCCATCCGGGTCTAACACAAGGCCTCCTATTCTGGTTGACAAATGGGCCGAGGCAGGAAGGATGTCTGATCACAAGTCAAGATTGCCTCCTATTTTTAAGGGAGCCTATGACAGTCCAAGAAGCACACACTTATCTCCATCAAAACCAAATTCTGCTTGTTCCACAGGAAATGTTGGTATGCAAGCACTTGCAGTGTGCTTACATCCCAAATGCCAGCCCATGGTACCCATTGTCTGTCCAGATCTGAATCATGATTCCAAGACGCAGAGAGAAATTGCTGGGATTCCCTGTTCTTATTCATTGCTTGGCAACACTACAGCTTCCAGGAGAATACCCACCTCACCGATGACACAACATTTGAATGCACACTTACTGGCCAACACGTGCGTTGCCGTAAATCAGTATGAAGTCTTCCTAGGGGTCCTGGCCTGAATGAGATGAGAACCTTGGAGGCTGCTTTTGACTCACATGAATGTCTTCCCCAGGAGTTAAGTGGGAGTGCTGGGGAGAGAGTGGCTTGAGGATGCACAGCCAGCATGACACTACTATTATGTGATTACTGTCGATGTTCATAACCATAACTAATGACTAATTATGACTTTACCCTGGCGCAAATGGTCAGAATGGAAACAAATAACAAGCTTTAAAGTTTTTCCTGCTCTATTAAGGTATAATTTACAAATAATAAAATTCACCCATTTTAAGTCTGTAATTTGGGCTGGGCGCAGTGGCTCAGGCCTGTAATTCCAACACTTTGGGAGGTAGAGGCGGGTGGATCACCTGAGGTCAGGAATTCGACACCAGCCTGACCAACATGGAGAAACCCCATCTCTACTAAAAATACAAAATTAGCTGGGTGTGGTAACACATGCCTGTAATCCCAGCTACTCGGGAGGCTGAGGCAGGAGAATCGCTTCAACCCAGGAGGTGGAGGTTGCGGTGAACCGAGATCACGCCACTGCACTCCAGCCTAGACCACAAGAGCGAAACTCCATCTCAAAAAAAAAAGAAGAGTCTGTAGTTTGATGAATTTTGGCGATTGCATATAGTTGTGTAATCATCACTGCAAATCAAGAGGTAGAGCAGTTGTATTCCTCTAAAAAGTTCCCTTTGTGTCTTTGCAGCCAGTCTCCACCCTGACTCTATTTTTGTCTTGTCTGGATTTCATAAGTCTAAACTCAGTTTCACAGTCTATTTTTTTAAATTTTTTTTTGTTATTATACTTGAAGTTCTAGGGTATATATGCAGAACGTGCAGGTTTGTTACATAGGTATACGCATGCCATGGTGGTTTGCTGCACCCATTAACCCGTGATTACATTAGGTATTTCTCCTAATGCTATCCCTCCCCCCATCCCCCACCCCCCAACAGGCCCCAGTGTGTGATGTCCCCCTCCCTGTGTCCATGTGTTCTCATTGTTCAACTCCCACTTATGAGTGAGAACATGCGGTATTTGGTTTTCTGTTCTTGTGTTAGTTTGCTGAGAATGATAGTTTCGAGCATCATCCATGTCCCTGCAAAGGATATGAACTCATCATTTTTTATGGCTGCATAGTATTCCATGGTGTATATTTGCCACATTTTCTTTATCCAGACTATCATTGATGGGCATTTGGGTTGGTTCCAAGTCTTTGCTATTGTGAACAGTGCCACAATAAACTTACGTGTACATGTGTCTTTATGGTAGAATGATTTATAATCCTTTGGGTATATACCCAGTAATGGGATTGCTGAGGCAAATGGTATTTCTAGTTCTAGATGCTTGAGGAATTGCCACACTGTCTTCCACAATGGTTGAACTAATTTACAGTCCCACCAACAGTGTAAAAGCGTTCCTATTTCTCCACATCTTCTCCAGCATCTGTTGTTTCCTGACTTTTTAATGATCACCATTCTACCTGGCATGACATGGTATGTCATTGTGGTTTTGATTTGCATTTCTCTAATTACCAGTGATGATGAGCATTTTTTCATATGTTTGTTGGCTGCATAAATGTCTTCTTTTCAGAAGTGTCTGTTCATATCCGTTGCCCACTTTTTGATGGGTTTTTTTTTTCTTGTAAATTTGTTTAAGTTCTTTGTAGATTCTGGATATTAGCCCTTTGTCAGATGGATACATTGTAAAAATTTTCTCCCATTCTGTAGGTTGCCTGTTCATTCTGATGATCGTTTCTTTTTCTGTGCAGAAGCTCTTTAGTTTAATTAGATCCCATTTGTCAATTTTGGCTTTTGTTGCCATTGCTTTTGGTGTTTTAGTCATGAAGTCTTTGCCCATGCCTATGTCCTGAATGGTATTACCTAGGATTTCTTCTAGGGTTTTTATGGTTTTAGGTCTTATATTTAAGTCTTTAATCCATCTTGAGTTAACTTTTGTAGAGGGTGTAAGGAGGGGATCCAGTTTCAGCTTTCTACATATGGCTAGCCAATTTTCCCACCACCATTTATTAAATAGAGAATCCTTTCCCCTTTGCTTGTTTTTGTCAGGTTCGTCAAAGATTAGATGGTTGTAGATGTGTGGTGTTATTTCTGAGGCCTCTGCTCTGTTCCATTGGTTTGTATATCTGTTTTGGTACCAGTACCATGCTGTTTTGGTTACTGTAGCCTTGTAGTATAGTTTAAAGTCAGGTAGCATGATGCCTCCAGGTTTGTTCTTTTTGCTTAGGATTGTCTTGGCTATGCGGGCTCTTTTTTGGTTCCATATGACCAAGTAGTTTTTTCCAATTCTGTGAAGAAAGTCAATGGTAACTTGATGGGGATAGCATTGAATTTATAAATTACTTTGGGCAGTATGGCCATTTTCACAATATTGATTCTTCCTATTCATGAGCATGGAATGTTTTTCCATTTGTTTGTGTCTCTCTGACTTCCTTTAGCAGTGGTTTGTAGTTCTCCTTGAAGAGGTCTTTCACATCCCTTGTAAGTTGTATTCCTAGGTATTTTATTCTCTTTGAAGCAATTGTGAATGGGAATTCACTCATGATTTGGCTGTTTGTCTGTTATTGGTGTATAGGAATGCTTGTGATTTTTGCACATTGATTTTGTATCCTGAGACTGCTGAATTTGCTTATCAGCTTAAGGATATTTTGGGCTGAGACAATGGGGTTTTCTAAGTATGCAGTCATGTCATCTGCAAACAGAGACAATTTGACTTCCTCTTTTCCTAATTCAATGCCCTTTATTTCTTTCTCTTGCCTGACTGCCCTGGCCAGAACTTCCAATACTATGTTGAGTAGGAGTGGTGAGAGAGGGCATCTTTGTCTTGTGCCAGTTTTCAAAGGGAATGCTTCCAGTTTTTGTTCATTCAGTATGATATTGGCTGTGGGTTTGTCATAAATAGCTGTTATTTTGAGATGCGTTCCATCAATACCTAGTTTATTGAGAGTTTTTAGCATGAAGGGCTGTTGAATTTTGTTGAAGGCCTTTTCTGCATCTATTGAGATAATCATGTGGTTTTTGTCATTGGTTCTGTTGATGTGATGGATTACATTTATTGATTTGCATATGCTGAACCAGACTTGCATCCCAGGGATGAAACAGACTTGATTGTGGTGGATAAGCTTTTTGATGTGCTGCTGGGTTCGGTTTGCCAGTATTTATTGAGGATTTTCCCATCAAGGTTCATCAGGGATATTGCCCTGAAATTTTCTTTGTTTGTTGTTTCTCTGCCAGGTTTTGGTATCAGGATGATGCTTGCCTCATAAAATGAGTTAGGGAGGATTCCCTCTTTTTCTATTGTTTGGAATAGTTTCACAAGGAATGGTAACAGCTCCTCTTTGTACCTCTGGTAGAATTCGGCTATGAATCCATCTGGTCCTGGATGTTTTTTGGTTGGTAGGCTATTAATTACTGCCTCAATTTCAGAATTTGTTATTGGTGTATTCAGGTATTCGACTTCTTCCTGGTTTAGCCTTGGGAGGGTGTATGTGTCCAGGAATTTATTTATTTCTTCTAGATTTTCTAGTTTATTTGCATAGAGGTGTTTATAGTATTCTCTGATGGTGGTTTGTATTTCTGTGGGACTGGTGGTGATATCCTCTTTATCATTTTTTTATTGCGTCTATTTGATTCTTCTCTCTTTTCTTCTTTATTAGTCTGGCTAGCAGTCTATCTATTTGTTGATCTTTCCAAAAAACCAACTCCTGGATTCATTGATTTTTTTGAAGGGTTTTTCATGTCTCTCTCTCCTTCAGTTCTGCTCTGATCTTACTTATTTCTTGTCTTCTGTTAGCTTTTGAATTTGTTTGTTCTTGCTTCTCTAGTTCTTTTAATTGTGATGTTAGGGTGTCGATTTTAGATCTTTCCTGCTTTCTCTTGCGGGCATTTAGTGCTATAAATTTCCCTCTACACACTGCTTTAAATTTGTCCCAAAGATTCTGGTATGTTGTATCTTTGTTCTTATTAGTTTTAAAGAACATCTTTATTTCTGCTTTCATTTTGTTATTTACCCAGTAGTCATTCAGGAGCAGGTTGTTCAGTTTCCATGTAGTTGTGTGGTTTTGAGTGAGTTTCTTAATCTTTAGTTCTAATTTGATTCCACTGTGATCTAAGAGACTGTTTGTTATGATTTCCATTCTTTTGCATTTGTTGAGGAGTGTTTTACTTCCAACTATGTGGTCAGTTTTAGAATAAGTGCGATGTGGTGCTGAGAAGAATGTATATTCTGTTGATTTGGGGTGGAGAGTTCTGTAGATGTCTACTAGGTCCTCTTGATCCAGAGCTGAGTTCAAGTCCTGGATATCCTTGTTAATTTTCTGTCTCATTGATCTGTCTAATATTGACAGTGGGGTGTTAAAGTCTCCCACTATTATTGTGTGGGAGTCTAAGTCTCTTTGTAGGTCTTTAAGAACTTGCTTTATGAATCTGGGTGCTCCTGTATTGGATGCATGTATATTTAAGATAGTTACCTCTGCTTGTTGCATTGATCACTTTACCATTATGCCCTTCTTTGTCTCTTTTGACCTTTTTGGTTTAAAATCTGTTTTCTCAGAGACTAGGATTGCAACCCATGCTTTTTGCTTTCCCTTTGCTTGGTAAATATTCCTCCATCCCTTTATTTTGAGCCTATGTGTGTCTTTGCACGTGAGATGGGTCTCCTGAATACAGCACACTGATGGGTCTTGTCTCTTTATCCAATTTGCCAGTCTGTTTCTTTCAATTGGGGCATTTAGCCTGTTTACATTTAAGGTTAGTATTGCTATCTGTGAATTTGATCCTTTCATTATGATGCTAGCTGGTTATTTTGCCCGTTTATGCAGTTTCTTCACAGTGTCGATGATCTTTACAATTTGGTATACTTTTGCAGTGGCTGGTACCGGTTGTTCCTTTCCATGTTTAGCGCTTCCTTCAGGAGCTCTTGTAAGGCAGGCTCCTGATGGTGACAAAATCTCTCAGCATTTGCTTGTCTGTAAAAGATTTAATTTCTCCTTCACTTATGAAGCTTAGTTTGGCTGGATATGAAATTCCAGATATGAAAGAAAAGAAAATTATTTTCTTTCAGAATGTTGAATATTGGCCCCCACTCTCTTCTGGCTTGTAAGGTTTCTGCCAAGAGATCTGCCGTTAGTCTGATGGGCTTCCCTTTGTGGGTAACCAGACCTTTCTCTCTGGCTGCCCGTAACATTTTTTCCTTCATTTCAACCTGTGTCTTGGGGTTGCTCTCCTCGAGGAGTATCTTTGTGGTGTTCTCTGTATTTCCTGAATTTGAATGTTGGCCTCCCTTGCTACGTTGGGGAAGTTCTCCTGGATAATATTCTGAAGAGTGTTTTCCAACTTGGTTCCATTCTTCCCATCACTTTCGGGTACAAGAGTCAAACGTAGATTTGGTCTTTTCACATAGTCCCCTATTTCTTGGAGGCTTTGTTCCTTTTCACTCTAATCTTGTCTTCTTGTTTTATTTCATTGAGTTGATCTTCAATGACTGATATCCTTTTTCCACTTGATCGATTTGGCTATTGATACTTGTGTATGCTTCACGAAGTTTTTGTGCTGTGTTTTTCAGCTGCATCAGGTCATTTATGTTCTTCTCTAAGCAGGTTATTCTAGTTAGCAATTCGTCTAAGCTTTTTTCCAGGTTCTTATCTTCTTGCATTGGGTTAGAACATGCTCCTTTGGCTCAGAGGAGTTTGTTATTACCCACCTTCTGAAGCCTACTTCTGTCAATTCGTCAAACTGATTCTCTGTCCAGTTTTGTTCCCTTGCTGGCAAGGAATTGTGATCCTTTGGAGGAGAAGAGGCATTCTGGTTTTTTGAATTTTCAGCCTTTTTGCACTGGTTTTTCCCCATCTTTGTGGATTTATCTCCCTTTGGTCTTTGATGTTGGTGATATTGATACTATTTTTTTTCTGTTTGTTAGTTTTCCTTCTAACAGGCCACTCTGCTGCAAGTCTGCCTGAGTTTGCTGGAGGTCCACTCCAGACCCTGTTTGCCTGGGTATCACCAGTGGAGGCTGCAGAACAGCAAACATTGCTGCCTGTTCCTACCTCTGGAAGCTTCATCCCAGAGGGGCACCCACCAGATGCCAGCCAGAGCTCTCCAGTATGAGGTGTCTATTGGCCCCTACTGGGAGGAGTCTTCCAGTGTGGATACACGGGGGGTCAGGACACACTTGAGGAGGTTGTCCCTTATCAGAGCTCCAGCTCTGTGCTGGGAGAACCACTGCTCTCTTCAGAGCTGTCAGGCAGAGATGTTTAAGTCTGCTGAAGCCGCGTCCAGAGCCGCCCCCTCTCCCAGGTGCTCTGTCCCAGGGAGCTGCGGTTGGCTCTGCCCAGTTCAAACTTCCTGGGGCTTTGTTTACACTGTGAGGGTAAAACCGTCTACTTAAGCCTCAGCAATGGCAGATGCCCATCCCCCCACCAAGCTCTAGCATCCCAGGTCAACCTCAAACTGGTCTGGAGCAGCGAGAATTTCAAGCCAGTGGATCTTAGCTTGCTGGGCTCCATCGGCGTGGGACCCACTGAGCCAGGCACTGGAGAGAATCTCCTGGTCTGCTGGTTGCGAAGACTATGGGAAAAGCATAATGTCTGGGCCAGAATGCACCGTTCCTCCTGGTACAGTCTCTCACGGCTTCCCTTGGCTAGGAAAGGGAAATCCCTCGACCCCTTGCACTTCCTGGGTGAGGCGATGCCCCACCCTGCTTCGGCTCGACCTCCGTGGGCTGCACCCACTGTCCAACCAGTCCCAGTGAGATAAGCCAGTTACCTCAGTTGGAAATGCAGGAATCACCCACCTTCTGTGTCGATCTCGCTGGGAGCTGCAAGACCGGAGCTGTTCCTATTCAGCCATCTTGCCCGCCCACCCGTCACAATCTATTAATATATAGAGAGCAGTAATATTGCCCAAAAAGGGAAAGTTAATCTTTGTGGTTAATCCTCTCCCCTGAGTCTCATTTTGCCTTTTCTATAATTACATAAGTCTAAATTGGATTTATTTCATTGGTAACAGTGCTATTCATGTTGTCTTTCTTTCTTCTTGGGTCAGTTTTGGTCATCTGTGTCTTTTAAGGACTTTGTCTATTTCATCAAGTTGTTAAATTTATTGGTATAAGGTTGTTCATAATAGTTCCTTATTGTCTGGGTGGATCACGTGAGCCCAGGAGTTCAAGACCAGAACTAGAGATCAGACATAGAGAGACCCCGTCTCTACAAAAAAAAGTTTTGAAATTAGCCAGGTGTGGTGGTGTGTGCCTGAGGTCCCAGCTACTCAGGAAGCTGAGTCAGGAGGATCACTTGAGCCTAGGATGTTGAGGCTGCAGTGAGCCATGATTGCCGCACTGCACTCTAGCCTGGGTGACAGAGCAAGACCCTGTCTTGAAAAAAAAAAGAGTTCCTTATTATCCTCTTAAGGTCTGTAGGATATGTAGTGATGTCCCCTCTTTCAATGTGTTATACACTTATATTAAAAAGAAAATTCAAACAGCGAATAACATTTTGCATTCTCTTTATAATTTTCTAATTTCTTGTCCTTTTATTTTCACTCATTAAACCTTTAGTAAAGTTCACCTAAGCCAGTGTAGTACAACAGAACATGATCTTTCAATTGCCCTGATTTACATTTAAGCTCAGCCACTCACTAGCCCATGGCCTTGAGCAGCTTACTTAACCACTCTGAGTCTTAATTTTATCCTCTATCAAATGTGGATAAGAGTGCCTCTGCCTAGTTAGCTGAGGGGGGGGCCGGGAGTCGTGGGGGGAGTTGGGGGTAGGGCTAGCAGGTGAAAGTGCTCAGTGAATGGGAGCCATTGCAATGGTGATGGATGATGTGATGATGTGTTCCAAATCTTATTGCTTAGACTAGGACTAGTTAATGGTTTTAGGATAGTGGAAATCTTGAGAGCCTCTTGAAGCCCCTAGTTTTCTCAAATTCAGCGTATTCTGTTTTATATTGTATGTAAGTAGAATCTGGAGTTTGTACACTGTGGTAAACATGATTGAAACGTGGTAATGCTTTATGTAAAAATCTGCTTTTTGGCTGGATACAGTGACTCACACCTATAATCCCAACATTTTGGGAGGACAAGGCAAGAAGATCACTTGAGGCCGAAGTTTGAGACCAGCCTGAGCAACAGAGTGATACCTGGTCTTTACAAAATAATAATAATAATAATAATAACAAGTGTGGTGGCACATGCTTGTAGTCCCAGCTACTCGAGAGGCTGGGACAGGAAGATCGCTTAAGCCCTGGAACTCAAGGCTGCAGTGAGCCATGATCATGCCACTGCACTGCAGCCTGGGCAACACAGCAAGAACCTGTCTCGAAAAATAAAATTAAAATCAAAATCCACTTTTAGCTTAGAAATAATAAATCAGTATGAATGTTACTGAGGATGACATTTGTACAAGAAAGTAAGATTTAAAAGCCAAATCATTTAAGATAGGATTACGGAAATTATCATCTTTAATTTTTTAAAAAGTTTTGCCTGTTTCTTGTTTCCTAAGGTGCTTAATTTACCCATTTCTGATGCGAGGAGGAAAGCCTATGCCACTGTTGGCATGTACAATGGCGATTATGTTCTGTACCTGTAACGGCTATTTGCAAAGCAGATACTTGAGCCATTGTGCAGTGTATGCTGATGACTGGGTAACAGATCCCCGTTTTCTAATAGGTGAGTGTCCACAGCAGTGAACTCCGCCTTGTTCACATCATTGCTTTTATGTTGATGTCCCAGTGGTTTCCAATGAGAAAGTCCAAGCTTCCTGTGAGAACAAAGACTCACAACAGAGAGAGCAGCAGGACCCCGGAGTCCCCATGGGAGAGCCCAGCTGTCTCAGCACAGCTGGAGGCAGGGAGGTGACACAGGTGCTGGGTGCCTTCCCCCGCACGGGCAGGCGCTGAAGCACAGGTGCCTGGTCAGGCCAAGAACCCAAAAATAGCAGCGTGCCGTAGCAGAATGAGCAGGGACTAAAGATTGAGACCCTTTGGCCACTCACTGACCACATAATCTCCTGCGGTTCCTTCCTACAGTGCAGACTGTAGGAGGACTGGGTTATCTTCCTACAGTGCAGCTTCTGTGATTCTATGAACTTGAATCAACTTTTAGGTTTATGAAGTTGTTGAATTTTTTTATTTGTATCAGTTAATGTGAATTAATGTACATTTTCAACCTCTAATTATAACTTTATTAAGTTCTAAGCAAGAATGAAAATAAAACAGCCATCAAAAATATTTGCAAGAGCATTAAAAATTAACAATCTGGCTGGGTGCGGTGGCTCACACTGTAATCCTAGCAGTTTGGGAGGCTGAGGTGGGCAGATTACTTGAATCCAGGAGTTCAAGACCAGCCTGGGTAACATGAGGAAACTCCAGCTCTACAAAAAATACAAAAATGTAGCTGGGCATGGTGACATGCACCTGTGGTCCCAGCTTACTCAGAGGCACTAAGGTGGGAGGATCACCTGAGGCCAGGAGATCAAGGCTGCAGTGAGCCATAATTGTGCCACTGCGTTCCAGCCCAGGTGACAGAGTGAGACTCTGTCTAAAGAAGAAAAAAAAAAACAACTCAGGAATCTTATATATAAGAAAGGTTCTTCTATATATTTGTTTAGTCTATCCTAGCATTTAGATATTAAACCATACTGAGGTGTAGCTTACAACGGTAGCATGCTAAAAGTCTGAAGTCAGTCTGTCAGATTTGCAAACTACCCTGCAGTACTTCACCTTAAGCTACATAAAGTGACCTTACATTGCATTTTGCTTTTTCTCCATGTGTATTAATTTATAATCATAGAAATAAACTAACACTTGGATAGTACTTTGTTGCTGAGAGATCATTTTTACATTTCTCAGCCATGTTTTTTTGTCAGTGAATTAGAATTTTATTCCAAGGTTTCATCATGCCTGAGGATCGTTACAGTGAGACACTCGTCCCTCCTCTACAAAAGGAGGGTTGGCTGAGAAGGCGTTTCAAGATCCTTTTCTAGCCCCAGAAATCTGTGCCTCCATGAACTGCTAGACTAAATTGTCTGGTACTAAATTGTTGTACAGTACCCCCAAATATCTTCTTGGTTTACCTGCTTTTTGACTACTTTATTTTCTTCTGCCCTACCTGTCAAAAGGAAGAACAGGCTTTTGAGTTCCTGTGCAGATGACACGATTTATGCCTCCCCATGTTCTCTGAGGCAGAAAGGATGCCCATAAGACGTGAAAGGTCAGAAGAGTTACACAGCTGGCCCAAGACATCTAGACGCAGTGAATGGCAGAGCGGTGATTTCCACCGCCTCACCAAGCTGAGTGTCCACAAGTGGCAACAAGGAATAAGAGGAAGGGGAATTTCTTTCTTTTTTCTTTTTAACTAAAGATATAGGTTTTAAATGTTTGCTAGAGAGTCTCATGGGACTCACTTCTATGATGAACAACAACAAAAGAACCCTCCTATTTAAAGTAGCTCCGCAGATGGTTCGCATCACGTAGAGGTGACCGTGAAGCTGGTCAGAGATTCCAGACACCAATCAATTGTAGACAGACCTCTTGACTTCTCTGCAATTAAACAGGATTTGAAAAGGAAAAAATATGCCAATTGGAAGACAATCTAGGTTACCTTTTGTGTGTTATATTTATTGCCTAGAGTTTATTGTTTTGTGAGGAAACAGACATGAAATTACATAAATAAGTAATTATGCCTACTGTAGTTACCATGAAGTAATAAGCAAATAATAATAATAAATTTTTTTTTGAGATGGACTCTCACTCTATCACCTAGGCTGGAGTGCAGAGGTGCAATCTCGGCTCACTGCAACCTCTGCCTCCTGGGTTCAAGAGATTCTCCTGCCTCAGCCTCCCAAGTAGCTGGGACTATAGGTGCATGCCACTATGCCCAGCTAATTTTTCTGTTTTTTTTAGTAAAGACAGGGTTTCATCATGTTGGCCCGACTGGTCTTGGACTCCTGACCTCAGGTGATTCACCCGCCTCAGCCTCCCAAAGTGGTTGGATTACAGGTGTGAGCCACCGTGCCCAGCAAATTTCTAACAAAAGGTTTTCCAAAACAGCAAAAGTGGTTAATCTAAAATATTTTTATAGAAAGATTTTAAGTTTTTTTGTTTGTTTGTTTGTTTGTTTGTTTTTTAGGCAGCCTATCATCCAGGCTGGAGTGCAGTGGTGCGATCTTGGCTCATGGCAACATGTGCCTCCCAGGTTCAAGCAATTCTTATGCCTCAGCCTCAGAGTAGCTGGGATTACGGGTGTGTGCCATCTTACCTGGTTAATTTTTGTATTTTCAGTAGAGATGGGGTTTCACCATGTTGGCCAGGCCAGTCTTGAACTCCTAGCCTGAAGTGATCTGCCCATCCTGGCCTCCCAAAGTGCTGGGATTATAGGTGTGAGCCACTGTGCCCAGCCAGATTTTAAGATTCTTATAAATGGAATTAAATATTTAGCTTAGATGAACACAAGTACTAGTTTTCTTCCAATCTAAGCAATAAAGGGAGCTTGTCTCCTAGAAGAAACATAAAGTAGCTATGTTATTTAGACAACATGATTTCTTTCTAGAACCTCATATTGGAAGCCAAATTACCTAGGAGTGAAATACTAAAATCCCAAAAAGGTAGCAAATCAACTATAAATGTATGGATCCAATAAATGACTTACAAAACCTATTATAAAACTTGGTATGAACTGCTTTGCTTAGAAAAAAAAAAAAAAAAGCTGATTACAGTGGCAAAATCAGAAGGAAGAAATCTTGAAACCCTTGCTATAGACCAGAAGGTTTTCCATGTCCTTTTTCTAACTGTGAAAAAGTATTCAGTGTCACTGATGTGACATTATTATCAAATAATAATGATACCGCACGTGTACATTGATTTAATATTGAACTGAGAGCCAGCATTAAGCAGCATCTGTCTTTCACATTTTAAAAAAGTATATCAGAACCATCAGGTTAACCTCTTTTTATCAATATTTCTTTTATAAAACACTGTTTTGGCCTTTTGCCTTTTCTTGATGGAATTAATTAATGTGATACTAACAACTCTCCTTTAAGCGATGAAAAAATCCCTGCAGATTTGTAAGAATAGGAGAGAAAACTGGGGATACCGTGGGATTCTGGGGAGAACTGTGCAGCCGGCCACGGGAGACTCTTGTCAAGAACCGAAGAGGAAGGACTGACCGAGGAATGCTGATTGATGAGCCTGGAGGAATTCTGCAGTGGGGGAAATGTAGATGTGCGTTAATTTGTTTAAATGAGGTTGTAAATAAGAGCAGAAGACCAGAGATCTGCTCCTAGGAACTGCCACCCCTCAAGGGGTGGCATACAGCCAGTGGTGACAGAGCAGCACAGGAGCATCACCCCTCCTGGTTCATGTGGTGGAAATGGTAGCATTGCCTCATGCAGATTTTGTGAGAAATAATTGGGGTGAGTCTGTCTGGTGGGCTGACTCCCTGATGCTCCCTGGAAAGGAGCCGTGTGCCCAAGTCAGATTTCGGTCCATACTTGTCATCCTGAAAATGTAGATTGTGATGATCAGGTCAAAGTATTTTGAGTATATTAGAAGATGTATTTGTATTATTAGAAAAACAAAGCCCTGCTTGGCATACCTGACAACAGTGCTTAGTGGTTTTTACTACCAGTTACGGCTAATATGTTACACTAACAATGGTAATATGAAGGGTTGCAATAATACTGTTCAGTCAGGCTGGGGCTCGTAGTGAAATTTTATGGTTTATTAGCCATAATCATATTGCAATGTTTTTCCTTTAGGTTTTGGCTTATGGTTAACGGGCATGTTGATAAACATCCATTCAGATCATATCCTAAGGAATCTCAGAAAACCAGGAGACACTGGATACAAAATACCAAGGGGTACGTACTGAAAGTGAAGAATTTCTGTGAAAGTTGCGTGCCATGGTTCCTGGCTATTTTAGTGTTGCCAGCTCTAAGAAGTAGTAGCATAGTATTAGCTACAAGTTTTCAGTGTAAGTCATCATTAATAACAAGTGCTATTGTTATTGTCTTATTAGAACAACAAAAGAATCAAATCTGGCTAACTGAACAGTTATTAAACAAAGCAGAAACTCCAGTTATATCTGTGCTTGGAAAGAGAGGATGAGGAAGAATTTATGATTTATGAGGAGTGTCTGACACTTCTGTTTCTAGCAGTATAATGGAATAGATACTTTGACCCTCCTCTGAAAGCAGTTTAAAATGTTGGAATATTGTGAAAATCTTCTTAAATGCATCAGTATACTATCAAGAAAGGAAGTAATCATCAGAGGACAAGATCTAGGTGAATGGTGGAATCTGGAGCATGTCTTTTGAGAATTTGTGACGAGGCGCCGACCCTCATGCTGGTTTATAGCCCAGATTCGCACTACTTGTATAGTATGAAAAATCTCAAGCCATAAATTAATTTCCATGGCCTAGGGTGGTGGTGGACTCTCCTGGCCAGCAAAAGCCCAGATGCCCAAGGGGATCTGCATTCAACCTGAGTCTCAAAGAACCCAATGTGCCACGTTCCACAGAGTAAGAGGCACGGTCACAAGGTACAGAACCCACAAGGAAGTACAGCACCATGAGGGAGAGCGTAATTCAACATGAAAGATTTCAGATGTTAGAATTAATGGAAACACTATAAAGTGAGTATTTGAAATGCTTTTTAAAAGGAGTAGATTACAATTAGGAGTAAAGAAGCAATGTACCATAAAAAGGACTAGAAACCAATAGAGCTTCAGAAAAAATTTTTTAAAGTACATAAATCTAAAACTTTAATAGAGAAAGGGTGTGACATCACTTAGTTTGAACTTCTTCCACTTAAGTTCCTAGAAACCATATGAGAATAGCAACAAAAACAAACAATGCTACAAATCTCAAATTACTTAAACTGTGACCCTGAGAACCTGGAATCAGCAAAGCCAGCTCCAAACGTGATGGTAGTGTGATAAAAGTGGCAGAGAAGAGAAAACATGACGAGTCCTAGACAGGCTGCTGATCACCCATTCAGCCCCTGGGTGGATTGGGAAAGAATCCCCTGTTTGGTGTTGGGCTTATGAGCAAACTGCACCCTCATGGGGTCATCCCAAGGAGCCGCTTCCTCTGGCAGGTACAGTGGCTGGGAGAGCACAATGTAAGCTGGATGGTGGCCCCCTCGCTTCCTGCCCAGCACCCTTGCATGGGGAACAGCAAGATTCCAAATTCATCGGCAAGTGTTCATCCCCTGAAGGAGAGGGCCCTGTCCTGCGGAGGGGCTGCCATGAGCCACACTAAGAAGGGACAGGACACAGTCCTGGGGGAGGCAGAATGAAAAGGTGCAGAAGATGCCAGAAGCCACAGACTGGCAGATTTGAGAAACACCACTTCCAAAAGAAAGGGTATCCCCAGAGACGGCAGGATCCCATGCGAGGGCCCTCCTGGGCCGGGTTGGTTACGGAAAGGCCTGAGGTGCCTCATACAGAGGGTCCTGTCTGCTGTCCCACAGTAGTTGAGATGCCACAAAAACTTTTCAGCCCCTTTCCCTCCATTTCCTACTCTCAGTGTCTGGTCCTTCTTCTAATCCAACATATTCAGACCTGAAGAACAAAAAAGGTACGATCCCCAAATCTGTGCAGTTATAACATTGGGACAGCCAAAAAGCAGCAAAACTTACCTGAGCAGAAACATGTTTCACAAAGCAGGGGAAAATTGTAATCAAAATTCCAACATGAATTTTAAAATGTGAATGGAGGCCAGGCGTGGTGGCTGACACCTGTAATCCCCGCACGTTGAGAAGCCGAGGTGGGCAGATCACATGAGGTCCAGAGTTCAAGACCAACCTGGCCAACATGGTAAAACCCCATCCCTACTAAAAACACAAAAATTAGCTGGGCGTGGTGGCACGTGCCTGTAATCCCAGCTACTTTGGAGGCTGAGACACGAGAATCACTTGAGCCTGGGAGGCAGAGGGTGCAGTTAGCCGAGATCATGCCACTCACTCCAGCCTGGGTGACAGAGTCAGACTCTGTCTCGAAAAAATAAAAAATAAAAATAAAATGTGAATGGAGCAGTTCCTTGGTCTATACCTATCAGCTAAAGAATACCTGCAACAAATCCATAATCTACAAACTTAATCTACAAACTTAGCTTATTACCTGTCACAAGCCTCCTTCCTGCAGCTAGTAATCAACCCAGCTTCCTGACGGCCTGTGGCCATCAATGGCATCTCTGTGAACAGACAGGCCAAAGGAAATGCAGAAGCTTGGCTGCAACTCTCAGGCAGCAGGAGGTGACACCAGACATCGGTGCAGATGACATGGGACACATGAGACTTAGGGAAGAAAATGCTTCTAAAATTCTTAATTCCTCCTATCCAAGTACTAACCAGGCTCGACCTTGCTTAGCTTCCAAGATCAGACAAGATCAAAATTCTTTATTTCTAATCATTAAAAAAAAAAAAAAAAACACAGAAGCATGTTAGAAGATAGAAATGGAAAAGCAAAGAATATGAAACCTAGACTGGGTGCAGTGGCTCACACCTGTAATCCCAGCACTTTGGGAGGCTGAGGCAGGAGGATCACTTGAGGCCAGGAGTTCGAGACCAGCCTAGGCAAAATAGCCAGACCCCCATCTCCACAAAAAAATTGAAAGAAAATTAGCCAGGCATGGTGGTGCACACCTGTAGTCCCAGCCACTCAGGAGGCTGAGATGGGAGGATCACTTGAACCCAGGAGTTTGTGGCTGCAGTGAGCCTCGATCATACCACTGCACTCCAGAGGGAGACCCTGTCTCAAAAAAAACAAAATCTTTTTTTTTTTTTTTTTTGAGACAGGGTCTCACTCTGTCCTCCAGGCTGGAGTGCAGTGGCTCAATCTCAGCTCACCGCAAGCTCTGCCTCCCAGGTTCACGCCATTCTCCTGCCTCAGCCCCCCGAGTAGCTGGGACTACAGGCGCCCGCCACCACACCTGGCTAATTTTTTGTATTTTTAGTAAGAGATGGGGTTTAACTGTGTTAGCCAGGATGGACTTGATCTCCTGACCTCGTGATCTGCCCGCCTCGGCCTCCCAACGTGCTGGGATTACAGGCGTGAGCCACCGCGCCCGGCCAAAAAAGGTCGTTCTTATTGTGAATGACGTTTTTGGTGATAGCTGGAGAAGGTAGGGAAAATATATCCATCCTAGGCACATTGAAGTCCATGAAGAAGAAATCCAAGGCATTGGAACAGAATATATTTTAAAAACTAATTCAAGAAAGCTTTTGTGAAGTAAAACAAGACACAAGAGCATCTGCCATTTGCAAGTGCACACCCTATACTGGAGGAAGTTGACAGGAAACAGTGATGATCATCTGCACGTGCCATGAGTGGCTTGTAAGGGAAAGTTTGTTAGATTCTTCAGGGCAACATTCCATGCCAAGGCCTTAGAGGCAGCACCATGAGGGGCCCGAGGAACGTGGAAGCCAAAATATTATCCTAGCTTTGGAGACCCTCATGTAAAATCTGTCAGGTTTTGAAGACTCAGGTGTAGGGAGTCTGAGTGCTGTGCCCCATGAGGACGCCACTATGGTCGGCTTTGTGACCGGCGCCCTTCACTGCAGACTCTTAATTTTGCGGGGTGTTTTCATGTGACACATTGATGGTTTCTAATACACAGGTGTGCCGTCTACATCCAGTGACTAAGTGAGGTCTTTCAGAAACGCTTCGCAGGACTCTGTTAATAATGGTGCCATAACTGGTTAGGGTCAAAGGAGCAAGTGACAAAATGAACAAATAAAGAGATAAAGAGAGGTGCACAGGTGTGACGTCCATAGTCAGTACATACAGGCTGAACTAGGGCTTAGGACAAGTGCTGTGGGCAGTGTGTGACAACCAGTTTGTGGTTTTGTAATGCGGCACCTGTAAGCAGCCTGTGTCTCAAGAGGACATTTTTTAGCAGATTGACATTTATAGGTTTTCCAGTCTAATTACATGCTTACCAGTCCACTCATACGGTTCCACCAAATAGTGTGCCCCACACTGGACACTTAGAGAGAAGGTTCACTGAGCAGGCTGCACGCAGGAAGGCATCATGGCCCCAGCCCTGCCCACAGGCTGTCTGCCCTTTGGGTGACTGGCATCTGCAGGGTGGGGTGCAAAGATCCTTCCACGTCTGGGATTCAGCTGCCCAGGGCTCTGATGAAATACAGATGATCATTAATGTAATCTTGTAGAAAGTTGAAGCAGTTACAGAAATGGGTGAATAAGAAAGTGAAAGTGACTAAGCTCCATGGCTCAGAGGAAACAGCGCTGTGAATGCTTTGGGTCCATTCTTGCAGGCACTTCTGCAGGTGCACATGCCCACACATGGTGAATGACATTCTATTTATTGGGCATTAAGTTTGATATTTTTATGTTTTATATTGTCATTAAAAAGTTTACTTGTCAATGAATATTGATATTTGTATTAGTCTGTTTTCATTCTGCTATAAAGAACTACCTGAGACTGGGTAATTTATGAAGAAAAAAGGTTTAATTGACTCACAATTCCACATGGCTGGGGAGGACTCAGGAGACTTACAATCATGGCAGAATGTGAAGAGGAAGCAAAAACCTTCACATGGCAGCAGGAGAGAGAGCGAGTGAGGGGGGACCTGCTTCACCCTTTCAAACCATTACATCTCATGAGAATTTGCTATCACAAGAAACCGTCCCCATGATCCAGTCACCTCCCGCTGGGTCCCTCCCTTGTCCTGTTCAAGATGAGATTGGGTGGGGACACAGAATCAAACCATATCAGTATTATTTTACAATTATGAATTATTTCAAGCTTACAGAAAAGTAGTAGAGAGCTCAATATTGCAAACATCTACACACCCCACCTTCCTTAAATAAGGAAAAGAAAAGCACTTTGCTGTCTTGGGCTCAGCAAAACCATTTTCTTTCTTTTTAAAAAATAGACCATCTCAGGCCGGGCACCGTGGCTCATGCCTGTAATCCCAGCACTTTGGGAGGCCGAGACAGGTGGATCACCTGAGGTCAGGAATTCCACACCAGCCTAGCCAGCATAGTGAAACCCCGTCCCTACTAAAAATACAAAACTCCAAAAAAAAAAAAAAAGTAGACCATCTCAGCTCCAGCCAAAGCCCTCATGCATGTAAGTTGCAGTGTGCTCAGAGATGTAGTCTCTACCCTATGCTGCAGTATTTGTTGAAATTGATGACTTAGGGTGTAATTGGTTTGTCTTTTTTTTTTTTTTTTTTTTTTTTTGGAGACAGAGTCTAGCTCTGTCACCCAGGCTGGAGTGCAGTGGCACGATCTTGGCTCATTGCAACCTCTGCCTCCTGGGTTCAAGTGATTCTCATGCATCAGCCTCCCGAGTAGCCAGGACTACAGGTGCGTGCCATCACACCTGGCTGATTTTTGTATTTTCAGTATTGACAAGGTTTCATCATGTTGGCCAGGCTGGTCTCGAACTTCTGACCTCACATGATCCACCTGCCTCAGCCTCCCAAAGTTCTGGGATTAGAGGCGTGAGCCACTGCACCCAACCTAATTTTTTTTAAAAAAATGCTCTGTCCTTATATGCCTTCAGAAGTTTCTCAGCTCTGCAGATATAGTGTCCAGTTGGAACCTGGGGCAGATCACACCAGGCCTCTCTCTAGACACACTTGAGTAACCACAAAGCTACAGCCTAAGGATGAGTCCCAAGTCCCAAGGAGGGGCCTCCTGCCCTCCCTCTCTGCTGGGACCCCTCTCCCCGCCCCTCATCTGGTCCTTGGAGTATGCCAGCCATTGCTCTCCGCCTCAGGGCCTTTGCTGCATCTCTTCTCCTGCCTGGAGCACTCCTGAGAGCACTCCAGCACCTGCCAGGCTGGCCCTCACCTGCAAGCCTTGAATTGACCCTCACCTTCCCTGTGAGGCCTGTTCCCAGCCACTCTGGGATGGTGACCTCCTCCACCCCGTCCCAGCTCCGGGGCCCCCTCACTCTGCCCTGCCCCTCGCTACTCCTCCCCCTCCATGTGCTGTGTGCTCTCCTTGTTCATGACACTGGAGTTTATGGTTCTAGATGTGGGGAGGGGGTCTGTCCAAGTACCTGGGCAGGGCATGGCCCATAATACTGACTCAGTGCATTTGTGAAGATGTGATGAATGAATGAATCTGTGCTTGAAAATGAATATCTTTGTTACTCATTGCTCTAGGGTTCTATCTAGATCCATTTTACATGGTTTACTCTGTATTCTCTGCTTGCATGATCCATCAACAGGTGCACTGGTTTATTGGTGTCTTCCACTGTAACTGTATGTGTGTGTATTCACATAGACAGGTATTGATATACATATGTAGTTGACGATGAGAAGTTGTGATGTGAATTAGTAAGCCATGTAACGCTGGATATGTCTTATTGATTAGCATTCTGTAAGGGCAATATTTTTCCGTTCTTGAATTTGTGTTCTCCAGGTAAGTATTCAATAGCATCTCTGAAGTCCGTATTTCATTTTGTAGTAAATGCACTACTTTGGTCTGTGTTTTCTTTTAGGAGGCTTATTTGAATACGTAACTGCAGCCAACTATTTTGGAGAAATCATGGAGTGGTGTGGCTATGCCCTGGCCAGCTGGTCTGTCCAAGGCGCAGCTTTTGCTTTCTTCACGTTTTGTTTTTTATCTGGTAGAGCAAAAGAGCATCATGAGTAAGTTTTAAAACACTTTTACCATTTGTAATTTGTTCTTTGACTATATTATTACCATTTTTCAGGCTAGATTTTTGAAGTGTTAATTTAAATTGCTGAATTCCAGTTTATTCTGTGCCTTGGCCAAATAAGTACAAAACCAAATAGCTGTAGAATCACCCAGCTCTAGGGAATAATCAGATCCACATCAGCACAGTTGTTCTCTATACCACATCCTTAGCCTCTCTGAACTGACACTGCTGAATTCAGTGGTCAAGTTAGACACCAAGCAGGGGATTCAGGGCTCTGAATGGGAAATACTGATTAAAACAGATCCCTGACGGAGCAATAGCCAATGGCCAGCTTGTGAATGCTGTAGGTTGAGGAAGTCCTGAAGAAGGTGAATCTCAGAGCCCAGCGACACTGGCAGAACTCATGCACACAAGAGCTCTCCAGCTATGTGGTGGCTTAGGCCATGGCTCTGAACCTGGGGTCCTTGATGGGCTACAGAAGCTCTGCATGCCCCCTAAAATGACATCATTTTCCAGAGACCGGGTCCTTAGCTTTTATCTGATCCCCCAAAGGGCTTGCGAGCCATTTGACCAACACACTCTTAAAGAAATCAAAGGGACTGGGCGCGGTGGCTCCCGCCTGTAATTCAAGACTTTGGGAGGCCAAGGCTGGTGGATCATTTGAGGTCAGGAGTTCAAGACTAGCCTGGCCAACATGGTGAAACCCCATCTCTACTAAAAATACAAAAATTAGCCAGGCATGGTGGCGGGCACCTGTAATCCCAGCTACTCGGGAGGCTGAGGCACAAGAATCACTTGAACCTGGGAAGTGGAGGCTGCAGTGAGCCGATATCGCACCACTGCACTCCAGCCTGGTTGATAGAGTGAGACTCAGTCTCAAAAAAGAAAAAAAAGGAAAAGAAATTGAAGAATGTCAAGGCTGAAGTGAATTTAGAGAACATCTTTCTAATCCAATGGATGAGGAAACTGAGGTTCAAGGATCAGAGTCTGAGGCCAGCCAGGAGCCCCATCTCATTGACAGGAAGAGATCTCAGCAGCAGCGTGGGATCTTTACCTGCCCTGACATTGGCGCGTGTCCCTGACAATAAATGATGGAGACTGGGCTTAGCAAGCGGCCAGCCTGGTATGCAGATTTACTGTGTCCCCTGAGCCACCCACTTCATCCACTCAAAACATCTAATCGAAATCTCCAATGCTGCTGATGCTATGAGGTGTGCAAAAATGTATAACTCTGTCCTACTTCATGGAGTTTATCATCTTTTTTGGGACTAAGGACAGAGAGAAAAAGCTAAAAGAAGAATATATTGATATCATGGTATAGTGGGAAGAGTACCTAGGTGTACTTCCCAGCGTCACCACGTGTTTGCAGATGCAAAGGATGATTATTGGAGATAAGAAGAAGAAAGGTCATATCTGAAGTATCTCTTTGTCTAATTTCTTTTTTTAAGACAGCGTCTCGCTCTGTCACCCAGGCTGGAGTGTGGTGGCACAATCTCAGCTCACTGCCACCTCTGCCTCCCAGGCTCAAGTGATCTTCCCACCTCAGCCTCCCGAGTAGCTGGGATTACAGGCACGCACCACCAGGCCTGGCTAATTTTTTATATTTTTTGTAGAGTTGTGGTCTCACTATATTGCCCAAGCTGGTCTTGAACTCCTGGACTCAAGTAATCCTCGCACCTCAGCCTCCCGAAGTGCTAGGATTTGAGGCGTGAGCCAGCGTGGCTGGCCTCTTTGTCTAATACTTGAAGAAGTGATAGCATACATGTGAGAGCTGATGAGAGCTCTAAGAGCAGCGCCCTGCATTCTTCGAGACACTCCATCGTGCCAGTGGCCTGGTATTTTCACACATAGACAGTGAGGAGAGAGCGAGATCAGAGAGCCATGACCTACCTAAATCCCAGAGCTGCTGAGAAAAACAGAGGGGTCTGCGGAAAGTTGAGTGAGTGCCAAAGGCAGAGAGGGTTTGAGAAGGAGGCTCGATGCCAGGCATGGCAGAAGGCAGAAAACACTGTGGGCCAGGAATGGGCCTTCTGTGCTGGGAACTGTGTCTGCCAAAAGGTCATATGAGAGTCCTAAACCCTGGTACCTGTGAAAGCGACCTTACTGGGGAACATAATTAGTTGAGATGAGAAGGGGAAATGTGGATAGACATACACCAGGTGATCACACAGAGTGGGAAGGCCATGCAAAGATGGACACAGAGGCGGGGGTGATGCAGCCACGAGCCCAGGAACACGTGGCATCACCAGAGCTGGGGGAGATGGGACTGGAACCTTCCCTGAACCTTCAGAGGGAGCGTAGCCCTGCTGCCACCTTGATTTCCAACTTCTGGCCTCCAGAACTGGGAGAGAATCAATGGCCATTATTATAAGCCACCCAGTGTGTGGTTAACTTTGTTCTAGCAGCCACAGGGAACTGATATGCCAGCCTTCCAGCCATTTAAAATTGACTGGGAAAGTAAGGGCAGGAGTATGATTGGTGAACCGCTCTGTTTTCTCCTCCGCCAGATGACTTTGTTGTCACAGGTTTGGTTGAAATACAACGTTATCACTCTAAATATACATTCTAGAATCTGACTTCCTCCCCTCTGCCCCCGCTGCTCCCAGCACTGCACCCAGCCTGGGCCACACTTCCCGGTGAAGATGCCATCCTTTTACATTCCTAATATTTGATGTGAAGAAGCGAGTAATGGCTCATTTCTCATTAAAAAAAGCAAATGAGGTAACACTGACGTTTAAAAAAACATGGATCAGAGTAAGATTGAACATGGGCACGCCAAGTCAGTGGCAAAGATGTTTTCTCAAATGAAATCAGGAAACAGGAAAGCCCCTCTCAGTATTTAAATATGAAACATATAGAAATGGAAAATAAATATTTCAGTTGTCTAAATGAAAGTCTTTGCTAATGAAAACCCAAAGATATTCTTTGCAGAAGAATTCATGAGTTGAAAGAGCTCTTTGTCATTCATTTGCTGCTTAAATTGGTGTCAGTGTGAAACCAGTTTTAAGCCCTGAAGAATTAATCAATTCAGTTTTGCAGAAGTATGTTCAGAAATGTAGGACTTACAAGCTGAGAATAAAATAAAAACTCCTTTTTAAAAAATATTTTCATAAACCCAACTAATTAAGCCATCAAATAAATGTATTCCAAAAGAAAACATGCCGAGGATCTATTCCTTGCACTCCATTTGATGGATTATAATGTTCTTTTTTTTTTTTTTTTTTTTTTTTGCGACAGAGTCTCGCTCTGTCACCCAGGCTGGAGTGCAGTGGCGCCATCTCGGCTCACTGCAAGCTCCGCCTCCCAGGTTCACGCCATTCTCCTGCCTCAGCCTCCCAAGTAGCTGGGACTACAGGTGCCCGCCACCACGCTAATTTTTTTGTATTTTTAGTAGAGACGGGGTTTCACCATGTTAGCCAGAATGGTCTTGATCTCCTGACTTCATGATCCGCCCGCCTCGGCCTCCCAAAGTGCTGGGATTACAGGCGTGAGCCACCACGCCCGGCCAGATTATAATGTTCTAAAAACAAAATTGTATTCAATGAAATCTTTCTGTAATAATTAGTATTTAAATTCATAAATGATTGCATTGATAGTTAAACTCTAGGTCAGAAACAGTCAACTGTGCTGGGTTGCTAACAAATATTCTCTTTAAGGGCAAAATTTAAAGGTATTCTAAGGAGTAAGAAAACTTTAATCATTTAACAGTAAATATTTTATTTCTATATAATGGTTTCTGTGAAATACACTTAACCTCTTCAGCCAATATCCCTTCATTGTGTGAGAATACCCTGACCTCACACATGTTCTTTCTGATGTCACGGAGCCCAGCCTTGCTGCCCAGCCTGGTGGGTGTGGGGGCGCGTTTTCTCGGCGTCCTGCGGCAGTCCTGTGTTTCCCATCTCCCGCCTGCCCTCTCGTGTTTGCCCATTTCAGGCTCTCCTGCTGTCATGTACTCTGCCCTTGCCTTTTCGGGCCAGGGTGCCCATCTTCCCACAGGCAGTTTCTGGGAGAGAGGAGCTCACCCGCTATGTCCCTGTGCCAGTGCCGCTGGCCCATGGGGAAGCTCTTCAGCACTTGCAAGTGCTGGATGGCCTGGATCCCAGCAGGCCTGTGAAAACCTTCAGCCTCTAACCAGCGAACATGTTTGCAATGCACTTTCGCGGGTTTGACACCGGCTGGTAGGCTTGGCCACGTTGTGTGTTGGGCACTTGTGGGTCCATGCACCACCACTGAGCCACACAGCTGGAAAGGCTGCAGTCTCAAGGCCTCATGCCAGGGGAAGTGACACTTGACCCAGAAGTCCTGACCGACTTCTTAGAATTGTTCTTATTACATGCCTTTTTGGGGACACAGAACATATGAAAGTAAACGTGGCCGCCCAGTATGTTTGAATTCTCTATTTGTGGATTCCGGTGTTAAACTTAACTAAGACCAGCAGGGTTTTGCCAGCTCCCTCTCAGTTTCTCATCCTCATATGTTTCTACCACATTAATAATGAGCTAATTGCTTTCTGTCATGATTTTTGGTCTGTTGTTTAATCTTTCTGTGTGTGTTTATAAAACTCCCTTTTTATGACTATTTCTCCATCTTGTCAAATTATTTCTAATTTTTACTCCATCCACTTAGTTGCCACCTTTCCCAACTGGCTATTACCCCCAAAACAAATGAGCATGCCTTCATTGATACAATTTATATCAAAACCGAAAATAATGTTTGTTTCGAGCACAAGGCTGAATTGTGGACAATGCCATATTGCATTTCCCCAGATTTCACTGAATCCTCACTAAGAGGTGTTCATGAGCCTCCTGGTATGCAGCTGGGTGCCCACTCTACACACCCTGGGCTAGGCCAGTAGTTCTCAACTGCAGGCTGGAGAAAACTGCTGGAGTCACCAGCAGATATTCAGGAAGCACCTACTTGGTCCTGCCCCTCCGCCAGCCTGCATGCTTTCCCCAGGGGCTGAAAAGACAGCTCCACAATGTGCTGATCAGTATTTTCATCAAATGTCAGTAATTTTCCTTCCAGATAGAAAGGTGAATTCTATGGGCTACTTCTTCTGAATCACACTTTATGATTAGATATATTTAATTCTTCATGATAATAGGCAAAATTAAACTGTAAGTATGAAATGCCAAAGTTTTTGTTACTACATTTAAAAAACTGAGTATTCTTTTGTAATGAAAAATATTGTCACTTTTGTTAGCATCTGTTAAATGTCTAAGTGACAGAATTATTTCCTTTTTTAATTTTTTTTTTCTTAGGTGGTACCTCCGGAAATTTGAAGAGTATCCAAAGTTCAGAAAAATTATAATTCCATTTTTGTTTTAAGTGCATTTTCCATGAAATTATCTTCAACTTGAAGCTTTCCAATAGCACTTCTCTATGGACTTTGTAAATAAGTTATATCTTTGTAATTTTCCTGCTACTTCATCATTTTCAAGATGTCCTCTAGGAATTTTTTTTCTAGTAATTTTGCAAGCTACCTAATAAGTACCTAAATACACTGAAATGGAGATTCAATATCCTACTGTAACAGGTCAGAATTTCAAGTTCTGGGTAATAACTGCTGACATTTTTTCTAATTTCGAATTTACCTCTTTTGGCTATGTCTTGCCAAGTGTGTATAAGACTAGACTTTACAACTGTCTTTGATGGCATTTTCGAACAGTAAATGTCACAATCCCTTCTGTAGCCCCCTACAGTGATCCCTTCAAGGTCAACGGCAGTGTTGCTTCCCTCCCCCTGTAGGGCTGGGATCTGTCTTGGAGCCCTCTCTCGGAGGCCACAGAGGCTAGGGGTAGCCATTGTGCAGTCATGGCCTGGGAGAAACTTGCCAACCTTCGTGTCAGGTGCTGTGCGTAAGTGGAGAACTTGGGGATAGAGGAGGAAGCTCCTTGTGGCCCTTCCAAGGCGAGGCAAAGGCATCTGGACTTGTTCCAGCCCAGCCCACCAGGTGACATCACCGGGCAGGGAGGGGTGCTGGTGGTGGTTCATACGGAGTAAGCTGCTCTGCCTGTGCGAGGGGCTCCTGGGCCCTAAACAGGCACCTTTAGGCCATGGGTCACTCACCATGAGCCATCAATCTGCTCTGGTCTGACATGATTTCTCCCTGTCTTCTAGTCTAGACCTAGTTTTTTTGTTCTGTTCCCCATGTATGGATATAGTAGAGATTGTTGTCTGTGAAATTTCTCCTTTGTAGATTTCAAGTTTTCCCTTGTAGTGTAAAGAATGATCACTTTCTGTAACAATAATAAGACCACTTTTTAAGATTTATCCTGTTTGTTCTTTGTTGTTTGAAACATAATAATTATATTGTTAAAATTCTCCACAGCCTTCTTTTTCTTCCATAGCTAATCTTCCTTCTAATAGTTTTTGCTTTCTGTTTTGCTGTTGTTGCTTTGCAAAGCTTTCCCCTCATAGCCTGTACCTGTTATCAATATAAAATAATCTTCCTGTTGAATGCTTCATGACTTGAATTCTACTTTGATAAAAACATTGCCATACTGCTTTTTATCTTGATGAATTCATCTGGCATTGCTTTGCCTTATCATCTCATCTGGAGTTTTTAAATGCCATTTGTTTCAGTTGTCTTTAACAACATAATAAATAGACTTTGCCATTTAGCAAGGTAGCTCAAATTCTTTTACTAATTGTCACGTCGAAACATTCTTTCATCATGTTTCCTGTTTTTATCTGGTTTTTTCAACTTCTTCTGTTTACTATCTACAGTGATTTGGAAAGGAGATTTCCTTTAAAACAAACAAGCTTATTGGGAATGGCTTTTATGATTTTTAAAGTAGTCTGGAGAGCTTCCAGTTAAATCTGATGAGCTGAACATACACCTTTCCTTCTCCCCTCTCTATCCTGACCCCAGTTGAAATCACCTCAAAGGAATTTAAGTGGGGGAGTGGCCCCATAAAGAGAGTGAGAGAGAGTCATCACTGCAGATGGACCACAGCACGGGTGGAGATGGGCCTGATGTGGCAGAGCAGAGAGGCCATGACAGTGTGCGCCCTGCGGAGACCCTGGGTCCTCACACCTGGGCTGACAGAGGGCAGAGGGAAATGAGCATCTCAAAGTGAGACCAACTAAACATGGCGCCTGCAGCAGAAAGCAGTGTCCTCTGCACCCCCACTCCCCAGGGAGAGCACAGAGAGCCCAGAAATGAGCCATGTGCCCATTGCCGGGGAAGAGAAGGTAGGCTGAGGAGCTGGCCTTTCCTAACACAAAAATTAACTAAGTGGGGAAAACCAGAGAACTAGGTGTTGGCATCCCAGGAAAAAAATAAAGTCTCCACATTTTGGTCTGTAGGGATCCTGCCCCATAATGGCTGGTTACCTCCTGCCTCAAGCTGCAGGGAAGCCAGGGGGTGGCATGGCCATGGCTTCTCCCTCAGAGAGGCCTCTGTGCACGACTTCAGTCACCCAACACTGACAGAACTTAGAACCCAAAAGCCCATTTCTCTCCTTCCGTCCAGACCCTGTCTGCTGTTATCTGTAGGAAGACCACAGCCAACTGCTATCATGACCAAAGCTAAAATCCAATGAGGCAGAGAACAATAGTTGTACCCATCTCCTCCTCAATCTCCAAGGCCAGCGGTGCATGCATTTGTGCATTCAACAATATTTGCCAAGCACTTACTATATGTCAAGCACAGCAGTGGGTGCTGAGGACAAATGGGTAGAAAAAACAGTCCTGGCCCAGGTGGAGTGACAGGTAAGAAACAAGTAAGTAGCTAAAATAATGTTAGGTAGAAAAAAATAACAAGAATAAAAGCAAGGAAAAGGGAAGGGACCCTCACTTGTGTCTGATACAGCCATAATCTTCTCCATCAGCCATTGCTGTAACCAAAGCTTGCCCACCTTTCTTAAGATATTGATCAACCAGGTCATTGCAAATACTGTTAATTGATTCCTTTTTATGGCTGAGTAGTATTCCATTGTATATATATATATACCACTTGTTGACTGATGGGCACTTGGGTTGGTTCCACGATTTTGCAATTGTGAATTGTGCTGCTATAAACATGTGCGTGCAAGTATCTTTTTTTGAATAATGACTTCTTTTCCTCTGGGTAGATACCCAGTAATGGGATTGCTGGATCAAATGTTAGTTCTACTTTTAGTTCTCAGGAACTTCCACACTGTTTTCCATGGTGGCTGTAATAGTTTACATTCCCACCAGCAGTATAGAAGTGTTCCCTGACTGCCGCATGCATGCCAACATCTACTGTTTTTTCATTTTTTTGATTATGGCCATTCTTGCAGGAGTAAGGGGGTATCGCACTGTGGTTTTTATTTGCATTTCCCTGATCATTAGTGATGTTGAGCATTTTTTCATACTTTGTTGGCCATTTGTATATCTTCTTTTGAGAATTGTCTATTCATGTCCTTAACCCACTTTTTGATGGGATTGTTTGTTTTTTTCTTACTGATTTGTTTGAGTTTGTTGTAGATTCTGGATATTAGTCCTTTGTCTGATGTATAGATTGTGAAGATTTTCTCCCACTCTGTGCGTTGTCTGTTTACTCTGCTGACTGTTGCTTTTACCATGCAAAAGCTCTTTAGTTTAATTAAGTCCCATCTATTTATCTTTGTTTTTATTGTTGGAAACTATTATTCTAAGTTAAGTAACTCAGGAATGGGAAAGCAAATAACGTATGTTCTCATTGATATGTGGGAGCTAAGCTATGAGGACACAAAGGCATAAGAATGGTACAGTGGACTTTGGGGACTTGGGGGGAAGGGTAAGGGGGGGTGAGGAATAGAAGACAACATATATGGTATAGTATATACTACTCAGGAGATGGGTGCACCAGGATCTCACAAATCACCACTAGAGAATTTACTCGTGTAACCAAATACACCTGTACCCCCAATAACTTACGGAAAAAAAAGATATTGATCAACCTATTCCAGGCCCTCTCTCCACCACTGAGCCTCTTGGGGAAATAAAGAGCTGCCTGCCCTCCCCTGTTCCCTTTGCCTTTTTGCAGCAGGATTCCTGAAAATGTTGACTTATAGAGACATTTTTGAGATATGAACATTCGTTATTTCCTGGTGCTTAGGGAAGAAAATAATTGATGTTGTGAGTTGGGCGGGACTTTAGGGACTGTGCTGAACAATCCACTGACCACTGCAGGCTCCCATTTAGGATCTTGGGCCAACAGCCACCAGCCTCTGTTCATGCAGTCTCACTGAGGGCAGTTACTTCTTTGGAGTGGCATGCCTCTGAGCAGATAATTCCAATAATCAATGTCAAACTAGATATTGAAACAGCCCAAGTGTCCTGGTCAAGCTAGCTGTTGATACTCCTGACTGTTGCATTATTTTGTTTTTTGTTTGTTTTGTTTTGTTTTGAGACGGAGTCTTGCTCTGTCACCCAGGCTGGAGTGCAATGGTGCGATCTTGGCTCACTGCAAGCTCTGCCTCCCGGGTTCAAGCAATTCTTCTGCCTCAGCCTCCCAAGTAGCTGGGATTACAGGTGCACGCCACCATGCCCAGCTAATTTTGTATTTTTAGTAGAGACGGGGTTTCACCATGTTGTCCAGGCTGGTCTTGAACTCCTGACCTCAAGTGATCCGCCCACCTTGGCCTCCCAAGGTGCTGGGATTACAGGTGCGAGCCACAGCTCCCGACCCAACTGTTGCATTATTATTTGCAGATGTTGACTATCCCTGCTGTTGTCTATATATCAATTTTGTCTACCCAATGCAGCTGTAAACTTCTCAAGGTGAGGAGTGAGCCATCACTCCTTGCACCTCTTGCTGTGATTGACGTGGTATACCTTAAGATATATGTTAATTCCTATGTCTTAATAAATATTGACTTATGGAGAATTTGTTGGAGCAAGTACAGACCCTATGTTTAACTTCTTTTATTCAACAGAATTAAAAAACTAGCTAGTTCTCTCAATAAAATAATACTTTCTTTTCTTTCTTAAAATCTAGCTGATCTGGTCTGAAATACACATATGGGAGGCGGGATTATAGAATTATCTCAAATTAATTAGCGTCTAGCTCTTTGTAAGGTAATTGACAGTCTGAGTTAGTTGCTTCCCCCACTGCAAAGCAGCAAAATCTGCTCTCAAAGGCTTCACGTAGCTGGGAAAACTCCGTTCCCAATTCAGATCCTCTGGGGAGGGCATCAATTATTTCTATTGTTTTTAGCACCGATTGTTCTGTCTAATTTGAAAGGATCCAAAAAAGGAAATGATACTTGGCATTAGTATCATTCTCCATCACTTTTGAAAGATATATGAAGGGAATGTTGGCGCAATTAGTCTAGAAACATATTTCTCCCATAACAATAAGCCAGTCCTTTTTGCTTTGAATCAGAAATAGCTCCATTAGGCCCATGAAGGAAAGGGAAACAAAACTGAGTGCCAAGCATATGATAACATGCTCAGCATCATATCACATTAGGGGATTGCAAATTGAAACAACAATACCACTATACACCTATCAGAATGGCCAAAATCCAGAAGACTGACGTCACCAATGGTAGCGAGAATGTAGAGCAACAGGAACTCTCATTCACTGCTGGTGGGGATGCAAAGTGGTGGAGCCACTTGGGAAGACAGTCTGGCAGATTCCTAAAAAGCTAAACATACTCTTCTTACTATACAATCTAGTAGATTTGCTCCTAGGTGTTTACCCAAAGGAGTTGAAAACATGTCCACACAAAAAACCTGCACATGAATGTTTATAGCAGCTTTACTCAAAATTGCCAAAAATTGGAAGCAACCAAGATGTCCTTCAATAGGTGGGTGGATAAAGAAATTGTATCCAATTCTATTTCTATGAGGAAAATCTATTCATACAATAGAATATTAGTGTCAGAGATTTTTTTTAACAAAGAGCTATCAAGCCATGAAAAGATAAGGAAGAACTTTAATGCATATTGGTAAGTGAAAAAAGCCAGTTTGCAAAGGCTACATACTATATGATCCCAACTGTATGACATTCGGAAAAAGGCACAACTATGGAGACAATAAAAAGATCAGAGTTTTGGATGAAGGGAGGGATGAACAGGCAGAATACAAACAAATTTTAGGGCAGTGAAACTATTATTATGATACTTTATGGATACAGAATATTATGCATTTTTCAAAACACAGAATATACAACGAAGAATGAATGCTAATGTAAACTCTGGATTATCATTAATAATAATATATTATTTAATTAAAATGATTTTACTTGTTTTCATTATTATCGAAAATGTTATTTAATTATTACATTTAGATGCTACTTAATTTTTGCTTTATTATTATTATGTTAGTATCATCAACTGTAACTAGTGTACAACACTAATGCAAGATGTTAATAGGGAAATCATGTTGGAGAGGGAGATATGTGAGAACTCTGTACTTTCTTTTCAATTTTTCTGTAAACATAAAGCTGCTCTAAAAAATTAAATCTATTAATTAAAAAAAAATAACTGAGTGGAAAAAGAGCATTTTGCTCATTGGATGGACTTTTTGTCCTCCATGTGATGGAGTCAGCTGGCTGGGCATAAACCTGCAGAAGGTGGAGAAGGCTCTGCCAGCGTCGCCTCTGAGGTTTCCATCCTCCCATGCTCTGATTCCTGGGGTTATGCTCTATTGCCTCTGGTGAGAGGTGGTCAGTAACTCCATGAGCTGCTTCTAGTGCCTTTATGCTAGACAGATTTTGCAGAGGCAGGTGTGTCAACTACAACCAGAGGCCAATTTCCCTGGAGTCAGATTTCAGACCACATGCTCCTCTCCTCCTCACAATGTAATCTCCTCCCCAGGCTGAGCCCTGCCAGAGGGGAGAGTTAGGACTGGTGGGAAGGGCTTGCCCCCTTGGCTGCAGGAAGCTCAGGTGGCACCTTGGGGAGAATCCTAAAAAGATGCTCTTCTTCAAGATGCCTCACATCTACCTGTCAGAAAATTGTCACACTGTTCTGATGTTTCAGAAAACTCACTTTCATCTGCTGGAAAACTGTCTAGATAAATACAAGCCTGTGATGTCTGTACCTCTGATGACATCCCATAGACATGGTGTCCTCCTCCAGCTATTGTCGGAAGGTGGCCCATCTGACCTCCTGGTGGCCAGTTCCCTCCATCCACTAGGACAGGCAGGCTGCTGGGAAGCGTCCTTCTCCACACCCACAGGCCCTGTCCTTGGGAGCCAGGAGACATCTCAGATGACATACAGAATCCCTTCGTGCAGGCTCATCACGAGCCCTTTGTTCCTTAGAGTAACAGCAAACAAATGCACCGTTGTTCCTCATTTCCATGTATTTCCATCAGTTAATTGGAAATGGTTCTGCCTGAATAGGAAATTTTTCTATCTTGGGCTTCTTGAATAGAGAAGCTTTGGGGCACAATCCTAAATCTTCAGAGGACAGAGAGCCCACATGCCACCCTTCCAGTACTGAATAGCAGCTTGGGTCCTGAGAATTTCCAATACCCGTATTTTAGAGACTTTTTGTCTACCAAAAGTAACAGTTTCATTCAGGACAAGAGGTTATTCAAAAATACATAATTAATGGCCTCTACTGAGGACTTACATTGTGTAGAGAATAACTAATTGGGAAATGCTAAACTACCTAGTGAATAGCAAGTATGGGGGCAGGGAGGAGGAACAGGCTTCCCTCTTGATTAAATGAAAAATAAAATAATGATGCTTTCATTTTTATCAGACAGGATGTCATATACAAAATCCCAATTTTTCTCTTACTAATAGAGAAACCCCATCTTGCTCTGCGGAGAGGACCGACTCTCTCGGTCCACTCTAAGCCTGTCCTCCTTCCTATCTCAGCATTTGCTCCACCAGCTCTCATTCAGCACAGAGCCTGGGGCACTGGTGCCATGAAGATGAACGCGGGAGAGATCTTAGCCTTAAGGGGCTCATGGCCTGGTAAGTGCATAAACAAAAGAATAATTTTTAATACAACACGGTAAATGCTAGGATACAAATTATGTACAATACACATGTGAGCAGAGAAGGAAATGTCTGATTCTACATGGGGGTTCCAAAGAAATCAGGTGACACTTGAGATGGTCATAGTAGAGTAGGTAATTAGGCAGATATGAGCAGGGCAGCATAGGGCCCCAGAGAACATCAGGTGACTGTCAGGTGACTGTCGGGTGATTGTTGACAGCCAGGAAGCTGGCAATAGGGAGGGGAAATTTTCCTAACAAACAGGAGACATCTTGAGCTTGTGGGCAACAACTTCCCAATAAAAACTTAAAATGGTGAAGTTTGATCTTCCTCTGGGACATGTCTAAGCATGCACAGTAAAGGGCAAAATGGCAGCATTTGACCTGTGTATGACCTTCCTCTGGGGGTGCTAGACCGGTGAGGGAAAATTGTCCTAAGACAGCATGCACATAGCTTCAACCACCAAATGGCACATGTGGTCCCTCATACACTAGCAAGTCACTGTGCACTTGGCAATTAGCCAACAGCCCACCCAAAGGGAAAGACGAGGGGAGGAGATTGGGAGAAACTGGGAAATTATAAATAAGAGCCCTGAGCCAACAATCAGGCAAAGCATTCGAATGTTTTGAGTTGTCCACTTGGTCCCTTCCAAGTGTACTTCACTTTGCTTCAATAAACTGTCATGTCTGCCTTACATCTACCTCTGTCTCTTGGCTGAATTCTTTTTCCCAAGACAAGGATCAAGGACTAGGAGAGCCCATCCAGACTTGCTACCAGTTAACAGTCACGGCAGAAATGATCCAGAAATAGCTCTAATTATTGCTAACCATTTAATTCTTTCCTGGACACTCAGGAGGATCATATTTACCCTTATACCTGAGTAGAGCCATGAAACTAATTCTGACCAAGGTGGGTATGTGGGCAAATGTGATGTGTGACACTTCCAGGCTATCCCATGAAGTGTCTCGTACATCCAGTCCTTTCTCCTCCTGTGGCAAATGTGAAGCTACATGTTGGGGACTGCAGTATCCCAAGATGCAAGGAGCCTGGATCTCTGAGTCACTCCACTGCCTGGAGAAGGATGACTTAACTGGAACATCCTCACTGGACAACAGGTGGGTGAGAAATAAACTTTTATTTTGTTAAGTCACTAAAATTTGGAGGTCATTTGCAACAACTGGCATGATTTATTTAATACTATGGAAATTGGTATTCTGAAGTGGGTTGCTGCAGTAACAAAAATATGTGGCCATTTTCTTAGCAGCTGAGCAAGAGGTGGGGTGGAAACAGCATGCTGGGTGACTGGACATCTGTGTTACATAGTGACAAGATATCTGGCAAATGGTTATGTGCAGAAACTTGGAAGGCTCACTCCATCACTATAGGCTCATGGCAGTTATTGGACAATGGAATGTTAGAAATGTGTACAAATTAGAATTTATTCTCTTTGGAAAGGCAAGAAATACAATAAAGAGATAAGCACAGATGTAATTGGCTATTTTGGAAACAGAAAACCAAAGGTAACAAGAGTCCAGAAATTTAGGGCCTTATAGGGTTGTAAGAGGTAACCGCTTTTGGTCCCCAGACAGTGAAACATGAAAATAAAAAATTATTTGAGCTGACAAAGATCTAGTGAACTTTCTAAGCTAATTAAAGTAACTCAGAGCAAATATGTGAGTAAGGGTATAGACTTCCCACTGAAGCCCAGTGACATGAAAGAAGCTGCCATTCCACTGAGTGGGAGGAACACCGTGGAGAAGAGGTGGGAACCAAAGGAGATTAGAGAACAATGTCCAGGAAAGGTCTTTAAATGTGGTTACTGATATATGGAATTGACTGGAAGCAAATAGATCAGAAGTCACTAAGATTTTGGGATAACCGCACTGCCAAAAATACCATAACCTTGGACCAAAAAGTTCTTTGACTATTGGAGACTTAAAAAACAATCTTTGAGTACCCAATCTTTCCTGAACAGAAAGTGACTTCCAAAAGATGCACTGCCCCAAGCCAAACACATTGGCTAACATCTATTCTTAGGTGACTGTGAATAATAATGTGGAAGGAAGAGCCCCCAGAGGGTGAATTCTGAAGCCCCAAGAACAGGATCTAATCAGTTTTCCCGGCATTAAGAACAGGGAAACATCACCATGCAATATCTACAGGACTTAAGTACAGCTATGGGCTAGAGATGGATGTGAGACTTCCATTCCTCCATTCCAAAAGGAAGAATTACACACAGTTCTGTTCTTGAACCATCACTGTCTATCAGAAAGCAGGGTGGCAGATAGCACATCACTCAGATCATAGGAGCTCAGACCAACAGGAGCAGGAGCAGTTCAGTTTCTGGCAGACAGTCCTGAATGGCTCAGGGATCCTGGGTTCCAACTACGTACCATGACTGGGTGGGCAACTGTGCTCTCTCCCTTGGGCAGAGGGGGAGCAAGTTTTATCATATGGGAAGAGAAGCAAAACAATTTGGTGACCAGAATGGTGGATAGCTATGCCTTCATTAAACTGTTCATTTCCCTCCCAGGCTCCAGGAGACCACATTCCCCAATCCTGTTGCATATGGATGGAGCCATGTGATCGGCTTTGAGCAATGTAATATGGGTATTACAGCTGCTGGCGCCTGGCTAGGGCAAACAGGCAGGAAGTTTGGTCCTCTTTGCTTTCTCTCTTTCTTCTGGAAAGGGACACTTTTCTGCTCTGGCCTTTGGATATCAGACTCCAGGTTCTCCAGCTTTTGGACTCTGAACCTGGGACCAGCAGCCTGCTGGGAGCTCTTAGGGGCTCAGTGGGGGCTGCACTGTCAGCTTCCCTGGTTCTGAGTCTTTGGACTTGGACTGAGCCGCTGGCTTCTCTGGTTTTTCAGCTTGTAGTTGGACTATCATGGGACTTTGACTCTGTGATTATGTGAGCCAGTTCCCCCTAAAAAAAATCCCTTTTCATATATCCTGCTGGCTCTATCTCTCTGGGGGAACCCTGACTAAAATAGCCACTGAGACTTGGGAGTTATTATGGCTTCTCACATTACTTGCATGAATAGCATAGTATTGAATAATGATTGTGAGTTCACAAGGTAGACAAGGGGGAAGGAAGAAAAGTATTTCAGGTAAGAAAGGACAACAATGCTCAAACATATTTATTAGAGGGAGTTCAGGATAGTTTCTGGATGGCTGCAGAACTTGGTGATTCCAAAGGCCATGTGCAAAAGAGGAGGAAAGGACAGCAGGACCACATAATAAGGAGTCCTTCTGTCCCGATGGCAAGTTGAAGATGTTATTCTGCAAGTGATATGGAAGCATGGATGTTAGGCCAGAAATACTATGACATAATATTGTATTTAAAAATACTTCACAGAACCCAGATGAAGAGGCATTCTAAAATACCTAACCAGTGTTCTTCAACTATGTCAAGGTCATGAAAGACAAGAAAAGAATGAGGAACTATCACAGCCTGGAGAGGACTAGGGAGACAAGACAGCTAAACAAAATGTGGGATCCTGTATCATACCCTGGGGTAGAAAAATGACATTAATGGAAAAGCTGTCAAAACTTCAATAAGATCTGTAATTTAGTTAAAAGGGCAGCACCCTTGTCGATTTCCTGATTTGATAATTGCCCTAGGGATTTATGGGAACTCTGTACTATTTTGAAACTTTTCTCTGATCATCTAAAACTATTACAAAATAAAAATAAAACAATAAAAAAATAAAATGCAAAGCATGGGATCCAACTGAAAATCTAAATAGCTATCAGGGAACTCCACCAAAAGACCCCCAGCAAGAGATGAGGAGAAGGACCTGGTAAGACAAATAGGGAGATGAAGGTGACCAAGAGGATCCTAGCCATCAAGGAACCACACAGGTTGTTAGGGCAAAGCCTCCAACTCCAGGGCACCCAGATGTCCACGCACACATAGAGGGCATGAGTCAGACTCAAGCAAGTGGCAGGGGTGACTTGACACTCAGGCTCAGAGATTGAGCTGGTGCTTCTCCCATCCTTTATGTGTTCAGTCCAGAATCATCCTTGGAGCTGAGACATGGCTAAATCCAGAGATGGAGACCAGTGAGGTAAGTAGGAAAAAAGAGGCCGTCTCTGCCCACAAAAAGATTGAGATGGTCAACACTCAGAATTCTGAACACCTGGAACCTGGTTCTATGAAGCTGTCATGCACTGGGGAGCCTGAGGGAGACAGATGCACAAGCTTGAGTACAGGACACTTTATGAGCAGCTGGAGTTTTGGTCCCAAACCTGTGTGCGTAGGGCCCAGCATCGTGTCACTTTCTTTCCCTCAGCCCATCCCTGGTTCATTCATTCAGAAATTATTCACAAGCCTCCTATGTGTCTGGTTCTGTGCTAGGTTCTGAGAATCTCAGAGTGAGCTGAGCAGACATACCTCTGTGTTGACAGAGCTTGGAGTCCAAGGGGGAAGACAGTACTGTTACTGAACTACTAGGTATACAACTAAAGACTCTGCAATGCTGCCACATATTTGTTCTGTCAATCTTTCTCCAAGCATTCTCCAAAGGACCAGTGTCCATTCAGTAGGACAAATGTGCAGTGGAGAAAAGGAAATTCTCAGAATTTGGAGAATTGCTAGATGATGGCTCTGAATTGATGCTAATTCGTGGGAATAAAATGATAACACTGAGCTTCACTAGTGAAAGGGAAGGCTTATGTTGTTTAAATGATAAATGGAGTTTTTGCCTGAGCTCCACAGTGGGTCCAGTTGGCCATGGGTCCATTTTGCTGTTATTTTCCAGTGCCTGCCAAGATTAGTTGGAATATGTGCCATCAGAAATGGAAAGACTACACACGTTGCTTCTCTGATGTTTGGAATAAGAGCTAGTATGGGAGGAAAGAGCAGGTAGAATTCCTGGAACTTTTCCTTTCTTCTAGGACAATAAACCCAAAGTAATACCATATTCCTGAGTAGACTGCAGAGATTGGCATGACCCTCAAAGATATAAGAATGGTGGCACTGGCAGTATTTCTGCAGTAAACTTTGACCAGGTTACTCTCTTTGAGTAACTTGAAAGACTATTACATCCCCATTTAGCTTACCTATTCAGCTTTTTCAGAAGGTATGGGCTGTGGATTGCCATAAATTTAATTAGGCAGTGACTCCAAAAGCAGCTGCTCTTCCACCTTTATTGGAAAATATTATCACAGCTCCTGGCATTTGATAGGCAGCTATTGATCTGACAAATGCTTTCAATTTCTTTTCCAATTTGCAAGTACTGTATGCAAAGGGGTTTGCTCTTACCAAGCAGGGCCAACAATACACCTTCACAGTCCTGCCTCAAGAGTCATGTTCACCTTTTTTCACTCTGCCATAACCTAGGCTGTGGGGAACTTGATTATTCTGACATCCTGGAAAATGTTATACCAGCCCTCTATATGGCTGGAATTATGCGGGTTGAATTTGATGATCAGGAAGGAATTTTAGATACTATATTAGCTCAGGCTGCAATAACAAAATCACACACTGGGTCGCTGACACAACTGAAATGTATTTTCTCACAGTTCTGGAGGCTGGGGGTCCAAGATCAAGGTTCCAGCAGGGTTGGTTTCTGGTGAGGTCTCTCTTCCTGGCCTGTGTATGGCACCTTCTCGCTGCATCCTCACCATAGCCTTTCCTCTGTGTGCTCAGAGAAAGAGTGGGCTCTGGTGTCTTCTCCTCTTCCTGTAAGGACACCAGTCCTATTAGATGAGGGCCCCACCCTCATGGCCTTGTTTAACCCTGAGAGCCTCCTTAAGGCTTCCATCTGTAAATACAGTCACACTGGGGGCAGGGCTTCAATATAGTAACTTGGGGACACAGTTCCATCCATAAGAGTTGGTGTGTGTGGTGGTGTGTGACTATATCTGTGGTGTATGTGTTTGTGTGTCACTGTGTGTGTATATGTGTTGTTTGTGTATGTATATCATGTGTGTACATGTGCTGTGTATCTGTGTACCTGTGCAATGTGTGCATCTGTATGTGTGGTGTGTATGTGGTATGTGTGTGTATGTATCTGTGTGTCATGTATGTGTGCTGTGTATGTGTGTCTTTGTGTGCTGTGTGTGTGGTGTGTGTGTGTGTGTATGTGGTATGTATGTCTGTGTGGTGTATCTGTGTGGGGTGTGTGTGTATGGTGTGTGTGTATCTGTGTGTGGTGTGTGTGTGCAATGTGTATCGTGTGTGTGTGTGTGTGTGTGTGTGTGTAGTCAACAAAAGCTGGCTACTACCACAGTGGGGAAATAAGCTTCTTTAACTTTCAACATGAAAAGTCCAAAATCAAGTAGCAAGTGGGTGGGAGCTACTGAAAGCCTAGAAGCCAAATTCAAGGGCTTGCTCAAATCCCTCACAGGAGCAGGGCTGCCTCAGAGGAGCAGGGGCCAAGCAGTGGAGCTACAGGGGTGCAGCTAGAGGAGTAGGGCAAGAAGGGTCAGGTTAGGGGTGGGGGTACAGGGATGGAGCTAGAGGGACGGGGCTAGAGGAGTGGGGCTAGAGGAGTGGTGCTAGAGGAGTGGGGCTAGAGGTGTGGTGCTAGATGAGTGGGGCTAGAGGATGGGGCCAGAGTGGCTGGAGCTAGAGGGGTGGGGCTAAAAGGGTGGGGTTGGGGTGGGGTTAGACAGGTGAGGCTAGAAGGGTGGGGTTAGAGCAGTGGGACTACAGAGGCGGAGCTAGAGCGGTGGGGCCAGAGGGGCGGGGCTAGGGGGTGGGGCTAGAGAGGTGGCGATAGAAGGGCGGGACTAGAGGAATTGGGCTAGAGGGTCGGGGCTGGAGGGGTGACGCTAGGGCTCAGACTCCGGGACAGACAAGTGACGGAGATCGACAGGCTCTGGGAAGTCTCGTGCCTCGTCTGCCTCCCATGGCTGGCTCTGCTGCGCTGCTGGTGATTTGTGAACGTGAAGATTTTACTCTGAAGTGCAAAAGCTGTTCCATTTGTTGGCCATAAAGACATTTTTAGGCAAGTAAGTAAATAATTAATGAAATGTTTTGTTTTAATTTTTTAAGAGAATGATTCTATGCCTTACATTTGTATAAAGCAGTGAAAAACAACGCCCTATCCCCCCCTTAAGAGAACCAATTCAAAAAAAATACAAATGTTTATGCAGTTTACATTTTTATTCATAATGAAAATGCTTTATTAAGTCACATGGGAATAAAACGTAGATTCTTACAAATTAGATGACGTATTCAACGAATACAAGAGCATCATTGTCAAAATAAGCTGTGCAATGTTCCTTGTCTAAGGGCAAATGAAAAGTTACTGCAGAAAAGCAGGTTTCCAATTTTTTGCCCTGTTGTGTTGCACAGCGTTTCATACACTATCCAGTGTGTGCTGTGTTCAGAAGTCAACACCCAGCACTGTCTTGAATGTTATGAGTCTATATTTCAACAAATAAAACTTACTAGAAATTAAGACAAATAAATGTTATACTCTAGTCAAAACTTAGTAATTTATTCTGTAATATACATAGTAATATAGCTTTTCTGTAACTGGCACAGAATAGCTTCACATTTCATACTTGATGTTGGCAATAAGTAATTATTTTATTTGAGATAAGTTAGCACACTGTGTTCCTTCCTTCCTTTCTACCTTTTGGACATAGAGCAGATGTCACTGGAGCTTTTGGCTTGGACTGTGGCTAGCTCCAGGCTGCCCACCTTGGGTTTGTCATTAACCCTGCACAGGGGTAAGCTTGCACTGAGGCCTCAATCCAGCACACTCGACAAATGGTTATTTGCACCATATGCTGGGCACGTGTGGCCTAAGGGCAGAAAGGCTCTGCGGGCTTGCGGAGAGCGGCCAGGCAGGCAGGCAGGTCCTGTGGCTCCTCATAGGTGGAAGTAGATGTGTGGGATGCGAGGTACCCACTCACAGCGGGTCTCACCTGCTTCTCTTGATTCTGCCTCGATTCACTCTCACAGAGGAGATTTATCCCCAGGTATTAGATCCCCTCTACAATAACAACAGCAGGATATTAATTTTCCTTGCAAAATGACACTATTCTGTAAAACAAGTAGTAATCAGATGTTTCATATGCATAGACAATGTGAAGTTAAATGTGATACATTAATACTGTTGTATATCAATAGGTTTCTATAAATAATCAAATCATAACATGTAGCTAAGTAACATTAATTACACATTAGTGATTTGATTTCATCTCAGATTCTTGAGACGTAAGAAAAACAAAAATGACAGAAATTTCCCAATTGACTTCATCCAATTGATTGATACAGAAAGTCAACCAGATACCTCTATCAAAAAGCTTATACTTTATATGGGTGTGTTCGTCTATTCCTAATGCAGGTGTTTTGATACCTGTATTATATTTTAAATATGTACATGTATCAGTCAGAGTTCTCCAGAGACATAGAACCGATAGAATGGATAGATGGATAGATAAATATATTTATTTTAAGCATTACCTCACTGAGCTGTGGGGGCTGGCAAGTCTGGAATCTACAGGCCAGAAGGCTAGAAACCCAGGCGGGAGATGATGCTGCCATCCTGAGGCAGAATTTCTTCTCTGGGAAACTTCAGTTTTTGCTCCTGTGACCTTCAACTGATTGGATGAGGCCCACCACATTATCCGGGGTAATCTCCTTTACTGACATCTACAGAATACCTTCACAGCAACACCTGCATTAGTGTTTGACCAAACAAAGAGGCACTGTATCCTAGCCAAGTTGACACATAAAATTTACCATCACAGTAACCTTTACAAGTTAGTGTCCTGCCCTTTTCAGAAGACTTGGAACTGGAAAATATCACGACATACACAAAAAATTACTAATTTCAATGGAGAGTAATTCATAGAAAGGGTTTAAGACCCTCCTGGTTTGAGGCCAGCCTAGCCAACATGGCGAAATGCCGTCTCTACTAAAAATACAAAAATTAGCTGGGCATGGTGGCTCGTGCTTGTAATACCAGCTACTCAGGAGGCTGAGGCAGGAGAATCACTTGAACCGGGGAGGCGGAGGTTGCAGTGAGCCAAGATTGCACCACTGCACTCCAGCCTGGGTGACAGCGAAAGACTCCATCTCAAAAAGACCCTCTGGGGCAGGCAGAGGCATAGACACTGTGCAGAGGCTGTCACGGGTGGCCCTGGGGAAGCAGACGTGCTTCTTCCCGCAGAGCAGACAGTGTGCGACGCACAGCCTGTGCCTGCTCCACTGTGTTCAGAGCATGACTCCAGGACCAGGTGAACGCTCAGGGCCGGGTGAACCCCACGGGTTCTTGGGTTTCCACCTGTGCCATGTGTTGGGGTGGGATAGGAGAGAAGCTGACAGTTCAGATGCTCGTGTTCCTGCCTCCAGGCCCCTGTGCCTGTGCTGTCCCTCCTTTCAAGGTGGATTCACTCCATCTTTGTGCATGCCACTCCTGCTGTGGGTCCTGGAGATGCGAGGGTGAGGAAACTGTGGGTTCTACTCCAACAGAGCCCACAGTCTGAAGGGGGTGGCTGCCAGGAAAACCATGACTGAGGGTGGAGGGGTGATTGTGGAGACACATTAGCCTGGAGGGAGGGCATTGGCAGCTCTGAGGTTGGCTTTCGGGGAGGAAGGAACGACCTTCCCACACTCCAGGAAAGTCAGGGAAGGCTTCTGGGAGGAGGTGACCCTTGGGCAATTTTGAGAATCCTTCAACAACTCCATAAATAAAGATCAAACCACACATGTCTCAAGGCTATTTGTGACAATTTTGAACTGTTGCAAGTAGTCTCAGGAAAGACGAGTACTGATCCTGAAGACTTTTTCTATAGCATAGATTATAAAAATATGAATTTCTAACCCTGGCTGCTCACCCTTGTCCCCATTCTTGTGTTTCTGACAGGGTCATCAGAAATTATCTCCTGGGGTACCATAAAAACCTCTCCAAAACAAACACATTTAATATGTAGTGTGATAAAGCAGCTTAAAGTTGAGCATGTTAGGGGAAAGTCACTAAAACTCAAACAGGTAACAATGGCATTTCCCATTTCCAAAAGGGATGAAATTCCCATCGCAAGTGTGAAGCAGGTCAGATGGCTGCCATGCGTGCCTTTGAAAAATCAATCAAGATGTGTTCAGGAACCAGAAAACTGACTAACCCAACAGGAGTATTTTTGAGTGTACATTTACTGTCTGAGCCCTTATATCTGAAGGAAATTAACTGCCTCACCACCACACTACAGTTATTTATGGAACCACTTGCTGGGTAGGCAGTGGAAGCCCCTATTGACGGGCAACTCCTAGATGAGAAAGCCAATGAGCCAGTACCCGTGAAAACAAATGTGCGATTAGAATCCAATTCACGCACGTGTGAACCTCATGGGGCACAGTGCTGGGAGGGACAGGGGGGCCAAAGAAGGCCTCTCCAAGAAGGTGACATCATAGCAAAGGTGAGGCAGGACAGGTGAGAAAGGTGGAAAGGAGCCCATCCGTCCAGGGCTTCCAGACAGGAAGTAACAGCCCAGTGCTCCAGGCAGGAGGAGCCTGGCCTTCTGGAGGCATTGACAGTGCTCCAAAGTGGAGGGTTGGAAAGGCAGCCACAGCAGATCAGCAGGACCACTGTAAGGGGTCTGGGTCGAGCTTGATGGAAATGAAGGGAGGACTCGGTACAGTTTTAACCCATAAGTTTTTCTTACTTTCCTGGTAGATATTTCCTATTATGTTTGGCAGAGTTGGGCACCTGGAATGTTCTCTTGGTCAAGTAATTTTGACGAGAGTTCCTTTCTGTCCTCAAGGTCAGCCAGATATGCTCCCTCTTCCCATTATCCCCAACAGGTCTGCTGAACAAGTGCACTCAACTGCCTGGGTGCAAGTTTTCCCATGACATCAAATGTCTAGCTTGTGAGGGCTGCACTGTCTTGCAGGTGCTTCTATTTCTTGCTCTCAGCAGTACTGTAGCGGGGCCTGTATCTTGATAGAGGCAAGGAAACCTGGGTCCTGGGGCTCAGAGGTTCTTGACACTGGCTCTTCGGTAGGATCACCATGAACACTAGAATGTTTCTGTAAAGCCCAGGGCCCCCACTCAAACCTGCCTTTCTGGGCTGTCCTGGCCCCAACTGCCTTGTTCAGGTTTTTGGGCATTCAAAGAGAAGAGTCAAGGTCAACCAACATTTATGCCGGCAGATGATCAGATTTCTCTTAGGAGAGTAGACATTTTCTTTTCTTTCCTGTGAGTCCCGAATTGTAAGTTGAAAATTGTTCCCTGCTGCTCACACACAGCCCCCGTGAAAAGCAGAAAAACTTTCTGAGGTTTGAACGAGGTGTTTTAACACCATGGACAGCGCCCCTGCTTCTTCGACCCGGATGCGCTTCCTAATAAAACGGCATTCCAGGTTCTAGAAAGTATTTCGGTAAAACAGGCTCAGAAACACCAGATTCAAGAGAATAACCATTATATGTGAATACATTTAAAAATAGATCACACCCTCTAACAACTGAAATGTACAGAAAAGATGAAAGTGCATCCGTGAACGTTTAAATGCCCATTTCTACTGATGGCACTCATCTGCACGCTCAGCACAGCGGAGCAGCTAACCTTTAGGACAGCGCCCGGGGCAGAGCCAGCACGGAGCCAGCGCTGCACAGCTGTGAGGGGCCGGCTTTAGGCTCACACCGCCTGTATCTGAAACGCTGGGACGGGTATTTAACCCCCTGAACCTCGCTGCTCTTGCCTGTGAAATGTGGATGCTCCAGCGGAAGTTTCTGAAGATTGGAAGCTTGGCATGTAAAGGCCTTAGCAGAAAGCTGCCCTTGGTTTTAGGACCACTTAAATACACAATCAGGTTCCCTTCACCGCTTTCATTAAAGCTTTTTTAAAAATATGATGCTTCTTCAATGGAGCTATTTCCTCCTTCTCTCCACACCCAAAATGCAAACAAAAACACACCCACCCGCACACATTCGCACATGCACTCAGTCACATTCACAAGCATTCACACACTCATATCTGTGCTCAATATCACTCACACTCAGTCACACCCACCTGCACACTCTCACACTCCCGACGCACATATTCATGCATATGTGCACACACACATTCACTCACGCACCCTCACACACACACAGCAGGCTCAGATAAATAGGAGATGTCCCTCCAGCTCTCCCACATCTCAGGGATTATGCTCAGAGCTCCTGGCACTGATGTTTGGAAAATTTGAGATACCTCTGCCGCTAGACCACATTATTATATTATTCATTTTCTATTTCTTCTATATTTTTGAGTTTTATGTTTTTTATTAGAAAAATGATGTGTGCTCATTGCAGCTGAAGGGGGGGTGAGAGAGAGAGAGAGAGAGAGATTTAGATACTTCTCCTGACTTCAAATCTCTCACCTCTGAGATAGCTGCTGGTTTGTTTATGTAGTTATTCCTAACTGTGGTCAACTGAAAAATAGCTCCAAATATGTCCTAATCTCTGGCACCTGTGATTGTGAACTTACATGGCAAAAGAAATTTTGCAGCTATGATTAAATTAAGGATCTCGAGATTGGGGATTACTTTGGATTTTCCAGGAGGACCTAGTGTCATCTCAAGGGTCCTTTAAGAGGGAGGCAGGCAGGTTGAAGAGGAGAAGGCCACGTGATGCTGGACGCAGAGGACTAAGTGATGCGCTGTGAAGAGGGAGGAACAGGCCACAAGCCAAGGAATACAGGCCACACTGGAAGCTGAAAAAGACAAGGAAAGGGACCCTCTCCTTAGAACCTTCAGAAGAAAGCAGCCCTACCAACACCTTCACTTTAGCCCAGTGAAACTCATTCTGGACTTCTGACCTCCAGAACTATAACGTAATAAGTTTATGTGGTTTTAAGTCACTAAGTTTGAGGTAATTTGTTACAGCAGCAATAGAAAATTAATACCCCAAATGTTTCCTATACTCTGTGTGTGTGTGTGTGTGTGTGTGTGTGTGTGTGTGTGTACTTCACTTTTTTGGCCAAATGAAATTATATAAAGTATGTATTTTTAAAAACTTGATCAGGAGGCTGAGGCAGGAGAATGGCGTGAACCCGGGAGGCGGTGCTTGCAGTGAGCCAAGATTATGCCACTGCACTCCAGCCCGGGCGACAGAGCGAGACTCCAACTAAAAAAAAAAAAAAGATTGATATCAATAATTCCTATAACATTATCTTTTTTAAAAGTTCTATGGTAATCCTTTGCATGGGTGAACATATTGTATTTAGTCTATTATCAACATATGCATACTTATTATCTTTGCATTTCCACTATTAGAAATGATCAATGAATACTCATATCCATGTCACTTTGGCCACATATGGCTGTGTTTCTGTAGGACAGACCCCCAGCGGTAGAAGGATGTCTAGGTTTGATAGACACTGTTGAATGCACTTCACACACAAGATGCTACCCACATCTTAGCAACAATAGATAACATCATCCTTTGCCCACTTTTTTCTACTGGAAATGTCCATTTTTTTCTTATTGATTTGATATAGATCTTTATATATTAAATATATTACTTATATGTTGGATAAGTTGCAAATATTTTCCCTCTTTGTGTTTGTCTTTTAACTTTTTCCTTTCAGCAAGAAAATGTGCTCAGTTTTTATGTCTTAGAAGTAGGTAAGGCTTTTTTAAACCCAAAAATCTATCAGAAAAAGATTGTCTAATAAATACCCTCCTATAATTACATCTAAACTTTGTAGTTTCACTTTAAAACATCTTAATCTCTAATACATCTGAAATTTGTATGTGCATTGGGAAATAGAAATACAGCTTTATTTATTTATTTATTTTTATTTTTTTTTGAGAGGTTGTCTCGCTCTGTCGCCCAGGCTGGAGTGCAATGGGACCATCTCGGCTCACTGCAAGCTCCGCCTCCCGGGTTCATGCCATTCTCCTGCCTCAGCCTCCAGAGTAGCTGGGACTACAGGCGCCCACCACCGCACTCGGCTAATTTTTTTTTTTTTTTTTTTTGTATTTTTAGTAGAGACGGGGTTTTACCGTGGTCTCAATCTCCTGACCTCGTGATCTGCCCGCCTCGGCCTCCCAAAGTGCTGGGATTACAGGCATAAGCCACCACACCCGGCCATTTTTTTGTCTTAAAGAAAAGCCAGTCATTTGTATTTTCCTCAGGTATTTTAAATACTACCTCTTTTCATCTACTGGGTTCCACAGCTATCTGGGTCTGTTTTAGTGTCGTCTGTGTGCTTATTAATTTACTATATATGAAGCCAGGTGCAGTGGCTCACAACTGTAATCCCAGCACTGTGGTAGGCTGAGGCGGGTGGATCACCTAAGGTCAGGAGTTCGAGACCAGACTGTCCAACATGGTGAAACCCCGTCTCTACTAAAAATACAAATTAACTGGGCATGGTGGCACGTGCCCGTAATCCCAGCTACTCAGGAGGCTAGGGTGGAGAATCGCTTGAACCCGGGAGGTGGAGGTTGCAGTGAGCTGAGATTGTGCCATTGCACTGCAGCCTAGGCGATAAGAGAAAATCTCCATCTCAAAATAATAATGATAACAATAATAATAATTTACTAGATGTAAGATTCTGGGAATACAACATTCTTACAGTATTTTTGGATCTCTAGAAGGTAAACTCTTCCCTAATTATTTTTCTTTTTTTTTATTTTTAAAACTTTTTGAATGTTTTAATATACTTATTCTATTATTTTATGTTTTTAGTTTATTTCACTTTAATTTTTAGTCAATGGAAGCAGCCAAAACAACCCATAACAGACTCTGCCAATGTGTACTGAATACTCAAGTTTTCAGCAGAATGAGTTACATGAAAATGTGCTCCTACCGGCTGAGACAAAGCAAAAGCCAGCACTGAGAAAGACAAAGTTATAGACAAGGCTGGGAGCGAGCACAAGACTGTTAGAATACAAAGAACAAAATTATTCTCAAAAGAGAAGATTTGGAATGTAAAATAAAATAACAGTGCAATTAAATAACTGCATATGAGATGCCAGATTCTGTTAAACATGTGGAGAAGTGACAAACAGAAGACAATTAAAATCATTGTGGAGTATGTGTGTGCACTTGCAGGTATGCAACGGGCAATTGGGTGGATTAGGGCACTTGGTGGTAAATTTTCAAAAGCATTTAAATTTTAACTCTGAAAATTAAGGAAGACACTTATATTTAAAAATCACCAATATAACCATTTCTAGAATTAAAAGCCAAGATATATAACTTCAAAGTAGTAGAGAATATAAAGTGCCTCCTCAACACCAGCAAAAAAATTAATTAATTAAAAGACAAAGGATGAAACAATAAGGAAGTGGAAGATAAATCCAAAAAACAAGATAATAGAAGCAAGCAAAAACGCATCAATAAGATTTTTAAAAAATAGATGGTACAAGTACCCATGTAAGAAAGAAAACTTTCAAAAAGTTCTTTAAAACAAAGCACAAGCAAGTGGCTGGGAGCAGTGGCTCATGCCTGTAATCCCAGCATTTTGGGAGGCTAAGGCAGGAGGATTGCTTGAATCCAGGAGTTTGAGACTGGTCTGGGTAACACAGCAAGACACATCTCTACAAAAAGCAAACAAAAAAACACCACACACACATACACACACACACACACACACACGCAGGCAAGTGCCATTTATGAGTCGTGCCTACAAAAAACTGATACTAACAGGCTGGAAGTTGAAGGGACAGAGGTCTACAATTTTGTTCTTTTAATTCAAGATTCTCTTGGCTAATCTTAGCATTTTGCATTTCTATATGCATTTTAGAATCAGCTTGCTAATTTCCACAATAATAATGTGGGAATTTTACTTAGGACTGCATCTAACCTATAGATCAATTTGAGGGAATTGTGGCGCCTGTAATCCCAGATACTCAGGAGGCTGAGGCAGGAGAATCACTTGAACTCAGGAGGCAGAGGTTGCAGTGAGCCAAGATCACGTCACTGAACTCTAGCCTGGGCGACAGATTGCAATATTGGTTTTTCCAATCCACGGAGATGACGTATTCCTCCATTTACATAAATATTCTTTAATTTCTCTAAAGAGTTTTGCAGTTTTCAGTGTAAAAATCCTATACATCTTTTGATATATCTATTTGTAGGTATTTTATTTTTATGATATTGTAAATAATATATTTTTTTAAATCCATGTTCTACTTATTTATTCTTAGTATGCAGAAATACAATTAATTGTTTTGTGTATTGACTTTGTATTCTGTACCCTTGCTAAATTTGCTTATTGATTTGAATACTGTGTAGATTTCTTTGGATTATCTGTGTACACAATTATGTTACCAGCAAATAATGGGTTTTATTTATTTCTTTATAATTCTTTTGCCTTTATTTATTCATTTTTCTTGGCTTATCACATCAGATAGGACCTCTAATATAAGGGTGAATAGAAATGTGATAGTGGATATCTGTGTCTCATTTCTAATTTCATGAGAAAAAGTTTTAATATTTTATCATTAACAGGTTTACTTTAGTTTTTTTGCTAATTTTTAAATTAAATTACAGATGTACCATGCTATTTCTGATTTCTATTAGATTTTTGTGTTTTCTTTTTAATCACAAATAGGTGTTAAATCTTATTTTAAAAACTTTTCTGTATCTACCTAGATGATCACATATTTTTCTCCTTTTTATGTTAATGTAGAGATTACATAGATTGACTTTCAAATATTAAACCCATCTTATATTGTCATAAACTCACATTAGACCTGATGTATCATCATTTTTATATATCGCTAGATTTAGTTTATATTTTATTTAGGATTTTTGCATCAATAGTCCTAAAAGAGATTGGCCCATAATTTTCCTTTCTTGTAACATACTTGACAGATTTTGGTTCAAGGTTACACTGGCTTCAAAAGTGACTTGGAAGCTGCCTCTTCTTCATTCTCTGAAAGAGTTTGTGTAAGATTGGTGGCTGTAGGATGTATAGTAATTTCCCTTTCTCTATTCTTGATGTTGGTTATATATAGTCTTCCTTTTTTCTTTTTCTTGATCAGTTTTATTGTGTGTGTGTATTCATTTTCAAAGAATGAGCATTTTTTGCTTTGTTGATTATCTGTATTGCATATTTGCCTTCTATTTCATTAATTTCTGCTCTTGTTTTTTATTGCATTCTTTTTTATTTATTTATTTATTTAATATTTTTTGAGACAGAGTCTTGCACTGTCGCCCGGGCTGGAGTGCAGTGGGTCAATCTCGGCTCACTGCAATCTCCGCCCCCTGGGTTCAAGGGATTCTCATGCCTCTGCCTCCCGAGCAGCTGGGATTACAGGCACCCACCACCATGCCTAGGTAATTTTTTCTGTATTTTTAGTAGAGATGGGGTTTCACCATGTTGGCCAGGCTGGTCTCAAACTCCTGACCTTGAGATTCGCCCCCCTTGGCCTCCCAAAGTGCTGAGATTACAGACATGTGCCACCACGCCCGGCCTCTTCTATTTTTAAAAATTTGTTATTCTTTTTCCAGTTTCTCAAGATTATGATGAAAACTAAGATTGACTTTTGGTCTTTTTTTTTTTTCATTGTAATACATGAATTTCGGGTTGTGCATTTTTATTTTAAGAATGGCTGTTTTAGTCCATTCTCACACTGCTATGAAGAAATATTTGAGACTGAGTAATTTATAAAGAAAAGAAGTTCAATTGACTTACAGTTCTGCATGGCTGGGGAGGCCTCAGGAAACTTACAGTCATGGCAGAAAGCACCTCTTCATAGGGCAGCAGGAGAGAGAAATGAGTACCAGCAGGGGAGATGCCAGAAGCTTATAAAACCATCAGATCTCATGAGACTCCCTCACTATCATGAGAACAGTATGGGGGAAACCGCCCTATGATTCAATTACCTCCCACTAGGTGCCTCCCACAACACATGAGGATTGTGGGAACTACAACTCAAGAGGAGATTTGGGTGGGGACACAACCAAACCTTATCAATGGCTTAAAATCTTTGCCAGGTTTTCATGTGTCATATAGTCTTTATCACTCAGTTCCACATATTCTCTAATATTCTTTCTGATATCTTCTTTCACCCATAGGTTATTAGAACTGTATAGCTTAATTTTCAAACAAGTAGGGATTTTCCAGTTTCTTTTTTCCCAAGCTAACTTTCTGAGAAAATTATCTTCATTATTTAAATTTTTTGAAATTTTGGGAGCTTGATTTACTGACCAGCTATAATCAATTCTGGGAAATGTTTCACATGCAATTAAAAAGAATGTGTATACTATGGATTTAGAGTGCAGTATTCTATAAATGATAATTAGGCCAACCTTGCTAATTGTGTTATTCAAATTATCTGCTTTGAAATAAATGCATTAAAATCTACCATTATGGTTGTGAATTTATTTACTTGTTGTTCATATTTTGTTAGTTTTGCTCTACATGTATTTTGAAGTTCTGTTATTAGATTGATGCAGATTAAAATTTATGATATCTTCCTAGTGAACTGACCCCATTACCATTTTCCAATGTTTATCTTTAGTAACACTTCTTGCCTTAAAGTCAACTCTGTCTGATATTAGTATAAATATACTAGCTTTCTATGCCTATAATCCCAGCACTTTGGGAGGCCAAGGTGGGTAGATCACTTGATTCCAGGAGTTCTACACCAGGATGGACAACATGGTGAAACCTGGAGTGTGGTGGTGCATGCCTGTGGCCCAGCTACTTGAGAGGCTGAGGTTGGAGGATTGCATGAGCCTGGGAGGCAGAGGTTGCAGTGACCTGAGATTGCACCACTGCACTCCAGCCTGGATGACAGAGTGAGAATTTGTCTCAAAAAAAAAAAAAAAAAGAATATATATATGTACATTTATACTAGCTTTGGTTTGGTTTTCTTGGCATACCTTTTCTCATCATTTTACATTCAATCTTTTTGTGTCCTGATATTTAAATTATTATCTCTTGGAAGCAGCATATAGCTGGTTTTAATAGCCTCAACTGACAATCTTAAATCTTTTTCTTGGAGCGTTTAGACCATTTATGTTTAATATAATTATTGATACAGTTATGTTTATATCTACCATGTTACTATTTTCTTTCTGTTTGATTCACCTGCTTTGTGTTCCTTTTTCCTCCTTTCATGACTTCTTTTACATTAATCAAATATTTGTATCATTTTGTTTTCCCTAAGGTAACATGCCAGCTGCTATATAAACTTGAAATCTCTGATGAAATAGACATTTTGTTATAAAGGTGCAAATAATTCAAATGGATTTTTAAAGAAATAGAACACCAGAAAGGGCTCTTGAAAATTTAAAATTTATCAAAAATCTGTATTCAATGTTGGGATGGCCAGATAATTCTTACAAATAATCATGATGATAACTTTAAGAAACAAATACCATGATTTAAACTACAGGAGTATCACAGAAGTGAAACTTTTAATAAAATATTACTGTATATTGTCTAGCAGTATAGTCTAGTAATAATATAGCATGGCTAAACAGATTTTATTGCTTGAATGTGAATGTGATTTAACATAAATGAAGTCTCTCTATAATTCTTGAATGAATAAAAAGGTCAGGAGAGAAAGACTATAGGATATTTTGATAAATATAAAAAAGGTACTTCAGAGTATTTCTTTCTGAATTTTAAAAAGCTTCTAGAACTAGGGATAGAATATCATTTTCATAATAACATAATAACCCACTGGAAGCAGCAACTAAAGAATATTTAACAATTAAAGAATATAATGATTTTCATTAAAATCAAGAACAACAGAAAATGCCTACTATTACTCGTATGGTTCATCATTGATTTGCATTTGCATTGTGTAATGATTTTAGATAATGCAATAAGATAAGAAAAATATGAAGCTGCATACTGCAAAGTAGGAAATGATACTATCTGTCTTTATAGATGATTTGATTGTCTATCTGAAAAATCGAAGGGAATCAATTGATTAACACTACTTTAATTGATAAACTCTAATTGGATGGCTGGTTAGCAATCCAAGACACAGAAATCAGTATTTTTCCAACATAGCAGCAATAACTTGAAAAGCTGAAAAAAGCCTACATATTTTCATTTAAAACTATGTAAATACTAGCAATAAACTTAAAAAATGTGCAGAGTCACTGCAAAGTAATTAACACTTTACTTCAAGACATAAAATTTTTGAATAAGAGCATTCTTCTGGATTGGAGACTTGTGTTCTTTTTTTTGAATTATAGAACCACAAATTTACATAATAAAATATGATTTGAAGCCTCTCTCATGCTCACACTCATCGGCAACTTCACATACTTTTAGTTGTACATTTACATCTAAACACAAACATATAGCTTCCATAAAAATAGAATCATACTGAATATGCTATTCCCCAGGTTGCTTTCCATTCAAGAACACATTTAGGAGTTCTTTTTACAGTTGTATAGTTATATCTCATTTTTAACTCCTACAAAGGATTTCATAGTATGGATATGCATGATTTATTTACATATTTCCTTTGTAATGGATTGTTTATAATCTTTTAATTTATTAAAGCTATTTACATATTATAGATATCAAACCTATGTCTATTTATTTTTTGAATTTATTTTATGTTTTAATTTTAACTTTAAATTTTTAATTTCAATAGCTTTAAGAGTCCAAGTGGTTTGGGGTTACATGGATGAATTGTATAGTGGTGAAGTCTGAGATTTTATTGTACCCATCACATCACCCAAGTAGTGTATGTTGTACCTTATAGGTAGTTTTCTATCCCTCACGCTTACCCACCCTCCCCGCTTCTGAGTCTTCAACGTCCACTATACCAGTCTGTATGCCTTTGCATACCCATAGCTCAGCTTCCACTTATAAGTGAGAACATGTGATATTTGGTTTTCCATTCCATTCCTGAGTTACGTCACATGGATAATGGCCTGTAGTTCAATCCAAGTTGTTGAAAAAGACATTATTTCTTTTTTTTATGGCTAAGTAGTATTTCATGATATATATATGGTTATATATATATAGGATATATATGACACATATATCATATATATGATATATATATACGATATATATGATATATATATCGTATATATATGGTGTATATATATATATATCATATTTTCTATATCCACTCATTGTTTGATGGGCACTTAGGTTGATTCCATATCTTTGCAATTGTGAATTGTGCTTCGATAAACATACATGTCCAGTTGTCTTTTTGATTTAATGACTTCCTTACCTTTAAGTAGATACACAATAGAGGGATTGCTGGGTTGAATGGTAGGTTTAGTTCTTTGAGAAATCTCCAAACTGTTTTCCATAGAGAATGTGTTAATTTACATCCCCACTAGCAATGTATGAATGTTCACTTTTCATCACATCCACTCCAACATCTATTGTTTTTTGACTTTTTAATAATGGCCATTCTGGTTGGGGTAAGGTGGTATCGCACTCCAGTTTGAATTTGTATTTCCCTGATGATTAGTGATGTTGAACATTTTTTCATATATTTGTTGTCTGCATGTATGTCTTCTTTTGAGAATTGTCTACTCATGGCACTTGTTCGCTTCTTAATAAGATTATATTTTTTCTTGCTAATTGGTTTGAGTTCTTGTAGATTCTGGATATTAGTTATTTGTCAGAGCCATACTTTGCAAATATTTTCTCCCATTGTGTAGGTTGTCTGTTTACTTTGTTGATTATTTCTTTTGTTGTGGAGAAGCTTTTTAGTTTAATTACGTCCCATTTATTTATTTTTGTTTTTGTTGCATTTGATTTTGGGATCTTAGTCTTAAATTCTTTGCCTAGGCCAATGTCCAGAAGAGTTTTTTCTAGGTTTTCTTCTGGAATTTTTTTATGGTTTCAGGTCTTAGATTTAAGTCTTCAATTCATTTAGAGTTAATTTTTTATATGGTGAGAGACAGAGATCTAGCTTCATTCTTCTACATGTGACTATCCGATTTTCCCAGCATCATTTATTGAATAGGGTGTCCTTTCACCGGTTTATGTTTTTGTGTGCTTTGTCAAAGATCAATTGATTGTAAGTATCTGGCTTTATTTATGGTTCTTTATTCTGTTCCATGGGTCTATGTATCTACCTTTATACCAATAACATGCTGTTTTGGTTACTATAGCCCTTGTCGTAAAATTTGAAGTCAGGTAATATGATGCCTCCAAATTTGTTATTTTCGTTTAGCATTGTTTTGGATATTCAGGCTCTTTTTCAGTTTCATGTGAATTTTAGGATTGTTTTTCTAATTCTATGAAAAATGATGTTGGTATATTAATAGGAATTGCATTGAATCTGTAGATTGCTTTGGGCAGTATGGCCATTTTCACAATATTGATTTTTCTAATCTATAAGCATGTGATGTACTTCTATTTATTTGTATCATCTATTATTTCTTTTAGCCGTATTTTGTAGTTCTCCTTGTAGACATATTTCACCTTTGTGGTTAAGTATATTCCTAGCTTTTTTTGTGGTTATTGTAAAAGGAATTGAGTTCTTGATTTCATTCTCAGCTTGGTCATTGTTGTTGTATAGCATTGCTATGGATTTCCCTACACTGATTTTATAACCTGAGAGTTCACTGAGTTTATTTATGAGATCTAGGAGTCTTCAGGGTTTTCTATATATACATAATTATATAATGTATATAATTATATCATTAACAAACAGATAGTTTTGACTTCCTCTTTTCCAATTTGAATGTCTTTTTGTTTCTTTCTTTTGCCTGATTGCTCTGGCTAGGACTTCCTGTATTAATTCTTACATGTATTTAGCACAAGTTGATAAATTCCATTTATAGAATCTAAAAATGTAATATAATACATTTAAATTTATAGAACTCCGTTGGGGTTTTGTTCTTGAACTTACCAAAATTGTCCTGATTTATCTAGAACAATACATTTGCTTGAATATACAAGATTTTTTCGGTAAAATAACATTTAATTTTGGAGGAGAAGTATCCTCTTACTAGATAGTAAACATCAATTTACAGTCTAATAATCAAAACAGTATTTTTTTGGTCAACAAATAAATAGACCAGTCACTGGAATGCAATAGAAACTTTAGAAATGTACTCAAGTTTCTGTAAGAATTTATGATATCATAATCTCAATAACTGGAGAAATAGTATATTGGAATGCATTATCATTTAGAAAAAAATAAATTTCCTATTTTATGTCTTACACAAAATAAATTCAAAATGCATTAAAGTTTTGTTTTGCTTTTTTTCCTCTGGAGACAAGGTCTCGCTCTATTGCCCAGGCTGGAGTACAGCAGTGTGATCATAGTTCACTGCAGTCTCGAACTCCTCAAGCAATCTCCCACCTCAGCCTCTGGAACAGCTGGAACTATACAAGTGCATGCCACCACATCTGGCTAATTTTTTAATTTTTATTTTGTAAAGACGCAGTCTCGCTATGTTGCCCAGGCTGGTCTTGAACTCCTGGGCTCTAGTGATCCTCCTGCCTCAGCCTCCCAAAGTGCTGAGATTACAGGCATAAGCCACTGCACCTAGCCTGCATTAACGTTTTAAATGTGAAGTGTAAAGGCAGATGGTGAATATACGTATTTGATTGGGTGAGGAAATTCTAAGCATGACTCATGGTCAGAAAAGGTACTCTAGGAATATTTTTCCCCTTCACAGTGGTTGGTCATTATTCTTAAAATATTATACTAATCCACTGAACCACTGCTTTATGTTTCATGATCCACTAGTTGGAAACTTTTTTTGTTTTCAAATCTTTCTCTCATAAAAAACGTGCATATTTAGAAGATTTATCCAATAATGGGCTTACATTTAACATAAATATCATTTTTTTCTCCCATGAAATTATAGGTCACATTTTAGACATCAGGAGACTTTCAGTCCCAAGAAGTTACAATGTGAAATTAAACTTATCTAGTTTTTAAGAACTTCTAAGCTAGCAGGATATAAATAATGTGCTAGTGTTGGCAATAACTGTTCATAGCTGTTTCAAAAGTTTGAATTCTGGAAATGAATTCCCTCGGCAGCATGTTTTGTTTGCTTCAGGCATTTTGCAAATACAATACTTTTAGAACACAGCTTTCTATCTCCCCCATGAAATAATTTGAGAACCACCTTTATGGTTTGTCATTTTATTGTTTAGACTTGAAATGGATTCATCTGTCTTACTAGTCAAGCCTTTAACTAATAATATAATTACAGCATTTATGCATGTATTTCTTATGACACTCCAAACTTCACAAACTCCTCCTTAGGAATTAGTGTAAAAGAAAGAGGTGAAATTTCTCCCATCTCCCTCCAATAGCTGTGTGCCTTCTGGAAAACACGTGTTATGATCTGTGTCTCTAAAATATGCTGAGTGCTTTGTCCTGGAAAGAGTCAGCTTCTCTGGAAAAAAAGTTAGCCAAGATCCCTCTCTAACTTTACGATGCAAAGTATCATTCCAGTTGAGAAGCACAAGTCCCATTCAAAAGGAATGGAAGTGAATTTTACAAAGATTATGTGATTGACCTGAAGAGGAAGACAAAGCAAATTGAATATATCTTCTTGTACCATATGTGACAATTTCTTTGAAAGTTTTAGGGCCATGAATATGACTTTCCTAATTAAGCAACCCATTTCAATTTTTTTTTTTCCTTTTGAGATAAGGTCTCGCTCTGTCACCCAGGCTGGAGTGCAGTGGTGCAAACGCAGCTCACTGCAGCCTTCGTCTCCCAGGCTCGGGCCACCCTCCCCAGTAGCTGGGATTACAGGTGCACACTACCGTGCCCGGCTAATTTTTAAAAGCGTTTTGTAGAGACAGGGTTTTGCCATATTGCCCAGACTGTCTCAACTTCCTGGCCTCAAGTGATCCTCCCGCTTTGGCCTCTCAAAGTGCTGGAATGAGCCACCACACCTAGCCAATCTTTTAGTTTTTACTTAGTAACTACTTACATTTTCAAGCAAATGTGAACACCTAAGTCTTTTGTGCTCTATGTTGATCTCTTCCTGAATGTGGTTTGGCTCAGAGCTCAGCATCCTTGGCATTGACTCGGTTACTCCTTAAATATTTACAGTCGTCAATACTTTTCTTGTCCTCAGCCTCACTCTTTTGCTGTTTGGAGCACTTGGAAGTGAATAATGTCTCTCTCAGTTTAGTTTGAGACTTTTGTGGAGAGTTTCTGCCCTGTGATGCTGGGGATGCCTGTTGCAATCCCTGCTGCAATGCCTGTTGCATTGCCCCTCCTGGGAAGCACAAAGGAGTGGAGAGGCAGGGGGGTGAATTCACACCACGCCAGCCTGTGTTCACCGAGGGCTTCCTGCCTGCAGGCCATGGAGCTGGGTCTAGTGAAGGGCTCAGATTCCGGGGGGTGGCAAGGCTCCTGCTGGGACAAAGCCTATAGTTCACTGGCGATGCTGAGCAAAAGGGTGAAAATTAAAAAGTGGAAGAGCTAACGTAATTCAAGGCAATAAGAAAAGCCCTATTATTCATTTTCACAATCACCACAGTAATTTTCACAATTGTTACAAATTTCTCTCTCCGAATTTCATTACTTTAAGGTTGATGCAGCCAGGAAAGCTTTGCAGAGGTTTTGGTTGGACCTGGGTCTGGAAGGCTAGCACTGCACTGGGAGAGGCAAAGGTGAGGTGAGGGGAGTGTCCAGGAAGCACTGCACCCTGAGGCACAGGTCAGAGACAAGGCAGCCCGAGGCTTGCGCAGGGGCTACGGGCAAACCAGCTCTGGTAGGTTCCAGGCTTCAGCAAGTGGGTGAGTGGCTAAAAGTCAGGCTGGCCTGGAGATGAGGGTCTAGGATTAGGGAGAGTCAGCGACTTTGTTTTTATTCAGTCAACAACTATGCATTGGACACAGCTGTCTGCCAGGCCCTTTGCTGAGCTTTTCCATACAAGAGTGGACAGAGTTGGCATCATCGCTATCCCCAGGTACAGGCAGCTAACACAGGGACATAAGTGAGTAAACCTGCAATGAACTGACTATGTGTCAAAGGACCAGAGACACAAGAGAGGGCCTCCCTGAGGACAGCTGAGCCAGATTCCAGGGTTGACAGAAAGTTGGGGGTGGGGCGCTTGAACGGCTCACGGACAGCTTTCCCACACAGAGAGGGCAGTGCTCAGGCTCTGCAGCGTGGAAGCAGGCTGCAGCCGAGGGTCTGAAGGGGTTCGGGGTGGCCGGGGTAAGAATGCCAGCAAGGTGGTGACAACACTAGAACCTAGAGAAGGAGGAGAGAGTGGAATCATGACAAATGGACCCAATAGAGGTGTCCAGGCAGGGGCTGAACCGCTGACGGTAAGGTAGAGGCTGTGGAAAATGCCCCTGAATGAGAAACTGTTTGTGCAATGCACATGACAATTTGTGTCAATGGTGCATCTTTTCTGCTGTTTCCAGTCTCTAGAAACTCTTTTATTACAGAACAATTGAGAAGAACACAAAGCCAGCATCCCTCCGAGGTGACTCACATTCTACCCGCTGCTCACTCTGTTAGTAACACTGACGTTTTTTTACACAGAATATTGAACACCTGCCCTGAAAACCTTGCCTTTGTGCCTGCTTTCAGGTACAGGAATAACGCTGGGGCCGTGAGGGAGTCTGACCGTCAGTCGTGATTCTGAGCCCTTGACGGGAAGCGCCACGGGGCTGGATTCCTGCCATCCATCGCTGGCCCTGCACTCTGCACCCACCACATGGGAAGAACCACAGGTAGAGTCATTGAATAACTGAATATTAAACGCACAAGGAGATGCACTTAACCATCTAAGAATCAAGAGGTTGCTGGCCACAAAGACAGGGCAAAATTTTTGACAGTGTTGAAATGTTTTTTTCCTCTTGTTTCTGGACATCTTGAAGTCAGAATATCCAGTGCTCTTTAAGGTGATTGCTTTTTATCATAAAAATGCTTAGTAGTGGCTGTGTTTAAAGCTAGCCAGACCGAGGCGGTAAACAGCACTCCATTTATTAGTGTAGGGGCTGTGAACCTGAGCACCAACTGGGACCTCCACGCGTGGACTGGGCCATGGTGAGAGAGAGGCATGGGGCATGGTACATAGGAGAGGCGTCCTTGGTCCAAAGGATGAGTGAGATGGTATTAGAACCTCCCATTCCTGCTGCATCGAGACGTCAAAAAAAGAAGAAAAATAGAGCCTCCCATTTATTCTCAAGTGTTCTGTCTGTCCTCTTAGTCAGAGGCTCACACATCCCACCCTCACTACGTGCCTTGCAGGGCTCCCTGGCATTGCGTTGGCCAATGGTATGGAATTTGGCATGACATTGCTACATCCAGCAGAATCTTGAGGGCAAATGTGTAGTTTCGCCATGTCTCACCTTCCTTTGCCATTGACTGAGATGGGTTGCTACTCCAGCCTGGGTGCCCAAACACGGGAGACAAGATGAGGGGTAGTGCCTGGGAGGAGAGCCACCACCAATGTGTGCCATGTCGTTCCTACGAGCCGCTGAGGTCCTGGGGATGTATAAATGAGCAAGTATAAGTCCTGGGGATGTATAAATGACTGCAGCATAAATGAGCAAGAGCTAACTAATAAAGAGATTCACTAAACATTAAAAAAACATAGAGCGGGCCAAACAGAGCACACCCTGGGCCAGCATGCTCTTTGACACATCATGACTACTTCCCACTTTCCAGAGAGGTGCATGGGATCTTCTGCAATGCTAGGCAGGCTGCCTCTTTCCTTTCCTTTTTCCTTTCCTTTCCTTCCCCTCCTCCTCCCTCCCTCTCCCCTTCCCCTCTCCCTCCCCTTCCCCCCTCCTCCTCCCTCCCCCTCCCCTCCCCCTTCCCTCTCCTTCCCCCTCCCCTCCCCTCCCCTTCCCCCTCCCTCCCCTCCCCTTCCCCCTCCCTCCCCTCTCTTTTTCCAGACAGGGCCTTACTCTGTTGCCCAGGCTGGAGTGCAGTGGCGCCATCATAACTCACCGCAGCTTTGACCTCCTAGGCCCAGATGATTCTCCCACTGCAGCCTCCTGAGCCTGGGATCATAAGCATGCACCACCACACCTAATTTTTTTTTCTTTTTTTAATAGAGATGGGGTCTTCCTATGTTGTCCAGGCTGGTCTCCAACTCCTGAGAAACATAGGAAGACCCCATCTCTATTAAAAAAAAAAAAAAGAAAGAAAGAAAAAAGAGGCCGGGCGCAGTGGCTCATGCCTGTAATCCCAGCACTTTGGGAGGCTGAGGTGGGCAGATCACCTGAGGTCAGGAGTTTGAGACCAGCCTGGCCAGCATGGTGAAACCCCGTCTCTACTAAAAATACAAAAATATTAGTCAGGAGTGGTGGTATGCACCTGTAATCCCAGCTACTCAGGAGGCTGAGGCAGGAGAATCACTTGAACCCGGGAGGCGGGGGTTGCAGTGAGCCGAGATTGCGCCACTGCACTCCAGCCTGGGTGACAGAGTGCGACTCTGTCTCAAAAAAAAAAAAACAAAACAAAAACAAAACAAAAAAAGAAAAAAGTGACCCTCCATCTCAGCCTCTGTGCCTGGCCTAAGACAGGTTGCCAAGATCACTACCAGTATGTGCTGTCCTTTCTCAAGGTGTCTTCAAGGAGAAGTAAGTACACTGTGGACAGCTCCCTGGCAGTAACACACCTCCTGCAAGCCTCTTTGTGTAGCAGGATTCGTTCTCCTGGCCTCTCCTTCCAATACCAACGCCTTGAATTACAGTTGTAAAGCAGAGTCCGGACCTAGGGTTGAGGTCCTCAAATACTCTCATGGAAGAGACCACGTTCTCCCAGCTGCATGGAGGCATTTCACAGCTAAAACCACTCTTCCAATTCAAGGAAGTAAATGAATGGACAACAGCTGTGAATAATGTCTTCTGTGTTTTTCCCTAAACATTGGTTTTGTGGTCATGTCTTTGCTGGTGTTGAAACTCTTTTTCACAACCAATGATTATGTATGTGATTAAAACCTCGGAAATGGATTGCCTCGGTCACTCACTCATTTTCAGGGATGCCACCACCATGTCTAGAATGTGGCTGTCCCATGCTTCTCCCCACCCTTGCCCCTGGCCTTTGTGCTTCTGTGCCCTTTGTGATTTTAGCCGTCATCCGGGTAATGGCTAAAATTCAGAAGGAAAGTAAAATTACAAGCAGCATTTTTCTCAACAAACAGCCCACTGGTGAGGGCACCAGCCATTGCCTATGCCTGTCCTTCTGGTGGCACAGAATTCACTGGAAAGTTCTCGGCCAGCCAGGCTCTGTGTCCAGCCTCTGTCTGTGTCTCTAAGGGGGGCCTGCACCTCCCGGGCTGCCTGGCAGGGCCTGTGAGGCCTCACTGTCATGAGAAAAGAATCCACAGGTCTGTAAACTTGCTATTTTTAGGCCTCAGTGGACTTGCGCCAGTTTCCTGAGTGTAGTAATTACCCAGATATTTTATTGAATAGGGCCTTGAAAACTTACAACACAAACCTCAAACCTACTCAGAAATTTAAACAGGTTTAAAATGCCATGCAGCGAATTCTCAAAGACAAATGACAAGCCCACATCTCCGTCCACCTCCCCCCACACCCTCAGGCTGCTCTTACCCTGCTTCTCTGTGCTTTCCACACCCATCCCCACCCGGGTGAGCTCACCCCATGCAGCTCTGCTACATGCCAGCCAGGCAGGGCTTGCTCTGTGACGGCCCTTTCCAGACTGGCTTCTCTTCTAAATGCAAGCCTCTGTGTCCAACTGTCTCCTGGGGATGTACGAGGGACATCTCCAACCTAGCGTTTCCTAAAGAGGGATGCTTCCTGCTCCGCCCAGTGTCCCCCATCTCAGGAAATAAGACTTTCATCCATGGCTGAGGCCACCAACCCGAACGGATGCTTTGTTCACTGTTTGCCTCCCTCCCCACTCGCTCCCCATGGCTGGCTCTACTTCAATATCCATGCTGCATCCAAATCTATGCTGCTTCCCATTCAACCCCCACCCCCAGAATCTCCTGCGGGACTGCCATAGCCTCCTAACTGAGCCCCTGTCCCAGTGGGTCCCCTGCCCAGTACTGTTCCACACGGCATGTAATCTTCTAGAGTATGTCAATTTGACCTTGATCGCCTGACTCACAAATTGACAAGTCTTCACCTTCTTACCATGGGAGAAGGAAAGCCTGGCCTGCGAAGAAGGCGCACAAGCCTGTGGGTGGTTTCCTTTCCGAGGCCCATGAGGCTGCACTTCCTTCTGGTTGTTGAGTGTGACGTATAGAAGATAATGACTCAAGTGCCTGGATTAGCAATTATGGGGACTAGCAATGCCCCCAGCCTACCCTCAAAGTCCGGGCTTGAACAATAGAACAAAACAGACACCCAGAGGGTTTGGCAGGGAATAGAGAATGATTAGAGAAATAGAAAAATTAATTAGTTCATTAGAGCTGGGAGCAGGAGAGCCATTCTCTTCCATTAATGGGGAAGTTGGAGCCCGAACCAAGAGCAGAAAGCATGGAGCAGAAGCCATGGACTGATTCTTCCTTCAGTTAGAGGAAGCAACAGGAGAAGCAGAAGACTGAAAGAAAACTCCAGCTTCTTCAAGAACCACGGAGAAGGAACAGTGGATGAGTAGGACGCACAGAATAGGTACGCTGCGCTGGTCCCTCTTGTAAGCACTTCACGGACATGCCTGCTTTTCATCTTCACATAATCCCAAGCATGAGTTACAACAATTTTCCCCATTCTGAGGACAGTAAGTTTAATCAGTTTGCCTGAGGCCACACAGCTAGGAAATGGCAGAATGACAGCAAAGTCAGGCAAATTCGTTCCACAGCCCCTGTTCTTAACAAAAACAGAAATCTAAACTTGAGAACGGGCTGTATGCCCTGTTGAAAGACTCTTAAAACAGGGAGAAAATCCAGCAAACTTACCCTGAGATGAATGGTCTAGGTTTCTTCCCATTTCCTAGAACTGCTTACCTGTGCGGAGCCATGCTTACTAACCCGTTGCCCTTGATGCCAGTGAGGCTTGGTGCTGGGCTGCCAATGATCTCAGTTATGGGCATGGCAAACTTGGTGACTTTAGCTGCAGGCAGTGTCTGGGGCGGCGGTGCCTGCAGTCTGGTGTGCTGTAATGTAAACACCCAGGAAGGCTTCTGGTTGTTGCTTTAGGCCCAAGGCAGGGAGCCAGGAGAAATAGAGAAGGGAAGGGGTCTTCATTAGATGAGAAACGAATATTGAAAAGTGAGGATTTTTCTGTTTCACTTTCATTTTATTTGAACTTTTACATTGTAAATTATATTCATTTAAAAAAATAAAGAAAAAGAAACATTTCTCCAATAAATGGAATGCAGGACACATGTTAAAACAGGCAGTGAGTGTTAAGCTACACAGTGATTTTAAAATGAACGCACCATCTTACTTGCTCAGGCAGTGGCTCCTGTGTTCATGATCTGAGGCATCCTGTTCTGACCTCCTTGATGGAAACCTGGAAGCTCTCTGAACTTCCTCTGTCTTTCTTCCATGTTGAATCAATTACAGAGCCCCAAAGATTTTACCTCCTAAACATGTTGTGGCAAACTCAGTGTGCTGTGTTTGCCAGACCCAGTTCCTTTTTGTTCTGGGCTCTCAGCTGGACTATATATTCCAGCCTCCCTCAACTTAGATGTGGCCAGTGTCTGAGTTCTGGCTACCAAAATATGCGTGTGAGTGATGTGCTGGCCACCCCCCAGACCTGGAGCCTAAACCTCCTGCAGGATGCTCCATCCTATTTCTTCCCCTCACCCCTTTGCTGGCCCTCTGCAGAGAGCTAGCTGAAAACTCCAGGACCCAAGGGAATGGCAGAACTTCTGCATGAAAGAGCCAGGATTCCTGAATGACTGTGTGGAGCAGAGTTCTCCTTCCCCATACCCCAGGCCCTATGCAGGCCCACAGTGGACTGGGAAGTGAATAAGAAATAAACTCTTAACATGTCATGCCACTCTGATTTGAGATCGTTTCTTATAGCAACTACAATGACTGACCCTAATTTATTTTCTCCTAAATAATCCTTTCCATACCTAATACTGTGCCCATTACTGATTTTCTATTTCTCTCAACAGGCAATGCCCCCAACCTTTACCTCCATCTTCAATCTTGGTCTCTCATAATTCCATCGTTAAGACAAAGTGAACTTTTCTTAAAACGCAAGTTAGACCATACCCCTCTTCGGGGTACATCTTTAAAAGTGCTGTCCATGGCACACCCTTCCTGTGCCTGGCCTTGGCCAACAGCCTCACATTGGATTTCTGCTGCCGTGCTTGGCCCCTGGCCACTGAGAGCCCTGGGGAATTTCTGTCCTCAGGGCTGTATCTCCGGACATTTCTCATCCTGGAATGTCCTCCCTCTGTTAGGCTAATACTCTGTATCTTCTAGGATCAGTCCGGCAACACCTCTGGGTTCCCTTGCCATGTCTCCCACTAGTACCCTGCACATGTGTGTACATCACACACATCTCCGTTTGTTGAGCTGAGAGCTTCTTCGGGCCCTCACTCAGAGACGGAATTTGTCATCTGTATGTGCTTGATGCTGGGGCCCAGCAACTACCCCTAGTCATGACAATCCAAAGTGTCTCCAGACGTGGCCACACGTCCCATGGGAGACACAGTCAGCTCTGGTTGACAACCTGCTCTAGAGTGGTTGGAAAGAAGAGGCATTTCTTGTGGGTTGTATTCTCTTGGTGGGGCTACTCTATTCAAGGACAAAAACTAGACTTCATCAGAACATTCAAGCCTCTGTAGCAGGCCAAAAAGTGTCCTCCCAAAACTCACGTTCACCCAGAACCTCAGAACAAGACCTTATTTGGAAATAGGGTCTTTGCAGGCTCTCAGAAACAGACTTGTATGGACTGAATTCAGAAGAGATTGCAGGTGGCAGACACTGGCAGGACATGAGACCCACTTCCTGCTTCTTTACTAACAGACCCAGTTTTTTTCAACATGGTCATAAGTCCACCACAAACAATGGCTCACGATTGGTTTAGGTCATTCATGATCATTCTGTGTCTCATCCTGTGTCTTAATTTCCCAGACTCTCTTGCAGTTGGGGTGGCCTTATAACCAGCTCTAATCAACAAGATTTGAGGACAAATCTAACACGAGGTTTCTTGGAAAAAGTTTGCTTTTCTGATACAAAGGGTCACAGACAGCAGACACTGTCCTTCTTCCCCCACCTCCTTCCTGTGGACATGAGGGCTGGAGCCAGAGCAGCCTTTAGGTAAAGGCCAGGGGAATGTCAGACAGGTCAGCTCGGACATCCTGGGGCACTGGGCCACCATGCCAATGGCCCTTTCTTGCTGGATTTCTTATTGCAGGAGTAAAATAACTTTCTTGTTTTATTTAAGCCTCTGTAGTAGGTTGCAAAGTGGTCTTCCCAAAATTCTGGGTGAATTTTGGGAGGACACTATGCAACTTCCTAGTGTCTGCCCAGAATGTCGGAACAAGACCTTATCTGGAAATAGGGTCTTTGGCGGTATAATCAGTTAAGAATCTTCAGATGAAATCATCCTGGATTTAGAGTGGGCCCCAAATCCAATGACTGATGTCCTTACAAGAAGAGAAGGCATAGAGAGATACACAGGGGAGGATGTCATGTGATAACAGAGGTAGAGGTTAGCATAATTCACCCCCCATTCTCCCCCTTCCAGTGCCCCACACCCCTTGCAATGTGATGCAGCTCCTTCCATCAAGAGGTGGAGGCTTCTTTCCCACTCCTTGACTTGTCAAGTCCTCGCCACTTGCTTTGTCTCACAGAATGGTAAGGAAGTGATGGCATGCCAGTTCTGAGCCTCCTGCATGTCTGCTTGCACTCCTGAAACCCTGTTCAGCCACCTGAGAACAAGCCTGAGTCAGCCTGTTGGATAACAAGAGACTGATGGTCCTTGTCAACTCTGTCAACTCTGGTGCCCCAGCTGCCAGCCAGGCTACTCTAGCCCAGCCAGCCTTCAGCTGATTGGCCAGCTGAGTGGAGCAAGATCAGCTGTGTTTGACCCAGAGCAGCAAAACCACCTAGTTGATTTGTAGACTTGTGAGCAATACCAAACACTTATTTTAAGCCACTAAGCTTGGGGTGGTTTCTTACCCAGCAGTAGCTGACTAATACCTACACACTTTCAGTTACTTGGCACCTGTGAGCAATTGAATTTGGGAACCCCGTTTTAGGTAGAGGTTTTCAGAGTTCACTGTGTTTTAGAATTACTCAGAAAATTTACTTAAAATAGAGATTCCTGGGCTTGCTCCTAGAGAGTTTCGGTAGATTGGGTGAGCTCTAGGTATCTGCATTTTGACCAGCATTGCTAATTCTGGCATGGGTAGTCCATGGAATACACTTTATAAACCATTTTTTTCATGGGAACAAATCACTAAAATCGTGGTGTAATCTCTAATATTATTCCTCTTCCAATATCCGAAGAGAGAGAGGAGAGGGTTTCGGCCCCAAACGGGAATGGGCTGCACTTCTCTGTAGAAATTGATAAAGAGAAAGATCTCCCTTGCCCAGCATCTCAAAAACTGCATTTTACATTCAGTATTGTTTCTTGATTGCATTAAGAAATACACTGCAGCCGGGCACGGTGGCTCATGCCTGTAATCCCAGCACTTTGGGAGGCTGAGGTGGGTGGATCATTGGAGGTCAGGGGTTCAAGGCTAGCCTGGCCAACACAGTGAAACCCCATCTCTACTAAAAATACAAACATTAGCCAGGTGCGGTGGCACACACCTGTAACCCCAGCTACTCAGGAGGCTGAGGCATGAGAATCACTTTAAACTCTGGAGGCGGAAGTTGCAGTGAGCCAGGATTGCGTCACTGCACTCTAGCCTGGGCGACAGAGTGAGACTCTCTCTCTCTTTCTCTCTCTAAACACACACACACACACACACACACACACACACGTATATGTGTATATATACATATATATACTGCTTTTAATTTACATAAAAATATGATCATATATAAATAACAAAACCTTGGTTTTAATTACAAAATGTTGTTTGGTGGCTGGTGGATCAAATTAAGGAGGATTAGCTAGAGGCAAACTGCAAAGACAGAGTATGAGGCAATCAAGAAAAACTTAAAATACCTAAACAATGACAACCTGTGTAACAGATCCTGGAAGCTGGACAAGGGCAACTGCCCGTGTCCATTCCTGCTGGGCCAATCAATCAGCTGCCAGTCATTCTGCCAATGTTCACCGAGGACTGATGTGTCAGACAATCCTTCAGCTGGTGCACAGCAGGGACAGGCCAGTCCTATCCTCTCTTCACGGAGCATGCATTCCAATGGGGTGGGGGACACAGATGATAAATGAGATAAAATATATATGAGGTGGTATAGTGTCCCCCAAAAAGATATGTTCAAGTCCCAACCCTGGGTGCCTGCGAACATGACCTTATTTGGAAACTCTTTGCAGATGTAATCAGGTTAGGAGGAAGACACTAGGGTGGCCCTAATCCAATGCCACTGGTGTCTTTCTGAGAAGAGACACGGACACAGGGAAAATGCCATGCGATGATGATGACAGAGAGTGGAGCGATGCATCCGCAAGTCAAGGACCCAGGGAAACGTCATGCGATGACGTGTCAGAGAGTGGGGTGATGCACCAACAAGCCAAGGAATGCCACGGTTTGCCAGCAACACCAGAAGCTGAGAGGAGAGCATGGGCAGACTCCCTTACAGCCTTCAGAGGATACACGGCCTTGATGACAACTTGATTTTGGACGTTCAGCCTCTAGGACTGTGAGAGCATGCGTTTGTTGTTTTAAGCCACGCAGTTTGTGATATTTTCTTACACAGCTCCAGGAAACTAAGGGAGAAAAAGCAAACAGGGAAGGGAAACAGCGGATGCTGAGGGTTATGTTTGCAGTTTAGACTAAAGAGCCACTCGGACGTCCTCACTAAGATGGGGAGGAGGGAACGCGTGCCAGGCAGATGGAACAGCAAGTGCAAAGGCCCTAAGGCAGGAGTGTGCCAGCTGTGCTTTTGGCTGGTATTGTTTGGGCTAGGGAAAGCACTGGGAGGTGAGGGCGGGGGAAGAGGGGAAGGACCAAGGAATAAGGGACTTGCAGGTCATAGCAAGGTTGTTCCATTTTGCTGAGTGAGAAAGAAAGCCACTGGAGGGTTTTGAGCAGAAGAGTGGCATGAACTGAATTTTTTAAAATGTCAATTTTTAATTCTGGGATACACGTGCAAGACGTGCACGTTTGTTACATAGGTAAATGTGTGCTATGGTGGTTTGCTGCACTTGTGAACCCATCACCTAGGCATCAAGCCCTGCATGCATTAGCTATTTATCCTGATGCTCTCCCTTCCCCTAACCCCCCACAGGTCCCGGTGTGTGTTGTTCCCCTCCCTGTGTCGATGCGTTCTCATTGTTCAGCTCCCACTTATTACTGAGAACATGCGGTGTTTCGTTTTCTGTTCCTGTGTTAGTTTGCTGAGGATAGCGGCTTCCACCTCCATTCATGTGCCCACAAAGGACATGATCTCATTCCTTTTTACGGCTGCATAGTATTCTCAGAGTGGCATGAGCTGATTTTCAATAGTAACATCTTTTTTCTTTTTTAAAAAGGATCACACGAGCAGCTGTGCGGAATGTGGGAAACCAGCTAGAAGGCACTGCTTTAAAATGGACGGGTGACGGGAAGGAGAGTAAACAGGGGTGGAGGGAGGAGGAGGAGGGGTAGCAGTTGGGTTCTGGATGTTTCGGGCAGTGGAACCAAGAGGATGTGTTCATTGTGGACAGAGAGAGGAGCCAGGCATGACCAAGGATTTTGGACTGAGCCATTGGAAGCAAAGAGCTCCAGAATAACGGCTGTTTGATTTGTGTGTGATTTTCTGTTTACTGAATGCACGTTCTAATCCTTGGTCATGATTTCCACATGTACAATATGAAGGCATTTGAAAACGTCTGAAACATTCATTTTTATTACTAAACACCACCACTTGCCCCAAAGCCTCTGTATGGAACACACGGACCTTTCCTGTTGGAGCGACGTTTGGAAGGTCAAGTGCTTACTAATGTCTACTCATCTGTGCTAGAGACGAGGGGGTAGCATTTACAACACGCCGGTAGGAAGGCCAGGTCCCGTTCTACTTAAAAGGCTTGGAGCCCGGGCGCCACTGGGCAGCTTCAGGGCCCTGGCCCCGGCAGTGCACTTGCGGGGACTCCCCCTGAAGACAGGTCGGCAGCCGCGGGGCCTCACGTCGCCCAGGCTCGCGGGGCACAGCGATGATCGACAACGACACTGGCGTTTGCTTTGGACCTCACAGGATGTGTGGTTGGCGCTGTATTCCAAACAGTGCCACTGTCAACCCGGCTTCCATCGCGCTCGGGACACCGGGATGGCAAACGGCAGGCTGTGGATGGCGGGCGGTTTCCCACTGACTCCTGCCCGCTCGGTGCAGCTGGAAAAATCGAAGCCGGCGGCCGGACGCGCCGCCCACCAGCCGTTCCTCGGCTAGCACTGCCCATTTTGCCCAGGGAATTAACTTGGAAGTTTTCACTTCACTTTGCGCACACAAAATCATTTTAAAAAGCAAACCAAACGCCTGTAGGCAGACCCGCTAGGCAGCAGGACTCCGCCGCGCGTCCTTCCCGGCTCCGGAGCGGCGGAGCCAGCCACCCGGCACCGCACGCTGGCTGCTCACCCCGCGAGGTGCAGTGAGCACGTGGGCCGACGCGCGGACCCCAGAGAGCGCAGCGTGACCTGCTGCACGGACCCTCGAATGAGAGACCTGGGGCGGGATCTGCGACCGGGGCCCGCCCTTACGTCAGGAGGGAGGGCCGGCCGGCGGGGGAAGCGCCTGCGGTGGCGTTCGCTGCCCCTGCCCGGCTGCTCGGAAACTTCCACCGGTGGCGGTGGCGCTGACGGCCACGCTGCCTTGCGCACGCGCAGCGTGGCTCAGGCGGCAGCCCGGCGACACCGGCCCTAGCGCGCATGTCTGCACGCCCCGGTCTGCGTGCCGCGACGGGCCGAGGGCGGCGTGCGGGCCTTCCAGCGGCTGCCCATTCCACCCAAACCCGGCCTAGTCTGGAAGGGCTCAACGCCGCCGCCTCTCCCTCCAGCCCCTCCCAGTCGCGTAGCTTCTGACGCCGTCCTCACCCCGCCCGCGCCGACTGGGCCCCAACGCGCAGGCGCGGTAACCACGGCGGCGGTGTCTAGTGAGGATTTGAAATCGGTCGCGCGTGCGCACCGGCGACACGGCCCGGCGACCGAGGCCGCGCTTCCTCCTGCCGCCCCCGTCCCCGCCCCCTCCCCCGCCCCTCATTGGAGCGGAGGCGGTGGCGGTCCCCTCCTTCCCCCGCGCTGTCGCCGCCGAGAGTGTCTTTTCACCGCCGCCGCCACCGCAGGAGCGCCGAGCCAGCGGCGCGAGCGTGACTGAGGGCTAGGCGCACGGGCGGCGGCGCCTCCCGCGGGTCCCTCAGCCGCGCGGCGCCTGGGCCCGCCCCCTCGGCCCCGCCGCCCGCCCCTCTCCGATGGCCTCTCCCCGCGGCCCGAGTGGAACGCCGCCGCCGCCGCGGCCCCCGCGCCCGCCCCGCGCCGCGTGAAACAGGAGCCCCGAGACCGCAGCCGCCCGCTGGGACGCGCCAAGCGCCGGAGCCGCCCGCCGCGGCCTGCCCAGGGCCATCACCGCCGCCGCCGCCCCACGCCGGAGCCCGACGGGAGCGCGGCTCGAGCAGGAGGCCGGGACTCGGCCCGCCCGCCGCCGCCGCCACCGGCCCAGGCCCGTCCGTCCGTCCGTCCGTGCGCGCGCGGCCGGGCCTCGGGGCGCGGCGGGGGCGGGGCCGCGTCGGGGCGGGCGGGCGCGCGGGCCCCGCGGGGGCGGCGCGTGGATGGATCCGCGCGTGGCCTGGATCCAGCCCGAGCAGAAGGGGCCGGCCAATGCCCTGTGGATGCAGATCTGGGAGACCTCGCAGGGCGTGGGCCGCGGCGGCTCGGGCTTCGCGTCCTATTTCTGCCTCAACTCGCCGGCGCTGGACACGGCCTCCGCGGCGGGGGCGGCCGGGCGGGGCGGTGGCGGCCTGGGCACCGCGCTGCCCGCCGCGTCGCCCCCGCCGCCGGGCCCCGCCGCGGCCGCCGCGCTGCCCCCCGCGCTGCTGACGGCGCTGGGGCCCGCGGCCGAGGGCGCGCGGCGCTTGCACAAGTCGCCGTCGCTGTCGTCCTCGTCGTCGTCCTCGTCCAACGCGGAGTCGGGCACCGAGAGCCCCGGCTGCTCGTCGTCGTCCTCCAGCAGCGCCTCGCTGGGCCGGCCGGGCGGCGGCCGCGGCGGCGCCTTCTTCAACTTCGCCGACGGCGCGCCCAGCGCCCCCGGCACAGCCAACGGGCACCCCGGGCCGCGCGGCCCCGCGCCCGCCGGCTCCCCGTCGCAGCACCAGTTCCACCCGGGTCGCCGGAAACGCGAGAACAAGGCCAGCACCTACGGCCTCAACTACCTGCTGTCCGGCAGCCGCGCGGCCGCTCTCAGCGGAGGGGGCGGCCCCGGGGCCCAGGCGCCGCGGCCCGGCACCCCGTGGAAGAGCCGCGCGTACAGCCCGGGCATCCAGGGGTGAGTGCGCGGGGAGGCCGCGGGGGCGGGGACGGGGACCATGGTCCTGGCCGGCGCCCGTGGTGCAGACACCCGTCCCAGGCGCCCAGGCTATTGGAGGATGGATGTTGAAGGCGAAGGCCAAGGCCCTACTCTGCACTGAAAGTTTTTTTTTTTAAATGTCAAACTCATTTATAGTGGAGTGACTTGCCCAGATCCTACAAGTAACGGTGCAAGAAAGGGGTTGCTGAGTAGGACCTGCAGGTATTTGTCTTTTTTACTCTTGAGATTGGAACGGGAAATCGACTCTCTCCCCCTCCACCCCGCCTCCAGGCAAGTGAGGAACCCCTTGTCAAAGTGGGGCGTAGATAAGCGTGGAATTTCATGTAAGTTAAGTTGCAGAATAATTTAGTATTGCCAGGAACTCAAATCACGTCGAAGGTAAATATTAACCTTTTTAATTTCATTTTTTAAAAAAATTTAACTGTCAAGTTAGAGGTGATTCATGTTTTGGGGGGTGTTGGGTGCTTTAATTTCGTGCTGCAATTAACATAAGCATCGCCTATGGTTTATAATCATTGGCTTAATTCAAAGAAAAAACAGATTTGTCATATGTGTCTATTCTTTGGAAGATGCTATTTTTATTTTAAATATTTCTACATCCGCCTAGAGGGAATTAGAGGCTCTACTTAAGTTTAGTGCACTTACAGACTGCAAGGAATGAAACGAAAGGTGGTGTGTGTGTCGGGGTTGGAATTGTCCCAGGTGAGGCTGTTCAGGTGTGATGCTGTTGACGCAGCCCCTTTGCCATTTTGGGCTTTTCTGAGCGTCTGGAAGTAATTTATGTGTAGATTGTATGTCAGTATTTTAAGACTTAAATGATAATTTTTCCTTGCACAATTTTTTCCCCCAATTTAAAAAACAATTAAGGATTTTCCGGGGTATGAGGGTTGTTGCATGCAGTAGAGTCCTACAAATAACCACAATTGCTAGGTGTTGGGAGTGCTTACAGTGAACTTTTTCTTGTAACTCTGTTTCTCATTTGAAGTATGTTGGGAAACACGAGTTGATACTTCTTTAAAGCGTGTGATACACTGTAATAGCTGCATGTTCTGTAACTTATTTCACCTGGCTTGGGCTACAAGCGATACCTTCTAAATTCCCCGAAGTGTAAACAGGCAGTGCAGACGCTGGCGGGAGCGCAGACTCCTCTCCTCTCCCTCCAGTTCTAACCTGTAGAACTTTCTGAGAGCAGGTGGTTGGGAGCAGTTTCTTCTTGATGAATAGCAATATATACCTAAGGGCTCGCTTGGGGAGGACCTTTAGGTTTCCAGCCTGTTATGTAACTGGAATGGACTCCGTTTCTCTTAGCACTAGAAAAAACAGGAAGACACGTGGTTTTTGCCAGTCTTGGGTTGTACCTCTGCTCTTAGAAAGCGGTAGCGCATCAGGCCCCGTGCACCTCACTTGGGCTCCCCGAGCTGTTTCCTCCTGGTAACTCTAGTCAGGCTCAGTAGGTAGTGTTGCTTTTGTTAGTGAATGAACCCACTAGGGTCAGGTGCTGTGCTAGGATCTGGGGATCTGGGGCAGGGACGGCATGGGAGACACAATCTCATGATCTTGACCCACCCTGAAACCTGCCTGCAAGTGCCCCCTGCCTAGAGCACAAGAGTACCCTGCTCAGTTGTGCAGGTCCCCTCTCACGCTCTTCGTCACCCACGTCCAGTCTCTCATCACATGCTGTTTGTTTGGCCCTTTTAATCTCTCCACCCCTCATCCTCCCTCATGCAGGCCTTGTTACCTCTGTGGAGATTGCTCAAGCAGCCGGAGGTGCCTTTGATGCACTCTGGTCGGTCCTGCTTGAGTCCTTTCCCATCACGGCTAATGGGGCAATCTTCTCTGCCAGCAGGTCTGGTCAGATTCCCCTTCACCCTGTGATGTCACCTCCCCCATCTCCAATCCCCCACATTAAAGACTAAAGCCTAAAACTCAGCAACACCTCCAGGGCTCTTCTGCTCAGATGGCCCTGGGTCCTGGCTCCTGGCCCCACCCCTTGCCAACCTGTTAGAACGTATCTGTAAGGCAGTATGGTGTAGGGCATGAGAGGGCTCTGAAGCCCGCCAGGAGGTCTGGTTTGATACTGCAGTCATGCTCTTGGAACTTTCCTTTTCCCCTTTGCTGGAGACCTCTCCTTGCCTGTCTCTGGGTGGTGTGTACCATGCCTCCAGTATGGCCTTGGGTGCATCCGCTTCCTGCCGTCTCTGCCCAAAAGGGCCTGTGAGGACCACCTGCTATGTGCCCAGAAGGGCACGGTGACCTCTGCTTGGGCTGCTACTCCTAGAGCTACTCTTTCAGAAGTAAATCTAAGCGGTGGTAGAGTTGGGCCTGTGGCTAGAGGAGGTAAGGTCCCCCCGGTGATCATTTCCACATGGCCCCTTGGTCCTATATGAACTAACCTTTTTGTATGAAGAAATAGTTCTGTCTAGAACTTGCTTCTGGCCATCAGCTTACCCAGAGTGTTGAGAAAGGACACCAAAAAGTCTTTCAGTTGTGGCTTAGCTAAGGAAATAACTGAGTTTTAAAGGCACACCTGGGCTGGCCAATAGTAAAGGACCTTGTTGCTGAGAAGCTGCCTGGGGTTGTGATATAGTCCCAGGACGTGCACTTCTGAAAATGCAGTGTGCATTCCTCATGGGAGGATGAGCCTGCTGTGGAGCATTGACTGAACCCAGTTGGGTCTTTGCCTGGTAGCCCATGTGGCAACCCGCACTATTTGTCCTTTTCTAGGGAGGAGTTTTCTGCCCTTGGACACTTTGCCTGGTGGCTTGGCCTTGTGAGACTGCCAGTCTGCCTTCTGCCTCAAGTAGGATGAAGAAAAAGCAGGTGAAAGAGGACAGGGTTTGGTGCAAGAACCTTCAGAGGAGAGGAGGTGAAATGCTCCTTTTGGCTCTGGTTCTTATTCCATTGTTTGATTGAAATCCCAAGCCTTTGTTTTGGGAATGGTGTGCTTAGCGTGAGCTGTGCTGTCTACCTGGGCTTCTGACCTAGAGATGTTGGTCAGGTGTGTGGACGGGCCCTGGGCCCTTTGCATCCCAGCCTCTGGCTGCTGTCACTTGGAAGTGCTCTCATCCCCTGACCCAGCAGGGCTTTGGGCTGTTGTTACTTTGTCATGGTCGTTCTAGCAGCTTTGGAAACCTCTTCAGGTTAAAAGTCTTGCATAAGTGAGAGTGGGAGCATAGCCCTCAGATATTTGGCCACATCCTTACTGGTGTGTTACAGAGACCCAGGAAGAATGGAGTTGAACGAAGACACGTGCAGGTGTCCCGGGCCCTGAACAGCTTCTATTCAGTTTGGCCTTTCGAGGGCTGTGCCATCTCAGGTGTGCCTGCAGTGTACAGCAGGTGTATGCAACTTCCTCTCTGCAGGTTTCTTGGTATTTAATCTCATCTTTTGATATCTTCTATTAACTCAAAGGAAATTCTGTTCTTAGTTTGAAGTCTGAGAGAGACCGACCACTGTCGGCGTAGGACATGGTCAGCCATGCCCCACAAGGTCCCTGGTGAGAGTCGTTTCCAACTTGGTGCATGTTTTTCTCAATTCTTTCTTGTGAAGGAGTCAGAGCTTGGAGGCGCAACCAGGATCCCCCCTCTCCCTCTAGCCTGACCTCACTGACATAAAGTAGAACAGGTGTGACCTGTCCGGAACATCCTTGTGATGCTCAGCAGGGCCTGCTGCAGAGCACGGGAGACATCACTCTAGGGGTCTTTCCCTCCCGTACTTTCCTGTGAGTGTCCAGGATGCATGAGAGAGGTTGTTGTGAGACCTGCGTTAAAGGGTGGCGGTGGCATTTGTGGACCTTGCTTTCTGAGTTTCACTCTCTGAGTCCCAGAGGTATAAGCTTGTGAAGAAAAGCGTGCATGATCACACTAAGCAGATACTTGCTCCTGCACTGTTGCAGGAGGAAGAGGAGTTAATTTCATCCATCAGCTCTTCCAACACTCCTTCCATTTAGTAATAGCATCACTTGTTCCTGTCTTTTGTTCCATGGCCAAGCTCCACGAGGTGAAATTGAAAATCGACTGCAAGACACTGGCTGTGCTGGAGTTGAGGAAAGTTTTGCTGGAGAACTGCTTGCACCGTATGTCCAGTCACTGATAGGCGAGGACTGGCCAGGTCAGGACAGCTGACACTTGGAGAAGGGGCTGCCCAGGAGGGCATGACAGACTCTGGAAAAGGAGGGTCGGAGTATTAAACTGGCTGGGAATGAGAGGCCTCCAATCTTTTAGCAGAAAAAAAAAAAAGGCTTAATGCTCGTGCTGTGGAAGTCAGAATGAAGCAAAGTGGGTTCTGTCTTGCTGCTGTGAGCGTGTGATGGAACAATAGTGTCATTTGCTTTTTCTCAGAAATATTTAATGCATGTTTGTGACATAATTTTTCAAAGTAATTTTAAGTAAATATTTTAAAGTAAAAAGTTCTAAGATTTGTGTCTCAAGGTAAAGTCTCAAACGTTCTTTGGTCACTATTTAATATGAGATTTTGTCCTCATTTTAAATGGATTCATGTAAGCGTCCTGTGGAAGAAGAGTTAATAGTTATCCTTGGAAAATAAGAACTTTTTATGCCTCAGTTAGGTCATATGGTTTAGGATCTGATTTTGTAATTGTGGAGTAAAAAAGGTTAAGAAGAAAAAAAAACAGTAAACCTTGAGATTCAAATTCAGAAACTTGATTTTTGAGGATGCAACCAGAATTTGGACTAAAGGTACAGAGGGGTGGCAGAGTCAGACCACCCAGACTTGCAGAAGATTGAAGAAGCCGCAGTGCTGCCGTGGAGAGGCCCTTTTTAGGAGGTGTGGCTGGCTTGTCAGTGCTTCCTCTTCTTTGCAGTGAATTGGATGGCAAGCCTCACCCTCTTTGAAAGCTGCCACTCTGAACCTGCCTTGAGAAGCACCTCAGGGAGGGCAGGCAGGTGGTCTCAGTCAGCACTGACAGGTGTCCAAGTTACCTGACCTGTTGTGGACATGTGCTTGAGTGAGGTGGCCAGGATGCCTTTTCTCCCAACACTGGGGATGCACACTCATGCAGCATCCTATTTTTGAGATTTCTATGTTGTGGTAGTTCTCTGTTGCTGTGTAGCAAATTAGCATAAACTCAGAGGCTTAGAAGAACACTCACTTATGGTCTGGCGGATTCTGTGTGTCAGATCAGGGATGGCGGGGCTGGGTTCTCTGCTCAGGCTTTTGCAAGGCTGAAGTCAAGATGTTGGCGAGCTGTGCTCTCAGCTGGCACTCAGGGTCCTCTTACCAGCACATTCCTGTTATTGTCAGAATTCAGTTCCTTGCAGGATGGAAGTCCTTGATTGCTTGCTAGCTGCCAGCAGGGAAGTTGGGTAGGGCGCTGTCAGCTTCTTAAGGCCACCTGCATTCCATCTGCAAAGCAAGGTACTTTGAATTTCTCTGACGTTTCCCGCCAGCTGGAGGAAGCCCCCTGCTTCTATGGGCTTGTGTGATTGAGTCAGGCTGCTGCAGATAACCTGCCTACCTGAAGGTCATATAGTAGTACAACATGATCATGGTGTGATAACCTCATCAGAGCCACAGGTTCCAAGGAGTAGGGTGTAGGACCTTGAGGGGAGGAGGTTCTTTTGTGGGTAGACTTCCCCTGGCGTGGAATCGGTTGATGAGGATGTTGTGGTTCTTCTTGTCCAACACTTTTCCCCTGACTGGACTCCAGCCCATCGCAATGACTCTTGCAGATTGCCGGTTCCGTCCTCTGGCTTGGTGGTTACTACTGAACTCAGGCAGCCATCATAACCAGGAGAACCTTTCTGTGCTGCACTTAGATGGACATTCTTTAAAATACGTCATTTAAGAAAAGTTTGCAGGACTACTCGGGAGGCAGAGGCAGGAGAATCCCTTGAACCAGGGAGTTGGAGGTTGCAGTGAGCCGAGATCGCGCCACAGCACTCTAGCCTGGTGACAGAGCGAGACTCTGTCTCAAAATAAATAAATTAAATAAATAAATAAATAAATAAATAAATAAAAGTTTGCAGGAAAGCTGTGTGAATATATGAAAATACGGTGATTGAAAAGTCCTGTTCACAAGGTGTCCTGCATTGGCTAGCTTAGGAAAGGGGTCTTTCCTATGCAGGTGGGTGTTGATGACTTACCCAAGAGTCACCTCTGGAACCCAGTTCTCTTAAGTTGATAACAGTCCATCTTTGCTTTGCAGAAGATGTGGGGAACACTTGTCCTGCAAGCCCAGGTTCGTAGGAATGTTGGCTTCCCCAGAACCTTGGCTTCAGAGCACCGTGCCTCCTTTAGGAGGCACAAGAAAACTCCCACACGGTTCTTTCCTCTGTCCCTTCCTGAGCCCCCTCTGAGTGTTTGGCTCTTGTGGAGTTGCTGCTATTGCAAAGCTGACCCCACTGCCCTCCTGAGTCTCCTCAGGGAAGGCGGGGCTGTATTGTAGCCCGCATTCTTAGTGCCAAGCACACGGTAGCCACTAAGTAAGTATCTCCCAAGAAAGAAGAGCAGGAGGAGGATCTGCCAACTCAGGAGAGCAGGTGGGGGATGGCAAGTCTTCGGAGTATTAATAAACCAAATGCTAAGGGAAACTTTTGTTGTTTGTCTTAGAATTTTAAAAAAGTCTGTTGCAGTTTATCTGCTTTCCTTCCTGGAGAGTGGCTAAACTAGTGTTCTGTTTTACAGTGTAGAATGCAAAAGCAGAAAACAGTCAAGAAAATTCTATACTGTATTTGAAAAACGTCATCATTTAGTTTTAACTGCTCTTTCTTTCTTATTATAAAAATTAATACCTAACTATGAAAAGTTAGAAAGCCTGGAGAAGTATGGAGATGAGTTGTCCACTATTGGGCCACTAGAGAGTGCCCTATGAGCCTGTCCCTGGTGTCCTGGACTCTGGTGGTGTGCACTGCATTTGCTGGCAGTGAGCCGGGGGTGGGCCACATCTGGGCCTGGGCGGGGTGGATCTCTGCGAGGTTTATCCATCTCTCGGCTGACAGGGTGGGTGAGATGGGAGCAGCTCTGAGGGGCCCTGTTGGCAGAGAATGTCTTTGATTATCAACAACATGCCTTTTTGTTGTGGGCTTGTGATCCTTTTCTTTCCTAAATCAGCTGCTGTGCACAACCAGTTAGGCTCTCCTGTGGCTTCAGATTGGAGTTAGTTTCCCAGGTGCTAGGATGTGGGTGTTACGTGATTTCTGTCTTTCTGTTTGAAAGAGATTTCAGATCATTGTAACATTTCTGGAATCCTGTTGATCTGAAGGAATGGCTAGGATGTGAAAAGTCGAATATATTTTGATGTTTCTGCTTCACACCTGCTGGGTGGAGTCCATTTCTCAGCTTCGGAAGTCCATTTCTCAGCTTTGGGAGCCACGTGCTTGGCTCTTGAGAGCCTAGCTCCATCAGCCCATGTCACACATTCACAGGTCTGGCTTTGGCTGGTTTCGCCACGGTTTCTAACTTGAGCCTCAGTTTCCCCACCTATGAAGCAGAGCCTGTGGCACCCACCTCAGAGAGCACATGCAAGACTTGGAAGCACTCTGTGAGTTGTCATGCGAGAGATTAAAAAGGCCACCGCTGCCCTTTTCTCCTCTCTTTAAGGAAATTGAAACCAAAAATTAAGTCCTTCTTGTTGCCAGCTGGACAGGAAAAGCCTTTTTCTTGGTTTTTGAAATACAACTTTCACTTTCAGACCAAAGTGAAAACTGCTAAAGACTGAATGTTCTGAGTCTTGGGAGTGGGGGGCTGGAGGGGTGTTGTGAATTGAAAGATACCTTTCTATTTTTAAAACATTTTAACAATGCCTTAATAATGAATAATGTTTGTTCTAGTTTTGTGTTTGTTTTTTTTTTTTTTTAAACAGTTCTGAAGGTACATCAGCACTGTTCTACAGCTTTAAATAAGAATCTCATCTCCCCAGAGGCAAGGGTACTCTTGATGTATTTGCTCAGGCTTGTATGTGCTGCTCTGTGTAACTCGCTTAAAGTTGGTTAAGGTTTTTTTATTTCATGCACATAGTAGGAGTGGATGAAGTGTTTTCTGAACTCTTTGCAGCTTCTAACATAGTGTTCTGTGTATAGCGAAGGAAAACAAAATTAAGGGCCAGGGAACATTATGTAGGCAACTGGAACAGCACTGTCCAGTAGAACTTCCTGTGGAGATGGAATAATTCTATTTTTGACTAATACAGTAGCCACTGGCCATATGTGACTTTTGAGCACTTGAAATGTGACAAATGCAACCGAGGAGCTGAATTTTAATTTTATTTACTTTTAATTAAAATTTAAATGGCCATGTATTTAGACGGCTCTGAACTGCAGTAACTTTAGACTCTATTTGAAGCAGTGTTTGATTCACTAACTGTTGCTGAAATAAATTGAAACTCATACAACAGTAAAAGCTGTGTTACTCAGCAAGTTACCACTGTGAAAGCTCTAGAAATTGTTTGCGTTTCCAATGCAAATCCTTTTCAAAAAGCCGCTGTTTTAATAGCACATGAAGCATAAAATAGGTTCGTAGCAGAGCGTAACACAGAGCAGCTGTTGTGACCTGGAGTGTCTCCAGTCCAGCATGCAGGTGATAGGTCTCAGCGTTTTTGCACGCAGGTTAATGATGGTGCAGACGGTCACTTCCTTCTCTCAACAGTCTTCCTGGTCACCAGCACCACTGTGGCTCATGTGTGTGGGACTCTTTTGGCTTAGCTCTCTGCACGAGTTTGCTCCTTGAGTTCCCAGAGCTGACCCATGAAATGAGTGATATTACTCTTGTTTTGTAGACAGAAAACTGAAGCCTTGACAGGCTGACGTGACCTGGCAAAAGGTGCTGCAGTTGGAAATGTGAATTCACGGCTGACATCTGGGTACTTTACACCTAGCAGTGTTCAGTGAGCAAGACGTCGCTAACATGCGGGGGATGGAACCTAGCAACTCTTTCTACAAACATGGTTCAAATATGTTGGTACAGGGCCTTTTGCTTTGTTTTCCTAAAGAGGTTAGACGCAGATGTGGTGGAGCGCTTTGACAGCCACCACAGGACAAAGTCGACAGCTGTGGGGTTGGGGAGTGTTGAGGATTTCGTAGGGAAGCCAGTCCTGCGCAGTAGTACGCTCAGGTTCGTGCTTTCTTGAGGTGTTCCAGAACTGGCCTGGAGGGAGCCTGCAGTGCGGGAATGGGATTTCTGTCACCTGGAGTATTCTTAGAAGTTGCATTCTATGAAGAGTGGAGCATCTGATGAGCTGTTTACTCGCTGTTTAATCTGACGGCAGTTGAAAGACAAAGCAGGACTGGCAGCGCAGCCGCCTCAGTCAGCACTGCTGCACTGGGGACTTGACCTGCAGTCTCGCAATCCTGGACGATAACTCATTTTGAAGAGAGAAAAATTAAGCATTAAGTGATTCAAGCGTCTTGCCCAAGGCGCTACTAGAAAATAAAGGCACTGGTGCCCAGATGCAAGTCTGCATGGTGTGCCAGCCTGGGCTTCTTCCCACCTCCCCCACAGAGAGGGCACTGGTATGTTGGAGTGAAGAACCACGCAAGACCTCTGTGAGTGGTCAGAGATGGGCCCGTGGCGCAACACAGTAAAGTGTATTTTGGTTATAGGCATCGTCTCTAAACTTACGTAAAACATTATAAAAAAATGGAAGGACAATGATGAAATGATGGCCAAAAATATAGAAAAGGATACCTTGCACGTCCTGTGAAATGCAAAGAAATTCTAAAGTGTCATTATGAGTTACCTCATGGAAGAAAGCAAAAGGTGAATCTGTCTGGAGTTTGTGGTTCTGACTCACAAGACACTGATGTTCATGCTGAAGGACAAGTGTGGCGGGTGGAAGGATAGAGCGCCGAGACCACACTCTGAAGAGTAGGAATCTATGGGAACTATTCAGGGAGATGAAAGCATGGAATGAACTGAAGCTTGCAGACTCATTGAGTAAAAAGGGCGTTTTAGGATTGGTTTTAGAATAAAATAACAAGGCCTGTGGTTGGGGAAGACGACTTGCTGTTCACAGAGCCTCCCTTAATAGGTGGGGACCTCAGCTTTTCCTTTGCTGTCATCAAGTGAGTGGTGTATAGTCCTAGCCACAGTAGTGATCGCCACTGGCCCGACTGAGCCCTCACCCTTTATACAGTGTCTCCTGCCACCCTCCTGGGAGAGGCTGTTCTCGGCACAGCTGGCCTGGGGTCACACAGCTGGTAGGTGTAAAGCCGGCGTTGGAGTCCAGGTAGTCTCACTCTGTAGCCTGTCTATTTAGCCACTGCAGATGTAGAGCAAAGCGATAATTGTCCAAAGAGGTAAGCTAATAAAGAGGAAAACAGGCTGGGTGCAGTGGCTCATGCCTGTAATCCCAGCACTTTGGGAGGCCGAGGAGGGCGCATCACAAGTTCAGGAGATTGAGACCATCCTGGCTAACACAGTGAAACCCCGTCTCTACTAAAAATACAAAAGTTATCCGGGTGTGATGGCATGCACCTATAGTTCCAGCTACTTGGGAGGCTGAGGCAGGAGAATCTCTTGAACCCAGGAGGCGGAGGTTGCAGTGAGCCGAGATCATACTACTGCGCTCCAGCCTGGGCGACAGAGCGAGACTCCGTCTCAAAAAAAAAAAGAAAACAATTATGCTGAGTTCCAGAGAAGTGATGTCTGGCTTCTCAGGAGAGATGCCGATGCTGTCTGAGGGCCTGCCCAGTCTCCAAATGATTCAGAGACTCCAGAGATGGACAGCTAGTGCCCTGATTTTCCCAAGAGGATTCTGAGGGTGACTTCTGTCAACCAAACGGGAGGACCTGGTGCTGTCATCACCAGTTGGAGAGAGGCTGCTTTGTGAGGCTGGGGACCACCTGCTGTGTGTGCCATCTTACACTGCCATTTGCTGATTGCTTTAAAGCTAGAGGTTGTTTCTAAGAGTGCTTTGTGCTAACTAACTAAAACATAATGACATTGTTTTTACAAAACTGATCCGTGGTTTGTTTTTTAAAGCAGAAAGCTCTAAAGTCGCTCAATCCCACCACCCAGAAGCACAGTCAGGTGACTGCCACTGTAGGACCTCTCTCTCTAGGCTCGTGTAGATGGACACATGGATTGGTCAGTAGAAATACTTACATTAAAAGTCTTATCTTTACATAAATTTGCCAAATTATTAATTTTGCTTGAAAGGGAAAGATGTCCAACTTCAGTTGGAAATACTAGTTTCTAAGAGATACTGCTGAGACTAAGAGCATAAAACATGATGAAAACCTGAAGTGGCTAAGTGCAGCAACGTCAGAGTAAAAGCTTTGATGAAGTCTTGGTTTGCTTGGGCTGTGTAGGTTGGAGGCTCAGCCTTTGTTTCTCCCTCCTGTGGTGCCCAGTGGTGGTGTTTCTGTGTCCATGAATTTTCAGCCTCTGTAGTTTGTTCATAGTTAAGACCACTGTTGCACCGAGCCCTTACCGAGGGCCAGGCCCTGTGCTAAGCACTTGCCAGTGTGGGTTCATTAAGTCCTCATGACAGCACCATGTAGGGGGAGCTGCGTTCCTGTGTTGTACTTGGGACGCGATCTGACCTCAGGCACTTCAGGCTTCTGAAGGGTCTGCAGTCTCGTCTCTGCCTGGGAAACCACGATTTGCAGCATATTCCACAGACCTCATGCTCATCACCAGGAGGCTTCCCGGGACTGCTGCCTGAGATTTCTAAGTTCCTAATGTGGTTCATGCTTCTGGTGAGTTTCTTTGAGGCGACGCCCCCCGTGTTGCCTCTGGTCAGCTCAGTCCTGTGGTCCTGCAGGGCATGCTGCAGTGTCCTCTGTCTGTGACTTGTGCCGCGCCACCTTGACCTGGCATCCACTGTCCTCTACCACGTTTGCAGATAGGAGCCACTGTTGGTGCCTTTTTGTCGTGTGTGTTGAATGGTCAGGGTCCCAAATAGCTGATTGGGAGTACTCTCCTTGAATCTGCCATGTGCCTGGGTCGCAGGTGACTGGGCCCCTCTTTGCTTCAGAACCCACGTGTGTTGCCTGTCCTCTCTGGCTTGGAGGGTTGTGTGGAATCAGAGGTGAGACCCAGTTCCCAGGAATGGGCGGTTGCCTTTGATTGCCCAGCTGTCCTCAGCGCCCTCCCTCCCGCGCCCAACTGCTGCCTCAGTTGCTTGCTTGAGGATCCGGATATAGACTGAGGTCAGCCTTAGCATGGTGGGGGGGTTTCTCTTGAGTCTTGGATACTTTGTTACTGGTCCCATCTTCCTGTGGGTGGGAGTGTCTGTCTTGCTTGGCCTAGCCTCCCAGAGACCTTAGCTGTCTTAGTACATGGGCTCTGCCTGCCTTGGTCCCCAGCTCACCACCCTAGTGCAGTTGCTTCTTCGCTCTTGTTCCACTCCTTGTCGCCGTCCACCCTGTGCTTTCTCAATGTGTCATTACTCGGTGTTTCTGTGGAGCAGGGCATCCTGGGCGTCCTTTCTGATCCCTGGCTCCTGTGCTCTTCCGTGCTGGGCTCCCTCTTCCCTTCCCTTTTCTGCTGTGTTGCCCTCACACAGCTGGCATGCCATGGATGTCGCTCACCCAAGCCCTTCCTAGTGTTGCTCACCGAAACCCCTCCCACCTTGCCGCCGGGACCTTCTCCCCTTCCAGGTTGCATGCAGGCTGAGGGCCTGGCATCTCAGCAGGAGGCGGTGGGGCCTTTGCTGGCACCTGGGCTCTGCATCCTGACCTTCTGAGGGCTTAAGTCCTTTTGGTCCATCTTGAATCTCCTCCAGGCTTCAGACTCTCTGCTCTGTAGGTGGCCCATGGGGACGGGTGCACTCAGGCCTGGTCTTAGACTCTGCTGCTTGGGCTGTGCTGGTGCCTTTGGTGCCCACTTAGTCCATCCCACCTGGGGGCCCCGTCCTGCTGTCCATTGTGCCAGAGTGCTATCCCCTTGTCTTTCCATAACTGGCTGCTCGTTACCTTTCCCATGTCAGCCTCAGTACCAGCCACTTGGTATCAGGGAGGCTCTCCCTGACCAACCTAAAGTTCACAGCCGTGGTTACCAGTTTAAATTTCTGCATAGCAACTTTTTGGTTTATTTTGGCTACTTATCTCCCCCATCATGCCCCCCTGTCCATCTCATCATCCTGCCCACAGCTCTACTGTCTGTATCAGCCAGGGTGCGCTGCGCAGAGGCTCATGGTAAATAACTGCAGACCACGAATCCCATCTGCTTGCTGTGCTTTAATATTGGCTTACATCTTTGGATTCAGTGAGTTCTTTTCTCTCTCTCCTTCTCTCTCACTCACTCATACTTACTTTATGTAATTGGTGATTTCCAGCCTTTTGTATAGTCCTTTCTCGAATAGTTGTTTTCTGTCATCTTGGCGGGGCCTCAAGGGGTTGACTGTGCAGAGGGCAGGGGCTGCAGAGCTGCAGCTGCTGCCTGGGGTCTCATGGCGCCTGTGAGGTGTAGGCAGGTGCTTTGCCTCTGAGCCTTCTGTAGAATGGGGTGACGGTGGTTTCATCAGACTCAGTGAAGCGTGTCATACAGTGAGTGCCTGGTCACAGCAGGCAGATGGTGAATGTCAGCTAATGAGTATTCATCACCAATGAATAGTAACAGTTTTTTCTACTAAGGCTATGTAATGTAGCCTCAGAATCCCACTCAGCACAGCCCCCTGGCAGCAGTGCCTTTGAGAGCTGGCATGATGGAGAGAGCCTGGTTGGCCTTACTAGTGTGGTTGGGGCACTTGAGAGAACACCTTCCTCACAAAGCTCATCTGGAGGTTTTTCAGGATTGTAGGATAGCTTTTTCAGGGGCCTTGCCTTTGGCAGGGCAGGGACGTGTACTGCTGCAGTCTGGGGTATGGGATAACTTTCTAAACCAGACCCAGAACTTTATGGCCGAAGGGGCCTTTTAGCCATGCGGGGCTAGGAGCTGACACAGGGTCAGCAGCATGAGGGCCTGTGGTGCTGGGCGGCAGAGCCCAGAGGGAGCCCCTGCTGGTGTGACTTTAGTGTAAAGGCTGGGGGATACCAGATTCTTACAGAAGACTTAAGACGGGCACAGTGATGTCTGCTCTTTGACCCTTGCAGTATGAATTAGTAAAACTGAAATTATTACATTTCCTTTATTAGGATTATAAAAGCAATGATGACTTATTGAAGAAAATTTGGAAAATACAGAAACTACCTATAAGTTTTCCATTGTTAACATTTGAGCATATTTCTTGTCACTTTTAATGGTGCTTTAAATATGTAGCAAATGTATCATTTTGTATTTAACAAAATGCTAGGTAAGCATTTCCTCCTGTCCTTAAAAAGCTCTTTTAAACAACTTTAAAATATTGTATAGATAGATGTACACAATTTTCTGAATAATTGGAGTTATATTTACATCTTTTCACTCTTTAGGAAAGGACTGGCCTATTTCTGTGTTGGGTTCCTTCGTGAGTGTGGCTTCCAGCTCAGTGGCTCAGACTTCAAGATGAAGACTGCGTCCTGGTTGTGTATGATCTTGGGCCAGTTACCATATGTCTAATGAATACTTAGTTTTGTCATCTATAAAATGAAAATAGTAATATTTGCCTCAAAGACTATTATTTGGGAGGATCTAGTGTGAATGTTAGTAAGGATATTGTGTAGTGTCCCAGGATATTAATGTTTTTAGCCTCTAGGCTCTTATTCTGTATTGTTGCCCTAAAAGATGATGCTCGCTTATCTTTCATCCAGTGTAAGGATATCTGGAAAGACAACAGAAAGTATAGCTCTTTTCATTTCAAAAGTGATCAGCTGCTTGAGCTAGCAAGCAAGGCTTGCGCTAGCTTCCAGGCGCAGTCACGCAGTTTCACAGCAGGTGCGGTTCCCTCGGAGCACCCAGAGCTGCCCTGCGGTAGTCAGCAGTTGTGCTGTGGCTGCACTGCCAGGCTGGGTGGCAGGTGGATCGGAGCCAGCAGACGTGGCTCAGGAAGTGCCTTCTTGGCCTCTCCTTAAATCTCTTTCAGAGTCTGTGGGCCCTTGATTGCACTGTGGGTTGTTTCAGACTCCAGTATTAGGAGACTGAACCCCTTGGTGGTTTTTTTTTTGGGCTGAGCTGGGTTGAGGACATGTTAGGCAGGTGGGGTGCCTCCCCTGGGTTTGCTTCAGGTGGTACCTGTGGTGTGGGGTGGTTCTGAGTAGTTCTGGCCCCACTGCTGGAGTATCTACCCACTCAGTTTGTGAGATGGCAGGGCTTCATCCTGGTCTGGTGCCTCATTTTCTTCTTTAGCAGTGGGCTTAGAACCAATGCAGATTCCCAAGTTAAGTACTTTTTCTGTAGCTTAATTATTACAAGCTTCTGGTACCTAAGCCCTTTCTTACTTTCTGTTCTGAGGGGAAGAGAAGATTTTGTTGTTTCTCCCCCCACCCTTCGAGTGGCCCCAGGACCTTTGCATGGCATTTGCAGCATTTGCAGTGTGCTTGGGTTTGCTTTACGAGGGTGAAAGTGTTGCACCTCCCAGCACCCACAAAGGCACCTCTGCTCACCCTCCGGTGAGGTTTTGACTGACCCTGGGACATCACCTGCTCCAGGATCCTACATGGCTCATCCCAGGAGAGATGTGGGAGGGAAGGGGAAAAAAGGCTTACATTTGCTGGGTGGAATTCGTGTAGATCTGAGTTCCGCATTGATTCCTAAGCTGCAGAGCCCTTCTGCCGTGGCTGTTTTGTGAATGTTAGTCGGTCTTAACCTTTTTAACCGAGTTAGCATTGGTTGTCTCAGGAGACTCACAGCTCCTGCTCCTCCTCCAGGGGAGTGCACCCTCCTCCTCTGTCGGTAGCTGTCAGGCGCCCCTTTCCTCTGCAGCAGACTCTCCTGGGTCCTTGCCTGGCCTTCCCCTTAAACGTGAGCCTGCAGCTTCATTCGTAGCCCCTGTGTAGAAAGGCACATCGATAGGTCCCTCCCTGCCCAGAGTGGGAGGAACTGAGGCAGGCAATAAAAGCAGCTGACTGGCAGCCCTAGAAACATGAAGGGTTTCATTTATAGTTTCAGTCCTTTTCCTTCTTTCGAGCCTTGATTTAAAAAAAAAAAAAAAAAAAAGCCTTGAAGGCCTGCTTCTGGGTTTTCTAATTTGTGCAGGTATTAGTTGCCTTGTAATGTAATCAAAAATAAATAAAAATGATTTATAATTAGCTCATTAACTGTATCAGTAAATGGATGCTTTAAAGAGGATCATTGATCCCTCAAAATAGAAGCAATGCAGACATTCCCTCATTATGCTTTACTTGTGATTTGCTTACAACCCACTCTTCCTAGTTAAAGTTAAACATTAATCCAGACCCTATCAGTGCGACGTAGTAGTGTCTGAATCAGTTGTTGTTTTGGTGTAATCGTATCAAAGCATGTTATAAAATCTACAAAATTGCAGTGGTTAACTCCAAATATTTTCACTAAGGTATTTTTTTGGGGGCAAAAATGCATAGTGAACATTGTGGAGCTGAAGTGAGGGAACTTCGATTTCTGAGAAACCACTGGTTTTAAGGGTTTTGAAGGAAGAGTTGGAGGAGGAGAGGGAGAGAATAAATTCACAGTTAATGAGTTTCCAGTATTTTCTGTCGCATTTTACGTTGTAATGGAAAAGACTGGGAACTGAACTCACATGCAGTTTGTAAAATCACTTTTTCCCTAGCATTCAGGATTGATGAGATTAACGGGGTGTTAAAGGTAAACTGAGGCACATAATTAACATGGACAGAACTGTAGACCTGAGTGTTGAGAGTTGTGAAATTTCAGTGAGTTGGGAAGACTGGAAGCACCTGTTCTTCAGAGTGCAGCTCCTCATATTCAGTGGGTTTAAGGTGCTGAAACTTTTTTTTTTTTTTTGAGATGGGGTCTTGCACTGTTGCCCAGACTGGAGTGCAGTGGTGCAATCACCACTCACTGTAGCTTCGAATCCTGGGCTGTCAGCCTATCCTCCCACATTAGCCTCCTGACTAGCTGGACTGCAGGCCTGGGCCAACACTCCTGGCTTGAAACTTCTTGTAACCAGATTGGAGGAAGAGGGCATGTTCATTTTTGTGACGTTTCCTTTCCCTTAAACATTGAATGAAATCTGACCTTGACCATCACTTTGCTTAAAAGAAGCTACTGGATTTAAAGTCTAGGAGAATGTCCTAGACAAGCAAGCCCATAGTATGTTCCTGTATGTTCCCCACCCAGAGACCTGCGTTATGAAGTGTTTGGTGTGCCTCTTCCAGCCCCACTGTTCTTTCTGTATAACACTGTAAAAGTGTTTTATTTTACATACGCTCTCCTGGCTTCAGGGCCATGACCTTTGCCTTTTTTGCCTTTTAGTTTCTTTGCCCTTTACCTACTGCAGTGCAGCTGCCTGTCCTTGGGTTGACTACAAAGAAGTCACCTTTGAACAATTTAGAAATTGTGCCTTTTGGGGAAGGCAGGGCAGAGCCTTGGGGCTGAGATGGGGGAGGAGCCAGCTCTGCCCTGGGAGGGATACAAAGCGCCCGCCTGGGTGAGGCAGTGGACGGGTGGGGTTGCTTCACCTCTTTGGCCCCAGCTTCAAAACCAGCCAGTCCTCCCTGGCTTTGGCTTTAATTCAAATTTGTACAAACTTGAAAACCAGTTAATCCCTTTAGCTCAGCTTCTAAAGCTGAAAATCATCCCCTAAATGGGTCACCTGTTGTCATCAATAGCTTTATTAGCTATGGAATAATATAGTTTTGTTCTCTAACCGTAGGATCCTTCTTTTGCTCTTAAAATAGCTCAGTAAGTTGGGTCTCATAAATACGTACAGCAAGCATATACCAGATACTAAAATACAAAAACATTGCTGATCTTGCTTTTTAGTACTAAAAGCAGAAAATCGGGAATATACTAAATTGAGAAGTCAGTCGTTACCTTTCGATGGGTTTGGACTCTTGCAAGGTAGTGATTGTAAACGAGAGTGATCTTTTGTTTTTCAATGAACTTTATTCTCTAATTTTTAGTAAAGCACACTAGGAAATAATGCTTCAGAATTCTGTTTTCGAGTAGTTTCCTGATTAAAATGAAAATTCGCTAAAAAAAAAAACTCTGCTGTCACCATTTCCTTTTTTCTTAAGATAACTAGGAAATGAATCATTCAGAGTTTGCTCCATGGCAATGGATCGGGAAGCTGCCCCTGCTCTGTGTGGGGCTGGAGCCTTGCTAACGTCCCAGGATTTCACTTCGCGGAGACAAGCATCAGAGGCTTGCTTCATTTATAGATCCTACTTCCTTTCTACACCACAGCCAACTCAAAATGGTGACAAAATCTAAGACGAGGCTAGAAGTCACCACGGAGCAGTTGGAAACTCTGCTCCTGGTTCTGGGGGCAGTGTTCCTGGCGTGGTGTCCTTTGGCCCCACCTCAGTTTGTCCGTTTAGCTCCTCAGCTGAGAATGAGATGTGTATCATATAGGAGTTTCCTGGGCCACTCACAGCCCCCAGCTGGAGAGTGCCAGCCTAATGTGTCAGGAGTAGAGGGTGAGGCCAGAGGGCTGTGTGCCAGCTCCTCCCTAAGAAGCCTCCAGGGAAAGCCCTCCCAGGCACTTACCAGGTCTCAGTGGCCGCCTGAGGCTGCAGGGGAGGATGGTCAGGCCGCCTCTTGGCTGGTGCTGCTTCCCGGCGTGCCGCCAGCCTTTGTCGAGGGGAATGATGGCATGCCTGGGGGGCAGCAGGGCCCCGGGGCTGCCTAGGGCTGTCACTGTGTCCTACTGGTTCTGAGATGCCACCTTTGTGATCCACTGTAGAGGGATTTATTCTATTATGGTCGATGCATAGAAATTTCTTCAATTTGGAGACTGAACACTAGTGAGCAGAACTGAAATTGAGCTTTAAAAGATATTGTTGACTGGTCTGTGGATAGGAGACTTTAGTGTGGTTTTTATGCAGACGTCCTACCAGCTGTAAATTCCCTGGAGGTTTGGTATGTGAGAACATAAGACTAAACTTATTTCTGTTTTGTTGAGGAGAAATGATTAAAACTTTTCATTGATGTACTTCTGTGGCAGACTTTTGGAGAATTGAACCAGTGGGCGTATTCAGTATTTGAAGTCATAGATGAGTAAAGGAGGTATGTTGTAGTTGGCGCTGGCGGCGTGGCCTGTGGTCAGCAGGGCTTATCTGTGAAGGTATGTGCACAGCTTCCTAAGGCAATGAAAAGTCCTGGCAGTGTTAGTATTGAATGAGATAATCCAAAAAATGTAAAAATGTTTACATTTTTAAAGAGATAATTGGCGATTTAAATGGTTTCTGCTAACAAATCAAATTATTCAGTGCAGAGGTAAAATATTTTCAGAATGTTAATTTTAGATGTCATCTTATAGAGAGTGTACATCAGCAATGACAAGGTCAGCAGAATATCTTAGCAAAACTTGATTGATTGATTCCATGCACCGGCAAGTGCTGTTCTGGGCACCGGAGATGGAGCCAGTGTGCCGTTGCGTCCGTCCACAGATGGCCTCCAGAGTCGTGCAGTTGCAGGGAGGCCGAGGGGCCAGGGAGGCCGCTGGGTGGGCACGGCTGGGCGGTGGCCTCACGTGGGTTTTGTTGGGCTGCTCTTACTGCGCACTTTTTCTCAGTTTGGTCAGTGTTCCGCCTCGCTGCCCGGCCCCCACCCCTCGCCCTCTGAGGGCCTCACAAAGAGCCAAGCAGAAGGCAGGCTGGGGGCTTTTCAGGCCGGCCCAGAGGATGTAATGATGATGGTTGGCACTGTCCCGTGGCCGCCACCAGTCTCACGCTCTGTCTCGTGGGCAGTCCTGGAGTCGTGCGGCACCTTGCTGGTCCCTGCTCTCCTTGAAGAAGGGCCAGTGGGGTGCTTCACCAGAGCCTTCTTGTCTGACTCCCTCATCCAAGAGGCATGGATGGCCGGGCCCCCGGCAGTTTCCATTCTGTTCTGAGAAGGCAAAACAAAATTATTCTTGGCTCTTATTATCTAATATTTGTTAAAGCAGTTGCTCACTTTTAGGTGCATTTTATTACAGATTTCAGACAGGTGTGGTTATTAGTGCATCTTATTGTTTAGACACAATGCCAAGGTCAGGAGGACAGTGTTCCCCTGAGCACCACTTCTGCTAGGAGCATGGGCAGGCCACGCCTCGCCATTTATCTCTCCTTATTTAGGGGAGGAATACCAGGCCACCCCCTCTTCTCCCTGTGCAAGGGAACAGACATTTGACAAAAACGGATGCTGTGTTACGCTGATTTTGTGTGTCTAAGGCAGACTGCAGCAGGTGTTATCTCCGTGCTTTTCCTTTCCTGGAGTGTTGAGCATGTCTTGATAGTAGGGGATGCCCCTGAGGGTGGTGAATGTGGCTGCACAGGTCGTGAAAGCTATTTGATGTTGCCGTTACTTCAGGTAGAACTTAAAGTTGACAGTACATTCTACTCTGCAGGTGGAAACGTGGAGTGCCATTTTGACAAATTGGAATGCCCTGTTTACAGTATGCTTTAATGAGTTAAATCTGGGGGATGTGGATAGAATTTTAGCATCCTAGCTTTGGCATTCTTCCATGACTTTGGGCCAATTATTTAATAATTCCAAGCCTGCATCTTTGTTAGAATCTCTCTAAATTTCTCTACTCCTGTTATTATCCTCAGAACAGGACTGTGAGGTGCAGAAGGCCACATGGTGTAGTGGTTTAGGTGGACAGACTTCCCAGTGCTGTTCTCATGGATAGCCTAGGACTGTCCCTAGCTCTCTGCAGTGACAGTGATAGTGACTGGTCAAGGTGAAGGGATCCACCCAGACGTTCTTCCTGATGGAGAGAGGCTGGCCTGTGGCTCTTCCCTGGGGTGGATGTTAACCTGCTAACGTGGCATATCTAGTCCTGCTTACATTACTAAGTGGTAGGAAATTTTAGGTAACACCTCAGACTTTAAAGTGGCCTACTGAGCTGGTAGGAAAGTATGTAGTTGGTGCTCAGTAATTGTTGAAAAGATAGAAGCTTTACTTCAAAGCTCTTGTAGTTTGATCAGTTTGGAAAAAATATTTTAATGTTGGGATCTGTTAACAGCTGGACTGGTGGCTGTCTGAATTGGGACCATGCTTGGGGTGAGGTTTTTTTCTTACTTTTTTTTTTTTTTTTTTTTGGTGAGACGGAGTCTTGCTCTGTCGCCTAGGCTGGAGTACAGTGGTGCAATCTCAGCCCACTGCAGCCTCTGCCTCCCAGGTTCAAGCGATTCTCCTGCCTCGGTTTTCCGAGTAGCTGGGACTACAAGCATGTGCCACCACGCCTGGCTATTTTTTTTTTATATTTTTAGCAGAGACAGGGTTTCACCATTTTAGTCTGGATGGTCTTGATCTCCTGAACTTGTGATCCGCCCACCTCAGCCTCCCAAAGTGCTGGGATTACAGGCGTGAGCCACTGCATCTGGCCACATATTTTTTTAAATTAAATGTGATAGATAAAATTAGGCTCCAGGCATGGCCTGATTTGCAGGTGCTTCATAAGCAAGCGTGCCCAGCATTTATTTGCTGCTACTGGAGTCTCGTGTGTGCTTGTAGCCTAGCCTTAAACCCTCTGTGGACGGCTTGGAATGCTTACTCCAAATGACTCTTTTGGCGGGGTGGGAAGTGGCAATACTTTAGGTGAGAGACCGTTGAAATTAACCTTACACAAGAGCCAAAAACTGTAGGCTGATGTGGGGCCACTCACCTTTGGACTCACCCCTGGCAGGTCCTGTAAGAGGTGCTACTTGCTTCCACTTTGCCAGCTGTTCGTTGGCCCTGTTTTGTCTTCTGCTGTATGAAACTTAGAATGGAAACAGGCGAGTTTGATTTGTTATAATTCCTAGGAGTCATAGAATGGAAGCAGGTGAGTTTGATTTGTTATAATTCCTAGGACTGGATAATTTGCCTTCCCCTCGCTCCATCTTTAATTAATCCCTTAAAGGAAAAGAGGACGACAGCACTTTTCCTGCAGTCATCTGTGTAGGCCTCAGCCTTAACTCATGACATAGGCTGGTGGCACTGGCCACAGGGCTGACCTCAGCTCTTGGAGCCCATGGGGTGACAGGAGATCAGCACCTTTGAGGTGGCGGCATGAGGCGTCTTCCAGGCCTTGCTCCTGGTGCTTGAAAACACTGCTTTAGAGCTTTGTTAAGAGAGAGAGGCCCTACTTACTGCTGTCCCACAGGCATTTGGGTTTTGACCTCCTTGTTGGCCTCTTAAGGAGAGAATACTTGAGTATTGAATTAGATCAGCTTTTCTGCCTCCAGGGACCCTGTTTCTCTCTGCTGAGACTGTGGCAGATGAAACCAGGATTTAGTAGATGGTCACCAGGTAGCTTGGGCAGACCTGGGCCGCCGGGCCCCTGAGGACTCATATATCTTTTTCCTGTTCGCATGTTCCTTCCCCACACCTTGGCCCATTCTCAGTCCCTCCCATGCTCCTTAGCGTGAGGCACTCAGGGAGGTGCCGATGGGGCCTTGGGGCATGTGCTGGAGCTGGTTCCCACCCTCAGAACTGTGCCTGACTGTGCCACGTTCACTGGAAAGCTGCTTTCACATTTCCGTGGAATTCTCTCATTTTTTCAATATAAAGTCACTGAGATGATTTTTTTGGATAAGTCTTTAAAGGCCAGTTGTACATTTATTGATACTTGGTATTGACAAAATTCACTTGTTTAGTGTTGCTAAGTCATACTGTGTAAGTTTGTTGAGCACAGAGTTTTCATTTTATACTCTCAGAGGAGAAATGAAACTGAATTTCGTGGCCAGAAATATGTTTGAGTGTCATCCTGATGTAAGAACAGAACAGAAAGTGTGGTGACGTTTCATTGTAACTCTAGTATGTTTTCTCTTTTGTCCATTAGACTACATGAGGAAATAATTGACTTTTATAACTTCATGTCCCCTTGTCCTGAAGAAGCAGCTATGAGAAGAGAGGTGGTGAAACGGATCGAAACTGTGGTGAAAGACCTTTGGCCGACGGCTGATGTGAGTATGTTCTTTGGAGTTCTGTGTTGCACGTCACGTGCAAGTAAATTTAAATACGCTGTGATGATGATGTGTCGGCTAGATCCACACAGACCTTTTCTCGTTGGCCCGAGGCAGCAGTTCTCCAAGTGTGCTTTGAGAAGGCCTGCGTCGCCTGGAATGCATGGCCCCTGGCCCACCTGCACCTGCTGCCTTAGACACCTGTGGTGGCCGCACATCTTTGTGACGCTGGCGCACACTCAAGTGCGAGGACCATCGGCTGAGGGATTTGTTGGGTTTTTTTTTTTTTGGAAGGGGGAGAATGGTGTGATTGTTTCTCTTAAGTTCACCTTAAAATTTAGAAATTTCACCCTGTCACCCACCCCTGCTTCTCCACCACCACACATGGTAGCATATAATGTGTTCATTTTTGTAAAACTTGGAAGTGTTCCCTCATCACACACCACTCTAGCAGTGAAGGAACAAGTGTTTTTTGACATGTGGAGTGGGGCCTTCTGGAATGCTTGGTGCAGGCAGCGTGAAGCCTGCCCCGGCCAGCTCTATTCAGCAGCCTTCCCTACTGCTGGCTGGGCTCAGTGGACCAGCAGGGCTGGCCGTGCCCCAGCTCTGAGGGGCATGTGTGCTCTTGGTGGGCGGTGGGCAAGGGAGACCCAGTTTTCTGCGCCTCTTTTAAAATGATACATATTTTTGGCTTTAAACTTCAGAGCCCTAGGACAAAGCCCTGCCCCAGTGCCTTAGCTGTGGGTTTAAGAAGAGGTTGAAGGGTTTGAAGCTAGCTCTGAAAAGTCCTCAGCTTTGAAGGGTTATAGGGTGAGGACAAAACTTGTTTCACCTCTTAATTTTGAGTTTTTAAACATTCCTTTTTGGGGCATGTCTTTAACTTAAAGGGAATTTTCTGGTTGATTGTTACACGGTCCCCTCCATCAGTTTCCAAGGTAGTTTTATTTTTTACCCAAGGGTATAGTGAGGGCTTTCTTTTAGTAAGAAATAATGGTAGTGTGACTGCTTGGTTTGTGGTATACATTTTAAGGCAACTACTCTTTCTTTCAGGTACAGATATTTGGCAGCTTTAGTACAGGTCTTTATCTTCCAACTAGGTGAGTACCAGACTGCATGGCATGGGCTAGTGGGGGGCTGGGATGGTGTCCATGCAATATTAAGGGCTACAAATAGATTCTTTGTAATTGAATCTAAGGCGAGAAATGCCAGCTAAAGGAAAAGACTGTGGTTACAGAGGAAATTGGCAGAAAGATTTAATTTAGTGTTATGATGAATTCATTGCTTTGCATTTTGCTTCTCACACTTAATTTGTTGGGGTGCAAAAATGCTTCATGCTGGAAACATGAAGAAGACAGGTGGGAGGACTGTGGGAAGTAAACGCAATAGAAAACATTCTGCTGATATTTTAGGACATGTGTTTGAAAAATTGATCTTATGTTTTGATGAAGATTCAAGCAAAAATTCTCTTTAAATAGTATTTTCTAAGTATTTTTACCCGATAGGAAAATGTCAAACAAGTTTGCATTCTAAAATACAAACTAGTATTTTCTCATTAAGGATTCTTGATAGCCAAATACATTTCCTGTGCACTGTCTGATTAAAAGTTTACCTTCTATTAACCCACTGCTAGTTAGCATTTGGTGGCTGAAGAGGCTATAATCTCAGGATTTGGGGGTTGACGTTAGCAGGGTCAGTGGGTAATTGAACAGGTTTGGGTATCCAGGAATCTCTGGGTCCGCAGAAGTGATCCAGTGTAGGCAGTGCCGGAGTAGGTGCTGGGAGAGCGGGGCCTCAGCCTAGTTTGGAGGCAGGCATTTTCATCTGAATCCCCTCACATACCTAGTGCTGTTGGGAGAATCATTTAACCTTCTTGCTTTCCATCTTATGCTACAAATACGGAAGTCTTCCCTTGAGTTCAGCGAGGACTTGCTGTAGTTCATGAACTGCATTTCACCTCCTTAGGGGCCATAGGCTAGTGGGATTGTGTCTTGGCCTTTGGGGGAGACACAGGCACATGTGCCATGGTGCTTATCCTCCCCACACGAGTGTGTGGGCTGTGGCGAGGGGAGCAGCGGCTGACGTGCGTTTTCTTCTGTCAGCGACATAGACCTGGTGGTCTTCGGGAAATGGGAGCGCCCTCCTTTACAGCTGCTGGAGCAAGCCCTGCGGAAGCACAACGTGGCTGAGCCGTGTTCCATCAAAGTCCTTGACAAGGCTACGGTGAGTGCCTGGCTTTGGCCCCTCTGACTGGGCAGGAGCCTTGTCACATCCCAGGTGGTCACAGGTTACGCCTGTGTCACGAGCTTGTGGTATTTTACACAGTTATTGGCTATAGTTTTGAAGATTAATCTGCTTCTGGTATAGACGTATGTTTTATGTTTTTGTTTTACAGTCATGATCACCAGCTGAGAACATGTGTAGTGACAGTCTGAACTTTTGGGATTTGTGAGCCCATTAAACTGTTCTTGGAATGAAAATATATGATTGTGTCTACTTATGTTAGGATGAATAGGAAAGGAGAGTCATCTGAAACTGGACACTGACATTCGGGTGCTGCCCATTATGGAGAGTGTGGCTCAATGATTAAACCATGGTTTTTATGATTACCATTTGCTATGTTCTATTAAAGAGGAACAACTTAGCTGTTCCTTTCATTGTTCCAAAAAATATACATATATGAAAAGCCTCTTATCTTTGGGGGAAGTTTGAAGATGAGACTGTTTCTGGTTGTGTACTTGTTAAGGTTTATGTCAGTTCAAGATTGTAAGCCCCCCAGGGACTATGAGGTACTTGCCTGTTGTAAGACAGTTCTTAGCTCACCTGTGCGACCGGCTAGCATTTCATTTTTAAATTTGTGTGTCAACTTGTGTGTGATTCACATCCTTATAGTGTTTAGCAGAGTGTAAGTTAAGGCAGGAGCTTCCTCCTGCCTGTGTGGTGATAGGGGAGGGGGCATTCACATGTTTCTCATTGTCAGGTGCTTTTGATTGAGGCTGGGGGCAAGTTTTAAAACATGATATATGCACTGAAAAGTGCACATGTACCAGGTGCACCAGTTGGTGAGAGTTAACGAAGTGCACATGCTCATGTCACAGTCATGTGGACCAGAGCGAGCAGGCAGCACCAGAGGATCCCTCCAGGCCCAGGTTCCAGAAGGGGCTGTTGGCTCTTCTCATTAGCACGAGACAAGCCCTGGCCGGCCACTTTCTCAAATGCTTACGGGCCTTATTGCACTTAGCTCTCCCAGCCACTCTCATCAGCAGATGCTGTTGCTGTTCACATTTTACAGGTGAGGAAACTGAGGTGCGGAGAGGTGAGGTCATTAGCCCAAGGTGGGTCAGCGGCGTAGCCCAGGCCGCTGTTGTCTGCTGCTCCTCTGTGTGTGCCAAGGGGCAGCGGGGAGGTGGGTGGGAATCCTGACCAGGCGACCACCTTTGGAGTAGAGGAACTAAGGCGCGGCTGTCCTGAGGACACACAGTAGGTTGAGCAGTTACAGTAACTGCTTAGTCCCAGTGACCTCGTTACTGTCGCATATTGGCTACTAAGTATCTTTTCCTCTGGAGCCTGCCACTGCTCCTTTCCGGGGAGCACCGTGCAGCCGGCCAGTCATGGGCACCAGAGCCCCAGGGCGAGGGCTGAGTTTAAGGTGAAATCTTGTCTATTTGGAACAACAACCCAAAACTGTGTTACAGTGTTAACTCCTCACCTCCAGGATTTGGGGTTCCTGCCTTGAGTGAGTGTGTACAAGAGTAGGGCAGGAGAGTGCCAGGAGTGATTGTGGGGAGGAGTCCATGAGATGGAAAGGAAGCTGCTTCCTGAACTGTGGGTGTCAGGGAGGCATAGCCATTGAGTGTTGGCTTCTTCCAAAGCGGTTTCTGATGAATTCTGTGGGAAAGTATTTTGGTTCTGTGCCTTCTTAAGAACATACTGGCCTCAGGGCTTACCCTGCCTGGTGGTCGCAGTGGTGTCCAGGTGACACTGTCCCCACTGGCCTGTCCTCACATGCTGAGTCCTTGGTTGTTTGCCCTCAAGTGTAGATATTAAAGCCCCGAATAGGTGTGTACTGAATGCACTGTCCCTATGTTGCCTGTCACTGGCATTTAAACTTTTTGTTAGACCCTGATTGTTTTGGTTAAAGGAATTCCTTTTTTATCAAGGCTGAAGGAAACAAAACATTGCCTTTTCTTCTGGAAGAACGCAGTTTTACTGGTGGGGTGGAGGGTGGGGCATGAGTGTGGTCTGGACAGTTGCTCAGGCAGATTTTGAGTGCCATTCGGTGACAGTTCTTGTTGGTGAGAATATTTCTAAAATAGCCTTTTATTTGCTGAATTTTTTAGGGGAAAAATGTTTTTAGTAAAGTTGTCTTGAAGGGTGAAAACCCAAAGTGAGAAACAATATCAGTATAACATACAATTTAAAAAATGGCTTCGAAATTACATTAAATGATTTCAAAAATTCTGCCAAATAGAAGTCAGGGGCCAAGCACCTCTCTCCATCCCAGCACATAGGGTGGGCGTGGCAGAGACTAACTCCTGTTCCCTGTTGGCTCCCTCCCCTCACTTCTCTTTGATGCTTGGTCACCTCCGGTGCTGATCCAGGGGCTGGGCAGAACGTGGGTCGTGCTGTGAGGGGCTGGGGCCTGAGAGTCGTCCTGGGTTCAGGGACTACGGATGCTGACAGTGTTCTCTGACCCCCTTTCATTACTAAGAAAAAACACCAAACCTCTGTACAGCTTTGGCAGCATTTTGATGCCTGGCTGTGGAGAGTCCTGCATGTTAAAGCAGTTTTTAAAATGAAATCTTTACAGGTACCAATAATAAAGCTCACAGATCAGGAGACTGAAGTGAAAGTTGACATCAGCTTTAACATGGAGACGGGCGTCCGGGCAGCGGAGTTCATCAAGAATTACATGAAGGTACTGCGCTTGGTGACCCAGCGTGGCGAGAGTGCAGGACTGGAGTGCTTGTGCTTGGTGGCATCCTACGATGTTTACAGCTGTCAGCTGCACACGGGAGTCTTTCGTAACACAGACTACACTTACAGTATTTCTCCTACAATATTATTTCTAGAGATACTTTGAAATTACATAGCTGTTTTTAAAATTTGCTTTTCCTGAGTAACCATTTTATAAAGTTAACGATTATTTTAGAGAGCTTTGTTAAAATGTTCTTTCTAGTTATTACAAAGAGACTTTGCTTCTAGCTCAGCGTGCCTCAGTCGCAGGTTTTACCCAGGTGGAAGTTGGTAAATCATGAGGTGCCTTAAATACACTCAATTTGGGTGGTCTCAGTGCCTGAGGATGAGCAGAGAGACTTGGTTGCGCTGACATATTTGGGACTCTGACCATGTGCCTGGTCTTAAACGGGTGGTCATGACCTCCTGTTACAGTAGAGGCCGTGCAGTCCTTAGCAGGGGCAGACCCACCCCCGGGTGGTCATGACCTCCTGTTACTGTAGAGACTGTGCAGTCCTTAGCAGGGGCAAATCCTGTTACAGTAGAGGCCGTTGCAATCCTTAGGGGCAAATCCACCCCTGCAGTCTGGTCCCGTCTTGTTCCATTTTCAAGGGCCTTGCCCTTCAGGTTCCCCCTTCCCCCTTGTCATCTGGTCTGAAGGAGCATGTCTGCCCCCAGCGCAACATGAACAGCAGCAGCCAGGCTTTCCCTCCCTCCCGCCATCTCCTGCCGCTCTGCCTTCCTTGCCACCCTCACTCTGCTCTCCTGCTCCAGGGGCCCCCACTGTCCTCATGGCCTGTGTAGCAAGCACATAAATACTCCAGCGAACGCGCCGGTCTCTCCCTGAGTTCCTTTGTGCCTGTGGACTCTTCATGGTGGGGGTGCACCCCTGCTGAGTTGTAACTGAGGGAGAGCTCCACAGTCTCGATTTTCACAAGCCCCTCGGGAAATTAATTCTTAGCGTTCCCCAACCAAAGTTTGAGACTTACTGGCTGAGAGCCTTCAGATGGGCGAGAGGATCGAGGAAACTTCCCTTTCTGTCTTGTGTGATTTGCTATGTGAAATCTCTTTGAAAGTATGGTAACTACTCAGTAAATCTTTTTCTTTTGGAATTTACAGAAATATTCATTGCTGCCTTACTTGATTTTAGTATTGAAACAGTTCCTTCTGCAGAGGGACCTGAATGAAGTTTTTACAGGTGGAATTAGCTCATACAGCCTAATTTTAATGGCCATTAGCTTTCTACAGGTACGTATGCTTTCTTGAGACCGTTTCTGTTGAGACATGTGTAAGAGTAGACTCTCCCAACCAGTTGTCTGGTGGGTCCCAGCAGCCTTTGCTCTCCTTTTACTGTATTGTTTCAATTTGGTAGAGGCTGATTTCTGATTCTTACAATCAAACCCTCTTGATCAATGCACCTTTCTGGATGCTCCTTTGTAGCTCATTTTGTACTGGGTGTAACTGTTAGTGCAGGGGTGCCCATCTGGTTCTGTGAGTACAGTGCACATCAGTCCAAGCTCAGGGAATTCTCTGTATTCAGAAATGTCCATTTCATGGTAAACAATAAACATTTCTTGGTGCTTGTCTGTGATTTATATTGAAAAAAATATGTCTCAGAATAAAGTTGAGTACCACATATGAGAAAAGGATTTATAAGAGAGCTTTCTCAGACTGATGAAACATCATTATTTTGTCTTAAATTATATGTGGTCCTTATTTTGTTGAGTAACATGGAAAATCTATCAATAGAAAACCTACGAGTTTTGAAAAGTATTGTTAAATGCTGTGATGTATTGATAAACTGTAATTATACTTTTTAAACATGTAAAATTATCTCTAATTGAAACTGATTATTCCGTTTATATTTTCTTGAGTGAAGAATTCTGTTCTTTACAAAATCTTGCCTATATAATTTAGCTGCACGACTGTATTTCTCCATGTTTACCCTTAATTTTGTCTTTGTGATTGTGCTGAGATTACCAAATCTGTCCATGATTTGGTAATGTTCTCACTGTCATGAATGCTGTGATAGTAGAATCACTGGGTAACCACCTGTGATGATCGCAGCTTCCTTGGTCTGTCTCTGCAAAGATGCTTTAAAAGTAGTGAAAATGGAATTCCATGTCTGTTTCCTTACAGTTCTAGTCACACTGTCCTGTCTTCACTTTCCCCTCTGAGATGTGGCCGTTATATATAGCCTTTTTTCCATAGTTTTTGGACATTATTTTGAATTAAACATGGGCCTCTGTTCTTTACTGATATACTCCTGACTTGCACTATTTTCATGGCCTTGTAGTAAAAACAGCTACTTAATACTTTGATCATGCGCGTGCCATGTGCCAGGCCTGGGTCCAGGGCTTCCTGCCACCCCCTCAGGGGGTCCTTTCAGTGATCCTGTGACCCCACAGGAGGCCACCATAGCATGGGTGGGATATCCTGTGTTCACTGCCACATCCCTGTGCCTTGTCCAGTGCCTAGAGCTTGTCCTGCCTCAGCGGTGTGACTAAGTGAGGGGAGGAGGCCCACCCTGGCACCGGCCAGGCTCTTGGATATGTGATTTTGGCTAAAAGACAAGGAATAAGAAAGGGAATAAAGATGAGGCCAGAATTGGAATCCTCCTCTTGCGTGGTGGAAATATGCAGAGAACTCCGGGATTCTTCTGAACCCTAAAAACATTTGTGTGCTTTCGAGCTGCAGCTCCTCCTGCACTCTGTGTTATAAATAGTTTCAAGCACCGTGCTTCTCTGAGGGCTTTCTCTCATGTGCACTTGTCCACCCCTTTCGAGTTGGCACTGTCCGATAGAATTCTGAGATGGTGATGGCCACTTCTGCATGGTCCGGCAAGGGGCTGGGCACCACACCTGGCTACTGAGTATTGCAGCGTGGCTGGTGAGAGCAACAAGCTGGATTTTTAATAAATTTGTTTTAATTCATTTAAATAGACATGTGGGCAATGCAGGTCTGGACAGCTGAGAATAGTGACCCTCAGGTGTGGTGGACAGTGGTTTACTTCCGAACAAGCCCAGTGCCTGCCTTTGAAGATGATATGGCACTGAACTGAGAATGGTGCTCATCTGTGTGACAAGCAGGATGGAAGCTTGCTATAAATATTGTGATATAATACTAATGACCTATACACAGCTAAAATCAAGCCTTTCACTTTCTGGTTTTATGTGATACTGCCATACTTTTCAGTCTAATACTGACCCCTGTTGGTTGTGCTTCAGCATAACGAAATTAGGATGATGAGAATCTGAAATTATATCTACCATCCAGGTGACTTAAGTTATGCAGAATATAGTCAACTTATTTGCCAATATTTGCTTAATCAGATATCTGTGTTTGCAGGAAGTTTGCTGTATGGATTACCAATTTCAAAAATTAAACGACACTAAAATTCAGATTAGTACATTGTATTGCTTTTGAACACTCCTCATTGAAGAGGCTGCTGTTCAGGCTTCCTTGTGGTGCTGGTGAGTGAGCGAGTGCCACTCACTGGTATTGCCTTGAAGAGGCTGCTGGACAGCAGACTTCGTCGCATGCTATTTTCTTTAGAACATGCCATGAATCCATACAAATTGTGGGTGCATTGCTTTTACAGTTGCATCCAAGAATTGATGCCCGGAGAGCTGATGAAAACCTTGGAATGCTTCTTGTAGAATTTTTTGAACTCTATGGGAGAAATTTTAATTACTTGAAAACCGGTATTAGAATCAAAGAAGGAGGTGCCTATATCGCCAAAGAGGAGATCATGAAAGCCATGACCAGCGGGTACAGACCGTCGATGCTGTGCATTGAGGACCCCCTGCTGCCAGGTAAGGGCGCCCTGATCTCCACTGCTGGGAGCTAGGCCAGCCTCGGGGGCGTGCTGGTGACGGGGGCTGTGTTGGGGCTCTGAGAGCCCTGGGCAGTTCATTTGCTCTTGATGCAGGTTTCTCTTACACTAACCAGTTAATAATCACACTTTGAGAAATCATTGTTTAATGCTTCTAATTAACTTTTGTCTTTCCAAATGTTTACATTCTATAATAAAGCAGAATTAAGGAAAATCTTTTTTTCTGATTATTGAAGTATAACATATCCACCCTAAACCATTTGTTTCCCAGAAGTCTGTAATGTAGAAAAACCATGGATGCCATAATCCCCTTTTATTTGGACATGTATTTCTCCACTTTTTCCCTATATGGATATTAATGTTTATTATTGTTATCTTGTTGAACACATCCCACAACGCAAACACGTTTGTCACTTGGCTTTTGACTTAACACTTACCCTCGACCCTTTCCTATGTGTGTGGGTTGTGTTTTGTCGTGAGGGTTGCCGCATTGAAGAGTCTAAGGCTGGGCTAGAGGTTTCCTGGTTTTATTCCCATTGGCGTATTCAAGGGTACTTAGGTCCTCATTCCTTTGGTGACCGCCTTTTAAAATCTTTGCCAATCTGATAAAACCGTGTGTTACGCTTTTAAATTTACATTTCTTTAATGAATAACACATTGTTATGAATTCCACAAATATTGATTGAGCGTCTGTTAAGTGAGATGCCATTCTTACTGTTGGTGATAAAATCGTTGACGGACAGGTGACAGAACAGGTGGTGGAGAGCCCAGCTCCAGGCGCATGGCCCTGGGCCTTCTCCTCTGTGTGGCTCTGTGTGCTGTCTGCCTGGTCGCTGGCTGCCCTCCCCTGCTGTGTGCAAGGCCTGTGTGTGTTGGGGAAGCCTTTCTCGTCACACATGTCATACTTTTTCCAATTTGTTTTTTGCATTTGTATTTTTTTATTCAGCTCCTATACATTTAAAAAAACACCTCAGATTTAATGGTTATTTTTGTTTTACGGCTTCTGGGATGTGAGCTTTATTTATTTCCTAAAGATCATCTCAAGGAAAACACATTGGCTGATGTGTTTTGTTGTTGTTTGTAGATGGCGTGATTTATGCAGGCTCTTGAGTGGTTTTCTTGGTAGCACGGTGTGGCAGTGTATCATCCATCTTTTTGTCTGTTGGATCAGTCACATTGGAGACATTGGCATTGTTTTCAAGTGTCTGCTGAAATGTACTCAAAAAACAAAGACCCACATAATCGTTGAGTTATAATATAAATGTAGAAAAGATAAAATTCCAGTACTTAGAATATATGTCCTTTAAAAGAAATCCACACTTAACCTGATTGTGAAGAATGAGTTGTATGTAAATTAAAATTCGAAACTGTGCTTTTCTTATGAAAATTAAGCTTCTCCTGACTGGCTTCCTTGGTGACTTCTGTGACAGATTCCTTTGATTTGCTGTCCCAGTTTTCCACACATGAGAATTCACATTCCGTTCTAAAGGATTTACTTCCTGTAGGTTCCATTAGTGTTGACTGAGTTGTGATGCACTTGGGGTGAGCTGCCCTTCTACTTGCCCTGTTGGGGCATTGTGAGGCCTCCTGATTGTCAGATCAGCGATCACAGTGGGTCGGTGCTGCTGGTCTGCACAATGATAGTCTTTGGCTTCCTCATGTTTCTGCCACCTGGAGAGGTGGCTTTTTGTGGGCTGTCACTCTGTCTGTGAATGGCAGCTGCCTCCATGAGGTGGGCCATGAGCACATGGGCACTGATGATGCAGACCACTCCTCTTGACACTCACAGACCGTGCCCTGTGCATGGTGATTGACAGGGCCTTTGCCAGTGCCAAGTGCCATGCGTGCCCATTGTGTTCGCCTATCTGGGCTTTGCTGGTAGGGTCTGGAAGAGTTTCAGTGGTGAGGGTCTGCTTCAGAGTCACTTTTATGAGAAGATCTGAAACATGTGGACAATGGTGTGCATGTGGGGAGAGTCTGACATAGCCTTTTTGCCGCAGGGAATGACGTTGGCCGGAGCTCCTATGGCGCCATGCAGGTGAAGCAGGTCTTCGACTATGCCTACATAGTGCTCAGCCATGCCGTGTCGCCGCTGGCCAGGTCCTATCCAAACAGAGACGCCGAAAGGTAATGGGTTGTGTGTCTGCGTATGGGCTCAGCGTGCCTGTGGGATGGTAGTTAACCCCTTTCCTGTGTCATGTACCTCCATGAAATTTATGAAGGGATGTTCTGCCGTGTTTCAGTAGAATCTAGATATGTTGGTGAAGGAAGGCCTTCTAGGAATGTGGGATGGCTGTGTGGGATTCATCCATGGTTGACAGTTGAAAATTTCTTTCTTGGAGATTTGACATTTTCTTCAGGGTCTTTTGTTTTGGGGAGGTGATTTCTGGCTTTTAAAATTCAGTCCCTACCATCTTCTCTTATGTACACTCGTCCCTTGTTCTACATTTTGGGGCATTTTTACAGTCCCGAAATGTTGTCAGAAGTATTTACTTCTCACCCAGATCATGCTGTGGTGACGGAAGTGGTGGTATTTGAAGGGGTGGGAGATGAGATAGGAATGGGAAGGAAGAGTAACGTGGTCGTCAAGAGTGGAATTCCAAACAGTTTGATAGATCTGTTCCATGGTGGATGATGGAATAAACAGGTTTCACGGCCTGGCTCAGCAGCTGCTGCTGGTGCTGGTGGTGCTGGAGCTCTGTGTGTTCCTGAGCCGCTGTCTGCTCGGTGTTTTCAGGCGGAGCTCTGGGCCCCGTGTAGGGCACTCGTCTCGGTACCGTCTCCATTCTCGCCCGTGCAGTGGGAAGGGAAATGTCAGCACTGTGTGATCATCGTGGGTGGGAAGGCCCCGCTCCCTTACTTGGAGCTGCATTTCACAGTGGTCTTTTGTAGGCAGATGTACTGCGATCCCAGGGTATGCTTGAGCTGAATCATTAGAAGTCATAGATACTTGTCAACGTATTTTAGCTCCTTTTCTACTGTCCTTCACCTAGCGAGATGATCTGTTAGGGGTATAAGATAGCTGCTCGAGAGGGGTTCTCAGCTCCCTGATACCTGTTGTACTCTGTTGATCTCCAACAATGTCCCTTTGCAGTACTTTAGGAAGAATCATCAAAGTAACTCAGGAGGTGATTGACTACCGGAGGTGGATCAAAGAGAAGTGGGGCAGCAAAGCGCACCTGTCGCCGGGCATGGGTGAGAGATTAATTCATTTGTGTTCATCCTAACCACTGGCTGGCGTGTTCATGCAGGAGTGTCTCTATTCCTCTGTGGTAAATTGGTCAAATTAAGAAAATCACTGATTTTTCTGATGAGCATTAATTAAGAAGACAATAAGATCTAGAGCAGCACTGTCCAGTAGAAACAATATAATGCATGCCACACATAGAATTTCAAAGTTTCTAGGGCTGTGTCAAATGTGAAAAGAAACAGGTGAAATAATTTTGATAGATTTTATTCAACTCAAGTCAAAATATTAACATTTCAACATGTAATCAACATAAAAATAATTGAGATATTTTATAGCTGTTTTTTGTACTGTCTGAAATCCAGTGTGTATTTATTTGTACTTATAGTACATCCTAATTAGGATGCTAAATTTTCGTAAAAAATACTTGATCTATATTTAGATTTTAGAAAGTTCACAGTTGAAGATGATTTGCATACCCAAGTTATTACAAACATGTTTAATGTTTTCCAATAACTGATTGAACGTGATTTTTAAAATTAAGCAAAACCTAATGTTGGGTTTGTCAGTCACATTAGCAGCGTTCCCGGCTCAGCAGAGCCCGTGACTGATGCTGCCGGGGTGGCTCCACGCTGCAGTTCTCAGGAGTTATTAACCAAGTCTTTTTCCCTCCACAGACAACAGGATCAAGATCAAAGAGCGAATAGCCACGTGCAATGGGGAGCAGACGCAGAACCGAGAGTCTGAGTCTCCCTACGGCCAGCGCTTGACTTTGTCGCTGTCCAGCCCCCAGCTCCTGTCTTCAGGCTCCTCGGCCTCTTCTGTGTCTTCACTTTCTGGGAGTGACGTTGTGAGTGCCCTCCCCTCCTCTGTGTGTCTGTTGGACAGTTTGTGTCCCTGGTAAATGTCCATAGCTGTGAGCTTAAAATCTCCCCCTTGGTTTTGCCCAGGTTTTGTTTCCTTGTATGTGTGTGGAGGGGGGGAGGGGGGGCAGCCCCGTGATATCGGCACCAGGCTTCCTTTCCCCTGCCGTGAACCTTCAGAACCTGTCTGTGTGGCTCATGCGGCTGTCGAGGGCAGTAATCCTCTTCATGGTTGAACTACAGTGGACTTTCTTGAGTAGTTTTTAAAAATTTATTTGAAGATTAAAAAAAAAAATAAATCCAAGTATCTCTTCTGTATTTCCTTTAACATTCTTTTTCAGTTTTGAGGAAATTACTTGAAAGGAAGCCTGGGTAGGTTTGGGCTGCCTGTTCAGAAGTTAGACTTAATTTGAATAATCTTTCATAGCCAGCCTGGATGCAGGCGTTTCTTTTCATAGCTTTCAGGAAGTAGTAGTGCGCCTTTGTGGTACAGCTGTCCTTGTTGTTTTTTGTACCGGGTTCAAGGATTCAGACACACCACCCTGCACAACGCCCAGTGTTTACCAGTTCAGTCTGCAAGCACCAGCTCCTCTCATGGCCGGCTTACCCACCGCCTTGCCAATGCCCAGTGGCAAACCTCAGCCCACCACTTCCAGAACGCTGATCATGACAACCAACAATCAGGTACGTGGCCCTCTGGCACCCTTCCCGCTGGTGGCCCCTGGGAACAGCATCCGAGCTGTGATATGCACTAGAGAAGACAGATGGTCCTTTGAATTAGAAGAGTAACTTTTTGAGTCTTTGGCCATTGCTGTGTTGTTCTGTGAAATCCTCTGTTTTATGGTGTTGAGGTCCCCCATGTATAGTTTCAGCAGCGAGGAGACTGGTTCTTGAGTGCTGCTGTGGCTTTTCGCGGGGGCCAGGTCGACTGCCCTCCTGCAAGTTTCCTCACTGCCCCAGCATGAGACTGCTGTCGAGGTCATCTTGAGAGAGCGACTCAGTCGCGACCCACTTAGCCGGGCGCCAAGCAGCGCCAGACACTTGTCCCTACTTCCTCTCAGAATCTCAATGAAAGTTTTAATGTGAACTTATTAGACTTTTTTCATGTTTTAAATTAGGCATAATTTCTAAGGCTTTTTCTGTTAGAATATACTGTTTTTAAAATTTAGATAAAATTAGAAATCTAAAGGATAATTTTATAAATACTAAATTTTATATCTACTTCCGATTATACATCACTTGAATGTGTGCGGGTATAAAACCCAACATGTTAATTGACTTAAAACCATTTTCTGAAATGTGGGGTATAATTTGAGCATAAAACTATGTAGGTACATGCAAAAGTGTTTTGACTCATTTCTTTTGACTCATTTCTTGGAGTTTTGCACTCTGCTCTGGGGAAGACATTCTCACAGGATCCACCCTGATTCTGGCAGAGCTTCTGGATTGCTGGCTCTGTAATGACCCACAGAGTTGATGAGCAGAGCCATGGCCCAGCCAGACACCATAACGTGTCTAATTACAGCATAAATGTAAAATTCTGAGGCAATTATTTATACTCTTAATGAATTATACCACAGATAAACTTGGTTGCCTTTTTATGGTCATTACAGTGGCCCTGACGTCCTGGCCATGTGTCACAAAGGTGTTTGTTTTAACCACCCACAAGCCTTGGGGTCCTTGAGAGCCCAGTGCGGCTGCTGAGCTACAGACCCACACTCTGCAGCTGCTTGTGTGGTTCGAGTGTGAAGTCTAGGGACGCTGAGGGTTTCTAGGTTTTTATCTAAGAAGACTCTTGGCCACAGTCGATCTCCAGAGGTGGTTGGGGTAAATGCATGGGATGCCAAGATGCAACCAGGTCAGTATTGCAAGAGAAAAGGGGTTCTCGTTAGCGCCCTTCTGCTGCTGACAGTAACAGGTGATGCTGACATAGAAGCAGCCTGGGACCTGGACAGCAGGCAAGGAAGGAACTGCCAGCTGTCCCACGGCCCCTCAGGCCACCAGGTGGGCCAGCCTCGGGCTGTGACCCGAGTTCAGCGTGCAAGTAGGGGATTCACCATGGGGATGACAGTTGTTATTCCGATGACTCTGATGTCTTGATCGTTTGATCTTCAATGAGTTTTAAACTTTATGACTTGGATTACTGGGCATACTTTATATGCCAATTGCTGTTTCAGAATATGAGGTATTTCCAATTCAACACAATATTGTTAGGTTATAGTAAAACAGACTGCTCTATGGAGCCCACATGCAACTGTGCCATTTATGAGCTGCCCTTTGGTGGTGCTGAGCTTAGAAGCCGGATGGTTTTCCTCTGATTGATTTGGTACCCATGGCTGTGTCTCGTTTTGTTCCTAGACCAGGTTTACTATACCTCCACCGACCCTAGGGGTCGCTCCTGTTCCTTGCAGACAAGCTGGCGTAGAAGGAACTGCATCTTTGAAAGCCGTCCACCATATGTCTTCCCCGGCCATTCCCTCAGCGTCCCCCAACCCGCTCTCGAGCCCTCATCTGTATCATAAGGTATAGCTCTGTCCTGGTGCGTTCACCTGTTCAAGCTGCCATGTGAGAGGCCGTGCTGAATGTTTTCTCCTCCAAAGAGAATTCCAGAGAGATCATTTGAAAATGGAATTTGCTTTGTTGTCATTCAGCCTGTTTGCTTGTCTTTCCAAACAAAACTTTAAAAAGTTAAATTATTTTAAGATGTAATATATAGTTTAATTGGTTGCCACAAACATCTCTTAATTCCTCTGTTGAACTGATTAGCATAAAACTGAAGTTTGAAATAAGGCTCAAAATGAAGGCTTTTCCCATTTACATAATTATTTATATGCTAAATACCTTGGTTTTCAAGAAGCAAATGATAAAACGAAGAGCAGATCTTGCCATGATGTCCCATGTATGCTGCTGTCATTGCCACGTTGCCTGATCCCTGCCTGGGGCGGGAGCAAGTGTCAGGGCGGGCAGAGCTGTGTGCTGGGCCTCAGCAGCGCCCTGGCATGCCTGCCCCTGTGGGTCCTCTCAAGTCCAGCTGTGTGCACAGAGGAAACAGGTCACGTTAAGTCCCTATATTCTTGAAGTACCTGAATGATTGGGAGAGCCATGGCGAGGATCTTCCAGGTCAGCCCCCATCATGTGTGATGTTCCCTTGGGCTCTGCAGATGCTCAGTGCTTTCATTGGTGTCCACATCTCTTTACTCCGCTCCTCCTTTGCTTGTCTAATCCTATTTTGCCAGTAAGTTTTTTATTCTTGAGGCTTGCTTCTTTGGCCCTGTGTTGTATGATGATTGTTTTTAGGAGTTAAGTAATAGAACATTTCCTCTTGGATTTATCCATCCCCGATAGACACATTCAGGGTGAAAGAACAACTTCGCACAACGGCCCCTTCTTTGCATTTTGGCTTTGCATTCCCAGCCTCCTCCTGCTGTTTGTCTTGCTCTGAGACTTTCTGGAAGCCGGCGTGTGTTTCCTCTCAGTCTGCTTGGCCGTGACTTTGCAGTGCAGGGAATGTGCTTTGGGTGCAGCCCAAGCACAGGCTGCTGCATGCTGGGATCGACAGGCTGCTGAGGGCGAGAGCGCCAGGCCCTGGCACGTGTGACTCGTTCGGTTCTTTCTAGAAGGTCACAGCTGGGAGAAGAACATGACAGGGACCTTCTTGCTTCTTTTTTTTTTGGAGACAGAATCTCACTCCATCACCCAGGCTGGAGTGCAGTGGTGTGATCTCAGCTCACTGCAACCTCCGCCTCCTGGGTTCAAGCAATTCTTGTGCCTCAGCCTCTTGAGTAGTTGGAATTACAGGTGTGTGCCACCACACCCAGCAATTTTTGTATTTATAGTAGAGACGGGGTCTCACCATGTTGGTCAGGCTGGTCTCAAGCTCCTGACCTCAAGTGACCTGCCTGCCTTGGCCTCCCAAAGTGCTGGAATTACAGGTGCAAGCCATTGGCACCCGGCTAGGGACCTTCTTATTTCTGTGGATAAGTGGAACAAGTTAGAAGTGAGGTTCTGCTGAATTTGTGTGGTTTGATCCTGGTACATGGTTCTTGCCTTCAGTCATTCACGGAATGGGAAGAATGCTTTTCTCTCAGATGGAGGAGTTGGGAAGTCCCAGAGGGCAGGTGTCCATCCCTCCTCCCTACGTAACATCACGTCGGTGTTTAGTGTGGTCACTGCCCGAGGACGTGGGCATTGTGCCTGCTGTCTGGCTCCAACACTGCTGTCTCTCTTTCTCCAGCAGCACAACGGCATGAAACTGTCCATGAAGGGCTCTCACGGCCACACCCAAGGCGGCGGCTACAGCTCTGTGGGTAGCGGAGGTGTGCGGCCCCCTGTGGGCAACAGGGGACACCACCAGTATAACCGCACCGGCTGGAGGAGGAAAAAACACACACACACACGGGACAGTCTGCCTGTGAGCCTCAGCAGATAATGGCTCCTGGCTGCGTCAGCCTCCCCCACCCCTCCGCAGACTGCCCCGCGGCCTCGGCCACCGGCAGGGGAACCGAGACCAGCACCCCGCACATCAGCCGGGCTCGCGGCACGCCCGCCGCTGATCACTCTGCATGTTTCTTTGTGTGGTGGTCGCGTCCATCTTCAAGAACAGCTCGTTGTGCTCATCTGTGAAGCCTTGTTAAACGTGGACGTTGTTTTCTGCCTTCCCAGGATTCTTCCTTCAGTGCTGAGGCAGGTCGGGCTCAGGAACTGCAGGGACGTGAACATGCGCTTGCGGTTTGAGGTAGCCGTGTCTGTTCCTTCGCGGTTTGCTATTTTCATTTCCTGTTTGTCAAAGCAGCAGAGGAGATCAAACCCCATTCGTGTGTCTTTCCTCCACGGATAGGCTTGGGAGGTCATTGTTTTACTGCCCTCACATTTTGTTTGAAATTTCAGAACTGTTTTTCTATGTAAATATTGAAAACTTATGATTTGTGCAATAACTCAGATATTTTTTATTTAATTTCCTATTTTCACATAAGTTATATTTAAGGGAGGAGGGAATTTTTTTTAAACAAGCTTAGGTCCTTTCCCGAGCTGCATTTTCTAAGTTGGGTCATCGTGTCGGCTGGTTGTCTGACAAGCATCGTTACAAACACCATGATGAGGGGTTTGGGGTTTTATTTTGATGTCTTTTCTTTTGGTCGGAAGTGAGTGAAGGAGCCAGGTCGCCCTGAAGGTTTTCCAAAGGGCTTGGCTCTAGAGCCACCTGACGGACTGCCCGTGGCTCTGCTGTAGGGCCCCAGGCCGTTGTCTTGCTCTGACCACAGAGTTTTAATGTTTTGGTTTTCAGTTCTTTTAAACTGGACAACAAATCCAGCATTTCAAGTGCCAGAAGTATAACTTTCTAAGGAGAGAAGGGTTGTCACGTTATAAAATCTTTAGGAAAATGTGGACTGGAAAATGCTTCGGTCAGTTTCAGTGACATAGCCTGTGATGATGGGTCTGGTGACTATTATTGCGGACCGTGGTACCCAGTTTTAGGAATGTGGAGAAAGGAATTCTGTTGATTCCGTTGAGGAATCTGTAGCGTATGCATTCGTTCTGTTAAGAGCAAATCTAGGAGAAGTGCTTCAGCTGCCCAGTGCGCCGTGGGGAGTGTTTTAACGGATCGTGTCGCAGGAGAGCACAGCCCAGCGTTGGGGCCGGGACCGCTGGCGCCCGACGTCGGAAGCATACAGGTATACTATGCAAGTGTATTCTGCCACAACAACCACTGTCTTTGTTACCTTTTTTTGAACAAGAATATATCCATCCTGCCTAACCCTGAGTTTTTGGAGCACCACAGTTGTCCTGGGAGTTGGTTGCATCTTGTAGGCCATCTGACTTCCTGTTTTTAAAACGGGGGTCTGGTCTTGCTAAACACTACAGGTAGGTTGGTCTTTGAAGTCCACTAGTGGAGAATGTCGAGACAAGATACTTATTACCATGACATCTGATGGATGTGCAGCAGTGGGGAGTTCTAGATTGATCTCTGAATGTGATCGACGCCCAGCAAGGACAAGCTTTAAAATGTCTGCGGTCTGCCCTGTTGAAGCAGGACTGGCTCACTCTTGTCATTGGGAGCTGTCAGCTGTGACTGCCGGTTCTCTAGGAGGCATTCCAGAATAGAGTAGCACACTGTGTCTGCAGTTCTCGATGACCGAAAGTTATCAAAAATATTTAAAATATTTAAATTGTGAACCTATTGATAAAGAATATTTATAAAAACTGATCTGTAGGCCTGTACTAATCTCTACACATTAGCAATATTGACTGTAAACCCACATTAAGGAAACCACTACGGGGCCGGCAGTGTGTGTCCCGTGGGGTGTGCATTTTAAAGCTCGATTCATAGACACAGGTACCATGTTCCATTTCCGTCATGGTGAAGCAAATGAATTGGCCTGGCTACCACTGTGGTCGCGTGCTACAGGTTTGACAAAAAGATATCATGTTTTGATTTTTTTGTGTGTGGACAACAATATGGAAGCTAAAATTGACATATTTTTATGTAAAGTTTTTCTATTCTTTGATTTTTAATAAACTTTGGAAACCAGTTTTGTGTTTGTGTCCAAGTGTATGCTTTCAAGGGCAAGAGTGGCTTCTACATTTTCCGTATTGAATTTCTAAATTAGGGCAGTGCTTTAGCCAGTTATTCTAAACAAGATTCCAGAGAAGGCAGATGACTCCAGTCCTATAAAGCAAGTTGCAGCAGGGAGATTATGTTGTCACTGGTCCATTGAAGTAGGAGGAGGTAAAAATACAAAAATTAGCCGGGTGTGGTGGCTCACACCTGTAATCCTAGCTACTCGGGAGGATGAGGCATGAGAATTGCTCAAACCCGGAAGGCAGAGGTTGCAGTGAGCTGAGACCGTGCTACTGCACTCCAGCCTGGGCGACAGAGCAAGACCCTGTCTCAAAAACAAAAAAAAAAGGTGGGTGGAGGTTCTAGACTCTGCATAAGGCCTATGTAACAGTAACAGAAACCTGCCCTCTGTCCTCACATTCTGATGCTAACAGGAATTCAGTAAAACTGTTTAAATGATTCTTATATGCAGTTTCTGGCAAGTTGCTATGTGATACTATGTACTTAGACTGCCCAGGGGCAACATTTTAGTTTCTTCATTTCTTTTAGGTCAGCATTGCATCACTTGCAAACAAGACATTACAAACCAAACAATCATAATGTAGCTTAAAAGGTAACTGACGTTTGGGATTGATTGATTTATTTATTTTGAGACAGAGTCTTGCCCTATCGCCCAGGCTGGAGTATAGTGGCACCAGCTTGTCTCACTGCAGCCTCCGCCTCCCAGGTTCAAGCGATTCTCCTGCCTCAGCCTGCCGAGTAGCTGGGATTAGAGGCACCTACCCCATGCCCGGCTGATTTTTGTATTTTTAGTAGAGGTGAGGTTTCACCATATCGGCCAGGCTGGTCTCAAGCTCCTGACTTCAGGTGATCTGCCCACCTGCATCTCCCAAAGTGCTGGGATTACAAGCATGAGCCACCGTGCCCTGCCGATGTTTGGAATTTATAAGGAAAGATACAAGAGTTCTTGTAGGCCAGTAAGTGACAGAACTTCATGTCCCAGCCTGCGCAGCCCCTGGAGTGCATGTTCTAGAGCCATTGGCTCCAGAGTCCTTCTGGTTGTCAAGGTGGGTGTTGTGGGTAAAACACACATTCCTTCCCCCTGGAGAACAGAGCAGCCCTATCCTCATGGCACCTAGTTTCTAGAGTCCTTCCAGTTGTCAAGGTGGGTGTTGTAGGTAAAACACACATTCCTTCCACCTGGAGAACAGAGCAGCCCTATCCTCATGGCACCTGGTTCCTAAGAGTGTGCAGAAGCCGCTGACAACACCATATGGTGGTGCTGTGGGAAAGACGACAGGCAGCCGCCAGGTGGGACTCCAAAGCCTCTCCAGGGGGCAGAGCCCTGTGCAGCTTCTGTATGAGCTGCAGTGGGCAGGGTGGGGCTGGCAGGAGTTGAGCAGGGCCTCCGAGGGAACTGGAGGGCTTATAGCTAGGGGCATCTGGAGGAGGAGCCCAGGACAGTGCTGAGGTGCAGGGCACTGGAGGCGGGAGACGTGGCTGAGTTAGCCTCTGTGTTGGAGGTGGGACTGGTGGGTGTCGGGGGGAGGCACTCTTGACCTGCCCTGGATTTCCCCGTGAGTTGTGATGCTGCCTACTCAGCCACTGATACCTGCAGGAGAGCTGCCTTTAGGAGGTTTCCAGGAGCAGCCTCTGGAGCAGCCATGTTACCAGGGAGCCTGAGGCCCTACAGAGGCACCTGAGGTGTCAAATGGGTCCCAATCTCCTCGGAAGCTGGGAGTACTGGAGGGTAAGGGCTTTCTGAGGGCAGAGTGAACCTGTCCAGGCCACTGCGTGAACATCACCAAGCCCACCACGTAGTCTCGGGACCCCATGCGCTGGATCTCCTGGTAACAGGTAACCCTCTCGTGACTAGCTTCCGTACGTTCCTTTTGATTTGCCCAGGGTCTTGAGTGCCACCTGTCTACCCTGTGAGATACGCAGAGGACCCTGTAAATGCTGTGCCCAGTGTGCCTCGGCCTGGGCATGAGCCGTACGCAGGGGAGGTGGCGACGTTTGTAATCCAGACGTGGTTTCATTGTGGCTGGGTCACCTGTGATGCCCTAAGCCCTGAGAACTTGTCAGGTGTGTGTCATTATCCTCCTGCTGTCGATAACTTGTGAGGTTCTTGCCAATCCTTAGGTGACTTTGACTACCTTTGGTCAAAGGTAACTGCCTAGAATGGACAGTGGCTCCCGTTAAACAGACACACATCCCAGACACCACGCTAGGGGCTACGCCTGTTGTTTAAGAATGGCCGGAAAATGTGTTGCCTGCATTGTGTCTCCAGGGCCATATGGGAGGGTTAGCTTGGGAGGGGCGGGGTCCCGCTAGCCCTAGATTGCAAGGGTAAACTGCCTGGTGTCATTCATGGTGAGTCTTACTCCATGACTTGATCCTAGAGAAGGACCAGCTAAGGACTTCAGAGGTCTTGGAGTGAGTTCCAGGCAAGGGCAAGAAACCAAGGCTTTTCATGGGGTTCTTAGGTAAAGGATGGGGGGTATGGACCAGTCGCACTGGGAGGTTGAGTCCTGTCTCCTGGGAAGCCACGTGGCTGTGGGGTGATCTTGCCCAGGGTTCCTTCCCGCCAGTGTGGATATGGCGCCCTCTGCCCAGGCCTCTGAGACGGAAAGCTTGGAGCTCAGCCAATGCTCAGGTCATCATAGGTGCTGTGAGGTCACTCACACTTGGTTGAGAGGTATGTGACTCGAGGCAGATTCCTGTCATTCCTGCTTGTATTTCATCAAGTCCTGAGTGAGGTTTGTGGTAATGGGTGCAGGTGGCTATGGCCAAATCCAGGTCTCAACAGACAGGAAACCTCCACACATCCTGCCATGTCACTGTTGGAATTTTCAAGTTGGGAGGAATCTTAAGGACCAGCTAGAGCAGCTCAGCCCTGAAAATGAGAAACTGAAGTCCTGTGACGTGACAGGCTTCCAAAGGTCATGTGGCACATCCGCCAGGCCCCCGAGAGCGCGCTGGGCCTCGCTCCCACACCACTGCTCTTTGCAAAGGCCTGTGGCCCCTTTTTGTTGTCTGACAACATCTAGAGAAATTGCTGTGAGTTTAGGTGGAACACTGGTGCTTACATTATGCTTGAGCCCCACCAGGTTCTGAAGATGTGTCTTGTGCCTGTGGCTCACGTCAGGGGGAGCCTTTCAGGGACACAGCGGCATCACCAGCCGGGCCCTGTGTGTTGAAATGGTTATGGTGGAACTACGTGGGCCCATGAAACGTGAGAGGCTTCCTGTTGGACTTTTTGTGGCCAGTGTTTATAGGATCCTGCCAGCAGAGAGCCCGGGCCTAGGGCCCAAAGGCTGGAGTTAGGAGCTGAGGTGTGCAGAGCCCTGGAAGGGTTTGGCAGGGCAGGGGAGAAGGGAGTAGCAGTCTCACTCTGTGCTTCAGACTTTTTCTTGCTGGTTCAAGTGTCCACTGAAAGCAGCTAACATAATCAGTACAGCTCCTCTATTTTGGGAAATCAAACCCCAAATCTTTGATTTAAAAAGCTTTCCAGGATCTTGCCTTTGCCTCCCTTTCCAATCCTGCCACTCGGCAGTTATTTCTGTTAGAAAATAGATATTTCCCTCTCAGTGTCCCAAAAGTGTGAAAGAAAAGTCATCGTCATCAATAGTCTTGGGTATAAGAGAGAGGCAGAAGGGGACCAGTGAGCAGGCTGTTCACAGAGCAAAAGGGAGGGTGGATCTCCACGGACAATCACCAGCTTCAAGTCTCGCTTCTGCTGCTTCCTGGCTGTGTGTCCTTGGGCATGTCACTTGACTCCTGTGCTCCAGTTTCCTCATCCCCCACAATGGGCCGTTGTACAGACTAGACGAGTAAATGCACATAAAGCACCTGGAGCCGCGCCAGGCCCGATGTGAGCACTTGGCCCGCATGGACTCATGTTATTAGACCTGGTAGGCCCGGCGCAGAGAACCAAGCCTGTCAATTTACAGGTGAGTGGCAGGAGGAACTCATTTTTAATGACAGGCAAAAAGGGAAAATATTGTAATACATGGCTTCCTATTTTCCTTTCCCCCTTTTCTTACCTTTGAATTTATAATGTTGCTTATTTGGTATTTAAGATTCTTGCTCTAGAGCTTTGAACATTTTGAAAGAAAAAGTGTCGTTTAATAAATGCTATCATTTGACATTCTGGTTACTATTTTAGGGCAGCATGGTAGGTAGATACTGCTAGTTACTTACCCAGTATCTATTTTCCTTTATTTCTTCCAGGATGGCCAGATTTAGAAAATGAAAACGCAAAATTCCAAGTTAAATTTGAATTTAAGTAGACAATGAATACTTTTTTGGTATATGTTCCAAATATTGCATGGGCAATTTAACTGGGTGTCCTGTATTTTATCTGGCTCAATTTTGTTTAGACAGCAGCATGCACAGCTGAAAAGATAACTTTTATAACATCCTTGCAGCTAGGGGTGGTCACAACAGAGTGCTTTCCTTTGGAATGAAACTTTTCTAGGGAAAAGTACTTTGCTTCCCTCCTTGGATTCTGGCTGGAATTCAAACACAATGCCTGGCGACACAGCAGCCATGTTGTAACCAAGAAATGGCTAGCTGTGTAGTAAGGCTGACAGAGCAGGAAGCTGGAAAGGACCCAGAGTCCTGAGGCTTTGGTCCTTATTTATATGTTCATATATAACATTTGCATGAAGAAGACACCCACATCTGTTTATGCCACTGATACTCAGGGCTCTCAGCTGAATGCAATTTTAACTGATATGTACAGGAAACACATATTTCAAACAAAATCTCATGTGAAACTCCATATGGGTTGAAGTTCTGGTTAAAGCAGTCTGGTAGGGAGGAAAAAGGGGACATAGCTTCATTGCTTAAATTTCTGCTCCACTCCCTCTCCCTTTTCCTGGATTTTGGGGGTTGCCCTGTGGAGCCCCTCACTTTCCATGGAACACATCTTTAAGCCAGGAAACCACCAACTCTTTCCCACTGTTATTTGCATTTTTATTTTCTCAACTCTTTTGGACAGGGGTTGAGGAGGGTGTCCTGCGGATTGCACAAATGCCTGCTGGACTGATCAGAGCCCTGGATCTCATACCTGGAGTCGGGAGCTTCCCCCAGGGCCCTGCAACTCCCACCCTGGTTGCTGTGCACCGCGGAACGGGCCCGTCAGGAAACGAAGGGAGCCTGCTCCACTCAGGTCATTTGTCTGCCTCCTAATCCAGCTAAGGCATAGGCTGGAGACCTCAGGGGAGTCCCTTCCCTGCCCCCTTGGGAACGCTGGCCCCACCTGGGTGCTGGTTTCACCACTTTGTTACCAAAGTCTGTCACAGACAGGCATCGGGTGAGCTTACAGCTCAGCCTGCAGACGTAGCCCCAGGGCAAAATGGCTGGACTGAGCTGTGCACAGACTCCTGCTGCGTGCTGTGGCTCCCCTGCGGGTGGAAGTCTTGGCCCCTGGACCCGGCATTCGAGGCCTTTCGAGACACTCTGCCCTTGGAATGCTTGCCTCTCAATTGATCTGTCCTGAGTGGCTTCTTATTATTTTTTAATATTCAATCGGTCATGTATCAGTAGTTATGTAAAATGTGGCAAAAATGAATGACTGAAGAAAAACGAAATGGAAAAAAAAAAATCTGAAAATACACAAAATAAAAGCCCACACTGTTTTGCCATTGGATTCAACAGACCTGAAACTATCCTTGCAGGAGCCCCTCGGTGCCCACCCGTAGGCCACGCCCACCAACCACTGGAGCCATGCTTCCAGCACCCACAAGCTCCCTCCCTGAGCCACACCCACGCCTGCTCCCCACTCTCCTCACCAGCTGCACCCGTTTCTCCCACGGCCCACCCAGGGTACTATTGATCCTTTAGTCCTCTTCTGCCAGTGTACCCCGTAGCTCGGGACAACCGTTAGTACACAATGGCTCTTTCTTGTGGGCAATGCCTGGAGGCACACATCAGGGCCCTGCTTTTAAGAAGGAAGTACTGAGACCTGGGTGCCGCCTCTTCTAGGAGCCGTGGATGCCGGGGCTCACCTCCAGAGACTCTGAATTGAACGGTTAGGAGGGAGCCTGCACACCGGAGAGCTCTGAGCACCAGGCGAGTCTCCCATGTGGCCAGGTTGGGAGCCATCGCTGTTCACGTGGCCAGGGCTGACTTGCCAGAGGAACTCATCTTACTTTGCCACCGTGCGAATGTAACTGTTTGTGTTTATCACGTCATGACCTCCCTTGCTACAGTCGCTCTTGTCTTTTGTGTTCTATTTAATTTTTTAAAATGCTGGTGGCCTCAGTCACTAAATTTTTTTTTTACCACCACTCATGGGCAGGACCTGTTACGTGAGACATGCACCAAAGCACGGAGAGGGACAGCCACGATCCTGCCCGGAACGGGTCTTCAGAACTGGGCAGAGCATGGCTCCTTCTGGTGGGGGCCCCAGAACTCCTTTTCAAAGGCAATGGCAGGACGGGATCCACAGTGCTTGGCCCTTTGATAAGGAGGTGTCCTCTGGCCAGAGGTGACACCACGTGGACAAGGTCTCAATGCTGCTTAACACTGTTTTGGGTGCAGAACAAAGAGCGGTTGGAACATTTCCCGTCTAGTCTCCCCCCTCTCTACGTGTCCTGAGTTTCTAGCTTGTTCAAAGTGGTCAAAGACCCAAGGCTGGTCTGGCACACAAGGGGTCGTGCCTACATGTAGGGAGGCGCTGACCCTTCTGTCTCCCCTTGTAAGTCCCCAGGGACAGGACAGCCCCCTGCCTGTTGTCCCCAGTGTCCTCTGTGAATGGGGACCAGCTGTCCTTCGGGTAACTCCCTCCTCCTTCACCTCTGTCCACCCGCTCCGGTAGCCACCCCTTCCACGTGCAGTGCGGCTCTGCATCCCTGAGAGCCTCGATGACTCTTTTCTCTTCTCTAGTGTTGGGTCCCATATCTGTCAGTTAATTACCTATGCATTATAAGAGCGTATTTCTCTTGGGTCATTATTTAACTTTTCAAATTTATCTTCTTTACTCAATAAATTGTGAGCGTGGGTGTCTGTTCCTCATGGGCTCAACACTGCCAGGCATGTAGAAATCCTTTGATGCAGTTTCACTGGCTTGTGGACAGGCAGTCATGCTTCTCTGTGCTTCTGTGATTCCATGCCAAAGAAAGTCAGTAGCAAGCAAATAGCAGAGCTTTAGTGAGTAAGGACAATATTTTACTTTGAAAAAGGCAGCAGGAAAGAGAGTTAAGACTCAAGTTTCCTTTTTTAAGGAAAATTGAAATCTAGGTACCTACAGATGCTCTTTGACTTATATGATGTGGTTAGGTCTCAATAAACCCATTGTAAGTCAAAAATGCTTTTAATACACCTAACCTACCGAAAGTCTATGTTACATGTGCGTAGAGCACTTATATTAGCATCCAGTTGGGCAAAATCATCTAACACAAGCTGATTTTATTAATATTAAAATTGATGTAATATATGTACATATTTTAGTACATGCGATAGTTTAATATGCTCATATAATTTGTATAGGTCAAATCAGAGTAATTGGGAGATCTATCACCTTAAATGTTTCTTTTCTTTATGCTAAAAACATTGGAATTATTCTATTTTGAAATATACAATAGATTGTTGTAAACTTTAGTGTCCCTACTGATCTAGAACTACCATGTGATCCAGAAATCTCACTATTGGGCATATATCCAAAAGAAAAAATTATTGAAGAGACATCTGCACTCCATGTTTTTTGCAGCACTATTGACAAGAGCCAAGATGTGGAATCAACCTAAGTGTCCATCAGTGGATGAATGGATAAGAAAATGTGGTGTAAATACACAGTGGAACACTCTTCAGCCATTTGCAACACAGATAGAACTGGAGGCCATTATGTTAAGTGAAACAAGCCAAACAGAAAGGTAAATATTGCATGTTCTCGGATGTGGGAGCTGAAGTGGATCTTCTGAAGATAGAGAATGGACTGGTGTTACAAGGGGGTGGAAAGGATCGGGAGTGAGGGGATGAAGAGAGGTTGATTAATGGGTACACAATCTCACATAATGTATGCTTTACTGAAATAAAAACAGAATGGTTGTATGGGTACTCTTAAGTATGGTTTCTCCTAAACACATACGGCTTCCACACCATCATAAAGTTGAAAAATCATTAAGTCAATACTGTCTGTAATATAATTTAATACAATGCTAAGGTCCTTCATTTAATTGTAACGTAAGTCACTCAAGTGTTGCCATCCTGGATGATTTTCTTGGATTTTTTTTTTTTTTTTTTTAGACAAGGTCTTCTTGCTCTGTCTGGAGTGCAGTGGTGTGATCACAGCTCATGGCAGCCTCATACTCGTAGGCTCAAGCAATCTTCTCATCTCAGCCTCCAGAGTAGCTGGGACTACTGGCATGTTCCACCATGCCCAGTTTATTATTATTGTTTTTTGTAGAGACGGGGTTTTGCCATATTGCCCAGGGTAGTCTCAAACTCTTGGGCTCAAGCGATCCTCCCTCCTCAGCCTCCCAAAGTGCCATGAGCCACCATACCCGGCCCCTCTTTGATATTTAAAAGTGCCTGCTAGCTCATCAGCACAGGAGGAAGGCAACTTGGAGCCACAATGAGACAGATGATTGCCAATGTTGTTTCATTTCAGTTCTTAAGTTCCTGGATGGGGTGCTTATTGATGAGTCTGTCTCGCCTCTCAGGTAAGCCAGGCCTCCATCCACTCCTGCACAGCAGGGAACGCTGCACGGTGGCCCAGGGTCCGGGGTGGGCATGCCGTACCCCTCACCCACTCCACGTAGAGTCTGGCTGAGGGCTCCCTCCCGCCTGCCAGGCCTGGCGCTTCAGTGCAGGCCCTTGCAGTTCTGGCTGTGCTGCGCAGTCTCACCCTTGAGAAGAAGGGGGCGCTGTTGCCTCAGCCTTGCAGAGTTTCTCTGTGGTCAAACCACTCTGCCAGCCTCCCTGCTGCAGCCGGCAGCACGTCACTCCATGCAGGAGGGGAGCCCCACCTAAGGTAGGCTGTGAATTAATATTTTTTAAAGCTCCAGGTATTCAGGTTTAAAAAAGGCCCAGGGACATGAGGCTGCAATTTTTTGCTCTATTGAAGAAAAGAAAAACCTGTAGAATTTTAACAGTGACAATGAGGTTGAAGCTACAGATGCTGCACCTTGTGGATCTTGGGGTCCCTCCTGCTCCCCAGGGGGTCCATCAGTTCCCACAGAGGGTCTGCTAGAATTGCTGAAATCAGACTTGCACCCACCCAGCGAACCTGCACCAAGTTCTGGGGCCACATTCTGGTGTGGGCAGGGGATTGGTGGCCGCTTTGTCATTAGGGTCCCTGATGTGCTGGGAGGGGGACATGAGCTTGATGAGTGGAGGAGCCGGGCCCCCTGAGGATGCTAGTCTGTTCTTCCCCAGAATCTGCCTATGGCTCAGCCTCAGAACCTCAGGAATGGAAACAGGAACAGAGAGCTGCCTATGCGAGGAGGTCCTGGGTCCTGTTTCCGTCTCACTCCCCGATGAGCTTGTGAACTGAGGCAGTGGCATTCTGTGTCTGGCCCTTTTGTCTGGTTGGAGAATGAGACCTACTGCCTGGAGTGGTGGGGCCTGGATGCAAGCCTTGGCGCAGGGCACTTTGCAAACTGCCTGGTGCTTTGCAGATGCCTCTCACCGTAACCTTCCCCTCCAAGCCCGCAGCCTTTAGGACTTCCTGCTCCTCTGCTGCTCCCTCCTTCCCTCTCCCCTCCCTGGCACTCTCTGTCTGGCTGCCTGGACACTGACTCACCGGAGGGCCCCTGGCTCACCGCCAGCAGACATTTCCCTGTCACCGCCAAGGGCTGAGGAGGTGGCTGAGGCTCTGACTGGCCCCGGAGCCTGGAGTCCGGGGCAGCTGCAGAGGAGCAGCTGGGTGCCACGCGGGCCTCAGGGAAATGTCCCAGACACCTGCCTTGGAAGCCCCGGGGGCAAAACAGCCACTGAACTCTACAGGAGCCCCACCCTGAGGCCACTTCTCCCTCAGGGAACCAGTGCACTGTGTGGGGTGGAGCGAGTGAGGTCGGGAAGCCAGGGCCATGTCCGGTGACAAGGAAGATCCCTCCTGGACATGGGCGAAGCTGGGAGTGGGCAGCCAACTAGCCAGCCATGGGTCCTGGGAGCTGGCTTATTTTGGTTGTTAGGTTTATGGCCATATTAAGAGAACAGCAATTTTGGCGAATGCCCCACAAGTAGACACTCAAAACCTACATTGGTGGAGAATAAATATTTCTTATTTTATCAGTGCAAAAGAACACAAAACTGCCTTTTCTCTTTCTCCACTTTTTTTTTTTTTTTTTTGAGACAAAGTCTTGCCCTGTCACCCAGGCTGGATTGCAATTTGCAATGGCACGATCTCGGCTCACTGCATCCTCAGCCTCCCGGGTTCAATCGATTCTCCTGCCTCAGCCTCCCGAGTAGCTGGGATTACAGACGTGCACCACCACTTCTGGTTAATTTTTTGTATCTTTAGACAAGGTTTCACCATGTCAGCCAGACTGATCTCGAACTCCTGACCTCATGATCTGCCCACCTTGGCCTCCCAAAGTGCTGGGATTACAGGCGTGATCCACCACTCCGGGCCCTCTCTCTCCACTCTTTAAAATAACCTTTGTCTCCTTTTTGCTGTGATTTCACGTCCTTTTTGCTGTGATTTCACGTCCTGCAGGTTGGAGGTACTGGCAGGTCTGGACAGGTGGGACTTGCCTCGTGTCTTCCAGGCTGGGCTGGCTCCATGGCTGCCCTTCCCACCAGGCCTCCACATTGGTGCTGGGGGACGAGGCAGCAACTTGGTCCCCAAGTTGCTCTGATTTGTCCTTACGCAGTAGCCCTTTTCTCCAGCAGGCGTGTCAGGGTGGTCAGGAGACAGGAGATGGGAGCTGGGGAGGGGTTAGGCCTCAGCCCGCATGGGGGATGTCTTCTGCAGGGAGGTGAGCAGCTTAGCATCCGCCAGCACTAATCATTTGGTAAGCTTCAGGCTGTAGCAGGGCTCTAGTTGCCTGCTTCCTGGCCCTGGAATGACTTGGGTATGGGGAGTGTTGGCTGGACGTGCAAGAGTCAGATAATGGAGGTGGGTGGGAGATAGGGCTGAGATGTTTTGTCCCCTCCAAATATGTTGAAATGTGGCCACCGATGCTGGAGGTGGGCCTGCTGGGAGGTGTTTGGCTCATGAGGGCTGACGCCTCCTCAGTGGTTGCTGCTGTCCTTGTGGTAATGAGTTCTCACTACGAGTTCACGCAAGTTCTGGTTGTTTAAAGAGGCTGGCACCTCCTCCCTCTCTTGGGCTCCTTCTCTTGCCAGGTGAGGCGCCTGCTTCCCCTTTGCCTCCTGCCATGAGTGGAAGCTTCCCAAGGCCTCACCAGACTCAAATGTTGGTGCCATGCTTCCTGCACAGCCTGCAGAACTGTGAGCCAAAGAAACCGCTTTTCTTTATAAATTACCCAGTTTCAGGTATTTCCTTGCAGCAACATGAAGGACTAATACAGTGGGGCCCACCAAGCTGCCTCGTAGCCGGAGGGAATCTCTTTGGCCAACAGTTGGCCTTGTGGATGTCAAACAGACATGCAGAATCTAAGAAAACACAGGACAGGCAGACAGCGGGCTTTTCCTTCATGTTGGGTATTAGAAAAGGGGAGATTCCCATTCCTGAGGCTGTGTCAGGGTGTGGGGGTGTGGCCTGCCCTGGCCTGAGGTGTGCTGCTTTTAAGACTTCCCACTCGTTGGTCAAAGCGTCCACCCTGAATGGACTAGGTTGCTGGCGGACACTGATCCCTGTAGCCGGGGCCTCCGAGCATTTGGTGTTCAGCTCATCCGGGACTCTGTGGACACCAGAGGGCAGAATGGGGTCTGACTGTCTGCCCCAAAGCCCCATGGGGAGTGAGCTTGAATTACCCCAGAGTCTGTGTAGGGAAGGCTCCTGGAGCCTGGCGCTTTCTCCTTTACAGTGGCTTTCAGTTTGTGGATTTTTCTGAAGTTATTGGCCTTGGAGCTTGTGTCAAGTTTCCCGAAGACCACCCCCAGTGTTGGTGATTTTCTCAGGAGGACTCACAGCCCTCATCATGCGGTGCTATCCTCACAGCATGGTTCATTACTATAAAAGGACACAGAGCAAGCCAGCAGGGGAAAGGCATGTGGTGGGGAGTCCGGGGATCTGGGCACAAGTTCCCAAGAGCCTGTCCCAGTGCAGCTACACAGGACAAGGTTATTTTCTCCAGTGTCAGGTTATGACAACACTTGTGAACTGTCAGCTACAGGGATATTCTTAGGGACTCAGCACCCAGGGTTTTTACTAGGGGCGGGACTCTAGGCACCTTCTGCCTAGCATGTACCCAAATTCCAGGCTCCCTGAGGGAAAGCAGGTGTTCAGTGGAAAGCACGCTCGTTAAAAGTGGCTGAGACACAGGGAGCCACCTGTACCATCTGGGGACGCCGGGGACCCTGCAGCCCACTGTGCAGGGATGCGGGTGCCGTGCTGCATCCCAGGGTTGAGGAGGGTTGTTTGGCTGGGGGGCTCTGTCAGTAGAATGCAGAGGGGAGGGTCCCTTCTGATGTTCCCAGGAGTGAAGGCAGCTCTTCATAGTGAGTCTAATGTTGGGCCCTGCACTAACACAAGCAGGTGCCCGGCAGGCATTTGCCGAGGGAGGGGAGGAATGAAGCAGTGTGTGGTGGGGTTTCCAGAACCCTCCCTGGGGATGGCTTCTCCATGGAGGGTAGTGAATCCCACAGCCCCACAAGGCCCTCAGCTTGGGTGAGTTTCAGGCCACACCGGCTCGCTGGCCCTATGACCTGATGTGAGGGCCACCAGGGCAGGGCTTTAGATGCTTACCCTGTGCTGTGTTCCCGGAGGCCTGAACACACAGAGGCTCACTAAATACTTGCTTGTTGAGAAAGGCCAATCCCTAAACAAACCACTGTGATGGGGGCTTAGCAGGTGCAAGTTGACTTAGCTTGTCCCCGCTGTCCTTGGAGCCTGAGGCAAAGGGAGCTTCCTCTCATGCATCAGAGACCCTTCCCTTCTGTGGGAAGAGGAAAGGGTTACCTGGGAGACTGTCCTGTTCTGGCACAGGAAGGGGGAAAGGATGTGGCTAGCAAGCTTGGCGGGGGCCACTGCCCGTGGCTTGGGCTGCTGCCCATAGGCTGAATGTCCTCTGTGGCCAGGGCCCAGCTAATTTCCGCCTTGTGTTTTTGCCTCTTTGCTCTTCTGGGAGGACGAAGCTGGATCTGGGAGTGGGGCAAGGGGAGGTTGGCGGCTACAGGAGGGATGCCTGAAACCCAGCCTTTCTTGGTCTGTGGCCTGAGGTGGGGCCACACAGGGTGGTGATGGCCTGCCCTTGCTGGAGCACGTGCAGCTTCTGCATCATGAGCTTGGAGACTTGGGCCACACTCTGTGTTGTTATCTGTTCTCCTGCTTCCCTGTCCCCAGGGCTACTTAGCCTCTTCAGGAACTGCCCCTTCCTGCAGGGGTGACAGGGATCCCTCCCTGAGGCAGAACTCCACCCCCGAGGACCATGTGGCCCTCCCCTGGCATGTGCGCCCTGCCAAGGGAGTGACTATGGAAGGTGTCTCATGGGCTCCTGGGGGCTGCCTCTGAGCTGTGCAGGCTGTTCTCCACATGAGGGCCCTGGCAGAGGGACCACTGGGCTGGAATCCATGCTCTGCACCCTGGGCTGGGGCTGTTCTGTCCGGAGGAAGGGGCTCCTCCTCCTGCTTCTCACAAAGGGACCCTGTGGATGAGCAGGGGCAGGGGAGCCTGGCACAGCCCAGATGGGGCAGGCTCTTCTCCCTGTAGTGCCCAGATTATGACGAGTGGCCTGGTTCCTGGGCTGCTGTTACATGTGCGGGGCTCTGAGCTGCTTCTGCAGGTTCTGGTGCAACCACAGTATTAGGGTGCAAGGAACATGGGGTGAGGGTCTTGGAGCTTTGTCCTTAGCGCTTGCCAGGTTTGGAGAACTTGCCTGCAGTTCCCAGTGTGGCTGAGAGTGCAGACTTGAAGGACACACAAAGAAAGGGCAAGGTCGAGCTTGGCCTTTGCATCTGCATGGTGGCCAGGCTGCTGGCCACGCCCTGGGGGTAGTTTATGTGACAGCTGTTGCCTCCACTGGTTGGGGCAGGACTGCTGGGTGGTAGCACTGTGGAGAGCTCACGTTGGCCTCACTGCAAGGCGCGCAGTTGCCCCTCATGTCTGTTCCTCTACTTGTCCATCTGGAAACTCTACCCAAGCTCCAAGACTCAGCCCAAAGTCACCTCCTCTGTGAAACCACCCTGCCCGTAGCCTGACTCTCCAGGGAGAATTCATTACTTTTAGAAGAAACGCACACTCATTCCACCTTCCTGGGACAGCATCTTGCTCTAGTGACTCAGTCTGGGAAAGACAAAAACTGATTTGATGGAGTGATTGTTGGTGCTCTTGGCAGTGTGTGTGTGTGCACATGGAGGTTGTGTGTGTACATGTGTATGTATGCATGTGTGTACCAGCACACACAGGAAAGTGCATGGGTAGGCTTAGTAATCCAGAACCTGTTAAGCATCACCCAGGGCTTGTGATGGGGCCTGTTGATTTATCATCTTATCATGATGTTTTTACCTGAAACCATTTTCAGCTCAATTTCTGTTTGACAGGGTACCGAGTGAGACCCAGCTGACCTGAAAAGTGACAGGGACACTCTTTATCCTTCCAACTTAACCTTTCCATCCTGACTTAACCTTTCCCTCTTTGATACAAATGGAGAAATTAGGGCTCTTGACTGCTACTGATTTAAGGGGATTACAGAGGCACCGCCAGTGAGCATGAGCACAAGAGTTTAGCACAGCTGAGAGAGGATGCTCCACACTTGGGGCCTGGGACCTCGAGAAGACCTTCTTCAGCCAAAAGCACACCTTATTCTTGTCCCCGTTGAAGGCTTCCCAACGGTCTTCATGTGGCGCTTGCTGTGTGCCAGGCCCCACTCTGGGCACTTGGTTTATTTAATTCTAACCACGGCCGCAGGCGATGGGCACTGGTATGACTGTGGGAGAGGGACAAGGTGGGAGATGTGAACGAACTTCCTGAGTCCTCCCCCGGGCAGCCTGGCTCCCCGCCTCCTCTGCCTCCTTCAACACCTTCTGTTGCTTTTCCAGCACAGCCAGTACTGGGCTCTTGGGTTCAAGCACGGGGCGGGGTGAAGGGTGCTGGGAGGTCACATTCTTGCTTCCCAGCACTGAAGACTGGAAGAATGAATGGCACAGATGAACAAGGCTGTCCCGCATCTGCTGCTCACTAGAGGCTTCACAGCTGCGTAGGGACACAGGGCATCTGTACAATAAACACCAATGGTATTAGTGCCCTAGGGCTGCGGGAACAAAGCACCACAGACTGGGGGTGCTGGAACAACAGAAACTCAGGCTCTCCCATTTCTGGATGCCAGAAGTCCAAAATCAAGGTGTTGGCAGGGCTGTGTTCTCTCTGAGGTTTCCAGGGGAGGAGGTTTCCTTGCTTCTCTGGCTTCTGGTGGTGGCTGGCAACGCTCGGCATTCCTTGGCTTGTGGATGCAGCACTTAAATTGCAGCCCTTATCTTCGTGGGGCCTTCCTTGTGGTGCTCTTTGTCCAAATGTCCCTCTCCTGTAAGGACACCAGTCATCAGACTAGGCCAGCTCTAATCCAGTGTGCCTCATCTTGATTTAACTAACTACATCTGCAAAGACACTATTTCCAGATAACGTCACGTTCCAAGGTTCCTGGTGGATGTGAATTTTTAGAAGACGCTGTCCAACCTGGGACACCAGCCAGCCCCTCACTGGCTCCCTCGGTCCTTCCACCCTTCAGAGGTGGTAAATGGTGGCTTGCTAACAGCGTCTGTAGCAGCTGCCTCCTGGTGATGGCAAAGGAAGGGCCCTCTCAGTTGTAGGGGCCAATGGTGAGGAGGACCTGGGATGCGGTGTACTGAGCATTGTCCCTTCTCAGCAGCTCACTCCTTTGTGTGTCTGTGATGTGAAGGCTGTGACATCAGTCAGCCTCATGGAGAACTGGAACAACGGGCTCTCTGTGTCTTTGGAGAACACGTCAAGCCCAGGGCCCCTTCTCCTGCTCCCGTGGTTCCCAGTGTTCTTGTCTCCTGAGAGAGGATGTAGTGGGTGTTATGTCCAGCATCGCAACTGGCCTCCGTGGAAACCAGGGTGGAGCTCAGACGGGGGTGGGGGGAGCATGTGACTGACTGAGCTCCTTCCCACTCTCTCCCAGGCGCACACGGAGTCAGTGTAGGGAGGTGATGGGTAAGGGCTTGAGTTTTGGGGCTGCACAGCTTGTGGGGACCCCACCTCATTTCCTAGCTAGGCAGACCTGGCCCGGTGTCTGACCTTTCCCATCTGTAAATTAGGGATGCAAACAGCATCCACCTCCGGGGTGTGGTGAAGGCAGAGCCAGTACCCAGCCAGCCCAGCTCTTTTTCGTTAGGATTGCCCCACTGCGGCCACACCCTTCCGTCTGCCCGCTCCTGTTCCCGCAGGTAGACTCACAGCCTGTGGGATTCCGGCCTGGCTTCCCGGCAGTGAGCAGACACTTCAGACGCTCATTCCTGCCGCAGTCGGCTGTGGCGGCGTCTCGTTCCCGTTTCTGCTCGAATGATGCCAGCTGTCCTGCTGCGCCACCTTCGTCTGTCCTCGCATCCGCTGATGGGATTTCGGGTTGCTTCTACTTTGTGGCTCTTTTGAAGAATGCCGCTAGGAACGTTCACACGCAGGTTATTGGTGTGGACGTATGTTTGTATTTCTCCTGGGCACACCTGGGATAGAGCTGCCGGGTCGCACGGGAATTCCACCTGTGACTTACTGAAGAACTGCCAGGCAGTTTTCCAGAGTGGCTTCATCGCTCTGCCTCCCCCTGCCACTTCTCACACCGCCACTCCTCACCCCCGCCACTCCTCACCCCGCCACTCCTCACCCCCGCCACTCCTCACCCCCGCCACTCCTCACCCCCGCCACTCCTCACACCGCCACTCCTCACCCCGCCACTCCTCACCCCGCCACTCCTCACCCCGCCACTCCTCACCCCCGCCACTCCTCACCCCGCCACTCCTCACCCCCGCCACTCCTCACCCCCGCCACTCCTCACCCCGCCACTCCTCACCCCGCCACTCCTCACCCCGCCACTCCTCACCCCCGCCACTCCTCACCCCGCCACTCCTCACCCCGCCACTCCTCACCCCGCCACTCCTCACCCCGCCACTCCTCACCCCGCCACTCCTCACCCCCGCCACTCCTCACCCCGCCACTCCTCACCCCGCCACTCCTCACCCCCGCCACTCCTCACCCCCGCCACTCCTCACCCCGCCACTCCTCACCCCCGCCACTCCTCACCCCGCCACTCCTCACCCCCGCCACTCCTCACCCCCGCCACTCCTCACCCCCGCCACTCCTCACCCCCGCCACTCCTCACCCCCGCCACTCCTCACCCCCGCCACTGGTCATGGGTCCACCCTTCAACTGCAGCCATCCCAGGGGGTGTGAAATGGATCTCACTGTGGTTTTTATTTTCATTTCCCTGATACGGAATCCACAGAGACATAAACAGACGAGTGGTTGTGAGGGGTGGGGTGGGGCGTGACGCAGGGAGAAGAGGGAGAAGGTTCTGGAATTAGATGGTGGTGATGGTCGCACAAGGTGGTGAATTGAACATACTAAAAACCACTGACTTGTATATTTTAAAGTGGTGAATTTTATCCCAATGGAAAAAAACACCTTCTTCCTCCTTTGAGACCCAGCTCTCACACCCACTCCTCCAAGAGCCCGGGGCGTCTCTGCGTGTCATTCATATCACTAGTGTGACTTTTGTATCTTATGCTGTGATGTGGACAGTGGACCCTTCTCCGTTGCATGTTTATCACGCGTGTTGTGGCATGGTGTAGTGTTGGCTGCTCAGGACACACCCTGCCGTCCACCACACTCTGCGTGACACTGGGGTCAGCAGCGTGGTTGGAATCTGGTGATGGAGCTGGCCCCTGCCCACAGCCCCCACCGCATCAGTGGCTTTTCCCACAGCTCCCCACAAAAGGATCCACCGCCTAGCAGAGATGAGAATCAGGTTTTCTTGTAAGAAAGAGTTGTTGAAGGAAAGCTGGTCATTTGTAGCGATGTTGTGAAAGAAAGTGATGACACGCTAAAAAAAGAAGGACACTGAGGAAACATTATTATCAGTAGAGTTTATCTGGGCCAGATTTGGGGACCGCAACCCCGGGATGCTACCTCAGGAGTGTTCTGAGTTGCAGCGGTTACAAGCAGATTTTTTAAGGACAAAATGAGGAGATGTGGCAAGGTGGTCCCAGCCCGTTCACCTAGAGGGGCCCTTGTTGACAGAGGTGAGCTGATGGATGATCAGTTGAAGGCTCCCGTGCTTCTGGGAGTAGTCATTGTGAGCATGCGGTCAGCCCGGTTGCTAGAATTCTTCCCATGAGCAGGCGGGGTCCAGGAACTTCAGGGGCTGACTGTGGCCTCATGCCCAGTACCTTTAGCCATTTTAATTTACCGAACCTCTGATTGTCCCATTCTGTTTTCAGGTTCTTGGCCATAAAATATTGCTTTTGGAAAAATAAAGCTGAGACTTGGAGTTCACGGTGGGGGCTCCCCCATCTGTGAACAGAAGCAGAAGTTTGGAACTGCCTCCTTTACTGCTCGAGAGGGAAAACGAGTGAAAACCAGGATGCTGGTGAATGTTGAGTAGCTAAGCTGCACAGGAAATACGACTTGATGATCTGCGATCCGGGGAAGCTGCGCCAGGGCTCTGCAAAGCTGCGGGCAAGGGAGGCGCCGGTGCGGGGGCTGCAGCTTAGCTCTGGGGGGGACGCGCCTTTCTCCGTGGGACCCAGCGCTTGGGTGCTCACGAGGCTGGGGCGCCGCAGGCCACCTGCAGGGGAAACTGATGCCCTCCATTTTGTGGGGCTGGAAGACCTGTCCTTCCAAAAGCAGGTGTAGGCGGGAGCACCTGTGCAGTCCCTCTGTTCAGATCCTCACCCACTTTTAAATCAGGTCATTGCTTTTCTTGTTATTGCATTGAGTTCCTTATATATTTTAGATATTATCCCCGAGAACATTTATTTTAAACACTAGCTAAAGCTCTCATAAGAACTGATGTCTTATAAGGTCAAATACTGGCTTAAGAAAGAAGTTGATAAAGGGATAGCACCGGACAAAGAGCGGCAGCACCAACAACCCGTGCAAGGGCTCCATTCAGAAGGATCTAGATGGTCGCCTGGACGTGCAGCCGTGTAGCGTCTTAGGTGGTTAGTCAATCCACATGATGGTTTTACATCAAATTCCCAGCTTTGGGACCAATCCTATCACCCATGGCAATCCAAGAAACCCAATCCAGGACTCTTGCCACTGGGAGTTGTCAGAACTGTGTCTTCATCCAAGACAATTGGTTTCCCATACTCATACTTAGAGGGAGCACCGGCCCCTTTAAGGTGGGGCTCCCTCAACTTAGGACCCTTCACTCCTCAGTTCAGCTCCCCTGCCATTGCTGGCCTCCTTGACAGAGTTCAGAGGATGCGGCTCCATCTTTCTCCCTCTGTCCCGGCTTCTTATATGTGAAAACAAACCAGGGAGGCTGGAGGCCCTGAGTACATTTTTCTGAATTCTGGGCAGCAGCGTCGGTGGCCTCGGTGGTGCACTGTGTTCAGGTGGTTAACGATCATGCTGATCTGTGGTGATAGTGCTTGTTGGCACCACAGTGAGAGTTGATGCTCTCGCGTGTTTCAGAGATGGTGGGAGGTGCCCACAGGCAGGTGAGGAAACATCTTCCCTGGAGAAAAAGGCAGCAGGAGAGTGTCAGGAAGCTGGCAGAGCTGTCTGCTTCCACTAATCTTTACTATTGAGAGGCCATGGCTCATTGTACAAATTGGGCACACGGCAACAGTGCTGGGATCAAAGGCAGTTGTATTCTATCATCCCATGGCATCGCCGGGTACCCTTCGTCTTACTCCTGAGGCTGTGACTTGGACAAAGCGCTTTCTGCTGCTTTGGATTAAAAATTCTTTTCCTCCACAGGAAACAGCAGATGAAATGCATAGTGTGAAGGACAAGGATTCTGCTGAGAGAATTGCTCCGAGGGTTGCTCAGGTGATCATGGGAAATAATGCATCAAACCATTCTTTAGGTATTTTTTTAAATTAGGAGGTAAAAAATCTTTGCTGTTTGCCAAAATGATTCTTACACGGACAAGCTGGGAAAATTGCTCTGAAACATGACACAGACTCCTGATTTGGCCCAACTGGGGTGTGAAGGATGAAATCCATCCTGAGCCCTTCATCCCTCTGCTTTCTCTGGTGCAGATGCAGCTCAGGTGCACCTCTTCGCCTGTGCCCATCCACCTGAGATGGACCATAACCATAAAAGTCAGAAGGCACTGGCCCTTCAGAACATGACAGGGTTAAAAGATGCTGGAGGAAAAGTCTGTCATTTACTTTTATTCACTTCCTTTCTCCACTCTGCCATTTGGAAGAAGGTAAGCAACTTAACACTATTTTAGACCACATGTTGTAACTAGCAGGAAAATGCCTTTGAGCTGATGATGGTGGCCCCAACACAGTGAACCTGTCTTAAACCCCTACTTTAAACCCTTAAGGGTGTCACTTACAAGAGATACTATTTGAAGTCTTCCCATGCAGGTGTAGGGCGGGGGGAGTACCAACAGCTCATTGAATAGGCTCCATTTGAAAGATCTGGATGGTTGCCTTTATTTGTAACTAGTTTCTTTTTTTTTTTTTTTTTCTTGAGATGGAGTCTTGCTCTATTGCCAGGCTGGAGTGCAGTGGCGCGATCTCAGCTCACTGCAACCTCTGCCTCCCAGGTTCAAGCACTTCTCCTGCCTCAGTTTCCCGAGTAGCTGGGACTATGGGCGTGTGCCACCACACCCAGCTAATTTATTTTTTATTTTTTAGTAGAGACAGCCAACCATGTTGGCCAGGATGGTCACGATCTCCTGACCTCGTGATCCACCTGCCTCAGCCTCCCAAAGTGCTAGGATTACAGGCATGAGCTACCGCACCCGGCCGTAACTAGTTTCTTAGATGACAACTCAGTCCACAGGATTGAGTTAAGTCAGATTCCCAACTTTGGGACTGATCCTGTCCTCATGGCAACCTAAGAAAGTCCATCAAGGATGTTGTCCATTGGAAGTTGTCAAGACTTTGTCCTCATCCAAGACAATTAGCTTCCCATACTTACATAGAGGGACCCCCTCCCTACCCCTGAAGTGGCTTCACACTCCTTAACTCAGCTGCCTGCCTGGAACAGAAGGAGAGTTGCTGGCCTCACTGACAGAGTTCAGAGGATGGGGCTGTTTGACAGTTCTAAAAGCTTGGCCTGTTCCTCTGATTGGCTACTCAGATATGAGAACCAGAGCAGTAGCTCAGGCTGATAATCAGGAACCTGGGGGCCTGGAGTTACCTGCTGCTCCTGGTGTCTGCTAGAGCTCCCTAGACATCTTTTTAGATGGAGGTCTGCTGCTCAGTGTGCCATCACGCTGTCCTGTTGGCTGCAGTCTCAAGCTGGGACAGAATGATCAGACTGAATGTTTGTGTCTTCCCCAAACTTGTATGTTGAAACCTAATCCCCAATATAAGTGTGTTTGGAAGTGGAGCCTTTGGGAGGTGATTAGCTCATGAGGGTGGAGCCCTTATGAATGGGATTAGTGTTTTTGTTGTTGTTGTTTTTGAGACGGAGTCTTGCTCTGTCATCAGGCTGGAGTGCAGTGGCGTGATCTTGGCTCACTGCAACTTCCACCTGCCGGGTTCAAGTGAATCTCCTGCCTCAGCCTCCTGAGTAGCTGAGACTACAGGCATGTGCCACCATGCCCAGCTAATTTTTGTATTTTTAGTAGAGATGGGGTTTCACCATGTTGGCCAGGATGGTCTTGATCTCTTGACCTCATGATCTGCCCGCCTCAGCCTCCCAGAGTGCTGAGATTACAGGCGTGAGCCACCGCGCCTGGCCTTGAATGGGGTTAGTGTTTTGAAGAGGCCCGAGACAGACTCCTGGCCACTTTTGCCGTATGAGGACACAGTGGAAAGGTCCCATCCCTGAACCAGGAAATGGGCACTTACCAGACACTGAATCTGCCTGCAGCTTGACCTTGAACTTCCCAGCCTCCAGAACTCCGAGGAATAAATTTCTGTTATGTGATAAGCCATTCAGTCTCTGGTATTTTGTTATACCAGCCCAAACGGACTAAGACACAGAACATAGCCTGTGCCTCTTCCAGTTTCTTCAGGATCTTTCTGGGCCCAGAGAATGGAGCTAAGAGGAAGATTCTACCATTAGAGCTGGTCTTCACCTGTCTCTTAAGACTGATGGGCTCCCCATTTGAATGACATTGATCAACCTGACATTAACCCATTGGTATGGCTGGGGCAGCTCCTTACCTGTGAGGTGGGAACCAGGTTGGTAATGTTGCATCCTGTTAGCCAGGTTCCTAGTTCAGTTTAGCTGGTGTGCAGGTCAAGGACTCTTAAGGATTGAATTGCATCCCTTCAAAAGATATTGAAGTCGTAACCCCCAGAATCTGTGACTGTGACCTTATTTGGAAATGGCTCTTTGCAGATACAATCAAGTTAAGATGAGGTCATATTAGATTAAAGTGGTCTGCTATTCAATAACTGACCTCTTTAATGAAAAGGGAAATTTGAACTGAGAAACATGGAGGGAAATGCTATGTGAAGATGGAGGCAGAGATTGGAGCAATTTGGAGCAATGTGTATGTCTGCAAGCCAAGGAACACCAAGTATTGCCAGCCATCACCAGAGCTGGAGGAGGGGCCTGGAACAGATTCCCACTAGAGCCCCCAAAAGGATCCAACCCTGCTGACACTTTGACTTTAGACTTGGGGCCTTCAGAACTGTGAGAGAATAAATTTCTGTTGTTTTGAGCCACTCAGAGTGTGGTATTTTGCTACAGAAGCCCTTGGATCCTAATAAAGACATTAATAGCTAGATTGGAGGCACCGACTCCAAGGCCTGAGAGAAGGTTGTTTTATGGAACTCTGGTTTAGTAGCTGGGACCACAGATGCGTGCCACCATGCCTGGCTATTTTTTAAAATTTTTTGTACAGATGGCATCTTGCTGTGTTGCCCAGGATTCTGGCTAGGGACTGTGGTTGCAGGTGCTGGGGCTAATGAAAATGGGCAAGAGCATAATAGCACAGTCACATCTATTCTCTAAATCAACAATCTTTTCCAGACTACGGTTTAAGAATCTGTGCCTGAGGAAGCTGAAGGGGACCTCAGAACTGGTCTCATGGTCCTCCTCTCAGCTCTGAGGTACTTGTGGCTTGTGGCAGAGCCGCTATGGATGTAGCTGACCTAGTGGTCAGTGCCTACATCTGCAGAAAGGTCACTCTACATTCAAGTGAATCAATAGAGTGTCTAGAAATCTCAATTCATGGTGTGTGGGGGCAGGATGCCCATTCTGACCCTTTAAGGGGGCATTGAGATTTCCGAGGGTGGTAGGAGTGGTGATGAGTCCTCCTTAGGGTGAAAGCTCATCCCTTTGGGCTACTAGAGGGCAGTCATTGGCATAATTTCTCTATTTTAAGCATTCTGATTTTTGATTACAACTTACCCATGGAAGGCTGGGTTTGTAGTTACTGAACCTTTCCAAGGCTGGGTAGCGTGCCTTCTCTCCCGAACTCTACGGAGTTGTACAGTGTGCCAGCATCTGTTTCTGTAGCTCCTTCTTCCATCACTGATGGATGTTTAGATTGTTTCCAGTCTTCTACCATCACAAACAATGCTTCAGTGACCATCCTTAGCTGTGGCTTCTTGTGTATGTGTGAGGATTTCTTCAGAATCAGGTCTCCACCTTGGACACTGTCCACATACTGGGCCAGATAACTATTTAGTGTTGGGGGTGCTGTCCTGTGCACTGTAGAATGCTTAGCAGCACTTAGCAGCATCCCTGGCCTCCACCCACTAGGTGTCAGTAGTGTGCACTACGTATCACGACCAAAAATGTCCACACATGGTGTCAAATATCCACTGGGGGAATAATTGGCCTTCCCGTCTGTTCAGAACCATTGGGATAGATGAAAAAAGTGAGGCAGTGTTTTTTTTGTTGTTGTTTTTTGTTTTGTTTGTTTTAAGACAGGGTCTCGCTCTGTCCTCTAGACTGGATTGCAGTGGCATGATCACAGCCCACTGCAGCTTCAGCTTCCTGGGCTCAAGTGATCCACCCACTTCAGCCTTCACAGTAGCTGGGACCACAGGCGTATGCCACCATGCCCGGCTATTCTTTTTTTATTTTTTATAGAATGGCATCTTGCTATGTTGCCCAGGCTGGTCTCAAACTCCTGGCCTCAAACAATCCTCCTGCCTCAGCCTCCCAAAGTGCTGTGTTTACAGGCATGAGCCACTGTGCCTGGCCAAGAGTGAGATTTATGAGTCAAAAGCTGCTATGACTTGAATATTCATCATCTCCCAAACTCCTGTTGAAATTTAGTTTCCACAATGGCAGTATTGAGAGGTGGGGCCTTTAAGAGGTGATTGGAATAATTCATTCATGGATTAATGGATTAATGAACTAATAGATTATCATGGAGTTATAAGAAGAGAACTTGAGCTTGTACTCACAGCCCCTTGCCATGTGGTTTCCTGGGCCAGCTCAGGACTCTGCAGAGAGTTCTCCATCAGCAAGAAGGCGCCTCACCAGATGTGGCCCCTTGACCTTGAACTCTTCAGCCTTCATAACTGCAAGAAATAAATTTATTTTCTTATAAATAGCCCAGTTTCAAGTATTCTGTTATAAGTAACAGAAAAGGGACTAAGACAAAGGGAATGCATGTTGAGTGTAATACACATGCCGAACAGTCATTCAGGGGCTGGGCACATTCCACGCTCCTAGAGGCAATGTCAAATAGACATTCCCACACCATCACCATACTTACCGGCCATGCTGATGGCTGAGACAGGGAAAATCATTTAGTTTTGGGTTTGATTTTCTTAATTATTACCTAAACGTCTTCTCATGTTTATTAGTCATTAGAATTTCATTTATTATGAGTTACATATTCAGTGTCTTTGTCTATTTGTCTATTCTTCTTCTCATTGATGTTCAGAGAAAATACCCAAAATATTTGGCAACCATGAGGGCACTGGATCTTCAAATGCCCAAACACCTGCCCCCATAGGATGGACACCAGCTGTTTACACCAACACAGGAGTCCTGGGTGCGGTGAAAGAACATCTGCCATGTGGATTTGTTGCTGTTCTTAATTTAATATGGAAATTAAATTTCTTGTCTGTGATAGAAATCACACATATTATCTCTGATTAGTCCCATGTCTTAAAGCTTTGTTTGTTACTTAAATTTCAAAGTAGACAAATTGAGATGTCTTCTCCTCCTTTGTACATTATTTTATTTTATTTTATTTTATTCTTTTCAGATGGAGTTTCGCTCTTGTTGCCCAGGCTGGAGTGCCATGGCGAGATCTAGGCTCACTGCAACCTCTGCCTCCCGAGCTCAACCAATTCTCTTGCCTCAGCCTCCCAAGTAGCTGGGATTACAGGCATGCATCACCACGCTCAGCTAATTTTTTTCGTATTTTTAATAGAGACAGGGTTTCACCATGTTGGTCGGGCTGGTCTCGAACTCCTGACCTCAAGTGATCCACCCACCTTGGCCTCCAAAGTACTGGGATCACAGGCGTGAGCCACTGTACCCAGCCTATACCATATTTAGAATGTCTTTTCTATCTTAACATTCTCTTTTATGTTTTTTCCCTTATTGGCATTTTTTTTTTTTTTTTGTATTTAGGACTTTAATTGAGGAGAAACATATTTTCTGGTGAATGCTGTACTAGTAGGGATTTAACATGCCAACGCCAAACTTCCAATGCCAAAAACATAGTAGCTGGTCAATTTAACAATTGTTATTTATCCTTAAATGAGCAAATAAATTAGTTTCTAGGCTTTATCTCTCCACGGATGGTGTCGCCCCTTCCTCAACTGGCACATCCTTGTACCTTTTAGGAAGTCTGGTAGGGTGCACAACCATCCCTCTTCATTCTTTTCCTTTACAGGTTCTGACTATTACATAGTTCCTCTTCCATGTTACTCTGAGACTCAGCTTGTCTAGTTCCATTAAAATCTTTGCACTGCTGAATCTTTTCATTTGTGAATACAATAAATCCCACAACATAGTCAGGTCTTTTAAATGTGTTTGTCAGTAAGGTTTTATAGTTTTCTCTGTAATCTTGAACATTTCTTGTTAAGTTTCTTTCTTGGTTTATTATAGTTTTTTTATTACATATGAGATTTTTCTATGCATTTCTAATTGGTTCTTTTAGATGCATAGGAAAGTTAATGGTTTTAAAGATATTGATCTCGGCTGAGTGCTGTGGCTCATACCTGTAATCCCAGTGCTTTGGGAGGTCGAGGCGGGTGGATTGTCTGAGGTCAGGAGTTCGAGACCAGCCTGACCAACATGGTGAAACCGTGTCTCTACTAAAAATACAAAATTAGCCGGGCATGGTGGCAGATGCCTGTAATCCCAGCTACTTGGGAGGCAGGAGAATCGCTTGAACCCAGGAGGCAGAGGTTGCAGTGAGCTGAGATCACGCCATTGCACTCCAGCCTGGGTGACAGAGTGAGACTCTATCTCAAAAAAACCAGAAATATGTATATATCTTGTCTAGCACGCTGTTCATAGCCAGTGTTTAAAATATGACACCTTGTTTAAATGCTATTTTCTAAAGACAGTTGTGTAGATTTTTAAGAGGCAGTCGCAGTGGTTCGTTTTATATGTTAACCTGACTGGGGCAACGAATGCCCAGATAGCTGGTAAGACAGTATTCTGGATGTGTCTACAAGGGTATTTCTGGAAGAGATTAGCCCTGGAATCTGTAGCCAAGTGAAGATTCCCTTCCCCCATGTGGGCAGGCATTCTGCAATTCACAGAGGGCCCAAGTAGAACAAAAAGACTGAGAAAGGGGAAATTCATTCTCTGCTGGAGCTGGAACGTCCATCTTCTCCTGCCGTCTGGTATCAGACCTCCTGGCTCCCTCCCTTTCCCCTACCTCACTTCTCAGGCCTTTGGACTCAGAGGCTGAATCACATCACCAGCTTTCCTGATTCCCTGGCTTGTAGATGGCAGACAGTCTGACTTCTGGGCCCCCATAATCACGTGAGCCAATTCCCATAAAAAATCTCTCTCTCAAACTCTCTTCCTCCTATGTATGTAATATATCCTATTGATTCTGTTTCTCTGGAGAACCCTGATTAATACACGGTCTGAACTCAGAACATCGTGCGTGTCCATACAGTGAAGAGTGTTGCACAGAGTTGCAGAGTGAATGGCAGAAGCAGCCAGAAATTGCTTGTCCCTGGGAAAGAGCCGGAATAAAATGCTCCCCCAGGCTGGCCAGCTGTGCCGTGGCTACCTGGGCCTCAGGGGAGGAGGGAGCAGTGGGTAGAACCAGGGGCCTGTGAGCAGGGAGGTCCAGGTTTCCTCCAAAAGAGGAATGTGGAGGCAGAATGGAGATCACGTTGGGACTGTTGCTTCCAACTGTTCTGGAATCTAGAAGCACTCAAGTTGGTGGCTGTGTCTGGCTAAGGTTCCAGATGAGCTAAGAAGCGGAAGACAGACCACTGTTGCCAGTCCCTTTAGAGAAGGAGGGAGCCAGGCTGAGAGAGGGCAAATCTACTGACCCAGGACAGCTGGAAGCTACGGAGGGATGAGCTCCCGTGCATCGCAATAGACGCAATGGACGTGATATGCAATCATCGGAGTCGGGGTTTAAGGCTGGGCTGCTCAACCTCTGCTGAGTGCTAAGAATCCCCTGGAATGTTTTCTGAAAACATGGCTTCACTCTTTTGATCCTAAAGATTATGATGCTGAGAGTCTGGGGGCAAAGCTCAGAGCTCTTTATTTTTAACAAGCATCCCAGGTAACTTGAAATTAACAAATACTGGTTTAATGTGCATTATCTTTGACAATTTGCAAGTGGGTTCTTAAGTTAACATATTAAATTGAAAGGTGAGACAGGTGCGACACATTATTCAGGGACACCCTTCTGTTTCAAAGAATGACTGCTTGGCCCATCTGACCTGTGGTAGTAAAGGCAGGAAGATGAAATAAAGCACCCAGTGTGTGCAGTGTTTAGCATGAATGAAGTTAGAAGGAATGAAATCTATGTACAATTTGCCTACATAGCAGCTGCATGAAAGTGAGTTGGCTTGTGATACGGCAGCTTAGAAATAGGGCAGCTTAGAAAACCAGATTGGTGGGGGCGAGCAGGTGAAGGGAGGCCGGGGTCCCCCATGACCTATATTTCCTTTTCCCTTTGCAACCCCTAATCCACTGCTCCTCCAACCCTTGACCAAGGGAGAGGATGGGCTCCCCGGGGAGGGCTGAATGAGGGTGGGGCATGGGGGGGGGGGTGTGTGTGTGTGTGTTGGGTGGATGTGTGTATGTGAGGTATGTTGTGTGTGTGGTGTGTATTGTGTTTGTAGTGTGTTTATGTGTGCTGTGTGCTCTATATTGTGTGCATGAGCATATGTGCATGTGTGTAGTATGGTGTGTATTGTGTATATGTGTGTGTTACATATGGTTTGTATTGTGTATGTAGTTGTTTATGTGTGGTGCGTGCTATGTATTGTGTGTATCAGCATATGTGCATGTGTGTAGTATGGTGTGTGTGTATGTGTGGTGTGTATTGTATATGCAGGGTGTGAATGTGTGTGGGGCATATTGTGTGTGTATGTATGTAATGTGTGTGTGTGTTGTGTTGTGTGAGTATGTGTAGTGTCTGGTGTGTATTGTGTGTGTGTGTAATGTGTGTGAGTGTGCTGTGTGTGTATGTATTGTGTGAGTGTGTAGTGTGTAAGGTGTATGTGAGTGTGCTTGTGGCATGTATTGTGAGTGTGTGTCTCTAATGTGAGGTTTGAAGGGCCTCACAGTTATGCCCACAAAGGTCACTTGGTCTTTCCTGGAGATGCCTCATAGGAGTTTTCACTGTGGCTTCCTGCCACTTGCTGTGGTCTTAAAAAAAGTAAAGAGAGTTACAAATCATTCCTTGTTTGCAGCATAAATTGCAGATGATAATTCAAATTCCTGCATCAGGTGGAAAGTAGCAGATTTAAAAGGCTGCAAAGAAGAGGCTGAGAAGTGAGATGGATGCTTTGGAACAATCGAGAAAGTAAGAGCCAGCTGTAAGGTTGCCTGCAGCCATGGAGTGATGAAGTGTCAAGGTCAAAGATCCCCCCAGGTCACGCAGTCCTGCCACCCTCCCTCCCTCTATGGCCCTGTGCACTCCCGATGGCGTAGCTAGGGTGGATGAAGGGGACGCCTCTGACCATATCTCTCTGCCCTCTGACTCAAGTCCTTCCTGCTATAATGAAATCCCCCATGCTCCCTGAGCTTGGCATCTACTTAATCAGAGAGTGTGGGGACTTAGTTCTCAGAAGGGCCGCTACTGAGTGGGTATGCCACTGGTCAAGAGGGTAACAGGAGACAGAAGACCCGGGAGGAGACTTTGGCCTAAAGGGATCAGCAACACCACAGAGCATCCACTCCCCCAGAGCATCACCCGGAAGGACCATCCGTTTGGAAACATCCTGGGAGAACAAGAGGTTTCTTGTCTGACTCTAAAATTTATTTTATCAGTGTATCTGGGATTTGGCTGACTTTAAACAGAAAACCTTCAAATAAGCACTATATGCCTGCTAGACATATTAATGCAATAAAAGAACCCTGTGTCTTGCTAAACCAAATTCTCAAAAGTTAACATTAAAAAATGATTCACGGCCAGGTGTGGTGGCTTATGCCTGTAACCCCAGCACTTTGGGAGGCCGAGGTGGGTGGATCACTTGATCCCAGGAGTTTGAGACCAGCCTGGGCAACATGACAAAACTCTGTCTCTATGAAAACTACAAAAATTAGCTGGACATGGTGGTGCATGCCTGTGGTCCCAGCTACTTGGAAGGCTGGGGTGGGAGGATCACTTGAGCCTGGGAGGTCAAGGCTGCAGTGAGTTGTGATTGTGCCATTGCACTCCAGCCTGGGCAACAGAACAAAACTCTATCTCAACAAAACAAAACAGCAAAACAAAACAACAGAACAAAACAAAACAAAAAAACCAAAACACACACACACACACACACACACACACACGGAAAGCGATTCACTTATTTTTTCAATGTAGACCACTTTTTAAACTTTTTACTTTGAAAAAAATTATAAATTCACAGAAAGTTGCGGAAAAGCACCCTGTGCCGTTTACTCAGTTTCCCTGATGATTACATTTTACATAACTACACTGCAATGTCAAAACCAGGAAACTAACATTGATACAGCGTGTGTATGGTTTTATGCCATTTTTTTCCTCTTAAAATTCTGTTTTCTTTTTAATTATGATGGATATACAAAGAAATGACATGCCATTTCATCACATGTAAATTTGTGGAGATTTTAACTTAGAGCAGGGGTCCACAGACTGTGGCCTGAGCACCAGATCCAGCTGGCCTCTGGCTTTTGCAAATAAAGTCTTGGAACACAGCTGTGCTCGTTCATTTGCATATTGTTCGTGGCTGCCTTTCATTCTGGTGGTGGAGCTGAGTAGTTGTGACGCTGGCAAAGCCTCAAATATTTCCCTTTTGACCCTTTATAGGAAAAGCTTGCTGATCTATGATTTAGAGAATCATTGGAATTTTTTTAATCTAAAAAAATCTTTGGGGTCCCTATATTCTAGCCGTTTTATTTGATAGAGGAGGAAGCCAAGCTCAGGGCAGACAGAGGACATGTTCCAGGTCACACGCCAGTCAGCACCAAGTAAATCTATGGCCAGGGTCTCCTGGCCTCCCTGCCATTCTGGCCTCAGCAGGGCACTCAACTGGCCACTGGACCACTAAACTGGATTTTATATTTTGAGCATGTTTGGGAGATGGGCAGTTGGGTAAAGTAGTTTCATGTTCTCAACACAAATATTTCTTCTGAATTTCTTTTGCAGCTTGAATTCCACTGGGCAATCTGTTTGCTTATTTTCTTATTTGAGTAAAAGAAAATATGTGTCACAGCATTAAAAGTGGTGAAATGAGGTCATAGACCAGGGCTGCAACCTCAGTGTCCTTGGGCAGCCAATGTAAATGAGCGAAGCAGGAGAGGAATCTGCCCAGGGGGCTGCAGGGCAGGGTGGGGACTGTGGCAAAGGGCATGCCCGAGGTGACCCAGCTCCAGTTCATTGTTCCTACATATGAATGCAAGGCAAGAGTGGCCAGATTGGATTTTCAAGTGACCTTTTCTAATATTTAAATGTTAGCAACTACTTAAAAAATCCACAGACCCTGAGCAGTTCAGCCTTGGCCCCAGGTTTCCCATTTACCACAGTTTACTTTTGGTTTGGCCTCAGGGATCTTACGAATTTGAGCCATCAGAATCAAGGGGTTGACTGTGAGAGGACAGGGATGGTGAAGATCCCCATCGCCACTCCAGTTCAATCCCTGGTGGACGAACAGTCATCTTCATAGGTGCGCCATGGTCCAGCGTTTCTACATGTGCTCACCTACTGCTGGGTGAGCTCCCAAGGAAGCCGATGGCTCAGGCTGCACTGACCTCTCCCAGGGAAACAGTTGCTTCCCTAAGACCTTCTTACTAAATACACTTCCTAAAGACAAGAGCTGTCATACCCTCAGGTATGTAGGCGTGACCAACACTTAGTGTTCTCAGTGGGGGAACACTTGGTAGTACCAAAGACATTTTTGGTTGTCACAACCAGGGGCCTGCTGCTGGCCTCCAGGGTCGAACCCGGGAATGCTGCTAAACACCCTACAATGTACAGCACAGCCCCCACGCCCAACAAAAGACAATTTTTCTCTGGCCCCCAAACTCAGTGGTGCCCAAGTTGAGAGACCTTGATCTAGAGTGATGAACACGACAGTTGTAGTTAAAGATGAGGTGCTCCAAAATATCATGGGCCAGTGTTCAGTGACATTGAACGTGGTTGGTGGGCTCTAGATATTCAGCCGAATTCAGGATTTCCTAACCTCCTGCTGTGGGTGATGTGCTCAGAGCACATCAGGAAAGGTTGGTAGAGCAGAGAAACCTGGCCCAGAGGGATTCCGCACTGATATGGGCGCACAGGAGGCCACACGGAGGAGGGAGTGGTGCCCCTAGAGGGGGCCTCAGGAAGTAGCTCCTGAACCCCTTTAGAATTTTAGTTCTCTAAATGAAAATGCCTATTATTTTTGAAAGGATTTGCTTAAACTTCTTATCTGAAAACAGTTACATTGCAGGGATCAATTTGTTGAAAGTGAAGGCAAAAAATCCAACACAAAGAGTAAACTGCCTTTTATCTATGTGTGAGCAGAATGCTGGAGGGGGGATTTGACTCTCCTGGCCTCATGTATTACTGTGTGCCCAGTTCTGCCTGTCTGCAGGATTTCATCACACTGTGTGCAACAAACCAAAGTGGCAGGAGAAGAGACATTTCAGTTCAGCCCATTTTTCCATTCTCACTACGTTTGTAGTGTAAGAAATAATAGTAAATTTTTCTTTGACTTATGTACTGCCAGTGAGACAAGGAAGTCATTTGAGGAAAATGTAATGGAAAAAGGAATTTCATCCATTTCCCCAAGAAAATCACTGTGTGTGTGCGTGCATGCAAGTGCCTGCACTGATTACAAAAAAGGTGTGAAAGAAAAAAATCTTTCCATTGGAGCTTCAAACAAGCCAAATATTAACTGTTCACTTACTGGCTACTAACAACAGTTTTTGGGTTTTTCAAGGATGGCTGTCTGTTCGGAGGAGTAACTTTAATCAGTACAGCTGACCACGATATCAGCCATTAATTTCCAACATTAGCTTAAATCCTGTTTCTGATTATAAATATAATGTACTTGTTCATTATAGCACACTTGGAACATACGGAATAATTATAAAGAAGAGTATCAAAACTACCTGGAATCCTGACATTGACAGATAAGCCACTGTTAAGCATTGGTATATTTTAGGGCATGGTTTAGTAAACTATGGCCTGTTGGCCAAATCTGACCTGCTGCCTGTTTTTATAAAGTGTTACTGGAACTCAGCTATGTTCATTACTTTTTGTATGCTGTTTTCAAGATACAATGTCAGAGAGACCATGTGGTTGCAAAGCTTAACATATGTACTATCTGGCCTTTTATAGAAAAACGTTTGCCAGTCTCTGCTTAGGGAAGTCTTTATCGTGTGTGCATGTGTGTGTGTGTATGTGTGTGTGTATGTGTTGTACATATGATAGACCCATTAAGTTGATAGGTTCAGTAATCATAGTGAGGAATCTCTAGGAAGAACAAGTTTCAAGTTTTCTGTGGACATAATGAATGTTTTTGGCTATGCTGAGTGTGGGAGAGCCGGGTAGGTGTTCCCAGGGGAAGCAGGAGCATGGTCTGAGCTGGGGCAGAGGTCCAGGGCTACAGCCTTGCTCGGTAATGGTGGAAGCTGTGAACACAGGGGGACAAATGTTCAGGGAGAAAGAAAAAGATCAAAGTTGGCTATGGGGAATATGGTGTGGTAAGTATTCTTATGCAGGAGAGGGAGGATGAGAGAGGGAGAAGGCAAGGAGCCTCGCATCCCTTGTGGAGGATGGTGCCCAGCAGTGACAAAGGCTTCAAAGAGGAGGACTGAGCTAGTGGGTGTGAAAGGGCCCCTGGGCTTGAAAATCAGCAGGTAGTTATAACTCCTGCACTCACGCACAACAGAAACATAGAAACACTCACCAGAGTGGGGTGGGGAGGGAGTACAGGGGAGCCAGTGTGTTTTGGAAGGTAATGGGTATTTCATGGGATTGAAAGATGGGCCAACAATTTTGTACTCATATGCATAAAAATCCACTTGAAAAGAGCACCTCTATTGCACCAAATTCCCTTTTAGAATTATAAAAGTATTTGATTTGGTAGCATTGGTTACTGGAAAGTTTTCATTTCCATCATTTAAACATAGACCTAAATATAATCTTATCAGTGATTTATAGCTTTTTTTTGAGTAAAGATGCTGCTTCATCTATATAAGAAATTTTAATATGGTATTATTCATCAACTTATATATAGGCTGTGTTGCCTCAATGTGCATGTAAATAAAATCTATATTTTTAATTGCTGTAGGATTCACAAACCCTCGGGAAATAAATTAGAATATGAATCAGTCTACAAAGTCAATAATTGCAACCCAATTTTGTGTAAATTTGTATTTTCACATGTAGGTTGGCCTAGAGATGCATGTATTAAGCATCTTAAATTTCAGGTAGTAAATGATCGCTTTCCAAAAGGCATAGAAATAGCTTAGTTTGAAGTTTAATGAATAATCTCCCAGTTTCCAGTAAATTAGAACAGATGCCAATGTTTTGGATGTCTTGTGATTTAGGGCCACCTCATCAGGTAGTTATGTGATTTTTAACAGTTCAGCCACTTTTCTTAGCTCAAGTTTTACAGGAATAGTGGTTTTTTTAACCACTCCCAACCAAGGACAGTGGCCTCAAGGGTATGTCTTGTTGAGAGGAAGGATATGGGGGAGGGGAGTCAAAGGCCTCTGTTGAAGGAAAGGGCATTGTGGGGGGATGGGAGAGAGGAAAACAGGGTGGTTGGGGAAAGAAGATGGTGGGAGGTTTTGAAGAAGACCTCTGAAGAGGTAAATGCCTTTACTTTCACAGCAAGATCCTATTTCTAACATTCACCATGCAGCCAATAGGCCCTGGCTTTTCTAATGGATGCACATACAGTGGAGTTTGCTGGGTCAGGATCGGGAAAACCACCCAGCCTTGGTCCTCTGAGGACCAAGGAAACAGGTCTTCAGGAGATGGTCTGGAGTCTCCCTCTGGCCTCATCTCCCCTTCACTCCACCCTCTGGTCTAGTTCCAGGCCACACGGGTTTCTCTGCAGTGTCCTTGGTTCTTGAATTAGCAGATGCCTTTCTGCTATGTCTCCACTACTTCCATGTTTCAGGTTGAAATTTCTATTCTTGAAGTGACTTGACAATCAAGTCAATGATCTCCCTGAAGTCAGACCACAGGAAAAGAAGCAAATAACAATCAGCTGGTCAGAGGAGGGTTTCTCTTGACAAGCTCTTTTGTGGGGAGGAAAAGATGATTTCAGACTCTCTCCCCAGAAGATTCCCTTGTCTCCTTGGCTAGAACTGCTTGCCTGTTTCTGCCTCGTCTGCGGATGATCCCACCTTCTCTGCCGTTAAGAGACCCCTGTCTGGTGGATGAACCACATTGGGGTTCAGTTGCTAAAGGAGGAAGCGGAAATGAGTTATGGTTTGAATATGTCCCCTCTGAAATTCGTATGTTAGAACTTAATTGCCATTGTAACAGTATTAAGAGGTGGGGCCTTTAGGAGGTGATTAAGTCAAGAGGCAGATCCCCGATGGATGGGATGAGGGCACTTATACAAGGATTGAGAAAGTGGATTTTCTCTCTTCCACCACGTGAGGATGCTGCCATGGGGAGTTGCAGTGGATGGTGCAGCCCTCACCAGACGCTGAGCCTGCTGGTGCCTTGACCTTGGACTTCCCAGCCTCCAGAACTGTGAGCAGCACATTTCTATTTCCGTTTATAAATCATAGCTATCATGTATTTGGTTATAGTAGCACAGACAGCCTAAGCATGTTTTTGGGGTAGGCAATGAACAGTGCATGCCTCAGTAATTTAATTGTGCGTTTTGTGTAATGCACGGATCTCATCTTCAGCAACGAGGCATTACAGTGAAGCACAAGGAAGAGGATTTTCCTGGTAGCATCTTCCCTGAGGGTTTGCTTCCATGTGTGCCTTCCACCCTCACTTTTCAGGGCTTCCTGGCTTACATATGAAGAAGCATGTCACACTCATGAAGATGCCCACTTTGATTGGTGGACAGCTTGGCACCTGGTGTCTTACCAACTCACTGTCCTGGTGGGGAAGATTGTTTATAACGTGAGAAATATAGGTGTCTTCATGGTTAGGAGCTGCACAATGACCTGGAAATCCAACACCCACTTTCACTGTTGTGGATGTCAGCTCTTCACTGTGACAGAAAGAAGTGGAGACACCCCCTTGCTTGGTGTGTTTGCCATACTCCTTGTATCTAAGTTACCAAGACACACAATTGATAGCAGATTCATGATATAATTCCTCCTTGAGAGAACGTTCTTCTGAATGCCTTATACCTATTTCATGAATAGAAGCACTGAGGCATCGTGAAATTTAGTAACTTGCCAAAGTCACAGAGTAAGAGACAAACCAGGATTTGAGGCAGGCAGGGAAGTTTGTCCTGCCCAGATTCCTGTTTATTTGTGTCCACTTAACTGGCATTAAAGAATGACGCTCACCTGTGTGTCAAAAATGTGCTAGGATTGTAGACGGCCTCAGATGTCTCAATCCTACCTTCTCGAACTCCCGACCTCAGGTGATCTGCCCACCTCGGACTCCCAAATTGTTGGGATTACAGGCCTGAGCCACCGTGCCTGACCGCCAATCCCACCTTGTCTTCAGAGCTCTTCTGAGATTTCTCTGATGCCCTAGTTGGGAATAATCATGCTTTTCTCCCTGCACTTTCATGATGTATCATCTATACCCCTCTCATTTATGGAATTGTGTCCTTCTAAATGATACATTGATGTCAGCCCTGGAGCCTGTGAATGTGACTTTGGAAATAGGGTCTTTGCAGATGCCATCAAGTTAAGATGAGGGTGGGCCCTAATCCAGTGATTGGCATCCTTATGAAAAGGCAAGTGAGGGAAGAGTGACTCAGAGACACAGAGAGGAGAGCTCCATGTAAAGAGGGAGGCAGAGATTGATGTGTCTCCAGTCAAGGGACGCCAAGCACTGCTGGCAGCCACCAGAGGCTGGAGAGAGGTCTGGGACAGAGCCTCCCCCGGAACGTCTGAAAGGAACCAGCCCTGCTGCCACCTTGAGTTCCAACTCCGGCCTCCAGAATGGTGATAGAATTAAGTATCTGTTCTTTAAGCTACCCAGTTTCTGGCAATTTGTTATGCAGCCCTAGGGAACTAACGAAGTCTCCAAAGTGGGCATTTTTCATTTTAGACTTTGTTAGTTATTTGTGTATTTCTGTGATTGCATTTCAACACTGGCATTCTTCACCCGTGAGTACCATCTTCAGGCGGGCCTTCCTTGTTGCTGGCCCATCGTCAGTCCACTCACTCTTATTCTCAGCAATGGCTATTTCCAGCCTTCTCCCTGGACCTCTGCAACCACAACCCCATCTCCCTGCTCTGATAACTCTGCTGCAAAGAGAGGAGCAGCAATCAAAATAAAATCCCCGCAGCTCCAGGGCCAAATGCACCAGCTGCCGGGTGTGATGCTTCATCCTTCCCCTCCCTTAGGGGAAGTGCTGGTCTCACCTGCAGCTGCTTCTCGCGTCCCCACAGCCTCATTCATCCCCTCCTCTGGATCCTTCCTGGGAGCACGCACACGTGCTGTCATGTCTTTTATTGCACAACCAACAAACCTCCCTGGCCCCTGCACCTCTGTCTAGATTCTGCCCATGTTTCCTGCCACTCTCTCAGCAGCAAGGTGTTCATGCCTCACTGCCCCACTTCTCTCCTTCTCTCTGCAGCCCTGGCCACACTTTCCCATCACCTCCTCCGGGTGGTTGCGGCAGCAGAAGGAAAGGCTGCTTGAAGTTGGTTCAAAAGAAAAGAGGAGGGGAGGAATGAATTTCCGGCGTTGAGAGCTAGTAACTCTTTTCAAGGAGATAGGATCGTTGCTGGAGGGGAGAAGGAGTATCAACAGAAGTCTATTTGGAATTTCTTTTTTTTTTGTGGGAAGATGCATGTAAAATAAAATTTGCCATTTTAATTATTTTTTAGGTGTACAAATTTATTAGCAATAAGTACCTTCGCAATATTGTGTACCCGTCATTAGTATTTCCAAAACTTTTTAATCTTCCCAAACGGAAATTCTGAACTCATTAAATAATCCCCTTCAGCTGCCTCTCCCCAGTCCCTGGAAACCTCTAATCTACTTTCAATCTCTGAATTCGCCTATTCTAGATATCTCAGGGACATGGAACTGCAGGAAACGTGCATGGATCAGGTGCACCTGCTCCATCTGCTTGTTCTTCTATGAGGTAAGGATTGTCCACCTACATGAAACAGAGAGAGGCTCTCTGAAAGCAAAGATGATTATCTGGGAAGAGAGCATTGCAATGGGAATATGCACATTTTAGTAAACGATGCCTGTATTCAGGGAGATAAACGAAGGCAAAGGTTTTTTGAGGGAAAAAAATGAGGAGGATTACTTAATTCTTTTGAGATAATTATCCTTGGCTACAAAGATCAACAGCAAGGGTGATAGCAGTCTGAGGTTGGACAGGCAGCTGCTGGACAGATGTCCTTGCAGAAGTGTTTGTTTGTTTGTTTATTTGCATAAGGTTATAATGGTCTTTGAGCAAGGTTGTGATTTTTGTGGAGTTTTTGTTTGTTTGTTATCAGGCATATGGTTTTAGAACCCACTCTTCATGGCTTCCCTGGCTCTATTTGTGAGAGTTTTCTTAACATTATTGACTCTGGATTCTGAGAACTTTCACAGTGCAGATGCTTTCCCAGTGGATGGGCTTGCAGATTTGGGGGTCGGTTGTTTCCAAGAAGGGGGCGAGCTGCCCCTTTGCTCCCTTGCCTGAGCCGTCTTCTCTCACTCTGCTTTTCCAGTACCGTGACTGGGATCTTCCATCTTTATCCATCTGACTCCAGCAGCTTCTTCTCAGTTCCAAACTGGCCGGGGGTAAAAGTGAGTGTGATGAGCTCTCACGAACTCCAACAATTTAGTGCTTCACACATGGCGGGTCCTCACTGAAAGATGGCTGAAAAAAGGAAAGGGTGAATGAGCAAAATAGAGCTATATTTTATTTAGTTTTCCATCTTTTATGATTTTAATGAAAGACTATCTAGAAAGCAGCAGAGTAGTTAATAACACACATGGTCTCTGGAATCCGAAACACCTGTATCCAAACCCAGTCGCTCTCTCTAACCTGTGAGATTTCTCAATGGGGCTGAGCCTTTAGTCGCTAGATGGTAAAATTTTAGCAAATGGCTTGCACGTGTGATGTGCAAGGACTAAACAAGGTGTGCCTATAAAGTGCTGAGTGTTCTGTAACTGGTAGGAACTTACTTTGTGTCACCTGCCCGCCTCCAAGGAATCTCATTTCCTAACTTGACAGCTGCCTCCCGGATCCTGCTTGGACACATCCCACTAGGGAGGTCCACGCCTGTGAGAGTGGCAGATGCATTGTTGTCGAGCTCTTCCTACAGGTAGAGGAAACCGAAGATGGGGCATAATGACTTCCTGGGAGTGGCGGGAAAGGCCCAGACGCTACCTGACATTATTTGTGGCTGCAGTTGAAGATCTGGGTGTGCACCTCCAGACTGTGCATAGGGACTCATGGCGCAGCCGAGTCAAAGCCGTGCCTCTGCTGCCAGAACAGAGATCTTGACTAAATTTATCCTGAATTTCTTGCTGTGCCAGATCCATTCTGACTTTGAACTTTAAGAAAACAGCTCCTTGGGTTATGCAACTGGCACCACTGAATATGAGTTGGGAGGAAGTGACAGGAAATCTTGTAAAGAGAACGGAAGAGCATTTCTCCCCAGCTCCGAGGCAGGTGGTGTTGGCAACTGCAGCAAGGTTGGGGGAGCGGGTGGCGCGGCCCCTCACCCTCACTGAGCCTCTCTTTGGGCTTCTCCTCCCACATCCCCTCTGTGCTGAACAAAACTCACCACTCCTGGGCCCATTGCTTCAGGCTTTGCAAGGGGTCTGGCAGAGTAATCTGAAACAAATTTAAGCAAGATATGGGTGCTGTAATGATTTGATGCAGTCATTAGACTCACCTGGGGAGCTGGTAGAACTATTGACGTGGAGCCTCATTTCCAGAGATTATAAATTAATTAGGCTGGGGGTGAGCCTGGGTATCAATATGTTTTAAAGCTCTCCAGGAGGTTTTGTTGTGCAGCCAGGGCTGAGCTCCATTGATTGAAGGCATTGTCTTCCAGACGATATTTGCAACAACGGAAGCTTGGGAGCCTCATTTCCAGATCTGTAAACTGAGGGGCTTGGCGTATATGATTTCCAAGATCTTCTAATCCCAAAAAGGGTCATGATTCTGGTATTCCAATGCCTTGAGCCAAGTGTCTTCCCATTGCCTGTGGGTTTCCTAACGGTGTTTGAGGCCACAAAAGCTTCCCCAAAATGGCATTATAATTTTGGCTGTGTTACATTAGCATCCTCCTACACAGAGATTTATAAATTCCTATTGAGCTCATTTACTGATTGTTTTCCATGGGCCTATTTATCAAATGTACAGCCCCATGAATTTTCACATACTAAATGCATCCATGTAACTAACCACCAGCTAGAGCAAGACACAGAATATTGCCAGACCTCAGAACACCTCTTTGGACTTCTTTACAGTCACATCCCCTGCCCCCCAGAATAATGTTTACCCTGACCCCTCTGATATGGTTTGGTTGTGTCCCCACCCAAATCTCACCTTATACTTCCTATAATCCTCACATGTCATGGGAGGGACCTGGTGGGAGGTAATTGAATTATGGGGGCGGTTCCCCAATGCTATTCTTGTGATAATGAGTAAGTTCTCAGAGATCTGATGATTTTCTTTTTTTTTGAGCTGGAGTCTCTCTCTGTCACCCAGGCTGGAGTGCAGTGGCACGATCTTGGCTCACTGTAACCTCTGCCTCCCAGGTTCAAGCAATTCTCGTGGCTCAGCCTCCCAAGTAGCTGGGACTACAGGTGTGCGCCATGACGCCCGGCTAATTTTTGTACTTTTGGTAGAGGTAGGGCTTCATCATGTTGGCCAGGCTGGTCTCAAACTCTTGAACTCAAGTGATCCGCCTGCCTCGACCTCCCAAAGTGCTGGGATTATAGGCATGAGCCACTGCACCCAGCTGATCTGATAGTTTTGTAAGAAGCTTTTCCTGCTTTTGCTTGGCACTTCTCCTTGCTGTCTCCCTGTGAAGAAGGATGTGTTTTTTTCTCCTTCCACCATGATTGTGAATTTCCTGAGGCCTCCTCAGCCCTGTAGAACTGTGAGTCAATTAAACCTCTTTCCTTTATAAATTACCCAGTCTTGGGTATGTCTTATAGCAGCCTGAGAGTGGACTAATATACCCTGTCACTATAGATTGGCTTTGCTTGGTTTTGAACTTGACATACATGGCGTCACACAGCATCTGCTCTTTTCTGTGTGGCTTCCTTCACTTAGCTATGCCACTGAAACTAATTCATGTTGTTGCAGCCATCAGGAGTTCATTCTTTTTCATTGCTGTGTGCTATGGACTGAATATTTGTGTTCCTCTCAAATTCATGTCTTGAAGCCTAAATCCTCATGTGATAGTATCAGGAGGTCATGAGAATGGAGCCTTTATGAATGAGATTAGTGCACTTACAAGGGGATGAAGAGACCAGAGCTCTCTCTCTCTTTGCCATGTGAGGATACAAGAAGATGGCCACCTCCAAACCAGGTGAGAAGCCCTCCTCAGACATGAATCTGTTGGCACCTTGATCTTGGACTTCCCAGCCTCCAGAACTGAGAAATAAATTTTTGTTATATAATCTGCCCAGCCTATGATATTCTGCTATAGCAGCCTGAACTGACGTAGATACTGTGTCATACTCCATTGCGCAGGAGATGTATCCTTTCTCTTGTTGATACACATTTGGATTGTTTCCAGTTTGGGGGTATTTTAAAGCTGTTAGGAAATTCTTGTGCTCATTTCTAATTTTTAGCAAGTAATATTAACTTGAATTTGTTTCATCAGACCTTTAAAATGCAGGTTTGAACATTTAGGAATATTGTACAGGGAATGGATCCACAAGATATCTGCTTGTTTTTGATGCAGTGTGAAGAATGCATGATCATTGCATTCACATTGAGTTGAGCTGGATGGTTGTAAAGATATGCTTGGCCGCTATTGAATTACCTAAAAATTAATTTGTAGCAGGCAGGAGCAACTGTGGCATTGCCAAGTCTCATTCCCAGCCCTCATGTCCTAGAAGATGAATGGGATGGAGCCAGAAGTGATGTGTAAAATGGGATGGAAGCAGAAGATAGATTCCACTGCTAAAAACTGCATGGATTATGGGTGTGTATTCGATAATACACAAAGGTGACTCCACAGACTCTCAGTTGTGCTTGTTGCTCAGGCCAAATCCTGCCTTTTGAAAAAATAGCATGCGTGTTTACAGATAAATTTTGAAAGCCCGTAGTTAAAGCTAATGACTATATTATTTTCTAGATTTCTCCGGGCTTGTGGCTGTGTTGGGAAAAATGGATAGGCCTTGACTCCGTAAGCTGAGTTACTTGTTTAACACAGGAAATGTGTGGAACATTGTTAGAAGCAAGAGCAGAACTAAATTTTCTTCTGCTCTCCACACTTCTCATTGCTTCCATCACCACCCATTGGGGCAATGCTGTACACCATGGTGTTGGCTTCTGATGGTCTCGATCTATGATCCTTCTTCTTCGCTTAGATTTTAATTATGAGATTGCCTGTATCTTGATCTGAGTAATAGCTCTCCAGTTCAAGGAGAGGGTATTGGAATGGATTCCCTCAGCATCGAGTTCATTGGGAACCATCCAAGGAGCAGCCACCAATAATCTCACTGTGCCTCCCAAGAGCATGGTTCTGTTGAGCACCTGCCAGGGATGGCATGGGGATGGGTAGGGCTGGGCATGGTCTAGCACACTCTTTATTCTTCTTTCTAACCCTTTCTCAGTTGAGAGCATCTTGAGGTTATCTGGCCCAACCCCAATAGCTCTGCATTTCACCTCTACTTGCACACCCACTGTGACAGAAAATTCTCCACTCAGCAAGGAGTAAATTGCTTTTTTTAAGATGTCTAATTGCATTTCAAATAACAAGCTTCCATTCTGCCCTCTGTGTCCACACGGAGAAGCCTTGTCCCTTTTCATGAGTTCCTTTTTGGACATTTTCAGCCAATTAAAAAAAATCTTGCTTTCATTTTCTAAATTGTCTCCTATTCAAGTTTATCTTTCCCTGCTCTTTCTATTCTTTCATGGTAGGATTTCTAGACTCAGTCTTCTGGGTAGCCCTTTCCTGGATGGATTACTAGCTTTTCAAAATAACTCTGTTAATGAATGTATAGTCTTCTAACCATATCACACAAGCAATACACACACAAACAGCTTTCACTTACTGCACAGTGCACATATAACACACATACAGTGCAACACAGACATATACCACATATACACCAAAGAATACACACACTACACACATCACGTAATACACTACAATACAATGAAACACAATGCCACATGTGCCACACAATACACACACACCACACATACATACACAACACACAGATATATACAAATATGCACAGACATCCCTCACACACACCAAATGCATATTACACACACTCACATACATAATAACACAGATCACCTAGAAATAAACACAATCACGTTATACATACACACCCCAAATACACTCCACACACCTTCCTTCCCTCAGTCCTTCTTTGCATCTCTTCAAATAATTGCAAACTCTCCTATCAAAAAATTGCAAGGCCCGTGAGAACATTAGAGATAATATATAACTGCATTGTGATGGGTAAAATAAATTTATGATGTTGGAATCCTATTTGTTCAGCATTCCAGCCATGCAATCAAAGGATGTAACACATTTTTCCCTTACTAAACCTGTAAATGAATCATCTAAAGATAATAAGTCATTTTTATAGAGTAAGACTGCATAGTGTTGTTTCACTTAAATTTAAAGATGATGTGGGACATAATGAATTTCCAGTTGTGAACACAGGTGCAGACACTCATCACAGTTTGAAAAAAATAAGTTCTTAATGGGATTCATGATATTCAGGTTATCTTACTAACTTCCCCAACTTCTTCCTTTTTTATTTACATTTTATTGTAAAATAAATCATAGACACAGAAAAATCCCTCTCAGAATAAATGTATAGCTTAGCGAATTATTTCAAGATGGAAGCCCTCACAATGATAACTCATATCAAGAAATAGATCTTTGCCATTTTCCCCAAAGAATCTCCATATATATTGTCCATATTGCTAGTTTGAGTTTTTATAAAAAATCATGAATGAGTGTTGAATTCTGTCTAATGTTTTGCATTAACATAAAAGCGTGATTTTTCCCCAGTTTTTTTCCTGATGATGTGATGAATTAGACTGATTGCCTTTAAAAGCAAAACTGTTCTTCCAGTCCTGAAATAAACCCTATTTCTTCATAATATGGTATCTTTTGTATATATTACTGAACTTACTATGCTAATATTTTAAAATAATTTTTGAGTATATGTTCCGAGGGAGATTCATCCATAAAAGTTGGGAAGTATTTCCTCTCCTTATAGTCTTTTAATAGTCTAATATATTACTTGATATTTGTTCCTGTGAAATGAAAAATCCACCTGTGCCTGGGTTTTTTTTTGTGGAAATATTAATAATAAATTCAATAATAATCTACTGAAAAAACTGAATAATAAATTATGGTAAATTATATAATAATTTCTTTAATATATATCAGACTATTCACATTTTCTATTTATTCTTCTGTTAGAATTGGTAAATTGTATTTGAGGAATTTGTTGATGTAATCCAGATTGCCACATCTTCTGGAGTAAATTTGTTCATAATATTCTTCTATCTTCTTAATGGTTGTAGGATCTGTAGTTATAGTTCATTTTTTCTTTCTTATTAGGTAGTTAGTGTTTTATTCTTGTTCAATTTTCCTAGAGATTTATCATTTCAAAGCATAACTTTTGACCTTGTTGATTTTTAAAGATTTAAAAAAAATTTACTGAAATTCTTTGTTTGTAATTTTCTTCCTTTTTCTTTAATAAAGCATATAAGGTTACAAATTTCCCATTGTTTTCTGTTTCCATGATTTCTCCTCCCCCTCCCCGTCCTCCTCCTCCTGCTTTTTTTGATGGAGTCTTGCTCTTTCACCCAGGCTGGAATGCACTGATGCGATCATGGTTCACTGCAGCCTCCGCCTCCAAGGTTCAACCAACTCTTCTGCCTCAGCCTCCTGAGTAGCTGGGATTACAGGCATCTGCCACCATGCCCGGCTAATTTTTGTACTTTTAGTAGAGACGGGGTTTTGATGTTTCACTATGTTGGCCAGGCTGGTCTTGAACTCCTGACCTCAAGTGATCTGCCCATCTTGCCCTCCCAAAGTGCTGGGATTACAGGCATGAGCCACCATGCCTGGCTTGTTTTCTGCTTCTAAGATTTCTTTTGAGAAGTCAGCTGTTAATTTTTTTCTTTTTTTTCTCATTCCAAAGGAATGTGTTATTTCTTTGGCTGATTTTAATATTTTCTTCTTGTCCTTGATTTTTAGAAAGCTGACATCGATGATGTATCTAGGTGTGATTTTCTTTATATTTATCTTGCTTGAAGTTTGCTGAACTTCTTGAATGTGTGGGTTGATGTCTTTCATCAGTTTGGAATGGTTTTAGTCATTATCTCTTTGAATATTGCTTCTCATTCTCTCTCCTCCCTGGTAATGCAATTATATATTGTTTAGAATATATATTTTTGAATATATCCCATATTTCTCTTAATTTCTTAAAATCATTTTTTTTCTTTTTAGTTTCTTTCCTTCAGTTTGGGTATTTTTCTATGGCATTGCTTTCCAGTTCACCAGTTTTATGTCCAATCTACTGTTAAAGCTATTCATTGCATTCTTAATTTTGGATATTATGATTTTAGTTCTATAGTTTATTTAAAAAATAATTCTAATTCTTAATTGCAAATTGCCATTATTCTATTTATATTGCCTCTCATTTCCTCTATTTTCTTGAATATATTAATCATAATTATTTTAAAATAATTGTCTATTATATCTAGAATTTGGGTCACTTGAGAACCTAATTCTGTTGTTTGCTTTTAAAAACATTAAAGCACATTGAGCCTATGGTCTTATCTTTTCACAGATCTAATAATTTCTTGTAAGCTGAATATTTTGTATAAAAGACTGTAGAGGTTCCAATGATGTTCTTTTCCACATGAAAGTGTTTTGTGTCTCCTCTCTAAGGCAGAGGAGGTTGATTCCCAAGGGCCAACCATTAGGGATTGATGTAGTTTTGATCAGACTCAACCTACCTCGGTTCTCAGGGCTTTATCTGAGAGCTTGGAAAGTCTTTGCATCCTGAGTTCTGAATGATTGTGGGTGATTCATCTTTGCCTTAGAGAAATTTAAGCTCAGCACTCACACTCCTGACCTCGTCACCTTCAGAATTTGGCAAAGGTCTTGATGGAGAGAATGGTTGGGTTGGATGCCCTACACGCTAATTTTGTCCTTGACAAACACTAAAGTCTTTGCTTTGTTTTCTGTCTCCAGCAGCAGCAGCCTCTTGCCAGGGGCTGAGCCTTGATACCCACATTTGTCTGGTGCCCCCAAAAGAGTGGCTGCAGATCCTGGCGTCAATTCACAGGCTTTCGTCTTGTGCTGGATTTCTTTTCAGTTTCCTTCCCTGGGAAGCTTTTTGTTTCCTAGTCACAAATATTGACAGAAATTTTACTTTGCCTTTCAGGAACTTTTAGCCTAGCTAGCTTTTTGGCCTCCATTCCTCTGACTACTGAGCTAAAATAAAAAAAAAATCAGCAAATGTCTTGTGGGTAAAATCAGCTATGCACTGCAGGGCCCTCACCTGAGATATGATTTGTCACCCTAGACCTACCGCACCACTGAAAGCTTTTCTGGTTTTCCTTCTTCCAGTGGCATCTTCTACCTGACCCAAATCTGATCACTGGGCTTCTATCTATTTAACAGTACAGGAAGATGTTTCCAGGGAAAAATAGATGACAACCATCATCTCCCTCTTACTGGCTTTTCTCTCTGAAAGTTTAGTTTATTTAGTCCTTGTTGATTCCACATCTCTCCAATGCTTTGAAAACGATTTTTTATTCTTTCGTTTTGTTTTGTTTCTTAGTTCCTGAGATCAGGGGCATTGGCTGTGACCTACCACTTAGAAGTGGAAGTTTGGGGCACATGTTTTAACTTTCTTTTTCATAGTTTGATGACTTGATTTGACATCAGTACACTCTGTACCCTATGGCAGGGGACCCCAAACCCCAGGCCAAGGACCAGTCTGGTATGGTCCATGGTCTGTTAGGACCTGGGCCACACAGCAGGAGGTGAGAGGTGGGTGAGCAAGTGAAGCTTCATCTGTCTTTATGGCCACTCCCCATTTGTCACATTCCTGCCTGAGCTCCTCCTGTCAGATCAGCAGTAGCATTGGATTCTCACAGGAGCTCGAACCCTATTGTGAACTGTGCATGCCAGGGATCTAGGCTGTGGACTCCTTATGAAAATCTAATGCCTGATGATCTGTCACTGCATCCTGTCACCCCCAGATGGGACAATCTAGCTGCAGGAAAACAAGCTCAGGGTTCCCACTGAATTCTACATTATGGTGAGTTGTCTAATTATTATATATTAAATGTAATAATAATATAAATAAAGTGCACAATAAATGTAATGCACTTGAATCATCCCAAAACCATCACCCCCGCCCCCAGTCTGTGGAAAATTATCTTCCACGAAACCAGTCCCTGGTGCCAAAAAGGCTGGTGACTGCTGCCCTACGGAATCACTCGGGATTTAACACTTTAACTTGTAAATGTTAAGCGTGTTGCATCAGAGGCATCGTCAGTGGCCACAGGCTGGAACGTTTCCTCCTTAAGCTGAGTAGTCCTTAAAAATGGAAACTGTGTAACTAACTTCATTGCAATTATAACGGAATTCTCAAACTCTTGGACACTTATAGCTCTAATTTGGGGCATAATTTCTTAAAGATTCTCTATGCCATTGCAAAGTAATGGTGTGGCTAAAGTATCCCATCAGGGTAGTGTCCTTTGATTACTGCAACTCCTGGCATTTTGGAGTGTTTTTTTTAAGGCATGAAGGTGAAGGAGGGCTTCAACTGAGACTTTTGAGCTCTTGGTGTGTGTAACTTACTAAGATTGGTGAGGGATTAAGTATTAGGCTAGGGAAGGAAGAGAGGGAGTCAGATCCAAGTCTTCCCAAGCTTTCTCTGTTGATCCAAATCAGTTTTCTTTTCCTTTAATTTTTTTTCTCTTTTCAGGTGGATCATTGAGGCACCAGCATATGCCACTCTTGATTCTGGGTTTCATTGATAGACTGGATAAAGAAAATGTGGTACATATACACCATGGAATACTATGCAACCATAAAAAAGAATGAGATCATGTCCTTTGTAAGGACATGGTTGGAGCTGGAGGCCATTATCCTTAGCAAACTAATGCAGGAACAGAAAACCAAATACCGCATCTTCTCACTTATAAGTGGGAGCTAAATGATGAGAACACATGGACCCATGAGGGGGACAACACACACTGGGGCCTATCAGAGGGTGGAGGGTGGGAGGAGGGAGAGGACCAGGACAAATAACTAATGGGAACTAGGCTTAATACCTGGGTAAGGAAATAATCTGTACAACAAACCCCCATGACACAAGTTTACCTATGTAACAAACCTGCACTTGTAGCCCTGAACTTAAAATAACAGTTAAAAAAATTAAAAAAGAGTTTTTCTGTTTCAATTATACATCAAGAAGAGCTGCTTTCATTACCTGTGTCACAGGCAAATGAAAGCCTTGTTTGATTACTTAAGTAATCCAGGAGAACATGTAGCTCATCATTTTCAGGAAGGTGGTCAGTGAAGAGAAGAGAAAGAGGGTAGAAGCTTCCTCTAGAATGGAAGGGAAGAAGACAGTTGGAGTGGGACAAGTCCCATTTGATGGTGTGTGGTCGCTACAGCAGGTACAGTGGAGTGGCTCCTGTTTTGGAAATGAGGGAAGCTCTGATTCCCCTGAGAGAGTAGAAAAAGGTCAGGATGGATGCTAATGGGATGTACCAGGTGGAGGGCGGCTGGGAAGCTACCTCTGTGCTTGCACAGTCTCCTCAGATGGGAATTATTTCTCTACTTCTGTCATATTTGTCTTGGTGTAACTGATCCCGCATCTTAAAATCCCCTGATTACCTCAGTTGGAAGTGCGTTCTCCTACATTTGTGCTCCTGAAACACGTGAGAATATTAGTTGTTCTGAATGAGCTGTTACTGTACTCACGGGTGGTACAGTTTAGAGAGGGTGACGTGTTTGTTATGAGTATGGGCTCTGGACCTAGCCTCCCTGGGCCCAAATCCCCATATCTGGTTTTACTTGCTGGACCTAGGGCAAGTTAACTTTTCCCATCTGCAAAATGGACTAGATCTTGAAAGCAATGTCAGTGCATTTTGTGAGGATAAAGGAAGTCACTGCATTTAATTTGATTAATATGTACAAAGCACTTTGAGTACACTGAGTACTCACTAATGCTAGCTGCTACATTTCTTACTAGTGTAATTGAACTAATACACACAAACACTTAGAGTATATATTCCACTTTAAAAAAATGTTATTGTATGTACTTGATTGTCACTCTTTGGTGATAGAGACCCTGTCTTCCTTGCAGTGAAGGGCACCATAGTAGCTAAACTTAGAGTTACCTTAGAAAAACCAGGTGTTAGGATGCCCCCAAGAGCATTGCCAGTGTGAGGGAACAGTATCAAAGAGGACTTCACAGATGATAGTTAAGGTTTCAGGTCCACGTAGGTCTTAACTATAAATTGTGACAGCGTAAGGGCTGAAGGTCTGAGAGTGTGTGTGCTCACTAAGGGGCTAGGGGTTTCAAGTTTCCTGAAATAACTGCAAGAACTGCACAACACAGAGAGAACCTACAGGGAAAGAAAGGAAGGGGCCAGGAGCTTGGAGTCACAGTAAGGACCTGGGATGAGGATTGAAAACCAAAAGCAACTGTGATGACACTCTGCTCCAGCTGGCAGGCAAGGCTGGGAAGAGCCAGAACCCTGGCTTCCTGTTCCACCTTCATAGGACCCATCCCTGCTGCTCCATGCCCTGTCTGAGGATCCACCAGTGCAAATGGTCATCTCAGGCTCCTAAGAGTCAGCCCTCTTGTGAATCCTCCTGCAGATACAAATAAGGCTGGGATGTTGCTTGCCCTTCAGTGAGGGGGTTGTCTCAGGCAGAGGCCCTAAGGGATGGTGGTGACACCAGGCCAGACAGGAGAGCCTGGCTGTTTGCCTGAGAGTTCCAGCTTTGCCCCTAACAGCCATGAGACAGCTGTTCTCATGCCAAGAAAATGAATTTATACAGTGAAGTAAATCAAATTGTAAAGAACAATGTGATTAGAGAAAAAAAAAATCGTTTGTTATCTTGCAGTCCCCGGACATGATATATTCACGGCCCAGGACCTTTTAAACAAAGAAATAATAAGAAACCATTTAGAAAAACAAATAAACTGGCAAATGTTTGTGAAATATTTATAAGATGCAGAGCCATTTTATATGCAAGAATTTATTAGCTAATTTTTTTTGTCTTGTGAAGGACTATTTTTGGAGACAATGAAATTGTTCTGGAAAAATACTTAAATTGGTAAGGATTAAAAACACACAAGAAAGCCAAGACTTTAATTACTATTATGATTTAGTTATGTTTTTTGGGGAAAAATTATGCAAAGCTATTTGTACTTTTAATCTTTTGTCAACATTTTCCCTATATTCATAACTTATCCAACTTATCAAACAGAAAAAAGTCAGATGTATGAGGGGAGGAGATCTGGCTCAGCTAAAATTGCTTGGTCTCTAACTCTGTGATGATGTGAGACCTTAGGAATCTCAGACTTGCTGTATTAGTGAGTAAGTAAAAATCCTGAGTTTTAGAACATTTAAAGGAAATGGTGTTTATTCTCCCTTTTTGTCTCACTTTGTAGTGGAATTATTGCAATTTCAGGGCAATGTACTTGAACAGTGATGTTGGCAAAAGGGGAGTAAGACAGAGTAGACAGGATAGTGAATGATTAGAAACCATTTTGCAGAGGGAGAAGTTGAAGGAATGGGGTTCTTTACACAGAGAGCAGAATACTGGGTGGGAAGCCATAGGCCAGCCCTCCAATGTATGATGGTTTCAATGTCCTCCTTCTTTCTCTGTCCTCTTCCCAGGAGGGGCTCTTGACAAGATGGGTGAGAGAGTGCAGAGCTTTGTGCATAGCAGTGCCGACAAGTTGTGCAATAGGGTGTGGTCAAAATGACCAAGAAACAGGATTGCGTGTCATGTGGGTGCTTCATCTTGAGGAATCTGGAAATCCTAAAACATCCTTCAATTTTCCAGAGGACTTGAGATGTCTGTCCTTTTTGAGATGGACAGGTTCCCCTGAGAGCTGTCTCACTGTGGTCCACAAAGGGGGCACAGCAAGATGGTCTTGGGAGTTTCTGTAGCTCTGCCGGCCAAACTCCAATCCAGCCAGGGGGAAGCCCATGGAACATTGCAGGCAGTCCCAGCCTCTTAGAGTGATCCCTTGGGAGCCTCCCAGACTTTTTTAAAGGGTGGGTTTGAGGAGAAGAAAGACACGTTGCTCCAAATTAGTCCACCAGTTTCTCTGCTAGTTCTCTGCAACACTTTGTGCATTTCTAGGTCATCTCTTACATACGCTGGAGATGCGTGATGGAGCTTGATGCTAATTAGCAGGGCTAGATCTGTGATGTTTTTATTAAGTTGGGTCACAAAGTGTTCAATGCCCCTCTCTCTAGAATGATGACGCACTCACCAACCTGTCCTAAGTTCTGCGGCTTTAGCCAAAATTCTTAAAGAATAGGAAAAGTCCCACTTCACACCCTGTTCCATCAGGCTTTAACTGGTCACTGTACTGCTCGGTACAACACTCTGTTCATTTGTGTAAGTAAATAGAAGTAAGAGTCATTGAACTCAAGGAGGTATAGCACTCTATTGAGCCTTGAGTCTTAGCAGGTGTTACCTTGGTGGAGAAGTGATTTCATTCTTAGAACTTTTAAAGGAACTTTCTGGGAGAGTCACCTCTTGGGTGGAGGTTGGGTTTGATCTCAAGGACTTTGTGTTTGAGTTTATAGCACTCTGCCTAAGCAAACATAGAGCTGTCTAGCCTAAGTGGTGTTCTTTGATGCACACTGGGGCTTTCTTGATCAGTTATTAAATGTAATTCATTGTTATAAATGTGCCCTTGACAAAAATGGATGTTCTTTAATTTTTGAATATAGAACTCTGTATCCATCCGTTAGGGAAAGCTTGCCAATTGTATTGTTCAACTATTCTTGCTGAATTTTTTGTCTGATTGATGTATCAATAATTGTCATAGCAATCCAATATGATGGTGAATTTGTCAAACTTCTTTCTGCAGTTTTAACACTTTTCGCTACATCTTCTGAGTGTTTTCTTAGGTCCATACATTTGAAAAAATTTCTTTTTGTCATTTCAATAAACTGAATCTTTTCAAATTAATGTAGTGATAATCTCTATCCCTAACTCTTCATTTTGTCTTAGTATCTCTTTTATCTAGTATTGATGCAGCTGTATTAGCTTTCTTTCTGTTGGTAGCCATTTATGTCTTTCATTTCTTAAAACATTGAACCATATAAAATTGGCAATATCCATCCTTTTTTGTCCCACAAAAATGGCAATTTCATATGGCTGAACCAATGCCGTCAAACTGCTTTTACATGCCCCTATGCTTTAAGTGGGTCTCTTGTATACAATATGTAAACCCTTCTTTGTCTTTTAACTATGACTTTAGCCCATTTACGTTTGCTGTAACTACTGGTATAATGGGATCCATTCTACCATACTAATTTATTATTTTTGTTTGCTTACCTTTCTACATTTTAAAAAATTGCTATTTTTTTATTTCTTTGATAATAAGATAGAATTTTGTGTGCCCTCATATTCACATATCATATCTATCATATATATGATATATCTATCTACATACACATATATGATATCTATCTATATACATATATATGATATACATATATACATATATGAGATACATTTATACATATATATGATATATATAATATCACATTTTCTTATCCACTCATTAGGCAATGGGCACTTAGATTGGTTCCACATCTTTGTGATTGTGAATTGTCCTGCCATAAACATACATGTGCAAGTGTCTTTTTCATAAAATGACTTCTTTCCTTTTGGGTAGATAGCCAGTAGTGGGATTGCTGAATCCAATGGTAGATCTATTTTTAACATCTTCCCTACAAACATTGCCATCCTATTAATATTTTCTATCTTAGGGGTGGTGGCTAATGGAACTTTCTGTGATGATGGAAATGTTCTATAGCTATGCTGTTCAATATAGTAGCCACGTAGGGCTATTAAACCCTTGAAATGTGGCTAGTGTGACAAAGGAACACATTTTAGAATTTTATTTAATTTTAATTAACTCAAACTTAAATTTAAATAGCCACATGAGGCTAGTAACTACCATATCGGATAGTGAAGATCTATCTTATTAATTCTGTGTATTTTGGGCATATTTATCTCTTCCTTGTCCTAACGACTAAATAAAGATAACAAACTTTGCCAATATATTTGATTACGTTTATTTCACATCATTATTATCACTTGCAACATCTCGGATTTGCTTCTTCAATTTAAGCACTTCATCTACAAACTTTTGTCAGTGTGGGCCTCTGGGTGACAATATCTCTAAGGTCTTATAAGTCTGGTGATCATCTTATTTAATGATGTTTTGGCCAGATCTAACAATCTAGGCTATTTAATATTTTGCAAACACCAATCCAGTTTTTATTTTTGCATCCATTCTTCCTATTGAAAAGTCTGGTTTTGCCTGAACTTGACCTATTGTATATAATGTTCTTCACTTCTGGCCGCTTTAAAATTTTTCCTTTTGTATTTTCTATTTTAAAATTTTATTAAAATGTGTTTACTTATCACTCCTCTCTGGTACTGTATGAGATTTTTCAATATAAAATTCTAGAACATTTATATCTTATGTCTTCAAATAGTTGTGAGTCCCATTTTAATTTTCCTCTTTTCCTCCTGGAACTCCTTTTATTTGGATTTAGTGCATGTATTTCATTCCTCCATGTTGTTTTCATTTTTTTTGTATTTATCAATTACAAAAGTTTTAATTTTTTTCTTCTTCCTGGGATTAATATTCTTCCAATGCTCTGGTCTTCCAGTTTGCTATTTTGCTCCTCAGCTGCTTCCATTTGATATTTATCCTATTCGTTTCATTTTTTAGTCAACTATAACCTTTTTCATACCAAATGTTTGACTGTTTTCTATGGCTTTCTTTTTTATTCATATTGCTAATATATCCCCTTATCTGTTTTCAAATGTTTATTAGTCTAATTATGAATTCTTGGTTGAATATTTCTGCTTCTGATGGAGGCTGTAATCTAGTAGGTTTTTCTTTTTAAAGTGTTACGCCCATCAACAATCTTTCTTTTTTCTTTCTTTCTTTTTTTTTTTTTTTGTCCTAAGAGTGCCTTCCCTTCTGGGATATTGGCTACTCTGTCAGCCATGCACATTGAGGAAGGCCTGACTCCACCACCTCAGCCCCAGTGAGTTCAAAGGATGGGGTGGATGAACTTTGTAGCAGAGACTTGGCACCAGAAAACACAGTCATGGTTAGTCCCAACCCTACAAAACCACTCCTCAGCTTGGGGCTTCACCCACTACCCTGCTGGGAGCAGCAGCATTAGGGAGAAACACAGTTAGATTGGAATTCACCAGCCCTGGGGAAGATGCACGAGCTACCGCCTGAAGTGGTCACTCTCCACTTAACTCTTTTCAGCTCCTCATAAGCACAGAAAATCTGGACCTCTCTGATGTGCCTTCTGTGGCCATCTGGACCAGGGGCCACAGTTGCCACGGTTTGGGGTGCAGACATGATCTGAATGAAGAACATGACTGAAAATTGCAAGTTGAGCTCTGGCTGCTCTTGCCCCAGGCCGAATCCACCTCCCCATGAGTTCAAAATAGCATTGCCTCCTACCTTCATTTCAGGGGTTTACCTCCAGAGTTCGCCAGCTTAATTTTGGCCAAGGAAGCCGGGCATCATGCTCATTCAGCATTTGTTGGAATCAGAATCCTCTATTCTATACAAATAATATATTTAAGAATTATCTAATGAGAGATTCACTTGTTTGCATATAAATAAGTACTACAAAGCCTTTATTCTCAAACAGGTAAACATACTGAACATCAGTCTAAATCTAGGCTTAATTCAAAATTTATAATAATTTGGATAGAGTTGGAGATGTTTTACCATGTATCATATGTTTCTTTTCAACAAAATTGTTCAACAAAATGAAAAAATATTTCATTTCAAAAAAATGAAAAAATGTTTTCAACAAAAATGTTTATTTTCAACAAAACTAAAATGGCATATTGGCTGTGGTCCTTCCCAACGTGATTTAGATGAGATAGTATGAAATGTTTTCCTTTCAGGTAAAGTTAATGGGAAAATGACTCCCCTTAGGACTCTGACAATAAGGACCTAAAAGTTATTTTGAAATGCAGTTAGACAGTTTGGATGTGGTTTTAGCTCCTGGCTGCCATTAGTGAGAGCTTAATTTTGGTCTCATGCAAATAATGCTGTGTCTGTGAGAGAATCGCCAAACATGAACTTTGCAGGGCAAGAAGCAGGGATGTATTTCAATTTCTAAATTTAAGCCTTGAGAGAGTTAACTCAAGGAAATGATGAAGCGTGTATAAAAGATGACTTCAGAGATTTGTGAAGAGGTTGCCATTGAGAGAATTTATCACTTACTGAAGATTATCGTTTTTAAATTTTGAAAGATTTAAAAACACAAAGAAGAATCCCGGAAACATACATATTCATGATTTAACAAATGTTAACATTCGGGCACTTTTCCTTTATGTTATTGTTTTCATATTGTTTTGTATTTTTCTGTACTTAATGCTTTTTAAAAAATAGACACATAGAAAATTACAAAAGTAATCATGATCATGCATTTGGTGAATATTCTTTAGCACTGCTAAAAGGGACGAAATAATGGAAACACACGGAGGCCTAGAAATCTGTCCTTCATTTGTGATGGATGTGTGTCCATCTGCTCATATCAAGACTGGGTCCATCTCAGCGGCCACCTAAGCACATAAAATGCACAACCTGGAAAGATTTTAACATAGAATCATATAATCCTAGTTTTGAAAGGGCTTCAAGACTGGGTCCATCTCAGCAGCCACCTAAGCACATAAAATGCACAACCTGGAAAGATTTTAACATAGAATCATATAATCCTAGTTTTGAAAGGGCTTTTAGGCCACCTAGTCTGACACCGTGATTTACAGAGGAGGAGCCTGAAACTGAGAGATGAAATAACGTTAACAAGGTCTTATCGTTCAAGTAACACATATTTGTTCCCTGGACATCATCCGCTGAATAAATGGAAAATTACAGCTATGGGTCAGGAAAAAGCTCTGAGAAATGAGGACTGCCTGAGCATTTGTGTCATAAATGGGTACTTGGAGCTAATTTATTTCCTAAATAACAACAGTGAAACTGCTCTGCTGCAGGCCTGCAAATGCACGTGCCAGAGTCTAGAATGATTGTTGGCTGATGCCTCTCAACATTCTCTGCATGGAAATTTCATGGACTCAGACACATAGATTATGAACAGTTGACAGCTTCGCCTCCAGCACAAAGGAAGCGGCATGGGATAGTTGACTTGTTAGGGCACACACTTGGTTACAAAAAGTTTTGTTTTGTTTTAAACTGTGGGACTTTCAGATTCTTAAATGTGCCATGTGCAATGCTTCTCAAACTCAATTAGGGCACCCTTTCTCAGATTATGTTACAGGACAATGTCCCATAGAACACAGGGTAGGAAACTCTTGCCTAAAGGTAAGAAAATGTCAGGATGGGACAGACCCCCTTTTAGAATGTTTTATGTGCACTCTATGGAGCATTCACTGTTCTGAAGAATGTTGTAAGGTAGATTCTGTCGCGGCCCCAGTTACGGGTGAAGAAGCTGGACATGGAGGTAGTAAGGAACTCGTCAATGGTGGCTGCTGCTAAGTGGCAGGTCAGGCTCAGTCTTGGAGCCCAAGCTGCTGCATGCTGCCCGCTGTGTACGGCCATTGTTTCCCAGCCCTGGCTCTCTGTCTCCATCTGTTCCTGCACCTTCACTCTCTGAGCTCTGGATTCTTGGCCTCATTTTCATCCCTCCAATGACCTGTGCAGCCTCCACTTCTGGGTCTTTGCACATGCTGTTCCCTCTTCCCTTCTTTTCCAGTTAATACCTACTCACCCTGAGACGTCAGCTCAATGTCACATTCTCAGAACATTTTTCTGGACCTGTCACACTATGCTCCTCTGTTGCCCAGGATCATGTCCCTTCCCAGAGGCCTTAGCATAGGCAGATGAGGATGCCCTCCTCTCCAGCAAAGGCAGGGGCAGACCGGGCTTGCTGTCGATGTCTGTGTATGGTGCCCAGCAGAAGGCAGAGGCTCAACTCATACAGCAAAGATGAGGGTCCCTTCCCACTGGCTAGCCACTCATATTCACAAGAGTGGAAAAGACTGGACCACTCCCTAGGTGGCTGATGATGTGCTTGCTCTGTATCTTAGAAGAGTTAAAGCATAGTTAGTACTGACTATGGTTTGTGGTCTCAAAGTCTGTCTCTCTGAAATGGAAAATACCCACAAATTTCTAATGTGTCTGCTTTTAAATAACAAAAGTCATGTCCCAAAGTACTAATGAAAGCATTACCTCTTTGGACCCTTACTGTCGGTGGTATTTTTGTATGTGTATTTTGATTATCTGGCTCTTATATAGTAAGAAGGAAAACAAACACCACACCTCTCTTATTAATGCAGCTGACACATTTACCTCCCTCTATTAACAACTTTTAAAAGTGGCATTCTGAACACAATGAAAGGGTCGTCATTCATCTCGGGCTCTAGTTACCATTATGTTATCTTTCTCTAGGGATCCAGTTACTGACCCAGCACCTCTCTTAGCATAGGAAATAATTATCGCTGACTCCCTACCTGCAGTGCTTTTGAGCAGCAATAAGAAAAGATGATGGGAAAGCAGTTTGCAAATGCCAGATATTACATGAATGCTAAATTATTCATTGCTACTGCTCACCTCGCCCCTTGTGAACTCTCTCTGACAATGGTAATTTTAAGATGGGAGTTTTTCTTACTATGCTTTATGAAAACTCAAACTCAAAATCCAACTTACAGATATCTTTTGCATTTGAAAAGTGTTTTTATAGGATAGGGCTAGGTTTTTATTTTTTGCTCCCATGTCTTAGCCGGAACAACAAGGTTCTGAAGTTTCCACGTTCTGTGTCAGCTGTCAATCTTTTGTTTGTCTGTCATTTCTGCAAAGACTCTCTCTGTCTCTCATTGCTAGTCACTGACCAATCCCCAAAGCTGAACAGAAAGTACATTCATGATTTGTGCCAGTCTGATGTCTGTACCTATCACCATGTGCACAGATCCAGGACTCCAAGCCGGGGGCTGCCAAGAGGAGCCTGGACCTAGGGAAGTGGAGGTGCCATCTCGTGAAACGGCACCTCTGGTGGAGGAGGGGGCTCCACGTCCAGCCTTGCTGATGTTCTCCATGTCTTGGAGATGAGAAGCCTCACTTAGATGAGGACCTGGGTCAGTAACTGGATCCCTAGATAAAGGTAGCACAGTAGCAACTAGAGCCAGAAATAAATGACAACCCTTTCATTCTGTTCAGAATCCCACTTTTAAAAGTTGTTAACAGAGGGGTTGGGCATGGTGGCTCATGCCTGTAATCCCAGCACTTTGGGAGGCTGAGGTGGGCAGATCACCTGAGGTCAGGAGTTTGAGACCAGCCTGGCCAACATGGAGAAACCCTGTCTCTACTAAAAAGAGAAAAATCAGCCAGGCATGGTGGTGCACGCCTGTAATCCCAGCTACTCAGGAGGCTAAGGCACGAGAATAGCTTGAACCCCGCAAAGCAGAGGTTGCTGTGAGCTGAGATTGTGCCACTGCACTCCAGCCTGGGTGACAGAATGAGACTCTACCTCAAAAAAAAAAACAAAACAAAACAAAACAAAACTGTTGCTAGAGGGAGGTAAATGTTTCGGCATTAATGAGAGAGGGATAGTGTTTGTTTTCTTTCTTACTATGTAAGCATCCACAGGTGTTGTGAGGCAGGAATCACTGGCTCGGGGTATCAGTGAGACCTCATGTTAATCCCAGCCTGTTTACTCCTGCTCTTGGCTTCAGCCAAGCCCTGGACTCAGGTGTTTCTGCTCAAGATGAGTCGTGGTCTTCTCCTGCCATCTGTAGGTGGTTCCTCCTGAGGACCTGGATCCTAGCACCACCCTTGGAAAAATGGTGACTTCCTGGCAGCAAGGCCAGCTGGTCCATTGTGAGTAAGAGAAGCCCATTCACACCAGAATTTCTGTCTAGCAATGAGATCAAGCCAAAGACCCTTGAAACTGCAAGAAGCTTTGGCTAGACCACAAGACTTTTGCAATCAGTGTTGAGCCTATTCAGGGTTCGGTCTGCAAAACGCAAGTAAGCAGAATAGCTCAATGTCAGATAAGGCTGGTGTTTGGTTAAGGTCCCGGGTTTTTGGCTGTAAGTGAAGTTGATAAGTATTTTATAAGGCATTGGAAGGTCTGCCTGAAATGAGGTGTGCGAGGCATTGAGATGTGCCCCAAACAGGAAATGTGCTCCGCGGATTATGGTTATTTCCAGGGGCCTTCTGTTTGATCTCTTCTGGCCAGGTTTTGTGCCTGATGATTATATACCTGGAATCTTGGCAGCTACCTGCCTGGCTCCTGGCCAAGCATGAGGACTTTGCCTGCACACAAATTATCCATGGAATGAGACAGTTATGAGCAAGAATCCTGATTTTCCCATTAGCAGCTGGGAGACCTCAGGCATGCTACTTAACCTCTCTGAATACTCATATCTCTAAAATGGAATTCACATGTCCAGCAGGTTTTGTCAAGGTTAATAATAAAGCTTTGGAAAAGCCTGGTGTGGTGTATGCCTCACGATTGGGAGCTACTGCTAGTATGCTAAACACATGTGAGCAGAAATTGGCTGCAGGCCCTCGGAACCTGTGCTCTGGCCTGATCTGTTGCAATCATGGTGGGTTGGGGCCTGTGTTAGTCCTTAGACTAGCATCCCGATATCGGAGGGTTTTCACCTTCCTCTGAGGTTTAGGCCATGAAGTAAAATCAGATTTTCATGTTTGTCTGAGCAAAGTGGTTGGCTGGTGTCTGTCCAGCTGCTCTGCAGGTGGACGCAGTGATGGAAGCAGGACTCAGAGATCTATTTGGGCTTCAGTGCTTAGCCTCTGTCTCTCATTCGGCTTTACTGATGACAATGCTGCGATTTTCAGCCCCTTCTGAGTCTTGGGTAAATTTCTCAATTAGGTTCGAAGCTGTGAGATAGAGGTATGATTAATTAGCATTTTCCAGTAATTTCAGGGAAATCATAGGAGGATTCATATTATTGGAGGGGAATCTATTTTCTGTTATTTAAGGATCACGATGAGCCATTTTCTTGTAACTAACTAGAAGATTATAGACTCTAGCATGTGTGTATATGTGTGGATAGACTCTAACATATGTATATGTATGTGTGTGGGGTGGTATGTCTATATATATATATATATATACTGTGTGTATATATATATGTATGTGTGTATATATAATATGTATCTATGCAAATAGTCCTACTGAAAATTTGCCAATGGTACAACCAAATTCAGAAAAACAATATGAATAGTAATTAACAGCTTGCTAAATTTGAAATGCTTTTAAATTTATTTCAGCTGTTCAAGTAATAAAGTGACACGGTTCTATTCTGACATTTTAAGTCTTGATTAAACATTGTATGTGCCCAATATCATGTATGTCATTGTCACGTATGTGCCTCATGTCCTCCTGTTCCTCCTCTGTCCCCAGGCGCAGGTGTGCTGGAGCCAGCTGTGACCTCTGTTCGTAACTTCACGCTCGCGAACATTAAGTCAGTCGCTTAAAATCGGCCATGAGGAGAGTCTTCACACCATGGCAATCAGCAAAAGCTGCAAAATAGATCCCTCTCATCCCCAGGGGAGTCCACTGTGAAAACTCACCTGCCCATTCCTGTTTCTAACTTCCAGTATCTGGAAAGCCCAATTTCCATATGAAGGCTGCCACATGAATGTGTAAAACCTTGAAATCTCTTTGAGGAAAGTGGTTGTGATCAGCAAGTGTCATTAGGTGCACCTGGGCACCTTGGCTGAGCGCCAGGGGAAGCTGCTGTTTCCTGTACCAGCACTGGCATGCCATGCCTGGCGATACCGGGAACCCAGACATAGGTCTAATCTTGTGTCTCACAGCTGCTCTTCAGTCCAAACGGCAATGCAAAGAAAACATATTTTAATGCCTCATGAGAAGAGTTTTGCAAATAAGACTGACATAACCTTAGATAGAGGATCAGGCACAGGATCTGCCCAAGCACCTTACCATCTCATTAGGTGGTGGAGCTGCAGGTGTAGACACAAGCTGTCCACTAAGCAGACTATGAATGGAGCCTCCTCTAAGGGGGCCGATCTGGGATGCAGGCACATTGCGGGAAGTGAATTTACCCATAGATACAGACACTTCTGCCTTTCTTTGACACCGGAATGTAGTAGTAAAATGCGTTAGTTTGTTTAAGAAGGAATCCCCTAATGAGCCTGTAACACATTTTATGATGCCCCATTGACTACATTACTGTTGCTTGCAGTTTTTTCTTCTTTTTTTTTTATGGGTTTATTGAGTTATAATGTTCATACCATACAATTCATTCACTTTAAATGTACAATGATATTTAGTAATAGAAACTTGTTCAACCATCACCACCATCAAGCTTCAGAACATTTTCATCACGCCAAAAAGTTCCTTCTTACTCATTTGCAGCCAATCCTGCTCCCACGGGCCACTGTAGCCACAGACAACGACTCATCTTTTTGTCTATATTTTTTAATCTTTTCTAGAAATTTTCATATAAATACGGTCATGCAATTTTACTATTTGGTGGCTGGCTTCTTCCACTTAGCATAATGCAGTGAGGTTCAAATGTGTTGCTGCCTGTATTTGCAGTTTGCCTCTTTTATGCTGCATAGTACTCCATGGCACAAATGTACTACATTTTGCTAATTTTCCTATTGATAGAGATTTGGATGCTTTCCCGCTTGGGGCTGTCATGGATGTTGTTGTTATGAACATTTTTATAAAAGTCTTTTTGTAGACATATGTTTTCTTTCTCTCAGGTAGCTAGGAGTGGAATGGCTGGGTTGTGTGGTAAATATATGCTTAACCTTTTAAGAAACTGCCAAATTGTTTTTCAAAGTGGCTGCCCCATTTTACATCCCCTCAGGCATGAGAAAAAGGGATCTAAGTTCTCCTTATCCTGAACTTGGTATTTTTATTCTTTTTTTTTTTTTTTTTTTTTGAGATAGAGTCTCCTTCTGTCATCTAGGTCGGAGTGTAGGCTGGAGTACAGTGGTGGTGCTATCTTGGTTCATGGCAATCTCTGCCTCCCATGTTCAAGTGATTCTCCTGCTTCAGCCCCCCAAGTAGCTGGGACTACAGGCACGCGCCACCATGTACTACTGATTTTTGCATTTATAGTAAAGATGGGGTTTTACCATGTTGGCCAGGCTGGTCTTGAACTCCTGACCTCAAGTGATCCACCCGCCTTGGCCTCCCAAAATGCTGGGATTACAGGCATGAGCCACCGTGCCTGGCCTTTTTAGTCTTTTTGAGTATAGGAGGTCCTGATGACATGTGCCCAAGGTGGTTGGGGCATAGCTTGGTTTTATATATTTTAGGGAGACATGAGACAGCAGTCAATGTGTGTAATATGTACGTTGGTTCTGTCCAGAAAAGTGGGACAACTGGAAACGGGGGCGGGAGGGTGGGGGATAGTGGGTGGTGGGGGTGGTTCCAGGTCATAGGTAGATAAGAGACAAATGGTTGCATTCTTTTGAGTTTCTGATTAGCCTTTCCAAATGAGGCAAGCAGATGTTCATTTATCTCAGGGAGCAGAGGGACGACTTTGAGTTCTGTCTGTCCTTTGTCCACAGGGAAATTCCTTGTGAGGGAGGCATGTGGCTTTTTTTCTTTTATCTTAGTAGCTATCATTTTTAGGAACAGAATGGAAGGTAAGTTCGCCCTAAGCAGTTCCCAGCTTGACTTCTCCCTTTGGCTTAGTGATTTTGGGGTCCCAAGATTTATTTTTATTTTATATAGTAGAAGTCATTGTGGTTTTGATTTCCCTAATGACTAATGGTATACATTATCTTTGGCAAAATGTTTATTCAAATCTTTTGCCCATTTAAAAAATACTGCTTTAAAAAATTGAGTTATAATTTTTTTATATCTTCTGGATAAAAGTCCTTTATAAGGTGATTTACAAATACTCTCTTCCAGTTTGTGACTTTTCTTTTTTTTTTAAAATCCACTCAAGCTCACACCTATTTTTTAAATTCAGTAAAATCTTTTTATTTTCTTATTAATGTATTTTGAAGAGTAAGCACTTTTAATTTTGATAACATCTAATTTATCACTTTTTTCTTTTATAGATCATGCTTTAGTGTCATATGAGAAAGCTGCCTAACTCAAGGTCAACAAGATTTTCTTTTTTTTCTAGTTCTACAAAAAATCCTGGTGGGATTTTAATAGGGATTGCTTCACATTTATAAGCCACTTTGGAGAATATTACTATAATAACATTATTGAGACTTCCAAACCATGAATATGATCTATTTCTTCATCTATTTATATGTTTAATTTTCCTCCACAATGTTTTGTGGTTCTCAATGTACAGGTCTTCCACTTCTTTTGTTAAATTTATTCCTAAGTATTTTATTATTTTCAATGCTATTTTGAGTGGAGTTGTTTTCTTAATTTCATTTTGGATTGTTTGTGACTAGCAGATAGAAATAGGATGGATTTTTACATATTACTCTTGTGTACTGTGATCTTGCTAAAATCACTTATTAATTCTAATAGTTTTTTTGGTAGATTTCTTGGAATTTCCTACATAAAAGATCATCCTGTCTGAGTATAAAGACAGTTTTACTCCTTCCTTTCCCATATGATTGCATTTAATTCCTTTTCTCCCCATATTGGACTGGCCAGAATCTCCAGCACGATGCTGAAGACAGGCGGTGAAAGCAGACATCCTTGCCTTGTTCTTGGTCTTAGGGGGAAAGCATTCAGCTCTTTATAATTAAGAATCATACTAGCTGTCAGCCTCGGTAGGTTCCCTTATCGGATTGAGAAAGCTCCCCTATATTCCAAATGTTTTGAGAGTTTGTATCATGGTTGGTATTGAATTTTGTCAAACAATTTTTCAGCATCTATTGAGATGATCAGGTGATTTTTATTTTTTATTGTCTTAATATTGTTTGTTACATTCATTGATTTTCAGGTGTTCAACTATTCTTGTATTCCTGAAATAAACCTCACGGGTCATAGTGGTCATAGTGGATAGTCCCCTTTATATGTTGCTGAATTAGGTTTTACTATTTTGTTAAGGAATTTTGCATCTATGTCCATTTTCATTCAGTTCAAGTTATTTCCAGTTTCCCCTGTAATTTCTTTTTCTTTGGCCTATAGGATAATATACTGATATATCTTGTCTTAAAATCTATTTTGCTTGATGTTACTATAGCCTCTCCAGCTTTCTTATGGCCACTGTTCTCACAATATACATGTCTTTTTTTTATCCTTTTACTTTCAACCTATTTGCACCTTTAAATATAACTTGAATCTCTCATAGACAGTATTCGAATTGGGTCTTACTTGTCTTTCTGACAATCTCTGTCTTTTGGTTGGGGCATTTAACCCATTGATGTGGTTGTACTTTTGTCTACCATTTTGCTATTTTTTTTTTCTGTATGTCTCATCTTGTTTTTGGTCCTCTGAGCCTCCTTTACTGCCTTCTTTTATGTTAAGCAAATAGGTTTACTGAATCATTTTAATTTCTTTCTTAAATTTTTCATTGTTGTTGCTATTGAGCTCCAGGTATTCCAGCCACGTCTAGTCCATTGCTTGGCCTCTTCTGGCTTCCATTGGGTTAAATTTAGATGCTTTTCAAAGTTTTCTCCCCTAAAGGGTTTTCTCTCCCCTTCTCCCTCTTGTACATCTACAAAGTTTGACCATGTCTGTTGCCACAGGGCCAAGCTGAGAGAGGGTGACAGCTCACAAGATGGCCTGAGCACCAGGGGTGACAGAGCACACATCTCTGCGGGGCTCTTTTTCAGAGTCTTAAACAACCTCACACCTTTCTTGGCTCCAGCAGTACCAGGGAATAGTCCTGTTTTTTAGGGTTCCAGGTGGCTCCTCACAGACTCCTCGCATGGATGAACCCCAGTGGATGCAGTAGCTTCTCGAGCTGAAAGCTGCTTCTGAGAATGGGGAGTCTCAACCCACTTTGCTGCCTCTGGGTGGCTGGGATCCTAGCTCGTTTTCCAGCTCTCTGTGGTGCCCTCCGATGACACATCAGGACAGGTTTCTTGCTGTGCCAGATTTGGCTTCATTGGTGTCTGTGCCCTCCCATCCAGTTATGCCTCTTCTCACCTCTGTGCTGTCCTCAGCTTGCCTGGGCATTGCTGAGTATGTCTGTAGGGTCTGCCACTCAGGGACCTCCAGACATAGGTGAGAATCAGTTCGTTTTTTAAATTTATTTTATTATTAAAAATTTTTTTATTATACTTTAAGTTCTAGGGTACATGTAACGTGCAGGTTTGTTACATGTGTATACATGTGCCATGTTGGTGTGCTGCACCCATTAACTCATCATTTACATTAGGTGTATCTCCTAATGCTATCCCTCCTCCCTCCCCCCACCCCAGGACAGGCCTCAATGTGTGATGTTCCCCTTTCTGTGTCCAGGTGTTCTCATTGTTCAGTTCCTACCTATGAGTGAGAGCATGTGGTGTTTGGTTTTCTGTCCTTGTGATAGTTTGCTCAGAATGATGGTTTCCAGCTTCATCCATGTCCCTACAAAGGACATGAACTCATCCTTTTTTATGGCTGCATAGTATTCTATGGTGTGTCTATGTGCCACATTTTCTTAATCCAATCTATCATTGATGGACATTTGGGTTGGTTCCAAGTCTTTGCTATTGTGAATAGTGCCGCAATAAACATACGTGGACATGTGTCTTTATAGCAGCATGATTTATAATCTTTTGGGTATATACCCAGTAATGGGATGGCTGGGCCAAATGATATTTCTAGTTCTAAATCCTTGAGGAATTGCCACACTGTCTTCTGAGAATCAGTTCTTTATTTCCAAATCCATGTCCATCCTTCTGAGCTATTTGTGTGCATGTGTGTGCATTATTTGTGTGTTTGTGCATCATGCAAAGTAATGAGATGTTTAGAGGCAATGGCAAAAAGGAACAAACTGTCTTGCTTATTTTATTCCCCCCAAGTCTCTTCTTCCCCCTTCCAGCCTGTTTTTATGTATAATCTTCCAGTGGGGTTGGGAGGTGTGGACAGTGAAGGGAAAGAACCTTGCAAATTCTTGTCAATTTTCTCTAACTAGGAGGGTCTCATGCTTGTGTCAGTGCCACAAGCTGAAGGCCACCAAGAGGATATCTAAAGGTTAACAAGCTGGGTTTATTACTCATTTTGGCAAGAAAGAACACACATGGTGAAGAACAATGAGGCGTTTCAGTAGAAGGAAGTATAGGATTTGGGCTTTGCTTGGGTGATTGGGAGAGGGTGTAAGGCAGCAGGTGTTTGCTGTGGATTGGATGCTGTCAGAAAGCAGGGAAGATCCTATGATTGCATCTCCCCATGTGCCTTAGTCTCATCTGTAGGGAGGGCAAGCTGCGGTGAAGATAAGGCTGCAGGGGGTAAGAAGCAGCTGTCACTCACTCTAATCAGGAGGTGGTACAGCAACCTTGTTTTTGTCTGTGCTTAGACAAAATTATAAAGCGCCTTGGTTTGTCTCACTTACTCCTGCTCTGAGTAAGCTAGCTGGGGAAGCTGTTCTGTGAGAATGTTTATGTCCAAGAGAAAAATAACCTGACCCCCCTGTGAGTGTCAGGGGCTGCTTTGATTTCTTCCTTCCTCACCTGGCGACCTCCTTACTGAACCCAGTCGTTTCTCATATGTTTGTCCTTGACTCTGTGTGTGCACGTGTGATTGTGTGCATACATGTGTGTCTATGGGGCAGAAAGGGGAAAGGAAAGTAGAACTCGTTTCAGGCCTCATGTAAACAATCAGAAGGTAAAACTTCACATCTCACCCCACTCCACTTGTATTTGATCGCTGTTTAATGGCAGGCAGGTCTGGACAGAGCTAATTTTTCCTCTGAGTCATCCTCACAAATCTCGTTTTCTTTATTCGCTCATCACCTCCCTCCCTCTTCTGCCTGATGTTGCCGGCCCCCTTGTGGAATAATCTCAACAGCATGGGCTATTTTGCTGTTTTGCTGCATCTCTATTTAGGGGCACTGATTTGTTCCAAAGTTACTTGAAGAATCATCTGTGATGGATGGTCCTATAAGGGCGTGGCTCATCAGTTTTTCTGGAAGCAATTGAAAGCCCAGAAATGTATTAGGGCTCAAGCATTGCAATAAAGCCCAGAACTGAACTTTCTGTGTGGGAACTGCAGGATTATATGAGAAATAAAACAAAACAAACAACCCAAAGGCAAAACAAACAAACAAACAAAAAAATGGGGAAAAAATGGTGATATGAGGAAGGATCACTGGGAGGTGCTATTTCTCCACTGAGACTAACGGGGCTGAGCAGTGGGCTCTGAGCTTTGTTTAACTTCTCTCCTCTGTATTCCGAGGTGTGCTGCGTGGCTTGCGGTGTGTGAAGAATTGTCGCAGCTCTTGCCTGGCAGCTTATCACTGTCGGTTATGCTTCTTTCCAGTCACACCTTGCTCCAAATGACTTAGCTGATGTCTTCCTCTCAGAAGTGTACCTGACTAACGCTTTTCTTCTATGATTTAATTTGGACGGGAGCTGCTTTTTCCCCTTCCTTTTTGCATTTATTCAGGTACTATGACAGCTTATAGTTGATGAAGATTGCGTTTTCTGGTGGAGAGTGGTATAAGTGAGGTTGAAATTTTGGGTTAGATCTATTCCTCCCTTAAGAATGTCAAACTGAAAATATTTTTCAAATATACTCTGTGACAGAGACATTTATTGCTCAGTGAAAATCCATGTGACACCCACATTTTCCAGAGCCTTGGGGTTAGGCAGGGCCATGTGGCAAGCTCTGGAGAGTGGTCCTCAGCATGACTGTTGGGCTTCCAAAGCATTTAAGAGAAGGGGCATGGCCCTTCAGTTCTCCCTTCGCTGATGCAGTGCCCTGGAAACCACGCAATCCAAATGGTGCAGTCATAAGGAGCAATTCACCTGGGCCTCCAAGTCGCTGCTTGAAGCTGAGAGTCCTTAGACAGTGGCTGAAACCACATAAGACTTGTGGGGTGGGTGGGTGGGGGGCCAAATGGAGCTTTATGCAAAGCCACTGAGATCTCAGGGTTGGTTTGTTACTGCAGCATAACACATTCTGATTAATACAAAAAATATTTAAATGCTAGAAACTACTGCATCTGCAATAACTAAGAAATAAACTAATGCATTACTAAAAGAGGTAATTAACAATTTAATAGCCTTTAAAAAGTTGGAATCCTGATGCTTAGGAAATGGAATTTGTGGAGTTTCTGTGAAGGGGCTTTTTGAGAGAATGAAGGCCTAGCAGTTAGTGACATTGTTTGACTTCACATCAAATGTCTTCCTTTTCGTTACCTTCGTACAGGCTCTGAGCATAATTGGAGTCATTTAAACATTTTTACTCATAAATAGAAAAATTTTTATTTTTTGGAAAGAATGGCAAAAAGGAAAAAGAAGGCATTTGCCATGAAAGTGTGAGAAAATGACTGCCTTAGGTGGAAGTACCTGGGCTGTGAGCAGCGATGCATGAAAGAGAAAGGAAAAGCTCTGTGTATTCACGATTCTAAGAGCCTAGAGGAAAAGCTCTGTTGCTGATTCTTCCAAGAGCTTAGAGAGGTTGAACTTTAAATCAGACAGTTCCTAAGTGTGGCCTCTAGAGGTCGCCACCATCCCACGACAGCTTGGTGGTTGAGCGGTGGGTGATAAACGAGGAAAACTGTAGGGGCGCCTGTTCGAGTGTAAAGAATGTAAGAAACTTCATTTGTTTTTGCATTCTGGAAATAATGTTCATATGTAGCAGTTTTAAAAATCAATGTTAGAGAATGCAGTTAAAATTCTCTCCTAAATTTAGTTATTTCTTAATAAAATCCAAATATTTGCAGAAGTACATGTTAAACAAAACAGGAGGTGACTGTGTGATTTAAAAAATAATTCCCGTTAGGGTTTCTTTAAATGCTAACCATTCTACTTCACTTCATCAATTTAGAATAATTTATTTATGGCAACATTTTAGAAGTAGATTTAATAAAGAAAAGTGTACCAGGATAGTTTAATCTGATTTAACTCAATATTAAGTTTCCTGAACTCTATAGACTATACACAGCCATATATAACCAGAACTATTCCTTGGGTGACTTCCCAGAGGCACATTTTGTTAATAGTCTTTTGGGCGATTTTCTTGCTCATCATGAAACCATAGTAGGTGCTAAGTACTTCCTCGTTAATTTTTTGTTTTTCAAAATTTTCTGTAAAAATCATGGAGTTAAATAGAATATGCATACACACATTATTTATTTTAAAAGTATTTTGCTTTTTCCAAACAGTGGGAAACATTCAAAGTGTGTTTCTGGGGTAATAGCGGCTTTTTAGAAAGTTTTTAAGAACCTGAGAACTAAAGAGATGATGTTTTAGCATTTATTCACTTTGTCCCTCAAAGCACGGCAGAATTATTTAGAGCTGCTTGTTTGCCTCTTTTTAGACATCTCGTTAGGATTCAGACTGTTCCTTGCACAGGGGAGAACTCAGCCTGAGGAAAACATGATGTAGAATGCATTGGGAAGATTCCAGTAAGATCAAGGGGAAGGGGCTTGGAGATGGAAAATGGGCGAGGACTTTCCTCTGTGCCCCACTTCTGCCTTGCAACCCTGTCATCAACACAGGGATGGTGACCACTATAAGCACAGCTGCCTTTGCTTCAAGACATAAAATGCAGACTGCCCTGCTTGGTGTGAAGGTGCCACAGGCAAGCAGACTGACACAGGCTCTGGAGGGAAATCATGCATCCTGTCTGTTGCACACGAGGATGTGATGGCCACAGTGATGCTCCCACCCACGTCTGTTAAGTGGGAGCAGAGCCAGGAGCTGGGCGATGGAACCCATGGTTTCTGAAACAGGAGAGTTGCTGCTTCACAGCGTGGAGGTGCACAGTCCAGCCTCTCACAGTTGCCTCAGCTAGCAGCAGAGCAAGGGAGGACCAGGTGAATAGTGTAGTGATTACAAATGCAGCTCAATGCTTTCAGTTGTGGCACCAAATACATTCTAATATTTAAAAAGACCTGTAAATTGTAAGAGCTGGAAACTAATCGAAGATGGATAGTGCACCCTGGTGACGGACTCATTTCCCTAGTCTGATGTTGAGGACATACTATGCTATTAGTGCTTACCACGTAGGAGGTCAACACACTGAAGGAAACTCAGCCACTTTCTCATTCATAACTGCATAATAATGGCCTCCATTATGCTTTTTGGAGGACCCCTTTTTTAGACCACAGCTAATCGGGCTTCCATCTGTCACCCAGGTGTCCCTTGGCCAGAGTCATTGTCCTCAAGGTTTCCGTCAGTGTGGCTGGCTCAGCTGGCTCCCTGCGTGGGCAGCTCCTCTCGTTCACCTCTGCCAATTCTCCAGCTTGCTTGCTTCTGACTTTCTCAGTCACTGCTGAAAGTGGGTTTGCAGAGCAGTTTCTTCTTCCCCCACAGCGCCCTGTGCCACCAGGCTGGTATGAAACCCCAGCTGCCTTCCCTAGAAATCCCAGCAAACCAAACCAAACCTCTGTGAGGATCCCTGATGAGGGTCCGTGAGGCCCCGGTGAGGGAGGACCCGAGGCAGGACACACTCCACTGCTCGGCCGCTCCTCCTGTGCAGGCCCCTCACCCTCTACACGCTGCTCCGAGTCCAAGGCTCCCAGTCAGCCGCCTCTGAGTGCCTTAGACCATCGGGGGTCCAGAGTGGGGGGCCTGGGAACCTTTCCCCCGACTCTGCTCCGCCGATGTTTTCCACCCACACGGCTGCAGCACCACTGTGTCCCTTGGGGAGACCTGCTGTGGTTCCGGCTTCCCCTCCCGCAGGGCTGACCCGTGCACCTCTGCCATTTGCCTCTCCAGCCAGGGGTGGCTGTCGCTTTCCGCTGTTGCTCACCCTCCCGGTTTGCTGCTCGGCCCCCTCCGTCACGGGTGACCAATCCTCTGTATGGAGTTCTCTCTGTTGTTCAAGTGGCCCAGCAATTTTCCTGGCCAGATCTTCAAGGACACAGTTGTCTCCTTCCTCCACTGACTCTTTCATTTTCTTCTATTCCATTTTGTCTACGAATATTCCTCTATCTTCCAGAAGTAGGTGATTCTGACACCTAAGCCTCGTGGCTGTTCCCATTCCTCTGAGGAATGCAGTCCTGACAGCATCCTTATCCCCCGGGGGATCAGTGCTTCCTGAGTCGTAGAGAACTGTTTCTGTACCTCCTTGTGAATAATTAGACAACGCTTTGTCTTACCTAATCAAAATGTCCCCCAAAATCCTTAGGTTCTTTTAAAATGAATACATTTTTACACTTTGGGTTACAATCTGAAGATTAACACCAGTGCAATATATGATTAGTTTAGAAGCCTCCCTTTCTAGTACATGAAAAAAAAAAAGCAATGAGTTTTATGATCAAAGTTAAGGAATTAGCCTCTATATACCTTGAGAGGTGTTGGTCAAGCACATTTGATCTGCATTGATTCTGGTTTTGTTTTCAGGCATTCTAGAGTTTCCATTTATTGGACATCCTATGTCTATTTTTTGTTTATCTTATACATCTAAATCTTTTTCTTCTGATAGAAAATGTTTCCTGCATTCTGGGTGACTTTATGCAGCTTGTCTGAGGAAGTACTAATTCTGTTAACTCCCCAGTGTTGATTCTCCGTTTTATTCTGTGCACTGTGGGCTTACCTCCTGGGTGGTATCACTCTGTGCTGCGACTTCTCGGCATAAACAGAGCTCTTTTTCTTGCTCTGATCCCGCCCTGGCTCTTCTTTGATCTTCTGTTTCATGGAGCTCGCCTGAACGTCTCCAGCCTCAGCAGCTTCCGATGGCCCTGCAAGTTGATGTTCTTGAGCTCCTATACAATTCCGGGTATATTTCTGTGTTTTTAAGAACTTTAAAATAAACACATACGCCACCTACTGTATGATTCCAACTACATGACATTCTGGAAAAGGCAAAACTATGGAGATGGAAAAAAGACATCAGTGGTTGCCAGGACCCTGGGGAAGGGAGAGATGAATGGGCAGAGCCCCGAAGAATTTCAGGACAGTGAAAATGTATGATACTGTAATTGTGTGTATCCATGTCATTCTGCACTTGTCCAAACCACAGCATGTACAATTCCAATTGTGAATCCTGGTGTAAACTATGGATCTAGGTGATTAGGATGCATTAGTACAGGTCCACCAGCTGTCATGACTGTACTGCTCTGGTGCAGGGCGCTGATAGTGGGGGAGGCCGGATGGGTGTGCGGTACGGGTATATAACTCTCTGTACCTTCTGCCCAATTGTGCTGTGAACCTAGAACTGTTCTAAAAAATAAAGTCTATTAAAATATGTACATATGCATGCAACAATTCTATATGCAATTAAAAATAATATAGGGACTTTAGAATAAACCATAAATGCCATTTTCTACTTTAAGTGACCCCTGACAGTTTCCTCCCTAGAAGGAGCCACTATTAACAATCCTGCCTGTATCTCTCTAGGTCCTTTTCTGTGCCTTCACATGCACTTACACGCACACTCACACACACTCACAAATGCTCTCACACACACGAACACATCCATACACACTCACACACACAACTGTAAAATGTAAACAGGATTCTACTTTACATGTTCCACAGCCCTTCATGATTTTTCTAACAATCTTCAAAACCTTAACATATCAGAACATACTATCAGAATTCATTCTTTTTCACTGGTTCATCATGTTACTCATTTCCCTCTTGGGTTGTTTTCATCTTCTTGAGTAGTTGACGATTTTTAAACATATACCCTGAGTATCAATCTTTAGCCTATGCTATATGTTGCAAATATTTACTCTCATTTTTCTAATTTTCCCTTTTTGTATGGTGTTCTTTGGTCACAGGCATGTTTTAAATGTTCATGTAGTGTTTCCTTTGACTTCTGAATTTTGTGAGCTGGAATTTTGTGAATTATAGCTCAGAGAATCCTTCCCCATTCTGAATTTTGTGAATTCACAAAATTATAGCTCAGAGAATCCTTCCCCATTATAAGATCATGAAGCTATTTTGATATTTTCTTCCATTCTTTCAAAATCATTTAGAATTTACTTTTGGCCATAGTATATCTAATTTTATATTTCTCCTTAATGGATGGCCAGTTACTCGAAAACCATTGAATACATGGAGGGAAGCATTTTTCCACACTGATTTAAAAATGCCACCTTAGTGATATGTCTAGATTTTCTGTTCAGTTCTATTGATTTGTCCTTTCCTCCATAAACACATTATGTAAATTTCTATAACAAGACAATATGTTTTGATGTCTGGCCTATTTCCCTTAATTGTGTGTTTTAAATCAGAATTTATTAGTTTTTTTTTTTGCATTTATTTACTCTGCCAGATGAATGTGGGAATCAGTGTGTCAGGTTCTGAAAACATACTGTTGTAATTTTGGTCAGGATTGCATCGAATATGCAGACCAAGTTGGGGAACCCTGGGAACCTCCACAGGTGTTTGGATATAGTTCTTGCACATTTCTTGTCAGCTACATGTCTGGGCTTTCTGTTCCTCTCATTACTGTGACTGGGATCTTTTTTCCCCTGTTGCACTTTCTACTTGCTGTGACTAGTACATATATAGAAAATTGAGTCAGTGTAATTCATGTGAGTGGCATAAAACTCGTAAAGTTTCAGTGCTATAACACCTGTATTTCTTGCTGATGGACAAGTTGCTGTAAGCTGGGCCACTTTCATCTCAGTAATGCCTTAGCATGCAGGTTCTTTCCACTGCAACCGTGCAGAGTGGAGAATTTCTGGACTATCTTCCTTAACATTGCTTCTTGCACTCTGGCCCTCCCTTTCTGAATGCGTCTCTTTCTTGTGATGGTTTTCCAAGTGGAGCTTTCACAGCGCGTGCTACTAACCTCTGCTCTTCTCCAGAATGACAAGAGCCTGTGGCGTGTGACCTGTGCTCCAAGCAATAAAAGGCAAGAGTTTCACTAAATGTTTTGCTGCAAGATGGTGTCGATCCAATTTTCCAGTCTTAAATATCATTTTTCTTACCTCCTGACACCCAGCTGCTAGAATAATGCTATGTAGTTTAGGTTTTATTATTTTTTAAAAAATCAAGTAACTTGTTTCCAGTCACTAAGTTCTTATTAGGGTAACTAACATAGGCTGATGTCACAAACAACCCACAGATCTCATCATTGAAGCAATTTCTTTCTCACATCATAGGCCTCTAATGGATTTTCTCTGATTTTGAAGGTGTTTTCCCTTTGTCTTCTCTAGGAAGTTGGGGACGAGAGAGGGGAATGAGTAGTATCTTGTTCTGTCGGCCTCCTCGATCCAAGGCTTTCTTGTGAATTCGTTTTTACCACATTTAAAGTGTGATACCCAGAATGGAACTCGGAGCTGCTGGCACCCCCATCCATCTTTGGAGGCCCTGGACATAATCGATGGGGCAGGCAGAAGACCTGCAGCTCCAAGCCTGCTAGTCGGTGAGCCTGGAATTGCTATGCTCTTAGGATCATGTGTTCCCACTGTGATGCTTTTGGCAGCTTTTCCCACAGGCCACTTGGTCATATCCGTACCCAGACTGAACCAGCTCTGACCCCAGGCCCTCCCCACTATGCCCATCCTACCGGGGTGCCCCCGGCTGAGGCTGCCTCTTGAGGCCACACCCTCCGCCTGTATAACCCCAGCTTTGAAGCCTGCGGATCCTGCCTGAGCTGCTCTCGCCCTTTGGAAACCAAGGATTGAGCATTGTTCCCTGAGTGTATTTCTGGTTATGACTTTCTCTTTTCTCCACAGAAAGGCATCTCTCTGCAGGTGTTGGGTTTTCTCTGAGCTCAGCTGCTGCTCTTGGCCTTCTTTCTCCAGTTCCTGTCCTCCTCTACCAGCCTTGAGACTGCAGTGTGGAGATATGTCCCCTCTGTTTTGTCTGGGCTGCTTCTGTCTGGGACGATGGAATCCTCACTAAATGGGAAATGTTTATGGAGGAGGAGGGAGATGGGGAAGTCATTCCCTCCTGTTAACATTTCGGCTCAAGTTAGCTTATTCATACGAATGACACAAAGTCATAAATTGCTCCTAATCAAATCTGTGCACACAGTAAAGCCTCTTTGATGCAATGAGTGTTTACTTAATTGAATGTTACATATAAACGAAGGTTACTTCTTCAAGTGACAAACGTGTGAGGGATTTCAATGGAAAATTCTGAAAATGAGTCCCTGAAGGAGGGAAGATGGGAGATGAAAGATGCTGGAAGAGAATAGAATGGGGCCAAGACGCTCCAGGAGAGCACCGGGGGAATCCCAGTTGCTCTTGGGTTTCACTTCCAAGGGCAAAACGAGGATGACAAATTGCTTTCTGAGAATCCATCCCTGTTGCAGGGACTTTAGGCCAGAGACTTGTCCATAATGGGCTCTGCATCATGTCAGAGCCCTAAACCATAATTAAACACCATTGCATTTATTAGAGTCCTCACGATGTTACCTTAGATTCTTCCCCACAAGGGCAAACCCCCCCAGTGTTGATGTCAGTGTTCTATGGGATTCTCCTGGTGTTAGACGGAAATGTGAGGCTGGATCTGCTAAGTAACCTTTCACTCCTGTGTATCACAGAGGTTCTTCTCTAAGCCCCACCCACAGGAGAGCCAGACCTCTGCATCGCAGATCACATGGAGAAACTGAAACAAATGCTGACTCTCAGGAGGTGATGATAGGACTCGTTTCCTTATCATTTTTTCAGAGCCCCAGAGGTTTACAATGATAAAAACAAGAGCATTTCATGGGAAACAGCATGCAAAAGCCCATGCATGCTGTCTATTTTTATATAAATCAGCAGAAGATAAAGAGCTTGTCTTGATTCATGCTGTTCCTCCAGGGAATGTTTTGCAAAAAGGCAAAAAAAATCAGTGAGAAGAGCGACGCCTATAAATACAATCGGAAAGGAAAATAAAAACAACTCACTAAACGCTGAGTTTGACGAAAACATAACAAAACCAAGGAACATTTTTATGTTTTTTTCCTTTCAGTTTTACTTTTGATCATGTTTCTTCCTGAGGTTTTATGAATATTTACATCAAGTGGGAGAGACAAAAACCCCAAATAACTGTAGAATGATGAGAATGCAGGAAAGAGAATGTAGGCCCTTTTATTCCATGTTCTTTTTCTCAGAAAAATTACAGTTCATTTCCCCTTCTGATTTTCACTGGAAAGCAGTTTTCATCTGAAATGAAATGAGCGAGGATCATGAGTTTGCCTGTATGTCTTATTTGAAGCCAGCGCTGTAGTGTCCTCACTTTCAAACCCGTGTCTCAAGTTTACCCTTCGATTCTTGAAAGTCTGAAATTTTAGAGGGACAAAGGAAAATTAAGAATTAAGCTAAAAAGAGTTAAATTGTGGTTAACAAACATTTCTGTAAAAGGGGCAGAAAGTAAACATTTTCTGCATTGTGGGCCACAGTTCAACCCAGCTCTGCCATCATAGCACAAAAGCAGCAAGAGACGAGATACAAACAGAGGGGGCAGCTGTGTTCTAATACACTTCATGCATATGCACGTATCAATTTCACATAATTTTTCACATGTCACAAAATGTTAATATTCCTTTGATTTTTTTTCAACCATTTAACAGTGTAAGAATGATTCTTAGCTCATGGGTTCTATAAAAACAGGTGACAGCTGGACTTGACCCACGGGCCATAGTTTGCTGACCTTTGTACTAAATCATGCTCTCGACCCAATTTACCTTTAAATTGTTCTGATAAACATATTTCAACACTCGAAAACGGTATGTGGATTCATCTGTTTTACTGAATACTTTTACTTTTGATTACTGACCTCTGTCTTGGTTAAAGATGCCAAGAACTTAGGCATGACTCATCAGGTGTTCTACGTGACCTTGGGTTCCAGGCCAGGGAGGATGGCATAAATAGGATCAGATGGCATGTTGTGGTAGAAACCATAATGATAGCAGCTACTAATGAAGCAGAACTGACTCTGTGTCTGGAACTGTTTGAAGGGCTTTAGAACACTAGCCCAGCTAGTCAACACGATGAACATAGGAGAAAGGTGCTAACATTCTCACTGTGGACATAGAGAAACTGAGGCACAGGAGGCTGACTGACCTACTCAAGATGACGTACAGTCCAAGGAGAGCATCTGCTCCCACACTCGGGTGGGCCAATCCAGGCATCACACTGACCCATTCCACTACAGAGAGGAGAGTTCTCCCCTGCCAACGACTCATCCTGAGAGAGCAGAGCAATGAAATGAAACTGGGATGAAAATCATGAGCAATGAAATGAAATGAAACGTGTAGAGCTGCTTAATTTAAGAGTAAACAAATTCTGCCATAAATGCTAAGGCTCCTAGCAAGTGACAGAAACCCGACGTTGACTAACTGAAGCTCACCTAAGTGGGACGACCAGGGTGAATGTCCCAAGAGCTGAGCCCAGAGACTAAAGCACTGTCCTCAGGATGCCCCCTCCATCCCTTACCACCTCACATCTCTGCCATCTCCATTCTGCTTTTCAGGTCAGTCTCATTGTTCCTTACTACAATGAAACAATGTTCAGGTGGTAAAAGTTGCTTCTGACAGCCCTACTCTAGAAGCTGGTAGGTCAAATCGTGAGAGTAAGCTTGCCTTCCCATCCAACTCCATGCAAAAGTCCAGGGAGCTGCTCCAGTGACCTCCCAGTGGTGGTCAAATGCCCTCTGAGAGCGAGTGCTATGGGTGCTCTGGTCTTATTTCCTCAGCCTGTTATGAACTCAACACAATACCCGGGAGAGGTAACTGCCAGTCCCACGGACACATGGATTAGGAAGAGAATTCCCCAAAGAAGGGACCCAGGCACACTAGAGCCAGAGAGGATGGGCTCCTCAGCTGGTGTCACTGAACTCCAGGGAGCCCAGAGTAAGAAAGGACCCTTGGCACCCTCCAGGAGACCCCGGGTAAACCCATAACAAAACTTCATTATATTTCAGCTCATTAAACTGGCTCAAAGAGAACCAAAATGACAGCAAATGGGTGTTTCCCTAGCATTAGAATCATTGTATGAAGTGGTTCTGGCTAAGCTCTAGCACACAGGTTTTCATTTCAGGTAGACTTTCCATAATCAGATACATGTACACACACAGACACTCGCATGTGCACACATGCATGCACACTCTCACACATGCATGCACCATGCACACATACATGCACGCACACAGAGACACACAAATGCACGCACCATGCACACACACATGCACGCACACTCAGACATACTGTCACACATGCACACACCCATGCATGCACACTCAGACACACACACATGCACACACCATGCACACACACATGCATGCACACTCAGACACACTCACACATGCACACACCATGCACACACACACATGCATGTACACTCAGACACACTCACACATGCACACACCATGCACACACACACATGCATGCACACTCAGACACACTCCACACATGGACACACCATGCACACACACATGCATGCACACTCAGAACACTCACACATGCACACACCATGCACACACACACACAGCACACACAGGCACACTCACACATGCACGCATCATGCACACACGATGCAGCACACACACGCAGCACACACAGGCACACTCTCAGACATGCACCATGCACACACATGCACACACACTCAGACACACTCATGCACGCACCATGCACACACACATGCACGCACACTCAGCCACTCTCACACATGCACACACCATGCACACACACATGCACACAGACACACACACATACACCATGCACACACACATGCACGCATACACAGGCACACTCACACATGCACCACCATGCACACACACATGCACACACACACAGGCACACTTTCACACATGCACCACCATGCACACACACATGCATGCACACACAGGTACACTCTCACACATGCACGCACCATGCACACACATGCATGCACACACAGGGACATTCATGCACACACAGCTTGCACAGTGTCTGAGTCACAACAAAACAGGCTATGTCTTGAAATCTCAGTGGCTTAATACAGCAACAATTGCTTCCCCACTTGCATAGACAGAAGACTCTGGGAGCTTCCACCTTGTGACTCCATACACTCAACACATAATTCCCTGATCTTCAAGGCAGGAAAATTAAGCCCAGTGTCCTTGAACTTCCATTTTCCAGCAAGGGCAGGTTTACACACCTCCCCCAACCCCATAACATGACAAAATGGTAAAATGACATGCACACACCTCAGACGATGAAACACCCTTTGCCATCATTTTGTTCGCTTTGAGCCAGTTTTCAATGAGCCGAAATGCAGTTAAGTATTGTTGCAGGCTCATTCTGGGTCTCCTGGAGGATGCCAAGGTCCCTGGCCCTCTCAGATCTCCTGGAGGTCAGTCACACCCTTGAAATCCCCATCATAATCACCCTTATTTCTAACTAAGGATGTGATGGTTAATTTCATGCGTCAACTTAGTTGGGTCCCAGTGCCCAGATATTTGGTCAAACATGGCTGTGGATGTTTCTGTGTTTGGTGTTTTTTGAATGAGGTAAACATTTAAACAGGTGCACTCTGAGTAAATCAGATTCCCTCCCTAATGTGGGTGAGCCTCATCCCACCAGCTGAAGGCTGGAATAGGACAAAGACGGAGGTCCCCCGAGCATGAAGGAATTCTGCCAGCAGGTGGCCTTTGGACTCCAGCTGCAACTCTTTCTGGAGTACCTCCAGCCTGGCAGTCTACTGTACCAGATTTTGGACTCATCAAATCTCCAACCAATTCCTTACAATCTCTCTGTCTCCCTATATATAAATATATGTGCACGTGTGTGCGTGTGTGTGTGTGTGTGTCTGTGTGTAAGAAGAGAGACAAAAAAGAGAGCCTTTATTGGCAGAGGAGAAGTAAAAGCAGGTGGACTCAAAGATCTCAAGCTGTGGTTAGTACCTTCTTAGTATTCAAGACCATGAAAGTGAACAACATTTCTTTTCTTCTCTTACAGCCATCTCCCCTTCACAAATTGAATGCACTCATGGACCACTGAGTGAATCCAGCGTATCACCCAGTCTACACTTTGGGTACCATTTTTATCTTTGTTTTCTGTTTGTTTGTTTGTTGGTTGGTTGGTTGGTTTTTGCCATTCCACACTAAACAACATTGTCTATTGTTTTACCCTGGGCTTTGAAAAAAAGGCTTGATACAAAATGCCTTTCCTTTCCCTTTAGTCTCTCCCCACACCAAATTTCTCTATTTGCCTTCCCATAAAAATGACTTTTATTGATTTAGTATATGCACCTGCATGGCACTAAGAAAGGAAAGGTCCACTCTATTGTAAGGATTGGCACAAAGATCAACCCCAAACTAACCTTGGTCTTATCTAGGAAGTGAAATAGCCAAGAATCCTCTAAAATTAAGGTGATTCCAGACTATAAGGGTGAACGCAGAAACAAATGCTGTCAAGAAATGCAGCGTTTCTTACCTCAGCCGTTAATGACCCACTAGCATAGCATGGTGGACAGGTATTGATTGCAACTTTCCACACAGTTTTGATTCCTATCCTGTCTCACCGTGTCTCAGTTTCCCTATCTATGACATAAAAATAAAAAAACAGAAATTATCTCAAAGTCTCTGCAAAGATTAGTATGAGCAATGACAAACACTGAATCTCTGAAAAATGCCTTAAATCACTAATAGAAAATTCATGAACAAGCGTTACCTCTAAGAGAATGAGTATCACAGCTAAAGAGAACCTTCCTTTTCCTTGCAGCCATTCTCTTCAAAATAAGGAGCCTGATGTTTCACAAAACCATCTGTTGCCCTCTTCTGTTATTACAGCTGAATGCTTTAGAAATCATTCTGCACCACTAAAAATAAAATCCACGTAGAACTTAAAAGAACCAATGCCAATTACTGGAGCCAAATTCAGGTTGTATTTTTAAAAGTGTCTATGAAACCATCTATAAATAGAAAGGCTTTCCTGTTATTTTTAATTACTTCATTTTAATGGAAACAGACTCCAGTTGGTGAGGATGTGGTTAGGATGCCATGGCACAGGGCCTGCCCTTCCGGACAGAAGGCTGACTCCAGCCAAAGGAAGCCAGGGGGTGGCTCAAAGCACTCAAAGCATCTTCAGTGCTTACTCTTGGTTATTGATCCCAAAGCCTCCTTAGAAACCTCCTAGTGTGTCTCAAACCCTTTCAAACGTGTATATTTCTATAAGTCAAATGACAAGTTGATTTTCTTATATTTAAGGTAAATGTGGACCACAGAGAGTTTCTCTGTGAGCTGGAAGAGGAAACATTCCTGAGTCAAATGCTGGGGCAGTGCCACAGCTCCAGGGTCTGCTGGCAGAGGGGTGTGTCTCAGACAGGCATCTCTAAGATGCAGTGTGCCAGTCCAGTCCCCCAGAGCCAGGGAGCCTCCCACCCCATGCCACCTCACAGGGCAGGAAGAGGGCACATTGCTGCCTCACACTGGCTTAGGGAGGACAGGGAACAAGGAGACAGCCTGGGGGACTCTGGCAGTGGCCCCCATCCCCAGACCTGGATGGGAAGCTAAGAGTCTGGGCAAGTCCTAGCTGGTGGCTGTGGTCTGCCTGTGTGATACCATGTGACACCATGTGCCACAGGAAATAAGCAGCACATCAGATGGGCAGAGTGAGGCCCTAAGAAATCTATTCTGCTTCTTGTGGCAAAAGCTGAGCCTTCATGCCCCCAGCCTCAAACAGCTCCATCTCCTGCTGCAAAAGTGTGTCCCAGAGCTACAGCCTGACTGGCCAGGCGGATATTAGAGTTCCTTGTCTCAGATTTCCTGTCTGGGTCACTAACCTGAAGGCCACGACAGACCAGGTAATACTCATCCAGCAGTATGAGGGTGTCACTCTGCCAGTTACCCATCGTATGGCCTTGGGTGTGTTCCTTAGCCCCTTTGTGCCCCTCGCTTTCCTCAGCCATAAGAGGGGGGTGATAACTGCAGCTGTTCATAGGGCAGTTGTGAGGATTGAGTAAGTTAAGTCAGTGAGGACTCTGGGGTCATTCCTGGCACATAGTAAGCCCTATAGAAATTTTTGGCAATTAGGTAATTACATGTACAAGTTAACGTAATTGTGAATATCATGGATCCATAGGATGGACTGATTGTGTATTAACAGGAATTTCTTCTAATCAATTATGTCGTGTCTCTGACAACAGCAGTGAAATGGGAAATGTGAAAGTGTAGGTGTGTGTACTCCTGCTCATGAAGGACAAGTTAGATAACTTGCAAGTATTATGATGCACTTTATTTGTTCCCAGGATGATGATTTTGTCATGTTCCTGTCTCTGTCTCACGGGAAGCAGCTAACAGGGCCATCCATTTGCATGTGTAAAATAAAACAAACCTATAAAAGCAAAACGTGGCAACAAACCACAAGTGCTTCTATCCTCACGCTTTCCATGGTGCCTGTCAGTGAGTGCTCATCATGGCCCTCTCCTGGCCTTCCCACTGAGTGGGAGCTCATTTGACAGGCAAGACAGCATCTCCAGGCCCTCTCCTGCCACTTGAAGGAGGCTTCTCAATGTCTCTGGCCACTAGCACCCCAACTCACAATGAGGATTTTAACAAGATGAACCCTGTATCCCCACCTTGACTTCTAAATTGTGTATTGCAGAGAGAGTGCTGGAAAAAAAAAAGAAATGAAATGAAGTGAAAAAAATGAAAGAAAAGAGAAAGGATTTGCTAACCCGTGACATTTATGTCTAGAGGACTCACAAATGAAAATTTGAGAAAAAGACATGGTTATTTCTCAGCAAGTAGAGTTTCTTAAACATCATGTGCCAACCCCTCCTTCGAGGGTTGTTTGTGTCTTCTTGGGTGTCGGTGATTCTGGTGCCCACGTTTCATGATGCTGACACAATTCATTTTATTATCAGTAGGAGAAGAGCAGTTACTCAGGACAGCCATGCTAGCCTGGACTAATTTGGATAAATTGTCCCACACCAGAAATAAACATGCCGTCAACCCCAAATGTCAAGCATGACACAAGGAAGTTGGAAGGACCCACCAAACTCAAGGATTCTCCTAGCACACAAACTGAGGAAGAACAATACATAGGACTCCAAGACTAGAAATGTTCATTCAGTATGCTATCTTTTGTATTCATGTTGGGGTGCAGACAGGGAATTAGAAACAAAGCACTGTAGAGTCCCTTTTGGACTACTGACCAATAATTGTATAAAATGTATAATTTTATTCAAAATTAATCATGGGTCGTTGGAGTGGATCTCATATGAATGGCTTGGTGCTGTCCTCCCAGTAATGAATGAGTTCTCACTCTTAATTCATTCAACAGCTGGTTGTTTAAAAGAGCCTGGCATTTCTCTTGCTCCCTCTCTTGCCATGTGACACGCCAGCTTCCCCTTTGCCTTCTGCCCTGAGTAAAAGCTTCCGCACCAGAAGACGAACAGATGTTGGTGCCCTGCTTGTACAGCCTGCAGAACTGTGAGCCAAATAAACCTCTTTTCTCTACAAATTACCCAGTCTCAGGTATTCCTTTATAGCAATGCAAAATGGACTAATGCATCTGTCTGCACCACATAGTTCAATTTATTAATTATATTTTGGGGATTGTTTAATCAACATATGTTGGCCTTTGCATGTCAGCAATTGAGTGAAGGTGATATTCAGTTGGTTTTGAGTCTTTGCATGCAAAGACCTGGCATAAGTCACTTAAGACATCTTATTTCTATTTAGATCAGATTTCCCAAATCTGTGACACACACATATATATATATATAAATATATGATATATAATATGATATATAATATATATTATATATATTATATATTTTATAAATTATATACATATATATATATATAAACTGAAAATAGCCTTCTGAGGCTTGCTGTATTCTGTCTGGACTATTTCAAGATTCCTCAAGAGGGAGATGAAGGTGGTTCCATGTCCCTGTGTGATGCGGATGCTGCAGGATGTGGCCCCTTGTTCTGGGAGCTCCTGGAACTCTCTGAACTTCTTACCCAGGCTCTTCGGGCGCTAGAAAATTTTTCTTCAAAGATAAGTTGAAAAATTTTGTTTGCAAACTGTCAAAACCCCAGAGGCACCACTTCCTCTGAACATCCTCATCTGTAGCTAACATTTCTCTTGTGACAGTACACAAGGTCTAAAATTCAATTTCCTGGTATTCTGACGTAAGAGCATGATGATGCAGGTACCATTAGACAAGGCCTAGGAAGCTTTTGGCCAGGAGCAATTCTTTGTGTGATGGGTTGAAAAGAAAAGCCTCATGTAGATAATATTTAAGTATATGGAGCTATTGAGTTATCCTTTCCAAAAAGTGATACTGTTGAGAATACTTTTATTGAAGAAATAAAAAATTCTATGGCCACGACTTCCTTAAATTTTTAATCACTTATATAGCTGTATTTGTGTTGTAATTTGAAGGAGATTGGGCCATGACCACTGGACAATGTCCAGGATACCCCTTGGCCATCTTGACCTGACCCTGGTCTTTAAGTACTGAAAACCTTGGCATACTGCCATGCTTCCCAGCTCTTTGCCCTACTTGCCTACCAAGGAAAGCCTCTAGATACAGAAAACATGGACTGAAGAAGGACTTAGCGTTTCTCAGAGGCAGCAGTGCAGAGAAGAAAGGATGTGAAGCAAAAGGCAAATGACTCTAGAGAGGCGGCGAGTGTGTGTGTGTGGTGTTTGGACAAAGTTGAGGACAATGTGGCCCATGGCAATGAGTGGCTGGTGTGTCTCTGCCTTGTGCTGGGTGCGTCTGGCTGTGTGGCACTTGGTGTGGCAGGTGACTGAGGACCTTTGCGCCCACCTTGGCAGTGTGGCCTGAGGAGTGTCCCTGGAGCTGGCTGGAGTCAGGGAGGCTGGGGATTGCTTATGGAAATCCAGGGGACCTGAGCCCTAAGGCAGCAGTGCTCACTCACCTCCATCTCCCCCAGACTGGCAGCTGCTATGGGGGCTGGGGTGTTGCAAACACAGCTGGACCCAAAGTCTGAGTATAAAACACAACAGTGCACTTTCATGGCTGTGGCCGACATAGCAACTGCTCCTGGTAAACCATCAAAGAAATATAGATATATTCTGACAAAAATAAAGAAGCATTGTCTTCTCCCAGTTCCACACCCAGTGCTAACCAATATTTATGGTCATATTTATATTTGTATAACTGTTATTTTTTGGGGGTGACCTTTTCTTTTCAGTGTGGACAGTAATTATATGCTGCATTTCTACAGTTCTGGGAACTGTGCCATGTTGGCTTTATCTGATTTACCTGCCTTAGGTCACCATCTCAGGAGTGAGTCACGGAGGGTGAAGATGGGATGGGATGGATAAATGGGCTGGAGATCAGCAGCCCATCAAAATTGGGAGGGAAATCTGGCTCCCGCAGTGTCCTCCAGCGCCCTCTACTGACAAAGCTCAGCACTGCGCCAGCAGGTGAAGGAGGAACGTTTGCAGGGCCCAGAGCCAGGATCACAAACAGTCATTGAAGGGTGAATTTGTGGCTATAAGACAATATTTTAATCAACACCACAGAGTGTAAGAGTGAGTATTCAGTAAGCAGTAAAGAAGACCAAAATCCTTGCCCCCAAGGGCTTGCATTCTCGCCAGAGGGGACATGTCAACTCAACAAATCAGTGCAATGCACAGATATGGGTGGTGATGCCTGCTAAGGTGGGAAATGAAACAAAGGAAGTGGTTGGGAGTGCATAGAAAGTTTCAGTGTAGACTCTGTGGGGACTGGGAAAGACTCCTAGACATATAGGCCTGACAGCAGTGAGGGAGAAGCATGTACCAAGGCCCTGTGGTAGGAGCATTCCTGGTGTTACAAAGGTAAGCAAGAGAGCCAGGGTGACTGGGGTGTAGTGAACATGGGAGAGATGAGGTCACAGAGGTAGCAGGCCTGGAGAGTGTGTGCATGTGTGTGTGAATATGTGCATGTATGTGCATGTATGAGAATGTGTGTATGCGTGTGTGCGCATTTACGTAAATGCATGTAAATGTGTGTGCATGCAGTTGTGCAGGTGTGTGAGTGGGGGCATGTGTATGCATATGTGCACCTGTGTGAGTGTATACACGTGTCTGCACATGTGAACATGGCTATGTGCACATGGATGTGAACACAAGCATTTATGCATTATAAATATAGTTTATACTGCGTAGCTTATACTGCAACGTGGCAAGCATAGTTGTATTATAAACAATGCAACTATGAGAACATGTGCACATGTGTGCAGAGTGGGTACATGGGCAGATTTCTGCATGCATATGTATATGTTTGCATTGTCGACAGGACTTAAGAATCCTTGTAGACCATTAGAGGAACACTAACTTTTACTGTGAGGAAAACAGAAGCCACTGGAAGTTTTTCAGCAGAGGGGTGGCAGAATTATCTCCATATTTTAGCAGGATCTCTGCAGCTGCTGTGGTGGAAGACTTGGCTGTCATGGGTCAGGGCTGGGAGCAGGGGCTCCTGGAAGGAGGTGGGGGACAATAGTGGTTTGGCCCATGGTGGAAGCAGTGGAGATGCTGAGAAGCAGGGAGGCTCTGGATGTATTTTAAAGATAACACCAACTGGATTTGCTGAGGATATGAATGGAGATAGTGATGGGTCTGAAAGTTTCTAACTGAGGGATTGTTTGAGCTGGTTATTTTTTAAAGGGGCAGGAAAGTGGATCTTCCAGCAACTGCAGGATAAGATAAGAAAGAGGCAGTGAAATCACTTTTAGGAATCGCTCAGCTCATCTGTTATCTTCTGGAAGAGGGCAAGGCACCACCAGGGCCACTAACTGGTGAGGGAAGGCTCCCCCCGGGTGATTTTGCTCATCCTGGCTGCTCCCTCTTGAACTTGGCCATGTGACCTAAGGATTCCAGATGAACATTGACATTTGATTTCGTGTGCACCATCTTACAGTAGAATTTCTTACTGGCAGGCTAAACTGATCCCTGCACAAGACAGATTATGTGTCTCCCTATCAACTTGAAAAATAAACTCAGGAAATTCAAGAACTCTGAACTGTCAGAAAATAGCTCTGCCCTTCCACCAGACCCACGAGGAATATGCTGAAGACCACAGGAGTGATGTCGACAGAAGCATTTGTCCTTTTCCTGACTCTTTCAAATCATTTGGTGAGAGGTGTTTCGTTTCTGTTCAGATGCAAGCTTCTTCCCGGAGTGGAGGCTTAGAGGCAGGCTCTGTGGCATGCACTCCCCGGCTCTACGTGGTGCATTTTGACTGAAATGAATACCTTGAGAAGGTTTTGCAGAAAAATCAAGGAGATAAATGAAAGGTTTCCCTCAGTGGTGGATGTGCAGAGGCTCCCTAAAATGCACGTATGTGAGCCATATACCTCTTTGCCCTATGTAAATACCCAGCCATCTTCTTTCCTGTTCTGTTGTGAGCCCTCTGAATCAATACATGAGCATTCAGAACTATGATGTCGCTTGAAGGCCAGGGTTTCAGAAGTTGTCCAGCGTAGGAGGAAATGCAGTTCACCTTCAGGACGCTGTGTGAGGGCAGGAAGGATCTTCAAGCCCTTCACCCTTTGGTCAGAGCTGTTAAACACTCTCAGAATTAGGACTTGCTCTTAACCAAATGTAAATGTAAATTACTTTCCAGACCAAATACAAACCACCCTTTATCATCTTCAGTTTTGAATTCTTTGTGCCTCTCTACACAAGCATTAGCAGAGATAATTGAAAATTTGCAGCATTTAAATCTATGTTTTAAAAAATGATTCAGGAAGCTTTTCGACATCTTTAGACTATTACAGTGTCATTTATTCCTGCCAAGAGGTCTACCAAGCAGTTTTGACCCAAATGTAGTATCTCTAAGTATCTGCTTCCTCTGGCCTCCCAGTAGACACAAGTGACTTCACTCTTGTCATGGATGTGTCTGGCAGTGGCTTAGGTCCCTTTGATGATAATAAGAAGTGTCCCTTGTGTGAGGGCCCCTGGTACTTTTCTGGAGAAGCAGCAGCATTAGCTCAGCCCCACAAATTATGGCTGTCACCAGTGGCTGTGCCCAGAGGATGAAATACATTTATGCAATGGAGGAGCCCCTCCTGAATGTGCTGAATCTCTCTGCCTTCATTCAGCACAGTTCACCTTGAGAGAGAGTCAGGCTGGCTTTGGGAATGGATTTAGAGAGGAGTACTTTGACTCTCTTGCCTAATGAAGATTTGCTGTGTTAAGACTCTAAATCATTGAAGCCAAGAACTACTAATAATTAGAGCTGATAAAAGCATTAAGGAAACCTTTAATCCCCTGGTCCTGGGAGCTGGAGGTTTGCACAGCCTGTCATTTATGCACTGAAACGACTAGTCTTAATGGGGTTAGCATGTCTGAGATTGGTAATTATTACAGGCACTGCTTGCTGAGCCTCCATGAGCCACGCTTCAGCCCTGAAAGATCTTCTGGGGGGTTGTTTTATGACTTTCCCTGGCTGCTTCTGGCTGGCTCAAAATGAACACAAACACTGCTGCAAAATTGCTCTTCAGGAAGACTTTTCTGAAAATTTGCCCCCAAGTGTTTATTTCTTTTAGGCATAAGGAATCAGAATTAGTGGTAAATATCAGAGTATAATTCTTAGATACTCTCACTGTTAAATCTATCCTTTATTTGTGGATTTTTATTTTCCTCCCTTTCAAATAATTACATTGATTATATTACACCATAGTATCAGCCTTTGAAAAATATTTTTCATTATCAAAAATTTGCCTGACCTGGATTGTGAAGTCATTTTTTTTCATAAAGAAGGTTTGATGAACATGTTCATTAATCTACACTATGTTTATTGGGCAAATTTATAGTTAAACCTGTATCTTCAATGCTCAAATAATGTCTTAGTCCTTTTGTGTTGCAATAAAGTGATACATGAGGCTGGGATATATATATATAGATATATCTATCTATCTGCATATATATATATGGAGATATATATAGAGATATATTTGTATATATCTATATATATATGGTTTATTTGGCTCATGATTCTGCTGACTGGAAAACTGAGTCTCTGGTGAGGCCTCAGGCTGGTACCACTCATGGTTAAAGGCAAAGGGGAGATGGAGTGTACAGAGATCACATGGCAAGAAAGGGAGCAAGAGGGAGAGAGTGGAGGTGCCAGGCTCTTTTTAACAACCACTCTTTTGGGAACTAATAGAGCAAGAAGTCACTTACTACTGTGAGAACAGCACCAACACATTCAGGAGGAATCTGCCCCCTGACCCAAATACCTCTCATTAGGCTCTGCCTCCAACACTGGGAATCAAATTTCAACATGAGGGTTAGAGGGGGCAACATTCAAACCACAGCTACTAAGCACTTGTTTGGCCTGCATTTGGTGTGTATTCTTAAAGACAGGAAAAACAAAAGGGCTGGTCACTGGCAGAAGAATTCAGAACATGTTAATATCTACAGGACTTGGGCAAAGGCAGTGAGTAGAAGTGGCAATACACTTTAATAAATGTGCCTTCGAGAATTGCTTGAACCCAGGAGGCGGAAGTTGCAGTGAGCCGAGATCACGCCACTGCACTCCAGTCTGGGCAACAGAGTGAGACTCCATCTCAAAAAAATAAAAAAATAGTGCCTGGAAGGATGTTCTTCATTAACATTGGCCGTGACTTTAGCATGGGGATCACTGACACGGTGACATTTTTGTACAGTTCCAAGGATGCCACCTTCAAGTGTGATTGGACTAAGATTATGAGAACCCTGCCCCTCCCCCCCCCGACTGGGGTCTCTGACCTCCACCCCTTTCCATTACTCTAGCATCTCACAACCGAGGGCTTCAGTCAGAGAAACTCTTCCCCACTCTCTTTCCATGTTATTTACAGCCTTGTTCACCAAGATTGCCCTATAAAAATTGGTCCTGCTGGTCGTTGGTGTTTTTACATGGAAATTCAAGTGTTATAATTCTAATGGAATTATTGTAAATGATGGTTCTTAAGCACTTCACCAAATGACCTCAGCAGAGTGGGAAAGTCTCACGTAGGTGACTTGCTATGCCCAGTAGCCTGCGTGTCCACAGATACTGACTTCCCTGTAACTTTACTATTTTGAGGTTACTTATGTTTAACAACCAAAACATCCTGTCAAGTTTTAGTAAATCAGGTGAGATATCTAAATTATGTTAATAATTTTTAACACTTTTCATTTTGAAATAGCTTAAGTCTTAAAAGAAGTTGCAAAAATGGTACAGAAAGTTCCTATATGTCATTTCCCCATCTTTTCCCTATAATCTTCCCTAGTACACTGTCAAAACCAGGCCATTGATATTGGCACAACCCTATTAGCTCAACTGAAGACCTAAATCAGATTTCACCAAAAGTCTCTACTTTTAAATGGTATTATTGGCTGAATTTGTCTCTTACTTGCAGCCTAAAGCATTCATAACTGAGACATCATGCAACTGTAAGTAAGCACACAGATACATCATTTTTGATTTTCTGATTGGATTTTCAGTAGACAGACACTTGGGAATGTTAACTTTAAAAGTATTTAATAGACATTTCTGTCCTACCACTAGAGCTCACAAATGGACTTGTTTTGAGAAAGTACATGTTATTATCACAGAACAGGATGATTTCTTTTAGAAATCTCTCCCATGGGTTAGGGTTTCATCTTCACTCCCATCTTCTTTTTTCAATGTAAGTGATTGTCTCTGAATAATCATGTTTGAGTTTCTGTCCTAGGCAAGCCTGAGGCTCACTAGATTCTGCACCCCTTCAGGGTATGAATCTCACTAAATTCATCTTTCTATTCTCTGTATGTAGTAGGGTCTGTTATACTCTAGGTGCTCAATAAGCTCAATAAATGTGTGTTAAGTGAGCAAGTGAATAAATGACCAGATGCAGATGGAATGTGGCATGTTGTTCAGCCTGTGATGTGGATAAATGGGTGGGTAAAAAAATGGGAATTTTGTTGATGCCACTCTACTAAAACTCACTTTTAGATTTCAGAATGTCTGTTCTGGTAATGCATTCACTATTTTAGTGAATACAGCTGCATCAGGACAGAGTTGGCCAGTTGTACCCCTGGCTGCTCTTGGACATGGGCCATCTATTCAGTTGTCCCTGGGGTGATTCTTAGAGGCAATGGGGGATGTTTCTTACCTTGACCCATTTCTTCCACCTAACTGTGCCTCAAGACACACCAGAGAGGGTCATGCCATAAGTCGGACACCTATGAGAGGATGAGACACCTGTGAGAGGATGAGACACCTATGAGAGTATGTTTCCAGACTGACTCACTTTTAGGTCCTTTCAAGTAGCAGCAGCAGGAGACTGAAAGCTGCTCTTCTCAAGACCTGGCCTTCACATGTACCTTGTGGGGATGTGGTGGTCTCTGTGTACAGGAAGGTCTAGAGCTATTGTGAACCTGGACCAGGGCTAGCAGGGCTAGCTGTGGGCAGCTCAAGGGCTGCAAGGGGGTTTGAGAACAGTCAGTGTGGAGAGAGGCTTAAAAGGAAGAGGATGGAGGGGGTGATGGTATGTCTGGCCAGGCCGGCTGGAATGGCACTGAGCAACTTGCTCCATATGTTGGTCCTTTCCTTGCAGCATTCCACTTTTGGCATCAAGCACTGTACTGGTTAGGGATTAGCTTCAGCTACTAAAAACAGAAAACTCAAAATGACAGTGTTTGAACAAGATTTCTATTTCATGTGTAAGTCCTGGCCAGCTCTGGCTCTTCATCACAGCAGGGATCTTGTCGAGCTGCCAAGCATGGCTCTCATCTTCCCAGCCCCAGTGTACCCTTGGCCATCCTGTCCATGCTCCTAGCAGATGGATGGAGGAAGAGGTTGAGGAATGCACAAATGTGCATGCCAACTTTCCTATAGAATGCCCTGAGAAGCCATCTCTGCACACTTCTCTGACATCCCATGGGCTGGAACTTAGTCATATAGAGCACACCTATCTACAAGGGGAGCTGGAAAATGCAGTTTCTATTCTGGAGAATAGAAACTCCTATCAAAATGCCCAGTTCCATTCTGATAGGAAAAAGAAGAAAACAGATATTAAGGAGATATTAGTAGTCTCTGCTTAAAGGTTAACCCTGAAGTATCATTAACATACCTGAGAGCACATTGTCCAAAATTGTCAGTCATCGTTATCTAAATTCAGTGGCAAGAACTGTCCATGGTCCAAGATTTTGTCCTTCTTGTAAGCTAAAATGTTAGCTTGTCACAGTTTCACAGATGCTAGTGGAAGACATGAAACTCCTGGGTCAGAAGGAAAGGACAGTTCATTGCTCATGGTAATGGCAATGGTCAGAGTATCAGCATCTGATTCCCACATGATGATGCTAAGGAGGGCACAGTAGCGACACTTTCACACACAGCAGGTTTTGTTACAGGAGACCAACCCTGAACACAAGGAAGCCAAATCTTCTAACAATGCCTATCTTTGCTGAGGAGGGAGATCTGACCTCAGTTCTCCAAGGCTGATCAATGTCCTTGACAATGACCCAGAGGAATGGCAGACACTGCCTTGCAGACACACCGGGGCCCATGGAGAGCTGTTCTACATTCCGTAATTACATTCCTCCAATCACATTGTTCCTTAGTGTCTCTGTTTTCATTATAGATCTGTCATATCACATATCATGTGACATCCAGGTAGCTAAAATACTAAGTGAGGGACTTAGCAAGGGAGTCAGGCTGAAAAAGGTTTTCCTTTCCCCCTAGTCTCTTAATTCCTTTTGGTTCTTGCTTTTTTCCCTCTTGTTACAAGGCAGATGCTGAATGGCCAGGACTCAAAGCTTCTTCCTCATAGGAGAGAGGCCTCAGTCAGCTGAAAGGAGGAAGCCAGACACTTATCTGATGCTGTAAAATACATGCTTATGGTGCTCTTTGGACAACTGTGGGTTTGCCTTTGGGAAACAACAGCTTTTATTATTTGCAATTCTGTCAATGTCACCTATTTATATTTTATTAAACTCATTGAAAAATTCCTATGTCAGATCATTCGGTTAAAACATTTAAAGGCCTAGTATCTCATCATATGGGGGTTTGGCACCAATTATCTTACAGGAAATTTGGTTTCCCATCCGTCCTTCTCCTCCCACTTCCGGGTCCACCTGCTAGTGGCCTGGGTGTCTCCAGAGGCAGGTCCTCCCAGCATCCACATTTCCTCTTCTGGAACACTGGGGACAAAGGCTGGAGAGCCCACCAATAGCACTACCATGACCTCCTGGCATAAGGAGACAGATGACTGCGGCTTACGCCTTCAACACTGGCTCTCTCTGAGTACGTTTTACAGTTGCTGGTGGGGGCCACAGTGGCAAAAAATTTCCCTTTGCATTTTCCTTCCATTCACAAAGAGTCAGCCCCCAGCATCAAGACGGAGCAGTTGTCCAAAATTAGATGCTACTGCTCTCATTTGTTGGTTAAAAATAGCTGTTCTGCACCCTTTATGCCATCACCAGGGGCTGTTTTCAGCCAATGTTTATGACAGAGAAAGACATTTGCTAATTCGCTGCTTATTCAAGGAGAATAGAACTTATTTGTTGTTCCCCTGCAAATAGACAACCGGGGATGTTAGCAGCAATTTACTTGCATTTTCTTAGGATTTGCAGGGTGGTTTTGTGATAGGAAAATGGCTATTGAGGAGAGAGGAAAGAAGGGCACACATTGAACCTAATTTTTTAAAAGAAGCAATGAAACTGGGCCCAGCCAGCGAGGCAGCATACGGTGCTGGACAAATCTGATCAAAGGGGATTCACCAAACTTGCCATTTCAATGGAGTGAAGCCCAAAGGAGCCGGAGCGCCTCGAAGGTTTGCAGTCCTCCCTCCTCCCCCAACTCTGAGGCCTTGGGTTCCTGAGGACCGCCTCGAAGGTTTGCAGTCCCCCCTCCCCCGCAGCCCTGAGGCCTTGGGTTCGTCCAGAGCGTCTAGAAGGTTTGCAGTCCCCCCTCCCCCCTCCCCCCAAGGCCTTGGGTTCGTCCGGAGCGCCCCGAAGGTTTGCAGTCCCCAGGGCGCGCCCAGGGCTTCTTTTTTTTTTTTTTTTTGAGACGGAGTCTCGCTCTGTCGCCCAGGCTTGAGTGCAGTGGCGCAACCTCGGTTCACTGCAAGCTCCGCCTCCCGGGTTCACGCCATTCTCTGTCGCCCAGGCTTGAGTGCAGTGGCGCAACCTCGGCTCACTGCAAGCTCCGCCTTCCGGGTTCACGCCCTTCTCCTGCCTCAGCCTCCAGAGTAGCTGGGACTACAGGCGCCCGCCACCACGCCCGGCTAATTTTTTGTATTTTTGGTAGAGACAGGGTTTCACCGTGGTCTCGATTTCCTGACCTCGTGATCCGCCCGCCTCGGCCTCCCAACGTGCTGGGATTACAGGCGTGAGCCACCGCGCCCGGCCCAGGGCGTGCCAGGGCTTCTGATGCCAGAGCCCAGGAGGGAGCTTTTGCCTTTTGGATTCAGGGGTCCCCTGAAGGAGCTTTTGCCTTTTGGATTCAGGGCTCCCCTGAAGGAGCTTTTGCCTTTTGGATTCAGGGCTCCCCTGTACTGTCACAGGGTCAGAATGGCCGTGTGTTTACATGTGAAGCCCTGGGGCCCCCTGGCCCCTTCCTGGGCCTTCCTCCACCTTTTCTCTTCTCACCCTTTGCTGTCCGCTGAGTCCTGCAATCCATAGTGAAGAGGCCAGAGGCCCCGATGGGGAAGTGCCGGGGGCAGCCGTGGCAGCTTCATCAGAGAGGTGGGATCTTTTTATCTCTGGTAATAGTGGCATGAAACTATTTTAGGGGCAGTGCCAGTTTCCGGGAATTTTAAAGTTCAATTTTCTGGGAACAGAGTCTGAAGACATTTATCTCCAAGGCAGCGTTAACACTGAACTTTAAAAGGCCAAGCATGGAGGAAAGCCTTTTTAACACATAGATTTTGGATTTCAGGGTGGGCCGGGAAGGCAGCCAGCCAGAGACCAAGATTGCGCCTGTCCCAAGACTGGGTATAAAAACAGAACGGTGGACACAACTCCAAGAGAAGGTTTTGGCCAAATGTCTTGAGTCATAGAAGATTTGACTGTAAACCTACCCCACAGTTTCTATTCGGTGGATGGTTTTGCTGAACTGAGCTAAGATAGAATTGGATATTGAAGAGCTAAGATAGAATTGGACATTGATTTTTAAAATTTTTTGTAATTTCAACTTTTATTTTAGATTCAGGGGATACATGTGCAGGTTTGTTACGTGGGTGTATTGCGTGATGCTGAGGTTTGGCGTATGAAGGATCCTATCATCCAGGTACTGAGTATAAGTACCCAAGATTTAGTTTTCCAACCCTTGCTCCTTCCAATAGTCCACAGTGTCTACTGTCCCCCTCTTTATGTCCACGTGTACTCAGTGTTTAGCTCCCACTTGTAAGTGAGGACATGTGGTATGTGATTTTCTACTTCTATGTTAATTCACTCAGGATAATGGCCTCCAGCTGTATCCATGTTGCTGCAAAGGACATGATTTCATTCCTTTTTATGGCTGTGTATAATGCCATGCTGTGTATGTACCACATTTTCTTTATCCAGTCTATTGCTGATGGGCACCTGGGTTGATTCCATGTCTTTGCTATTGTGAGTAGTGCTGCGATGAACACAGAAGTGCATGTGTCTTTTTGGAAGAACGATTTATTTTCTTTGGGTATATACCCAGCAATGGGATTGCTGGGTCGAATGATAGTTCTGTTCTTAGCTCTTTGAGAAATCTCCACACTGCTTTCCACAATGATTGAACTAATTTACATTCCCACCAACAGAGTATAAGCGTTTCCTTTCTCCGCAGCCTTGCCAGCATCTGTTGTTTTTTGACTTCTTAATAATAGCCATGCTGACAGGTGAGAGATGGTATCTCATTGTGGTTTTGATTTGCATTTCTGTGATGATTTGTGATGTTGAGCTTTTTCTCACATTTGTTGGCTGTTTGTAGGTCTTCTTTTGAGAAGTCCTTGTTCATGTCTAAAGTGTGTTTCAAAGTACAATGAGACATAGACCCAGTAATGCAGACATGAACATATTTGTCCTGCTTGAGAATGTGTCTCAGGACATGGGGATCTTCTCTTTGAGGAGCTGTTCTGCTGATTCTGGGTCCCCTCATACTGGCTGGAAGGGAAGGAAGGGCCCCGTGCCCACTGATGAACTGCACTTCTGTCTTCTTCTCTTGCCAAGACTTGCTCAGCAAAAACGTGCAGTGGAGGAAGAGCAGGAGTCTAGGTGTGCAGGCACAGCCAAGCGTCTCCTGGATCAAGGGCGGGCTGGGTTCCTGCAGTGTGACCTGTGCAGTCACTTAGGGCTCCTGTTCAGAGGGCCCAAGCCACATTTAGTCTCTGCTAACTTGAAATTCTTCATAATTTTTGAATAAGAGGCTCCACATTTTCATTTTGCATGGAGACCCGAAAGTTATGTGGCCGGTCCTGGCTTCAAGGATAATGAGGAGAAAAGCCAAGGGGAGGAGGAATAAGGGGCAAATAGGAGTGGAGTTGAAAAAACGGAATGTTTAAGACAAAAGATCATATGTTTTAGGGTACTTTGCAGACAGCAAGAGAGAGGAGAGTGAGAGAGAAATGACGATGGTTCTTCATCATAAAGAAAAAATAAAAGACTAATTATGTCATGTGGCCTCCAAGATACTTGGAGTAAAAGATGTGTTGGTTCCAGGTAAATCTTAGCTCTAGGTGCTGCATGGACAGCTTCAGTGTTTGCATTATCTGGAGTTAAAATAAACATGAGTTTTCCTGCATGGTCATCTCCATTTTCAGCAAAAGTCAGTTAGGAAATGATTTTCTTCAAACCATATTGGCATTTTTTTTTTTTTCAGAAAGATTTGGTTCCTAAATGACAGGGTGACTAAAGATCAAATCATTTTTCCATTACATTTAATGCAGGAGCTTTCCATTTTTTAGGCCTCCCTGCAAAAGAATTTCAATTGCATTTCCCTTTGTTCTCCAAAAGGAGTTTTACAGTTCTCTGATTTACACTAAGGTCAAGAGAAGGTTTGCAAGCTGCCACAGAACATAAATTACAGAACCTCCTGACAAAATGGTGGGTCAGAAAAGTAACGTGGAATACATTAGTGAAGGGTAGATTAACACGCCTTTAAGTGGTAATTTATTTCTCAAATGTGCAGCTTGAAGTCTTTCTCTCTTATCACTAGGCTCAAGGCTGAGTCTCTTCCATATTGATCAGGAGCCTCGGCAGCAGGCACACGCAGGACGCTGTGCTGCGCATGGTGAGAAGTGTGACTCACTGCTGGTGAGAATTATTCAGCAGACAAAATGAACTAGGAGGAAGTGAGTGATCTTTACCTCTTAGGTGAAAGGATGCAATTATCAAGGAAACTGATGCACAGAATGCAAAGCACCAAGCATGTATTTGGCTCTCCTCAGTGCGTTTCATGGTGCATGGTGAGGGGTGCACAGATCTGCAGGGTTTGCAGTCCTGCTGGGAGAGGAGAGTCACAGACATGTCATTCAGTGGCAACCCGTGGCTGATGGCTTGCAGGAGGAAGCCAAGCCACTGCTTGAGGGAGAAAGGCATTGTGTGTGAGATTTTTCTAGAAGGTGGGTCTTCAGTAGACCTTGAGAGAAGAGGCTCGTGGGGGTGTTTGGCAAGGATGGGGGAGGCCTGTGGGGAAGGGGCGCCTAGAGCAAAGAACAGATGATGGTGTTAGTCACTCTAGGGAGTGGTGTAAGTAAGCTGAGTAACCCCGAGAACTGTGTTTCCTACGAAGGCAGTAGGCACGGGGGTGGGAGCCAGAGTGGGGACAGACTGTGTGTGGGGTCAGGGTCTCCCTCTTTCTACACTGCTCAAAGTGATCCCCCACCGGGAGGGGGGGTCGCGGTGCTGAATCCCCACAGCCATTGCTGACCATGGTCTCAGGAACAAAGAAGCGATGTGGATCCCTCTTAGCAGCCCTCATCTGAGCTTCCTGGGTCCAAGGCATGAAGCCCAGGATTAGATATGGAGAGAGGACTAAAACTCCACTGAACTCATGAAACTGGTGATCTGGTTAGAAAGAGAATCACATGGAGAGTGTTAAGGCTAAATATCAAAAAACTGCAGAGGAAGGAGGCATCACTGTGACCTGGAGTTAAGTCAGAACAGACGTGGTGGAAGGGTCAAGGTCCAGAGGAGTCTCAAGCAGGCACACGCCTCGGCTCCTTCATTCATTTACTCAGCAAAGAATGCGGCCACCACGGACCCTGCTCGGTGCTGGGTGGACAGCAATGATGGACAAAGATATGGAGCCAAGACAGACCACAAATATGTAAAGAACAAATCATTAAAATAATTTCAGATGCCAATAAAGAAAATAGACCAGCGTGGCAGAATAAGAAGGATGAGATGTAGGGAGGAGAGTCTGATTGGATCATCCTGGGAGGTATCTCTGAGGAGCAACGTTTTCAAGGATACTTGGATGATGGAGATGGGGTCAGGGTTGGAAGAGAATTCTCCTAGGGGAGAAGGGTGTGTGGACAGAAACACACATGGCATGTGTAGGAGGTGAGGAGATTTGTTGAGCTCCCAGCACTGTTCTAAGAGTTTCACCTGCATCAATTCATAATCACCCTAAGAGAGAGCAGGGATGTGTTTCAGATTAGGAATGCGAGGCTTGGAGAGACTTCACCGCTGCTCCAAGGTCACAGTTGGAAGGGAACGGGGCTGGACCTGGAACAGCAGTCTCTCTGACTCCAGGGTTGACTTGCTATGTGTTTTCTCAACATAATCCTCCAAACAACCTCATTGATCAGCCAAGTGGGGCTCGGGAAGTGGAGCTCTGTGCCCAAGCTGAGCTCCAAGTGCCAAGAGCAAATAGAAGAGCTGAGAAAAGAAGCAACATTTCAGCTGTATTTCTGCAGTAAGCCATTCAGCTGTGGGGCTTTGCGGAGCAGCCTCCTGCACTCCTACTGGACGAGGAAGACCAGGAAAGACGATGCACCCTAGGTTGGAAAATGCCAAGCCCCTTAGGGAGTAACACAGCAAACACTTAGTGTATTTTTTCTCAGTGGTTTAATGGAAATACCAGTTTTAGGAAACTAAAGTAATGAATAAAGAAGATCTGAATTTTACTTATGATGAAAATGCAAGACAAGATATCTTTTAATGAGAATCTCACTTATTTGGGATTTCCCACTGAAGAGCACCAAGACAGGATATTTCTAATTTTTTCAATTATGCAAACTTTAGAAATTAAAATCCAGAAGCCATGAAACAGATATCTGGATATTTGTTAAAACATTTTTGAGCTTTGTTTAAAGTAGTCCATGAGACCCATGAGATCCATATTCTTAATTCTGGTTCAATGTCATATGTCCATTATGGGTCTGTATATAATTGATTATCCAGGCTGTGCATATCTTTGTACCATCCTTGATGCTACAGCCTTCAGGGAGCACTGTAAAGTTTCAGTGTGAGTTCTCACACACAGAGGCTTCCTTTCTCCTCTCTGTATTCTTTCCTCTTGCCTCTAGTAAAGACAAGGTTAGAAGAAGGGTAGAGGTCTCTTTAGAAGCTTGGCTGCTGTCTGTGGCCTGGGGCCTCAGCAGGAAAAGCAGAGAAATCAAGAAGGGACTGTCTATTCTACTTTAAGTGACGTCTACAGTGTATTTAGAATTTTAGGAGCATAATTTCTTATTCCTGCATGCTCCTTCTTAGTAGCTGGGGCCTATTTTAAAGTCAAGAGAATGAGGAACACAGAGGGCTCCTCCTCATTTGTCGTCATCTGAATTCAGACACTGAGAACATACAGGGGGCAGTGAAGTGTTTTCTTCTGTTGTTGGTTTGCCTTAAATTAAGAGATAGCCCCAAATAAGCAGGCCATACCTTCTGCAGAGCTGTGGAAGGCCTCGTGTCCATCCCTCCATGCTACTTTCCCTCCTCAACCCCCACCAAAAAAAGATGTGATCATGTGGAGCCTGTGAATGTGACTTTATTTAGAAAAGGACTCTTTGAAGATGTAATTAAGAACCAAGAGAAGAGGGGATCAGCCTGGATTATCTAAGCAAATGTTCTCATCCTGGGTTGTTACTTCTTTTCCTGTGTAGAAGTAAAATACTGATTTGCACAAGGTGTATGTTTGAGGGGCGCAGAAGTGGAAATGGGTTCAGAGTCAGGCCCAGGTGAGTATAGGCGGAAGTCCTGGGGGCTTTGCTTCTTTGCCAAGGTTGCTCCTCTGCAATCAGTTCTCATTGACCCACTCATTAATTCAGCAGATCATTAGTCCAAAGCCAGTGCCATCCAATTATAGCCAACTCCCCAGGTGAGCTAAGTTCTTCTGTTCGCCAAAGCTTGAGAATGGCTGGCTGCTGTTTGTCCCAATCTTAAAATGGCTTCTACTGGCCACTTTGAGCTGGTTGTGGACACAGGTGTGCAGAAGGTGCTGGGGATGCTACCACCACCTGCTCCCCAGCCCTCTTGTAGTGCGAAGTGGGAATGTTAAACTCGTGTTTCCCTAAATCCCTTGCATTTAGGGTCTGGATATAACTTAGGTTTTGCCCTGTGAATCCTTGAGCTTAGACTCAGTCCCGATGGGGAGGGGTGGGCATGCTCTCCATTTTTTCATTGTAGAGGTGGTGTGGAGCTGGCAGCTGCTGTGGAAGCTTCTGGAGTCAATTGGTGGCTGCTGTACCCTGCAGCTCCCTCACCGTTGCAGGATGGGGCTCTCTTGGTGACCTGGTTTCCCATGTCTTTGAGGGTTTTTCTTGTGTGTTCATCCTGGAATTTGTTTCTTTACTGATATGGTTTGGCTGTGTCCCCACCTAAATCTCATCTTGAATTCCTATGTGCTGTGGGAGGGACCCAGTGGGAGGTAATTGAATCATGAGGGCAGGTCTTTCTCATGCTGCTCTTGTGCTAGTGAATAAGTCTCATGAGATCTGACGGTTTCATTTTATTTTATTTTATTTTTATTTTTGATGTGGAGTCTCACTCTGTTGCCCAGGCTGGAGTGCAGTGGTGCGGTCTTGTCTCACTGCAACCTCCACCTCCTGGGTTCAAGCGATTCTCCTGCTTCAGCCTCCCGTGTACTTGGACTATAGGTGTGCACCACCATGCCCAGCTAATTTTTGTATTTTTAGTAGAGATGGGGTTTCACCATGTTGGCCAGGATGGTCTTCACCTCTTGACTTTGTGATTCTCCCTCCTCAGACTCCCAAAGTGCTGGGATTACAGGGGTGAGCCGCTGTGCCCAGCTGATCTGATGGTTTTATAAGGGAGAGTTTCCCTGCCCAGTTCTTTTTGCCTGCTGCCATCCATGTAAGATGTGACTTGCTTCTTCTTGCCTTCTGCCATGATGGTGAGGCCTCCCCAGCCACATGGAACTGTAAGTCCATTAAACCTCTTTCTTTTGTAAATTTCCCGGTCTCGGGTATATCTTTCTCAGCAGCATGAAAACAGACTAACACATTTACTCTTCCTAAGTGATTCTGTGAATACTGGATAATTTATAAAAATTCCCTTTTGCTTAACAAGGCTATAGTGGGTTGAATGCTACTTTCCCTCCTCAACCCCCACCAAAAATAGATGTGTTCATGTGGAGCCTGTGAATGTGACTTTATTTAGAAAAGGAGTCTTTGAAGATGTAATTAAGAACCTAGAGAAGAGGGGATCAGCCTGGATTATCTGGGTGGGCCCTAAATTCAGTGACAATGTCCTTATAAGAAAGGAGAAGGCTGGGCGCGGTGGCTCACGCTTGTAATCCCAGCACTTTGGGAGGCCGAGGTGGGCGGATCATGAGGTCAGGAGATCGAGACCATCCTGGCCAACATGGTGAAACCCTGTCTCTACTAAAAATACAAAAATTAACCTGGGATGGTGGTGGGTGCCTGTAATCCCAGCTACTTGGGAGGCTGAGGCAGGAGAATTGCTTGAGCCCAGGGGGTGGAGGTTGCAGTGAGCCGAGAGGGTGCCACTGCACTCCAGCCTGGTGACAGAGTGAGACTCCATCTCAAAAAAAAAAAAAAAAAAAAAGGAGAAGACCATGTGAATGAAGGCAGAGATTAGAGTGATGTGGCCACAAGCCAAGGAGCTTGTGAAGGCCAGGAGCCACTAGAAGCTGGGAGAGCCAGGAAGCATCCTCCCCCAGAGCCTTTGGAGGGAATGTGGCCCTGTGAACACCTTGCCTTTGCACTTCTGGGCTGTAGAGCTGTGAGATAACAGTTTCTGTTGTTTTAGATACACAGTGTGTGGTTATTTGTAGAGAAGCCTCAGGAAGCAAACACATCTAGCTAGAGAGGATTCTGTTCTCTGCAATGGAGACTTGACTTACTCAAGTTTTCTCTCACAGTTGCAACTAGCACAAGGCTGGAGCATTCATAAACTCAACTGAAGGCTTGGAGAGGACATAAAACTATAACATTGTGAAACCTTAGCTCTGGCTTCTCAATATCACTGGCCGTGGGAGCCATTGGCCAAACCCATCGCAGGGTCATCACCAATGATCCATCTCTTCATCTGCTTCCACCATCGGCTATTGCAGAAACCAACTGACCTCAGATGGAAGTGCCTGGAGACAGCACCCTTCCTCCTACAGACAGCATGCTTTCTTCCTCTGCCAGCCAAAGGCAGCAGACAGAACTCAAATATTTAACATCAAACAATGTCCGCAGAAATGTCCTAGTCCATTTTTATATAGGGTGACTTAATGACTATGCCTCTTCCTTCCAGAACAAGCTCTGGAATTGGCCACTACAGTGTTATTCCGTTCTGGCTGCTATAACAGAATTCCATAAACTGGGTGGCTTAAAGAACAAACATTTATTTCCCACAATTCTGAAGGCTAGGAACACCAAAATGAAGTCCTGGGAGATCCAATGTTTAATGGAGGCCCAATTGCTTGTTTGCACATGAGCATCTCATTGTGTCTTTGACATGGCAGAGAGCAGAGAGGGAGAAAGCAAGCTCTCTCATGTCTTTTTGTAAGGGCACTAATCCCATTCTTGAGGGCTCCGACACTCATGACCTAATCACCTGCCAAATGCTCCACCTCCTACCATCCCCTTGGGGACTGGGCTTCAACATATACATTTTTTTGGTGGAGGGTGAGTGGGACAGAAACATTTAGCTCATAGCAATGACTTAAGCAAAAAGGCCCACTGGGGTTTTCCTGGACTAAGAAATAAACAACTTCCCCCACCCCCACCCTACACCCAAACAAAGAGCTCAGTATTTCCTCCCAAGATAAATACTATTGCTTCCCTAAAAGGATAGGCAGTTAAAAAGAATGTTTTCCACTCCAAGTGCATCATTGCTGCTTGGGTTCTTCAAGGTTGCAGGAAGATAAGACCCCGCTGGGCGCCGTGGCTCACGCCTGTAATCCAAGCACTTTGGGAGGCTGACATGGGTGGATCACCTGAGGTCAGGAGTTTGAGACCAGCCTGACGAACATGGTGAAACCCCGTCTCTAATTAGCCGGGCAGGTGGTGGCAAGTGCCTGTAACCACAGCCACTCGGGAGACTGGGGCAGGAGAATTGCTTGAACCCAGGTGGCGGAGGTTGCAGTGAGCCGTGGCCTGGGTGACAAGAGTGAGACTCCGTCTCAAAAAAAAAAGAGAAGACCCCGATGATGTTTCTTCTCCTTCTGTTTCCCGACGCAGTCTCTGGCCCACACCCTGGTTTGAGCTCTCGGCAGATCCTCCCAGACTCTCTGCTTCCATTTCTTTGTCCATGTTCTTCAAGTCTTTTGTCTGAAGTCCCCTTGTGCAGCAAGAGAGTAAGTGGTCCTAATATTGCTAATCTTTGAACAAAGAAATTTCCAGAAAGATCCTCATAGGATGCATTGCTCAGACCCGTGGGAGTATAGGCCATCAAGTCCTTAGTCTTTTCTCAGCTATTCATCCTTCACAGCAGATGTGTGGTCTTACGTGGTTCCTCTCTTTTTTGAGCCAAGTATATGCACAGCCCAAACAGGCTACATCAGCTTAAATGCACTGGAGGAAGTTCCAGCTCTTCCCACTGATATGATCTGTTTTATCAGTTTGTCAATATGCCAGCTGGTGGAATTGCTGCTGATGACAGCATAAAACATCTCAAGGCAGACACCAGCTGTTGGCAGGACAGCAGCAATGGCCGAGAGGATACCAGGCTCCTGCCGGGCTCCAGCGCTCTGTCTTGCTTGACTTACATTTTGTTTGCATTAGTAACTGATATAAACCCAACTGATCAGGGCTCAAAGGGCTTCAGGGGATGTAGTTGTGTATGGAGACAGAACTGCTTAGCAGAGGTGAGCCGATCACTTTATTGGCAGTGGAAACCCAAGAAAGCAATGGGAATTCCAGTTGGCATTTCAGGCATGGAGATGCTGGGGGCTGAGTGGAGGAATGATTAATGAAGGCGGGGGGGCGGGTGTCCTTGCTTTCTTTAGACTTAATCCTTCTGCTGTGGTCAAGCCCATTCTGGTCACCAAAATAATATTCTCAAATAAAAAAAAATTAAAAGATATATAGAAATTCCAGGAATGGCAGAATTTAAGTTCTTGTTGTGGTGAACTGTGGCTATGAGACCAAATGAACTGCATCTGCATATAGCGATAATGTGGCGTGAGAGGGAGGAAGGATCCCAATACCTGCAGGTGTCAGGATGTGGATGTGCACAGCCCATCCTCAGAGCCTACATAGATGGAGCCTCCTACCCTAATGGTATCAGTGCAGCAGATGTTTATTGTAAGAGTCAAACTGTGTACTAAACATTCTGGGCATTTTATGTTTTAACCCACTTGGTGCTCGGTCATTATGAGCGGCATCCACATTTAGCACTGCATTTTGTAGATTCCACACCTGAGATGTGGAGAGGTTGCTTACTTGTCCGGTGGTGCAGGGCAAGGAGCAGAGCTGACATTCCATCAGTCGGTCTGACTGCAGAGTCCACGTCTCAACTGTGAAGATCGCGGCTCAGAATTGCTATGGACAGTTCCAAGCTGTGTTGGGGACATTTGTTCAAGTTCAGCCTGAAGCACGGTTGAGAAGCTGAACTCACCTGTCATGCTTCCAAACCCACTGCTTGTTTAATTGATCTTAAAGTTTTCAAGGTCTGAGACAAAACAAATTCTCTGGCCCCTGGTTAATGGCAAGAGGAGAGAAACGTGATCAGAACGCCTTTGTCTCCGGTGGAAATGGGGGCCCACCATGAGGCATGCACTTCTTTCTCCCAGGGAAAGCTAAGATGATACAAATGTTGCATCAGCAAAAAGTTCAACAAACAAAGAGACAGCATAGCAGGGTGGGGCGATGGGCTTTGCAGCCAGAATGGGACCACACAGGCTGGCTCTTAATGATGGTTGTTAAACAAGTTGATATTTGTAACATCCATAAGCGACAGGTCCATAGTTAGTGCTATAGTAAATCATGATATACATGAAAATGGTTACACAGTCCTGTCAGTGGACTTGAGATTGAGTTCTGACTTTCCTCTCCAATGATAAAATTTGTTTTTGTTAGAAATTTATCAGTCAAACAATATTAACCATCAAGTTACTCATAGAGCCGGGAAGATTTAAAAATGCACAGATGAGCGAGACCTGCCAGAATCACATTGCATTTTGGATCTGGGACTACGTAGCCACCTTTTCAAGTTCCCCTGGCCTCCCAGTGTCCCGGGCGTGGGTCGTTGCTCATGGAACAGCCTGATCTTGGCCACCATGACAGCTGCCACTGCTCTTCTGTAGGCCCTGCCCCTTCCTTGGCCTCTGCCAGGGTGGGCGTGTGCATCACCTTCCTGTCCTGGGGCAGTGCTGGCTCCAACTGCCACTTCCTGACCCTGAGGAAGTCCTGGACACAGGACCTGATACTTGCAGCAGCTGCCAGGAGGGGACCGGTAGCACAGCTTAGCATGTGAAAGCTATGGTCCATGGGACACACTCTACCAGTGTGAGGCAGGAGAGGGGGAGTGCACACCACACTTCCTCTCCGTTCCTGGCTCCAGGGGACTGTCCCGAGGCACCGGCTCTGTCCCTCCGTGTGGCAAAGTGCGGCGAGGTCCTGTGCCTTGTTCTCTGTGAAACAGCGGCAGCACAACCCTGCACCGTCTTGGACTGGCTTTCCCTGTCTCCTGGCCTCTCCTCCCTTCTCTTTCTTCTCTCCACCCTGGAATCGCAGCTCCTCAGATCCAGTAGCCCTTTAGTTTGGCCTCAGGTTCTGTTTTCTGGGAAACTTGGCCTGAGACCTGTCTTGAACTGCAATATTCTCCTTTCCTTTTTTGACGGATGCATTCGATGCGTCCAAACCCTTCAGTCCCCTGTGGACAGGTCCTCCCTCTTCCTTCGTCGTCCAGCCTGGTCCAGACGGTCAGCTTTATTTTTAGGGGCTCCGGTATCCACGCCTGCTGCCACTGCCTGACTCAAGTTTCCTCCCATCTGTCATAGGCGTCTGCCCGGACCTCCTGCCTTTACCAGCTTACTCATTGTTTTAATGTCTTCCCACCAGCCTGATGCATTTTTCATCCCCTTACAATTCCTTAATCCAAGCCTTGCAGAGTGAGCCCAGGGCATGTCATTGAGATCTGGCATGACCTGGCCTTGACCTGTCTCTTCCCAGTTGTCGCCCATTTGCTTCTACACATTGCAGTCATTTATTCAACATTTCCTGAGCATCTTCTAAGTGCAGTCCCTGTGGGAGACACTTACAATATCAAGGTCAGCATAAAAGGCAGTCTCTCAGTTTCCTGTGCTGCCATAACTAATTAGCATGATCTTGGTGGCTTAAAACAATAGAAACTTGTTCTTTCACAGCTCTGGAGTCTAGAAGTTGGTTCCTTCCAGAAGTTCTGAGTGAGAGTCTGTCCCAGGCCCCTCTCTCAACTCCTGGTGGCTGCCGGCCATCCTCCACAGTCCCTGGTTTTTGGCTGCGTCCCTCCAGTTTCTGCCTCTGTGTTCATGTGGGCTTTCCCCTGTGTCTCTGTGTTGAATCTCCTCTTCTTTTTCTTATAAGGACACAGGTCATTTAGGGTGAACCCTAAATCCAGGATGATCTCATCCCAATATCCTTAATTTAATTACATCTGCAAAGACCCTATATCTAAATAAGGTCATATCAATAGATATGGGGCTTAGGACTTGGAACTATCTTTTCTGGGGGTGCCATTCAACTCGTTACAGGCAGAAGATGATTTTTTATTCTCATGCAACTTCCTGGGTTTGGCATTTAGGAGCGTTAGAGGTTAGCTGTGCTGCCTTCATTCATCCTGCATGCTCCTCCCTCCCAGAAGAGTATTTCCTTCTCTGTCTCCTCCTCCTTCCAGGCACAAGTTAAAGGCTGAGTTTCCACAGAGGCTGACTGGGCGGCCTCCTTCCAAGTTGCTTCTGCCCCTCACCTTGTGTCCCCTGAGTGTGTGCTGGAGTCATCTGTCTAGGGTTTCCCTCCCTTTCTGGGTTGTGACCTGCTGGAGGACCAGGGATGTGTGTGGTACAGTGTCGTTTGGGTGATGTTTACTCTGAAGGAAATGGAGACTCCTTCCTGGAAGATGACTCTTTTTGGAGTTCTTTCATTACAGATTTTTTTTTTTTTTTTAGCCTAACAACATAGTTTAGACATTGGTTGAAAACAGTTGCATGAATGACATTTATTACATGTCTTAACCCTTGAAGATATCCATGAAAGATAAAGACATAATAGTCATTGTTACTAAGTAATGTATCATGCTTCCTTTTTAGAGTTAATATCTTTGCTCTTAAATACTGTTTACTCAATTTTGTAGACCAAAAAACCTTGAATGTAATGCATTTTAAATGTTTCTTTATTTTATTTGGCTTAACAATGTTGATGAAGAAAGCCCCCAAAGGAAATATAAATGAAAGTAAATTCTGGTTTGTGCTTCTCACTGCCCCATTTCTATTTATTTAAAGTAACCATCAGCAGGTGAAATGACCCACAAGTTTCCATGCTGTGAAAACATAAGCAGCAGATTACCCCATTTTTTATATTGAAAGCAGTCTTGTGAGCTACACCTATTGCTACAACTTTTACTAAAGCATTTATTGCTTATTTCATGGATTGCTAACTCCTTGGCATTGGTTGGGATGGCTGTGAGGATTTATGGGTAGGTCTTCATGGGTCTCTCTCTGGAGAAAAAACCAAATGTCTCTCTCCCTCAGTTGAACACAGGACGTTGGGCACTGTGCTCAGTCTGTCACCAAGGCAGGCAGAAGGGAAGCATGGACCCTTGACCACTCTTTCTAGAAGAAATTAAAGAGGAAATATATCTGGCATATTATCTTTTCTTAAATGGATATTTTCCTTCAATGGTAACTAAATGCACATAATACAACATTCTAAAAATGTAAATTGGTCAATATACTGAAAAATGTCTTCTTCCCTTCCTGTCTGCCAGCTGCTGAGTTCACATCCCCAGGGGCAATCTATTATTGGCTTATGTCTGTTACATCCTTCTGGGGATATTCCACCTCTTATAGCAAAATTGGTGACACAGCATACACACTGTTCTGAACCTTGCTTCCTTCCCTGACAATATGTTTTGGAGCTTATTCTATATAAGTTCTATTTCAGTATAGAACCACAACATTCTCTTTTACAGTGGCATACGTTTCTCACCAGTAATATTCTGATATTTATTTAACAATTATATTACTGAAGATCATTTGATATTTGAATCTTTTGCTCATACAAACAAGTACTGCCCTGAATATTCTTATAGATACACTGCTGTACATATGTATGAGTATGTCTGTAGGATATGTTCTTAGAAACTGATTTGCTAGGTCAATGTTTACGTGCACTTAAAATTTTGAATTCCACTGTCCAATCATTCTTTGAATAATTTTCCCCAGTTAATATTCTCGCCAGAAAAATATGGCAATGCCTGTCTCCCCACATGCTTACCAGCACAATGCATTACCCATGTGTGCAAGTTTTGTGATCTGATAGGTAAAAAATTTTATGTCACTGGAGTTTTAATTTGCAGCTCTTTTATGTGTGCAGTTTCTTCATTCATTCGTGTATTCATTCTGCTGTTATTATTTGAGCACTGACTGTGCTCTGGGCTCCGTTCCAGGTGCTAGTGATGCAGTCCTGAACAGAGCAAACCCCAAATCTCCCGTTCTCATCCAGCTTACATTTTAGTCAGAGGAGATAGGGAAAGGAAAAACAAATAGGTGAAATACACAGCCTATACGATGGTGATAAGTTCTCCTAAGAAAAATAAACCAGGGAAGGGGGTTAAAGAGTGCAGGGGGAGGGTTGTATTTTCCATGGGGGAGAAGGAGGCCTCCTGGAGTAGTTGATGTTTGCACAGAGTGAAGAAGACCAGGGTGAAGAAGAGATCACAAAGGAATCTGGGGAGGAGATCCAGGAAGACAGGGCAGCAAGTGCACAGGCAGTGAAGAGTCATATTCTAAGGACTTGCTCAGCATTCGTGCTACTCATCAATAGTGCATAACAAACAACCTGAAACGGAGAGGTTAAGCAGCAATTATTTTCATATGCTTGTGGATTCTGTGGGCCAGGAATTTGGACAGGCCTTAGTGGGGATGCTCTTCTAGCATCTTGATGTTTGGGGCCTCAGCTGAGAAGACTTGAATCTTGGAATCTGGGAATCCGGGTGACTTGAGGGCAGGCACTGGAATCATCCAGAGGCTTTGTTGATCACATGCTGGCACCTGGGCTGGGATGATTCCAAGGCTGGGCTCAGCTGGGACGGTTAAGCAGTGCACCTACCTGTGGTCTCTCCATGACACTGGATCACTCCCTGCAGGCTGGCTAGCTTCTGACAAAGAACATTCTGATGGAAAATGTTCCTAGATTGACACAGGAACATGCCCAGGGAGGTGGCATAGACTCTACCTGTTTTATCAGGGTAATGACAAGGTCATATTATTGGGAGATGTATTAGGGTTTACCTGAAAAATGGAACCAATAGGATATATATATATATATATACACACACACACATATACACACACCCACACACATATATAAAACTGTTAAACTTATATATATGTATATATGAAATAGGAATTTATTTATTTATTTTAAGGAATTGACCAACATGATTGTGGGGGCTGGCAAGTTCAAAACCTGCAAGGCAGGCTGGAGCCCCAGGGAAGAGTTGATGCTGCAATTCCAATCTGAAGCAGTCTGGAGGCAGAATTCCTTCTCTATTAGGTGACCTCAGTCTTTGCTCTTAAGGCTTTTAACTGATGGAATGAGGCTCCCTCACATTATGGAAAGCAATCTGCTAATCCAAAGTTGGTCGATTTCAATGTTCATGTCTAAAAAATACTTTCATGGCAACATTTAGACTGGCACTTGACCAAATATTTGGGTGCTGTGGCCTAACCAAGTGAACACTTAAAACGAACCATCACAGGGGAATATTGTTGCTGTCATCTTTAGGAAATGTCATCCTCCACATTATGCTTGAAGGAGAACAAGGGGACTGGGAATGTTGGAGTAGGGGAGTGAGGAGGAGCAGGAGGAGGTCAGAGAGGCCACAGGGTGCTGATGTGTTGGGGCCTTTATGCCACTGGGCTCTGGCTTTGACTCTGCAAAAGGAAACCAATGTAAGGTTACATTCTTAGAAGGGTCATTCAGGGTGCCCTGTAAAGGACTGTAGAAGGGAACAGCATGGAAGCAGGGAGCTCAGTTAGGAATTGCAGTAATCCAAACAAGAGGTTGATATGGTCCTTATAGAAGATGAAGCCTTGAAGGTCTTGGACATGTTAGGGAGGAGAGAGAAAGGGAAGAGTCCAGAATGATTCCATGTTTTGAGTGAGAAATGGAAAGATGGATTTGACAATATTTTTATATGTTTCATTTGTATTTCTTGTTCCATAAACTCTCTTGTATCTGTTCCCCATTTTTTAATTGCATTTTTGACCTTTTCCTTAAAGATTTATTAGAGCTCATTATGTGTTGAGAAGATAAGCTCTTGTGAAATAAATTGCAAAGGTTTTTTCTAGCTTTCTACTTGTTCTATAATTTAGATTTTTTTTGTCACTTAGAATTTATATTTTTGCTTCCTGCAGTCTAATTTGTTTGTCTGTTATATCTCCTGGGATCAAGCTTTCTTATTTTTTGATGGGAATGAACAAAGTGTGAGGCCAACTTCTTTGCAGAAAAATATTTTCTTCTTCCAATAGGCTTGGAAAACAACATTTGTGTAAGCTAGGATTTAGGAGTGATAAAGGTTTGCAATTAACACATTTATAAACACAGTTTAAACCGCTATCTTCACTGTTTGTTCTCCCAAAGCCCCATTTACAGGACAGTTCTATCTTAAAGGAACTTAATTGAATTTTGATTGTTTGCTTTCCTCTTTACTACCACTTCTGATAGTGATTTTGCCAGAGAAATGAAGTAGGCAAAAGAGAGGTTGAATAACAGAGAAAAGAATCTAGAAATGCTTAGTTAGTTATTGAATAATGGAGTTGAAATAGTTTTTCTCTCTTCATATTATGAATTTTAGTGCTCTGACCTTTCACTTGCATAATAATTTGGTTGAACTGTAGTCAATTATACTTAACATAAACCTCCCAATAATAAGTATTTATGAAATCAGCTTTATAAAACAAACACATTATTCTTGGTAGTATATGCTTTCCAGGAACACGTCTTGCACAAAATCCTTTATCTTCACAGAACCAAATATTGTTTACATATTGATTGTCTCTCTCTCTCTGTGTTTGAATATAATAAAAACAGATCTGTACTTTATCGGTTTGATAAGAAACTCAACTTTTTAGTCTCAATATGTTAAGTTTGGAATTCTCGTTAACACCGTTTAAGGCACATGGTCACAAATCTTGGAAATTGGGTAATGCTTCTTGCATCTCATGAAGAGTGTTCTAATGAGATAATCCAGCTTGGGTTTTGATGAATAACAGATACGGCACGTATGCATATCATACTCTTTGTACTTGTAGTTCTTAACACTAGACTCACACTCTATCTTGGTCATACTTCAGGGTAAGTGGACCCTTCCAATTTTTTCCACTTTAGGGCCTGCAGTGCAGCTGCCCAGAATCTGTTCCTATTCCCTTCTAGACTGAACTCCTCCCACATGATTCCCAGCTTCTTTCTTTTTGAAATGGGCTGTTGTTCATTCAATTAATAAGGGTGTATTAACCAATTACTGGTACTCATTTAGTACGATGAGTCATACACGTAAATGTAAAATATGAATTTCTCTCTTTTTGAGGAGATTTGAGGCTATTCAAACAAAACCACTATCAACAATGCATGACCAATGGCAACTTCTCTTTTGCAGAAGAGCGTATAGAAGAGAGAGATGAATATGGCTTGGAATCTGGGAAAACTTTGGAGGAAAATGGAACTTAGTTGTGGCCTTGCAACTTGTGTAAGAGCTGGAAGAAGCAGGGAGTTTGGGGAAGGACCATGTTAAGGCAGATGATCGTCAGTTCACTATTCTAGAACTTTATGGTGCCACCACACTTCGACTACTGTCTCTGAATTTTGCTAAATTTGTAATTATGCATGGGTATGAAAGCAACATACAAAGAACACTGAACCCAGAGGACAGATTGTTGACGTCTACTATTCAGCAACTTAGGTTTTTGGAAACAGAAATTGTGTCCTTTTCCATAAAGAATGGAATGTGTTGAGGGAAGCTTCTGTAAACCCAATCCCTCCTTCCGTCCTCAATCCACCCCATTTATGGTAGTGTCTTAGCAGCACTGGGGGGCCTCGTCTTCTTACCTCCAGTTAATGGATGTGTTTGTGGCATGTAGGTGTCAGCAGATGCAGACGAAGGGTGCTGGTGTAAGAGAATCACATCCTGGCTGGGTCAAGCCGGCCCAGGTCCCAGTGCATAGAAATAAAGACCCAGTCCCATCACTGAGCAAGGCTTTAGCCCCTAAATCTTGACTGACTTAGCTCCAAGACCAGACAGGAAGGAAACTTCAAGGTCTCTTGAACTCTTCTATCTGAGAGCATAGTTCTCCTGAGTTGGCTGCCTTCCTCATTTTCTGGGTAACGCCCTGACCCCCTAAACTATAAATTCATAGTTGTGCCAAGAATAAGGCATCTGTATCTCCCCAAGTCACACCACCCCAAATGCTTTCTCCAAATAGGACGAAGGGCTAAAGAAGAGAAGAAACAGATGTTTACACTTCTTTACTCCATGCCTGTTGCAGATTGAGTTGTGTTCTCCAAAAGTATATGTTAAAGTCCTAACCCTCAGAACCTGTGAGCGTGGCCTATTTGGAAATGGGGTCTTTGCAGATGTAACCAAGTGAAGGTGAGGCCGTACTACATAGGAGTGAGCCCTAATGCAATGACTGGTGTCTTATAAAAAGAGGGAAATTTGGACACAGAGACACAGGAGTGAAGGCTGTGTGAAGATGCAGGTAGATCCTGGAGTGATGCAGCCATAAGCCCTGGAACACTGGGGATTGCCAGCTATGCCAGGACCCAAGGAAGAGGTGAGGAAGGACCTTCCTAGACCCTTCAGAGGGAGCACTGCCCTGCTGACACTGCCATTTTGTACTTCTGGCCTCCAGATTGCAGGAGAATGAATTTCTATTTTTAAAAGCACCTAGATTGTTGAACTCTGAGTTTGTTGTGGCAGCCCTGGGCAGTGAAGACCGGGTGTGATGGTTAAGTTCAGGTGTGAGTTTGACTGGGTTAAAGGATACCCAGATAGCGGGTAGGGTGTTATTCCTGGGTGTATCTGTGGGGTGCTTCTGGAAGAGGCTGGCATTTGAATCAATGGACTGAGGAAGGAAGATCTGCCCTCACCCTGTGTGGGCGGGCACCATCCAACCGGCTGAGCGCCTGGATAGACCAGGAGTGGGTAGCCATAGAGGAAAACTGCCCTGCATTTGCTTTTTTTTTTACTATTTGGATTGGTGCGGGGAACTGGAGAGCAAGCAGCAATGGGGAAGAAACCCATTTCTGAAGCCCTTGTCCCCTGAGAGCAGGCAATTAACAGGCAGCTTCGATGTGAGGAGCACTGCAGAAGCACAGACCGGGTGCCAGGATGGCACGAGAGGCACCACCCGTGTCTCGAATGTGACATGTCCCAGAGGAGGGAGCAGCGAGCCTGGGCTGCAGACTGCACTGGCAGGAGTCCTGCAATGGAAGAAAGCATACACTGGATACTGTGTGATAAGAGAGTATTCATTATTTATTGCTGTATAACCAACTACTGCAAAACTTAGCAATTTAAGGCCACAAATATTTCCTATCTCACAGTTTCTATGGGTCAGGAACCCAGGGGTTACTCTTGATTGTAGAACACAACTTAGCTAAGCAGTTGAGCTCAGGGTCTCCCACAGGCTCCAAGCAAGGTGTCAGCAGGGGTTGCTGGCATCTCAAGGCCCCCCCAGGGGATGACTCTTCCGAGCTCGTTGGTGTGGTAGTTGGCAAGATTTATTTCCTTGTGGGCGTTAGTCAGAGGCCATCCTCAGGTTCTTGCCACCTGGGCCTCTTTGAAGAGCAGCTTACCATGTGGCAGCAGGATTCATGGAAGTGAGCTGCAGGATTCATGGAAGCGAGCTGAGCCTTGGAGGGGCATCTCACCATGACTGCCTATTCTCTATTTCAAAGGCAAGTCTCTAGGTCCAGCCTTGAGACCCTCACAGGGAGGGGCTTACACCAGGGCATGAATACAGGAGCAGGGGTCATCAAGGCCTTCTCAGAAGCCCCCAGCCCCCAGGGGTGATCCAGGCACAGACCTGAAGAGAAAACATGGGACGTTCATGCAATCGTAGCCAGGAGTGCAGGGGAGAGGCAGGGGCCTGCAGAGAAGGGAGCCGGGGACCCCGGGCAGTGAGCCGGGCAGAATCACCAGGAAGGACTGGGATGGAAGCTCACTTTGGGTTCACTTTTTTCTAGAACCACAAAGACACCAGCAGGCCTTCCCTCCTGCTTCTCCTGATGGCCTGGCACTTAGGAAAGATTGGCATGTGTGTGTCTGTGTGCCTGTGTGTAAGAATGTAAGCACATGTATATACGGGTACTTGTGTGAGTAGTATGTGAATTTGTGTAAGCATGTATGTGGGCATGTGTATGAGTGTGAGTGTACATGCATGCGTGTCTACATGTGTGAGTGATGGGTATGTGTGTGTGTGTGCACACATGTATGAATATGTGTGTGTGCACATGTATGAATGTGTATAAGTGTGTGCACATGTATGAATGTGTGTGTGTGTGGCTGCTCTCTGGCTCTGCTTGGATTGAAAAGTGCTGATAAGTTCATCATCCTTTCAGTGCTCAAGTAGCTTAAACAGAATCTAGCACAAAGGGCTGCGTTTTTTTTTTTAAAGCTTTATTTTGTTGTACAGAAAAATTGGAAACCAAATTGTGGATGCACTGCAGGCAGCAGTGGTGTTGGGAGAACATCTTGGCTCCAGAAGGCTGCATGCTGGAAATGTACCTCTCTACACCCATGCTTGATCTCTGCTGCTGCCTGGGCCAGCAGCTAATCCCGCCTGGCCAGCAGCCGCCTCTTCTGCCTGGCCCCTCTGACCTTGGCTGGACAGCTGAGGTGGCCACCTGGGGCCTGCTCCACTTTGAGGCTCTGCTCTTTGTCTGGCAGTGAGGCTGGCACAGCGTTTTTGCATGAGCTGAGCTGACCCAGTTCTGCTGATGGATCACCAGCCAATCCTGGGCTGTTTATTTCCCCTCCTGCATCAACCAGGCAGCCCACTGTCCTCTTATTTTTGTCTGGTAATGCAAGAGAGGCTGCCATGGGTGTGCTAAGTTTCTGATTTCTGTGATCATAGCAAGATTGTCCTAAATTAGACACAAGGTATGTGTGCCCACACACTTTGTTGCTATCGTTGCTGTATTTATGTTTTAGATTAGGAGCCTGCCAGTTGCCTGCTCATAGCCTGCGGGTGCAGGGGTCAGAGGGCTGCGTTTATTTCCACAGGGTTATTCCCATCAAGCCCTGATCCTGGTTGTGGTGCCACAGCCTTGCAGGCATTGATGAGGGGGCTCTGCCCTGGGGCTGGCTGAAGAGGACCCCTGAGACTGACCCAGCACTGAGCCTCTTGTGTTTCAGTGGGGGCTGCCAGGAGAGCTGGCCCGGGGTCCAGAGGGGCTCCTGGTACTCTCAGGACCCTCAGCCAGGGGATGAGGATCCCTGGTTTTGCAGAGGTCACCCATCTGACAGACTTTCTCATTTTCCAGGGCTGGGAGAAACCTTTGGCCTATCAGTGTTTTAGTTCATTCCAATGAGTTTATGTTGCATCTTATTTATAGCACATTTTGAAAATTTTTTTTTGATTAACAGTTTTAAGGAAAAAAACCAAAGGAAGTTAGAGGGCTCCATTGTGCCTTAAGTATTTTGGACATTTGTGGTCTACAGTAGACTCAAGTGGAGAAGTTTTGCTTTCCCCACCACGACCATTAACTTCATACCTAATGTAGAGTGTTTGCTGTATTTTACGTTAAATTATGCCACAGAATATCATTTTTTAAAGAGCTAAACAGTATGTGTACCTCAACTGGAATAATCAACAGGATTGTATAGGACAGTCTGGATTGAGGCTTCAAATGCCTGATTTGGGGAAACAGACCAGCTCTCCTTCTCGCATCACTTCTGCAATGAGAGCTGCCTGACGTGGCAGGAGCTGTAATTCCTGGGCCTCCAATTAAACCTCATGAAATGGCTCTTGTGCTTCCAATGCCCGTTTTGGTGGGCCCCCAATGTACTAGCAGACTTACCTGGGCAGGGTCTTTGATGGAGACATGGCCCCAGAAGAGGTGGTAAGCCCTGACTGCAGGAGGCAGGCACGGCACCTGTGATGAGAGAGACTGGGCTTCCTGTGCGGAAACCATTGTCTGCAAAGAACTGCACTGCATGTACAAAAGTCAGAGCAGACAGGTGGAAGAGTCACATTGTTCAGAGATAACTGGAGCACGTGGCAGTCTCTCACTGTGTTCTAAGGTAGTTTCTTATGCTACAAAATCTGGAGTCTTTGTGGGGTCCTAGCTTTTCTTCCCCCACATCTAGGTTTCCATGAACATATTCTCTTTTCAGAATCCCCTGGAATTGTCTTTATGCAAAAGGGCTTATCCTTCCCTCCCTCCCCCTCTCTCTCTTTCTTTCTTCCTCCCTGTTAAAATCATGGCACTCCTCTTGTAGGAAATCTTACTCCTTTCTAAACTGCGCCTTAATTAAAACTAAACTTTTCAGCCACACTCTTTAAGGCTGTTCATTAATCACACACTGCATACATAGTTCAAGGGTTTTGCTGACTCATCCCCTGCCATGGGCTCTCTGCCCCGCCCCGGAGGTTCTTAGAACAAATGGGATAAACCCACTGTTTCTTAGAGAACTCACAGTCTCTATTGACTTGGGCACTATTTTACTTCCCTGGACTCTAGCTAAGTGGCTCAAATAAGAAGAAAATAACTTAAAATGGAGGATTAGACTCTTGTGCTCATGAAGGGTTGAACTGCTCATTGTCAAGAAGAGGTTCGTCCTTGAGCCTTCAACTCAGTATGTGTGGCCCCCAGGTCCAGGCTCAGCATCATAGGGGAGGGCACAGTGCGGTGATGCCCTCATCACAGTGGAGGTGTCTTGGGGACACTTTGTCCCCCAGGCTGCCAGCCTTCATCGCTGGACTGTGGCTAGGTGATCTGGGTGGACAAATGGGTTAGACCTTCTGTTGATATGGCAGAAACTAAAGCTTCTGAGAGACAGAAATTACGATGGTATATAAGGCAGAAATGAAATGTACTTTTAAAATATACAAATTGCACAAAAGTTTCAAAACAAGGAGGAAAAATGTTTACAAAGACCCTACTGAGCTTTTGTTTGTTCTTTTCTCAGTGAGTGTGTGAATATGTGTGACTGTGCATGTGTGTGAACGTATGTGTGCGTGTATGTGTGCATGTGAGTGCGTGAAAGTGTATGTGTGTGCATGTGTGCATGTGTGTACATCTTTATTCATGTGTAACTGTGTGAGCATGTGTGTGAGAGCATGGGTATGAGAGTGTGTGCATGTGTGTACATGTTATGTGACTGGGTGAGTGTATGAAAGTGTACGTGTGTGCATGCATGAGTGTGTGTACATGTTTATTCATGTGTGACTGTGTGAGTGGAAGAGAATATGTGTGAGACAGCATGGGTGTGAGAGTGTATGCACGTGTGTGTACATGCTTATTAGTATGTGGCTGTGTGTGAGTGTGAGTGCATGAGAGAGTGTGTGAATGTTTGGGTGTGAGTGTGTGCATGTGTGAGTATCCAAGTGTGGGTAGCTGTGTATATGAGAAAGGTGTGAGTGTGAGTGTGTATTCGTGTATGTGCATATGTGTTTGAGTGTGTATGAGTATGTGAATGTGGCTAAGTGTGTATGTGAGAGTTGTGTGAGTGTGCAAGAGGGTGTGTGTGCATGTGTGTTTATGTGTAACTATGTGTGTGAGTCCATGTAAGAGTGCATGTGTGGGCGGCTGTGTATGAGTATGAAAGTGTGTATGAGTGCACAAATCCAGGAACATTAAATTTGAGTTTTATGTTTTATATCGGTGGTCCCATCCCTAACCCTTTTGGTACCAGGGACTGGTTTTGTGGAAGACAATTTTTCCATAGACCGAGTGGGCTGGGGGACGGTTTTGGGATGATTCAAGCGTATTACATTTATTATGGACTTTATTTCTCTTATGATTACATTGTAATATATAATGAAATAATTATACCACTCACCATCATGAAGAATCAGTGGGAGCCTTGAGCTTGTTTTCCTGCAACTAGGTGGTCCCATCTGGGGGTGATGGAGACAGTGACCCTGAAGTGTGTTGCTTTATGTCCACTCAACTCTAATCTCATTTTGGTTGCTGTCACTGCAGACAACCCTGCTTCACAAAGATAGGACCTGGAAAATGGAAGCAGGCTTTTCAGTGCTTTTGTGGCAATCTCAGGATATTCTTTAACAATCCAGAATGTATGGAGATTTGAAGTTGTCTCAAACATACTTCCAAGGCCACCGTCATTTACAATCTCAAGCAAAATGACAGTGATCCTCTTCTAGCGCGGACAAAGTCAGTTCACCTGGTTGATTCATAAATGCATCGCAGATCCATTCCTTCTCAGTTCAGAGGTATTTTGTGATTGGGAAGTAACGCTGAAGCTCTACTGAAAGCTGAGGTAGGTGATCATGCACCAGCTGGGGGAAAGAAGACCCTGGCTCTGTCTCTTTCACAATCTCTGCTAATGTTTGAAACATGTCAGGAATCCCAGTGTTCACTTGTCGCCCCATAATTCCAGTTTGGCTTTGAATGCAGCTGCTTAATCTACCGACTGTCTGCCGACTTGAACACAGTTGCCGTTCTCCCCTGAAGTGACAGATTAAGTTCGCAGAGCAGGTTGAATATGTCACACAAATAAGCAACATTTGCAGCCCACGCTGTGTCACTGAAATGTGCTGCCAGTGGTCACTGCTGTTTTAAAAGAAATCTCTGGAGTGGCTCTCATAACTCAAAAACTCTGGCCAGTGATCTACCTTTAGAAAGTCGCCTCACTTCTGTGTATCAGAGAAGCCATCTCACCCTATCACACGTGTGTCACTCTAAGCACACGTGTATCAGAGAAGCCATCTCCTATCACACGCATGTCACTCTAAGCACACGTGTATCAGAGAAGACGTGTGTTCTCTGCATCCATCTCCTCACAGAGCTGCATGAACAGACATGAGTTAAGGGCATGTACTTTAATGTGGTTGATAACTTTAATCATATGCTGCAAAACTTTGTTAAGTTCAGGTGACATTTTTTGACTACACAGCATTTCTCTATGGATGACACTGCAGAGACTCACATTCAGAAGTGACCTCTTTGACCCAAGTAGTGAAACCAGAAAGCCATTCAGTCATGGCAGCCAGTCTGTCTGTGCATACACCGACACAAAATGGCCAGTTCAGTTTTCCTGATATGTAATCATTTGAAGATTTGAGTCGTTCTGCAGCTGTGGTGTTTGTTGACAGCAAAAGTATACCCTACATATCTTCATGCATATCTTCCTGAAAATATATCTCACAAAAATAAGCATTGTTGGCTTGTTGTCAGCATTGGTAGACTTGTTAACCTGAATTGTGTACCAAAGTGACTCATTAATCTCCTCTGACAATTGTGCTTCAATATTCCCTGATATTTTATCAATTACTCTAGTTACGGTGCTAGCCAAAAGAGGAGCATGTGCCACCTTTCAAACTGCAGCCTGTTCTAAAGGTTCACGACAAATGCCCTTAGCAGCAGGCAGGATGAACTCTTCACCAATAGTAAAGGGCTTCTTAGCTTTAGTAATGCGGTTAGCCACTAAGAGTGATGCTCTCAGTGCAGACACATTTGATGAAGGGGTGGCCTTCACTAATTGCTTCTGTTCTTCATGTTCATGTGTTTTTTCCTTTGAAAAACTCCAAAGGCATGTCTTTTAATGCAGGGTGCTTGGTATCCATGTGGTGAAGAAGTTTTAAAGGTTTCATGGCTTCATTGGAGAGTCACCACATAGTATACAGAGTGGGCTTGGAAAATGTGTATCACCTGTTGCGATGAACCTGTAATTTAAATAGGACTCTTGGTCTTTTCTTCTAAATGCAGCTTGCTTTATGTTGTCAGTCTTAGGGTCTTCTGCTGTCTCATGATTGGGTCTTTCCCCCTTTTCAAATAAGCTTTCCAGTGACATTTTTTTTTTACTGATTTTGGCTAGGGTTAGCTTGTGGGCTTACCGAAACTGTTACTGAGACAATTGTACGGTGCAGGAAAGAGGTGTGGACAGAAGTGGTAAATAAAATAATGGTAGGCCATGCGTGGATTAAAATAAATGTCAGATTCTGACTTAAATCCTGCCATCAGATGCAGCTGTACAATTGAAGTACATCAACTCACTGGCCACCAGAAAGCCTTCCACCAGATACAGCTTAATTGTCACTTGCCACTCTCTGATAGGGTTTTGATATGAGTCTGCACGCAATAGATTTGGTAGGGTCTCTGTGCAACTCGCTACTGTTAATCTGTATTTTCAGCCACTCCCCACGCTAGCATTACTGTCTCAGCTCCACCTCAGAAGATCATCAGGCATAAGATTCTCGTAAGGAGCATGCAGCCTAGATCCCTTGCATGACGAGTTCACAAGAGGATTCACGCTTCTATGAGAATCTAATGCCTGACCTGACAGGAGGCGGAGCTCAGGTGGTCGTGCAAGCAATGGGGAGAGGCTATAAATACAGGTGAAGCTTCGCTGGCTCACCAACCGCTCGCCTCCTGTTGTGTGGCCAAGTTCCTAACGGGCTATGAATCAGTACCGGTCTGTGGCCTTGGGGTTGAGGACCCCTGTTTCATATAACATCATTCATTGATTTTAAGTTTTTAATTAGCTATAATTTTTACCATGTAAACAATGGAAACATGAAGCACAAAGAGGTAATTTAGTAGTCTTCTGGATTCAAAATCCCAAGTGTTTACATTACTAGGCAACTGATTTTATGTGTGCGTTTGTATTTGTATGCATGTCTATTAGTATTGTTTTCTGCTGCATTTTAGAAAAGTGGTTGAAAGTTAGTGATTACAAGGATGACCCATAGACTTGACATCATGTTTGTAGTCTAGCTTTCTTTTTCTTTTCCATAGTGAGTATATCAATGGTTTAGTAACTATTTTTCAATTTTTTGAATTTGGAATTAAACAAGTACTACCTTCATTGAAGTACAATGCTTTTTATTACGTGTTAGGTACAGTGTTGGCTGGTAGTTTTCTCTCTTTTCTTTGCAAGTCAGATTTTAGAAAAATAAATTGAGTTCTTAGAATCACTGGTTGTGGTGCATGCTAGTGGGGGGACCACTGCTAAGGGAATATTCAGCACATTAGATAAAAGGTCATGTCTTTTCAGGAACATGGACAGAGCTAGAGGCCATTATAGAGGCCAAGTAATGTGAGGACAAAACACCAAGTGCCACATGTTCTCACTTATAAGTGGGAGCCAAATGATGAGAACACATGGACACAAGAGAGGAACAACAGACACTGGGGCCAACCAGAGAGTGGAGGGTGGGAGGAGGGAGAGAAGCAGAAAAAAATAACTATTGGGTACTAGGCTTAGTATCTGGGTGATGAAATAATCTGTACATTGAACCCACGTGACACAAGTTTACCTGTATAACAAACCTGCATGTGTACCCCGAACCTAAAATAAAAGTTAAATAAACAAACAACTAAAGCACGTGTGATCACAGAGGTTTCAGTAAGCCCTGGATAATTTTAGAAAGTTCACAGCCAAATCCAACAAGCTCGTTGCTCACCACCTTTTATAATATTTCTTCAGTGTAGGACATTTGTAATTCCGTCTTGGTTTGGCTTCTTTCAGAAGGCTGGATCAGGGGAGCCTGGTCCTTTCTTTAACTTCCGCTATTATTTGAGTATTTCTTTCTCTTTGGCCTTGACTATCTTTGACCCTTGGCCATTATGATAGTGTCTAGTCTCACTCATTTCTTTTTTAGATAAGCATTTTGTATTTTTAGCTGTTGTTGGAAAGGGACTTTTTTCTAGTATATTTTCTAACAAGCTATTGGTAACACAAAGTTGTAGCATTTTATATTCATATTGAATTTGACGAACTTACTGTGGTTCTAGATTAGTTCCAATGGCTTTTAAAAATAGGTTCGTTTTTTCCCCTCTAGGAGTCCCCCTGTACTTCTAGGGGAAAAAAAGATACTTTCACTTATTTTCCAATGGGTTTTCCTCTTCTTTCTGCTTTGTACCTTATAATATCTTACATTTAACTTCCAGAAACATGGTAAACATTAGAGAAGTTATCAGTCATAATGCTCTGATTCTTGATTTCAGTGGGAAGGTTGCTTGAGTTTTAGGTAAGATTTTTCTTATCGATTTAAGATAGCTGTCCTTCATCATTTGAGTATTTAAAAAATCTGTTTTGCTAAGAATTTTAATCTGTAATGGCTGTTGAATTACACCAAAGGCCTTTTAAGTGTCCATTAAAATATTTGTTTTCTGATTTGATCTTTTGAGGTGACAGGTTAATATTGTAGCAATAGATATCTTAATATTAAATTGCATATTATATTTTGTTGAAATGTTCTTTTAATGCATTAATTCAATTTGTCGATATTTTAGGATTTTTATATCTCTATTTACATGTATGCAACCTCTGTCAAATGATGGTATCAGATTGTATTAGCTACTTAAAATGGATCAAAAAACTTTTTATATTCTCCTGTACATTCTATCAGTGTCATTAATGATCATTTCCTTGACTCTCTAAAAGAGTTACCCAAAGACTTATAAACATATCTGTGGCTTTAAAATATATATAATTTATATGTTTATATACACTATATGTTTTACACATAAATAAATATTTTCTATATTTATATATTATATATTTATGACATATTTGAATACATAGCATAAATATGCATTTATAATATATTATATATTTATGATTTACATGAATATATTATAGTAATATTTATATAAATATATACTTAATATATAAATGAATATAAATAATAAATATATAAACAAACATGAATATATAACATCATATAATATATAATATGTAAATAATATATATAATTATATATTATATATGTATAAAAATAAATAATACATATTTTGGAGTAGTTCTAGATTCACAAATTGCAAAGATAACATAGAGTGTGTTTACATACCCACACCCAATTCCTCCTGTGAACATCTTACATTAGAATGGTACATTTGTTACAACTAATAAACCAATGCTGGTACATTTCTATTAGCCAAACTCCATTCTTGATTCAGGGTTCCTCGGTATTTTCCTAACGTCGTTTTCTGTCCCAGGATCTGATTGGGAAGCTACATTGCATTTGGGCACTGGGTCTCCTTAGAGTCCTCTTGGCTGTGGCAGTCACTCAGATTTCCCTTGTTTTTGTGACGTTGGCAGTTTTGAGGGACACTGGACAGGTGTTTCATTGAATGTCCCTCTACTGGGATTTGCCTGGAGTTTTTCTCATGCTTAGACCGGAGTCCTGTGTTTTGGGGAGGAGGACCACAGAGGTGAGGTGCAATTTTCATCGCATCATATCAAAGGCATGTGAGTACCAGCATCATGATTCATCACTGCTGATGCTGGCCTTGTTCACCTGGCTGAGGTCCTGTTTGTCAGGTTTCTGCCGCACCTGCCCTTCCATTCTGTCCTCTTTACGAGGAAGTTGCTATGTGCAGCCCACGCTTAAGGCGTGGGGAGTTATGCTCCATCTCTTTGAGGACAGAGTATCTGCATAATTTATTTGGAATTCTTCTGCATGCATGGGATATTTGTCTCTTCTTCCCCATTTATTTATTTATTCAATTATTTATTTATTGCAGAATGTCTTCATGGATATCAGTCTTATACTTTTGGCTATTATTCAAGACTAGTTTGTTTATTTTGTTGCTCAGTTTGTTCCAGTTATAGCCACTGAGAGTGTCTTTGGTTCGCTTTTGTGTCCTTTTGACATTGTGAGATTAGCTTCTTTTTTTTTTTCTTTTTCTTAGCATTTTCTTACTTTCTGGCATTATAAGATGCTCCAGGCTCATCACAGAATTAGCTATTTCTCTAAGGAGCCATGGTTTCTTTTATTGCAGAATGATATTAGAAATTAAGATCTGGGCTGACTTCTGGGTACCTAGGAGTTAACCCTGCTCCACAAGGAGCAGCTAAAAGATAAAAATAAAAAAATAAATAAAAGAAATTAAGATCTGGGTGCTAGGTTTGTGGTCTTTTATGGAGGTAATTTTTTTTTTTTTTTTTTTTTTTGAGACAGTGTCTCACTCTGTCACCCAGGCTGGAGTGCAGTGGTGCCATCTTGGCTCGCTGCAGCCTGCGCCTCCCAGGTTCAAGCTATTCTCATGCCTCAGCCTCCAGAGTAGCTGGGACTATAGGGTGTGCCACCTGACTCAGTTAATTTTTGTATTTTTTGGTAGAGACGGGGTTCTCTATGTTGGCCAGGCTGGTCTTGAACTCCTGACCTCAAGTGATCTGCCCGTCTCAGCCTCTCAAAGTTCTGGGATTACAGACGTGAGCCACCGCACCCAGTCTGTGGAGGTTATTTTTGATGACAAGTATTTTGAGTCTTTTCTCAAGTTTGACAATTGAGATTTTTCTGGGATATCAACTTTTCTGAGATTTTAATTGGCGTACACTTGTACAAAGTATGTTTTATTATTTAAAAAATGTTATTTCTATATGATTTCAAACAATTTTTGGATTAGTTTAGCAATTCTATTTTATATCTTCTTTTAATTTATTAACTTTCTTTTTTTAATTTATTTTTATTTTTTTGAGACGGAGTCTCGCTCTGTCACCCAGGCTGGAGTGCTGGAGTGCACTAGCGCGATCTCGGCTCACTGCAAGCTCCGCCTCCCGGGTTCATGCCATTCTCCTGCCTCAGCCTCTCCGAGTAGCTGGGATTACAGGCGCCCGCCACCACGCCCGGCTAATTTTTTATATTTTTAGTAGAGATAGGGTTTCACTGTGGTCTCGATCTCCTGACCTCGTGATCCGCCCACCTCGGCCTCCCAAAGTGCTGAGATTACAAGCGTGAGCCACTGCGCCCAGCCTTAATTTATTAACTTTCATTTTGTTGATCTTTACTCTTACTTTCCCGGGGACCACATTTTTTCCACTTTTTACGTACAGAATTTTTTTTTTTTTTTTTTTGGCGTAGATGCTTAGTTTTTATCCATGGTTTCTCTTTTAATAGTGAAATCCTTTAAAGAAATGAAATTTGCTTTTAAATAGAACTTTGGCCACATACCCTGGGATTTGACAGACTTCAGCCCTAACTAAAATGGCAGACTCTTTAGTTACTTGTGAGGATGTTTTAAAAGATCTGGATAGAAGTGTTTTCATTGAAGCTGTTACTAATGCCTATTTTTTTCTGCTACCTTATAATAAATAATATATTTATTACTTATAAATAAAGTCATTTTAAAGCAGTTCTGTATCTGCGGTGTCTGCAGGAGTAGAGTACATCCATAAATACATATTTATGTGCTTTACATTGTCCACAGCCTTGGTGTCAGTAATCTGTAATACTGAGAGTTCTAAGTCCTGCTCCATTTTCGTTTTTAATCAAATGTTCTTTTTATTTCAATCTCCTTTTCTGTGCAGATTTTGAGGAGACACTATTTGAGTCTTGAAAATTTCATGATTATTTTCCTTGTCTTATAAATTATCCCTTAACTTGATGTAAATGATCTTCATTGTCACATTTAATTCATTTTGTCTTGAATTCTACTTGGTCTGCTGTTAACAGTTCTCTGATTTCTTTTTTGTCATCTTCCTTCATCTTATTATTTTTTTTTTAACCTGTGTACATTGTTATTTTAGTCTGTCTTCTGTAAGCAGTCCATTGATTGACATTGCTTGTTAGCCCAGTTTGAGTGTCTCTGTCCTTTCTGTTAGGTAGAGGTTTGCCTGATTAAATATATTACTGCTGGGCTGGGCACGGTGGCTCATGCCTGTAGTCCCAGCACTTTGGGAGGCTGAGCGGGGGTGGATCACCTGAGGTCAGGAGTTCGAGACCAGCCTGGCCAACATAGTGAAACCCGTCTCTAATAAAAATACAAAAAATTATCTGGGCATGGTGGCAGGAGCCTGTAATCCCAGCTACTCTGGAGGCTGAGGCAGGATAATCACTTGAACCTGGGAGGCGGAGGTTGCAGTGAGCCAAGATCTCGAGCCATTGTACTCCAGCCTGAAGAACAAGAGCGAAACTCCATTAAGAAAAAAAAAATACATATATATTTTGCTGCTGAGGGCATGTTTAAGCTCTCTTCAGATCTTCTTCCTCCTCCTCTTCCTTCCCCTCTTCCTTCTTCTATAGGGAGGTCCTCCCTCAAAGCAATATCATGGATAGTGGCCATATTTTCAGTTTGAGCTCTCCAAGGATAAGCCAAAAAATCACGTTCCCAGCCACCCTCAGGCAGGGATGCAGGCACGGAGCCAGCTCTGCCCATCATATGCACTCATATGCCTTGGATCCTGAAGAGCACAGGGTGAGTGCCTGGCGGGCAGAGGGGACCTTATGAAGTCCATTCTCTGGGGTGAGGAGCAGCAGCTCTCTTGTTAGGCTGCAGGGGTGATGGAGGGTCTGGGTCAGAGGTGCAGGCACTCATCATCATGGGGCCCGTGTGTGATGGCACAGCACAGAGATCTTCATGGGGCAGGACCCCTCGTGCAGACTGCAACATCCTTCCTGGCTGCCCAGCGCCCACACTGGACTCTTTTGCTGGATACCTGTTATCTTTAGCGCCCACACTGGACTCTTTTGCTGGATACCTGTTATCTTTAGCAATTCCTTCCAACTTAAACTGGTCACTGTGGGGTCTCTTCTTACCCCAGATGGCCAGTGTTGGGTGTCTTCTTAGGGCATGGGGTCTTTTCAACAAAACCCTGCATGATACCAGGAACAAGGAGCTAAGCTCTCAAAACCTGTAATGTCATAACATGTAGTCTGTGCAGGGAAGGACAGGTCTCCTGTGCCAGGGATCTCACCAGATGCAATAGCACCAGCAGCACCAGGAACAACTGCATGCATGCCACAGGGTGCCCTAGAGGTGGAGTCTAAGGGCCTTCCTTTCCTGGGTTTCCTGGGTTGCATCTTCGACTGCCTTTCTCAGTTAGTTCACAGAGGCTGTCTACTGATTACCCACCAGTCCCTGAACAACATTATACAAAAAGCCATGCAGTGAACCAAATGTCCACATCCCATCAAATTCCTAAGTTGAAATCCTCACCAGCAAGGGGATGGTATTGGGCAGGAGAGTTTTTGAAAGGTGGTTACGTCATGAGGGTAGCATCCTCATGAATGAAATTAGTGCCTTTATAGGAAGATACATGAGCGCTCTGGAACTCTCTTCACCCTGTGAAGACACAAGAAGTAGGTAGACTGCAACCTGAAGAGGGCCCTCCGCAGAACCCACTGTGATCTCAGACTTCCAGCCTCCAGAACTGTGAACAATGAATTCCTGATGTTTATAAAACATTGAGACTATGGCCCTTTGTTATAACAGTCTGCAGTAAGACAGCTGGTGACACATTTACATCTCAAATTGAATATTCAAATCGGGTTATACTGCTTATTTAGGGTCTTCAGGCTTCAAGGAGTTTATGATTTAGCCTGGTGAGCAAGGGGTCTCTCTACAAAGTGTCATAGCTGGCAGACTCCAGAGAGCATTTTCCTGGGACCATCACTGGGTGTGGTAGAGTAGGGGAGGCAGCTGTCTATTTCTGGTAGGTGCAAATGCCTTCATTTCCAGAACAAAATTCTTGGTCGTCTCTTTGGAGCTGTCTATCTTGTTCTGGTATGGAGAGTGGAACATGTGGTATGTTTTTTGAGAATATGATTTACAATCTGTTTCCATATTTGCTACAGGTAGAGGGAATTTTTCCCAGATGGAAAAATGTGGTTTGTGATGCTTTTGCAGGTTTTGCTTTCTTTGTTTTTCTCGTGCCCAGCCTCTCACAAAGTCCCAGGCACCACTGTGTGAAGTTCCTATGGTGGTCGCAACAAATGCCCCACACTTAGTGGTTTAAACCCACACAAATGTATTATCTTACAGTTTTGTAGGTCAGCTGTCTGATATGGATCTCACTGGACTAAAATCCAGGTGTTGTCAGGGCTGAGTTCTTTTCTGGAAAAACCATTTCCTTGCCTTTTCCTTCCACAGTTTTCCACCCACATCGCTCCACCTTCAAGGCCAGTAATGTTGGACTGAGTCCTTTTGAGCCGCCATCTTCTGGGTCTCTCTCCAATTTTCTCATCCACTTTGAGCCTTGCGATTACACTGAGCCCTCCCAGATAATCCAGGATAATCTCCCCATCTCAAGGTCAACTGATTAGTAACCTTAATTTCATCTGACTTTGCCAGGTAATCGAATGTGTTCACAAGTTCACATGTGGACATCTTTGAGGGTCAGTATTCTACCCAGCACATACTTAGTGGTTTATGCAGTTGTGGAACATAGCGGCTGTGCTGAATTTGGGAGGAGGTGTGTCAATCACGGCTAGTGTATTACTTTGTTTTCATGCTGCTGATAAAGACATACCCGAGATTGGGCAATTTACAAAAGAAAGAGGTTTAGTGGACTTATAGTTCCACATGGCGGGTGGGGGGGTGCTCATAATCATGGCAGAAGGCAAGGAGGAGCAAGTCATGTCTTACATGGATGGCAGCAGGCAAAGAGAGAGAGCTTGTGCAGAGAAACTCATGATCATATGGTCCCACAATAGGCTGTCTGCAAGCTGAGGAGCAAGGAGAGCCAGTCCAAGTTTCAAAACTGAAGAGCTTGGAGTCTGATGTTTGAGGGCAGGAAGCATCTAGCACAGGAGAAAAATGTAGGCTGGGAGGGTAGGCCCATCTCTCCTTTTCATGTTTTTCTGCCTGCTTTATATTCACTGGAAGCTGATTAGATTGTGCCCACCAGGTTAAGGGTGGGTCTGCCTCTTTTGGCAGCACCCACACAGACACACCAGGATTAATACTTTGTATCCCTCAATCCAATCGAGTTGACACTCAGTATTAACCATCACAGTTAGCATGTCACCATATAAATGTAGAATTTCCTAATTCGACTTTCAAGTGGGACGAACAATTATTTGGTACTATGGAGTGCCAGTAACTGCAGTGCACTAAGCTGCTGCACAGAGGCTCCTAGCTATGGTGATTTTTGCTTGGGATTGGAATATGTGTAACAAGCTTCATCATGGACCTGAATGAGATGGTTTCAGTGTGGAAAGGTCAGAGGCTCCTGCACTTCTCTAGGACATGTAGACTTCACAGCTATCTCTTAAAATTTTTAAAATAATTTTAAACTTACAGAAAAGTTGCAAGATAATACAGAGAGTTCTTTTCTACCTCTCACCTAACTTTCCCTCTTGCATAACCATAAACAAGTATCAAAACTAAGAAGTTAACATTGGTGCATTACTGTTAGCTACGCTGCAGGCTCTAGCTGGAGACCAGTGGTTTTCTACAAATGTTCTATCCTGTTCCAGGATTGCATCTGGGATCCACTTGGTACACGGCTGCAATGTCTCCTCTCTCAGTCTGATAGACCCTTAGGTTTTCTTGTTTTTTATGTTCTTGACACTTTTGAAGTGTACTAGTCAGGTATTTTGCAAAATGTCCTTCAATTTGGGGTCATCTGATATTTTCCTGTGATTAGATTTAGGTTATACATTTTGGGAAAGAATACCACATCTAGTTTGTAATATGGATTTTTTGAATAGGTAGACATTTAGTTCACTTTCATCCTGACCTCCCACAGGTAACATGCCCCCTTGTTTTATCTCCCAGTCCTTTGTCCCTCTCAGGAACTAAGTGTTAGAAATCTTCCCAACTCTGATGACCCTTTCCTCCAGTGCATTTCATCAACACATACACATGGCTTGGCCATCACTTGAAACTGCTTCATGTATAAGACCATAGTCTCTGGATCTACTTTTCTTCAATAAATCCTCTTACTCTTATACTTCTGTGCTTTCACTCATTCTGAACTTGATGCAGTTTCCTCATTCTGACCTCTAGTTTTACGCCTTTCCATTTTCTTCTTCCTGCATCCTTCCAAAGGTTGTTTTGAAGATGACATGAAATGATGAAGGGACAGCATGGCCTGGAGTCCAGATGGGAGGCAGCACTGGGATACAAGCCTCTTTCTAGCTTTGCTCATCTCTTCTTCAGTCAGTCCCTTAGTCATCTTTCATCCTTGCTGTCATTGGCAAGGAATTGACCTTCTGTTGCCATTCTCATTTTCCCTTGGTGAATTCAGTCATCCTTTTGCTCTCTGTTCATATTATGCAAATATAGAAATAAAAATAATCCTGATAATGTGTCCTGCTGAAAGAAGAAAAAAACTATCTGATCTCACTGGGATCCAATGCAGTATGACTCTCCTTTATCCATTTTTAAACAAGTTCTAATTCTGAACACTTTCCCCTTGCTAAAGTCCCTAAACAGGTCTCTTTGCTACACATCCCACCAGAATGTCAAATAGCATCTGTCCAGCTTGCTTACAAAGTCCTCCTCTCCAGCTCCCAGTATGCCAGGGTCTGTGCATAGTCTTTCCTTTCTCCTCACTGTCTTAGAGGCAAGGTCTGTTCTTTTCTCTGAGGCTAACCCCTCTGCCACCTTTCTCTGGGCCTCCCTGTGGCAGCAATCAGTCTTTCTCTGTCCTTTGCAAGTCCTTTCTCTTAACAACAAGATACTAGTATCTTCTTTATTACAAAGAAATTCTGTAGTCTGCTATACTTACCTCCCTTCTCACTCAAGTTCTCCAGAGGTTGAAATCATGCTCTGCCTCCAGGTCCTCATTTCTTATACTAAAATCTGGCTTTGTTTCCTCCACACTATTGGAATTCTTCAACTTAATTGAAACATGTAATGAATCTAACTCTGCTTAGGCAGCCCGTGACATCTGCCATAACTAAGACATATCAAAGTCCACTCCTCCAGGCTTCCATGACAATTGGAGTAATGTCCCAACTCTCACTGTCATCCCTGCATCTCCTTTGGGAGTGCAGGTTGCATGGTGCATTCGTCTGTTCTCACACTGCTATAAAGAAATGCCTGAGAATGGGTAATATGTAAAGACAAGAGGTTTAATAGGCTAATGATTCTGCAGGCTGTGCAGGAAGCATGATGCTGGCATCTGTTTGGCTTTTGGGGAGGCCTCAGGAAACTTACAATTATGGTGGAAGGCAAAATGGGAGCCAGCATGTCACATGGCTGGAGCAGGAGGAATAGAGTGAAGGGGGAGGTGCCACATACTCTTTTTTTTTTTTCTAGTTGGTGAAATTGTTTTATTTATTTATTTATTTATTTCTTTATTATTATTATACTTTAGGTATATCTCCCAATGCTATCCCTCCCCCCTCCCCCCATCCCACAACAGTCCCCAGAGTGTGATGTTCCCCTTCCTGTGTCCATGTGTTCTCATTGTTCAATTCCCACCTATGAGTGAGAATATGTGGTGTTTGGTTTTTTGTTCTTGAGATAGTTTACTGAGAATGATGATTTCCAATTTCATCTGTGTCCCTACAAAGGACATGAACTCATCATTTTTTATGGCTGCATAGTATTCCATGATGTATATGTGCCACATTTTCTGAATCCAGTCTATCATTGTTGGACATTTGGGTTGGTTCCAAGTCTTTGCTATTGTGAATAGTGCCGCAATAAACATACATGTGCATGTGTCTTTATAGCAGCATGATTTATAGTCCTTTGGGTATATACCCAGTAATGGGACGGCTGGGTCAAATGGTTTTTCTAGTTCTAGATCCCTGAGGAATCGCCACACTGACTTCCACAATGGTTGAACTAGTTGACAATCCCACCAACAGTGTGAAAGTGTTCCTATTTCTGCACATCCTCTCCAGCACCTGTTGTTTCCTGACTTTTTAATGATTGCCATTCTAACTGGTGTGAGATGGTATCTCATTGTGTTTTTGGTTTGCATTTCTCTGATGGCCAGTGATGGTGAGCATTTTTTCATGTGTTTTTTGGCTGCATAAATGTCTTCTTTTGAGAAGTGTCTGTTCATATCCTTTGCCCACTTTTTGATGGGGTTGTTTGTTTTTTTCTTGTAAATTTGTTGGAGTTCATTGTAGATTCTGGATATTAGCCCTTTGTCAGATGAGTAGGTTGTGAAAATTTTCTCCCATTTTGTAGGTTGCCTGTTCACTCTGATGGTAGTTTCTTTTGCTGTGCAGAAGCTCTTGAGTTTAATTAGATCCCATTTGTCAATTTTGGCTTTTGTTGCCATTGCTTTTGGTGTTTTAGACATGAAGTCCTTGCCCATGCCTGTGTCCTGAATGGTAATGCCTAGGTTTTCTTCTATGGTTTTTATGGTTTTAGGTCTAACGTTTAAGTCTTTAATCCATCTTGAATAGATTTTTGTATAAGGTGTAAGGAAGGGATCCAGTTTCAGCTTTCTACATATGGCTAGCCAGTTTTCCCAGCACCATTTATTAAATAGGGAATCCTTTCCCCATTTCTTGTTTTTGTCAGGTTTGTCAAAGATCAGATAGTTGTAGATATGCGGCGTTATTTCTGAGGGCTCTGTTCTGTTCCATTGATCTATATCTCTATTTTGGTACCAGTACCATGCTGTTTTGGTTACTGTAGCCTTGTAGTATAGTTTGAAGTCAGGTAGCGTGATGCCTCCAGCTTTGTTCTTTTGGCTTAGGATTGACTTGGCAATGCAGGCTCTTTTTTGGTTCCATATGAACTTTAAAGTAGTTTTTTCCAATTCTGTGAAGAAAGTCATTGGTAGCTTGATGGGGATGGCATTGAATCTGTAAATTACCTTGGGCAGTATGGCCATTTTCACGATATTGATTCTTTCTACCCATGAGCATGGAATGTTCTTCCATTTGTTTATATCCTCTTTTATTTCCTTGAGCAGTGGTTTGTAGTTCTCCTTGAAGAGGTCCTTCACATCCCTTGTAAGTTGGATTCCTAGGTATTTTATTCTCTTTGAAGCAATTGTGAATGGGAGTTCACTCATGATTTGGCTCTCTGTTTGTCTGTTGTTGGTGTATAAGAATTCTTTTGATTTTTGTACACTGATTTTGTATCCTGAGACTTTGCTGAAGTTGCTTATCAGCTTAAGGAGATTTTGGGCTGAGACAGTGGGGTTTTCTGGGTATACCATCATGTCGTCTGCAAACAGGGACAATTTGACTTCCTCTTTTCCTAATTGAATACCCATTATTTCCTTCTCCTGCCTAATTGCCCTGGCCAAAACTTCCAACACTATGTTGAATAGGAGTGGTGAGAGAGGGCATCCCTGTCTTGTGCCAGTTTTCAAAGGGAATGCTTCCAGTTTTTGCCCATTCAGTATGATATTGGCTGTAGGTTTGTCATAGATAGCTCTTATTATTTTGAGATACGTCCTATCAATACCTAATTTATTGAGAGTTTTTAGCATGAAGGGTTGTTGAATTTTGTCAAAGGCCTTTTCTGCATCTATTGAGATAATCATGTGGTTTTTGTCTTTGGTTCTGTTTATATGCTGGATTACATTTATTGATTTGCATATATTGAACCAGCCTTGCATCCCAGGGATGAAGCCCACTTGATCATGGTGGATAAGCTTTGTGCTGCTGGATTCGGTTTGCCAGTATTTTATTGAGGATTTTTGCATCAATGTTCGTCAAGGATATTGGTCTAAAATTCTGTTTTTTGGTTGTGTCTCTGCCCGGCTTTGGTATCAGGATGATGCTGGCCTCATAAAATGAGTTAGGGAGGATTCCCTCTTTTTCTATTGATTGGAGTAGATTCAGAAGGAATGGTACCAGTTCCTCCTTGTACCTCTGGTAGAATTCGGCTGTGAATCCATCTGATCCTGGACTCTTTTTGGTTGGTAAACTATTGATTATTGCCACAATTTCAGCTCCTGTTATTGGTCTATTCAGAGATTCAACTTCTTCCTGGTTTAGTCTTGGGAGAGTGTATGTGTCGAGGAATTTATCCATTTCTTCTAGATTTTCTAGTTTATTTGCATAGAGGTGTTTGTAATATTCTGTGATGGTAGTTTGTATTTCTGTGGGATCGGTGGTGATATCCCCTTTATCATTTTTTATTGCATCTATTTGATTCTTCTCTCTTTTTTTCTTTATTAGTCTTAAACAACCAGATTTCATGAGAACTCACTCACTGTCATGAGAACAACACCAAATGGGATGGTGCTAAACCATTGATGAGAATCCTCCCCCATGATCCAATCACTTCCCACCAGGCCCCGCCTCCAACCCTAAGGATTACAATTTGACGTGAGATTTGGGTGTGGACACAGATCTAAACCATATCATATGGCTACTACTTAACTGTTGTCTGTGCTTCCTCCTTCATCACCTCTCTCTTCTTTTTCCATCTCTCCCTGAGTCCTTTCATCACTTTTCATGGCTTTGACCATTGCTTCAATACAGAGGACTCAAACTCTGTGTTTCTAGTCCTGTCTTTAGTCCTTAGCTTCCCAACTCTCAGCCCCACACTCTTGTATTCCAGAAGCAGGATACAAGATGCATCATCTCCCAGTTCTCCTCACTGTTCTTACTCCCTGTTCTTCCTAGTGGAAGAAGCTGAGCATAGGACAGTGTTCCTGGTTTTATGAGATGTTCTTTCTGCCATCTGTCCAAAGTTCATGGGAACTTTGAAGTTCTCTTCTTTTCCAGCATTTTTGCAGCATTTAGCCCTACTTTTCTCCTTTTGCAGCCTTTACTTCCTCACAGTTTGGTTTCCATTTGTCATATGGAAGCTCCTAGTTTTCATGCTTGGTTCCATTGATTCTCATAGTTGCATGTCATCCACGTTTCTTTCGTTGATATCAATGCTACCCAAGTACCAGTAGAGCTTCCCCAAACGTTAGCTTTAGTGCAGTCCTCGCTGCTCTGCTCCAAGCTAGAGGAGCAGTCATTCAATTTGCATGGACCACAGGCATCTTGGACTCAACATGTCCAAGTGGAATTAATTTTGTTCCCTTCTGAGACTCTCTTTCTTCAGATTCCCTCTAGTAGTGAATGTAAAGAAGCCAGAAAATAGAAGTTATCCAAAGCCTTTTCCTCTCACTCATTCCCAGGGAAGTGCTGGAGGTTGTCTTCCCACTATCTCTGTGTTTTTCCCTTCCTTGCCACCTATGGGGCTTTTGCCTTAGTTCAGGTTCTCATCTGTTAGTCTCCTAACTGGTTTCCCTGCTTCAATTCTTTTTCACTTCTAGCTTAACCATTCCACAGAGGACAGAGAAGAAAATTCGAAATGTGAATCCAGTCTGGACCTTGCTCTGACTAAAATCTTGCAGTGGGGCTTTCCATCATCTTCAGAATGAAATCTAAGTTTCTCAACCTGTGTGTGTCAGTCAGCTCTTGCCACAATAATGCTGTGAAACAGAACATCCCCAAATGTAGTGGTTTACAATGACAACCCTTTGTTTTAATGCTCATGTGCCTGCAGGTTGACTGGTTCAGTTGTCCCAGTTGGGGCTTGCATGGGCCTCCCTGTTTCAAGTTACAGGTCAGCTGGGCTTGGCTCTGCACTGTGGGTGGGGTTCAGGCCTGCTTACTACACATGGGTTGAAGGGGCAATTGTCACTTGGGGCATATCCTTCATGTGGAAGGTAACTAGGGTAAAAGAGGGTGAGTGGAAACAGATGCTTCTTGAGGCTGTGGTCTGGAACTGACACCTACTCACTTCTAACCACCTTCCACTTGGTAAAGAAAGTCTACATTGTGAAGTCTAACATAAACGGGGCAGGAGCATGTATTCTGCCCATGCTGAGAGACATGCAAAGACACAGGGAATGGGAAAGGATGTAAAACTCAAGCACATGGAGTGCATGAAGCACTGCAAATGACAATTCCACTAGCACAGGTGACATAGCATAAATCTCTGTCCCACCTGTCTTCCCGTCCAGATCCATCTCTCTCTGTTCTCAGGTTTCTTTTTCCATGCTAGATCCTACTTCACCAAACTGCTGTCTGCATCCTGGACACCTGTGCTCTTCTCTCTGCACTTTACACGTATGCTTTCCTGTGCCTAGAAAGACTTTCCCTCCACCCTGGACTTGGAAAGCTCTACTGGCTTCTCTAGATCCAGCACTGATGTCTCTGCTTCCAAGACATCCTCACTTTCCAGGTTGGATTAGGCTCATAACTCCTGTTCCCACTACACCACTCTCACCGCTCTCTGTTCCATTTTTGGAATAATTTATTTATTATTCCTATTCAGACTTTTCCAGAATATTACAAGCTACTTGACTTCAGGATCTTCATTGTTGCTTCTTGCATAGAATCAAGTCAATTCTGTATGCTCAATAAATATTTGTTGAATAAATGAGTGGATATGTGTATGGGTGACTGTTTCTGAGCAGTCATTTCATTATCTAGTTCATGTACCAAAATGTTTGAACATTACATAATTATGTTAAAAACAGATTTAAAAATTTCACACACACATTCAAAATCATTTAGAACAATTTTTCTCTGTCCAACTTTTGTGATCATCTTTGCTTCTTTTAATAGTTAAGCTAATTTAGACTTGAATATTGTTTTCTCTCATATTTTGGATCAATTAGATTTCTTTTCTTTCAACAACATATATTTTTGGTGACAACTGCATAGCAGCTTTTTTGTTTTTTATTTTGCCTCAGGCATAAAGCAACCATATTTCTCCTACAAAAGGTGAGCTCAAAATAGACCCTTTATTACCATCCCCAAATTAATTCAAATATCACCCAACTTTTACTTATTGTACTTCAGAACCTGTGTATGGATTATTCTAATATTCTGAAAAATGAAGTGAATAGACTTTCTTAATATAAGCTCAGCTAGCAATAATTGAGTCACATGAAATGTGACCTATCAAACTCTGAAATTTGTTTATGTCCAAATGAAGGACTTTAGGAACATAAAATTCAAATATAGACCAAATACTTGGACTTTGAATTTGTCCAGAAATCTGAGCAACACTAGAAATCTGTTAATTCATGTTAAACTAGAAACTGAAATTTTTATTTGTCAAATACAAAAGAACTACGTTATTACATTCTAGTTGTTCTTTGGCCTTAAATTTTATTTATTCAATACACATTTTTGGAGCATCAACTTCCTGTAAGGCACAAAACCAAATCCCATGATATCCTTTCTTGAATCCTCTTACTAGGACCCTTGGTTTCCTGTACTGTGCATTCCCCCTCACTGCACTGAGTAATAAACAAAACTTGTTCAGCCACAGGTGTGTTCCTGGTGCCGCTTGGCTGAAGGATATTGACAGCACTTAACAGAAGATCACAAATAATATTGACTTAAACCATAAGGTTTTATTGTCTCACTAAAATGTTGGGTGGTGGGCAGTCCAGACTGGTGTGACAGCACCTGGATGTCCTCAGAGACCAGTCTTCTGCTTGGCTGCTCTCAGCACGTGGCTTCCATCACCAAATGCAACTCATGGTCCCAGAGGCTGCTAGAGCTCCAGCCATCACACCTGCATCTTATGCAGCAGAAATGGGAATATAGAGAAGGTGAAAAAAAGGATGTCCCTCCCACTTGTATCAAACCCTTTTAAGAAGACTTCCCAGAAATTTCTCACAAATTTCACTTATATTTTATTGACCACAACTTAGTCACATGGCCACACCTTGTCAGAGGGCAGATGGGAAATGCAATCTTTTGGCTGGGCACATTGCTGCCCCAAAGACAGTCAGGATTCTGTTACCAAGAGACAAAGAGAAAAGTGACAAGAGTAGACAACGTCATCTCTACTATAAAGTGCTTCTGCTTCTTTACAGCTTAAATAAAAATCATCTTTGATTAAAACTATACCTTGCTCCCGTGGATCAAATGTCCACAGTTCCCAAAAGGTTCTGGGAGCTGCGTGATTTGCGTCTGCCCTCTGCACCTCTGGCCTTGGGTCAAAGTACTCCTGTTAGGCTGGTCTTTCTTGCCTCAGGACTTGGACACTCTGCTACCTGTGATGGAGGAAATCCCGCTACATTTTTTCATCTCCATATATTCTGTTCATCCTTCAGGGACCTGTCAAATCCTCTGGCTGTAAAATCCAACTGTTCTTTAAGCAAATGAGCCTCTTTGGGGCTGGCATTGTTCTGGGCACTGGGGACAAAACATCCTTCTGACCATGGCACTTCTATTCTGGGAGGAAAGAGACATCCAATACATACATGAATACATTGTTCTGTAATGGGCCAAGTAGGATGAGTCCTAGAGGAAAAGTGAGGTTAGAGCTGCCAAGAATCTTTGGGATCTGAATGGAAAAAAACGTATTCAGGACCCCTGGCGAGAGCGGATGGGCCTTGTGATTGGGGTTGAATTGCAATATAGTCAGATCCGGATTCCTCTGCATCTCTGGACCCTACATCCTCCTCTCCCCTATCCTTTCTTATTTTTCCTGAATAGGAAAAGGGGTTAGAAGGCAATGGGATGGAGGTGAAATTTTAGATGGAATGTCCATGGAAAGTCTACAGAGAAAGTAACATTTGAGTGGGAGCCTCAAGGCAGGGAGAGAATGAGCCTTGCAGGTGGCTGGAAGAGCATTTGGGTGAATAGCTGTGCAAAGGCCCTGAGGTGGGCACTTGATTGACTTATTCAGGAAACAGGAAGGAGGCCAGTGTGGCTGAAACAGAGAGTTTGAGAGGTAGGAGGTAGGAGATTAGTTCTGGGAGGTGATGGGGATCAAATCACACAGGGTCTTGGGGGCTGGTATGAGGCCTTCAAGTGAGATGTCCTTTGGGGAAGGTGTGTGTGACATTATCTGGTCGTATCATATCTTTTGCTTTGTCTTTCTGTTTAGCATAGTTCTTGCCAGATGGAAATATTTGATACAGTCTGAATGAAACTTTGAGATTGATTTGCATTTTCTCAATTAGTGATGAAGAATTGATTTGATTATTCTACAATAGAATATTTAAATCTTTTTTAATTTAAATTTTTTATTTCAATAACTTCAGGGATGCAAGTGGTTTTTGGCTTCATGGATGAACTGTAAAGCAGTGAAGTCTGGGAGTTTAATGCACATGTCACCCAAGTAGTGTACATTGTACCCAATAGGTAGTTTTTTATCCCCCACCCCCCCCAACCCCCTGAGTCTCACTATACAACTCTGTACGCCCTTGTGTACTCATAGCTTAGCTCCCTCTTATAAGTGAGAACATACAGTATTTGGTTTTCCATTCTTGAGTTACTCCACTTAGAATACTGGCCTCTTGTTCCATTCAAGTTGCTGGAAAAGACATGATTTTGTTCTTTTTTATGGCTGAGTAGTAAGAATGCTTTTTAAATAAAAAGACTTACTTTTTCTTTACTCAGACTTTGAATGTTTGAGACTACTTTGGCCACCAGAGTGTGTTACCTGGAAGTTTGGTCCCAAGCAAGAAGCCACACGGAGAGACAGCGAGGCAACTCTATGCACACGCAGTGAACACTGAGACCGATATCACTGAGACTTTCAGAGGACAATGGACTCATTATGGATCTCACATCTTTCCTAGACTCTGTTCTTTGCTCTTGGGTCTTCTCTACTCAGACTACCTGCCCCCAAATGCTCCATCCTCACCAAAATACAAAGATTGAGAAGAAAGTGGGACAAAGCATGTGGAATAAAAAATGTAAGATTGGCCATCACCCCAAGGTGATCAAATCCAATGTTGGTTTTGCTCCAGCGGATCTGAGACCAGTTTTATATCAGTCCCAGAGCACAGCGAGCCTGTTCAGGCTGTTGTGAGGACCTGCGGTTGAAAAGTAAATTTTTTGTGGCTTTAATCCTTCTTTTCTCCGGACTGGAGGGTCATGATGGTACAGTGGGAATACCTTGGGCCTGGCTGCCAGGCCGACCTGCACAAAGGTGGTTGTCCCTGTTGGAGGGGCGCAGACACTGTGCAGTTTGCACACAAAAACAGAACTAGGGTCTCTGGCAGCAGAAATGAGTCATACAGAGAGCCATTTAGAGGTTTCTCAATACAGTTCTTGGACTTATTAAGGTTGAGTAGTGGCAATTAGTGTGGAGGCAAATTGGAACAACAGTGACAGTGTTGATTATGAAGCAAATGAAAAAGCTCAAAAGGAAGGAATTTTCTTGGAGTGCCTCAAAGAATTCTGCCCTTTAATTATCTGCCCTCTCGGTGTTAGAGAGAGTGAGATTTCACTGGAAAACACTGGAGGGCCATTTGTGGCGACACAGAAGCCTCTGGTACAGACAGGAAGCAAATGAATGGCAGGGGATGTGAGTTTGGATGGAAGGGCTGTCATGGGGATTCAGATTGGATTCTAGAGTCAGGCGCATTGTGGTCCTTGCCTGATGCAGGAGGTTTGGACTCAGATTTTTCTGAAAACAACATAAACAGAGAAACAAGGTGTGAAGACAAGCTTGTTTGAGGATGTTGGCACCATGACAAAGTTATTTACTGTACCCCATCCCAGTGCCCAGATGAACAATATGAACATGATAGGGATGCAGTTCACATGCATTCCATTTTAGAGTTTGCTTTAAAAATTTATATCCATGTCATAACCTTCTGATTAGGATTTGAGAGAACTGATTAAGTGAACTATATTTTTAGGAAAGTGTAATTTGGTGTTATTCCGATGCTATAAAAGCCAAGATTGTTAAACTGAAGGACTCTGTAACGTGAGAAGCATATCATATTCTAAATATCCCTAAGGTGTCTCTCTTGACCTCAGCACTAACAGCTGATAATGGCAGGGATTGCTGTTATTTCACGTGTGACCCACCATGGTGAGACATACCCACCCAGGGTGAGGGGGAACAGGGGAGGTCACCACATATTTCCAGCTGGCGTAGTAATTGTAGTATTAAGAAGGTGAAAGATTCATATCTAATCAAATAACCCCAGATAAGTGTGTCCTGGGCTGTTGTCCCTATGGCTTTAACAAGTCACTTGGTGATGCACAAACTGAATGCAGCTGAACTCTGCCCAGGGCTGTGATGACTGCTTATCATAGCTTTGAATTATATTAAAAACCAGAATGAAAATGCTTCTTGTAAAATGCTTGTTTCTTAAAAACATAAACAAGATGGTATAATTTATCCAGAGTTGAGGAAATATATCCAGTTTAAATTTTATATACATTTAAAGGCAGCCTGCATATAACATAGAAATGAACTATCTATCTATCTACCTGTCTGTCATCTATCATCATCATCATCATTATCATCATTGTCATCGTCATCATCACCTATTGTATTTGTTTTCTTTGCTCTGTAAGTTACCACACACTTAATGGTTTAAATCATCACCTAATTATTCTCTCACAGTTCCCTAACTCAGAAGTCTGTGGAGGCTCAGCTGGGCTCTCTGCTCAGTGTCTCACGAGGCTGAAGTCAAGGAGTCGGCCCAATAAGGCTCTTCCCTGGAGTCTTGGAGGATGAATACCTTTCAAGTTTCTTCAGGTGGTTGACCAAATCCAGTTTCCCACAATTGTAAGACTAAAGCACCTGTGTCCTTGTTGGATGTTGGCCAGGGGTTGCTCTCAGCTGCTGGAGTTTCCCCGCAGCTCCTAAAAGCCTCTATCTTATCCCTGAATGTGGCCCTGTTCTAAATTACAGTGTATTAATAGAAAATTTGAGACTCAGTAAAGCCAACAGATTGGGAGATAATTGCCATTAAAAATACAGTTTGTTGGTCACAGTCCCCAGAGGAGCAGGTTACACCACATCACAGGCGGCCACCAGATGGGTCAGGAGGGAGAGGGAGCAGGAGAAATGTGGGCAAGAGCCTTGACTGTGCTTGCCATCAGGAGGGAACAGGTGAAGCAGGGCAGCATGCTCCAGATTGGTGAGTTTGAATAATTTCAGCAGGCTCTGAAGCATAGGGGCTGTCTCTAGTTGTGGGACCAGTGCAATTTTCCCATAGAACTGAAGCTTTAGAAACTTACATTTGTTTTATTTATTTATTTATTTTTTTATTATTATACTTTAAGTTTTAGGGTACATGTGCACAATGTGCAGGTTAGTTACATATGTATACATGTGCCATGCTGGTGTGCTGCACCCATTGACTTGTCATTTAGCATTAGGTATATCTCCTAAAGCTGTCCCTCCTCCCCCCCCCACCCCACAACAGTCCCCAGAGTGTGATGTTCCCCTTCCTGTGTCCATGTGTTCTCATTGTTCAATTCCCACCTATGAGTGAGAATATGCGGTGTTTGGTTTTTTGTTCTTGTGATAGTTTACTGAGAATGATGATTTCCAATTTCATCCGTGTCCCTACAAAGGACATGAACTCATCATTTTTTATGGCTGCATAGTATTCCATGGTGTATATGTGCCACATTTTCTGAATCCAGTCTATCATTGTTGGACATTTGGGTTGGTTCCAAGTCTTTGCTATTGTGAATAGTGCCGCAATAAACATACGTGTGCATGTGTCTTTATAGCAGCATGATTTATAGTCCTTTGGGTATATACCCAGTAATGGGACGGCTGGGTCAAATGGTATTTCTAGTTCTAGATCCCTGAGGAATCACCGCACTGACTTCCACAATGGTTGAACTAGTTTACAGTCCCACCAACAGTGTAAAAGTGTTCCTATTTCTGCACATCCTCTCCAGCACCTGTTGTTTCCTGACTTTTTAATGATTGCCATTCTAACTGGTGTGAGATGGTATCTCATTGTGGTTTTGATTTGCATTTCTCCAATGGCCAGTGATGGTGAGCATTTTTTCATGTGTTTTTTGGCTGCATAAATGTCTTCTTTTGAGAAGTGTCTGTTCATGTCCTTTGCCCACTTTTTGCCTTTCTCAGGAAACTAATAGGCCATCCAGATAGTACAATATCAGGAAACTGAAATTTCCCAGATCACTATATCTGGACAATAAGATGCACCTGCTGCCTGATAAAAAAACTCCTCCTTCTTATGCCTCCTTAATTCCCTGCTATGTAAACCCTTTACTTTAATCAGTTAGAGATTAATTTGAGATTGATCTTCTGTTACCAGCTGATGTCACCAGCATTAAAGTCTTTCTTTCCTGGCAACACTTGTCTCAGTGATTGGCTTTCTGTGTGGTGAGCAACTGGACCTAAGCTGAACCCCTAGTGTTTCTCAGCAGTTGTCTGATACCTGGCCTTGGGATGATTAGGGCAGGGGTGCATAGTGGTCTTCTGTGAAAAAAGGAGGTGATTGAGGGTATGTGCTCTGGATTGGTTGATTTGCATTTAAAAGGCATATTTCAGATGAGCTGTTTACTATGTTTAGAACTGGTTAACCCTGGGAAGGGCAGTCTCTCCAGAGTCAGCAAGGCCCCAGATGTTAAAGCATTAGAATACAGAAAATAAAAGACATGATTAATACAGTCACCTCCACTTTCAAAGCCAGCAACCGTGCATGGAATTCTTCTCATGCCTTGATTCTCTCTGACTTCTCATTCTGCCTCCATCCAGAGAAAACTCTGTTGTTCAGGGCTCATGTGTTTAGACTAGACCCACCTGGATAACCTCCCTTCCAAGTAACTCAAAGTCAACCATTAAATAACCTTAATTACATCTGCAAATTTTCTTTTGCCATGTGCATGATATAGTCATGGGATGATATCCCATTGCATTCACAGTCCTGGAGATTAGGGTAGATTAAATTAAGGCATTGGCAGGCCATGTTGGGATTCCATATATATATATGGAAGATATGAAAGAATTATATATATAGGAAAATATGGAAAAATTATTTTATATATATATGTATATATATATATATATATATATATATAGATAGATAGATAGTGTTTGATCATTGAAGAACATTTGAGGCTAGGCATGGCCCAGTGCTTTGGGATGCCAAGGTAGGCAGATAAGATCACCTGAGGCCAGGAGTTGGAGACCAGCCTGGCCAACATGGCAAAATCCCAGCTCTACCAAAAATATAAAAATTGGCCAGCATGATGGCACACACCTGTAATCCCAGCTACTCAGGTGGCTGAGGTATGAGAATTGCTTGAGGACAGGGATGGAGGTTACGGTGAGCTGAAATTCCACCACTGCACTCCAGCCTGGGTGACAAAGCAAGACCATGCCCTGTCTCAAAAAAAAAAAAAAAAAAAAGAATATTTGAAAAAATATGAAAATCCAGAGGAAAATAAAAACCACTTATCATTTTGACACTATTAATATGTTTCCTTTGAGTTTTTATCATCCATATTATTTTCACAGCTAGAATAAAAATGTATTCACAGTTATGTGTCCTTTTGAATTTCAAAAAATTTTCCATGTCATTGTATACTCCTTGTAATAATAATTGTCAGCATCTGTAAACATTTACAAATGAATAACTTAATATTGGGTATTTAAGTGATCTCAAAGCTTTGTTAATATTTATGATTATTCTGAAGGGAGGTTCCTAGAAATAGGATTACTAGCTAGGAAGCTATAAACATTTATGTCTCTTGATTTATGCTCTCAAAGCAGCAGAATCTGGTATCTTTCTCTTTGTCTTGTTTCCTTCCTGTCTCCCTCTCTTCTCTTTTTTTAGTATTTAAGTTTTCAAAAATAGAATGTAAAGATAGAAAAGATATCCCAACTTCATCACTTTTTTTTCCTATGAACAAAAAAACCCTCATTCTTCATCATCTACTTCATCATCTACACGAAGCCACTTGAGTATGAAACCCATTCTACACCTGCTTGACTATTAATAAGCAACTGCCTTTTAGTATAGAATAATCAGAGATGGAACTCACTTAAATGATATGGTTTCTGAAATCCCCACTAGTGGTCCAAGGAAAGATAGAAGCTGCTTTTCTTTCTAACATGCTTTTCCCTGGTTCCCGGGATCCTGTGCCAACCCGGTACTTACAGGGAGGTTCCTTATGGAATTCCACAGGAGTCCAATCCTTGAGCACTTTGCTTGCTTTAGTTTCTATGAACCCCTACCTGTCCGTGGTATATTCTCTCATCTGTCCGCTTGTAATTTTCCCAGGGGACCATTGGGTGAATTAAGTGGCTATTATCCAAATAGATTAGTGGGTTTGTTTTAAATAGGTTTATTGTTTTGTTTGTCACGTTCTACAGCATTGAATTGTAATGTAATCTTGTCCTACAGGCAGAGGCTTACCCAACATGAAAGGTTTTAATTTTTGCCATTTAAGCACTACTGTGGACTGGATTTCAGTAGATGGGCTCCTTAAATCAGAGGATGCTAATTAGTCCACACACTCCTAGGGTTAGAGAAGGTGGTAAAGGGGTCTCCTGAAAAATTGGATGGATATTTCCAATGAGTAACAGCCAAGTATAAAGAGGTCCCCAGAGAACCTCTGCCTGGCCTGCATACTGGGACGAGTGCCCACTGGGGTTGAGTCTCGGGAAGTTCAGGCTGTTTGTTGGGCAGAGGAGGAGCCTGGTCTCTCCTGATTCTGGGTGGTAACCTGGGATTCAGTCTGTGAGGCAGGAAGCCCACTGGCAGGACTCTTGCTTTGCTGAGAGTCCTTGTTTCCCCCTTTTTTCCTTTTCACCCAATAAATTCTGCCCTTCTTACCCTTCAAAGTGTCAAATCTTTCATGGTTGTGTGACAAGAACCCGGCTTTTAGTTGAACTAAGGAGAAAGTCCTAAAACATTACCACTTCAATTATTAATTGTATCTATGTGCCTGTTTCAGAAGCTTCCATGGTTCATTGCTGCTATTAGTCATCTCGACAAAACGGAATGTCTGAATGGCAGACGTACTTGGTAAATTCAAGATATTGCCTTTTCTCCCTAGCAGGAATTCAGCCTTGTTAATATTTAAGATTTATCAACAGTTCTCTTTAAGGTCCAAACCATTACTTATGCTAAAATTGATCATTGTGCTAACATGAAAGGATTAATCAGCTGCAAATTTAATTGATCTAATGTGATTTTCTATAGCTTAGCCTGTTTCACATTGTTCACAGCCTAACATGGAAGCTGACTTTACCAAGGATCTTTGAGGTGGGTGCTGCACACAGGTTCAAGCACATGAGTATAGAAGGGCACCTCTCACTTACCCCTTGATGGATCTCAAAGTTTCAACTCAGTATTTGCTTCTCACCGTACAAAATTTTTATACTACTCTAAATTATGCTACAGTAAATTATGTTAGTTTGAAGTCTTATGGGATAAGAAATTAATACTTTGACAATAAGTGTTAGGTAGCTGGGGATGAAACTTGATTACTGCTAGCCTTTTCATTTTTATTTTTTGTAAAATGCAATTAGGCCTATAACCAGGTAGGCTTGCTTCCACACCCCTAAATCTACTTATCTGCTCACCTAGTCACTGAGTTAGTCCTACCCTAGAAGAAAGCCCCTCACAGCATGATCGAGAACAGAGTAGCTTGCGTGTTCTGTGAAGGCAGGTAGAATGTGCGGGAGAGAAGAGGGGACTGCTCAGGCATGCCCAGTTTCTTCTCCCAAACCCACCAATGGGTGAAGCCATTTCAACTGCCCTGCCCTGGCTGGGATGAATAAGGGATAGGACAAAGGGCTGGGAGTGACATTCCTATGTAGCTCCTTCTGTGTGCCACACAAAGGACAAAAATGATCTTTCTGACAGCCTTCAGGAGAGGATAAGTGAACCAGCCAGTTATTGTGCATTTTCCAGAAGGCAGATTTGGAAGCTTTTGTTTATAAACAGCTTTCACTAAATGCTTAGTCTAGTCTGTGGATTTCCTAAGATCTCTGCATTTTCTCTCTCTCTCTCTCTTTCTCCTTTAGGCCTCACAGATATATTTTGTTGTGTACCGGGTCCACCAACACACAGTAGAGTGTGTGAATCAGGCTTTTCTGTGATAATGCTGTGTATCAAACAAGCCCAAGTATCAGTGGCTTACAAGAGCAGGTCATTTTTTCTAGCTCCAAGTTTTGCACCTTGGCAGGGCTTGGCTGCATCAGGCTTCAGACTGTGTTGGGTTAAGGTTTCCTCCATACGTTTTCCCATTGTGGACCATGGGTACATGGGACCTTTCTCATGGCAGAAGACAGAATCACAAGGGCTGAGTAAAGTCATTAGGTGGCATCTGAAGCTTCTGCTTGCATCATGCCTGCTTGTATTCAACCAGCCAGTGCAACACATGTGTTCAAGCCCAACATCATGGGGAGGGGAGGGTGATATTTGCTAAACAGCAATACGATCTACCAGACAAAAGATAAAGTGGGGCAGGCAAACATGGGGGTGGCCAGGATGGCGTGCAGTGACCCATTTCTTTGGTTTGGTATCTTCTTTCTTGCTCTGGAGTCAGATAGAACTGGGTTTGAATCCTGACCACAGACCCATGAGTTGCACTAGGTGATTTGTGACTGAGAGAGGCAGGTTGAATAGCCAGATGAAGTCATGGGGCAAGAGAATTCCACAGGAAGAGAATGGTAGAGACCAAGACAGAGCAGTGTATTTTGGATAGTGGTGGCCCAGCAGTTCAAGGAAGGAGCGATGTCTGAAGAAGTTGCCATGGAGGAGGGATGGTGTATTTACATATTTAGGTAGATAAGAGAAAATAGAGCTTGTTTATTGGCTCATGTGAAAGATTCCAGAAGAGAAGGAGAGGCTGAAGCTCAGAAGAGAGAAAGACCACAGGCAGATCTGAGGTACAGGCAGAGATGCCATGATGAGCACAGATGGGCTTGTCTCCAAATCCCTTGGATGACCGGGATGAAGATATTGGTTGGTGGGGAAACAAAAGACATTGAATCACTTTTATGGATGAACAGGAAGGGAAATTATCCAAGCATGGGGTACTAGGGGCTGCATGTGTGTTCTGAAGAGAGGAAAAGACTGATGTGTCACAGCAGTCATGAAGAGAGAGCAGGTTAGGGGTAGAAGAAGGGTAGTGCCATTGAGATGAGAAAGCTGACTTTGCTGTGACCTCAGTTCCCATATATCTGCATTTTCCCCATCAGCACTGAGCTTCTGTGGGCTAGAAGCTGGGGAAATGGGTGGAAGGCCCAGCAGGTGCCTGAGCAGAGGGCTAATGTGCTGGTTTAGACCAGTCCTGGCAATTAAGCCTCTGATCCCAGCGTGGGGGAAGGGATTGAGCCCAGATGTGGTTCATTCTAGTGTCCAGGAGGACAGCAGGAGATGCAGTGGAAAGGAAACTTTCAGAAGCAAACCCTTACTCTATTACTAACCCCCAGTGTGGAACAGCGTGGAAAACCATCTACAACCCACTACTCCCCAACTTTTAGCTTCTCTTGACTCATTCTTCTTCAGGATGGGCTATATAATTTTCAAGGCCTGGTGCAAAATTAAAAGGCAGGGACCCTTGCTCACAAATGATGAATTTCAAGATGGTGACAGTAGAGCATTAAGCCAAGCGTGGGGCCTTCTAAGTGCAGGGCGGCCCTGTGGGACTACATGAGTCATATGCCAGGAAGCCAGTTCTTAGCCCTTGGCTCTCAGCCCACATGCCTTCTGTGCTTTCTCTCCCCTCTCCATTTTTGAATACGCCACCTCCTCTCTCCTCATTGTTCTTGCTCACCTTCTACTGTAGAATCAAAATCCATTTCTAAGTCAGCTCTTCATGCTTCCCCAGGAGTCTTTCAATGTCCATCAGCGCACTTATCTTTCCATGCTTAGCATATATTCTACATAAGGTTGTTGAGTGAATGAGTGAACAAATAAATAAATGGTGAACTTTGAAGAGTCATGTCCAATGGAATAAAACAGAAGGAACTCTGTCCCCAGTACCCCTGTATGGGAATGAGAGTCTCCAGGTTCCTCTCACACTGTAGAAAGTGTTATAAGAGTTCTGATGTGTTGTAGTCACTTAATTCATGAACTTGTTAAGGCTCTGCCCCATAACAAAAGAGATCAGAAAATGCATGGTGTGAAAATTGTGATTTACTCCTAAACCTTAAAAATGTAGATGACTTAATATTTGCTTTAAAATTGGTCTTTTGCTTTTTCCCCCAAAACTATTTGAGGCTGTTGGTAAGAAAAGAAACATGAGCTGAGTCATTCGGATGGACACAAAACCTCAACATTATTAACAGACAGGGGAAGGCAAGGGCACTGCACACAGGTACGGGGTAATATAGTTCCCACATTTGAACATTGGACTTGACAAAGAACTTCTTTTTTTTGAGATAGGGTCTTGTTCTGTTGCCCAGGATGGAGTGCAGTGGCGCCATCTGCCTCCTGGGTTCAAGAGATTCTCCTGCCTCTGCCACCCGAGTAGCTGGGATTACAGGCATGTACCATCATGCCTGGTGAATTTTTGTATTTATAGTAGAGATGGGGTTTTACCATGTTGCCCAGGCTGGTTTCAAACTGCTGAGCTCAAGTGATCCACTTGCTTTGGCCTCTCAAAGTGCTGAGATTACAGGCTTAAGCTGCTGTGCCTGGCCAAATTTGGTGCTGAACTTCTTGACGCTAAAGCAGAGACAGGGGAGACACTGTTCTATAGGATTCTGATGGTCAGATCATGTTCTGAGTGGTGCAGAAGGCTGCACTGTAGATGTGTCATGGATGGACCTGGCATCCCAACCTGTCTAGACAAGCCGCATCTCTCCACAAGGATCCTGGGGTCCCCAGCACAGGGGCTGACAAAGGGATCATTTTCCACCTGATGCTTCAGCCCCAGCTACTAACTGGAATTCCTGAGAACAAGTCTGTCAAGGTAGGGGCTTCCTCCACTGAGGCCAGGTGGATGCCACAGTCCAGGACCACCCAAAGAACCCAGGGCCAAGTAAGGAGCCCAGGACCACCCAGGCCACGTTCACCAGACACCCTGAATCCCAGGCTCCTGGCTTCCACTTGGAAAGACAGGGCCAGCCTTGGGGAGTTAGAGCAGGAGGGATTTGCCCTGGGCCTTGAGTAGAGCAGGCCTGCATCATCCTAGGGGGTCTTTCCCAGCTGGTGCTCTGGAAGCTCACCCAGGCCAATCTTCTCTCACTCATTCCAGGGAAGCCCATGTAGAAAGAGAAGGAGCGGGGCTTGGCACAGGGAGGCACTGTTTAGTTTTACTTAAAAGCTGAGAGTATATTACCAACCTGTGGTCTAGTGAGGGCTTGTTCGGGGAGATGAGCTCATGTCATCAGGAGTGCTGCTTCCTGACCTCCTAGCTCAGTGGGAAAACAACTTAGAAAACCTTGTGGGATCAGTGAGGAGCATGTCCTGGTGCATCCCTCCGTCTTTCTCACATTGGCTGTTGACAGTCACAATGGCCTTTGACAGGAGCTGGGCAGTAGCTAATTAGGAGCTCAGAGGGGAGATGTTCTGTGTTGTGAATTGAAGGGTATCCTAGGGCTGGAATTTTAGAAGTGTCAGTAATAGTGTTTTCATTGTTACGTAAATTAAACAGGCACACTCCCACCCTCCCAACAGAGGATCAGCCCACCTGACACACTTGACAGACGTGAAGAAGTTGGGGAGAAAGGAGGTTCATAGGGTTGTGCATAGGCAAAAGGCAAAAGTGGCATTTCTATGTGAGACACCCAGAAAAGGTAAAAATATTTTAATGTTATACATCCCAAGGACAGTTAAGTGATTTTCCTTCAAATACGGAGAATGATCTAAAACAAAGCTAAGCAAAATTGTACACAATTTGGAAGAGACACAAGCTTAATAATCCAATCTTTATGACTAAGGCAAAATAGAATAAACAATGAAAAAATCTCAGAAGGAACTTTTGAAATAGCAAGTATATGGAAACTTTCTTTGATCATGTTGAAACACAACTGAAACTAAATATAAATTATATTTGTATATAATATATACATTATATTTTGATATGGTTTGGCTGTGTCCCCACTCAAAGCTCATCTCAAATTGTAATCCTCATAATCCCCACCTGTCAAGGGAGGGACCTGGTGGGAGGTGACTGGATCATGGGGGTGGTTTCCTCATGCTATTCTTACAATAGTGAGTGAGTTCTCTCAAGCTCTGATGATTTTATAAATGTTTGACAGTTTCTCCTTCACATGCTCTCTCTCTCACCTACCACCATGTAAAATGTGCCTGCTTCCCCTTCCACCATGATTGTAAGTGTCCTGAGGCCTCCCAAGGACATTCTTCACAGAACTAGAAAAAACTATTTTAAAATTCATATGGAACAAAAATGAGCCTGAATAGCTAAGGCAATCCTAGGCAAAAAAAAAACCAAGGCTGGAGGCATCATGCTACCTGACTTCAAACTATACTACAGGGCTACAGTAACTGAAACAGCATGGTACTGGTACAAAAACAGACACATCAACCAATAGAACAGAAAAGAGAGCCCAGAAAGAAGACTGCATGCCTATAACCATCTGATCTTTGACAATGCTGACAAAAATAAACAATGGGGAAAGTACTCCCTATTTGATAAATGGTGCTGGGATAACCATATGCAGAAGACTGAAGACGGACTCCTTCTTTACATCATATACACAGATCAACTCAAGATGGATTAAAGACTTAAATGTAAAATCTGAAACTATAAAAACCCTGAAGACAACCTAGGCAATACCGTTCAGGACATAGTCATGGGCAATGCTTTCATAAGGAAGACTCTAAAAGCTATCACGACAAAAGCAAAAACTGACAAGCAGGATCTAATTATACTAAACAGCTTCTGCACAGTAAAATAAACTATCAACAGAGTAAACAGATAATCTACAGAATAGAAGAAAATATTAATATTTGCAAACTGTGCATCTGGCAAAGGTCTAATATCCAGCATCTATAAGGAACTTAGACACATTTATAAGAGAAAATGAAACAACTACATTAAAAAGTGGGCAAAGGACATGAACAAACACTTTTCAAAAGACATATATGCGGCCAACAAGCATATGAGAAAAAGCTCAGTATTACTGATCATCAGAGAAATGCAAATCAAAACCACAATGAGATACCATCTTACACCAGTCAGAAAGGGCATTACTAAAAAGTCAAAAAATAACAGATGTTGGTGAGGTTGCAGAGAAAAGGGAACACTTATACACTGTTGGTGGGAGTGTAAATTAGTTCAGCCATTGTGGAACGCAGTGTGGTGATTCTTCAAAGAGCAAAAACAGAACTACCATTCGACCCAGCAATTCCATTACTGGGTATATACTCCCCAAAATGTAAATCATTCTACCATAAAGACACATGGATGCGTATGTTCATCGCATCACTATTCACAATAGCGAAGACATGGAATCAACCTGAATGCCCATTAACGGTAGACTGGATAAAGAAAATGTTGTACATATACACCAGGAAATACTATGTAGCCATAAAAAAGAACAAGATCATGTCCTTTGCAGGAACATGGAGCTGTAGGCCACCATCTTTAGCACTAACACAGGAACAGAAAACCAAATACTGAATGTTCTCACTTATAAGTGGGAGCTAAATGATAAGAACTTATAAACACAAGGCTGGGTGTGGTGGCTCTCTTCTGTAATTCCAGAACTTTGGAAGGCTGAGTTGGGGGATCACTTGAGGCTAGGAGTTCGAGGCCAGCCTGGCCAACATGGTGAACCCCCAAGCTTTACTAAAAATACAAAAATTAGCCAGGCATGGTGGCACATACCTGTGATACCAGCTACTCATGAGGCTGAGGCATGAGAATCACTTGAACCCTGGAGTCGGAGGTTGCAGTGAACCGAGATAGTGCCATTGCACTCCAGCGTGGGTGAGGGAGCGAGGCTTTATCTAAAAAAAATTTATGAACACAAAGAAGGAAACAACAGACACTGGGGTCTACTCAAGGGTGGAGGGTAGAAGGAGGAAGAGGATCAGAAACAATAACTATTGAGTACTAGGCTTAGTACCCAGGTAATGAAACAATATGTACAACAAACCTCTGTGACACGAGTTTACCTATATAAAAAACCTGCACGTGGACCCCTGAGCCTAAAATAAAAGTTAGAAAGATACAAAAATACATATTAATGTAGTATATGTGTAATATATTACATATTTTATTATAATATTAGATATTATAATATTGTATTATGATTTATAATACAATAAAAATAAATACCTTTACGAAGTAAACGCCCCTGTAGATCTGAAGGACCCTTGGAAAGTCATGGGAGGTTCTAGACCTGCACATGATCAGAGCATGCCAAGATAAACATCCTCACAAAGCTTTTCTTTCCCTAAGACAAGCAGCACAGAGAACACTGAGGTCCACATTCCTGGCTTCCTGTTCAGCCTCCTACACTTACTAGTCTGATGACCTTGAGGCTCATTTTGTTGTGGGTGAAGTGGAGATTATAATGTCGCCAACCTAACAGGACTGTGGTATGAGGATCCAGTGAGTTAACACAAACACGAGGCCTGCAGAGCCATGCCTGGCATTCAGTCAGCTCTTGTGACTGTCAGCCTCGAGGCTACATAAACCAGTTCTGCTGATGCTGGTCACATGCTTAGAGACAAGGCTGTCCAAAGAAGCCACTTATTGAAATCCACCTCCGGTTTATAATCTTCTGGCTGGAAATACATTATTGCACTTGGATTTTGTGATATAACTTGAAATAAGCATTGACTGACTTCTTATAACTGACCTGGATATGTTGTTGGCTAACATATTGTGGAGAATTATTGTATGTGCATTAGGAAGAAAAGCACTAGTCCATTCAGTGGAATCAGGTTAAAAATAAGTTGGGAAATAAAATATAGAGTATTGACCCGGTTGCTTTTGGAATGTGAGGACTCAAGGCAGCAAGCACTAGTTGCAATCAAGCCCAATTACAGGCTGTTTCTTTCCGATGCAGAGGCTTATGTCACATTTTGAGGCTAGAGAATAAAATATCGATTGAACTGGAAATAGAATTCAAAGCAATTTAATAAGCTCAAATCCTGCTGCTGTTTTCTTCATTTTATTTAAAAAATACTATATGCAGCTGGCCTTATAGCCGTCTGTTTGGGGCAGTTTGTCTGTGGAACAGCTAATTAAGGGGAAGAAGATTTGTCATCTTAAAGAATGCTGACAACTCTAATGACTCTCAGGGGAACAAAATCTTGTTAGAAAACCGTCTCTTGTTTTCATTGCTGCTTATTTGGTGTGTCTTTTTGATGGGCAAGGAGGATATTTGGCTATTCTCTGAAAAGGTGCACACCTTCCACAGAAGGGAGCAACTCATTTCTAGGAGTTTTAATTTTTCAGTTTTTATTTTTCTTGCTCAATACGCCATTGTATCTCTGTGGTCTGATAAAAATGCTTTTAATCGTGGTTGCAAGTGCACATATGTGTATACATGTAACGTAAACTTTGCCATGCTAACCAGTTTTGGGTATAGAATTCTGTGGCATTAATTGCATGCACCATGTTCTACAACTATCACCATGATCTATTTGCAAAACCTTTTAATCACTCCAACTGTGGCCTATTTTTGTATTAGGAAGACTTGAGCATGTTTCTGTGTATTGGGGACTCCTCTGGGTGTTTCCAGTGGAGGCGACCCCTGAGGAGAAGAGGCTGCCCTTGTCCCTGCGATGGCTGCAGGGCTGGAGTGCGGAGGGCCATTGCTGCTGGGCAGATGTCCTTGGATTTTAGCTCCATTGGTCAGGGGGTTTGGGATGAGCATGGGATAAGTAGTCATTTTTCTGCAATGTAAGGCCCTGATGGAACAGTGTCTTCCCTTTATTAATTTTTCAAAGAATCAAATCAGCTTTGTAACCATCGATAACCTTTTCTCCATCACACGGCCCCTCCCTCCTCCCAACAATCAAACACAGAAAACAAAGCATGGCTCCTGCTTGTTGGTTTTGGCAGCCAGAGCAAGGGAGCTGAGTAATGAAGCCCCCTCTCTGTTTTATCGCTTACAGCTTCCGCAATCCTTTTAAGAGATCACATGGGAAACTCCGGCTTTTGAATCTCGTGTGTTCACAGTGGGTGACAAAGAGGATGCTGAAAGAACAGACCTTGCTCTTTAAGGCCGATTATTTGCTTTTCATCCAAACGTGGTTAAATTATAACCTGGCCCATTCTTCATGGAGCTCTATGAAGTTTCTAACAGAAATTATAGGAGACCATCTGTTTTTTATTTCATCAGTAAACAAACCTATTAAAAATGCACTTCTCCTCCCAAGCCTGCAGAATTTGAAATGAACACTGAATAATTTAACGATTTAAAAGCAATTTAACCTATTTGGTCCATTTGAATTTATTTAAAAACAAAAACAAGGCTTTAGTGACTTATTGGACCGAAATGATATTCAACTTTAATAAGCTCATTGGTTGCTAATAAGAATTGAGTTATCCTGTCTTCCTAGAAATCTTTTCTTCCTAGAATCAGCTAACCATTTAGAAATTTATAATATTAATATTTATTTATATTATTGATATAATATACTATATTATATCAATTATAATAGTATAGGTAATATACTTAAGTAATAGTATACTTAATATTATAGTAATATACTTAAGTGTAATATATACTTAAGTAATAGTATACTCAATATAATACAGGTAATATATATTATAATTGATATATTAATATAATGCCATATATTAAGTATTCATTTATAAATATTAATATTTAGTGCTATTTGCTTAACTCAGTCTTGGAAATTTTATTAAAATAGATTTTGTAAAAAAAAAAAAAACAAAACCTAAGAAAGATGTTCTTCTCCTCTCAAGGAACTTATGTTTTAGGCTATACCCATCAATATGGGCAATATCTGCAACATGACATCAGGAAGAAAATTGTCGAACATGTACATGAGGCTATGGAAGGCCATATTCATAAGCTCTTATTGCTGTGGCACTCAATTTGAATAATGTGAAATGTCATGTGAACTTCAGAATTATCAACTATACACAGAGAAGAGATAGACATGAAATTTCTGAGTTGTTTTGGCTTTTTTTGTTATTTTTGTGCCTTCCTATACCACTTGGAAAGGCTGAAAAGGGGCAGGGGTGTACAAACTTCAGAATTATCAACTATTCACAGAGAAGAGATAGACATGAAATTTCTGAGTTGTTTTGGCTTTTTTTGTTATTTTTGTGCCTTCCTATACCACTTGGAAAGGCTGAAAAGGGGCAGGGGTGTACAAAAGCTTACTCTAGGCTCAGGGATGTAGAGCAGGTCTTGACAACACAGCAAGAGAAGAAGAGCAAAGACGGCATGGCACATGGGACTGGGTTGGCCTGGATGGGAAAGGAGAAGAGTGGGGCCACAGGTGGACACAGATTGTCACCTGGGCTGGTCCCCAGGGTGTGTCAGCCCCATGGCCCCCAGGGGTCTCCACACCACCCTGTGAACAATGGCCACCTGGCTGGGCCCTTCTTGTGGCCGATCCCTCATCCTGACCTGTCTTGCCCATCACCTGGCTTAGGTGGTGAAGAAACGGGAAGGGCTCAGGTAAGCATAGGCCTCAGGCCCCAGGAGAGCAGGGACACCACAACTAGAAGCAGAAATTCTTCAAAGAATACAATTCTAGGAATTTAAAAAAATCAATGAGATTTTTATCATAGAAAAAACCAATTTTGGGTTTTCTTTAGCTTCCAGCTTAGTATTATTTTTATCACTGCAAATGTTAGTCAAAATAGAAATAATGCTGAATGGTGAGCTAAAGGACACGCCCATGATCGCCATCATAACATCAGCACTCAAGGCTCTGCAGGTGGTCATTGGCTATGCAGGCCAATCTGCAGACTTGGTCAAATGCAGTGTTGTGGATGAAACGCAGCAACTGCTCCATCTGCTAACACAGCCAGCTGGCTGGCCCTGAGCACTTCTCCCTGCCTGTCTGTCATAGGCAGTGATGGGGATGTTGCCAAGCTCATTGTCTAGGGCTTTTTATACCTTGGAGGAGCAGAGCTGGTGCCCCAGTGCATCCTGGTCCCAATGTCAGGGAGCTTGGTGGGATGAGCTGGTTCACACTGTCACTCAGCACACATCAATGGTCCAAAGTCACACACACACACACACACACACACACACACACACACACGGAGGCCTTGGATGGAGGCCTTTCTAGTTCCACTAGAAGCAGGAGAGAATGTCAGCATGGGGTGCTGGAAAGTCTATTTGCATGGACCTCACTGGGCCTTTGGGGGAGCACACTGAAAGGCACATTGGAGATGAGGGTGACTTCCCAGGCTGAGGTCCCAATCACAAGGACAGATAATGGTTGTTCTTTGACCTCCAGGTGTGTCAGGGGTCAGCTGGGAAACCAGAGAGCTTGCAAGCATTATGGGAATAAATGTTGGGGGCGGTAAGGAAGGGAAGATCTGGAAAGGGGCAGTCAAGGGTCTGAATTGAAGAAAACCACTGCAGCCTGCAGCCCTTGGACTAGAGTCCAAGCTTGTGGGAAAGTCCAAATCCATTTCTGGGGTGTGAGGAGAGAGGCCATGGGGACACAAGGACATCTCCAGCCACCCTGCAGGCTGGATCTCAGTGCCTAGTGGGGGCTTGGGCCATTGTAGGCCAATGGTGATCAGGAGGACAAGCTGGCTGTGGAGCAGATGGCAGCAGGGACCACTGGGGTGGACGCGCACCTCTGAGTTATCCGTCACCCTTCCCCTGTCCTCACTGTCCAGCGGGATGGCCACTGCCTCACCTGGGCCTTTCAGCTGTCACGTGAGTGCCTCTTGTTAGCAAGCTTGAACCTGGAGCCATGCAGGGAAGGGGATTCAGGGAAATGCAGTCACCTCCTTAGATGGGAACAAAGGGGCTGAGGACAGCAGACAAGGAAGCACACAGGCACGATCAGGACAGCAGACAAGGAAGCACACAGGCACGATCAAGACAGCAGACAAGGAAGCACACAGGCACCATCAGGGGCCTGGAGCACTGCTTCAGGTGGTCAAGTATAGGAAGCACTCCTTACACGTGGAATATTCTTTCAGAACTGCGTTTGTATTTGAAGGAAGAGAGAGGTAGAGCGAGTCGTGACAATGGGGTGGTGGAGAGGCCAGTGGACCTGAAGTCACACTGTTCTGTGGCCTAACAAAGTCTAAGAGGGTCCTTTCCTGCTCCAATGTAGCTTCTGTGGCCAAAGATTGATCAGGTCTACCTTGGAAAGTAAAAGAGAGACCCAGCTTCTATCTGTGACACTTGGAGGTGATGTCACGGGGAAGAGTCATCTCTGAAGCCAAGAGAGGCCTGGCCACAGCATCAGGAGCCAGTATGGGGCAGTCAGTTGCGGACATGGGGTCTGGATGGCGTGCCATGGCTTGGGGACTTTTGAAGACAAGACTGGAAGCTAGAGGTACAAGAGAACTGAACTTGGGCAGTGTTAGGCAGGATGAGAACAGCTGGCAACCAGATAGGAGACCACCAGGCTTCCTAGAGCACAGGAGAGACTGGGAACTGGTGCTCCAACAGTTACCCTAGGGGGCAGCGGTTTTGTGATTGGCCCCATTGTCCACTGATCACATCCCAGCTGGCATGGCCTGAGCGCCTCTGTCTTGTACGAAAGGGCAGCGCATGGCTGGGGTCCTCTAGGTCTCACCATGGTTTGCGGTATTGTGGGTTTTTAAAATGTGAGATCATTTAGAGAAATACACTTAATCCTTCAAAGCACCAAAGTAAGAAACACTCAATGTCTTTATTGATACTATTAGCATTCTCAGATTCCTTATGTATGGCACATATTGTACCTGAGATGGAATTTTTTAGCCAGGTAATCATAATACAGCATCTTTTTTTGGTTGGTTGTTTTCGCTTGTGGTTTTTTTTTTTTTTTTTTTTTGGAGATGAAGTCTTGCTTTGTCACCCAAGCTGGAGTATAGTGATGTGATCTCGGCTCACTGCAAACTCCACCTCCCGGGCTCAAGCGATTCTCCTGCCTCAGCCTCCCAAGTAAATGGGATTACAGGCACGCACCACCACACTCAGCTCAGTTTTGTATTTTATTTAATAGAGACGGGGTTTCACCATGTTGGCCAGGCTGGTCTCGAACTCCTGACCTTAAGTGATCTAACCACCTCGGCCTCCCAAAGTTCTGGGATTATAGGCATGAGCCGCCACGCCCAGTCAGCATCTTTGTTAACAAAGACTCTCAGAATTAGCAAGATAGCCTCTTTCAGTTGCTACAGAAGACCACAATATTTGACTATAGAAGTCAAGTTGAAGTGAGCTGGTTTGATGATGTGGAACATTTGAGCTTGCTTTTGCTTCTGGTGCATGTGTGTGGCTTAAGGAGGGAATAGTTCTGGGGGGTAAGAATGTTTTAGAGGAGTTAATAATTAACAAGACTTTATTCTCACAAACCTGAACATTTAATATTTTTGGGTAGAGTTACTAAGCCAAGGCCTGTCCAAAGTCTTTAAGAAAGAACATGGGGTAAAAATTAACAGGCAAGAATAGTTTCCTTTCTCCTAAAGGCTTATCAATTGCCAAAGAAAATATTTCAACGAAAAGACATTTCATAAATATAAAGCTAAAATTTAATAACTGAGAGTGATGATGTAATTGGTTTTGTTTTTCCAAACAGACACTTTAATTAAATGGGAATTTAATAGTCTGGGGATTTAAAAACCATGAGATGGTTTCCAAACCCAATAGATTTATCTACCCTAATCCTCCCATTCTCCACCTGTCTCCAGTGGCATGTGGTCAAGACAGGCATCACAGGCTTGTGGGAACTGGGTCACCAGAGAGCCCTGAGGGATGTATTTTACCAGATGCTAAGCTGTGTTGGCTCGACTTCGGTTTAATTTCTTTGCCTAAGCCTTGCCTTCTGGCCAGGCGAGTGTCTCAATGGTACATCCTGGAAACTTGGTGGGTGGCGTGGCAACACACTCAGTGGCCCACTGAGGGTGCAGGGGATGGTTTTGTCCCATCAGCACTGCACGGTGGCCCATTACTGACTCTCAAGCAGGACACGTGTCCAGGTCCACAGAACTCATCAGCAACATTAGTTCTTTTCTGGAATGAGCCAAGAAACAAGTCCTAACTGTGATGCCCCCCCACTTTTTTTTTTTAGTCTGGACTGGATTTTGCATAGCATTTACCCTTGACCTCTGGGGAGGACACCCTTCTCCTCATGACACACAAGAGACACAACCCAACAATCACAGCTGAGGAAACTGGTTTCTTTAATGTCTCAAGGCAGCTGGGCAGGAGGGGCTCTTGGAGGAGGAATTGCAGCATCATGTCATCAGAATTCCATCAAGCTCTGCCGTGGAGGATGCTTCCTGTTGCGGCATTTCATAATAATCTGAAATCTAAATGGGAAGTTCAGCAACAGTAGTGACAGAGGGAGGAGAGAATCCTGTCGTTAAAGGGAATTCCAAGCTTGCTGTCTGAGGCCGCAGTGCACTCCGTCTTCTTGCCTCTTGCCCTCTGGGTGACAGGCAGACCTCATGTGGGGGTTGAGCAGTCATTACTCACTGGGGCCAGTCTCTTCTTGAACCCCACATTCTCACGTCAGAACATGCTCTTCTGGTTGTTTTGTAGTCTCACACTATCCCCAGTGTAAACATTGTTTTGGGGGACACATGCTCAGATTCCATAGGTATCCCAGCCTAAGGGCCCACCATGGTGAGAGGAACACAGGGAGGAATATATTACTGTCCATTTTGAAATAACAACAATAACAAAGGCAGCCACTACTGTAATAATAGCTGATGTCTGCTGAGGATTCCCTGAGCAGTTCACGAACATTGCCCCCATCCATCCTGACGACCACCCCGTGAGGCCAGCACTTTTAGTGGCCCTGTTGTAAGATGAGAAAACTGGAGGCAGAGAGGCAGGGGAACGCCTCCAGGCGCACACTGCCAGCAAGGTGCAGGGCGGGGTGTGGCTGCCAGGATTCAGTCAGTCCTCTGACACTCAAGCGGTTTCCATTTTTCTCTTTCTCATCGAGCACTTTGGAGTCTGGGGAACAGGCAGTAGATATGGAAAGGGAGGCCAGCTGCGGTGGCTCATGCCTGTAATCTCAGCACTTTGGGAGGCTGAGGCGAGCAGATCACTTGAGGTCAGGAGTTCGAGACCAGCCTTGCCAAACTGGTGAAACACCGTCTGTATTAAAAATTTAAAAAGTTAGCTGGGTATGGTGGTGCACAGCTGTAATCCTAGCTATTTGGGAGGCTGAGGCATGGGAATCGCTTGAACCCGGGAGATGGGGATTGCAGTGAGCTGAGATGGTGTCACTGCACTCCAACCTAGGTGACAGAGTGAGACTCTGTCTCAAAAAAAAAAAAAAAAGATATGCTAAGGGACTTCACTGTAGAGCTTGCCATGCTTTGTTCTTATGGAGAATTTTTATTTCTTCCAGACCATTTCCATATTGTCCATATTTTTCTCTCCCCAGTTCACTTAGGAGCCTTGTCTGCAATACAGGAGTTCCTTTAAAACTAGATGTCCCATACTCAGAAACAAACATTTTCCATTTTCCCCAAATTTATCGCCTCTGCTTCTCTGCTGGTTCCCTTTCTTGTAGGAATTTACGTGATTTTCACACTGTATCACAAATACTTATTTTGAGGTCTGTCTCTCTACTACTCCAATGGATGGGTGGGTTTGTGGCTGTGTGCCAGTGGGTGCGCACTGCATGTCCCTAAGTGAGTATTGAATTGAGCGGACTCACCAGCTTGCACATTAGAGCCTCCCCGCTGTGTCAGGTTGTGTGTCCTCTGCCATGTGGAGAAAAAGACTTGAAGTATCTCTTGGCATAATCTAGATGTTTATGTAGTTGAGGTTTTACTATATTTGCACTCTTTTGTTCTGAAAAATGTCAAAACGGAAGCAGTTTTGAATTATCTGTGAATCAAATTGAGTATCTGTGAATGCGAAAACTCTTAGCTCAGTTCTGGTAGTATGATCATCCCAGGAGCTGAGTCACTCTGTTTTGGTTGGGAGGTTTGGAGGGTTGAAGAAGTTTGAAGAGGATCAAGAACGTGCTTAACTGAGTTCCAGATGCTTAGACAGCTCCCAGTGATGCCATCAGTCTACCTGTTAGGTTAGGCAGAAGAATATTCTTTTAACAGCATCATGGGGGGCTAACCAGTGATATAAAGTGACTTTTCTTGAAAAGGCTGTAAGATCATCAGTTGTGGAGCCTGGGACAAGATGCAAAGACAGAGTGGATGAAAGTGAAGCAGCTGGCTTTCCCCACACAGCCACATCACGGTGGAGAGGTCAGGGGTCGGCTGGCAGAGCCACGGGGGAGGTGCTGCCTCACACCCACCTGCCAAGCCCCGGGCTCATGTGCAATCGTCTGGTTTTCTCCAAGAGCAAAGTAATGGCCCATCTGATACAACGCTGGGCACTGCCAGCCTCCTACTTGTTCCATGCTGGTCGGACAGACTCTTGGGGCAAGGAGACAAGAGTGTGGGTAGGAGACCACACTTTACAAGTTCTCTGCTAGATTATTCTGCACAGTTTCCATGGAGAAGCAGTTTCTGATTTCTGGGCTCACTTAAGCATGCTCTGGATCCTCTTAGTCTTCTTTTAGCCTCTAAACTTCCCAACGAAACACAGGAAAGCCATCATGCTGGGGACTCCCAAGGCACCTTTCTGTTTTGTAACTCAGGTTGCATTCACTCTTACACACTGCAGAGGCTCTCAGAGTGTGGTTGGGAAAAGCCTGGGTTTGGAGAAGCTCCAGAGGGCCGATGAGCTGAATATTGGATGTGTCAGCGTCTCTGCCTTGGTCCCTGTTAGAAACTTACCACCTGAGATCTTTCTGTCTTTTCCAGACAGAATTTTAAATTTTGTTAGCTTTCCCTTTCTTTACTTTTGTTTCTTTCCTCTTTCTTAAATGACAAGCAGGAGGAAGTGATTTTGGAGGCTTGTGAAAAATGATTTTCAATCAAATTTGCCCCAAAACAGAAAAATGTTTGAAATGCATGGTGTCATAGAAAGTTTATATAAAAATAAAGAAAACACACTACTCATGGAACCAGGCACTGTCACTGATTAAAACTCGGCCTTAAGCGGAGAGTCTGGGTAGAGCAGAGAGAAAAGTCAAGCACATAGCCGTGCTCTCTAGGTGTGCCCATTTACCTGCAGTATTGTTGTAAATTGAAAATAAAATATTAGGCCAGGCATGGTGGCTCACCTCTGTAATCCCAGCACTCTGGGAGGCTGAGGAAGGAGGATCACTTGAGGTCAGGAGTTTGAGACCAGCCTGGCCAACATGGCAAAACCCTGTCTCTACTAAAAATACAAAACTTAGCTGGGTGTGGTGGTGGGTGCCTTTAATCCCAGCTACTCGGGAGGCTGAGGCATGAGAATCGCTTGAACTCAGGAAGCAGAGGCTGCAGTGAGCCGAGATCACGCCACTGTGCTCCATGCTGGAAGAGAGAGCAAGATCCTGTCTCAAAAACAAACAAACAAACGAAAGAAAATAAAATACTAACCCACATCCCGCCAACTGAATGGACCCTCTTGGCCAATGGGGGCCCCTGAAAAACTTGAAAACCTGAATTCCCGACCACGATGGGAAGGGAGGTCTGCCACATCTCATTACATGCCCTCCCTTTTGGAGTTTAAGCACAAAAGCCAACCAGCCCTAATGTTAACGTAGAGATGGTAAGAGGGACAGAACAGACTCTGTGCCAATCAGATACCAAATTATAAACAAGCCTAAGGCCATGCAAAGCAAGGGTTAAATCAAGCTGGCAGGCCGTCAGTCTCACTACAGGGCATCCTTAGCTTAACTTAAAACATTCTTTTCTGCTGACTCTAGGTTTTCGATAGAGCCTGATTCGTTTAATCAATTGCAAATTAAAGAATCTCTGAATCTGCCTATAACCTGTAAGCCCCTACTTCAAGATACCCCATCTTTTCATGCTCAACCAACGTATACCTTCCATGTCGTGGTTTATGCCTTTGTAACTCCTGCCTCCCTAAAAAGTGTAAAACCAAACTGTAACCCCACCACCTCAGGTGCACTTTTTCAGGACTCCTTGAGACTGTGTTTCTGCAGGCCGTGGTCACTCATATTGGCTCAGAATGGACCTCTTTAAAATATTTTATAGAGTTTGGTTGTTTTGCTAACATTGTTTTCTGAATGATTAAGATGCAGAGATGCACCATGCCTTGCTGTGGGTTGAGACTAGGAAATCTGGATTAGTGTTGCTGGTTCCGTGCTGCCAGATGGAAGAACCCTCTCCTGGCTCCATCCTCCGCAGCCTGCAGACTTTATCCCTGGCTCAACTCTCAGAAAGACTGTGAGTGGCCTCCTCCTCCCTAAAGGGTCCTGCTTGCTGCTTTGCCTGCTGCGCCTAAATCAGTTTAATATTTTAAAATTTATCTTGATCGACATTGCATTTAGAGCAGCAATTCTGAAATATTTTTGGATTGTGGGATATTTGGAAATCCCATGAAACCTATTATCTTTTCCCTGGGAGAAATGCACAGACTCATAAATCTGTGCTCATAAACGCTGATTGAGATGAGGACCCCTTCTCTGCTTCGGTGTCATTTCTGAGACAATACAGTAATGTGAAGATGCTACGGAAAGTCGGCGTGAGACCAAGGTCAGAAGCTGGCTCCTCAAAGACATTGAGCCTTGGGTCTTGGGTCTGGGCACCAGGCTAAGCTCACTGTTGCTCAGGGTCGATTCATTGCAGGGGCTTGCTGTGTTTCCTCCTACTTGTCCTTGTTTGGAACTTGTCTGGTTTACCAGGCTTGTTAATGTCAAATTTAGGGGAGCAGAGGTTGGGGTATCAGTTTCCTCCTTAGAGCCCTAAAGAGCCCCAGATTTTAAAATACAAATTCATTGACCAGTTCCTAGGTAAATAACTCTGCCTACCGTAGCAGAAGATAATTTAATGTGAATGGGGAATGAACAGAGTTGGAATTTGTGTAAACTGTCTTCAGGAGAACTGGTTCCTCCTCACAGTGTATTTGTTAACTAAGGCTATTACTTAAAGACTCATAAGAGGCAAACAGGATGAAGATCTGCTTCTCTTCAGTAACAGTGAAAATATCCTTGCTTTCCCAAAAGTAATGTAGGGGCATTTTTGTCAAATTACCAAGGTTAGTCAAGATGGGCTTGTTTGAGAATTATTACAATATTGCAGAAAACTCACCCAGCAAAGCAATCTCTGTGTAGTATGACTTCCTGGATTCTGGCAAGGCTGTGGCGTGTAGTATTCCATTCACTGCTGCACCTCTGTCTGTATTGCATTCACGTTCTTTTTGAATTGAGTAAAGAAAGATGAGCACATTCTTGGGGGAAGATTACCCTCTTTGAGTCTGGCATGTGGCATTTTTAGTTGGCTGTTTTGATGCAGCCGTTTTGTTCCAGAAACATTATGACTCAGATGAGAAAGTATCTCATTAAACTTCTACAGTCCTTAAACTATAAAGTGATATGTGAGCCCCAGAATCATCTCTCTGGAGAACTAGATTACTAACTTGATGTATGCTGGGAATGATATGGCCCTTGGTGTGGGTTGGGATGAGGAATGGGATAGGTGGTCTCTTATAGATCAACTGCATAAAACCAAAATTAAAATTTCCACCCTGGCTTGTCCTAGGCACAGCCATTTATCATCCTAAGTAATCTTTAAGAATTCAAAGCACGTTGGATGAGCAGTGTCTCTCTTTTTTATTTATTTATTTATTATTATTATTATTATTATTATACTTTACGTTTTATGGTACATGTGCGCAATGTGCAGGTAAGTTACATATGTATACATGTGCCATGCTGGTGTGCTGCACCCACTAACTCGTCATCTAGCATTAGGTATATCTCCCAATGCTATCCCTCCCCCCTCCCCCCACCCCACAACAGTCCCCGAAGTGTGATGTTCCCCTTCCTGTGTCCATGTGTTCTCATTGTTCAATTCCCACCTATGAGTGAGAATATGTGGTGTTTGGTTTTTTGTTCTTGCGATAGTTTACTGAGAATGATGATTTCCAATTTCATCCATGTCCCTACAAAGGACATGAACTCATCATTTTTTATGGCTGCATAGTATTCCATGGTGTATATGTGCCACATTTTCTGAATCCAGTCTATCATTGTTGGACATTTGGGTTGGTTCCAAGTCTTTGCTATTGTGAATAATGCTGCAATAAGCATACATGTGCATGTGTCTTTATAGCAGCATGATTTATAGTCCTTTGGGTATATACCCAGTAATGGGATGGCTGGGTCAAATGGAATTTCTAGTTCTAGATCCCTGAGGAATCGCCACACTGACTTCCACAAGAGTTGAACTAGTTTACAGTCCCACCAACAGTGTAAAAGTGTTCCTATTTCTGCACATCCTCTCCAGCACCTGTTGTTTCCTGACTTTTTAATGATTGCCATTCTAAATGGTGTGAGATGGTATCTCATTGTGGTTTTGATTTGCATTTCTCTGATGGCCAGTGATGGTGAGCATTTTTTCATGTGTTTTTTGGCTGCATAAATGTCTTCTTTTGAGAAGTATCTGTTCATGTCCTTTGCCCACTTTTTGATGGGGTTGTTTTTTTTTCTTGTAAATTTGTTGGAGTTCATTGTAGATTCTGGATATTAGCCCTTTGTCAGATGAGTAGGTTGTGAAAATTTTCTCCCATTTTGTAGGTTGCCTGTTCACTCTGATGGTAGTTTCCTTTGCTGTGCAGAAGCTCTTTAGTTTAATTAGATCCCATTTGTCAATTTTGGCTTCTGTTGCCATTGCTTTTGGTGTTTTAGTCATGAAGTCCTTGCCCATGCCTATGTCCTGAATGGTAATGCCTAGGTTTTCTTCTAGGGTTTTTATGGTTTTAGGTCTAACATTTAAGTCTTTAATCCATCTTGAATTGATTTTTGTATAAGGTGTAAGGAAGGGATCCAGTTTCAGCTTTCTCCATATGGCTAGCCAGTTTTCCCAGCACCATTTATTAAATAGGGAATCCTTTCCCCATTTCTTGTTTTTGTCAGGTTTGTCAAAGATCAGATAGTTGTAGATATGTGGCATTATTTCTGATGGCTCTGTTTTGTTCCATTGATCTATATCTCTGTTTTGGTACCAGTACCATGCTGTTTTGGTTACTGTAGCCTTGTAGTGTAGTTTGAAGTCAGGTAGCGTGATGCCTCCAGCTTTGTTCTTTTGGCTTAGGATTGACTTGGCGATGTGGGCTCTTTTTTGTTTCCATATGAACTTTAAAGTAGTTTTTTCCAATTCTGTGAAGAAAGTCATTGGTAGCTTGATGGGGATGGCATTGAATCTGTAAATTACCTTGGGCAGTATGGCCATTTTCACGATATTGATTCTTCCTACCCATGAGCATGGAATGTTCTTCCATTTGTTTGTATCCTCTTTTATTTCCTTGAGCAGTGGTTTGTAGTTCTCCTTGAAGAGGTCCTTCACATCCCTTGTAAGTTGGATTCCTAGGTATTTTATTCTCTTTGAAGCAATTGTGAATGGGAGTTCACTCATGATTTGGCTCTCTGTTTGTCTGTTATTGATGTATAAGAATGCTTGTGATTTTTGTACATTGGTTTTGTATCCTGAGACTTTGCTGAAATTGCTTATCAGCTTAAGGAGATTTTGGGCTGAGACAATGGGGTTTTCTAGATATACAATCATGTCATCTGCAAACAGGGACAATTTGACTTCCTCTTTTCCTAATTGAATACCCTTGATTTCCTTCTCCTGCCTAATTGCCCTGGCCAGAACTTCCAACACTATGTTGAATAGAAGTGGTGAGAGAGGGCATCCCTGTCTTGTGCCAGTTTTCAAAGGGAATGCTTCCAGTTTTTGCCCATTCAGTATGATATTGGCTGTGGGTTTGTCATAGATAGCTCTTATGATTTTGAGATACGTCCCACATGATCAAGTGGGCTTCATCCCTGGGATGCAAGGCTGGTTCAATATATGCAAATTAATAAATATAATCCAGCATATAAACAGAACCAAAGACAAAAACCACATGATTATCTCAATAGATGCAGAAAAGGCCTTTGACAAAATTCAACAACGCTTCATGCTAAAAACTCTCAGTAAATTAGGTATTGATGGGACGTATCTCAAAATAATAAGAGCAGTGTCTCTCATATTCAGATTTTGCCTGCAAAGTTACAATGGTCATAATTGTAACTTTCCTATGCTAAAAAAGCACATATTGTCTATATAATCTTTGTGATGGACAACTTTGCTACTATCTCTGAAGTGCCCTGGTTCTTCCTGGAACTGTTATGAAATTGAACAGCTCGTTAACTGTGTAAAATCCCTGATTCCAAGGAAGTATATCATACTAGATCTCCTGTCTTCCAGAAAGTGTTTTCTTCCATCCAAATATCTGTTACTCTCAGAACAACAGACACCACCCAGGGCTCAGAAAGCTTGTTTCTAAAGATTTTGTGTTAAAAAGGGAAGAACGCAGGCATGATCAAATATGTGGCAAACTTTGTGGTGTGCCCAGATGGAATGTTGACGTTCAGGGGTAGAGCATCAGGAAAAAGCCACATTCATGTTTGGTATTGTTTCAAGCCAGATGCCCTTGGTTTAATTTATTTGTTAAAGACTCATCGAGCATCTGCTACCTGCCACATGTAATGCCAAGGTCTAGAGTTAAATAAGACACAGACTGTGCTTTTGAGAAATTTACCGACATGTGAAGGCATTGACAGGTTTGAAGACCATCATAATACCAAGAAGAACACGGAAAATGTCATGAGAGACGAAGGGAGAGATGGGGAAATTTGCAGCAGCGGAGCATGTTCTGAATGGGGATGTGAGACCATGTCTTCCTAAAGGGTCACTTGAAGACAGACAGCTGGGAGAGTGTAGGGTTTTCATAGACCGACTGTGGAGAGATGTTGCAGCCAGAAAGAACATTCTAGGGCCATCTCTGAGGAAAGGGAGTGTGGAGGTTCAGGAGGTAGTGGATGGCCTGTAGTGGTTTCAGGCAAAGCCCTCTTCTCGGAGACCCTGGGAGAGAACCTAGAAGGATAAGCTGACAACGCGGTGACCATATGTCTTCTTTTCCCAAGATAGCCCTATTTACACCTGATCTCCCAACACTTCTATTATCACCATTGCTAATTCTTCCTCTCAAAAATATCTTGGTTCAGAGAGACAATGAATGATATAGATGGGCTGGTATTCTTGGTTAGTATTTTTAATACAGCAAATTTCTTCCATTCTAAAAGAACTATTTTCATTATAACTACTAATTTAGTAGGATATGCATTTTTCTTGACTTTTTTATGTTAATGGAGCAGAATAGGAAATTGTATGTGATATGGTTTGAAATGTCTAAAGAAGGACCAATATCCAAAAATCTCTCATGCAGAAATGCCTGAAATTCAAGAATATAGTCATACTAATAATGATAACCAGCATGGGTAGGTAATGAGATTTATACCAGGCACTATACAGTTTTTGCTAGCTTATTTAAATTATTTAATCTTGGCGACAACCCCGGAAGAAGTACGGATGGTTTGTTATGTTCATCTGTTAGGAGGAAAAACAGAGGCTCACAGGGCTAACTCAGGTCCTGAAGGGGTGGAGCTAGGGAGTAACAGAGGCGGAATGTGAACCCAGGCAGTCTTCTTAGCTAAAAGCCATGCTTCAGCCCGGTGAGGAAAATCACACAATTCCTGGGAGTGTGGCTCTTAGGATATGTTAACCATGAAGGTTATAAAAATGATGGAGTCTTTCAGTTTACAAAGTACTTTTATATGTTTTCTTATTTACTCCAAACAGCAATGTATAGCAAACAGTTCCCCTACAGATACTCAGAGATGTTAAACACCTAATGAAGCTTCATGAACACCTAAGCTGCTGTTGAACTGGGCCCCAGTTCAGATCGTTAGATTTCAAGCTTCTTTTCACACACAGTTCTACCTCAGTCTTTGCATTCTATGAGTAAACATGTTTAATGGAAACTTACATGAGAGATGACCCCCGGCTCCTGGGGAAGTGGGTCAGGACTGGAAGGGGATGAGTCTGAGGAAGGAGGGCCAGGGGTCAAGGGAAGGTCAAGTGCAGAGGACTAGAGGTCTTCACTTCACTTACACTTCCCAGGGTTGTCCACGATTGATCATGTAGGAGTCAATTCCGTGGGAGGCTTCTAATCCCTAGGCTGATGATTGGGATGGTGAAATATGCTAAGATCTCACTGTTAGGAATGAAAGCCAGGTGGTTCTCGTGTCTATATTACCATGATTTTAAAAGTGCAACAAAGCAACACATAGTAGTTCTACCTTTTACATCATGCATTCCTAATGTTTTGGGGATAAGTTGAATTTTAGAGACATTCACATGCACCATTGTGTTTTCTACTTAAAAGTTACACAATATTAAAATAATAACCATCACGATCTCTTTATAATGAATGCCACGACCCTCCCTGTGATTCATCCGTTTTGTGGATGTTGGAGCATCTCTTGGCTAAGGGGGTAATTTTTTCTTTCTAGGTGGCAATTTCATGATAATCTCCCAGTCAAATGCATTTGGTTTTAAATCATCCCCTATTCTAGAATTATAAAGGTTCACAAAAATTTTTCAAAGCAGTTTGATGTTAATATTACAAGAGACATGGACTCCTTGGCTCCTTGGAGGTAAAAGGCACTGTGGAAGGACATGGCCATCCACTCAGCGTGGCATCTACGAAGGCCGGGTGACAGAGACTGTGGAAGGACAGGGCCATCCACTCAGCGTGGCATCTACGAAGGCTGGGTGACAGAGGCTGTGGAAGGACAGGACCATCCACTCGGCATGACATTTACGAAGGCCAGGTGACAGAGGCTGTGGAGGGACAACAATACCCACTTGGCATTGTATTTATGAAGGCCAGGTGACAGAGGCTGTGGAGGGACATTGACACCCACTGGGTGTGGCATCTACGAAGGCTGGGTGACAGAATTTTAAACCTAAAATTCTCTGAGGAAAGGCAAAATAACTAAACTAAAATAAGAGGTCTCTGCTTTGAATTCTAACTTAGGTCAAGAAGGCAATTCAACTTCTGAACTGGGTCTGTATTTTTGGAACAAGGTCCACTGATCTGATCTATTTGGGCCAACTTCTACGGAAACATCTGTAGAGGCTCAAGTAGAGACAATTCTATGTTAGAATCTCTTTCTGCTTCTGACTCAGGCCAGAGTAATTATTTCCATACTAGGGAAGAAGTTGCCAGACCATTTTGCCCATAGTAATTTGTGAAAATTAAAAATAACTGATACCTAGTTCCGATGAAATGCTAGTGCATCTACTCCCCATTCATTGCCACAGGCAGTGTAAACGGGTTAGGTCTTATGGAAGGAAACTGGGTGGTGTAACCAAAATCTGCCTGCAGATCCTCAGGGATTAATTCAAAAAATAGAGAAAAATAATTGTAAAAACTGATATTTGAAATGCTGTTAAAATTGTGAAGGCAAAGATGTGAGAGTAGAAAATAAAATATAGTAAATACATTTGGTAGGATATTAAACAATATGGAAAAGATAATTATGAAGTCTAAATAGTTGCACGTGGAAATACGTTTGATGATACAAGAGTAAATTATAAAAGGATACACAACTTTACTTCTGCTCTATTCATAGCTATAGGAAATTGAAAAGCAATCGATTGCAATTGCAGAATTACTCCATTAATGCCTTTACGATGATGTTTATGCCAATGACAACAGCAGTAGAGTAGGAAGTGATTCATGCACACCTGAGATTCAGCCAAGGAAAGCCCAAAAGCCCACCCAGGAATCAGGCACAATCCCTAGAGAGCACACAGGGAAGGAAACCTCCAGGCGTGGCCCTTTGCAAGGTTTTGATTTTTCAGTGCTTTGATCTCTTGTAAATTTTTTCCTTTCATTTTAAAAGAAGAGTTGAAGAGAAAAATAAAGCTGTTGTTGATAGGAATATGCCAATTAGATGTTCAGAAACTTGATAGAATGAAGCTCACATTTTATGTTCTCACTCTTTGGGTGACAAAACCTGGTCTATATAGATGCCCTGGTGCAAACGCAGAGGCAGTCATCCACAGAGATGCCATCATGAATGCCCACTGCACAAAGAGTACTAGGTGGATGTGTTTATGCTTACACAAATCAAATCAGTAGCCCTACATCTTAAATATATCGGTGTTACATCATCAACACTACTTTTATTTTTTGGCCATGAAAATCAATACTTACCTAATTTTCCAGGGGAGTTTTATTTATGTTAATTGTGGAAAAAGACTAGGTAATGATGCATGGGCATGGGCTTCTCAGATACCCATCTCAGGAGCCACAGCAAGAGAGGGGAAGAGATTGAAAGAAAAGAAAGCCCAGTTGAAAACATAAAACAAAATCTGTGAGAAACCTGAGAAGGCTGGTATCTGTGCTCCTCTTTAAGGAAGAAATAATGGTGGGGAGCAGAAGATTGCCAGGGAACCCACACATGGAGGATGATCCCTTTTTACTCTTTTCCACGTGACTCTGGGTGAGAGTGTGAGGTTGGAGTTGCAATCTAGGCAGGCCAATCTGGTCTAGCTGGTAGATGCCCCCACCTTCAACTTGCAAGTTTAGGAGGTACCCATGGCTAGGTGGGCAAAGCCCTGCCAATGAGGCAATCAATCTATTTTCCCAAGGAACTGCATGAGCTTCCATCCACTTCCCAGAAGACAGATTTCCCACTATGATGGTGGGCTTGGGAAACAATCATGCCAGTTAAAGAGAAGGGTAATGTTCAAGGAATGATCCAGAAGGAGTAGAGACCAAAATGCAATGAGAGGAAGTGGTAGGAGGGCTGCCCTTCTGTGTCTTGCATTCCAACTTTGCCTTGCGAAACTTTCTGAGAAATGACAAGAGGGAATGGCTTGGACATGAATCCTGTCTGAGTGGAGGATGTTGGGACTGGAAGGTGCTTTGTGGGCTAGGTGCACCTTATACTTCAGTGGGGTCAGAAGTATGAGTGGTTCTCTGCCTTGAGAGCTTCTCCTGCTACCCTTCAAGTCCCGGTCAGTAGCTCTAGCTGAGACAGTGGACCATCTTGTGGCAGCAAAGAGGAGCTCGCAGGGAAACATGATGAGCCAGATGACAGGCAATCAATGAAGCAGCCTCTAGGAGGTCAGACAAAATCATCCCAAACTTAAGAACATAAATTTAAAATAAATGTTGTAATTATCTGCAAAAAGATAAGGCAGAATATTGGCAATACAAATTATGAACAAGTGTTTATAAGGAAGAATCAAGTGGATACATTGAATAATCAAAGCATGAGCATTAAAATAATAAGAAAAACTTCAATGGATTGATTCAGTGATCAAAGGGAGTCACTGCAGAACCAATAATGAGCTGGACAACTGGGAAACTGGGAAGGAGCCTTCAAAGTGATGACAGCAACAAAAACAGAAGAGTACCTCTGTCTACTAGGTGTCTTGGAAGAAAATAAAACAAAACATGGATGGGAGATCATATTGGAAGCACTAATAACCCAGTATTCCCAGATTTAAAGAAAAATACATCAGTATAGAATGGGGAAAAGTCGAAAGCCTCCCCCTGAGAACTGGAAGAACACAAGGATGCCCACTTTCAGCACTTATATTCAGCATAGTACTGGAAGTCCTAGCCAGAGCAATCAAGAAAGAGAAAGAAATAAAGGGCATCCAAATCTGTAAAGAGGAAGTCAAAAAAAAACTGTGCACTGATGATATGATTGTATACCTAGAAAACCCTAGAGACTCATTCAAAAAGCTCCTAGAACTAGCAAATGAATTCAGCAAAGTTTCAGGATACAAAATTAATATACACAAATCAGTAGCTCTGCAATACACCAACAGCAACCAGCCAGAGAATCAAAATCAAGAACTTAACCCTTTTCACAATATCTGAAAAAACAAACAAACAAAACAACCCAAAAAAACACCTTAGGACTATACCTAACCAAGGACGTGAAAGACCTCTACAAGGAAAACTACAAAACAGTGCTGAAAGAAATCTCAAACAACACAAACAAATGGAAACACATCCCATGCTCATGGATGGGTAGAATAAATATTGTGAAAATGACCATACTGCCAAAAGTTATCTATAAATTCAATGCAGTTTCCAGCAAAATACCACCATTGTTCTTCACAGAATGATGTGATGTCTTTTTTAAGAAAAACAATCCTAAAATTCATATGGAACCAAAAAAGAGCCCGCATAGCCAAAGCAAAACTAAGCAAGAAGAACAAATCTAGAGGCATCACATTACCCAACTTTAAACTATACTATAAGGCCATAATCACCAAAACAGCATGGCACTGATATAAACATAGGCACATAGACCAATGAAACAGAACAGAGAACCCAGAAATAAAGTCACATACTTACAGTCAACTGATCTTTGGCAAAGCAAACAAAAACATAAAGTGGGGAAAGGATACTCTATTCAACAAATGGGGCTGGGATAACTGGCAAACCACATGTAGTAGAATGAAACTGGATCCTCATCTTATACAAAAGTCAACTCAAGATGGATCAAAGACTTAAATCTAAAACCTGAAACCATAAAGATTCTAGAAGATAACATCAGAAAAACCCTTCTAGACATTGGCTTAGGCAAAGACTTTATGACCGAGAACCCCAAAGCAAATGCAGCAAAAGAGAAAGATTAATTGATGGGACTTAATCAAACTAAAAAGCTTCTGCACAGCAAGAGAAATAATCAGCAGAGTTAACAGACAACCCATAGAGTGGGAGAAAATCTTCACAATCTACACATCTGAAAAAAGAATAATATTCAGAATCTACAAAGAACTCAAATCAGCAAAAAAAAACAAAAACAAAAAACAAAAAACAAAAAAACAAAACAAACCCATCAAAAAGTGAGCTAAGGACACAAATAGACAATTCTCAAAAGAGATGACCAACAAGCATGTGGAAAAATTCTCAACATTACTAGTTATCAGGGAAATGCGAATCAAAACCACAATGCTATACCACCTCACTCCTGCAAGAATGGCCATAACAAAAAATAAAAATAAAAAAAAATAGATGTTGGTGGGGATGGGGTGAAAAAGGAACACTTTTACACTGTCGGTGGGAATGTAAACTCACACAACGACTATGAAAAACAGTGTGGAAATTCCTTAAAGAACTAAAAGTAGCTCTATCATCTGATCCAGCAACCCCACTTCTAGGTACTTACCCAGAGGAAAAGAAGTCGTTATACGGAAAAGATACTTGCAAAGGCATGTTTATAGCAACACAATTTGCAATTGCAAAAATATGAAACCACCCTAAATTTCTATCAATCAACAAGTGAATAAAGAAAATGTGGTTTATAAATACCATGGAATACCATTCAGCCATAAAAAGGAATGAAATAATGGCATTTGCAGCAACTTGGGTGGAATTGGAAATTATCATTCTAAGTGAAGTAACTCAGGAATTGAAAACCAAATATCATATGTTCTCACTAATAGATGGGAGCTAAGCTATGAGGATGCAAAGGCATAAGAGTGATACATTGGACTTTGGGGACTTGGGGGAAAAGGTGGGGGATGGGAAGGGATAAAAGACTACCCATTGAGTACAGTGTACACTGTTTGGGTGATGGGTGAACCGAAATCTCAGAAATCACCACTAAGTAACTTACTTATTCACGTAACCAAACACCACCTGTTTCCCCAAAACCTATTGATATAAATTGTACAAAATTTAAAAAAAGGAAAGTATATCAGTATAAAAACTCATAGAGTAGCCAGTGACAAAGATAAATTAAAAACTCCAAAATAAAGTAACCACAACGAAATACAACTTGCACACACCCTTAGGCATATTAATGTAAAACTGTAATCAAAACAAAGGGATGACATACAATTTTTCAGAGAGAAAAAAAAATCAGATCAGCTAGGAATAAATAAAAACCAGATTGATCTAAAAATCTCATTAGCATCACTGAACGCAAGAAGAAAATGGAATAAAGATCTTCAAGTGTTAAAGAAAAAGCTGTCATTTAAATTAATGATAGTAATATAAAAATTTTGCTGGACATATAAAGACTCATGCATTTTATTCTGTATAGATCCTATCTGTAAAACTTTTTAGAAGATCTATTCTAGCAGAAAGAGAGATAAATCTAGAAGAAAACAATGAAAAATAGAGGATACAGACTTACTGTTGTGTAAATAAGCAATGGATGCAAGAATAAATAAATACCCTCTTGCCATTTGGAGCAAAATTCGAATAATACCAATATGTTAGTCAGGGGTAGGTGGGATGCGACATCTGGTGGGAGATGAGTGAATCTTTGGATCCATTTGTTTGTATAAGAAAAACCATGGATTTTGATGAGCTGCAGACATTTGTGTAGAGAAATAACAGAAAGTATGGCCTCAATTGTTTCAGGATGAGCACCAGAAAAATAGAAAAGGGGCCTGTAATTTTCAAACCAGCAGAAGATAACTTTATTTTAAAAAAGCAAGATTACAAAGGCGAGGACAAGAAACAAAACAATCATGGTAGGTGGAGAACATAAAATAAGATGGCTAAAATATGTACTGATATAACAATAAGAACAAGACATTTAAGTGGGTTAAATACAGTATTTAAGGTGCATAGATTGAATTTTGAAAAAAATTTTAGTTTATATTATAAGAAATCACAGTTTATTTCCAGACAGAGACAGAAGAAACTCAACAACAACAAAAAATATAGAAAGGTTCAGTAAAGGGATGCAAAGAATATACATCAGAACTAAAAGCCAATGCAGCAACTTCAGTATCAGACAGAGGCAAAATTTTAAGGTGAAACACCTTCCTGAAGAAAAGATAGAGATTTTGCATCTAGAGCTAAGAAACTACTCAAAACTGGTATTTGTTTCTGCTTGATGTAAAGAATGAAGACAAAAAAAATCATGAAGCTATGAAACCTCATAATGTGGTCTCAAAATATTTAAGAGCTGGCAGGGTTATATGGAGGAATAGAGAAATATACAATTGTTGTTAGAACTAGCCCTTATTTTAACTTGGTAGATCAATATGATTTAGTAAGCTATACTAGAATTCCTCGTCACCAAATAATAATAATAAAAAAAGAAAACATCAAGAAAAAAAGATTGGGCTAATAAACTTAAAACCTGAAAAGATTTAACATAGACAAAGCTCTGGCAAAATGAGCTTATTACTTGATGAAGTGATAAGAAAATGTACAAATAAAAAATGTGCTGATTAACTAAGGAGAAATAATTTCCAATAATGCTGGTGGGCTATGGCAAAATTGGTAGTAAGGTTCTCCTGCACACCTGCTAGAAGTAAACACTGGCACAGCCACTTTGGAAAGCAATCTGGCAGTGCTTAGTGAAGCTGGGTATATAGATATACACAAAGTAACTCTTCTCCTTTTATATTTGCCAAGAAATCTGCTCAGACATCCAAGAAGACATGGTCTCTGTAGCCAAGAATTGGAGGATTCTGGGTGCTCAACAGTAGGGGAATGGATAAATAGGGTGGAGTGTGTGTACAGAACGTGATGACATGCAGAAATATGTTACGTAATCACCATGTAAATAAGTTAAAACACAATCAACAACACTACTATATATATAAATGAACATATAAAGATACATTTGTGAGAGGTAGATTGGGAAAATATTTAATAAATAGCTATTATGTGTAGTGCTGCAATAAACATGGGCATGTAAGTACTATTTAGCCGTACAAAAGAGTGAAGTTCTGTTATTTGCAGCAACATGGATGAGCTTGGAGGACATTATGTTAAGTGAATTAAGCCAGGCACAGAAACATAAACACTTCAGGTTCTCACTCATATGTGGAAACTTAAAAAGTTTATCTCATAGAAGTAAAAAGCAGGATAGTGGTTTCCAGAGGCGGGGCTGCATATTGGGGAGTGGGGAAAGACAAAGATTAGTTAATGGGTAGGAAAGTCCAGCTAGACAGGAGGCATAAGTTCTAGTGTTCTATGGCATTATAGGGTGACTACAATTAATAACAATTTATTGTATATTTTCAAATAGCTAGAAGAGCATATTTAATAAAATTTATTTATTTATTTTACTTTAAGTTCTGCGATACATGTGCAGAATGTGCATGTTTGTTACATAGGTATACATGTGCCATGGTGGTTTGCTGCACTTATCAACCTGTCATCTAGGATTTAAGCCCCACATGCATTAGGTATTTGTCCTAATACTCTCCCTTACTTGCCCTCCACCCCCTGACAGGCCCCAGTGTGTGATGTTCCCCTCCCTGTGTCCATGTGTTCTCATTGTTCAACTCCCACTTGTGAGTGAGAAGATGAGGTGTTTTCGTTTCTGTTCCTGTGTTAGTTTGCTGAGAATGATGGCTGCCAGCTTCATCCATGTCCATGTAAAGGACATGAACTCATTCTCTTTTATGGCTGTAGAGTATTCCATGGTGTATATGTGCCACCTTTTTGTAAAATCCAGTCTATCATTGATGGGCATTTAGGTTGGTTCCAAGTCCCTGCTCTTGTGAATAGTGCTGCAATAAACCTATGTGTGGATGTGTCTTTATAGTAGAATGATTTATAATCCTTTGGGTGTACACTCAGTAATGGGATTGCTGGGTCAAATGGTATTTCTGGTTCTAAATGCTTGAGGAATCACCACACTGTCTTCCACAATGGTTGAACTAATTTACACTCCCACCAACAGTGTAAAAGCATTCCTATTTCCCCACAGCGTTGGCAGCATCTATTGTTGCCTCACTTTTTTATAATTGCCATTCTGACTGGCATGAGATGATATCTCATTGTGGTTTTGATGTGCATTTCTCTAATGATCAGTGATGATGAGCTTTTTTCATGTTTTTTTTTTTTGGCCACATAAATGTCTTCTTTTGAGAAGTGTCTGTTCATATCCTTTGCCCACTTTTTGATGGGTTTTTTTTTTCTTGTAAACTTGTTTAAGTTCCTTTTAGATTCTGGATACTAGACTTTTGTCAGATGGGTAGCTTGCACAATTTTTCTCTGATTCTGTAGGTTACTTGTTCATTCTGATGATAGTTTCTTTTTCTGTGCAGGAGCTCTTTAGTTTAACTGGATCCCATTTGAATTTTGGCTTTTGTTGCAATTGCTTTTGGTGTTTTATTCATGAAGTCTTTGCCCATGCCTATGTCCTGATGGCATAGACCAGGTTTTCTTCTGAGGTTTTATAGTTTTGGGTTTTATGTTTAAGTCTTTAATCCATTTAGAGTTAATTTTTGTATAAGGTGTAAGGAAGGGGTCCAGTTTCTGTTTTCGGCATATGGCTAGCCAGTTTTTCCAGCGCCATTTATTAAATATGGAATCCTTTCCCCATTGCTTGTTTTTGTCAGTTTTACTGAAGATCAGATGGTTGTAGATGTGTGGTATTTTTTTCTGAGGTCTCTGTTCTGTTCAATTGGTGTATGTATCTGTTTTGGTACCAGTACCATGCTGTTTTGGTTACTATAGCCCTGTAGTATAGTTTGAAGTCAGGTAGTGTGATGCCTCCAGCTTTGTTCTTTTTGCTTAGGATTGTTTTGGCTATATGGGCTCTTTTTTGGTTCCATATGAAATTTAAAGTAGTTTTTTTTTCTAATGCTGTGAAGAAAGTCAAAGGTAGCTTGATGGGAATAGCATTGAATCTATAAATTACTTTGAGCAGTATGACCATTTTCACGATATTGATTCTTCCTATCCATGAGTATGGCATGTTTTCCCATTTGTTTGTGTCCTCTCTTATTTCCTTGAGCAGTGATTTATAGTTCTCCTTGAAGAGGTCCTTCACATCCCTTGTTAGGTGTATTCCTAGGTTTTTTATTCTCTTTGTAGCAATTGTGAATGGGAGTTCATTCATGATTTGGCTCTCTGCTTGTCTATTGTTGGTGTATAGGAATGTTTGCGATTTTTGCACATTGATTTTGTATCCTGAGACTTTGCTGCAGTTGCTTATCAGCTTAAGGAGTTTTTGGGCTGAGACAATGGGGTTTTCCAAATATGGAATCGTGTCATCTGGAACAGAGACAGTTTGACTTCCTAAAACAGCATATTTTGAGTGTTCTCAACACAAAGAAATGATAAATACTTGAAGTGCTGGATATACAAATTACCCTGATTTGATCACCCTATACATTGTAAACATGTATCAGAATAATCACAATGTACTTATTACATGTGTGTAATTCTCATATGTCAATTAAAATTATAATAAAAGTAAAACAAAAAAAGATAAGAGGTCGAGCTCAGTTTCATTCTATGAATCCATGAATATAACCTTGGAGATACTAAAATCTGCCTATTTCTTTGTCTTCCAGGCTGCAAACTTTTTCAGAGCGCTTCAGTCTTCTATTGCTTCTATACCATTATTAGTTAATGTAACAACAGTAAGAATGGAAGACCCAAATACGTAGAAAAGAATCTTCAAATGGGATTGCAATCTTCTCTTACTTGAACAAGTTCTCTTCTCTTACTTTTAGCACCTGGGGACTGATGCACGCAGTTGTGGATATGGTAGAAAGGCTCTTTGTTAGAGCTCTTGTGGCTGCCTGGAGATGATGCTGCCTTGGCCATGGCCTGCTGTTATCCTCGGGGAGCTGGGACATGGGCACATGGGCATGCATTTCCCCATCTGCACTAGCTCCAAGGGACAATATGCAGCACTTGCTGGTATGTGACATGCTCCATTTCTTTTTCCCAGTTCTACTGAAAATTCTGCTTGAAAATGAGAATGAAACAAGTTTAGATACCACACCCCACTTCTGCCCCAACTAAGTTTTTACATTTTGGGTGATTTTTAGCACAATGGCATATTCGTATGAAGATATGCTAGGGATGCTTTAATTGAAGACTAGCATTTCTGAAATAAACAGCTTTTCTTTTTTTAAAAACCATATGACAATATATAATCAGTAAACTTTAATTTATGCAAACCCAGAAGCAACTCATGTCATGACAGCCTATATTTTCCTGTCCAACCTAAAGGATATTGAATCTGTCTGTTGAGACATGATTTTGCATTTCAGAGGAGGGTTTAATCCCAAAGGAATTCTGGTGCAACAAGAAGAATTTCTCAGACTTAAGTAAAAAGCCAAGCTCCTGTAAATGTCACGTCCTTTCAGACGGTGGGGAGATCAAATGATGCTCGCATTAACTCTTGGGCTTGAATCCTGACTGGGCCGCTTATTGGCTGTGGGACATCAAGCAAGTTAATCACTGTTCTGTACTTGGATTTTCACATCTATAAAATGGAGATAATCATGGGACCTACTTTGTAGAGGTGTCGTGAGGATTGAGTGAGTATAAGTAAAGCATTTAGAACAATGCTTGGCATACAGTAAGCACTTGATTAGTATGACCTATTCTTTTTTTAAATTAGTTTTATTATTATTTGCCAGGAAATGTAGTCCATGTTTTGGCAGGGACAGGAGAACAGCACAATGAGTTATGTGAAATGTGCTTTATTCCCATTTAGATGCTTGTATCAGGCGTTTGTTAATTTTGACTGCTTTCATTCTGAGTAGTTTTCCAATGTATGAATGTTTATTATTCATCAATTGAAGGATATTTGAGTTGCTTTCAGTTTTGTCAATTGTAAGTCAAGCCACTTTTATCAGGGTTCATACGGTGACTAACAGTGACCAAGAATGTCAGTAAGTTTCTCTATGAAAAAAATCACCACCAGGTGGTTGAATTTGGCCATGACATAAGCATTTCTTTGGTCGATTTTTCTGTGCTGATCACTGGCAGTAAAAACCCTCACCCACCCCCCAACCATGACCTTCAGCTCTGCCCTGACATCCATGCTGTATTCTCATCATCCAGTATTTTATGGGTCATTTAAGAACTCATCCAGTTTGATGATCTTCTAGTTTATGTTAATCTAAATGTGAAATGGGGACAAAAAGGAAAGAAGTGAATTAAACTATATCATTAGAATTCTGCAAGTTTCCAATTAATGGTGAATACTTTACTGTTATGATTTTTGTGCTCCTGCTTTATTTTCTGACCTTGCTAAAAATCGGTACCTGTGTGGGTTATAACGTGACTTTCCCATTTTTATTTGTAATGGAGATTTTTAAAAATTCTTTAATATTCTCCACTTTTACAGAATACTGTTTTGTGAATATTTTAGTAAGAGGTTCCTTTTCAAACTTATTTTACAAAGAAATGCTTTAACTTTTTCATAACATGAACAGACTTTCAGTGGCCAAAGCCAGCTATTGTGTATTAGAATTGCCAGTTTCTGTGTGTAGACTTAGAGATGTGAGCCTTGTTAAAAAGTGCAGTATCCAATGTTTCGGGTTTTTTTCTTACTTTTCACTGATGATCATTTTACTATACCTTATACATTGTTCTGTCTCTGTGGCCCAGTACTTGGGTCTTCTGTGCATTTGTGGTCTCTATATTTTTAAAGACTTCATTTTTTAGAAAAATTTTAGGTTCACAGCAAAATTGAGTGAAAGTTTCAGAGATTTCTCCCTGCCTCACACAGGCACAGCCTCCTCTGCTGGGGTCAACCCAATCCAGAATGGTATGTTTGTTACAACTGATCAACCTACACTGACCCAGTTATCTCAATTATCACCCTATACTAACTTAATTGTCACCCAAAGTCCATAGTTTACATTAGGGTTTCCTTTCGTTTTTGCACATTCTATGGATTTGAACAAATGGGTATGACATATATCCAGCACTATAATATCATACAGAATAGTTTCACTGCCATAAAAATCCTCTGTGCTCCACCTGTTTATCCCTCCTTCCCCTCAACCACTGGCAAGCACTGGTCTTTTTACTCTCTCCACTGTTTTGCCTTTTTCAGAAGGTCCTGTACTTGGAATCATACATTATGCTGCCTTTTTGGACTGGCTTCTTTCACTTAGCAGTATGCATTGAAGGCTCCTCCATGTTCCTTCACGGCTTGATAGCTCATGCCTTTTTAGCCCTGAGTAATATTTTATTTTCTTGATGCACCACAGTTTACTTATCTACTCACCTATTGAAGGACAGTTTGGTGGCTTCTTCTAAGTTTTGTAAATTATGGATAAAGCTGCTATAAACATCTGTGTGCAGTTTTTGTGTGTGTGTGTGAACATAATGCCCTTGATATTTTTTAACTTGTACTGAATGAACTTCTCAACTTATTCTAATCAGCAAAGAGGATGGGCCTGATAGGGTAGGGGAGAGATGATGAAAGGGGCCCTCTGCTTTTTTAACTCTCATCTTTTCACATGGTACAAACAACTTTTGCTGAGATTCCTTTCACATTTGCTGAGATTCTCATAGCAACCTAACTCATTTGGAGGCATCCTTATATTTTACCCCAGAGGAGATATTGACCATCTGTACTCTTCCATTTTCTAAGAAATGTATGCAGTTCAAACCAATTAAAAGATAGGTTTATAGGAAGAATTTGGGCCACTGCCAGCATGCACAAGGCACATGTATCCAAGGTGCACTGTGGATCTCAAGCTTATTTATCTTCTGAGAGGCGCAGTTTCTCCTGGGCATTGTTGGGAACAGAGAGACCGTGGGGCAGCCCTCCAAAAGACGCTGGTCTGTTCGGTGTGCTCACTGAACTGGGCATCCAAGGGGAACTGTTCTCTAACAAGTGGTATTCTCAGAGCTGGCTTTCCAGGGCTAGCTCAGACTCTGACAATATTTGTAGAATTTAATTTATTTAAGCTTGTTATTGAAAGAAACCAGCACAAATGCTTTGGAATCTCTTCTATTCACTGAGCAAACTTTATTTCTGTTGTATTAGTCTGTTCTCACACTTCTAATAAAAACAAACCCAATACTGAGTAATTTATAAAGAAAAAGAGGTTTAGTGGGCTCAAAATTCCACATGGGTGGGGAAGCCTCACAATCGTGGCAGAAGGCAAAGGAGAAGCACAGACATGTCTTACATGGTGGCAGGCAAGAGCATGTGCAGGGGAACTCCCCTTTATAAAGCCATCAGATCTTGTGAGACTTATTCACTATGATGAGAACAGCAACAGAAAAACCCACTCCCATGATTCAATTACCTCTCACTGGGTCCCTCCCACAACAGGTGGGGATTATTACAATTCAAGGTGAGATTTTGATGAGGACACAGAACCAAACCATATCACCTGTGTATCACTCCGGATTTTTCTGATAAAACACGGGATATCCTAATGAGTCCATGTCATCTTTATACCTTTCCTTTAGTGTGCCACTGAGGAAGAACCTCTGCCCTCGACCCTTCCCAAACGTTGTTTCTTAGGGTCTGCTTCTCTCAGCCTTCCAGTGGAAATGAGCCTCTTAACCTGAAATTGCCTGCCTTAAAACTTTCTCCCAAGCCAGAAAAGGGTCCATATCCTGGAAACGCTGTCGTGCTACCTCATCTTCAACTCCTTCACCAAACCCACCCCCCTGACAATCACTGGTATGTTTTCTTCCCCTATAGTTTTTTCATTTATATCATATACATTGAGTGTCATATACATTGAGTTATGCAGTTAACAGTCTTTGGGATTTTGTTTCTTTCACTTATCAGAATGCATTTGAGATTCACCTCTGTGGTTTTATGTATCAGTGGTTCTTTCTTTTTTTAAAAAAAGAAGAGTGGTTCTCTTCTTTTTTAAAAGTTTCTGAGTAGTATTCCATTTTGTGACTGTACCAAAGTTTGTTTATCTGTTCACCAGCTGAAGGCCATTTGGGTAATTTCCAGTTCTGATGATTATGAATTAAGCCACTATAAACAATCACATGCACGATTTGTTGTGAACATTAGTTTTCATTTTGCTTAGGTAAATACCTAGAAGTGGGATTGTTGGGTTATATGGTAAATGCATATTTAACTTTGTAACACACGCCAAACGATTTTCTAAAGTAGTCACAAATTTTTGCATTTCCAACAGCTGTATATAAGAGCTCTAGTTGCTTCGTATGTCTCTAGTACTTTGTATGGTTGGTTTAAAATTTTTAAAAAAAATTTTAGCTCTTCTAGGTGTAATGGTATCTCATGTGGTTTTAATTTGCTTTTCCCTAATGATAAATGATGTGAACATTTTTTTTGTGTGCTTATTTTCCATCCACATATCTTCTTTGGTAAAGTGTCTATACAAATCTTTTTCTGTTTTTTATTTGTATTGAGTTTTGAAAGTTCTTTATGCCTTCTCTTTGCAAGTTCTTTATCAAATATGTTCTTAGAGAGTATTTTCTTCCCAGTTGCAGCTTGCTTTTAAACATTTTACCGAGTGTCCTTCAAAGAGAAGGAGATTTTACTTTCAATGCAGACCAGTTGTTTGATTTGTTTTTATATTGTTTATGTTTATGTGTTTGTCTAAGAAAGCTTTTTAGAATTTATTCTCATTTTTAAAAATGTTTATTTTAGATTCTGGGGTACATGTGCAGGTTTGTTCTATAGGTAGATTTGTGTCATGGGGGTTTGTTGTACAGATTATTTCATTATCCTGTTATTAAGCCTAGTACCTAATGGTTATTTCTTCTGATCCTCTCCCTTTTCCCCAAGTAGGCCCCAATGTCTGTTTTCCCTTCTTTGTGTCCATGTGTTCTCATCATTTAGCTCCAACTTATAAGTGAACAAGTGGTATTTGGTTTTTTGTTCCTGCATTAGTTTGCTAAGGAGAATGGCCTCCAGCTCCATCCATGTCCCTGCAAAGGGCATAATCTTACTGTTTTTTATGGCTGCATAGTATTCCATGGTGTATATGTACCACATTTTCTTTATCCAATCTGCCATTGATGGGCATTTTTGTTGATTCCATGTCATGGCTATTGCGAATAGTGCTGCAATGAACATATGCATGCATGTGTCTTAATGATGAAATAATTTATATTCCTTTGGGTATATACCCAGTAATAGGATTGCTGGGTCAAATGGTAGTTCTGTGTTAGCTCTTTGAGGAATCTTTCCTCAAAAGAAAACACTGCTTTCCACAATGGTTGAATTGATTTCCACCCATACCAACAGTGTATAAGTGTTCCCTTTTCTCTGCAACCTCACCAGCATCTTGTTATTTTTTGACTTTTTAAATATGGCCATTCTGGCTGGTGTGAGGTGGTATCTCACTGTGGTTTTGATTTGCATTTCTCTAATGATTGGTGATATTGAGCTTTTTTCCTATGCTTGTTGGCTGCATGTATCTTTTCTTTTGAAAAGTGTCTGTTTATGTCCTTTGCCCACTTTCTAGTGGTTTTTTTTGGTAAATTTTAAATGTTTCTTATAGATGCTGGATATAAGACCTTTGTCAAGTGCATAGATTGCAAATATTTTCTCTTGTTTTGTGCATTGTCTGTTTACTCTGTTTATAGTTTATTTTGCTGTGTAGAAGCTCTTTAATTAGATCCCATTTGTCAATTTTAGCTTTTGTTGAGATTACTTTTGGTGTCTTCATCATGAAATCTTTGCCAGTTCCTATGTCCAGAATAGTATTGCCTAGGTTGTCTTCCAGGGTTTTTATAGTTTTGGGTTTTATATTTAAGTCTTTAATCCACCTTGAGTTGATTTGTGTATATGGTGTAAGGAAGAGGTCCTGTTTCAATCTTTGGTATATGGCTAGCCAGTTATCCCAGCACCATTTATTGAATGGGAATCCTTTCCCCATTGCTTCGTTTTGTCAGGTTTGTTGAAGATCACATAGTTGTAGGTGTATGGCCTTATTTCTGGCCTATCAATTTTATTCCTTTGGTCTATGTGTCTGTTTTTGTACCAGTACCTTGCTTTTTTGGTTACTGTTGTTCTATAGTATAGTTTGAAGTGGGGTTGTGTGATGCCTCTGGATTTGTTCTTTTTGCTTGGCATTGCCTTGGCTATTTGGGCTCTTTCTTGGCTTCATGTACGTTAGAAAATAGTTATTTCTAGTTCTTTGAAGAATGTCATGGGCAGTTTGACCATTTTAATGATACTGATTCTTCGTATCCATGAGCATGGAATGCTTTTCCGTTTGTGTCAACTCTGATCGCTTTGAGCAGTGTTTTGTAATTCTTATTGTGGAGAACTTTCATCTCCCTGGTTAGGTACATTCCTAGGTATTTTATTCTTTTTGTGGCTATTGTGAATGGGACTGTGTTCCTGATTTAGCTCTCAGCTTGACTGTTGTTGATGTATAGGAAGGCTAGTGGTTTTTGTGCATTAATTTTGTATGTTGTTTATCAGCATAAGGAGCTTTTGGGCCAAGACTATGGGATTTCCTGGATATAGAATCATGTTATCTGCAAACAGGGATAGTTTGATTTCTCTCTATTTGGATGCCATTTATTTCTCCCTCTTGCCTGATTGCTCTGGTCAGGACTTCCAACACTGTGTTGAATAGGGGTGGTGAGGGAGGGCATTCTTTTTTTGTGCCAGTTGTCAAGGGGAATGCTTCCAGCTTTTGCTTATTCAATATGATGTTGGCGGTGGGTTTGTCCTAAATAACTCTTGTTATTTTGAGATATGTTCCTTTTTTTTTATTTTAAAATATTTTATTGGTTTTATTTGTATTCATAAATGTTTGTTTTTTATTGTGATAAAATATACATAACATACAATTCACCATTTTAATCATTTTAAAGTATACAATTAAGTGGCATTTAGCATATTTACAATGTTGTACAACTGTCACTTCTATCTAGTTCCAGAACATTTTTCTCTTAAAAGAAACCCCAGATCAATGCCTAGTTTATTGACAATTTTTTTTCTTTATTATTATTATTATTATTATTATTATTATACTTTAGGCTCTATGGTACATGTGCGCAACGTGCAGGTAAGTTACATATGTATACATGTGCCATGCTGGTGCGCTGCACCCACCAACTCGTCATCTAGCATTAGGTATATCTCCCAATGCTATCCCTCCCCCCTCCCCCCACCCCACAACAGTCCCCGAAGTGTGATGTTCCCCTTCCTGTGTCCATGTGTTCTCATTGTTCAATTCCCACCTATGAGTGAGAATATGCGGTGTTTGGTTTTTTGTTCTTGCGATAGTTTACTGAGAATGACAATTTTTTAACATGAAGGAATGCTGAATTTTATCGAAAGCCTTTTCTGCATCTGTTGAGATAATCATGTGGTTTTTGTCTTTAGTTCTGCTTATGTGATAAATCATATTTATTGATTTGTGTTATGTTGAACCAACCTTGCATCCCAGGGATAAAGCCTACTTGGTCATGGTGGGTTAGCTTTTGGATGTGCTGCCAGATTTGGTTTGCAAGTATTTTGTTGAGAATTTTTGCATCAATGTTCATCAAAGATATTGGCCCGAAGTTTGTGTGTGTGTGTGTGTGTGTGTGTATGTGTGTGTTTGTGTGTGTCTGCTAGGTTTTGGTATCAGATTGATGCTGTCTTCATAAAGTGAGTTGGGGAGGAGTCCTGTGATGGTTAATACTGAGTGCCAACTTGATTGGATTGATCAACACAAAGTACTGATCCTGGATGTGTCTGTGAGGGTGTTGCCAAAGGAGATTAACATTTGAGTCAGTGGGCTGGGAAAGGCAGACCCACACTTAATCTGGGTGGGCACAATCTAATCAGCTGCCAGTGTGGCTAGAATATAAGCAGGCAGAAAAACGTGAAAAGAGAGAATGGCCTAGCCTTCCAGCCTACATCTTTCTCTCTTGCTGGATGCTTCCTGCCCTAGAACATCGGACTCCAAGTTCTTCAGTTTTGGAACTTGGACTGGCTCTCTTTTCTCCTCAGCCTGTAGACATCCTATTGTACGACCTGGTGATCATGTGAGTTAATATTTAATAAACTCCCGTTTGTATAAATATCTATTCCCTTAGTTCTGTCCCTTTAGAGAACCCTAATACAAATTTCTTCTCGAATTTTTGGAATAGTTTCTGCAGGAATGGTATTAGCTCTTCTTTTTATATCGGGTGGAAGGTGGCTGTGAATCTACCTGGTTGTAGGTTTTTTCTTTGGTTGGTAGGATATTTATTACTGATTCAATGTCAGAGTTCCTTATTGGTCTGTTCAGGGAATCAGTTTCTTCCTGCTTCAGTCTTGGGGGGGGTGTATGTGTCCAGGAATTTATCCATTTCTTATAGATTTTCTACTTTGTTTGCACAGAGGTGTTTGTCATAGTCTCTGATGGTTATTTGTATTTCTTTGGGGTCAATGGTATCATCTACTTTGCCATTTCTAATTGTATTTATTTGAATCTTCTCTTTTCTTCTTTATTAGTCTAGCTAGCAGCCAATTTATCTAACTTTTTGATGTGGGCATTTAGTGCTATTAATTTTCCTCTTAACACTGCCTTATTGCCTTAGCTGTGTCCCAGAGATTGTGGTATGTCGTATCTTTGTTCTCATTAGTTTCAAAGGACTTCTTGATTTCTACCTTAATTTCATTATTTACCTGAAAGTGATTCAGAAGCAAGTTGTTTAATTTCCATGAATTGTATAAGAAATCTTTTCCTAAAGTCACAAATATTTTCTCTCCTGCATTTTCTTGTAAGAAGTGTATAGTTTTAGGTTTAAATTTTGAGTTAGTGTTTATAAATGGAGCAACACATAGGTCAGCTTTATTTATTTATTTGCATATAGATGCCCAACTGTTCTAACACTGTTTGTTACAGAGAGTATTCTTTCCTCATCAAATTATCCTTGCAACTTTGTTGAAAATCATTTGCTTATGTCTGTGTAGGGTCTGTCTTAGTACCCTCTATTCTTTTCCATTGATTTGTGTGTCTACCCTTTCATTAATACCACATTATCATGATTAAAGTAGCTTTATAATAAGTCTTGAAATCAGGACATGGTGAGTTTTTAAAAGTGGTTCTTCTTTATTTTTCAAAATTGTTTTTACTATTCCAGTTATTTTGCCTTTATGTATAAATTTTATAATCAACTTATGAATTTCAACAAAAATTCTGCTACTGCGTTTTTGATTGAGATTGCACTGAATCTAAAGATAAATTTGGGAAAGAACTGACAAGAATATTGAACCTTCTAATCAATGAATATGGTGTATCTTTCCAGTTATTCAGGAACTTTTTCCTCCTTTGGTGTTTTGTGGTTTTCAGCATAGAAATCTTGCAAATCTTCTGCTTATGTAAAACTAATATTTCTTTTTTGGTGCTATGGGAAATGGTAGGCTTTTAGGTTAATCAATGTGTTTAATCTGTTTCTATGCCCATCACTGAATTCTTTTCCTTCATCCTAGGTTGACTTTCCTACTTTAAATTTCCATCTTTGTCTCTCTGTAAATGTAATTAGAATCATATTGTGCACATTGTTTCATAAACTTTCCTCTTATAATAAGCTTCATTTTCATAGCTGCCATCCCTTGAAAACATGCAACCATTTAGTTATGTAGAATTTTTAAGTTTTAACTATTAGTAAAGACAGTGAACATCTTTGTGTATGTAATTCTTAAATAAAAGACTACTAATATCTTTTTAAAAAGTTTTCTGTTTCTTATTGAAAAACTTTTGATGGCAAATCACTGGAAGGGAAAACTTATTAGTAATATATTTAGTCATAAATCTGTAGTATATGCAGAGTTCAAAAATGTTAAATGATATTAGAAGTCAGGTTGAAATATAAATTATCTATATACATGTTCAGTTCTGCCATTTCTAAGTCCTGTTGACCAGATGAGATTGGCACAGTGTTTCCACTTGATTTTCCCAATTAATTTTTATACTCTGGGTATAGATGATGTGTATTGTCCATTATATGACTATCCTGCAACGCCTTTAGCTCTTCCCCTTTTGGTGAAGGTAATGATATTTGATTTGCTGCCATTACAATCATTGCTCCAGCAAGCACCATTGTGCATATTCCTACATCGAGGTTTGAGGATTTTTCTCCAGTGTATTTTTTTTTTTTTTTTTTGCCAGCCCTACCATTTGAAACTTCATGTCATTTTGTTAGGAGTGTCTTGTGAACAGCATATGGCTATTTCTTTTAAATCAATCTGGCAATCTGTCTTTCAGTAGGCAGCTTCAGTCCCGGCATGGGCTGTAGCAGGTACTGCTGCTGCTGTCCATCCCCTCTGCCCACCTGAGTTCTCCTGTACTCAGGTTCTGACCTCTCTTTCTACAGTGGTGGAGTCAGCCCTCCTTTTTGCTTGGGGACATTCTCAGGTGCTGCAGAAACTTGCTGTGCCATGGACAAGTTTATTGTGAAATCAGGAGGTTTCACAGGGAGCCACACGGAGGCAACCGTGGTGAGTCAGTGCATGAATCCCTCCCCAATCTGATGGGCGATTCTGCAGCTTGTTTCTCACGGTTTCAGAGGGACCCGCTGGGGACTGAGCCACAGATGCCCCAAGTGCTAACTCGCTCATTGGTGCAACTTAATTAGGTTGATCACATTTCCCCTTTCTCACCATGCTTGTTGGAATCATCACTCAAATAAACTACCTGTGCCCAAGTCCTTGTCTCAGGTCTGCTTGGGAGTCCACACTAACATTGTTTGATTACAAGTATCAACTCTTTTTTGTGTTTTCTGTTAACCTTGTTTTTAAAAAATTCTTCACGTTATTTCTGTCTTTTACTGGATCAATTTAGTTTTCTTTGGTTCATTCATTCTTTGGCTTGGCAACTATAGATTACCTTTCTATTCCTTCAAAGGTTTCTTTAGCTTTTGAAGATATACACATCAATATAAAATTTCTAATACAATCCAAATTTACTCTTTGTTTTTATAAAAAATACAATGACTTCAGTATGCTTTAACTTTCCTTCCTCCGATTTCTGAATTATTCTTCACTTCATATTCTTTAATTTTTGTCAATATTTTCTTATTGTAATTTTTAAAATGCTTAAAAGTTAACTTGGTCAGTCAACTTATGTAATCAATTTTTATGCTTCTCATTGTTTCTTGAATACCATTAATTTATTCTAGGTTTATTTTTATGCTTTTAAAATACATAGTTTAATAGTTTTTAAATTATTATGCAGAAATAGCCAAGGCAGTGGTGGTAACCTTTCTTATTTTTGTAATTTGAAAATGTCTTCACTTTCCTTTCACTTTAGAATCATAGTTTCTTACCTGATATTTAGTTTCTTACCTGATAATTACTTTTCACTGAGTTCTGTGAAGATATTGTTTTCTGGCATCTATTGTCATCTGTTGTCATTGATGAAATATTAGCTTTCAAATTAATTGCTGGTTTCTTTGTAGTTAATCAGTATTTTCAGTCTGTCAACTTTCATTACTTTTAAGATACAAGTGATGTTTATATTTGAATAATGGTGTTTGGAGGGATTCTGTATGCCTTTTTAATATTTTATACTTTTTGTGTCTGTGTCCCATATTATAAACACATTTCAAACACAGTTCCTAATTCTGTAATTTAAAAAATATGTTGTCTGTTTATGCTTTTTACTGCATATTTTCTAATTAAAAACCTTTATGTCCAGAATTTTTAATAGACTTTTTCATAGCTTTTTTTCTTTTAGTTTTGGAATGTGTCTTTTTTTCATGAAATGCCATGTTTTGCTTTAATCTCTGAGTATCAAAAATATCCTTATATTAAAGCCACTTTTTACATTTTAAAATTATTATTTTTGTCACTGGGGGTCTCTTTATTAGGGATTGTTCTCACGGTCAGTGTTTCTCAGCTTTGATTTGTGGACTCACCTTGAGATTCATTCTCTCCCTTTCTCCAGGTTTTACCCCCTTCCTCCCCTCCTAACCTGCCCAGCTGTCTAGTCATATTGTTGTAGCCTTCACCGTGTTTCCCCAGAACCCATTCCCAGGACCAAGTTTTATTCTGTTGCTTCCATGGTCATGCTTGGGATATCTCCAATGTTGTCACAAAGCAGTCTGCAGTTGCCCAGGCTCAGATTCTACCTGCAAACCTGGGTCAGCTTCCCATTGCCTTCTTTGCTAAGTAGCTAATATCAGCCACAGCACACTTGTTCCTACTTTTATCTTTCCCTCATAGGAAGTGGAATCTGATTCGAATGAGTTCACCTGGGAGTTTAGCTGTGATCCCTCCTAGTTGCTTCTACTGCCTTCAGAGCCAGAACACAGCAGGTGCGAGGTCAGCCTCAGTTTCCCCTTTGTATTTCTTCCCTTTTCTGGCCACCGAGATGCTTGTCTCACTTTTGCACTGTGATATCCCGTAAATTTTCTCAACTGCATTTTCTCTGTCATTTCTATGCGTTTGGTGGTGAAGGTGGCGATGAATGAGGGAGGGGATATTTGAAGTATGAACTCATCACACCATCCAGACTATAAGTTCATTCTTTCCCTTTCCAAAAGAGTTCTAATGTAAACTGAAACACTATTCTAAGGGTCTCAGATTTCAAGTGAGATAAATCAAAATTAATGAAAGAGTACAGCATCATCATGTAATCCTAAATTCTTGGTTTGAAAATGGTGTTTTGAAGGCAGTGGATATTTTATGATCCCTAAAAGGATGAAGGGAAGTCTATAGGGAGAAATGTGGGTTCAATATTCTAAGAAATTCATGGGTCTGGCTTACTTACCAAGGCACCAAATGGCTTCAGGGGAATTTATACTCTGATTAGTGTAAGACTTTAAAAGATAAATCTGTAACGGCTGCAGAGAAGCAGCAAAATTCATGGCTGGCCATCTGGCTTGGTTTTATTAACCTATTTGTTCCAACTGTGCTTATTGGCTTCTGCAGATAGGAAGGATGAAGATGAACTAGCTACGAGAAATTTTTAAAGGACTTCTGAGATTTATCTCCTTCTTTTCTTAAAATAATTTGTGAAAGACTGAACTGTTGTGTAAGGTGGTTATTCATTTAACAGACATCATGTACCAGGTACTCTCTCAAACACCAAGCAGGGAACACTAAGGAAGTCTCGACTCTTGTGTCCAAGGGCCCTCTTGTTTTGATGCTAGTCATATCCCATGTTTTCTTGTTTTCAAATTCTTAACCATATGTTAGAAATTTTTAAGAGCTCGACAAAAATCTTGTACAGGCCATATATAGGGTTTTGTTTTTAATCTCTCCCTCCCTCCCTTCCTTCTTTCCTTTGTTAGATACAAGATGTATTCCTATTTATGGTTCCTTCTGTAATAAAAACATTTAGGAAAGAGGCTGCCTATCTGCAGGCAGGATCCTTAGGTCTAAGGGACCAGAAGGAGGGCATCATGGTCAATTTAGCATTTTCGTCTTGAGCTCTGAATTAAGTAGGCTGGCAAGATGCTACTTTGGAAGAAGAAATCAACTAGTTGTAGCAATAAGGAGAGAAAGAAGTGAAAGAAAGAAAGGAAGGAAAGGAGACCTTCCTGATAACTCCACTGTTATCACATAACTTTAAAATTCTTCCCTTAATCAGTCCTTTGCGATCTGATATTTGACCTGAATGAATACCGGTGAACACCCGTATGCCACTCTTAGCTGCAACGGCAGGATTGGGTGTCCCGCAGGCAAAGAGCAGGGTGAATGAAAGGAGGTGGTCAGCATGGGTCTCACCAGTTTCATGAGGGTTGTGAGGACAGGCACCAACGGCTGGGGGTAGGGGAGCAGCCCGAAGGTATGGGGGCTGTGGAGCCGGAATGGCTGGGGGAGCCAGGACGTTGGGAGTTGGGACACTCATTCTCAAGGGATTTTCATTTCTTTAGGAAATGGGTGGCTTGGGATCTCCGTTTTAGCTGTCCTTCCTGCTTTCATTGTTAATCTCTTATTTACTGGTGTGACCTAGAAGTACAGTGGCATCACCAGGCTTTATCTCTGGGACACTGAAAGCCAGGTTTGGGTTCCTTTTGGGATTTTTTTCAGCTGTTTTTTTTCTTCCGCCTAATGCTTTTCTTGAGAAGATGGACAAAGATAGAAAAAAAAGGTCAGACAATGACAGAGAGAAGTCATTAATTCAACAAGCATTTAATTTGGCCTTAACCATCTGCTGGGGACATAATGGTGGAGAAGACGTGAGATTCAAGGAAGGCAGAATGGGTAAACGAAGCAAGCAGTATGTAAGGAAGGGAGTTGCAGATGGGGACGTGTGGTGTGCAGGATGTGGGAGATGAGTGTTTCCCTTGTCCCCACTGCCTCCAATGCTGTGCTGTGTTTATTTCCCAAGGTTATGAATTTGTGTAATAAAAATAGTGACTGTCGTCGATTTCACTGGTAATGTGCGCCCAGCACTGCACATGCATCTGCTCATTTACTCCTCACCATAATCTTATAAAGCAGGTGACATCATTATCCCCACTAGGAAACTGAGACGTTAGCTAACCTGCTCAAGGTCATGTAGCTAGTGAAGAACTGAGCAGGAATGCATATCCAAGCTTGTCTCTGTAGTCTGTGTTCCATGCAGAGATTAATTGCAAAAATGTGGCTCCCCCAAACAGGGCATGCAGATCTTTTGGGATGTTATGGTTTCAGTCAATGTAGCTGTATCTACATTTTAGGCCTCTGAGGCACTGCTGGAAGGACCTGACAACCCCTCTGTCAGTTGCTGAGATTAAAGTGAATGGTATCAGTCTTCCTCCCTGTTACCCATGCTTAATATTTTCTATGCACATGTGTATTATACAGTTGTTTTTGTCAATCATTCTCTTGTTATGATGCTGGGCTAAGAGTAGTTACAAAGAACAGCTCACAGTCCCTGAATCTGTAGAATGGCTGCTCCTTTGTGTCTGTGCCTGCTATGCTGGGCAGTAGTTTGCGGGAGCTCAGAGATCACCCACTTCTGCTCTGAATATGGACAGTTGAGGGAAGAGTATTGACTTTTATTTTTGGCATAGATCTCCACATGTATGTACACTCTCTGGTGTGTGTATGTGTTTACTAAGTTTGAATCTGCTGCTGGCCTCAAGTAACCCCCTTCTTGACTGTAATGAGGCCATATTTTGTTTTCTCTGTGAATAAATGAGATCCAAAATTAACCAACATCTGCAGAGCTTGAGCTGACACGATGCTGCCTCCTCCTCCCTTGTCTTTTCCAGAACAAAGAACAGTTTGCCATTTACTCTGTTCGTTCTACTTTTTGAAATATCCATAAAAATGCTTTTTCCTAGAGAGCGAATTTTATGCTTTGTGGTATCTTTTCCTCAAAAATTTTGATGATTTTCGGATGAGTGATTGAATTCAATCCAACTTAACGAGGACCCTGCTGGGTGCCAGACTTGGAGCATGGAGTCAGCAGATACTGTCCTGGGCCCCTCCAGGCTGCAGGCTCCCAAGCCCTGCCTCTGACCTGGGTTTCCAGACCACGCAGTCCCTGTGCTCCCATCTCTAGTCAAGCCAGTGACAAATCCCATAATCTCTCTGACATTCAGGTTTGCCCTCCATTGCCCAGCATTGCCCTGGCAAAAGCCAGGAGCAAATTGTTACTTTTTGCAGGAATGAGCTCATGAATTTTCTTTCCTAGGTATTTTGACTATTGGGTCAGAAAAATATAAATGATAGGTCAGCCAGTTTTGATGAGTTTACAGATAGTGTTATTTTACACAGATATACTTACATGTTGATTGTATTTAGGAGTTGAGTGTTTTATGATTATGTCAAATTAAGGTGTTAAGTTGCTTTATTATCTTATAAAAGAAAGTCCCATTAATCTATCAGAAGGTACAGGCTTTGTCTTGGTACTAAATCTGAGGGAGAATTTGCATTATGATTGAAAATAATGAAAACTGTATTTAAAAAATTCAAGTGAGTTATGCTTTGAGAAAACTCAAGATATAAAGTAAAATAATATTAAATGGATATAAAAAGACATGAAAATCAGCATTTCCTCAAGATTTTAAATGAGCCTTTTCTGAAGTCTTTAAAGTGCACTTTAATTTTAAAGATCTTATCTATTAAGCTTCACAAGAAAGAAATGCATTATGTGACAAAAGGTAGACCTTAAATTTTATAAATTTGTACTAAGTCAAGGTAGTCTTCTGCGATCTTTATTCTTTATACCAAATTAGTAAAGTGGTTTTTTTTGTTTGTTTGTTTTTTGAGACGGAGTCTTGCTCTGTCACCCAGGCTGAAGTGTAGTGGCATGACCTCAGCTCATTACAACCTCCGCCTCCTGGGTTCAAGTAGTTCTCTGCCTCAAACTCCCGAGTAGCTGGGATTACAGGCGCCCACCACCACACCCGGCTAATTGTTGTGTTTTTAGTAGAGATGGGGTTTCACCACCTTGTCCAGGCTGGTCTTGAACTCCTGACCTCGTGACCCACTCGCCTCAGCCTCCCAAAGTGCTGGGATCACAGGTGTGAGCCACTGTGCCTGGCTATTAAAGTTTTATACACAGCATCACTGTTGCCCCACAAATCTCACAAAAGCAAGTTAGGGGTTTGTGATCTGAGTTATCCAGACTCTTTATTTCCTGTATGCATGAGTATATTGCATGCCTCACATACATCTTTTCAAGCTTGCCTGATCATAAAGACAAACTGGAAGAACTCATCCCAGACCCAGTGATTCAGAGTCTGTGGGGGAGGACCCAGCAGGAGGCCCCGTGGATCTGATCTTCAAAAAAGTTCAGAAGCGCAGTTTAAGGATGTTCTTGAGGAGCTGTAGATAGGCGATAGCATGGCCATCTCACTACCTGGCTTAGTTCCAATTACAGATGACTCAGTTTAACTAAATGTTGATCAAAGGGACAATAAAAACACTTAGGACAATCGAGAGCAAACTGAATCCAGAAGTTTCAAATGACTCCTTCAAATGGTTCCTTCCAACCCTGACTTGAAACACCTGCCTGACACAATGGAAGATAAAATGTACAACAATGGCACAAGTTGTGGCATTAGTGTTGGATGCCATTAATGAGCATCTCTAAGCACTGCGGAAAACACATTACATATAGAATCTCTAATCCTCCCCCATGCCAAGAACCTTATATATGTAATGAAATTGAAGCTATGATAGTTTGAATAACTTCTTACAATGATATACCCAGTATAAAGGAAAAGATGAGATAAGAACTTTTCTCAGGATAATTGCAATATCTACAATGCCTTGTCCTCTCTGACACAATAATAAAAATACCCCTAATAATGCCTGGCATTGATAGGTGCTTTATAATTTGCAGAGGAATTTTACAAACATCATCTCATTGAATATCTAGCCAGATGTGTCTTCACCATTCTACAAAGACATCACAGCCATTCCAACACTCACTGACACTTCACTAGCACTGTTATCCTCATCTGGAATCCTCCTCTCCTTTATTTAACCACATTGCCCTCATTCTCTCTAAGGTCTTGTCAAGTCCTGCCTCCTTCACTGAGCCTTCCTTTCCCAGCTCCATCACAGCATCATGGAGAAGTTACCTGCAGCTTAACACACAATTTTACTGTGGTCTGTCCTGTATATTTTGCTCTGATGGCTTTAATCCTTTCATTTATTTCATATGATTGTGACCATCCCAGTGTCCCCAATGTTATTATGAGCTCTTTGAGGGTGGTTGTCATCCTCATGTGTCTGTGTTCATTGCAGCTGGCAAGGTTTGGTAGGTACGTACCTCTCTCATTTGGTCAGTGATTACCAATGGCAGTATACAAAAATGGAGCTTCCCCACCTTCATGCTGGGAGGCACTCATAGATTCCCTCAGTCCATGGATCTGCTGGATCCCAGGCCTGTTAGCTCTTGCTGTTAGCAGTCCCAACATTTATGTCAATGATCTGAACTGTATAATTTCCTCTGGCTATGATGAAATTTTAAAAAATGTTTAAAAGGCTTGGAAGCACTGTAACAGCCAAATGACCAGATGTATTTTTGGCCTTTATTGAAATAAGCCATAGTTATATAGAGAAATTCAGAGGGTGCTTAGGATAATGATAAATCTATTTTAAAGAACTAGTCTCTTGTAAAAGTGCAAATTGTGCATGCCTGTTGAAGAGGTTGATATGAATAGCAAAACTAGAACATTCCATAATAAGCCAGACTAATGCTAGAAGTGCCTCATGGCTACATTTTCTATTAATGTAGCATTAATTTCTAAGGAAACTTTGTAAATATACTGTTATCTAAGCATGTTGTCAATATTGACCATGAATTTAGAAGGAATGTTTTATTTTATTAAAATCTTACTCAAATATCTAGAAAGGAAAACACGATGTACACACAAAGGAAGTGTTCAAAAGTGAGGAGTGTTGATCTTTGGCAGTTTTCACACTACATTTGGCCCTGGGAGCTGTATCCCAGGACTTAAGAATCAACTTGGCTTAGAAGGCAGTGGTGCCAGGGGCAGGGCCAAGTCAATGGCTGGGAGAACAGGCTGGCAGAGTCATCCTGCATGTGTGCTAGGAACTAAGTGCTTCAACGTGTGAAATCTTGGTTCTTGCAACAACCCTGGCAGGCACATAGTAGCCTAATCCTGATTTTCTTAGCGGGAATCGTGTCAGGATTGAACAGATTCCAAAACCAAGTTCTGTAATCAAAGTGCAGAATAAGGAAAATCCAAATAACCTGCCCCAGACAAAGCATTCGTTTGTTTTTGCACTCGGCTTTGAGCATGGAAACTCATGGCTCTTGAGGTGGGAGGAAGGAGAACTAACAATGATGGCTCTATTTTTGTCAATGAATCTGGATGGCATCTTTTCAGTGGCCTCTTTCTCATATCTGGACCAGGTTTGGATTTACCCAAAGTCCAGTATTTAAAGTATTAATATCTAGGAAAAATTCTAAACTGGTTTAATACCTAATATTTTATGCATCTCTAATTTCTCGAACTCCTTTTCCCAAATGAGATGGGCATCCTGGGGGATGAGGTGGAAGGATGGACAATGCTCTCTGAAACTCCTCTTAGAAGCTTCCCCTTGGAGAGTCAGTGTAGGCTCAAGTAAGGGAATCTATCGAGCTGCCTGGTATTGAAAATGACAAGTATTTGTGGTACTCAGTGGGGATTGTAGAAGGGAGAGGCACCATCTTAGAAGGAATGGACTTGCCACAAGGAAGCTGATGCTATCTCTTCTGCATCTGCAGGGACTGTCTGGGATTGGTGGAAATTCATTTACATGGACAAAATTGGTGTCTTGCAGATTTTGAAGGATCCTGAATCTATTGTCATTTATGCAAAGTGGTTAACTTTGAGGTAGCCCTAGGCGGCCATAATTGGATGCTCTTCAGTAAGGATGGTATGGAGATTAGAGATGACCACACATTCTTTGCTACTCTTCCCTTTGAAAGATGGCATATATTGTTCCTCCTCTTGAATCTGGGCTGAACTCATGGCTTTCTTGACCAACGGAATGCAGTGGAAGTGATGTCTTGGGACAGCTAAAACTAGGTGACAAGAGACTATGTGGCCTCCATTTCCTTTCCCCTGGGGTGTTCACCAGCAACATCTTCCCTTTTGGGAGGCTCCCTCTTGGAATGTAGTCATCATGCCTTGAGAAAGCTCAAAAAATCCAATGTGGAGGCTCAAATGGAATGGAACTGAGTTTCCTGTCTGATGGTCACCTGATGAGCACCTTGACATCCAGCATAGCTGAGGCCTTGGATAACTGCAGCTCAGCCAGCATCTTATTGCACTGCATGGGAGACTGCAAGTGAAGCCCCCCACAAGCTGAATGCTTTCTGGATTTCTCCCTTCCAGAGGCTGTAGTCCTGCCCCTGTTCCCAGAGGACCTTGGTCTTTTACTGCAGGCTGCCTTGAGCTGATGGTCTGCAGGCCTCTGTGTCCAGGTATTTCTCAGTGGCTTTCCCCATCACTGCAGCCTTCTGGCCACTCTTTCTGTCAGAATGACCCCCTGTGCTGACAGTTTGTTTGGACTCTGAACTGCTGTTTCCTCTCACCATGGAAATTATGCTTGGTTGACCAGGTAGCACCTTTCCTCACCATCGTTACCCTCCCACTCAGCTCCACCCAGCTGAATGAGAGCCCCTCAGTCCTTTCTGCACCGGTAGGGCCTAGCTCCTGGGGGCTGCGGGTGAACCTCTGTTCTTAAATATCAGGCTGCAGTTTGTGCTGAATGCTGGTGGTAGGTCCCTGGCAATATCTAGCATTAAGTATTGTCACCTTGGTGACCCACATTACCTCATGGTTGCTAATCAATTCCATTACTCTTTCTGCTGTCCAAACAGAGGATGACCTTGTCAAAAGATCACTGTTCTGTGCTTTAAGGCCACATTCTCAGAACTCATTTAATTGTCAGGAGGCACTTGTTGTCAGGGAGCCCTTGGAGCCATGTAATCCTGGCCCAGACAATTGAATAGCAGTATCCAGAGAACACAGCGGGAATGCGTCTGCATGATATTGTTTCACGACTTTTGCTCCAAGTCTCAGGACATCCTAGTGTGCTGAGTCATCACCCACTGGACACAGCCTAATGAATTTCAGAGACAGTTTCTACAATAATCGCTTATCCTGATAACTTTTGACTTTCTTGGGCCTCTCCAGTCACCCAATTGATGTCTCTTGTTTTTAGTGTTTCCTTTATTCCTTTTCCTCTGCCAAAAGGAAGAGGTCTCTCACATTGGGTCGCCTTGGAAACTAATGAAATAACATTTGTGGAAGGTGCATGTGAAAACGTTTTCACAAAATGTGAACGTCTTCACATTTTAATTTGAGTTCTTTCATATCATATCAGCACGGAATCTCCCCAATTCTCTGCATCAACAGTGACTGAGAAGAGCCAATATAGACACTGCCTGGACTGGTGAAGGCCAGACATTTGAACTTACCAAATTCTTTTCCCATGTTCCCAGAGACAGCACTGTCTCATGGCATTGTTACCCATGGAGGATGAGAAGGCAGCTCTGGCCCATAAGCTCTCAGGGACCTGTGCTATTCAGCTCTCTCTTCCCCTCAGAAATGGGGACAATGGCTGCTTGATTCTGGCTTTAGGGCCAGGAGTAGAGGCTGTTTTTCATAGGCCCTCGCTGGCTGATTTTTAATTATGGCTCTTGCAGCTTCCTTTTATATATATATATATTTTTTATTATACTTTAAGTTCTAGGGTACATGTGCACAATGTGCAGCTTTGTTACATATGTATACATGTGCCATGTTGGTGCCATGTTGGTGTGCTGCACCCATTAACTTGTCATTTACATTAGGTATATCTCCTAATGCTATCCCTCCCCCATCCCCCTACCCCACAGCCTTTTTGATGAGGGTAGAGGGTGCGTTAAGATCCACCAGGACTCGCTGCTTCTGCCCTGGCCATCTGGCCATCCTCCAGGGAGCAGGTTATCCCCTTTCTAGGTTACTAATGAGGCTACATGCTGAGAAATTGATGCTGACTTGCTATATTGGACAGAGCATGATTTTCCACATTGGTTCATCCAGTTTTATAATGACAAGGAAGGGGAAACATAAGTACATTGACAATCCACTCCAATAATCGCTCTCCCAGTGTGCCTGTCTGCTGCTGTCACAAAGAAGGAAGCTGACTTAGCTCCAAATTTTAAGCCAACAATGTTAATTCATTTCATATAAGATTTCAGACAAGAAAGAGGTTCCAGAGTAGATTCCCTTTAGTTTTTCAGAAGCCTCGTTTTTAGATTATAACTTGCTTTAATGAATTTAATTCAGTTTGCACATATGATATTCCTGGATGTTCAAATTGTACCATAAGAAATCTATGATGATGTCCTTGTCTTTAGGCAGTTCCCAGGTTGTGGAGATAGGACATCAGGAGAATGTGTGAGAGTGACAGGCAACCTTGTGAGGTAGTAAAGTGGTTCATCTGTATCGATTTGCTAAACTTTTTTCTCTTTGAGATCTATTTCCCCTCATGGAGCCCACAATGAACAGGATCAAGTATTCACAGGCCTCATGGGTCTAGGTGAAGATTTTTCTCTAAGTGGAAAAATGTGAGATCCCTCTGATGTAGGGATCTAGGGATCATAGGATAAGGGACTCAGAGGGCAAATTGCATGCAAGGACCCTCATCCAACAGCTCTTCTCCCCATGCCTCCTGTCCTCCCTCACCACTCTGCTATTTATCCACTCCAGGAGTTTAGGAAAAAGTGATATTTTGTGCTTATTTGAAAAATAAAGATAGTGTCTTTTGAAGAAATGCATCTTGTTTGAAATTAATTCCAGAAAGTAGCTGATTTGCGTATTCCAAAGGCAGGAGTAGATTAGATTATAAAATGTGTTTCTCTGGAAATCATTCCTTGGTTAGTGCAGTAGCTCCTATTTCTAGAGTTAATGCTTTTTAAACATTGAATTGTTTTATCTCAGGTTATCAACTGGACAGTTTTGTCTTCAGTGTGGCAATTGAGTCATGCACCTCAGATCCCAGAGCTTACTCCAGTTTCCTACCTGGAGTACGTGTGTAACCGACCTGACTGGCTGGTGTTCAGGGAAACTATCCAAAGGTGCTATTTCTTTGTTTTAGGATATATTTATGATCAACATGATTGCATCTCCAGGTAATCGTAAGGAATCTTATGATGTTAAAATGAATGGATATTTGAACTTAGAGGAAATCAGGATGAAAACTCAGAAATCAGGATGAAAACTCAGAAATCAGGGTGAAAGTGTTTTGAAATACTGAGAGGCAAAAAACTTAAAAATATCCTCAGCATTGAACAAGCAGTGTCAGCACTATAGGAAATAAGCAGTGTGTTATCAGCTCTTCTGCACATAGAAGATTAGAGCAAAGTTCATAACCCTATAAGTTCTTTGAAAAAAATTGCAGTATTTAGAGACCAAAATTACTGAATACCATGAAAAGCAATTTTTTGACACCTACTACGATTGAAATGAAGGTCAGCAAAACTCTCCAGATAATTGCTTAAGGTCACTGAAGTCTTAGCAAAAGCTGGGTCCCTGAGTTAGCAGGGAGAAGAGCCTAGAGCTGGAGCTCATTGTCCCTGTAAAGACATTTGAACATGAAAATTAGTCATTGACAGAAAAAAGTTATTGCTTCAGATGGCCTAATCATGTTTCCACCTTCAGTGACCCAATGCATTTGGAGACTCAGGGAACAGGGGACTGATATGTGAATGGGCTTTAATCAGATCTTCTTCCACCAGGGACCCACCCAGGCACATGCATATTGGCATGATGTCCCCACACAGTGCCTGGTTTGTCAGCAGAAATGGCAGATTATGCCCTGACTGTCTGGGTATTGGAGACAATAAAAATCCTCTGATATATTGCCCCATCATCTTTCACCATTGAAATCCCCCAGGAAGAAGATGGCATGAAATCACTGTTAGGTTGAATTTTAAAAAAACAACTCATCCTTATCTAAACAACCCAGCCTTAAATATCTGAACAACCCACATGCAAACAGAGCTGTGCTGCACCAGGACTGCCTCCCAAAAAAATCATACATGCATCTTTTAAGGCGAGAAAAATAAAAACCCCACCTTCATGTAGGGCTTTAGAATATAATTATTCTTCATAAATTGTGCAGAGTAAAAAACAGTCCATTCAGAGGTCTGACATTTTATAGTGTTCTGCTTGAGTTAATAGATTAAAAGACATTAGTTTAATATATATATGACTTTTATTTAAAAAGATAAGACTACCTTTCAACTTTAATTTTAAACCTGGTGACAAATAATTCTTAGCTTACACTAAAAAAAGTAGAGGTCCCATGTACAGGTTGCAGTCATGGCCTGAAGAGCTGAAGGCAGTAGAGATTTGGGCCCCATCACAGCACTTGTGTTTCTGATGTCTTTGCTTACTTAGCGATTGAACTTTCTGCTACACTGATATGTCAGCCGATCTTGCTCCCAGGGCTCAGAAAACCTCTTTGCATTGGAAATAGTCTTTCTCGGCATTTCCTGGACAGTCAAGCATGAGGTTACTTCTCTGGATGTCAATACCTCGTTGTTCCTATTGTCCTTCATCTTCTCATGCACCATGACCTTTGTCTCAGAATTGCTGGACCCGCTGGGTTGTTGGACCCTGTGCCAGCCATTATGCTACTGACTCGGTTTTAAGCCCACCCCTCTGTTCTGGAAGCCACGTTAGTCCTTTGCTTACTGGGTCAACACAGGCTTTGCCAATGTGGGGTGCCAGAGACAGACTGGAGACAGATGGGGAAGATGCAGCTCACTCTCTCTTTGGACTTCTTGCCTATGCTCTTTGACCCAGCACATCCCTTTGACCTCCCATAGAAAGAGTGGAATCTGGTTGGTGGTTTTCTTTTAATACTTGTTGAAGGAGCCTTATCACACCCTTCGCAGAGACAGCAGCACCAGCCAGCAGGTGCCCCCTCTTCAGAAGTACAGCCCCCAGGCCCATGGGGCCCTTCTGAGCTCACAGACATCCTCATGTGAGGTCTCAGCCTCAGCACCACAGGTCCCTTCCTCTAAGCTTTCAAGTTTTTTTTTTAAATGCTTTAAGTTCTGGGTTACACATGCAGAATGTGCAGGTTTGTTACATAGGTATACATGTGCCATGGTGGTTTGCTGCACCCATCAACCTGTCACTACATTAGGTATTTCTCCTAATGCTATCCCTCCCCTAGTCCCCCACCCCCCGACAGGCCCTGGTGTGTGATGTTCCCCTCCCTGTGACCATGTGTTCTCATTGTTCGACTCCCACTTACGAATGAGAACATGCACTGTTTGATTTTCTATTCTTGTGTTAGTTTGCTGAGAATGACGGTTTCCAGCTTTCAAGTTTTAATGATTCCAGTGTTTTCCTGTTTTTCTCTTAGCCCTAGTGGTGATAGCTGTGATAGTTTAGTGCTCTTATGGGACACCTTAGTGTTCTCTATCTGTCTTTTTAGTTACCTAGTTAACAGTTCTTTCCACCTAGCTAATGGTTCTTTATACTAAATTCTTTGTTACGTTAACTGCTATGATTCCTGGGGCCTGAGTAATATAGATGACATCACTAATGATGTTAAGCAAAATTCCTACATCAGCAATTTCACTGGCAACACAAATGTGATCTAAAGATTGTTTTAAAGATGCCTAAAATTATATTCCTAGTCTCTTACAAAAGGACCAGAATATGGGTTTTAAACCACCAAAGTTATTTGTGACACATAGTTATGTCAATCAAAACTCATGGTGGCAAGTGACACAAAATTTAGCTTAAGCAAAAAGGGGGTAATATTGGCTCGTTGACTGAATGACACAGCAAAAACTGGGCCCTTGAGTTATCACGGGAGGACAGCTTAGAGCTGGAGTTCATTGTCCTTGTAAAGACATTTGACTATGAAAATTAGTCATTGACAGAAAAAGCTATTGCTTCAGATGGTCTAATAATATTGCCAACTTTACTGACCTAATGTATTTGAGGGCCCAGAGGACAGGGGATAAGGCCTGCCTTCAAATAGAGCTGGGCCAAAGCACTCAATGTCCATCATAATATCTAAGCCTGGTTTTCTCCATTTCCTGCCTTGCTTTTCTCTCTTCTGGCTCCATTCTCAGGTAGGCTCTTCCTCGTGAGGTCAAGATTGCTCCCAATATCTCCCAGCTTCTTCTTATTTTCTCAGCAATCCCAGTAGAAAGATAGAATCTCTGCTTTCAACATCCACAGAAAAAGCCCTGGGGTGATTTCCGTGGCTCTGGATGTGTGGTATCTGTCCCTGGAGGTTGGAGCACACCACATTCTTATTGTCCAGGGTCATATGACCACATCTGCAGGGAAACAGAGAATCTGTTTCACCCAAAACAAATGGACTAGAACATAGTTGCAGTTTTCCCAAGGAAAATCTAAGTGCTGTGACCATAAGGCAGGGAAATGAATGCTGAGTTGCAAAACCCACAGATGCCCTCACCGTAGAGGCTCTGAACGAAGGAGAGAGAAGTGAGAAGGGTTGTCGTGGGGCCCGGCTCAGAGCACCCACTTCTGGAACGTGGCTGGTTGGCAGTCTCCAGACACCATTCTTTGGACCCCTCTCCACTCATTCGGGCCACTTCCAGCCACTGACTAAGCGAGGCAGAATACTAGAATTGGGCCATGTCTGCCTGATGCAGGATTCCTCTGTTGGGCAATGTTAGTTCGGCCACATTGCCTGGGCAAGGCTCTTTCAGTACTGCCCCATAGTCTGAGGCTCTTTCTACCCAATCCTTCCTGCTCTCTTCTTTCACAGGTGCCAGGGCTGCATTGCAATCTGGAAGCTCTCCTCACTACTTCTGATCCCTCCCTGTTATCCTTCACGGCATTTCCGTGAATGATCCTTGCCTGTAGAATTATTTCCTGGTGTCTGCCTCTCAGAGGACCTGAACCGACACAGCATGCGTGAATCGTTTATAGCTCTGTCCTCCAAATGGCTGTAAATTGTGTGTGCTCTTTGATTTTGGCTGATGGTTTGGCGGAGGTATTTAATCTCTCTACTGATAATGGTGTCTGACGAAAGAAGACAAAGACTGCTGCTCGAACTGTACATCTTGAGGAAAGAAGCTGGTCCTGAACAGTGCCACAGTCACGTTCAGATGTTCAAGCTTCCCATCCACAGTGCAGGCCACAGACAGGCAGACACCTTCATTTTATTTTATGAACTGTAACAAGAGAAAGTGTTCACTGAATTGTCCTGGTCATTAACACATTGGAGGCAGCCGCAAACTTTATGAGAGTTTACTTGCTGAGTCACAGGGAGATATTAGTCAGCCTGAGCTTTGATAGTGCCAGGCTCTATAGTGAAATGTTTAATGCTCTCCCATTTAATGGAAAATATACATTGTTGGTAACATCTGTGGGGCTGTTCAAGAAGTCAGAAGCCTCAAGAGTTCCTGGCCTGACCCTCACTGGCAGGTGCAGTGATTCTCGGATCTTTGTTATTTTCTGGTTATTGTTACCCAGTTAGCCAAAATATGTGTTTTTATGAAAATTCATGATAAATACTGTATTCCTTACTGGTGGCATTTTTCTTCTCAAAAACACATTAATCAAGGCTTTAGGCAGCAAACTGGAATCTGATTGATAAAGTAAATCTTGAGGAGCTGTTCTGTGGGTCACAGTCCCCATTTTCCCCGTTGATGAACTTTTAGCTTTCTGCTTAGGGGGATTTTGTCTTATTTAGCTCCATCCGATGAGGCTGAGTCCATTAGGAAACTCAGTGGAAGGAGCTGGAGAAATGAATTTCTAACCATTCTAATGGAAAAATCCACACTCTAAGCTGGGAAAAGGCTTTCCTAATGAACAAGGAGAATATTTTTCCTCGGTGGCCGTGAGGTTGTGCTACTGGAAACCACCAGGGCACTTGTAAGTGAAAAACAGAGCATCAGTAATTTGGTGAGAATTCAGAAAACAAAACTTTCTCTCTGTCCAAGACAATGACTGCATTTCTATTTATTTCTCTCCTCCTCAACACTCCTAAGGATCACTCAGTGCTGCATTTCGTTTTCACTGGACCCCAGTAGATGGTGGACAAAAGTATTTTGTAACAAATCTAGTATGACTTGTCATTTGTCTTTGCAAACATCGGCAAAATCCTATTAAGAGTGTGCCAATATTCTTTGTGTTTGTTTGTCTCTTAAGTCCAAGGCTCAAATTTACATAAAGGTGAAATGATTGACAACCAGCATATTTTAACTTGAAGCAGCTTTAATTTTGCTATGATTTCACATTGTTTCCTCATGTATGGAAAGCATAATCCTGGAAATTAGGTTTCCAGTGAAAACAAGGACATCTCTCTCATTGCTGTATTATAGTTGTCTTAAAAAATTCCTCATCTTCCCAGTGTGAGGAAGATAATTTTACACCATGTTTAATCCTGGATTCACTTAACTTTGTCTTATTTTCTACCAGTGTAACTTCTAGCTTTCTGATGAGCAAGAGTTTTATAATGTATGATGAGTATAACTAATCTAGAATTAATTTCATGTACAAAAATACTGGAGTCATATATGAATTGATGATTTTTACAGGTTTTTCAAGTATTTTACTATTATTCTCATAAATGCACTCAGATAATGGTTTCTGATTTTGTGATTAAAAAATTATGGTCTGGGGGGCTGGCTGGCAAGATGGGCAAACAGGAACAGCTCTGGTCTGCAGCTCCCAGCGAGACCAATGCAGAAGGCAGGTGATTTCTGCATTTCCAACTGAGGTACCCTGTTCTTCACATTGGGACTGGTTAGGCAGTGGGTGTAGCCCACGGAGGGTGAGCAGAAGCAGGGTGGGGCGTCATCTCACCTGGGAAGTGCAGGGAGCAGGGGGCTCCCTTTCCAAGCCAAGAGAAGCCTTGAGGGACTATGCTATCCAGCCCAGATACACTTTACCCATGGTTTTTGCAACTGCAGACTAGGAGATTCCCTCATGAGCCTACACCACCAGGGCCCTGGGCCTGTTTGGACGGTTGTTTGGGCAGGCACTGAGCTAGCTGCAGGAGTTCCTTTTTTTTCATACCCCAGTGGTGCCTGGAACCCCAGCAAGACAGAACCATTCACTCCCCTAGAAAGGGGGCTGAGCCAGAGAGAAAAGTGTTTCTTGCTCAGTGGGATCCCACTCCTACAGAGCCCAGAAAGCTAAGAACCACTGATTGAAATTTTCCTTGCCAGCACAGCAGTCTGAAGACGACCTGGGATGATTGAGCTTGGTGGGGGGAGGGGTATCTGCCATCACTGAGGCTTGAGTAGGTGGTTTTCCCCTGATGGCGCTAAAAAGGCCTGGAAGTTCAGACTGGGCAGAACTCAACACAGCACGGCAAAGCAGCTATGGCCAGACTGCCTCTCTAGATTTCTCTTCACTGAGCAGGACATGTCTGAAAGAAAGGCAGCAGTCCCAGTCAGGGGCTTACGGATAAAACTCCTATCTCGCTGGGACAGAGCACCTGGAAGAAGGGGCGGCTGTGGGCACAACTTCAGCAGACTTAAACATTCCTGCCTGCTGGCTCAGAAGAGAGCAGCGGATCCTGACTAGGAGGGTTCTACCAGCACAGTGCTCGAGCTCTGCAAAGGGACAGACTGCCTCCTGAAGTAGGTCCCTGACTGCCATGCTTCCTGACTGAGAGAGACCTCCCAACAGGAGTTGACAGATACCTCATACAGGAACGCTCTGGCTGGCATCAAGCCAGTGCACCTCTGGGATGAAGCTTCCAGAGGAAGGAGCAGGCAGCAATCTTTGCTGTTCTGCAGGCTCCGCTGGTGATACCCAGGCAAATAGGGTCTGGAGTGGACCTCCAGCAAACTGCAGCAGATCTGCAGAAGAGGGGCCTGACTGTTAGAAGAAAAACTAACAAACAGAAAACAATAACATCAACAAAAGGAACCCCCCCTCCCCGACAGAAACCCCATCCAAAGGTCTTCAGCCTCAAAAATTGAAGGTAGATAAATCCACGAAGAGGAGGAAAAACCAGTGCAAAAAGGCTGAAAATTCCAAAAACCAGAATTCTTATTCTCCTCCAAATGATTGCAACTCCTCTCCAGCAAGGACGCAAAACCGGACAGAGAATGAGTTTGACAAATTGACAGAAGGAGGCTTCAGAAGGTGGGTAATAACAAACTCCTCTGAGCTAAAGGAGCATGTTCTAACTCTTTAGTGCAAGGAAGCTAAGAACCTTGACAAAAGTTTACAGGAATTGCTAACTAGAATAACCAGTTTAGAGAAGAACATAAATGACCTGATGGAGCTGAAAAACACAGCACGAGAGCTTCATGAAGCATACACAAGTAACAATAGCAAAACTGATCAAGCAGAAGAAAGAATATCAGAGATTGAAGATCAACTTAATGAAATAAGGTGTGAAGACAAGATTAGAGAAAAATAGATTGAAAAGGAATGAACAAAGCCTTCAAGAAATATGGGACAATGTGGAAAGACCAATCCTAGGATTGATTGGGTTTCCTGAAAGTGACCAGGAGAATGGAACCAAGTTGGAAAACACTCTTCAGGATATTATCCAGGAGAACTTCCCCAACCTAGCAAGACAGGCCAACATTCAAATTCAGGAAATACAGAGAACACCACTAATATACTCCTCAAGAAGAGCAACTCCAAGACATATAATCATTAGGTTCTCCAAGGTTGAAACAAAGGACAAAATACTAAGGGCAGCCAGAGAGAAAGGTCAGGTTACCTACAAAGGGAAGTCCATCAAACTAACAGCAGATCTCTTTGCAGAAAAGCTGCAGGCCAGAAGAGAGTGGGGGTCAATATTCAACATTTTTAAAGAAAAGAATTTTCAACCCAGAATTTCATATACAGCCAAACAAAGTTTCATAAGTGAAGCTGAAATAAAATCCTTTACAGACAAGCAAATGCTGAGGGATTTTGTCACCACCAGGCCTGCCTTAAAAGAGCTCCTGAAGGAAACACTAAATATGGAATGGAAAAACAGGTACCAGCTACTACAAAAACACACCAAAATATAAACACCAATGACACTGTGAAAAATCTGCATCAACTAATGTGCAAAATAACCAGCTAGCATTATGATGACAGGATCAAATTCACACATAACAATATTAACCTTAAATGTAAATGGGCTAAATGCCCCAGTTAAAAGACACAGGCTGGCATATTGGATAAAGAGTCAAAACCCATTAGTGTGCTGTATTCAGGAGACCCATCTCACATGCAAAGACACACATAGTCTCAAAATAAAGGGATGGAGGAGTATTTACCAAGCAAATGGAAAGCAAAAAAAGCAGGGGTTGCAATCCTAGTCTCTGATAAAACAGATTCTAAACTAACAAAGATCAAAAAAGACAAAGAAGGGCATTACATAATGGTAAAGGGATCAACACAACAAGAAGAGCTAACTATCCTAAATATATATGCACCCAATACAGGAGCACCCAGATTCATAAAACAAGTTCTTAGAGACCTACAAAGAGACTTAGACTCCCACAGAATAATAGTGGGATACTTTAACACCCCACTGTCAATATTAGACTGATCAACAAGACAGAAGATTAACAAGGATATTCAGGACTTGAACTCAGCTCTGGACCAAGTGGGTCTAATAGATATCTAGAGAACTCTCCACCCCAAATCAACAGAATATATATTCTTCTCAGTACCACAGCACACTTATTCTAAAATTGACCACATAATTGGAAGTGAAACGTTCCTCAGCAAATGGAAAAGAACAGAAAACGTAACAAACAGCCTCTCAGACCACAGTGCAATCAAATTACAACTCAGGATTAAGAAACTCACTCAAAACCATACAACCACATGGAAACTGAACGACCTGCTCTTGAATGACTACTGGGTAAATAACGAAATGAAGGCAGAAATAAATAAGTTCTTTGAAACCAGTGAGAACAAAGAGAAAACATACCAGAATCTCTGGAACACAGCTAAAGCAGTGTTTAGAGGGAAATTTATAGCACTAAATGCCCACAAGAGAAAGCAGGAAAGATCTAAAATTGACACCCTAACATCACAATTAAAAGAACTAGAGAAGCAAGAGCAAACAAATTTAAAAGCTAGCAGAAGACAAGAAAAAACTAAGATCAGAGCAAAACTGAAAGAGATAGAGGCACAAAAAATGATTCAAAAAATCAAGGAATCCAGCAGCTGGTTTTTTGAGAATATTAACAAAATAGATAGACTGGTAGCCAGAATAATAAACAGGAAAAGAGAGAAGAATCAAATAGACACAATAAAAAATGATAAAGGGGATATCACCACTGATCCCACGGAAATACAAACTACCATCAGAGAATATTATAAACACCCGTATGCAAATAAACTAGAAAATCTAGAAGAAATAAATAAATTCCTGGACACATACAGCCTCCCAAGCCTAAACCAAGAAGAAGTGGAATCCCCTGAATAGACCAATAACAAGTTCTGAAATTGAGGCAGTAATTAATAGCCTACCAACCAAAAAAAAGCCCAAGACCAGGCGGATTCACAGCTGAATTCTACCAGAGGTACACAAAGTAGTTGGTACCACTCCTTCTGAAACTATTCCAAACAATAGAAAAAGAGAGACTCCCAACTAACTCATTTTTTGAGGCCAGCATCATCCTGATACCAAAACCAGGCAGAGACACATCCCATTGATGAACATCGATGGGAAAATCCTCAATAAAATCCTGCAAACCGAATCCAGCAGCACATCAAAAAGCTTATCCACCATGATCAAGTTGGCTTCATCCCTGGGATGCAAGTCTGGTTCAACATATGCAAATCAGTCAATGTAATCCATTACATAAACAGAACCAATGACAAAAAGCACATGATTATCTCAATAGATGCAGAAAAGGCCTTCGATAAAATTCAACACTGCTCCATACTGAAAACTCTCAATAAACAAGGTATTGATGGAACACATGTCAAAATAATAAGAACTATTTATTACAAACTCATAGCCAATATCATACTGAATGGGCAAAAACTGAAAGCATTCATTTGAAAACTGGGATAAAGATACCATCTCTCCCCACTCCTATTCAACATAGTGTTGGAAGTTCTAGTCAGAGCAATCAGGCAAGAGAAAGAAGTAAAGGGTATTTAAATAGGAGGAGAGGAATTCAAATTGTCTCTGTTTGCAAATGACATGATTGTATATTTAGAAAACCCCATCGTCTCAGCCCAAAAACTCCTTAAGCTGATAAGCAACTTCAGCAAAGTCTCAGGACACAAAATCAATGTGCAAAAATCTCAAGCATTCTTATATACCAATAACAGACAAGCAGAGAGCCAAATCATGAGTGAACTCCCATTCACAATTGCTACAAAGAGAATAAAATACCTAAGAATACAACTTACAAGGGAAGTGAAGGACCTCTTCAAGGAGAACTACAAGCCACTGCTCAAGGAAATAAGAGAGGATGCAAACAAATGGATAAACATTCCATGGTCATGGATAGGAAGAATCAATATCAGGAAAATGGCCATACTGCCTAAAGTAATTTATAGATTCAATGCTATTCCCATCAAGGTGCTATTCACTTTCTTCATATAACTAGAAAAAACTACTTTAAATTTCACATGGAACCAGAAAAGAGCCTGTATAGCCAAGACAATCGTAAGCCAAAAGAACAAAGCTGGAGGCATCATACTACCTGACTTTAAACTATACTACAAGTCTACAGCAACCAAAACAGCATGGTACTGACACCAAAACCGATATTTAGACCAATGGAACAGAACAGAGGCCTTAGAAATAATACCACACATCTACAACCATCTGATCTTCACCAAACCTGACAATAATAAGCAATGGGGAAAGGATTACATATTTAATAAATGGTGCTGGGAACACTGGCTAGCCATATGCAGAAAACAGAACTGGAACCCTTCCTTACACCTTATACAAAAATTAACCCAAGATGAATTAAAGACTTAAATGTAAAACTTAAAACTATAATAACCACAGAAGAAACCCTAGGCAATACCATTCAGGACATAAGCATGGGCAAAGCCTTCATGACTAAAACACTAAAAGCAATTGCAACAAAAGCCAAAATTGACAAATGGGATCTAATTCAACTAAAGGGCTTCTGCTCAGCAAAATAAACTACCATCAAAGTTAACAGGCAGTCTAAAGAATGGGAGAAAATTTTTGCAATCTATCCATCTGACGAAGGTCTAATGTCTAGTATTTACAAGGAAGTTAAAACAAATTTACAAGAAAGAAACAACCCCATCAAAAAGTGGGTGAAGCATTTGAACAGACACTTCTCAAAAGATGACATTTATGCAGCCAACAAACATGAAAAAAAGCTCATCACTGGTTATTAGAGAAATGCAAATCAAAACTACAATGAGATACCATCTCATGCCAGTTAGAATGATGATCATTAAAAAGTCTGGAAACAACAGATACTGGCGAGAATGAGGAGAAATAGGAATGCTTTTACACGGTTGGTAGGAGTGTAAATTAGTTCAACCATTGTAGAAGACAGTGTGGCGATTCCTCAAGGATCTTAGAACCAAAAATACCATTTGACCCAGCAATCCCATTACTGGGTATAAACCCAAAGGATTATAAGTCATTCTACTATAAAGACACATGCACACATACATTTATTGCAGCAGTATTTACTGTAGCAAAGACTTGGAACCAATCCAAATGCCTATCAATGATAGACAGGATAAAGAAAATGTGGCACACATACACCATGGAATACTACACAGTCATAAAAAAGGAATGAATTCATGTCCTTTGCAGGGATATGGATGAAGCTAGCAAGCATCATCCTCAGCAAACTAACACAGGAACAGAAAACCAAACACTGCATGGTCTCACTCATAAGTGGGAGTTGAACAATGAGAACACATGGAAACAGGGTGGGGAGCATCGGAGCATCGCACAGTGGGGTCTGTTGAGGGGTGGGGGGAAAGAGGAGGGAGAGCATTAGGACAAATACCTAATGCATGCGGGGCTTAAAACCTAGATGACAGGTTAATAGGTACAGCAAACCACCGTGGCACAAGTATACCTATGCAACAAACCTGCACATTCAGCATACGTATCCCAGAACTTAAAGTAAAATAAATAAATAGAATTTAAAAAATTTTTAAAAAGTTATGTTCTGGAGGGAGGGTGAAATGAGGAATTGTTCTTGAAAGGCTATAAAGTTTCTGTTATCCAAGATGAGTAAAGAGTAGAGATCTGATTTACAAAATAGTACCTATAGTTAAGAATACAGTATTTTGCATTTTAAAATATGTTAAGAGGCTAGATCTCATGTCAAGTGATTTTGCCAAACAACTTACCAACCAACCAGCCAACCAACCAACCAAACAGAAAATCAACAAAGGATACAAGGACATTTTTGGAGGTGACGGATATGTCTAGTACTTTGGTTGTGGTGGTGGTATCACAGGTATACGCATTTGTTCAAATGATTCAAGATGTGTACATTAAATCTGTGCTTTTGGGGTATATCAGTTATACCTCAATAAAACTAAAAAATTATGGTCAATGTAAAAATGGAAAATCCTTAGTACTGAGTAAAAGTATTAATGTGTCTGAGAAGCATGCATTAGTCTTTGCACTTAAATTATACTGATTTTTTGTTTAATTTTTCTCTACAAACAATTTCATTCAGTTGGTTAAGGAGCACAGGCTGATTTTTTTATAATTGAAATTCAGAAAGGCAGAGTTTAATTGCCTTGATTGAATTTGCATTCACTCTGGTGTTTTTAGTTAGTAGGGTGTGCTAAATAAAACAAGCAAACAATCTTCATTACCTTTGGAATTACCAATCAAGCTCCTTTTCTCATTTCTGTAGGTCTTTACTGCCAATTTACTAAGAGCATATTTGCAGTATCTGAATTTTATAGGCTGTGGCACAACTAGATTATGGCTAAAAGCTGACCAGGTGGTTGAGGAGTGGTTAATTGAAGGAATGGGCGCCATAATTACAGATTAAGTGAGGCATATTGGAGTTAGGAATTGAAGAGTCTCATCTGATTAACTCAGTTTTGTATAGAATTTTAGTTTTTATCAAAGTCATACACGTACAGAGTTTAAACAATTTACTTTTTTAAAAAAAGCAAAACACAACAAAAACAAAATAGTGGGCTTCTACTCGCTGTTCGCTGTCTTTGAGTCTTCTCCCCTAGAGGCAACCACTTTCATTTCTTTAGGCTCTTTCCTCTGATCACTGACTCCATATTTCCATTGCTTGAATTTCCAATTATAAGGATTTATTTTGACTTCATATTACCAAAGGTGAGGATTTAAGACTCTCTTACCTACCCCCAACATATACTCACTTTTCTATCCTCTTAACATGGCTGTATGTCAGTTTTGGGGCAAAACCGTATTTAGAGATTGCGTTATTATTTCTACGTAAGCAGTGTCCCACCACTGAGCTGCAGAGTGTCCTAGGACTGTATTTATTTTATTGTACTTTTTCCCCCTGGTGTTAATTATGCCACATATTTTATTTGCTTAGTTTTCTGTATACCAGAGGCTTAATCATGCTAATCTCCCCTACAGAATTATAAATAAGATTTCTCTTATCTGGTCAAATACATCAGGGATTCTATTCATTTTATTTTATTGTTTTCCTCTGGAGACATCTCTCTTGAAGCCACCTATTCTTCTCCAACCTGGAGCTTTCTAGAGCCTGCAGAGCTGGGTTACTGAAGCCCCACTTCATCACTGTCCTGGGAATTCTCATTGTCTCTGTCACTCCTGCATTGAATTCTGTTTGCTGGGCCCCATGTTTCCTCCTTTCTTGGTTGGATCTGTCATTTGGTGGGGCATGTCCTCTGGTAGCTTCCAGAGAGAGGATCCATGAAGTGACTATTTTAGAGACATTATATATCTGAAAATTTCTTTCCAGGTATAGAGTTCTGGTTTGGACATGATTTTTCCTTCTGTATTTCGAACTTCTAGATTCCAGTCCTATTGAGAAGCCCAATGCCGTTGTGATTCCTGATCTTCTGTTTCAACTTTTGGCATCTCCCATGTTCCGAGATTCCAGTTCTGTGCCTTGGTGTGGGTCATTTTTAAAATCCCTCAACTGGACATTGTGTGGGCCCCTTCAATGTGGGAAATCATGTTCTTCAATGTTATAAAATTGTATTTATATGGTTTATGTGATAGTTCCTTTCCTTCTGCTTTCTCCTTTTAGAAATTATATTGTTTAGATTCTAAACTTACCACATTCTTCTTGTCCAGTATTGTCTTCTGTTTTCCATTTTTGGGGGAGGTCATGTTCATTCTATTTTCTGGGCCAGGGTGATTTCTTGATCTTTTAAATTCAAGTCGTTCTTCTGGTCTCCTCTCAATTCCCTTAGTCCTGCACTCTACTGCCCCATTTAAAAAAAAACTCTTTGTTAATTCTCTTATTCTTTGTAACTACTCCTTTGATAAAATATCATCCCTTTTTTATGGATGCAAAATTATTCCGTAAACCTTTATTAAAGTCCCATAGATGCCTGTAGAGTCCTTTTAAGATTTGGGGTAAATCAAGGCGGTAGAGCTTAGTTCCATGCCTGGATGTATGGAGAATATTTGTATTTTAAAGGAAATGCAAGAAAAAAAAGGGGAGTGTGAGTGAGGTCAAGAATTAGAGGGAGCAGGAACTTAAGGCCAAATATCTCCATGAAATGTCAGTGCATGGCAACACACAGAAAGCCTGTGGAGGATTCATGATAGAGACCTTGAGGCAGTCCCATTTTATTCTCAGTCTTGATAGTTTCAGTCTATACCTGGATTGCAACAAATTTTGCTATACATGCATGCATATCTCATATTCTCGTAGCTGTGTGGAACCCCATCCTCTCCATACCCCTTACCCTGTCCATCAAAACACACACACACAAACACACACACAAGCACACATCTAAATACACACAAACACACACAACCACACACACAGTCACAAACATACAAACACACATACAGACACACACAAGCACACACAAACACATACATATGAACACAAACACAAAGACTCAAATACAGGCGCACACACACAAACATACAAACATACAGACACACACAAGCACACACAAACATACAGGTGCATATACACTCACAAACATACAAACACACATACAGGCACACACAGCATGCAAAAACACACAAACAATACAGTTATACACAAACACAGTCACAAATGTACAAACACATGTACAGACATACACAAGCACACACACAAACACAGGCACATACACACTCATAAACAGACACACACACAAACACATACATGTGTGGTGCACAGATGTATTATCTTTACCAGGAGAAACCTTTTTTCTGTATTAGTCATTTTTGCACTGTGCTAATAGTGTCTTCATTGACTTGTGCCCTTCAGCCCTTCTTTGTATAGGGGACTTTGACTAATGGGACTCAGCTCAAACTGGGGAGAATTTTCCGATGCTCCCAGGTAGGATTTATCTTTCCCTCCTCTGTAGTCTTGTGGCAGTCCACACTTGGAACTTTAGGTTTTAATTTTGTTTCTGTGTATTTCCCCTCTCCAACTGCATCATCGCCCCTCCACAACCATAAAAAAATTTGCTGCACACTTTTCTAAGAATATGTTACCAAATGGACCCGTTTAGTTATCATAACAACTGTATAAAGTAGCGATTATTATCAACCTCACTGCCTAGGTGAAGAAGTGAGGTGCAGAGGAGACGCGTCCCCAGCCCATGGTCCTCAGCCAGGGAGAGAGAGTTTCAGAACGTGAGCCAGGCAGTGGTTGCACGTCCCATGCCTTTCTCTGCAGATCTACTACCCAGCATAGTGTGGGCGAGTTCTCAGGAATGCTCATTCATCAGTGAATTCGTTCATAATACATTCTTAAAAAGATGGCAAACATTTTGTCTTGGTCACAAGGTGGAACTCATTTAAGGTAAAGGTGTAAAATGTTCTGGAGAAAACGGTTTTGTTGTGCTTGTCATTTATTTGTTTTATCAAACACTGGGCACAGGCTCTAAAGCTCTGCTCAGTGAAGTGATTTATGGAGGTAATTTGTTCATTGATTTATGTTTAATACCCCTGCCAATGCACTGTTTTGCTTAATAGTCTCACTTTCCTGCTGACAGCTAGACTTGGATGGGGTGACTAATCCACCACAGGGTGTCAGGTGGGCCTTCCCAGCCATGCTGAGAGCGGCTGTGCTGTCTCACTAATGAGTAAGTCTCCACACCGACTGTCACTCGCCAGGCAAAGCTGTCATTGTGCACATGCTGCTGAATACCCGAGCTCTTCCTTGCCAAATTCCCACCAACATTTTCTTTGTAATTACTCCTTTTATAAAATATCACTCCTTTTATACAAAATGAAGACATGGATGTGACCGCTGGATTCTGAATTCTGGGGATCATTGGTGATTTCCCAAGATCAATGTCACCAACATCAATTGTTCCAAGTACAACGTTGCCAAATGATGGGAAAACAAGACCTATTGGAATGGGTGGAGGGGGAATGAGATGTAAGCATTAGGAGGCACTAATGATAAATTTCTTCCAGAAGAAATGTCTTGTGAAGAGGAACTGAGATTGCAAGTGATATGAGGGACAAGGGAAGATTCTGTTTTTTAACATGGGAAGATATTTATAAACCAGTGGACATAAAACAGTAGAGAAAAAGAAAACTGATGTGCTGTTAGAATTAATAATGCACATAAACTATGAAACAAATACGAATGAAACAGAAGAGTGGAGGGAATTATTGTTTTCAAAAATGTACTATGTCTAATATGAAAGAATTTATGTCTAATCATGAAAGAATTTCCCTGAAGAGCAAAGAGAGGGGACTGAGTGCAGCGGCTTACTCCTGTAATCCCAGCCCTTTGAGACATTGAGAAAGGAGGATGACTTGAGGCCAGGAGTTCAAGACCAGCCTGGGCAACATGGCGAGACCCCTGTCTTGCCAAAAAATTAATATAAATTAACTGGGTACGGTCATGCATGTTTGTCCCAGCTACTCAAGAGGCTGAGGCGAGAAGTACAGTTGAGCCTCGGAGTTGGAGGTTGCAGTGAGCCATGGATCTTGCCACTGCACTCCAGCCTGGGTGACAGAGTGAGACCCTGTCTCAAAAAAAGAAAAAAAAAGAATGAATATACCTACCAAAAGTGGGGGTTTTTCTTTGACTCACTTCGGTTCTGGCACCTGGAACTTTTAATAAATCCTCTAATTACTTATTTGTTAGTCTTCAGTGTAGCTTTAATTGCCGAATAGGCACTATGAGATAAACTGACCAAGACTAGTCTTGCTATGCACATTTGTATGGGGTCTGCAGTCATTTCTACACGAATGAGGCTTTTGAGAAATTCCAATAAAATGACAAACCAAGTAATTCTTGCCAGTTATCTGATCTGTGAATTACACATCTGCAGTATTGTAAAATGGTCTGAAGCCCAACTATGACTGTCTCAGCCCTCTCCAGACAATGACATGGATGGCAGCTGGATTGATATCAATGGGAGAATTTTGTTTCCTCTTTCACTAGTCCAGGTATTGCTGTTTCCACTTTGAAGGAGATAATAAAATTTGTGTTTACCAGTTTCCAAATGAGTGATGTATCTATTTTTTTTAGAAGTCGATTTGGATATTATGTGGATTTTTGTTCCCCAAAGAAGTATTTCTTGGTGTTTATGACTTTGAGAAGATGCCTACGCAGAAGTGCAAGGCTCTGGGTTACCCCCTCGTCTTTGCTAATCATTTGCTAGAGGTGCATAGAGAGAAGAAGATAGTTTTTAGTGTATCTATGTTCATATGCACAAAAAGTCCTAAAATCTCTCACAGAGCTTGTCTTACTGATGAAAGTAGAATGCTCTCCCTATCTCCTCCAAGATTTAGGATTTCTCTCCAGTCTCACTCAGGACGACACATCACAACTAATACAAGCTGAGATTTGTATTTAATTACAACTTCTGGTATAGTAAAAGGTAATAGCTTGTATAAAGTCTAGAAAGAGAACAAAATAGTAAGAATATTATTGTATGCCTAAGAAATGGCTTTCCAGACCAAAGATCAAAAAATACTGCCAATAAAATGTACCATGAATTCTGCATGATCTATTCAAAGTTGCTAAAGTGAGCAGGTAAAATTAACACCCAGTGATAAATATTGTCTCTTCCAACTGGAATTCTCTATGATTTAATTAAAAATGTATCCATGTTGCCAAATGATGGGATTACAAGGATGAAACATACTTATGTAAATTATATTCTTTGTCACTCAACTTGGACCTTGGCTATGTACCAAGGTGGACTATTTGCTAGATATTTCACTAATATTAATGCTGTCTCCCACCTGCCATTTTGACCAGTGTCCGCTTTCTAGATCCTCCTCATACCACCATTAATCTATGATGGGCATTTCAGAAATATGAATTCTTTATAATATTTTTATTTTTATTTTATATTTTATAATATTTTTATAAATCCAACCAGTGACTAATTTGTGGTCTGCTCGCGAGCTCACAGCAAGCTGGGGAAGACACATAAGAAAAGATAATAACTATATAACGAGCTACATAATACAGTGGATGATAAAATAAAGGGTGTGTAAAGTCATAGAAGTCAAGAAAGAAAGTGGTTCAAGAAAAACGACCTGGTCAGCGGCAGCAAATACTGCTGCCAGGTGAAGTGAAATGAAGACATGGATGTGACCACTGGATTCTGAATTCTGGGGATCATTGGCGATTTCCCAATGTCAATGTCACCAACATCAATTGATCCAAGTATGATATTGCCAAGAGATGGGAAAAGAAGACCTGTGGGAACAGATGGAGTGGGAATGAGATGTAAGTGTTAGGAGGCACTAATGATAAACTTCTAGAAGAAATGTGTTGCGAAGGGGAAGTGAGACTGGAGGTGGTATGAGGGACAGGGAGGATTTTATTTTTAATATGGGAAGATAGTCATAAACTGATGGACATAAAACAGTAGAGAAAAGGAAAACTGATTTGCTGTTAGAATTAAGTTAGTAATTCACATAAAACTATGAAACAAATACAAACGAGACAGGAGAGTGGAGGTAATGATTATTATTGTTTTTAAAATGTACTGTGTCTAATTATGAGAAAATTTCACAGTCACCAAATAAATCACTGAAGAATATGAAAGGGTAAAAGCAAACTATCCGTAAATTAATCATTCATAAATAACTTGTTTTGTTATTTTATTAGTTCTACTCTGCTTTTTCATTGCAGTTTTATATTCAGTATTAAAATGCAGTAGGAAAATTTCCTTCATTAATCCTACAGTATATTTTTAATCATCTATCTTTGTTCATTTTTCCAAAGGAACTCCACATCCATTCTGTGATGTTATAAAAATATACTATTGAGATTTTAATTTAATTTTGAAGAAATATATAAATAACTTCACAGTAGTTAATCTTCCTATTATCACACTTCATATTTTTATGTTATTTTTATTTCTAGTTTTCTTCTTAAAGGCCCTACACATATCTTGTTAAGCTAGTCCCTGAGTATTTTGTTATTTTTATTATCATAGAATGTTTTTATTTTACCAATTGTCACAACTGAGCAGTTGATCACTGATAGTAGCTCAGATATTTTAAAGGGAGTTTTCCTTTGACAAGATGGATCTAGACCACTATAATGGAAAGAATGAAACAGCTTTAATTTGTGTAATTGTAATCTTTATCTAAAAATCAATGTCATTGTGCTGATTCTCTACTCAATGTATGATACTATATGCACTGAGACTGCATTTAGCCTTATACAATATGTTAGCTTCTTTTACATGGTTTCAATGTTGTTTGCTTATTCACTTTTAGCCAAAAGTATGATTCAAGCATCTCCTTACATATTTCTCAAAACTAATTATTCAAGCACATATTGTATAGGATTTGAACTTAATGGGGTTTGTACACCATGATCACTCACTCCTTTTGTTTAAGGAACCCTTACATACCTTGCTCTTTGCAAATACTCCTCTTCACAATTTATTTTTCTGAGGAACATATTCTGATGTGCGATGAAAAGTAAACAAGACCAGATGTTTCTTTCTCTCTTTACTTTGAGACTAGGTATTTGAACATTGGAATGGTTCAAATATAATAAGTAAGATACAATGCTTGTAAGAATAGTTTGTAAATAAATCTCTAATTGGCTGTCATGTAATTGACAAAGACATCTGCTTGTTGGCTGTCATTGGTAGCATCAGTCTCACCATCTCTGTCCTGGTGTGTCTGTTTTATAAAGGCAAGCAGTGGTGCTGGGGCAGTTACGTTTCCGTTACCCCATGATAGCCTGAAAAGAATGGAGCCACTGATATATGTATTCTCAAAACACTAGGAGTGACACATAAACATTTATTTTTAATATTTATTATTTGCAACTGAATAAGGCAACTTATAATTCAAAGCACTGTCAAACATTAAAATATAAAATTAGAAAGAATTCAGAATTCTGCTGTGGTAGAATTGCAATAACATGGTGTGCTCATGCCTGCTTCTAATATTGTTAGCAGAGTTCAAGGCCAGTTCATTGGACGTTATTGTTTCTATTGGATTCTAGATGAAGTAGAGCAATGAAGGAGCGCTGGGCTTGGAATCAGCAGAACTGACCCAGTAGTGTGGCTGTGAAAAAGCCACTTCCCTCTAGATCCTCAGCAATGATAAGAAGAGAGGAGAGAGTGGGCCGTATGGCAGGCATGGGGATTATGGACATTTGGGCCACTTCTTTTGAACCACAAGTAATTGTGCCTTCAGGGCCTGCTTGAGCCCCATCCTATATATTTCACTTCTATAAAGTGCATGCCAGCTTTATGGCCTACTGGGCCAGACACCACTATGAGATAAAGGGTGTTGTTGAAGAATTGAGAAAGCCCCTTCTGACTATACTGTACTTTGGGGTTTCTCTCTTGATAATGAAATAGGAAAAGAAAATTTTTATAAAGCCAGATGGTTTTAAATATTGAGTTCTACATGTTAAATAAATGAAATTTTTATCAAAGCATGAAGTGAAAAGCTTTTTACATCAGCATTTTAACAGTTTAATGTTTATGTTGGATAATTATAACAGCTTGATTATTAACTTTAAAAACAGTAAATAGGACCTTAGATAATCAGTTTTTCAAAATAGCAATGTAGGTACTATTGGAATATGTTTTAAAGTATGATATACTGGTAAAATCTTAGCCTATTAATATGAATACAAACACTATAGAAATAGCCCTAGAGGTTAAAGGCTGGGTGTGTGAATATCATATTGATCATTCCTGAAATCACCAGCCCTAAGTTTACAGCAACACTTTTTAGTCCCTATTATCTTAGCAAAATTTACATTGATTGGGGAAGAACAAAAATTCTATCAGTCCCTTTGCCATGCTCTCTGAAGAAGGGTAATGTTCTAAAGGAGCAAGATTTTACTTTTCAAAGCATTTTCCTTTATGAAACTTTCTTATTCTGCAGGTTTTGTTCTATATATCCAGCAGAATTGAACCACTTGCTATGTAATAAGCCCTTACATGTGATATACCTGTCACCTCACTTATCATATTTCCATGACTATCATTGTTATCATTTTATACCAGTAGAAAGTGAAAATTGGTGAGGCTCAGAAATTAAGGCACAAAGAAAGTCAGTGGCAAAGGTGGGATTTGACTTCAAAGCCCAAACCCCTCTCACTTGCTACCTCTCTCTCTCTTCTCCCCTCTCAACAGCCCTTAATGAAAAAGCAGAGTAGAGCTAGTAAAATATAAAAACATGGTATGTATGAATTCATTACCAGACCAAAGATCAAAAATACTGCCAATAAAATGTATCATGAATTCTGCATGATGCATTCAAATTTGCTAAAGTGAGCAGGTAAGATTAACACCAGGTAATATATATTGTCTCTTCCAACTGGAATTCTCTATGATTCAATCAAAAATGCATACGTGTTGCCAAGTGATGGGATTACAAGGATGAGACATACAAAGTAAAGGCCAGATGTCTCCATTTCACAGATGAGAAAGCTAAGGCCCTGTGTGGATAGGTGACTTACCTAAGGCCATATAACTGGTTCAATAGTGAAAAACCCAGATCCCCATCTATTTTTCAGCTCTGCCAGGCTGCTTGCTTGCTTCTTGCCATGGGTGCAGAAGCCTGTGTGTTTTGCCTTGGCAGGCTGGGAAGAACGCAGCGCTAATCCTTCTCACTGCTTTAGAGTTGGTGCCGCTTCTACCCTTGCTGTAATTTAAGACCTAAGTATTTTATTATTAGCTTAATTTTCATATCCTTTTGGATTTCATGTTTTGCAACGTGGCCTATATTCTGAAAGGCAAAAACGTTTCAGGGATGCTCGGCTGATTAATATCTTTGTTCTGGTCCTTCGTTAAAATTCATCCTCCTCTTGAGTGACTAAAACATTTAACTCAAAGCAGGGACATAGCTGGACTTTCTGGGGTGACTGGGGACTGCAATGGTGGAGCCGAGAGGAAGTGTGGAGATACAGAGCTGGACTCAAGTCTGTGCTGTGACTCTTTTTTTCCTTACTGCTTCTGAGTTTTACCAGCACCTTTAAGTCAGGTGTTGCCCCAACTTACCGAAGAACCGAAGTTCAGAAAGCTTCTCAGATTATTTCACTTACTAGTTTATTTACTCACTTGATTGTATCCATCAATCTATCCATCCTTCAGTAAGCATCTACTTAGCAGTTACTATGTGTTAAGCTGGTATCCAGTCCTTATTTTTCCTTGATAATGAGAAATACCTGGGACCCATGCTACAATCCCCAAGCTTTGACTATTCTAAATATGGTCTCAGCAACAGTATGGATGTCACTTGGGAGTGTGTTAGGGATGAAGACTCGCAGGTTGCCCCCTGAACCTACCAAATAAGAAGCTATGTTTTAACAAAACCCCTCTTCCTCCTGGGGATTTGAATTACATCTGCATTGAAGAAGCACAGTCCTGGAGATCCTCGTCACCAGAGAAGCTTGGGACATGCTTTTGGGCATTGTGTTGGAGGGTTTTGATGCCCAGAGAAGTGTAAAGTATTTTCTTTGCCCACAAGATGCTCACCTTAAAGTCTCAAGGACTTTGCTTCTCAAAGTGACCTCCAAGGACTGTTAGTTGAAGACCACATAAGTTTAAATTCAAGAGTGCCCCAACTCTGTCATTAAGCCCCTGACTCTGAATTCAGGCATTCACCCTTCTTTTAGCCTCATCAACCTCTACTTTTGTTTCACATTGTCACCACCTCTCATGGGGCCTTTTGTGACACATGTTCAGTATATTAGTCCATTTTCACATTGCTATAAAGAAATGCCTGAGATGGGGTAATTTATAAAAAAAGTAATTGGCTCACAGTTCTGCAGGCTGTACAGGAAGGATGATGATGCTGGCATCTGCTCGGCTTCTGGGGAGGCTTCAGGAATCAAACAATCATGGTGGAAGGCAAAGGGGGAGCCAGACGTCTCACATGGCTGGAGTAGGAGAAAGAGAGGGAGGGAGGAGGTGCTACACACTTTTAAACAACAAGATCTCATGAGAATTCACTACTATGACAAGAGCTGCAAGGGAATGGTGTTTCTCAAGGGAACCATGAGAAACTGCCCTCATGATCCAATCACCTCCCACCAAGCCCCACCTCCAACATTGGTGATTATAATCCAACATGAGATTTGGGTGGGGAGACAGATCCAAACCATATCATTCTAACCCTGTCCCCTCCCAAATCTCATGTCCTTCTCACATTGAAAAATACAATGATCCCCTCTCAACAGTTGCCCAAAGTCTTAATTCATTCCAGCATTAACTCAAAAGTCCAAAGTCCAAAGTCTTATCTGAGACAAGGTGAGGTCCTTCCACATATGAGCATGTAAAATCACTTGTTTTTGATTTTGCATGCTCATAGGTGGAAATATCTTGTTACTTCCAAGGTACAATGTGGGTATAGGCATTGGGTGAATACTCCCATTCCAAAAGGGAGAAGTTCGTCAATATAAAGGGGCTACAAGCTCCATACAAGTCCAAATACATCTTAAAGCTCCAAAGTAATCCAGATCCCAGAATGGTAACTCCACTGGCAGCTTGCACCATGTACCTGGAAGAGCTGCAGGTACCCATCACCAGCTCATGAGGGCAGCTGTGGGGGCTGAACCCCACCAAGTCACAGGGGTGGAGCTGCCCAAGGCTTTGAGAGCCTGCCCCTTGTACCAGCATGCCCTGGATGTGGGACATGGAGACAAAGGAGATTATTTTGGAGCTTTAAGGTTTAATGACTTCCCTCTTAGGTTTCAGACTTATGTGGGGCCTGTAGCCCCTTTCTTTTGGCCAGTTTCTCCCTTTTGGAATGGGAGTGTTTACCCAATGCCTCCATTGTATCTTTGAAGTAACTAACTTGTTTTTGATTTTACAGGCTCTTGGTGGAAGGGACTTATGTTGTCTTAGATGAGGCTTTGGACTTTTGAGTTAATGCTGGAGTGAGTTAAGACTTTGGGCAACAGTTGAGAAGGGCTGATTGTATTTTTCAATGTGAGAAGGACATGAGATTTGCAAGGGGCTGGGGTGGAATGGTATGGTTTGGATCTGTGTCCCCACCCAAATCTCATGTTGACTTGTAATCCCCAGTGTTGGAGGTGGAGCTTGGTGGAAAGTGATTGGATCAAGGGGATGGTTTCTCATCCCCTTGGAACTGTCTTTGTGATAGTGAGTTCTCATGAGATCTGATTGTTAAAAGTGTATAGCAGCTCCCTGCTCTCTCTCTTCCTCCTGCTCCAGCCATGTGAGACATTTCGCTCCCCCTTTGCCTTCTACCATAATTGTTCATTTTCTGAGGCCTCTCCAGAAGCTGAAAAGATGCCAGCATCATGCTTCCTGTACAGCCTGCAGAGCTGTGAGCCAATTAAACCTATTTTCTTTATAAATTAACCTATCTCAGGTATTTCTTTATAGCAATGCAAAAATGGACTAATACATTAAGAATATCATAGAGGATATTGAATTAAGTGATAAATGCAGTTTTTGCAACAGCTATTTCTTCCAAAGTTTGGCAGTACATTATCATAGTCTTTAGGGAATACCAACAGGAGAAAATGAATAATGTATATGTAAATTACTATCTATCTCTTTATTTATGAATCTATCTATGTTAGTTGAGGAGATCCCTGAACTCTCTACAACCGGCTAAATCAGTTACATAAATAACATTTTGTAAGGTATACTCTGGATGTGAATTTGTGTGTGTGTGTTGGGAGAAAAAGGTAATATTTATTTAAATAATTTTGGAAAGAGGCTTTTTGCTAATTTTATACAAAACACCAAAACACCAATGGTACTTCTGTTTGAAACTTCACGTAAGCAAGAAAATGAAATGCAAATATTGACAAATGTCTTTTGGAGAAGGCAGTAACTACACTGAATTAAATATAACCTGTTAAATTAAGCAAGTGACTCTGACATACTTTTCTTTGGATAGCTAAGTCTTGCTTAATATTCATAGATCCATACTGCTAGGGTACACACATACGTTTTCCAGACTCTGGCCTTTCTTCAACAACTAACACCTTCATTTTTATGACTTTTTTTTTTAGTCTAAAGCACAATGCCTCATATATCTGAGAGGAAACCAAAGCCCAGACAGGGTAGGTGGCTCAGCTAAGGTCACAGACCTAGCATGTATCAGAGCTGGGATTTCCATTCAGAGCTTCTGTGACTTATCTAAATATTTATCTTTATTGATCATGTTGGAGATGCTGGCAATGAATTTGAGTTCCAAAATGCCACTTAGTCATGCTTTCCGTTTTTAGAATATGGAGGTCGTTTTACTCACCTTGAGACACATATTACCAAAAGTGAACCATGTGCAGAAATCAATTAGAAAAGCATTCTATTGATTGCAAGGTACTGAAACGAAAAGGCTGTGTCTCAGTTTGGGCTCTCTCCTCAGCCTCTGCATCTCCACCTCTGTGGCTTCCTTAGATGTTAGAATTGGGTTATGCAGAAGTCATTCAGTTTTGCTCAAATGAAACCCTGGGAATTCTTGAAAATGAGCTCATATGAATGAAAGAATTATTCCTATTTGACATACCCTAATGAACCACATCTGTGATGTTCCAGAAATGAAAATAATCACTCATTATCTGCTTGTTCTAAATAAATGTTTGTTTGAAGTGGCTCTAAATTGGGAAGTTTTCATTGTCAGATGCCCACTTCATGAGGCAGTGTGTGAAATCCAGCCCCCTCAGGGCTATGCATGGAATGGGGGGCAGTTGGCCTGCAGGGAATGTTCCCCCTCACCACACAGGTGGCAGCTGGTGGACTCTGGCAGTTGGGTTCCCGAGCTAATGCACTTCATTTTCAAAGTAAACTCCCAATGTCAGCTGCAGTTTCTTAGCCCTTTGGGGTGAGAGAATTTGTGTTGAATCTCCTGACCCACTCCATTATTATGCCCGAGCAACTGTACAGTCTGTGGGAGGCCAAGCTGCCCAAGAAATTTCCATGCATTTCCAGGGAACTTGGCAGGCTTGACGTCTTTTTGACCTCACAAAGTTGGCTTCTTCATGCACACCATCTGTTCGTAGTGGTCTCAGCCCTTCAGTGGGGGATTTCCCCGCCTTCTTTACCTTCTAACAACTCTTGAGTTGTTCTCTTCCTTGGTTTATAATTTCCCCAGCTCTGCAATTGTTGCTCTAATGTTCCCTTTCCCCCTGGCATCATGTCTTCCTGGATGCAGTGTCTTCCCTTTTCTTTTTGAGACTATTAGGGTGTGTGATTTTTTTTGGTTGTAGACATTGAGTCATGTCAGTTCCTTTAGAGTTCCTGTTGTTGTTGTTCTTGTTGTTGTTGTTTCTTCTGTCAAATTTTCTTTGTCATGGTCTTGTCCTTACACGTTAGAGAGTTTCTCCAGGTAACCAGTGATGCTTGGCTGGTCTGCTTTTATGTGAAAGGGAGTTACTGGATAGACATCTGAGAAGCACTATGCATGGGAGTGCCTTTCTGACCGGGAGCTGCCTGCAGTTGGTCCCAATGGGGACTTCACTATTTTGTTGGAGAATCCACAGTATCTGTCTCTGGGTCTTTTGTCTTGAGCTGGTCTGTTGTCCCAGGAGAAATTTGCCATCTTCTCCTGCCTGGGGTATAACCTGGCTGCTGCAGGCTCTGGGTCAGAACTGGGTGCAGAGACATCAACTTATAGTCTCTAGACCTGTGCTGTCCAACACAGCAGCCCCTGGCCATATGTAGCTATTTACAATGGAATTCATTAAAATAATTAAAAATTAATTCCTCAGTTGCGTTAGCCATATTTTAAGAGCCACAGGTCAGAGTTAGCTCTTGAATAATTAGGCAGGTCAGATATAGAACATTTTCATAACCTTTGAAGGTTCATTTGAGGAGTGCTGTTTCAGACTTTGCTTCACATTCGGGAAGGCAACCTGCCCTTGGCTGGGCCTAGTGCCTTGAGATTAGAATCTCTCCCATACAGCCACTCCAGAAAGCAAACTGCATTTTTAGGTTGGAGTGGAGGTGGAGGCTGTGTGTCTCCCACCTATGCTATCAGATGCTTCTCTGTAGGTGGTGACTGTGTTGCTGGATCTTCCTCACTGCGTGACATGACACCACTGTCCCCTGCTCTCCCCTCAGTATGCACTTAATTTACACTTTCTTTATTGTGCTAAATCAGTTACCTCCTGCCCACCTGCTCTCCAGCTCTCAACATTTTGTTGACATCTTCCACTCACGGCTTTCTTCCCTTTTGTTTGTTTTGTCTTTGTGGTTTTATGAGGGTTTCTTCTTTTCTTTTTTTTCTTTTTATCCCTTTAGTCTGCTATAGCAGGGCTTAGAAGGAACTAGAGCTTGTAGTGTATGTTCTACCCACTATGTTTGAACTGGAAGGATTGTCACTTCTTATTATCTGTATCAGAGGCCTTAGGCAAGGAAATAAACTCTAAGGAATCTTTTGCCTCCAGCAAAAGAGGGCATAATTATCATGACTTGCAGCTGAATCTGGTGATGGCCAGAGACGTGCAATAAGTACTACAACTGGTGAGCAGAGCCGAATGAGCCTAAGGCCCTCATTCCTGCCTCCTAGTTTAGGTGGCAACTGCTTCATACAGTCATGTGGTTGAACCTGGTTCCAAATGCTTAGATGGAAGGAAGGTTCCCATGGTTGTATGATATCTTAGTCTTGCTAAACTTTCTCCTTTTATTAAAGATGTACTTCTTTAAGATACAAGCAGTTACTGAGAGTCAAATCCTGGTTCTAGTAGCATATCACAAGAACTAACACTACCCTAGTACTCATCCATCCATCTGTCCATCCATCCAACTATGCATCCAGCCAGCCAGCCAGCCAGCCATCCATCCATCCATCCATCCATCCATTCATCTGTCCATCCATCCACCCATTCATCTATCCATCCATCCATCCATGCATCCATTCTTCTATTCAATAAACATTTATTTAGCGGGGTAGGTGCCTGACCTTGGTTCACAAAATAACAAAAGCACTGATAATAGTATGTTTATTTTTAAATGACTAATAATATACAAATAAAAAATAGTTTATTTTCTCATATGTTTTCACCAATTCTCTGTATTTTTTAATGAAATTCATGAATACCATCAAGATAGGGCTTAGACATAAAAATTAGATTAAGCAAAATTCTGAAATCATGGGCAACTGGATGAATGTCCTTTTTTTCAGTACTTTTCTGCTGTTTGTGACCCTCACTCTCTCTATCTGTTCCTTCCTGCCACTGCTGACTGCATTCATTGTCTAGCCTTCTGTTCTTCCCAGGCTCATTCTCTTGCTGTCTTTCCGTGAAGTGTCTGGAAGGTGGTAGGTAACTCTTTCTTTGACCTGCACAGATTGAATAGTGGCTCCAGAGGACTCACTCTACTAGTGTGTCCAGCTCTATGTGGAAGAGCCCTGAGTCTGTAGACAGGTTATATTCTGACAGGTATCAGAGGTAAACGGTCCCCTCCTTCCATTAACCCTCAATGCTAGGAACCACCTAATTCTCCAGGCTCTTCACTACATTAGCTCATCCCCCTCTACTTTTAATTGCCTTTTTTAGGCCTTGTATCTCCTCTGGTTGCATCACAAGTCTTTCCTTCTTTTGATGGTCTACCTCGTAGCACAACCACATTATCTATTCTCCACTTCTTTCCCCCGCAAGCCTGCCCTTGCCCCCTCAACCTACTAAACCTGCATACTTCAGCAGCTACCACCGAGTCTGATGGCCTTCTCAGAGCCTGCTTTCTGACCCCTCGCCAGTCTTCAACCTGACTGACCCTTCTTTCTTTGGTGCTCATGTCCCCTTTATATTCTATAATTCTAGCTTCTTTCCTTAACTTTCTCTTGCTGCTCCTTTCTAAGGACTGCCTCTATCTAAGATTCAGATTTTATCCCTGTTTTTCTTTCCAGAGTCTTTACCTGGAGGACTCAACACTACACAGGTGACTCCCAAATCAATTTCCAGTCCTTACTTCCATCCCCACTCTAGTCCATCCAGGGCATTTGCAGTGATTCACCTATTATCTCAACATCAATGACTTCGACTTTGAGTTCAGGTTCTTTTCAGATGCTTCTCCTTCCGATTTCCCAAATCCCCTTATTGTTACCATTTTCTCTGCCTCTCCAGTGAATGCTGTTATTTTTGACTTTTTCAGCTCACACAGTGTGTTCCATCATGAAGCCCTATTACCTTCTTCCATCTTCTCCTTCCTTCCAACTTTCTCTCAGTGCAGGTCATTATAACCTCACACTGGTACAATGGCTTTCAAATTAAAAGCTTTTTACCCCACCCTGTGACATATGCTGACATAGCCTAACCTTCCTAAATTGATGCTTTATCAGGTCATTATTCAGCTTTACAGTGTTTAAGATTTCCCTACTGTCTATTCAGATCAAGGTCAAGTTCCTGTGCTTGGTGCTCAAGGCTTTCCATCACCCAGTGTGGCCTGTCTTTATAGTCCCACATTTCTCTAGAAGACCCTTGCCTCTGCTACACCACCTTCTAAAGTTGTTCTGTGTTATCCTAAGCCTCCGACTTTACTAATCCTCTTCACCCTTTCTGATGAGAATTTCCCCTCCAAATCTTATTCCATATGAACCCCACCTCTCCACAGCCAGCCCATTTCTGAAAGCTCAATTCACACAAAACGGGGTGTGTTCAGGGTGGTATGGCTGTAGACCTCAAGGCTCAATTCAGTTCTCCCCGGGTGTGTTCAGGGTGGTATGACTGCAGACCTCAAGACTCGATTCAATTCACAGCCAGCCCATTTCTCAAGGCTCAATTCAGACAAGACCGGGTATGTTCAGGATGGTATGGCTGCAGACCTCAAGGCTCAATTCAATTCTCCCTGGGCGTGTTCAGGGTGGTATGGCTGCAGACCTCCAGACTCAATTCAATTCTCCTTAAATGTGAAATTCTTCCCAGTGTTCTCCAGCCCACTGTAGCCACTTCTTCCCCTAAATTCAGAATACACATTTCTTCATCCTCCTCTGTATTACTTTTGTCCTTCTTCGTTTCTCCTCTGCTCTCTTTGTTGGTATGCACTCTTTGATTCTGAATTTCTGTTTGCCAAGGGAACATGTTCGAGATTTGAAATCCTAGGACTAGAAAGAAAAATTTATATATCTGTGTTTGTCCTCAGACAGGTATTTATTGGCAGCTTTGGGCAGCACCAAATGAATCAAGTATACCAAGCAATCAAACAACCAATAACTTTTTCACTTTATCTAAAATACAGCTAGAAAAACCTTAGTGGGAACAAATGGTGAAGGTTCAGGGCTGCTAACTTTTAAATTTTACTCTTCTCTTTGGTATGTGACTAAATATAAAAACGATGGCAAGATTAAATCAAGTTGAAGACCAATAAAGTAAACATGAATCTTGCAGGTTGGCCCAAATCTAACAACTGATTTGGCATTTTAATAAAATTTATCAAATTGAATTGCTTTCCCCAAGAAACCAATTTCTAAATATTTGTTTTGTCTGAATTTTTTTATACTGATTATGAACAAATGTTGTGGCTAAATGACTAATGGCCTTTTTTGTTATTCTGTTTGAAGTGCTTTGTTCTTTATAGGTACCAGCAAAATAGGTGCCTATGGAATTTGATATTAACTTCCATTTTTAACCTTGTTAGGCTTTCCTGGTTTGGGTAGGAAATGAATCATTAGTAGTATTTGCATAAGCAATGCCAAAAACTTCTTTGGCTTCTCGGAAAACTGAAATATTTAGTTCTTTGGGATTCACAGGCTCTTTCCTGCTGGGGAGTCACCCTGGGCCACCTGTTCCCCTCCTTTGCGCAATTTTCGTGTTTCTCTAATTTGATGCATTTCACTGGCAACCTCTGTGGACTGAAGAATGAAGGACATTATGTTAAAAATCTTATGATTTTTTTTTCCTCAAGACTTCAGTGTGAAAGGGGAAAAAAATAACTAAAAGAGGACTTAGATGTATTTACAGCTTTTCAAGGACTTCCTTCCTTGCCTACAACCAACTGGCTCTTGGATGCATGATAAAAAAAGACATGACAAGTCAGCGATTTTAAGTCGGTCAAGATAAAGTTCCCTGAAAAGAAAACTGGAAGTGAGTTAGTACAAAGAGACAAAATGAAAACATGCTGGACTTCATGTAAAGGCCAGAAGACCCAGTGTAGCATAGCTGCCCTTGTCTCCTGTTGATAACCCTGTGACATTATGGGGCCCTGGGCCACGTCTCTGTCCAGCCCCTTAACCAAGAATTGCTTTTAGCAAAATGAAGCCCATCAGATTCAGCCTTGAACTGCATATTCCTTTTTGTGAGCATCTATGGGGCTGTGTTTTGCCACATTTCTTTTGCCTAAAGTTGCCATGCTCTGTCTTGCAAAAAGGACTCTTATGGATTTTAGCTTACTTTTGGGTAGTGTTGAGTGGTCATAATAAAAATAATAATGTTTGACAACAGGCAGGTTACATAACTCCACTTTTTTTCCTGCCACAATTAATAGCTCTAATACTGCCAGAGAGTGCTGTTCAAAATGAAGATTCAAGTTGGAGTCCTTTACTTGCTTTGACTACCAGGATTCCCTGTGTTTGTGCACAGAGTGAAAAAAATCATCGTGAAGAGTCCTAGAGGGAGCTTGAATGAGAAGAGGGTGTATTTAGTCTGCTAAATGAACAGGAAGCAGGTGGAGCAGGCACTGAACTTTCTAAGACTTCACGTGAGTGCCATTGGGTGGGGTCAGGTTCTTCACTTAGCGTGCAGTCAGTTTCGTGAAGGCCTTTTTCCGTTCTTCCTTATCAACTTGAACCTGCTCCTGTTGGCCCATGCCAACAAGGCACTGGGAGCCAAGCTGGTTCATGATCAACTCTCGGCTCTGCAGTTAGAGGGCTACTGCACACTAGGGTGCAGTCATTATCTTGATGGATAGGCTGTTGGCATAATGAAGAATTTGTTTTTCAAATTGCACCCAATCTAGAAGTATTTTTCTTTTTCTTGGTCAGAGGAAGCAGGAGGCACCTGGTGGGGACCCACAGATGAGAATCGAAGGATCCTGCAACTTTGTGCAAAGAGAAGGATTCAGCCAGGACAGGCATCTGACAACGTTTTGAAAAGCAAACATGATTTTATGGAGCAGTGCAATTGGGCTGAATCTATTTTAAGAGAACTTTGAGCAAGTCTGGATCTTTGTGAAAATGGCAATAAGATTCCAGACAGGAGGACATGACATTGGTATAGACCAGAGTGGGACAAGAGCTGTGCAAGATACGAAAGAGAATCAGTGGAACCAGACAATATATGAAGTGGGTTGGGCCAGAAAGAGATAACTAGGGGTTTACTCTAACTCCATAGTAAAGAGAAATTGGAAGTCAATGCACCGTTGCTTATAGCATGCCGTGTTTGAAGATAGTCAAGATAATTAGGGTAAACTGCAGACTTTACTTATTTTAGGATGTAGATTGTCATTCACCAAGAAGCCTCTTTTGGTCACCAGTTGAAGAACTTGTACAGATAGCTACTGGCATATGTAGACTTTTACCCCGACAGCCTTAATCCTGATCTTATAGAGAAGCAATCATAGGAGAGCTTCATCATCATCTTCTGCCAAACATGTTGATGGTCCGGGTCCATATCCATAAACTTTATCACCTTTCCAAGGAAAATGACTTTTCCTTGTCCTAGCAAAGTCCGGCCTCCGCTACCCAACATGCCTTGGTGTGCCGGATTTCCTTCTTTCTCTACTATTCTGGAAATTTGTGACTAAATTTACTTCCTTTAGCTGTTATATAATCAAATTTTAATTTTTAGTGGGTCATTTACATCAGCATATAAAATTCTATATTTTCTTCCTTTAAAATATCCTTCCCATGACAGAATTATCCCATCCAGCTACTACCCCATTTCACTGCTGTCTTTAGAGCAAAATTCCTAAAAAGAGTTGCCTCTTTCTGTCTTTACTTTAGCACTTCTCATTCTGATTTGAATGTATTTCAAGCAGGCTTTGACCCAGCAATCCTGCTGAAATCATTATTGTCAAGGTCACCAACTTCCTCCATGTCCCCAAGTATCACGGTCTATTCCATTCCTCAGCAGCATTTGGTAGAGTGCTCAGACCTCACTCTTCACACCCTTGTTTCATGTGGCTTTGCTGAACTTTCTCATTCTCAGTCTCCTTCTTTTATTCCTCTAAAGATCAGCATGGATTTTGAGGTGATCACTGACCTAGCTACGTTTACCTGGTAGGTAATTTCACACATATGCAGGGCCTTAAGTTCCAACTACACAGAAAGCTCTCTCCATACCTTTGCTCTGTTTCATGCACTTCTCACTACCTGACATGCATGTGTTCAGACTTTATTTATTTATTCCCACTAAAATATAACCTCCAGATGTGCAAGGAGCACTGCCAGTTTGGTTATTATGATATCTTCGGTGCTTAAAATAATGACCAGTCCATAAGAGGAGCTCAACATACATATGTTGAACAAGAAAATAAAGGCATCAATAAGTTAACAAATCGTGACTAAGGGTTCCTGACTTCTTGAGTCATTATTCATATAACTAAAGTGGACAGAACAGGTAAGAACTACCCATTAAAAACATTGCCTTCACTAAATTTACTTAGTTAGTTAGTTGCTGTTTTGAAATAACATTTTACAGTTACAAATGTAACACAAGACAATTTGAAGGTATTTGATATGTACCCACCAGGCAGATTAAAAAAAAATAACTTTGAGCGGGGCTTAGTGGCTCACCCCTGTAATCCCAGCACTTTGGGAGTCTGAGGCAGGTGGATCATGAGGTCAGGAGATCGAGACCATCCTGGGTAACACAGTGGAAACCAGTCTGTACTAAAAATACAAAAAATTAGCTGGGCGTGGTGGTGGGCGCCTATAGTCCCAGCTACTCAGGAGGCTAAGGCAGGAGAATGGTGTGAACCCGGGAGGCGGAGCTTGCAGTGAGCCGAGATCGCACCACTGCACTCCAGCCTGGGTGAAAGTGAAAGACTCTGTCTCAAAAAAAAAAAAAAAAAAAAAATTGTACCTCTAATTCCACGATCCCGGCTGTGGACTGAATTGTGTCCCTTAAAAATTTGTATGATGAAACCGTAACAGCTCCCAATATGCAATATGACTGTGTTTGGAGAGAGAGCCTTCATGGAAGTCATTGAGATTAAATAAGGTCATAAAGGTAGGACCCTGATCAAATAGGGTGAATGTTCTTCTAGGAAGAGAGACTGGATAACTCATTTTGTCTCTCTCTTTGCCATGTGAGGGCACATTGAGAAGTCAGCCACCTGCAAACCAGGAGAAGCACCCTCAGCAGAACCTGACCATGCTGGCAGCTTGATATGACTTTCAGATTTCCAGCCTGCAGAACTGTAAAAAAAAACCCTAATTTCTGATATTAAGCCACACAGTTGATGAAATTTTGCTATGGGAACCCAAGCTGACTAATACAGCTCCCCATGTTTCTTTCTTTGTTGCTTGTTTTATTTCTTTGTGTCTCTATTCATGAAAATCTTCTCATTGTGAATCTTCAATAAAGGTGTATCTATTTCTAAACTCTGTGTGTGTACTAATGTGCTAATATGTACTGTATGTATTATATACTTGTATTATATGTATTATATGTAATGTATTATGTTTCACACAACATATCCCCCAAAAGAGATAAAACATCTTATGATAAAGAGAAAGTGAACATAATTTAAAAATCTATTGTTAATTGCCACAGTGTCAAACTATCATTTGCTAATAGCTCAATGCACAGTATCATTGTTAATGTGGATGAATATAAATCTGTACTGCTAACAGTTTTCTGATAATTTCTAATGTTTTGGGCTGACTTTTTGCCAGACCTGATTAGACCATCATTCTTTTTAAAAAACTTTTATTTTAGGTTCAGGGGTACATGTGCAGGCTTGTTATATAGGTAAACGTGTGTCACGGGGGCTTGTTGTATGAATTTTCATCACCTAGATAATAAGTCTAGTACCCAATAGTTATTTTTCCGGATCCTCTCCCTCCTCCAACCATTTAGCCTCAAGTAGGCCCCAGTGTCTGTTGTTCCCCTCTTTATGTCCATGTGTTCTCATCATTTAGCTCCCCACTTATACGTGAGAACATAGACCATCGTTCTTTGCCTCCTATGGAGGTTAATGGAGACTTTTCAGAATGCCTGTCCTTCCTCTGTTAGTCACTTGTGATTGCACTGTAAATTTTGTGCTCACTAAGTACTTTCTTTACTGGACTCTTTTAATGCCTGCTGTCCATTTTGTGGGGATTGACTTAGACTTGACTATATCCATAATTCTATTTACTATGATATGTAAGTTGGCTGCCTACACGACTGCAATGGCAGCATTTACTGAGGGTGAGTGAAGGAGCGGGGATCACTTGTTAACCTGTCCAGCTTGGAGTCTCATTCTGTTTGCACAACGTCCTATGTCTATCCACATGTGACCTGTGATCAGCTGATATTGGGCTGAAAGGGGTACCAGTGGAATACACATATTAAATATGATTCAGGCCAAAATTCTCTTTTTTAAAATACAACTCTATAATATAGAAATAAAAATTTCATGGTTTCTTCTTAGAAGAAACCACAGTTCCATTTCACACACCCTCTGGGCTGTGCAGCTGGTTTTTAGACTACTTCCGAACGGAAAGTTCTGTGTGTGTACATGTCCTTGAGCCCTACCCAGAGAATCCCCAGGGCCTAGAAACTGGACTTTTAAACGTTCCCTAGGCAAGTCAGATATACAGCCAAGATTGAAAAATTAGTATTTTCCCAAATGTTGCCTTTAATAGGTTGTCTTTTCCTTCTTCTCTCTCTCTTTTTATAATAATGTCCTGTAGTGGTTACACTTTATTTGGCAGTTTGGCGAGGCAATGACACTCAGTTGTTGGGTTTGGTCAAACACGAATCTAGATGTTGCTAGGAAGGAATCTTGTAGACGTGATGAACAATTACAAGAAGTTAACTTTAAGTAAAGGAGATTACCCTCCTTACTGAGGTTTCTTGGAGAAGAAGGAATTCTGCCTCAAGACTGATATAGAAATCCTGCCTGAGCTTTCATCCCATTGGCCTGTCCTACAGATTTTGGACTTGTCAGCCCCATGATTGCATGAGTCAATTCCTTAAAAATATATATATGTGTGTGTGTGTGTGTGTGTGCATTAGTTTCTTTGGACCTACCGCTTATTTTAAGAATAATACAAGCCCAGTGCAATGGCTCATGCCTATAATCCCAGCACTTTGGGAGGCCGACTTGGGTGAATGGCTTGAGCCCAGGAATTTGAGACCAGCCTGAGCACCATGGTGAAACCCCATCTCGACACAAAATACAAAATTAGCCAGGTGTGGTAGTGCATGCCTGTGGTCCCAGCTACTTGGGAGGCTGATGTGGGAGGATTGTGTGAACCTCGGAGGTGGAGGTTGCAGACTGCATCACTACAATCCAGCCTGGGTAACAGGGCAAGACTCTTTCTAAAAACTCAATTAATAAACTTTAGAGTAAATATAAATAAGTACAAAGTGTAAGCTAAAACTCAGCTGTAATTGAAGAAAGGAAGAGAAGAAGAAAGAAAAAGAAAGAAAAGAAAGAGAAAGGAAAGAAAGAAAGGAAAGAAAGGCTGTTTCAAAGCTCTATTATTTATATGTTCACGGTCCATTTCTAACAGTCAGAAAGATCATTAACATAATAACAAGCCCTGAAACACAGAGTGCAATTATTGACATATTTGTCTCCTTTGCTGAAGCACGAGCTTCCTGAGAATAAGCACTCCATGTCATGTATTTTTTTATGCTATTGTCCAATACAGTATACTATCGAGCACATTGTAGATTCTTTTTTCTTTTTTATTATTATTATACTTTAAGTTTTAGGGTACATGTGCACAATGTGCAGGTTAGTTACATATGTATACATGTGCCATGCTGGTGTGCTGCACCCAATAACTTGTCATTTAGCATTAGGTATATCTCCTAATGCTATCCCTCCCTCCTACCCCCACCCCACAACAGTCCCCAGAGTGTGATGTTCCCCTTCCTGTGTCCATGTGTTCTCATTTTTCAGTTCCCACCTATGAGTGAGAACATGCGGTGTTTGGTTTTTGTCCTTGCGATAGTTTACTGAGAATGATGATTTCCAATTTCATCCATGTCCCTACAAAGGACATGAACTCATCCTTTTTTATGGCTGCATAGTATTCCATGGTGTATATGTGCCACATTTTCTTAATCCAGTCTATCATTGTTGGACATTTGGGTTGGTTCCAAGTCTTTGCTATTGTGAATAGTGCCGCAATAAACATATGTGTGCATGTGTCTTTATAGCAGCATGATTTATAGTCCTTTGGGTATATACCCAGTAATGGGATGGCTGGGTCGAATGGTATTTCTAGATCTAGATCCCTGAGGAATCGCCACACTGACTTCCACAATGGTTAAGCTAGTTTACAGTTCCACCAACAGTGTAAAAATGTTCCTATTTCTCCACATCCTCTCCAGCACCTGTTGTTTCCTGACTTTTTAATGATTGCCATTCTAACTGGTGTGAGATGGTATCTCATTATGGTTTTGATTTGCATTTCTCTGATGGCCAGTGATGGTGAGCATTTTTTCATGTGTTTTTTGGCTGCATAAATGTCTTCTTTTGAGAAGCGTCTGTTCATATCCTTTGCCCACTTTTTGATGGGGTTGTTTGTTTTTTTCTTGTAAATTTGTTGGAGTTCATTGTAGATTCTGGATATTAGCCCTTTGTCAGATGAGTAGGTTGTGAAAATTTTCTCCCATTTTGTTGGTTGCCTGTTCAGTCTGATGGTAGTTTCTTTTGCTGTGCAGAAGCTCTTTTGTTTAATTAGATTCCATTTGTCAATTTTGGCTTTTGTTGCCATTGGTTTTGGTGTTTTAGTCATGAAGTCCTTGCCCATGCCTATGTCCTGAATGGTAATGCCTAGGTTTTCTTCTAGGGTTTTTATGGTTTTAGGTCTAACATTTAAGTCTTTAATCCATCTTGAATTAATTTTTGTATAAGGTGTAAGGAAGGGATCCAGTTTCAGCTTTCTACATATGGCTAGCCAGTTTTCCCACCACCATTTATTAAATAGGGAATCCTTTCTCCATTGCTTGTTTTTCTTAGGTTTGTCAAAGATCAGATAGTTGTAGATATGTGGCGTTATTTCTGAGGGTTCTGTTCTGTTCCATTGATCCATATCTCTGTTTTGGTACCAGTACCATGCTGTTTTGGTTACTGTAGCCTTGTAGTATAGTTTGAAGTCAGGTAGCGTGATGCCTCCAGCTTCGTTCTTTTGGCTTAGGATTGACTTGGCGATGTGGGCTCTTTTTTTGGTTCCATATGGACTTTAAAGTAGTTTTTTCCAATTCTGTGAAGAAAGTCATTGGTAGCTTGATGGGGATGGCATTGAATCTGTAAATTACCTTGGGCAGTGTGGCCATTTTCATGATATTGATTCTTCCTACCCATGAGCATGGAATGTTCTTCCATTTGTTTGTATCCTCTTTTATTTCATTGAGCAGTGGTTTGTAGTTCTCCTTGAAGAGGTCCTTCACATCCCTTGTAAGTTGGATTCCTAGGTATTTTATTCTCTTTGAAGCAATTGTGAATGGGAGTTCACTCATGATTTGGCTCTCTGTTTGTCTGTTATTGGTGTAGAAGAATGCTTGTGATTTTTGTACATTGATTTTGTATCCTGAGACTTTGCTGAAGTTGCTTATCAGCTTAAGGAGATTTTGGGCTGAGACAATGGGATTTTCTAGATATACAATCATGTCATCTGCAAACAGGGACAATTTGACTTCCTCTTTTCCTAATTGAATACCCATTATTTCCTTCTCCTGCCTGATTGCCCTGGCCAGAGCTTCCAACAGTATGTTGAATAGGAGTGGTGAGAGAGGGCATTCCTGTCTTGTGCCAATTTTCAAAGGGAATGCTTCCAGTTTTTTCCCATTCAGTATGATATTGGCTGTGGGTTTGTCATAGATAGCTCTTATTATTTTGAGATACGTCCCATCAATACCTAATTTATTGAGAGTTTTTAGCATGAAGGGTTGATGAATTGTGTCAAAGGCCTTTTCTGCATCTATTGAGATAATCATGTGGTTTTTGTCTTTGCTTCTGTTTATATGCTGTATTACATTTATTGATTTGCATATATTGAAAAAGCCTTGCATCCCAGGGATGAAGCCCACTTGATCATGGTGGATAAGCTTTTTGATGTGCTGCTGGATTCGATTTGCTAGTATTTTATTGAGGATTTTTGCGTCGATGTTCATCAATGATACTGGTCTAAAATTCTCTTTTTTGGTTGTATCTCTCCGAGGCTTTGGTATCAGGATGATGCTGGCCTCATAAAATGAGTTAGGGAGGATTCCCTCTTTGTCTATTGATTGGAATAGTTTCAGAAGGAATGGTACCAGTTTCTCCTTGTACCTCTGGTAGAATTCGGCTGTGAATCCATCTGGTCCTGGACTCTTTTTGGTTGGTAAGCTATTGATTATTGCCACAATTTCAGGGCCTGTTATTGGTCTATTCAGAGATTCAACTTCTTCCTGGTTTAGTCTTGGGAGGGTGTATGTGTCGAGGAATTTATCCATTTCTTCTAGATTTTCTAGTTTATTTGCAGAGAGGTGTTTGTAGTACTCTCTGATGGTAGTTTGTATTTCTGTGGGATTGGTGGTGATATCCCCTTTATCATTTTTTATTGTGTCAATTTGATTCTTCTCTCTTGTCTTCTTTATTCATCTTGCTAGCGGTCTATCAATTTTGTTGATCCTTTCAGAAAACCAGCTCCTGGATTCATTTATTTTTTGAAGGGTTTTTTGTGTCTCTATTTCCTTCAGTTCTGCTCTGAGTTTAGTTATTTCTTTCCTTCTGCTAGCTTTTGAATGTGTTTGCTCTTGCTTTTCTAGTTCTTTTAATTGTGATGTTAGGGTGTCAATTTTGGATCTTTCCTGCTTTCTCTTGTGGGCATTTAGTGCTATAAATTTCCCTCTACACACTGCTTTGAATGCGTCCCAGAGAATCTGTTACATTGTGTCTTTGTTCTCATTGGTTTCAAAGAACATCTTTATTTCTGCCTTCATTTCGTTATGTACCCAGTAGTCATTCAGGAGCAGGTTGTTCAGTTTCCATGTAGTTGAGCGGTTTTGAGTGAGATTCTTAATCGTGAGTTCTAGTTTGATTGCACTGTAGTCTGAGAGACAGTTTGTTATAATTTCTGTTCTTTTACATTTGCTGAGGAGAGCTTTACTTCCAACTGTGTGGTCAATTTTGGAATAGCTGTGGTGTGGTGCTGAAACAAATGTGTATTCTGTTGATTTAGGGTGGAGAGTTCTGTAGATGTCTATTAGGTCTGCTTGGTGCAGAGCTTAGTTCAATTCCTGGGTATCCTTGTTGAGTTTCTGTCTGGTTGATCTGTCTAATGTTGACAGTGTGGTGTTAAAGTCTCCCATTAGTATTGTGTGGGAGTCTAAGTCTCTTTGTAGGTCACTCAGGACTTGCTTTATGAATCTGGGTGCTCCTGTATTGGGTGCATATATATTTAGGATAGTTAGCTCTTCTTGTTGAATTGATCCCTTTACCATTATGTAATGGCCTTCTTTGTCTCTTTTGATCTTTGTTGGTTTAAAGTCTGTTTTATCAGAGACTAGGATTGCAACCCCTGCCTTTTTTTGTTTTCCATTTGCTTGGTAGATCTGCCTGCATCCTTTCATTTTGAGCCTATGTGTGTCTCTGCACATGAGATGAATACAGCACACTGATGGGTCTTGACTCTTTATCCAATTTGCCAGTCTGTGTCTTCTAATTGGAGCATTTAGTCCATTTACATTTAAAGTTAATATTGTTATGTGTGAATTTGATCCTGTCATTATGATGTTAGCTGGTTATTTTGCTCGTTAGTTGATGCAGTTTCTTCCTAGCCTTGATGGTCTTTACAATTTGGCATGATTTTGCAGTGGCTGGTACCGGTTGTTCCTTTCCATGTTTAGCACTTCCTTCAGGAGCTCTTTTAGGGCAGGCCTGGTGGTGACAAAATCTCTCAGCATTTGCTTGTCTGTAAAGTATTTTATTTCTCCTTCACTTATGAAGCTTCGTTTGGCTGGATATGAAATTCTGGGTTGAAAATTCTTTTCTTTAAGAATGTTGAATATTGGCCCCCACTCTCTTCTGGCTTGTAGGGTTTCTGCCAAGAGATCCGCTGTTAGTCTGATGGGCTTCCCTTTGTGGGTAACCTGACCTTTCTCTCTGGCTGCCCTTAACATTTTTTCCTTCATTTCAACTTTGGTGAATCTGACAATTATGTGTCTTGGAGTTGCTCTTCTCGAGGAGCATCTTTGTGGTGTTCTCTGTATTTCCTGAATCTGAATGTTGGCCTGCCTTGCTAGATTGGGGAAGTTCTCTTGGATAATATCCTGAAGAGTGTTTTCCAACTTGGTTCCATTCTCCCCATCACTTTCAGGTACACCAATCAGACGTAGATTTGGTCTTTTCACATAGTCCCATATTTCTTGGAGGCTTTGTTCGTTTCTTTTTATTCTTTTTTCTCTAAACTTCTCTTCTCACTTCATTTCATTCATTTCATCTTCCATCACTGATACCCTTTCTTCCAGTTGATCACATCGGCTCCTGAGGCTTCTGCATTCTTCACGTAGTTCTCGAGCCTTGGCTTTCAGCTCCATCAGTTCCTTTAAGCACTTCTCTGTATTGGTTATTCTAGTTATACATTCGTCTAAATTTTTTAAAAAGTTTTTAACTTCTTTGCCCTTGGTTTGAATTTCCTCCTGTAGCTCAGAGTAGTTTGATCGTCTGAAGCCTTCTTCTCTCAACTCGTCAAAGTCATTCTCTGTCCAGCTTTGTTCCGTTGCTGGTGAGGAACTGCGTTCCTTTGGAGGAGGAGAGGCGCTCTGCTTTTTAGAGTTTCCAGTTTTTCTGCTGTTTTCCCCCCATCTTTGTGGTTTTATCTACTTTTGGTCTTTGATGATGTTGATGTACAGATGGGTTTTTGGTGTGGATGTCCTTTCTGTTTGTTAGTTTTCCTTCTAACAGACAGGACCCTCAGCTGCAGGTCTGTTGGAGTTTGCTAGTTGTCCACTCCAGACCCTGTTTGCCTGGGTATCAGCAGCAGTGGCTGCCGAACAGTGGATTTTCGTGGAACGCGAATGCTGCTGTCTGATGGTTCCTCTGGAAGTTTTGTCTCAGAGGAGTACCCGGTCGTGTGAGGTGTCAGTCTGCCCCTACTCGGGGTGCCTCCCAGTTAGGCTGCTCAGTGGTCTGGGGTCAGGGACCCACTTGAGGAGCCAGTCTGCCCGTTCTCAGATCTCCAGCTGCGTGCTGGGAGAACCACTGCTCTCTTCAAAGCTGTCAGACAGGGACATTTAAGTCTGCAGAGGTTACTGCTGTCTTTTTGTCTGTGCCCTGCCCCCAGAGGTGGAGCCTATGGAGGCCGGCAGGCCTCCTTGAGCTGTGGTGGGCTCCACCCAGTTTGAGCTTCCTGGCTGCTTTGTTTACCTAATCCAGCCTGGGCAATGGCAGGCGCCCGTCCCCCAGCCTTGCTGCCGCCTTGCAGTTTGATCTCAGACTGCTGTGCTAGCAATCAGCGAGACTCCATGGGTGTAGGACCCTCCGAGCCAGGTGCGGGATATAATCTCCTGGTGTGCTGTTTTTTAAGCCCCTCGGAAAAGCGCAGTATTAGGGTGGGAGTGACCCGATTTTCCAGGTGCCGTCTGTCACCCCTTTCTTTGACTAGGAAAGGGAACTCCCTGACCCCTTGCGCTTCCCGAGTGAGGCAATCCCTCGCCCTGCTTTGGCTCATGCACAGTGCGCTGCACCCACTGTCCTGCGCCCAGTGGCTGGCACTTCCTAGTGAGAGGAACCCAGTACCTCAGATGGAAATGCAGAAATCACCCATCTTCTGCATCGCTCACACTCGGAGCTGTAGACCAGAGCTGTTCCTATTCGGCCATCTTGGCTGCCAGCCCCTGTAGATTCTTAATAAACACGTTTGAATAAATGGCTGAGTAAACAGGAGAATAGGTGGAAGAAAAAGTTTTATAAACATTAATTGTGAATAGATATATGAACTGATGAATGTGGAGAAGACTCAAGCTTATGAGTCAGCAAAGGAAATGGTGGAGGTAGTTGTCCCCAGGAAGCAGAGGGAGTGACCTGGCACAAAGTGTTGGAGGAAGCGTGAATTTGTATCGGCACCGGTATATAGGACTCTGCCACTTTTTTCAGCAGGAATCTGCTCCATGTGCAGGGGAGGACAGCTGGATTGGTGCAGCTGCAGCATTTGTTAGGCAGATTCAGCAAAAGGCAAGAAAGAATGAGCTGAGGGCATTCGCCCAGTGAGGTCCTGGTGAGACCTTTAATTAGTGTCAGCAAATTAAATAATTAGCTACCATTGAAAAATTAAAATACATATATGGTGGGAAAAAGAGAGTGAGAGGACAAGAGGAAGAAGTTGTATTTAGTGTGATAACTTGAGGTTCTTTTTTTGCATGTGAAGAATTTCCAGGTGATAAAAAGATCCAGGATGTGACCAAGGGAATGAATACCTGAGATAAAATGGAAAAGAAGGTCATAGAAACCAAACAAGTGGAAAAACTTTGAGGCAAGCATCTTGGATGGGCTTCCCATATGGGCAGTGAAGTTCCTCACGAAGAGAATTGGACTTACAGAGAAACAAACGACTATGAGCTAAACCCTCACGGAATCCTCACAGTGAATCAGAAAGACAGAGAGGTGATTGGGAAGGTGTGATAGTGAGTAATGGAGACTGATGATGTCTAGGACGTTTTCAATATAGTTAAGGAGAAACAGTCATGAGAATGAGGTCTCCTGGTCCCAAGAAATTTTAGGTGAGGAGCCTCAAGCACTGTACAGAGAGTGAGATTCTTTACGTAGAATTGCTTTAATATAAAGTAGTTTGATGATTTGTTGGAATTTGCTCCTGTTATTAAATGCTATGCTGAAAGATTGGATTATTAGGAATTTAAGAGTTTTGTTTTGTGCTACCTTTTGAATGGGTCAAAGGATTCAGATTTTATGTGGACAAGGCTAGCCTAGATAAGGCATCACATTGACTAAAAGGATGGAAATTAGATAACAGTATTAACAGTATAGGGTTTTGGGCACTCAAGAGAATGTGCTAAAACTTAGAATAAAGGAACCAAGGAGAATGAAGGGAAATTGAAAAGAATCATTACCTCTTTTTCTATTGCCTGGGGTTAGCAGGGGTAAACAGGTGAGCTTTATCATTGGGTATAAAATGCTACATTATTAATCTACATTTTCAGTTTTTCTTGGGCACTTACAGGGAATAAATGCTGTGATAACTTTGGTCAAACAATCAACGAAGTATTCTTCAAACAAAGAGGCTAATTTTATCATTCGTAAAATCTTTCTTTTCCAAAATATTTTATATTGAAATAAATGACTCATAGCTCCATTTAGGAAAGGGATTTGCAATTTTAATTTTTATTTCAGTAACTTTTAAAGCACCAATTTTTAAGTATATATATTTTTAAAAGAGAATAAGGCTTCTTGTTTTCAGCCAACCACTTTGTTGTATACTTGATGTTTTTGACAGTAATTTTCTGGGATTATAACTTTGCTAATTATAAAATGTTCCAACTGGAAATCTCTAAATTGGGTGTTGGGTTTACTGCTTAGCTCACCAGGGTTGGGACTGGGCGCTAGGAAAAAATAATTCTCATATTAACTGCTTATTAGAGTACACTGAGTTATCTGCATCAGTATTTATGAAGCTATGGATTAATTTGGAAAATATATTGGGTTCATTGGATTCACAAGGTGTTTTAAAATTAGCTCAATTTATTCATTCTACAATGTGTACATATTTTAAGACATCACGTTGTATACAATAAATATATATGATTTTCTCAATTAAAAGTAATTATATTAATTTGAAAAAAAGGCAATTCTTATTTTTTTACCTATTTTGAATTCTTTTGGGGACAACTGTTTAAATAACCTATAAGTTGCAACACTGTGTGTTAATGATACTTTCTTACCCTTCTAGCCTACGAGAGTTGATCTTTTCTTAAGAGTTCAGTGTCTTTCTATAAATAATGTGTTAGAAAGTAAAAGAGCAGCAGATTTTACTCTCCCCATTTGAGACTGTAGGGAAAGTTGACATTCAAGGAACTTAAATGTCAGTCTGAAGCTCAGGTGTCCTGGTTCTGCTTCCACACTTTAGCTATGAATCCAGATGGTCTCTCTGAAGCAAAACCTTGCAGATGATCATGGAATTTTATACTCATAAGATTTTAAGGCGAGGAACTCACTTGGGGAGATCACTCAATTCAGTCTTCAATTATTCAGTTACTCTCTCTCTCTCTCTCTCTCTCTCTGTGTGTGTGTGTGTGTGTGACTTATGATTATCTTGTAGAGCTAGTTTATTCTTTCTTTTAATATACTCAATAAAGGAAAACATTTATATGCAATGTTTTCAGTAATTTATCACCATTAAGCTGCTTGTATTAAAAATGCAATACCTTAAAAAGCCAGAAGGCAAAGACAGAGCATAGCATTAGATAATTGCACATAGGGCAGTAACCATGAATCTGAAGTAAATAAAATAAGCCATTCTCTGGAACATGCAAAAAGCTTCTCTTACTTTGCTCACTAGGCACAATGATGAGAACATTATTTGAAAAAGAACATGGGAGGACTTTAACAACTATATTAAAGTTAGCCTACATGTGTGGAATATATGTTCACTGATTTTACAACTTTTTCAATAATGCTACAATCATAGATTTTAGTTATATATATATAACTATTATATATATGTGTGTATTATATATACTAAATGTATATAACTATATACACTATATAAATATTTACTGTCTGGTCCTTTTTAATAAAAGTTTGCCAATCACTGCTTTATACTGTTAATTTAATTTAAATCATTTATATGTATTTAGTGTATATAGCAAATATACACTAAATATATATAACTATATATATATTATGATCATCTTGTAGAGATAGTTTATTCTTTCAAGATGCTCAATTAAGGAAAGCATTTGTATGCAGTGTTTTCAGTAATTTATCACAATTAAAGTGCTTATGTTAAAAAATGTAATACCCTTGTGTATATATATGTGTGTGTGTGTATAAATGTATATATATGTATGTGTATATGTGTAATTTCTCATGTTGTTTAAATCTTTCTGGGGTGTGTGCATGTATATATATACACACATATATATACACACACACAGCTCAGAAAGATTTAAACAACACAAGACATTATTTTCATTGTTTTATAGTAGGGTTGGTAGACAGTAATTCTTGAGTGAAATCCTGACGTGACGTTTCCTGCTTCAATCCTGACTTTACCTTTCCTGCTTTACATTTTCCTGCTTCATGTTTTTGTAAATAAAGCCTTATTAGAACACAGCCATGCCTAACATGTAGTATCTCTGGCTGCTTTTGCGCTACGGCGGCAAAGCTGAATCGTCATGACACAGAGTATGTGGCCCATATGCCTAACATGTTTACTACATGGCCCACACTGCATCTTCCATTGCTCTTTTTCCCTTCCTGTTTTTCTGTGCATATGACTATGATCGTTTTCCTTGTGAAAAACCTCTCTTGGTAAAAAAGTGTCTCATTTTCTTGCTTCTGAAAGCATCAATTTGCCTTCATTTTAAAAGGATATTTTTGCTAGGTATAGAATCCTAGTTTGGCAAGCATTTTTTGGCACTTTAAAAGTGTCATTCCATTATCCTCTGCCTTCCATTGTGTTTACTTAGAAGTCATTTATTGTTGCCAATTTGAAGATAATGTGTCTCTCCCCTCCATTCCAGCCATGCTGCTTTAAGAGTATTCTCTTGGTCTTCTCCCGTCTCCCCCTTCCTCTTCCCCTCCTCCTCCTCCCCGACCTTCCCCACTTCTCCCCAACTTCCTCCCCCAGCCCCCTCCTCCCCCCCTTCTCTCCTTCCCCCCTCCTCCCTCCCCCCTCCTTTCTTCTTCTTTGTCGCTTGCAGTGGCACAATCTTGGCTCACTGCAACCTCTGCCTCCTGGCTTCAAGCGATTCTCTTGCCTCAGCCTCGGAGTAGCTGGTACTACAGGTATACGCCACCATGCCTGGCTAATTTTTTTGTGTTTTTAGTAGACATGGGGTTTCACCATATTGGTCAGGCTGGTCTTCTTTTTTTTTTTTAAAAAAATGGACTTTGCTGTGATTTGTCAAGTTGTGGTTTTATTTGTATTTATTCTGCTTGATGTACGCAGAGCTCTTTGAACCTGTCTGTGGGTTGGCATTTTTTAATACGTTTTGAAAAAAATCTTCAACCATTTCTTTCTAGATCTTTCTTCTGCCTCATTCTCTCTCCCTTCCGTTTCTGGTACTACAATTGCTCTTATGTTAGATATTTTTATTGTGTTTCACATGTTTCTTGTAGTTTTTTTTTTTTTTTTTTTTTGCATTTCCCTCCCTTTTCTTCTCTGTTTCAGTCTAACTAGTATATATTATTGACTTATTGTTTTCTAATTCACGAATCCTCTTTTCTGTTGTGTCTAGTCTACTATTTATTCTGTCCTTCTAGTCCTTAATTGTAGTTATTGTATTTTCAGTTCTAAAGTATAAATTTGATTCTTCTTATAAAAGTCAATTATTTTGCTAAGTTATTTGTTTTTTTTTTTTTCCTTTTTTCATCATTATAATTATGGCTATTTTATTTTATTTACTTTTTAAAATTGTAATAGCTTGAGGGGTACAAGTGGTATTTGGATACATGGATGAATTGTATAATGGTGAATTCTGGGCTTTTAGTGAGCCGTCACTTGAATAGTGTACATTGTATCTAATAGATACTTTTTTATCCATTACCCCCTCTTCCACTTTGCCCCCTTCTAAGTCTCCAGTGACTGCTATACTACTCTGTATGCCTTTGCATTCCCATAACTTAGCTCCCACTTATAACTGAGAATATGAAATATTTGGTTTTCCATTCCTGAGTTACTTCAGTTAAGATAATGGCCTCCAGTTGCATTAAAGTTGCTGCAAAAGACATGATTTCATTCTTTTTATGTCTGAATAGTACTCCAATCATGGCTATTTTAAAGTTGATTCTAATATCTACAGTCTCCCATAATGCTTGAGTCTGTTTCCAGTGTTTTAGCATTGGGCATTAACTGTGTCTCTTGGCATGCTGGTATTACTGCACGTTATACATGGAAAGTTACAGAGCCTCTGGACAATATCATGTTCCCCTAGGGAGGGCTTAATTCATACAGCAGGGAGCTAGAGTGGGGACTGATGACTGACAGCCAAAGTCAGGAAATGAGCTGCCCTGAACGAGAGTTGTCGTTTTCCAGTCTTTGTTGACTTGCACTTCACCTTTGATTCTGGGTGTCACCCTCCAGCAGTCCCATTTGAGAGCCTGGGGTGTTCAGTGAGGTTCTGTCCCCCAGCTGGTTCTGGACTCTGCTGTATATCTCCTTAACACCACAAGACTTTCAAACGCTGCTCTCTTCGAATTCTTGGCCTCACTCTCAAAGCAATTTAAGATATCTGAAAATGTCTTGAGGGTGAAACCAGTGTAGGATCGGACTCAGTTTCCTGCTCCTCCCTGCCCACAGCCACCCTGACCTCTCTTGTTTCTACTCTCCATCTTTCCAGTCTCATGAGATGATGAAAATCTCTGCTGCCGTGCTGTCTTTCAGTGGTGGCTTCTGCACAGATCCTAGGACTGCATCTTCTACCACTTGTCCTGTGTCCAGGGTTGGCAAGCATTCCGGGAAAAGCGTTGTCTGAACTTTCTGTGTGGTTTTTCTATTGTCTGTTGCTTCGTTAGCTCGCAGGTCCCTTCCAAGAGATGTACTTTTAATTTTACCTAGGCTTTTAGTAGTCCTTGTCTGGAATGCTGGTCTCCCATAAGCTTCTTTGTCATCTTTGCAAGTGGAAGCTCAGTTGTTCCTTGAAATACATATGGGTTTAGTACCTGAAATATATTTGAGGGCTTTTTCTTCTCAATAAATGTTAAGCATGATCAACTATTTTAATTGATTTCAAAACCTTTTTTTTTTTTCCAAGTGGTGACACATTGGCTTCATTGATGTCTCTACCATAAGTGGTTTCAAACCATTTTATTTCTTCATATTATAGTAACTGTGCAAGAACATTCAGAAAAAAATCACACTATACTTGATCGATGCTTATTACATTATTTTGCTTAATGTATAAAATGCACATTGTAAAGTATTTATTCTGTAAGAAAAAAGGTAGATAGTGAGAAGAACCTGAAATATTCTAGGTAACTTGGTGATTTACATTTTTAACAATCATTTTTAGGTCCAGGCAAGTGGAAAGTAATGGCCTGATTAAACTTTAGAACGGCTTAAACTAGGAAACTCTGTTTATAAATTATGAGCGAGATATCCTTTTCTTCTCTAGAATTAACTGAAGCTGCAATTATTACGATTCACATATGTCAACCTTTCCTGTCAGCCTGAATGTGGTTGTGAAGGTCACTGAGGAGGGAAGGGCAAATGGCTTGATGGGGTGATTGGCAGCTCAGAGGCAACGGTAGCTCAGTTTCCTCTGCATGCGGCATTGCCCGATATGTCCTCCTAATGTCACTCATCCATTACCACCTCCTTTGAGCATATTTTGCTTCTATCTGTCTGTGGTCAAGAGCGAGTCTCTGATTTAAAATCTTATACCCTTGCTCATCCTTATCCCTTTAAAAATAAAGAGTATACACTCTTGCTTAGTTTCCTAAAGCACATTTGGCTTCCATACATCTTATTTTAAAATAAATTTTAATATTTATTTTAATAGATTTTTAAAAATCTTAATTTTAATAAATCATTTTGTTTTTTAAGGTCAAAGTGAATATATGTAGCAAATTTTCACTCATTGAGAACAACTTATATCGAATTTTGTGCACTTGTAGAAAAGTTTATATTGATGCTCGTGCTATTAAGAATGAGAATGTTAGCTAAATAACACAACAGTTTAAAGAGTACTTCAGAAGGCATATTTAATCTATTTAATTGGATGAAATGTTCTCAAGCTCTGGAGAGGGATTCATTTACACACCGTAAATCAGAGCCACAAATCTTCAAAACAAAAATAAAAATTGATTCAGTTAGTTTTTCCATCCTCTTTGGAAACTAAATAAATCTCTCAGGTTAATCCAAAAATGAAATGTCATCCACAGCATCCACTGCCACTTTCCTGGTAGTCTGGTTCTACTTTAAGTCATTAAATCAAATACAGAAAGGCTGTAATCTTTTAAAAATAACTGTGTTTCAAAGGGCTGGCAGAAACCTGAGAATTCGAAAATACATTATCCTAGAGCTAAACTTTCAAAAAGATTAGAATGTGAGGAAACTGTTTTAAATTTGGGAGCCCCAATATGGCTTCTTAGCGTGCAGTTAGGAGAAATACCTTAATGGTCTTACATCTATTTTTAATCTAATTTTACTATTACACTGTTATACTGAGAGAAAAGTCATGATCAAAGTAAAATTTTTTTTCTAATAGGAATTAGTATTTTCTTACCAGTAGTTATCTATAAAGACTGTGTTCTAATTTTCCTTGCTATTTCTTTTTTGTTTAATTAAATTTTTTATATTTTTTATTTCCATAGGTTATTGGGGAACAGGTGGTATTCAGTTGGTGGTGATTTGTGAGATTTTGGTGCATCCATTACCTGCGCAGTATACGTTGCACTCAATTTGTGGTCTTTTATCCCTCACCCCCTTCCTACCATTTCCTCCTGAGTCCCCAAAGTCTTTCTTATGCCTTTGCATCCTCATAGCTTAGCTCCCACATATGAGTGAGAACATATGATGTTTGGTTTTCCATTCCTGAGTTACTTCACTTAGAATAATAGTCTCCAGTCTCATCCAGGTTGCTGCAAATGTTATTAACTCATTCTTTTTCATGGCTGAGTAGCATCCCATTATATATATATTATAGTTTCTTAATCCACTCATTAATTGATGGGCATTTGGGTTAGTTCCAGGTTTTGCAATTGCAAATTGTGCTGCTATAAACATGTGTGTGCAAGTATCTTTTCCAGGTAGTAATGACTTCTTTTCCTCTGGGTAGATACTCAGTAGTGAAATTGCTGGATCAAATGGTAGTTCTACTTTTAGTACTTTAAGGAATCACCACACTGTTTCCCATAGTGGTTGTGCTAGTTTGCATTCCCACCAGCAGTGTAGAAGTGTTCACTGTTCACTGCATCCATGCCAACATTTATTATTTTTTGATTGTTTTGATTATGACCATTCTTGCAGGAATAAGGTGGTATTGCATTGTGGTTTTGATTTGCATTTCCCTGATAATTAGTGATGTTGAGCATTTTTTCATATGTTTGTGGCCATTTGTATATCCTCTTTTGGGGAGAAATGTTTATTCACGTCCTTAGCCCACATTTTGATGGGAGTATTTGTTTTTATCTTGCTAATTTGTTTGAGTTCATTGTAGATTCTTGATATTAGTCCTTTGTCAAATGTATAGATTGTGAAGATTTTCTTCCACTCTGTGGATTGTCTGTTTACTCTGCTGGCTGTTCCTTTTGCTGAGCAAAAGCTCTTTAGTTTAATTAAGTCTGATCTATTTATCTTTGTTTTTGTTGCATTTGCTTTGGGGTTCTTGGTCATGAAATCCTTGCCTAAGCCAATGTCTAGAAGGGTTTTTCCGATGTTATCTTCTAGAATTTTTATACTTTCAGGTTTTAGATTTAAGTCCTTGATCCATCTTGAGCTGATTTTTGTGTAAGGTGAGAGATGAGGATCCAGTTTCATTCTCCTGCATGTGGCTTGCCAATAATCCTGGCACCATTGTTGAATAGGGTGTCCTTTCCCCACCTTATGTTTTTGTTTGCTTTGTCATTGATCAGTTGGCTGCATTTAGCTTTATTTCTGGGTTCTGTATTCTGTTCCATTAGTCTATGTGCCTATTTTTATTCCAGTACTATGCTGTTTTAGTGACTATGGCCTTATAGTATAGTTTGAAGTTGGATAATGTGATACCTCCAGGTTTGTTCTTTCTGCTTAGTCTTGCTTTGGCTGTGTGGGCTCTTTTTTGGTTCCATATGAATTTTAGGATTGTTTTTTCTAAATCTGTGAATAATGATGTTGGTATTTTGATGAGAATTGTGTTGAATTTGTAGATTGCTTTTGGCAGTATGGTTATTTTCACAATATTGATTCTACCGATCTGTGAGCATGGCATGCGTTTCCATTTGTTGTGTCATCTATAATTTCTTTCAGCAGTGTTTTGTAGTGTTCCTTGTAAAGGTCTTTCATGTCCTTGGTTAGGTATATTCCTAAGTATTTTATTTTTTTGTAGCTATTGTAAAAGGGGTTGAGTTCTTGATTTGATTCTCAACTTGGTTACTGTTGGTGTATAGAAGAGCTACTCAATTTTGTACATTGATTTTGAATCTAGAAACTTTGCTGAATTCATTTATCAGGTCTAGGAGCTTTCTGGAGGAGTCTTTAGGGTTTTCTAGGTAAAAATTATATTATCAGCAAATAATGACAGTTTGGCTCCCTGTTGATCAATTGGGATGCCCTTTATTTCTTTTTCTTGTCTGATTGCTCTTGCTAGGACTTCTAGTACTGAGAGGTGAAGCCAGGTGGGCTTCTGGGTCAGTTGGGGACTTGGAGAACTTTTCTGTCTAGCTAGAGCATTGGAAACACACCAATCAGTGCTCTGTGTCTAGCTAAAGGTTTGTAAACACACCAATCAGCACTCTGTAAAAACACACCAATCAGCGCTCTGTTTCTAGCTAAAGGTTTGTAAATGCACCAATCACCTCTCTGTAAAAACGCGCCAAACAGCGCTTTGTGTCTAGCTAAAGGTTTGTAAATGTATCAGTCAGCATTCTGTAAAAATGCACCAATCAGCACTCTTTGTCCAGCTAAAGGTTTGTAAATGCACCAATCAGCACTCTGTAAAAATGGACCAATCAGCACTCTGTAAAATGGACCAATAAGCACTCTGTAAAATGGACCAATCAGCAGGATGTGGGCGAAGCCAAATAAGGGAATAAAAGCTGGCCACCCAACGCAGCAGCGGCAACCAGCTTGGGTCTTCTCGTATGCTGTGGGAGGTTCTTTTGCTCTTCGCAATAAGTCTTGCTGCTGCTCACTCTTTGGGTCTGCACTACCTTTATGAGCTGCAACATTCACTGTCAGGGTCTGCGGCTTCATTCCTGAAGTCAGCGAGATCACGAACCCACCAGAAGGAAGAAACAACTCTGGATGCTAGCTTTAAGAGCTGTAACACTCACTGTGAGGGTCTGTGGCTTCATTCCTGAAGTCAGCAAGACCATGAACCAACCAGAAGGAAGAAACTCCAGACACATTTGAACATCTGAAGGAACAAACTCCGGACTCACCATCGTTAAGCACTGTAACACTCATTGCAAGGGTCTGCGGCTTCATTCTTGAAGTCAGTGAGACCAAGAACCCACTGGAAGGAATAAATTCCGGACACAGTACTATGTTGAAGAGGAGTTGTGAGAGTGGGCATCTTTGTCTTGTTCCAGTTCTCAGAGGGAATGCTTTCAACTTTTCCCTATTCAGTATAATGTTGGCTGTGGGTTTGTTATAGATGGCTTTTATTACATTGACGTGTGTCCCTTGTATGCCGATTTTGCTGAGAGTTTTAATCATAAAACATTGCTGGATTTTGTCAAATGCTTTTTCTGCATCTATTGAGATGATCATGTGATTTTTGTTTTTGATTCTGTTTATGTGGTGTATCGCATTTATTGACTTGTCTATGTTAATCCCTGCATCCCTGGTATGAAACCCACTTGATCACAGTGGATTATCTTTTTGATATGTTGTTAGATTTGGCTAGCTAATATTTTGTTAAGGATTTTAGCATCTATGTTCATCAGGGATATTGGTCTGTAGTTTTCTTTTTTGGTTATGTCCTTTTCTGGTTTTGGTATTAGGGTGATACTGGCTTCATAGAATAATTTAGGGAGGGTTCCTTCTTTCTCTATCTTGTGGAATAGTGTCAAAAAGGGGAAACAATCTTTGTGATCACCTGTAAGACTAGAGTTTCCAGATAAAAAGTAAATTTGAGAGAAAACATGTTTTGAATTATCAGTATTTCTTAAGTCTAGCCAAACAGTCATGGTATGTGAAGAATGTGAGTCTTCAGTCCTGTGTACAGCCACCATATTCTGTTTCTTAATTTTTGGTGTTTCTATTGAGATTAATATCATCATAATTTTCTCCTTTTGTTATCCACACGGGATGTTTTCGCCCACTATATTTCCAAACCCTGAGCTCATTTGCTGGAGGTGCTTATGGTATTCTGTCATGCCAGGTCTATGGAGAGCAGCAGATACAGATGAAGAACTTCCAATCTCAAGGAGAGGTCCCTCCAGTGGCTAAGAAAGCAGACGAGAATGAATTAGGAGCTCTCTCAGACGGATATCTTTAAAAAGACAGGAAGCAGTCGGGAAATAATGAAAGGCTTCCAAAAAGAACATCTGGTAATGATGCTTTATGACTTTCTCTCCCTAAGAGTACTGCTTGTAAGCTACAGACAATATAAGAAACCTGAATTTATGTTAATTTCTCAGTGCTTGCCTTGAGCTCCTGATAAGTAATACATTCGTGAATAGCAGAATACAGTAAATGATAATTCTCATTTTCCAAGAGCATAATCAGCTTTTTCCTGTTCTAAAGTGCATATACAACTCGTTTCCATCTCTCCTGGTGTTTCATTGTTGAGTAATGATGTACTACATACCATACACAATGCCTTATGTGGGGTTACACAGAAACAGGAAGTGACAATAACAGTACTTCAGAGATGACAGGTAACTCCCCAGAGAAGACAGGTACAGTAGGTGTGGGATGAATATGTATAGAAATTGGAGTGTATTTGCTGCACGTAAGAGAAGAAAAAACAATAGTTAACGTGGGAAGAAAAGGCTAAAGCAAGAATAAAGAAATGCAGGCTGACTCATAATGAGAGTGCATGGGATGAAAGCAGGCAGGAGTTTAGAAAAGATTTTGTGGGGGAATAGGACTGCCTGTTTAAATGGTCTTCAAAATTATCTCTCTCAGGACTACCACAGATTCCAAAAAAATCTCATGTGTACCTAGTCTTACGTGTTTCTGTTCTCATCAAATCTTGAAGAACCTTTACTCACTTTGTAATCATTTAGGACTTCATATTTTCAATGTTTACTTTTGCCTTTTCTAAAATATATTCATGAGCCCAAAGAGTAAAATATATTCATGAGCCCAAAGAGTACCCTACATTTTTTACGGTCATCTGGGGCTTGTGCCTTCGTCTTGCTTCCAGAAGGTAATTCCTCTGACAGGTTGCTGAGGCATTGAATGTTGTCTTTGTCTTCTTTTGTGCTTGACTCTTAGACAGGTGTGGACCAATGATGTTCATGGTCAGCAACACCAGGAGGTGTGAGCTTCCAGGGAGTTTATGGGATGCTACCCTGATGGCCAAGGCATTTGTTAGGCTCTGTATTAAGTCTAATTTGCACATTCGTTGAAACCGTCTCATGTGGTTAAAACTACCAGACAGAGTGCTTCCCAGGTCTGTATCATTTCCCAGTTATCGAAACTGAATCCATGATGTGTAAATTTAATTCTTAGTCTCATTATAGAACAAAGAGAGAACACTATACCAGCCACTCTTTCACTTTGGAAATTGTTATTGATTTGCTTTCTCAGGCTTTTGTTCTCCCGTCAAGGCTGTCATCAATCACTGTTGACTGCCCACTGGGCACTGACTGCTGAACTGGGCATCAGAGGGAAATGCAGGGAGAAGAGTTGTAGGCGCCCAAATAACAGACACTGGACACCAGTTAGTGCTAGGAATGATAATGAAGAACACAGTGGTTTTGTGCAAGATGAATGCATAAATGTCAGCACAGAATGGAGGAGCTGTTAGTCTGACTGGAGACTTCAGTTTTAGAGCCATGGAGGCCAGGTCTGCTTTGTCCTAGAGAAGCAAAAAGTGATAACATTTCTTCCGTTAAATCTCCCTGTCTAGTGGGTGGGGAGATGAGAACATCTACCAATGCTTACAATACTGTGAGATGAGGGCTGAGTTAAAAGCACCCCAAGGAGCCTGTGTTAGTTTGCTCAGGCTGACATGACAAAGTGCCACAAGCTGGGTGGCTTGGCAAAGAAAAAATTACTATCTCACAGTTCTGGAGGTTGGGAGTCCAAGAGCAATGGCTCTGTGAGCAGAATTGTTCTTCCTGAGGCCTTTTCCTTTGGCTTATAGATGGCTGTCTTCTCCCTGGGTCTTCATACTGCTTTTTTCTGTATTTGTCTGCATCCTAATCTCCTTTTTGTTAAGGACAGCAGCTTATCTGGTATGACTATCTGGTAGGTTAAAAGAATGACACATCATTATTACTTTTGATTCGAATTACTTTAATTCTGAATGATATTAATTTTTTTTGATGGCTGTGGGTTATCAGTCAGCTCTTTTTCTATAAATGCCCATCAGAGTTCTTTGCTATTCTTTGATTAGCCTTTTCTTATATTTGGCTTATTGATTTGTATAAGCTTTTGGCAATTTGAGAGTATTAAACCTAGTGTACTAAGAGATATTCCTGATTCCTCTTTATTTTGGGCATGTGAATATTTAAAATTATGAAATACTAAATTACAGAAAAGAATAGTGAGTGATTGGCAAACAGTTTTCTACATATTTCATAATAAAGAAGTTTTAAACTCTTACAATGTCAAATTTATTAATGTAACTGGCACATATTACCTGCTATTTTTCAAAGCCCCTTTAATATCATAAATAATTTATCTGTAATTTTGTTCTAGAATTTTTGTGATGTCAATTTTTAATGTTACTTTTTTATCTGAAATTTACTTTGGTGGAGTGAGATGAGGTTATGTTTTGCTATTACTCAAACAGTAAACTACTTGTACTAATAACATTTATCAAATAATTCTTCTTTTTAAATTGCTCTTAAAAAAATCCTTTATTGGCCAGGCGCAGTGGCTCATGCCTGTAATCCCAGCATTGTGGGAGGCCGAGGCAGTTGGATCACGAGGCCAGGAGTTCAAGACCAGCCTGGCCAAGATGGTGAAACCCCGTCTCTACTAAAAATACAAAAATTAGCCGGGTGTGGTGGCAGGCGCCTGTAATTCCAGGTACTCGGGAGGCTAAGGTAGAGAATTGCTTGAACCTGGGAGGTGGAGGTTGCGGTGAGCCAAGATCACGCCACTGTACTCCTGCCTGGGTGACAGAGCGAGACTCGTCTCAAAAAACAAACAAACAAAAAACCCAAAACTTCTTTACCATGAACTGAATTTTCATGCATTCTGGGTCCACCCTGTACTCAATTTATTTGTAATGATTTGAATACTTTTTATCCTTCAGCATCAAATTATTTTTTATTATTTTAGTTCAAACGAAGGCCTCTGGCTCAGGGAAAGTCTATGTGCTTGTTGGGGAGAAGGGCATGGAGAATCTGAAATGAGTTGGTGAGATGAATAGAATCTGGTCAAAATTAGATAAAATGCAAAATGAAATACAAACTTTGCAGTTTTAGACTTCCAAAGATTCTCAAGAAAGATGTATTTGTAAATATTCTTATAAAACTTTGCTTCTGGGAGGAGGAGGTTACATTCTAACAGGCACAAACACACACACACACACACACACAAAGAATGAGACATACACACAATTTGCTGTTACTTTAGGAAAATTAACCATGTGCAGTAGCAGGGGAAACTTGAAATTACAGCATGCATATTGGGGAAATCATTCATGTATTTGCTTTCCATGAAATTTACAGACAGTTTTCTATAATGTCACATTGAGAGGTGAAGTTAAGCTCAGCAGTGTTCCCTGGGTATCTCTTGACAATAAACTGTGACACAGAGAGCCAAAAGAAGGTCAGGGAAGTCCTACTTCATGCCTTTCTCTTGGCACACAGGAGGACTGTATTTCCCAGCTTCCCTTGCAGCTCGGTCCCACCACTGGGATGAGGATGGTAGTGATATAGACCACTTCCAAGCCCAGACTGGAAGCTGCCCACATAACTCTCCATGAATTCTCTTCCCCTTGGGCTCATGTTTTAAAAACAATTTTTTTAGAGATAGGATCTTGCTGTGTTGCCCATGCTAGTCTTGAAAGGGCTCATGTTGAAGGTGATAACATCACAAGACAGAAAGAACATGGGCGGTTGAGCTCATTCCTGACAGAGAGTCTCCCAAATGTCATTGGACTGTGCACGTGGGCGAGAAATAAACATGTGATTGTCCTCATCTCCTGATCTGGAGGAAGTTAGTTTTAGTATTTAGCATCAACCACCCTGACTAATACAACCCAATGGTATCTTTGAAAAAGTCACAATTTAAAATAGACAACCAGGGCAGGGGGATATCCTCAAAATTCATGTGTAAGTTAAGATAACTGAGTCGTATGAAACTGCCCATGGTCATGTATCATAGTTTACTACAATTTCAGGTATATAGTGGAAATTCATGGTTTGGGGCTGACACTGAGGTGAAGATTTGGACCAGGAATCAAAGACAAAGAGAATGTCAGCATCTCACTACATTAGAAACAGTAATTATTAGGCCAGGTGTAGTGGCTTATGCCTGTAATCTCAGCACTTTGGGAGGCCATGGCGAATGAATCACTTGAGCCCAGGAGTTCAAGACCAGCCTGGGTAACATAGTGAGACCTCATCTCTACAAAAATTACAAAAAAATTGGCTGGGTATGGTTGTGCATGTCTTTAGTCCCAGGTACACTTGGGAGACTGAAAGGGAGGATTGGTTGTGCATGGGAGGTTGCAGAGCTGAGATTGTGCCACTGCACTCAAACCTGGGCAACAGAGTGAGACCCTATCTCACAAAAAAGAAAAGAAAGAAAAAGAAAGAGAAAGAAGGAAGGAAGAAGGAAAGAAAAAGAAAGAAAAAAGAAAGAAAGAAAAAGAAAGAAAGAAATTATTTAAAGTCAGAACACATTCTGACCCATGTGTCTTCTCTCCTCACCTTCTCCAGGCTTCTGTACAAAAAATGATACTAATTTTCAGCCATGTTTATACCTTACACTCAATTTTGAATCTTTCTACATGCATTAAGCATTTCTATCCAGTATTTTAAAATGTTATTGAATGTGTCTGAACGTGTGTGTCTGTGTGTGTATATATGTGTATGTAAGGGGATTTGGGAGTGGTGCTGGACAGGGTGTGAGGATTGCACTTAAAATGATTTGGAGAAGGCTCCTTCTGTTTTAAGTGGGAAGGTGAGGTTTTTGTATATACACTGATGGTGTGTCCTGGAAGGGGAGTGTTCATGATATCTCCTTTTCAAGAACGAGAGATGAAACAGAGGGAAGGAAGACAGTGTCAATAGCCTATTGAACAGGGGAATTCAAGACATGAAATCATGGAACTTACCTATTTAAATCTATGAAGCAAAAAGTTAGTAGCAAAAAAAAGGAGTTATGCAGCCATATTCTAGGGATATAGTAGAGGCAAGTCAATTATCAACTGGCCAGTAATGTAGTAGAAGAAAATTCTCCTAACCCTGGATAAGTGGAAAAATCCCACTAACACAGAGCTCTGTAATTCAAACTAAAAATAATAAAGAATTTGTCACCTTCTAAAGTGGATGCCTGCTATGGTCTGAGCGTTTGTGTCTCCTCAAATTCATATGTTGACAACTTGTCACCAATATAATAGTATTAAGAGGTAGGGCCCTTGGGAGATAATTCAGTCTAATAATAAATGGAATTAGTACCCTTGCAAAAGAGGCTTGAGGGAGTTTGTTCACCCCTCCTGCCTTGTGATGACAAATGGCAAAGACACAGTCTGTGGTGAATGAGACTCATCAGATACCCAATCTGCTGGCACCTTGAGTTTGAACTTCCCAGGCCCCAGAACTGGGAGTAATAAGTTTCTGTTGTTTATAAACTACCCAGTCTAAGGTATTTTGTTACAGCAACTCATATGGACTAAGACAACACTCAAATACAAAATTCACATTCAGAATAAATCTCATTAAGAAATATCCTAGGAATAAACCAAGTGACTATAAGGACATGATATCATGATCGGTTTCAGAAAAGGAGTATAGAAAAGTGAATTCTGATTTTATATTCCCTCTTAGTTATTCAACAGTTTTGAACATTCTTACCAAAATATCTGCTTAATCAGATTCAAGGAGACATTAAATAATTATTTACTATTGAATTGGTTTTAATTGTCTGTAATACACATTGTACTTTAATGTCATATTGTATGATATTGAAAGTTCAAAGAGTAACCCAGATCAAACAGAATAGAATATGTTATTTATTATTTTTAAAAGTTGGTAGCCAACTCGAAATGTACTCGACTCTCCTCTTCCATGCTTTGTTTTACAGTGTAGAAGGGAGAAGGAGAACAGCTGAACTTTAGAGGTCACAACAACGTTTCTGAAATTGTACATGCTGCTTTCTTTTTACCTCATTTTGTCCTCTCTCCTCTCTAACTTTCAGTCTTGAGAACTAACATTGCCATTCTTCAGCGGTGACACGGAAGTCCAGGTGGAAAATGTTCGACACCTGTGTTCTGTTGCATAAATTTGCATCATGAAATATCATTATTTTTATCATGAGACTTAGAATGTGTTCCCTTCCCAAAAACCACAGGATATAGATTAATACAACTCTCTAATTAAAATATGCACAAGAGACAGGTGTACATTTCAGCTGCTCAAGGAGCAGAGAAGTGTCTCCCTTACTGTGCATTGTAATGAGATTGATTTGTCAGTAGTGGCAACATTCAGAGAAGGTCAGGCTCTTTGGGGTCATTTCATACCAAAGAAATGAAATAAATACAGATTTTAATTTGGTGTGTGAAGTTTGCAAATGATGCAATGGAATCATATTGTCAGTACATATGGAAATGTTTTGAGAGAGCACCATTTTTAATTGTGATTTATTATTTGAAGTTCAAAGGACAGTAGAAGGAGTTCTTTTGGTAACTTGAATGTTGCTCCTCTTACCTGAGAGTCAGAGAGATTTCAATAAGGAAAGATGCTCAGTGTGGATATTTATAAGGTAAAGATGGAGGGGGCAGTGGAGCCCAGGTGAGGAGGGGCAAGTGGATGAAGAATCTCACCCACTCTTGCCTTATTGGCAGACAATCGTTGAGACAGTCTTTTCTCCTAGTCTTTTCTCATTTCACAGTTCCTTCTGGAGAGACCCCAGAGTGGGAACTGCTTAACTACCATCCTTGTTTGTAGTAGACAAAACAGAATTTGAATAACTTACTGTGCCTATTACTATGTGTAGAAATTAATTGTTACTGTTTAATTTGTTGTCCAGTGTCTTTCAAACTTCCATGTGAATATGACCACATCATATGTGAAAATCCACATGCTAATGCAGTAAGTCTGGGGTGGAGCCTGAAATTCTGCATCACTGACAAGCTCTTAGGTGATGCTGCTGATCTGAAGACCAGACTGAGTAGTAAGGCTGCAGATCACAAATTCTTAGACTGGTAGCTTTGCCTCAGATGAATTATAACCTCCCCAACCTCTCAAACCATATGTAATTTGTAGACATGTATGTATGTACATGTGTAGGAGAAGTATCTATTGGCTTTCATCATATTCTCTAAGATGGTCCACTACCAAAAAAGGTCAAGAATTCCTATTATAGAAGGAACTTCGGAGAGGGAAGAATGAGCTATTGAACTGAAAAAACTGGTCATGCACAATTATTACTTATGCTTTACTATGAGCAGACATTAGTGATGTCTGGATAAGATAGAAAATGCAAGTAACTGAAGTTTGAAAGGGGAAAACACAGAAGCTTCAGCTGGCTGTTAGAAAGTCTGAAGATGAAGCAGAAGTTTAGGAAAAAGGTGATCTTCCCTAATATTAAAAACACATGGCCACTAGTGAAACAGGGCTCAGGTGCTGGCTAAGCCAGGGTCCATATGTCTGGCTGCAGAGTAGACACATTCTATACTATCCTTAGGCTGCTCTCTGGAGATCCTGGTTGGCCATGTCCAGAGTGGGGCACTTGCCTTTCAAAGATCCATGGCTGATATTCCTGTCTAAGAATTTGTGATAAGGGTACAATTTGTTAGTTACTGTGTTGAGAACCATTCATCTAGACCAGGAGTGTCCAATCTTCTGGTACTCTACTCCATACACTGTTCCATTTTTCTCTTGAATTTTTAACCTCTTTCTTCCTACTGGTTATTTTCTATAAATACTTAAATATATTAATATTTAAGGTCCAAATATCATTTAAGAATCCTTCTTTGTGCCAAGGTCTTCTTCTGAGGTTGAAATGATCTCTTTCCTCCACAGTCAAGCCTCTGAGAAGGGCAGTCTACACTTAGCATCTCTGTTTTACTCATGCTCTGTCACTCCTCACCACATCTTACTGGATACTGTCCCTGTAACTTCATTGACATGACACAATTCAAGATTCCCATAGCCTTCTTGTGCCTAAATCCCAGGCCCCTGTAGAGCCCTCATCTTTCTTGATCCCTCAGTAGAGTTGGATGTGCCTAGTCAGTCTTTTCTTGAAATCCCTCCCTTGACATTTAGCCTATTACTACTGGCTTTCCTCCTACTTCTTGGGAGTGTCTCCATTACTCTGCTTGCTCAAAAGGCATTTTCTCTTATCAGTCTCAAGGATTTCTGCGTTTCAATTACCACTGGTTGCTTTGTATCAGAGAAATCTATATCTTGATTGTGATCTCTCTTCTAAGCTCCTGAACTGATAGCTTTCTATTGCTCATTTCTACTTAAATGTCCTGGTGACCTTTCATTATGAATCTGCCCAACATCAAAGTCATCTCAGCCTTCATTCTCACCCTTTCCCCACATGAAACTACTTATTTTCCAATGTTCCTTGAGTGATCAAAACAAAAAGCTAGCATTTCTCCTTGATTTCTCTTACACTCTACAAGCAATAACCAAATTCTATTGAATCAAGCTCCTATGTGTTCCTCTGGCAAACTGTATGACCATTGTCATGGCACACATCAGTCTGTGTGTATTTTCTATGTAGTGGTATTGATTTCACAGTTTACTTTAAATAAGCTCCATGTTGAACATTTCTGGTTCTTTATTATCTACCTCAGTGCCTGGTATATAGTGAGCATCCAGGAAATATGTTTTTATAATCAGTTAATGCTTTTATGTTGTTTCTTATAAACTCTGATATGACTATCTCTAAAGAAAATCAGCAAAATAAAGATGAAGTTAGGAGACTCTCCAAGGGCCTGGCTGGATATAAAATTACCAGTCAACATATGTTCCAGGAAGCCTGTTTAGTCTTCCTTTTCATACTGTTATGAATTAGGCCTTGTTGCAAATAGGTTGCTCATTAAAGGTGTTGCTTACTTCATTGGATCACTTCTCTTTGCAGATGCTGAGCCAACCTAACAGGCTCCCTGGGGAAATGCAGATGGGGCTCAGCTGAACATTACAAGTTTGTGGTCAAATGACTAATTAGAGCATTTCTTCTTAGTACTTTTATGGAACTGTAGTCAATAACCCATTGGATGTAGTCATCTTTTCATTGATGTCATTGTGATAGTAGATGGATGATTTCTAACTGCCCGTGACAGGCTATTCTTAAGGAGGCTTGAGGTGTAGTTGCTTCAAGAAACATTTAATACATGGAAAAGCACTGTGCTAGGCACTTTGGGGGATGGGAAGAGGGAGATGTTAAGTAATGGGAAGAGTATTTGAACTCAAGAAACCTATAGCCTGACAGGGGAAGTGGGGAGTGTTAACATACATGCCGACATTATTATACAGCATATGACAACTGCCATGAAATACACAGTGTTCTGGCCACTCAGGGTAGGGAAATTACACATAATGGCAGACTTGAGAAAGTTTCATAGCAAGGGAAATGTTTTGTGGTTTTTGAAGTGGGGCTGGATTTCCATGGACATCCACACTGTGGGGGAAGTGGCCATCACAGGCAGTGGTGACAAAGTTACAGGTATAGGAAGGTATGGATGGTGCCAGAAAACTGAAAATTGAATTGGAATTCAGATTATTGTAGGGAAGGCATGAAAGATATAATGGACAGAAATGAGTGTCTTGCAGTGTAGCCTGAGGAGCCAGCTGTGGGAAATAAATCTCTTGGAAGCTCATATTTTATCTTAAAATGTCTACTCTATAATGTATCTTTCTTTATTTTAAAATAAAAATGATATTTTTTATTACCTATCATGGACTAAAGTTGACACATCAGGAAGATGTCTGGTGTGCATGCTGTGGTGCTGAGCTCCCCAAGGCACATAGCTGAGCACACAGGGTAATATTTTTAATTTGAGAAATGTGATTTTTTATTTAACGAATTTATCTTTTATGCTTATAATGTGCTACAAACCTCTGAATTTACAAATATATTAACTTTTTTGAATCTCAAAACAAACATATTAGGTAGACACTACTGTTATCCCCATTTTAAAGAAAAGGAAACTGAGGCTCAGAGATGCTCAAGTGATTGCCCAAGATCACATATGCAGAAGAGAGAGACCTGGGATTCAAATCTAGACAGTAGCACTCCAGGGACTGTACCCTGACCCCTAACTAAAATGTCTCCATCAAATTATGGGGACCTTTAAAATATATTTTGGAAACCAAAATAAGCTGTATAGTTAGACTAGTGCACATTTAATGAGCTTGAAATTGTCACTGGTATGCAAAAATATTTTCCTAATACTGTTTGTATGTATTTGTGTGTGTATGTACATATGTGGTATGTACATATGCATGCATAAATTGAAGTTTTACATGATTTGAATTTGTCAGTAATTATGATTTTCACTCCATATATGTAATAGTAATTTTGAAGGTAAATTTTGTCTGACCAGAATGGTTTGAGGCAAGCAATTGGCTACAAATGCAGGAAGTGTGCAATGTAATTTCTCACCAAAAGTGCAGAAGGGATGCTCTCTGTACTCAAATTCATGGCACGGAATGTTATCTGTTGAGGTTAATACCTTTTGTTATACACCTACTTGAGATGACCCATAGGTTACAGTCCCTAAAGGAGAGATAAAGTATGCTCCAATTCTGATTTTCATGGAGGAAATGTAGTGGGTGGAATGTGCTCTTTATAGTCCTGTCTTATTTTGGGCAAAAATTTTGAGAAGTTCAGAAATTCTAGCCCTCAAATTTCTTTAGATGTAAAGCCAGAAAAAGAAGCTGCTGACAGCGCATTAAAGTTCAGTACGATTTCTGACCAGGAAGGCAGACTTCAGATTTGAGATTGTAAGCCCTCTGAAGCTCCATGTGACCCAACCAGGTTACTCTTCTTGAGGGGAGTTTGGACAGTGAAGAACTGTAGCTCCTACATGCAGTTCAGAAACAAGCAGGAAGGGTACACATGAAGAACTAACACCTTCAACATACTTTGTTTAAATATTATATCATGTGAATGGCGCCAGACATGCCATCATGTTTTCCTGTAAGTACACTTGAATTTCTGATTCTGAAAATAAGTAGGCAGTGAACATAAAATTCATTTAGTTATGCATTTATTCCTTCATTCTACTTGTATTTATTAAGCACTACCTTGGCACAGGCGCTGTTCTAGGTGCTGAAGTGAGGGAGTGGGGAATAAGCAGACCTAATAAAACTTTGCCTCCCGGACAAGGAGAGGCAATACATAAGCATAACTGTAGAACTAAAAGTAAATATATAAGGTGTTAATCTTTTGTGGTTAAAGATGTGAAGGAAATATCAAAGTTGAGATGATCAGGAGCAACGGGTTGGCCGAGAGCTACTTAATGAGAGTAGACAGGAAAAGCTCTGCAGAAGTGAGATTAAAGTCAAGATTGACAGGATAAGAAGATGTGAAGGTGTGGAAAAAGAATCCCAAGCAGAGGGCACAGCATATATAGGGTTCTGAGATGGGAAGGTGCAGGGCTTTTTTGAATAGTAGAAAGGAGGCAGAGGGACATCCAAAGGGAAGAAAGTAAAAGAGGAGGCTGGCAGAGTGTCACGGAATTGATTCTCAGATTTTTTCTTACATACCCCTCTTGATGACTTTGAAAATGTCATTGATCCCATGGATTTTTGCTACTGTCTTTATATATTTGGAGATGACTTCCTTAAAAAGCCATGAGGAAAAAACCCTTGATCACTTTCTAATTAATTTTGACCTATACTTAGATTCTAGCAGGACTTCACTTTTGCCTATATTGTAGAACTGTAACATCCATTTTCTCTCTTCTTTGAAAACTAAGGATTGTTGCCTTTAAATAAGTGACAAAAATTATTAATGTTACCCCAGACAGTGTCACAAGTTTGAGAGGTGTGACAAGAACAATCCAATTTCTTTTAACTGATATGGAGGAAAAAATAAGGTGCAGTTCAATATTAATTATACCATAAGAAGATAAAAGGCTCGACAAGTAAACCTTGGTATGATGATCATATCTCATAAGAGGATAAGCCCCAGAGATCATCCATGCTCAGACTTGAGCTCCAGGGACATGGGAGATGTTCATCTTGGGACACAGACCTCAGCTGTGAGGTCACCAAAATAGCCCTCTGTATTAGTCTGTTCTCACGCAGCTATTAAGATAAGAGATACCTGAGACTGGGTAATTTTTAAAGGACAGGTTTAATTGACTCACAGTTCAGCATAGCTGGGGAGGCCTCATAAAACTTACAATCATGGCAGAAGGGGAAGCAAACATGTCCTTCACATGGAAGCAGGAAGGAGACGTGCATAGTGAAGGGGGGGAAAGTGTTTTATAAAAGCATCAGATCTCGTGAGAACTCACTATCATGAGAACGGCATGGAGGGACTGCCCCCATGATCTAATAGCCCCTCCATGAGGTCACTCCCCAACACGTGGGGATTACAATTCAACATGATGTTTGGGTTGGGACACAAAGCCAGACCATATCAGCCCTCTTAATATAGAGTTCATAAACCTAAGTGCCTTAGGTATACTTTAGGTATTTTATAATCAAAATGTTTGGTTTGATTGATAACATTACATTTTAGAGTAGGTTATGCTTCTCATAAACAAATGGTTTTGGTTCAGAACCATGGAGAGAGAAAAAGGGATTTAGAAATTTGTTATTTATTTGTGGCAAGAGCACTTAAACTCTTTCTGCAAATCTTTAATTGTAAAAGACAGTGTTGTTAATTATAGGCACAATGTTGTATAGTAGATCTCTAGAACTTATTCATCTTGCTGAACTGAAACATTATACCCCTTGAAGAGCAACTTTCCATTTCTTCCTCCCCCTGCCAGCCCATGGCAATTGCCATTTTACTCTCTGTTTCCATGAGTTTGACTATTTTAGATACCTTACATAAGTGGAACCATGCAGTATTTGTTCCTCTGTGATGAGCTTACTGTACTTGGCATAATATCCTCTAGGTTAATCCATGTTCGTTGGTTATAACAGAATTTCCTCTTTTTAAAGGTTAATATTCCATTGCATGTATATGCTATATTTTCCTTATCCATTCATTTGTCGATAGATATTTAAATTGTTTTCATAAACTGGCTATTATGAATAATGCTGCAGTGAACATGGGAGTGAAGATATCTCTTTTATATTGTAGTGTCTCATTTTTAAAGGATATATACCCATAAGTGGGATTGCTGGATCACATGGTGATTTTATTTTTAGTTTTTGGAGGAACCTACATACCATTTCCCATAGTACCTGTGGTCATTTTATACTCTCACCAACAGTCTACAAGAATTCCAATTTCCTCTATCCTCACCAACACTCATTATATTTTGTTTATTTACTTTTTGAAAGTAGCCATTGTAACAATTGTGAGGTGATAATTGTGGTTCTGATTTGTATTTCCTTGATGATTAGTCATGTTGAGCATCTTTTTGTATACCTGTTGGCCATTTGCTTGTCTTCTTTGGAGAAATGTCCATTTAAATTTTTTGCCCATTTTTGAATAGGATTATTTGTTTTATTCTATTGAGCTGTAGGAGATCCACATATATTGGATATTAATCACTTATCAGATATATGGTTTGCAATCTGCAGATTGCAATCTATCTGATGTATGGTTCCCAATCTGCAGGTTGCTTTTATTCTGTTCATTGTTTCCTTTGCGTGCAGAGCTTTTTAGTTTAATTCCACTTATCTAATTTTGTTTTGTCGTTTGTGCTTTTGCTGTCATATTCAAGGAATCATTGCTCAGACAATGCCATGGAGTTTTTACCCTGTGTTTTCTTCTAGGAGTTTTATAGTTTTAGATCTTAAATTTAAAACTTCCATTTATTTTAGATTGGTTTCTGTGCATGGTGTAAGATAAGGGTACAATTTGCATGCTATATCCAGTCTCTTAGCACCATTTGCTGAAGAGGCTATCCTTTCTAAATTGGGTATTCTTGATACCCTTGTCAAAGATCAGTTTACCATATATGCATGCTTTTGTTCTTGGCTCTGTATTCTGTTTCATTAGCCTATAGATCTGTTTTTGATTAGAAACTTTTAATACTAAGAACAACAATCATGATTCTCTCTGTGTGTTTGTATGTGTTTTTCAAAATATTAAAAGTATGTCGATTTTTTATGATTATAAAAGTAATATGTATCAGATGTTAAAAAGTCATAAAGAAAATTAAAATTACCAATAACAACAACCTGGGTTTAATCAATGATATCTGCCTCTGCTAAGACGTGCCTACCATAAAATGTCAGGAACTGAAAATAACATATTTTCTGTACTATCTCATTCTATTATCCAACAACCACGTGAAGAGATTATTATCCCTACATTATGGATGGAAAAAATGAAGCTCATGGATTTAAATGTCCTATATTAATCTTAGAGTGTTAGAATACAGGTAACTTTAATTAGTCTTTATATTTTTCGCTTCCCATTTTCTTTCATTTATTTATTTATTTATTTATTATTATTTTACTTTAGGGTTTAGGGTACATGTGCGCAATGTGCAGGTTAGTTACATAAATATACATGTGCCATGCTGGTGCGCTGCACCCACTAACTCTAACTCGTCATCTAGCATTAGGTATATCTCCCAATGCTATCCCTCCCCCCTCCACCCACCCCACAACAGTCCCCAGAGTGTGATGTTCCCCTTCCTGTGTCCACGTGTTCTCATTGCTCAATTCCCACCTATGAGTGAGAATATGTGGTGTTTGGTTTTTTGTTCTTGGCGATAGTTTACTGAGCATCATGATTTCCAATTTCATCCATGTCCCTACAAAGGACATGAACTCATCATTTTTTAGGGCTGCACAGTATTCCATGGTGTATATGTGCCACATTTTCTGAATCCAGTCTATCATTGTTGGACATTTGGGTTGGTTCCAAGTCTTTGCTATTGTGAATAATGCCACAATAGACATACATGTGCATGTGTCTGTATAATAGCATGATTTATAGTCCTTTGGGTATATACCCAGTAATGGGATGGCTGGGTCAAATGGTATTTCTAGTTCTAGATCCCTGAGGAATCGACACACTGACTTCCACAATGGTTGAACTAGTTTACAGTCCCACCAACAGTGTAAAAGTGTTCCTATTTCTCCACATCCTCTCCAGCACCTGTTGTTTCCTGACTTTTTAATGATTGCCATTCTAACTGGTGTGAGATGGTATCTCATTGTGGTTTTGATTTGCATTTCTCTGATGGCCAGTGATGATGAGCATTTTTTCATGTGTTTTTTGGCTGCATAAATGTCTTCTTTTGAGAAGTGTCTGTTCATGTCCTTCACCCACTTTTTGATGGGGTTGTTTGTTTTTTTCTTGTAAATTTGTTGGAGTTCATTGTAGATTCTGGATATTAGCCCTTTGTCAGATGAGTAGGTTGTGAAAATTTTCTCCCATTTTGTAGGTTGCTTGTTCACTCTGGCGATAGTTTCATTTGCTGTGCAGAAGCTCTTTAGTTTAATTAGATCCCATTTGTCAATTTTGGCTTTTGTTGCCATTGCTTTTGGTGTTTTAGACATGAAGTCCTTGCCCATGCCTATGTCCTGAATGGTAATGCCTAGGTTTTCTTCTAGGGTTTTTATGGTTTTAGGTCTAACATTTAAGTCTTTAATCCATCTTGAATTGATTTTTGTATAAGGTGTAAGGAAGGGATCCAGTTTCAGCTTTCTCCATATGGCTAGCCAGTTTTCCCACCACCATTTATTAAATAGGGAATCCTTTCCCCATTGCTTGTTTTTGTCAGGTTTGTCAAAGATCAGATAGTTGTAGATATGCAGCGTTATTTCTGAGGGCTGTGTTCTGTTCCATTGATCTATATCTCTGTTTTGGTACCAGTACCATGCTGTTTTGGTTACTGTAGCCTTGTAGTATAGTTTGAAGTCAGGTAGTGTGATGCCTCCAGCTTTGTTCTTTTGGCTTAGGATTGACTTGACAATGTGGGCTCTTTTTTGGTTCCATATGAACTTTAAAGTAGTTTTTTCCAGTTCTGTGAAGAAAGTCATTGGTAGCTTGATGGGGATGGCATTGAATCTGTAAATTACCTTGGGCAGTGTGGCTATTTTCACGATATTGATTCTTCCTACCCATGAGCATGGAATGTTCTTCCATTTGTTTGTATCCTCTTTTATTTCCTTGAGCAGTGGTTTGTAGTTCTCCTTGAAGAGGTCCTTCACATCCCTTGTAAGTTGGATTCCTAGGTATTTTATTCTCTTTGAAGCAGTTGTGAATGGGAGTTCACTCATGATTTGGCTCTCTGTTTGTGTGTTGTTGGTGTATAAGAATGCTTGTGATTTTTGTACATTGATTTTGTATCCTGAGACTTTGCTGAAGTTGCTTATCAGCTTAAGGAGATTTTGGGCTGAGACAATGGGGTTTTCTAGATATACAATCATGTCATCTGCAAACAGGGACAATTTGACTTCCTCTTTTCCTAATTGAATACCCATTATTTCCTTCTCCTGCCTAATTGCCCTGGCCAGAACTTCCAACACTATGTTGAATAGGAGTGGTGAGAGAGGGCATCCCTGTCTTGTGCCAGTTTTCAAAGGGAATGCTTCCAGTCTTTGCCCATTCAGTATGATATTGGCTGTGGGTTTGTCATAGATAGCTCTTATTATTTTGAGATACGTCCCATCAATACCTAATTTATTGAGAGTTTTTAGCATGAAGGGTTGTTGAATTTTGTCAAAGGCCTTTTCTGCATCTATTGAGATAATCATGTGGTTTTTGTCTTTGGTTCTGTTTATATGCTGGATTACATTTATTGATTTGCATATATTGAAAAAGCCTTGCATCCCAGGGATGAAGCCCACTTGATCATGGTGGATAAGCTTTTTGATGTGCTGCTGGATTCTGTTTGCCAGTATTTTATTGAGGATTTTTGCATGAATGTTCATCAAGGATATTGGTCTAAAATTTTCTTTTTTGGTTGTGTCTCTGCCCGGCTTTGCTATCAGGATGATGCTGGCCTCATAAAATGAGTTAGGGAGGATCCCCTCTTTTTCTATTGATTGGAATAGCTTCAGAAGGAATGGTACCAGTTCCTCCTTGTACCTCTGGTAGAATTCGGCTGTGAATCCATCTGGTCCTGGACACTTTTTGGTTGGTAAGCTATTGATTATTGCCACAATTTCAGCTCCTGTTATTGGTCTATTCAGAGATTCAACTTCTTCGTGGTTTAGTCTTGGGAGGGTGTATGTGTCAAGGAATTTATCCATTTCTTCTAGATTTTCTAGTTTATTTGCAGAGAGGTGTTTGTAGTATTCTCTGATGGTAGTTTGTATTTCTGTGGGATCGGTGGTGATATCCCCTTTATCATTTTTTATTGCATCTATTTGATTCTTCTCTCTTTTTTTCTTTATTAGTCTTACTAGCGGTCTATCAATTTTGTTGATCCTTTAAAAAAACCAGCTCCTGAATTCATTAATTTTTTGAAGGGTTTTTTGTGTCTCTATTTCCTTCAGTTCTGCTCTGATTTTAGTTATTTCTTGCCTTCTGCTAGCTTTTGAATGTGTTTGCTCTTGCTTTTCTAGTTCTTTTAATTGTGATGTTAGGGTGTCAATTTTGGATCTTTCCTGCTTTCTCTTGTGGGCATTTAGTGCTATAAATTTCCCTCTACACACTGCTTTGAATGCATCCTAGAGATTCTGGTATGTCGTGTCTTTGTTCTCGTTGGTTTCAAAGAACATCTTTATTTCTGCCTTCATTTCGTTATGTACCCAGTAGTCATTCAGGAGCAGGTTGTTCAGTTTCCATGTAGTGGAGCGGTTTTGAGTGAGATTCTTAATCGTGAGTTCTAGCTTGATTGCACTGTGATCTGAGAGACAGTTTGTTATAATTTCTGTTCTTTTACATTTGCTGAGGAGAGCTTTACTTCCAAGTATGTGGTCAATTTTGGAATAGGTGTGGTGTGGTGCTGAAAAAAATGTATATTCTGTTGATTTAGGATGGAGAGTTCTGTAGATGTCTATTAGGTCCACTTGGTGCAGAGCTGAGTTCAATTCCTGGGTATCCTTGTTGACTTTTTGTCTGGTTGATCTGTCTAGTGTTGACAGTGTGGTGTTAAAGTCTCCCATTATTACTGTGTGGGAGTCTAAGTCTCTTTGTAGGTTGCTCAGGAGTTGCTTTATGAATCTGGGTGCTCCTGTATTGGGTGCATATATATTTAGGATAGCTAGCTCTTCTTGTTGAATTGATCCCTTTACCATTATGTAATGGCCTTCTTTGTCTCTTTTGATCTTTGTTGGTTTAAAGTCTATTTTATCAGAGACTAGGATTGCAACCCCTGCCTTTTTTTGTTTTCCATTTGCTTGGTAGATCTTCCTCCATCCTTTTATTTTGAGCCTATGTGTGTCTCTGCACGTGAGATGAGTTTCCTGAATACAGCACACTGATGGGTCTTGACTCTTTATCCAATTTGCCAGTCTGTGTCTTCTAATTGGAGCATTTAGTCCATTTTCATTTAAAGTTAATATTGTTATGTGTGAATTTGATCCTGTCATTATGATGTTAGCTGGTTATTTTGCTTGTTAGTTGATGCAGTCTCTTCCTAGTCTCGATGGTCTTTACATTTTGGCATGATTTTGCAGCGGCTGGTACCGGTTGTTCCTTTCCATGTTTAGCATTTCCTTCAGGAGCTCTTTTAGGGCAGGCCTGGTGGTGACAAAATCTCTCAGCATTTGCTTGTCTGTAAAGTATTTTATTTCTCCTTCACTTATGAAGCTTCGTTTGGCTGGATATGAAATTCTGGGTTGAAAATTGTTTTCTTTAAGAATGTTGAATATTGGCCCCCACTGTCTTCTGGCTTGTAGAGTTTCTGCCGAGAGATCCGCTGTTAGTCTGATGGGCTTCCCTTTGAGGGTAACCTGACCTTTCTCTCTGGCTGCCCTTAACATTTTTTCCTTCATTTCAACTTTGGTGAATCTGACAATTATGTGTCTTGGAGTTGCTCTTCTCGAGGAGTATCTTTATGGCGTTCTCTGTATTTCCTAAATCTGAATGTTGGCCTGCCTTGCTAGATTGGGGAAGTTCTCCTGGATAATATCCTGCAGAGTGTTTTCCAACTTGGTTCCATTCTCCCCATCACTTTCAGGTACACCAATCAGACGTAGATTTGGTCTTTTCACATAGTCCCATATTTCTTGGAGGCTTTGTTCGTTTCTTTTTATTCTTTTTTCTCTAAACTTCCCTTCTCGCTTCATTTCATTCATTTTATCTTCCATCACTGATACCCTTTCTTCCAGTTGATCGCATCAGCTCCTGAGGCTTCTGCATTCTTCACATAGTTCTGCAGGCTTGGTTTTCAGCTCCATCAGCTACTTTAAGCACTTCTCTGTATTGGGTATTCTAGTTATACATTATTCTAAATTTCTTTCAAAGTTTTCAACTTCTTTGCCTTTGGTTTGAATATCCTCCTGTAGCTCGGAGTAATTTGTCTGAAGCCTTCTTCTCTCAGCTCGTCAAAGTCCTTCTTCATCCAGCTTTGTTCCATTGCTGGTGAGGAACTGCGTTCCTTTGGAGGAGGAGAGGCGCTCTGCTTTTTAGAGTTTCCAGTTTTTCTGCTCTGTTTTTCCCCCATCTTTGTGGTTTTATCTACTTTTGGTCTTTGATGATGGTGATGTACAGATGGGTTTTTGGTGTGGATGTCCTTTCTGTTTGTTAGTTTTCCTTCTAACAGACAGGACCCTCAGCTGCAGGTCTGTTGGAGTACCCGGCCGTGTGAGGTGTCCGTCTGCCCCTGCTGGGGGGTGCCTCCCAATTAGGCTGCTCGGGGTCAGGGGTCAGGGACCCACTAGAGGAGGCAGTCTGCCCATTCTCAGATCTCCAGCTGCGTGCTGGGAGAACCACTGCTCTCTTCAAAGCTGTCAGACAGGGACACTTAAGTCTGCAGAGGTTACTGCTGTCTTTTTGTTTGTCTGTGCCCTGCCCCCAGAAGTGGAGCCTACAGAGGCAGGCAGGCCTCCTTGAGCTGTGGTGGGCTCCACCCAGTTCGAGCTTCCTGGCTGCTTTGTTTACCTAAGGAAGCCTGGGCAATGGTTGGTGCCCCTCCCCCAGCCTCGCTGCCGCCTTGCAGTTTGATCTCAGACTGCTGTGCTAGCAATCAGTGAGACTCCGTGGGCGTAGGACCTTCTGAGTCAGGTGCGGGATATAATCTCCTGGTGCACCGTTTTTTAAGCCCCTCGGAAAAGCGCAGTATTAGGGTGGGAGTGACCCGATTTTCTAGGTGCCGTCTGTCACCCCTTTCTTTGACTAGGAAAGGGAACTCCCTGACCCCTTGTGCTTCCCGAGTGAGGCAATGCCTCGCCCTTCTTTGGCTCACGCACTGTGCGCGCACCCACTGACCTGCACCCACTGTCTGGTACTCCCTAGTGAGATGAACCGGGTACCTCAGATCGAAATGCAGAAATCACCCGTATTCTGTGTCGCTCACACTGGGAGCTGTAGACCGGAGCTGTTCCTATTCGGCCATCTTGGCTCCTCCCGAGTTCTTTTTTTTCACTTCCCATTTTCATAGATATGTATGCTTTATTTATCTAAAACACAATACTTTCCACAAGAGAAAAAAACGATTTCTGTTTTTTTCCTCCACTGTTGGAGGAAAATGGGGAAGATGTACTAATTCATAAATATAATTATATTTATAAATAAATAAATATAATTATTTATATATTTAAATAAAATTATTTAAATTTTAATAGGCCAAGGCTTTGAAGACTTAGTTTGCAAAATTATTCTATCAAGTGCTAATTATACCTTAATATTCCATAGTGAAGAATTCATTCTATTTCCTTGTATACCTCTTACTATTTTTGTTATTATTGTCATTATTATTGTCAATACTCTCATCATGAATAATATCTTAGTGACAACATGATTAGAGAAAATGATTGTGGCTAGGGTATACACTCAACATGACTTATGTTAAAATAATTCTAAATTTAAATGTAACAACTTTCTAATAAGAAAAATTAGGCTGACTGACAGAAGCAAATGGTTTTGCCAATCCACTTGGTATCTTCATAAAGGATTTCCCTTTAATAAGTTTATGTATTTTATGGCTGGTTTTTCATCACAGTGTGAAATTGAGGGATATGTACTATTATAAATTGAGTGTATATGAATAGTGTTATTTAGATTTGGGGAACAGTACACTGAATATATTTATATCAAGCATTATGTGGTTAAGAAGCTTGGAAGCAAATGAGTCAATTCACAACAAATGAACTTTTTGAACACTATTTGGTATATCTAAGATATCTGTGTAAGTTGAGGGAATTGCCAAATATAATGATCTGTTTACTGCCTGTGAATTAACTATTGATTAACAATAGAGAGATATGGGACTGATCCAACTACCACATAAAATGAAGTGTTGTGAAACACAAAATATGTTTTTTAAAAAGGAGAAAGCAGTTTTCTGTTATTTAAAGTTTCAGCTGGTATATGTGTACATCTCAAAAGAGAAGACACACTGCACTTGATGATTTATAATTTTGAGTTGTTCTTTCTTTAAGAACATATTTCTGGAGGAAAAAACTGTATAGAAACATTTGTTTATATTTTTCAGTTTTTCTGATTTGTTGAAGAAATGGATGGAACTAAAAATTACCACATGTCCTTTTTCTGGTTCAGTAAGTTTTTCTTTGCTGATGAAGACAATGCTACCTTAGGTTTGTAATTCAGAGCCATTCAATATAGTTCTGCTATTTTATGACACCACTTTTAATATTTGATACTCCCTTAACTAAGAGGAGAATTTATAAATATATTTAGTAACAAAGTAACAATTTAAAACAGTCAAAAGGTTAAAAAAATTTATATTTTCAAATAAGCTAATTTGGGTAATTTCTTTATTTTTCTAATGATTTAATTTTACATGTTCTTAGTTTTCTTATTACAAAATAAATTTTTACAATGACAGTTGGTAAACTTTGCATAATCATGGGAATTGGAATACTATTGCTTTCACAAAAATATAGATTAATAATTACAGACAGGTTTTTATAATTTGCTATTTTGCAAATTGACCCTGGGACTCCTCTTCTGTAACTAAAAGGCAGACACTCCAAAATGTGCAAACGAATTGTACTCCAAGAGTTCAAATGTGAGTTTCTTATTTGTACAGTGACTTGCTTGTCAAGTCCACATAAACCAGCTCAGCTAGCATATAGTTTGCCAGGAATCTGGAATTCCAGAGTCCTTGGGTAAGGTGGGAGGAATGAGGATGAGCCAGGGAGGTGGGTAAAGCAGGGGAAGTTGTAGCAGCTGTTCCTGGCCTGTCCTACTTCCTTGTCAGCACCACCTAATTTTGCTTGGACAAGCACTGTGCCTACTCCTGGTGAGATAGTTACTTTTCCAGCCTTCTTGGTACCTAGGAGGGACCATATGCCTCAGGATTTGCCCATGAGCTATGGGAGGGAAACAGAAGGGAGACATCTGAAAAGGAGACCATGGCTGAGGCTGTCTTCCCGCCATGTTTTTCTGCCTTGAACGTGGCAGCTCTGGCAACTGTGAGTGGAGTTGGGCAGTATTTCCCGCCAGTAGGTGGCTCTAACAGGAGTGAGCTTCTAAAGTAACATGAGCAGTTAACTACTTCTAGATTCCTTGTTAGAGGAGAAAAAACATACCCCAAATTGTTTAAGCCACTGAAATTCCAGCATCCTGTTTCTCGTGGCTCATGGCATTCTTACCTAATACCAACCAGCATTTGGGCTGTTTTTGTCTCTCCCTTCTTCACCTTTAATTCCTTTTCTTCTTCCTCTTCCCAGTGAGGTGTGTGCGTGCGTGTGCATCAGGTTAAGTTGAGGTTGTGGGAAAAAAGCAGCAGTAGAAATGGGAGATATTTTGCTCCATGCCCCTTTCTCTTGACTTAAACAGCAGATTTTCTTATTTTTTGAGAGACGGGAAAATAAAAGGGACAGAGTAACATTTGGAATTGGGAGGGTCTGCAGGGGTTAAAGGGGTAAAATAGGAAAAAGGAAAACCCTGGTATCCCCAGGATGGGACTAGGAGTTGACTGCACCTGACATTTGAGCACAGTCATGACTACAAAACAGAAACCTTGCGTTAGGGCCAAATAGCTAAGTGGGCTGCCTGATATAAACAAGTATATCATGGCTGGTTGCAGTGGCTCACGCCTGTAATCCCAGCACTTTAGGAGGCTGAGGCAAGTGGATCACCTGAGGTCAGGAACTCGAGACCAGCCTGCCCAACGTGGCAAAACCCCGTCTCTACTAAAAATACAAAAAAATTCGCCAGCGTGGTGGCGTGCTTCTGTAATCCCAGCTACTTGGGAAGCTGAGGCAGGAGAATCGCTTGAACCTGGGAGGTGAAGGTTGCAGTGAGCTAAGATCATGCCATTGCACTCCAACCTGGGCAACAAGAGCGACAAACACTGTCTCAAAAAAAAAAGTGTATCATTTTGAGATACTATTTTCCAAAGAATTTTAGAGGCTTGAGTAGCAGAAGAAAGGAGCCAGTCCATTTGCCATTCACTGCAAGGGAGAGTTGCATCTCCCCTCCCAGGTTGGAAAAGTTAGTGTTCATAAGCAATTGAAATTCAGGAGAACTCAGCATGTTCCTGACCTAACGGACCACCTCGTGCAGCGAGCTGCCAGCCATCTGGCTGTGTTGTCACATTGAACCTGGGCCACTGGAGGGTTTCCATGGTGTGATGGCCAGATGGCCAACACCTCTCTGAGGTCAGGCCATTTGAATCACTAGAAGGTGATTAGTTTTCTGGTCTTTGTAGGTTGGTTCTTCATATAACCTAGGAAAAGTCAGAAAAACTCTGGGGAAGAAAAGGACATTCAGAATCACATCCCTCCACAGCTACCTTTTAAAGGACATGATTAAAAAATAGTCATTAAGTACGTCTCACTGGAAAAAAAAGTAAGAAACGTGAATTATTTTCTTGAATTGGACTTAAACATTCTAATTGGCCCCAGAACACCTTAGATCTGCCGTTTCCCAGAAACAGCTTAATAAACAATGGGAAAACGCATATACAGTTGTCTTAAAACATCGCAGACAAGAAAGCCTGTTTATATTTCAATTTCCCAACGTCTGATAGTATGAGTTAAGGAAACTCTATTCCTTCAACTCTGTTTTAAATGTAAGGGCAGCAAACAGTGTTGTTTAAATGGAAAAGGACCAATGTGGAGAGATGAATATTTTCCCTGAAAAGTAGAGGCTGTGATCTGGTTGTGAAGAATTGGATCTTAGAATTATTATTTTTATATCCCTCTAACTCTTGTTAAAAAATGTACAGTATGTCCTCATAAATGCTATCTAAAATCCATGGACAATAAACTAAATTGTTTTTCACATACAAATTTGTTGCTTCATTGTAGGTAGGTGAAGAACATGTCAAAAGGAGATTGAGTACTACATGACTGAGAATTTATTTGAAAAATGAAATGTACCAAACCTGATGATCTATTTTGGATCTGTTAAGGGAGTAGTACTAAATGCATCCTACCAGTCAGTCTTCCTTGGATTTAGTCCTCCAGAATTTGCCATCAGCCCTCACCTAACTTTAATTTCCCCTACCTCTTTTTTTCCACATCCATAATTCCCCAGATCTCTCTATCTCTAGTGTTGTCAATGCCAACTCCTGACTCCCTGCAACATCTCAGCATGGCATTCCTCACACTGCTCCCCCTTGTCTCTTTTGAAACACATTGGCCTTGTATTCAATTATGGTAAGGCTGGTTGTAGTTATTCAAATGTTTGTTGATTGACGTACTAGTCTAAATATTAATTGAGATGCCATCTTTATGACTGATCCCTCCCTGCACTGGTCACACCAAATAACACACATGCATTTTAACAAGAGCTTTTAATGCTCTGGTACCACAAAGGCAAATGTGGAACATCAACCATCTGGCAGTGTGGGTTGTGATTATCTGTAAGGCTCACAGCGTCATTCAGCTCATTATATATGCATGACGCATATATTCACTGAGGGGGAACCTAATATGGCCTTATAGAGCCAATATGAGAGAGCCGACTGCCACAAGAGTGGTGAAATATCTCATAATAATAACAGCTTGAAGAACTTGCTTTACCAAAACTATTTTCAGTTAGAAGTAAATGACAGGAATATTTTAATAAGCTACTTGAGGTGGGGGCTGGGCCCACCATGGAACATGCCAGAGTGACATTGCCTGGGCGTTCTGGCCCTTAGCTTTGGGTGCTATGAGGTTAAGAGGGCATTAGGGGGCAAGTGAGCACTGCCCCTGGTGTTGGCTTTCTCTTTTTCTCCACAAGGTGCATAGCCCCAAATCAGCATTCACAACGCTGCTTTCCCCTAGCTTTATTAAGGTGTACTTGACAAATGAAAATTTTACCTATTTAAAGCATAGACATGGGAAAAGTTCCCTTATCCCCCTCTCAGGGCATGTGATGGGAATGTGGATTGCTTCTTCAGTGCCCTGCTGCTCAGACCTCTAGGGGAGCATACAGACCGGCAGGCTGCGGGGCTCTGACCCCATTGCAGTGTCTAGCGGTGAATGTTTGCAGCTGAAACCCCAGTGGGCATGTGCTCTTTTAGTTTAGCCATCCATGCGCAGCTTGTGTTAGTCAGGTCAATTAGACCCCCTGCCTTAACACAAAGACAGACGGCTTTCTGTTTCCTGGGGTTCTTGCTTTGTTGTACCAGAAGAATCAGATCACACGTGGGCTTGGAGAATGAGTGTGAAGTTTTATCGAGTGGAAGTATCTCTCAGCAGATGGGAGCACCAGAAGGGAGATGATTTTCCCCCACTCGGCAGCCCGACTCTCCTCCAACTGCCTGGCCAAACTCCATGTTGTTCCACCAGTTGATGGCCTACTGGCATGCTGGTGTGCTCCTACACTGGTGTGTTCCTCTCGGTATCCAGCTGCCCGTGTGTTCCTCTACTGATGTGCTCCTTTCAATGTCCAGACACCTGTGTGTCTGCCTGCTAGGGTTTTGGGATTTTTATAGGCACAGGATCAGGCATGGCGGGCCAGAGTGGTCTTGGAAAACGCAACATTTGAGTGAGAAGGCAGGAGTACCTGTCCTCACCTAGGTCCGTGGGCACAGGCCTGAGGGTGGAGCCCTAGCCAGGGACCCACCTTTCTCTACCCAGCACTTCCCTGGCCCCCTTCCATATCATTTCCGCCCTCTGAAGAGGTACATCTAACTGCCATTAGAATATGGATGATGCCCCTTCTGTTGAGAGTGGGTGTTGTTTTGGGGAAAACGGCAGTCAGAGTCTTCCCAGAGGTCTAGCTAAGGATTTCTAGCAAAGGGGAGCCATTGTCCGAGGCTCTGATTGCCTGACCATTTGGAATTTGATGGCTTCTAGGCATGAGAGAAAAAAAAGTTATATAAAGTTAAGTATGCATGGGTTAGATATGTGTATTATAGAAGAAAATAATTTAGTTCAAGAGATTACAGAGATAAGAAGTGAAATATACTAACAATACCATATCTTGAGCTGTTTCACCCTGGTGAAACAAATTAAACCTTGTATGGGAGCGGTTAAACTTTAGAAGAGTGATACCTGTTCTTGCCATAGCTTTAGCAGTTAACAGGTGCACCCTGGGAATTCTAGGGTTTGTGGGCTTGCACAGTGGCCATTAAAGCTTCTGTCTCTTTCTTGTGTCTCCCTTTATCTCTTGTAGAAGACCGAGGTGGCCACTTTCAGGAGGTCCTCTAATGTACTATCTGGTCCCTGGGCCTGTTTCTGCAGCTTCCTCCTGATGTCAGGAGCTGCCTGAGTAATAAATTTATCCTTTAGGATTAGCTGTCCTTTGACTGAATCAGGAGATAGAGAGGTGTGCTTTACCAAAGCCTCTCTTAGCCTCTCCAGGAAGGCAGTGGGATTTTCATCAAATCCCTGGTAGATCATGGACAACTTAGTGTAATTGAGAGACTTGCTCTTAGTCCTACATAAGACCTCCATTACAGACACCTGAAAGTGTCTCCTCTTCCTGTCTTCCATCTTGTCATTGGGATCCTATTTAGGATCATTCACTGGTACTGCTTCTCTCCCAGTTGGATAAAGTTCACCCCCTTCCCTGATGCTATATGTGATACAAAGCTCATCCCCAAATCTCTGCTGCTTGCAGAGTGGCCTGTTTCTCAGTGTCCTATTCAAAAGTAACATAACGTCTCTCCAGGAGAGTTCAAATATTTGAGTGAAATTTCGAAAAGCCTCTATGTATCTATCAGGGTCATCTGAAAACGTGCCAAGATCCCCCTTAAACTGCTTTGAGTTCTGTAGGGAAAAGAGAACTTGGACTTTACTGGGCTCAAATTCACTGGGCATTTGTTGGAGGGGCAAGCGTGAGACCAGGGTTTGTTGAGGATGAGGATTTCTAGGAGGGGGCAAGTGAGAGGCTGAAGCTGGATAGGGAGATTAGGGTGGACCCAGAGGAACAGGGCTTGAAGGAACTGACTCCTCTGCTGGGAGTGCCTCTGGGACTTGCATCTTTAATTCCCTGGACTTGCCCCTTGTGGCCTTCCTGAGACTGTAAACAGGAGCGCTGGATCAATCCTACATTGTCGGCAAAGGTCTGGATTGTCTTGCAAGGTATAGAAAGCCTGCACATATGGGGCCTCAGACCATTTGTCCTCCTGTCTACAGAAAAGTTCCAATTGCCGATGCTATTGAGATGAATGGTCTCTTTCTGAGGCCAAGCCAGTCCTTCCCGTAAATCATAGTTTGGCCAAGCCTTTGGGCAGAGGGCTATGAGGTGCTTTTTACTCCAGATTCTGAGGGTCAAAGCAGTCCCAATGGTTCAGGATACACTCCAGAGGAGTATAAGCTGGGGGTGGTGAAGAGAACTGCTTGCCTATTCTGAAAGAGGGAATAGGGACATCCCTCACGTCCTTCCTTCTTTCAGTGAAAATTCAGGGTGTGATGGAGAGAGAAAGTGAGCATCCTCCCTTCACTCTCCACTTCTTATCCCTGAGCCCCAGTGACCTTTGCAGGTGCTGGCCATAGGTACCAATGCGGTATGTATCCATGAAGCAGGGAAAACCTGGAAATACGAATTAACTGCCCTCACCTATGCCTCCCTTTCTCCTTGCTGTTGACAACCTTTGAGTTCCCTGGGCCTGTTTATGCCATGAAGCATGGCCTCCTTCCATGGGGTGGGGTTCAGTCAGCAGGAATTGGTCCTGCCCATTTACATTGTGCCTGTTGCCTGGGTTTGGATCCCTCAGACCGGGTTTTTTCATTCTAGGGCCTCAGCCTGAAGCTTGGAATCAAGTTTGGGACTGAAAATGTATTTCAGAGGCTGTTTGTGTCCATTTAGTGTCTCAAAGAAGCCCTGCCAAATATGCAGTTCTCAGCCAGCAGGGGCCTCTCCTCTGTTAACTTCCCTGTCAGAAACAGAGTGAGGGTGGGGGTCTTCTCACTTAGAAAAGGAAAAAAGAGAAAAACCATGTAAGTGCAAAAAGTGGGATATTGAGAGGGAGGAACCTCTTGTTTAGTGCAACTTGGCATTTCTAATCCTTATAACTTTCCCCCAGTTCAGCCCGGGTTGACTTCCTTGGCTGGGGAGGAAAGATTCCATTGGCACAGCAGGCGAGAAGCAACCATCTGTTAGACCTGTGGGGTCACGGTGACTACCGTGGCTTTCTCCTGCCTACACTGCGGCTGTTGGGCTCCACCTTTGCCTGCTGTGGGCATGCCCAGGCACGTGAGCTGGGAGGGGAAAGGGTAATGGGAGGTGCCCTGAGCCATGCGTGCCTGCAGCCATTGTAGTGGAGTCATAGACCATACCTCTAAGAACAGTTCATCTGATTTGCACCTTTGGTGGCTGATCCAAGTGCTTATTTTAGTTAGTAACATTGCCATAGCCTGTAGCAAAACTCTTAACATTATAAAGTAAGAGATAAGAGCCATTTCAAACCTTGTGAGAGAGAAAAGAGACAAAGTCTGGGGGTTTTGACCATCCTGATTAGGGTGGCTTAAAACTCTGTGAAGGGAAACAGAGCCTCTTACAGGAAAGAGAGAAGGTGGCAGGGTTTTGGGAGAGAGGGAGACCTGACAGTTTCGCATTTGCTCACACTCACCTTTTTTTTTTTTTTCTTCTTCTTCTTCTTCTTCCTGCCCCCCCACCCCACAACAGTCCCCGGTGTGTGATGTTCCCTTTCCTGTGTCCATGTGTTCTCATTGTTCAATTCCCACCTATGAGTGAGAACATGCGGTGTTTGGTTTTTTGTCCTTGCGATAGTTTGCTGAGAATGATAGTTTCCAGTTTCATCCATGTCCCTACAAGGGACATGAACTCATCCTTTTTTATGGCTGCATAGTGTTCCATGGTGTATATGTCCCACATTTTCTTAATCCAGTCTATCATTGTTGGACATTTAGGTTGGTTCCAAGTCTTTGCTACTGTGAATAGTGCTGCTATAAACATATGTGTGCATGTGTCTTCCTTATAGCAGCATGATTTATAATCCTTTGGGTATATACCCAGTAATGGGATGGCTGGGTCAAATGGTATTTCTAGTTCTAGATCCCTGAGGAATCGCCACACTGACTTCCACAATGGTTAAACTAGTTTACAGTCCCACCAACAGTGTAGAAGTGTTCCTATTTCTCCACATCCTCTCCAGCACCTGTTGTTTCCTGACTTTTTAATGATCACCATTCTAACTCGTGTAAGATGGTATCTCATTGTGGTTTTGATTTGCATTTCTCTGATGGCCAGTGATGATGATCATTTTTTCATGTGTTTTTTGGCTGCATAAATGTCGTCTTTTGAGAAATATCTGTTCATATCCTTCGCCCACTTTTTGATGGGGTTGTTTGTTTTTTTCTTGTAAATTTGTTTGAGTTCATTGTAGATTCTGGGTATTAGCCCTTTGTCAGATGAGCAGGTTGCAAAAATTTTCTCCCATTTTGTAGGTTGCCTGTTCACTCTGATGGTAGTTTATTTTGCTGTGCAGAAGCTCTTGAGTTTAATTAGATCCCATTTGTCAATTTTGGCTTTTGTTGCCATTGCTTTTGGTGTTTTAGACATGAAGTCCTTGCCCATGCCTATGTCCTGAATGGTATTACCTAGGTTTTCTTCTAGGGTTTTTATGGTTTTAGGTCTAACATTTAAGTCTTTAATCCATCTTGAATTAATTTTTGTATAAGGTATAAGGAAGGGATCCACTTTCAGCTTTCTCCATATGGCTAGCCAGTTTTCCCAGTACCATTTATTAAATAGGGAATCCTTTCCCCATTTCTTGTTTTTGTCAGGTTTGTCAAAGATCAGATAGTTGTAGATATGCGGCATTATTTCTGAGGGCTCTGTTCTGTTCCATTGGTCTATATCTCTGTTTTGGTAGCAGTACCATGCTGTTTTGGTTACTGTAGCCTTGTAGTATAGATTGAAGTCAGGTAGCGTGATGCCTCCAGCTTCGTTCTTTTGGCTTAGGATTGACTTGGCAATGCAGGCTCTTTTTTGGTTCCATATGAGCTTTAAGGTAGTTTTTTCCAATTCTGTGAAGAAAGTCATTGGTAGCTTGATGGGGATGGCATTGAATCTATAAATTACCTTGGGCAGTATGGCCATTTTCATGATATTGATTCTTCCTACCCATGAGCATGGAATGTTCTTCCATTTGTTTGTATCCTCTTTTATTTCCTTGAGCAGTGGTTTGTAGTTCTCCTTGAAGAGGTCCTTCACGTCCCTTGTAAGTTGGATTCCTAGGTATTTTATTCTCTTTGAAGCAATTGTAAATGGGAGTTCACTCATGATTTTGCTCTCTGTTTGTCTGTTATTGGTGTAGAAGAATGCTTGTGATTTTTGTACATTGATTTTGTATCCTGAGACTTTGCTAAAGTTGCTTATCAGCTTGAGGAGATTCTGGGCTAAGACGATGGGGTTTTCTAGATATACAATCATGTCATCTGCAAACAGGGACAATTTGACTTCCTCTTTTCCTAATTGAATACCCTTTATTTCCTTCTCTTGCCTGATTACCCTGGCCAGAGCTTCCAACACTATGTTGAATAGGAGTGGTGAGAGGGGACATCCCTGTCTTGTGTCCGTTTTCAAAGGGAATGCTTCCAGTTTTTGCCCATTAAGTATGATATTGGCTGTGGGTTTGTCATAGATAGCTCTTATTATTTTGAGATACGTCCCATCAATACCTAATTTATTGAGAGTTTTTAGCATGAAGAGTTGTTGAATTTTGTCAAAGGCCTTTTCTGCATCTATTGAGATAATCATGTGGTTTTTGTCTTTGGTTCTGTTTATATGTTGGATTACATTTATTGATTTGCGTATGTTGAACCAGCCTTGCATCCCAGGGATGAAGCCCACTTGATCATGGTGGATAAGCTTTTTGATGTGCTGCTGGATTTGGTTTGCCAGTATTTTATTGAGGATTTTTGCGTTGATGTTCATCAAGGATATTGGTCTAAAATTCTCTTTTTTTGGTTGTGTCTCTGCCAGGCTTTGGTATCAGGATGATGCTGGCCTCATAAAATGAGTTAGGGAGGATTCTCTCTTTTTCTATTGATTGGAATAGTTTCAGAAGGAATGGTACCAGCTCCTCTTTGTACCTCTGGTAGAATTCGGCTGTGAATCCATCTGGTCCTGGACTTTTTTTGGTTGGTAAGCTATTGATTATTGTCTCAATTTCAGAGCCTGTTATTGGTCTATTCAGAGATTCAGCTTCTTCCTGGTTTAGTCTTGGGAGGATGTATGTGTCAAGGAATTTATCCATTTCTTCTAGATTTTCTAGTTTATGTGCGTAGAGGTGTTTATAGTATTCTCTGATGGTAGTTTGTATTTCTGTGGGATCGGTGGTGATATCCCCTTTATCATTTTTTATTGCATCTATTTGATTCTTCTATCTTTTCTTCTTTATTAGTCTTGCTAGTGGTCTATGAATTTTGTTGATCCTTTCAAAAAACCAGCTCCTGGATTCATTAATTTTTTAAAGCGTTTTTTGTGTCTCTATTTCCTTCAGTTCTGCTCTGATCTTAGTTATTTCTTGCCTTCTGCTAGCTTTTGAATGTGTTTGCTCTTGCTTTTCTAGTTCTTTTAATTGTGATTTTAGGGTGTCAATTTTAGATCCTTCCTGCTTTCTCTTGTGGGCATTTAGTGCTATAAATTTCCCTCTACACACTGCTTTGAATGCGTCCCAGAGATTCTGGTATGTTGTGTCTCTGTTCTCATTGGTTTCAAAGAACATCTTTATTTCTGCCTTCATTTCATTATTTACCCATTAGTCATTCAGGAGCAGGTTGTTCAGTTTCCATGTAGTTGAGTGGTTTTGAGTGAGTTTCTTAATTCTGAGTTCTAGTTTGATTGCACTGTAGTCTGAGAGACAGTTTGTTATAATTTCTGTTCTTTTACATTTGCTGAGGAGAGCTTTACTTCCAAATATGTGGTCAATTTTGGAATAGGTGTGGTGTGGTGCTGAAAAGAATGTGTATTCTGTTGATTTGGGTTGGAGAGTTCTGTAGATGTCTATTTGTTCCGCTTGGTGCAGAGCTGAGTTCAATTCCTGGGTATCCTTGTTAACTTTCTGTCTCGTTGATCTGTCTAATGTTGACAGTGTGGTGTTAAAGTCTCCCATTATTACTGTGTGGGAGTCTAAGTCTCTTTGTAGGTCACTCAGGACTTGCTTTATGAATCTGGATGCTCCTGTATTGGGTGCATATATATTTAAGACGGTTAGCTCTTCTTGTTGAATTGATCCCTTTACCATTATGTAATGGCCTGCCTTCTTTGTCTCTTTTGATCTTTGTTGGTTTAAAGTCTATTTTATCAGAGACTAGGATTGCAACACCTGCCTTTTTTTGTTTTCCATTTGCTTGGTAGATCTTCCTCCATCCTTTTATTTTGAGCCTATGTGTGTCTCTGCATGTAAGATGGGTTTCCTGAATACAGCACACTGATGGGTCTTGACTCTTTATCCAATTTGCCAGTCTGTGTCTTCTAATTGGAGCACTTAGTCCATTTACATTTAAAGTTAATATTGTTATGTGTGAATTTGATCCTGTCATTATGATGTTAGCTGGTTATTTTGCTCGTTAGTTGATGTAGTTTCTTCCTAGCCTTGATGGTCTTTACGATTTGGCGTGATTTTGCAGTGGCTGGTACCGGTTTTTCCTTTCCATGTTTAGCACTTCTTTCAGGAGCTCTTTTAGGGCAGGCCTGGTGGTGAGAAAATCTCTCAGCATTTGCTTGTCTGTAAAGTACTTTATTTCTCCTTCACTTATGAAGCTTAGTTTGGCTGGATATGAAATTCTGGGTTGAAAATTCTTTTCTTTAAGAATGTTGAATATTGGCCCCCACTCTCTTCTGGCTTGTAGAGTTTCTGCCGAGAGATCCTCTGTTAGTCTGATTGGCTTCCCTTTGTGGGTAACCCGACCTTTCTCTCTGGCTGCCCTTAACATTTTTCCTTCATTTCAGCTTTGGTGAATCTGACAATTATGTGTCTTGGAGTTGCTCTTCTCGAGGAGTATCTTTGTGGCGTTCTCTGTATTTCCTGAATCTGAATGTTGGCCTGCCTTGCTAGATTGGGGAAGTTCTCCTGGATAATATCCTGCATAGTGTTTTCCAACTTGGTTCCATTCTCCCTGTCACTTTCAGGTACACCAATCAGACGCAGATTTGGTCTTTTCACATAGTCTCATATTTCTTGGAGGCTTTGTTCATTTCTTTTTGTTCTTTTTTCTCTAAACTTCACTTCTCACTTCATTTCATTGACTTCATCTTCTATCAGTGATACCGTTTCTTCCAGTTGATCACATCAGCTCCTGAGGCTTCTGCATTCTTCACGTAGTTCTCGAGCCTTGGCTTTCAGCTCCATCAGCTCCTTTAAGCACTTCTCTTTATTGGTTATTCTAGTTATATATTCTTCTAATTTTTTTTGAAAGTTTTTAACTTCTTTGCCTTTGGTTTGAATTTCCTCCTGTAGCTTGGAGTAGTTTGATTGTCTGAAGCCTTCTTTTCTGAACTCATCAAAGTCATTCTCCGTCCAGCTTTGTTCCGTTGCTGGTGAGGAACTGCATTCCTTTGGAGGAGGAGAGGTGCTCTGCTTTTTAGAGTTTCCAGTTTTTCTGCTCTGTTTTTTCCCCATCTTTATGGTTTTATCTACTTTTGGTCTTTGATGATGGTGATGTACAGATGGGTTTTTGGTGTGGATGTCCTTTCTGTTTGTTAGTTTTCCTTCCAACAGACAGGACCCTGAGCTGCAGGTCTGTTGGAGTTTGCTAGACGTCCATTCCAGACCCTGTTTGCCTGGGTACCAGCAGTGGTGGCTGCAGAACAGCAGATTTTTGTGAACCACGAATGCTGCTATCTGATCATTCCTCTGGAAGTTTTGTCTCAGAGGAGTACCCGGCCGTGTGAGGTGTCAGTCTGCCTCTACTGGGGGGTGCCTCCCAGTTAGGCTGCTCGGGGGTCTGGGATCAGGGACCCACTTGAGGAGGCAGTCTGCCCGTCCTCAGATCTCCAGCTGCATGCTGGGAGAACCACTGCTCTCTTCAAAGCTGTCAGACAGGGACATTTAAGTCTGCAGAGGTTACTGCTGTCTTTTTGTTTGTCTGTGCCCTGCCGCCAGCGGTGGAGCCTACAGAGGCAGGCAGGCCTCTTTGAGCTGTTGTGGGCTCCACCCAGTTCGAGCTTCCCGGCCGCTTTGTTTACCTAATCAAACAACTAACTCGGCAATGGCGGGCGCCCGTCTCCCAGCCTTGCTGCCGCCTTGCAGTTTGATCTCAGACTGCTGTGCTAGCAATGAGCGAGACTCCATGGGCGTAGGACCCTCCAAGCCAGGTAAGGGATATAATCTCCTGCTGTGCCATTTTTTAAGCCCGTCGGGAAAGCGCAGTATTAGGGTGGGAGTGATCTGATTTTCCAGGTGCCGTCTGTCACCCCTTTCTTTGACTAGGAAAGGGAATTCCCTGACCCCTTGCACTTCCCAGGTGATGCAATGCCTCGCCCTGGTTCAGCTCACGCACAATGCACTGCACCCACCATCCTGCGCCTACTGTCTGGCACTCCCCAGTGAGATGAACCTGGTACCTCAGTTGGAAATGCAGAAATCACGCATCTTCTGCGTTGCTCATGCTGGGAGCTGTAGACCAGAGCTGTCCCTATTTGGCCGTCTTGGCTCCTCCCCCTGCTCACACTCACCTTCTGAGATCCTGGACGAGCCCCCAGTAAAGATGAGAAAACTTTCCTTGTCCCCCTCACAGCGTGTGTGATGGGGGTGTGGCTTGCTTCTTCAATACCATGCTGTTGAAACCTCGAGGGGAGCATGCAGATGGGCAGGCTATGGGGCTGTGACCCCAAGGCAGTGTCTAGGGGTGAATGTTTGCAGCTGAAGCCCCAGTGGGTGAGTGTTACAGGGTGCTCTTTTAGTTTAACCATCCATAGGCATCTTGTGTTAGTCAGCTCAGTTAGACCCCTGCATTATCACAAGGACAGAGGGCTTTTGGTATCCTGGAATTCTTGCCTTGGTGTACCAGAAGAATTGGCTGAAACATGGGCTTGGAGAATGAATGCAAAGTTTTATCAAGTGGAAGTAGTTCTCAGCAGACAGCAGAGCCAGAAGGGAGACAGTTTTCCCCTGGAATAAGGTCGCTTGGCGGCCTGACTCTTCTCCAACCACCCCAGCCAAACTCTGCGTCTTTCCACAGGTTGATGGCCTACCAGTGTGCCGGTGTGCTCCTATACCGGTACGTTCCTCTCGAAGTCCAGCTGCCTGTGCCTTCCTCTACTAATTTGCTCCTTTCAATGTCCAGACACCTGTGTGTCTGCCTGCTAGGGTCTTGGGATTTTTTATAGGCACAGGATGGGGGCACAGTGGGCCAGGGTGGTCTTGGGAAATGCAACATTTGGGCGTGAAGTCAGGAGTGCCTCTCTCACCTAGGTCCATGGGCACAGGCCTGAGGGTGGAGCCCTAGCCAGGGACCCGGATTTCTCTAGCCAGCACTTCCCTGTCCCCTTTCCATGTCAGCATGAAACATGATGTTTTTATATACACTGTGAAAGGATTACCACAATCAAACTAATTAATATATCTGTTACTTAACATAGTTACAAGTTTTTTGTATGTTGAGATTGCCTAAGAGCAATTATTTTAGCAAATTTCATGACTGCCATACAGCATTGTTACCTTTAGTTACAATGCTGTATGGTAGATTTCCAGAGCTTATTCATCTTGTGTACCTAAACCTTTGTACTCTTTGGCCAACATCTGCTCATTTCCTCAATGCTCCTGCCCCCTGGAAACCACCATTCTGCTCTTTGCTTTTGTGAGTTGGACTTTTTTAGATTACACATGTAAGTGAGATCACATGGTAATTGCCTTTCTGTACCTGGCTTATTTCATGTAGAATAATGTCCTCCAGGTTCATCCATGTTGTGCAAATGGCAGGATTTTCTTTTCTGAGGCTGAATAATATTCCATTATATGTATATACCTTATTTTCTTAATTCATTCATTCATTGACGGACGCTTAGGTTGTTTCTATAATTTGGCTATTGTGAATGGTGCTATAATAAACATGGTACTGCAGACATCTCTTTGACATACTGATTTCACTTCCCTTGGATGCATACAAGAAGTGGGATTACTGGATCATATGTTAGCTCTATTTTTAATTTTTTGAGGAAGCTCCATAATATTTCCCATAATGGTTATATCAATTTACATTCCCACCAACAGTGTACAAGTGTCCTCTTTCTTTACGTCTTTGCCAATTCTTGTTATACTTTGTCATTTTGATAATAGCCATTCTGGCAAGTGTCAGCTGATGTCTCAGTGTGGTTTTAATTTGCATTTTCCTGATGATTAGCACCTTTTCATATACTCATTGGCCATTTGTATATCTTTGGGAAAATGTTTATGCAGATCTTTAGCCCATTTTTAAAATCAGGTTATTTATTTATTTGCTATTTTTTTGGCTGTTGAGTTCCTTACATATTTTGAATATTAACCATTTATGAGATATATGGTTTGTTAATATTTTCTCCCACTTTGTATGTTGCCTTTTCATTATCTTGATTGTTTCCTTTGCTGTGCAGAAGCTTTTCAGTTTGATGCAGTCTAACTTGTCTATTTTTGCTTTTGTTGTCTATACTTTTGCTGTAATATCCAAAAAAAATCCATTGCCCTAATAAATGTCAAGAAGCCTTTTCCCTATGTTTTATGGTTTCATTCACAACACTTTTGCTTATCTTTAATATTAGCTTGAAGAGGATAAAATTATTCCTTTGTGTAGGACACTTAGTTCTCAATGTAGCTCTGCCAATAAGAAAAGGTGAGAAAAACTGAGTATGTGACATGAGGGGTTTTGGAATACAGGTGGTATTGCATATTTCCTCCCAACTTGAAATCAAAGTGTGAGATAAAGAACATGGAACTATTGAATTTTACTTCATGCCTAATTTAAAGCAACATTACCTGATAATGATAAGTGGAGAACATTTTTCTGACTCTAATGAAATCATTTATTTAGTCATTAGGCCAATTTAGGTTTTGACCTTTGAGAAGATAGGTTATGTTATACAGCAAAATTCCAAATTTCAAAGTGATAAATAACATATTCACTTGTTCTCTTTCTTCTCCATATTCTTATTTGAAATAACAAATTGAAATGTTTATTTCTTGGGAGAATTTAGGCTATTTAGAAACAATAATTTGGGAGTATATATGAAGCATTTTGTTTTAATTCAAAGATTTAAGATAGTGTATACTTATCTCTGGCTATGTATACCATTTAGTTCTGCTTATTGCTAGTATAAAGAAAGAATTAGATAATATGAATAGGCCTGTAAAAGTAATGTGATTAAATTTAAATTTAATTTAAATCTTCTCCCAAAGAAATGTTTAGGCTAGTTGGCTTTATTGGTGAATTCAATATAACATCAAAATATATTTAAACAATACCACAAATTCTTCATAAAATCTTCCAAAAGTTGAAGTGGCTGGAAAATTTCCCAACTTATTCCATGAGACCAAAATTACCTTGACATCAGAACCAGACAAAGTCATCATATGAAAAGAACACCACAGACCAATATTTCTTACAAATGTAGATATTAAAATCTTCAACGAAATGAAATTCAACAAGCTGAATCCAGCAAAATATTTAAAAAAATGCATTATGACCAAATTAAAATTAATGCCAGGAATGTGAGGTTGGTTTAATATCTGAAGATCAATTAATATAATACATCATATCAATAGAATTAAAAATAAAAACATGGTGATCTCAATAGACACAGAAAAAGTATTGAAAATATCAACACCTCTCCATGATAAAATCACTCAACCAGCTAGAAACAGAAGGAAACTTCTTCAGTATGATAAAGAGCATCTGTGAAATCTCACAGCTAACGTCATACTTAATGGTGAAAGACTGGAAAATGTCACCTATAATCACGAACAAGGTAAGGATGTCTGCTCTCAGCACTTCTAGTCAACATTGTAGTGGAAGTTCAAGCCACAGCAATTAGGCAAAAAGCAAAAAAGAAAGAAAAAGAAATGAAAGGTACTTGGACTTAAAGGAAGAACTAAAACTATGTAGAGATTACGTGGTCTTGCATATAGAAAATCCTAAGGAATCCACTAAATGTTATTATAACTAATGAATGAGTCTTGCAAGATTGCAGGACACAAGATAAATATGTAAAATCAATTGCATTTTTATTCACTAAAAATAAATAATTCAAAAATTAAATTAAGAAAATAATCTCACAATAGTAACAATAATAAAATACTTTAAACTTGAAGAAAGGGAGTATAAGACTTGTACTCTGAAAACTACAAAGCATTGTTGAATGAAAATTTTAAAATCCTATGTAAATGAAAATATATCTCACATATATGGATTGGATGATGCTACATCTCAAATTGATCTACAGATTCAACATAATTCCTAGCGGAATTTCAGCTTTTTTCTTTGCAAAAGTCAGAAGATAGATGTAAAATTTATTTGAAAATTCAAGAAACCCGGAATAGCCTAAACAATCTTGAAATTTGAGAACAAATGAGAAAGCCTCATGCTTCTTGATTTCCAAACTTACTACAAAGCTACAGTAATGAGGACACTGTGCTACTTGTATAAAATTGACATACTGACATATAGGACAGTTGAATAGAATTGAGAGTCCATAAACAAATCTTCACATCCATGATTTAATTTTCTGTTTTTACAAGAGTACCTATACCTTTGAATGAGGAAAGAATAGTCTTTTCAACAAATGCTGCTGGAACAACTGAATATTCACATGCAAAATAATGAGGTTGGACAACAACTTCATATTACATAGAAACATTAACTGAAATTGGGTCATAAACCTAAATGTAAGAGCTAGAACTAGAAAACTCTAAAACATAGGAGTAAATCTTCTTGTATCTAGGAGATATGAAGAACTATTATTACTGTTCAATAATAAAAGACAATTTAAAAATGGGCAAAACATCTGAACAGACATTTCTCCAAATTAGATATTACAAATGACCCTTAAAAGCATAAAAATAAACTCAACATCATTAGCAACCTGGGAAATGCAAATCAACTCTATGTGATATCACTACATACCTACCAAAATCTCTATAATTAAAGGAAAGCTATAATAGCAAGAGTGGGATGTTTCTATCATAAGCTGCTGATAGAAATGTAAAATAGTGCAGCTACATTAGAAAACAGTCTGACGTTTCCTCAAGAGATTAAATATGGAGTTGCCTATGTGGTAACTAGTATGGGTATGTACCCAGCAATTTCATTACTAGATACATATCCAAGAGAAATAAAAACATATAGCCATATAAGAATGTATAAACAAATGTTCATAGACAAATTATTCATAAAAGACAAAAAGTGGAAACAAATACCCACCAACTGGTGTATGGATAAACAAAATGTAGTATATCTATACCATAGAATATTATTCAGCAAGAAAAAAGATTGAGGTACTGATGCTTGCTACAACATGGATGAACCTTGAAATCATTACGGTTGGTAAAAGAAGCCAGTCATAAAAGCCCAAATATTGTATTATTACATTTCTATAAAATGTCCATAATGGGCAATACATAGAGACATAAAATAGGTTAGTGGTTGCCTAAGGCTGAAGGGTGTTGAGAAATGGGGAGTGACTGCTAATGGGTACAGGATTGTTTGGAGGGATGACAAAAGTGTTATAAAATTGATTATAGTGATGGTCATACAACATTGTGAATATATTAAGAATCACTGAGTTGAACACTTTAAGTAGTAGATTGTATGGTATACAAATTATATCTCAATAAATCTGTTATATATAATCAATTGGCAGAACATAAGACCAGTGTGCATGTGATCTTTTTGAAAAGCAAATCACTTGTCAAAAATGTCATACATCTGCTGTGTAGCTGGCCATGAGAGAGGTCATATTACTAAATTAAAAGCAACTGTTGTTCACAATAGTAATTGTTCAGTCATAGGAGAGGTGCAATTTATGTCTATCTGCTCTACTGTGTCATATGCACGCTTTTAGGAACTGGTCAAAGGTTTTGTTTAAGGTATAGTGCATCATAATTTTTCTATTAAAATAATTGGAAGTAAGTTCATGATTAGCATTTTTGCACAGAGCTTCTTATTATCAGGTACACATTATTGCCACTAACAGGCAATGCTTGTAAATTGTCCTTAATTCCTACCAATGGTTAGTTCCGTATTGTCACTCACCTCTGCAAACCTTACTGATTACTTCTACATGTCTCACATATGTATCCATTTCTTCCTATCCCTATTACTCTTGTCTTTGGCCAAGCCACCAGCATGTCTAACCGACACTATTGTAATAGCTTCATAACCCTTCATTTATTCTTGCTGCTTCAAACACATTTCTCTCTCTCTCTCTTTTTTTTTATTTTTATTTTAGGCAGTGTCTTGCTCTATCACCCAGGCTGGAGTGCAGTCGCACGATGTCAGCTCACTGCCACTGCAGTCTCCATCCTCCTGGGTTTCAGTGATTCTCCTGTCTCAGCCTCCCCAGTAGCTGGGGTTACAGGTGCCTGCCACCATGCCTGGCTAATTTTTGTATTTTTAGTAGAGACGGGGTTTCACCATGTTGGCCAGGCTAGTATCAACCTCCTGACCTCAAGTGATCCACCTGGCTTGGCCTTCCAAAGTGCTGGGATTACAGGTGTGAGCCACCATGCTCGGCCCAAAGACATTTCTCATTTGTATTCATTATGGTCAGCAACAGTACCCTTTGTATGAGACACTCAGGTACTCAGATTGACAGTTTCCATCTGGACATGTGCTTGTATGATCACAGGAACAAGGAAAGAAGAGCACATCACACTTCACACTGGCTCCAGAAATTTCTATCCAAGAGTAAATTATGTTATTTTCATTCACATTCCATTAGCTAAATCAAATAATATCATCAACTTTAATAGGTTGAGGCATATAATCACCTCAAAGATGACATTAGCAGATACTACTGTGTATCATATTTTCTCTCTTTGTCTCCCTGTTTCTCTATCCCACCTTTCCCCCAAACACTGAAATAACTGCTTCTTCACCTGGTTGATCAAATATGGCTTTCTCAGGAAAGTGTTTTTTTTTCCTTCACAGGTTGGGGTAGTTTTGCACCTGTTAAAAGTCCACCCATCACTCTAATCATTACTTGGTTTACGCCTGTTGCTGCTTCAGTGTTATAAGATTCATGAGGGCAGAGTCTGTGTCTGTTGCATTTGCCACCATGTCCCTTGTGTCAAGTGCAGGACCTGGTCCTTAGAAAGTTTCATTAAATAGTCATTGAACAGTTGAATGAATGGCTGCAGAGGTCAGAGGAACCATTGCATGTAACTTAAGCAGTAAACTTAATAAAAAACTGGCAGTTATATTACCGTTGGGAGATGGAAATAACTACTGTATTTTCTAAAAAAATATACTGGGGCCTGTCAGGGAGTGGAGGGGGGTAGAGAGAGCATTAGGAAAAATAGCTTAATGCCTAGGTGATGGGTTGATAGGTGCAGCAAACCATCATGGCACATGTTTACTTATGTAACAAACCTGCACATCTTGCACATGTATCCCAGAATTAAAAACAAATTTTTTCTTAAATTTCATTATATTTTTAATTTTAGGTTGAGAAGATACATGGGTATATTGTGTGATGCCAAGGTTTGGGCTTCTAATGAAATGATTCCTTTCCAATGGGAAAATTTTTGCTGCTGATGACAATGCAACAAAGTCTGCATTTTAATACCGCTATGAGTACACACCAGTTAACTTCTTTGAAAATCTACATTTATCTGTAAAATGGAAATACCATCTATGTTAGTTAGCTTAGGGTTGTTTTGAGGATCAAGGACATGTGGCTAGAATTTAATTTTAAGTTTAGCAGCTCAAAATCAGATGACTTCAAAGTTTCTTGATTATCAATTTTCCCTTTTCTCTTCATGTATCCTTCACTGGATCTATTTTTCTGTCTTCCCTTCCTCTTCCTCTCCATAATCTTTATAGCTAATAGTTAAGGTGCTTGCTCTGTTTAAGGCACTATGCTAACCACAGTCCTTTATCTAGTTTAATCCCATGGGCTAACTGCTATTACTACTCCCATTTTTAACCTCTGATAAAGAAACAATGGTTTTACTTGGTAATCCTTTATTTTTCTGGAGTTTAGCTGCCATTGTAAATTATTAATGAGAATGCACTTATATCATTTTTTTCCTCTGTGTAGCAACAATACATTTTTTTAATATTCTGAGATTATAGACCTACACATATGAGTTCTGTTTCTCATCACTGTAACCATTTATAGAGACAGTACTGGCTGGGTTGCTACCTTGTCATATAATAGCTGTCTTGGTTTAGTTGGGTCTTGGCAAATTTAAGTTACTTTCTAAATATCATTTTCTATTTTTTTAAAATAGGAATGAATACAGCTGCCTTTAAATTTGTTTTGTGAAGATTAAATCACACTGAAAATGCCCAGCATTAGGCATGCACATAGTATATTTACTTTGCATAATTACAATGTAAATATATATAATATATAAATAATTATATATATTTAATAATAATATAAATATAATTACTATGCACAAATTAGATGTACTTTCTTATTTATTGTATCAGTACATGCTAAGGAGATTGCTATTTTCATTAAGCTAATATCAATGTCTTATTTATTGAAAATTACACAAGCAAAAATATCATTCTGTTTTGGGCCGGGTTTATAGTTTCGTAACCCCTATGCCAAATTTTGACATAGTATTCTGGGGTAAGTATGAAGTTGCTTGATTAATAAATGCAAACAAAATGTATGCTGGCAATTCTTATGACATTTCTAATATTTACCAATAATTTTATTAAAGATTGTTTATTAAAGATTTTAATTTATTAAAGATTTTACTTAAGTCAGATAAACTTGAAAAAGCATATGACTAGTTCTTTTTTTCTGATAAAGTATTTTATTTAGGCACTTTAATTTTTCTTTAAACCAATTAGAGCTCTTTTATGTATTTTTAATAGTAAAACATTATGTACGCAACACATAAATACATAGACGTATCAGGCATACTAATAGAAGAACATCTTACAGATTCCTAAGAACTCCTGTTTCATTTTTTCCTTTCTTAGACTTGCAAACTCTTGATAACCTGTTTCATTACCCTGGCAGTTGTCAGCTAAATAGCCTTAAATCTGCATATAAGGAAACAACTCTTAGATGAAAAATCAGATTGGAAAATTTACATCTCAAGGTACAGAGAGAAAAGGTCTCCTTGTGCTAAATGGAGATTAAAGATGGATGCCAAATTAAACATAAAACTATAGAAACCTATCACTGGATTGTATAAGGAAACCAGTTTTATTTAGATAGGGACTACCTGTCTTTTACCGGGAACTCTGAGCTCTGGGCAGAACCCACACTGACTCCTGGGTCTCCAAAAAGGGAGAATTATTACGAGGCTAGACCATGTGATGCTTTTATACTGCACTTAAAATTTTTTTTTAAAACAAAGACACTTCTAAGTGTCTAATCTATATTTTTCCTTAAAAACCCAAGAGTAGCTTCTGCTGCAATAACTATTCTAGTCAAAAAATCAGTTAACACGATACAAAAGCAATCAGTTTAAGAGTTGAGAGGATCTTGTCTGTTTACACTCTTGGGGTTCCATAAAAAAACCCCAGAGGTGTCTCCCCCAAAGGGAGACTGGAATCTTCTCCAGAACCCCAGGCTATTAAGGAACCCCAGGGAGGAACCCCAGGCTGTTATAAATTATTTTAGGTTCCTCATGCAGCAGAGGGTGCAAGAGAAAGGAGAGACAGCAGAAGTAAATGAAGAAAACAGAATTCAGTCAACTGAGAAGAAAAAAAACTTTTGCTCAAAAAAAAAAAAAAAAAGGACAAGGTCTCAGAAGAGAAAAAAACAAAAACGAAAACATGAAAGCCTTTAAAGTATACACACATGCACACATACACACACATCTTGGATGTTAGCTTTTAATGAAGCTGACTTTTAACCATAGAGCTCCTTAAAAGAATCGTTTTAAATTTCATTACCATATTTCAGCTGGGACAAATTGCTGCTATTTTAGAAGTAGCAAGTATCAAACCAGAAAGGGCTTGATTTAGGAACCAAACCCCGGCTGTCTGTCGTGGTGAAAAAAGAAGGCAGAACGTTAGCTGTGGGACTGCAGCACGGGGTGACAGCCATTGCTCTTTCAGTTTGTCCTGACTCGCAAAAAGGTTGCCTTGTTATGTAAATAAAATCCTTTAGTAGTAAAAATAAAAAATCTTTCCTTGTTTTTTTTTTCTTTTGCTAGCCGTGCTTCTTCCCCCACCACACCACCTTTTTTGTATGTAGGTATGCAGGAATTTAGCCACTTCAGAAGCCTTGTTCCCCATAATTTGGAACCTTCCTTCGGATTTGATCAAGTTGAATAGAGTTAGTCAAACCCAATGGAAAAAGACTGAAGCAACAACAAAAACAAACAAACAACAACCAAAAAACAGTTAAGCAAAACAAACAAACGATCACACAACTTAGGTGATTACTGAGCACTCTAATGGTAAGGAGAAATTAAGACCAGCTGGTTGTTAATCTTAACTTTAGCCAAGACAAACCCTAATTCAGTTACTTACCTAGGGTTGGGCCTCAGGCTGAAGATTGCTCTCTACATCCTAGAAGCAGGAAAAAACTCAAACTCTTCTTCCCTGTTGGAAGCAAGCTCAAACTCCAGAAAGGAGTTACCTGCCTTCCATCATCATAGAAGCAGGAAAACTTGCCTTCTTTGTGTTGGAAGTGAGTAAACTCCAAGAAAACGGAGTTGTACAGCAAAGTAAACTTTAGATCTCAACCAGATTTTAGGAGATCAGAGAATCTTTGGAGGGGGTGCTTCCAGGCCACAACAAATTTTCCTGTTGGTTTGAGTCATAAAGATACCTCAAGCTGGTGCCAAGCTATAGGAGATTTGTCAAAGGTCAGGGGCACCTCCACTCAGAATCCCTCTGTGGTTATCAAAATGTGAACCCCAAATATCTGAGACTGGTCGCAGTTAACTTAGAAAGTTTATTTTGCCAAGGATGCACACCTGTAACACAGCCTCATGAGGTCCTGGCAACATGTGCCCGAGGTGGTTGGGGCACAGCTTAGTTTTATATGTTTTAGGGAGACATGAGACATCAATCAACATATCTAAGATGTACCTTGGTTCTGTCCAGAAAGGCAGTATAACTCAAAGCAGAAAGGGGGCTTCCAGGTTACAGGTGATAGACAAACAGTTGCATTCTTTTGAGTTTCTGATTAGCTTCTCCAAAGGAGACAATCAGATATACATTTATCTCAGTGAGCAGAGGGATGACTGAATAGAATGGGAGGCGGGTCTTTTTTAAGCAGTTCCCAGCTTGACTTTTTCCTTTAGCTTAGTGATTTTGGGGCCCCAAGATTTATTTTCCTTTCACAAATCCCACCGGTAAAATTAAGTGCATGGACAAGCCCAGAACACTGTATTGCTGTAATTGTGGTGTACAATCTACTCATAAGTCTAGCATTAAATCCAAAAGACAAATTTATCAAAAACAATAATAGCTGCAGCAATCTGGGAAGACATAGATTATATAAAAACATGTAAATTGAGACAATTAAAAGTCAAAATATGGGGGGATGGAGTTAAAGTGTAGAACTTTTTCCATTTTCCTTTGTTTCTATTCTTTGTAATTTAAGATAGGTTGTCTTCTCTTTAAAATAACTTGTTATATTTATAAGATTTTTTTTTGTAAGCCTCTTGGTAACCACAACACAAAAACCTATAATAGATTCACTAAAAATAAAAAGCAAAAAATTAAAACATAGTGCCGGAGAAAACCACTTAACCACAAAGGAAGACAGTTAGAACGAAAGGAAGAGAGGAGTTACAAAAAAAATGAGAAAGCTAGTGACAAAATGGCAGTATTAAGTCCTTATTTATCAGTAATAATACTGAATACAAATAGATTCAATTCTCTAATTTTATAAGGCATAGAGTGGCTGAATGGATGAAGAAACAAGACTCAACTATTTCCTGCCTAAAAGAAACCCACTTCATCTACAAAGACACGTATAGACTGAAAGTGAAGGGGTAAAAAAAGATATTCCCTGCAACTGGAAACCAAAAAAGAGCAGGCATAGTTATATTTATATCAGATCAAAGAGACCACCAACCTAAGACTGTAAAAGGAGACAAAGCAGGTCACTATATAATGATAAGGGATCAATTCAGCAAGAGGATATAACAATTATAAATATTTAGGCACCCAACACTGGAGCTCCCAATTATATAAAGAAAACATTACTATATCTAAAGGGAGAGATAGACTGCGATAAATAACTTATTCAATAATTTGCATTTTTGCTTAATGAAAGGCAACTGAGGTATTAAATTTTTCATCTTTATTCAATAAAAGAATTTAAGACCTTATGTTTTTCTCTGAAAAATAAAATCCAAAAGAAATAATATAATACAAACGATCCATTTCACTGCATGCAAAAAGAAAGAGTTGGAGTAAAATACAGCATAGGCAGAACTAACCGCAAGTATCAGACCAGGAGAGTGTGTTTATGATGTGTAACAGATGGAATTAACCTGAACACCATGAAGATCCAACAAGGAGGAGGAGAACAAAGACCTAACAGGAAAATGGATAATGGTTATAAACAAGAAAGATAAAGATGACAGATGTTAAACATATGAAATGTCCAATCAACATATCATGAGATGTCTAACTTTACTAATAATAAGAAAATAAGCATTTCTAAGTAAATAGGACAGCAGGAAGTCCTGAGTTTGGCCTCCGGGAAGAAGTGTTCAATGATGAAGACTGTAGCCGCCACACCACTGGCCACCTCCAGAGGCCATGGTGGAGTTTGCTCCTCTCCCATTCTGTTCTTAGAAATCAGACAGCTTAGTGTTGGAATTGTGTCTCCGGAGCATGTGAGAGTGTAGTTCCAAGAATTAGGCAGGAGTTAGCTTGAATTTCCACTCTGCTATTTACCAGCCTTGTGACTATGGGAGTCGGGGCCATTTCACCGGCTTAGCCTCTGTCTTCCCATCTTGCAGCAATTTTCAGAATAATGATACCCTAGCTCAAAAAGCAACCCTTAGCAAATCATGTGTCTATGTGTTGTGGAACATCATTGCAATACTCTATGTAGATGAAAATGTGGCTGATGAACTTGTCATCTGTTCTCAATAGCTTTGATTTTCTTTGTATTTTATTTTATTATCTAATTTACTTTAAGTTCTGGGATACATGTGCTGAACATGCAGGTTTGTTACATAGGTATACATGTGCCATGGTAGTTTGCTGCACCCATCAACCCATCATCTAGGTTTTAAGCCCTGTATGTATTAGGTATTTGTCCTAATGCTCTCCCTCCTATTGTCCCCCATCCCCGACAGGCCCCTGTGTGTGATGTTCCCCTCCCTGTGTCCATGTGTTCTCATTGTTCACCTCCCACACGTGACTGAGAACATGTGGTGTTTGGTTCTCTGTTCCTGTATTAGTTTGCTGAGAATGATGGCTTCCAGCTTCATCCATGTCCCTGCAAAGAACATGAACTTATTCTTTTTTATGGCTGCGCAGTATTCCATGGTATATATGTGCCACATTTTCTTTATCTAGTCTATAATTGATGGGTATTTGGGTTGGTTCCAAGTCTTCGCTATTGTAAACAGTGCTGCAGTAAACATACGTGTGCATGTGTCTTTATAGTAGAATGATTTTCTAAATTAAAATTGGTTTCTGAAAAACTTGAGAAGGCTGTAGATTCAGTTCTCTCGACTTACATAGAAATTGGAATGTTGCAAATGGCCTTTAGAATCCATTTGTTCATGGAGCAACTATTGTTGCCTGCTTAGGGCAGTGGGCTGAGTACTGTGGGGAATTCATAGTTGAGTCTGGGCTGGATTTGGCCAGCTGTAGACAAAAAACTCAACATGGACACACAACACAAGGCATTCATTGCAAGTGCCAATTGAGAGCTGCTCAAAATCTGCACATCATCCAGACTCCTGATACCTGAAGATTCCCATTTTCCAAACCACAAAAATATGTAGGAACAGCAAATTTTATTATTCATGCTACTACTATATATTATCACTAAATTGTTTTTTTGTCTCTTGAATTAAAATGCAAACTAAATTTCAAATGTATTTTTATACAATTTTTCAAGGTAAAATTAACAACATTTGGGCTGAAAGGATTTACCTTTTTATTTTTAATAAAGGAGTAGGTTTATAGAGTTGAAAAAATTCAAGATTTTTTCTTTTTTATCACGATGCCCTTATTGTCTTCACAGATGGAAGACAACTATAAATTTACAGTATGTGTGGGCTTACTGAGTCTAAAACTGTTGTGCCATTATTTATATCTTACTGTAAGAAAGACCTTGTCTGGGAAAGAGAAAAACAGCCTTAGGCTGTCAAACTTGGTTGATGTAATTATTGTCTAAAAAAAAAAAAAAGACTAAGGTTTTCTTCTAACTAAAACATAAATATGAGTTTATTATTCCACACTTTCAGTATCTTGGAGTCCCTGAGCATGGTTCATGGTGTGTGGAAAAATTTGGCATTTAGTTATCTTATTGTGACCAAGCATGCCAAGTACTTATTCCTCTGAACTCAAGGTCCACGCATGGAGGTAATAAAAAGCACAACCAAGCTTGTCTTGTTATACTTTCTGGGAGACAAATCCCCCTTGTCCTTGGTTGTGAAAATGATTTATACACTGCACAGTTATTTTCAATGCATTAGTTTTTTTCTCTTTTTTCCAAGCAGAGGGAAAAAGAAAATGGAAAACAAAGACAAACAAACCGAAGAAGGAGGATGAAGTAGAAGCTATTCATTCTTTCCATGAACGTTGGTGAGTGCCTACATGTGCCAGAGCTTATGGAAAGCACACGACGTGCAAAGATCAATCAATATGACACAGTCCTTATCCTCAAGAGGGTCAGAGTCTGAAGGAATCTATTATGATTTTGGCCAATGACAAAGAATGGTTAGTGTCAGCTGAGTCATTTTGCCTATGTGGCTGCTTAGTGCCTCTCCTATGATGGATGCTCTCATGGGATATGAGGATGATCATACTTTGCGTCTACCCACTTGTATGTCCTTCCACATGCCTCTACTCAGACTTCCTTGTGCCCATCATCCAATCTTCTACGTTCTGTGTTTCTGATCAGTTGGTCAGGCCATTCATCACTGCCCATAGGTCTATACCTTCTGGTCACTTTTTTCTCTACACACAGTGGATGGCTAGGTGTATTGCTCAAAGCCCTGCCCATTAGAAAGTTTTCCTTTCCACTGTCTTTCAAGGCCACACTTGAGAGAGGCTGCAGCAAGCTGCCACCTACTCTTGGCCTACACCTTCATACTGAGCCCATCCGCTCATACTGAGCTGATCCACCCATGATACCAGCTAGAGTTGTCATCCTCCTTCTGCTGCTTCTGCGGCATCCTCAGCAAATCCACACACATGAGATAAGCACCTGGTCTTCTGGGGAAAAGAATGTTAGTGTGTTTTGGGTTGTACATAAGATAGTTTTATCATGTTAGTCTAAAACATGATGCTGTTATTTTCTTTATTTGAAAATTAGTTATGGTTTAGAGAGATTTGTATGAGTGATAATTTGGCAAGGGGTGGACTGTGGTGGATTTGAAGGTGTTGCTGTGGCTTGACTAAAAAATATTTCCCAGAGTTCTCTTCTCGGTACATTCCCAGTTATTATGGGCCACAAGAGGCCTTGTTTGAGATTTGGAGGTTGGGAGTGAAGCAGGAGTCATTTTGTTATTTATGTTGAGAAAGGGCAGTCCCTTGTGTAACACAGACATGTTCTGTAGCACACACGTGCATGAATACATCCATGTTTACACATGCACGTGCACACACACACACACACACACAGATGTTGCTGCTTATCTGCCAGCTCAGCTCATTGCTGTGGGAAAAGCAGCCAGGGCTGCTGCTGCTTTTTGTTTTCATTCTTGCTGAGCTCATCTGCTTTTTGACTGATACATTCGTTTCCTCTTGCTGCCGTTACAAATTATTACAAATAACATCATTTGTTATTTTACAGTTCTGGAGATCAGAAATTCAACACAGGCCTCCTGGGCTCAAATCAAGGCTCCAGCCTGGCTGCATTCCCTTATGGAGGCTCTCAGGGTGAATCAATTTCCTTCTTTCTGGCTTCTCAAAGCTGCCTGCATCTCTTGGTGTGTGGTGCCTGCCTCCACTCTCAAAGCCATCAATGACATCACATCTCTCCCTGGTCAGGACTGGGAAAGCTTCTCCGTTTATAAGGACCATGTGATTACACTGAGCCCGTTATAAAGTGACTGGTTTACTCTCATTACTTCCTTTCCAAGCTCACCAGGACTATTTTATAGTTTAGACTGATCTAGTCCATCTTCATGAGAGATGAAATATCTCAATTTCTATGAAGGGTATTAATGAAAGTATACCTCCAAAATTCTGAGAGATGTTTTTTCTCATAGTGGGCTAGAGCTAGGAAAATTGGTGCTAAAGCTTATGAAGGTGAAATCCAGTACCACAGTGGTCCCATTTTTATGTCTGCCTGAGTGAGAATAGCTGTTTTGAGTGAAAAGTTATGACAAAAGAAAAGCTATTGGTTCAAGTCTCTGAGTATTTCAGGGTTTTTGCAATACATTAAAAATAATTACCTAATGTAGCAAAATAAGAAAAAAAGCATTTGTATTTAGTAAAACATTCATTCTCAGAAGAAACACTGACATTAAAATGTAAGGAGAATAAAAAATTTAGTTAGGATATTTTTGAAATTTCTGGCTGTCTCCTTTTCCTGACAGGCTCTTCATGGCAGACAATAAAACAATTTCGACTGGAAAGACTTGGATAAGATGACTTCCTTATCAACCTTTTCTACTTTCTATTATTTTAAAGTTAATTACCTTAAAATACCAATAATTCTTCCACAATTGCCCAGATGAAAGCCAACCCCACTGGTATGTTCAATCCTGCAGGTGGTAGTGTGAATCTGAAATGTTCTCTGGCAAGGAGGAAGCATCAGAAAGTTCTGCCACCACACTTACTGCTACGTGATAATAGGAGGGTGTGAAATCGGGAAAGAAGAATAGATGCATTATGATATTTGGGTTTCTATGGTATTTGGAAAAGTCCCTCTTTTTCAATTTGGCTTGTACCTGGTCTTAATGGATCCCCATGTTCTGGGGTACGTCAGGTAAGTCTCTTCTTCCAGCAGAAATTTTGCACCCTTCCATAATCTACCACCTGTCACACAGTACTTATCATGTGCCAAGAATGGCTATGAGTGTTTTATGTGGAATAAGTCATTTAAATAATCCTCAGGCACTAACACCATTTTACACATGAAGCACACGTCTTAACAATTTGTTGATCAAAACTGCTCCAAAGAATACACGTCGGGTTCTCATCCTAACGGGTTTGATTTCCCTTCTTTGTGGAAAGCAGGCAGAGGAGTCTTCCATATTTGTTTTGTGGTCGTTTCTTACACATTTGGTGAGTCAGCTGCCTCAGGAGAGATGTCCCATGTTGCTCTAAGTGTTGTTTACATTATATGAAAAAAAAATGGCCCAGAAATGTAAACGGTTTTGCTTAGGCAGGCCATTTCAGAAATTGTGTTAGTTATTTATTGGCTTGCCAATATTAATCTTTAAATAAGAGATTCTGCTCTTCAATGAAGGAGCCATTTCAAAAATTGAGTTAGTGGTTGTGGTAGTAATATTAGATTGATGAGGGTAACCATTACATTTCCAGGCAAAAATAAAAGAGTATCGGGAAATAAAAACCAAGAGGAGAATATTGATCGTCTAGTGACTCCACTGAAACGGAGTCATAGGCAGGTTGTCAGGTCTGGTTTTCTGCCCAATGCTTTCCTTCCTTCTAATTCTAACTGAGGAGGAAGAACAATTCTGACTGCCTGTAAATTCACTCAAGACCTACCGTGGCGGGGGTGGGGGGAGAAGAGGCTGCTTATGTGTTAAGGCAAAACTTGGGGAGTAAATCTATATCCTGTGCTTGTCCCAGGCCAAATTTCTTTAAAGATTATGAGAATAAACTGCTGGTTCTTAGAAAGGAATGGAAGAAGGTAATGGGGAAAGTCTTGGCTCCCAATTAATGGGATGAGTGAGACACTGCAAATCGGAACTCAATTAAGAAGCCAGAGTTGAAACAAGGAAACCAAACTCTTGAATTTTTAAAACTGTCCCTCATTAAACATGGAGTGAACATTGAGTCTAAAAAGTGTAGTATAAAGAAGTTTGAATGCATAATCATGCTTCCTGAGCCATTGTCAACCATTCTCTCTCTAGAGTGGGCTGGGCCACACTTGTTGCTGGTGATGCAGGCATCTCTACACCAATTCTCTGGTGACTTCAAGAAAGAACACATATTTTATTCATTTTAATCATGCGCATCTGGCACAATAAGGAGGCAAATTGGGCCCTTTTTAATTAGAAGAAGAGCAGGAAGATTTTAACTGAGAATACAGGAGCCAAGGATATATCACCTCTGCTACTTAAGAGCTGTAATTGCTCATCTCTTAGACCACCTGCTGCTTGCAGAGTACCAGTCTACTTAATTTAACACGAGTAATTTAGGATGCTGTTTCTGTTGCTAACTAGAGACAGAAACTACCTTCATAATTAAGCTCGCTTTACTTCCTAAGAATCCCTTTTTAATAAATCCAATCTGGGGGGTCAATACACTTCCCTCTTCTTGCCTCCATCCTTCTCACATTATATTCTTTACCTTGATATCTTTTTTAACTTGGTGTATTCCTTCATATTCCCTAAATATAAGTAGGACATAGACTGATTAGGTTTCCCTGTGATGCTGTAATTATGTGAACCATCTATACACTTGTTTATTCCACAGAACTTTTCAGAATGCCCATTATGGGCCAGGAATGAGGATACATTGGGACAGAAAAGTCCTTAAGCAGGTCTTAGTGGTGGAAAGAGAAAGAAACCACCCATCAGAGCTCAGGATTTGGATGCTGCAATGAAGGTCATGGCCAGTGCATTGAAGTTCCCCCAGTATGGGGAGGTGGGAAAGGGCTTCATCAAGAGGCTGCTTTAGTGTAGCCTTGGGGGAAATTGGGATTCATTGGGCAGAGTATCTGGGGAAGAGTCCTTCAGTCCAAGGAAGTAGGAATGTCCTGAGCTAAGACAGGAGGGCAGGAGAGGGCACACCTCATCCAGGAGACTGTAGATAGTTTTGTGTCGCTGGGCAACCTGTAACTGTCAAGGATGGGAACGGTAACTGGGGACAGGTCAGGAGAGATCCTTATCAGTAGCATTACGGATGCACTCATTGTATGGAAACAATGAAATCTCATTGAAGGAATTTATATAGGTTTTGTTTTGATAAAATCACATTGAAGATGAACTAAATGAAAGGGGGGTCGAGGCTACAGGAAGTTAGGGGACCAGCAAAGACCCCCAAGCAAGGTCTTAGTTGCTCATATAGAGGAACCATGCAGAAGGTAAGTCTGTCTTGACCCTGGTGAATCCTCAGGGCAACAGAGAGACAATGGCTTAGAGAGGGAGAGTGAGCAGTTGGGAGAGAATTGACTGAGGGGTGATGAGAGAGAGGGGAGTGGTCCCAGGACTGTCAGGTATTGGCCTGAGTTGTGCCAAGATAATTCCTTATAGGAGGAGGGTTAGGAGAGGGGTGCATTCTGTTTGGTTAAAAAGATTTGGGATGAGTAGAAAGTTTCAAAGGCCTGGGCATTTAAGCAAAGTTCCAGGTGGCAAGCAAAAGCCCGGGGCCTGGCGAGCTTCACATGTGAGGCTATTCCATGATGGAGAAGAGGGGAAGCTGCTGAGATGGCTGCACGCTGAGCTGGGCCACGTGAGAAGCCACTTCGGAAGAGTTCCAAAGCAGTGTTTTCAGATCAAAGAATTTTTAAATTGGGGTAAAGCATTCAAAAACAAAGTGTCCCAAACAACAGAGGCATGCTACTACACTGAGTGCCATTGCGGACGAGCTTCTGAGAAAAACCTGAACAGAGAACATGCCAGTACTGTGATGAGGCGGGGCACCTCCACGGCCAAGTTCATGCAAGTAGAGCCCACTGAGGGCAGCAAACTGAGCTGTAGACATGCTGGGATCGTAGGTATTTGCTCTCTTTGCTTTGCTTTGAACTACAGTTGACCCTTGAACAACACAGGTTTGAACTATGTGGATTCATTTATGTGGATTATTTAACCAAATGCAGATTGAAAATACAGTGTTCCTGGGATGTGAAACCCACATGTACAGAGAACTGAGCTTCTCATGTCGGGTTCTGCAGGGCCGATGGCAGGACTTGACTATTTACAGTTTTTGGTATTCGCAGGGGTCCTTTAACGAAGCCCCATGGTTGCCGAGGGACAACTGTAATTATAATTTCAGAAAATGAGTATCTATGAAGTGTCTGTGCTGCTGTTTGTTATATTTTATTGTAGCAATCCTATTTTGCTGTTATAACTTGTGCACTAAACAAGCAATTGTAACTGATGCCGATGCTGGAAGGCGGGTGGAGTATGGAAGGCTGAGCTACTAAAACAAAGAGAAAAGCACTGGTTATGGAGTCAGACCAAGCTTGGCTTAGATTTCTACTGTAGTATAAGGCTACTGTGTGATCTTGGTTTCATTTCTTAGCCTTTTTGAGACTCAGTTTCCCTGTGTACAAAATAGGGATAACAGTAGTACTGTAACAGGACGAGCCGCAGACAAAACTCTTCAGACACTGAGTTAAAGAAGGAAGGGGTTTATTTGGCCGGGGGCGTTGGCGAGACTCCTGTCTCAAGAGCCGAGCTCCCCGAGTGAGCAATTCCTGTCCCTTTTCAGGGCTCACAGCTCTAAAGGGGTGTGCGTGAGAGGGTCGTGATCGATTGAGCAAGCAGGGGTTACGTGACTGGGGGTTGCATGCACCGGTAATTAGATTGGAACTAAACAGGATAGGGATTTTCACAGTGCTTTTCTATACAATGTCTGTAATCTATAGATAACATAACTGATTAGGTCAGGGCTCGATCTTTAACTACCAGGCCCAGGGTGTGGCGCCGGGCTGTCTGCTTGTGGATTTCACTTCTGCCTAGTTTTTACTTTTTCTTTCTTTGGAGGCAGAAATTGGGCATAAGACAATATGAGGGGTGGTCTCCTCCCTTAGTACTGTGTAGGATACTGTATGAAAAATAGTCTGTGGAGTGCCTGTGTTTTGGTAACGCTTTTCTGCGGCAAGGAGCAGCCTGCACTATTGCTCTTGCTCTGTTCCCTTCCTAGCCTTTCCGCAGTCAACAGCCAGAATCATTTCACTCCACCCATGAGGCCCTCAATGGCTTCCACTTGCATGTGATAGTGAGATCCCACACTAGGGTTTACGAAAGCTCTGCTGCATCACTATTTCCTTGTGTGTTTGATTTCCGAGGATAGGGAACTCTGCTGCCATAGGGTCCTAGCTCAGGGCTGGAGTTCTGGATGATGTTGCTGCTTCTCACCTGGTCCAGATATCCCACTGAGATCTTATTTAAAAAATTGTAAACGTGTGTCTTTACAATATTGACAACATAATTAGCAGATTATTGAACTCACACTTAAGCAGGCAATTAAAACTAACTCAAAATATTAAGAAAGGCAGCTGCAAAGATGACTTTGTTTCCTGTGGCTGCTGTCACAAAGCACCACAAACTTGGTGGCTTAAAATAACAGAGATTTCTTCTCTTACAGTTCTAGAGGCAAGAAGTCTGAAATTGGTATCAGTAGTTCAAAACCAAGGTGTTGGCCAGGCTGCGCTTGCTCTGGAATCTCTAAGGAAGGATCCCCTGCTGGCCTCCATCACCTTCCGGTGGCTGCCAGCATTCCTTTGCTTACGGTCACGTCACTCCAGTCTCTCTTCTGTGTTCACATGGCTTCTTCCTCTTCTACATGGGTATAAATTTTTCCTCTGCCTCCCTCTTATAAGGATATATAGGCTTGCGTTGAAAGTCCCTTGGATAATTCAGTATAGTCTCCCCATCCGAAGGTACTTAATTACGTCTGCAGAATCCCTTATCACTGTATGAGGTGACATTCACAAGGTTCTGAGATAAGGATGTTTATATCTTTTGGGATACTTTTTTGGCCTACCATATAACCTCTGATCGCATCTGTTATGAGCACTCATGACCCCTTCACATACAGCTCTGGATGATCTGCTCAGGTCTCCCTCTTTTCTCCCTTGCCTGGTTGTGTGTTTGTGTTTCTAACAATTTTCTCTGTATGTTTCCTTCATTCTGTGGGTCAGAGTTGTAACTATACTTACAGAGAACAGGTCACAGATGCAGTCACTGAATTCAGGCTTTACGTGAAGCTCCACCAGCAGTTTCTCTTGCTCTGCGTGTTTCTCTCTGTAATTCTATAGACCCTACAATTGCTCTTTCCCTTGTGCACTTCTAAAAGCCTCCTTCCTGGGTCCATGCTTGGTCCTGGGGACCCCTATAGGCACCAACAAGTCCTTATAGACTTTGGCAAGGGACAACTGATTTAGTGATGGACTCGCTACAGTATCTAGATAGATGTGACTATCCGAACAACAAGTTTGGAAGGCCATTCGGTTCTCACCATTCATCCTTAGCAGATCAGGGATATGAAAGGATGTGGATCCCTAAGTTGTGAAAATTAAGAAAAAATTCAATAGGCACTTCTGTCTCTTTGTTCCTGAGCTAAAATCATACATTCTTTCATAGCCAAGTTTGTCTCCACAAACCTTATGCTTTAAAAGAATTGGTCTCCTAGCATAGTAAACTCTATTCGTAGTAAACTTGTTCATATTTATACACTTGTGAGAATATTGATGTAATATTTCTGTTTCTACTTTCTTTCACCACACGACAAGGATTTCTGAGTGGCTACAAATCTCCATTCTATTGTGAGCATTTTACAGTAATTTGCAAACGAGCATGTGAGTTTTACTCATGCCAACACTATCAGTTTGCAAATGTTTTTTAATATTTAAGGGAAAGCCTCCTTGCTGAGGTCCAATATCTCCTAATCCTAAATCCAGGAACAGTCATGAACCCTGCTCTGTGTTTCCTTCCTTCCTTCCTTCCTTCTTTCCTTTCTTTTTTTTTTTTTTTTTTTTTTGACAGAGACTCACTCTGTCACCCAGGCTGGAGTCCAGTGGCATGATCTTGGCTCACTGCAACCTCCACCTCCTGGGTTGAAGCAATTCTCCTGTCTCAGCCTCCCCAGTAGCTGAGATTACAGGCACACGCCATCGCGCCTGGCTGATTTTTGTATTTTTAGTAGAGATGGGGTTTCACCATGTTGGCCAGGCTAGTCTCAAACTCCTGACCTCAAGTGATCCACCCCGCTGGCCTCCCAAAGTGCTGGGATTACAGGCGTGAGCCATCACGTCCGGCCAACATGCACCTTTTCCGTTGCTTGTCTTGCTCGATTCCTGCTACTCTTGGGAAAAGGAAACTGCCTCCAAATGAAAAATATGAGAAAGGATACCAAGTTAATAGAAGCAAGTAAATACATTCCTGGTTCAATGCTATGGTGCCGTATGTGTACAGCTTCATTTCTTCAAAAAGAAGCTGTTTCTGATTTAACCTACTACATAGGGTTCTAGGTAGGGCTAATAAATTGCTCCAGAAATTAGGTATGGTTTCCATGATTTGCTCAAATTTCTCAAAAATTAGGACATTACCACGGATTTTTAGATTTCATTAGGTCCACAGTTTGGTCCATAAATTCTATATACTTTTCCAGTCTTCAGTAGTTATATACATTTTTGAATTATTTTGACAGTAAAATAAGTGAGTAACACTTTGAAGAATAACATTTGTTTTTGTTCAGTGCAGATTTCTTAGAAATTGACAAGAAGAAAAAACTATCAGAGAAAAATCCAGATTCTTACCAGTAGTTCCCTCCCTTCAGAGACAGGCAGAGCATGGTAGAAAAGGACAGTCAGTCAGTGTTTGAAGGACAGTATCAGTGCAATTAAATCAACCTCCCATCTAGACTTCGACTTTTCTGAAATATGGAGATGGAGCTAAAATCAGATAGTGTTTTTGTACAGCATGCTTAAGTATTGGGACACTTACGACTATTTTGTTGAGTTTTCTCATTATATTTTAATAATCTTTAAATTATAAAAATCATATTCACTGTAGACAAAGTGAAAACTTTAGATGAACATTTTAAAAACCCTCAAATCACTCATAATTTTTCCACTTAATGCCAACCACAGTACATATATAGATTGTTAAACCTGTAGCTCTGACTGTGTTTAGAGTTTTATCTTCCCGTTGGTATATACCACATTTTCAATAAACTGAAAAGTGTGACACAATCACCTGATCTATGCATGTAATGATATGTTTGACCTGGCAGATGGTCAAACCTTTCTCCTGTGGCCATCAACATTGTGGCTGATTTTCATAGCTATTTTGCCCTGTTATTTTTCTGAGATTTCTTTCCCTAGCACTTAGGGAGGCCTTCGATTTTCAAGGACATGCACTGACAGGTCATTATTTATCCCCAAGAGACTTTCATGTCCTAAGGGGAAAAAAACGTCCTGAGAATTTCAAACTTACAATAAGTAAAGAAAAAGAAAAAACTTTGCAGCTATCATACCTTCTTAAGAATAAGATTTTGGATCAAAGGGTATTATCAATAACACTCAAAAGCATTCTGGGCACACATTTTTAAATAAAATTTTATAATTATTTCCTTAGATACTATTAATATGAATTTTTAAAAAAACTCTGAAACTTTCAGTTTAATCATAGACTCCAACAGAGCTGTGAGTTAATTTTACTTCCAGCCACGTGGGAAAGGAAGAACATGCCTTTAAGTGTCTTTTGTAGCTTCACAGAGATAACTCAAAAAGTATTTGACCCTTCTGGAAAACAGAGGTGTCAATTTACAGTTTATAATCAGGACACTTATGTAAGAGTTTCAGGCTTTGGAATTATTAGTCGTGCTTCACAGGATGCAACAAAAATGTTTGAGGTCTTCGTGTCCCTAATTCACAAGGCACTCGAGGACAATTGTCACACGTGCAACAGAACAAGATTCTACATTTTATCATAAGGCTTCACATTGGGCAAGAGAATGAGGACTCAAATTTTCATACGTGTTTTCAATTTTTCTTAGTTTATCGAACCAGAATATGTCAGAGAACAATATTAGCTTTTTTCAAGGTGTAGGAAAAAGGGAAATTTTTTGCCTCCTTATTTTTCTGAGATTTTTTTCACTAGCACTTAGGGAGGCCTTCAATTTTTAAGGAGATGCCCTGATATGTCATTATTTATCCCTAAGAGAGTTTCGTATCCTGAGGGGGAATAAAAGTCCTAAGACATTCAACCTTACAGTATGTAAAGAAAAAGAAAATAATTTGCAGCTTTCATACCTTCTTAAAAATAAAATTTTTGGTCTCCTGCCATACCACTTTGAATGTGCTTGATCTTGGAAGCTAAGCAGGGTCAGACCTGGTTAGGACTTGGTATGGGAGACCACATGGGAATACCAGGTGTTGCAGGGTTGATATAAAATCTAAAATTTTAAAATAAAAAAATAAAAATAATATTTCTGATCAAAGGGTATGGAATCTGTTTAAAGCCTTTGCTTAAAAGGCCAAATTATCTTCTAGAAGAATTATATCAACTTACATTTCCTTCAGCAGTGTGTGTGTTTCCATTTCATTGCATCTTGGTTTTTATAAAAATCTTTTAAACATCTGGATTTGTTTTTAGCACATTACTGCTGCATATTTCTGCAAATGCATCAGTTCTATCTGGGCTGATATAGAGAAGCAGAGAAACACATTTTAGTTAAAATCCTAAGTTCTTTTTGACTTTGAAAGACATTGGATAGTGGCTTCCAGATTCTATTTGGCTTAGGTCACTGTGAGAGTTGGTTTCTATTGAGCAAAAACAAGATGTGAAAGTTGGTACAATTATTGTAGAAAAAAATAATCTAATATGACAACTTTGTATTATAAATCGGGCAGGAAAAAAAGCCCCAAGGACATTGCTCTTGCAGTTGATGTGCTTGTTAACAGGAGTCTGCAGAACTCTCCAGAGCTGCCCTCCCTGAGCCCCCTTGGCCATCGTCACCAGGCATATATTGGCCAGAATGTGCCACATCACTCATGTCTGGCACAATTGTGAAAGTCAGTTTATTTGATTTGTTCTCCCCTAGTGATGAGGGCAGGTTCTACACCTCTGCTATCACTGGACAAAGTACCCGGGACAGCCATCAAGTTATCCAGCTGTTTCTGACAGCTCCTACCATCCTGCCAAGACTAATGTTTGACGATATCCAAACGGGGTGTGGAAAAGTAAACTAGGCTTCCAGCAGGGCATTGTAAATCTCCAACTTTCTGGCCCGAGAGGGACTTTACTGCTCGTAGACGTCAACAGGAGAAATACATGTTTTGAAGGAGAGCCAAGCAATTCATTTAAATAAATTTAAATGAAAAATAACAACATAATTCAGGAGAATTGAATGCCACTTTTTCACTATTGTATGGCACCTTTGCCCTAGCTATTCTGTCTCCAAGGGAAAATTACACAATCTGCACCAAAACTTAATCTTCGTAAAAAGAGGGAGCATTTTTGCAGGAAATGTGCTAATTGGAAAAGTTACATAAATGTCTGCTTGTGTTAGATTATTATTCCCAAGTCTATCAGAAAAAAAGGTATTACAGTAATAGGGGAAAAAATCCCCTTTTTCAAAAAGAATATTTGCATGTTAGCAGACACTGCACTATAATGGTTATTTATGTGAAGTAATTTTAAGGAGTGAACACTTGAAGTATTGGTTGGACTCAATTTTAGTGCATTGAGACACATACCCACCAAACAATAAAACTGGTACTTAACAGTTATAATAATGGTGTCAACAATGAATCTGGCTCCTGTTGATATCTGCAAAGCCAAAGGTAATGAAGAAAACAAATGAAAGGTTACATTATTATTGCTGTTAGTTTCATCAGCTTTGGAATTTCAGTTGCTGAGAAACTCCTTTAGAAATAGCATAGGTTAGAACTTTGCTGCCATGTTTTCTCTGTTCTGGACAATGAGGAAGGCCTGTTTCAACTTACAGATGCACACGGAGTCTGCAGTTGTATCCACCCTTAAGCTCCTTGAGGCCAGTGGGTGCAACCTTACAGCCAGAATAGTCCCCAAGGTGTTCCTCCAATGAATAAAATTCCTTTCCTTAAATATGTCAGAAGGGACACAGAAATGTGAATGCCCTAGTATGTTCACTTCCTCCAGACCACAATATTGTATGCCTCAAGAGGAAATTAATGTGCACATTTCTAAAGACTTCCAACTTTTTTCATTTGGGCATTCCACTGCTTTTGTTTGCCAGAAAAAAAAAAAAATGTCACTGAGCTTCCATGACTATTTAATAAGAACCAATTTATTTTTAACTTGATTTTTTTCTGCCTGGAAAACAGGTTTATATACCTTTCATGTTTCCATCTCTCCTTCCTAAGTACACATATTCATGCAGGTGTCCAAAGCCAATCTGCCAATCTTTCAACTACATATGTTCTGTAAAACTGACAGGTCAAGTAATTATCTTTAGAAAAATGATGTTTAAGGCTAATAGTGATGTTATCAAAACTTTCCCTGGAATGTATTTTGGTTATTTCTTTAGACATAGCACTGTACATTTAATGAAGAATACTTCAAGAAATAACCTCATGTGCATTTTAATTCTCAAAAAGTGTCCATATCCAATTAGAATATTCCATAATCCCACTAGAACTTGCAAAATCAGAATAAAAATTTTTGAAATAAAAACCAATGTAACTTGTACTATCTTTGTGGTATGCAAACTAGCCTACTGGCATTGACAATTTATGAGTCTCAACAGAATCCTAAAATGAGGCCAGGTTTACAAAGTTCAATTCTATTTTTAAGCCAAAGAGGAAAATAAAATTTTAAAGGGAAGAACAAATCTCCCTTAAGCATTGATAGTAACTTTTAATGTTTTGCTAATCAAAATTTATGGCTAAGTCCCAACTGCCTTAAGGTAGAAAAAAAATTCAAACAATGAAGGAGAGAAGATTCAAAGCTGGCCCTTGTTTCTGAGTTTGAAAATTGCAGAAGTCAGTCTCCCTGGATATTAATGTTTCAGGTTTTGCTGACCGAGGATACAGATGATCCCCTTGGAGAAGGAAGCTTAGGGTATCTGGAGTCCTCCTCAAAGGTTTAACTAACATTCTCCAAGTAGCAACTTTCACAGAGCAGATTTATAGCAGAGTGTGAGAAGACTACTTTAGAACATGAATGAGTCTTGAATTTCATCACAAAATGTTTTGGAATTGATTAGAGAGAGTTTCCATGCCTTATTCAAAACTCAACAGGTAAAAAATTAGTAAATATATTAGTATTGTATTAGGTAGCATTTAAAACAACACAAAACAAGGATGAGCTGATCTCATTGAGACAATTCTTCACTACTGTGAATGTCAGAAAGAAACAGCAGGTCATTTATGATGGCCAGGAAGCAGCCTTAGAATTTCTGAAATGCCCCCCATATGTGGGAAAGTTGATCCAGTCATTTATAAGATACATTACATGATTTCCTTCTAGCTAACATCTTTGACGAAACTTTGCTGAGACATCTGTGTTACATGATGGATATAGACATGTGGTCTATACACAATGCAATACCATTCAGCCTTAAAAAAAGGGAAATTCTGTCATTTGTGACAACATGGATGAACCTGCAGGACTTTGTGCTAAGTGGAATAACTCAGGCACAGAAAGACAAATAATGCATGTCCCACTCATATGTGGAATCTAAAAAAGTTTAACTCACATAAGTAGAGAGCAGAATGGTGGTTGCCAGAGGCTAAGGGAAGGAGTGGATGAAAAAAGGGGGTATGTTGATCAAAGGGTACAAAGTTTCAGTTAGACCGGAGGAATAAGCTTTAGTATTCTATTGCACAGAATGGTGACTAGAATAAATAATAATGGATTGTATATTTCAAAGTTGCTGAAAGAATGAATTTTAAATGTTTCATCACAAAAAATGATAAGATGTGAGGTGATATATTTGCTTGACTTAATCATTCTGCAGTGTAAACACATATCAAAACCTCGCTTTGTACCCCATAAATATGTAATATATACACTAATTACTTGTGAATTAATAAAAAATGAAATGGCAAGTCATTTGTGGTGGCTAGAGGAGAAGTGTAGCATCCTCCTTATTAAGACACAAGAGTTATCCTGGAGCCCAGTGACGATGGATGGCTCCAAAAGGGCCTGAGCGACAGGTTACTTTTTCTCCATAAAAGTTTTTTATGTTTAAATAACACTTGTGAGTAGACTAAGTAGCATACACTTTCCCCACATTCTAGGTCTTTACTGTAGCTGAATGAAGAGTGGAGAGTGTGAATGACAGCTGAGGAAGACAGAGTTGTGCCCTGAGATAGCATTGTGATAGTGATTACTTGTCAGCTAGGCTAGGTTGCAGTGCCCAATTGTTTGGTTAAACACTATATCAGTGTATTTAAATTTACAAATCTTGTAATTTTTTATGATTATGAATAACATATACCCGGTGTCGAAAACTGGGAAAACACAGAAAAATATATCAAAAATTACTCAGTGAAACCAAGTTTAGTCAGGATCAAATTTTAGTTTATCCTATGCATTTTTAAATTTTGGAGATCACAATAAATGTACTGATTGTTAAAAGAGTTAACAAAGTACACAGAGTGTTGATGAGTGGAACCAGGAAGGATAGATTAGTGCTAGATGGTAACTCCTTTCAATCTCTGTAAAAACTTATTTATTCAACTTGGTAAAATGTTTTTGATTAGGCCTGTGCTTTTTATCTTCATTGTAATTTTTTCGGTTCTTCTGTGGAAATGACTTACAATTCTTATTTAGAATAAGCCTTCTGTGTCTCCCATCTCTGCTGCTTGCTCCAGCATTTTATAAATTTTCTTCTTCTCTTTCTTTTCTTTTTTGTCTTTTTAGATGGAGTTTCACTCTTATTGCCCAGGCTGGAGTGGAATAGCACAGTCTCGGCTCACTGCAACCTCCAGCTGTCAGGTTTGAGTGATTCTCTCGCCTCAGCCTCCCGAGTAGCTGGGATTACAGGCGCCTGCCAGCATGCCCAGCTAATTCTTGTATTTTTCAGTAGAGATGGGATTTCACCATGTTGTCCAGGCTGATCTTGAATTCCTGGCCTCAGGTGATCCTCCCGCCTCAGCCTCCTAAAGTGCTGGGATTACAGGCATGAGCCTTCTTCTCTTTCTATGCACATAGAACATATCAATTGACCCCACTGTCACTGATTTAATATTCTGCGCTGAATTTTTCTTCTCATTGCTTCTGAATCAAATATTGAGTATTCTACTGTTCCTCTGAATCAACTACTGAGTATTCAATTTATCTGCAGTCTTTTCTTCTGTCACTCCTTGGTTGCCTTGCCATCTCAGCCTATTTTCCCCTAATGGCTTTTTCCTCCTTTTCAGAGGACATATCAACTTGGATTTTAGCAACAATACCCAACACATTTCTAAATTATCTTCTGCTTATAGTGCTAATTTTTTTCAGAGACGTGCTTTTCTTTGACTTTTCATGACGCCTTCATTTTTTTTCTTTTTTTTGTAGTATCTATTTCTTTTTCACATTTTGTGCAGTTTTTTAGGTTTCAGTTTTTTTGATTCTGCCTGACTTTCTTACATTCCAAAATTGAAACAGCTGAAACCCATTATAATCTCCAGCATTTAGTGCCCCTGTGCTTCTTTCTGCTCTTGTTCCTACCTACACTGTGGAATGAAATCCATAAGATGCCATGTGCTTCTTCCTGTCTGTCTTGCTCCACTTTCTCCCTGACTATTTCTAGAGTGCTGCTGCCTCCAGATGTGTGTAGGCAATGGTAGAGATCAGAAGTAAGGCTGCTTCTAGAAGTAGCAGCCAAGATGAAAAGGGACAACTGAACATTTTTCTGAGTGGTAAAGAGCTTGTATTTCTAAACTGCAAAGCACAGATGGCCCAAAGTGCTTTTTATTATCAAATTAAAAATGATAAATACACATTTAAAAATTCATCTATAATTTCAATGAAAAGCTAAATGAATTTTTAACAAAAAAGAACACACATTCTAGTAAAAATTTTCTTGAAATATGGAGAAACTCAGAATTATTGACGTAAGACATGGATAGTGAAATGCCCCAAGCTATTCATTGCTTTGCTTTTATAGATAAGAGTGATTAGTTTTTATACTGTGCTGTTTTAAATAATCCAAATTCATTATTTTTAGTTTTTTAAGTTAGAAGTCTGACAACTTTTGTATCACTGGGTTAAAATCAAGAAGTCAGCAAAGTTGTATTTCTTTCTGGAGGCTCTAGGGGAGAATTTGTTTTCTTATATTTTCCAGCTTTTAGAGGAAATGTGTACTCCTTGGCTCATGGCCTCTTCCTCCATCTTCAAAGCCAGCAATGACAAGTTTGACTCACATCACATCTCTCTGACCTTTCTTCAGTCATCACTTCTCTCATTACAGTTGGGAAAGTCTCCACCTGTGATTACATTAGATCCACCTAGATAATTAAGGACCATCTCTTTGTCTCAAGGTTCCTAATCTTAATCAAATCTGCAAAGTCTCTTTTGCCATCTAGGGTAAAGTATCCACAAATTCTGGGGATTAAAGTGGAGACCTCTTTGGGTGGGGGCTAGGGGGGCTTATTCTTCTTGCTATTGCAAAGAATAAAGTTGGAAAGTATTTACCAACACAAGAATATAAAGAATAGCAAAGTGGAAGTGTACAAGATTTCTATCAGTATTTCTATCAATGAAGATTGTTCTGCCTTGTCACCGTAAGAGTGTTTGTTTGCAGGAAACTCTGCTGCTTGAACTCCAGTGATTCCTGCAGAACTTTTAACCTTGAGTTGTTCATTTTTTTTTACTTGTTTGTTGTTGGAAATTGTAGTTAATAATTATAATCCTGTGTCAGAAAGTTGAATCTTGCAATATTTACCCAATTGAATATTTCACTGACCTTACTAGTAAGTGGAATAGACTGGAATAAAACCTGTTCGTATCCTACTGGATTTAGGAAAAGCCATCCTTTTCTTCTTTGTACTCTTCAGGTAAAGATGAGTGGTTAGTACAATAGAGATATTTTTAGAACACTGCCCAGAATTTGACTTTTCCCTCAATAAACACCATACTTTCTGATAGCCATGCTTGTTTGGCCAGAGGAAGAAGTAAAGTAATCTATTTTTTTTGTTTGCTTTTCAATCCTACTTATTTGTTAATGTAATTAGTGGAAATTCATCCAAATTCTGGGGACTGGTTGACTATACATCCTAGTTACATCCTAGGCAGGTGTTTTTCTCTTTAGATCTCAGTTGAAAATTAATGTGATTTTTCAGAAACATTTATAGAAAACTAGTCAGATATCATTTTAATCCACTATTTTAACAATTTAGGCATTTAATTTTATTTAATTCCATACTTCTTGAATTCCTACTATGTGTCAGATGTAGTCAAGAGAATTAGGTGTAAATTTCTGAGCCAGCGAGTTGCCTTTCCCAGAAGAATCTTTTGCTGTGAAAGATTGCTGTTAACGGTGCAAATGGCTGGGTTTTCTGAGGCCATTTCTCCACTGAGTGCCCCACTCCCTAAGTAAGGGTGTGATTCCGTCACCTGAAGAGTCAGGCAGGGGAGGCCTTTTGAGACGGAGTGTCGCTTTGTTGCCCAGGTTGGAGTGCAGTGGCCCAATCTCTGCTCACTGCAAGGTCCGCCTCCCAGGTTCACACCATTCTCCTGCCTCAGCCTCCCAAGTAGCTGGGACTACAGGCACCTGCCACCACACCCGGCTAATTTTTTTTTTTTTTTTTTTTGTATTTTTAGTAGAGACGGGTTTTCACCATGTTAGCCAGGATGGTCTCGATCTCTGGACCTTGTGATCTGCCCGCCTCGGCCTCCCAAAGTGCTGGGATTACAGGCGTGAGCCACTACACCCGGCCTGGGAGGCGTTTTTAAACATAGAAACCTATGGTGGAGAAAATGTCACTAGAGCACCCATGCTGCAGCCGCAACTCCGTGGCATCAGGACCAGTACTTTCTCTTTCAGGACTAGAGACAAATGCATCTTCAAATCTGCAGAGCCCACAACCAGCATGGCATTGTCATATGCGTCCATGTGAAGAGACCACCAAACAGGCTTTGTGTGAGCAATAAAGCTTTTTAATCACCTGGGTGCAGGCGGGCTGAGTCCAGAAAGAGAGTCAGTGAAGGGAAGATTGAGGACAGTAAGGGGTATGAAGGTTTCACTAATACCAAGAGCCTGAGAAACTGCTTGGGTGATTTGACTAGTAAAGGTTGTTCCATTATCGGACTGTATAGAGGTGGGAAGGCCAAACCGAGGAATTATGTCTGACAGAAGGGAAGAAATGACCGCGGTGGCCTTCTTAGACTCTGTGGGAAAGGCCTCTACCCAGCCAGTGAAAGTGTTTACCCAGACCAAGACGTATTTTAGTTTCCTGACTCAGGACATGTGAGTAAAGTTAATTTGCCAGTCCTGGGCAGGGGCAAATTTTTGAGCTTGATGTGTAGGCAAGGGAGGGGGCCTGAGAAATCCCTGAGGAGTAGTAGAGTAGCAGATGGAACACTGAGAAGTGATTTTTTGAGGATAGATTTTTATTATGGAAAGGAAAAGACAGGTTTTAAGAGGCAGGTTAGCGGCTTCTAACCTACATGGAAGAGGTTATGAAAAGACAATAGAATAGAATGGGCCTATGAGGCTGGAAGGAGATATTTTCCTTGGTCCAAGAACCATTTGTCTTGTGTGGGAAGAGATTGATAGGTGGAAGTTTCAGTGGGAGAGTAGGTGGGAGTAACTGATGAGAAGGAGAAAAACTGGCCATGAGGGACAGAAGTAGAAGGCTAGCTGCTTCTTTAGCTACCTTATCAGCATAAGCATTGCCCTGAGCGATGGGATCTGATGCCTTTTGATGGCCCTTGCAGTGAATGACTCCAGTTTCTTTTGGAAGAAAAGCAGCCTTGAGAAGAGTTTTTATTAAAGAGGCATTAATGATGGAGGACCTTTGCATAGTGAGGAAACCTCTTTTAGCCCATATAACAGCATGGTGGTGCAGGATATGGAAGGCATATTTACAGTCACTATAAATATTGACACGTAGTCCTTTTGTTTGTAAGAGTGAGGGACTGAGTTAAGGCAATGAGTTTGGCCTGCTGAGAGATAGTGGAGGGGGGCAGAGTGGTAGTCTCCATGATAGATGTGGAAGATACTACAGCATAGCCTGCCTTTGCTGGTGAGTGGTGATTAGGCCTGGTGGAACTGCCATCAATAAACCAAGTGTGATCGGGGTGAGGACAGGAAAAAATGAAATATGGGGAAATGGAGTGAATGCCAGGTGGATTAGAAAGATACAGTCATGGGGGTCAGGTGTGGTATCAGGAATAATGTGGGAGGCTGGATTGAAGTCCAGGTCAGGAACAATGGTAATTGTGGGAGACTCAACAAAGAGTGAGTATAGCTGAAGGAGCCAGGGAGCAGAAAGTATATGTGTCAGGTGTGAGGAAGAAAATAGATTTTGGAAGTTATGAGAAGTATAGAGAGTGAGTTGAGCATAGTTTGTGATTTTGAGGGCCTCTAAAAGTATTAGGGCGGTGGCAGCCACTGTACAGAGACATGATGGCCAGCCTAAAACAGTAAGGTCAAGTTGTTTGGACAAAAAGACTACAGGGCACGGTCCCGGTCCTTGTGTAAGAATTCTAGCTGCACAGCCCTGCACTTCAGCTGTGTATAATGAAAAGGGTTGGGATGAGTCAGGGAGAGCTAGTGTGGGAGCAGTCTCTAAAGCTGTCTTCAAGGAACGGAAAGAGGAGTGGGGAAAGGATTTAGGATCTATGGGGTCAGCTAGGTTTTCTTTTGTGAGTTTATATAACGGTTTTGTTAGGATGGCAAAACCAGGTATTTAAAGGCGGAAGTACCTAACCATGCCTAGGAAGGAAAGGAGTTGTTGTTTTGTAGAAAGGGTTGGGGTTCGGGAGATTAGCCAGGCATGATCAGCAGGGAGAGCACATGTGTTTTTATGAAGAATTATGCGAAGATAGGTAATGGATGAGGAAGAAATTTGGTTTTAGAAGGGGATACGAGATATCCTTTTGAGAATAGATGTTGGAGGAGCAGGAGGGTGTCCTGTTGGGAAGATTTGTAGGAGGGGCTATAAAGTAGAAGGTCATCAAAATATTTAATAAGTTGAGAAGCAGATGGATGGAAAGAAAGTAAATTATGAGAAACGGCTTGACTGAAATAATGAGGGCTGTCCATGAAGCCTTGCGGCAATACAGCCCAGGTAAATCTCTGAGACTGATGGGTGTCAGGGTCAGCCCAGGTAAAAGCAAAGAGAGGCTGTGACGAGGGGTGCAGGGGAATAGTGAAAAAAGCATCCTTAAGATCAACAATGGAATAGTGAGTTGTGGAGGAAGGTATTGAGGACAAAACAGTGTATGGGTTGGGCACCACAGGGTGGATAGGCAAAACAATTTGGTTGATAATGCGCAGATCCTGAACTAACCTGTAAGACTTGTCCAGTTTTTGAACAGGTAAAATGGGGGAATTGTAAGGAGAGTTTATAGGTTTTAGAAGCCCATGCTGTAGCAGGCGAGTGATAACAGGCTTTAATCCCCTTAAAGCCTGTTGTGGGATGGGATACTGGCATTGAGCGAGGTAAGGGTGATTAGGTTTTAATGGGATAGTAATGGGGATGTGATCGGTTGCCAAGGAGGGAGTAGAGGTGTCCCATACTTGTGGGTTAAGGTGGGGGGATATGAGAGGAAGACATGAAGGAGGCTTTGAACTGGGGAAAAGGGTGGCAATGAGGTGTGGCTGTAGCCTAGGAATAGTCAGGGAAGCAGATAATTTCGTTAAAATGTCTCAACTTAATAAGGGAGCTGGGCAGGTGGGGATAACTAAAAAGGAATGCATAAAAGAATGTTGTCCAAGTTGGCATCACAGTTGGGGAGTTTTAAGAGGTTTAGAAGCCTGGCTGTCAATACCTACAACAGTTATGGAGGCAAGGGAAACAGGCCCTTGAAAAGAAGGTAATGTGGAGTGGGTAGTCTCCATATTGATTAAGGAGGGGATGGACTTAACCTCCACTGTAAGAGTTACTGAAAGCATCTGTGATGGTCCAGGAAGCTTCCGAGGCTATCAGGCAGCATCAGTCTTCAGCCGCTAAGCTGAGAAGATCTTGGAAGGAGTCAGTCAGAGAGCCTTGGGCCAGAGTTCCAGGGGCTCTGGGAGTGGCTGCTGGGTGAGTTGAACAGTCCGATTTCCAGTGGGGTCCCGCACAGATGGGACACGGCTTAGGAGGAATCCCAGGCTGCGGGCATTCCTTGGCCCAGTGGCCAGATTTCTGGCACTTGAAGCAAGATCCTGATGGAGGAGGTCCTGAAAGAATGCCTAACCGCTGTGGCTTAGGCAGTTTCTCTCACAGCAGAGGCAAGTAATTGCAACTCTTCTCTATTATTGTATACCTTGAAGGCAAGGTTAATTAAGTCCTGTTGTGGGGTTTGAGGGCCAGAATCTAATTTTTGGAGCTTTATTTAATGTCAGGAGTGGATTGGGTAATAAAATGCATATTGAGAATAAGAGCCTTCTGACCCTTCAGGGTCTGGGGCTGTAAAGCGTTTCAGGGTTGCTGCCAAATGTGCCATGAAATGGGCTGGGTTTTTATATTTGATGAAAAAGAGCCTAAACACTAACTGATTTGGGAGAGGTTGGATAAAGAAAAAAGGAGCATTAACCTTGACTATGCCTTTAGCTCCAGCCCCCTCTTTAAGAGGAGATTGTTGGGCAGGTGGGGGAGGGCTAGTCGCAGAACAAAACTGTAAGCCAGACTGGGTGTGAGGAGGGGAAGTGATAGAAGGATTATAGGGTTGGGGAGAGGAGGCTGAGGAAGAATTGGAGCCTGATTCAGCCTGGTGGGGAGTGACCTGAGGAGGAGCAGTCTGGGGAGGAGGGGAGAGGTCAGATGGGTCAGTACAAAAGGAAGATTGAAAAGACTCAGCAACACTTGGGGTTGGGACTGAGGGGACAGGTGGGAGGGAAAGAAGGAGGATTTGGGATGAGTTGTATTGGGAACAGAGACTAGGGAGGGACCGATGTGTAAAAGAATGCCTGGATGTCAGGCATCTCAGATCATTTGCCCATTTTACAACAAGAATTATGTAGATCTTGTAGGATGGAGAAATTGAAAGTGCCGTTTTTTGGCTATTTGGAACCACTGTCGAGTTTGTATTGGGGTCAAGCGGTATTGCAGAAGAAAATAAGGCATTTAGGTTTTAGGTCAGGTGTGAGTTGAAGAGGTTTTAAGTTCTTGAGAACACAGGCTAAGGGGGAAGAGGGAGGAATGGAGGGTGGAAGGTTGCCCATAGTGAAGGAAGCAAGCCCAGAGAAAAGAGAGGGTAGAGACACAGAGAGAGGGTGTGGGTGGGGGGTGTTTGCCACCCCAGGAAAGTGGTATTTGCCTCTAAGGGTGGAGGATCAAGGCAGGCATCCCCGTGGTGATCAGACACCTCTGAAATGTGGGTGAATAATCAAGCAGGCATCCCCGCAGTGATTAAACACCAAGGGAAGACTGTCTTCCCGAGTCTGTCACTGGTGCCGGAGTTTTGGGTTCACGGACAAAACATGTCTCCTCTGTCTCTACCAGAAAAGGAAAGGAACTGAAATTAAGGGAAGGGAGAGATGGAAGGGTGGCACCAAGATTGAAAGGAGAAAGAGGTTGAGGGATAGTGAGAGAAGTTGGGGAAGAGAGTAAAAAGAGGCCTCTTACCCGATTTAAAATCGGTGGGATGTTCCTTGGGCTGGTTGGTCTGAGGACCCAAGGTCGTAGGTGGATCTTTGTCACAGAGCAAAGAGCAGGAGGACAGGGGATTGATCTCCCAAGGGAGGTTCCCTGATCCAAGTCACGGCACCAAATGTCACGTGCGTCCATGTGAAGAGACCACCAAACAGGCTTTTTAATCACCTGGGTGCAGGTGGGCTGAGTCTGAAAAGAGAGTCAGCTAAGTGAGATACGGGTGGGGCCGTTTTATAGGATTTGGGTGGGTAGTGGAAAATTAGAGTCAAAGGGGGTTGTTCTCTGGTGGGCAGGGGCGGGGGTCACAAGGTGGTCAGTGGGGGAGCTTCTGAGCCAGGAAAAGGAATTTTACAACGTTAATTGCTCAGTTAAGGTGGGACAGAAACAAATCGCAATGGTGGAATGTCATCAGTGAAGGCAGGAATTGGCCATTTTCACTTCTTTTGTGATTATTCACTTGCTTCAGGCCATCTGGATGTATTCGTGCAGGTCACAAGGGATATTATGGCTTAGCTTGGGCTCAGAGGCCTGACAGCATTAATTATGAGGAAATTCAGATGAAGAATTTGTCCTTATGCAGAGAACAAAAGAGAGGGAAGAGTCAGACCCACTAGGTTCAGCCAATTTCTTGCATCTTAGAAGTCTCATTGAAATATAATTATCCAGTTAATGATGGAAGGAAGAAGGTTTAACTTGTACATTTTTAAAATCCTACATTTTGAAGTATGGTACTAATGTATTTTATATTTATCAATTTGCCAATTTACCAATTTTTTGTGTGGAAAACTGTACTTGACATGTAAAAATGATATATGACATGTAAAGAAATGATATAGACAATGTAGGTATGTAAAATGAGTAATACAACTGAAAAGAGCTAATAATAAAATAACATATACAGAATACCCTCACTTAACATATGTTAGTGCATAAATACACACACAAAAAAATTTAGAACCATCTTCCCAATTGTAAAAGTGGTTATAAAAGTGATCGTAAAAGTGGCTTAAAGGGAAGTTATAGGTGATTTTCATTGCTTTAATCCTCAATTATATTTGTGACTTGCATTGAAAAATATTATCGTAATAACCCTTTTAAACAAGCCAAAACCAAACTTATAGATAGGATAAGTTTCAAAACGTCTTAGAGGCACTTAAGAACTGTCTTGCTGTCTTGCCCTTTGAGGTAACAGTAGAATTTTTTTTTTTGTTTAGGGATGGAGTGTGCTCTGTCACCCAGGCTGGAGTGCAGTGGTGCAGTCTCAGCTTACTGCAACTTCTGTCTCCCAGGTTCAAGCGATTCTCCCATCTCAGCCTCCTGAGTACCTGGGACTACAGGCGCACACCATCATCCCTGGCTAATTTTTGTATTTTTAGTACAGACGGGGTTTCACCGTGTTGTCCAGGCTGACCTCGAACTCCTGAGTTCAAGTGATCTGCCTGCCTCAGCCTCCCAAAGTGCTGGGATTACAGGCGTGAGCCATGGAGCCTGGCCAGTGGAAACTTTTTAAAAAGTTCTTTACTTGTTCATAATTGGCATTGTTCTGAAAAAGTATACTTTGATACTAGCTAGTGTTTCTAATAAAAAAGGATGAAGCATAAAAGATACAAAACTGGAATTTTTTTTTTTTTTTTTTTTTTTGAGATGGAGTCTTGTTCCGTTATCCAGGCTGGACTGCAGTGGCGCAATCTCGGCTCACTGCAAGCTCCACCTCCCGGGTTCGCACCACTCTCCTGCCTCAGCCTCCTGAGTAGCTTGGACTACAGGCGCCCGCCACCACGCCCAGCTAATTTTTTGTATTTTTAGTAGAGATGGGGTTTCACCGTGTTAGCCAAAACTGGAATTTTTCATATATTTTAATAATTTGCCAAAGTAAATTCAGATTTGATTCCACGGCATGTTAATAACATCCAAAGCTGGAGAGTTTAGTCCTATGAGATGAATTTTCTAACCAGTAATGGACTGGTACAACACTCCACTTTGTGGGAGGAACATGGTGGAAGTCCTTTGTAGGAGGTGGTGAGACTCACATGCAGGTGGACCTCATCTTGGGTGGAAGTAACATCAGAAGTGTTGCTATGGCCAAGTAAGGAGATTATATATCTCATGTCTCTTTTTCCTTTGGACAGCTGATGTAGCAAAATACTAGCAGACTTCCAGAATTTTATTTTCTAGTGATTCCATGACAGAATAAATAGAATTACTGTGCCACAACAGAGCCCTAGAGTAAAACCTCTCTATTCCCTTCTCCACAAGACCCAGAAAAGTCCCATGGAAAGACTGAGTCCTGATTTTGAGCATCTCCAGAAGCATCATCCACAATAAACTGTAACTTCAGTCAAGGTCAAGTTTAGAAAAATTCTTCCCTCAGCAAAAGCACCCAGTAGAGCCCCATGCACGTGGTGTCACTCCTACGTTTCTGCGCCAGTGATAGTGCCCTGACCGTATCAAGTGTTTGGGAGGCCCTGGCATTGTGGGGCTTACAACACATGTAGAGATGACCGGATAAACAGCATCTTTATTTGTATATACTCAAAGACACATTTATACCTTCCAAGTAACTTGGTGGGGCTTAGATTTGGATAAGCTAATGATTATGGGTTGATTCCTTAAAATAGCTCCATTGTTTTTAGCATTCCTGGGAAAATCTCAAGATACTCCACTGTTGTGGGGCTGGTCTTCATGAACGGGCACCTGGCTGGGATGGCAGAGGTCACCATGGGGTGAGCCAGCTCCTTGACCAGGAGATTCAGTATCATACCATTCACCAAGAAGCACGTTTTCATCTGCTTTTCATAGCTCAGCTTCTCCTAGCATCAGCCACAGGACAATTACAATCTTTTAAAATGCATTTCAACATCAATAGAGTTTGGAAGAAGCCCTTGTGAAAACATATTATTGAAGGTATTGATGGGAATTCTTGATAAATCACTCCTATTATTATGGTCAACTTCCTATTTTTCCTCCTGGAGATGTGTAGGTACGTCCATTTCTCATTATAGTGAGGATTTTTAATGTAGGATCCTTGTTTTTGTTCAAGTTATGTTCAAGTTTTATTGAACACAAATTCAATATTTCAGTATCACAGGAAGGGTACATGATTCTAGAGAATGAGAACTAAGATCACAATCCTAGACGTCACCTTGGTGAATCAAATACGAATTATTTTCTAAGAGTATTCCTTCTTCTTGAAAATATTCTACATTCTGGAAGGGTAGGTATACATCCCAATAGACCGGGTTTGTGAAGTCTTCAGTGATCTTTGAATATCTCAAACTTCATGTTGGTGTGTTCTACAAACTCTTATGTTCTCTCAATATCCATGGCAGTCTTTCGAGGCTGCTGCTTTAATTTCTATCACATGTATTAACCATTTCAATGCCAGTGGCTTCTCTTCCCTTGAGACACAGTTCATGCCAATCTAGATGCCTCAAAGGCTCACCAGTGAATTTCTGGATCATGCACTGAACCCCCAAGGCAATTCTTGCAGCAGTTTGTTTTCAAAACAGAGGTATCAGTCAGGTTAGACTGGATTATGCTACGGTGACACATGACACCACACTCTCAGTGGCGTGACATAGGAGCGCTATTGCTTGGACAAAGTCTGCTGTGGGTCTGGGTTCCTGTCCGGGTGCCTGCCCTCTGGACTGTGGCTCAGGCTTTCAGGCCACTTGCTCGGACCCTGGACATCTCTGTGTGAACATGTGCACCCACTGTCATCACAGGAGGAGAAGAGAGAAATGGAGAGACAGCACCAGCAAGGACAGCTCCAGCCTGGAGGAGCATGTGGTACTGCACTTTGCTCTTCTGTAGCTAGAAAAATGGCTGCCATTCACTTTGAGGGTGGGGAGTTTACTCCTGGAAGTAGAGAAGAAAGGATGTGAGTCAGTGTGTAAATCTGTCTTGCTCTGAAAAAGAGAATACTTCTCTGAGAGACATGGAGCTATGGTTCCAGCTGTATTTTCAGTGCTCACAGACTGTAACTTCAATATCTATATAAATCTCCCTTTGAGCAGACTTTTCAGTGGCAGATACTTTTCCTCAAGGATCAAGTAACATTTGATTAAGGATCTTATATTTCTCAGCATATATGTTTTAGTAAACAGGCTCATAACATGAATTTAAAAAATATATTTCCCACACCAAATAACCATTTCATACCATCTGCATTGAGCCTGTATTTGAAAGTATGCTAAACATCATTTTGTTTACTATATTTTAGGTTTGATGTGTTTCTTTGTAGACTCTAGCCACATTATTATATATAATACACACTTTTCTGATTATGAACTAGCCATTGCTTATTATTAACCTGAAATTAAGACAGATGTGAAAAATAAGGCAAAAAGCACCCCTAGTTCCATATCTCCGAAGTAACTCCAGTTATTATTCTTGGATGTTACTGTATAAATAGAATAATATACAGTAGTGACCCACCAGTAGTATATTCCCACATAAACTCACAGGATGCCTGCCAGGAGCCCTAAAACCAACTTCCTTTCAGAATCCCTGAAGAAATATGTTACAAATAGATTCCTGGGCCACTGGCCAGGTTTAATAAATTCAGGTTTTCAATTGTGCAACTCAAGAATTTATAATTTTAACAAGCTCCCTAGGGGTTTCTTATAAGACCAACTCAGTCCAATTTGAAACACAGGTTTCTAGGAGCCATGGGTATATATCACGATTATTGATTCCTTATCATTGATTCCTCCCCTTCCTTCGCATGTAATGTTAAACACCAGCAAGCTCCGTAGCTTTCACCAACATCATATATGTCAAATCTGACCAATGACACCACCTACCTACCCTGCCACCTTCCTGAGCAAATCAGTCATTGTGTCTTGATGGAACAACAGAAACAGCTTAGTGGGTGTTCTCACTGGTTCCTGTGCTGCCTGGAATCACGTTGCTAAGGTGTAGATCTGGTCACATCATTATACTGTCTGCTACCATCCACTGGCTTCCCACTGCAGTGCCAGTCAAATATAAATGCATTTCCCGGGCTCATCCCACCCTGCACTGGGAGTTCCCAAACAGGCCAGGTGGAGGCTTGGCAGTGTCTGGAAGCACTTTTTGTCACCACGCCTAGAAGGAGCGGTGTTGCTGGCATCGAGTGCAGGGAGGCCAAGGGCGCTGCTCAGCACCCTGCAGGGTGAGGGACAGCCCCACCGCAAGGGAGGATCTGCCCACATATCCGCAGTGCAGGAGGTGGGAAGCCCTGCCCTAGCAACCTGGCGCTTCTCCCCGCCTTGCCCTGTTGGCCATTACGCCATTCCCCTCCAGTTTCCTATCTGCAGAACCTGCCACACTCATTTCCACATCAGGCACTTCCTAGTTGCATGGAGGGGAGCCAGGCTGGAGAGCCCCACCCGACGTCAGATTTCCTACGAGCATGAAATAAGCTGTGAGCGTGCAGAGCCACTGAGATCAGGGCTGTTTGTCCCCACAGCACACCCTGTCCTAACCTGCTTGACTTCGTTTCATGCACGAATCTCCCCATGTTACCAGGGTGTCCAGCTTCTTGGCATCTTGAAGAAAGAGTTGGACAAAATGCATAAACAAAGCAAGGACAGAATGAAGAACAAAATCAGAGATTTATTGAAAATGAAAGTACACTCCACAGGGTGGGAGCAGTCCTAGCACACGGGCTCAAGAGCCCAGTTACAGAATTTTCTGGGGTTTAAATACCCTCTAGATGTTTCCATTGGTTACTTTCATTGGTTTATACTGGTGTACCCCCTATGTAATGAAGAGGATGAAGTTAAGTTACAAAGTTATTTACTCTGTGTACGCCCTATGTAAATGGAGAGGGTATTACCTGTCATCACTGAAGTGTTTCCGTTTGATTTAGTTCTAGGAAATCAGTGTGAATCGGCCTTATGTTCTCTTCCTCCAGACCCTGTTCTCCTGCCTCACCCATGTCAGTGAATGGCTTTTATCAATGCGGATTTCTAACGGTGGAACCATTTTCCACTTAGGCTATACCATGATTTATTTAGTCTTTCTTCATTGTGAGACAAATTCATTTTAGTTAAATGTAAATTTCAAGTTAAAAAAATCACTTTTTCCCACCTGAATGCTGTCTGTGGGGTCAAGATATATTTCCTTTGTCTCCCAGGCCTGACAGAGTTTTGAAAAGCTGCTCTTCTGAGATTTAATACACAAACCCATGCTCTTCTTCCTCACACATTTCCTTCTTTTATAATGTTTTAACAGGAGGTAAGGAGTGGCTCTTCTGCTGCCTGTAGTAACATTTCTTAACATTTCTGATGCAAATCTGTAAGGAGATGTTGACACTTGCTTCGGTGGGTGGTTGAGATGAAAGGTCCTGGCGTGGCCAGAGGGGCCCCCATGTGGAGCAGAGGTTGGCTTAGCCACACGGTGGTCACTGTGGCCTGGTGGGGGCACAGACTAGACTTTCCAGTGCTGGGCAATTGGTGGAAATTGGAGAAGCCAATTCCGAGATTTGTTATGGTGCAGAGAGAGAGACGGAACTGCATTCAGGCAAAAATGGAGGGTAAGAAGAAAACTCTATTTTGAAATTTTGAATTAGGGAGATTTCAATTTAGTTATGGAAGCCTCTGAGAGTAATTCCATCACTGAACTTAAAGATCAATGCTGGTATTCACTTTGTGAAGATTTGAGTTTTTTTTGCTACCATCCCAGGAGCGAGGAAGGCATCTGCATCCCGGATGGCGAAAATGCCACCGCCTTTTCCAACAGCACTGCTATCTTTTGTGATTGGAACACACCAGCAGGGAATGCTTGGACAGGGAAATCCTAAGGAGCACCTCATATCCAAATCCCTAATCTCTGGCCTACTCACGTGATCAGGAGTCATCTGTAATACTGCCTAAGGTTAGACAGTTTTATAGAAGGACAAAATTAAATGAAAATCCTTAGTCAAATAGGCATGCTTATGCTAGCTGTATATTAAAGCATGTCTGGGACATCATGGTAAGCTTGGTACATTGCAGCATGCTCTCCAGCGAAGCAGCTAAACCTAGCTGGCAGTGTTGCTTTTAGAGGAGAAAACTAGAGAAATCTAGAAGTTTCAATCATGTCAAGCTTAAAAGTTTGGCAAAAACAAAAGTATAATTTGCAGCTCTTCTGATTACTTACAGAAACCTAGAAGGGATACATTTTCAGATCTCCACCCCGCCCCACAAGAAGGATTGCAAAAAATGTTCTGGGCATCTAACTCTGTCATATCTCTTGCCTTGTACAATCAATTTGATAGTTTTGGTTTGGTGACTTGTTGGAAAGAGAGTAAATGAAGAATGGTGTGGGATTTTAGAGTATTCCATTGCCTCATATTTCATGGTCCTGGCAGTGGTTTTACTTTGTAACAGTGCAGAATCCTAATGAGGTATGAAGAGAGAAAGCCTGGAAACAAGTGGATTTCCATATTGGCGTCAACAGAGACATGTCAGCAGAAAGGTTGCGGCAGGGGGCTGGAGCCTCACTGGAGTTTTTCCTGACCCAGCATTTAAAAATGTTCTTACTTTAAAGCCTCTGCTTACAGGCCATTAGAAACTTGCTGTGGGACATTTTCTAGAATGGCATTCGCAACATGACATTGGGGTTACTGATGTAAAGAAACTTAATTGCTTAGATCAAAATGTACTTTGGGTTTTTTGGATGGTTTTAAATGTTCAGAAGGAAAAGGATTGGATAATTTAGGAAGACATTTTATAAAATAAAATAACTTTTGGCAGATAGGCTGGAAAAGGCAAACAAGAAAAACAGGTAATGGTTTCATTTCAGGAACAAAGGAAACAAATGTTCATTTATAGAGAGCTCATAAAATCTAAAATATCATAGATAACCTCTACATACGTGTTATTTTTTATTTGGGTCTTTTCTTTGCTTGGGGAAGAAGAGCTCACATTTTTCATTTTAGGTACTTTCAAGGTATTTGCACATTGACTTGTCTTATTAGCTTCTCGAAATATCCCTGCAGCACTTCATATGGATGCAGCAACCAACATGCAGACAGGTGGAGGAGCACGCTGGTGAAAGGGACGCAGGATCTCTCTGGAGTCTCTTTTATAAGAACGCTCAATCCCTTAATTGTAATGGGGACATAAGCATTCAGTCTGTAGCACCCAGCAAATCCTGATGAAGAGCAACTGGTTGTGGATATATTTGATGATTAGTAAAGGTAGGAAAGGCAGGCAAGACATCTCTGGGCTTTGTTGCATTTAACCACCGTGACCTGCACCTGACAGTTGTGCGAACGGTCATCATAGTCATCTCTTCTCTTTTATTTTCTTCATCGTGGTGGTCTTCCTTAGCTTTGTCTTCCTTTTTTTTTTTTTCTGTTTCTTTTTTCTTTTTTTTTTTTTTTGAGGTAGAATTTTACTCTTTTTGCACAGGCTGGAGTACAATGGCGGGGTCTCGGCTCACTGCAACATCCACCTCCCAGGTTCAAGTGATTCTCCTGCAGGTGAATTTTTGTACTTTTAGTACAAAATTTTTGTACTAAATTTTGTAATTTTGTACACCCAGCTAATTTTTGTACTTTTAGTAGAGACGGGGTTTCATCATGTTGGCCAGGTTGGTCTTGAACTCCTGACCTCTGGTCATGCTCCTGCTTCAGCCTCTCAAAGTGCTGGGATTACAGGCATGAGTCAGTGCATCTGGCTCTCCTTTTCTTTTTTTAAGCGAACAAATACAAAAAAAAAAAAAGGAGAATTAATAAAACAGTCATGCATACTCATGACTAAAAATGCCACCTTTTCACATCTGTATCATGGATTAATTTGGAAAGAAAAGGAGACAGCACAGGCAGTTGAGGTTGGCCTTCCTCTGCTGCAGCCTGCTACCTAGGCTTGCCCTGTCTTAGCCACAGTTGTCTTCTCAGAACTATCATGTGACCCTTTCAAATGAAAACGTGGTCACATGATACTCTTAAAAATTAATTTTCCTACTCAAGCATCATTTGATCGTGTTCTCACCTGCAGAGAAATGGAATCGAAGCCCTCACCTTACACAAACCAGTCCAGCCCCTATAGGAATGAGCTCACCCACAAACACGCCCACCCTTCTTCCTGCTACTCGGAGCACCCTTCCTATCTGCAGGAACAGACTTTTTCAATGATGTGAGACTAAAATAGTTCTGCATACTTAGTTCTTTGAAAATTCATTTTGTGGACTGCTGTGAAATCTAAATGTGCAAACACATACACTCTCCAATTAGGCCTAGCACAACTTGGGCTGAAGTTTCAAGTTACTCAAAATATGCCTCTGAACAAATCAGCACAATTTTGTGTTACCTCCCATGGTCAGGCTGAATTCAAGGAAATTGCATTTTATAACACCCTGTGGTCACTGAAAATTGCTTACCATTAGCCTTACTGACCAATAAATCACTAGAATTGCTGAAGGTAATTTTAGAGACGTGGGTGGGCTAAGGTGACAGACGTTGAATGAAGAACCAGCATTTTTTTGAGAGGTCCTTTAATGCAGATTTATTCTAAGGATTCTAAAGTGACCCAATTTTTTAAAAAAATCTCAAGCATTTTACTACCTAACTTACAAGAAAGTGATGGCCTCTGCAGCCAGAGAAATGAAATGAAATCCAGCAGTTTCGCTTATATCATACTTTTAATTTTTCTATGTAAAGATCACGTAATCTCTATGACACCCATGCAAATGGGACTAAGGGGACATTTTCATCCCATCCACGTCCATGAGGGAAAGCACGGAGAGGACAAATGACTCAGCCAAGAGCACAATTAATAAATGATGAAGCTGAGACAAAACACCTACATTTCCCTGACCCAGCATTTTTCCTCTCAGATATTACCCCTCACTGGAAACTCCCCTTAGATGATTATGTATCTGAGAACATAGAGAAGAATAGAGTTTACCAAGTTCTCTGGAAGGTTCAATTCAATGAATGCCACTATCTTACTATTGCCAGGAGGGATGACAGAGCCACATAGTCAATCTGGTATTCACTTTTCTAGCTTGTAACTCCTATATAGATAATAATGGGCAAAGTACTTCATCTGCTGATCTTTGGTGTGTCCTCCAAAAGTGAACCATAGAGGCTGCACAGGGAAGTAGCAATGCTCAAAGCTCGGACGTTCAGGGATGCTGCACTGAGGTTCCCTTTTCACAGAGGTGGGTGTCTGATAAAGCCTGTTCTAAACTTTGTTTAGCTACAACCATTCTGGGAATGCTAGGTGGACCAGCCATGTGAGGCTTCAGCCATCCTCCACTGTGCAATTGAGCAGACTCAAACTAAATTATAAAGACAAGCCCTGCCTTGCTGGCAGGACTAGCTCCTAGGCCCTCCGCATGCAGAAGGTGTATGATCTTCCATCCAGACTCCATATTGAGGGCTAGGCTCAGCTGAAATCATATGACACCTTTTGTTTGACCATGTACAAAAGAGTGTTTTTAATATCTCTCCATTCGATCTTCATCCAAGCCTCCATTGAGAAAAAACATAGTATTCCAAGAAAATTAACCTAATGACCCAGATGCTCACAGATAAATCCTGATATCAAGGCAGATGGGCAGAAAGCAGGATAACACTATTGGGTCATGCTGTACATTCCTTCTAAGCACACTCACACATTCACACACCCCACACACATATCCACACATTAACACACATATCCACACACACAACACACATATTTACACTCATACATGCACTCACACACATATAAACACCCATCCACAGACACACAACCGCTCCACCCCACAAACACACCACATAGACACCACACACGTATACATAGCACCAGAGCCCCCATCCTGTCCTAAAGTCTTCATAAGAACCAGCCCTGACTGGGCACGGTGGCTTACGTCTGTAATCCAGTCGTGAGATTGGGAGGCCGAGGCGGGTAGATCACGAGGTCGGGAGTTCAAGACCAGCCTGGCCAAGATGGTAAAACCCCATCTCTACTAAAAAATATAAAAATTATGCCTGTAATCCCAGTTACTCAGGAGGCTGAGGCAGGAGAATTGCTTGAATCCGGGAGGCGGAGGTTGCAGTGAGCCGGGATTGCTGCACTCTAGCCTGGGTGACAGAGCAAGACTCCATCTCAAAAAATAAATAAATAAATAAATAAAAGAAAAAAAGAACCAGCCCTATGCCCCCTGCAGTGCTCACTGGAGGATGCCTGAGGTACTTGTGAAGGGCACTGATCATGTTCTATGCCAACCATTCAGATAATCTCTTTCCAATCTCAATACCACAAACAGGTATAAATCCTCAGGGCCCCGGGTGGTCTGGGTCCTTACTGTTGGTATTTTAAATGTCTGGGTCCTTGCTGTTGATATCTTAAATGTCTGCAGATGTTATCCACTGTGAGGTGAGGTCTGTGTTTCCAGCTGTCACAGAGGACAGTCTTCGCTTTATTTCAGCCCTAACTCTATTCTTCCTCGGTTTCTCCTCTTCTTTTCCCTAACTGCAAATTCATAGTCCTTTGCTGTAGGTTTTGGTGTTTTGGTTGAGCTCCTCCAAATTATTTCTCAAAGAAACACATCAACATAGGAGTTAAATACTTAAAATACAAATCTTCGGGTGGATACTAGGTGGATTTTTTTTTTTTGGTCACAATATGTATAGCAAATCTTTAATTTGGAAATCTCATGGAATTAAATGATTAGGAATGTCAAGATAAAAACCATGTTAAAATTCATTTTACATGGCTGCTATATTTCATTTACCATAACATTTTAATTATTTTTATTGTTTTAAAATTGATTTGAGTAGAAAATACATATTTTAAAGTATCAATTTAAAAAGAACTTCCTTCTCTCCATCCTTTAAAAAATTTAAATTGGGATACATTTAAACTGAATTTTCACAAAGATAAAATGAAACAAAGCATTTTCACAAATAACTGAATTCATTTTGAGTACAGATATCTAAGGTAAGAAAAACTCATAAATCACTGGTTGTCTAACCCTAGTGTATGGGTTGTAGTGGAGAAACAAGGAAAAGAAAGTTAATCACTCTGTCTAAAATCTTCACTTGTTCATCAGAAGGGAGAGATGGTGGCTGTGGCTAAATGGCCCATTCTGTGTATTTTAACTAAAACGAGGCCAAATGATTCTGCCTGCTTCCTGTCTTTCTCCTTGCTCACCACACACACACTCACACTTATTTTTCAATAGAAATGGAAGCTTTTGTATCTGTACTTTCAATTTAGTTGAGAACACTGACACAGGCAATGGGCCAGGCATTCCACTCAGCTAACTGGTGTCCATGTCAGGCCTCCCCTGCCCCAGGCCCTCACTCCTGGGCATGCTGAGATCAGCTGTATTCTAGCTGCACTCTGTAGCCTCTCCTCCCAAGATCCACATCTCTATTGATCTTCAATTTGTATGATTTATAAACTCATAAAATCAGCCCTTCATACAGCAGAACTCTGCTCCTCTTACTCCAAAGCTGTTGTTCCTTTTAGCCTCCCTCAGTGAGAAATAGCAATGCTATTCTGTAGGCCTCCTGATGCTGAGATCCTGTTGTGTATTGAAATGCCTCTCCCCAGCTGCTGTGTGCTAGTGATGGCCAGGAGTGTTTCTTTATTTTTTACCCAGCACATAGCACAATGCCCTCTACATAGTAGATGCTCACTAAATGGTTTGTTGAATGAATGAGATTTATGAACACTTATTAAAAAAGGTTGAACACTGGCACACAGTATTTCTGAAGAAGATAACAGTGATAATGAAGTAATCATGCCTGCAAGCAATATTTGTTCTCAGTGTATTAAGGATGGAAAGCATAGATTTATATTTGGAGTTTATTTCAAAGGTATTGTGCAGGTTTTCAGAGTATGGTCACGGATCATCAGCAAGGCTTTCTATATTGATCAAAATCCTTAAGAATGACAAAAGCAATGGTCTACCTTGTAAGACTGTAAGACTGTTGTGAGATGGTACATTCCTCTCTTGCTTTGTAGAGGCAGCCTCCTAGAAAATGGAAAGTGTTAAAATGTATATACCATGTATTTTCTACTCTTGGGCTTTGCCACTGATTAGAAACCATTTATTTTTGTGAGGTGTCAGTATGATTTTTAGGGCTGGATTGGTAAAAAACAAACAAAAAACCTATCAGTCTAGTATTTTTTGCTGGGCAAGAGGTTCATTCTTGGAACTTTCTCCAGTTCATCTGAATTTTTGTTTGGGTTAAAAAATTCAATCTGGGAGAAATATGTCAGCATCTGCTTGCTATGCTGAAACTCAGGACAGAATCACTTTATAGAGAAATTTTACAAGATTCACAGAGAAATTTGCTAGGGAGAAACAAACTACATCATTAATATTATTTGTTGGGAGCTTCATCATTCAGAAAAAAAGGTTTAAAAGAAACAAGTACAGACAAAATGTCTTAATATTCATGTAAAATCTTACATTAATTAATATATGTTAATTATATAATATATTATATAACATATCTTATAATTATATGCAATATAACGTATTAATTGTATAATATATAGTATGTATATACTATATAATATATAGTACATATTAGTTATATTTGTATAATAGACACGTATAGTGTATGTACACTATGTCTATATGGGTACTGTATAGGCATATCCCATTCATATACAAGTATATACATATATAGGATAATTAGACTTATAGAGTACAATACATATTATTCATGTATTACATATAATTAATATATTATCTAGGTTATATTAATTTAATATCATTTATAAAGTGTAAACTCAAAATCAACAAAATAAGTTTCCTTTTCCCCTCATGTTCTCAACATCCATTACCAGTGCAGGAATAGGGTTTCTAGGATGAATTCTGTCGAATAAGAAATTCCATAAGGGATGCGTGCACATCCTGTTCTTTAAAATTCCCCCAGTCAGAGAATGCTACAGCTGGGATATCTAATTCAGGTCTTTTGCATTTGAAGGATGAGGAAATCAAGATCTAGAAAGACAGTATTCAGTCAAAAACTGCTCAGGGAGGCAAGAAGCCAGGTGGACCCCCATCCGGCTCTGTCCTCAGTGGCTCCCACCGCCCCTCCCTTCATGCTCCTTTCTTGATTGTGCCAGGGTTTCCGGATTACTGACTTGGCACCCGCCAGGGGAGTTTTCAGGTACAAACTCTGTGACAGTGATCCCAGGCTCCCTCCAGGCTCACTCTCAGCGCTTCCCTCTCCGCAGGCTGCTCCCAGGCACCTTAGCAGTTGGGACCACGGGGCCCATTAACAGCATCATGAGGGCCATCCTGGTGTCCAGGGATGCACACACGAACCCCTGGTTGCTCAGAGATTTCTAAGCACATGCAAGTTGTTGGCTTCTTGTAGAGCCCCTGGGTTCTGGAGAAGATTCTTTGTGAGATGAATCAGATGCAGATAGCTATATGAGTTTGAATATTAAATTTTGACAAGTTTTGGGGAAAGCCTTCTTCCATTTGAGTCCTAACATGAGAACTGATCGCCTGTAGAGCTGGTGGCAGTTCTCAGTGGGGATGTCGTAGAGTGAAGTAATCAGGGGTTTCCCCAGGAGATAAGGCACCGAGACATAAACGTTTCTAATAAAGTTAGTCTTTTGTTGTCTGTAGCATCCACCATGGTGCGCGGGGGAAGGTGGCAGGTGTGGTTCCCATGCTCCAGAGACCAGGCTCCCCTGTTCCCTGGTGGACAGACCTCGCCCTTCAGAGCGGAGCTCCTCCACAGCCAGGGCTGACAGCCTGGCTTCCTTCTCCTCCTCTGTGCCTTTAGATGTTTTCCAGTTTAGTTTTATCTTGGATGGGCTCGTGGCCACTCAGCACGTTTAGCGAGTTTTATTCAAGGGGGCCTTTATTTGCATCTCCAGATTTCTGGGCAAGGACTTGCTGCCAAAACATATGAAGCCTCCATTTGTTTTGGATCTTCTGCTTTGTGTTGGGGGGTGGTAATGAAGGCTACATCCCTTACCACCAGAAATCCTGTACCGTTTTAGAGCAGAGAGTGAAACAACTTTGTGGGTGTGTGGATAACCAGAGGGCAGGGCAGGGGCGAACCAGGCAGGTGAGAGCTCCCTGGAGACACCCTTGACCTTCAGTCACACGGCTCCTAGAGACAGGTCCGGAGCGTGATGTCACCAACCAGCAGGCAGACTTTGATGAGGCACACAGTGGTAACCTTGGTTTCCACAGATGCGCTGCTGTGAGCCAAAGGGGTCCTGTGTAGCCAGGCACACCCCTTCTAGTGAGCAGGGCTCTGCTACCTCCAAGACTAGCCCCTCCCAGGATCTGAAGCTTCCATAGCCTTGTCTACTGTCACATTCGTTTCTTTTCAGAGAGCAATGTCCCACCTCCAAGAAGTTTTTTCCTGACTTACTTCACCCTATGCACTGCCCACTTCTTCCACCTCCTCACCGCTCTTTGATATAAATGTCTCGTGCTCCACTTTAGGATGTATTTTTTTCTAGTGGTTTCCTTCAAATTAAGGATATCCTTCCTCCCAGATTGTGTGCTCTTTGGGGTCAGAAAATACACCATATCTGTTCTGTTTCTCCCCTTATGCATTTGAATGAATGAGATTTATGAATATTAATTTTAAAAAGTTAAACACAGGCACACAGTATTTCTGAAGGAGATAACAGTGAAAATGAAGTAAGCTTGCCCACAGGCAATATTTTTTCTCAATGTATTAAGAATGGAAAGCATAGACTTACATTTGGAGTTTATTTCAAAGGTATTGTGCAGGTTTTCAAAGCCTGGCTGGGCCAGGCTTTCTTATGATTCATACTCCAGTGTGTCACATTTCCTCCCGCCGTGACCGCTTGGCTCCGGGGACAGAGAGGGAGCATTTCTGGTTCTCTTAGTACACATAGCATAGGAACCACCATCTCTAGCACAGGTAAGTGCTCAATAGCTTTTTGTCAAATTAGTGACGGAGTGAAAGAATGTATGAATTAAGTAAGCCACGACCCAGTTATCAGCAGAGGGCACCACTGGGCCACGTAAAGCTCCCCTGCAGAGGTCACACCTTCCGTCTCAACCATCCGAGGAAGCCCCACTCACTGGCTGCTCCTAATTCTCAACTGAAAATGCTTTTCCTGTGGGTCATCTGGAAAGGAAGGAAAAAACTTTGCCATGTCTAAAAACGAACATCTGTGGCTTGTTTTTAATCTCCCCCTTGTGATAAATTAATGCACACCCCTTGCCGACAATTACAAAAGGATCCAAGCAGCATGAGAATTGATTACAATCCGATAACCCAGAGATAACAAGGATTCATATTTCACAGTCTTGGTGAATTTTCTTTTGTTCCTTTCTTCTACATCTCTATCCGTTGAGATCAGGAGAGCCTTTCTTGGGTTCTTTTTCCACTTACCGTGGCTTTCTTCCAAACTGCTTGTAGCTGTGTAAAATTTTAAAACTTTGTATTAATGCTGACACATCAACCCATTCGTTGTTTAATTTTTGCTTGGACTCTTAAAGAAACCTGAAAGGTGTGAGTATGCCCCAAAGGGTACAGTTTCTCCTAAAGGAGACTCCCCCGAATCTTCAACCACAGCATCCTGTGCGGGACGACTTGGCAGCTTCATAGAACAAGGGGCTCCACCATCTGAGGCTCAAAGTGCTTTGCCAGCAAAATTTACCTTTCTCAGAGGCTACATATCTGATTACAGAAGTAAATAATACCCCTTCCCTTCAAAAGAATTCACTCACTGGAGAGCACACATTCTGTAGGGGGCATTTTTCTGATTCAATTCTGAGGTGGTCTTTCCTTGTTAAGCAGGGAGAATGGCACGTCCACAGAGAGCTCACAGGGAGAATTCTGACAAACGCCTTCCCTTCCCAGAAGGGGGAAGGTCAAAATCTTTCACTCCTCTTTGTATTGTTTTCAGAGGCTTTGTGTGTGTGTGTGTGTGTGTGTGCTTACTGTTAACCAGTCTTGTTTTAAACACCATGCCCTATTTTTATAACAACCCTAGACTACATCTGAGAAGCATCCATTATAATATTATATTGGCAGCTCCATTGAGTGCATTTTCTGCATATTTGGGGAAATAGTCCTGGCCTAGTAATTTCCTTCATAAAAAAGGATTTTCATTAAAATATGATGCAATCTCTTGTGTAAACAGTGCTGACAAGTTTGGTCTATGTTTCTCCGTTTTTGGCATTCTTTTATTTCATGAAAGCACACATTGCTTTTCTCTTCTTATGTTGCTTTCTTCTTTAGCTTTCTTGTAAGGAAATAGTATATCCATTTAATACCTTAGGGTAATTGCAGTAAGAGAAAATGCTAGTCAAAAAAAATAGAGTAGGGGAAAAGGAACAGGAGTAATTTATGGTCCCTTCAGGGTGAAAATGAAGAAGTTTAAACAATAAATAATTTAACATTGAAAAAAATTAAAAAGTGGCAGCCAGTAGGTAAAATGTAGACTGAATCAGGTAGCAGACAGGGCGAAACTGATCTACACACACATGAAACATTGATTCACAAACTCAGGCCACTCTTCTCTACAGGCTTTGTGGGCATGACTGCAGCAGTCCTGATGATCTTTGCCTTCTGACAGCAACACTGCCAGCTGAGCACTGTCTAACCTGGGTGCTTCTGTGGACCCACCCTTTGTTTTCATGTTGTATCCTTAAATTCAAACTGCTTCCTATTCCTTCCTCCTAAACCGATACATGCACAGAGAGATCACCGGCAAAGATGTGGGTCTGTAAAAGGCCCAATATTCCATAATGGAGTGGCAACCTTCTCCTAAGGCCTTATTGCATTTTTTTCCTTGAGTTTTTGTTTTTGTTTTTCAATTTCATTTGGTATCCATGATAAGGATTCAAGCATTCAGTAAGGTCACATTGCTCGGTATCTTGCATTTACTAATTCACATAAATATTCTTGTCCATTCGTTCCACTAACTTACTGAGGTATTCCTCTCATTTTTTTTTTTTTTTTTTGGTTATGTGACGAAATGAGCCCCTATTAGAGAGTGCCAGTGTCCAGCTAATTTCAGAGAACAGCAGAAATGATTTTATATGCCCTAGTTCTGCCTGCCAATAAAGATTATGAGCTACATCAGGGCAGAGGTCATAATCCTCCTCTATCTTCTCCATACAGCCCTCGGCATTTGTGCTGGCACTCTTTCTACATACCTTCCTGCACGCCACTGAAAATGTATTCTCCCCATCTACTACTTTTCTCATTCATTTGTGCGTTTTAAAACTTTCAATAGTGCCTTGAAACCTATAGCATACAGCATGCACTTCAGGATCACTGCCCCAACCTAAACACCAACAAGACTGTGCACATGCAGTCGTCTCCAAGACAGGGAGTGGGTGGAAGGGGAGGAAGACATCGGGGTAGCACCAGTAAAGCTCAGCACTGCAGGGCAGTGAGCGTCCCCTGGCTGGCGGTGCTGTAAGAGGGAGGCTGGAGCAGTGGCCTGCAGGCAGACGTTTGCACTTGGAGTTAAGAGCATCCTTGAGAGTGTGAGGGACTCTGAGTCTGGGCTCCTTCTGTTCCCCAAAGCGTGAAATGGAATGTGAAAAGAGGGCAGAAGCAGAACAGAGAACAGTGTCTGACTCAGGATGGAAGATAACAGATCAATAACTAAGGAAGGAATTAATTCAACAACAAAATTCATCTCCAAAAATGTCTTTGTGGAACCATGTGGCAGGAACAATAGAAGAATTCCCCTTTAAATATTAAAGAATAAAAGAAAGTCCTTCTTTTATTCTTCGGCAGCACATATACTAAAATTGGAACGATACAGAGAAGATTAGCATGGCCCCTGCACAAGGATGACATGCAAATTCATGAAGCGTTCCATATTTAAAAAAAAAAAAAAAAGAAAGTCCACCATCACTGATATTATTTATTGGCATCCTGGAGTTCCAACCAGTGTAATACAAGGAGAAAAAAAAAAAGATCTGAATGTGAAAAGGAAACTTAGCATTATAGGAAGACAATGGATTGGCTGTAGATAATGGATTGGCAGCTGAAAACCTATTTTAAGTGAGTATAAATTTAGTAAGGCAGTTGACACAAAACAAATATGTTAAAAGCAGTAATCATTTGAAAGTGTACAATGCGGTGTCATAGAGTACATTGAGAACGTTGGGCAACCATCACCTCTATCTAGTTCCAAATCGTTTTCATCACTGTGGGAACTCTGTACTATCTTTGTACCTTTTCTGTAAATATAAAATTATTCAAAAATAAAAATTAACAATAACAATGAAAAACATGACTTATAAGCCAAACACACAATGTTGGTGGCAGAAAGTCCTGGCGTGCTGGGTTATTCAACTTGGAAGAGGAACAGAGTCCTTAGAAGTCAGAGGGAGCCTGGTTTCTACCCAGTTTAGAACAGAGAAACAAAACCTTGCTGTTTTAGGTTTCCCAACACCTAAAACAAATGCTCATTTATGAGATTGCAAAGGAGAAATTAAAGAAAGTAAAAATAAGCATTAATTAATATGGCAATATAAAGCTACCTTTAGAGACAGATTCAGGAGACTCTAGGGTCAATTCCATTACGTTTTAGGGTAATGGAAACCAAGATCCCCCTTGGTGGCTTGGTATCTGTTTAATTTTGCTAATGGTGCGAATGTTCACCTGTTGAGGAACAAACTGGAAACAGGATTCAGTTTTTATGGATTCTGTTGGTTCCCCTTCCTGATCGTTGATCCTATAAATTAAGTTTTGTCTTGAAGCAAAGAACCACTTCAGATGTTCTCCCATGAACTCATCACTCGATGAACACTTATTGCGTGATTAATGCTTGAATTCTTCCATTTGTTTTAAGGTTTTAGAAGAATAAAGCAAAGTGAAAGGGGAATCTGTGCTTCATAAATCCCTTTGTCATTTTAATTTCAGTTAAACTCTATGGGACCCTTAAATGTGTAAATGCCTTTTCAGGGCATCTGTGGTGGGAGGGGGGTTTTAAAAGTAAATCAGATGATTTGCATTACTTGTCACGCTATTAACCTTCCTTTTGCCATTCGTTTACCTGAAATTAGACCTTAATTTTCCCCAGAAACAAGCAAAAACAGGCAGCCCCCATGTGAGAGCAGTGTGGACACTGGGGAAGAAAGGGCGGGTCTCAGGGAAACATGCAAACTCTTCATCCTGAAAGTGTCTCTGGGGCATGAGGATGTGGAACAGCAGGCGTCATTTCCCCAACTTTCCAAAACACGTGTGGAGCATTCTCTTCTGTGCCAGGCACACAGGATTCAAAGGGAACAGGACAGACACCTCCTTCCCTCACAGGAGTGGCATTTCTGTCTAGGAAGGCAAAAGATAAAGACGTAGGTAGTCACAGTAGTGAACAAGTGCTCTGAAGAAAACCTAACAGAGTAACTGGGTGGGTGAGTGATTGAGGGCTGTTTTATTTAGAGAGACTAGGAAGGGTCTCTTTGAGTAGATGAAATAGGCAGAAAGTCCTGAATTTTGAGAAAGAGGTAGCTCTGTAAAGATCTGGAGAATATATCTGAGCAAAAGGGAATAACAAGTCAAAGGTCTGGAAGCTGGAAAAATCACATGCAAGGTCTGGGATCTGTGTCTGGATGTAGTGAGATGCCTTCTACAGGCACTGAGAAGAGCTTCATAAACAGTCCCAAAAATTCTGCACAGTATGCAAAACAAAGGGAGGGGAATTTTCTTTTTTTCCTTTCTAAGAATCCACCAGCTTCCAGATTGAAACAACAAACATAGACCTGCTGCTTGAAGCAAAGTTGGTCAGCTGTGCACTTTTTCGTTAGAGGCAGCTGGTAAGATTTGCCCTGCTGCAAACCATTTGTGTTAAAGCAGTTCTCTTTAATGTACGTTCTCTAAACACTGCTTTCTTTCATCCCAACTGTTAGGATGGCTATGTCACCTGAATCTCACATGATCTATTTATTATTTTTTTCTTTTTTATTATACCTTTTAAGTTTTAGGGTACATGTGCATAATGTGCAGGTTACACATGTATACATGTGCCATGTTGGTGTGCTGCACCCATTAACATTAGGTATATCTCCTAATTCTATCCCTCCCTCCTCCGCCCACCCCACAACAGGCCCCAGTGTGTGATGTTCCCCTTCCTGTGTCCATGTGTTCTCATTGTTCAATTCCCACCTATGAGTGAGAACATGCGGTGTTTGGTTTTTTGTCCTTGCAATAGTTTGCTGAGAATGATGGTTTCCAGCTTCATCCATGTCCCCACAAAGGACATGAACTCATCATTTTTTATGGCTGCATAGTATTCCATGGTGTATATGTGCCACATTTTCTTAATCCAGTCTATCATTGTTGGACATTTGGGTTGGTTCCAAGTCTTTGCTATTGTGAATAGTGCTGCAATAAACATACATGTGCATGTGTCTTTATAGTAGCGTGATTTATAATCCTTTGGGTATATACCCAATAATGGGATTGCTGGGACAAATGGTATTTCTAATTCTAGATCCCTGAGGGATCGCCACACTGACTTCCACAATGGTTGAACTAGTTTACAGTCCCACCAACAGTGTAAAAGTGTTCCTATTTCTCCACATCTTCTCCAGCACCTGTTGTTCCTGACTTTTTAATGATTGCCATTTTAACTGGTGTGAGATGGTATCTCATTGTGGTTTTGATTTGCATTTCTCTGATGGCCAGTGCCGCATTTCTACAACCGTCTGGTCTTTGACAAACCTGACAAAAACAAGAAATGGGGAAAGGATTCCCTATTTAATAAATGGTACTGGGAAAACTGGCTAGCCATATGGAGAAAGCTGAAACTGGATCCCTTCCTTACACCTTATACAAAAACTAATTCAAGATGGATTAAAGACTTAAATGTTAGACCTAAAACCATAAAAACCCTAGAAGAAAACCTAGGCATTACCATTCAGGACATAGGCATGGGCAAGGACTTCATGTCTAAAACACCAAAAGCAATGGCAACAAAAGCCAAAATTGACAAATGGGATCTAATTAAAGTAAAGAGCTTCTGCACAGCAAAAGAAACTACCATCAGAGGGAACAGGCAACCTACAGAATGGGAGAAAATTTTCGCAACCTACTCATCTGACAAAGGGCTAATATCCAGAATCTGCAATGAACTCAAACAAATTTACAAGAAAAAAACAAACAACGCCATCAAACAGTGGGCGAAGGATATGAACAGACACTTCTCAAAAGAAGACATTTATGCAGCCAAAAGACACATGAAAAAATGCTCATCATCAGTGACCTATTTATTAACACATGCAACATAGTTGCAACATTTAGGGCTGTTTTCTATTAAAACAGATAAGCAACCTGAAAAGAACTGTGTGCAGTAGAGTTAGTGGAGCAGAGTGAGTACAGTGCATTGTGGACTCTCTGAGATGGGTGTGACAGTGAAAGACAATTTGATAAGTTGTGGATATGAACAATACCTTTGCTGTAGGCATTCCGAGTGGGGTAGCGTGGGGCCCTTGCCTGATTCTGAATCTTACAGCAGCCAGGCTGTGCTAGAAGCAGCAGCTGTGCCCTGTACACCCCATCCGCTGTGCCCAAGCCCAACCCCTGCAAGAGCTGGGTCAGGATTGATGACTTTGGTGATTGACTGTGTTGTCATTGGCATGACTGTGGGCATGATAGTTCAGAGAAGGCAGACCTTCAAACCCTGCTCCGTGGCCTTTATGAAAAATCCAGTGCTTGATCATAAGGACTTAACGTTTTCTTAAGGCTCAAAATTGCACTTGAGAATGACACCCTGTGGCAGCCCATTTACTTACCTACCTCCAGCCTGCTCGATGGCCCTGCTGGTTATGGGAGGTCTCTGGGCAGAAGAGGAAACTGCTAGGGGAAGCGGGGGCCTGATTTCTATGCCCCAGAGAAATAATGAATATCAGTCAGATGCTAGGCTAGTGACTTCTTTACCATCCACAGAGCATCTGATACCTCTTACCAGCTCTCAGGAGGCTCCAAATATACTTACATTTATGTTCTTTAAATGATCATCTAGATTTTTGCTTCTCCTGTTGCTGTGATTGTACTTTTAAAATTCCTTGTCCATGTAGTACAAACTCATTTTGAGGCAGAAGCATAGGGTCTGGAGATAGGGAGCCTCGACTTCAGCCTCCAACTGATCACAGGCCAAGCCTTCATTTGCATAGGGTGTAAACAATAGGAAACCTCTAATGGGTACTTAAACCCCAGAAGATTTTGCAACCAGGGCTCTTGAGCTACTTGCTCCATGGGATGTACTTTCATTTCAATAAATCTGTGCTTCATTCTTTCATTGCTGTGATTGTAAATTTTGTCCAGTTCTTTGTTCGACATGACAAGAACCTGGGATACTTATAATCAAGACCATCCAGCAGTAAAAATTTCACTGCAAAATCAGCACTTTGTTCATATTTATTGGTTCAACAAAAATCTACTGGTTGCTGAGCACTGTGCTAAGGGTAGGGAGACAATGAAGCCCCTCCCAGCCTCTGTGAAACTCAGGGAGTAGAGAAGGCAGCACAGGTTCCACTCGGTAAAACTCAGCATGGTAACTGATTGTACCGGAATGGGAACAAAATGCCCTGGTGACAGAGGGAAAGGTGGGCCTGGTTAATTCTGACTCCTTCATTCCCCACTCAAAAAAAAACTCCTCTTATTTGATTCGCATGATTGCAATCAGGCCTGAGAACGGTGAATTGGGGGAAGAGGATGAATAATTCAGCTTGATACTTGAATGCTACTGTTCTTGATTTAGGGGCTGCCTGTTCTAACCCTCGTGGTTTGGTACAAAAATATTCCTGTTCCTCTTCCTCATAGTTGCACACCCAAGGTCAGTTCCTACAGATGTCCGTGAACAGAAAAGACGAGAAATCTTGGACATCTAATCCTTCTGCTTAAGATGATCAAGGCTCCCCAGCTCAACACCTACATCTTACTCCAATGTTCATTTTTATCTACAAAGTGCCAGCTTTCCATTCTGCTGCCCAACAATATATGTTTGGGGTTCATGTTTAAGTTTGGAGAATTGACATAGATAAGATAAATTTAAAAAGACTTATAAAGATTTCCTTTACAGTAAATTCTTGTATGGCACATAGAGATTCTTGACATAAGCCTGTGATTTTTCATTTCATTCTGAAGATTTTCCTAATAAGAGGAGTTTGGTAATAGGCCCATTGGTAATAGGCAAAGGGCCTATGATAATCTGGTCATGGTTTTCTTTTAGTTGATAAAACGAAATGCTTTTTGAAAATATTTGGGTTTTTTGTTTGTTTGTTTGTTTTTAGATTCAAGAGGTACATGTGCAGGTTTGTTACAAAGGTATATTGCATTGATAGCAACAGAAGGCAGCCAAATGCCTAGGCAGATGGAGTGGGTACCCAGTGAAACTCCACCTCCAAGCTGAAGATAGTTTAAAGCCTGAAAGTTAAACTATAAGTTAAATCTTCTGACTGGATTGAGAGCTTGTCCTCCTGTTTGGCACACTTTCCTCTGATTGATCTCCACCCTTCACCTATTTTGTATATATATATCTATCCTTTCCTAATTGGTTTTCTACACTGTCATGCCCACCTTTGGGTGGTGTCTTCACTTTAACCATTTTTGCATATTCACAAACCAATCAGTACTTACTCCCCATCCTGTGCCTATAAAGACCCTGGACTCAGTTGGTGGAAAGGGGAGATGGCTTGACTTTGTGGAAGAGACAATCTGGCTTCAGGGAAGATGACCTGCCCTTCCTGTGCCCTCTCCAGCAACCCTCTCCAATTCCCCTCTCCACTGAGGGCCGTTTTCATCACTCAATCAGATTCTCTGCTTTCACAATCCTTCACTTGTCCACATGACCTCATTCTTCTTGGACACTGGACAAGAGCTTGGGGCCTGCTGAGTGCACGTACCCAGAAAGGATGTCACACTGGCCCTTTTCCCCTGCCAGCAGAGGGCAGCTGCCTCACTTGATGAAGCAAGGGGCCAACTGAGCTGCTAACACACTGCCATCCATTGGACTGCTAACCATGGAACTAAAAGAGCACTGTAACACCCCCTCTGGGGCTTTGGGGTTGCAGGCACCCTCATCTGGGTGCTGCTGCATTCCCCTTGAGGTGACATGCCTGGTCTGGCCTTGGGCCCCGCATGGAGCTTGCTTCTGTGTCAGCACCTGGAGCAGATGGCTGGATCCCGCACTTGCTCGCTCATGTGCTCCCTCCCACAAGGGACTGACTGCAGCAGGCCAAGTAAATGGGATGCCCCTTCTGCAAGTCTGGTGAGGGGGCCAAGAAAAATGTCACATCAGATGATGCTGAGGTTTGGGTTTCTGTGGATCCCATCACTCAGATAGTGAACACAGTGCCCTATAGGAAGCTTTTCAGTCCTTACACTCCACTGCCTCCCTCCCTCCTTTTGGAGTCCTCAGTGTCTATTGTTTCCATCTTTTTTTTCTTTTTTTGAGACAAAGTATCGCTCTTGTCACCCAGGCTAGAATGCAATGGTACAATCTCAGCTCACTGCAACCTCTGCCTCCCAGGTTCAAGTGATTCTCCTGCTTCAGCCTCCTGAATAGCTGGGATTATAGGTGCCTGTCAATTTTTGTATTTTTAGTAGTGACGGGGTTTCACCATGTTGGCCAGGCTGGTCTCGAACTCCTGATCTCAGGTGATCCACTCGCCTTGGCATCCCAAAGTGCTGGGATTACAGGCGTGAGCCACCACACCCGGCCTATTGTTTCCATCTTTATGTTGATGGGAACTCAAGGTTTAGCTCCCACCTGTAAGTGAGAATGTGTGGTATTAAACAATTTAATACTTTATTACTTTAATTTTGTGATCCAGGGGATATTGTAGTCAGAGTTTTCTCTGTCTTTGATGCTCACATTCTTCACGGAGTGTTTGGATTCTTCCCTGAGATGCTGAGATACTGATGAGTAAGAGGCCATTTCCTGAGTCTTCGGATGCTGTATTTTTTAGAGTAGGGAGTTGTAATTACCCTCACAATTCAACACGACACCCTTGAGATAACGGCCCACATTTGCTCACACATTCCGCAGTGTCTGTCATTAGTCTCAGTAGGCAGCTGATGACAATCTACCCTCAGCTAATGCTTAATTAACATCTGAAATTGCAGGAGCATTATCTCACCAATGTGAGTGCTGAATACAGCTGGCCATTATGTCCTGAAGATGTCTTATAATGGAAATTAGGAATGAGAAATACAGCTAGAACTTTCAAATTCCAATAGTTTTAGGATTTGAGATTCTTTTGGAAGATGTGAGTTCAGATTTCGTGAAAACAACAGACTCACATGCCTCCCAAATCAATACCCAACATCCGTGTCATTGACTTCCAGCTCCCTCTTTTTTAACCCATATTTGTTTTCCAGTTCTAGTATACACACTTGCTTGAGTTTTTAAAATTCTGATTTCTCTTTTGCACAAAAGCTAGCAGGCTCTGGGACAGCAGACATATGGCCTGTTGTGCACATCTCTGATATGTCTATCCTATTAATGTTTCTTTGGCAGGGCTTGATAGTGTTTCGATTGGCATGGATTATCATTCAGGTTTCAGTGGTTTGCATAGAATATCCCAGGGCTAATGTTACCAGGTCCACCTTCATTTCCATTTCAAAACCCTTTACCCACATGGACAAAGAATGTCTTCAAAACAAACCAAACAAGCAAGTGGAACCCAGACAATGATGGCTGAAGCCCCCTGGCCTGTGACAGCTGTCTTAGAGATATGAAATCTCTTGCAAAGAACAGTTCAGGCAAGGAGACCATCATATTACCAGTGTGGAGACTTTTCCTGAATTGCAGAGTCATTAAATAGACATGATTTATCCAGATCTGAAATTTAGATGAGTTATTTAGGTTAGCCTTTGTTTTGTTTTCCTGAGAAATGTTAGCTCTACTCAATGTTAGACCATTGCTCTATCAAATAAAAGCAAATCACCAAATCATTCATTAATTCATTCGTTCACTCCTTCACTATTCGTGGAGTGTTCCCTGTCTACCCATTCTGCTCCAGCCTTGTTCTAGGTTCTGGAGCTACAGCAGTGAAAAAGACACAGACCTCACTGCAAGGCATAAGAAGGAGAGAAAACTGTGAAACAACAAAATACAGAACTCAAGAGGAAGAGAAAAATGGTCAGCAGCAAAACCAGAACACTTCTTTTGATTGCAAGGTCAGGGTAGTCCTCTCTGAATGCTGACATTAAAGCTGAGACCTAAACAGTGGGAAGGAACCAGCCATTCAAATATGGATCTAGAAAAAGAATTCCAAGTACAGCGGGTAGCTTGGAGAGGTGGGGCCTGGTTTGTTAGTGGTGAAATGTACGGATATGTAACTTTGAAATACATCCAAGGAAAAAAAAAGAGAGATGAGCTGGTGGGCAGATTAAAAAATAGATGGATGGCTAGAAATGCCATAAAACAAATATAGCAAGATAGAACGTTGTGGAGACAGGCGGGTGAGCATTGTACAATTCTTTAACTTTTCTGTATGTTTGAAGATTTTCTTTTCTCTTCTTTTCTTTTTTGAAATGGAGTCTGGCTCTTGTTGCCCAGGCTGGAGTGCAGTGTTGCACTCTCGGCTCACTGCAACCTCCACCTCCCTGGTTCAGGCAATTCTCCTGCCCCAGCCTCCCAAGTAGCTGGGATTACAGGCACCCACCACCATACCTGGCTAGTTTTTCTGTATTTTTAACAGAGATGGGATTTTAGTTTGTATTAAGTAATATAATAATTAGGAGAATTTGAGATTTGTTATATATATATGTATTTAAAAAATCTTAGACCAGAGCTTAGCAATCTTTTCCTCTCAAGGGTCAGATATTAAACACTTTTTGGTTATATGGTTTCTGTTGCAACTACTCAACTCTGCATTGTAACACAAAAGCAGTCATAGAGAATATGTAAACAATTGAGTGTGCTGGTGTTCCAGTAAAACTTTATCTACAAACACAGGCAGCAGGTGGGTCTGACCTAGGGGCCATAGTTTTCTGTTCCCAGTGTTAGACACAGAATTGTCAATGCTTGGAAAGTTACTATGATCTTACACTTGCCCAGTCAGTTACTGGAAATATTTAGTTAATATAGACCACTAATTGTATAAATGTAGCTAACACTTCCAAGGAAATTTAATTAAATAAATTTGCAAATGATATAAATAATTTAAGGAAGTTTAGCCAAGCTAAGGCTTGAGCTAGTCTAATATTAATAAAATAATAATTATCAGAAGGTGATTGTTTTTATTTTGTTAGCTGCGTTGATAATATAAACAGCTCTACAATTGGAACTTAAGAGCTTAAGGAAAACTAATTTGTAAAGTTTATCCTCCTTAGTCATTTGGATATTGACTTATAACCCAATTAGTTATAATAAATCCTCTCTTCATGTATCTCCAGCATATCAAAAAATTCACAGCAATATAAACTAGGGTAAGGTATTTGGATTCATTTAAAGTAAAATGCTGTTATCAGAGGGTTTTACAGAGAGGAATGGCAATTGCATTCAGATTTTTAAGCAAGATTACTCTGAATGCTAAGTGGAGGGTTGATTTGGGATGGAAGGTGGAAGGAGAGGCAGGGAGATAATTTTGGAAAGCCACTGAAGCCATAAGATGTGAGATAATGGTGACACAGATACAGTATGGAATTTTGTCAAATGTGAGCAATGAGGAAAAGATGATTGTTGCAGTTTTTGGCTTGAGCCACTGGATGGATGTAGATACTATTAAGGCAGGCAGCCTAAAGGAGCAAGAGTTTTGAGTGATTTCTGCCTGTGGAACACCATTCATAGTCCAGAGGCAGCCTGAGTGGCCCTGGGCTTTGGAGATGCAGGCGGGCACTATGTTCCATTGGGTAGTCTAGGAACCAGGTTCCTCCATTTTTGCTGTCCCACCACCCCGTCTTCTGGGGGTTAGGTTCTCCTCCTATGCATTGTTTTGGAGCCGTGGGAGTGGAAAGGGGAGCAGAGGGCACGCCTCACCACACTTGCTTGGACATCATCAGCCACATGCAGTCACATGGCCACAGCTACCTGCAAGGGAGGCTGGATATGTGTTCTCTGAGGGAGTGGCCCTCTGCCTAACTACAACTAGGGGGTCTATCTAATTGAAATTTTCAGGGACAATCCCCAATCTTTGTCTCAGGATCCAAATGTAAATGCGGAGTAGTCAATTGTATATATGAGGCTGTCATTCTGGGAGAGTTTCAGGTTGGAGAGAAACAGAGTTTCCTCAATGAAATTGCAGATACAGGAATTTTATGAGATTGGAGATTATCCACAACATATTTCTTGCAATTTGTGATAGAAACCAGTGTTGCTGTCTGTGCATTGCAGAGTCCCTTGAGCATAAAGACATTTGCAGGTCTTCCCCACCTGCAAGTCCATCAACATATGAACTTCGGCCTTCTAGTGGCAGGGACACCTGTGTAGGTCGAGGCAAGCCCTGATTACTCAGTGATCCTTGCCTCTGCGCCAGGAATACTGTGGCAGTCAGCAGATAAATAGGCCATAAAAGGATCAGGCGATTAATAGGAACATGTGATTTGAAACAATAGACTCATAAAAAGCAGTTTGGAGAAAATTGTAATAACAGTCTCGGGAGAGTAAAATTCTATGTCGTTACCTTAACGCATCTTAATTAATTCTATATTGTATAATTATAAGAGATGATGTGAATAATAAAGACCTAAACATTGAGCTAAACCAAGATTTTAAAAGTGATCTGTGGGAATTTGGCAGAATTGGAGTGATTCTCCCTAAAATAAATTTGGCCGGGATGTTGAGGCTTCTGACACTTTACACACCAAGAGAGAATTGGAGAGGAAGCTTCCGGGTCACACAGCTACTCCTGGGATGTCTGGGCAGCACACTCAGGTCCAGGCTGGCATGGAGAAAACCAAACGAGTAGCCTGTTTAATGGCTTGCAGGTGGGAATGGGGAAAAGGAGGCTTCAATTCCCCACCAGAGCCAATGGAGGAGGCTACGGTGCAGGAGTTCTTAGGGGCTTGTTGAGATGTGGAGCAGGAGAGGAAAGGGAGGGTGAGGCTTACAGAGAAGTCAGTGGTGAAACATCAAGAACAGAGTCAGACTCTGTTCCATTAAAGCTAGCTGAGAATGGGATTAGTCGAGTGCTCTGAAAAATGATAAGAGTGGTCCACTTTAGAAGGGTGCACTTAAAGCCTCTTCTCTTGGGAAAGGTGTCCTCCTTATGACCTAGATTTGGAGGCAGCAGAATGCGTTAAACTGGAACAAGTGACCCGGTTTAAAACCCCAGCTTGGCCTTTCCCTCAGTGTGTGCCTCTGGATGAATAAATTACTCTCTTTATCTTGGCCTTGGTTTCCACAGCTGTAAGATATTGATGGTAAGAGTTCCCAGTCCATGGCATTGCTGAAAAGATTCAATAGGTTAATGTACTTAAGGCTCTTAGATAGGGTCTGGCATATTTTAGTATTTAATGTGTACTCTACAGTATTGCTGTTATTAATCTTTTTATACAAAATAATCTCTAGGCTCTTTTTGATGTGTCCCATAAAAAGAAGTAGCTCAAAGCTAATATGTAGAGGTATTGGCAAAGAACTTTATTAAATGACCTGTTTCATTTTCTGTTAGAAAAAGAGGAAGCTATAGAACTTAGTAAACCTTTGTATTAAGTCTGGGAAAATTCTAGACATCCGGTCTGGGGACCTGTGTGTCCTTGGGAGATGGGCCCCTTTGGCCATCCAAAATGTGGCTCACCAGAAGGCCAGTTTCTGTTACAGACCACAGGAATCACACATTTTTTATTTGTACACTGTAATCTCAAATAACTACATCACCCATTTTAAAGAAAATGCTCTAGGGAGCCCATATAGAAAATGAGTAACAGGAAAACTTGGAGCGCTAATGGCAGAGGAAGAAGCACAGGTGGACGCATCACTTAGATCTAAAGATGCATGAGCTCCATGAAGGCTAGAGGGTAGTTTTCCCCAGAGCCCTTATCTCAGTGGAGGAAAGTCATGTCTGGGGCAGGGAGTAGGGCGGTAGCTTCTTCTAGAAGGTCCCTGGGTCCCACTGGGACCCTACCCTGATTCAGGTAGAGAGGGGAGCTATGGCTCCTTGCAATGGCACCAGGACAGGCTTACACTGGCTGACCCTGCAAGGAGACTCCTGGGAAGGAGTGTTACAGAGTTCCCTCTCAGGAAGGCAAGGAACATGCCCATGACTGTGCATCTGGGGTGATCTCAACTTACTTTGTCTGAAATTACACCCAGATATCTCAACCAGGCAATATGCATCAACAAAAGTGATATTAGATTGATTTTATCTGTAATATTCATAGCAGAATGTCAAACTATGGGAGGAATGGCTTTTATAAACAAGATGTTCTAATAAAAATAACTTAAAAATATTGAACTCTAATTTATAAAACATATGCTGAAGGGTTTAGGTATAATGTGTAACGATGCCAACAGCTTGTAATGTGTAAAAATTAGGATAGCTTGATAGATGGATAGAGGGGTTGATAGATGGATAGACATGTGGTGAGGCAAATATAGTAAAAAAAAAACAGTAAAAATCGAGTGTAAGTGGTAGTAGTATGGGTATTTGTCTTTCTGTTTGAATATTCTTAAAATGAAATGTTAGAAAACAAGAAGGCACTTTCTAGTGTAGTCAGACTGAATTAAATATTTAGCCTCAATGATGTACATAATTCATGGTTACAAGTCCAGAACAGTTGCAAGGAGCCTCAATGATGTACATAATTCATGGTTACAAGTCTAGAACAGTTGCGAGGGCCCATTAGAAAATGGGCCCAAATAAAATGTCTTTGCTAGGCGTTAGTGTTGGTACCAGCAGAATGAGCTATGGTCAGCACCAAGGACAGTGACAAGTGACAAAGAAATGTGTCACTACCCCCTTCACATTGCACTGGAAACCTCAAGGCTTTTACAGGAGAAAGTACCCAGCCAATCTTTAGAATGAATTGTTTTTCATTTCAGCAGAAATATTTTAACCACCATTTATCCAACTTGTCCATTCATTACACACCTAATAGGCACTGTGATTGGACATTATTTGAATCCAGAAAGCAGTAAGATGTGGCCCCAACAGAGCCAATCAAAAAGCTGAATGAACGCATACTAATTACACACTCAGGTGCTCAGTACCCTGTGGAAAATGCAAGGTCTGTTCCCCTGGTAAATGCCATTGGTGTCACTTTGCAAAGCTGATTACCTGAATATCCTTTCACATGTCAAATGCAAAATGCAAATATACAGCAATGTTCTCAAATTCATATGTTGTGAATGGCTCATATTACATATAAAATATATAAATAATAATATATAGTAAGTGCTACACGTAGCACTATATGTACTTGCACTGTATATAATAATGACATATTACATATTTGTATTATATATAAAATATACACATTAGTACTACATAATAATGTGATAACATAATAGTTATATTTCAATGTGTTATATAACGTTAACATAAATGTGTTCTATATTATTATTGTACATATACATAGTAACCATATAACCACCATGTAAGTATTATAGAAGAATAATTATATTTTAGAAATGTAAGCTTGCCAAACAGTTGTGTGAAAACACTTTTAAAACTATAAATTTAATTACAAATATCCAGATGTTTCAAAGCTGGTTCTTTGGTTTATGAATGATGAAACATCCCTTAGGAACTTCTTATGTAGTTATTTGAAAATGGTAAGAAGTGATTTTGATAAGAATGACTTGAGGGTCAGATCAGAATTTGGAGTTTTTTCTAACAATTGGGAGAACAATGACATTATGAAACTCTTGTTAAGTTACCAGAATAATGTTTGTTATCATCCTTAAGATAGGTGTTTTGCTAAAGTATTGAGGAATATATTTGCTTGTAATTTAAATGAAATTGTACTGTTATATTTTTCTATAAACTGACCTTTTCCTTTTACATTTTCTTTGAAGAGCTTACCTTCTGCATTTACAGAAAAGAGCAACCAAAATGTATTCTACCAGAAAAAAAAGAAAAGAACAACAAAGTAAATGAATTACCTTCTTTAGTTTTCTAGAAGGTTACCCTGTCTCACTTCGATTTTTCCTTAATGTTTAATCCATCTGGATGCTAAGCAGTCTCTAGCTGAGATTTTCTATCAAGACCAAGCCAGTGTGGTGGGCCAAATAGGATAGTTAAGATCAAATCTAACTAGGAGACCACTTAGTGGTTGCCAGGGGACAGGGACACAGTTGAGTGTTGATGCAACTTTATAAAGACAGCACTGAGGAATGCCCTTTTTGGTGACATAACAGTTCTGTATTCTGATTATGGTGGTGGTCACATATGGGATCACAGTGCAAAGAACTGCATGTGCACACACACACACATTGACACATATACACACACACACACACACACATTGACACAGACAGATGCAAATGTACACATGCATGCATGCATACCCACACACAGACACACACACAACAATCACACATATGCATACACACATGCACACACACATTGACACACATGTACACACATACAAATACACATGCATACATACACATGCATGCATACTAACACAGAGACACATACACCCATTATCACACAGATGCACATACATATGCACACTTACACATATACATACACAATGCACACATACACAGATACACATACACATACACCTACACATGCATGTACACACATAAATACATGCCTGAAAACACTGGTGGTAGAGGCTGAGACTCCACTTAAATCCAATTTCTTAAAAACAAATCTGACCACAAAAAATCTGACAATCTGTCTGATGAAAATAATTATAAATAGGTAAAGTGTTCTTAAATGAGTGCTCTGGCTCCTTTATCTTCTTTAATTGTTAGATTATATTTATTTAGTTTAGCTTTTTATTGCTCAGGTTACCAGCAGTTAAGAAGCTATTTATTGATGTCCCAGTAACTAAAAATTCTATTTTAAAACAGAGTTAATAATTTTAATAGCTCATGCAGGATCTCCACAGGTTATAGATGTTTAAAATACTATTCTAATTAGTAATAAGTAGATAGATTTTATAGCAACAGTATAAAATATTCTAAGTGTAGTACAACAGAACTTCAACATTCAGCTCCCCTGAGATGTAAACAGAACTTATCTCATTGGAATTCCATGTCCATCACTCACAGTCACCTTGGAACCCCCTTCACCTGTGAACTGGTACACTCCCTCGGGCTAAAGACCATCAGCTGTATTTTTCTCTGATTCCCAGCATCAGCCTCTAGCCTAGGACTGGGTACGAGATGCAAGCTCCGTGGTTCGTGTTGGCTGACTTGTTCATACAAACCCTCGTAATACTTGCAGGCCCCACCAAGCCATGCCTCTTGTGCTGACCGCCCCTTCTCCTTGTCTAAAAGCTGTAACAAAGAGACTTTCCTGATTGTTCAGAGAGGTAACAGTGCCAGAAATCATCCACCTCCAATTTACAGCAGGTACTAAAAGTGACTTCACCAGGAGCAAGTTTTATAAATAGAATAAATAGCAAAGGCGATCTGGCTCTTCAGGTACAAAAAGCAAAGAGTGTGTCACTCAGTGCTGACTCCTATCTGTGCCTAATCCTATATTTCCACCCAAACCTTTCCTCTGAAGCTTATTCCTGCTGGCAGGTGGAAACAGTCTGACTTACATTTCCACATGTGAGCTTAAAATAATTTCATCTGATCTCTTGGGGACAGTAGAGAAGCCACGCAATCCCCTTTTTTCTTTTCCTCCCCATTTGAGTCTTGTGAAGTCAAAGCCCTCTTGGAAGTGATTTTCTGGGACGTGACTCTACTAGGAGGAAATTGCCTGTCAATTGGAGGAGAGAGAAAATGGGGGATTCTGCAGGGATTCTGGTTCGGCTGTTGTGTTAGACGGGGATTCTTGGATTCTATCTATGTAGTAGGCCACTCTCTCCAGCAGGCCCCACCAGCTGACTCCAAGGAACACCTGTGACATTCAGAGACCAAAGCTCTCGTGCTGTGCCTGGCAATTGGATGTGAGCCCCAGCAGACTTGTCATAGGCTTGAACACAAAAGATACAATTAAAAACGGTGACAGAGACAAAGCCACCATCAATGTTTTTTTTTTTTTTTTTTTCTGAATTGCAACAACGTTCTCCTGCAAAGAGCTGCATGCTAGAACAAAAACAAAGTTGGTACCTTGCTCCTAAAGCTTTCTCGTACTAACTTTACAGTGAAATGTGTTGTCGGAGAGTGGCCAACTCTATCCTTCAGCACTTCAGCACTGGGGAATCTGGTGGAAGCACAGAGAAGACCCAGTGGCTGGTGTTAAGTGGCAGGTCAGAGAATTGTCCTCTCTGGCTGCAGAATGTTCAAAAAGTCAAACTCAGACCATCAGTGCTATCCCAGAGTGGTCAGGAAAGGTTTTAGATGTGAGCTAAAATCAGAGCAGTGGGCCACTGTGACCCTTTGCTTGTCACCCTCCCCTCATTTTCTTGAAGCGTTCAGAGTCCAACCTGACCTGGTGAGGTCCAGGGATCTGGCAGTGTCACTGTGATGCAGGCACAGCTACAGGGATGCATGTGGATGAGGGTCTTCACCAGGCTCAGTAAGGACAGCTGCTGGCTGGGGTGGGTATTCAGGGCTAAGCAGGATCCCAGGGGAAAGGATGAGCCAGGAAAATGGAGAGGTCCCAAGTGAGGGGTGGGCTTAGGGAGCTCAGAAGCTGGGTGAGGAATTGAAAGTCAAGTAGGAGGCTGAGGCCCAGGACCAGTTCTGCAAACTTGAGTGATGTTTCAGAAATTCGCTTTATTCATCTGATGAGGAACATCTGCTTCATGTTGAAAATGGAGCATTGGACAAGCCAGATCAGGTCGCCCTCATCAGAGAGTTCACATTCTGGTGGACACAGCAAATGCCTCAATGAAGCAGTGACTGCAGATGTTCACAAGAATAGCAAAGAGAAAAATGCCAGGTGATGTGGATTCCCTCGAGGGGTGTGACTCCTGCAAGGGTACTGAATGGAGTCCTGTGGAGGTGATGTAAGAGATGAGGAAGCTGCTGCTGGGAGAGCTGGGGACAGACATTGCAGGGAGGAAGAAGAGGCGGGAAAGGCTGCAGCAGGTTGGAAGAGCAGAGAGGACACCTGTGTACCTGGACATGAAAGGTCAGCCATGATACAGAGGTCACCAGACACAAGGCTTGGAACTGCATAGCCAGTTTAAGGCTGCACTTGCTCTGTAAGGGACTACTATTACTCTCCAATGTTCTTGAGACTCATAAGGATGGCTAGGGGAGAAGCAAGAGTCCACCTTCTCATGTACTTTTCTTGTCCACCCATCCACAAAGAGCACAGTCACTCTGCTCTGCTAGAACGTTGGCAAAAAGAACAGAGGAAGAATCTGACTTCTCTTTCCTCTCAATTATTTTGTTAACATATATAAAATACACTTTAGCATCTAAATCACTTGCATTTCCTTTCCAACTCTACAGTGAGCATTTATTGTATTTATACTAATAACAAGAGAAATGTAAAAAATGGAGTTCTTTACTTAAGTCAACCAAGGCAGCTATATTGCTATCATCTCAAAAAGGAATCATTTGGTTTCTTACAAAAGATAAATCCACAAAAAGATACCCAAAATAAAGTGAAAAGTTTTAAAATAAAGATGCTGGAGGTTTGCTGTAAAGATCAGCTTGAAAATTAAGATAGATAGAAATTTAAATTGTATTATAGAAGATCTCTCCTCTTGTATCTGAAGAGCAAACACTTAGTAGAAACCCAGCACCCACCCCAAAGTACCTACAGCAAGCAAGGAGGGATATAATCCCCTTACAGGGATTCCATAAGCACCCCAAACTTGAAACCAAAAGAGGATTATGATTCTGAGTAAAGTACAGCTTTGCTCACTCCTAACTCTAGGGTGTTCCCGAAACAGCAATGTGGCGATTTCACAAATCATGAGATTTTTATCTCTACTTCATCAAATCTGTGGTTGCTCAAGCCAAGAGGCATCCTTGTGTCTCCCCTCCTCAATGAAAGGCATTGGAAAGAGCTGTTGGGGAGAAACTGGTGAGAGGGGCTAAGGAGCAAGGGAAGTGAGGACTCCATGGTCCACGGCATGGGGCCCAGGTCTGAGGCTTGGGGCATCATCCTGTGAGAATGGGCTGCACTTCAGCCCCAGTCAAGTACAGGGCATTTAATAGAGTGAGCAATGTGAAAGGTGAGAGAAGAGATACCACCTTATCAGCCAAACCCTCTTTCTCTCTGGTCAACGCCCTTAGGCCACAGAAAGGGCAAATAGCACCCCTCATACCCAGACCTCAAACTCAAGTTCAAATGGGAAAACAAACCATTCTGGATCCAAGAGGAGAAGAGTCAGAAAGTTAAGAAATCGGCAGCATCACATCATGCATAGTCTAGAGTGAGTTGGCACAGCTGTCCAATCATAAGCAAGATGAAAGACATTCGTCTGGGAACTCTACAGACACACTTCCTCACAAAACACAGGAGAGAGGAACATGCCCTGTAAAAGACAGACAAAAAAGTCAAAAAGAAAACAAAATCTGAGATTCGTTAGAGAATACATCACAGTTGTGTCATGCTGTGTGACAAGTTAGTAACACAAATATTCGAAGAAATCCCAGCTCAAAGACAAGATGAATAAACAAGACAATGAGATGAAAAGGAAGATGGCATGCCTAGAAAAATACATTTAAGGATTATAATATTTTTACTGAAATAATACATAAAATAAGAGACTGTGAGGACAAGAATGGAACCCACACTAAAATCAGATTATTCACTGAGAAGATTTGAGGTGACCAGAGATGATCAAAGTGCGAGTAATCAAAACAAGCATTTCATTATAAGAGAAGGTAGTAGATATGAAAAGTAGACTAAAATTATTTAACTTAATTGCTGTCCTTGAGATTGAAATCACAGTAGTCTTCAAAGCTACTTGAAAAATCCCTGAACTGGAAAGGAACTGAATCCACAGATTTGATGTGCACACTGGGGTCAAAAAAATTGCTATGCAATCTTTAACACAAAGCCAATTCAGGGATGACATCAAGGGCAAAGGAAAAGAGGGTAAGTCAGTCTTAAGGGGGAAGATGCTTTGGGCCATGACTACTCCAGAGCAAGATTCAGTATCTGCAATGTTCCTAACAAACAAAAGAATGAAAGAACATTAGTGTCTGTCAAATCATCATTGCAGATTTAGACATATAAGCACAAAAGAGCTTAGGAGATACAAATACACATACACACACATGCATACATACACATGCATGCATACCAACACAGAGACACATACAATAAGGTAAATCCTTATTGAGTAAAAGACTAGATCATGAATCTACCCAGTTAGTGAAGAATCAAAGTAAATAACTCGAGTAAAGAAGCAATGGGAAAAGCATAGAATCCATAAAACTGAGCAAAAATGACTTACAGGTCTGGAGCCAGGGTGAGGTCTGTCTTCATTTCCAAAATTAAAAAAAAAAAAAAAAACACACAACTTGACATTTTCTCACAGAACACAATTTTGGAAGTACAGTTGATCACATGGAGACTAGAATGTCATGTTTATTATCATTTGTTTCCTCCATTGCAAGACTGCTACTTCTGTCCACAGTATTGTGCCCTCTATGTCTGTCCCTCGTAAGCAAGCTGGCATGTCGGATGCAGCCTGTCACCTCACCTCTTCTCTGACAGCTCTCTCAGCCCAAAGTCTTTCATCTAAGACTGCCATGTATCTTCCCTCACAGTTTTGAAAGAGAGGGAAAAAATCCTGGTGGTGCATTTGCTGTTTTAGTGCAATTTGGAAGCCATCCTTTCTAGTGACTTCAGTGATTCATCTCCTAAAAAGGGGGATATAATATTCAAATTATGGCTAGTTTTGAAATTTTAAATTCTTATGTAAAGATTCTCATCAATTCTTAGTTCCTCCAGTTCCACACTCAAGCTAACAACAGGCTTGATCAGGGTACATTTGATGAAATCTCTTCACTTTAGAGAGAGGTAACTTTGGGACTTTTTATAACTTCATGATTGGTATCTACTCCACTCCCTGTATTGAAATGTAATAATGACATTTCTCTAAATTGTGGCTCATTTATGTTGGCAGAGTGTATAGCAACAATCTGATGATTAGGTGGGCTTAGGGAGAGGACTAGAAGGTCAGCTTTCTCTATAACACCCATTAGGAGTCCTAGTAACTAAAGAGAAACAAGTGAACAACTTATGAAATTCTAAGTATTTAACTACTTAATCACTTCTGCAACCACATTTAGTGTGAGCTAAAGATATATCCACACCTCATGTGTGTTTGTTCATTCAGGCATGCATGCATTCATTTATTCAATAAGCACTTAATGAGAATTTGCTATATATTAGGCATTTAGAATACAGTGATTCATAAGAAACTGCCCTTGTCCTAAGAAACTTAGCATCTATCATGAAGACATACTAGCTGACCATACCATAAAGTCAAAGACTTCAAACAGGTTCATCTTTGGGTTATTGTGGTCAGTCTTCTAGTTCACACTTACCATCGGTAATTTTAGGAAGGACATGGTACTCCCCTGTGCCACAAATTTCTTATTTGTAAAATCAGGAAAATAATATTATTCATCTCCTAGGGTGTGTGAGAGGATAAGTTAAGGAGATACCTGCATAACACTTAATATACTGCCTGGCACATAGCAAATAGCGAGAACTCAATGAATGTTTGAAATAAAAGATAAGGCTAGGCACAGTGGCACATCTGTAATCCCTGCACTTTGAGAAGTCAAGGCAGGAAGATCACCTGAGCCCAGAATGGTGAAGTTACAGTGAGCTATGATTGTGCTACTGTGCTCCAGCCTGGGCAACAGAACAAGACTCTGTCTCTAAAAAAAAAAATAAGTAAAAAATAAAAAAAGTAATTATATGATTCTGTGCCTACTGCCTTTCAGAATAACTTTAGCCAAGAGAAATATCTGAGACCATTTAGTGCAACCTTAAAATTTACAACAGGAGTTCAGAGAATATGAATGCTTTGCTCAGAATTGGTTGATTCATTCACTTAACAAATCTTTAGTAATAAGCTACTCTGTTTCAGAAATGGCATCAGTTTTGAAGGAACTGAGGGAGGATTTATACAGCCCTTGCCTTCATGGGTTAAAAACTTGGTATAGGCGCATTTCCTAGAGCATTGAAGCTGTTCTACTGTCACTATAGCTACCACCATATATAGATGATCTTGATTACTGAAGATTTATGTAAAGCCTTAAATTACTAAATATTTCTATCCCAGGGATTTTCATAGACATTATCACACTGAATATTCATATATACTCTGTGAGGTTTGTTGTATTAGTTATCTATTGCTGTTAACAAATATTTCAAAACGTAGTGGCTTAGAACAATTTGCATTTATTATCTCAGAGTTTCTACAGATCAAGAATTTGGGAACAGCTTAATTGGGGGACTCTGGTTCAGGGTCTTTTCCTTTTTTCACTTGTTTGTTTGTCAATTGATTACAAGGTTAAAATTTCAACATCACTATGCTCCTGTTATTCTACTCAGTATTTGGATCAATAAGATTTTAATTGTTTCTTGGGGTTTGCTATAACTCAGTTTCCTGAAGAAGCGGTTTCCAGACTTTTCCAGTCCATGGTCTTGTCAGTTGATCATAACACTGGACTCAGTTGCCTCTACCATAATTGTTAAAACATTATCTTCCAGCATTACTTGGCAGAATGTTACAGTTTCTGATGAGACTTCATATTAAATCATCAATTTTTTTCTTTTGGTTTTACAAATCTGTTGATAATTACTAAGTTAATTTCAGAAACAAATTTATGATTATATTATTATAAACATTATTATTATAATAGCCTTTGGAGAATCTTTGTATAATTATGTGATAACCACTAACCCTTAAAATATGAATATTAAAATCATAGGGAGCAGGCTTATTAGAACAGCCAGGATTAAATGGCTCTACGAGAGAACCAAGTAACAGTGAAATAATAGCAGTAGGAATGGTACTATGGTGGACTGATCATCTACCTCTAGGAATATGATTTTGAGCTGTGAGTGAGTGTGGGCAGGGGTATCTTCTGTATTAACCACTCTTTTCAAGTGCACCAAGCAAAAGAAGAACAGTTTTGCTTGATGTAGTAGGAATTACAGGCATTACAATAAGATGTTGTCAGATCTATATGCTTATGCATTTTGTCAAAATTTTCTTTTTTTTTTTTTTGGAATATTATTACATACCATGTGTCTGCTAACGTAGATCACTGGTGATAATCTTGAGGGAGGACAACACTATTAGGCTTGGGGATTCTGAACTTTGAATTTTCTCTCAAGCATGGCCCAGGAAATGTCAAGAGTTACTTGGCTTGAATGGATTCTGTGTACAGTGTAGTACTGATGTTAAAGTAACCAGTAATATTTATAAATTTAAGAATATATGTGAAACATATATATATATTTATTTCACCATATTTTAATGTATATTTATTTCCTTTTTAATAATTATCTTTCCTGTTGTTTCTACCACCTCTCAAAGCTTAAAAATTAAATTTTATTTTAGAGTTACTAATTTCTATTTCACCGTGCTGTATTGCTTCTTGTCAACTCCTCAAAACTCTTGGATTCTAAATAACTTTTTTTGATGTGTACATAATTTTTGTTTTAACATGGATTTTAAAATTAGGATATATATATATATTTTTAAAACAGCATGTATCATCGATGCCATGTTTTTTTCTGATAAACTCCCATAGCTAAAAAATTATATAAAATAACATTTTATTCTAGTGGGACACATTTTTTAAAGACAAATATTCGAATTTTTATGAAGATCTTTCAGCAGATATTTCTAAACTACTCTAAAGTAGTCAAGTATTTTTGGTTAATAGGGTAATGTTATAGTACCTCAACTATGCTACTTTTATATGCATATTTTATTTTTTCTGTTTCATAAGCAGCCACTTTATCAACTACTTTAAAAAAGTAAACACTAATAATGGTTAAATTATTACATCTATGGCTCACTGAAAACAGAATTTTAGTATTTTATTTAAAGTACTGAAAGAGTTTGGAAACCACTTTGCAGCAAATTCAGTCATTGATTATATTCTTTGTTAATTTTAATCCTGCAGTGTATGGTAACTAAATGTATCATGTCTTTTGACCTCTAGAGCAGCAGTCCCCAACCTTTTTGGCACAAGGGACCGGTTTCATGGAAGACAATTTTTCCATGGACGGTAGGGTGGGGGTGGGGTGGGGGAATGGTTTTGAGATGATTCAAGTGCATTACATTTATTGTGTACTTTATTTATATTATTATTACATTGTATACAATGAAATAATTATACGACTCAGCATAATGTAGAATCAGTGAGAGCCCTGAGCTTGTTTTCCTACAACTAGATGGTCCCCTCTGAGGGTGATGGGAGGCAGTGACAGGTCATCAGGTGTTGGATTCTTATAAGGAGCAGGCAACCTAGATCCCTTGCATGCACTGTTCATGATAGGATTTGCGCTCCTATGGGAATCTAACGCTGCCACTGATCTGACAGGAGGCAGAGCTCAGGTGGTAATGTGAATGATAGAGAGTGGCTATAAATACACATGAGGCTTCACTCACTTGCCAGCCACTCAATTCCTGCACTCCTGCTGTGCTGACTGGTTCCTGACAGACCACCAATTGCAGTTGGTCTGTGGCCTGGGGTTGGGGACCCTTCCTCTAGGGAAATTAGATCTAAAGTATATAAAATAGTCATCCTTACAGATTCTTCCATTCATAGTGGGGTTGAAAATAGCAGCAGGATAGAAACCAGGATATTGATAAATGGGTGCTTGATAAATCAGTGAGCCTGAATCATTGCTATCACAAGCCCTCTCCACACTTTTTAACTCAATTGCACTGATTTTCATGGCTATCATTTAGTGAAACATCATTTAGCATGAATTAGAGATTCTATACGCACTGAACTCAATTTCTGCCCAGCAGAATTTTATTATAAATGTCACAAGAACAGTTTTTTAAGATTTAAGCACAAAGTAAAAATGCTACACCCAAGAAAAACAAGACCAACAATATATTATTGGTAGTTTTGTCTGACACTATGTCTTATGTCTTGACTTCTTCTTTTTGACCCTTGCATGTCACAAATGTTTCAGATAATAAAAGATGAAAGATGGTGTCTGTGCATGTGGAAGAATACAGCTAACCCACACAGAGGAAGTAAGCCATGAATAACAGATCAAAATTTTGAAAAATGATGAGCATTTGGGTTGGTTCGAAGTCTTTGGTATTGTGAATAATGCTACAATAAACATACGTGTGCATGTGTCTTTATAGTAGAATGATTTATAATCCTTTGGGTATATACCCAGTAATGAGATTGCTGGGTCAAATGGTATTGCTAGTTCTAGATCCTTGAGGAATCACCACACTGTCTTCCACAATGGTTGAACTAATTTATACTCCCACCAACAGTGTAAAAGCATTCCCATCCTCTCCCCAGAATCTCTTGTGTACTGGTACCAAAACAAATATATAGACCAACGGAACAGAACAGAGGTCCTAGAAATTACACCATACATCTACAATCATCTGATCTTTGACAAACCTGACAAAAACAAGCAATGGGGAAAGGATTCCCTATTTAATAAATGGTGTTGGGAAAACTGACTAGCCATATGCAGAAAACTGAAACTGGACCCCTTCTTTACACCTTATACAAAAATTAACTCATGATGGATTAAAGATTTAAATGGAAGACTTAAAACCATAAAAACCCTAGAAGAAAACCTAGGCAATACCATTCAGGACATAGGCATGGGCAAAGACTTCATGACTAAAACACCAAAAGCAATGAGCATATGTGTGCATGTGTCTTTATAGCAGCATGTTTTATAATCCTTTGGGTATATACCCAGTAATGGGATGGCTGGGTCAAATGGTATTTCTAGTTCTAGATCCCTGAGGAATCGCCACACTAACTTCCACAATGGTTGAACTAGTTTACAGTCCCACCAACAGTGTAAAAGTGTTCCTATTTCTCCACATCCTCTCCAGCACCTGTTGTTTCCTGACTTTTTAATGATCGCCATTCTAACTGGTGTGAGATGGTATCTCACTGTGGTTTTTATTTGTGTTTCTCTGATGGCCAGTGATGATGAGCATTTTCTCATGTGTCTTTTGGCTGCATAAATGTCTTCTTTTGAGAAGTATCTGTTCATATCCTTTGCCCACTTTTTGATGGGGTTGTTTGATATTTCTTGTAAATTTATAGCGAAGACTTGGAACCAACCCAAATGTCCAACAATGATAGACTGGATTAAGAAAATGTGGCACATATACACCATGGAAAACTATGCAGCCACAAAAAATGATGAGTTCATGTCCTTTGTAGGGACATGGATGAAGCTGGAAACCATCATTCTCAGCAAACTATCACAAGGACAAAAAACCAAACACCGCATATTCTCACACATAGGTGGGAATTGAACAATGAGAACGCATGGACACAGGAAGGGGAACATCACACACCAGGGTCTGTTGTGGGGTGGGGGGAGGGGGGAGGGATAGCATTAGGAGATATACCTAATGTTAAATGATGAATTAATGGGTGCAGCACACCAACATGGCACATGTACACATGTGTAACTAACCTGCACATTGTGCACATGTACCCTAAAACTTATAATAATAAAAAAAAACCACCAAAAGCAATTGCAATAAAAGCCAAAATTGACAAATGGGGTCTAATTAAACTAAAGAGCTTCTGCACAGCAAAAGAAACTATCATCAGAGTGAACAGGCAACCTACAGATTGGAGAAAATTTTTGCAATCTATCCATCTGACAAAGGGCTAATATCCAGAATCTACAAGGAACTTAAACAAATTTACAAGAAAAAAAAACAAACAACCCCATCAAAAAGAGGGCAAAGGATATGGACAGATAATTTTCGAAAGAAGACATTTATGTGGCCAACAAACATATGAAGAAAAGCTCATCATCACTGGTCATTAGAGAAATGCAAATCAAAACCACAGTGAGATACCATCTCACGCCAGTTAAAATGGTGATCATTAAAAGGTCTGTTACATTTTCTATACCAGAGAGAAAAGTAAATTAGAATAGAAAAAAAGAAGAATTAGGATGTCCAGTTATAATCTGGACATTTCTTACTCTGGAAAGATCTTAACTGACATAAAAATAATGCAATAGAAAAATTCAATATCTTAGACCAGAAAATTTCTCCAAGGTCCTATGTTTCTTAACATCACCCTTGAGTCATGTTGCTACTTTCGACCAAGAGTTTCGGAATAGGTCTTTTCAAATCAAATATCGTGAACTGGATCTTTAGAATATCAATAAAATGGAGGGAATAATTAAAAAGTTTGCCTTATCACCTATTCCCTCCAAATTCCTCAACTTCAATGACACAGCAAATATGAGAGAACTTGGAAAATAATGTGCGGCATTTCAAAGAGTGTGAACTTAAAGCAGAGACTCCTGTAGACATAATTTAAGGTCTTCTAGTTTCTGGATCATTCTTTTGGTTAATTTAGAGAAAATTTTCCGACACGTTTCTCTTCTTTATGGATACATGTAAAATGGCCAAGAAGTCATTCTCTTCTCTTTCAACAAAAGTTTCTGTATAGGATAACCTTGATTTTTAAAAAGGGCATTGTAACAGATTCATATGATTCATTCCGCATTTCAGCAGAAAGCATGGCTGCAATTGTTTGTGACATTTTTTTTCTGGTAGAATATATTAGCAGTCTATACATAGATTTAGTGAACCAGTTGCTAAAACTATGCTTGAACTGTGTGGCAATTTTTATTTGTTTATTTTTTTAACTTAGAAATGATGTCTAGTTTTGTGTTTATTTCTCTCAGAATGCAAATGGGGACAGTGGGTAAACAGTAGAAACTAAAGTTTAATAAATAAGTGATTAAAATCTTTTTCTGGGTTTTGTAAAAAACTTGCTATCATCAGCTTCCTGATCACGCTTGATTTCATTGTCACATTTTTGAAAATTAAGACTTAGTTCCCTCCGAGGCTGCGGCTCACTGCTAGTTCATCATCTCTTGAGAATAATCTTTGACCTACACAAGAGCTTCCTTTTCTCTTTTAAAAGAGTTTCTCTGTAGAACTATGAAAATCAGACTATTATGCCAAAGACAATAGACTCATATTTCTCTTTTGCTAAGAAAGACAAAAGATCTTTAGAGCCATTTGCCAAATGACCACTAATAGTTTATATCACAAATCCAGGTGATTTACTGTGCCAGCCTAGTACTGACAGGCTCAGTGTACTGAATTAGGATGGGAGTGATTTACCTTGCCTGGTTTTATGTTTCCTAGAAGTTTCTACTGTGAAGTGTAACTCATCTAGGCAAGAAAAATCCCCAATTGGGCTCTACTTTAGATTATGCTATTTAGTACCCAACCTGGGCACCTGAGTCTTTAATAAATGGCATTCACTTATCTACTTGCAGCAATACATATGTAATTGCAACTTTATGCAGTAGTTTGTAAATAATACACAATATTGCCTTCATATTAAACATTCCAGTCCTCTTGCCCATGAGTTGTTTAAAAAAAAAAATCCAGACCATATAATGACCAAGGCAAATCCTACTCTACTTGTCTTTCACCATCCAGATTCTACCGGAACTTTTCTTCATGCCTCTGGCCATGCTTGTCAAATGCTAGTCTGGTACATATGGTGTTTCAGTTTCCTTTATAAAGACAAAACCTGAAACAAAAAAAAATACAGTGCTAATATTTTATTTGGAAGGTGTAAGAGCAGGGAAGTGAGGATAAAGGAATGGCGAGGAAGACATGGGAGGATATGAAGACATGTATAGGAATGCCCAACTGCTCAGAGACACTGACCCTAAGGAAGGCAATGCGGCATTTCTTAACAAAGGACTGAATGATAACTCTTCACATTAAAGTAACATTTCCTCACCACCTACATAAACCAAGCTCTGAGTTTAACACACAAACATACATTAGCTCATTAACAGCCCAGTGGGGAAGGTCAGTTTTTATTATTTTTATTTTAAAAAATGGCCATATCCCGAAGAGAATAAATTGTATTTTCACATAAACTGCACACAGATGTTTCCAGGAGCTTAATTCATAATTGCCAAAACTTGGAAACACCCAAGATGCCCTTCAGTAGGTTAATTGATTAATAAATTTTGTTACATCCAGACAAAAGAATATTATTCAGTGCTAAAAAGAAATGGGCTATCAAGCCATGAAAAGACATAGAAGAAACTTAAATGCATATTACTAGTGAAAGCAGCAATCAGAAAAGGCTATGTATATGATTCCAACTTGCTATGATCTGAAATTCATGTGTTGAAATTCTAACCCCCATATTAGGAGGGAGGGGCCTTTGGGAAGTGATTAGATTATGAGGGTGGGGCCCCCATAAATGCAATCAGTGCCTTTATAAAAGAAGCTTGAGGGAGACTCCTCACCCTTTTGCTATATGAGGTTAGAATAAGACAGATATCTATGAGAATGTAGTTCCACACCAGACACCAAGTCTTTGGGTTTCTTGATCTTGGACTTCCCAGCCTGCAGAACTCTGAGAAATAAATTTCTGTTGTTTATAAGCCAGCTAGTGTTTGAAATTTTGTTGCAGAAGCCTGAAGAGACTAACACCCAACTACAGCACTTCTGGAAAAGGCAAAACTATGGAAACGGTAAAAAGATCAGTGGTGCCATGAGTTAGTGGGGAGGGAGGGAGGTATTGCTACACAAAACACACAGGATTTTTAGGGCAGTGAAACTATTCTGTAGGATATCATAATGGCAGATACATGTCATTATAGTTTTATACAAACTCATAGAAGGTACAACACCAAGAATGAACCCTAATATAAACTATGGGCACTAGAAGATAATAATGTGTCAATGTAGGTTCACCCATTGTAACAAATGTGTCACTCTGGTGGGGGATGTTGATAATGGGAGAGGCCATGCATGTATGGAGACCTAGAATCTGTGGGAAGTCCCTATACCTTCCTCTGCACTTTATTGTAAAAGTGAAGATGCTTTAAAAAATAAAGTCTGTAAACACAGTCTAAAAGTTATTATTTGGAATCTGAATGAAAATGTTTATCTTTAACATGCATTTTAATCATTGTACTGGTTTTGTGTTGAATCTCTATGCAATTCACGATAGTAATTACATATACCATATAATATATCTGATATATCTTTATATATTTATGTATTGTCTCTTTTTGTCTTTGGTAGTCTGCAAAGTGTTTCACCGTTCCACAACAATGTATATGCAATGTAATTTCCATAACGTTTATTGTGCAGTTAATCTCCCTCCTATGATTTTTTTGCCTGCTAGTTTTCTTCTGTTTTGGAGATTTGGAGGTTTCGTTTGTGAGAAATTATGCAGGTATTTTGAGATGTTACGTTCAGGAGAATTCCTTTCAATTCAAGCAATATGTTTTAAAAAATCACTCCCATGTTCGTGATAGTTTAATGAGTAATTCAAATCCATGGCAGCATCCTTCCAACTGTGTAAGACAACTAAGATTAACTGATGGTGTGGAGAGGGTGAATTCACAACTGCAGGAAAAAGTTACTAAATAGATGAAAATTCAGCCTTTGTATGGCCAAGAGAGTCTTATACAAGAGGTAAAAATATTCGGTCCAATGGGCTATCCATGTTAGGCATGAGCAGTCCCTAAGCTTATGTTTTTTCTTGTTCATTCCAATAGCATCTTCCTGTCACTAAGATCTAGTGACCCAGTGAAGTGCCCAAGGGAAATTCTGTAAGAGTGAGGGTGACTGCTCACAGTGGGGAATCGATCTCTCTTTGCTGTTAGATCTATTTTCCAAAGGACTCATTATATTTTCTTTCACCACTCCTGTCATACTTTGTTATTTGTCCATTTGGCTGTTTTTAAAAAATTGATTTACCAGTCAAATGGTTTCTACTCACTACAGTTGGATTTCAATCTAGTCTGCTCTCAGAAATGAATTGAGGAGTTTACTTGACTTTACTCATTTGGGTGGCAATCTTTCTCAGTGTTTTTTCCATTTTTCTCCCTATTTCCTGAGCCTTTTTCTTACTCTTTTATCATTTCAGGAGAGATGTTATCATGAGGAAATATTACTAAGGGAAGTTCCATTAGTACCTTTCTTTTCATCCAGTTCAGTTGTGAATTAAGACACCAGCAATCATATGTACACAGCTGACTCAACTTTGACAATATTACAAATTAAATGTTGGACTTTTCTTTGTACCATGCACAAGTAATAATCCCTTCCATATTCACCTGTATAAGCTAAAGCTCCCTCCCTAGCCTTTTGTGCCCACATAGCATTTGTGGCCCACTGACCTCTTCCATGTTTTGTTTATTTGCCTGACTGTAAGAGTCAGAGCAGACATTACTGTGTATTTTGTTCATTGCTGCACTTCTTGGGCATAGAACAGAGACTAGTATAAAGTAAATGCTTCATACATTTTTACTGTTGGAAAAGAAGGGAAAGGAGGAAGGAAAGAAAACAGGAATGAAGACAGGAAAATTTAAAAACTGTTCAATGTAATTTCACACGTGGGACACACACACACACACACACACTAAACCACCTAAACTTAAGTAAAATATACATATTTGTTATAAAAAGTTTTGGATTCTGTGCTTGTGATGATTTTCTAAGTCAATGATGTAGGAGGGATTAATTAGTGCAGGAAAAACCTGTTTTAAATTTTGTACTGTACTGTACTGTACTGCACCGTACCGCACCGCACCGAACCACACCGCACCGCACCGCACCGCACCGTACCGTACCGTATTGTATTGTATTGTATTGTATTGTATTGTATTGTATTGTATTGTATTGTATTGTATTGCGGTAAGAACCTTGACATGAGATCTATCCTCTTAACAAATTTTTCAGGGCACAGTATTATTAACTATAGGAATGATGATGTACAGCAGACCTCTAGGACATACTCACCTTGCTTAACTGAAACTTCATCCTTATTGATAAGTAACTCCCCATTTTCCCCTCCTACCAGCCCCTGGCACCCACTAGTCTACTCTCTGCTTCTATGTGCTTGGCTATATTAGATATGTTATATGAGTGGGCTCTTGCAGTATTCGTCCTCCTGTGGTTGCATTATTTCACTGAGCATAATGTTCTCAGAGTTCACCTATGCTGTAGCATGTGTCAGCATTTCCTTTTTTTAAGGCTGAGTAATATTCCATTGCATACACATACCACATTTTCTTTATCCATTCATCCATCAGTGAACATTTAGGCCCAAGAAGCCCAAAGGACCCAGAAGAGGAAGGGCCTGTCTTTCATATGGGCTCTCCTTTTCCTGTGCCCTGGCAGTGGAGGTGAATCCTGCCTCAGCCACTTGCAGATACCTGGGATCCAGACTCAGAAGCCCCCTCCCTTTCTAGCCTGGGGACAGTGGGCTTGGGATCCAAGGCTAAGTGATATTTACATTTAATGTAAATTTTACCAGATCTCAGTTTTAACCTATGAAGTGAGAGTTGGAAAAGATTCCTGTTTTCTTCTCGCATGTCTGAGTGTATTTCCTTTTTTTTTCTTTTTTAAAATTTGCATAAATCTAATTGGTACAAGTGCAGTTCTGTTACAGGGATACATTGCATGGTGTCAAAGTCTGGGCTTTTAGTGTAGCCACACGAATAGTGTTCACTGTACCCATTGAGTGATTTCTCAGCCCTCATCTTCCCTCAATCCTCCTGTGTTTCATCCATAATCTATGTCCGTGCCGTCACCCGAATAGTGTTCACTGTACCCACCGGAATAGTGTTCACTGTACCCATTGAGTGATTTCTCAGCCCTCATCTTCCCTCGACCCTCCCGTGCTTCATCCATAATCTATGTCCATGCCATCACCCGAATAGTGTTCACTGTACCCATTGAGTGATTTCTTAGCCCTCACCCTCCCTCAACCCTCCCATGCTTCATTCATAATCTATGTCCATGCCGTCACCCGAATAGTGTTCACTGTACCCACTGAGTGATTTCTCAGCCCTCATCCTCCCTCAACCCTCCCATGCTTCATTCACAATCTAGGACCATGCATGCACATTATGTAGCTTCCACCTCTAAGTGCAAACATGCAGTATCTGACATTTCCTTTTTAATTCAAACACATTCAACGATTAAGCCAAGGCTTTATAAAAGATTTTTGTATCTTATAGAAGCAACATAGTCTTAATTGAAAGAAATAAGCAACAATACATTATATTTTAAAGCAGTGACATTTCTGAATCAGTTTTGAAGTGCTTGAGTTAAATATATATATAAACGTATGTGAGTATATGCGTGTGTATCTATATATGTGTGTGCATCTATATATATGTGTGTGCATGTATGTGTGTGTGTCTATATAGCTATATAGACACAAAGAGAGAAATGGACTTTCTCCAATGCCTCTCCTGCCCCAACCCCTGGCCTCCCTGCCTCCCCTCTGAAGGGAGCTGCTGGCATGGAGCATTATTTTCTGCAGCCCTCTGCTCACCTTATCCTGTTAGTGTCTCACCTAAAATGTCAGGAAGCTACGGGGCTCATAACGGAGGGAGCTGTGTTAGTCTGGAGGGTCAGGGGGATGCCCTTTGGAGTGACTTTTATGCGAAGGAGGAAGGATGCAGGAGGCAGTAGGGGCAGGGAGGTTCTGACAGTGGAAACCACAGGATGCATGTGCATGGAATTATTGAGAGCTGGATCTTCAGCGAGCAAAGAATAGCAGGACAGGGAAGGGAAGGAGCTGAGCAAGATGAAGCGACAGGGGGTGTTCAGCCAGAACCGGCCCCGGTTTGAAGGTGGGAGGTTCTGAATGACACCACAGAGTGGTCCTCTTTGAGACAGAGTCTGATCCTTTGCCTGCTGTCTCTGGGGGATTTCTGAGGGGCTTCTATCAACTGAGGACATTCTCCAAAGCCTCCCCAAAAAGGTCAGCTATGAGCAGGGACTTCTCTTAGTTTGAAGGCCTTTGACTTAAAAGTACATAGACACTCTTTCTGTATTTTGAATATCAGTTAAATAACTAATAACTTATTTCCCCATAAGTGCCAACATTTTTTCCAAGGGTATCTTTTAAACCTGGAATGTCATCTTTGTCATCCAATTTTTTTTTTCAGTTTTCATATCTTAAATTAGACAGCCTTTTCTTTTTATGCTTGCTGGGCTTTGTGACTTACTTAGAAATGCTTTTCCTCACCAAAACATTGTAAACATACTTTCTCATTTCTGTTTGAATTAAGACACATATTTTATCCTAAGCCCTTTATTTGTATTTGGAGTTTATTTTTGTGTCTTTTGGGAAGCTGGGCACCAGCTTAATTTTCTCCTGAATGGATAAATGATCAGATGATGCCATTCACTGAATGGTCCATTTGTTATCTACTGGTTTGAGATGGCCTATCCATCATCTACTAAACTTGTCCACTGTATCAGGGTCTGTATGGGGCTCTGCTATCTTTCACTGATGTTTCTGTCCAATCCTGTAGCAAGAGGCAACATTTTTATGACTATAGTTTTATAGGTTGTTTTGTTATTTAGGAATGTAAATCTCTCTTGTCTTTCTTTCTAAACATTTATTTGCTCTTTGCATGCATTTTTTATGTGAGGCAGTAATATAATTATTGGTTTCCCACTCAGTACCCATTGCCCTCTTCACTCCCCCAAATATATGCCAATTTTCATTCAGTGGCCTGCCCTCTGCCAGGCAACCCGTGCTGCTCAGGACAGGTTGATACAGCCTCGCTCCAGGAACTGATTGTTCGGAGCACCCACATGATATTGATTGTGCCCCAGGAATGGGTGATTCATGGGTGCATCACCCTGGGCAGGCCAAGGATGAGTGCAGGAAGGTTTCTTGGGAGGAGCTCCAAGGGGAGATTCCCTTACTTCAGGAGGGAATCTCTAGAGGACCCATAAGAGGTGTTCTTTCTTTCTCAGGAATGTATTCACAATATGCCATGAAGCTAGGACAGCAACATCAGTTTTGCACTCCAAGAAACCAGCCCGAAGGTGAAGACAGTATTTAGAGGAAAATATAGCCCAGCAACTCGAAGTAAAATGAATCCTAACCTGAGGAAATAAATCAATCTAACACAGTTCTGTCACTGAACTTTCAGATAAAACAATCCAGAAGATAACCTTTTCCCCGAAACTACTTTGGATTATCTATTACTAGAAGCCAAAGCCTCTTGAAATAGGTGGATATACTTTTTAAAAACTTCTATTTTAGGTTCAGGGATACGTGTGCAGGTTTGTTATACAGGTAAATTGAGTGTCACAGAGGTTTGACATACAGATTATTTCATCACCCAGGTAGTAAGCATGGTGTCCAATAGATAGTTTTTCAGTCTTCACCCTCTTCCTACCCTCCACCCTTAAGTAGGCCCCAATGTGTGTTGTTCCCTTCTTTGCATCCATGTGTACTCAATGTTTAGCATCCACTTATAAGTAAGAACATACGGCATTTGGTTTTCTGTTCCTACATTAGTTCATTTAGGATAATGGCCTCCAAATTCATCCATGTTGCTGCAAAGAACAGGATCTCCTTCTTCTGTGGCTGCATAGTATCCCGTGGTGTATATGTACCATATTTTCTTTATCCCGTCTACCATTGATGGGCATTTAGGTTGGGTCCATGTCTTTTCTATTGTGAATAGTGCTGTAATGAACATATGATGCATGTGTCTTTATAGTGGAATGATTTATACTCTTTTGGGAATTCACCCAATAATGGGATTGCTGGGTCACATGACACTTCTGTTTTAAGTTCATTGAGAAATCAGAAAGCAGTTTTCCACAATAGCTGAGCTAATTTACATTCCCACCTGCAGTGTATATGTATTCCCTTTCTCTGCAACTTCACCAGCATATACTTTTCAGAATTAGTGGCTTATGTTCCATAGAAATTCCTTTGGGATTTTGATTGGAATAACATCAAATTTATAGGTAAGTTTGGAGAGAAGTGACGTTTACAATACTAATTTTCTCTCTGTGGACAAGATTTACCTCCATGTGATTCATGATTTACTCTCTATACATCTCTTCTTCAAGTGGTCTCATTCAACCCCATTTATATAATGACGGTTTCCAAATTTTTATCTCCAGCTCCTATCTTGTTGTCTGAACTTTGGGCTTATAGATCCAGCAGCTGACCTGTGATCTCAGCTTGGATGGCTATTACACATCTCAAACTTAACATGCCTTTTAAAAAAATTTGATTTCCTCCCAAGAGGCTACTATTGCTTATCTCAATGAAAGGGGACTTCAGTTGCTTAGGCCAAAAGCTTTGGCTCAGTACTTTGATACCCCGCATTTAAAGTCTGTCAGCTAAGTGTGTTGGCTCCATCTTCATGATTTATTCTGCTATAGACTGAATGTTGGTGCCTCCCCACAAGTTCATATGTTGAAATCTTAACCCTCAATGTGATGGCATTAGGAGGTGGGGCCTTTGGGAGGAGATTAGGGTGTGAGGGTGCAGCCCTCAGGAATGAGGTAAGTGTCCTTATGAAGGAGGCCTCAGAGACTCCCTTGTTCCTTCTGCTATCTGAGGACACAGTGAGAAGACAATTCTTTAATTAATTAATTAATAATTAATTCAGGATGGGCTTCTGGTTTTTCTTCTGTCTAAAAGACATTTAGTTTAAACATTTTCATTATAAACATCAAGACTGGTTGGAGGTCTGCTCTTCTACAAATAATCTGTTTTTCCAACATTAGGCTCTGTCTGTGATTTAGGCCTTTAGAGCTTGAATGAGCAGCTGGTACAGTGTCCCTTTCGGGTTTTCACCTCCTAGATGTTAAGTCATGCTCTCTGCTCTTCTGTTGGCCCATTACAGTGTAATTGGGTATCACGGGCTCTTATTTGCAGCTCTGTGTTCCCAGAGGAAGAATTCAACCACACATATATTTAGAACATTAGCTCCATTGGAAAAGCATCCATGCTGCTTGCATCGAGTCCCTGCTGTTCTCAATTTTCCTCTTTACGTTTTAATTATATGTGCTCTTTTAATGATGCTTGTAACTTTTTTTAAAGGTTTTCTGACACACTATTTGAAAGCAGTTAGGTAGATTTAGTGTTTTTCCCTTCCCTATTAGGAGCAAACAACTGCTTTTGTAAATAGTGTGGCAGCTGAGCTGTAATGCGTTTTGAAAATGTCCCCACCCTTCCCCTACTTTGCCACAAAATACGTGTCTATCCAGTTGGAGACAGTGCAGGATAGTGTATAATACTGCACACACATATACAGAAACAGGTGTTCACATGTATAGTAGTACTTTTACAGTACAGAATGTGTAAAAGGAACAGAAACATCTTCCATCATTCTGCCACCAAAATACAATCACTGTTAACTTTCAACTGTATTATTTCCCATATTTCTAGCAAGTTCTTATATTTAATATACTTTCTATTATGTCGTATATTCAAATTTGCATCCACTTTTTAAAATTTTTATTTTTAATCCATAAATAGTAATTGTGTATATTTATGGGGTATAATATTGTGTTTTGATACATATATAAATTGTACAATGATGAAAACAAGCTAATTAATACGTCTATCACTTGACCTGTTTTTTTCATTTAACATTGCCATAAGCTTTTTCATAGTGTGACTGTACAGACACTATGTTTCATGGTTTCAGAGTATTTTAGTTGTTGGGATCCAAAAGCCATGCTGGAGAATGTTCCTGTGGTAGAAGGCAAAAATGGGCACCTCTCATGATGAAGTCTATTCTCTCACTCTTGAATCTGGGCTGGATTGTGAACTGCTTTGTCTGATAAAATGTGGCTGGAATGATATTTTGTGAGTTTTGAGGTTGGGCCTACAGAGCCTTTGCACATTTCCACACTCACATTTTGGTGCCAGGCTAACCTGTTGGAGGATGAAGACCCTGTGGAGAGAAGCCCCAGACCTCCCATTCTTCCCAGTGATGCATCAGATATGACAAGCAAAGCAACCAAGAGAGCCAAATTCAGAGGATGCCAGAATAACTGCCCTGCAGAGCCCAGCCCAAACTATCAACCTGCAGAATAAATGGTTATTGTTTTAAGCCACTAAACTTTGGAATTGTTTGTTATGCAGCAAAAACGAATAGGTCACCCATACCATTGACTTCACCAATCAACTCTTTTGTATAATTAAGTTGTTTTTGTCAATTTGTTTATATCTATAATAATTTGATGAACATCTTTGAATACAAGTCTTTGTGCACATCTCTAAGTGATCATTTCCTTAATATAATTACCTATGACTAGCACTAATGAGGAAAGAGGAAAGAAAAATGGGAAGGGTCTTGGTAAATGATGCTTACTTGTTTCCCAAAACAGTTATAACAATTTATATTCCCACAATCGTAATATGATATTGCCTATTTCATTATGGGAATGATGAACAAACATGGGATATTTATTAAAAATGAAACTACTTGATATGCATATACTTACTAGTTTAGATTAGAAATTGTATTTGGAGGGCTGGCCATGTTCACCTATATGTATACATGTTTTCTATCCACCATGTGGAATATATGAACAGCCAAATGGACCACTATTTACACAGTTCAGCCTTAGGTGTGCCAGCGGCAAGAACAGCCTGACTTTGGGAATGTTTTCCAGGGTTGACCCTTGACAAACTTTCAGAGATCAGCTTCCTCCAGGAACTCTGGGGAAGCCAGAATTTATGTAATTCAACTGGACAGCCTTTTAGTCTTCATGCTCCACTTCTTTTTTGGGATCCACACCTGCATCTCTGCTTCATTCTCACTCAACTTGCCCGATCACTATCCCCACCCTTTTCTCCACCTGTGTCTCATTGTCCTCCTTACACTCCTCTTCATTCTTTTCAACATGAGTTCATTTTCTTACCTTCTTTATTTTCCTCACCCTCACTCTTGCTGTCATGAGAATCATCATCACTACTTTATCGTAATTTCCCTTTTCACAAGCTTCTTCTCACACCAGTTTTGCTTTTGCCTAGGATACATCACCTCCTTTAATGTTTTTCTGATACTGTAACTCACATGGTGAGAAAGATGTACTCCCTTGAAGATGGAAGCATTCCTGAAAATGTCTGATTTTTCCATTAAAATATAGATGAGCATATATCACCATCAACTGAATTTATTTAACAAATGCAAAATCATTTAAAAATCAATATTCTAATTCAGCACATGAATAGAGTTGAAGACATAATAAAATAGTATGATCATCTCAATGGATGCAGGAAATGTGGTACATAATAATGAGTATTTGCTATTTTAAAAAAATCTTTATGTGCCAGTAATAGAAATTTCCTTAAACTTATAAAGATATATTTTTAAAAACTGTAGTAAACATTGTTTACTTAGATGAAAATATCACCAAAATAGCAAAATGTTGGAATATTTCTTTCTGTGATTAAGATCAAGACAAGAATCTTCACTTTGCCACTTCTAGTTAGCATTGTACTAGACGTCCTAGCCTGTGCAGTCAGGAAAATAACAAACAATGTGTAATCTTTAGAAAGGAAGAAAAAAAGTAAATGCTGGTATATTATATAAATATATAGAAAATATAACAGAATCTAGTCAAATTATTAGAGTTAATAAGTGTGTTTAACATGTTTGGTTGATATTAAGACATGGTCAATTAAAAAATAAATTCTTTCCATAGATAAGAAACAAGCAAAACATGAAATTAAAAAAATATGTAAAATCATGAAAACAGCAAGTGCAGTCAACTTTGCATCCATGGGTTCTGCATCTGTGGATTTAACCAGCTGTGGATCAATATATCAAAATATTCAGAAAAATATTCCACAAAGTTCCAAAAAGCAAAACTTGAATTTGCCATGTGCTGAGTACTACCTTGAATCCACGAGAACAAAGTGATGTGTAGGCACTGTATTAGGTATTATAAGCAATCTGCAGATGATATCAACCATATGGGAGGGTAGGCATAGGCTATATGGAAATACAGCACCATTTTATATAAGGGACTTGAGCATCTGTGGATTTTGGTATCTGTGGCTGGGAGTTGGGTCCTGAAACCCATTCCCCATGGATACGAAGGAATGATTGTACTTAATAATAATTCTAATAAAGTAGGCACAATAATTCTACCCAGTAATCTGTGAAATATGTTTGAGAAAGAAACAAGAAGTAAACAAATCAATAGGTGTTTAAGTTTCTATATTAGAATAATCTGTTTCAAAGGATGCAGTTCTCCCCATTATTATGTATAGAGTCGATGAAATGGAATAAAAATCCCAACAGCTGTTTTTAAATGGAATTTAGCATGCTAATTCCAAATTTTTTATGGAAAGAAAGACGCCAGTAGTAGCTAAAGCCTCTTAAAGAAGGCAGCAGTGAGAGAACTTTGTCTACTGGTGAGTTCCATGCAACAGTGTGGATGAATCTCATCAATGTAGTAGTGTGCAAAGGAAGCCAGGTGCAAAAGATACCATGTTGTATATATACACATCTCAAAACAAAAAAGCAAGAAAGTGATCACTGTAAAATTTGGAATAGTTTTATCCATGGAGCTTCTGAGGCTTCTGAGGTCCTGGAAAATTTTGTATTTCTGGACCTGGGAGATGATTACAAGTGTGCTTGCTTCATTACTTAGTGGTCTATTATTTTTCTAAATATCATATTTCACAATAAAAAATATAAATACAAATAGGAGAAAAAATTAGTAATTTCACTAGGTTTCTACAATTGTTTCCTAGGGCTTCTGTAACAAGGCATCACAAACTGAGTTGTGAACCTCAAAAATGTGTAGTCTCTCAGTTCTGGAGGCCAGAATTCCAATGTCAAGGTGCTGGCAGGGCTCTGCTTGCTCCAAAGACTCTAGTGGAGGATCCTTCCCCACTTCTTCCAGTTTCTGGATGAGCCAGGTGTTCTTTGGGTTGTTGTAGTGTCACCTCCATTTCTGCCTCCATTATCCTGTAGCCATCTTTTCTCTGTGCCTCTGTCTTCAGAAGACCTTCTCCTCTATGTGTCTGTGTTCTGACCTCCTCTTTTAAGGACACCAATCACGTTGGATGAGGGCCCATTTGAATAACCTCATGTTTACTTGATTATATCTACAGAGACCCTATTTATTTCCAAACAAGGTCACATTCACAGGTTGTGGGGCTTTGGACTTCAACATATCTGTTTTAGAGGACTCATTCCAACTCATGAGAGTCCTCGTCTAAGGGAATAGGTTGAGACTGAAGCTCTGCTTTTCCTAGCACAGTGTGTCTTGGAGCAAGTCACTTTCAATGTCCAGCTTTCTTACCTGCAAAATGAGTTCAGTAGGTTTGCCTGCCTCTGGGGAAAGGGTTTTCTTCCTTTATGTTGAAGTAGACTCCACCCTCTTTCAGGATTTATCTTTGGGATATGTAAGTGAATGGTTTTTTTTTCCAGCTTTTAAGTTCGGGGGCACATGTGCAGATTTGTTACATAGGTAAATTGTTTGCCACTAATGTTTGGTATACAAATGATCCCATCACTCAGGTAGTAAGCATGGTACCCAATAGGTGGTTTTTGAACCTTCAGACATCTCCTCCCACCCCACCTTTCTAGTAGTTCCCAGTGCGCAGTGCCTATCGTTCCCATCTATATGCCCATGTGTACTCAATGTTTAGCTCCCACTTACAAGTATTTGGTTTTCTATTCCAGCATTAATTTGCTTAGGATCATGGCTCCCAGCTGCATCCACATTGCTGCAAAGGACATGATTTTCTTCTTTTTTTGGTTGCATAGTACGCCATAGTGTTTATGTACCACATTTTCATTATCCAGTCCACTGTTGATGGACATCTAGGTTGACTTCATGTCTTTGCTATTGTGAATAATGCTGTGACAAACATACAAGTGCATGTGTATTTTTGTAGAATGATTGATTTTCCTTTGTGTATCTACCCAATAATGGGATTGCTGAGTCAAATGGTAGCTCTGTTTTAAATTCTTCGAGAAATCTCCAAACTGCATTTCACAGTAGCTGAACTAATTTACATTTTCATCAACAGTGTATAAGCATTTTATTTTCTCTGTAACCTCACTGACACTGTTATTTTTCTTCTTTTTCGATAATAGCCATTCTGACTGGTGTGAGATGGTATCTCATTGAAGTTTTGATTTACATTTTTCTAATTAGTGATGTTGCGCATATTTTCCTATGTTTGTTGGCCATATGTATGTCTTCTTTTGAGAAGTGTCTGTTTATGTCCTTTGCCCATTTTTAATAGGGTTACTTGTATTTTTGCTTATTGAATTGTTTGCATTCCTTATAGATTCTGGATATTGGATCTTTATCAATGCATAGTTTGCAAATATTTTCTCCCATTCTGTAGGTTGTCTGTTTAAACTGTTGACAGTTTCTTTTGCTGTGCAGAAGATTTTAGTTGAATTACATGCCCCTTGTCAGTTTTTGTTTTTGTTGCAATTGCTTTTGGCTGCTTAGTCATAAATTCTTTGCCAAGGCTAATGTCCAGACTGGTATTTCCTAGGTTTTCTTCTAGGATTTTTGCAGTTTTGGGTTTTACATTTAATCCATCTTGAGTTGATTTTTGTATATGGTGAAAGATAGGTGTCCAGCTCCATTTTTTCTGCATATAGCTAGCCAGTTATTCCAGCACTATTTATTGAATAGGGAGTCTTCTCCCCCATTGCTTGTTATTGTTGAGTGGTCTTTGATTCAGTGGCAATTCAGTCCAATTATATCCAGTTCAATGTATATGAAAAATGATGTTTCATGCTCAACACAAAAGTACTTGACATAAGACTAAATTTGTCATTACATGGTGTGTCCTCTGGTGTTCTTCTAAGGCTCAGCCCCTTCCACTAATTTCTGCCCACTTTTCTTTTCTGCCTGCCATGGTGTTAAGCTATCCTAGACTAAAAAACACAAATTTGGGGCAATTTATTGTGGCAGCCCCAGAAAACTTGTGAAACACAAGTTTCCTGGGGCTGCCACAATAAATTGCCACAAAATGCATGGCTTAAAACAACAGAAATTTATTTTCTTACTGTTCTAGAGGTCAGAAATTCAAAATCAAGATGCCAGCAGGGCCGCATTCCCTCCAGAGGCTCTAGGGAAGAAAACCTCCTGGGCTCTTCCAGGTCTGGTAGCTCCTGGCATTCCTTGGCTTGTGGCCACATCAATCCAATCTCTACCTGTGTATTAGGACTTGGAAATACCATTTTAGGGGACACAATTGAACTGATTACAAGGGGAAAGATTCTGCTGGGGATTTCTGTGTCTTTGGGCCACCTGGTAGGTGAGGTAATGCAGCTCTTGCAGGTCTGGTGGGAACTGTCCTATCCCAGAGGCAGAAACAATAGCAGTGAGCAGAGCCTGACACACAGCCAGGACACAGGGTCCTCCAGATGCAATTTAACTTCTATCAGGGCTCTTTCATTGAATTAAGGGAACAATCATTTGAGACTCATCGTTTATAATTTTCTCTTCCGATGATATAACTCCCTTTTCACAACCCCTATTTTTTATTAAACTCAGAGTCCTGTAGAGACCTTTAGTGGTGCTATAGAGGCAATAGGGTAAAGTTGCCTGTGGCTCCCTGAACTTGCCCCTCCACAGCCTGTTGAGGAGGTTGTAGCCTAGGGCCCCTGGTCTTCTCCAATTTTGAAATGGTTCTGACCAGCCTGGGGCTGAAAGCCATTGAATGAAGGTGTGCACTGAAGGGAGGATCATCAGCCTGGTACAGCCTTGAAAACATACCTGAGTACACCTGCAAGCTAGAGCCAGACCATCCCTAAAGGTGGAGAGGTCTGATGAGCACATATGAAGAGATGCTAGCCATGCGATCTTGAGCTTAGTCAGTCATGGGCTGCTGTATGCAGGAGTCATGCACTTCCTAGAACATAAGAGGAATCTTAGATACAGAACCAAACATCATCAGCGGCATCACTGAATCTATTTACTTATGACAACAATGATGACAATTTTCAATGCCTGAGGATTGGTATAGATGTGGCTGATGGCAATGAGGCAATTCTACAGTGTAGGAGTGATTTGTTGTATTTGCCATTGACTTGTTTACTAATATTTGGAGCCTTTTAGTACCTTCAAGTGTATTTTAGAAATCTGATGTTAATAACACCAGTGCCTATCCAACAGTCCCAGGCCTATGATCTGGGGGTCTCAATCCACCTTTCCCTTGATCTCTTGCCTTCACTACCCCACATCCATAATCTTGCTGTCCACTTGCACTCCTTCTGAGGCCACCTGGCCTCTGCTGAAAGCAGCATGGTCTTTTTGTCCCACAGGAAGCTTCACACGTAGTTCCCCTCAGCCTCGTATTTGCCTTTCCTGTCCAGACATTTTGGGCGACAAAGTGCAGGGTTGGACACGTGAGCTTTGCTGCTGCTCGTTGAAGAAGCACCCTGCTGGGTGATGCATCTCCTTTAACCAGACTTGACAGTGTTTGATTCACCTTTAAACATCTCAGCTCCACCCAGAGCTGCATCTACTGAGTGGTAAATATAGAACCACACTGCACATCTAAGCTGAATTGGCCTTTTCTATAAAAGTAATGACTTTAGTCTGCTGGGAAATATTCTGAAGGTTAATATCCCAGAGTGCAAGAGAGAAAATGAACAAAGAATTGCTTCCAGTCAGCTCAAATACATAATGATTTTATGATGTCTCCTAATTACATTTTTTATTGAAAAATATATCTAGATGTTCACGTTTCCAAGGGCACAGCCACAGAGCACTACACAATTTGGAGTTTTCCAGGTTCCAAATTTTGTCATTTTAAAAAAACACATTTATTTGCTTAATTCTTTTTAGAAATTTAAGTTTTTAAATAAAAATAATGGCATGCTAACACAGTTTACAACACATATTAATTAAATCATTATTTTGCATTATTTGCTGTCTGATAATTTATGTCAAGAATTACTGTAATTCACATTAACATAATCCACACGTAGACATTTCTACATTAGTAAGAGTGACAGTATTTTTAAAAGTAGATGAGTCAAAACAGAGCAATGTGAAAAAGAAGTCGGGGACTTTCCTCCACCAGGAATTTGTTCCAGGAAATAAAATTCCAAATACCATGTACTTAAAAAAAAGCAGTATTACACAGCATTTTTTGATGGTAGAAAATTCACTTTCAACAAATTTTCTGGCTAACTGGCTAAAAATGATTTTCTTTTTTAACCATCTTGACCTAGTTGAGCTTAGCTGCTTTTTTCAGAAAAAAAAAGAAAAAGAAGTAAAACAAAAAAAAAAGCCCATTTGAACCTTAGAAAAAGAATTTGAGTGAATAATGAACCTCAAAGCAAAATTCAGTATTCTGTTTTGTTGTTTCATGACTTCCAACTGTCTAGAATTATACCATTATTATTACACAGGAAAAATTATTGTTTTGGCTATTAAAATAATTATTACATTATTATTTCCAGCTTTGGAAATTGAGATGTGCAAAAATATTTCCCCATGGAAGTCCTATTTATTACCTAATTATTGGAGAAGTTTCGTTCAAATTGAGTTATTGCTACCAACTGGACTTTTATGATGCCTTCCCTTTCTTTGTTTTAGTGTTAGCATTATGTATCTAGCAAGGGCTGGCACACAGTGGGCATTCAGCAAATGTAGGTTTCTGTGGAAAGTACAAAATAATGGATACAAAATAGACCCTCGACAATAATGAATGCATATTTGCTATTCATTCAGCAATACACTAAGTCTCATCCATTGGGCAGATGGGACATGAACAAGTGCTAATTAAGGACAATAACACTCATAACTCTGAGATGTGCTTAATTGGAAACAAGGAGTATGGGATGTTTCAGGCTGGTTATATTCCTGGATAGAATTCTTTTCCACAGAAAATGTCATCAGGGCTGTAATTGATGCATTCGTTTTTAATGTAAAACACTAGAACAAAACCTATTTCACACTGTAAAATATTTTAAAAGGCGAGCCTTTCTCATTCGTTAAAAGGTTGCATGGTATTTCACTGAACGCAATCAACTGCTAAACCAGGTAGACATTGATGAGCATGTGATGATTTCTAGTCTTTGCCACTCCAGGCAATGCTCCAGTATGAGTTTTTGGGCCGCATCCCTTCCCATATGTGTGAGCATGTCCACAGGATGACCTCTTGTGAGACAGTCACCAAGTCAAAGGATATCAACTTTCTAAAGTATGATAATACAGTATTGTAATATTACTCTTCAAGAAGCAACATTAATGAATGCTTCAACTAGCAACATATACTAATAGATGTCTCTATACTTTTGCCAACATTTATCACATTGAAACAAATGTTTTTGATAATCTAATAATTGAAAATGATGTCCCTTTTAGTTTTTATTTTATTTTTTAATAAGTGAGGTTGAATTTTTTTTTCTTTTTATTATTATTATTATTATTATTATTATACTTTAGGCTCTATGGTACATGTGCGCAATGTGCAGGTAAGTTACATATGTATACATGTGCCATGCTGGTGCGCTGCACCCACCAACTCGTCATCTAGCATTAGGTATATCTCCCAATGCTATCCCTCCCCCCTCCCCCACCCCACAACAGTCTAAAGACACATGCACATGTATGTTTATTGCGGCATTATTCACAATAGCAAAGAATTGGAACCAACCCAAATGTCCAACAATGATAGACTGAATTAAGAAAATGTGGCACATATACACCATGGAATACTATGCAGCCATAAAAAATGATGAGTTCACGTCCTTTGTAGGGACATGGATGAAAGTGAGGTTGAATTTTAAAAAATATGTTTCAAAGTATTTCTTCACATCTTTTGCCCATTTTTCTATTGGATTGTTTTTTGTTCTTGCTGACCTGTAAAAGTTCTATGTTTTAAAAATATCAGCTCTTTGTGTGTAATATATGCTATAAATATCTTTTTAGTTGAATTTCTTTTGTACTTTATTTCTGGCATTTTTTTGTCATGCAGTAAATTTTAACTTTTCATGTTGTCTATTTAACTTTTCGTGACAAGTGTCATCTAACTTTTGTCAATTTGAGTTTTTAATTTTGCTTAAAATGCTCCTCAACTCTCAGTTTAGAAAAATTTCTGTATTCTCTTAGTGCTTTTTAAGGTTTAGTTTTTGTTGTTGTTGTTGTGTTTTTGTTTTTGCTTTTGTGTTTTTGAGACAGAGTTTTGCTCTTGTTGCCCAGGCTGGAATGCAATGGCGCAATCTCGGCTCACAGCAACCTCCGCCTCCTGGGTTCAAGCTATTCTCCTGCCTCAGGCTCCCAAGTAGCTGGGATTACAGGCATGCACCATCACACCTGGTTAATTTTTTGTTTTTAGTAGAGAGGGGTTTTCACCATGTTGGTCAGGCTGGTCTCAAACTCCCGACCTCAGATGATCCACTCACCTCGGCCTCCCGAAGTGCTGGGATTACAGGCATGAGCCACCATGCCTGGCTTTAAGGTTTAATTTTTTAAATTGCCTTTTTATAATTGTCTGGGGGTTATTTTGATATAAGCAATAAAATATGAATCCAAATTTATCATTTTTTCTTAGATGCTAGCTAGACAGTACACACGCATATGTATTTGTGTATATATGTGTTAAATATAGTTGTGCAGCATCACATGTTTAAAAAGGTGAAAGAAATACATAGGACTAAGAGAAAGTCATTAATTAATTTTTTCAAAGAATATAAAGTAAGTCTTCTGAAATATTTAGAATTTCAGAGTTATTAAACCTAAAGGAAAGAAATATAGAGATAGGATGATGTTATGGACTAAATGTAAATTTCTGTGTTAAAGCCCTAACTCCCAATGTGATGATATTTAAAGATGGTCCTTTAGAGGGTAATTAGGGTTAGATGAGGCCATGGGGGTACAGCTCTGCTCTGGCAGAATTAGTGGGCCCATGTGAAAAGAGACACTAGAGAGCTTGATCTTCTGCTCTCCGCCTGCTTGCACAGAGAAAAGGCTGTGTCAGCACTCACCAGAAACCAACCCTACTGGTGCTCTGATCCTGAATGTCCGGCCTCCAGAACTGTGAGAAGGTAAATTTCTGTTGTTTAAGCCAGCCAGTCTATTGTACTTTGTTATGTTGGGCTAAGAAATCTCAGACAGATATTTATTTACCAGTTAAAATAAATCCAAATAATGTTTAAATTAAATAGAAGAAACACAGATTAAACTTAAGGAGGAACTTTCTGACTATTAGTTGGCCAAAATACTAGAATAAGCCACCAAAGATCATGAGGTGATCTCCTGAAAATCATGGGGTGAGGGAGAAGTTGGGGGAGACAAACCAGCCCGATCTTTGTTCTCCGGGGAAGTTAAAACATGCACCTGTTTGCAGGCAAAGGATTTGCCTATCCTATTGCTTATGATTATTGTCTACTCACAGAATTGGATATCAGGTGATGTCAATTTTAAAGTTGTTATTTAGTGTTTCTACATGAAGCTATTGAGATTGATTTATGACTGCCTTTTATTTCAGGATTTAATATTTGAGAAAAAAAAATGTATGGACATTTTTCAGCGAGGTGGACTCTCCTTCAATGTGTTCAAATTCTTTGAATGAAACAAATTTTGGTTGAATTTTGCCAAGAGATGGGCATTTTAAAAATACTGGATTTCTGCCCATATTGCTTGAGTATTGAGAAACCAAACTGGGCCCCATGCCAAAGTCTTCATAGATACCTACAGTCTAAATAGCTCACCTTTGATCACGTGACAATTCAATGGCAGGACTGATCCTAAATTCACCACCTCTTTAAGCCTTGCCCACAAGCATCAAGCCTTTCTTCTTGTAGAAAAAGAGATATTCCAAAGGGGCTAAGTTCCAAAAGTAATTTTGGGATACATTAATGCCATCTTTAAATAGAGGTCTTTTTTTGCATAGACTCCTCAGTTTCCTTAGTAGATTTAGGGTGCAGGGAACTTATTAAGGAATCAATTAGTGCCTTATTGCTCTGTTGAGGGCTGAAGGATACCCTTTCAGCACTGGGAAACTTTTTGTCCCTCCCAAGTACCCATACACTTTCAGGTAATGACTAGGGGAATCTTTGATTTATAGATTGTGAACACAAAAATTCATTTTCGAGGTAGCCAGGAAAGGGAAAAAAGTTTCAGAAGATCTACAGCATTAGAAACTATAGCTGAGAAAAAGAAAATCTCAGCAGAAATTATTGTGAGATATTATTCCTTCAATTCCCAGCAGCTAGAAGGAAAAGGTACCTGCAGTCCTAGCTGGATAATACTTTTTGATAAGCCTCTGATTATACACGTTGGTCTTTCAGATTCCAACACAGGTAAAAGATTATGTAAGTTTAAACCACTGGTGCATATCAATGAGCAGATATAACCAACAATGGCTGATGGCTATCAATATGCTAAGGATAGTAAGTTGCCACAGGAAGCCTGTCGAAAAAACTCAATTCTGGCCACACAGCTACCATCCACCAGGGCCACCCAGAAACACCAATGCTGGTTGAGGTCCCTCTTATGTCTAGTCAGGTAACCCCATTACAAAACACTGGTGACTTGGAATCCAGGGTGATTCAAAAGACCAGGCTGATCACTAGCCACCAGCAGGTCAACTAAGTTAACTGCTGAGCACCTGAGTACACCACTGAAGAACAAACTGGGGATGGAATTGTAACTACTGCACCAATGGACACTGTAAGGAATGCACAAATGAAGAGACCAAGGTGTGATTCTTTTCCTGTGCACACCACTCTGGCTATTCTAACTCCCAATTCCTCTCTTCTTATTACTGCTCTATCTCTCCATGCCACTGAGGCACCTTAACCCCGTTACAGATCACAAAAGTTCCAATCCATCAATGTTTAAAAATTGGGACATTTTTTCTCAAAGCCAATGCCAACTGCATTCTTTGGGAAAGTGTCTTCTAGCTTTCTGAATCATGCACTGGTAGGTGGTGGCTATATATTTCAGGGCAGTTATATATTGTGAGTAGCCCAGTGATGTGGGAAATGTTGATTTTTCTTATGGGGCTTCCTCTTGTCAAGGCAGATGTAGCTGAACAAACTGGCATCCCTGACAGCCCTGGAAGCCCAGGCCCTGGAACATAGAACTACAAGCATGTCAGAATCTAAGCAGCTCCAGCAACCGCAGGAGCTACAGCTCATCCGTGTTTGTTCTAATTTTCTGTTTATCTCTCTCTGTCCTCATTCCTGTGTGTTTGGCTTATAAAAGAAAAATTATGCTGAACCAGTTAAACAGGCAAGGAAGACTTTATTCAAAATGATTACAACAGAGGAGAGAGCTTCAGTTCAACACTGTGGAAACAAAGGAGGGAGTTAAGTGCTGAGATGGGCTAGTGAAGTACCCAAGGTTGGGAGGAAATAAGTTGATTAGTGAAATTTGACCATTTGTGTTTGCTAATTGGTGCTTATCAAATTTAGGCTCCTGCTTTTTCACAGAGACTGGGAGATAGGGTCGATGATATCTTCCTTGATGATTACATTTCAAAAGGATGAGTTGCATGTCCTTGGGAAACACAGAATGGGTTGCAGAACTGGCAAGAGGCTGGGTGAAGATTTACATCTCAAAGGGGCAGAGAAAGATTTAAAATTGAAAGTTTTCTCAAATGCTCAAAGAAAAGGGAGGTGTATTAGTCCATTTTCACACTGCTGATAAAGACATATCCAAGACTGGGCAATTTATAAAATAAAGAGGTTTAATTGGACTTACAGTTCCACATGGCTGGGGAAGCCTCACAATCATGGTGGAAGGCGAGGAGGAGCAAGTTCCATCTTACATGGATAGCAGCAGGCAAAAAGAGCTTTTGCAGGAAAAACCCCTCTTAGAGTAACCATCAGATCTCATGAGACTTACACACTGTCATGAGAACAGCATGGGAAAGACCTGCCCACATGATTCAATTACCTGCCACCATGTCCCTCCCACAACACATGGGAATTCAAGATGAGATTTGGGTGGGGACACAGCCAAACCATATCAGGAGGCAAGAAGCCTAGGGTCAAGAGGAAATCTGTCGAAAGTTTAGTTAAGCTGAGGGGTATGGTAATGCTGTTTTGATCACTCTTCCCCATTTTTCTTATGGTAACAGTGGACTGACCTTTCTTCCTCTCACAGCTCTTACCCACTGGCCATGGACCAAATAGCCCATGCTCATCATCCCTTCAGCATCAGCTTCTGCTGTGACACCAAGGTAGTGCTATGTCACAGAGATTTCCTGCCAGCTGGCCTCAGGATTCATAGGCCTCACCCACTTTCTATTTCTTTTTTACATTGATTTGAATTATTTTGCTTTTTCTTCTGCCATCTGGAATAACCATAGACCTAAGTATATCTTCACTAATTACGAATTTTTCTTTCTTTTGGAGATTGTAGTCAATGTTTATTACCCACAAATTGAGTTATTGGGCATCTTTTTTATTTTTGTGCAGTTATAAATCACTGTCTACCTATAGATAAACTAAACTTCTTCAATCTTTTTTTCAAAAAAACTTTTTCTTTTTTCACTAAGTTCTCTATATAACACACCATCATCCTTTTCCACTTAAAATTTAATTTTAAAGCCAATATTCATTTATTCAAAGATAAGGTCATCCATCACTCCCATAATCTCCTGGAATGATAAGAGTAATAAAAAGAAAAGGTGATATGTCATATTTCCTTGACAAATAAAGCCATAAGTTGTAAGAATTCACATGCTTGGGTCTATCTTTGGCAACAGAACTAAGAAAAGTATTGTAAGTGATATATATTTATTTGTGCCCACTGGTTAGAATTACTTTACCAAGTAGTATGACTGCAGAGATGCAAGGAATTTATTCAAGCAAAGTGGAGATGGAATGCTTTATTACAGTTTGAAAAAGACAGTGTCTGCTAGGAGGATTAGGTTCAGCTGCAAATTATTAAAAATTCAAGCAAAAGTAATAATAAAACTGTGGCTTAAACAAGATTTTTAAAATCTTGCATAACGAAGACCTAATATAAGTAGCCGCAGACTACCAGTCTCTCTGTGGTCATCAGGGACCCAGACCTCTCCTCCCTGATGACTGTTCATCCCTGGCTTGTTTGCACACTGCTGGGGCTCCTTCCACAGGAAGGAGAAAGCAGGTGAAGAAGAGTGAGCCCTCGATTTTAAGAACACTTCCAGGAAGTTGAACAAAACATTTCTCCTACCTCCTTTTGGCCACAACTTACTCATCTGGTCATCCCTAGCCTAAGAGAGGCTGGGAAATGTGGTCTTTAAACGTGGCAGCTGTGTACACAGCCAGAAATCTTAATTCTTATTTTACTAAGGGTAAAAAGGCAGATCAGATACTGGGGAGACCCAGCACTCCCCACCACACTGACATTATGTCTCTGTGAAGACATAGTGTCTTCCTTCTTTGTTCAAATATATATATATATACACACACACACACACACACACAAATAATTCCAGTGTCCAGGCGTATACTTATCTAGGTGTACAATGGTGAGAGGACTCATGAAGGAACTTGGAAGTGTCTATGTTGTAGCCCATAACAGGATTTCAGTAGTTAACAAAAATCATGTAATTGCTAAACTTTATTGGGCATCTATAATGTGCCAGGAACTGTTCCAAACACCTTAGCCATGCTAACTGTAATCACATGTAGTTCATTCTCACAAAACACAACTGTGATAGGGACTTTTAATATCTACTTTTAACAAATGAGGAAACTGAGGCAGTGCACACTGAAGCAGCCCCAGCCCTTCAGCTTGCTGCTTTCTGCCGTCACCTTCCTTATGGTAGACAACATCAGATATTTTGATTTCAAGGTCATTCTCTTTGATTATTTCAGCATCAAAATTTTACAAAAGGATGTGGTGATGCCGACAAACTGTTCTGCCATTCTCTTATTTAGTATTGGTGTCTTCCACTCACACTCTGAATTGATATCTTGTTTACACCACCGAAGGAAATATTATACATGAATTTCTAAGAGATCTCACTAAATTCATGTTCAACATAAATCTTTAGTGATATACAGTGCATGTGCATACACATACACTGAATTTTAATGAAATTTCAATTGCGACTTTTTATCTAGTGGTTTGAGTTGGTGAGCTGTTTGATAAGACAAAACTCATGTGGATCACAGAGGAAATTTGACTGAGTTGATTAAAATTCCCTAATATGCTTATAAATATGATTTATAAAGAAGCTCTTCTAGTAAATTTTGAAAACCCTGTTTCTTAAGATCTTTTTCATTTTTTTTCTCTCCTTGATATTACTTCTAGAATTTTTAAGACTTCTTCCTTAATGGGAAAGCTTAGTATAAAAATGCAGACCCATAAGTCTTACCTACTTTTCACTTTTGATAAAGATGTTATATGCCACCCAATTTCTGAATTAACCTCAAAGTCATGCCTGCAAATAGTTTACACATTGGGCTTTCTTTACTTGTAGATAGGAATTAGATTCTGAAAGCCTTAAAGCTCAGGAAGGACTTCATACAAACTCTAATTTCTCCTCATTTTTTTTTTCCTTAAATGATGCCAGTGATGTTATGCCAAAGTGAACTAGATGTCAGATCCAGCCCAGGGAGTTGGTAAACCATTGGCCTCCTGGCTTGTGGTCAATTCAAATGAGAGTGGTGTTGTGATTTCTGCTAATGATGATCCAGGATTTCTGCAGAGGCTCAGCCCCAGAGTGCAGGATATGAGCTTCTCCCCGACCAGTGCTGTGGCCTAGAAGCCTCCCTGAGTTCCTGTGTGTTGCAGTGCAGCAGATAGTGCTGTCTTCAGTTGGCAGAACAATGTAATTAGCAAGGATCCAGAGCACCAGTGGGCATTGCTCCTGCTGACTTGGAAGAATGGGCAGCTTGCAGATAAAACATCTGCCATCTAGAATGTTCTGCTTCCTGTGATGAACAAAAGGAGTAGGCCAGGGCTGTGGGCATTGTCTAAGAAAAATTTCACCAGAGAAGTTAAATGGGCAAGGAAGACTTTATTCATGACTATTGCAGTGGGAGAGATTGACTTCAACTCCTTTACAACATAAGGTGGGAAGGTTTTTAAACTCTGGGGTGAGTCAGTAGAAAAGTACTGAAAGTGTCTATCAGGGAGAGAGGCTGGTTGATGTGATGAGGCCATCTGTGCTTGCTAATTGGTGCTAATTGAAGTTAGGCTCCTGTCCTCGAAAGGAGACTGGAGATAGGAGCCCTATCTTTCTTAGTGATTACATTTCAAAGGCCTAGCTCTAAGATCCACCAGGAAGACATTTTCTAGGTTGTAAAACTAGCAAGAGACTGGGAGAAGGTCTACATTTGAAAAGGGTAGGAAAAAATGTATAGAGGCAAGATTTCTATAGTAAATGCTCTGAGAAAAGAAAGGCCAGGGGTCTAGAGTCAGGAAGAAAACTGTCTACAGTTTAGTTGAGCTGAGGGGACTGTTAAGTTCACCTTGGTTGGTGCACATGGTACTTCTCCTGCCGGGAATCACAGCTCAGCCCACCACATGTCCTCTGACTCTCTCATTCCTCTTCTCAGGCACTCTGTCACTCCTTCTCTTCTCAGTTCAAATACTGTCTCCATGCCAGCCTCACTCTCTCAGGAAATCTTCCTGGAGTTCCACTACCACCCCGAGGCCGTGTCCCTAGTAATCAAGCCATATTACGCTTCCTCCCTTGCTGTCTGTCCTCATCTGACACTTGCCCTGTGCTTTCTGAATCCTAGCCTGGTATTTAGATGATAGTAGAAATTCCATCAGTGCTGAGTGATTAGTCTACTAGTGGATGAACACCAGTTTCATCCAATTGTCTTAAAACACTTTAATATGGCATGTTTTCTAGAACAAGAAGCTCATTCATGTGCAAATTTTTGCAGGGAATGTCATTTGTAATTCTTCACCTTGAGTGGACATAAAGCAAACAATGTTATGGCCATATGGTGATCATATGGTATTTCTCCAGAATTAAAAAACCCTTCCTAAAAGTTATTATATTTGTCCATCACATTAAAGTTTATATAAACATCCTACATTGCCTCATTTGATTTTTACGAGTAGTCCATGTAGTAAAGGCATAGAACATTTTATCCTCATTTTAAGGTAGCAATATTATCAAGTGACTGAGCCAGATGTTAATTTAACTCCAAGTCATGGGTTCTTTCATCACCCACCCCCAGCCCCTTCCTCCACTCCCACCCACACCCCACCACTCCTTCCAAAAAAGGTCCCTCCTTTCCACCAACTACCACAGTCCATCCTCAGCGAATATGGTGTGGACTGTATCTGATTCTGAATTTCTCTGACATAATAACATGTATTTTTTAATCAAGGAGTGAATAATCTGGAAGTAAAGACTTGAATTCAGGGAGAAGAGCATCACACACCAGGGCCTGTCGGTGGGTGGGGGGCTAGATAAGGGATAGCATTATAAGAAATACCTAATGTAGATGACGGGTTGATGGGTGCAGCAAACCACCATGGCCTGTGGATATCTATGTAACAAACCTGCACGTTCTGCACATGTACCCCAGAACTTAAAGTATAATAATAAAAAAAAGAAAATAGGTAATACAATCTCATCTTTTGATTGGTATGTGTGTGTATATATATATATATGTGTGTTTATATATATGTGTGTATATATATATGGTATGTATATATATGTGTGTATATGTGTGTGTATATGTGTATATGTGTGTATATGTGGGTATATGTGTGTATATATGTGTGTATATACATATACACACATATATGTGTTTATATGTGTTTATATATGTGTATATATATGTGTATGTGTATATATATATAGAGAGAGACAGAGAGAGAGAGAGAGAGATACTTGAATTCACACTTTGGGTAATTTAGACACCTAGTATAGTGCTTATTACTTGAGGATATCTTCTTAAATGAATCATTCACTTTCAAAGGCACATTGATGCTCCCCAGTACTAGTCTTCCTCCATAGTCTTTCCCTTTCTTTTCTTATTTTACTTTGTCAGAGAAGCAGGAAATTTCTGCCAATGAGAGGAAGTGTGGGCAGTGGAAATTTCTGCTTCTTATGCTAAAATAGTAAGAATATTATAATAATGAAGATAATGAGATGATTATCCAAAATCATCTTTGATAGGAAAAAAATGAGGAACAGTAGAGATAAGTGATCTGAACAATACATAGTAACATAGAACCATACGGCATTTCTAGAAATTATATTCCAGTAATTTCTTGACATTGATAAGGCTTCAAGGAGCATAGAACCTGCTTAATTTTTCTCAAAGAAGTCATTACCATATTTATAGTTGATATTTTTTCCTTAATATAAGGAACCAGAACCAGTACTTCATATACTTACCAGCACATAGTCTCTCTGCATAAATGTTTGCTGATGGAAGAAAGGAAGGAAAGAGAGATTCAAAGATTGAATGATCAAGTGGAGACCCTGCATCCCATGAGGCTGAGTCACTGCCAGTCCCTAGCTCTTCCCCCTGCACGGCTGCAAGCCTGCCCTCCCCACGCTGCAATGGCCACCTCCACTCCTCTGGGTTGAACAAGGAAATGAGCAGCAGAAGTCGGATGATTTAGATTTCTTCTTCAGATTAGCTATTTACCACTTGGCAAAGCTTAGAGGAGCTGAATTTGAAGGGCTGAGGACCAAAACTTGGCTCATTTGATGTAAGCGTCACAGCAATCCAGGCAGTGGAAGGAGACATGGACCAGGAGCCGAGGTCCTGGCAAACCTTCCAAAATGAATAGGGCTGGACTGAGCTGCCCACACACAACATACAGCAGGGAGGCCCCAGGCATGGGGCAAACAAGGCTCCAAGGGTATCATCCATGGCGTGCTTGCTACATGCTACCACCGAATGCAGGGACGCAGTTATGATCCCCATTACCCATGTGTGCAAATGAAGAGTTAGGGCTCAGGCCTATCTGGCAGAGGCTAGAGACTTCTACTTCTACCTGGGGCTGGAAATAAGGTCTGTCTGTTTGCAGAGCCTGGGACACTAATTACTTCTGCTATTGACCATATTGCTCCTTCTTTCACATAAATGTGACACAGTTTGTAGAGGTCACTCTTGGGAGATCTCTTCCTGCCGTCTCCTGCAGTAGACAGCCTGAGGATGAAACATGACTTGGAGCCTCACATATCTGTGATAGAATCAACAGAGCCTGCACACGCCATTCTCCAAGCAACAGGGACCCAAAAGCTGAGGCTTGAAGGAGGTTGAAGGAGGAGCCAAAGGGAGGGTTTCTCTAACTTTCTGAGCGTTAAAGTCAAACTGCAAAGCTTTTAAGGTACGGATGAAAGCACTTTTGCAGCAATATTCACTGAAAAAACCAAATAGCCTGCTTTCTAAGAAACTTTTTTTTTTAATGTACTTTAAGTTTTAGGGTACATGTGCACAACGTGCAGGTTAGTTACATATGTATACCTGTGCCATGTTGGTGTGCTGCACCAGTTAACTCGTCATTTAACATTAGGTATATCTCCTAATGCTATCCCTCCCCCATCCCCCAGCCCACAACAGGCCCCAGTGTGTGATGTTCCCCTTCCTGTGTCCATGTGTTCTCATTGTTCATTTCCCACCTATGAGTGAAAACATGCAGTGTTTGGTTTTTAACCCAAATGTCCAACAATGATAGACTGGATTAAGAAAATGTGGGACATATACACTATGGAATACTATGCAGCCATAAAAAATGATGAGTTCATGTCCTTTATAGGGACATGGATGAAGCTGGAAACCATCATTCTAAGAAACTTTTCTAATTAAAGCCAACTATCTGCTTCCTCTCAAGTCATTTCAACAGGGACAGAAGTATCATTGCATTGTAGAGGCAGAAATGTCACTATACAAAGTTCAAGGGTCTGGGCCATGAATAAACTTCAAAGATCCATTAGCACCAGAAAATAAGCACTTTGGTTAGTGTCTGTGTGTGTTTTTCTTCACTAGGGAGCCAGTCCATTATGTAGTTAATTAAAAACGTCTATATCAAAATTTGAACCGTAAGTCCATAATGATAAAAAATAAATAGATAGGTCAATAAGTCACTAAATGGGACAGGAGAAACTTCTTCCTATAGCAGAAGGCCAATATTTAAATGTAGAAGAAAGGATGAAAAAAATCTATACATCCATCACAAGACTGATTGCTACCTGCATGATTCATCAAAGAAAGCTTAAGTCATTGATGCATGTTTCATGAGGAAAGAATATGTACCCAGCCTTACGGTGTCTTCACATGGATCAATTACTACTTATATAAAGGGAAAAATGTTAACTCTGCAGTGAGGAAACACAGTAGACACCTCTCTAACCAAGTGAGCAAAGTGAATGTCACCAACAAGACAAACTGGCCTTTCAGCCTCCTGAAGAGATGTGCAAGAAAGACAACTTCACTTCCGCTGTCTCCACCCAAAATGCTCATTGCCACCTGAGCATGAAGAAACCTCAGACTGACTCAAACTGAGGACTGTTTTATAGAATCTCTGCTCTGTACTCTTCTAAAAGGTCAATGTCATGGAAGACCAAGAATTAGGAGAAAGTGCTTCAGACTAAAGGAGATCAAGGAGGCAAGACGACTCATACCAAAGTGATATCCTGGGCTCCACTCAGGTATGGGGAAAACTGCTGCAATGTACATTATTAAGACATTTGGTGGAATTTGAATATGGATTGTGAATTAAAGCCCCCAATATTTCAACGTAGGTTCTTTCTCTTTTCCCTGAGTGTCGGCCGGTCTGAGAAATAAAGAGAAAGAGTACAAAGAGAGGAATTTTACAGCTGGGCTTATGGTTAATTTACACTCACCATGATGTTGATGTAAATTTTTCTGAATTTGATAATTGCATTATGGTTCTGGAAGTGGTTGCTCTTGTTCATATACACAGAAGTATGTGTATTTGGCCTAAAAGGTAAACGATCTCTAACTTACTCTCAAGTAGTTTGTCAAATATTAATAATTATATACTTCACATTATTATTGTTGTTATTATATAAAGAGAGAGAAGCAAATGTGACAATATAAATAGTCTATGAATCTAGGCAAATGGGACCCTGCAGCTTATATAGTTGTACTATAGTTGCAACTGTTCTGTAAGATTGAAATTTTTCAAATAGATGTTAAAGAAAGTTAAAAATCTTGGACCTGGTCCTTCTCTCCTATTTTACATTTGAGAATTCCAGTCTCATAGCAATTAAGTTAAAGGTATCATCTGTCAGTTGGAAGAAACTGTACTAAAATCTAGATTTCCTGAGTCCTACAAAAATGTTCTGTCCACTTCCCCAGAAAACTGACATGTGTGTATTTTTTAAAAAAATTAATTGGACAACCCAGGTCATATTGCAGATAGGTGGGAGCTGGTTTTTAATGTTTTTTTTTTCTATAAAGTAGATATTCGTTCAATAGAATGAAAGTAGGAAGGAGATCTGGATCAGGTACAAGCTATTCTTACCTTCTTGCTGTAATAATTAGGAGATGCCAAGCACATTTTATTATACCCCATTTTTCAACTTCTTCCAAATATATGTAGAAGCAGACAGATTTCACATGAAAGTAGCTGTACTGAAAGTGGAAAAACAAGTCTTTCTTCATTACTGAGCCTGTGACAATACAAAGAATTTTGCTCCCAGTTTGCTACACCCCATCCCAACTGCCTGCCCAGGAAGCTAGCCCACATATGTTCTGCGACTTGGAGCATTTGACTTGATAAGCTGTGCCGTGGAGCTCCTGACCTCTCTCAGGAGGGATAAAAGGGCCATGGATTTCTAGGGAGACTTTACGTATTCAGTTAAGTCTCTGGAAGGGTTCTCAACAGAGGGAATAGGATTCAAGCTAAATTCATGCTTTTATGGGCACCTAAGTTTTAACAAATATGCTACAAGGACAACATTCCATAGCAAGACCTGCCCCAATGGAGTCAGGCACATAATCAAGGCTGTGTCTCATTTATTTTTCCTTTTAAGTTGTATTTATATTACAGTGTTGGGGGCACAGACTCCAGAGCTCGAAAGTGTTTGTATCTGGAATGCCAGTCACTAGCTTGGTGACCTCGAGCAACTCACTTAAACTAACTTTACCCCAGGTCCCCACCTGTAAAGTGGAGATAATAATAGCTGTATTCTTCATTTATGCTTTATAAAAGCAATGATTGAAATTTAGTGGCCACATTTATGGACTTATTTAAATCCTACCTTATTTTAACATAGGATCATGAAACAACAGATTAAAGACAAATAAATGATGACACTGAGCTGCAGGAAAAATAAGGCAAAGAGAATATGGCGAGGCCTTCAGCAGTCAAAGCCCTCCAGGCATGAAACCACCCCTCCCAGGGAGCTTCAGAATTTTTGTGCTTTCTTGCTTCCACAATGAAAAATTTGTACATTTCTAATGCAATCAAACAGAGACTGAGAGTTTTTTGCTGTCCTGAATTTTGTCTAATGTCTTGAAGCTGAGAATAGTGGGGTAATAAGTTAGCCCACATTCTAAAGGGAAGCACTGGATACTTTCCTACCAAATTCCCAGCAATGACCAACTTGGTTCTCTCGTGAACACCATCCCCAGTAACCACCTAAAAGAAGACCAAGGCTTCAGTGGAAGAAATTCATTTAAAGAGGTAGAGAACTGACATCATTTCTTTCATCTTCCAATGTTCATATCCTCCCAGCCTCCCCAAGTCAAAAGGTAGGCGTGGGGGTAGGAGGGAGGAGGAGAGTGGCTTGCAAAAAGGAAGGGTAGCATCTCATCCTGGCTGGATGCCTGCTGAGCCATGGGTTATTCCAAGCCCACTCTGTTCAAACGGTGCTATTCAAATGTAGCACAATATCTGAACTGGTGCCCACACTCCAAGTTTGGGGGGTGTAGACACTGGGATCTACCCCTTGCCTCCAGAAACCTGAAGGTGGGAAACTGGCTGTGGAGCTGTTACAATGGAGGTTCCAGGTAAGAGGGCTGCAGCAAAAGCTACCTTTTCTGTGACGCCTTGGGAAGGTGGGCAGAAAGAGGCCTTGAAAGAGCCTGTACAAGGGGCCTGTGTGGTGGGGCCTCAGCGGGGAGGTGCTGAGAGAGCATTGAGAGAGGCCTGCTGAGGTGACGTCACTTAGCTCATGAGACTGCATAGGTTTGTGATTCCTAGAGGGATGTCTACAAAGAGTCACACAAGCACCCAAGGAGGTGGGAACCCTTGGTATGTCTCTCCTGACAGCCTTTGGTAGCCAAGATAATTTTTTTAAAGCACCAGCTGAATAAAATGTCTTGTATTAATGTTCTATTTCTTCTTTCTCTTATCCCAGACCCTATATCCTGAAGGTGAATCCAATGAAAAAAGAGAAGATGCAAGGTAAATTCTAGAAAAGACTAAACATTTTCCTCTCTTTGGTGTAGAGAAAAGTGAATGAAAAACAGGATTTTTTTTAGATTTTATTAATGTTATGATATCTGATAATGAGACTGTTCTAATACCTGAAAGGAACCCAAAATCTTTGGAATCCATCCAAGGTATCTTTCATACGCAGCACAGGGTGAACTGGCTGAGCCTATTTGCAAAAATTATTTGTTTCCAGGATTGTAGCCTGCAGAGTCCAGCCTATTCCATTAAATGATGGTGTCAATTTGTCAGGTCCACTGGATGCAAAGGACCTAGTTCCCCAGAAGGAAGCTTTCCCGTTCTGACCCCATGAGAGATTCTCCCATTTCATTCAGAGAGGTGTGCAGTGTCCTTCTTCATAGCCCTACACCCTATCCAGCACGAGGAAGCAGTTACCAAGAAATCTCTGTGGCCACACTTGAATATTTTTGGTTGATTATGCATCCAGTTATTATTTTATAATATGTTTAGAGAAACCAAATCTTTCTTGGTCTTCATTTCTCCCATACAAAACAAACACACAAAAATTCCCATCTCTACAGAATCTTTTAAGTATTCCATTGTTTAAGTATTTACAGTGGAGGTTGGGGCCTAAAGTAGATGCTTCATATTCTCTAATTATCACCACAAATCATGCCGAAAGGCTTAGAGAGATCATGTAACTTGTTGGCTGTGTCTAACTGAAATTCTGTATCCTTTGACCAACCTCTCCCCAGTCTCTCCCCACCCCCAGCTTCTGGTAACTACCATTCTACTTTCTGCTTCTATGAATTTGTTTTTTTAAGATTCCATATATGAGGATCATGCGGTGTTTGTCTTTCTATTCCTGGCTTATTTCACTCAGCCTGTGTCCTCTTGGCTGTTCCACATTGTCGAAAATGTTAGGATTTTCTTGTTTTTTTACCTTACTATACTTTCACGTCATAATTTTCTTGTTCTTTTGTCCTACATTCCTTACTAAATAAACTATACATTTTTATGGCAGCAGATTTCTTATTCATATTTGTATATCAAACAAAGCTAAAGAATAAATATTGAATTACCAAAGGGATGAATCATTACAAAGCAATAGTAGATTACAAGAATTTGCAAGGCACGGGAGAACTAACTTTTTGAAAGAGGTGACTTTGCACACATCTAGACCAACCTATATATTTTATAGAATAAACTAAAGTGCTTGAAAATACATTTCTAGAAACCACTGTAAAAGCACTGTAAACCACCAGAAAATCATTTCTATACACTTTTATCTAGAGGAAGCTAGCCACCTCTATAAAATAAAGACTAATTGAATATTTTGTTGGCACCATTTTAGGAGCCAAAAAAGAACATTTTTGTAGTTCTTTAAGGTTATATTTACCCCAAACATTTGAAAAATCCAAATCTGAGCTGAAAGATCAGGCATAAAATCCCATCAGGCCTTTGCTGCCACATATAACATTTTTTTTGCCTACAATAAAATCTATCCTGTGCAGCTCTACCTACTCAATGAAGCTTTCTGTTTCCAGAGTGTGGCTTTTGTGGTGAACAGAGGTTTGTACTGATTTTAGCACTGTAAGCAGGCAATCCTCCAGCCCTTATCCGTTTCCCCCAAGTCCCATCCCATTGCCTGTTCTCCTCCACATCCTCAGTCTCTGCCTTGGCGGCAGCATAGATGGCTCCTGACCTAGTTCAGCCAATGGCAGGAGATAAAAGGATGGAAAGAAGAGAACAGGTGTGGTCTCAGCCTTGACTGCAGCACCAGATCCCACCAGAGAGGACTTGGTGGCCCCACTCCTGTCTCTGGACTCACAGTGTTGCCTCCTCCCTAGGTCAGCCAAGCCTAGCAGTGGGAGTGACTTCATGTGTTTGCCAATAGCTGGGTCTCCCCCCAATGTCCTGTTGGCCTCTCAACTTCTTTCATTATCAAGTTACCAATCTCCAGAATTAAATCCTCTTTTTTGTTGTTGTACATATTTAGAGTGGTTTCTGTTTCCCTGGCTGAACTCTGAGTAATATAGCAGCAATAATTTCCCAAGGGAAAGGAGGAAGACGGGTTGGCTCCAATGAAGACACTTATGATGTGAAGAGTTCCCGTAACAGTTCACCATCTCTGGGGCAGTTATACAACAGGGATCCCTGACTTTTTCAGAACTGAGAGTACAAATCAGGACTATCTGGTGATGAATATATCCACTAGAAGCTGATAAGTGGCTTACATGGACTATATGAGGTCTCACTATGTTGCCAGGGCTGGACTCATACTCCTGGACTTGAGCAATCTTTTTTCCTCAGCTTCCTGGGTGGCTGGGACTACATGTGTGAACGACCACATCCAGACTCTACAGTTTTCATATAATTGTCCATCTGTGATGCCACATACCACATCTCAATTTTACAGATGTTCAGAGAGGTTAGGTAACTTTTCCAAACTCATCCAGCTAATAAATAACATTGTAAATTACATCAACTGGAGGATGCTTGTTATTGATTACAAATTGCATTTATCAGTTGGTCAGATGACTAGTCAGCCACTGGATTATTCCAGGAAGATTCTATCATAATAAGTTATTAGAAAGTTGTTCGTAGATGAATTTTGTGCTTTCTCCCAGATCTGAAAAATAGCAAGGCATGTATATAAAATACGATAATTCCCAGTGCTAATTTATCAGCAATCTGGAACTTCCACAAGTTACTTTTAACAAGTTAATCACCTGTCTTACAAGTATATATGATCTTAATAATAATAGCTGAGATTTATACAGTGTTTAATACATGCCTGGCATTCTTATAAGCATTTACATTAATTAATTAATTAAATTCTCAAAAGAACCCTCTTAAATGAGGGGATTTTTAAAAGTTAATGGAAAATATAATTAAAAGATAAAAATAAAAAATATAAACTTTATTATTCAACATAAGCTCCATCAAGGTAAAGACAATTATCATTATTATTTTTTGAGACAGGGTCTCACTCTGTTGCCCAGGCTGGAGTGCAGTGGTGCAATCATAGCTCACTGCAGCCTCAACCTCCTGGGCTCAATCAATCCTCCTACCTCAGCCTCCCAAGTAGCTGAGACTGCAGGTGCAGTTAAGCACATTCAGCTAATTTTTTTAGTTTTAGAGAAACGGGGGTCTCACTGTGTTTCTCAGCTCAGTCTCAAACTCAAGACACTTTTGTAAGCAATAATACCAGCTATTTGGTTCATCCCTAAAGAACTGTGGGTCAGAAGGAGCCAAATCAGAACTGTAAGGTAGATTCCTAATGATTTCCCAGAAAAACTATTGCTAAATTGCCCTTGTTGTTGAGAAGACTGAGCAAAAGCATTGTTGTCATGAAGAACTTTATGGTGAGGCTTTCCAAGGTGTTTTTCTGCTAACATTTTGGCTTTTTCAAAACACTCTCATAATAAGTAGATGTTATCATTCTTTGGCCCTTCAGAAAGTCAACAAGCAAAATGCCTTGAGCATCACAAAAAACTGTTGCCATGACATTTGCTCTTGACTGGTCTGCTTTAGCTTTGACTGGACCACTTCCACCTCTTGGTAGCCATTGCTTTGATTTTGCTTTGTCTTCGCGATCATATGGGTAAAGCCTTGTCTCATCTCTTCTTACAATTCTTCAAAGAAAAGCTTCAGCATCTTGATCCTACTTGTTTAAAATTTCCATTGAAAGATCTGCTCTTGTCTGCAGTTGACCTGGGCACAATGGTTCTGGCACCCATTGAGTAAAAAGTTGGTTTAACTTTAATTTTTTAACCAGAATTGTGTAAACTGAGCCAATTGAGATGTCTATAATGTTGGCTATTGTTTCTGCTGTTAATCATTGGTGCTCTTCAATTAAGGCATAAGCAAATTAAATTGTTTCCTTGCAAATTGATGTGAATGGTCTGCTTCTGTGGGCCTCATTTTCAGCATTATCTCGTTTCTTCTTAAAACAAGCTATCTATTTATAAACTGCTGATTTCTTTAGGAGCCTTGCCTCCATAAACTTTTTGTAAAGCGTCAATGATTTTACCATTCTTCAACCCCAGCTTCACCATAAATTTGATGTTTGTTTTTGCTCCAGTTTTAGCAGAATTTATTGCTTTAATTAGGGAATCTTTTCAAACTGATATCTTATGCTTCCTAATGCCTCAAACTAGATCCTATTCAGTCAGGTAATAAAAGTTAGTATGAGTTTATTTTGGTGCAAAAAATTTTGAAATACGTGCAGAGTTTTTTTATAATACACATTTTCTATTAACTTTTTGAAGCCCTCTTGTTTATATAGTATCATTTTCCCCATTTTATTTATTGTTTTATTGTTATACATTTAGGGGATACAAGTGCAGTTTTGTTATATGGATATACTGTGTAGTGGCAAAGTCTGGGCTTTTAGTAGTACTCATTGCCCAAATAATGAACACTGTACTCAATAGGTAGTTTTCAACCCTCACCTCTCTCCTACCTTCCCACCTTCAGAGCTCCATTGTCTATTATTTTACTCTGTATGTCCATGTGTACCTATTGTTTAGTTCCCACTTACAGAAGAAAACGTGGCATTTGACTTCCCATTTCTGAGTGATGTTACTTAGAATAATGGCCTCTAATTCCATCCATGATGCTGCAGAAACCATGATTTTGTTACTTTATGGCTGGATACTATTCCATATATATATAATGGAATAGTATTTTTATGGCTGAATTCAGACAAGATTTTTAATAATTCAGACAAAATTTATATATATATTTTCTTTACCAAACCTCTGTTGATGGACACTTAGGCTGATTCTAAGATTTTGCAGTTATGAATAGGGCTGTGATATACTCTTTTTCATAAAGATTGTACTAATATACATTCCCACCAATGGTGTAAAATTGTTCCCTTTTCTCTGCACCCTCCCCAACATCTGTTGTCTTTAGACTTTATAATAATAGTCATTCTGACTGGTGGAAGGAGAAATCTCATTGTAGTTTTAATTTGCATTTCTCTGATGATTAGTGATGTTGAGCATTTTTTCCTATGTTTGTTAGCTGCTTGAATGTCTTCTTTTGAAAAATGTCTTTTCATGTCTTTTGCCCACTTTTTAATAGAGTTATTTGTTTTTTTCTTGTTGAGTAATTTGAGTTCCTTGTACATTCTGGATATTAGGGCTTTGTTGGATGAATAGTTTGTAAATATTTTCTCCAATTCTGTAGGTTGTCTGTTTACTCTGTTGATTATTTATTTTGCTTTACAGAAGCTTTATTTTAACGACATCTCATTTGCCTATTTTTATTTTTGTTGCACTTGCTTTTGAGGTCTCAGTCATAAATTACCTGCCTATGCCAATGTCCAGAAGAATTTTCCCTAGGTTTTCTTCTGGAATTTTTATAGTTTTGGGTATTACATTTAAGAATTTAATCCATCTTGAGTTAATTTTTGTATATAGTTAGAGATAGGGATCCAGTTTCATTCTTCTGCACATGGTTATCCAATTTTCCCAACACTGTTTATTAAATAGGGTGTCCTTTGCACAAGGTATCCTTCAACTTTGTTGAATATCAGTTGGTTGCGGGTATTTGGCTTTATTTCTGGGTTTGCTATTCTGTTCCACTGATTTATGTGTCTATTTTTATGCACAGTATCATGCTGTTTTGATTACTGTAGACTTGTAGTATAATTTATAGTCAGGTAATGTAATGCCTTCAGTATTGTTCTTTTTTGCTTAGGATTGCCTTGGCTATTCAGGCTCCTTTATGATTCCATATAAATTTTAGAATTGTTTCTTCTAATTCTGTGAAAAGTGACATTAGTAATTTGATAGAAATTGCATTGAATCTGTGAATTGCTTTGGATAATATGGTTATTTTAATGATATTGATTCTTTCAATCCGTGAGCATGGAATGATTTTCCATTTGTTTGTGTCATCCACTATTACTTTCATCAGTGTTTTGTAGTTCTTCTCATAGAGATCTTTCACCTACTTGGTTAAATGTATTTCTAGTGATTTTATTGTTTTGTAGCTATTGTAAATGAGATGAGCTTTTGTTTTGGTTCTGAGCGTGATCTTTATTGATGTATAAAAATACCATTGATTTTGTATCCTGAAACTTTACTGAAGTCATTTATAAAACTTAGGAGTCTGTTGGAGGAGTCTTTGGAGTTTTCTAGGTGTAAGATTGTATCATGGAGCAAACAGTGACTCTTATTTCTTTCACTTGCTAGATTGCTCTAGCTAAAACTTCCAGTACTATGTTGAAATAGGAGTGGTGAAAGCTAGCATTCTTATCTTGCTCCAGTTCTTAGGGGGAATGCTTTCAACTTTTCCCCATTTAATATGATATTGGCTGTGGATTTGTCTTGTATAGGTTTTATTACTTTAAGGTATTTTCCTTTGATGTCTAGTTTGTTGAGGGTTTTATCATGAAGGGATAATGAATTTTATTGAATACTTTTCTGCATCTATTAAGAGGATCATATGGTTTTAAATTTTAATTATTTTTATTTGGTGAATCGTATTTATTGATTTCCATATGTTGAACCATCTTTGCATTCCTGGAATAAACACCACTCAATCATGGTGTATCTTTTTGATGTGCTGTTGGATTTGGTTTGCTAGTATTTTTTTTTTTTTTGAGGATTTTTGCAGCTGTATTTATCAGGGATGTTGGCCTGTAGGTTTTGGTTGTTGTTGTTGTGTCCTTGTTTAGCTTAGCTTTGGTATCAAGGTGATGCTGGCTTCACAGAATGAATTAAGGAGGATTCCCTTCTCGTCAATTTTTTTGGGAATACTTTCGGTAGGATTGGTACCAGTTCTTTGTACGTGTAGTAAAATTTGGCCGTGAATCCATTTGGTCCTTTGCTCTTTTTATTGTTCTTGGGAGATCTTTTATTACTGATTTATTTTCACTACTCATTATTGGTCAGTTAAGGATTTGTGTTTCTTTCTTGTTTAATCTTGGGAAGTTGTATGTTTTTAAGAATTTATGCATTTCCTTTAGGTTTTCTAGTTTGTGTGTGTAGAGATGGTCATAGTATTTTCTGATGATTATCTTTTGTATTTCTGTGGCATTGGCTATAATGTCATTTTTATCATTGCTGATGGTGCTTATTTGAATCTTTTCTTTTTTTCTTGGCTAATCTTGCTAGCAGCCTATTAATTTTGTTTATCTTTTCAAAGAAGTAACTTTTAATTTTCTTGATCCTTTTCTTTTGTATTAATATCATTTAGTTCTGCCCTGATCCTTGTTATTTCTTTGCTCCTGCTAGCTTTGGGTTTGATTTGCTCTTGTTTTTCTAGTTTCTTTAGGTGCAACATTAGATTGTTAACTTGTCATCTTTCTATCTTTTTAATGTAAGCATTTAGTGCTATAAACTTCTTTTAGCACTGCTTTTGCTATATCTCAGAGATTTTGCTATATTTGGTCTCTATTTTTATTCATTTCAAAACACCTTTTAATTTCTGTCTTAATTTCATCATTGACGCAATCATCATTCAGGAATGGGTTGTTTAATTTCCATTTATTGCTATAGTTTTGAGAGTTCCTTTTGGTATTGATTTTTAGTTTTATTTTAGTTTGGTCCAAGAAGATACTTGATATAATTTTCATTTTTAAAAAATGTATTTAGACTTACCTTGTGGTCTAGTGTATGGTCTGTTTTGGAGAAAGTTCCATGTGCAGATGAAAAGAATGTATATGCTGTGGTTGTTGTGTAGAATGTTCTGTAAAAATTTGTTAGGTCCATTTGGTCTAGAGTACAATTTAAATCTGGATTTTCTTTGTTGATGTTTTGTCTGAATGATTTGTTTAGTGCTGCCAGTGGGATGTTGAAGTTTTTCCCTATTATTGTATTGCTTTCTATCTCCTTTTTTAGGTCTAGTAGTATTTGTTATATGAATCTGGGTGCTTTAGTGTTGGGTGCATTTATATTTAGGATTGTTATGTCTTCTCATGGAATTGATTTCTTTATAATTATATAATTATCTTCTTTGTATTTTCCCACTGTTGTTGATTCAAAGACTGTTTTATCTGATATAAGCATAGGTACCCCTGCTCACTTTTAGCTTCAATTTGCATGAAATATCTTTTTCCACCCTTTTACTTTGAGTCTGTAAATGTCTTTACCATTTAGGTAGGTTTCTTGCAGGCAGCATGTGGTTGGATCCTGTTTTCTAAATCAATTCCACCAGTCTATATCTTTTAAATGGACTATTTAGTCTGTTTACATTCAATATTTAATATTGATATATGAGGTTTTATTCCTGTCATAATGATAATTGTTACTTGGCTGCTCTGTGGTCTCAATTCTGTGATTGCTTTGTAAGATCAGTTTCATACTTTCATGTGCTTTTATGATGATGAGTATTGCCCTGTTGTTTCCATGTTTAGAACTCCTTTGAACATTCCTTGTAGGTCAAATTTAGTGGTGATTAATTTCCTTAGCATTTGCTTGTCTGGGGAAGATTTGCATTTCTCTAATGACCAGTGATGATGAGCTTTTTTTTCATGTTTGTTGGCCACATAGGTGTCTTCTTTTGAAAAGTGTCTGTTTATACCTTTTGCCCACTTTTTGACGGGGTTATTTTTTTTCTTGTAAATGTGTTTAAGTTCCTTGTTTATTCTGGATAATAGCCCTTTGTTAGATGGATAGATTACAAAAATTTTCTCCCATTCTGTAGGTTGCCTGTTCACTCTGATGATAGTTTGTTTGCTGTGCAGTTTAACTAGATCCCATTTGTCAATTTTAACTTTTGTTGCAATTGCTTTTGGTGTTTTAGTCATGAAGTCTTTGCCCATGCCTATGTCCTGAACGGTATTGCCTAGTTTTTCTTCTAGGGTTTTTATGGTTTTAGGTCTGATATTTAAGTCTTTAATCCATCATGAGTTAATTTTTGTATGAGGTGTAAGGAAGGGGTCCAGTTTCAGTTTTCTGCATATGGCTAGCCAGTTTTCCCAGCACCATTTATTAAATAGAGAATTCTTTCCCCATTTCTTGTTTTTGTCACGTTTGTCAAATATAAGATGGTTGTAGCTGTGTGGCATTAGTTTTGAGGCCTCTGTTCTGTTCCATTGGTCTATATATAGATCTGTTTTGGTACCAGTACCATGCTGTTTTGGTTACTGTAGCCTTGTAGTATAGTTTGAAGTCAGGTACCATGACACCTCTAGCTTTGTTCTTTTTGCTTAGGATTATCTTGGCTATATGGGCTCTTTTTGGTTCCATATGAAATTTAATGTAGTTTTTTCTAATTCTGTGAAGAAAGTCAATGGTAGCTTGATGGGAATAGCATTGAATCTATAAATTACTTTGGGCAGTATGGCCATTTTCACAATATTGATTCTTCCTATTCATGAGCATGGCAGGTTTTTCCATTTGTTTGTGTCCTCTCTTATTTCGTTGAGCAGTGGTTTGTAGTTCTCCCTGAAGAGGTCCTTCCCATCTGATCTCGGCTCACTACAACCTCCACCTCCCAGGTTCAAGTGATTCTCCTGCCTCAGCCTCCTGAAGCTGGGATTACAGGCATGTTCTACCATGCCCAGCTAATTTTTGTATTTTTAGTAGAGACGGGATTTCACCATGTTGGTCAGGCTGGTCTTGAACTCCTGACCTCGTGACCCACCTGCCTCAGCCTCCCAAAATTCTGGGATTACAGGCATGAGTCATTGTGCCTAGCCTAGATTTTCTAGTTTGTTTGCATACAGGTGTTTATAGTATTCTCTGATGGTAGTTTGTATTTCTGTGGAATCAGTGGTGATATCCCCTTTATCATTTTTTATTGTGTCTATTTGATTCTTCTCTCTTTTATTCTTTATTAGTCTAGCTAGTGGTCTATTTTGTTGATCTTTTCAAAAAACCAGCTCCTGGATTCATTGATTTTTCGAAGGGTTTTTCGTGTCTCTATCTCCTTCATGAAGTTCTGCTCTGATCTTAGTTATTTTGTGTTTTCTGCTAGCTTATGAATTTGTCTGCTCTTGCTTCTCTAGTTCTTTTAATTGTAATGTTAGGGTGTCGACTTTAGATCCTTCCCGCTTTCTCATGTGGGCATTTAGTGCTATAAATTTCCCTCTACACACTGTTTTATCTGTGTTCCAGTGATTCAGATATGTTGTATCTTTGTTCTCATTGGTTTCAAAGAACTTATTTATTTCTGCCTTCATTTCATTACTTAGCCAGTAGTCATTCAGGAGCAGTTTGTTCAGTTTACATGTAGTTGTGTGGTTTTGAGTGAGTTTCTTAATCCTGAGTTCTAATTTGCTTGCACTTTGTTCTGAGAGACTGTTTGTTATGATCTCTGTTCTTTTGCATTTGCTGAGGAGTGTTTTACTTCCAATTATATGGTCAATTTTAGAATAAGTATGATGTGGTACTGAGAAGAATGTATATTCTGTTAACTTGTGGTGGAGAGTTCTGTAGATGTCTATTAGGTCCACTTGGTCCAGAGCTGAGTTCAAGTTCTGAATATCCTTGTTAATTTTCTGTCTCATTGATCTGTCCAGTTTTGACAGTGGGGTGTTAAAGTCTCCTACTATTATTGTGTGGGAGTCTACATCTCTTTTTAGGTCTCTAAGAACTTGCTTTATTAATCTGGGTGCTCCTGTATTGGGGACATATATATTTAGGATAGTTAACTCTTCTTGTTGCGTTGATCCCTTTACTATTATGTAATGCCCTTCTTTGTCTTTTTTCATCTTTGTTGGTTTAAAGTCTGTTTTATCAGAACTAGGCTTGTAGCCCCTGCTTTTCTTTCCTTTCCATTGCTTGGTAAATATTCCTCCATCCCTTTATTTTGAGCCTATGTGTGTCTTTGCACGTGAGATGGGTCTCCTGAATACAGCACACCAATGGGTCTTGATTCTTTATCCAATTTACCAGTGTGTGTCTTTTAATTGGGGCATTTAGCCCATTTACATTTAAGGCTAATATTTTAATGTGTGAATTTGACCCTGTCATTATGATGCTAGCTGGTTATTTTGCACATTAGTTGATGCAGTTTCTTCATAGCATCAATGGTCTTTACACTTTGGTATGTTTTTGCAGTGGCTGGTACTGGTTTTTCCTTTCCATATTTAGTGCTTCCTTCAGGAGCTCTTGCAAGGCAGGCCTGGTGGTGACAAAATCCCTCAGCATTTGCTTGTTTGTAAAGGATTTTATTTCTCTTTCACTTATGAAGCTTAGTTTGGCTGCATATGAAATTCTGGGTTGAAATTCTTTAAGAATGTTGAATATGGGCCCCCACTCTCTTCTGGCTTGTAGGGTTTCTGCAGAGAGATCTGCTGTTAGTCTGATGGCCTTCCCTTTGTGGGTAACCTTTCTCTCTGGCTGCCCTTAACATTTTTTCCTTCATTTTGACCTTGGTGAACCTGATGTTATGTGTCTTGGGGTTGCTCTTCTTGAGGAGTATCTTTGTGGTGTTCTCTGTATTTCCTGAATTTGAATGTTGGCCTGTCTTGCTAGGTTGGGGAAGTTCTCCTGGATAATAACCTAAAGTGTGTTTTCCAACTTAGTTACATTCTTCCTGTCACTTTCACGCACACTGATCAAAAGTAGATTTGGTCTTTTCACATGGTCCCATATTTTTTGGAGGCTTTGTTCATTCCTTTGCATTTTTTTCCACCAATCTTGTCTTCATGCTTTATTTCATTAAGTTGATCTTCAATCTCTGATATCGTTTCTTCCACTTGATTGATTCAGCTATTGATACTTGTGTATGCTTCACGAAGTTCTCATGCTGTATTTTTCAGCTCTATCAGGTCATTTATGCTTTTCTCTAAACTGGTTATTCTAGTTAGCAGTTACTGTAACGTTTTATCAAGGTTCTTAGCTTCCTTGCATTGGGTTAGAACATGCTCCTTTAGCTCAGAGGAGCTTGTTATTACCCACCTTCTGAAGCCTACTTCTGTCAATTCATCAAACTCATTCTCCATCCAGTTTTTTTTCCCTTGCTGGTGAGGATTTGTGATCCTTTGGAGAAGAGGCATTCTGCTTTTTGGAATTTTCAGCATTTTTGCGCTGGTTTTTCCTCATCTTTGTGAATTTATCTACCTTTGATCTTTGATGTTGGTGACCTTCGGATGGGGTTTTTGCGTTGGTGTCCTTGTTGTTCATGTTGATGTTATTGGTTTCTGTTTGTTGGTTTTCCTTCTAACAGGCCCCTCTGCTGCAAGTTTGGTGGAGGTCCACTCCAGACCCTGTTTGCCTGGGTATCACCAGCGGAGGCTGCAGAACAGCAAAGATTGCTCCCTGCTCCTTCCTTGAGAAACTTCATCCCAGAGAGGCACCTGCCAGATGCCAGCCGGAGCTGTCCTGTATGAGGTGTCTGTAGACCCCTGCTGGGAGGTGCCTCCAAGTCAGGATGCACGGGGGTCAGGGACCCACTTGAGGAAGCAGTCTGTCCCTTAGCAGAGCTCGAGTGCTGTGCTGAGAGATCTGCTGCTCTCTTCAGAGCCATCAGGCAGGAACATTTATGTTTGCTGAAGCTGTGCCCACAGATGACCCTTCCCCCAGGTCCTCTGTCCCCAGGAGATGGGAGTTTTATCTATAAGCCCCTGACTGGGACTGCTGCCTTTCTTTCAGAGATGCCCTGGCCTGAGAGGAGGAATCTAGAGAGGGAGTCTGGCTATAGTGGCTTTGCCAGGCTGCAGTGGGTTTTGCTCAGTTTGAACTTCCTGGCGGCTTTGTTTACACCTGTGAGGGGAAAATTGCCTACTTAAGCCTCAGTAATGGCGGACACCCATCCGCCCACCACGCTTGAGCATCCCAGGTCAACTTCAGACTGCTATGCTGGCAGCAAGAATTTCAAGCCAATGGATCTTAGCTTGCTGGGCTCCATGGGGATGGGATCTGCTGAGCAAGACCACTTGTCTCCCTAGCTTCAGCCCCCTTTCCAGGGGAGTGAATGGTTCTGTCTTGCTGGCATTCCAGTCGCTACTGGGATATGAAAAGAAATCCTGCAGCTAGCTCGGTGTCTGCCCAAATGGCTGCCCAGTTTTATGCTTGAAACCCAGGGCCATGGTGGTGTATGCACCTGAGGGAATCTCCTGGTCTGCAGGTTGTGAAGACCATGGGAAAACCATAGTATCTGGGCCAAATAGCACCATACTTCATGGCACAGTCCCTCATGGCTTCCCTTGGCTAGGGGAGGGAGTTCCCTGGCCCCTTGCATTTCCCTGGTGAGGTGATGCCCCCACCCTGCTTCTGTTGGCCGTCTGTCTAACCAGTCCCAATGAGATGAACCGGATACCTCAGTTGGAAATGCAGAAACCACCTGCCTTCTGTGTTGGTCTCGCTGGGAGCTGCAGACTGGAGCTGTTTCTATTTGGCCATCCTGCCAGCCCTCCTTAATGTTGGGACTTTAACTGCCATGGTACTTGTCAGTTAGCACACAGTTTAGCAGAAATGCTGCTTTACTGACTTGATAAAATTTGGTCAAGAGTCTTATTATTTGTCTTTTTGTTGTGGATTTTTAATAAAGTCATTATCTTCATGATCTGGTTTCTTTTTGAGACAGAGTCCCACTCTGTCCCCAAGGCTGGGGTACAGTGGCCTGATCATGGCTCACTGCAGTCTCGAACTCCTGGGCTGAAGCAATCCTCCTACCTCAGCCTCCCAAGTATCAAGGCGTATGTCACCACACCTGGCTATGTCACCATGCCCAGCTAGTTTTTTAATTTTTATTTTTTGTAGAGGTGAAATTCCACCATGTTGCCCACACTGGTCTTGAACTCTTGAGCTCAAGCTATCCTCCTACCTTGGCCTGGTAAAGTGCTAGGATTACAGGCATGAGCGACCCTGCCTGGCCCATGATCTGATTTTCAACAAGATAAAAGCTACTCCTAAGACGATACTTTCACTCTCTCACTCTCTCTTGTTCTCTCCCTTTCTACTTCATCTAAGAACCGTAGTGACAGAGATATAACTGTTAGGCAGTAATTCTACTAAATTATATAATTCCCCATTTCACACTCTTAAAATTCAAGTTTGGTGATAATTATCCCACTATATTTCTAATATTTCCACAAAAATTTTTTTCCAGATACTTCAGATTATGACAAGGGTTGAAAGAGCCTCACCACATTGGTTGCTTAAGAACAAAAGAAGACATTGATAAGGAGGTAATGAAGAGAGAAATACAGTCTAAAATATAATCTGTAGTTTGTTTGCTCAACTGTAACAGAAAGAAATTGAGGCAGAGAGGTTATGGACCATCCTTTCTCATCCCCGCCTCCACTCTGCACCCTGTGTAGACCAGGAGACTGAAGTGAAAGCTCTTGAGTTTGACTTCTTTCTCCCAACATATCTGCCTGGGCTTATAAACACCACCTCATGAGCTAACTTTCATCATTGGAAAGGTGAAATGAGGCAATCCCTCTAAGATTCATCACTGAATCAAGAGTTAAGTATGAATCCCCCCACTCTGCCTCATTTTGAGATTTTTGGCAAATAAGACTGATTTTATTTCTTTATATTTTTATTGTACGTAAAGTAAAATGAGACAATATTTGGGCATCACATGAGGCAGAAAACACTGATGAGGCAATGATTGATCTAGACAATTTGTAAAGACATCGCTATTATTTCAGATCAAACAGATGAGCAAGAACACATACCCATGGAGAGGTTAATTGATAGGATCAGTGAAAATCTCTGCGGGCATTGAGATACAATGAGATACTGAGATCATTACAAAGGCATCACTGTGAACTCTTCCTTGGAAAACATCCATCCCACTTATTAAAAGAGTTGAATTCATCTCCCTTTTTATGTGTTACGACAGAGAAAGATGACCTTGCAGATTGTCTAGAAGTATTAGATCTGACAGCACACATGAGAGAGTCTTTATGGTTGGAAAAGCCATTGCAGATCTTTGTGTCTTAACATTTCTAACTCAAAATAACAAAACAGGAAGAATGATTTAGGTTCCTTGGGATGAAAAGACTCTCCAGTTGTGCAAGTATGAATATATAATTATAAAATTATACATGTGTACAGAAAGTATTATTTGTAATTGTGTTCATATTTATTTATTTTGATACCTACTGCTAACTTATCTAGGATTAAAGATGGGAAACTAACTGAACTGTACAATTTATTCTGAATACATGAGACCTGTTGGTCATTTTTAGATTAGAGACACAATGTTGGTAAGCGAAGAAGCCTTCCCGAAATCCAAACAGGACTGCTTCCTTTTAGAACAAGGCTAGTGCAGAATCACCTCTTTTTTATCCACAGGCCAAGTCCTGCTTCCAGGTAGGTTTTCTTTATCCCAACTGATGATTACTGAATGTTTGTACTAACATTTAAATATTAGGAGTATTCACATAACAACTTGGATATTTATCTCCTCTTGGAAATCAGAGGATCTGACCACAAAGAGGTCTTAAATCCCCAGAGGGTCACCACTGGCTCAAAGCAAACAGTGGTTCCCTTTCATTTCAGTTTGCAGTAGGTACCAACCTACCCACTATTCATTCACTCAACTGCCTGCTCCTGTAGGAATGCAAGTTTGTTACCTTTTGTCTAGGGATTGGATTTCAGCTTTACAAGTTCAAAAACTTTATTTAAATTCATATAAGGTTTGGTCCAGCATAGGACATCTGTTTTGCAGTATCCAAAGATTCCACCTGACAAACAAAATGCCCATTTGTTAACTTATCATTAGAAATATTGACCAGGCCAAACACCGTGGCTCACGTGTGTAATTCCAACACTTTGGGAGGCTGAGGCAGGATCCGCCTCACTTGAAGATCTGGATCACATGAGGTCAGGAGTTCGAGACCAACCTGGCCAACATGGTGAAACCCATCTCTACTGAAAATACAAAAATTAGCCAGTCGTGGCAGCACACATCTATAATCCCAGCTACTCAAGAGGCTGTAGCAGAAGAATCGCTTGAACCCGGGAGGCAGCGGTTGCAGTGAGCCGAGATCACACCACTGCACTCCAGCCTAGGTGAGAGAGCGAGACTCATCAAAAAAAAAAAAAAAAAGAAAGAAAGAAAAAAGATTTATTGACTAAACCATTGTTATCAAAAGTTCTGTACATTCTCTCTCAAGTATATGACTCCCTAAGAAAATCAAGCTCATGGTCGGGCTCAGTGGCTCACGTCTGTAATCCCAGCACTTTGGGAGGCTGAGGCTGGTGGATCACGAGGTCAGGAGATAGAGACCATCCTAGCTAACATGGTGAAACCCCGTCTCTACTAAAAATACAAAAATTAGCCAGGCATAGTGGCAGCAGCCTGTAGTCCCAGTTACTCTGGAGGCTGAGCCAGGAGAATGGCGTGAACCCGGGAGGTGGAGCTTGCAGCGAGCTGAGATCCTGCCACTGCACTCCAGCCTGGCCTGGGTGACAGAGCGAGACTCTGTCTCAAAAAAAAAAAAAAGAAAGAAAAAATAAAGCTGACAATGTTTGGTGAATTGAAAAATGAGGCAAGTAGGTAGTTAGAAAATCTTAAAGACAAACTCACATTGTGATGTATCAAACCCTTCTGGGCTGGCACGATAGCTCACGCCTGTAAGCCCAGCACTTTGGGAGGCTGAGGCGAGTGGATCACCTGAGGTTAGGAGTTCGATACCATCCTGGCCAACAGAGTGAAAACTCATCTCTACTAAAAATACAAAAAATTTTCTGGGTGTGGTGGTGGTCCCCTGTAATCCCAGCTACTCGGGAGGCTGAGGCAAGAGAATCACTTGAACCCGGGAGGTGGAGGTTGCAGTGAGCCAAGATTACACCATTGTACTCCAGCCTGGGCATCAAGAGTGAAACTCTGTCTGAAAAAAAAAAAAAAATCCTTCTAAGACCTCCAACCAAAAACATCTGCCTCCTTGGGCAAATTGCTCAGAGAGTGGATTTCAAGATGTTTTAATAGTACCAAGGCACATGGAGGTGGCTTAGGTGAGTCACTGTCCCTCTGCTCCCCAAGCCCCATCTCCCACATACTAGAACACTTCAACCAGAGCGCCTCACTTTTTAACATGGGCCACCCCGTTTGAAAAGTGCATCTGTCTGTTCATAGAGGGGGGCACTTAAACATAAACTCAAAAGGAATTTTGAAGGCCACAAGCTTAGACGCTCTTCTTGATGTTGGCAGAGACATCATCAATTGAGAACTGGCTTATGGTAACAGAAGACGGCACTATCACAAGCCAGCTGTGTTTCCTGAGAATATTCCCTTGGGCTACTGATAGAGATTTCACTCCTACATAGAAATAATATCTTAGAATAGGTTGCTCTGCAGATAACTAGGCTCACACTTTCAACATTGCTCCTTGCAATCACTGTTTCAGAGAGTGGCTGTTTCCTAAACTCACTGCATCTTAAGAACTATGTATGGGTTATAGGATATTCACATACAGAACATGCATAGTTAAATAGGATTCTTCTTTAAGGGGAGAGAAGCTGCTTCCCCAATTTGGTATGTATCTTGCATCTTAGATAAGACTTTATAGACCGAGGAAATTCGTGTCTACTTCTAACACCCTCAATGGAGAATATCCTGTTTTAAAATGTTAGTATGTTTATATGTATACATAAATAATATGTTGATATGTATAGTTTTTATACGGGTCTATGTGCGTGTATACTCCATTGAGAAAAGTACTTTACTCCACTGAGAAAATCATTCAGTTTAATTATGTGCTCTTATTCAAGCGGATTGTTTGCTGCTGACAGTGGTAATGGCAATAAATGCACTGATACATTTTGGCCTTTTTGAGGTTTTGAAGAGTAGCATGGTAACCTTTAGAAGGGCAGCTGATACAACAACATTCCATTTCTGATTTTCCTCTGGAAGGTTTTTTAAAAGCTCACATTTCTTCTAATCCCCTTACATGACATTTTCTCCCAAACTATGATTTTGGCGCTATTGCTGTGCAAATGAATTGAATTTCATGAAGGAGTCTTTGGAAAGAGAAGCATGTGTGCTGTCCAAAAGATGCCCATAGAGCTTTTTATAGCATTTAAAACTTACCCACAAAATTTTGACCATAGGATAATCAAACCACAGACACTGCTTCTGTATGTTTACCTATGAAACTACTATATATTAAATATCTGAAATATTTTAATACTTTGTATTCTATTTATTATCATAAGTTTTTTTTTCAGTGTTGATGTATTCTTTTTTTTTTCTTTTTTTTATTATTGTTATTATTATACTTTAGGTTTTACGGTACATGTGCGCAATGTGCAGGTAAGTTACATATGTATACATGTGCCATGCTGGTGCGCTGCACCCACTAACTCATCATCTAGCATTAGGTATATCTCCCAGTGCTATCCCTCCCCCCTCCCCCCACCCCACAACAGTCCCCAGAGTGTGATGTTCCCCTTCCTGTGTCCATGTGTTCGCATTGTTCAATTCCCACCTATGAGTGAGAATATGCGGTGTTTGGTTTTTTGTTCTTGCGATAGTTTACTGAGAATGATGATTTCTAATTTCATCCATGTCCCTACAAAGGACATGAACTCATCATTTTTTATGGCTGCATAGTATTCCATGGTGTATATGTGCCACATTTTCTTAATCCAGTCTATCATTGTTGGACATTTGGGTTGGTTCCAAGTCTTTGCTATTGTGAATAATGCCGCAATACACATACGTGTGCATGTGTCTTTATAGCAGCATGATTTATAGTCCTTTGGGTATATACCCAGTAATGGGATGGCTGGGTCGAATGGAATTTCTAGTTCTAGATCCCTGAGGAATCGCCACACTGACTTCCACAAGGGTTGAACTAGTTTACAGTCCCACCAACAGTGTAAAAGTGTTCCTATTTCTCCACATCCTCTCCAGCACCTGTTGTTTCCTGACTTTTTAATGATTGCCATTCTAACTGGTGTGAGATGGTATCTCATTGTGGTTTTGATTTGCATTTCTCTGATGGCCAGTGATGGTGAGCATTTTTTCATGTGTTTTTTGGCTGCATAAATGTCTTCTTTTGAGAAGTGTCTGTTCATGTCCTTTGCCCACTTTTTGATGGGGTTGTTTGTTTTTTTCTTGTAAATTTGTTGGAGTTCATTGTAGATTCTGGATATTAGCCCTTTGTCAGATGAGTAGGTTGAAAAATTTTCTCCCATTTTGTAGGTTGTCTGTTCACTCTGATGGTAGTTTCTTTTGCTGTGCAGAAGCTCTTTAATTTAATTAGATCCCATTTGTCAATTTTGGCTTTTGTTGCCATTGCTTTTGGTGTTTTAGACATGAAGTTCTTGCCCATGCCTATGTCCTGAATGGTAATGCCTAGGTTTTCTTCTAGGGTTTTTATGGTTTTAGGTCTAACATTTAAGTCTTTAATGCATCTTGAATTGATTTTTGTATAAGGTGTAAGGAAGGGATCCAGTTTCAGCTTTCTCCATATGGCTAGCCAGTTTTCCCAGCACCATTTATTAAATAGGGAATCCTTTCCCCATTTCTTGTTTTTGTCAGGTTTGTCAAAGATCAGATAGTTGTAGATATGTGGCATTATTTCTGACGGCTCTGTTCTGTTCCATTGATCTATATCTCTGTTTTGGTACCAGTACCATGCTGTTTTGGTTACTGTAGCCTTGTAGTATAGTTTGAAGTCAGGTAGCATGATGCCTCCAGCTTTGTTCTTTTGGCTTAGGATTGACTTGGCGATGCGGGCTCTTTTTTGGTTCCATATGAAGTTTAAAGTAGTTTTTTCCAATTCTGTGAAGAAAGTCATTGGTAGCTTGATGGGGATGGCATTGAATCTGTAAATTACCTTGGGCAGTATGGCCATTTTCACGATATTGATTCTTCCTACCCATGAGCATGGAATGTTCTTCCATTTGTTTGTATCCTCTTTTATTTCCTTGAGCAGTGGTTTGTAGTTCTCCTTGAAGAGGTCCTTCACATCCCTTGTAAGTTGGATTCCTAGGCATTTTATTCTGTTTGAAGCAATTGTGAATGGGAGTTCACTCATGATTTGGCTCTCTGTTTGTCTGTTATTGATGTATAAGAATGCTTGTGATTTTTGTACATTGATTTTGTATCCTGAGACTTTGCTGAAGTTGCTTATCAGCTTAAGGAGATTTTGGGCTGAGACAATAGGGTTTTCTAGATATACTATCATGTCATCTGCAAACAGGGACAATTTGACTTCCTCTTTTCCTAATTGAATACCCTTTATTTCCTTCTCCTGCCTAATTGCCCTGGCCAGAACTTCCAACACTATGTTGAATAGAAATGGTGAGAGAGGGTATCCCTGTCTTATGCCAGTTTTCAAAGGGAATGCTTCCAGTTTTTGCCCATTCAGTATGATATTGGCTGTGGGTTTGTCATAGATAGCTCTGATTATTTTGAGATACATCCCATCAATACCTAATTTATTGAGAGTTTTTAGCATGAAGGGTTGTTGAATTTTGTCAAAGGCCTTTTCTGCATCTATTGAGATAATCATGTGGTTTTTGTCTTTGGTTCTGTTTATATGCTGGATTACATTTATTGATTTGCGTATATTGAACCAGCCTTGCATCCCAGGAATGAAGCCCACTTGATCATGGTGGATAAGCTTTTTGGTGTGCTGCTGGATTCTGTTTGCCAGTACTTTATTGAGGATTTTTGCATCAATGTTCATCAAGGATATTGGTCTAAAATTCTCTTTTTTGGTTGTGTCTCTGCCAGGCTTTGGTATCAGGATGATGCTGGCCTCATAAAATGAGTTAGGGAGGATTCCCTCTTTTTTTCTATTGATTGGAATAGTTTCAGAAGGAATGGTACCAGTTCCTCCTTGTACCTCTGGTAGAATTCGGCTGTGAACCCATCTGGTCCTGGACTTTTTTTGGTTGGTAAGCTATTGATTATTGCCACAATTTCAGCTCTTGTTATTGGTCTGTTCAGAGATTGAACTTCTTCCTGGTTTACTCTTGGGAGAGTGTATGTGTCGAGGAATTTATCCATTTCTTCTAGATTTTCTAGTTTATTTGTGTAGAGGTGGTTGTAGTATTCTCTGATGGTAGCTTGTATTTCTGTGGGATCGGTGGTGATATCCCCTTTATCATTTTTTATTGCATCTATTTGATTCTTCTCTCTTTTTTTCTTTATTAATCTTGCTAGCAGTCTATCAATTTTGTTGATCCTTTCAAAAAACCAGCTCCTGGATTCATTAATTTTTTGAAGGGTTTTTTGTGTCTCTATTTCCTTCAGTTCTGCTCTGATTTTAGTTATTTCTTGCCCTCTGCTAGCTTTTGAATGTGTTTGCTCTTGCTTTGCTAGTTCTTTTAATTGCGATGTTAGGGTGTCAATTTTGGATCTTTCCTGCTTTCTCTTGTGGGCATTTAGTGCTATAAATTTCCCTCTACACACTGCTTTGAAGGCATCCCAGAGATTCTGGTATGTAGTGTCTTGGTTCTCGTTGGTTTCAAACAACATCTTTATTTCTGCCTTCATTTCATCATGTACCCAGTAGTCATTCAGGAGCAGGTTGTTCAGTTTCCATGTAGTTGAGCGGTTTTGAGTGAGATTCTTAATCCTGAGTTCTAGCTTGATTGCACTGTGATCTGAGAGATAGTTTGTTATAATTTCTGTTCTTTTACATTTATTGAGGAGAGCTTTACTTCCAAGTATGTGGTCAATTTTGGAATAGGTGTGGTGTGGTGCTGAAAAAAATGTATATTCTGTTGATTTGGGGTGGAGAGTTCTGTAGATGTCTATTAGGTCCGCTTGGTGCAGAGCTGAGTTCAATTCCTGGGTATCCTTGTTGACTTTCTGTCTCGTTGATCTGTCTAATGTTGACAGTGGGGTGTTAAAGTCTCCCATTATTAATGTGTGGTAGTCTAAGTCTCTTTGTAGGTCACTCAGGACTTGCTTTATGAATCTGGGTGCTCCTGTATTGGGTGCATATATATTTAGGATTGTTAGCTCTTCTTGTTGAATTAATCCCTTTACCATTATGTAATGGCCTTCTTTGCCTCTTTTGATCTTTGTTGGTTTAAAGTTTGTTTTATCAGAGACTAGGATTGCAACCCCTGCCTTTTTTTGTTTTCCATTTGCTTGGTAGATCTTCCTCCATCCTTTTATTTTGAGCCTATGTGTGTCTCTGCATGTGAGATGGGTTTCCTGAATACAGCACACTGATGGGTCTTGAGTCTTTATCCAATTTGCCAGTCTGTGTCTTTTAATTGGAGCATTTAGTCCATTTACATTTAAAGTTAATATTGTTATGTGTGAATTTGATCCTGTCATTATGATGTTAGCTGGTTATTTTGCTCGTTAGTTGATGCAGTCTCTTCCTAGTCTTGATGGTCTTTACAATTTGGCATGATTTTGCAGCAGCTGGTACCGGTTGTGCCTTTCCATGTTTAGCGCTTCCTTCAGGAGCTCTTTTAGGGTAGGCCTGGTGGTGACAAAATCTCTCAGCATTTGCTTGTCTGTAGAGGATTTTATTTCAGCTTCACTTATGAAGCTTCGTTTGGCTGGATATGAAATTCTGGGTTGAAAATTCTTTTCTTTAAGAATGTTGAATATTGGCCCCCACTCTCTTCTGGCTTGTAGGGTTTCTGCCGAGAGATCCGCTGGTAGTCTGATGGGCTTCCCTTTGATGGTAACCCGACCTTTCTCTTGGCTGCCCTTAACATTTTTTCCTTCATTTCAACTTTGGTGAATCTGACAATTATGTGTCTTGGAGTTGCTCCTCTCGAAGAGTATCTTTGTGGCGTTCTCTGCATCTCCTGAATCTGAATGTTGGCCTGCCTTGCTAGATTGGGGAAGTTCTCCTGGATATTATCTTGCAGAGTGTTTTCCAACTTGGTTCCATTCTCCCTGTCACTTTCAGGTACACCAATCAGACGTAGATTTGGTCTTTTCACATAGTCCCACATTTCTTGGAGGCTTTGCTCATTTCTTTTTATTCTTTTTTCTCTAAACTTCCCTTCTCACTTCATTTCATTCATTTCATCTTCCAGGGCTGATACCCTTTCTTCCATTTGATCGCATCGGCTCCTGAGGCTTCTGCATTCTTCACGTAGTTCTGGAGCCTTGGTTTTCAGCTCCATCGGCTCCTTTGAGCACTTCTCTTATTGGTTATTCTAGTTATACATTCTTCTAAATTTTTTTCAAAGTTTTCAACTTCTTTGCCTTTGGTTTGAATATCCTCCCATAGCTCAGAGTAATTTGATCGTCTGAAGCCTTCTTCTCTCAACTTGTCAAAGTCAATCTCGATCCAGCTTTGTTCCGTTGCTGGTGAGGAACTGCGTTCCTTTGGAGGAGGAGAGGTGCTCTGCTTTTTAGAGTTTCCAGTTTTTCTGCTCTGTTTTTTCCCCATCTTTGTGGTTTTATCTACTTTTGGTCTTTGATGATGGTGATGTACAGATGGGTTTTTGGTGTGGATATCCTTTCTGTTTTCCTTCTAACAGACAGGACCCTCAGCTGCAGGTCTGTTGGAGTACCTGGCCAGCCGTGTGAGGTGTCAGTCTGCCCCTGCTGGGGGGTGCCTCCCAGTTAGGCTGCTTGGGGGTCAGGTATCAGGGACCCACTTGAGGAGGCAATCTGCCCGTTCTCAGATCTCCAGCTGCATGCTGGGAGAACCACTGCTCTCCTCAAAGCTGTCAGACAGGGACATTTAAGTCTGCAGAGGTTACTGCTGTCTTTTTGTCCATGCCCTGCCCCCAGAGGTGGAGCCTACAGAGGCAGGCAGGCCTCCTTGAGCTGTGGTGGGCTCCACCCAATTCAAGCTTTCTGGCTGCTTTGTTTACCTAAGCGAGCCTGGGCAATGGCGGGCGCCCCTCCCCCAGCCTGGCTGCCGCCTTGCTGTTTGATCTCAGACTGCTGTGCTGGCAATCAGGGAGACTCCGTGGGCGTAGGACCCTCTGAGCCAAGTGCGGGCTATAATCTCCTGGGGCACCGTTTCCTAAGCCCGTCGGAAAAGCACAGTATTCAGTTGGGAGTGGCCCGATTTTCCAGGTGCTGTCTGTCACCCCTGGAAAGGGATCTCCCTGACCCCTTGCGCTTCCCGAGTGAGGCAATGCCTTGCCCCTGCTTCGGCTAGCGCACGGTGCGCTCACCAACTGACCTGTGCCCACTGTCTGGCACTCCCTAGTGAGATGAACACGGTACCTCAGATGGAAATGCAGAAATCACCCGTCTTCTGCGTCGCTCACGCTGGGAGCTGTAGACCAGAGCTGTTCCTATTCGGCCATCTTGGCTCCTCCTCCCTATCATAAGTTAATTCAACATTTGATGGAGAAGTTAATGGAATCCCAATAAGTCTTGAAAATTTGAATTACTTATTATGGGTTCATGTTCAAAATTTTTTCTTCTAAAAAATTTCCATTATCATAAGTATTTTCATCCACCTCAAACCCATAAAAAGAATAAACTATGCTATGCTTACAGAGTTATGCCAGAATCTTTGTTGTGGGATTCTTTTCTAATGAAAGTGTTTTTTTGGTTTTTTTTTTCTGCCGATTTTTAAGTGAGGGACACAAGTAAATGTTTGAAAACAAAGTGAGAGTTTTTAAACCAAACATGTTTGGTATCCAAAATATTAATAACATACAGGTGACTGAAAAGAAGATATTTCCTAAAATTTCACCAAGGAATGTCAGGTATGAGCTACTTGTTGGAAGAGCCAAAGATCGAGTTGTTGAACTAATACCAGAAACAGCTCATGGAGGCTGCCTTCCAACAACTACATCTTATTTCACCAGTGGAATTTGTAAACTGTCAGCAAAATGTAAAATGTATCCCCAACAGCCTTCTCTGGTTTCTTCCTGGCTGTTCATTTGGTTTATTTAACATCATTTGCTTTCTTTTTAAACCCCTAAGGGACAGAGATGGGGAATAGGGTGTATTAAAAACCATTCTGTCTCCTTTTAGTTCCTCTAAGCCAGATGCGTATTTTCCTTGAGTGTATCATTGGCATTTTTGCTAAAATTCCAAGGGATTCAGAGAAAATCAATCTATATTTTTAATAAACATGCTGAAAATTATTTGTTCAGTTGACAGAGTTTAAGTAAATGATCTGTGTTACTGCTAGAAAATCATCTTATTTGCCTATTTTTGTATTTGCACATATAGATTCTCCTGAAACTGTTTGGAATAAAGCAAGTCTTGTGAAGACCCTGTGTGAAGCTGGTATTTAACTCATAGATTTAATAAATTAATGTCTAGAATAGTCAGAGAGACCCAAAGCTTTGGCTGTTTGAAAAAAAAAAAAACTTGCTGTAATTCTCAACTTAGCAATTCTATTATACTATCCAAGTCAGCACAGCATGTTACAGGCTTGGGATAGTATTGTGTTATGAGTATGATAGAATTACCTATGGGTTGAGATGAGTTCAGTTATTTGGTTGAATCGTGAAATTGCAGTTATTTGCCTGCTTTTGCCATGTATAGTGGGGATTTCATATGATTCAATTTAATGTATAAGGTAATACTTCAACTTAAATTCATGTGAATCAATTTCTAAATTGATCTATCAACTATACAGTAGCTCCTAAAAGGGGAAAAAGTGGGACAATATTGAGCATGTTGAATAAAATAAGGCCTACTTAGTGAGATACGTAGAAATCTCTGTTTCTTTTTTCTCTAAGAGTCCAACTAAGCTAGGTAAGCCTTAGCACTGATCACATCAACCAGAGAGTGGGCTAGGGCATTCTCTGGGCTCCCTGTGGCCAGGACATGTTGCTACACTGAGAAGGACAGCACTGGGCCAGTGGCCACTGGATGGCAGTTTCTCAGGAGAGATGTTACAGGTAAAGACAGGATGTCGTCTCTGGATTTTAGGTTATATAACATCATTCAGTTCAAACTTACTCACATCAACAATGAATGGGTGATCCATTAGCCTGCTATCCTCTTATGCAAAGGTTAAGTCTTGAAGGACAAGTATGAGCACCTAAATGAAAGGAGGGAAGTGGGGCTCTGATGATTCATACAGAGGAATCAGCCGGAACAGAGACTGAGCTACTTGGGAGAGGTGTCTGACCTGTCTTCGTTACATAGGTTCTTACTACCAATGTCATTCCTCATTTTCTCTTTCCTTCTGATGACTCATCTTCCTTCCGCTAAGTAAAAGTAGACTGCTAACAATTTTATATGTATATGACTTAAAATTTTTTTGAAAAACAGATAATTAGAAACACTGAATTTGCCCTCAAGAGAATAGTTGACAATTATCTTAAAGGTGATAATTTTACCGTAGTTAAGAGTGTGAAATTTGGAATCAGAAAGACCCAACTTTGATTCTTAACTCTACCACTTACAGAATGGGACCAAAAAAAGTTACTCAACTTCTTTAAACCTTGATTTTTCTTGTCTATAAAAAGAAAATGAATTATTTATCTAGAACATTAATGCAGTCAAACCCTTAGGCATTGCTGGTGGAAATGTAAAACGTAGCTCTTTGGAAAACAGTTTAGTTGTATCTTAAGAAGTTAAACATAAACTTATCATATCACCCAGTACTTATTTTCTAGTTAGTTACCCAAGAATAGTGAAAACTTATGTCTATTACTGGACAGTTGATAGATCCATTTAGAAATGAATTCACATGAACTCAAATTGAAGTATCATCTTAATCTTCATAACAATGTTATAATAAGCAAAATGTGGAAAAATCAAAAAGTTCATCAACTGGTAAATGGATAAACAAAATGTGATTTATTCATGCAATGGAATAACATTCAGTAATAAAAGGCAACAAAATACTTAGACATTCTATAACATGAATAAATGTCAAAAACATTATGCCAAATAAAGGAAACCAGATAGAAAAGGCTACATATTATATGATTACATATAAATGAAATGTCCAGAAAAGGCAAATCTATAGAGACATAAAGTGCACTGGAGGCTGCTTGGGGTTGAAGACAGGAATGAATTCACTATAAAGAGGCAAGAGAGATCTTATCAGAGTTGTTATAAAAATGTTCTAAAATTAGTTAATAGTACTAGTTGCACACCTTGGTAAATTTACTAAAAGTTATCAATTGTGTAATTAAACAGGCAAATTTTATGGTATGTGTAATTTATATCTCAATGAACCTTTTTAAAACAAATCATAGCAATCAACCAAAATGATTAAATCATATGAATAAGTTTAATGCAAATATTCACTAAAATACTGATATTTGAAAATAAATAGTTTTCAAATAAACCAGTAATAGCCAATTAGAATATTTAGTGGAAAAAGGGTCCCAATTGTGGAAGCAACAAATACTAAAAAATATTGCTTTACTGGAGATATAGCAGAACCTGAGAAGCCTACATTCTGTACTAGTATGCTTGGGTTTACATCCCAGCTACCATGGTGGACAGGTAAAATTAGCCTCTTCCTGCGTCAGTTTACTCACCTAGGGATGATAACAGTATCTGCACCATAGGGATGTTGTAAGGAATAAATAAGATAATATTTGCAAAATGCAAAGAGCAATGCCTGGCATATAGGAAATGCTATATAGTGTTATAAAATGTTCATGCTCATGCATAAAATACAGAAACAAAAATATTCATTACAACATTCTTTGTACAAGTGAAAAATTAGAAATAATGTCTGTTAATTTAAGAAATGACTATATAAATAATGCCAATATTTTGAAGACTATGTAGTATTTTTAAAGAATGACATAGATCCATATGTTTTAGTCTGGAAAAAATCTCACAGATACACTGTTAATGGAAAACAGAAAGATACAGAACAATAAAAATAGAATGATTCTATTTAAGTTAAAAACACGTTGCTTGTGCACGTAAGTGTATGTGTGAGTTATTAAAAGAATAGGTTCTGAAACGATACATACCTATCTGGAGTGTGGATGGTAAGTGTGCGAGAGAAAAGACTTTAACTTTTTATTTTGCATTTCTTCCTTGTTTAAATATTTAAACATAAGAATATATTCAAGAACTCACATAAGGATTAAAGTGGAAAGTTAAACAAATAGGCCTGCTACACATCTCACAGAGTGGGTGCTGCCATCCAATGAGCCTTTCTATGTAAAGAGTGCTGCACATCAACACATAAGAGCAAAACAGCTGCACACTGATGTGTTCAGTAAGTGATGGCTTTTTAAATCCTGAAAGAGATTACCTGTACACTCTCAGAAGCTGACTGAAAGTCCTTATGGAAAAGAGGAAATCTTGCCTCACAGGTCAACTTCAAAGCCATGATGGACATATGTAAAGGATATAAGAAAAGGCCCAGGTCTTAAGCCACAGTATATTGTAAATCCTTTTATTTTCCTAGATTCAGTGAAACCATTCCTTTTGAGTTGTGTTGCAAAGATGGCCTTCATTCAGAAATTGGAAAGTACAGTTAGTATTAGAAGAATATTGCCATCAACGACCTGCTTACTGTACAGTGTGGTCCAGATTAACATAGAATATTCTCAATCATATATTGGATGGTCTGGATGAGGAAAGCCCAGGAGATATTTGATGTAAACAAAGCCCAGCTTCCATTTTTCTGGCTTAGAATCTAATTTGAAATGTCCTGAGTGGTAGAAGTTCTTTCTATCCATTCTCCAGAGAGCCTTTCTATTAATCAAATATTTCCTATTATCAAGAAACATTTCCTGACATCCAGTCTAAGTTTTTATCTTTCTTATGGCATTACATAATTTGGTTAATAAAATTATCCTATTAGCAGATCAAAAATGACATTCATGTTGTTACCCATTTTCTTGTTGTTACACCGTGATTATGTGGATCTAAAGCAACCAGGAAATGAAGCGAACATCATTTTCTTTTATTTCCTTCTTCTCTCCCATAGATACGAAGAGTCAGGTCAAGAGAAAACAGAATATCACGTGATCATGTTTGACTGAACAACTGGTCTCTATCAATATCTATGCCTGAAGAGGAAGAATGTTTGCCTAGTAAGTTAAAATATTTGGTTATCTACCTCTGTTTGCCTGACTTATCCCTGCTGGTATTAGTAACCACTACAGAGAGAGACAATTACAAGAATGTGTGTCAAGATCTTGGAATTAATAGCAACAAAATTATTTCATATTCTTTACATGTAATACTAATCTGAAGCTTGCTAAGACGCAAGTAAAATGTTAGGGTCAGAAAAGACAACATAACTAGAAGCCATCTTGTTATGTTGAGTGGGAAAGAAAAAAAGTCCAGTGGGTATGAATCACATGAGTTGTTTCTGTGGCAGGTGCCTGCAGCAATTATTTTCCAATGGGTGCTTAATAAAAACAAGATGGAAAACTCAATACGTAGGGTCAATACTGATCACAGTTCATTAGCACAACAAGTTGAGGACAAGCGAAGGATGAATGTGCCTTGTCCTCCAAGCATCTGAAGTACACTTCCCCAGACTTCTGTCTTCTCTTCCAAGTCACTGAGTCTCTGTGCTCTTTGACACCCTATAACTGGAGGATTATGATTACTTAGTAGGCGTCTGTGCTTAACTTGATAAAACAATAAAAAGTCACATAGAGAAATCTTAAAAACTTGAGGTAGCTTGTAAAGCCACAACTCCACTGTTATTTCATACCATCTTCCTCTCTATCTCACTTCTCCACATTGAAATATGCCCCTTTCCTCGAGATATGAATCACTAAAGTACAAAAACTAGTTTTAAAGTGTGCATAGTTGACCAGGCACAGTGGCTTACACTTGTAATGCCAGCACTTTGGAAGGCTGAGGCAGGAGCATCACTTGAGGCTAGGAGTTTGAGAACAGCCTGGGCAATAGAGCCAGACCCTCTTTCTACCAAAAATAATAAAAAACAGCTAGGCATGGCGGCGCAAGTCTCTAATCTCAGCTACTCAGGGGGCCGAGGCAGAAGGATCAGTTGGGCCCAGAAGTTTGAGGCTGCAGTGAGCAATGATTGCACCACTGTACTTCAGCCTGGGTGACAGAGCAAGAGCCTGTTATTAAATGAAAAATATAAAATAAAATATTGATAGTAGTATTTAGTGGGAAAACAATTTGAGTCTACTCATAATTTTGAATTTGAGATCTGGATTCATTTAATAAAAATCATGTTGAGTACATTTTCCAAACTATTTGAATACATGTTCTCCTTATCTTATGAACTAATTTAACTTTACCATAGCTTTGGAGAAAATGGCTTGCCTCGTGGTGTGTGATAACCTTTGGGTGGGCAGAATTCCATCAGTAGCTATTCCTGAGACAGGAAATGGTGGCTCTGTGATCACAGTTTCATTGGAATATTTGGTGTAAAATGTAAAAGAAAACATGGCAACACATGGGAGGATGACAACAGAGGGGCTATGGTGACATGTTGCAGGGGTCATGAGAGTCATAGGAGACACTTGGCATCCTAAGGACCAAATCTTAAAAGGAAAGCCCAGGACAATTGTGCATTTCCCTTTGTAAATGGCATTAAACGCGTTTAAAAAGTATTACATCTAGAGAGCTAAGTTAATGTTCAAGTCCCTCTAATCTCCTGTTTGCCCACTTCCCACAGCCACCTTCTGGCACATTTCGTAGAGAGGATAATTCTTTTTAAATTGATTTCTCTTTGGGCAGCATTTCCTTTCTTTGTAATAATGCATCCTGCACAATGAGCTTTTTAGACTTCAGAACATTATAATCTAAAGAAAAGGCAGAATCATCTCCACCAAATGTGGAAATCTGATTGTGTAGTAGGGAAGACTTAGCTCCCTCAAGTTGTGCTCTAGGGCCAAACCCTTTTCCATTTCTACTGAGAATGTCTCTGGAGTGCTGAGAGTTGGAACTCCAATTAGGGGAAGACTGAGGGGCTGTTCCTATAGACACTCCATGGGAGGGCCACTTAATAACAGGAAGCTCATTGGCCCTGAAGCCCCCAGGGTCCTCCAGAGGGCTAGGGTGCCAACAGGGACATCCTTGGAGGGATCTTCACCCTGGGCTTGGAGAGTCCATCTCACCATCACTCTCAGATGATTGCCTGGCAGCTGCAGGATGTCCCAGGGCCTGACTTCTCCCTTTCACAGCCTCACTCATCTCCCTGAGGTATGTCTTTCCTGAGGTTCTGGAATCAAGAATGTTTAGTAAATCATATAGACCTATCTGGGACCTTTTCATGGCAGATGTTTCTGAATTCTTTCTCTCTTGACAGATAACTCTCCCATCTTCCAGGAATTATTAATGAGTTTTCTAGTTCTCTGATCTCTTGGTGATGCTGTAACCAGCAAGACATTTTGTTGCCTTGTCATTTTGCCTAACCCAATTTTTATTTTTTCTTGAAAAAAATATCAGTATAATATGCTAAGATCAACAGAACTTTGGGCTGGCCTTCTAAGGAAGTGGTGTCACCCTTTTAAAAGAAAACATCAAAGCAAGCAACCAACAATTGCAATAGAAGGCCAACACTGTTCCTTCTAAAAACAGGTCAGAATCATCATCTCTCTGGCTTTGAAGAACTCTGCATTGCTAGGTCTCTGTTATTTTCTCCCAGCCATTCTTTTTGGGATTTTCTGTCTGCTGCCATCCACTAACCTTTGCATCCCCTTTCTCCAGCCTACCCCTCATGTGGGGGTAAGAGCCCCTTGTATCTGTAAAAATACAACACATATCTCAACAAAATTTCTAGCTTAGTCACGGCAGCCACCAGAACACTCTACAAATGTAAAAGATGACCCCAACCTGATGGCTTTGGAATATCTAACTCAAAAATAAACTTTATTCTGGAGAAATAGGAAATGTATCCAGCAAAAACAACTTCAGCTCTTTCACTGGTGAAAATAAAAGGACTTGTGGCAAATCAAAGCACTACTTGGTACAGAAATTGCTGTTTGCTTGGTCAAAGGTTGCACTGTCACCCTTTTCAAAGTTTAATTGCCTTCACAGCAATCTACCCGGTATTGGCTTTCCTGTTCGTCTTATTAGGGCAGCAAAGTACACCCTGTGTTCTCCTCACAGGGAATATCTTGTTTCATCACTAATTGTCAAGATTTGGGAAAAGGTCAACTAAGCTTATCTAAACGCCTACTAAAAATAAAAACCCTTTGAATGATTATCTTTTCTAAAAAGATAAATTATGGTGAACATTACTTATAAAATCTTAGTCTATTTAATAATCTTTCTCAAGACATTTGCATTTCATTAATGTTAACATATTCCTGACATGTTATTAATATTTTACAGATTAGAAAGTGTGTGTATATATGTGACCTTATTCATTTTCAAAACAGCATTTTGAGGTAAGAAATATTATTTTTTTCTTTTTAAAATTATAGATGATAAAATTACATTTCAAATAATGTATATAACTGGCTTATGAAAATATAGCAAACCAAAGTTTCCATTATTCCACATTGCTTCTCAGTTCTTAGACTGAGAATGGAAAGTTCATGGACCTGTAATTAGTGACAGACACAAGAGGGACAGATGAACTCCTGATATTATATCTAAAGCTTGACCCCTCCCTCTTCTTTCCAGAGTAGTTCAAAATTACACCCTATTCTACTCATTGTTGGCCAAGAAGCAGCACCTGATGACCCCATGTTACATGGCGAGCCCAAAAGGGACCATTCTCACCCTAAATAATTTCACGGCACACAAGACCAAAGAACTCCATAATGGCACATATCAACTAGTAGCATGACAGAGGACACAAGGGAGATTCTGAACCCTGCTACCTCTTTGTTTTGTGCCTAAAAGTTCAACAGATACAGGATTTGAAGGCATCGCATGCTGGGATTGGAGAGGCTCACCTTTACATTGTTTTGGGAATGTATTATTCTTCTCCAATGAAGTTGTGTGTTAGATGCAAGTTATTCTGACTGACGTTGGGATTGTCAACCTTATCTTCCTCTTAGTTCAACCACAAAAAGACAAGGTTTGTGCACCCCTTGTCTCAGTTGTGCATAAATGTTGGCCTAATCCTGAGGATAAAAATAGAGCAATGGCTGGAGGAGGAGCCAAGATGGCCAAATAGGAACAGCTCCGGTCTACAGCTCCCAGCGTGAGCGATGCAGAAGATGGGTTATTTCTGCATTTCCATCTGAGGTACCGGGTTCATCTCACTAGGGAGTGCCAGACAGTGGGCGCAGGTCAGTGGGTGCGCGCACCGTGCGCGAGCCCGAGCCGAAGAAGGGTGAGGCATTGCCTCACTCTGGAAGCGCAAGCGGTCAGGGAGTTCCCTTTCCTAGTCAAAGAAAGGGGTGACAGACAGCACCTGGAAAATCGGGTCACTCCCACCCGAATACTGCGCTTTTCTGACGGGCTTAAAAAACGGCGCACCAGGAGATTATATCGCGCACCTGGCTCAGAGGGTCCTATGCCCACGGAGTCTCGCTGATTGCTAGCACAGCAGTCTAAGATCAAACAGCAAGTCCGCAGCGAGGCTGGGGGAGGGGCGCCCGCCATTGCCCAGGCTCGCTTAGGTAAACAAAGCAGCTGGGAAGCTCAAACTTGGTGGAGCCCACCACAGCTCAAGGAGGCCTGCCTGCCTCTGTAGGCTCCACCTCTGGGGGCAGGGCACAGACAAACAAAAAGACAGCAGTAACCTCTGCAGACTTAAATGTCCCTGTCTGACAGCTTTGAAGAGAGCAGTGGTTCTCCCAGCACGCAGCTGGAGATCTGAGAATGGGCAGACTGCCTCCTCAAGTGGGTCCCTGACCCCTGACCCCGAGCAGCCTAATTGGGAGGCACCCCCCAGCAGGGGCAGACTGACACCTCACACGGCTGGGTACTCCAACAGACCTGCAGCTGAGGGTCCTGTCTGTTAGAAGGAAAACTAACAAACAGAAAGGACATCCACACCAAAAACCCATCTGTACATCAACATCATCAAAGACCAAAAGTAGATAAAACCACAAAGATGGGGAAAAAACAGAGCAGAAAAACTGGAAACTCTAAAAAGCAGAGCACCTCTCCTCCTCCAAAGGAATGCAGTTCCTCACCAGCAACAGAACAAAGCTGGACGGAGAATGACTTTGACGAGCTGAGAGAAGAAGGCTTCAGAAGATCAAATTACTCCGAGCTACAGGAGGATATTCAAACCAAAGGCAAAGAAGTTGAAAACTTTGAAAAAAATTTAGAAGAATGTATAACTAGAATAACCAATACAGAGAAGTGCTTAAAGGAGCTGATGGAGCTGAAAACCAAGGCTCGAGAACTACATGAAGAATGCAGAAGCCTCAGGAACCGATGCGATCAAATAGAAGAAAGGGTATCAGCCATGGAAGATGAAATGAATGAAATGAAGTGAGAAGGGAAGTTTAGAGAAAAAAGAATGAAAAGAAACGAGCAAAGCCTCCAAGAAATGTGGGACTATGTGAAAAGACCAAATCTACGTCTGATTGGTGTACCTGAAAGTGATGGGGAGAATGGAACCAAGTTGGAAAACACTCTGCAGGATATTATCCAGGAGAACTTCCCCAATCTAGCAAGGCAGGCCAACATTCAGATTCGGGAAATACAGAGAACGCCACAAAGATATTCCTCGAGAAGAGCAACTCCAAGACACATAATTGTCAGATTCACCAAAGTTGAAATGAAGGAAAAAATGTTAAGGGCAGCCAGAGAGAAAGATCGGGTTACCCTCAAAGGGAAGCCCATCACACTAACAGTGGATCTCTCGGCAGAAACCCTACAAGCCAGAAGAGAGGGGGGCCGATATTCAACATTCTTAAAGGAAAGAATTTTCAACCCAGAATTTTATATCCAGCCAAACTAAGCTTCATAAGTGAAGGAGAAATAAAATACTTTACAGACAAGCAAATGCTGAGAGATTTTGTCACCACCAGGCGTACCCTAAAAGAGCTCCTGAAGGAAGCTCTAAACATGGAAAGGCACAACCGGTACCAGCTGCTGCAAAATCATGCCAAAATGTAAAGACCATCAAGACTAGGAAGAGACTGCATCAACTAACGAGCAAAATAACCAGCTAACATCATAATGACAGGATCAAATTCACACATAACAATATTAACTTTAAATGTAAATGGACTAAATGCTCCAATTAAAAGACACAAACTGGCAAACTGGATAAAGAGTCATGACCCATCAGTGTTCTGTATTCAGGAAACTCATCTCACATGCAGAGACACACATAGGCTCAAAATAAAAGGATGGAGGAAGATCTACCAAGCAAATGGAAAGCAAAAAAAGGCAGGGGTTGCAATGCTAGTCTCTGATAAAACAGACTTTACACCAACAAAGATCAAAAGAGACAAAGAAGGCCATTACATAATGGTAAAGGGATTAATTCAACAAGAAGAGCTAACTATGCTAAATATATATGCACCCAATACAGGAGACCCCAGATTCATAAAGCAAGTCCTGAGTGACGTACAGAGACTTGGACTCCCACACATTAATAATGGGAGACTTTAACACCCCACTGTCAACATTAGACAGATCAATGAGACAGAAAGTCAACAAGGATACCCAGGAATTGAACTCAGCTCTGCACCAAGTGGAACTAATAGACATCTACAGAACTCTCCACCCCAAATCAACAGAATATACATTTTTTTCAGCACCACACCACACCTATTCCAAAATTGACCACATACTTGGAAGTAAAGCTCTCCTCAGCAAATGTAAAAGAATAGAAATTATAACAAACTATCTCTCAGATCACAGTGCAATCAAGCTAGAACTCAGGATTAAGAATCTCACTCAAAACCGCTCAACTACATGGAAACTGAACAACCTGCTCCTGAATGACTACTGGGTACATAACGAAAAGAAGGCAGAAATAAAGACGTTCTTTGAAACCAACGAGAACCAAGACACGACATACCAGAATCTCTGGGATGCATTCAAAGCAGTGTGTAGAGGGAAATTTATAGCACTAAATGCCCACAAGAGAAAGCAGGAAAGATCCAAAATTGACACCCTAACATCACAATTAAAAGACTAGCAAAGCAAGAGCAAACACATTCAAAAGCTAGCAGAAGGCAAGAAATAACTAAAATCAGAGCAGAACTGAAGGAAATAGAGACACAAAAAACCCTTCAAAAAATTAATGAATCCAGGAGCTGGTTTTTTGAAAGGGTCAACAAAATTGATAGACCGCTATCAAGACTAATAAAGAAAAAAAGAAAGAAGAATCAAATAGATGCAATAAAAAATGATAAAGGGGATATCACCACCGATCCCACAGAAATACAAACTACCATCAGAGAATATTACAAACACCTCTATGCAAATAAACTAGAAAATCTAGAAGAAATGGATAAATTCCTCGACACATACACTCTCCCAAGACTAAACCAGGAAGAAGTTGAATCTCTGAATAGACCAATAACAGGAGCTGAAACTGTGGCAATAATCAATAGCTTACCAACCAAAAAGAGTCCAGGACCAGATGGATTCACAGCCGAATTCTACCAGAGGTACAAGGAGGAACTGGTACCATTCCTTCTGAAACTATTCCAATCAATAGAAAAAGAGGGAATCCTCCCTAACTCATTTTATGAGGCCAGCATCATCCTGATACCAAAGCCTGGCAGAGACACAACCAGAAAAGAGAATTTTAGACCAATATCCTTGATGAACATTGATGCAAAAATCCTCAATAAAATACTGGCAAACCAAATCCAGCAGCACATCAAAAAGCTTATTCACCATGATCAAGTGGGCTTCATCCCTGGGATGCAAGGCTGGTTCAATATACGCAAATCAATAAATGTAATCCAGCATATAAACAGAACCAAAGACAAAAACCACATGATTATCTCAATAGATGCAGAAAAGGCCTTTGACAAAATTCAACAACACTTCATGCTAAAAGCTCTCAATAAATTAGATATTGATGGGACGTATCTCAAAATAATAAGAGCTATCTATGACAAACCCACAGCCAATATCATACTGAATGGGCAAAAACTGGAAGCATTCCCTTTGAAAACTGGCACAAGACAGGGATGCCCTCTCTCACCACTCCTATTCAACATACTGTTGGATGTTCTGGCCAGGGCAATTAGGCAGCAGAAGGAAATAATGGGTATTCAATTAGGAAAAGGGGAAGTCAAATTGTCCCTGTTTGCAGACGACATGATGGTATATCTAGAAAACCCCATTGTCTCAGCCCAAAATCTCCTTAAGCTGATAAGCAACTTCAGCAAAGTCTCAGGATACAAAATCAATGTACAAAAATCACAAGCATTCTTATACATCAATAACAGACAAACAGAGAGCCAAATCATGAGTGAACTCCCATTCACAATTGCTTCAAACAGAATAAAATACCTAGGAATCCAACTTACAAGGGATGTGAAGGACCTCTTCAAGGAGAACTACAAACCACTGCTCAAGGAAATAAAAGAGGATACAAACAAATGGAAGAACATTCCATGCTCATGGGTAGGAAGAATCAATATCGTGAAAATGGCCATACTGCCCAAGGTAATTTACAGATTCAATGCCATCCCCATCAAGCTACCAATGACTTTCTTCACAGAATTGGAAAAAACTACTTTAAAGCTCATATGGAACCAAAAAAGAGCCCGCATCACCAAGTCAATCCTAAGCCAAAAGAACAAAGCTGGAGGCATCACACTACCTGACTTCAAACTATACTACAAGGCTACAGTAACCAAAACAGCATAGTACTGGTACCAAAACAGAGATATAGATCAATGGAATAGAACAGAGCCCTCAGAAATAATGCTGCATATCTACAACTATCTGATCTTTGACAAACCTGACAAAAACAAGAAATGGGGAAAGGATTCCCTATTTAATAAATGGTGCTGGGAAAACTGGCTAGCCATATGGAGAAAGCTGAAACTGGATCCCTTCCTTACACCTTATACAAAAATCAATTCAAGATGGATTAAAGACTTGCATGTTAGACCTAAAACCATAAAAACCCTAGAAGAAAACCTAGGCATTACCATTCAGGACATAGGCATGGGCAAGGACTTCATGTCTAAAACACCAAAAGCAATGGCAACAAAAGCCAAAATTGACAAATGGGATCTAATTAAACAAAAGAGCTTCTGCACAGCAAAAGAAACTACCGTCAGAGTGAACAGGCAACCTACAAAATGGGAGAAAATTTTTGCAACCTACTTATCTCACAAAGGGCTAATATCCAGAATCTACAATGAACTCAAACAAATTTACAAGAAAAAAACAAACAACCCCATCAAAAAGTGGGCAAAGGACATGAACAGATACTTCTCAAAAGAAGACATTTATGCTTCTCAAAAGAAGACATTTATGCAGCCAAAAAACACATGAAAAAATGCTCACCATCACTGGCCATCAGAGAAATGCAAATCAAAACCACAATGAGATATCACCTCACACCAGTTAGAATGGCGATCATTAAAAAATCAGGAAACAACAGGTGCTGGAGAGGATGTGGAGAAATAGGAACACTTTTACACTGTTGGTGGGACTGTAAACTAGTTCAACCATTGTGGGAGTCAGTGTGGCGATTCCTCAGGGATCTAGAACTAGAAATACCATTTGACCCAGCCATCCCATTACTGGGTATATACCCAAAGGACTGTAAATCATGCTGCAATAAAGACACATGCACACGTATGTGTATTGTGGCATTATTCACAATAGCAAAGACTTGGAACCAACCCAAATGTCCAACAATGATAGACTGGATTAAGAAAATGTGGCACATATACACCATGGGATACTATGCAGCCATAAAAAATGATGAGTTCATGTCCTTTGTAGGGACATGGATGAAATTGGAAATCATCATTCTCAGTAAACTATCGCAAGAACAAAAAACTAAACACTGCATATTCTCACTTATAGGTGGGAATTGAACAATGAGAACACATGGACACAGGAAGGGGAACATCACACTCTGGGGACTGTTGTGGGGTGGGGGGAGGGGGGAGGGATAGCATTGGGAGATATACCTAAAGTATAATAATAATAAATAAATAAATAAAAAATAAAAAAAGAGCAATCTCTCATTAAAATTCAAGTTATATGAGGACAAAGTTTCTGTTTTGTTCACTGCTGGTTCCTTATTGTCTACAAACATGCCTGGTACATCATAGAGGCTGAATATGTAATATTTGGATGGAATATAATATACAAATGTGTGTGTATCTATCTATATGTCTGCCTGTCTGTCTGTCTATATCTCAACACTTTCTCAAATCTGACCCTCCCAATCTTAAAGAGCATGGTGTGGTAGACAATGATCACGCTCTTAATACACATTCTCCCCATTCCTTCCTGGTGATAAAACTCTCAATTTTTAGCTGGGTGCATGGCCATTTAGAGGAAAGACTGCATTTCCCAATCTTCCTTGCAGCTAGACCTTGCCATGTGGTTCGGATCTGAGCAGTAGGTGGAGGGGAACGTCTCCTGTCCAAGTTCAGTAGGTATCTTGCCTCCTTCCCTCTGCCTAAATGTGTGTGAGATGGCTGGAACACCAGGGGACAGGAGGTAGAAGCCACATGTTCAAGATGATGGAGCAATTCCACGGCTGGAGACTGAGGTCCTGACAATCATGATGCACAGCCCCATACGCCACTGTTAAGCCACTGTTATTTTGGGTTTTCTGTCACATGCTTTTTTCCATAATACCTTTATAAAGTTTTCTAATAGTTGAGTAAACACAACATTCTATTTTATTGCTATATTCTTAGTTTTGTTTTCATTGAACACGAATTGTGTGGAGTGTTGCTTCTGCTTGTAATCAATGTTGACTCATCCTAGAAATCTAATCTCAACTCTCCTGCATGGTAGAGGCTCAGATGGAAACTCCTGCACATCTTATTTCTTGCTGCCCATCGTCAGTGGACAAGGCATGGCAGCTTGCAGGGAGAGGATCACTGAGGATGAACAGGATAAATCTTGACATCTCGGAACATTTCCTTTTTTTTTTTTCAGACAGAGTTTTGCTCTTGTCGCCTAGGCTGGGTCACTGCAATCTCCGCCTCCCAGGTTCAAGTGATACTCCTGCTTCAGCCTCCCAAGTAGCTGGGATTACAGGCATGCGCCATCATGCCCAGCTAATTTTTGTATTTTTAGTAGAGACGGGGTTTCACCATGTTGGCCCCACTGGTCTCGAACACCTGACCTCAGTGATCCATCCACCTCGGCCTCCCAAAGTGCTGGGATTACAGGTTTGAGCCACCGTGCCTGGCCAGAACATTTTCAATCTGCTTTCTGCATCGTAGCTTTACAGTTCGGTTTGAAGCAAATTCTCTAAAACCAGTCCTGTGCATTTTTCAAATGCATGGCAAGCAGGCCAAAGATACAGACTAATTATTTTCCCATGAACCTACTGTACTTCCTGTGAGCAAACGGATTCCCACCTGCACTTGAAGTACCACCTCTCCACTAGTGGTCCCAGATTCCTCTTTCTCAGCTGTTTCTTAAACAATGCTTTCTTGTTCTACATTCTTACAGCCAATATTTTATTGAAATTCATTTCACTTCCTCTTATTTAAGAAAGAAATCACCATGAATAAGTTTTTCACTATCAGCACCTTCCCTGATATTTTCCCCCCAATTCAAATGGCTTTTATTGCCATCACTATCATCTTGAGAGTTACTGTTTTCTTTTTGCCTGTATGTTCAATTGTATCTCAGACATCTCACAGGTTTTTCAAGCTCAGCATTTTCATATTTGAAGCTCTCATAATCATCCTCCCCTCCACACCTGTTCCATTTCCTATGTTGATAATTTCACTCTGTCTCAGTGGCCTGAGTCAGAAACCTGGGAGATATCCTATCAAAATGCTGTTTTGAAAATGAATAAGGCCACATATGTACACGCACTTTCTAATCCATGAAACATTAATAGAATGACAGAAATGTGTTAATATAATTGATGAAATGTGAATTTCTTGAGAAAGATTATCCAATATGAATTATCCATATTATTCAATATGAATTCATTCATTCAATATGGATGAATTGGTTCCATATTCAGTTGGTCAGCAAGTCATCAATGCCAACACAGGCTTGGGTTTTATTCTTTTGGCCATTATGTTATTTAATTTATCATCACTTATTACCTGAGATTTATCAAGAGTCTTCACACTCTGCTTCCAATCAGCCCGCTTCAGTTCATCCCCCACCCTTCAGTCACAGAGTTCTGTCTACACTGGAATCCTGGGCATATGACTCTTCTCTTAACTCCCAAGCTGGGCGATTCTGAACTGAAGCCCTGGCCACTGCCTGCTCTTGGGCTTCATCTGCCAGCCATCCCTTTACATTCTGTACTTCTGCCAGCAGCAGTCTGCAGTTGGGGGAATTGGGGGAATGGGCTTTGGGGTTAAACCTGCATCCTCCTCATATGCCCATTTTCCTTCAAGACAGCCTTTAAAACCCAGCAGAACTGCGAACTGTCAAGCACTTCCCTGACCCCCAACCTTGGCCAAGGATCAAATCTTACAATGTAGAATCTACTAGATCACCTTGTGAGCAGCTCCATAGCTGAGATCACCTTTGCCTCTATCTTTGGCATCAAGCAAGGAACTTCACATCTGGTGGGTTGTTGGAAGTTAGTTGCTTAATGAGCTAACATAGGAACAGAAAACCTAACTGGATGTTCTCAATTATCAGTGGCAGCTAAACATTGAGTACACATGGATGCAAAGAAAGGAAAAACAGACACCAATGACTACTTGAGGGTGGAGGGTGGGAGGAAGGTAAGGATCGAAAAACCACCTATCGAGTACTGTGCTTATTACCTGGGTGACAAAATAACCTGTACACCGAACCCCCATGACACGCAATTCACCCATATAACAAGCCTGCGCATGTACCTCTGAGCCTAAAATAAAAGTTTAAAAAAAAGTTAGTTGCTTAAACGAGTAAGTAAAATTCCATTTGAATCATCCACATCCCTCAAGGGAGAGCTATAGATTATCAGAATAGGTATGTTTCTCTCCATTCTCTACCTATCTTTCCTAATTCAGAAAAATTGTAAACACAGGTAGATTAATTTATTTCTACACAGTACTGTCTTTTTGGAACATATAGTTACTTCAGGTTCTACCTCAATATTTTCTCTCCAAAACAAGAAGCAAAAGCAACATCTCAACCAGATTCTTTTAAGCCTTTTAACATTTTAGTTTTAGAGTTTCTAGCTTTGTTTTCAGACGGTTCACAGATGATTAAAAATCAATAAGGATTCAACATTTGAGAATTTATCTCCTATGGGAAAATCAATGCATAGAACGGCCAAAACAATTTGTAATTTTTGATCAAGTCCTTATGATAGAAATAAAAACCAGAGCACGACTAATCCCATGTTGGAAAAAAGGTTAAGGGAATGAGAAGATAATTCCTATTAACAGAGTACCTACTGTGCATCAGACGCTATGCATGGAGGTTCACGGTGGTGAATTGAATCTTCACATATAATATAGGAAGCAGTTATAATTACTATGGTTTGACTACTGAGTGCAGTGAGATTCAGAGAGGCACACTTCTATGGAAATTAACTCACAGCCTTTCCAGTACTCCAGACCACAAATGCTGTTATTATAACCTGTGGGAATCCCTGACATTAAAGCAACAGTATATGCTTTCGTCCAAAAATGTTCATGAACATATTTTTTTTAATTTCAGTAGCTAATTCACTTGTTTGCATTTAATTTCATGGATTTTTTTTCTTCAACTTTTAAGTTCAGGGGTGCATGTACAGGATGTTCAGGTTTGTTGCATAGGTGAACGTGTGCCATGGTGATTTGCTGCACAAATCAACCCATCACCTAGGTGTAAATCCATCATCCATTAGCTATTCTTCCTGATGCTTTCCCTCCCTTCACCTGCCCCTGACAGGCCCAGTGTGTTCCCTACCATGTGTCCATGTGTTCTCATCTTTCAGCTCTCACTTGCAAGTGAGAACATGCAGTGTTTGGTCTTCTGTTCCTGTGTTAGTTTGCTGAGGATAACAAAGGACGTGGATGCTTAGCAAACTAAGGATAACAGTTCTATCCATTTGCAAGGATTCATATGCATATCCATTTGCAAAGTTCATATCCTTTGCAAGGATATGGTGTCATTCTTTTCTATGTCTGCGTAGTATTACATGGTGCATATGTTACCACCTTTTCTTTATCCAGTCTATCACTGATGGGCATTTGGGTTGATTCCATATCTTTGCTATTGTGAATAGTGCTGCAGTGAACACACGCATGCTTGTATCTTTATAATAAAATGATTTATATTCCTTTGGGTATATACCCAGTACTGGGATTGCTGGGTCAAATGGTATTTCTGCTTCTAGATTTTTGAGGAATCGCCACACTCTCTTCCACAATGATTGAATTAATTTACATTCCCACCAACATTGTAAAAGCGTTCCTTTTTTTCTCCACAACCTTGCCAGCATCTGTTGTTTCTTGACTTTGCAATAGTCATTCTGACTGGAGTGAGATGGTATCTCATTATGGTTTTGCTTTGCATTTCTCTAATGATCAGTGATGTTGAGGGTTTTTTCATATGTTTGTTGGCTGCAAGAGTGTCTTCTTTTGAGAAGTGTCTGCTCATGTCTTTTGCCTACTTTTTAATGGGGTTGTTTTTTCTTGTAAATTTGTCTAAGTTCTTTGTAGACTCTGGATATTAGACCATTGTCAGAAAGATAGATTGCAAAAATTTTCTTCCATTCTGTAGGTTGTCTGTTCACTCGGATGATAGTTTCTTTTGCTGTGCAGAAGCTCTTTAGTTTAATTAGATCCCATTTGTCAATTTTGGCTTTTGTTGCCATTGCTTTTGGTATTTCCATCATGAACATTTTGTATATTTTTTAAAAATAAACCTTTTATTTCTGAATAGCTTTAGATTTATAGGAAAATAACGAAGGTGACATAGAGTTTCTATTATTATTATCATTATTATTTGAGACAGAGTCTTGGTTTGTTGCCCAGGCTGGAGTGCAGTGGCGTGATCTCGGCTCACTGCAACCTCCGCCTCTCGGGTTCAAGCAGTTCTCCTGCCTCAGCCTCCTGAGTAGCTGGGACTACAGACATGTGCCACCATGCCTGGCTAATTTTTTTTTTTTTTTTTTTTTTGGCTTGGGGGAGTGGGGGGACAGTCTCACTCTGTCGCCGAGGCTGGAGTACAGTGGTGACATCTCGGCTCACTGCAAGCTCTGCCTCCCGGGTTCAGGCCATTCTCCTGCCTCAGCCTTCCGAGTAACTGGGACTACAGGCACCCGACACCGAGCCTGGCTCATTTTTTGTATTTTTAGTAGAGGCAGGGTTTCATCGTGTTAGCCAGGATGGTCTTGATCTCCTGATCTCGTGATCCGCCTGCCTTGGACTCCCAAAGTACTGGGATTACAGGCGTAAGCCACCGCACCTGGCCTTTTTTTTTTTTTCATATTCTTAGTAGAGACAGGGTTTCACTATGTTGGCCAGGCTGGTCTCAAACTCCTGACCTCATGGATCCGCCTGCCTTGGCCTCCCAAAGTGCTGGGATTACAGGCGTGAGCCACCGCACCTGGCCAAGTTTCTCCTATTATTAATAGCTTATTTTAGTGTGGTATGTGTTTGCCACAATTAATGGAACAATATTGATACATCATTATTAACTTGAGTCCATACTTTATTCATATTCCTTAGTTTTTAATCTGACTTTCTTTTCCTGTTCTTGGATCCCTTCAGAGTACCACATTACACTTAGTCATCATGGCTACTTAGGATTTTCTTGGTTGTGACAATTTTTCAGACTTTCCTTGTTTTGGTGACCTTGATAATACTGGTCAGGTATTTTGCAGAATGTGCCTCAATTTATATTTGTCTCATGCTTTTCTCTTGACAGATAGCTTTCTTATCAGTGAAACATACAGTTTGAACTGAGTGATGGATTGAGTAGCTCTGATTTTTCCCAATGCTCATACTGTGCTCTACTGAAGAAGTTACATTAATTCTTTCAGGAATCCAGAGAAAACATAAAATTGGCTCCATAGAGACACATTTCCAATAGAGCTTCAGCAAGTGGATACAGCAGATGTGGCCCTTCTCTTTTCAAATGCGTTAGGTTAATAATAGATGCATAGAAATAAACATCAATTAATACTTCACAGCTATTATCAATCCAAAGATAACACCTGGGATTTTAATGCCTTTTTCCCCTTTTATTATAAAATGCCTTTAATGCTATTGTACTTTAGTGGGAAATTACTAAGTGAAAGACCTATTCCCATGTTCAGTTGCCCCTGGTCTTAAGCTCTTCATAACTTTTAGGCACTGATAATGCATTTGGGGTTTCAAATCTCCAGGGATGAATGTTGGTAAGGATAAAGCTGAAATGAATGTTAAGATAATGTGCTAATAAACGTTATGTCCTGCCTGTTCTGAAGGTTTGCAGGACTCTGTGGATTAATTGTGAGACTCAGAGAAGAAACCAACTAAACAGGTATCACATGTGCTAAAGAAATAAAAGCTAGCCTGCTGTATGATAGAAAGCTGCCTTTCAGTAAATGGTTGCTGAATTGAGAAAAGACAACTGCAATGATGATAAATAAAAAGACAAGGCAACAACTTGCTGAAAAAGTGTGCTATGTATCAGGCTCCTGCCAAGTGCTTTCTAAGCATGGTTTTACTTAATCCCCATAAAAATCCTATGTGGCAGCCACTATTTTCATTCTTTCTTCTTTTTTTTTGTGAGGGAGTCTCGCTGTGTTGCCCAGGCTGGAGTGCAATGGCATGATCTCGGCTCACCACAACCTCCGCCTCCCAGGTCGAAGTGATTCTCCTGCCTCAGCCTCCCGAGTAGCTGGGATTATAGGCATCTGCCACCACGCCTGGCTAATTTTTGTATCTGTAGTAGAGATGGAGTTTCACCATGTTGGCCAGGCTGGTCTCGAACTCCTGACCTCAGATGATCCACCCACCTTGGCCTCCCAAAGTGCTAGGATTACAGGTGTGAGCCTCTGCACCCAGCCTTCCATTCTCATTTTAGGATAAGGAAATGAGGCCAGGAGAAGTGACTTGCTCAAGGTCACATGGGTCAGTAACTATTGACACCACTTGAGAGTTTCTGACCTTCTCAGAGCCACATTCCTTGATAAGAGGACTCCCAATGAAAGGGAACAAGCTGAGGGTGAGAAAGTGCTCCTTGGGAAATCTCCCAGCACAGAGATAAATACTTCCTCCCAGCCTCAAGTCTAAGGAGTCAGTGAGACAAAAGCAGCTCCAGAGTCTACTCAGATTCTGACATCACAGTTGAAGACCTAATTGACGTGCCTTACATAGAACACGTGTGTCCCTCACCATCCCCGGGGTGACTCTCTGTGCAGAGTTTCTGCATTTAGTTATTTTCTATATTTGTGAAGGATAAACAAGGCTTCTTTTAGTGTTTTATCATTCATGAATTAGCTCTTTCCTGAGCCACTGTAAAGTCCAATGTAAGATGATCAGATGCCAGCAGGTCAACTCAAGGCTTTGAAAAATAAAAATTCTTCATGTGTGAACTACAAATCCAACCCACATTTGCTTGTTATGCAGAAAATTGTATTTGCCATGTCCTGCTTGCTTAGGGTAAAATGTTGGCTGTTGTTTTTTTTTCAGGCCATTAATATTGGCAAATCTTGTATAGACACAAGTGGTTGTAATTCTTACTACCATTAAGACAGTAGATGGATGGCTTTGAATTTGGGCCAGGTGAGCAAAGGCAGCCCCTCCCTCTCCACTTTCCAGCCATTTTGCTCAGTGTGAGGACTCAGCTGTGACACGGCAAGTATCTTTTATGCACACTTCTGTGATTTGCCCAGCACACGTAGAACCATCATGAGCCTTTTAATAGCTAGTAATAGTTTGTCATAAACTTGTAAAATAAGATGCTTTTTGTTTAATACTCAAGTGCATTAGAAACCTGGCATCAACACAACAGGAAAGTTTGTTCTCTTGAGATTCAGTAGAGAGATTCAATGTCACATAATCATTCCAGAAATTTTAAAACGGCTTCCTTTTATTTGGTGCCAAGAAATGCCAAGCTCCAGAAACTTCCTATAAAGCTCATCTTGATAGTTTTTAAAATACTTTAGATATCACACTCACCCATGTTTTTTGAATGGCAGCTGGAGTTAAGAATTCCGTTTCCTCTGAGGTACTATCCCATAACCCCTGATTTTTTTTCAACTCTCTTTATGTTTGGATTTTTGCCAAATATTGCTATTGATCAAAGGAAGAAAGTGTTGTGCTTAGTTTTACAATGCTGGGTCCATCAAGATTGCACATGGTCTTCCTTTCTCAAAACGTGGACTTACTGTGTTGGTATTCTCCAACCTGCTCTGCCCCACCTCCACGAGAGTCCATCATCACAGCTGCTCACATTATAGATGTGGGATGACATGTGGAATGTGTTCATTACTCTTTTTGTAAACACACACACACGCGCGCACACACACACACACACATTTTAACTCGTGTTCAATGATCTAAAATCCAAAACTCATTTTGGATTTAATTACATATATTGCTTTTTTTTTTTTTTGAGACAGAGTCTCACTCTGTCGCCAGGCTAGAGTGCAGTGGCGCGATCTCAGCTCACTGCAACCTCAGCCTCCCTGGTACAAGCAATTCTCCTGCCTCAGCCTCCCAAGTAGCTGGGATTACAGCCACCTGCCACCACTCCTGGCTAATTTTTGTATTTTTAGTAGAGACGAGGTTTCACCATGTTAGCCAGGATGGTATATTGCTCTTTTTATGTGCTTCTAGGTATAATCATATGGCAGAAAATAGAGGCCAAAAAAACTAGTTAAACTGGGTTTACACTCTCATTTCATTGCCTGGACATTTCATGATCCTCTTCACAGCATCTGCAAAGCTAGAAGATCTAGATTCTCAAAATTCCACCTCCTCCCATCTTTTGTCCACTCTCTCTGTTTTACCCCATATCAGTTTAGATATAACCACAGTCCCTTCACCAGTTTTCATAAGAAATCCACGTAGGCCATTGATTTTGAGTTTAGTGAGCTTGGGAAATGTCTTGGACTTTGGGAGAGGGTCACAGTGCAGTGGGGCAGCTTTCCTCAGCCCAGCTGGCTTCTCATCCACCTCTCCCAGCTCTTCAGTTCTCCTTTCAGGATGGCTCTATGAAGATTCCTTTCTTTCATTCTTTCACTTATTCAGAATAAGGATCTCATCCCAAATTTGCACAGGATGGCTTATCGAAGCATTCTGAAGAATAAAGAGACTTCCATTTGGCATGTGTGGAGTAGCCATCTTCTCCCGGTGTCTTCACGTGGTCTTCCGTCCGTGAGTCTACCCTAATCTCTTCCTATAAGGACACCAGTCATGTTGGATTAGGGTCCACCCTAATGACCTTATTTTAATTTAATTACCTCTTTAAAGATGCAACTGTGTTTCCAAATACAGCCACATGCTGAGGTATTGGAGGAGAGGGCTTCAACATATGAATTGGGGGCTGACACAATTCAGCCCATGAGACTCCCCTTAAATGAGCAGCTCATATAATTGAAGATGCATGAGAACAGAGACCTTGTCTGCCTAATTCTCTCCTGTATCCTTCATGCTTATGAGAGATCCTAGAACATGCTAAAGACGGAATGAATAGGGACTTTACTGTTGTTGAATAAGTTAAAGGTTGGAGGAGGTGCCCAGTACAGAGCAAACAAGTGGTACTATATCTCTGCTGGATTTCCCAAACAGTCCTTACATGATGTTTCCCAACTATGTGTTAGGAGAAAGTGAGGACGGGCAGGCATATCATGAACACATATATGATGCTGGAAAATTTACTGCTGTTGTTTTATTTCCGGAAGGTAGAGTCAGGGTGTAGGTATCATTCACCTCACCTTCTCCCGGCCATGTGTCTACAGCACTAGTACTGAACAACAAGGTTTTCCTGGCATCCAGTCTCAGAAGACCAATGTCACAAATGTGACTGAATTTATATTAAAATAAAAAGAAAACTGAAAAGTATATTTTTTTCTGAAAATTTTGGCATTTTTAGAAATACAGAACCACCATTTATATTCTTCAATAAAAGTTCTTTCTCTTTAAAAGTTCTGAGTTGCATACAGATGGGTCCTTAGCCAACAATCCATTGCTAGCTACTTAGGCCACACATGTTTGAGAAGTTGACGGTATATCTATTATCCATCTGAGAATCTCTTTTTGGTTGTTCTGTCTATATTAGAACTTCTTGGAAAATTTTGTTGATGTTATAATATTGGACTCATAGACTAAGAAGATAGAATAACTATTTCACAATGGTGTATTTTGAAAAAAGCATATAACTTACAGGGAAATAAAATAACTCTTCTCTCATTACAGTGTTTTATGATTCTCTCTGAATTCCAGCCATTGACCATCACTATAACTGTGGGCATTCTTTTGAATCATCACTAATCAAAGATGTTTGTCTCCAGAGCTCTTGGCATCATATAATGTCTAGCAATGTTATGTGAACTATACAGAACCTTGGCACCAAGGGTGCAGCATAGCTCTGTAACAAAAATGAATACATTTTAGGCATCAACAGTGCATTCAAGAAGAGGTGGGGGTGTATATTATCACTGAGCATTTTGGGGAGTGGCAAATAAGTGTAAAAGGGCTCTATTATTAGTTCAATCTAGAGAGAAGAAGAACTAACTACAACCCCAGAGGAGAAGAAATACTAACCAGCAACCCTGGATGGAAGAACTACTAACCAGCAACTCTAGAGGAAAGGGTGGCAGGCAGAGCAGTTTAGACTCAGACACTTCTACTCAGCAGAGCCCACTCTCCTCTGTCTTGCGCATTGTGCCTCTGGTGTTAGTATTTGGCTGAGAACCATCCAAATGGTTCCAACCAACCCTCTTGTGCCATGATGGACTCATCTCATGCCATGATGGAGCCATCTCATTCCATGGTGGAGTCATATCTTTCCATGATGGAGCCATCTTATGCCATAATGGAGTCATCTCATGTCATGATAGAGCCATCTCATGCCATGAAGGAGTCATCTCATGCCATGATGGAGTGATGTCATGCCATGATGGAGCCATCTCATGCCATGATGAAGCCATCTCACGCCATGTTGGAGTCACCTCATGCCATGATGGAGTCATCCATCATGGATGGAAACCCACAAGGAAAACATGAAGGCACTTCCCTCATTACTTCTGCCTCAGGTGAGTGGAAGTAGAGAGCCATTTGCCATTTGAAAATAGGACTACTCCATCTTTAACTTCCCCAACTGTCATGCCAGAATTTCCACCTCCAGTTGCTCTGATTCAGAAAATATTCTTTAACCTGACATTTGCTGGATGCTTGTCAATACCCTTCTTTCTTGGGAGATCAAGGGGTGGGAGCCCTCAGAGTGCTGAGGAGGAAACATCCAGCTGCGGGTGAAACGGCATCTGTAGATGAAGCACTGGGGAGACTAGCAACTCATTGTAACTTATCAGAGAAAAAGTGAAAAGTTGAAAAAAAAAAAAAAGAGAACAACAACCTTTGGGAGAACGAAAGATCTGAAATATACAGAAAACTTACTTGATTTTCTGTTCAAGTAAGTACTCTCAGGGGAGCTTAGAGTATAACGTTCACCAAATTTCTCCTTAAAGGTCTAGATAGTAGGCTGGGCACGGTGGTTCAGGCCTGTAATCCCAGCACTTTGGGAGGCCGTGGCAGGTGGATCACGAGGTCAGGAGTTGGAGACCAGCCTGACCAACATGGTGAAACTCTCTCTACTAAAAATACAAAAACATTAGCCAGGCGTGGTGGCACACGCCTGTAATCCCAGCTACTCAGGAGGCTGAGGCAGAAGAATCACTTGAACCCAGCAGGTGGAGTTGCAGTTAGCCGAGATTGCACCACTGCACTCCAGTGAGACTCTGTCTAAACAAAAACAAAAACAAAAACAGAAACAAAAACACTGGTCTAGATAGTAAATATTTTAGTCTTCATGGACCGAAAGGTACAATCAAGGATATTATATAGCTACTCACATAGACACTTAACATGAAACCATTTAAAAAATGTAAAAGCCATTCTTGGCCTGTGGGCTATGCAAAAACTGGCAGCGGGCCATAGATTGCTGATCCCCAAATGACAGGTTTGGTGTGCTATTGGACATCTATCTTCTCTTAAAAGAAAAAAGAAAAGAAGAAGAACAACAGCAACATCAAAGAAAGAAAACTTAGCTATGGGGAAATTTAAGTTTACAATAATATAGCCTTAAAATCAGTATAGTACCTTGGATCTGACTTCCATTTTTAACAGCTTAACTTAAGTACTTTTAAAGGCAGGGATATGAATTGGAGTTTGTTGACCTCAAAGGTCTCAGGACAAAATTTAGTTTTCCCCGTCTTTATGGTTTCAGAGTTGATCTTTTTAAAGTGGACTGAGAAGTATTGAGAATGTCAGCTTCCCAAGTTATACCTTTCCTTCATATGCTCCTCCATGTAACAGTTTATGAGACTGTGTTCTCAGAAAACACTTGGAAATGAAAATAATTGCCTTGTTCTAGAAGATAATATTTCAGAAGTGAAGACAATATTTTTAGTCAGTGGATAAAAGGGAAAATATAGTATTCTTTCTTCTTAGAGTGGTGTTGCTAATAGCTCATTTGGGAATATCACATATAATTATTCAAGCTCACCTAAAATTAATAGATACAATACAAAATGAATGACTTGAAGGTGGGCCTGCTGGATATTTACCAATATCATTCTGAACATTTTTAAGGATACTTTAAGGCATTTTAGCTTCTGTATGTCAAAGATGTCTTTGAAAATAGTTTTTTATGGTGGACCCATGCCTTATCATAGTAGAGGCAGAAATCCCTGTTAGGGATTAGTACAATCATTTCAAAAAGGGAGGATAAAGGATTGGATAAGGGTTGTAGTATCTTAGAAGGTTGTCTCAGAATTGAGATATATTTTGAGAGTCCAATTTGCTAATGAACTGTATGAGGAAGGTGAGGGAAAGAGTGAAGACAAAGATGAATCCTGCATTTCTAGTCTAGGAAATTGGGTAAATTATGGTACTAATTCCTGAGAGGAGGGGAGTGTATTGGGGAGAATTTAAAAATCCTGTTTTGCACATGACATGTTTGAGACTCCTGAGATCTCCAAGTAGAAATATTAAGGAAACATTTGGATGCTCAGGGGAGATGTTAGAGATGGATGCACAAACACAGGAATTATCAGCTTTTGGAGGATTTGAAGTCATGCATCTGGATGCAATCACACAGACAGAAGGAGAGACTGTGGATAGAGAAGGGACATCTCCACCCTGGAACCTCCATTGTGTAGACTCTGGAAAGATTGAGAGGATCCACAAAGAAGGCAAAATCAGTGAGGTAGGAGGGGTCCTAGAAGACAAGAGGAGAAAGCCTCTCAAGAGAGTCAAATTCTACAGTCAAGAAGAATTGAGCACTGACATTAAAATGGGCCAGAGCAGTTTGTAGCAACCCAAGGGGGCAATGGAGAGAGGTGAAGCCTGGTTGGAGGGGCTCAAAAAGAGAATAGGAAGTATCTACAGACCTTTGCTCCTCAAGGCATGGTCCTTAGTGGAAAACCATTGGCATCACCTGAGAGCTTATTAAACTTGTTAAGTATTCAGAATCTCTCTCTCTCTCTCTTTCTGTTTTATTTATTTATTTATTTTAGAGATGGGGTTTCACTGTGTTGCCCAGGCAGGAGTGCAGTGGCTATTCAAGGGCACAATCATAGCACACTACAACCCCAAGCTCCTGGGCTCCAGAGATCCTCCTGCCTCAGCCTCTCAAGTAGCTGAGAGTATGGGAATGCTGAAGACTTACTGAATCAGAGCCTGAATTTCAGAAAAGTATCTAGATTATTTGTATGCACTTTCAAGAAGTGTTGGTCAGCAACTCTGTTGAGGAGTTTTGCTGCATACATGAGTAGAGAGAAACAAGGCCATCCTCTATGATAGCAAAGGGAGATGTTGGGTAAAGGATTATTTTTTAAAGTGGGACCTAATACAATGCATATTCATGCTGATTGGGAAGATCTCTTAAAGAAGGAAACATTTTTTATGGCTATATAGTATTCCATGGTATCCCACGGTAGGTACCTAGGTTGATTCTATATCTTAGCTATTGTGAATAGCACAGTAGTGAACAAATGAGAACATGTGTCTTTTTGGTATAAGGATCTGTTTTCCTTTGGAATAAAATAAAGTCCTTTGTAGCAACAAGGATAGAGCCAAAGGCCACAATTCTAAGCAAATTAATACAGAAACAGAGAACCAAACATTGCATGTTCTCACTTATAAGTGGGAGCTGAACATTGAGCAGACATGGACATAAATATGGGAACAATAGACACTGCAGTCTACTACAGTGGGGACGGAGGACTGCCTATTGGTTACTATGCTTACTACCCAGATGCAATATACCCTTGTAACACACCTGCACATGTATCCCCTGTATCTGAAATAAAAATTGAAATTAAAAAAAGATGGAAACATTTACTGACAATATAAAAAAATAGGTAATAGCAAAAGCAGAGACCTAAAGTGGGCAAACAGACAAGGAATACTGGATACAAGTGGAGGAATGGGCCCAAATAGAAACAGGAGGGAAGACAGAACACATGGCCTCATTAGAGGGAGAGTTGGTTCATTTGTGATGAACGACAGAGTCACTCTCATTTTTTTCCCATTTTCTCAGTGAAATAGAAAACAGATTCATTAACTGAGAATAAGCCAGGAAGTTGGTATTTAGAGGTTATAGAAAAATCAGGATATTTGAATCAGCTTCTCTAGGAACATAAACACAATTTGCAAAAGAAATGTAGTAGAATTATTGGACAGTGTTAAGGATCTACTTCAGATTCATGGTCATAGATTGAAAATAAAGATCATTGAGCATAATTACATATTTTTATGAATCCATATGATGCTATCCAGGTGCAGTCACAAAGTGGGCAGATAATTGGATTTAACCAACATTGGGGCTTTGCCACACAAATATGGAAGTAGTGAGCAAGGAGGGACTGTGGAATCTAAGTAATGGGAGGAAGAGATTAGAAAAAAGTTGGCCCCAGAAAAAGGTCAGGACAAAGGCTTGAAGCTCCTGGTGCAGTCAGAGACTGTTGGGATTAAGGTGCAGAGTAGGATTCCCAGATTTAACCAATAATACAGGAATCCCGGCTACGTTTTAATTTTACAATAAAAAAATATTTTGGTATAAGCATGCCTCAAGTGTTTTATGGACATGCTTAATCTTAAAAAAGTTATCTGAAATTGTTTATCTGAACTTCAAATTTAACTGGTCATCTTGTGTTTTATCTGGCCACCCATCCCAGGAGAAAGTGAGCTGTGAAGTTTGGAGGCCACTGTCTGAGAATTGAGGACTTTAGGGTGACATATAGGCAGTGTTCCAATTGCTGGTATATTAGTTAGGGTTCTCTAGAGGGACAGAAGTAATAGGATAGATGTGTATATTAAGGGGAGTTTATTAAGGAGTATTGACTCACGTGATCACAAGGTGAAGTCCCACAATAGGTCATATGCAAGCTGAGGAGCAAGAAAGACAGTCAAAATCCCAAAACCTCAAAAGTATGGAAGCCAACAGAGCAGCCTTCAGTCTGTGGCTGAAGGCCCAAGAGCCCCTGGCAGATCACTGTTGTAAGTCCAAGAGTCCAAAAGCTGAAGAACTTGGAGTCTGATGTTTGAGGGCAAGAAGCATCCAGCATGGGAAAGCTGAAGACCGGAAGACTCAGCAAGTCTGCTCTTCCATCTTCTCCTGCCTGCTTTATTCTAGCTGCATTGGCAGCTGATTAGATTGTGCCCACTCAGATTGAGGATGGGTCTGCCTCTCCCAGTCCGCTGACTCAAATGTTAATCTCCTTTGGCGAAACCCTTCCACACACACTCAGAAACAATACTTCGCATCTTTCAATTCAATCAAGTTGACACTCAATATTAACCATTGCAGCTGGCAATGGGAGGTCTAGGAATGACTGTGAGCATGAGGAGAGTGGCTTCAGAGGGCTGGAAGGAGTGACCAAGCAGGTAAAAATTCAAGGCTGTAAAGGGATCACCTTCTTCTTGACAGATACTAAATTTGTGAAGAAAGAAAACAAGAATAGTGATGAACAGGGTGAGCCAGTGAGTCATGTGCCGAAATTCCCAGCAAATGGTGGGAAAAGACTGGATGTATTGTATACAACTGCCACATGGAAAGGCAGCCTCCAAGGAGGGGTGGCCAATGACACTCTGATGGCACCCATGTCAATGGAACCTGGGTTTTTAAAAGAGAAGGACAAAGAAGACATAGCTACCTGGATGCAATGAGGAACAAGGAGGATACCTTCCTCCCATCCAGATGTATGTGGGATTGGGAAAGAGAAAATGAGGGCTCTGTTTGAGAGGCTGGCAGGAGAAGCAGGGTCCTGAAGTAAAGATAGGTCTCAGTTAATCATGGCTTTGAACTCAAGAGAAGCCTTTAAAAGTACAGATGAGCTGGGATCAGTGCCTCAGGCCTGTAATCTCAGCACTTTGGGAAGCCAAGGTAGGTGGATCGCTTGAGACCAAGAGTTCGAGACCATCCTGGTCAACATGGTGAAACCCCATCTCTATTAAAAATACAAAAATTAGCTGGGCGTGGTGGTGCAAGCCTGTAATCCCAGGTACTTGGGAGGCTGAGGCAGGAGAATTGGTTGAACCCAGGAGACGAAGATTGCAGTGAGCTGAGATCATACCATTGCACTCCAGCCTGGGTGACAGAGTGAGACTCTGTCTCGAAAAAAATAAAAATTAAAAAAAATTAAATGAATAAATAAAAGTACAAATGCCTCTGCAGTTGACATCCCATGAAGGCGCATGGTGAAGCTGGGGTGGGGTAGAGAATAGAGAAGGGTGGGAAATCTGGGGATGTGGAAGTCAAGTGTGGATGGCAGCAGGAGTGGTGCTGATGGGTGGCTGGCATCTCAGCTGAAGTAAATGGGGATGACGCAAGGCTGGGGGCTGCTGCCGGTGGTCAGTTAGTCACACATAGGTAATCTATTTTTTTATGGGTTGATCTCTCAGGTGGTTTGTGGTGTGAGTTCTGGGAGGAATGACATCCTGTTGGAAGAAGGGGACAGGGGCATAAAGGCAGTTAGCAGAGAAGTTTACCGAGAACACGTGGTGCTCTGGACACCCCCACTACTGTGGGCAAAGCCCAGGGGAAGGTGCCGGTTGAATTCTGGGAATCCTAGATGCCATGCTTTAAAGCCCTCATTGCATTGCCTATTAAATTCCAACCTAGACCAGGTGCAGTGGCTCACACCTGTAATCCCAGCACTTTGGGAGGCCGAGGTGGGAGGATTCATTGAGCCTAGGAATTTGAGGCTACAGTGAGCTATAATTGTACCACTGTACTTCAGACTGAGTGACAGAACAAGATCCTAGGTCAAAAATAAATAAATAAATAAATAAATAAATAAATAAAATCCAACCTAGATTTTAATGGAAAGGACGATTATGAGATATAAATGAAAAAAGAGTTACTTATTATTTATTCTTTAGAGGCAGAAGTTACAAATAATCGAATTTTTATAATATACTTTTTGCCATAGACTTTCGTTTCTCTTTTTCCTTCCCTTCCTTCCTTCCTTCCTACTTTCCTTCCTTCTTTCCTTCCTTCTTCCTTTCCTTCCTTCCTTCCTTACCTTATATTGTGTCTTGTCAGTAGACAATGGTCAGGGCTTGTGTTCTAAGCAAGTCTCAGCTGCATTTTTCACAATGTCATTACACAGTGGTGCTCAGGAGCGGCTCAGGTCCAAATAATCACTTCTGGCTCCTTGGTTGTAGTTAAACCAAAGCATTTAGGATTCAACAACTATAACACGTGCATAACTACCTAGAGACCGAAGTTCTCCATGTTCTTACCCTGATGTAAAGCCAAGCTCAAGTTTTGGATATCGGTACATGACAAGAACAAGATATCTGTAACCGTCGGCTAGTGGTGTGCTATATGTATCTAATTTTGGTAATGACACTTTTTCTCCTGGGCCACTGAGTCCCTTGTACAGAAATAACTGGAAATGTCATGTGATCCAAGGGGCTGCAGGGTGGCTTGCAGCCTTCAGTGCCTTTGTCTAACAACCAACCATAGGACCAGAGATTCTCACCATTGAAATTCATGCTATGGATAAAATGAATAATATTTTGGAATAGGTGTGCCCCAAGGGTTTTATGGACACACTTAGTCTTTAAAAAGTATCTGAAATTATTTATATAAAATTCAAATTTAACTGGGCATCTTGTGTTTACTTTGACCATCCACCCCAAGAGAATGTGAGCTGTGAAGTTTGGAAACCACTGTCTGAGAATTGAGGGGTTTAGGATGAGGTATGGGCTGTGTTCCAATCACTGGCAATGGGAGTTCTAGGACTGACCATGAGCATGAGGGGAGTGGCTTCAGAGGGCCACTGCAATGGGCCATAGGAGCCATTTCCTTTCATTCTATAGATGAGGAAATGGAAGTGACAAGTGGTTCAGGTACCACAGGCCACACAGCTACTGAGTGGCAGGTAATTCAACCCAGGTCTCTCTGGTCCAAACCAAACATAAAAATGTGTTGAAATGCCTGCAGCTCCTCACTAGCCTCTCCAGCCAAGGTCTCCAGGCTGTATGCAGACCCAGCCCATCCAGCTCACCTCCATGTGTGCAGACCCAGCTCACCCCTGTGGGCCCAGACCCAGCTCACTCCTGTGGGTTCAGAACCAGCTCACCTTCGTGGGCCCAGACCCAACTCACCCCTGTGGGTTCAGATCCAGCTCACTCTCATAGGCCTAGATCCAGCTCACCCCTGTGAGTTCAGATCCAGCTCACCCCTGTGAGTTCAGATCCAGCTCACCCCTGTGGGTTCAGATCCAGCTCACCCCTGTGGGTTCAGACCCAGCTCACCCCTGTGGGTTCAGACCCAGTTCACCCCTGTGGATTCAGACCCAGCTCACCCTTGTGGGCCCAGACCCAGCTCACCCCCGTGGGCCCAGGAGGTACTGATTCCTTCATATTCAGTCTCAGAGTTGACTCTCATCCCATTGATTGAGAGAGAGGGACCAGCCCACCACAAGCAGTCAGACTTCGATCCTCTATAGCCCTCTGAAGTGGGGGTCTTCCTGTGGGCACCCCCATTCCAGGGCCCCTGAGCAACCTTCCCACAGACCCACAGGCCCTTCAGTCTGAGAGGTGGAGGTCCCATAAGACACCCGCAAAAACCCTCCCACCTAGTCATTCTGACCAGAGGGCAGAGGAAGCATGCTTTTTAGAGGAAAACAGAGAGATTTATAGAAGTGAAGGCCTGAATGGCAGTAGACAGGGAAAGGAGAATGAAAAACAAAACATCCAGAGCCCGGTTCCTCTCCCAGCCTGATTTCAGATTGATTGCCTTATTAAAGGGCCCATGTCCAGGTAAGCAGCCTCGGTCTAGCTCCTGCTGGCACCTGTCCCTGCTCCACTGAGCACGCCCATGTCTGCCAGTGGCTGACAAATCCCGGAGGAGCCCCCTCGGCTTCCTGTTCCAGATGAGATTTCTGGAACTCGGTGTCCTTTCCTTTCTCTGACAAACATGAAGTTATTTGATCTTCAATCACTGCATGAGACTGCTATTTCTTAGACAAAATAAATCACTTTAAATTGGCTTTGACCAGTAAGCTGGAACCAAGCAGTGTTTTCTTCTCCTTTCCCCCTACTTTTGGAACCTAAATGTACTATAATTAAGGCCATTATCGGCCACTTGAGTTGGGGATGGGGGAATACATTTAACAGGCGGTGGAGAGTGAAGTGGCTGAAATTTCAGTTACTCCGCCAGCAGACAAAGCTTTGGACATTATCACCATTTTCAAAACATTTTCACTAACAGTTTCCTCTTGAACATAGAAGGCAGGTTTTTTTTTCAGGGTCATATACCTGGTTTTTGTTGATTTTAGAAGTTATGAATACAGACAGTTTCTAAAATTGGCCCTTATGTGATAGTACTCAATTTTACAGGGAGACTGTCTAGAATAGTAGGCAGTTTGTATTTTTGTAATAGAATTTATGGTTAAGACTGAGTAGGTGGACTTGACCTTTGATCAGCAGGTATATGCTCATCATCTTTGCCATTATCTAGCTTTGGATAATGTTTAAATAAGGCTGGGTGAGGCAGGGTTAATTAATACTGCTCAGTGCTTTCTGTGTGCCAGGAATTATGGAGATTCAGAGACCTGATCCATGGTGTTCAGGAATCACAAGACAGAAAACACAGACAGAAAGGACTGGAGCACAGAGGCAACCACAGGGCCTGCCAGATCTTGTAGGAGTCTGGGGAACAACTTCCCTTAGCAGTTCTGATGTCCATGTTAAGTATAATCAAGACCAGAAAATGTTTCTTTCCTCTGCAAGAATAGATCCAAGGTTTTATATTTTGAAATGTAATCTTTTTCAATCTTAGTACTCCAGCATTCTGATTTCATCAGATAGTCAAAGGGGAAAATTGTTTAATCCACAGATAATACACTTCCCTGGCAGATTTTTTGAGTGGCTATTTCATAAAGTGAGCCATGCATTAAAAAGGACAACTCAGGGGGCCATCCACATTTGATTTTTGACCAGGGACATAGATTTCCAGTAAATCTAGAAAACACACCATCGTCACAGAGCTGGGCCTTGAATATTCTTACCAGGAGGGTGCATCGACATGCACACCATCGTTCTGCACGGTGGTGAGGGTGATAATGAATGAGTTGCTTGTGTCTATGTGTGACTTATCCTCCACTACACTACAGAACTGGATTAAAAATTGTACCCATCTTTGTGATACCTGCAGTGCCAGTTATAATGAAGGCATAATGCAATCGGAATAGGCAAGTTTGACACACAGAATCTTCCACTTCTGTTTTTATGTGACCATACAGTTCCATTTTCTATGTATGCCTCCTTCACACAGATTGATCATTCCAGCAGAGACAGTGCCTGGGAATACCCTCGTGGAGAATGGGGGCTCAGGCTACCTTCAGGTTGTCCCTCTGCAACTTCCACTGTCTGGAGCAACTAGCTTCATATTGGCCACCTGCTGCCTTGAAAGCACACGTGTCCGTGACCCCTGCCTCAAATAAGCACATGTCCACACCTGCTGCCGCCCATGAACACGGGGGTCCACACCTGCTGCCGCCCATGAACACGGGGGTCCACACCTGCTGCCGCCCATGAACACGGGGGTCCACACCTGCTGCCGCCCATGAACACGGGGGTCCACACCTGCTGCCGCCCATGAACACGGGGGTTCACACCTGCTGCCGCCCATGAACACGGGGGTCCACACCTGCTGCTGCCTCCCATGAACACGGGGGTCCACACCTGCTGCCGCCCATGAACACGGGGGTCCACACCTGCTGCCGCCCATGAACACGGGGGTCCACACCTGCTGCCTCCCATGAACACGGGGGTCCACACCTGCTGCCGCCCATGAACACGGGGGTTCACACCTGCTGCCTCCCATGAACACGGGGGTTCACACCTGCCTCCCATGAACACGGGGGTTCACACCTGCTGCCGCCCATGAACACGGGGGTTCACACCTGCTGCCGCCCATGAACACGGGGGTTCACACCTGCTGCCTCCCATGAACACGGGGGTTCACACCTGCTGCCGCCCATGAACATGGGGGTCCACACCTGCTGCCTCCCATGAACACGGGGTCCACACCTGCTGCCGCCCATGAACACGGGGGTTCACACCTGCTGCCTCCCATGAACACGGGGGTTCACACCTGCCTCCCATGAACACGGGGGTTCACACCTGCTGCCGCCCATGAACACGGGGGTACACACCTGCTGCCGCCCATGAACACGGGGGTTCACACCTGCTGCCGCCCATGAACACGGGGGTTCACACCTGCTGCCGCCCATGAACACGGGGGTTCACACCTGCTGCCGCCCATGAACACGGGGGTTCACACCTGCTGCCGCCCATGAACACGGGGGTTCACACCTGCTGCCGCCCATGAACACGGGGGTCCACACCTGCTGCCTCCCATGAACACGGGGGTCCACACCTGCCTCCCATGAACACGGGGGTTCACACCTGCTGCCTCCCATGAACACGGGGGTTCACACCTGCTGCCTCCCATGAACACGGGGGTCCACACCTGCTGCCGCCCATGAACACGGGGGTTCACACCTGCTGCCTCCCATGAACATGGGTGTCCACACTTCCTGCCTCCAATGAAGACTCATGTTCACCATCTTTTGCCTCTAAGGACCACTCATCTTCCTGTTTTTCCTCTTGAATAACCAGAGCTGGGTTGTTTTCCTCCACTTGCCATATTTTGAGATATTTGACCGAGCCCTCTGCTCCTCTTAATGACGATAGTAGGAAAAGCACAACTTTGATACTTGGATCTGGTTTCTATCCTTATCCACCAGTTACCAGCTATATTATCATGAACATATATTTATTCATTTTGTAAAACGGGGGTAATAATACGTATAATGTTATTATAAGAATTGAAGTGGATAAAATGTGAAAAGTGCACAGTTACACCCGGGTTTCAGCATATGTAGTCTCCTTCCCCCATTTTCTATCACTTTATCCAATTAACACTTATGTTAGTCCCTAGAGCTACTGTAACGAATTACCACAAACTTGGTGGCATAAAACAAGAGAAATTGGTTCTCTCATATTCTAGAGGCTAAAAGTGCAAAGTGAAATGTCAGCAGGGCCATGCTCTCTCTGACAGGTATGGGGGAGAATGCTTCCCTGCCTCTTCCTAGCTCCTGGTGTTGCAGCAGTCCTGTTTTCCCTGACTTGTGGCTGCAGCTCTCCAGTCTCTACCTCTGTGTTCACATCACCTCTTCCTTATGTATGTCTGTGTGTGTTTTTTCCCTTCTTAGAAGGACACCATACGTGGGATTTAAGACCCAGTCTGAGCAGTGTGACCTCATAGTAACATAACCAATTACATCTACAAAGACCCAATTTCCAAATAAGGTCACATTCTGAGATTCCAGGCTGATATGAATTTTGGTGGGACACTATTTAATCCACTCTAACACCCTAAGTTGCTGTAACATTTTTGGAAGGACATGGGGTTATTCTTTCTTAAAATCCCCAGATAGTCTTAATGCATTTAAAGCCTACAAACACCTACTAAAATGTTTGTTTTTTTCTTCTTAAGAAATATACAATTTGACATTTTCATCATTATTAAAGTGTAAACGACCTACTGTTGTGATTTTAATAGTACAAAATATTCTTTCAGACCTCTATGTAGGCCATCTGGCTTGCTGGACAGGTTTCTACTTAGTGTGAATGTCATTATCAGGTTCAGATCCTTGGGGAGGTTTCGAGACAACTCAAATCCCGGGATCTGTGATGTGCTACCATCACTTTCAAAAGATGCCTTGTTTTCAAACTGTTTTTGGAACAAATCATAAGAATCAAATTTTTTTTTTTTTTTTTTTTTTTTTTGAGACGGAGTCTCACTCTGTCACCCAGGCTGGAGTGCAGTGGTGCGATCTCTGCTCACAGCAAGCTCCGCCTTCCGGGTTCACACCATTCTCCTGCCTCAGCCTCCCGAGTAGCTGGGACTACAGGCGCCCACCACTATGCCCGGCTAATTTTTTTTTGTATTTTTAGAGAGACGGGGTTTCACTGTATTAGCCAGGATGGTCTTGATCTCCTGACCTCGTGACCCGGCCGCCTCAGCCTCCCAAAGTGCTGGGATTACAGGCGTGAGCCACTGCGCCCAGCCAGAATCAAATGTTTCTTATTTGTTTTTTTACTATGAGTTGATTCTCCTTAAAAATAAGAGTTTGAAAAAAAATTAGCAGCTAAACCAATATTTCATTAACCAAGCAAGATTTCATGTTTGTTACTATCTTTATAAAATATAAAAATTCCCAATACAACACCTTTAATATCAGAGTTATAGGATTTGAAAATAAAATAATTTTAAAGATACTGACTTTAGTCTCCTTGGTTTACAGCTGAGAAAACTGATGCCCTGGAGGGTTAAGTGGTGATTGTACAAGGTTACAGGGCTTGCCAATTGCAGAAACCACATTAATATTCAACCTCCAGTTCTCCGCTCCTCTCTTCATACTGATATCTGACCTGTACGTTAGATTTTTACAGAATCCTTCAAATTACTGCCATTGTCTCAAAAGGCTCAAAAAGCTTTTATTTTTTATTTTTTTGCCAAACTTCTCAATCTTTCCCTAGCACTAACTTATTCAATATGATTGGAGAAAATTATTTCTTAAATTATACTTACATTATAACTTTCTTGTTAAATAATATTATTCAATCAAATTTTGTGTTATCCACAATATTCATTCAGAGACTTTGGCATGAAATCTACCTGTAAACTAAATTCAGTCGATTTTAAAATGTTTCCTGTTTACTCCCCTCTTCCTGTCAGTTTGAACAACTGGAAACAGTAGTGATATAGACTTACAGTATCATAGTTTTCTTTTAGACCTGTAAGGAACCAAACCATAAAATCATATATCTCTGTCTCAGAAAATGTACCTTTTCCCTGGGCACAAGACCGAGTGCCTTGCTTCCTAAGTGCCATTTTTTAACAGATATGCTAGGATATGAAAGATTTCCAGAAACCATTTGGAATAATTAGTGTTCATTCCTGTGTAGCCACAACACAAGTTAATACAGTACCATAGAAAGAGAAAGAGTTGGTATCATATTTAAGTATTTCTTGAGTACCTACTATATAATGAGTGTTCTGATATTTGTGGAAAAAAATACGAAAAAGATTTAAAACAATTTCTTCAAGAAGCATGGTCATGGGGTTATGGGCTGAATGTTTGTTTCCTGAAAAATTCATATGTTGAAGCCCTAACCCACCATGTGATAATATTTGGAAGTAGGACTTTGGGACATAATTAGGTTTAGATGAGGTCATGAGAAAAATTTAAGCAATAAACTAAAATGAAGGACAGTAGTTAAAGAAACTATTTTCCAATTCACTAATGTATTAGTTTCCTATTGCTGTTGAATAGATTACAACTAACTTGGCAGCTTATATAGAAATTTATTTATTTATGTATTTATTTATTTATGTATGTATTTATTTATTTTTTGAGACGGAGTCTTGCTCTGTCACCAGGCTGGAGTGCAGTGGTGCAGTCTCAGTGCACTTCAACCTCTGCCTCCCAGGTTCAAGCGATTCCCCTGCCTCAGCCTCCCTAGTAGCTGGGACTATAGATGTGCGACACTATGCCAAGCTAATGTTTTTTTGTTTGTTTGTTTTGTTTTGTTTTAGTAGAGATGGGGTTTCACCATGGTCTTGATTTCTTGACCTCATGATCCACTCGCCTCGGCTTCCCAAAGTCTGGGGATTACAGGTGTGAGCCACCGCGCCCGGCCAGAAATTTATTATTTTTTAAATTTGGTAGTGTTTGGTATGGACAACTGAAAAATTACCTGAAGTCCTGTTCTAAAGGGCAGATGACCTCCCAACTTGTGTTGACATCAATACGATTCTATATCTGCAGCAGTGGTATTAAATATAAGAAAGACTTCTATCATGATACTGCAAGCTCATTAGGTTATTTAAATGGTATAAACCTCTCATTTCTGGGTGGTTTTGAATGTAAGCATTTTTTCTGAGAGATTTACAACTTCAACTTGAATGGGAAAAAACTATTGGAGATGCTAATTGGAATCTACTAAAGATGTTTTTTAGGCATCTCAGCCACAACTTGAATGGGAAAAAACTATTGGAGATGCTAATTGGAATCTACTACAGCTGTTTTTTAGGCATCTCAGCCACAACTTGAATGGGGAAAAAACTATTGGAGATGCTAATTAGAATCTACTAAAGCTGTTTTTTAGGCATCTCAGCCACTTCAATGATTTCTGATGAAACATAGACATTGGCTTTTATATGAAACAGGTGTGGTAAAAAGTTAAATTTATAAACCCTGGCACCAGAGCTCAAATCCTGCCACCATAACCCGGCTGTGAGACTTGAAGTTCCCATGCTCATACAGATGACCACATAATAAACATTAGCTATTACTATTATTTCTTTGATAGCTGGAGAGATGGCAAAGACAAATGTAGTTACCTTTCTGAAGGCAAAAGTTACTTTTAACTGTAGTGTTTGAGGCATTCTCAGCTTCAAAAACATATTATATCTGGGAGCCTCAGATTATCAGGCCTGTGTTCTTTAGTACTTTGAGGGAAAGAGATTACTTTTCCCTTTGCATTTGATCATAGCTTCGAAGTCTTGAATGGCTCTGGAGGGCTATTTACAGACATGCTCAGAGCATGTTCATGAGTTACTATTGAAGAATACTGAGACCAGAAGAGGCAACAATTCTCCATAAAGTAGCTCTTATAAAATCCAAATGTAGAGTTTATCTTACTTTTCTCATCTGTACTATGTTGAGAAAAACACTACTTACCTCATTGAGTGGTTGTGAAGTTCAAGGAGGCCAGTAAATGTGGATTATGTATTAGTTCAGAGCACCTGCTACCTAAATATTAGCTGCCTCTCTTATCAACATCATAACCATCACCATCACTATCATCATCATCACCATCAACATCATCATCATCACCATCATCATCTCCTTCATCATCACCATCGACATCATTATCATCCTATCATCATAAACATCATCACCATCATGATCACATAATCATCACCATCACCATATTTATCAACATCATCATCACCATCATCATCTCCTTCGTCATCACCATCAACATCATTATCATCATATCATCATAACCATCATCATCACCATCATGATCATATCATGACCAACCACCATCATCACCACCATAATCACCATCACATCACCTTCATCGTCACCATCATCATCATCATCATCATTATCACCATTATTATTGCTATTATCATGTATTTTCTTCTCTTTCTGGGCCTTAATTCAGGATATTACTACTATCATATCACCATCTAGTCTTTGTCAGGATTTTTTTCTGACTCAAAAAGATGTTCCTCTTTTTTTCAACAATGCCACACAATGCCTACCTTTCTGCCTACCCATCCTCAACCCTTCCAAAGCACCTCTGGAATCACTTCAAGCAGTGGTCATTCAACAAATGCATTTTGACCTTATATTCTCTTCTTCCTTTCCACTCTTTCCCTCAACAATTTCCTCAATCTTAGATTTTTATGAACTAGTTAGTTAAGAGTATGTATTTCTAATCTTTTCCACTTGTCAATAGGACATTCAACTTGGATAGACTGCATGTACAAAAACATATTTCCAGATTGATTTCAATATTATCTCTCTAAAATAAAATTTTCAACCCGGGTTCATTGATTTATTTTCTTGCTATAAAGACACATGCACACGTATGTTTATTGCTGCATTATTCACAATAGCAAAGACTTGGAACCAACCCAAATGTCCAACAATGATAGACTGGATTAAGAAAATGTGGCACATATACACCATGGAATACTATGCAGCCATAAAAAATGATGAGTTCATGTCCTTTATAGAGACATGGATGAAATTGGAAATCATCATTCTCAGTAAACTATCGCAAGAACAAAAAACTAAACACCACATATTCCCACTCATAGGTGGGAATTGAACAATGAGAACACATGGACACAGGAAGGGGAACATCACACTTCGGGGACTGTTGTGGGGTGGGGGGAGGGGGGAAGGATAGCATTGGGAGATATACCTAATGCTAGATGACGAGTTGGTGGGTGCAGCGCACCAGCATGGCACATGTATACATATGTAACTTACCTGCACATTGCGCACATGTACCATAAAACCTAAAGTATAATAATAATAATAATAATAAAAGAAAAAAAAAGAAATAAAAAAAAATAAATAAGTAAAAAAAAAAAAAAAAAAAAAAGAAATGTAAGACATAATATAAGTTGTCCTAGTGGAAGAGAAACAAACAGTTCCTGAAGTCCTATTAGGAGGTTTGAGAGCCATCTCTGCCATGCACAACCATCATCTCAGCCCATTTGAGGAGGTGATGCAGTGGCAAAGAGACAATAAGAACGATTGAGTCAGGACTTATGCATGGGGCTAGTGGAGACGGCTAGGGCTTATGTTCCTTTCCAGAAGGAAAGACTTCTTCAAACTTACTGAAGACAGTGTTGAGAGACTTACTTTGTAAAAACTGGAGGTATGTTCAGAAAGGGGAGGCTGACATCTCATTTCTCCTCAGTCTGCAGTTTGACTTGTCAACTCACCCCTCTGCTTATTTAAGCAAGAGTGGGCATGGGGTGGAGGGGGATGTCAGGGAAGGGGCCAGTGGCAGTAAATCAGGCTGCACTCCCACCACTTCATGGCTAGGGGTGATTGGGTTTCATTTGGGTCTAGTGGCCCCAGCAGCAAATAAACTGGCTTAGATTGTTTTTACACCTAAGAAGACAATTTGCAGAAAGCCAGGGGAACCAGAGCCGAGGGTCACTGGAAGAAGCAAGTCAGGTACCATCTCCTAGGTTAGGAAAATGTGCAGTGGGGCTTCCTGAATGGTCTCCAGAAGCAAAACACACTGTGCCACATGGGAGCAAGCATGCAGATGCTGGCCATAAAGATGGCATCCAATGCCAATCTGAGTCAACCAGAAAAACAGAAAATGAAACAAAGAGAGTTTCTCTTTCCTTCTTAGTCTCCAGCCTACAAGAGGAGGAGAGGGAGGTATCTTGTGTTTCACCCTTCCACTCCAAGTTGCTGATGTTTGGAATATAGACTTAAGACCAAGCACTGATTTGTGAATTGTCTTTCTAGTAATCTTGATAACAGCAAGTAACACTGAGGTATGAGAAAGGGGACTTGTCCCAGTCCACAGACCCATGTTACAGCATGAAGTTCCAAGCTCCACATTTTCCCCTTCACCCAAAATATTCTGAATTTCCTTCTGTTTATTTTAGCAGTACAAGGACGGAACCATGCATCTTCATAGTATACTTCCATCAGGAATAAGTTCTGGAGGGGTGGGTGGCCATAGGAAATGATGGCGGGTGAAATTGATGCAGGGGATGTCGCTGGCAGTGGCCACCATGATTTGAATAAGTATTTACTGTCTCCTAAGCCTCCAAGATGATGTGTCCCCATTTCTAGATGTATTCTCTCTTAATTAGATAATCTCAGGTGTTGTGATACTGTTTTTTTCAACTACCCAGCTCTTGAACATACCTATAAAGTCTACTGGTGTACTGTTTTAAATTTTATCATTTTTGTTCAGAAACAAGAGTTTATCTAAAACTCCTGTGGAAGAAAGGATCTTCCTGCATTTAGGCACTTAAATATTATGTCTTCGAAAAAAATTCCTACAAGAGAATGTAATGATAGCACAGTGGTAAACTTTTCAAGCTTTAATGCCTAGAAGAAAATACCAAAGCAACGTTCATACACATGAATGCCCTGAGTCTGCCGAAGGGCTTAGGTAACTGCCAGAGATGAATAGCAGAAAATCCAGGAGTGCAAGAATCAATGAACCATGTTCACTGCTCTGTCTCATACATTTTGTACAATAGGTCTCAGGTGGATGCATGTGACATTGTGATTTAATAAGACTGACAAAACAAAAACATTGAGACAGGTTACTGCAGAAGATATATCTCTCCTCCAGCAACTTAGAATCCATCACTCTCCAGCAGGTTGGCCCCTAAGTTCTTCTGCCTGTGGATCCTCACCCAGGCTTCTTCCCTGGCCTCTAATCTAACATTCCAGTTATAAACTGCTGTGAGCACAAGGCTCTTCTTCATCACCTCTGTACCTTGGCTGCTTCCTCGGTCTGAACTCTGTTTCTCCCCCTTCCTCACCATTTTTGTTGCTTTTTCCACAGCCTCAGAGACCAAGCCAGGCTGCAGCTCCTCTGGGTGCCTCCCCCATGCCTGCCCACTGAGGCAGAGACCCTCCTTCCTCATGCTCCCACAGCCCTTCTTCTCTGAGACCTGGCTCCTGAAATCCTCTGGCTGAGTTGTCTGTGACCTCAACTGGGTGAATAACTCCTCATGGCCAGGGGCTGCGTTTCCCCATGGAGCCCCAGCACCTGCCAGAACCTTTGACACACAAGGAGCACTCGGTGAGCTGTGGACAGATGCACGAACAGAAAGACATCCTTTGAATTCAATGATTGTGCACGTTCCTCATTATGATGATTATATGGAGGAGTGGGGAGTAAAGCACAGTTCAGCTTTAGTTGGACGACTATCACTAGCATCATTCATCCTATAATACATTTACTCCTTTCAAGGGAGTCACGCTGCACATTCCCCTCAGTAGGAGAGAAATCAACTGAAAGTGGGTGCTCCTAGGATGCAAGTACAGCAAAGTTCCCCTTGACCAGTCATGTAGGCAATGACTGTGGCTGGAATAGTGATGCATGACCACAGAAAGGGGTTCAGAGGTCATGAGAACAAAAACAACCCAGAAGGTGCTTTGCTTCTCTGAACACATCCTGGGTTCTTCTATTTTACAGCCACACAAACCACTAAGACCAAGTGTCATTGCTCCTGCTAATTGTAGAATTTTGATATAAATAACACTCAGCTGGCAGTCCAATTTGAGTTGTTATGCTGGAATTTTTAACCTGAATGTAGGAGTCTTGTGCAAAGCTAAGTTTAAAATTCTTTGAGTGGAAATGCAAAAATCAAAGGGATAAATTCATGTTGAAATATTGACAAGCAGTTTTCCGGTCCACATCTAATTTTCTTAGAAAAAGGACGAAGGATGTTCCAGGCTATCATTCTGTCATCTTACTTGTAGGTGTTCCAGTGTGGGGACATGATACTGTCTCATTGTGAAAGATGACAGCTGGCCAGTTGCCTTCTAATGTCTACTCTATTGTAACTGACCATCCAAGGACACACAGGTCTGGAGTTGCAAAAGGACCAGCACTAGGAAAGAGAAAACCCAGTCTTCTTGAGGTTGACTTCCCTTATGGGGTGTGAACTGGCCACATTCTTCATATAGAAAATTGAATAATTTAATAAAGAATGGTCTAACTCAGATTCTAGTTCTGTTTATTTGCCTAGTAATTACAGCATAACAACTCAAATTGGACTGCCAGCTGAGTGTTTGCCTGGGGCCAGAGATATCCTCGTGTACATACTGGTGTTCCCTTACACCAAGTAGAGACTGATAAAAAGAAAAAATAATAATTTTGAAAATCTGAATTGGTATACTCTCAAAAATTAATATAGCATGCCAAATGGAAGCCTTGAAGCCACCCCTCGAACTGGTTAAGTAGTTTTCTGAATGATCATACCCCATCCACCTTAACTTCTCTTCAATGTACTCACCAAGCTGCTGCAAATTGATCTTTGTATTTTTCTTTGTAAATTGTGAAATATTTCAAGTATAGAGCATAATAATCACCTACAAACTCAAATGCTCAGATTTAATAAGTCTTAAAATTTAGAAAATTAGTGTTAGATTCCTGAGTTTTCTTAAAAGAAGTAAAGAGTTAAAAAGCCAATTAAAATCTAATCCCCTTCCTTCCCATAGGTAGTTAATTGCTCTTCTGAGGTTAAGAGACACCATTTCCATGCATGTTTATATGAGTTATATATATAGATGCTCCTTGACCTACAATTAGTTTCCATGCTGAAAAACCCATTCTAAGTTGAAAATACCACAGATTGAAAATGCATTTAATACACCTAATCTATCAAACATCATAGCTTAGCCTAGCATACCTTAAATTGTGCTCAAAACACTTACATTACCCTACAGTTAGGCAAAATTCTCTTAACACAAAGCATATTTTATAATAAGGGTTGAAAAGTTGGGCTATTGTAAGTCAGGGACTGTCTGTATTTGATTATATCTATGACATGTACATGTGATTATATATACATATATAATGCATAGAATACATACTTCTGATGTTCAGTTTTTACATGGCATTTTTTGAGATTTATTAATATATATGTATGCATATATACATGTATGTGTGTACATGTAGTTTTTTTCTTGTGCAACAAGATTTGATGGATATGATGGGCGGATTTTATGGATACTTTCACTAGGTATTGTGGTTAATTTTAAGTGTCAATTTGGAGGGTGTTTTTGGATGAGATTAACATTTAAATTGGTCAACTTTAGTAAAGGAGATTGCCCTTAATAATATAGTTGGGCCTCATCCAATCAGTTAAAGGCCTGAATAAAACTAAAAGACCAGCTTCCTCTAGCAGAAGGAAATTCTCCAGCAGATGAACTCCAGACTGGAACTGTGCTATCGCCTCTCCCGGATCTCCAGCCTGCCAGCCCGCACGTCAGATTTGGACGTGCCAGCCTCAATAATTGCATGAGCCAATTCCTTGTAAAAAATCTGCTTCTCCATATACACATCCTTTTGACTCTCTTTCTTTGGGAAATCCTGACTAATACATCAGGTACAGACAAGCTTCTCCCCAGAGTGGTTGGCCTAATTCACACTCACCTCGGCAAGGTATAGATTTCCTGTCTCTCACATCCTTGTGGGGTGTGCAAGTCAAGTTGATTTTTGTCAGTCTGATGGGTATGAAACAGAACTGTCATTTTAAATAGCAATCCCTTGATTCATAATAAGCATCTTTCCTCCTTTTTAGTCATTCAGTACCTTTTTCTGTAACTAATTTATTCACAATTATTTTTGGTCCCCAAATACACTATTTGCCTTTTTGTATACATCTAAGCAGGAGCGATTGAACAGGCTAGATAATCTTTTTCTTTAAAGTTAAATGCGTAAACGGTGGTTTCTCTTGGTCTGTGGAATGTCCCTTCACCTGCATGTCCACTGTTATTTGTAATATCTAGAATTAATTATAATATGGTCAAAGGTATTAATCTTTTTCATGATAGTGATTTTTGTGTCTCGTTGAAATAATTTTCCCATTAAGATACACCATATTGACATTTTGGGCTGGATGGAAAAAAAAAGATACACCATGATTTTAAATACTTTTTTTTTTCTGCGTGACTACACGTGATAATTTATGAAATCTGCAAATAATAGAATCCAAAGTAGTAAAGAAAATGAATAAGCTACAGCCTACACTTATCAGCAGAAATGACGTGATAGACTTTGAATTTACAGACTTTGGATTTCACCAGATTTTAAAACTGACGTCCCTTTTCTGTTCCAGAATCTGATGCAGGATCCCACATTGCATCTGGTTGTCGTATCTGCTTCTGTGTTTTACAGGTTCTGTCTTTCTTTGCCTTTCATGAAGTTGACACCCTTGAAGAGCGTTGGTTAGTTTTATTTTTGGAGAATTTCCCTCAATTTGGGTTTCTTTGTTCAGAATTGCTAACCTATAGCTTGTGAGAAACCAAAGTACTAATCAGAGTAAAGCATTTAATTTTCTCTTCTTTGGATTTGAGCCCTTTCTTCTTTTCTAAAATGAGCATTTTTTTTTTACATAAATATCCCTCCAAGCACTGCTTTAATTGGCTCCCACAAATTTTAATGTGTGGTATCTCCATAATTTTCATTCGGTTCAAAACACTTTTAAATTGCCTGTATACTTCCTCTTTGACCTATGGGTTATTATGTTATATACTGTTTAACTTCCAAAGATTTGTAGATTTTTCCACATCTTTCTGTTATTAATTTCTAGTTTTAATTCTAGACTTGAGCAAATATGTTGTTTTTTTTATTCTTTTAACTTTGTTAACTTTCGTTTATGGCCCAGAGTATGGTTAATCTTGATACATATTCCATATGCAGTTTTAAAAATGTATATACTTCTGTTTTCAAATGAAGTGCTGGTTTATCAAGTTGTTCTTCAGTGATTCAATGTCCTAACTTATTCTGTTAATTATAGGGAGACAAATATTGAAGACTCCAATTCTAATTGTTGATTTGTTTTCCTTTCAGTGTTATCAGTTTTTGTTTCATCTATTTTGAAGTTCTTGTATTATGGGCGTACACATATATTATCATTCTGCCTTCTTAGAAGATTAAATCCTTTATTATTGTGTAATGTCTCTTTTTATCCCTGACAATACTTTTGTTCTGTAGAGAACTTTGTATGAAATCAATATAGCTGCTCCAACTTTCTTTTGATTGGTGTTTATGTGGTGTATTTTTTCCTATATTTAAATTTTCACTTACCCATGTGTTTATACTTAGAGTGAGTTTCTTGTATAGCACATAATTGGGTCTTGTTTTTATTCTATCTAACAGTATTTTTACTTAGCTCGTTAAGACAACGTACATTTAATGTAATTACTGATATTTTCATTAAAACACACCATATTGTTAGCTGTTTTCTATTTGTTCCATCTCCTACTTCCTTTATCTTTTCCTGCCCTCTCTTGGGTTTTTTGAGCAATGTTTATGGTTCCATTTTTATTTCTATTATTTATTATTTATAACTCTTTTCATGTTTTTGATAGTTAGCTTAGACTTTAAAATGTAGATCCTTACATAATAAGAGCCTATATTCAATTAATATTACATGTCTTTATGTGTAGTATAAAAACCATAAAAGTGTATATTCCAAATCCTTCCTTCTTACCATTTGTGATGTTGTTGCCTTACAGTTCACTTTTACATATACTATGAACACATCACACAGTGCTACAATTTTTGCTTTACACAGTTATTATTCAGAGCAATTCAGAGGAAAAAGAAAATAAAAAAACATGAATTTCATAACACATAGATTACATTTTCCACATTCTTTTACTTTGTAGATTCAAGTTTTCACCCAGTATTGTATTTCTTCTGCCTTGCAGAGCTGACGTTACCACTTCTTGTAAAGTGGGTCTGCTGGCAATGAATTCTCTTGAGTTTTTGTCTAAGAAAGTATTTATCTTACATTTTTGAGGGATATTTTCACAGAGCATTAAATTCTGTATTGACAAACCTTATTCTCTTTCAGCACTTTGAAGTCATCAATGCATTGTTTTTTTTACTTTCATGGTTTCTGGCAAGAATTCTGCTGAAATTCTTATCTTTGTTCCTTTATATGTCGTTTTTCATGTGTTTCTCTTTATCTTTTGTTTACAACAATTTGAAAATGTGTCTAGATGTTTTGTGTTTGTTTTATATTTTAGCATATATTCTGCAGAAGGTTTCTGAGTTTCATGGGTCTGTGGTTTGATGTCTGAAAATCACTTAGGAAAATTGTCACATTGTTCCCTAAAATATTTCTTACACACTATTTTCTCTTTTCCATCTGAGTTTCCAGTGATGCACATAACCAATGATTTGATATTTTTTATAGCTTTTGGATGCTCCGTTCTTTTTACTTTTCAGTCTTTTTCTCTGTGTTTCAGTTGAGTAATTTTATTGACATATTGTCAGGTACACTGATCCACCTCTTAGCTGTGTTATGGGCCCATTGAAAGCATTCTGCATCTCTGTTACAGTGTTTTCCATTTGTCACATTTCTATTTGATTTTTTCTTACAGTTTCCACCTCTTTGCTAATATTATTCATCGATCTTTTATGGTATATAGTTTTTCTATTGGAAAATTCAACATATTAATAATAGTTATTTAAAATTTTTGGTCAGTTACTATCTATGTCATACTTGAGTCTGGTTTTGTTTACTGTTTAGTATCTTGGGGCATTTATTGCTTTTTTTTTTTTTTGCCTGAAAGACATCCAGAATACTTCAACACTGAGTAAATATTTCTGTGTACACCTTTTCTTTTGCTCATTCATTCCTGTGGTGGGTTTTGTTAATCTAGTCAAAAGATCAGGATAATTTTTTTTTTTTGTAAAGAGGCAACTAGTAAATATTTTAGGGTTACGGGCCATCAGGTCACTACAGCTCTGCCACTGTCTCATGAAAGTGGCCTCAGACAATACATAAAATGCGGGTATGGCCGTGCCCCAATGAAACTTTATCAAGTAGGCAGGGTAGGCATTTGCCTTGTGAGCCATGTTTTGCTGATCCTTGATCCAGTCAGCAATTGTGCTGGGCTTGAGGTCTCTTGTTGCTGTGTTTACCTTCAGAGTATTGCAGGCTTCAAACTCTCCTAGCAATACCTTGAGTTTTGTATGGAATCTGGGTTTCTAGAGGTTTCTTCTTAAGGTCTGCCCCATCTTCAGCTTTAAGTATCCCTTTTCCCTGATCCTCAGGGAGAGCCTGTCTCATGCATGCTTCCTAGTAATCTTTCAATATTACTTTTAACTGATGCTTATTTGCTGCCCTGGGATGGACGGAGTTCTGATGTCCTGATTATCCCTTGGTCTTACAGCTTGTATCCCTGGGTCTCATGGCCTCCACAAGAACCATGCCTCTTCTCCAGCTGGAGATTTTGATCTGATATGTATTCTCACCCCTCCTCCAGGGCTGACAGTCTTTATTCTCTTCCCTTCCCTCAGCTGCAAGACAGTTCTGTTGCCCATCTTACCCCCCAGCAGATGAAAACTTTATTGCGATGGGAAAATGGGGCAGAGGGATCCAGGTTGATTTTTGCATCACCTTTCTATGCCCCCGGCAACTTTGTCAGGACTCCACAGTCTTCCCTGGAGCATCTGGTGGAATTTGTGGTGAAAGATCTTCAGGAAGATGCAACTCTCCACCCCCACCCCAATTATTTCCATCCCCCAGGAGCAGCACAGGCTCTCACCAGCCTGCATTTGGCCTTCACCAGGATTCATTGACTATTTCTACAGAACTCTACTAACTGGGTCCAGATGCATCTGAGCCAGGGCAGCAGGTGCTAGAGTCTCATCTCTTTCTATGGACACTGGTTGCTCCCTAGAGTTTGGGTTCTTTAGTTGCTCTGTGACCTCAGCTCTCTGATGGGTGCAACTCAATCATCAGGAACTTGCAATTTGCCTAATTTTGTTCTTGCTGTAACAGTGTAAGCAGTATTTCTTCCAACTCTTTACATCCCTGAGTAGAAAACAGAACTCTCAAATTTTTAACATTTCATGTTTACAATTAGATCTTTAATTATCCGGAATTTTGTTGATATTGTGTGAATTAGATATCTGATGTTATTTTTTTTCCCTATGGCTTTCTTTTCTTATCACATATTTTTTCTTTTTTTACTGTGTTTTTTTTTAAAATAGCTTGTATAACTTACATTTGTATTTTACATAATTTAAAGCCTATATAAAGTTTTTGAACTCAGTATTTTACAATTTTAAGTTTCTCTGGTATTAGGACTCCTAGTTGTACTTTCTGTAAGATTTTCATATAGGATTTTTCCACATGTGTTTTATAATTTTCAAGTCATGCTTGTTTTGTATGTGTCAATCCCACAAAGCCTCAATGGATAAAATATCCCTGCATTTAATTTTGGATTTTGGTTTAATTATTTGAGATGACTCAGCATCATCAGTGGACTAGGACCACTTTTTATATTAATCCTTCTAATTAGATTTTCCCATGCTACCTGTGCAGCATAAATGTGAATTTTTACTCAGGTGAGATTGTGGTCTGGAATTTTAATTTCTCCTTGAAGATATTTTCTCAGAGGCAAGGCAGACCTGAGTTGTTCCCTGTCCTAGGAGGAGGCAGAATGTGTCTGTCTCTCTCTCTCTGGCTTTGCAGCCCTCTAAGAGTTGCAGTTTTATACATGGGCTTTGAACCTGCAAGCTCATCTACTGCTCAGGCAACAGACACCCTTAGAGTGGCTACTGCCTCTCAGGATGTTGCCTCTGGCTCTCAGCTCCACTTTGCTTCTGGGCCTGGCTGTCTATAAATGTTTATTGGAAATTTAATCTCACTTAAAGACAGAAAAGCGGCGCCTTGTCCTGCCACCACCCGCGCCGCAGCCACCCAACAGGGACGCAAGCCGGGACCCTGCCGACCCAGCGTGCCCAGGCCGAGGAGAGGCGGCAGCAGTCCGAAGACCCACCGGGACTGAAAGAGAAGGATGAAGTCATCTTCGGATGGGAGGGGCAAGCCTGCAATACTGGGACCCCAGGCGTGCAGGTTTTCTTTCAGGGAGGCAGCCAAGATGGCCGAATAGGAACAGCTCTGGTCTACAGGTCCTAGTGTGAACGAGGCAGAAGACGAGTGATTTCTGCATTTCCATCAGAGATACCGGGTTCATCTCACTAGGGAGTGCCAGACAGTGGGCGCAGGACAGTGGGTGAGCGCACCGTGCAGGAGCCGAAGTAGGGCGACGCATTGCCTCACTCGGGAAGCGCAAGGGGTCAGGGAGTTCCCTTTCCTAGTGAAAGAAAGGGGTGACAGACAGCACCTGGAAAATCGGGTCACTCCCACCCTAATACTGTGCTTTTCTGACGGGCTTAAAAAATGGCGCACCAGGAGATTATATCCCTTACCTGGCTCGGAGGGTCCTACGCCCATGGAATCTCGCTGATTGCTAGCACAGCAGTCTGAGATCAAACTGCAAGGTGGCAGCGAGGCTGGGGGAGGGGCGCCTGCCATTGCCCAGGCTCCCTTAGGTAAACAAAGCAGCCAGGAAGCTCAAACTGGGTGGAGCCCACCACAGCTCAAGGAGGCCTGCCTGCCTCTGTAGGCTCCACCTCTGGGGGCAGGGCACAGACAAACAAAAAGACAGCAGTAACCTCTGCAGACTTAAATGTCCCTGTCTGACAGCTTTGAAGAGAGCAGTGGTTCTCCCAGCATGCAGCTGGAGATCTGAGAACGGGTAGACTGCCTCCTCAAGTGGGTCCCTGACCCCTGACCCCCAAGCAGCCTAACTGGGAGGCACCCCCCAGTAGGGGCAGACTGACACCTCACACGGCCGGGTACTCCTCTGAGACAAAACTTCCAGAGGAATCATCAGACAGCAGCATTTGCGGTTCACGAAAATCTGCTGTTCTGCACCCACTGCTGCTGATACACAGGCAAACAGGGTCTGGAGTGGACCTCTAGCAAACTCCTACAGACCTGCAGCTGAGGGTCCTGTCTGTTAGAAGGAAAACTAACAAACAGAAGGGACATCCACACCAAAAACCCATCTGTACATCACCATCATCAAAGACCAAAAGTAGATAAAACCACAAAGATGGGGAAAAAACAGAGCAGGAAAACTGGAAACTCTAAAAAGCAGAGTGCCTCTCCTCCTCCAAAGGAACGCAGTTCCTCACCAGCAACGGAACAAAGCTGGACAGAGAATGACCTTGACGAGCTAAGAGAAGAAGGCTTCAGATGATCAAACTACTCTGAGCTACAGGAGGAAATTCACACCAAAGGCAAAGAAGTTAAAAACTTTGAAAAAAATTTAGACGATTGTAGAACTAGAATAACCAATACAGAGAAGTGCTTAAAGGAGCTGATGGACCTGAAAGTCAAGGCTCTAGAACTACGTGAAGAATGCAGAAGCCTCAGGAGCCGAAGCGATCAACTGGAAGAAAGGGTATCAGTGATGGAAGATGAAATGAATGAAATGAAGCGAGAAGGGAAGTTTAGAGAAAAAAGAATAAAAAGAAATGAACAAAGCCTCCAAGAAATATGGGACTATATGAAAAGACCAAATCTACATCTGATTGGTGTACCTGAAAGTGATGGGGAGAATGGAACCAAGTTGGAAAACACTCTACAGGATATCATCCAGGAGAACTTCCCCAATCTAGCAAGGCAAGCCAACATTAAGATTCAGGAAATACAGAGAACGCCACAAAGATATTCCTCGAGAAGAGCAACTCCAAGACACATAATTGTCAGATTCACCAAAGTTGAAATGATGGAAAAAATGTTAAGGGTAGCCAGAGAGAAAGGTCGGGTTACCCACAAAGGGAAGCCCATCAGACTAACAGCGGATATCTTGGCAGAAACTCTACAAGCCAGAAGAGAGTGGGGGCCAATATTCAACATTCTTCAAGAAAAGAATTTTCAACCCAGAATTTCATATCCAGCCAAACTAAGCTTCATAAGTGAATAAGAAATAAAATACCTTACAGACAAGCAAATGCTGAGAGATTTTGTCACCACCAGTCCTGCCCTAAAAGAGCTCCTGAAGGAAGCACTAAACATGAAAAGGAACAACCGGTACCAGCCACTGCAAAATCATGCCAAATTGTAAAGACCGTCGAGGCTAGGAAGAAACTGCATCAGCTAACAAGCAAAATAACCAGCTAACATCACAATGACAGGATCAAATTCATACATAACAATATTAACTTTAAATGTAAATGGACTAAATGCTCCAATTAAAAGACACAGACTGGCAAATTGGATAAAGAGAAAAGACCCATCAGTGTGCTGTATTCAGGAAACCCATCTCACGTGCAAAGACACATATAGGCTCAAAATAAAAGGATAGAGGAAGATCTACCAAGCAAATGGGAAACAAAAAAAGGCAGGGGTTACAATCCTAGTCTCTGATAAAACAGACTTTAAACCAACAAAGATCAAAAGAGACAAAGAAGGCCATTACATAATGGTAAAGGGATCAATTCAACAAGAAGAGCTAACTATCCTAAATATATATGCACCCAATACAGGAGTACCCAGATTCATAAAGCAAGTCCTGAGTGACCTACAAAGAGACTTAGACTCCCACACAATAATAATGGGAGACTTTAACACCCCACTGTCAACATTAGACAGATCAACGAGACAGAAAGTCAACAAGGATACCCAGGAATTGAACTCAGCTCTGCACCAAGTGGACCTAATAGACATCTACAGAATTCTCCACCCCAAATCAACAGAATATACATTTTTTTCAGCACCACACCACACCTATTCCAAAATTGACCACATAGTTGGAAGTAAAGCTCTCCTCAGCAAATGTAGAAGAACAGAAATTATAACAAACTGTCTCTCAGACCACAGTGCAATCAAACCAGAACCCAGGATTAAGAAACTCATTCAAAACTGCTCAACTACATGGAAACTGAACAACCTGCCCCTGAATGACTAATGGGTACATAACGAAATGAAGACAGAAATAAAGATGTTCTTTGAAACCAACGAGAACAAAGACACAACATACCAGAATCTCCGGGACAGATTCAAAGCAGTGTGTACAGGAAAATTTATAGAACTAAATGCCCACAAGAGAAGGCAGGAAAGATCCAAAATTGACACCCTAACATCACAATTAAAAGAACTAGAAAAGCAAGAGCAAACACATTCAAAAGCTAGCAGAAGGCAAGAAATAACTAAGATCAGAGCAGAACTGAAGGAAATGGAGACACAAAAAACCCTTCAAAAAATTAGTGAATCCAGGAGCTTGTTTTTTGAAAGGATCAGCAAAATTGATAGACCACTAGCAAGACTAATAAAGAAGAAAAGAGAGAAGAATCAAATAGATGCAATAAAAAATGATAAAGGGGATATCACCACCGATCCCACAGAAATACAAACTACCATCAGAGAATACTACAAACACCTCTATGCAAATAAACTAGAAAATCTAGGAGAAATGGATAAATTCCTCGACACATACACCCTCCCAAGACTAAACCAGGAAGAAGTTGAATCTCTGAATAGACCAATAACAGGAGCTGAAATCGTGGCAATAATCAATAGCTTACCAACCAAAAAGAGTCCAGGACCAGATGGATTCACAGCCGAATTCTACCAGAGGTACAAGGAGGAACTGGTACCATTCCTTCTGAAACTATTCCAATCAATAGAAAAAGAGGGAATCCTCCCTAACTCATTTTATGAGGCCAGCATCATCCTGATACCAAAGCCGGGCAGAGACACAACCAAAAAAGAGAATTTTAGACCAATATCCTTGATGGACATTGATGCAAAAATTCTCAATAAAATACTGGTAAATCGAATCCAGCAGCACATCAAAAAGCTTATCCACCTTGATCAAGTGGGCTTCATCCCTGGGATGCAAGGCTGGTTCAATATACGCAAATCAGTAAATGTAATCCAGCATATAAACAGAACCAAAGACAAAAACCACATGATTATCTCAATAGATGCAGAAAAGGCCTTTGACAAAATTCAACAACCCTTCATGCTAAAAACTCTCAATAAATTAGGTATTGATGGGATGTATCTCAAAATAATAAGAGCTATCTATGACAAACCCACAGCCAATATCATACTGAATGGGCAAAGACTGGAAGCATTCCCTTTGAAAACTGGCACAAGACAGGGATGCCCTCTCTCACCACTCCTATTCAACATACTGTTGGAAGTTTTGGCCAGGGCAATTAGGCAGGAGAAGGAAATAATGGGTATTCAATTAGGAAAAGAGGAAGTCAAATTGTCCCCGTTTGCAGATGACATGATTGTATATCTAGAAAACCCCATTGTCTCAGCCCAAAATCTCCTTAAACTGATAAGCAACTTCAGCAAGGTCTCAGGATACAAAATCAATGTACAAAAATCACAAGCATTCTTATATACCAATAACAGACAAACAGAGAGCCAAATCATGAGTGAACTCCCATTCACAATTGCTTCAAAGAGAATAAAATACCTAGGAATCCAACTTACAAGGGAAGTGAAGGACCTCTTCAAGAAGAACTACAAACCACTGCTCAAGGAAATAAAAGAGGATACAAAGAAATGGAAGAACATTCCATGCTCATGGGTAGGAAGAATCAATATCGTGAAAATGGCCATACTGCCCAAGGTAATTTATAGATTCAATGCCATCCCCATCAAGCTACCAATGACTTTCTTCACAGAATTGGAAAAAACTACTTTAAAGCTCATATGGAACCAAAAAAGAGCCCGCATCACCAAGTCAATCCTAAGCCAAAAGAACAAAGCTGGAGGCATCACACTACCTGACTTCAAACTATACTACAAGGCTACAGTAACCAAAACAGCATGGTACTCGTTCCAAAATAGAGATATGGATCAATGGAACAGAACAGAGCCCTCAGAATTAACACCGCATATCTACAACTATCTGATCTTTGACAAACCTGACAAAAACAAGCAATGAGGAAAGGATTCCCTATTTAATAAATGGTGCTGGGAAAACTGGCTAGCCATATGGAGAAAGCTGAAACTGGATCCCTTCCTTACACCTTATACAAAAATTAATTCAAGATGGATTAAAGACTTGCATGTTAGACCTAAAACCATAAAAACCCTAGAAGAAAACCTAGGCATTACCATTCAGGACACAGGCATGGGCAAGGACTTCATGTCTAAAACACCAAAAGCAATGGCAACAAAAGCCAAAATTGACAAATGGGATCTAATTAACCTAAAGAGCTTCTGCACAGCAAAAGAAACTACCATCAGAGTGAACAGGCAACCTACAAAATGGGAGAAAATTTTTGCAACCTACTTATCTCACAAAGGGCTAATATCCAGAATCTACAATGAACTCAAACAAATTTACAAGAAAAAAACAAACAACCCCATCAAAAAGTGGGCAAAGGACATGAACAGATACTTCTCAAAAGAAGACATTTATGCAGCCAAAAAACACATGAAAAAATGCTCACCATCACTGGCCATCAGAGAAATGCAAATCAAAACCACAATGAGATACCATCTCACACCAGTTAGAATGGCAGTCATTAAAAAGTCAGGAAACAACAGGTGCTGGAGAGGATGTGGAGAAATAGGAACACTTTTACACTGTTGGTGGGACTGTAAACTAGTTCAACCCTTGTGGAAGTCAGTGTGGCGATTCCTCAGGGATCTAGAACTAGAAATACCATTTGACCCAGCCATCCCATTACTGGGTATATGCCCAAAGGACTATAAATCATGCTGCTATAAAGACACATGCACACATATGTTTGTTGCGGCACTACTCACAATAGCAAAGACTTGGAACCAACCCAAATGTCCAACAATCATAGACTGGATAAAGAAAATGTGGCAGATATACACCATGGAATACTATGCAGCCATAAAAAATGATGAGTTCATGTCCTTTGTAGGGACATGGATGAAATTGGAAATCATCATTCTCAGTAAACTATTGCAAGGACAAAAAACCAAACACTGCATGTTCACACTCATAGGTGGGAATTGAAGAATGAGGACACATGGACACAGGAAGGGGAACATCACACCCTGGGGACTGTTGTGGGGTGGGGGGAGGGGGGAGGGATAGCATTAGGAGATATACCTAATGCTAAATGACGAGTTAATGGGTGCAGCACACCAGCATGGCACATGTATACATATGTAACTAACCTGCACATTGTGCACATGTACCCTAAAACTTAAAGTATAAAAAAAAAGACAGAAAAGCATACACTCATTATTTCAGTACACTTTTTTAAAAATGGAAATCTTGACAATATTTGTCACAGATGGGGTGAAGCTAGGGGCACTCCATGAGTGACACTGTCCAGCAAGCTTTGTCCTGGCTCTGCCCTGGGCTCCTTCCTGTACCCTCATCTGTCCTGCCTGTCTTCCACTGTGGGCACTGCTGATGCCCGAGAACTTGCTGGACCCGTGCACCATGTGCCACAGCTTCAGAAACTCCACTCCCCTCTTGCTTCAGCCTGGGTGGGTGTAAAAGTTTATCACCTTCATCTCACGTGTTATGTTCAGGTGACATAAAAGTGTGTCTTTTTAACCTAGAACTAGTCGCATCATGCTGTCTCAAAATTCCATCAGATGGTCAAAGCCCAGCAGGGACAATTCTGAAATGTTGAGTTTCTACATTCCTTCCACTGAGTAGCACTTGCCCATTTGGCCCCCAAACATCTACTTTTGTGATGTTTCAAATAAAAATGTTACATTTCAATCTCTTGAATAACCATCCATCTCCTGGCCTCTTAAAGATGAAATCTTAAACAATTGGACTCCTGATGGGGATGTTTCGCTGCCATTCTCTTTGAGGTTCTCTACTCAGCTTCTTAGGATCTAAAAATCTTCCCTAAGAAATATCTGACCTAGCCAGATTTTGGATGTGATGTTCCCTCATTCTCCCTGCCTCGTTCATATCCCACCCCTACTGATGCTCCATCAGCCAAGACCCTGCTTAGCTGTCTCATTCTCCAGACACTGGATGCCTGCCCTTCTGGGTGCATGCCACCCCGACTGTCTCCTGATGCTCAGAGGCCTGGCGATAACTTCGTGTCCTGCCTAGGGAAGCTTCCCCAGGCAACCCAGAGATGGCCCCTCGCCCACTAGGAAATCCACTTCTGCTCAGTCTCATGCTCGCTGGCCCTGGCCTTTTGTAGCGCCAGGGACCTGGCTGACAGTGATCATGTTGGCCCAAGTCTGTATGTCCCTGCTGAGACTTACTCAAGGTCCTGCCTGCTCAGCCAACACCATCCAGGGATGATGTTCGGATTCTTTCTCCAGGTGCAGGAATGGCTCATAACCAGGACAATGATGTAGCTTTGTGCATGAGGTATTTTGGCTTAGGTCTGAAATATTTTTAAGTTGCCAGTACCTCTGTAGATTTCATATTCTTCCTGTGTGAAGAGCAGCACTGCCAGGAAGAGGTTGTGATGTTGTAGCCTGCAGCTTTGGCTCTGCAGCTTGGCATGTCCAGCATGTTCCCACATGATGTGGAGATGTGACGGCTATTGTCCTGGTGACTTTTGGAGAATGTTGCTTCTCAATTTGGCCCTATATGAATGCAAAGAAATCTCTACTATGTGGTAATCAGTGCAGTGCTGTGGCTCTCATCCACCTAATCTATAAATAAGGAAGCCAGACAGAAAAATCAGACAGATACATCTGTCTGTGAAGGGATTAAAACAATTTCCTTATGTAAGCTATGGTTTAAGGAATACAGGCTGAAAATGGCAATGACTTAGAAATAAGCTGACACTTGAAAAAAGGTAAGGAAAAGAGGTTTGAGTTTGAAAGTTGATGAATAAGAATACTTATGAGTTAATACCTCTTAGTGTCTTTTTAACTGTATTTTTAATGCACTTCATAAGAGTATCCCATGTTCCCTTTTCACCAGAAAACAGAAGCCAAGAGAGGTTTAGGGCTGCATGAGGTCTTAGTGTGAGTTACTGAGAAAGCGGATGAAAGCCCAGATCTCCTGCCTATTCTGAGTTTCTATATCTTTTTGCAATAATGCCTACCCCCCACTCTCCAGGTCCTGCAAACCTCACATAGGGTGGGGTGTAGCTAAGCCAGGATATAGGGAGGGGAATAAAGGGGCTCCCAGAAAGCTCTGCCCTGGGCAGGGGGCTGCCTTGGAACTTCCATAAGTCTCACTTTGATGGGGGGAAGAGATTACAGAGCAGGACTTGTGTGGAGTGTGTGTGCAGGGTGTATTAAAGATCACACTTTAGATTAGTGCTATAACATTTTATACTTGTCCAGGCAGCAGCAAAGTTCCTGGCATGGTGGCATAGAGCATGCAGGTCAGCCAGGTCTCCTGTGTCGGCAGCAATATTGGAATAATGCCAACTCATACAGGATGCTCTACTTCTTAAATAAAGGATTTTTTTTTTTGCTACATATTGTTTAAAGCATTTTTAAGAATACCTGCATCTATCTTATAAATTTTATTTTTAATAGTGATTCTTAAAACACAATAACCATGCCACTTTCACATCATTCTAAGCCTAAGTCTGGGTAAAATCACATAAGAGTTCATGGGCCAGACCCCAGAGAATTTAGGGCCACAGAAGTCTACTGCAAAGTAAGAAAAACTAAAGGAAGCAAAACCAATTGGATAGTCTATAAGCATTTTGCTTTATTTTTAATGTCAAAACTCTATGTTACCAGAAGAGATATTTTTGAGAAAATCCCACGTAGTAGAATGGTAACATTGAGCTGAAATATTTTCATGAGAAATGTGTACTTCAGAATGTAGTGTCAGTTTTGTTTTTAAAGTGTCTGAGTAACAAAGGAAACTTATTTTCCCTTCATAAAAATTTAAAACATAAATTTTTCAAAAAATAGCCTAAGCAATATCTGGGAAAATATGATTAAAAATTAACATGCTAAATATTTACAGATTATAATTAAAAACTCATTCAGGACCCATTTTAAGAGGCACAGGAAAGCAAAGAATATAAAAAGACAACACAAAAATAAAAATGTAGTTATAAAAAGAGGTGAAAAACATTTATCCACACTACTGAACAGAGATACACTGTTCAAAATAATAATAAGGTAAAATTAGACAGCATTTAACATACTTCAGGACTAATGGTGCTTTATACTGGCAGAGCTATAGTGAGATGGACACACCTTGGCGGCAGAAATTGGTAGTTACTTTTTGGAAAATCACTTGGAAATATGTAGCTAGAACCTCTAGAATTATTTTTGTTTGAAAAGTAATTTCAATTCCTGAAGACATAATATGTAAGACGCTTGAGGAAATACTTCAATGTCTTGACAAAGGTGGTCCCAACAGTGGTATATATAAAGTTAAATATTGTAAATAACCTATTGAGGCTCAATGATGGAAGAGAGCATAGGATAAAACGTGAGACTTCAAGTAACGTTCGCAAATGCTGAAGAATATCAGCAGCGGTGCTGCTATAGCACAAAAAGGTAAAAATGAAGATACAAAATTTTATATGCACCCACTTTTTAGAAAGTTCTCTAAAAATATTGGTTAGAAAAACACCAAAATGTTAGTAGCAGTTGCTCCTGGGTGATGAGATTATAAGTACTTTTCATTGTACCCTTGTGTTTTGTGTATATTCAAAAGGTTTCAACGTAAGCATGCTTTGCTGTTGTATCATAAAAAAAGAAAACTAAAAATCAGATGCCCGTGTGGTTTCTACTAGTGGCTTTTACGTTAATGAAAGTTTCCCGACTCCCCTGCATTCTCAGCACTCATTGTGGCATGTGCTTTACTCAGAGGCTGGCAACCACACACAGTAACATCTTCACTCCCCATAATCAATTTTGATTGGTGTTGGACACAGAGGCCTTGGTTTGCAGCTTCCAGTGGAAGAATGACTGGAGAAATCATCACCTTGTCACATTCTTACAGGGCTATATTTTCAACATCAAAATCATTTCCCCAGAAGAAAACATGAAAATGGAAGTTTCCTTTTAAAACCTGCTCGTGAGTGTAGAAAATCACACTGGAGTTGGGGTACAGAGACGGTGGAGTCTGTAAGTATTGCTCTGCGGGAAGCTGGGATAATGAGATTTCACCAAGGCCTGGATAGCAGGAGGCCTTGCAATTGTGCTGAGGAAGTAGCAGCCAGAGCACACATCTAGCGTTCTCTTCCTTCAGAGGCCATTTCAGGATTTCCTTTCACGGCAGCTCACATACACTTCTTTGTTGGTTTGTACTTGTTTTAAATATCACGTATGGTGACATGATTTCTCCAATTTTCCTGATACTTTCATGCTAAAATGAGGGTGGGGCAAGAGCAAAGGCAGTAGGCGGGTATTGATTTGCCATTACCTGCCACGTAGGTAAGCAGAGAAGTACAATGGACACCATATATCTGGAAAAAGCTGACCAGGTGTACCACACGGGTTCTGAGGAAGGGATCAGAGGAGACTCTAGTGTGGCTCATTTAGAATCTTAGAATTCCAAAATAATTCAGAATTCTTTCAAATCTATCTTAATATAGGTATTTGGTTATACAAGTGGTGATGGAAGAAGTGAAAAGCCAGACAGGATGGGGAGGTAACCCAGAGTGTAATAACAATGGGAAACTGTTGCCACCTCTAGTTTAGGAAGAGCAAAGTTGAAAATAGATACATATTAATGTATTAGAAATCTCAGTACTATAAAGAAGTCAGTTCTCCCCAAATCGAGCATACATTCAAGGCGATCTTAATCATAACTGCCAGAACGTTTTCTTTGGAAATTAGCAAGTTGACTCTAAAGTTATATGGAAATGTAAAGGATCTAGAATAATCAAAATAATTTTGAGAAAGAACAAAGTTGAAAGATTTAAAATTGTTGACTTCAAGAGTTACTAAAAACCTATAGTAATCAAGAGAATATGGTGTTGGTATAAGACAAGAAAGATCAACAAAAGAAATAAAAAGTCCAGAAATAGACTTTCACTTATAAGATCAACTGATTTCTCATAAAGGTGTCATAGCAACTTAATGGGGGAATTAATGATTTTGAATAAATGATGCTGGAATAACTGTATCTGTGGATAAAAGAGGCATTTATGTAATTCCACTTGCTCATTGAATTCAAATGCAATCAGAATTTGCAAGGAAAGCCAATGGACTTGACAAGAAGAGGTGATGTTGCTGAAACCCTTTCAGTGGAGTTTACGGACAGAAGGCAGAATGTTGAGGTTTGAGGGGGTGGAAGTGGCAATGAGGATGCTGAGGAGAGACGATTGTCAGGAAGTGAGGCAGTGAAGCAAACACTAAGGAAGGAAAGTAGATTGGAACTCAGACAACAGAGCTGTGATGGGACCTTTTTATTCAAGATGAGAGCTCAACCATTTTAAGATGAAGGGAGGGCTGGGAGGCAGAAGGAAGATCGCTGATGGCTCTCGTGAGCCCAGCAGAGAGGAGGAGATGCTGTCTGTACTAAAACCAGAAGGCTTGGAATGGAGAGAGCTACTCCTGCCTCAGAGTAGCAGAGAACGAGGTGCAAACAGGAGCAAAGCTGTGCACAGATGTGTAGGAGGGAGACAGAGAGTGTTTTCCTGCCAGCCTCAACCCCCTGGGTGCAGTGGGTGGGGTAGTTTGGAATCCCAGACAGTGGAACAGGGAAGCAGCCACTGTGCCATGTCCCAACCAATGGGCAGAGCCCTGCTGCACCTGGAACCATAGACTTGTCTTTGGCTTCTTGAGCGCTGGTTCTCCAGGAGCTGCACCTCAGAAGTGGAAAGGCATCTTTTCATAAGAAATCATTTACATGTAAATTGCTTATTAACTGTTCATAGTAATTCACCTCAAGATGCATATGGAAATCCACCCGGGTGCCCTATTCATTTATTGGATGGTCAGCAATTATGTATTACCACACCATGTATCAGGCACTTTTCTAGGTACTGTAAATATATTTGTAGAAAAGGTAGATGGCCTTTCTCACGGGGGCTAAATTCATTGAGAGCACAGAGGTGGGAAACAAATTATACATAAGATAAGATGAATGGGCAAAATGGGGAAATGCACAGCAGACACACAGAGGAGTGTGACAGAGAAGGGACGAGGGGCCCTGCCTTTAAATGAATAGCCAAGGAAGGACTCTCCAAGAAGCTAGCATCTGATCCGAGACTTAATAATAGGAAGGAGACAGCCATGGAAACCTGCAGATGGAGCAGTCAGGCAGAGAACAGAGACTCTCAGCTGAAGCTGAGACAGCTGCTGGTCTAGCTGTCCAAGATAGCATCTGAGAGATGGGTGAGTGGCAGGCCTTGATAGGGCATGTGGATATTACTCAAAGCATAATAAAACATCACAGTGGGTTTTAAGGAGACACTGAAATAATTTACTGTACGGTGTTTGTTTGTTTGTTTGTTTGACAGTGAGTCTCGCTGTGTTGCCCAGGCTGGAGTGCAGTGGCACGATCTCAGCTCACTGCAACTTCTGCCTCCTGGGTTCGAGCGATTCTCCTGCCTCAGCCTCCCGAGTAGCTGAGACTACAGGCACATGCCACCACGCCTGGCTAATTTTTGCATTTTTAGTAGAGACGGGGTCACCATGTTGGCCAGGATGGTCTTGATCTCCTGAGCCCATGATCCACCCGCCTCGGCCTCCCAAGCTAGGATTACAGGCGTGAGCCACTGGGCCTGGCCTGCTGTATGTTTTGAGGGAACACTGGGCTGATCTGTGGCGAATGGAGGATGGGAGTGCAGAAGGCCCAAGGTGTCTGTTTAGGAATTGAAAGGAGGTAAGAAATGCTGGGGGCTTTTCTTACTTAAATATCTTGCCTATCTCTTGTCTTTTGTCCTCCTGGTCTCCTTCCTTGTGCCTTTGTTGGCTAAAACTCTAAAAATTGAAGAAACAGCATTGCTTGGGCCACGTGTGGAATGCATAGCAATCATAAGATTAACAAGTTCCTCCCTATTCTACATTTTTTTTCTAAATATGTAATATGCATGTGTGATGTTCTTGTTTTTCGGAAAAATGAGAATTACATAATAAGTCCTAAATATGGAATTTGTGGCAGAAACTTCAGAAATATTAATTAATTGTTCACAATTTAATGCAGGGTCTTGCTGCATAAATTCTTATTAAGCCAGAACATGAATAGTACAAAACCAATGAATGAATATTTTATGCGTGATTCAGCAAGAGATTAGGAATGCCAAACCATTATGATAGGGAATTAAAAAGGAACTTAGAAAATCACAGCAACTAAAATGTTCACAATCAAGATGATTTGAGTTTTTTTTCTTAAACAAAAGGCTTTTCAAGCTACCTAAACTGTATCTTTTTGTTAATTTAGTTTTATTGAACTGGCCATGATAAAGAACTTCAGCATATTTTATATCATTTTATACTTGTTTTACTGGAGTGATTCACTTTAATTTTGCCTTCTGTGTGTGATTTTTCTCTCAGAGATAGCTGACCCCAATACAATATATGAAGGAGTTAGCTTATAAAAACTGGACCTAACTACCATTTATTTTTTAGTTAAACTTTGTATTTTGAGATAATTATAGATCCACATGTAATTGTAGAAAATAACACAGAGATCCTATGTACGCTTTACCCAGTTTCCCCCAGTGGGAACATCTTGAAAAACTACACTACACTTTCATGGTCAAGATGTTGACATCGCTGGGCGTGGTGTCTCATGCCTGTAATCCCAGCACTTTGGGAGGCCAAGGCGGGTGGATCACTTGAGGTCAGGAGTTTGAGACCAGCCTGACCAACGTGGTGAAACTCTGTCTCTACTAAAAATATAAAAATTAGCTGGACATGATGGCAGGCACCTGTAATCCCAGCTACTCGGGTGGATCACTTGAGGTCAGGAGTTCAAGACCAGCCTGACCAACATGGTGAAACTCCATCTCTACTAAAAATACAAAAATTAGCAGGATGTGGTGACAGGCGCCTGTAATCCCAGCTACTTGGGTGGATCACTTGAGGTCATGAGTTCGAGACCAGCCTGACCAACATGGTGAAACTCCGTCTCTACTAAAAACACAAAAATTAGCTGGGCGTGGTGGCAGGCGCCTGTAATCCCAGCTACTCGGGAAGCTGAGGCAGGAGAATTGCTTGAACCCGGGAGGCAGAGGTTGCCATGAACCAAGTTCACGCCATTGCACTCCAGCCTGGACAACAAGAGTGAAACTCGTCTCAAAAATAAGAATAATAATAAAAAAGATGTTGACATTGACATGATCCACCCATCTTAGGTCTCCCAGTGTTCCCTGCATATGTGTGTGTGCGCATATGCGTGTGTTTAGTTGTATATAATGTTCTTAGATGTGCAGGTTCACATATCCACCACCAGTCAAGATTCAGAACTGTTTCATCTGAACACCAAAAAAAAAAAAAAAAAAATGCTCTTTTTTAATTGAGGTAAAATATGCACATGTATTTTACCATCTTTACCATTTTTAAATGTACAGTTCAGTTGTAGGCAATAAATAGATTTATATTCCTTTTATCCCTTTCATCCTCCTCCCCTTCCCAGCTTCTGGTAACCACCAATCTACTCTCTCTCTTCATGAGATCCATGTTTTAGCTCCCATGTATAAGTGAGAACATGCAATATTTGTTTATCTGTGCTTGGTTTATTTCACTTAACATAATGGCCTTCAGTTCCATCCATGTTGCAAATGACAGGATATCATTCTTTTAATGGCTAAATAATATTTTACCTATTTATTGGGTAAAATATTCCCTTCAGTTTGCTTTTTCAAAATAGTTGTAGCTGTTCTAGGACCTTGCCTTCCTGTGTAACAATCAATTGATTTATCTGTTGGTCTATCTATCACTTGTGAGCCCTATCTGTCTATTTTTAACTAAAGCATTTTAATCAGTGGCTCAGGATACACGAGGGTGTAATTCACACTACATGTCTTTGTCTTCTGTAACTGCTATTATCTTGCTTCCTTGTTTTATGCCTCATGTGCACATTCTTCAAAAACACTCACTTAATTGGAAACTAAAGGGCATTCCCCTCTAAGCTTTGACAGCAGTGACCTTAGTTAAGTCAATGCTTATGGTCTTTGAATTCATAGGAAGACTCCTATGAGTCAAGATTTTGAACATGATGGAAATGACATTTTTAATTCAAATAGTTGTTTGCAGCACCTTTATTTAATAAGTGACACACTCAGATAAAACTATATTTTAAGCAACGTAAGCTTACTTAGAAATAATATAAATGGACTTTTTTGTCCTATATATTGTATTTCTGATGACCATAATCTCTTGCACCCTGGCAGAGATTTTATGAAATAGAAACCAAGTTTGACCCTAAAGATTAATAACACATGCAGCAATTGAAAGTTAGCTGCAAAGAAATAGAGAAAAGTATAATAAATATATATCTATATTCCTTAAAACCCAGTGGAACTGAGAGGAAGAGAGCGCATAATAGAGTAGCCTGAAAATACATTTTTGCTGAGTAAATTCTCCATCATCCAGGATAAAAAATGTATATTCTCATTCATATTATTCCAATGCCATACATTTTATAATTTGCAGTAATGCAATATTCCAGAAAATGCTCCCATAACTATTGTTGTAAGCAATACAAGTAGGATATGATTTTAAGGTTTAAAATAAGTGGACTGTTAATTTTCTATTACTACAGTCACCTCTCCTAAACTTCTTGATTCTTTAGGAAATAGACTGAGTTTTGAAAAAATGTAATTGGCCACAATAAACTCTGCATGTGTGTGTGTGTGTGTGTGTGTGTGTGTGTGTGTGTGTGTTTCCAGATTTAAAGTTAGAATATATTAAAAAGCTAGACAATATTAAAGCTAGATTATATTAAGCTGAGAAACAGACAGAACATTGTTTTCCTAGAGAACTCATATATTTATATGGCTGAAAACAGATTATTTTCTAACAGATCATTAACTAGTTACTGTTATTCAGCTATGACAGACTCAGTCTTCTGTATATCTTAAGAAAAAACTTGTGACCACATATCAAGTAAGCATTTTAAATATAGGATGAATATTTTTAGGTAAACAGTGAAAACAGCCTGGAGCTGTATCCACACCACAGCACATGTTTTGGAATGAAGTCAGTGGGGATACCTGGGCAGGATGAACTGTTGCTTTGCATTAGCATTGTGAGTCCCTCACAGCCAGCATGTTGCCATTAATTTTGCTTTTCTCACCCCCAGAGTAGAACTACAAATAATAGAAGATATTAAATGCCTGTGGTTTGAGCAGAACCATCCTGGACTGGTGGGAACAAGTAGCCATTGAGGTCAGACAAACATGCATAAATGTCTGTACCAAACAAGGCAGAAGTCACCTAGTTCCAAAGGACAAGCACGACGTGGCAAGGCACTCATGGGAAGCAGAGGCTACCAGTGATTGAGGAGGGGCAGGAAGAGTCTAATGGAAGAAGAGACAAGTTCATCCAATTCTGAATGTGTTTTGGCAGATAAAGCAGTAGGCTGCTTAAAGAAAAAAAAAAAAAGGAAGAAGGAATCTTCAATAATAGCTTCAGCAGAGATAAAGCCATTAGCGGGCTGAGAGCCAGGAGAACTGTGCTATGAAAATGAACAATAAGAAAAGGCACTGGATTCAGCCACTTTGAGGAATAGCTCCAAGGAGAGGTGAGGGCCCACATTAATTCAATAAGTAGAAGTTTTCAATTTTCACTCCAACATATGTTTCTTGAGTGCCCATTGCATGTTAATTGCTGGGATAGAGTAGAGACAGCGAGCCCTTCTGCTCTGCCTTCCGGAAGCTTGTAGTTTGGTGGTTGAGGCAGATGACAGGATCTGCGAGGGGTAATTAAGGAAAAGAGCCAGAGGCCACAGAAGGTGCTAGTGAGGGGTCTCATTTGAGCCACATGCGCCACTGAGTGCTTTGATGCTAGGGCTGGTGTGATCCAGGTCACTCCAGTGGATTGGGGTGCGCAAGAATGGAAGGGGGCACCCAGGATGCTCACAGCAATCCAGGCAAGACAAGACAATGTCAGAGAGAGAGACAACTTCGTATATTGAAGGTAGATTTTGGAGACGATTGGTAAATCTTAGCAATGCACATGAGAGGGTGGGAGAGATTTCTGGGTATGGAGCCTGAGCAGCTAGGGGTGCCATTCTCTGTAAAAGAGATGATTGAAAAAGGAGCAGTTTGGGGCAGGAAAGAAAATAACAGTAATACTGGAAATAACAAGCAAATCAGGTAAGACCTACCTGGCAACATTTTTTTTTTTTTTTTTCGGAGCAGTTGGTATGTGTTGTCTCCCTACAACCCCACAGCGTCTCCATTTTGCAAAAGAGAAAACTGAAGCCAAAGAGGATAGGCAAATGACCTAAAGTCACACACGAGCAGGACAGCCAGATGGCCACCCAGGACATCTGAATTTGTTTTAGGAAACAATGTCTTTGAGATGCATGTGGGACATGGACGTGGAAAGACATAAACATGAGACCCTTCCACATGAGCCAGCAGCTCAGAAGGTGATCTTCACTGCAGACAGACTACTGGCAATCTCTGGTATAAGGAGAAGGCATTTATTGAAGAGTGAGTGAAAGCTGAGTACAAGAGGCAGATATTACAGTGTCTTCTTTCAAGTAGAAAAGGAAACGAGATGAGACGCATCCACAGGGAGTAAGGGAAGGTGGTTCAAGGACAGGGCAGATTAGATAAGATCCCCCTCCACTCCCACAAGGACAATGGAAGATACAAGTGTATCATCGAGCTGGAGCCTGAGGACTGCAGAGCATGGAGGGGCGAGGCCATTGGCTGGGAGAACAGTGAGTGAGGCAGCAGGAAGAAGCTTTAGTCCCAGGCTAGCGTCACCCAGTGCAGGTGGAAGCCGCAGAAGAATCATGGCACAGATGCTCTGAAGAACATCTCAGACTAAGTGAGCACTCTACAAACACAAACTCAGACAAGACCCACAGCAAATAACAATGAGGAACATCTTGCCCTACTTCATAAGTGAGAGGCATGAGAGCAGGCATCATACATTTGCACTCAAAGCTGTTTCATATTTTCTGAGGATGGTTCCAAGCAGATCTCTCTCTTTACTTCCACAGAAGAAGAAAAATAAATAAATTTCGAATAAGCTGAATTCTAGCAGAGTGTGGGAGAAAGGATGTTATTTGAAATATTGGGAATAAAAAATGTCTATTGCAACCTATGGTCATTAATTTGTGTGTTTACTTTGGGGACTCTACATAGATATCCTTATGGCTTGAAGTAAGAATGGGATTGAGCTGTTTATTAAGTGCCTGGCTATTTGAGTTTCCGGGAGGAATAATGGCCTCTCTAATGTAGTGTGCTGGAAGTGGATCCCACATCAGCTGAGGTCAGGAGACCAGAGCACAGTCAATGGGCCCACGGGAAACACTGGACACTGCACTAGGGACTCCTCCTGTGGTCTTGCGCTGCAGCAAGACCTGATCTCTGGACTCTGATCTTGTGCTACAAAACCTGATGACATCCCATTTCCAACCCCACTTCCTTCTCCTGGGCAGAAAAATAAAGGCAATTCCCAGTTTCCCCTGCAGCTCTGCTGGGGCTGTGTGATTGGCTTCTGGACAACAGAATCTGAATAGATTTAATAGCAGCCAATTTTAGGTGTGACCATAAGCCCCATTTCCCAGATATCCTCTTTGTCTCTCCCCATTTGCATAGCTGGAAGTCAAGAAGTCTAATATTTCAAAGGAGCACGTGAAGCAGGATGGCTGAGTTACAGTTATTTTTTACAACAGGTAAAATCATGCATTTTTCATTAACTGTTCTGCCAGTGCTGAAAGTTAAAGTTAAGGACAGAGACAAGGAGCAGGGGGAGGCTGGAGGATCCAGGGACAGAGGCTGGAGAGCATGGGCAGGTTGGAAAGTCTCAGAGGAGGGAAAATCAGCTGGGATTGCAGCTTGAAGGATGTGGGAAAGGTTAAGTGCCTCTCAGGGATTTTTTGTATGAAACATTAATTGCTTTCTGATTGTAAAAGGAATACCAATTCATCACACAGTATTTGGAAGACAATAAAGGTATAAAGAAGAAAAATGAAAGCATTGATAAGATCATTACTGAATAGCCACTACTAAGATTTGGTAGTATTTGCTTCAAACATACATGAGCACTGGGAGCTCTCCTGGGGTGGTTTGCAATAACCTGCTTTGCAAACCTAACTATCTGTGAGTAATGGCACGAGTGTTCAGGAGCGTTAATTACCTCCACAGTTGGTGGGTAACATCCTGAGTGCTTGCAGGAATACCTGCTGTTGGTATGACCAGAGGTCAATTGTCTCTTGTAATAAATCAGGTAGATAGACATTCTAGAAAGCAGTTTACTTTACTGAGACACAAAATTCAAATTCCTTGCTGTGTAACTCTACCAGCCTGAGAATTATTGCTGGCTGTTAATTATTCTTTGTATTATATTTGAGACACAAGAAATTGTTGAACTGACTTACTGTTTATAATTAGAAGCTATGATTAAAACTGCTTTAACATTACCCTGGGGCCCTTTCTCCAACATGAAATGATTTCTATAAAAGTGTCAGTGGGTGGTTTGGAAGGGATATGTCGGCCTCCTCCCTGGTAACTACTTTTCCACCTACAGAGCTGCTCCGATGTCATGGGAAGACTCCTCAAAGCCCCAGCTCTGGTAATTAAATGAAACAACACAACCATCCTACACCACAACGGCTGGGCACTCTCCCACAGAATATCCAAAGAAGACAGGAATGAGAAGAATCAGCCATCAATTACGTTTTAAAATTTAAAATTAAAAGAAGTATTTATATTTCATATTTCCCTTAATGCAAATTTTTGACATTTTCTAAATTTCTACTTATTTTGTATAAAAATGAGCTTATGATATAATAAATGATGACTCCCATATGTTACAAAAACTTGGGTTTTTTTTCAAAAATGAGCACAGACCCATGCGATAACTTTCTAAGGGCTTTAACGGTCTCCCCAAATCAATAAAATTAAAATGACATCTCACAGTGGAGTGCTCTATTGCTGTATCTCTTGGATGAGAAAGAAGGAATGGTTCAAATGGAAGAATGAAAGGAAATGAAGAGAAACCATCTGCTAAGAGGGTCATGTGGCTGTTCAGACTAGCACTGTGTTTGTCCTGATTCTCTAGTCCTGTGACATTTGACGTTTTTATTTGTAAAGATGATGGGTTGATGGCTGCAGCAAACCACCATGGCACATGTATACCTGTGTAACAAACCTGCACATTCTGCACATGTATCCCAGAACTTAAAGTAAAATTAAAATAAATAAATAAATAAATAATAAAAATTAAAATTAAAATAAAAAATTCAATGACTGGTTGAAAGGAGAAAAGTGTGAGGCCCTTTTTATTATGCAAATCATTGGTTGCTCAAGGACCTTAAACAAGATTCATCTACACCTTACCTTACGGTCACCAACTACTATGAATCAGTCATGCATGGCAAAGTGGTTGGTGATGCAGAAAAATTCTTTGGTGTTAGAGAAAGTGTGACCTACATCATTGAATTCTGTCAATGGAAGGGTTAGCTCCAGTATCTGATCCTTTAGATAATGTTTATTGATTTCTTTGGCATTGGGAAAAATGTTGAGAACACAAAGAAACAAGACATGATCCCTGACCCCCATGGAAGGGGGAGCAGGTCATGTGAACAAGCAGTTTGCTAACATTTTACCAGTTCCTTAACGGAGATCAGAAGGGTAGGAGAAGGAGGAAGGCCACAAGCTGTTTCATAATGGAGAGACACTCCATAAAGAAGCTGATGCCGCAGCTAGATAGAGCTGAGTAGGGGGCCGCCAGCCAAGGTAGAGAGAGCCACAGATGCAAAGCAGTAAAATCCCTGTGTTAGCTGGAGAAGTGTCAGATACTGCCTTGTTCTCTAACTAAAGAAAGGCAAAGAGAAAAACAGGGAAGAAATTAAAAAGTGTTTATTTCAAACAATTGAGAGAAGGAATTGGAATCCTTCCCTAGAGTCAACCTAACATTGACTATAGCTCAAGATGGTAGAGAAGATGTAAAATTAAAATTCTGATAATAAAATTAATTTTTAGTAGAAATTAGGTCTGCACAGGCTGGTGTCGAACTCCTGGCCTCAAGCAGTCCTCCTTCCCAGGCCTCTCAGTGTGCTGGAATTACAGGCATGAGTCACCATGCCAGGCAGGATGCTCTTTCTGTCCATCAGCATCTGTTTCACTTGAGGCGACCATGTAAACAGGCTGGGCTCCAGGAAACCCCTCCTGATTTCTCAAATAAATAAGTCTCTCTATTTCTCATACCACTTCCTTCCTGGGTTATGGCACTTAGAACAGCATGTGCTTGCATCTTGATTGTGTGCTTCTCATGTATTCATTCAACCCATTCTCCTGGAGCCCCTACTCCTTGTGAGGCACTGTCCGTGCCCTGGAAGGGGAGCAAACAGATATTCCGTTGCAGAAGATAGACAAGAAATGATGTAAATAAGTTAAATATGTACTATACTAGATAGTGCTAAGTGCTAAGGGTAAAATGGAAGGCATGGAGGGGGTAGAAGCATTCAGGGAGGAATTGGAATTTGAAATAAGATGATCCAGGAAGCCCTCATGATAAGGTAGCTTTTGAGTAAAGATCTGAGGAACGTGGAGGGAGTGGCCACCTAGATATCTAGGCAGAAGGGAAAGCAGCTGGCACCAAGGAGGGAGAGTGAGGACGCTGTCGTGGGTGGAGAGGGTGAACAGGAGAAGCAGAGCAGATGACAACTTGAGGAAGACAATGAGCCTGGGGAGGAGCCACAGTGGGCCTCTCTGATTTTCATGCCCAGTGACACTGGGAAACACAGGAGAACTGTGAGCAGACCAGTGACCAACACCGACTTCCATTAAAAAAAAGGTCACTGTGGATCCTGGGCTGCTGATAAGCAGACAGGCCTAGGAGCAGGGACACCAGTTAGAAAGCAATTGTAATGGCCAATGCTGAGAGCAGTGGTGAGGAGCTGTCGGTTTTGGGTACATTTTGAAGGTAGAGTGAATGGAGATTTGAGCAGACCTAATACTTGGAGGGAGAAATGACAAATGTGGTTCAAGTTTTGGGTTTCCATTAACTGTGATTGGGGAGAATGTGGGAGGATTTTGTCAGCAGGAGTACATGAGGAGTTTGTGTTAGATGTCTATCACATGTCCAAATGGAGGGGCCAAGTAGACAATTGGGCATAGGGGTTTTGAGTAAAGGAGGGTTCTAGGCTGGAAGCTTTATTGTGAATAATCATCATGTGGACAGAACTGAAGTCATACAAATAGATAAGATGACCTAAACAGTGAGCATATGCAGAAAAATAGAAGAAGGCCAAGACCTGAGCCCCAGATACTCAACCATTTGGAGATTTGGTGGTTGAGGCAGGAGCATTAAGAAGAGACTGAGAAGCAGGGTTCAGAGAAGTAAGAGGAAAAAGGAATGGCATCCTAGAAAATGAGTGAAAAGTGTTTCAGGAAGAAAACATGTGGCTAAATGTGTCAAATGTGGCCTAAGATGGAGAACCGGCCACTGGATGTAGAAACATGGAGTTTGTTCGTCAACAGACAAGACCCAGTTTGGTGGGAAGTGCGGTGGAGCAGGGAAGCCTGACTGTAGTGAGTCTGAGAAAGGATAGAGGAGATGCATCAGAGACAACTGGAAATAACCAGCATGGATGGTTCTCTAAGGAGTTTTGACCTAAGGAGAAGGAAATAAATAGGATACTAACTGGAGAGAAAAGACAAAAGAGAATTAAAAAAAAAATCAACCTTTAGAGACTGGGGTACATGTGCAGATTTGTTACATGGGAATATTGCATGATCCAGAGGTTTGCAGTACAGATCCCATCACCCTTGTAGTGAGCATAGTACCCAAGAGGTGAGTTTTTTAACCCAGCCCCCCTCACCTTCCAGTAGTTCACAGTCTCTATTATTCCCATATTTATGTCCATGTCTGCTCAATGCCTAGTTAACATGGGAGAAAAATAGCCTATTTGTGTGCTGTTGGGAATGATTAAGGAGAGAGGTAAATCAATGAGCAAAAGGCAGAGGATAAGAAGGCTGGAAAACTGTGTTTTGTGAGTGAGTGGTGGTGGAGTCCAGTACACAGGTTGGGAGCTGGGCTAAGCCAGGAGCAGGGACAGTTCACCTCCAGCAGCAAGGTGAAGGTGGTATATGGGCACAGAGGCAAGAAGCTGGCCCTTGTGGTGAAGAGGAATGTGTAGGGGTTATTTTCTTAGTGAAACAGGAAAGCAGGTGATCATATGAGAGGGAAGACTCTCATGGATGTGGGGAGAAACTGCTAGAGTTTGGAGAAGATGGGGGTTGGGAAGAGTAAAACCATCTTCTAAGATCGTGGGAAAGATAACTAGAGAAAGTCAGGAAATATAGGAGTGTAGGAGACACAAGTTGAAAAATGTCAGAAGATAACCAGGCTGGAGGGTGATCTGCTGTCTTGAGATTAGTGATCATGAATTGAAATGAGAAGAACCTGCCTGTTGTGTGTTTTTTTCCAGCCATATACTGCTGAGTAAGTACACGCAAATAGAGGGAGAACTGAATTTTACCTATGTTGCATTTTAGCTTAGCACATTAAAAAAATCAAGAAAATGGAATTGAACTTAAGAGCGAATGACTGACTGTGGGATTAAGCTGAGTTTTAAAGTGATAAGGGGAAAAAATCCACAACAATGGTGATAGACAGTGAAATGGAATGGAATGAGACTCCTAGCGGGTAGAAGCATTGCTGTTGCTGGGGTACTGAAAGCAGTGAGCTGAAAGATTAGATAGTTGTTGGAAGAGATAATTTGACATTGAGATTGTGATGGTTTTGGTCCTACAGATGTCAGCGTTCTATTTAGCTTATTAGTGATTGAAAAACCACCTCTTCCCATCACTGGGAAATGTATTCTTCAGTTTAAAGAAGAAAGAAGGTACTTGTGTCTCATCAAATTTTCAAATTCATGAAAAATTATTTGCACCAAAGAAAACAAGAATAAAAGTTCAGCAAGATTACTGTTAAAGTGATGAATACATCACCAAAAGAAAATACTTGTATGGATGTTTATATTTTCTTGGCTCCATTTCTACAATGGTACAGACCCTGCAGGTGTTTCGTCACTGCAGTTTCATCCATGGCTTAGAGACTTGCACAGAGACAGCAATGTGCTGATGGAGACCAAGGAGCAGCTCCTCTGGGCTGAGTGCTGCTGGTCATGCCACACACCCACAGTTTTTTCTATCTGCCAATTGGCTCCAGCCAACTGAGTGCAGATGCCAAGTGGACACAAAGAAATTTCTGTGTACATTATTTTAAGCTAAGAAACCTACCAGAGTCCTTGATATAGTTAGTTTGAAGAATGAGGCAGAAGAGAACATGGTGGTCTAAGACTCTTCTTTCTAATATGCAAAAAAAAAAAAAAAAATGGACCCTTTATCCCCTTTTGAGAGTTAAAGACACCAATTTAATATTGTTACCTATGGTGACCAATTTGAATAAGAGGCTTAAGAGATTAAATACAGTCATTCCACAAGAAATACATTAAATCTCTGAAATCCAAATATCCAAAATGGACTTTTACAAACAATCTTACAAAGTTATTATAGGCAGAACGGAATTTTTGTGGTTATTAAATACAAAAAAGGATTACCTTCTTATAATATTTCCCGATGACATCTTTTAAAAGAAAGTCTCCTAAAATGGTTTTGCCGCTTAGAATTTTCTCTCATTCTGGATTTTCATCAACAGATCTGCCCTTGACTGCCCAGAATTTATCTTGCAAAACAGGAAGGGTTTATTTTTAAGGGACTGAGGAAAAACTTCTAGCATAGGCTAAAGCTAAACCACAGAGCATATGACCTAATAGACATAATATTTTAAACAACAACACCGATAATAATAAAAGTTAAAGACAGGACTCTGGAGCTGATGATATTCTGCCTCTACACATGTCAGCTGTTTGATTTTAAAAAGTATTCATTGTTGAAGCTGCCATGTTATTGAGCATAGAGTTGTTGCTGGTTAATTTCTGTTTCTCTGATTCTGTGGAGTAAACATTATTTTACTAGGAGATCTCTGTTCAGCTTCAGTTTTCATGGAATAAATAGAAAAGATTAAAGAAGCTACAGAGATCCAAGAACAAGGATAAAAGATTATAGCTCATCTTCCATGAAGGTTGATTCTCAACATGATAAAAAGCTTGGTGAAACATATTAAGATAATAAGCCTAGTTTCTCTCTGTATTTGCAGTAAAATAAGAGGAAATGGAGATGACAGCATAGTTAGTGCAAGATTATGTAATTTCAACAGATGGCAAGAAAGGAGGTAGAATTATTTAACAACAAGTTCTACTTTTCCCTCAAAGAGCATAACAGACAGAAACACAAGAGGCAAAGACGTCCTAGTGAGAGAGAAAACAGGAAGAAGATACCTCACTTCTTTGTGAGTGCAAGTTTTGCAGATATGAGGTCAGAAACTCAACAATCTCTGAGAAATCACAGGGAATGTGAAAAATCCTAGAGTGCTAGAAATGAGTAAATAGGACCCCCACCCCTTTTTGTAATGAAGGAAAAAAAATATATAGAATATATATATTATATATACCTACTATATTAAATATATATACTAAATATATATACTACATATATATTTAATATAGTAGGTATATACTATATTTTTAAATATAGTAGGTATATATATTTAAAAGTCTTTCATTGTGTACACAAAAATTGAGAAATATACGCAGGTGCAAAACATGTGTAAGATGAGCTGAAACTGATGAGAAAAGACTGTTGATTAACACGTGCAAATTAAAAGACGTGCATTTGGGTTCTGTGCCTCCCGCCACCACTCTCCTCCCATGCTACCTCCTCCAACCCACTCGGAAAAATTAACAAAACTAGAATGGAGACTTCCCTTTGCCTCCTGTCTAAGATTCTACTGCTCTACGCAGTTGTCACTAGCTGCATAAGGCAATTGAGCACTTGAAACATGGCTGGTCCAAACTGAGATGTGCTGCAGGTAAAAAATACACCCCATATTTCACAGACTGAGTCCAAGGGAATATAAAGTGTAGTTAAAATTTTTGATTGCATGTTGAAATGGTAATATTTTAAGATATTAGGTTAAATAAAAATATATTTTTACGATTAATTTCACCTATTTCTTTTTAATTTCTTAATGTGATTACTAGAATTTTAAAATGACATGTATAATTCATGTTATATTTCTAAAGGACAGCACTGATTAAAGAGCCTCAATAGACATCTAGGGAAGAGAGATCTGCCTCTAGCCATACTGCAGTCACCTCTTCACCATGTTAAAAATGTCAGATTATCTACAGTTGTAAACTGTACTTTAATCTGAACACCTGCTTTTCTCAATGAATTTTTTTGTTGTTCCTATGCAATTCTAGATTAAAATAAACTTTAACGATGTTTCATTGTACTCATTAAAACCTTCAATACAATGTTGAAGCAGCTTGATGACAATGAATATCCTTGTCTTTTCCACAGTTTAATGAAAAATTATTGAACATTTCAGAGGTCTTTTAAAACATTTTATTGAGATATATAAAGTTACTGCAATAATTTTAAGTGTGAAGCCCTTAGTATTAAAAAGATATATCTTCAGAACTCAATTTCAGTTCTATGCCTCTAAAAATAACTACGAATTCTGACTTCTGTGAGCATCTATTCATTCTAGCTTTGTTTGTTTTTGTGTTGAATTTGTTTGTTTTGTTTTGAGTTTATAGAAATGAAATCACAGAATACGTGATTTTGTACATCAGGCTTTTTTCACTCAACTAATATATCCAAGAGCTTTTCAGATTGTTGCGTTGACCAATAGTTTATTTTCATTGATGTGTACTATTCCACTGGGTATTATTTTTTATCCACTCACCTGTTGTATCTGAGTTTTTTCCACTTTTTGACTGTTATGGATAGAGCTTCTATAAACATTCCAGAAAATGTTTCTTTAGAATATATTTACATTCATTTATATATTTAAGGGTAAGATTGTGGGGTCAATTAATTTTAATATTATTTTTAGTGGAAACTGTCAAACAGGGTCTGCCAAAGTGCTTATGTATTTCTCACTTCCAGGGCACTGGCAAGAGCTTGTGTGCACCACATCCTTGCTGACACTTGTGTTTGTAATCATGGCCTTCCAGAGGTTGTGTGTGATATCCCATCATGCCTTTCATCTGCATTTCCTTAATGAGTATGGAAGCTGAGCACCTTTTCTTTTTATTTATTTATTCACTCATTTATTTAGGTCTCCTTTAATTTCTCTAGATAATATTTTGTAGTTTTCAGAGATCTGTCACATCCTTGTTAAATTAATTTCTAAGTTTTTGAGTTTTTGATGTTATTGAAAATACTTGAAATTTAACACTTTTATTAGTTTTTCAACTGTTTACTGCAATAACCTCAAAATATGTCTCATTTTCGCATATTGACTTTGAATCCTATGACTTTGCTAAATTCACTTGTTAATTCCACTCGTTTTTATGTTTTTGGATTTCTGAGAGCACAGTCACATCATCTGAAAATAAAAGAGTATTACTTTTTAAATATTTATACATTAATTTTTTCATGTTTAATTGTACTCGTTAAAACCTTGATGATAGTGAATATCCTTGTCTTTTCCACAATTTCAAGATAAATTATTGAATATTTCCTCATTAACTATGATGTTAGTTCTAGATTTCTTGGTCATGCCCTTTATCAGATTGACAAATTGTCTATTACTACATTTTGAGAGCTTTTATTATGGTTGGGTACTGAATTTTATCAACTTCTTTTTCTATATCTGTTGAGATGATGAATATATGAATATTCTGCCTTATCTATCCATGGGGTGAATTACATTGACTGGATTTCAAATGTGAAATCAACCTCCTGTTCATGAAATAAACTCTACTGGGTGACAGAATATCATCCCTTTAATATAGCCTAGGCTTTGATTTGCTAATATTTTATTAAGAAATTTTGCATCTGTTAATAAGACATTGGTCTAGAATCTACTTGACTTGTAATAGTCTTGTCAGATTTTGGTATGAAAATTAATCTTGCATTTAGAAAGAAAATGGGAAACAGTTTATATTTTTCTGTTTTCTGAAAATTTTTATTTAAAATTGGTATGATTTATTCCTTAAGTGTCTGTTAGAATGCGCGGGGAAGCCATCTGTGCCTGTAGCTTACTTTCTAAGCATTTTTTTAAATTATAGAAGCAATGCAAATATAGGAATATGTAGATTTTTTATGTATTCTTAGGATAGTTTTGAACACCACTATGAACCAAGTAGACTTAATTTATATTTACAGAACAATAACAATAATAGAACATACATTCTTCTCAGTTAAACATGAACATTTGCCAAGATAGACCATATTCTTGACCAGAAAACAAGGCTTAATAGATTTTTAAAAATCCAAGTCATATAAAATACATTCTTTGGTGACAACAAAAATAAATTAGTTAATAATAAGGACTCTAAAAAATTACAAGGGGGCATGAGGAGACATTTTCTCTTATAGAGACACATATGGACATTTTCCAATGCTCTTCATTCCTTTCTGAGATTCTGTGTTTCTTTCAGGTTGTAGGATTTTCTTTATTATTCTTTAGAGTGTTCGCCTGCCAGTGACAATGTCTCTCAGCTTTGATTAATCTGATAATGTCTTTATTTTACTTTCATATCTAAGGACATTTTCTCAAGGTAGAGAAGTGTAGATGCCTTTCTTAAGTTTTAATGATGATTCCCAGCTTCCAGTTTCTGTTGAAAATTCATCTGTCTCTCTGATTGTTGTTTCCTTGAGAGTGATGTGGGTTTTTTTCTCCTTTTAAGGTTTTCTCTCAATTTTTTAATATTTGCACCTCAGTGAGGGTATTTTTTTGGTATTCATTTTTAATATATAAAGTCCCTTTAATAGTTTTTCATAATTTATTTCCTTCTCTCTTCAAATATTGCTTCCACTCCATTCTGTCTCATCTCTTTTCTGGGATTCCAATTATATAAATGTCTTTAAGATATATTTATATTATTGTAATATATATGGTTTTCCTTTAATCATGATGGAAGACATAACCAGCCACACTATTCTAATCCCTGAGTAAACATGGAAATTCTTTTCATATAAAACTAAAATACACTCCTGTCTTACATTTGCATTTATTTTCCTAATACCTGAGTTGAACAGATTACATTAGATGATCCCTTCTAAATATCAACTGTCACAGTCTGTTTTGTGCTGCTATCACAGGATAGAGTGATTTATAATGAGCAGACATTTATTGGTTCACAATTCTAGAGGCTGGGAAGTTCAGCATCAAGTGCTGGCATCTGGTGAGGGCTTTCTTGCTACGTCATCACATAGTGAAAAGTACAAGAGTGAGAGAGCAAGAGGAAGCCAAATTTGTTCTTTAATAATGGTATTAATTTCACCTGTAAGGGCAGATCCCTTATGAATTAACAACTTCTTAAAGGTCTCACCTCCTTTTAAAATTTCCTTTTATTTTTAGTTGACACAAAATAGTTGTGTATGTTTATGGGATACAGAGTGATATTTCACTACATGTATACAAATGTGTAATGGTCAAATCAGAATAATTAGACCTCAAACATTTATCGTTTCTTTATATTGAGAATATTCAAAACACTCTCTTCTACCTTTTTGAAAAAATACAATAAATTATTGTTAACTAGTTTCATCCTACAGTGCTGTAGGACACTGGAACGTATTTCTCATATTTAGCTGTAATTTTGTGTTCATTAACAAACCTTTCCTTATTCTCCCCTCCTCCCATGTGTTTCTCAGCCTCTCCTAACAACTATTCTACTCTTTACTTTTTCTGGCTCCTATGGATGACTAAGAACATGTGATATTTATCTTTCTGTGCCTGAGTTATTTCTCTCAATATAATGTCCTCCAGACTAATCCATGTTGCCTCAAATAACAGGATTCTATTATTTTTGGTGATGGAATAGTAAGTGTTGGATTTGTTGGATAGGTGAATTTTGAAATTTTTAGTTGAAATGAAATAGAATGCCAGGTTCCACTGTGTGTATATGCCACATTTTCTTTACTCATCTGTTGATGAAAATGTAGGTTGATTCTATATGTTGGCTATTGTAAGTAGTGCTTCAATAAACATGGGAGTACAGATATCCCTTTGACATACTGATCTCCTTTCCTTTGGATAAATACCTAGTTAGTGGGATTGCTGGATTGTATGGTAGTTCTATTTTTAGTTTTTTGAGAAATTTCCATACTCTTTTCCACAATTGTTGCACTAATTTACATTCCCACCAATCCTGCCTCTTACTACTGTTACAAAGGCAATTAAACTTTAATATGAATTTTGGAGGAAACAGACATTTAAATCATAGTACCAACCTTTAGTGTTTTTCTTTATGGTACTTTGAGAAAATGTCTAAGGACAGCAGAATTATATTAAGTGTATATCTATTGGATATTCTTTGGAATACATTGAAATAAAACAAATATACTTCTTTGGACATGTTTTTAAGGTTAGCACTACTCAATTCTAAAATGAACTGCAGAATTCTAAGAAATTTTTAATTATTAACAATAAGTTTTATGGTCACTAGAGTTAGCATATTAGTCATATATTGTAATAGCATAGACCTATTAAACAATAGTTCATCTTTTGATGCAACTTGGATGGTGTAAAATGATAACTGCCTGTAAATAGTTCAAATACTCTCTAGTTATATTGTTTTGGAGATATCATTGTGTCTCTGTTTTCTTAGTAGGAAATAGTCCATTATGTCATTGTTATTGAACTTCCTTTGTAAACAGAATGTTCAAGCAACACTATCAAAGCAGAAAAATAATATATATTGCAAAGTTCCATTTTCAGGAAATAGTGCTGTTAAAACTTGTCCATTTTCTCTCTGTATTTTAATGTGATTTTCTTTGTAATTATCTGTTGCCTTTATAGTCAGGGAGGGAACAATAGCAGTCAATTTAATGGCTGTGTTTTTTTTTTCTCTTAATCACATGGAAATTTGGTAGTCTCATAATATAAAAGCTAAGAATTAATTACTTTAAATTAGTAGTTCTGAGTTATTGGGTGATTAGGTTGATGCATGTCTTTCTTAAAATGAAAATCCTTTGAGGTGTGTGCAGGTTTGTTGTGATTTCTAGGAATATAATGCTGATTTCAGTCATACTATTTCAGAAGTAAGTAGATATTAAATACAAAATACACAAAGTTCTGCAAATGTGATCATTTTATGGAACAGCATTTATAGTTTACTTTTTTTGTCATTGCCAATGTAACACACTTCTAAAGCATAAAGAACACAGAGATGCACAAAGGAAATAAAAATGACAAAAATTATATAAAATGCCATCTCAGTGTGCTATGTATCTTTGCAGTGTATACAAATATAGATACATATATAGTTTGATATCACACTCTACATGTTGCTTTGAAGCTTTTTTCACTCACTTTGCAACATATCAGGAGTATTTTTCTATATAAATTGGTCTTTTTCTTATATATTTGTAATAAATATTTTGAATTTTTTCCTAAGTACATAGCACATTTGTTTAACCAATTTCTTATTTTGGAACATTTCATTTTTGCTATGATGGAAACAAATATTCCTCTATTCAAGTTCCAAAACTGAAACCGTTGATTGGAGGAAGTTAATAGTATATTTAAAATAATTAAACACAAAACTAACAGTCTCTATTATAAAAATTTTCAACAATCATAATAATCAAAACAAAACAGTAAAACCCTAACTCTGAAATCTAAATGAGAGGGACAGTTTTGATCTAAGGGGGGGTGTTTGGCTGTGTCTGAGGACAGTTTTGTTTGCCACAGCTAGAAGGGTGCTGCTGAACCTAGAGGCTGGGATTCAGGATGCTGCTAACCATCAGGCAATGCACAGGAAAGCCTCCATGACCAAGAATTATCTGGCTCAAAATGTCGTTAGGAATTATACTTTGTTTCTAGAGAGGGTTTTTCACATCCCTGCAATGTCATGAAACTTACAACACGTGCTGTTCTTGAGTGCTCACAACTACTAGGAATTCTTCATCTGTTCAATCTATCCTGATCCCTACCAGTGGTAGTGGAGAACAGTTAATAATATGATGAAAAAGGGTAGATTTCTAAAAAGGAAGATAGGCAGCCTATCGAGCTGTGGCTGAGAGAAAATTGCTTCTTGAAGGACTCTTGATGAGCAGATGTTGGGGGACCACGCCCCCATCCAGCACAACACTCAAAATGAAAATGAAGTAGAAAACCAAAGTTAAAATTCCTGCAACTGTAACACTGATTTAGATTTAACAATATTTTATTTCTGTGGCCTTTGATCTTACTGCATAAATATTGACAATCTTCAATATATACCACCGTAATTCCTTAAAACAGCCTTGTTTCCTAAAATGGAGGTATTCTAACCAAGACCTTCAAAGGTTCTAAATTTTATGTATGACTACAATATCCAAAATGTTTTTTTTCCATCTGCATGGATTTTATATCCTGTAATCACAGAATATAGTACTCTCACTTTGTCTTTCAGAGCAGTTAATAACTTATGATTATTGCTTCTCTTCCAATTTAAATCTCCACACAAAAACCAGAAGAATGATTTTCCTATGAAAATGGGATGTTATCTCTCTGCTTAAATCACACAAATATTTCACTCATGGCTGTTGTGCAGTATCAGCCAAGGATTTCAGCATGACCTGCAAGTACTGGATGACCTACTCTCTGCACACATCTGCAGTCTCAGATCTTATTACTTTCCCTCTGGGTACCTTCCACATAGGTCTTCATTCAGCTCATCAAAAAATGTGTCACTTCTTCAATGTCACCAGGCATTCACATGCATTATTGCTCCTGGTGTGTTTGGCTTGGTGCTCACTTAATTCCTGTATTTTGTCCTTTGGATGAGTCACTGCTGATATGCTGTCCTGCCAGGTTATGATTCTTTGTTATCTGCACTCACATAACCGAGTTCATTTCTGCAGGGCAGATATCTGCATTTGTAATGTACACTTATCAGAATGATGAGAACTGTTCATGTAATTTGTAAAGTTAATGCCTCTGATTAGGAACAAATAATCATGAAGTTTCCAGACAAAATAATTTCTTCATGCTATAAAATCTTGAGGTATCTACAAAGAATTTATCTGTATTCCAAGTATACTACAGTGGTAAATTTTGAATTCGCACTTTGCAGATTCTTAAAAGTACTTTTAACAAAAGTATAAGTAACCTATTAGGGAGTGGTAATCTAGGAGAAATGTGAGATATCAATATCTTTAGAATTTTAGGCTCTAGTCCTATATTTATTTAATCTGAAAATACTATACCTAGAATTCATTAAATACTACCTTACTAAAAATACTTAACGAGTTATAATTTAGTATTATCCCTGTGGCTTTTACTTAAGATATATTTAAGTGGTGATCACCAAAAACATTTATGAAGTTTAATTTTTAGTAATGGCACACCAGAAATGGTTTTGGACTAATTCTCCTACTGGAAAAGAAAAAGGGAAACTTGAACAAAACAAAACAAAAATCTGTCTGAAGGCACTGAAGAGCTACCAAGTACAGAGAAATTTCAGACCCAAGGCCCATGAAAAGACACAACACAAGAGGGGTAAGACTACCAAGAAGTGGAAGTTCCAGAAAACACACTAGCTTTGGCTTAGGGTCTTGAGGTTCTCTGTGTGGGATCAAGGATTAACTGGGAAAAGGTCAGCTCTTGTGTGGACTGAAGCTCACATTTTTTTCATACCAGTATTTAGTTGGGGTTAAGTGCTCTGAGACTGATAATGATACTCGCCTAGTTGCCTGCCAGTTGCAAAATGCTTTGTAGAAATGTAAGATAATCTAAAGCTTAAAATTATCTATGCAACTAATCAAAAAAATTATATGACACTCAATCGCAGAAAATCAGATATCCAAAAAACAAAATTAATGAAAACCAAGGGACAAAGAGAGAAAATAGAAAAAAAAAAAAAGAAATCCAGTTAATGTAGCTACATGCAGATGTTAAAATCACAGTGTTAACAAATGAATTTTAAAAAACAAAACAGAATTAGTGATAATTTGGAAATATAAAAAAATGAAAATTCTAAAATTAAAAAATAGAATGACTAAAAAGAACTCAACAGATAATGTTAAAGCAAGAATAGATTTAGTTGAGGAGAGAATTAGTGAACTAGAAGACAAATTAGAAATAAATTATCTAGGCTGAAGATGGAGAGACAGTGGATGCAAAGCCCAGGGAGGAAAAAGCAGAAAAGGAACACATGAACCTCGCACAGGATAAATGCAGTGAAAACACTTAGGTGCAAAGGGTTTATCAGGTAAAAAGAAAAACAACAAGACTAACTTTAAAATTAGACAAAGATGAGAGAATGACTTCTGGAATGGCAGTGTAAACAGATCTGTAGAAACAACCAACCACCACTGGTTAAAATTTTGATATGTATGGTTTTATATATAATGTGTGTGTATGCGTGTGTGTGTGTGTGTGTGTTTGTGTTTGTGTGTCTCTGTCTCTCTCTCTCTCTCTCTCTCTCTCTCTCTGGAATGCCCTTGGGAATTGTCCTAAGGGCATGTAACAAATGAAGGAACACTTATTCAAGAAACTTTACTAATTCTCACCAAGGACAGTGAGATTCTATGGCATTTGAGCTTCAGACTGAAAGTAAGCAACCTTAGCAATTCAAATCCCTCCCCTCCACATAAAAACACAGATCATCAGCAAAGGCCATCATGTACCTATAAAAGGTGGCATGATTGCTTATTTTTTCTCCTTTCTTCTCTTACCTAACATAAAAAAGCAATACTATAACATTTATATAATTGTATTATTGGGCTTATAACCTATAGAAATATATTTGATCAAGGATGTGTTTGGGACCAAAGCTATATTGGGGTGAGGAAATGATACCAAATGGTAACTTGAAATTGAAAGAAAACAATGGAGAAAGCCACAAAAGGTAAATAGGAAGTCTAACATGAAAACTCTTGCAGTGAGTTTGAGGGATTTGGGGCCTAGCAAGGAAAAATATATGAACACGAGATGGCAGTAAAGCACAACAAGCTTTATTTCAGTGCTGCTTTGAAAGGATTGCCTGGGAGAGGAAAATTCCTCAGAGCCTGAGACCTTCTAAAGACAATGTCAGGGAGCCACAGCCCAGGACAGGAGGAGTACACAGGGATTCCTGCAGGAGTGGGGAACTGGGGAGAGTGTTCACTTATCTAGAGGCTATTGCTCAGCAGGATGATGAGAGGGAGGGTCTCCGGGTCAGAGAAATCCAAGGCAGCAGTGGCTTGGGGTTTTTATTGCCCGGGGCTTACCTTATCTATTACAAGTAGGTGTTGGGCATAGTTTTGTGGGTTATTCAGAAAAGGAAGGCTCTAAATGCCCACATTTTTGCTTCCTTGGGCTATAATTAAAACCTGTGTAAAAGAAATTTTCCACTAAATGTCTCAGGCTGCCATGATGAAGTAAACACCATAGGGCCAACATACAAGAGCTGTCTTTGGCTCATTTATTTAACAACTCTTTAAGTAAAGCTTTTCTCTTTTTTTCTTCCCTAAGCTTCTTTAAAAGACATAAAATTATGCAGCAGGAGCTGTAATAGTGTTCTGTCACAATTCTAACACCTATAGATATAATAGACATAATAGTAATAACACAGAAAAAGAAAAGAAACAGGCATATAAATAGCATTTATATATTTTCCTGCAATTAAGTTAGTATAAATCTGAAGTTAATTTTGACAAGTTAATATGCATATTATCATCCCTAGAACAACCAGGAAGAAATTAACTCAAAAAATATAGTGAAAAGATTATCAAAAGTATTACATTATTACCTTAAAATAGTCACTTAATTCAAAAGGCGGTAGTAAGGGCAAACTAGAGAAAAAAAAAGACTTGATGTATAGAAAACAAAATGTAAAATGGCAGACATAAATTCAACAATATTAATAATAACATTAAATGTGAATGGATAAAATAAGCAAATCAAAAGGCAGGGATTATGTCAGATTGGATAAAAAAGTAAGATCCAATTAATGCTGTCTAGAGTAGCCATATTTTAATTCAAATATACAAATAGGATGAAAGCAAAATCATGGAAAATATATGTTATGCAAATAGTAATAATAGTAATCATCTGATGAATGGATAAATAAAATGAAATATTTGACAGTAAAAAGGAATGAAGTTGTGGTACATGTTACTGTCAGGCCTCTGAGCCCAAGCTAAGCCATCATACTCCCTGTGACCTGCATGTACACATCCAGATGGCTGGTTCCTGCCTTAACTGATGACATTCCACCACAAAAGAATTGAAAATGGCCTGTTCCTGCCTTAACTGATGACACTGTCTTGTGAAATTCCTTCTCCTGGCTCATCCTGGCTCAAAAGCTCCCCTACTGAACACCTTGTGACCCCCCACTCTGCCAGCCAGAGAACAACACCCTTTGACTGTAATTTTCCTTTATCTACTCAAATCCTATAAAATGGCCCTGCCCCATCTCCCTTAGCTGACTCTCTTTTCGGACTCGGCCCACCTGCACCCAGGTGATTAAAAGCTTTATTGCTCACACAAAGCCTGTTTGGTGGTCTCTCCACATGGACGCGCATGAAATTTGGTGCCGTAACTCGGATCAGGGGACCTCCCTTGGGAGATCAATCCCTTGTCCTTCTGCTCTTTGCTCCGTGAGAAAGGTCCATCTTGACCTCAAGTCCTCAGACCGACCAGCCCAAGAAACTTCTCATAGTCAAGGTTAATGCTCCTTTTTCTTTATCTGACCTCTCCCAAATCAGTTAGTGTTTAGGCTCTTTCATCAAATATGAAAAACCCAGCCCAGTTCATGGCTCGTTCGGCAGCAACCCTGAGACGTTTACAGCCCTAGATCCTAAAAGGTCAAAAGGCTGTCTTATTCTCAATATATATTTTATTACCCAATCTGCTCCCGACATTAAATAAAACTCCAAAAATTAAATTCCGGCCCTCAAACCCCACAACAGGACTTAATTAACTTCACCTTCAAGGTGTACAATTAATAAAGTAGAGGCAGCCAAGTAGCAACATATTTCTGAGTTGCAATTCTTTGCCTCCACTGTGAGACAAACCCCAGCCAAATCTCCAGCACACAAGAACTCCAAACGCCTGAACCGCAGCTGCCAGGGGTTCCTCCAGAACCTCCTCTGCCAGGAGCTTGCTACAAGTGCTGGAAATCTGGCCACTGGGCCAAGGAATGCCCACAGCCCAGGATTCCTCCTAAGCCGTGTCCCATCTGTGTGGGACCCCACTGAAAATTGGACTGTTCAACTCACCTGGCAGCCACTTCCAGAGCCCCTGGAACTCTGGCCCAAGACTCTCTGACTGACTCCTCCCCAGATCTTCTCGGCTTAGCAGCTGAAGACTGACACTGCCTGATCACTTCAGAAGCCTACAGGACCATCACAGATGCTCTAGGCAACTCTCACAGTGGAAGGTAAGCCCGTCCCCTTCTTAATATGGAGGCTACTCACTCCACATTACCTTATTTTCAAGGGCCTGTTTCCCTTGCTTCCATAACTGTTGTGCGTATTGACAGCCAGGCTTCTAAACCTCTTAAAACTCCCCAACTCTTGTGCCAACTTAGACAATACTCTTTTAAGTACTCATTTTTAGTTATCCCCACCTGCCCAGTTCCCTTATTAAGCCGAGACACTTTAAATTATCTGCTTCCCTGACTGTTCCTAGGCTACAGCTGCACCTCATTGCCACCTTTTCCCCCAGTTCAAAGCCTTCTTCACATCCTTCCCTTGTATCTCCACACCTTATCCCACAAGTATAAGACACCTCTACTCCCTCCTTAGCGACCGATCATGCACTCCTTACCATCGCATTAAAACCTAATCACTCTTACTTATCCCACTCAATGCCAATATCCCATCCCACAGCATGCTTTGAAAGGATTAAAGCCTGTTATCACTCACCTGTTACAGCATGGCCTTTTAAAGCCTATAAACTCTTCTTAACATTCCCCTATTTTATCTGTCCTAAAACCAGACAAGGCTTACAGGTTAGTTCAGAATCTGCACCTTATCAATCAAATTGTTTTGCCTATCCACCCCGTGGTGCCAAACCCATATACTCTCCTATCCTCAATACCTCCCTCTACAACCCATTATTCTGTTCTGGATCTCAAACATGCTTTCTTTATTGCACCCTTCATCCCAGCCTCTCTTCGCTTTCACTTAGACTGACCCTGACACCCATCAGGCTCAGCAAATTACCTGGGCTGTACTGCCGCAAGGCTTCGCAGATAGCCCCCATTACTTCAGTCAAGCCCAAATTTCATCCTCATCTGTTACCTATCTCGTCATAATTCTCATAAAAACACACGTGCTTTCCCTGCTGATCACGTCTGATTAATCTCCCAAACCTCAATCCCTTACAAAACAACAACACTTTCCTTCCTAGGCATGGTTAGTGCAGTCAGAATTCTTACACAAGAGCCAGGACTGCACCCTGTAGCCTTTCTGTGCAAACAGCTTGACCTTACTGTTTTAGCCTAGCCCTCATGTCTGCATGCAGTGGCTGCCGCTATTCTAATACTGTTAGAGGCCCTAAAAATCACAAACTATGCTCAACTCACTCCCTACATTTCTCATAACTTCCAAAATCCATTTTCTTCCTCATACCTGACGCATATACTTTCTGCTCCCCGGCTCCTTCAGCTGTACTCACTCTTTAAGTCCCACAATTACCATTGTTCCTGGCCCAGACTTCAATCCGGCCTCCCACGTTATTCTGGATACCACAGCTGACCCTCATGACTGTCTCTCTCTGATCCACCTGACATTCACCCCATTTCCCCAGATTTCCTTCTTTCCTGTTCCTCACCCTGATCACGCTTGACTTATTGATGGCAGTTCCACCAGGCCTAATCGCCACACACCAGCAAAGGCAGGCTATGCTATAGTACAAGCTACTAGCCCACCTCTTAGAACCTCTCATTTTCTTTCCATCGTCAAAATCTATCCTCAAGGAAGTAACTTCTCAGTGTTCCATCTGCTATTCTACTACTCCTCAGGGATTATTCAGGCCCCCTCCCTTCCCTACACATCAAGCTCCAGGATTTGCCCCCACCCAGTACTGGCAAATTAGCTTTACTCAACATGCCCCGAGTCAGATAACTAAAATACCTCTTAGTCTAGGTAGACACTTTCACTGGATAGGTAGAGGCCTTTCCTACAGGGTCTGAGAAGGCCACCACAGTCATTTCTTCCCTTCTGTCAGACATAATTCCTCAGTTTAGCCTTTCCACCTCTATACAGTCTGATAACAGACCAGCCTTTATTAGTCAAATCAGCCAAGCAGTTTTTCAGGCTCTTAGTATTCAGTGAAACCTTTATATCCCTTACGGTCCTCTGTCTTCAGGAAAAGCAGAACGGACTAAAGGTTTTTTAAAAACACACCTCACCAAGCTCAGCCACCAACTTAAAAAGGACTGGACAATACTTTTACCACTTTCCCTTCTCAAAAGTCAGACCTGTCCTCAGAATGCTACAAAGTACAGCCCATTTGAGCTCCTGTATAGACGCTCCTTTTTATTAGGCCCCAGTCTCATTCCAGACACCAGACCAACTTAGGCTGTGCCCCAAAAAAACTTGTCATCCCTACTATCTTCTGTCTAGTCATACTCCTATTCACCGTTCTCAACTACTCATACATGCCCTGCTCTTGTTTACACTGCCAGTTTACACTGTTTCTCCAAGCCACCACAGCTGATATCTCCTGGTGCTATCCCCAAACTGCCACTCTTAACTCTTGAAGTAAATAAATAATCTTTGCTGAAAGGACTATGCTGAATCTCCTTAGGCACTCTAATTAGATGTCCTGGGTTCTCCCAATTCTTAGACCTTTAATACCTGTTTTTCTCCTTCTCTTATTCTGTTTAGTTTTTCAATGCATACAAAACCTTATCCAGGCCATCACCAATAATTCTAAATGACAAATGTCTCTTCTAACAGTCCCACAATATCACCCCTTACCAAAAATCTTCCTTCAGCTTAATCTCTCCCTCTCTAGGTTCCCACACCGCCCCAATCCCGCTCGAAGCAGCCCTGAGAAACATCGCCCATTATCTCTCCATACCACCCCCAAAATATTTTCACCGTCCCAACACTTTACCACTGTTTCATTTTGTTTTTCTTATTAATATAAGAAGACAGGAATGTCAGACCTCTGAGCCGAAGCTAAGCCATCATATCCCCTGTGACCTGCACGTGCACATCCAGATGGCCGGTTCCTGCCTTAACTGATGACATTCCACCACAAAAGAAGTGAAAATGGCCTGTTCCTGCCTTAACTGATGACATTGCCTTGTGAAATTCCTTCTCCTGGCTCATCCTGGCTCAAAAGTTCCCCCACTGAGCACCTTGTGACCCCCACTCTGCCCGCCAGAGAACAACACCCCTTGACTATAATTTTTCTTTATCTACTCAAATCCTATAAAATGGCCCCGCCCCTATCTCCCTTCGCTGACTCTCTTTTAGGACTCAGCCCGCCTGCACCCAGGTGATTAAAAGCTTTATTGCTCACACAAAGCCTGTTTGATGGTCTCTTCACACGGACGCGCATGAAAGTTACAATTTGAAAATATGATAAACACATTAGAAAAAAAGCATGCCAATTAAATGCAATTTATAGAAACACGACAAAAGAAACTCAGAAAAATGATGAAAAAAGATACAGTTCACATCCAGCAAGATGGTGTAGCTCCACTCGTGAAACACAATGGACTTTAAAACAACAAGCCTTACTAGAAATAAAGGTGGATATTTCACAATAATAAAAGTTCAAAAATTAACAATGCCTAAGAATTGTGTAGGCTTATATCTCGAAAACATAAGAAGCAAAATTTACCAGAACTAAAAAGATAAGGAAAACCACCTGATAGAATACGAAGAAAAATGCTTTTAACCCACCCAAAATAATAAGCAGAAAAAGTTAACATAATATTAAAATTTTGAACAAGATTAACAAATTTGATCTGATGACAATGTATATAGACTTTTACTCAACAACTTTAGAACATAACCTTTTCATGTGCATGCAAACGATTTGCCAAAACTGTGCATATGCTGAGCCATAAAGGAAGTATTAGTGAATTTTTAAGGACCGAATTCATGTTTTCAGACTCAAGTGGAATAATCTAGAACCATGTTATTTAACGCCACTGAAGTTAAATTAAATATAACAAAAAAGATAACTAGGGTATCTTCACACTTGGAAATTAAGCACTATACTTCTAAATATCTAATGTCCTCACCAAAATTACAATAGAAGGTTAAAGAAGCATTTTAAACTGAATGACAGTAAGCCACTACATACCAAAATGTGGCTTGAAATTAAAGGCATGGTTAGAGGGAAATTTAAAGACTGAAATATTGCAAGATTATGAAACAAGAAAGGATGTAAATCAATGTTATCAACATTCCCACTGAAGAAATAAGAAAAAGGACAGCAAATTAAATCCAAAGATGATAGAAGGAAAGAAATAGATGTAAACAGAATAACATACAAAGTACAGGAGTAGAAAACAGAAATATTTAAAACCAAAATCTAGTGTTTTGAAAATACTATAAAATTGACACACACTAACAAAGGTAATCAAGAAAAAGACAAAAACTGTGAGAGGATAATTATTGTTGTTGCTGCTGTTATGGCAGCACAGTTACAGGAGTCCATTTTTGAACACAGGCTCCCACCTTCAACTTATCACTTCCTTACCTTTGCTTGGGTGCCTGATGACTTTAAAGAGACTGTTTCTTTGGAGAAAGTGGAATAAGCTTAAAGGTGAGAGTCATGTTTTGGCATTCAGACCAGGTAGTAGGCTTTCTCCTACGTGAACACATGAATAATGTGAGGAATGCATGGAAGGTCACAGCTGCACCTGGAGGGGAGAGTATGAAAACCAGAACTTAATAACATGATGCCAATACATCTGAAAGCATAGATAATAGAATCGTACAATATAGATAACTACAGACTAAATGGATAATTTTCTAGAAAGCTAAAAAATAACTAAATAGAGTCAAGAGGATGCGATTACCTAGATAACCTAACCATTGTTAAAAAACATTTGGAATAGAGAGCAAAACATTTTATCTTAACCTTATCTTTCACCCCAAAATGATACCAGGGCCAGAAGGCTTCTGGCTGTGTGGGAGTAAATCATTTATTGCATGAGTCCTCCCTTATGCTAACTGTTCCACAAAGTACAGTAAAAGTTCTTTTTATGAGGCTAATATAACCTTGATAACATTTCTGAATAAGAACTGAGTAAGAAAATTACATACCTTATATACCATGAAGTAGATACAAAAAGTCTAAATTTAAATGGGGAAATTGGATTCAGCAGTATAATTATGAAAAATGTCTTCAAGACACACTAGGATTTGTCTCCTAAAAACAAAGAGTGGCATAACAGTGGGAAGTCTATCAATTATAATTCACCACAACAATCAGCAAAAGAACATCAACCAAATGAACATATCAATTGTAAATATTGGAATAAAATTCAAAACTCACTTTTGATTTTTAACAAATGTAGAACTTTAGTAAAGTAGAAGATGAAAATTACTTAATCAAAACACTTGCAAAAACCATTTGTAAATGGAAGAATTCCCATTAAGTAAAGAATATTATATTTTCTATCTTCACTAGTATTAAATATTTGAGTAATATGTGATATAATATATAATATGACTGAAAAAGAGTATGTAAGGAGTGAAACAGAAGGACCCAATGTGTCATAATTGTAGACTGTTGAAAATAGTCTATAATTGAGAGAGCTAACAGATAAATTAAAGAGCAAGATGAATATATAAGATGAACATATAAACATCAACAACAGCAGAAATTATTTGTTAAAAGTATACTAGGAACAAATATTCACAATAGCAATGATAATATATTTAAGAATGAACCCAACAAACAAAATATGTACAAGCACTTAATGGATGATACTACAAAATTTTGCCAAAGGATAAAAGAACCGAACACAGGACAAATAACGTTAATAAATGGGAACTCTCAATGATATGTGGTCATTAACTCCAAAAGTAAAATTATCAAAATCTTACAGAAGAATAAACATCCCAGAATAACAACGGGTATTTTGAAAAATTTAAATAATGAGATGAAATTGACAACAAGTGTTAAGACATACTATAAAATTATATTAATTCAATAAAGCATAATGTGGGTAAAGTCATAGAGAAATAATTATAAAAGTGTATTTATTTCTACCTGTTTGTCTAACTATTCATATATCCCCTATGTAGCATTTGTATATATGCAAAAAACATGAAATAATGTTTACTTAATATTGAGGATTGGTTTTCCCTGATGATGGGGTTTAGAGTCCTATTTTCTTTTGCCATTTTGGTACTTTTCTTCACTGCTTAAATGCTTTATAATGTACTTTTTTTCTTTTTGCCAAAACAATTTAGTGAGGGTGTTTTTTTAAACAATTAAAGATGTTTTCCTCATATTATTAAAGAGGATTTTTCTCAGAGAAATATTAAAAAGTAAATTAGTTGATATTTAAATGACTACCTTAGTTGATGTGCTTTCCACCAAAAGCCTGAACCATAAGATGCGTGTACAGTGTATCAGGCATGACAAGTGCACCCCATCTCCCAGCACTAGGATAGCAAGTCCCTGTCGCCCCACCAAGCAATTCAATGGGTGAGTTGAAGGCATTTTGCATATTTCCAGTTTCAGTTGTTGGGGGCTGGGTGTCAGGGTGGTAAAAATAATATGTCTGCTCTCTTTTCAACCACATGGCTTGAAGAAACAATTCTCAGATCCGAAGGTGCTCTTCCCTGAAAAATTAGGCATGAAGAGAAGGGAAATTTAATGACGTCCATTAGAATAACTCAATGCCCCACAGATAAAATGTCAATCCGGCGATAATTCCTCTTCTGGCTGAGGCTCAGCTTCCTTATGGTACTCTCACGCCCATAAAACACTGAGCCCAGACGAAGGCTGCACTGGCTGCTGTTTGACTTGGCAGATTTAGAGGCAGAGACCACAGTTGCTGGGGTAGCAGCAGACAGAATTGGCTGGTCATAGCTGAGTCAAAAGCTAAAGATCTTGTCTGTATCCTAGTGATACAATTAGACAAGAATAATGAAGGAAGGAAGAAAAGTCCCGGGAGAAAAGAGGCTGTAGTTTTGTACATTCTCCTCATACAATCACATTTATTGATCATGCAAAGTAGCAAAGGAGATTCTTAGGCCATTTCATGGCAAACTAGGAGACAGAAGAAAGACTGCAGATCTTATCAGACTTACAGAGGCAGGTTTCTCCTGAGACAGCTTTACTTTCCATTGTGGAAATATATCAGCCAAAGGAGTCACTCATTGGTACCTTAGCAAGATGAAAGGTCTCAGGTCCATCACCCACAGTCCTGCTTGGCAAAGCAGAGTTCCCTTTGCTGCACTCTGTTACAGATTGAATTGTGTTCCCCCCAAAAAGATGTGTCAAAGACCTAAGCCCCAGTGCCTGTAAATGTGAATTCTTTGCAGTTGTCATAAAGTTAAGAATAGAACCATTAAAATGGGCCTCAATGCAACATGACCAATGTCATTCTAAGAAGAACTTGTGGACACACACAAATACACACGTAGGAGAATACCGTGTGAAGACACAGGTACACAGGGAAGATAGCATGTGGGGTGCAGGTGGAGATTGAAGTGAACAATCTGTGGCTACTGGAAGATGGAAAGGCAAGAAAAGATCCTCTCCTAGAGGCTTCAGAGGAAGCATGGCCCTGACAACAACTCGACTTTGGACTTCCAGCCTCCAGAACTGTGAGTGGATAATTATTATTGTTGCCGTTGTTATGGCAGCACAGTTATGGGAGTCCATTTTTGAACACAGTCTCCCACCTTCAACTTATCACTTCCTTACCTTTGCTTGGGTACCTGATGACTTTAAAGAGACTGTTTCTTTGGAGAAGGTGGAATACGCTTAAAGGCAAGAGTCATGTTTTGGCATTCAGACCGGGTAGTAGGCCTTCTCCTAGTTCCAATCATGTAGGCTTATGCTTACTAGGGTTTTTGCTGTTGTTGACATGGCACTATTGTCTAACAAACCTCAGCTTATCCTTGAGGACAACCTTATGGGACTTTTTCCTTTTACTCAAAGCAATTTGTGCCGGTGACTGCCGATGTTCACAGAATCCTTGTCCTCATTTTCTGCTAGGGCACACATTTAGACAACATCTCCCAGCCTCCCTTGCAGTTGAGTTTGGCTTTGTGATGAGGTTCTATATAGCACAGTTGGAACAGAAGTGATGTGTGCCACTTCCATGTCTCAGCCCTGGTCTCCAAAACTTCCCACAGGTGCTAGTCATACTCTTTACCCTTCTAGGAGATTGGAATGGATACAACCAAACCACCATAAAAGCCTTATGCGGAACATGGCAGACCTCTCTCAACCAAAATCCCGATATGACCACAGGGATGACCACCCTCATGGGCCAGCCTTGGACTGTCATATGAATGACAAATAAAGTCTTACTGTGATTAAGCATTGTACAGTTTGGAGTCTGCTTGATAGAGTATCTAGCATCATCCTAGCGAATGCAGTATTTGATGCCTTAAACTTCACATGCCTTTATATCATTACACATTTTACTTCCTATCTTTTATAACTGATTCAGTGTATTGTACATGTGTGGATGGATATTCAATTAATATATGATACATTGATTATCAGCTCAAATGTGGCAGATGGAGATGGATTCTTCTTGACCTTTCATTGATTCTTTTTACTCAATTGAAATTGCATTTTCCCTGAATATTCTTCTTTTCATAAATTTGCTATGCATTTGAAATGTCAAATCTTACATCTTCTTTGGCTCACCTTAATGCTTTCTTTTCATGTGAACAACAGCTATGTTCCAAGAGTCAAGAAATCTTAACATGAATAAAGCCAGGGCATGGACTCCCCAAGTTTGTCTTGTCCCCTGTCTATTTTACTTATTCAGGTTCCTTTTATCTAGCAGAGGTAGGGATATCCATACCACAGTGGAGCTTCTCATACTCCAAGTTTCTAGAAATGATTGAAAGTTTTTTTTAAAAATCCAAAACCAGTTGGAAAACAAGAAAGCATACACTGGCTCTAAAAACTGTGAGAAATCCTTGAAAGGTATTAAGGCAGACATCAATTGTGTTGAAATAGAAAACTAAAAATTTATGAAATTGTGGGAAAAGCACAACATCACACCTTAATTAGAGGCGGTGGCAGGAGGGGCCCTGAAAACCTGGGAAGGGACAGGGACACCAGAAGGGGCTTCCAGCTGCTCCTGCCCATGCTCCACAGCCTGCCAGCTACATACCTTGTTGGGCCGGGTTGCTGTAAATGGACTATCTGGATGGTGTGAGAGCTTGGGTCTGAAAGCAGGGAAGTGCCTTGAATGGTTAGAGGGCCCCAGGCTGAAAGGGATTATGGCACATCGCCAAGATGGCATGGCTCACAGCAGATCAAGGCCTCTCCTGCTCTCACGGAAACAACCAAGGAACCAGAAGCCCTCCTTCCCTTTCCCAGGAAGCCTACAAAGGAAGGCAACAGGGCTTCTCATACAGATGAGAGCCAAATTCTAACGTGGTGGGCAGACTGAGAACTAACAACCCTGAGAACTGAGGGGAGGACGCCCACCCAGTGAAACACAGATAACTGAACAACCAGATGGCAGCCATGAGAAGTCCACATGCTGGACCTTCAGAGATGCTGAAGGCGGATCTCGTGTGAATAAGAAGTGTGAGAATTAAAAACTCGCTCATGCAAATTAAAAGTGCAACAGATCAGCTGAATAACATAATGGACACAATTGAAGAAAAAATTAGCCGACCAGAAGATTCGGGTGAGGAATTCTTCCAGAAGGTGACCTGAGAGGATAAAGACAAAGTAAGAAAGAAATATTAAGAAGCATCATGAACAGATTCACAGATTCTAACATTCATCTCCTGTGCCACTCAGAAGAGGGAATAGAGGGTACAGAGAACAAGCGGGATGAAGAGAAGTAATAGGGAAGGCTCCACAGGGGAGGAGAAGGCAGAAATTTCGAAGGACTCTCAGAATTTATCAGAAAGTACTTTTTAAAAAATGATCAAGTAGGCATATGTAATTGAATTTCAGAAAACCATGTATAAAATATAAATCTTTTCAATTTTTCAACTTCTAGAAAAAAAGACAAAGCACAGTAATGTAAATGCACCAAATGAACATTAGAATTCAGAAACGTAGCAACATATATAAGAAGACAATAAAAACATTTTGAAATCTCTAAGAGAAATAACTTGGATTAGAATTCCATACTCAAAATGTAATTTCAGTATTAGGGTTGAATATTAAAGTTTTCTCATCTCCAAGGGCTCAAAGTTCCCAATCATTGATATCATACAGGCCATGTTTACCGAGCATAATAAATTTCAGAGAAATAATATTGCACCAAAGTGCAATAAAACCAGAAATTAAAAGCAAACAATATATATGTGTGTTTGTGTATGTGTGTGTGCATATATATATATATGAATGACAATAGCTTTTTGAAACTGTGAGATGAACCTGGAGTTTAAAGGAAAATTTATACTTGTGAATGCATTCATAAAGAAATTAATGAGTATGCAAAGTATGAAATAGATTTTCAAGCCAAGAAATTGAAAAAGAGCAATAAAATAATCACTAAGAATGTGAACGGTAGGAATTAATGAAAACAGAAACAGATATTAACAAAATGAATAACCGTAAAAGAGTACCTTTTTTCATCAATACAGAAAAGCTGCTTTTTGAGACTAATAAAACAGACAAAACTTAGTTACACAGGGTGAAGGGGAAAGAGAGAGAAGTAGGAAGGTCACATAGCTTTAAATTGAATATGACATTGACTGTTTTGTTTTATATTAGACTGGTCTTGCCTTTAAAACACTGTTTTAAAAGAGACCATTTGTTAGTGCCTGAAATCTGTTACTGGCTTAAAAGCTCTGTCAGCTGGAAAGGAACCTGTCAGTGTGATAATGGAAAAGAAGAAGATACATCAGAGAGAGGTAAAAATGCTAGTAAAATAAAATGTTTTTTATTTATACTGTACTGGTTATGTTTCTGTCAATGAACTGGTTTTTGTAGCTTACAGAACATTACTCAACAGTGAAAATATGACCAAAGTTGCCAATGGTGGAAATTTTGCTGTATCCATCAGAAGGTCTCAACTCCTTTTTCCTTTTTTTTTTTTTTTTTTTTTTGAGATGGAGTCTCACCCTGTTACCCAGGCTGGAATGCAATGGCATGATCTCAGCTCACTGCAACCTCCACCCCCCAAGGTTCAAAGAATTCTCCTGCCTCAGCCTCCCAAGTAGCTAGGATTACAGGCACCTGCCAACACACTGAGCTAATTTTTGTATTTTTAGTACAGACAATGAATGTTGGCCAGGCTGGCCTCAAACTCCTGACCTCGTGATCCACCCGCCTTGGCCTCCCAAAGTGCTGGGATTACAGGTGTGAGCCACCGTGCCTGGCCCTCATCCCCTTTTCAATAGGAAACTAGACTTGTAGATGGGACAGACTGTCCAGCATTCCTCAACTTGTCTTGCAGTGAAATGTGGCTGTGGCTCTGAGTTCATTTAAATGGAATAAGAGCAAGAGGCATGTATGTCCCTTCTAGTCCAGGGCAGTGAGATTGAGTTTTGTCTTGCACATTCTCCTTTTCCACTTTCTAACCAGACAGAGGGTGAAAATACCAAGGATAGAGCAAGTCTGACAAACTCACGTTGAATGACAAGATCTTCATGGCCTGGATCCCTGAAAGACTGTGTGGAACAGAGCCCCTTGACAACCTGAAACACCCACCTTCATTCAGATTGTGGTGTGAGGTTCCAATAATGTGATTCCTTTTTAAGACACTAAGGGGGAGTATTTGTTACAGCAGGTTAATATATATTAATTAACAGCCATATAATAAAATATGTGTATATTTAAGAACAGCCAAAAAAACTTGAGATTGGGATCATTTCCACCAAATATATTAGAAGGTTTTTTAAAATGATGTATATATAGGTGATTATTTCTTTTCTATAATTCTTTTTGTCTTTTTTATAATATCTATAAATAATTAACATGAGCTATTCTTAATGAGAATAAAAGTTATTTTTTGAATTATAGGTATGCATCATATATAACACTGAGTATCTTTTTTGTATTTTTTTAATTTTTTAATTTTAATTTTTATTTTTATTTAATTTTTTTTTTTTGAGATGGAATCTTGCTCTGTTGCCCAGACTGGAGTGCAATGGCATGCTCTTGGCTCACTACAACCTCCGCCTCCTGGATTCAAGCCATTCTCCTGCCTCAGGCCTCCCAAGTAGCTGGGACTAAAGGTGTGTGCCACCATGCCCAGCTAATTTTTGTATTTTTGGTAGAGACAGTCTTTCGCCATGTTGGCCAGGCTAAACACCTGACCTCAAGTGATCCGTCTGCCTTGGCCTCCCGAAGAGCTGGGATTACAGGCGTGAGCCACTATGCCCGGCCAAAATCTGTATTTTTGATAAGCTCCACCCTCCCCACACCCCAACTTCCAGGGCACGAGAAATCCCAGCCTTTGCCACAATCTTTCACAGGGCCATGCTTATCACATGTGCTATCTTCAGCAGGATCTGCAAGTTGGAAAGCATCATTTTCGAATGGCCCTTCTCTGTTCTCCCACCAGCTCTTCTGAGGATTAAAGGAGGTAACTTAATAAGAAGAGTTAATGAGAAAATGGCCAGTCTGAAGGAAAAAAGTGTAAGAAATGATTCCCAAATGTGAACACATAGAAACCATATGATAGTATGATACTTCTTAAATAGTAGAAAGTACTTTTCTAAAATGTTATTACTAAGACTAATAAAAAATGAAATGATTTTGTTTATAATTTTTAAAAGGATATATTTTATACAAAGGGTATGTATACCCTTTGAATACCCATGTGTATATATATACATAATATCATGTGTTCTATATTATATAATACATTGTATATAATTATAATTCAGCCTGGCGTGGTGGCTTACACCTGTAATCCCAGCACATTGGGAGGCAGAGGCAGGTGGATCACCCAAGGTCAGGAGTTTGAGGCCAGCCTGGCCAACATGGTGAAACTCCGTCCCTACTAAAAATACAAAAATTAGCCAGGCATGGTGATGCCTGCCTGTAGTCCCAGCTACTCGGGAGGCCGAGGCAGGAGAATCGCTTGAACCTGGGAGGTGGAGGTTGAAGTGAGCTGAGATCACACCACCGCCACTGCAATCCAGCCTGGGTGATAGAGTGAGACTCCATTTCAAAAAATAAACAATAAAAATAAATTAAAAAATATAACTCATATGTCATTGTAATATATATGATAAAACTCATTCTACTGGATATTTTTTCAGCTAATAATTGAACCATTCAATCTGGTTCTTGCCCAATAAATTCTAAATTATTAAAATTCAATTGAAGTGTCTTGAATTCTTAAGTGAAGTAAGTTACAAACTTTGGAGATAATACTGGAACTTACCATTTAAAGAAATTATAGATCATAAGCCTTAATTTTCTATATTGCTGGGAGATGCCCACTTGAAGTGCAACACTGTGGGATGGTGGAGGAAAGTCCCCAGAGCTAGCAGTCTGGAAGACCTGGGCCAAAATCTGACTCTGGCATGACCTGGCTGGGTGACCTTGAGCAAGGCATTAAATCGAGCTAAACCTCAGATGGCTCACCTGTGAAGTGGGAATAATAACACTTCCTTTCAGAACTGTAGAGAGAACCATAAAGAATGAGTCTAAACTGTCCTATTTGCCGTGGAGGAGAATAGTTATTGAAAAATAATAGATCTTAAATTATGTTAATAACAGTTTCTCCAAAAAAACCTCTGTCTTTCTGACTCTCCACCCTATGCTTTTCCAAGTTCCCACTATCTCTTTCTTCCTCATTTTGAATAAAAATAGGACAGTTTGACCCTGAGCTAATGATAAATATTGGAGAATTTTGCTACTCCTTTGTGTATATTATCTCACCAAGACTTTGAAAAAATGTAGCCCTCAAATTTTCCCACCTAAGATTGGTTAGAGGTTTTACATGCATCCTTTATTTATGTCAATTTCCTTTATCTAAGAAAACAAGTTATTCCCTGCATCGCATGTCATTCATCCAGCCGCTGGGCTTTTACCAATAGGATGCACATGGCAGTGTACTGCTATCTCTGTTGGGCACGGGTGCAATCAGTCACATTTTATTTTGGTTTTCACTGTCCACCTCTTGGAGACCCAGAGGAAGGACAAACAAGATTTCTGTACTTCAACAGACTCTAATGAAAATTCCCACAAACTCTAGAGAAAAGTCATTTTTGTTGACTCCTATGTTTTTCAAAACAATATACATAGTTTAGAATGTCTAAGGATAAAAATCAATACTCCAAACTTTAATTAATAGAAAACTTACTTCAATGCTTTCTTTGATATCTACGATTTTGGAATAAATTTTAGTCTATAGACAGTTTATTTTTAATTGAACAAGAGGTTGTAATTGTCATCAATTTTGAGAATAACTTAAAAAAATTTGCTGTCTGAGGTAAAACAGAAAAGGGGAAACTATATAAAATAGAATCTTGATGAAACCAAGATACAATGATTCAAAAATTCTTAGAAAAAATGAATTATTTATATGATAATCCTTATATTATTTCTACAATCATACCTATGCTATAACAATGATTAGTTGTTACCTTATTTTAGGGACTCTTCCTCTTGTAATATGTGTTTTTCTTTTCTTTTTTTTTTTTTTTTGAGATGGAGTCTCGCTGTGTCGTCCAGGCTGGAGTGCAGCGGCACGATCTCGGCTCACTGCAAGCTCCACCTCCCGGGTTCCCGCCATTCTCCTGCCTCAGCCTCCCGAGTAGCTGGGACTACCGGCGTCCGCCACCACGCCCAGCTAATTTTTTGTATTTTTAGTAGAGACGGGGTTTCACAGTGTTAGCTAGGATGGTCTCGATCTCCCGACCTCGTGATCCGCCCACCTCGACCTCCCAAAGTGCTGGGATTACAGGCGTGAGCCATCGCGCCCAGCCAGTATGTGTTTTTCTTATACCTCAAATGTTGATCTATGTTCTAGTTTCTTGACAAGCTCTCTTGTTAACCTTCTGATTGCTCTTGAAGCTTGAAATCTACACATTATTAAGTAATTTCACATCCCGTAGAACTGTTCTTTACACCAATGATGAATGATTCAGCACTTAAATTTTAAAAGCAGGAAGTTTGCTAAAGAAGCCTAGTGAAATCGGGGATTTTTCTGGGGGAGACAGGAAGGTAAGTTTATCTACAAAGAATAAACTGTTACCTGGCAATAGTTTGGTGGGGGGAATCTGGCTACAATAACAAATTGCAATGACTACATGTCCTGGCTGATATGGTAAGATGGCAAAGCAGATATCAATGCCGTCAGCAGTTTCCATAAAACATAAAGTAATCACAGATTAGTCATCAATGTGCCATATGTTTTGTAGGATCTGTGGTAATTAATCGGCATGGCAGATTCAGGTAGCAGTAAAGAGTGTAAGTTTTGGAGGTGGAAAGCTACGTGTTCCCATACATAATCTCCTTCATTCTCTGTGCCTTAATTTTTTCATGTGTCAAGTTCAGACGGGAACACTTCCTTGCACTAGCCCAGGAAATAGACCTGTAGATGCTTCATAAAGTTGGAATTGACTCCACTAATGTGAGTTTCATTTTCCTTTTTTCCTCTGACCTGGAGAAGTGATTTCTGTGTGCTTCTGTATTGGGGAAAACAGAGGCGCTGAAGTTCCACTGTCACATGCTAATATTCCCACGCCAAATCACAGGCAGGCATTTCAGGATGGCCACTAGCAGCCGACAGCAAAAAAAAAAGCTGCTTTTCACATGCAATTAATTGAGGTGTTTTTCACTGGTCAAAAGACCCCTCTTCTTGATATTGGTTGTTTTTTTTTTTATTTCCAAAAAGGAACCAAGGGGAAAATTGGGTTTGCAGTTCCATTTCTCAATACTTTGAGCCAAACTATTCAGGGAGGAAAGCTTGCTTTTGTTTATGGACAATTTTTATTGACTTGTTCTAATAAAAGGAATGTATAAGCAGAGAATTATAGGTTGAGAGAGGTAGAGAGCATGTAGAGGGCCACCCCTGCCCTTCTATTGCTCCAGGACATATCCATGTCAACATCAGATAAATGGGAATTTGTCCTATTTTTCAACACACATGGAAAGAAGAGATCCCACTATTTTCTGGTTTAATGTAACATGTAGTCAGTCTCAAAATAAAGGTGGGGGTTTTTACCCGCATCTTTATATTTATATATAAATTATTCATATTGTGTATATATATATGGTGTACATATGTCATAAAAATTTGTGCATATAAAGTGTATATATAGTATGTAAAACTGAGATAGAGATATATAAGGTACTTACTGTACATTACTCTCTCTTCAGTCCTTTTTCTTAAGGCTAAACAATTATTTCCTCCTCTGGGAATCTGTTTTGTTTTGTTTTGTTTTCTAAATCCACGAATAATTTTTGGATCTTTCCATCAAAACTTTTCAAGTTCTTCTTGCCATCTATAAGCTGAGGAATCCTGATTTTCTTCCATCTCTCAAAATCTAACTATAGAGATATGATCATGTTACCTGATGCTAGTGAGGCAAGCCTAACACCATTGCTGGGATGAGCTCCGTGTTATCAGGAGGAGAGCTTGCCATCACACCATGGCATCTCAATTTTCATTTACAAATGCTCTATTTGTAGCTAGCCTGATTCTTAGCTCTCTTTTATAAAGCATCATCTGATTCCTAGACATTTTTCTGCCTTCTTTGTGCAAAATTATTTCTTTCTGTACTTAAATGAGTCTGTGCCTATAAAGGACACCGGAGTGTGGCAGGCTCCTGATAAGTGGATGTGAATTCTAACTCAACACTTACACTGTGCTTGGATATAGCAATCCTTCCCAACTTTCATATGTGGTTTCCATCCTTCTTTTGCCCTTTAATGACTTGCTTCTTCATCATCAATCCCTTTTATTCCTCCCATAGCACGGTAAATGAACAAAATAGGCGACTTGATTGTATTATTTATATTCTATCCTCACAATGGATCCAAGTTAAAACCCTCTTGAATGCCAGTTAAATTCTTTGCACTACCCATCAACCAACTATATACATTTACTTGATTTTTTTAATTTCACTAAATTCTAGCACATTCTGATTTGTGGGAATAGATACATTGATCCCAAACTACAAATGATTAATTTTAGATGCTAAAACATGTATCACTCATAAAATAATATTTTTCTTCAAATTACAGACACCCAAAGCAGCTAAAATTAATAATGAATAATTGATCTGATTTTCAAATAAATACTGTACAATTGTGAAATTTTATTTGACAATTTTTTAATTTTTGGAAGAAGTTTTAGAGCTATTAATGTAAGAGGCTTCACTGCGAATGTTACTCTTGGTTACTCTATCACCTTTGCTTATAATAATATATTTGATATTATTTATGCAATAATGAGCACTTTTTTTTGAGACAAGGTCTCACTCTGTCACCCAGGCTAGAGTGCAGTGGCGTGATCTCAGCTCACTACAGCCTCTACCTCCCAGGCTCAAGCAATCCTCCTACCTCACCCTCCCAAGTAGCTGGGACTGGGATGGCATAGGCCATCACCCCTAGATAATTTTTGTATTTTTTGTAAAGATGAGGTTTCACCATGTTGTCCAGGCTGGTCTCAAACTCCTGAGCTCAAGCTATCTGCCTGCCTCAGCCTCCTGAAGTGCTGCGATTACAGGCGTAAGCCACCACGCATGGCCATGAGCACTTTCCACCAGTTAGGCATTGAATGTATTGATTACAAGATTTCTTTTTGGGAGTAAAATAATCTTTTATAAATATTCAATTTATAATATACATAGAGTACTAGATATAATTCCCCAAAGATTTTAACCAATTGTTATCAATTATTTTAAGAATCATTAGCACAATTTTTGTTGCATTCAAATACACCTGTCACTTCAAGTTATGTGTGGCTCATGTACTAACAAGTTTAGTTATATTGGTGAGAGAAGTGTCTACCAACATTAATATCAGTTTGTAACATAATAGATGATGAGAATATCATTGTGTCAAGTTGATGAGAATAAAGGTATTTAACTAGCCACAGTAAGAAAACATGGAAACTCTGCCCTTCACCTTAACTGCAGGGAGTAGCTCTGCTATGATCCTCTAAGCGCAGTGTCTGTGCATGTAGCCTGGGGAGAATCTGATGGTGCAGCTTGGGGTGTCTTGTATGTGGCTTCAGAATGACCAGGGCGGGTATGATTGTTAAAGATACTCAACCTCAGAATATTTTTTTCTCTTAGGTCAAGATTGGCAGAGTTGGCTAGGTGCAGTGGCTCACACCTGTAATCCCAATGCTTTGGGAGACTGAGGTGGGAGGGTTGCTTGAAGCCAGGAGTTCAAGATCAGCCTGGGCAGCATAACAAGACCCCTCTCCAAAAAAAAAAAAAAAAAAAAAAATTCCAGGCCTTGTAGGGCACATCTGTAGTCCCAGTTACTCAAGAGGCTGGGGGTCACTTGAGCCCAGGAGCTCAAGGCTGCAGTGAGCTATGATCACACCACTGCACTCCAGTCTGGGTGACAGAGTGAGACCCATCTATAAAAACAACAACAAAAAAGTTTGGCAGAGCTAATTAGGAAGTGACAGTTAGAAACAGAACTAGCTTGCACTAAATAACTGCTTATTTTAAGTGTGAAAAGAGCATCATTAGGGTGGGTAGCTAAGAGCCCCCTAATTACTCTATCAGCCCCACCACAAGGGGATTGCCATCCTGCACTTGTTGGTGAGAGGCGCAGACAGAGACATGGCAGATCTGAGGTGCTGGATTCGGGAGCACCAAGGCCCTTGGGGAAGTCCACACAGGAAGAGCACCGTGGCAAAGGCCCAGGGCCCTAGAAAATGTAAAATCAGGGGCTCATCACGGTCATCAGCCAAACAAAGTAGACTTGAGGGTCACTCATAGTTCAAGGTCTGGACAGGGCCCTCAGGGGTGTTATCTGTGGATCACTGATGGTGACCACATAGGAAGGGGCCAGCTGCCACAAATGGGACCAGGGCCAGCTTTGTGGACACTGAAACAGTAGCAGGAACTCTATGGTGACAACTTGGGAAGCCTCCAGGAGCAATTTTTCACCAACTGAAAGGTTGCCTAACAGCCCCACAATGTCCGCAATGGTTGCCTTCTGGAAAGCACAGCAGGAAGGTCTCTGTGGCCCCCAGTGGTAACCACATATCAGTAAGAGTCCGCATTTAGAAGTACTCACCTTATGCCACTCACCAATCCCAGAGGTCCTACACACATTCATACATTTCATCCTCACACATGTTTATGAATCAAAAACTAATATCACCCATAGTTCTTCAGATGAGGAAACTGAGGCACAGGGACCACAAATAACTTGTGAATTTACACACATGGCCAGGTGACAGAGCCCTCAAGGGGACAGAGCCCATGCTCATAACCAGAAGGAGGCCTGGTGTTCCCTGGACGTGAAGCACTATTTGTCCATTCAGCAAGAATTACTCAGCCCCTGTCTGCCAACCCAGAGGCTGAGTGATGAACAGGACCAATCCAGTTCTTGCCCCCATGAGGCCTTCATTTTGATGGAACAATCAGGTAAATGCATGAATCACACTGTTGTTATAGCTAGATATTTATATTAGTGCTTAAGAATTTAGTCATTCAATTATCATTAGTTCATGTGTGTTGTATCTTCACTTGCTCAAAGGCAATTCCTTACGGTCTTGTTATACAGGCTCAAGAACCTTTTAAGGAGTTGCTAAGAAGTTCCTGAATGAGTGAGCCCAATTAACTGCAGTCAAGTCTGCTGTGCTGAGGCCTGGAAAATCAGGTAAGTAGTAGTCCCTAACTAGATAATGTACACTGCATACAAATTCGATTTCCATTGCATGGTATATGGTACCAAAGCGTGTTCAAGGTTCAAGCAGGCAACTCTTTACTCCTGCTGCCACCCAGATCTCTAGGCTAGCAAAGAAGGTTGCAAATGGTGATACTGAAATCTATGCATGCCCAGGTGGTCAGATGGGAAAGGGTGTTGAATGTAAGTTGTGCAAAATGTGGACACAATAGACATGATGAAGTGAGAATGGGCTTTGTCAGCACTATACATCATGTGAGAAAGCGAGAGTGAGTGATTGATGTGCTGCTAGGGAGAAAGCAGCTAAGGAAATAGAAAGATAATCAGCATCTGAAAGCAGGGGTTTCTGAGGATGTCGACATTCAGCTCCAAAAGAAGCAGTCTGTCTCCCAGAAAATAAGGGAGCCCTGCACAGACTCCGAACTTCACTGTGTTTCTTTACAGCTCAGCCTTGGACACCCTCAGTATGCCCATCAGATGTAAAGAGAAGGTGAATTGATTAATGAGTCAACTCAGTAGACAAATATTTGATGTCTACATATGCTTGTCTCTGATCTAGCACTGTGCAAATCAGGAAAGATCCTTTGTTTTAGAGGGTGGAGACTGACAGTAAATTAAGAACATCAAAAGCAAATTAATGTCATGTTGGAGTGATCAGTGCTCCAGGATGGGGTAGAGAGAAAGGACAACCTAGAGCATAACTGGGAGAACACAGGATAGGCTGGCTGCCATTTTCAACAGGGTGATTATGGGGAGGGGAGGAGTTTCAGAAGGTGACATTTGAGCAAAGACTTGAAGGGGGTGAGGGTAGGAGCTAGGTAGGCAACAGGAGAAGGGAATTCCAAGATGAGGGAAGAGCCTAGGTCCAGATCTTAGAGAGAATGTGTCTTAGTGATACGACCAGCCTGGTGCAGACAGCAATGAGAGGTAGAAGGAGACAAAGTCAGAGCAGTGACAGGTCCCATAAGGCAGGGCTCTGGCAGCCACTCCGAAAACTTCAGCTGTGGCTACCAACGCCATGGGAAGCCATTGGTGGGATTTGAGGAAGGAAGTGTGTCTGACCTGTCTTTTCCAAGGATCACAGGATGGTGTGTTGAAAATAGAACAGAGGGAAGGGGTTGTAGGAAGACTAGTGAGTTCAACTCAAAATGTCCAAGCCATTGTAAGACGGACCATCATAATTAAATATTTGAATAGAATTAGGTGTTTTAAATTTATGTATTCAAATACTAAACAAAACCCAATATTGCACTAATTAGAGTTACTTGGTTATGTGAGAACTGCATCAATGCTACCAGAGTCCAGGCTCTGTGTAGACAGAGCCTTCCTGACCTTCCAAGCATCGGTGGGCCCTGCTTCCTTTGACATCTTCCTAAAGCAGCATTCACTCTTCTCTGTCATGTGGTCTCAAATGCTGAGTTCTCAGTCCCACTAAGCAGGCTCTCAGCTCCTTGAGGGCTGAGACTCGGCCTCCTCCCTTTCTGAAGAGAGGCTCTGCTGGGACTTTTTCTTCAGAGGGAGACCCGACAGCTCCTGTCACCTGGGCAGCTCCCATTGTCTCACTCTCCTCTCAGTGACTGCACAGCAGGCATTTCAACTCCTTCCAGCTTCTCCCTCTCTAAACTCCTCGGTTTGATAAAATTTTCTTTACCCAGTTTTTGATCCCCGTCTCCTGCTAATCTATTGCCTGTGATTCTACCGATAGTGCATTTTAAGAATTTGGTGAGAAACTTTTGGTAAAAAGAATGAAGATGTCCCTCTGGCATGTAGTCTGTTAGAATTTTTGAACCCAGAAGCTTGGAAAGGGATGGGTTTGGGCGGCAGTGCCATTTCCTGTGAACTACAGCAGCAAATGAGTTGGAGCTAGAGGAGATCAGTAAAACCTATTCATCTCCACCTACTCATTTTTGTAAAACATAAATTTTGAACGGGACTTTGGGACTTTGAAAATGCAGTCAGTCTCCACAAACTAAAGGCTTGAAAGTTGGTTCTCATTGACAGATGTAGTAAGTTATTTAAAAACCCACTAGTCATGTTCAATCAGCATTCATCTTTCTCTTTCTTCAGAGGAATTTACACTTGTTTTTCCTTTGCTTTATTGAATGTACACTAAAATGATCATCGCCTCAAATTTCTTGCAACCTGAATAAGCTGTGATTTCATTCTTATGAATGATTGTTTATACATTGTACTTACTCTTGTGAAATTATATTCATGGTATTTGTATGCAATTCACCTTTTTGTCATCAAGAAACATTTCAAATGAGGTCAACCAAATCTTCTGGCCAGAGACTTGGAAGGTCAAAGTGATGAATAATTAAATCACTATAAAGTCTTCCCTGGAAATGAAATATATGTTGTTTGATATGAAGCATTCTCTGTGGTTGTGATACTTCTGGTAAAAAGAACAAGAAACTGAATTCAAGAGGTGGTCTGCTACCCTGAGTGGTCCTCCACTGGGGATGGTCATCCTCCCAATGGGACATTTGGGAAGGTGCCAGGGAAGTGCCAGCAAGCGGTAGGAATGGGTCTAATGCTGGCTTTGGGCACCCTGAAACAAAAGATGCTCTACTTCCTACTCAAGAGCCTGCTCACCCAAAATACACTGAAAGGACCTGAAGTGTGCTAGAGACTAGATGACACTATAGGATTCAGTCTCCTTTATGGCAGCATATTGGATTTTACTATGATTACTAAAAACAAAACAAACAAAACAAAAACCTAGTCATTTCCTGTCCAATTATGGGAATTTGTTTTGTGATTTCCTCATTATTACTGCTTAAGAGCAATAATTTATGAAAAACACTCCAAAAGCCCAAAGAAAATACCTATTATTCTATTTCAGTTTTATGTTGCTTCATACCTTTATTACCACAACATCTGTTGCCATTCTTGCATTTTCAATCCACCTGGCATATTTTCTAATGTGTTTTGAATTCCATAATGTTTATAGTACTCTCTAGCTCAGAAACCTAGATGGCTCCCCATTTGAGAGCCAAATTTCTCTGCCTGGATTTCAAATCATTCAGGAAAATCAGTCCTGTCGGCCAGCCACATAGTCATCCTCTCCCAAAATGAGTCAGCCGCTCCTCCAGGACAGGCTCTTCATAGCTCCAGATACCCCCTTTACTCCTGATGCCTTATCTTGATAATGGTCCTTCTCTTATTATATAAAATATCTTTTCCTTCTCTCTACTTTTCAAATTATACGAAATCTTTTAGAAACGAATTCTATTCTTCCTCTTCTCTAAGACAGTACATAACATGCTGAAAGTCAGGCACTTTGAAAGCAGAGGAACGTGAGTTAAAATGTGAGTCTTACCTCTTGCTGAAGATTACATTACCTCTTTAAAGCTCAGTTTCTCATCTACAAAATAAGGGTGGTAATATCTACCACAGAGTAACATTAATATTATTAAATAAAATATTATATATATAAACTATTTAGCCTGGTATATGGTAAGTTCCTAAACAAGGAACTGAAATTGATGAGAATTAACCCAAGATAACTAACATTTCACTGCCCTCTTTGACCTTCTCATTCATTTTTCTCTTTTAGAATTTAGTTTCTATCTAACAAATTAGCACATCAATATATGTCACTGTTACTATGGGGTAATCTATCAGTAGGTTGTCCCAATTAGACAAAAAAAATTTTGATGGAAAAGAAAATCTCTTCTGAATCTCCATAATATTAGGTGCAAGGATGAGCTCATTGAAGACATTAAATAAATAGAATTTTATTCATTCATCATTCAGCCAGCCAAATGTATCAGCTACTCTTCTAGTACTGTGAATAAAATAGACTGATGAGTAAATGCATTCACTACCCTCAAAGAGCTCACAGATGAGTAGAGGAGACAGACACATACATGCACAGGTATAAAAGGATGAGACAGTGTAGTGATAGACATAGTTGATTCTTTAGTATTTCTTTAATTAATTTTAAGTGTTCTATCCGTATATTACTTATATTAGAATCAAATGAACAACTCCGTATATAAGTGGTGTGCTGATAAATGATTAACAACTGGCCCTTAGTATGTAGCATTCCCCAGTTCCCATAGTATAAATATTACTACCATGTCCAGTTCCAACCAACATGGCCTCATTAGACATGGAGTTGCGAAGACATGCATTACCCTATCCACCATGCTTTAGCACTGCTACCGTCACACACTCAGTAGAATAACTCTGACAGCACAGATAGTGAGCGACTTAGAAGTGAAGAATTTTGATTACTGTACTTACTATCTTTAAACATATGGAATTTATTTCACTATAACTATAGAATTTAATTTTAATAATGACTGTTCAACAACTGAAAAATTTTATCATGGATTCTCCTGAGTTTCTATGAGCTGATTCCAATGTACCACTCTTTGTATCCCACTTCCAACTCTTAGGAGGAAAATTAGCGTTTATTATTGGCTATAAAATTGAATTTTTATGAAGAAAGTCCCTTTTAGACTACATTTAGATACACAAGTTCAATTTTCAGTTGGCTTTATACATGCAGAATGGACTTTGGAGATAATGTGTTCTATTTAATTTTCTTCAGTTGCTGGTGTCTACTTATATTTTAACTATTTGCTGTGAGAAATTCCAAACATGTAGATAGACAGATCTATGAAATAAACCTCCCTGTGTCCATCACCTACCTTTAACTATTTCAACTCCTGGCCATTTCAGTCTCACCTCTGCCTCCAAATTTTACTCCCTCACCTCCACCATTGCTGCATTTATGTGCTCACTACTTTACTTCCCACCCCAGTTCATCTACAAGTGTGTCAGACTGTATCTCAAACATAATAACTTCCTTTTCTTAGCATAACTATAATATCACTATTATATCTTTAAAATTATAATTTCTTAATACCATCAATATTAAGATATTGAATATCCAGTCAGTATTCAAAGCTCTAATTGTCTCAAAAATGTTGCAAATGTCATTCTTTACATTTTCTGCAGTTTGTTTAAGCCTGGACACACAAAGGATTTTTTGGGTCCACACATTATGATTAATTGTTCCTCTCTTATATCTCTTTTAATCAGTTGAATTTTCTCTTCATATAATGTTTTCCTTATATTTGCAAAATAAATAAAAATTGATTTGTCCTCTAGAGTTTTTTGCAGACTGAATTTTGCTGTTTGCTTCTACATGCTGTTATTTACATCTTTCCTCTCCCTGTGTATTTTCTTTATACAGAGAAGTGGATCTAGATGAGTTTCATCTGATTCAGGCTCAACTTTTATGCCCAAAGGACTTTAATGGTGGAATCATGAACCCCCATGAGGAGGTGCACAGGGTCGGGCCATCTCTCATTCCATGATGTTAGCAGATGTTGGTAGTCTATGCCTAGGTCCATTAATTCACTGGGATCACAAAATGATCCTCTTCTAACGCTGTTCTTCCTTCTTCATTTATTAGCTGGAATACTATAAACAAAAACCTTGTCATCCACTATTTGGTTAGCCATTGGTACCATCAATCTGAGAAAAACACAGTACAGTTTTGATTCTGCCCCTTACCTTACTTGTTTTCAAAATAAGTCAGTCACTAGCATCCTCCAACAGTTACCAGTTCCTATTAAAGAAAGACTTTTCACTAGTTTCCACTGTGATTTGCAAGCAGCAGCAAAATCATCTGGCTCAATAAACCTGGTTTGACTTAGAGACTATCAGTTCTTTCTAAATGACACAGAAAAGTTACGGGGATATTTTAGAAAATCTTTTCTGCTTTACTGGGTGATTTTCTCCATGACATGATTGTTTAGAAAAAGATGAATAGCATAGAATTTTATCAGATGTGGCCTTGGAAATTGCCTCATCCATATGTGTCTTTCATTGTAAACTTGGAAAAAATGAGGCCAATTGAAATCAAGCCACCTGCCCAGAATGACCCCCACAATTGGTAGCAGGCCTGGTTCCAGAATGCTTGTTTTGTATTCCAGGAATATTTCCTGCACTCTGACTAAAATAATGTTTCTGTCAGGAGTTCTAGTTAAAATCATTAGTAAGTACAGGAAGCAAATTGAACTCTCACAGGCTGTCCCCAAATTAACATAAGCTATTATTCAAAAGCTCATTCCAAGCCAGACACTTTGGAACTCAGAGCCTTTTCCCCAAAGTGACTCGGAATTCACTGCTGGTTAAAGCCCAGGCTAGCCTGATAACTCAAACAGCACTTGTTTGTCATTTAACACAAAGGCTGAGCCCTGTGTATGAAACATCACTAACAACTATTCCCTTATAAAAATCTTTTTTTCTTCTACATTGTTTTTTATTATTTTTATTATTATTATTATTATTATTATACTTTAGGTTTTATGGTACATGTGCGCAATGTGCAGGTAAGTTATAAAAATCAATGACAGTAAGAAAACATTGGTTTCATGTTTTCTACCATGTCCTGGGACGTTTCTATGCATTTCTTCATTTCATTCCCTCCATAATCCATAATCCTAAGAGGTAGGTGCTATTAGTCCCAAGCTACCAACAACAACAACAAAAAAAAGCTGAGGGTCAGACAAGCCAGATATGGGGCTTGAAGAGACATGGTAAGAGATGGAGCTTGGATTGGAAACTAGACTGCACCTAAGGCCACCAGAGCCATCTCCTTGTCTACTGCCCCAACCCCCCAGAAAAGGAGAATCTCCCCTATTGCTGGGCCCCTGATGGTGATTCCTGCAGGTCACTGGATGTTCTGATGGGAGGAGTTCTGATGGGCATTGATGGGTGTGCAATAGGGGACTGCACTCCATTGTGGCTCAGGAGACTCCCTGGCTGGGTTGAGCACAACTGATGGCCCTGGGAAGCAGCGCTGGCTCAGCTGAGCCCTGTTTGTTGAAAAGAGGTCCCAGCATAGTGAAGGAGAGTTCTGACCCTCATTTCTCAAGGAAGTGAATTTTTTATATAAAGGAGCCCGTCTTAGGCAGCCTCTCTGGCAGCCCGCACACTAATCATGCACTTGTGTGATCCACCCACAAGTATGTGCTGGTCACAGTGATTCACTTCTAAGAGATGGACTAATACAGGAATGATGGGATATAAGTCCCCAGAGCAGATGATGAAAAGCATGTGGCTTCCATCTGGGGTGTGCATTCTCTCTCTCTCTCTCAAATGGCTCATGCTGGAAAAAGCTGGTCACCCTGCTGCAGAGGCAGCCCTGTAGAGAAGCCAGCATGACCTGGTGAGGTTCTGAGCCCTCCCTCCAGCAGCCCAGGAGGGGCTGACATTTTCCAGGGCCCACAGGCATGTGTTTAGAAGAGACTTCATCAGCCTCAGGTGAACCTTGAGACAACTGGGTCCCTTACTGGTATCTGGACCAGAACCACGCACCAGTCGTGCCACTCCTGATTTCCTGACCCACAGAGGCTGAGATCGTACATATTTGTTAGATGGCTATGTTTGGAGATAATTCGGTAAACAGCAACACCAATTAACACAGTGTGATCACTAAATCAAGGATTTTTTCCTATTAATGTATTTTTTGTGTATGTGTATAGTGATTTTATGTAGGGATGCTAGCCTTTTAACTTAAAATAGCAGATTTTTTTTTCTCATTACAATTTTATATCCCTGAAAAATATTAAAGTCAAAAAAAAGATGTGCGCGTGTGTGTCTGTGTGTGTTTGTGTGTGTGTGTGTGCGTGTGTGCTTGTCAATTGGGAGAGATTTTGTCCCCCACCCAGGGACATTGGGCAATGTCTGCAGACATTCTTGTCGTCTCAGTTGGGGCTTGGTGGGATGCTGCTGAACACCCTGCAATGCACAGGTAGCTCCCACAGCAGAAAATTAACCAGCCCCAAATATCAGTAGATGCTGAGGAATCCTAACACCTAACCAATGAAATGTATCTTTCCAGAAAATAATTATATTTACATAATTGAAAGTTTAAGGTATTATATGGAAACCACAAAACACAAATATGTATTATCTATGCTCTTTTCATTTATCCTTTTTCTATTAACTTTTTTTGTCACACAGAAAGGAAAATCTTTTAATTAAATAAAAGCAATGTTTTTCCATTTCCACAAATCTCATTGCATAAGGCAATGGCTAACATCATGGCATATTTAAGTTCTTGATTGTTATTGTTATCAGGAACATGTAGATTGATATTTGGAAAATTAATTGTTTCATATTAAATTTGGGACATTGGCCAGGCATGGTGGCTCATACCTGTAATCCCAGTACTTTGGTAGCTGAGGTGGGTGGACCACCTGGGGTCAGAAGTTCAAGACCAGCCTGGCCAACATGGTGAAACCCCATCTCTGCTAATAATACAAACATTAGTCAGGCATGATGGTGCATTCCTGTAGCCCCAGCTCCTCAGGAGGCTGAGGCAGGAGAATCACTTGAGTCTGGGAGGCGGAGGTTGCAGTAAGCTGAGATCATGCCACTGCACTCCAGTCCAAGTGACAGAGTGAGACTCCATCTACAAATAAAAAAAGAAAAAAAAAGAAAAGAAAAGAAGAGAGAGAAAAAAAGGGGGGACATCATGGATCACAAAACTCAACAGTGATGAAAGTAACAGTCAGTATCCAAATGTGTGGGTGACTTTCAAAAAGTAAACTGAGAAAAGATATTTAGAGAAAACCTACAGATGAGGCACATTTATTAGAGCAAGTGGCCCGCTCCACCCTCTCCTACTTGATGGATTGCCCTGCAGCCCTGAGGATGCAGTTGGCGGTAATGGAGACGGAGAAATGGAGATGGAGACAGCACACATTTCCTCGTCACTCTTATAACTGTAAGACAGACCAGTTACAAAAGCCAAGGGGCTGGGTTGCCAGGGATGAGAACCATGTAAAGTCTGTGGTGTGGGGTTCACCCCAGCAGAAAGAGGCTTTCAGAGAGCTAAACAACTAGTATATGGAGAATAGCGTTTCTTAGCAAAATCAGTGCATCAAGTAGAATCATCAAATTAAACAGAACCTTTGCAATCTGTGGAAGAAACTGAAAGAAAAACAATTTAAAACAATATTGATATTTGAGTTGTGCTTATCAAGCAATACTACTGAATTTCCCTTTGTCTGAAGCAATGATGACATCATAGTGTCTGTAACATCCCAAATAAGGACTCTGGAGAGAACTGTGGGATTAACTGTAAAGAAAGTGGCAGCATAGTGCAGTCATTAAAGTCTTGAATTGACAAATCAAAGATCTGCGTTCCAATCCTGGCCCTGGTATCTCTAGTTGGTAAACTTGAGCATAGTGCTTAACTCTTGAAAGCCTAATTGGTTAAAAACAGGAATTAAATAAGATAGAGCAAACATGGTTAGTTAGCACTGAAATGTTGAAAGAGACTGATATCTTCTGAGCTAAGGTTATTTTTATAAATTAAAAATCTGATATATGATGGCATTGTTCTTACATACAATATCCTCCTCTATTGAAACAAACACTACTCTACACATAGCCCTCTGCAGTTGGTGGGTCCTGGGTTCTGTTGCTGTGCATGGACTGACATCAGCTGTGAGGTGGGTGCAGGCTTTGGCCCACTCATGGAAGGTCGCTGAAAGACACAGGGCTTGTTTGCTGAACCTAAAACTGATAACATCACGGATAGCCCTAGAAGCCCCTAGAAGCCCACACACAAATACACTTACACTTCCATAATGTAACTTTTACAAGATGACACTTTCTGAATTCATAAACTTGTATAGCCAATTCCTTAGCTACTGGATTTCTAAGGGATGAGATTTAACATTCTAGTCTAGATCATTTATTTCAGTTTTGCTGGGCCCACCCCACTTTTATTTTTTACTTCAGTAGTTTTATGCTTACTGCTTATAGATTCAGTGGTAACATCAGTGGACTTGGATTATTTTGCTAAACCATGGTAGCACATTTTCTTCAACACAAAGTGTCTTGAAAAGCTAAAATAAAACCTCAACCATCTTCATATCAGTGCTGTGGATTTTTCTCCAGAAATAGAGTGGATTTAGCAAAGAAAGAAGAGTTCACAGACTTAAATACTGCCCTGAGATATTTTACCTGGCTATTGGCTTTCTTTTCTTTAGAGGCATATTTCTTTCACTTTAAAAACTTGCAGATAAACCAATATTCTTGTACATAATTATTTTGCATATCATAAAGCAAATCCGTGTTTCAGATATGCTGATCAATGAACGAAATGTTAAGATTGTTAGGCTTACCATTATTTTCCTCCTTGAAGCCCTGTCAAAATACTAGAAAAAATAATAAAAAAGCCTACAGAAATAGTGAGATCTGTTCATCATAGATTACATCATCAACAATGTTTAGTGGAAAATAACCTCTCACCACAGACAACAAATACTTCTCAATATAAAAAGAAGATTTAAAATAATTGGGCTAGGTTGAAATTTTTTACTTAAAAATGTATTAGAAAAAAATTATCATTCATTCATTAATTAGGTATAAAATATTGTGAGCATTTAGTAAACATCTAATAAGCATTTATTGAGTAAATTAGTTACTCTCCCCTGTCAATATTGGTTGTAATGAAAATCCCAGGCATTGAATTTTCAGGGAAGATTTAATTTCTTTTTTTTCTTTTTAATTGTATTATTATTTTAAGGAGGGGATGGAGCCTCGCTCCGTCGCCTAGGCTGGAGTGTAATGGCACAATCTCGGCTTACTGCGACCTCCTGGACTCAAGTGATTCTCCTGCCTTAGCCTCCCGAGTAGCTTAGGTTACAGGTGCCAGCCACCATGACCAGCTAAATTTTGTCTTTTTAGTAGAGAGGAGGTTTCACCATGTTGGCCAGGCTGGTCTCTAACTCCTGGCCTCAAGCAATTTGCCCACGTTGGCCTCCCAAAGTGCTGGGATTACAGGCTGGAGCCACTGCACCCAGCCAGATTTAATTTCAATACTCTTTTTATCACACTTATTGCAAATAATCCAACTACTAAAATATAATAAGAGTTAACACATATTGGCACAAGAATAGATTATTTATCTTCACATAAAAGAACCTGATTTTATTTGGCTCTGGGATGGGAGGAACTGAACTGCATGTGGGGTGCAAATATGAGGTGATTGGGTACCCAAGCACGAGTCATCAGATCGTCCCCACTATTGAGCAGGAGTTGGCTGAGAGATTGGCCCAGAACATGCCTCCAAAGTTTTCTAAACTTTTTAATTTTTTAGCCTCTGTGGAATCCTTGCCAACTCTATGATTCACTTTAAAATTTTTTTTTGTAGAATTTCTGGATCAATTTGGAAACTAAGACTAGAAAAGATTTGTGTTTCATCATCTGGAACCCAGGGAGAGGGTGAGGCACGTGGAGTTCTTTGACCCCTCATCTTGCTGAAGCAGCAAGCATGGGTGAGTGCTGAGAAGCTTCACGCACTCCTGGGCTACCAAGAGCTGTGCGAACACTGTTGTGTAAGTTGGCCAAAGAGGAACCCTGTATACTGGACCCTATGTTTTTTACTTCTTCAGAATAAGACAATTAACGCAAAACCTGCCAGCACCAAACTCAAAATTTTACACATTCTATCACTTACATATAGCTCACATAAGCATATTTTTTTAGCTATTTAGAGCCTGTCTGCTTTGCATATCCCGTGAGAGTGCAGTCAACATCTGCTAGCTATAGATAAGACAAACTCTGTGGTTATAAAGGACCCAAACTTCTGCTGTTCTAAGAGCTCCATGACCCAGAGACGCCCCACCTCACTGCTGAGCAACATCTTCCCTGCCCAAGTGCCACTCAATAAAGCTTGTTGTACAATACTGTCATCTCCTAGTCCTGTCTTTTCTTCAATCAGCTCCAAAATTCTTGAAACCAATAAATATGAGGGTGACCAATAAATATGAGGGAATTGGTACAAGACTTGGATATTTAAAATTTGCAAACTTTGCAATTTATCTGCAGGCAAAAAGTATTAAATGAAATAATAATTTCCATAATACTGCTTCAGCTGGTTTGAATCACCACCATTAATCAGTCTCACATGTGGAAAAAGTAGCCCGTACCATAAGTACTCTGACAGTATAAAAGTTAGAAAGTACAGTTTATCAAGACAGCATTCATGATCTTGACTTTGGGCAGCCCCTTGTAGCAGGAAGAACCAAATTGGTCACGGGTTTATTTGTGAAGAACACCCTACCAACGGCTCCGTATACAAATGCTGGCCAAAGTATCCCAGCATCTTTAAACCAGCCTCTTGTAATCTTCAGAGATTCTAAGGTCGCATCATTGACAGGAGCATTTCTTCACAGCAGGGCCTCCTGGATCTGCAGAGGACCTTCTGAAGAAAGGTTGGAGTGCTCTTCCCTAACAGTGCACTTCCTCTGCACATGGATCCTGGACTTCTGTGGCTGCTGGCTCTCAGGATCTGCTCACCTCCAGCAAGTGTTTTCCCCAGGCATCGAGCACCCACACTATTCCAAGAAACCAAGCCATTCACAGAGAAGCCTGGAGACTTCTGCCCTTGTTCAACTCTGATAATAACCACTTATAATAACCATTGAGGTTTGACTCAGAGATGTACAGAAAATGTGCCCTGGGACCTTCACGCAAGGTCTTTTTTCATTTTTTGCCTTTTTTGCACAAAGAAACGTGTGTACATTCAGACTCGCATAGCTTTGGTGATTTGGAATTCATTCTTGGCCAATGCTTCACTTTTACATGGATTAGGGTGTGATTGCAGATGCTATTGTCTACTTTAGTAGGTTTAAGTAAAAAGATACTTAATTCAAAGAAGTATACATATACAAAATCATCAAAGCCTGGAGAAACAGGCTCTAGGGGTGCTCTCAGAAGCAACTCTTAGTCACCAGACTCTTCTCTTCTGGAGTAAACCAAGGAATTGTTAAGATTGCTTCTAATAGCAGAACTGCATTTGCCAAAATCAAGGAAATTCTCCCTACTGCTTCTGAAGCATCTGGAAGCATCCAGAAGGTCTTATACAATGGGTTGCAGTCAAAACACAGGTGTACAACAGTTTATTCAGTATCCCTACAGGAAAAAAGACTCTCCCAGCCCCCTTCAGCTGTGATATATCTTTTCCACACACATCCAGATTTCCCTACTCAAAAATGCCCACAAAGGATACTAAAATGGCACTTGTGCAGGCCAGAGACATCAATAGCAGGCTCCCCACCATGCACCACATAGAGTCAAGACCTATGTGCATTATTTACTATAATTTTTGTTGCTTATTCTCTGCTCTATGGTGGAAATATATTGTTGAAAATGTCAAAAAGGCCTGAGGATACTCCTATTGGTAACAGTGGAAAAAGAGGAAACATTTATGTTTATTTGAAGCACAGAAAATCAAGCTGTTGGTAAAACTAGACAGCAGCATTAGCAGAAAGGTCTTACAGATGAGTATGATGTTGGAATGACCACCATACGTATCCTTCTGAGGAAACAGAAAAATCACCATATGTATCCTTCTGAGGAAACAGAATAAACTGTTGAATTTCTTTGCTGAAAGCAATGAAGAAAAGTTAATGTAAAGAAGAAAAACACTGCTAATCAAGCTACAGATGAAAACCTCCATCCTGTATTAAAAGAATGGATGCCTCAGCATTTCACCGAACACATGCCCCTAATGGAATGCTGATCATGAAAAGTAAATATTCATGATGATGAACTGGAAATTGAAGGGAACTGTGAATATTCAACAGGCTGGTTGCAGAAATTTAAGAAAAGACACAACATAAAATAATTGAAGATTTGTGCTAATAAAACATCTGCTGATCACAAAGAGGTGGAGAAATTCATTGAGGAGTTTGGCAAGGTCGAAATCTGATGCCAGAACAAATCTATAATGCTGAGGAAACATCATTGCTTTGGTGTTACTGTCCCCAGAAGGATACTGACTATAGTTGATGAGGGAGCTCCTGCAGGGATTAAAAATGCCAAGGACAGAATAACTACGCTAGGATGTGCCAATGCAGCAGGCATGCCTAAGTGTAATCTTGCTGTGATAGGCAAAAGCTTGTGGCCTCATTGTTTTCAAGAAGTAACTATCTTACCAGTTCATTATGACGTAATAAAAAGGCATGGATCACCAGGGACATCTTTTCTGACTGGTTTTACAAATATTTTGTACCTGTGGCTCATGCTTACTGCAGAGAAGCTGGACTGGATAATGACTGCAAGATTTTCTTATTCCCTGACAACAGTTCTGCTAATCTTTCAGGAGAAATTTTCATCAAAAATAATATCTATGCCATGTACTTTCTCCCATATTGACTTAATTAATTTAGCCATGTGACCAGGGTATCCTTAGATCAAAGAAGAGTAAATATAAAAATTCTTTCTTGAGTAGCACTCTAGCAGCAGTGAACAGAGGCACAGGTGTGGAAGATTTTTAAAAGGAGTTTAGCATGAAGGCTGCTGATATGCTGTGGCCAACACCTGGAACACAGTGACTAAAGACACAGTTGTGCATGCCTGACACAACCTCTATCCTGTAGCTACGTTCAATGATGATGATAAACAAGGTGGTAACTTTGAACGATTCACATGTCAAGTAGAAAAAAAATGACGTCTGACCTCCTTACATGTGCAAAACGTACACCTTCAGAGTCTGTCAGTAAACTGAAAGAAGTGGATAGTATAGAAGTTTTTAACATCGATAATGAAGCCCTGTTGTTTATTTATTGACCAGTGGTGAAATGGCAGAAATTGTTCTGAATTAAGGTGATTGTGATAACAGTGACGATGAAGATGACGTTGTTAACACTGCAGGAAAAGTACCTAAAGATGGCATGGTGAACATGTGTGATGGGCTTATTGAAGAACTAGAGAAGTGTGCATTCTTAAAATACCAAGAAATCATGTCAGCTTACAAAATCAGAGACTTTCGAGACAAAAACAGTCGTTAATGAGGCTGAGATGACTCTGGAGGAAACATTTAAAAAGCCACCCAGCAGAATGCCTCCTCATCCCTAGAGGACTCACTTCCTGGCCCCTCAAATGCTGCGGATGATTTTTCCCACAGAAAAAAATAAATTCAGTGTGCAGGAACCTTTTAGTTAAAACACAGCATGTAGGTGGAGACTGGAAGCTTGCATTGTTTGTCGTTGAGGTTGTTTAACAGCTGATGCAAGTGTTCTGGGGATGCTACTGTGCTGCTTAGTTAACCTGAACACATTTTTTCACTGTGTTAAAGGTATGCCATATTTTTTACTGCTAAGTACTTATGTGTGAATAAGTGTAAGAAAATGATTGCTTATCATTTTCTTAGTTACCCTGAACACATTATTTTTTCACTGTGTTAAAGGTGTGCCATATTTTTTACTGCTAATTACTTATGTGTGAGTAAGTGTAAGAAAATGATTGCTTATCAGTAGTAGCATATAAATTCAGAGTCAGGAATGATGGAGGTGCCAAATAACAAGACTGTCCCCACGGGTGGCTGAGATAGTGACACCTTTGCTTTCTGATGCTTTAATGTACACAAACTTTGTTTCATGCACAAGATGACTTTAAAATATTGTATAAAATTACCTTCAAGCTATGTGAATAAGGTGCATATGAAGCAAATGAATTTTGTTTTGAGACTTGGCTTCCCTCCCAAAGATCTCTCATTTTGCATATGCATGTATGCCAAAATCTGAAAAAATCCAAAATCTGAAACGCTATCTCTGGTCCTAATCATTTTGGAGATGTAATACTCAATATGTAATACAAGAGTTCTTGTTGTTTTAGTGTAGAAAATATTTTCTCAGACATCTATGTTCCTAAAATGTTTTGTGTTTACCTTGAATTTGAGAATTGGGGATGTTTAATTTTGACCCCTAAAAGGTCAGTATACAGTCTTGGTGTTGCATTTTCTTTAATGTGAGAAACAAGAAATAATCGGTTCAATACTTGAAGCCATTTTTCTTCATTTTTGCAGGGAACACGCAGCATAGTGCATGCTCTCTCTCTTTGCTGGGCTGAAGTGTTTCAAGAGCCTTTGTGGTGTCCCCTAGGGGCCCTCCCTTGAACTCAGGCGGCCCTGGAATGAATTACTGCTGACGGAGCAAAGAGTGCCCTCAGACAATGGCTCTGCGGAGTCTCACTGACCTCATTATGAAGCACAGTGTAGACTCATCATCAAAGTTATTATGCTTTGTTTCGCTGGGGCTCTATTGCAATGTCTCCTCCAAAGATGGCGAGAGAGTAGCGCCATGAAGCATGCACTGTCAATCTCTGTTTCAGATGTTCTCTGCCTTAGGTGGCTAACTGGTGTCATTGTGTCAGGAAAAAGAGTGACTTAATCAAAGCAGCCCAGTGGGAAAACAGGTCTGAGAAACTAGAACTTGGGATTGCATGGATCTTGCTACCACTGATTTTGTAGGACTCAGCATGAACTGCCCTGAGCAGAGGGGGAAAGCTCTGATGTATGTTCATATTAGGGCTAAATCTATAAAATAGAAATCTATAATATATAAAATATAATATCCATATAAACCAACTCACATTTTATTAACTAGACACAATCTCAAATGTATCCTTTCTCTCTCTCTCTCTTTTTTCCTTCCTCCTTTTTCTTGTGACTTGTCTTACTTTGCCATGAATGTTTTTACTTGTAGCCCCAGAGCACTGAGTTCCTGTCCCAGCAACACTGGAAGAAGCATTGCTGCTGGAGCATAGTCAGGTGGCCATAGCCCAGCAGATAAAGTGCACTCAGCTCCATCAGACCTTCTGTCTGATCCATTTGTCCTCTAAAGCCCTCTCAGCAGTGCTGAGTTTCTTTCCATGCTCAGCTTGCTTCTTTTGACAAGTTGTCGGACTGGTCTTTCCTAACTACCCTGGAAATATCTTCAAGGAAGTGGCCAGGCTTTTCTTTTTAATAAGGCCTTTAGCAGTGCCCACTATGTAGTAGACACCAGGCACTTAATTTATGCTAGTAGGATGATACTCACAGTACTGGGAAACAAAAAGTTTAAATGGTAAACCCTAGTGTACAAAATTGGCAGCAGCAGGATGGGGAAAGCAGGTGGGTTCTGGGGCTGTCATTGTCACAGAGGAAGAGACTGGGGGAGCCTGCTCTGTCAGGTCTGTGCGGCTGCCCAGGCCAGGGTGTTAAGGGCTTTAGAGAAAAACTGCAGGATGCTGAGCTCCACCAGCCACAGTCCCAGATTCTGGTTACTAACTTAAGAATCCTAGCAGAAAAGGGACTTCTTGTGCACAATATCCGTAAAGCTACCTGTATAATTCTGGGTTCTTTAGACAAACAGAACAAATAAAAGATAGATAGACAGAGAGTAGACAGACAGACAGATAGTAGACAGATAAGTAGATAGAAGATAGATACATAGACAGAAAAAATAGATAGGTTGATAGAAAAAATACATAGTAGAAGATAGATAGAAAATAGATGATATAGATGATTGATAGATTAGATAGATAACAGATAGATAAAGATAGATAATAGATAGAAAAAATAGGTAGGTAGATGAAAAAATAGTAGATAGAATATAGAAGATAGATAATAGGTAGCTAGCTAGATAGAAAGGTAGATAGATGATAGATAGATGGGTAGATAGATGATAGATGGATGAATAGATATATGGAAGGATGGATAGATGGATAGAGAGAGAGAGAGAGAGATAGATATTTATTATAAGGGGTTGGCTGACATGGTTATGGAGGCTGAGAATTCCTAAGACTTGCCATCAGCAAGCTGGAAACCCAGGAGGGCTGATGGTCTTGTTCCCATCCACGACTGAGGAGAGCTGATGATGTCAATTCCAGTCTGAGTCTGAAGGCAGGAGAAGAGCTGTACCCCAGCTCAAAGACAGGCTAGCAGAGCAAATTCTCCTTCAACCTTTTTGTTCTATTCAGGCCTTCAACAAATTGAATGAGGCCCACCCACTTTAGGGAGGACAATCTCTTGATTCAGTCTGCAAATTCACATGTTAATCCCATCCAGAAATACTCCCACAGACACTCCAGAGGAATGTTTAACCAAATATCTGCACACCCTGTGTCCCAGGAAAATTCGCCATCACACCGCCTGTGGAGGAATTCTCATTGGCCCTGCTTGGCCCCTTTGCCCACTTGGACGTTTCCCCCCTGTCAAAGTGGATGGGTCACAAAGATGGGCCAGCTTGAGTTTCAGGCCTCCCTGTAGCCTCAGGGATCTGTGGCAAACCATCCCTTGGACTGGGCTCCTAAAGTCCCCCCTTCAGATCACAGAGAGCGTCGAATTCCAGAATGAGCCCTGCAAAGTGAACAGTCTTTTCCAAGCAAAACAGTCTCTTGTGGGTGTTCCATCCTCACCACCCATCCATGCTCAATTTGGCCCCTGTGCTTTGGCTCACTTTCCCCCTTGCCCAAGTGTGACACCCCAGTATACAAATAACACCTGGGATCCAAGGCCCATGCCAGCACTCATCTCTTCCTGGACTCCTTTAGAAGACTCAACTCTGTTTTCAATGATGGAAGCTATCAAATGACCTTTTATCTGACAACTTGCTTCATCACAGTGGAACATTGCTCTTCAAAACAAACAGAGGTACAATAGTCCTCAACACTCAGGTACAGGGAAAAAATAAAAAAATCCTAGTATCACAGGTTCCTGGTGCCTAGACTGTACCCGTCAACTGAATGGTTGAGTGTTTGCTTTGATTCTATTTCTTGAGCCTAAAAACAATATTCATAATCACTTTTGTTTTTAGAAGAATTCAAATCATTTTGTTGAATTAATTTTGCTTTGTCTTTCGGAAATAAGTTTTGTGATGATTCATATTGTTCTTCGTTTACTTTTTAAAATCCTTAGAAAGTATCCACTGTGCAAGATAAGAACACTGGGACCCTGACTAAACATCAGAGAAGACAATGCTGCTGCTTTAATCCTTAAAGTTTTCCATTAAGAAAGGATAGCCTTAAAAGGCTTAAATATTTAAAAAATTATTTTTTCAAGGTCTACTTTGTATTGAAAGTAAAGTAAGAAGCTAGGGTCCTGGTCTGTAAATTTTAGTTTTACGTTTCAATAGCTTCCATCATTGAAAGCAGAGTTGAGTCTTCTACAAGAGGCTGGGAAGAGATGAGTGTTGGTCTGGGCCTTGGATCCTAGGTGTGATTTGTATATTGGGATGTAACACCAGAGTTGAAATAAGCAGTAATGTAAGAAAAAAATGCCTGCAAGTTCACATTGGATCAGTGGTTCAACCACATGTAAACTAGCCCCTTGACTACCTAAAGTGAGGGTTGTCACTGACCATGGATTCAGGGCAATGCCCAGATTGACTGTCAATCAATCTGGCAACTCTCCTATACTGAGCAACTCTCCTATACTTTCATAGAACAAAAGCACCTCTTACCTTAGCTTCTCACACACAGGAGACTCTCAGCTTGAGCCTGTCAATTCCACATGATAACTTCATGCTTTAATATAGAGACAAACTTGGATTCAATGCAGCAGACATTTCTGAACATCTTATGTGTATCACATTTGCATTTCCTGTAAGCAAAACTCAGATGTGCTTCCCTGTTCTTCTGAAGCTCACAGGCCAATATGGGCAGATTACAATGTGACTTAAAAGATGAAGGGCTTATGGGTTTGTGGGAGGCCGAATGATGGCCTCCAAAGATGTTCAGTTCCTAAATCCTAGGACCTGTGAATGTGACCTTAAGTAGTAAAATGGACTTTGCAGATGTGATTAAGCATCATAAGGCAGGAAGAATATCCTGAACTATCCAGGGAGGCCCAACATGCACTCATGAGTGTCTTTGTAGAAGGAAGGCAGAGGCAGAGTTGACTGTAAAAGAGAAGGCCATGTGACACAGGGCCAAGAGCCAAGGAATGAGGACAGGCTTCAGACAATGGAGAGGCAAGAGACAGATTCTCCTTGGGAGTCTCCAGAAGGAACCAGCCCAACTGACACCTTGACTTTAGCCCTGTAAGACTCATTTTGGACTCAATTTATGTGCTTCCAGAACTGTAAGAGGTTACTGTATGTTATCTTAAGCCTCTAAGTTCATGGTAATTTGTAATAGTAGCCATAGGAAACTAATACAGGGATTTCACATAAAGTACATCTGAAAAGGGAAAGGATCAGAAAATATTAGTGAGAAATGAAATTTAGTACATGTGTCTTAGTCCATTTTCTATTGCTATAACTGAATACCACAGACTGGGTAATTTATAAAGAATAGAGGTTTATTTAACTAAAGGCTTTGGAGGCTGGGAAGTCCAAGTGCCTGGCACCAGCATCTGGTGAGGGCCTTCCTGCTGTGTTATGACATGGCAGGAGGCATCACATGGTGAGACAGAGCAAGTGTGATAGCTCCAGCCTCTATTCCTCTCCTTATAAAGCCATTAATCCCATAATAGGGGTCCCAGCCTGATGACCTAATGTAATCCTAATTACCTCCCAAAGGCTGCACCTCTAATCAACATATGAATCTGGGGATTAAGTTCCCAACACCTGAAATCTGGGAGGCACATTCAAACCATAGCAACATGGCAAGGTTTTGGTAGTTTGAGAAGTAATTTATGTTTAAAAATCTGTAATTTATGTTTAAAAATCTGTCCCATAATGGGAGAGTTTGTAGGATCTACACCAGAATGAAGCATTCTTTAAATAATGATGTTTGTTCTTTCATTTTCCAGGGTCAATATTCGGGGGAAAAATTCTATATGTATACTTATTGAGCTGAACATTTCACCATTGTTCTGTTACTTAGGATTCCTTTCTACCACCTTACAGAGAGACATTGTAATCATCTGGTTATCAATAAAGAAACTAAAGCTGTGACAGTGGACACAGAACTTCCCCAAGGTCACCTGGTTTAGTGGATGCTGCCAAGTGTCATCCAGATTTCTCTTTGGTATTGACTTCCCCCAGCCCCCGGGCATACTGTCATAGAGACAGCCCACCATTTTCAGTCCTCTTTGGGAATTGCCTCCTTCCAAGGACAGCCATATCCCACGACTGCTCAATGTCGAGGGGTAATTGTATGACCCTCTTCCCCCAACTTGGGACAACTTGAAGGACCATCTCATCTTTAGAGCACCCTATAGAGTTTGCCAAGAACCTTTTTGGGACTGTGTCACCACTCAGCTTCTCCCTCTGTCCAGTCTGGCCTCTTCCCTCTCCTTCCTATTGGTGTCAATTCCAAGATATCCTTATAAATGTCCTACATACACATCTCCATCTCAGACTCTACTTCCAGGAGAACTGAACCTGCAACATGGACAATACATGCTTGTTTCATGAATAATGAAGTTGGGATTCTGCTTCATCATCTATACCCTTTCTGCTTTAAATTATGCTTCCTGATGGAGTGCAATACATACATTTAGATGATAATGTTTATTTTTCCCATGGGAGGTGGTTGTTGGTGATTGAAAGCCTGTACTAGAAAAAAAATCTGCAAACCAAAGTTCCCCTAGAATATGGATAACATGGCTTCCAGCTTCACTTCTCTGCTTATGAGTTCTTTCTACTGGGAGCCTGGCTATACAGCTTAGATTAAAATTATGCAGAGTAAACAGCACATGCTGTCAGAAGAGAAGCACTCACGATTCCAATAACTTCTCTATTTGCCTGCTGGTGAAGAGATAAGAAAGACTTTAATAGTTTAGTTACTGATGGCAGCAAATGACCTCAAGAATTATTCATCAGGAGAGAGTGACTTTTTGGAGCTAGCAGTACACTTTTCAAGAGCTGGAAAATGGCTCTAAAGCTATTCACATGTAAAAAAGTGTCACTTGTAATTCTGGGCTTGTTCATTGGTGTGACCTCAGTGCACTGAAGGATTGGTTTCTTGGGTGTGAAACCTTCAGCTAGTACTCACCAATCATGATCAGTGATTAGCAATTCATTTTAATATTATTTTCCAAAAAGCTGCAGCCTGTCTTTCTTTTGCTCTACCGAAGATGATTATTTCCGAAAAGACCAGAACTTCATTATACAACTTCCTTCACTTGTAAGACTATCCCATTATATAGAGGACAGACACATGATCAAAGCATCTCCCTTGGCTTAGCCATAGCATAGAAATATGTGACAATTTTTTTAAAGCATGAGAGAGCCTTTATCTTTTTTACTAAAATACAAAGATATGCTTTACATTTTGAAATGGAGTTTATGGAACTTTCTACTTATAATACATTCCAATGTAGCAACCCTCAATACCACCTCTCCAGACTTTTCCCCCAATACCTTTAAAGACACCAGGACACTAATAACAAGATGAAAAGAAAATCTCACACTGAAAATGAAGACAGATGGTCTAATGGGCAAGTCCTGGCAGACATCACATTGACTTTAAGGCCTCGTGTCACTGCAGCCCCTGGCCACACTCTGTGAAACAAAAACTGCCTGGAAAGTCATAGAGAACCATTAACAGCCTCTGCCACCTGCACACACCAAGAGGTCTCGCAGGTCTCACTCTCTGCAGGAGACCAGAGTGGACATTGTGACAGGAAGTAAGGGAGAAGAGCCCAGAGTGAAGGACAGTAGATAGGAGCAGGGACAAAAACAGGACATTGTTGAGATGTCAGAAACAGTCTCAGGGAGGCACCTCCTCTGTACACAGAGCTATAGGAGACCAGCGCATACTAGGCAGGTCATGGCCACGCTTCAGCAGCTTTGACCTGCAAATTGTAATATCTCTTATGGACACAGAAAGCAGAACCAAGTGCATCCCATCTAGTAATAAATACTAAATGCTGCCTGCAGAGTTAGGGGGAGGCCAATGAAAAAGTGCCCCATGAAAGAGCCTCCCTCTAAAAATGGCCCACTGCAACATCTAGAGGAATATCTGAAATAACAGTTAACATCCTAAGTTAGAAGGTCAACATACAGCCAGCTGGTTCTGGAGAGCACAGCAGAACAAATTAAATACAACCAATAATTTTAAAAATATAGCAGAGATGACAGAAAGATAACTAACTCAATATTTTAAATGGGCAATGTATTAGTTCATTTTCACACTGCTATGAAGAAATACCCAAGACTGGATAATTTGTAAAGGAAGGAGGTTTAATTGACTCACAGTTCTGCATTGCTGGGGAGGCCTCAGGAAACTTACAGTCATGGCAGAAGGCAAAGGAGAAGCAGGCACCTTCTTCACAGAGTGGCAGGACAGAGTGAGTACAAGCAGGGAAAATACCAGATGCTTATAAAACCATCAGATCTCCTGAGAACTCACTCACTATCACAAGAACAGCATAGGGGAAACCACCCCCATGATCCAATTATCTCCACCTGGTTCCACCCTTGACACATGGGGCTTATGAGGATTGCAATTCAAGATGAAATTTCGGGTGCAGATACAGCCAAACCATATCAAGCAATGAGCTTGAGTAGACATTTCTCCAAAGAAGACATACAAATGGACAATAAGCATATGAAGAGTTTCTTAACACTTTTAGTCACTGGAGAAATTTAAATCAAAACTGCAATGTGATACCACTGCATATTCATTGGATGGCTTATTAAAAAATACAGATAATCACAAGTCCTGACTAGTTTGTGAATTTGGAGCCCTGTGCATTGCTTGTACGAATATAAAATGGTGTGGCTGCTGTGGAAAACATTCTGACAGCTCCTCAAACTATTAAATATGGAGTTACCATATGACCCAGCAACTCGCTCTTAGGTGTATACCCAAAAGAAATGAAAATTTGTACACAAATGCTCATCATAGTATTATTTATAATAGCCCAAAAAGCAGAAATCATACAAATGTTCCCCAACTGATGAATGGATAAATATCACATGGTATATTCATAGAACAAAATATTACTTGGCAATATAGATGAATGAAGAACTGACGTGTGCTATAATGTGGACAAACCTTGGAAACATTAGGGCAAATAAAAGGAACAGTCACAAAAGGTCACAAATGATATTATTCCATTCATATGAAATGTCTAGAATAGGCAAATCTTTGGAAACAGAAAGTAGTGACTGTCTAACGGAGAGGTTGGGAGAGGTTTTTGACGGGAGGAATAAGGAAGGAATGATACTAATGAGTACAGGATGTGATTTATTTCTGGGGTTATAACAATGCACTGGAATTAGATTGCTGTGATGGTTGGATAACTCTGTTAACGTGCTTAGAAGTAAGTGTTATACTTTCAGTGGATGAACTGAATTGTATGGTAGTGGATTATATCTCAACATCCTGGAGACAGAGAGAGTGAGAGAGAAAGAGAGAGAGAGAGAGAGAGGAAGGCAGAGAGTGAGATGGAGAGAGAAGATATTCCTGAATTGAAGAAAGATCTATGTGTGCATCGTTAAAGGAGATCACAGCATTCTAAAGGAAAAGTGAAGAAAGAAAATATTCATGGCTAGATAGATCCTGTGTTCTTTTTCTGAATTACAAAGATAAAGAAAACATTGTGCAAAAATGTTTCAAGGAGACAAACCAGAATGGCCCTTGGGTCTTTGCCTTGCCTCTAAAGACTCTAACATGTAATAAGAGTGTAATGCATATAACATGACTGGAGAAGTGGGATTATACAGCAAACATTTTGCATTCTCTTCTTTGAACTAAAATTATGCTGTTGAATATGTTCAAGTCTAAATATATTTATCTATAAAAGCATAAGTCTTTTTAAAATAAAGGCAACTCCTTTCTTATGACAGCAACTTGGTTTCATCAGCAGTGATTAGAGAGCACAGATAAGCAAACAGGAGAGATGTCATCTCTCAAAGACGGAACCCTGTGGCATTCTAAGGATCCTCCCAGTGCAGGGTGCCTGATACCACCTGGAATATGCTGCACAGTGCGTAAGGCCCAGCATCCAAAATGAAAATTCAGGCCCTCTAGTTCAAAAGTTTTGAAGATGGCCATAGCAGAACATTTAATCAAGCTTGCTGCCCTTCTAAGTTCAGTGCCCTGTGCACTGCACAGTTCTCATGCCTGGGAACTCATGTCCTGCACCTAATGAACAGTTAATAAGTGTTTGCTTAAATGGATTAATAATGGATACATTCTAAGAAAACTTAATTCACTTGTCTTGTATTCCTAGTCAAGTCAAAAGTTAACAATCCCTAAAATAAAAGGATGTTCCACCTTACTACTTTCTTCCTCTTTTAAAATGAAGCAAAACACATATTTAAGTAGAGTGAGTGGGAGTTTAAATTTATCCTCATCCAATGCCTTTCCTGAATATGCTTGTATCAGGACTTTGACACACACAGGACCTGCAGACCTAACACTTGCTGATGATCGGCCCACGTTGCCACAGTGAGTGCCTGGTCATGTGCATGGCATCCTTTAGGCAGACACCAACTCCTCATTGTCCCAAATAGCAGAGTTCCCTTCCTTTTCCTGGCTGCATAATATTCCCTTGAACGTGTGTGTATATGTGTGTGTATAATATATTTACCATATTTTCATTATCCATTATCTGTGGATGGACACCATTTCTATGTCTCATTTACTGTGAATACCACTTTATTGTTTACTTGAAATTTGGTAAGACAGCAGATTTTATGTGTCCTCATCATCACACACATAGGAAGAGTGCATACAAATCATCACATTGTACACCCTGAATATATACAATTTTCATCAATTAGATATCTTACAATAAAAAGTTTAATAATTAAATAAAAAACATTTCCTGCATTGTAATGTCTCTGGGACCAGCACAGAGCATGGCTTAGGGAGAAGCTCACGTAAAACACTTATGGATTGAAACAGAATTCATCAGGTGCAACATAAAACTGCTGAAGAGATAAGTAATGCTTTCCATTTTCTGCTCTCACTTGGAAAACACTAGTGAGAGGGCCAGATAATGACATGAAATATAGGAACTGCCCTGGTGGAAAAGGGACCTCAAATAATCATTCATTTATCATCCATTCCATTTACCATTTTATCCATTCCATTGCCATTTCATAATAGGAAATTCTGTAGAAACAGAAAGTAATTACTGGGTGCTTAGGGCTGGGGGAGAAAAATGTTGAGGGAGAATGAGGTTTCCACTCATGGGGAAACCCAGATTTCAGACCTTTCAGCTGTGTGGTGGGGCTTCAACTTCCTTATTATAAATTTCATGTTTTGGATCATCTCTTATGCATCTGTGCTTTCTGGGAGACAGTATCCCTCCCTATTGGCAGCAATGAGCTCTGTGGCCTCACCCTTCCTTTGGTCTGACAATGGAGGAGACAGATGTCTGCTCAAAACAGAATGGCCATGAAGATACAGCTCTGCTGGGAGGTTGGGCTGACCATTTCTCAGTAGGCAGAACTTGGCTCAATTCCTTCCCTCTCAGATATCACTAACAATGCTCCACAATATCTTCAACAGAGAAGTGTAGGTGAAGAAAGACTCTCATCATTGAATTTTTTTCAAGTAATTACTGTGGACTAATTATACAATTGTTTAGTGCCTTAGTTTTTCCCTCCTCGGCATGTGTGGATTTATATTGGTGCTAATTGCATCCAGGTGTTCTAAACACCACAGTTAAGCACAGGCAAAGAGAAACTAGAAACACATCAAAATCTGAAGATATATTGGGGCAGAATTCATTGAACATTTTCTATTGTTGTTGGCTTAAATGACTCTATCTTCAGACTTGAGTGTTTTTTAATGTTAATAACTGAAAAATGTTTTCTTTTTCCAGTGTAATCTTGAAATTTCTAAAAATTGGGTTATTATCTTGCAGTTCTTGATAAAGAATAGAGTCAGAAAAACATAAACTAAGTGATATGGTTTGGCTCTGTGTCCCCACCCAAATATCATCTTGAACTGTACTCTCATAATTCCCACATGTTGTGGGAGGGGCCTGATGGGAGATAATTTGAATCATGGGAGGTTTCCCCCATACTGTCCTCATGGTAGTGAATAAGTCTCATGAGATCTGATGGGTTTATCAGGGATTTCTGCTTCCGCATCTTCCTCATTTTCTTTTGTCACCACCATGTAAGAAGTGCCTTTCACCTCCCACCATGATTCTGAGGCCTCTCCAGCCATGTGGAACTGTAAGTCCAACTAAACCTCTTTTTCTTTCCAGTCTCTGGTATGTCTTTACAGGCAGTGTGAAAATGGACTAATACAGTAAGTTGGTCGATCCACTAATACAGGAGTGGGTCGTTGATGAAAAGATACCCGAAAATGTGGAAGCAACTTTGGAACTGGGTAACAGGCAGAGGTTGGAACAGTTTGGAGGGCTCAGAAAAAGGAAAATGTGGGAAAGTTTGGAACCTAGAGACTTGTTGAATGGCTTTGACAAAAGTGCTAATAATGATATGGACAATGAAGTCCAGGCTGAGGTGGTCTCAGATGGAGCTGAGGAACTTGTTGGGAACTGGAGCAAAGGTGACTCTAGTTACGTTTTAGAAAAGAGGCTGGTGTCATTTTGCCCCTGCCCTAGAGATTTATGGAACGTTGAACTTGAGAGAGATGATTCAGTGTATGTGGCAGAAGAAATTTCTAAGCAGCAAAGCATTCAAGAGGTGACTTGGGTGCTGTTAAAGGTGTTTACTTTTAAAAGGGAAACGAGCATAAAAGTTCAAAAAATTTGCAACCTGACAATGCGATAGAAAAGAAAATCCCATTTTCTGAGGAGAAATTCAAGCCAGCTGCAGATATTTGCATGAGTAGTGAGAAGCTGAAAGTTAATCCCCAAGACAAGGTGGAAAATGTCTCCAGGGCATGTCAGAGACCTTTGCAGCAGCCCCTCCTGTCACAGACCCGGAGGTCTAGGAGGAAAACATGGTTTCATGGGCAAGGCCTAGGGTCCCTGTGCTGTGTGTAGTGTACAGGCTTGGTGCTCTGCATCTGAGCTGCTCCAGCCATGGCTGAAAGGGATAAACATAGAACTCAGGCTGTGGCTTCAGAGGGTGGAAGCCCCAAGGTTTGGCAGCTTCCACATGGTATTGAGCCTGTGGGTGCACAGAAGTCAAGAATTGGGGTTTGGGAACCTCTGCCTAGATTTCAGAAGATGTATGGAAATGCCTGAATGCCCAGGCAGCAGTTTGCTGTGGTGGGGGGACTCTCATGGGAAACCTCTGCTCGGGCAGTGCAGAAGGGAAATGCACAGTTGGAGCCCCCACACAGAGTCCCTACTGGGGCACCGAATAGTGGAGCTGTGAGAAGAGGGCCACCATCCTCCATACCCCAGAATGCTAGGTCCACCTACAGCTTATACTGCGCACCTGGAAAAGCCACAGACACTCAACACCAGCCCATGAAAGCAGCCAGGAGGGAGTCTGTATCCTGCAAAGCCACACGGGTGGAGTTCCCCAAGACCATGGGAATCCACCTCTTGGATCAGCATGACCTGGATGTGAGACCTGGAGTCAAAGGAGATCACTTTGGACCTTTAAAATTTGACTGCCCCACTGGATTTCAGACTTACATGGGCCCTGTAACCCTTTGTTTTAGTCCATTTCTCCCACTAGGAATGGCTGTATTTACCCAATACCTATACCCCTATTGTATCTAGGAAGTAACTAGCTGGCTTTTGATCTTACAGGGACTTGCCTTGTCTCAGACGAGACTTTGGACTGTGGACTTTTGGGTTAATGCTGAAATGAGTTAAGACTTTGGGGGACTGTTGGGAAGGCATGACTGGTTTTGAAATGTGAGGACATGAGATTTGGCAGGCCCAGGGGCGGAATTATATGGTTTGGCTCTGTATCCCCACCCAAATCTCATCTTGAATTGTACTCCCATAATTCCTATGTGTTGTGGGAGGGACCTGGTGGGAGATAATTTGAATCATGGGGACGGTTTTCCCCCTACTCTTCTCATGGTAGTGAATAAGTGTCACAAGATCTGAGGGTTTTGTCAGGAGTTTCTGCTTTTGCATTTTTCTCATTTTCTCTTGCCTCTGCCATGTAAGAAGTGCCTTTCACCTCCCGCCATGATTCTGAGACCTCCTGCCATGATTCTGAGCCTTCCCCAGCCATGTGGAACTGTAAATCTAATTAACCTCTTTTTCTTCCTAGTCTCTGGTATGCATGTCTTTATCAGCAGCATGAAAACAGACTAATATACTAAGCAAAAACTGGCACACCCAGAGCGAATAGGAGAGCTTAGTTTCTAGAACCATATCCCCTGCCTCCTCAGGGACAGGTCTCTTAACCAATCTGCAGGGCACCTGTTAAGGGTTGAAGTGTGTCCCTTACAAAGGTATGCTGAAGTCCTAACCCCTGGTACTTGTGAAGGTGGCCTTTTTGGAAATAGGGTCTTTGCAGATATAATAGGGTTAAAATAAGGTCATTGGAGTGTCCCTAATCCAATATGACTGGTGTCCTTACAAGAGAAAGGAAAGAGACACAGACACATGGGGAGAACACCACATGATGGCAAAGGCAGAGATGGGAGTGATGCATCCACAGGCCAAGGAATGCCCAGGTCAGCCAACGGCATTGGAGACTGAGAGAAAGGCCTGGAGCAGACTCTCCCCTAGAGCCTCAGGAGAGAGCATGCCTTGCTGATGCCTTGATTTCTGATTTTTCACCTCCACACTGGGAGGGAATGTATTTCTGTTCTGATGAGCCACCCAGACCGTGACCCGTTGTCACAGCAGTCCCAGGAGATTAACACCAAGAGCCTCTTCCTGGCACAATTATCAGAAGCTGCTCAGAGGAAAAATTGGGTTTTAGGTAAACTTTAAATAACAATCTTAGCTTGATCTTTTTTTTTTTTTTTTTTTTTTTTGTGATGGAGTCTTGCTCTGTTGCCCAGGCTGGAGTGCAGTGGGGCAGTGTTGGCTCACTGCAAGCTCTGCCTCCCGGGTTCACGCCCCTCTCTTGCCTCAGCCTCCCGAGTAGCTGGGACTAGAAGTGCCCATCACCAGGCCCGGCTAATTTTGTATTTTTAGTAGAGATGGGTTTTCACCATGTTAGCCAGGGTGGTCTCCATCTCCTGACCTCGTGATCTGCCCGCCTCGGCCTCCCAAAGTGCTGCGATTACAGGCATGAGCCACCACCCCCGGCCTCAGCTTGATCATTTTTTAGGGCATTCCAGATAGCAATAATAACACCTTCCATTTATTGACCATCTTGTGGCAGGAATCCTTTGAGCACTTCCCTACTTCCCTAGAGTTCTTTCATGAACCACATCAGCAGCTCTGGGTATTGCCATTTGCAGAATTGAGGAGGGTATGGGAAGCTGAAGTTCGGGGACATTACTTTGCTGTGAATTTGCCATCAGAAATGGTGGTGTCCAGGATTGTATCAAAGCCATATGGCCATGAGGGTTTTGCTTTGGGTAAAATTGGGATAACTTTTAGAGTTCTGTAAAATGGGAGGATGAATTGGACCTTCCTCCTAGGGCGAGGCTGGATGAGTTTCCACATCTCAGGACACACAACAGGCTGGGCACAGCCACTGCTGGGTAAAGGCTGCCACTGATATTATTTGTATTATTTTGTTTTTATTATAGTTGTCGTCTTGTTGCTTGTCTGTGCTTCTGAAATTACAGTTAAGTGAGCATCCAAAGGCTCTTCTCAATCCCAAAGCCCACCCCTCTGCTTCTGCCCTTCAGGTGGTGTCAGTGGAGCACTGCGTGGTTAGGACTTTCAGCCTAAGAGACAATTGATGAAAGTTAATGGACACTTCTTTGTTATACAACACGACTAATGTCAATGGCAAACAAATCACTGAAAAACAATGACCAATAAACCCAACTGAAAGATTTTTCCATTGAAAATAAAATCAACAATGCCTAATCTACTTGGATTTCAAATGAAGTCATAATTGCTTTTTGCTGAGACTACTCCAGTTACCCAATACCCTGCACCAGTACTGATTAAACAAATCTATGGACTTAAACTTGGGAATTAGTGAAGGGCTTTTCTTCGGGCAAAAAATTGTACAAACAATCCCTAGGATGTTAATCAATGAAACAAATTAACAGTCATGAGCCCAGGCTCAGAACCTGGTGTACCATGGATTCAAACACTTGCTGTGCCACTTGGCTTCAGATCTTGAACAATTCACTGAATGTCCCATGTGCCTTACTTTGCTAATCCCTATAATGGGGATGATGATAGTACCTGTTTCATTGGATTGTTGGGCAGATTGTGTGAGTGAATATATATAAAATGCTTAGAACAGTGTCTGGCATGTAACAAGTAGTCAAAACAGGGTTGACATTATTATTATTATTTAGATGTTTTGCAAATTACTAGTTTTGTTTTTTCAAATATCTATTCTTCTAAACACTTTTTTTTTTTTTTCTGGTCAGGCACAGTGGCTCATGCCTGTAATCCCAGTACTTTGGGAGGCCAAGGCAGGCAGATCACTTGAGGTCAGGAGTTCCAGACCAGCCTGGCCAACATAATGAAACCCCGTCTCTACTAAAAATACAAAAAAATTAGCCAGGTGTTGTTGCGGGCGCCTGTAATCCCAGCTACTCTGGAGGCTGAGGCAGGAGAATTGCTTGAACCCAGGAGGTGGAGGTTGCAGTGAGCTGACGTCGTGCCACTGTGCTCCAGCCTGGGTGACAGAGCAAGACTCTGTCTCAAAAAATAAATAAATAAATAAAAATAAAATAAATAAGCACATTTTTTCTGCATATTCCTTAGAGATAATTGAGTTATGAACTGGGTAAGACTCCAGACGGAGCCCAGTTGCACCTTTGCTTCATCTATATTCCCCTTTTCACATGTCCCCCACACCCCTGCTAGGATGATTGAATATGACAGAGAGACATGGCTCCCTCATGCCTGTGCTTTAGAGAACTAGCTCATCCACTTCACCCATGGCCTCACTGAACTCTGGGCTGAGTAACTAGTCCTCTAGGGTTGGAGGACTAAAGCCCAGAAGTGGGCACCTAAAAATAAAGAGGAGATTTTCTGGTGCATTCTCTTCCACCAATGTTCTAATGCAAAGTCTATCAGGAAATCTAGGTTTATATATCTCTGAAGAGTGTTTATTCAATTTACCAAAAAGAATACAAAATGTATAGTAAGTTCTTTCTAAAATATAAGTGTTTCCATTATCTTTGATGTATGAGTGAATAAAACATTGATTTAGACAATGAGGCATACGCCCAGGAAATGGAAATACAACATTGGTCTGGGGAAGGGATTAATATTTATTGATCACTACTATGTGCCAGACATTTTATATACAACTTATTTCAATTTCAATTTCACATCAACCCAGTACAGTAGGTTTGACACCAATTTTTTTAAAAAGAGCATTTATTCTCAGAGTTGTTGAACAATCTGGACTGTATTGCATGGCTGAGTAGTGAGTTAGAGTGTCCATCACTTCATCTGGGGCCCTCTTGCCCTCCCAAAACCCAGCCCCCAACAGCCCGTCCCACTGAGCAGCTGGAGTCCATCCTGTAAGGCAGCAGGCTTTTCACATGATTGCCCCACTTATCATTTACTTTGCCTCTCTTTAAATTGTACCAGATTAACAGCCAGTTAGTCTCCCCAGGGCCTCCCCAGATTCCAAGTAGATCCCTCTGGCAGCTCTGCTGTGCTTGGCATTACCAGCGCTCTCTGAGCTGAGACTCAGCCTCTTCCTCTTAACTTGTGCAGCCAAAGTTCTCTGCACACTTCATCGGCAGGTTCATCTTCTCAGTGAAGCCTGTAGAGATGGGAAACAAGTAGATACAAAATCACATATGAATTTAGATTTTTTTTTTCTAAAGCAATAGGAAAATTTACTCCTCTATTTTTCCCATTTACCCCTCACTTTAATTCTGTTTTCCCTTTCTAAGTTTACACAATAAGCAGCTAATCCCACTTGCTCTCTCTTTTGGGCCTGGAGTTCCTTAGGGCAGCTCTCTCACCCCACAAAGGAGCCAGGAGTTCTCTGGCTGCCTCCTTCCTAAGCTTGGAGGGTGCATTGCCCTGCTTTTCTTTCTATGTGGATGCTGAAATCTTCTCAGCTGTATCATGGTTGAAAGCTTCATTATTCCTTTTGCCTGTAAGAAGAGCCTTAGATTGAAACAGAATATCTAATTACATTGGAAGGAAAAATATCGACATTCATTTATAAAATATCTTCCTGGTAGCTTCCTAGACAGACATTCCGTTTAATGAACTAGAGAGCTACTAGCTTCCCTCCCATCACTGCAGAAATTGTACAGGTAAGATGCCAGGGCTGGCAGAGTTAAGAGGCAGTGGTTATGTAGCTCTAGTTTCCTAACATACTCGGGCTATGTTAGAATAAAAAAGTCTTTGAGGTCTGGTGCTGGCTGGGGCAGGGGCCAGCTCTGATGAAAGCACGCTGCAAGCTTCAATAGAGAAACAACAGGGGCCCGAGCACAACTTCAGAAAGCAGTTGCAAGGACTACAGATATTTCCTTTTTTTTTTTTTCCAAGTTTGAGGATTGAAGCTAGAGCATCTGAACTTCAGGAAAAGAAGGACCAGCGCAAGGAAGGCTGAGATGATTTCTGATGATCATCAGAGCAAAGGAAGTGCTGAGCAGTGAATGAGGCTGTCTTAGTTCTCCCACTTGAGCTTGAGAGCAGCAGTCAGGAGCTGTCTGCATCTCCTTTCATTCTCCTTTCATTCAACGTTATGTAACAGTCCCTCTAAAAGGGAAACTCTCTACCTAGCTACTGAATTAATTGATATCCTTGAAGCCCTGGGGGAACCTCTGTGGGCAGCCATGTTGCTGCCTCAAAATGGGAAGAATGAGAAATCACTCAGGGGAATATAATTTTGTATTGTTCTTCATGAGACAGGAGAGAAGAAGGGAGTGTTGGGAGTTCTGGACTGGAAGAAATGTGTGTAACTAAATATAGTAATTGCATTATTCAGAACAGGCTTATGCTGCAGTTGTATTTATTGCTGCATGAAATTTTTTTTTCTATAAGATTGAGCCTATATTTATAGGATCAAAGTCAATAATTTTTTAAAATTATTATTATCACAAAAGTATTGGGAATGCCCTTGAACTTGTTATATTTTTAAAAGTGTAAAATTGCATTCTGATTCTGACTGAAATTAGTGGGCTCAGGCACTCACTGGGGGCTATGGAAAATACACAAAATACACACAAACTTCCATACAACTTTTAAAACAAACTCAGTATTGATAATGAGACTGCTTCACTAGATAATACAAGCAAAAGTATGGGTGTGCTAAGATATTCAGAGATTTAGGTCAGTCCTCAGGCAAGACAGCAGAGTAGGTTCTTCCTGGTATCTATTTTAAGAATCTAGCAGCAAAAGAAAATGGTAGAACCATTAGGGTATTCTTCATGGACGGTTGGCTGTGAGAAAATAACGCTGTCAAGGCTGTGCTTTGCTAAACAAGTAGGCTTCCGTCCACGTGTGCTCCACACCCTGATGAAAATGATCAGAGTTCTGCCTTGACGAATGGCAGCCATTCCGTTTCTATTCCATTGAAAGGCAGCCCCAAAATGGCATCTATTGAAGAAATCAATGAAAGAATGGTGTTTTTTTAGTTGAACTATTTATTGAGATAATTGAACATTCACTTGCATTTGTAAGTAACAATATAGAGAGCTCCTCTCTACCCTTTATTCATTTTCCCCCAATGGCAACACTTTGGAAAATTATAGTGCAGTTATCACAACCAGGGTATAAGACATTAATACAATCCACCAACCTGACCCCGATTTCTTGGTTTGCTTGTATTCATTTGTATGGCGTGTGTGTGTGTGTTTAGTTCTGCATAATTTTATTACGCATGTAGGTTCCTGCTTCCTGCATGCACCAGCACAGTCTAGATATCTACATACAGAACAATTCTGTACGGCTTTTCCTTCTTTTAAAACCACACCCGCCTTCTGTTGGCTCCACTCCTAACCTCCCAGGGCCTAAGTCCTGGCAACTACTAATCTATTCCTCTGCATTTCTAACATATTGTTATTTCAGAAACATTGTGCAAGCGGAATCATATAGTATGTAAACTTTTGGGGATTAGCTTTTTTCACTCAATGTATTTCCTTAGAGATTCATCCAAGTTGTCAGGTGTATCAGTAGTTTGTTCCTTTTACTGCTTCATGGTCTGTGATCTGGATATATCATGGTTTGTTTAGCATTTACCTTCGAGGAACATCTGTGCTGCTTCCAGTTTGGGGCTATTATAAATAAAGCTGTGATGAACATTTGTGTGTAGTTTTTGGTGTGAACATAAGTTTTCATTTCTCTGGGACAAATGCCTGTGGGTGCCATTACTGGGTTATTTTGTATTTTCATGCTGGGTTTTATAAGAAACTGTCAAATTGCTTTCCAGATTGTACCATTTCACATCCCCACCAACAATGTGTGAGTGATCTGGTTTCTCTGCATCGTTGCCAGCATTTAGTGTTGTCGCTATTTTTTATTTTAACCATTCTAGTAGGTGTGTAGTGATAACTGATGATGGTTTTAATTTGCATTTCCCTGATGGCTAATGATGTTGAGCATCTTTTCATGTGGTTATTTGCCATCTGTATATTATTCTTGGCGAAGGTCTGTAGGTATCTTGCCCATTTTCAATTTGGATTGTTCAGTTTTTTACTGTTGAGTTGGAAAGCTCTTTTTATATGCTAAATATTAGTCCTTTGTTGGACGTGTGGTTTGCCAAGATTTTCTCCCAGTCTGCCACCTGTCTTTTCATCCTCTTCATATGGTTCCTCTTAGAGAAAAAGTTTTTACATTTCACAAGGCCTCATTTACCACTTTTTTTCATGGATTGTACTTTGGCAGCAAGTCTAAATACTCTTTGCCTAGATCCCAAAGTCTCCTATGTTTTGTTTTGTTGTTGTTGTTGTTATTTTTTACTAAAAGTTTTATCGTTTTAGGGTCTACATATAAATTCATGACTTATCTTGACTCAATTATTGTATGAGATATGAGGTTTCATTGCAGTTCCTGTTGTTGCCTATGGATGCCCAGTTTCTCAAGCACCGTTTTCTGAAAAGGCTCTCCCTCCTCCCTTCTTCTCTCAATTGTTTTCATACCTTTGTCAAAAGCCAGTTGAGCATGTCTGTATGTGTCTATTTCTGGGGTCTGTATTCTGTTTCTTCAGTCTATGAAAGGAGAGCTTTAAGAATTGTTCTGAGACATGAAAAGCCCACTCAGTTCTGTTGTTTGTTTGTGTCCCTTGAATAAGCATGCTCTGCACTTTTATTTTCTCATATGTATGCTAACTTCTATGTGTGTTTGGAAATGAAGATGATGCACGAGCTAAGAAGAAAGTACTTAGGCAGATAATGAGGGTACAGAGTCCTCAGTAAGGTTTTCCTTTCAATAAAAAGCAGCCCCCAAGTCATTTTCTTTTCTAACAAAGAGCAGCCTGTAAAATTGAGCTGCAGAAATAGACAAGCAAGCTGGAAGCTTGCACAGAAGAATGTTGGCAGTTGTGCCAATAGGAATATACAACCTGTGAATAGGCATGTTCAAAACGGTGGCTCCATTTTCTCTTTTTGCCAGCCACATGTACAGCAAGGAGCAGGGAAGATGGCACTAGCCAAGCAGAAAGTCCATTTGCATAATAAGCAATGTCACCTGAGCACCATGTCAATGTCACACCTGGTGGAACCAGTATGTGGGCCCTACGTAAATCAGACACTGCCCCCTCAAGCCTGCCTATAAAGTCTGCTGTAGTCCACCACTTTTTCCTTTTCAGACACCCCTCTCTAACAAGAGAGACAGAAAGCTGCTCTCCTCTCTTCTTTCTTCTGCCTATTAAACTTTCTGCTCCTTAACCCACTCCATGTGTGTGTCTGTGTCATTAATCTTCTTGGCAAGAGACATTGAACCCCAGGTATTTACCTCAGACAAGAATGCCACTTCAAAGACACACACACCTACCCCTTTACATATATACATGCATATAAATACACACATATATATTCAGGTGTGTATGATATACACACACACATATGCACATACATCACACACACATATATATGTATATCTATATAATTAAAAATATAAAACTCTCGTGTAAGTTAATTAGAGTAAAAACTCATCACATCATGAGTTGCCTATTAAAGGTTTATGATTTTCTTATTTAGAAATAAATTTTCCAGGCCAGGTGCAGTAGCTCACTCCTGCAATCCCATAACTTTGGGAGGCTGAGGCAGGCAGATTGCTTAAGCCTAGGAGTTCAAGATCAGCCTGGACAACATAGTCAGATGCCATCTCTAAAAATAAAAATAAAAAATTAGCTGGGTGTGGTAGTGCACTCCAGTAGTCGCAGTTACTTCAGAGGCTAAGGCAGAAGGACAGCTTGTGCCTGGGAGGTCAAGGCTGCAGTGATCTGTGATCATGCCACTGCACTCCAGCCTGGGAAACAAAGTGAGATGCTGTCTTGGAAAAAAAAAAAAAAAAAAACAATAAATTTTCCTACGTTACACTTAGAGTAACAAAATTTAAGTTGTAATTCACTCTACTTGTACCTAACATTAATTTTATAATTGTTCTGTCCCTATTTCCTTATTTTTTACTGTCATAATAATAATGGCTAGTAGTTGGGGAATAAGAGTTTTCTTAACTCAAGTTATACATTTTGAAACTTAAGTGAAACTTAAGCTGAGCACCTATTAATCATATTTTATGTCCAAGGAATGGAATTTCCCTTTCTTTTTTCAAAATCGAATTGAAATTTAAAATCTGATAACAAATTGATTATGAGCAGTGGTAAATCAGATTCATATTTTGTGCTGAAAATTATATGAATATGTGTGATTATAAGATATAAGGGCATAGACACACATACACATTTACTTAAGAAAAAAGTCATTGGTTCATGATGCCAATACTTGTTAAGACTGCAAAAAATATTGTCCCTTGAGAGCTGAATTAGTGAAATCCATGTAGAGGTTAGTTCTCAGCACAGTTCTCCTAAATGAGGGAATATTTTTCAAGTCAAAGTAGAATTCTTAGTATATTTTGGACTAAATATGAAAGACAAATATAACCAAAAAAAGTCATTAATAAATCTAAAACTGAATTATTTGTGTGGGATTCCAAAAAGTGAGGATTTGAAGCTTAACATATCCCCGGTATTTCCAATGGAGCAAGCAACCTGATGAACAAAAATTATGTATATACATATACCTTATATTATGAGGAGAGAAAGAGAGAGACAGAGAGAGAAAGGGAAATATTAATGCATTAATGCATTAAATTTTTAGGTTGATCACACTGGTCATTCAAATAACACTTTATTTCCTAATTTTCTCATATTATGCACATGAAATAATCTTACAATTTCTATTGATTTCCCTTTAGCACCGATGTCATGGAGAAAATGTGTCTACCCCCAACTCCCGCTAACAAACATGGTCATTTATTGGCCAGTTTAGTTCCCATTTTCAGTTAATAACTTGGCTTTCTTGTCTACACGTCAGACCCTTGTGAAAGTTGTATAGTTGTTGCTGTGAGTGGATGCCCTTCAACCCTAACTACATGCACAGAAATCAATTTCTGCACCCACAAAGCTGAGGATAAGACCCTGGGCTCTGGCCCCCTCCAAGGCTGGGTACCTTGGGAGACCTGCCCTGAAATCAGCTGACCATGTCGTAATTGTCATCTCATCTCATGCCTCTTGGTCACTGCCACACAGAGTATACTCTGTAGTGAAGGAGAAAATAAAAGGCTGTAGAGAATCAGAGCCTAAACTATCTGGTAACCATGGAAGGATATTTAGAATTAATGCGCTTGTACACCTGATGTCTACCTCTTGTTGACTCATCAGCTTCATCTTGTTTATTTATCTATTCTCCTGCAAAACAACTTCTCACAAGAAAGGTTGGCAGTCTGCTGTAGACTTCTTGGTCCATTTCCTTTTGCATTGGTAAACTTTGTTCAGACTGAATGGAACTTGCTGCCTAGAACATTTTGCCTTGATTAATGCCGAATAACTATGTCTCTTACAGAGTTGCAACTATCCCAACTCTATCTACAAATACATCTTTACTAAAGCGTTATTTTTTTTTTACTGGATATAATTCTTAATAGACTTTGTTTCTTAGCACATCTTTCGGTTTCCTGCAAAACTGATCAAAAGGTACAGAGATTTCCCACGTACCCACTCTGCCCCCACACCTGCACAGCCTCCCTCATCATAAAAATCCCCCACCAGGATGTATGCTTGTTAAAACTGGTGAACCTACATCAACACATCATTAAAAGATTATAGTTTACATTACAGTTCAATTTTGGTGTTGTACATCCTCCAGATTTGGAAAAATTTATAATGACCTGTATTCACCATTGGAGTGTCATACAGTGTAATTTCACATTGCTGTGGTGTTCATGAGCATGGTTTTGTATTTTAGAGAAGTATCGGTGTTTGGCCTAAAAATGCTTTGTGCTCCGTCTAGTCATCCCCCACTTCCCCCAACCCCTGGCAACCACTAACCTTTTCACAGTCTCCATAGTTGTATTTTTCAGAATGTCACATATTTGGAATTGTACAGTAACCAGCCTTTTCACATTGGATTTTTTCACTTAAACATGCGTTTAAGTTTCCTCCACATCTTTTATAGCTTAGCTTGATAGCTCATTTCTTTTTTGTGTTGAATAATATTTCATTGTCTGGATGTACCAGAGTTTATTTACCCAGTCACCTACTGCAGGACATTTTGGTTGCTTCCAAGTTTGTCGGTTATGAATAAGGCTGTTGTAAACATCTATGTACATGTTTTTGTGTGAGAAGAAGGTTTCAGCTTGTTGGGATGATCAGACCCCAACACCAGGCCATGGGGGCTACGAAGTCCATTGGAGTCAAAGGAATGAGACAAGACAAGTTAAGAGTGAAAGTGGGTCCAGGGGGCCAATGCTAGTATGGAGGCTGCAAAGGTCCCAAGTTCTGGGAGACCACACTATTTATTGGTGATCAAACAAAGAAGCAGGCAGTGAGGACATGGGGGTCAAAAGGAAGTGGTGCATCAAGCATTTGATCTATAGTTGTGTCAGTTTAGCATTTTCTTTGAAGCATATGGAACATGTTTGGCTACTCAAGATAATGGGGAACATGTCCTTCTAACTCAAGATACAATTGATTTATGATCCTGGGAGAGCAAGAAGCAAGGAGCCAGCAAGTCTGAACACATTCCAGAGACCACGAGGGGTTTTATGCCCTGAGCCCTGGATTCCATCCAAGCCACAAGGGGTTTAATGCTCTGGGCTTAGATTGTAGTGTGGCAGGCCAGCCTTCCACCCTTAAACATAGAGCTTGGTGTTCCATAGGCCACGAGGAGTTTTAGACCCTGGACCCAGGACATGTTCCAAGACTCTTTTTATATTATGTCAAGACTAGCAAGTCCTGCCTCAGCTCTTCTACCAACACAGCTCCTTTGGGTAAATACCAAGGAGCATGATTGCTAGATCATATGGTAAGGGTATATTTAGCTGTGTAGGAAACACCCAAACTGTCTTCCGAATGGGCTGTACCATTTTGCATTTCTCCAGCAGTGTCTGAGAGTTTCTGCTGCTCACATCCTTGCCAGCATTTGGTGTTGTCAGTGTTCTGGATTTTGGCCATGCTAATAGGTATGTAGTTGTATCTCACTGTTGTATTAACTTGCATGTCCCTGATGACATGGGATGTGGAACATCTTTTAATAAGCTTATTTGTCACCTGTATATCTTCTTACATTAGGTGTCTGTTAAGATCATTGGCCCTTTTTAAAATCAAACTTTTTGTTTTTTATAGTTAAGTTTTAAGAGTTCTTTATATATTTTAGTTAATAGTCTTTCATCAGATATGTCTTTGCAAAGATTTTTTCTCAGTCTGTAGCTTGTCTTGTCATTCTCTTGATAGTGTCATTCACAAAGCAGACTATTTTAATTTTAATAAAGTCCCATTTATCAATTCTTTCTTTAATGGACCATGCCTTTGGTGTTGTGTATAGAAAGTGATTACTGAAGCACTGGTTATCTGGATTTTCCATTATGTTATTTTCCAGGATTTTTATAGTTTCACGTTTTACATCTAGATCTGTGATCCATTTTGAGTTAATTTTTGTGAAGACTAGAAGATCTATGTTTAGATTTATTTTTTGCATGTGAATAACCAGTTGTTCCAGCACCACTGGTTGACAGAGAGTACCTTTTCTCCATTCTATTGCCTTTGCTTCTTTGTCACAGATCAGCTGACCAAATTTATGTGGGTCTATTTCTGGGATCTCTGTTCTATTCTATTGATCTATTTGTCTGTTCTTTTGCCAATACCACACTGTCTTGGTTACTGTGGCTTCAAGTCAGGCAGTGTCAGTCTTCCAATTCTGTTCTTTATTTTTTTTCTTTTTTTTGAGACAGAGTCTCACTCAGTCACCCAGGCCAGAGTACAGTGGCGTGATCTTGGCTCACTGCAGCCTCTGCCTCCTGGGTTCAAGCGATTCTTCTGCCTCAGCCTCCTGAGTAGCTGGGACTACAGGTGTGCACCACCATGCCTGGCTAAATTTTTGTATTTTTAGTAGAGATGGGGTTTCACCATGTTAGTCAGGATGGTCTCGATCTCCTAACCTCATGATCTGCCTGCCTCAGCCTCCCAAAGTGCTGGGATAATAGGCATGAGCCACCACACCTGGCACCCCAACTCTGTTCTTATTCTTCAATATAGTGTAGGCTATTCTGGGTCTTTAGCCTCTGCCTATAAACTATAGAATCTGCTTGTCTGGATAGAATTCCTTCAAATTTTTCAGTTTCCTTATTTTGCAAAAACTTATTTGGTTTTTCTTTCCTTCAGGTGATATTTTTGTTATAGTGAAATCCACGGCTCTGCTATTAAAAATGTGGTCTACAGATTGTTGGCTCCCATGAATCATTTGTTGCTGCTCCATTACATAAGTGCAGGAAGTGACAGCAACCACATGGAAGGTTTTATAGTAATTTAACATTGCTGTGGCATCCATAAACATAGTTTTGTATTTTACATAAGTATCAGTCTGTGATCTATAGGAAATTAAAATTTTGGCCTTTGTGCACAAATACTGCAAAAAAAGCATGGTTCTATGATACTATTTTTAAATTAGTTACTTGAAGATTTTCTCAAGCAGCTGGGAATTTGCTTGTGCTAACATCTAAAAATATAAATTAAGTGTTATTTTGATGTTTTAAAATTTTATATCCAGTGAAATCTCTTTGACTTAAACTATCCATCAATATGTAGATGTTTGGACAAAAATAATGATTATGATATCAGAGATTTAAAATGAAAAGTCTTATTTGTCTCAGTCATAAACATTTCTATTAAATGCATTAATTTCTTTTTTATCAACGCTACTGAGTAAGCATATTTGGATAAGGATTTCGCATCACCTTCTGGACTTTGATTCTCTCCACTGAGTATAAGTAGCACAGGGGAGAAGAACATATCTGTATTAATACTAGATGGTTTCCTCAAAACTGCACTTCTTAGAAATCATCTTCATTATTTTGCTCATTTTTAGATTAGCACTAAAAATTCAGTAGAAAAGTCTTACATTGGGGAATCATAATAGTTTAATAAAATGTCATTCACCAGACAATATTTTTTCATTGTACAATAAACGTCAATTCAGTAAGTTTGTTATGAACTCTTGGTGTACCAGAGAATCATTCAGTGTGCTATAAGAGATTACAAAGAAGTCAATGATACTATCCTTTTCTGGAGAGATGACATACACAAACAAAAATGCTAATTACCAATTAAGGAACCAATATGAAAATGAAGAAAAGCAAAGGTGGTGTAGAGGATATACTTCCATGCTGCAAGACCTCAGAGCAAGGGAAAGAGCCTTCCAAAACAGAGTTAATTTAATAGTTTACTTCTATGTCCAGAATCTTCATCTTGGACTTAAAAAGACCTGCAGGATTTGATTTGACAGGGGGAGAAGAGTTTAGAGCCATCCAAAATGGATTTTAGAAGTAGGAGATAGGACAAGACTGGAGTTTGGGGATTTGAAAGATGCCTAATAGAATAAAAGCTGTTTATTTAGAACTAAATGTGGAGGGGAGGGGATGAGGAGTAAAAGAAAACACTGGATTGTTGTCAGGTGTGTTTAATGATAACTTGGATGTTAAGATGGGAGCTTTTGGCTTTGAACCAAAAGCAAACAGGAAACTTCTTTGGTAGAAAAGCAGCAGAATAAAGGCAGTAGGTAATACTCTATACAGTCTCTATATACACTGTGTGTGTGCACTTTCCAGCCAAACCTTCAGATAAAGATGAGGTTACAACAGATTTAAAATTCTAAAGCTCTTGAGCATGAGTCAAGAGTCACTGATAAAGACCCATTTGTCAATTTCAATTGCCCGGGAACAGTGTGAGAAGGATAGTCAGAACTCTGGGGAAGTATATTTGTTCTCCATCAAAAGAAGTCAACTATATAATTATCACTCCACAGTTTCTAATTTGTGATTAAAGGTATGTATAGTTGATCTTACTTCCTGGAAAACTAGAGAAGAAAATAAGGGAGAAATGGAAAAAGAAAAGGAAAAGAGAAAAAAGAAAGAAGAAAGAAAGAGAAAAAAAGAAAGAAGATAGAGGGAAAGAAAGAAAGAGAAAGAAAGACAAAAGGAAAGAGAAAGAAGGAAAGGAAAGAAAGAAGAAAGGAAGGAAGGAAGGATGAAAGGAAGGGAGGAGAAATTATTAAGTATTAATACTTTAATATGGTATTAAGTATTACACATAATTTAAGAATTATTTAAAGTATACAGGAAGATGGGTGTAGGTTATATGCGAATACTTTGCCATTTTATATAAGGAACTTGAGGGTTTACAGATTTTAATATCCGCAGGGGACCTGGGGCCAATCCCTGTGATACCAGGGGATGACTGTACACTGAAATGTTGTTAGCATAGCATACAGCCTATCATTGTAAAGTTTACCAAATTTTCCAGCACTATGAGGAAATATCAGCTATAAATACAAGCACATTACTTTATGTAGGAATTATACTCAAGAGTAAGAAGTTATCCACTTTCATGCCATCTATGCTGAAGCCCAGAGAGAGTTCAGGACCTAAATTCTTTGCCCTAGAGAAGGCAGCTCTTTGACAGGACATACTTGGGTATCTGAGGAAAGAATGGGAAATGGGATAGAATTGTTAGGTGCTGCCAGATGACTCAGGGAGGCCAAGGTCACACATCAGCTGCCACTAGTGCAAGCGGGAATGGACCATAGGTGGAGGTAGGACAGCCGCCATATTTGAAGAATTAAAGACCCTGGGTCCAACTGTTGCTCTATTACAATATTTCCTTGATTAAACAATACTTCAGACACCCAGTTTAAGTATTGCTCCTGGAACCATTCATTAGAATAAGTATATACCCGCATTTTATTACATCCTGCAGTGTATCTGCCTATAGAATCAGAATTTTACATCCTTAGTACAAACCTTGGCGCCCTGCACCACTAATCTGGGTCTGACCACAAAGTTATCCACATTAGGATGTTGCTCTATAAATTCAACCTTTCTGCAGCAACTGTCTTCCTGTGCAACTGAAAAGGTTTTAAAAATCTCAAAGCATCTGTTGGGTATTTTCTCTAAAAAAAAAAAAAAAAAAAAAAAAAAAAGAGCAAATTTTCACACTTCCTCCTCAAATCACACAATTTGTCTGTAGAATGCTACATAATTCTTGCTGTTGCCTTATACCTGCTTTTAACTGAGGCCATTTTTAACACACTGCTTTGTGCTTATAGATCCTACTAGCTCAGCAGTTTTATAAGAATATATAATAAAAGAAGTAGCAAGGGTTTAATGCATTTACTTCTCTCCAAAGGTTTTCCATATTGGTGACAAAAACGCTGTATGCTTTAGTTAATGAACATAAATTGAATAAAATGAAACCACTGAAACACTCTGACAAGTATAGGGACACCAACATAGGAAGTCTTGCAATTTTCGCATTGTCCTTTCAATAAGTTTTTACAATAGGAAGACATTTTCTCACCTGATTGGAAGCTCATCTGAAGTATCCATTGATTAAGTTACCTTTGGGACAGTTCTGCTCTTCTGCCTCATGGTAATTGCCATATCATGCAAGATGTAAGCAACGTGCTGTTCTGCTTTCCTACGGAAGCAGGGAACACTGGCTGTAGAGGATGCAGGACATCCTCTAGGCACATTGCAGGTTCTCTGCCTTTCTCTGCAAACTTGGAGTGCATAGAACTTTCAGTACTGGCACTTTCTAAGGCACTTGATGGCCTTTGTAAAACAAAGAGAAAACACAATGTGTATCTTTTAACTCAATAAGGGTAGGTAGATTTTAAAAATAATTTAAACATATTATTTTATCTGTACTATTTGAAAAGACATTGTACTAAGTAATAATTCAAGGCTAAACATTAAATCTATAGAGTTTCCTAAAAGGGATTCCTAGAAAACTTCTAAGAACAAAAGGAAAATAAAAAGCATGCGAGAAGCACCACATGACACATTAATTATTGGCAAATAAAATAAACATAATAAAACTTCATTCTACCATTTTAATGTCATGGGCAAAATCAGTTTCTAAGAAATCCCACGAATCCATAGACATGTTCTTTTGGGCAACAAAAGAATCCTATTAAAAATGAAGGCATTAACAAATCCACATTCATTGGTAGAGTGGCTCACACATCTTCCATTTCTACTCTTATTTCTTCTGGGCATTGACAATTAAACTAAATTCTTTCTGTAAACTTGAGTTAGTAGCTGGGCTTGAGGGAAAAAAATGCATAACATTACTCTATAACACACAATTTTGTTGGTCAGCCTCTATTTTATCAAATTATTATACATCCAAAACTTAAAAGAATACCATCTAAACAAATTTAATACATTCTCTATTTTCAAGTATATTTGATAGAAAATGCTGGTGATATTAAAGACCTGACCTGGTTTGGAATTGAGAAAGGGAGTAAAGCATGCATGGTCAAAGGTCTAAGAAAGATACAGAAGTTGGAAGATGTTAGGGAGGCAAGATTGTCACAGTAAGAGCGCCGGCTTTGAAGGTGGAGGAGCAGCCTGTGAGCCAAGGAATGTAGGGGGATTCCTGCTCCAGAAGCTGGAAAAGGGAATTGATTCTCCCCTAGAGCCTCCAGGAGGGTAAACCCGTCTGACACCTTGACGTTAGCGCAGTAGGACCCATGTCAGACTTCTAACCTCCAGAGCTGTGAACTAAGCAAGGTGTGTTGTTTTAAGTTCCTGAGTTTGTGGTAATTTATTACAGCAGCCATACGATGCTAATACACCAACCAAAACCAGAACATGCGAGTGTCTGAAAAACGAATTGCTGCCTGACTACCTTCATCAAAGAAACACATACACTTTTCATTGAATCGCTGAAGAAAGGAAATTGTTGAGAAATGTCTAGATGGGATTGTCTTTTGATCGTAAGTCCCATGTGACCCAGACCTGAGACAGTGGTGCCCTGACTTGTTCCTGGTCACTGTGTTTGCTATGGGTATGGTGAGGGGCCCAAGCCAGCCAACCATTCCAGTCAGTGAGACTTAATTGCCACACATTTGCTCGTGCCATCGGGGAAGGGGAATTCTCTCTGTAGCTGGATAGCTATTATGCTAAGATAGACTGTAAGCCTGGAGATGGGGAGGGGTAGCCATCCGGAGACCTCTAAGGGAGAACCTAAGTCCTTCTGAAAATGAAGCCAACACCAAAGAAAGCAGAGCTGAGAAGGGAAAAAAGCGAGACTGAGATGATCCCGAGGATTTCATCTGTGCCCTTGAGTCATGTCTTGGCAGACTCTTAGACACTCCAGTTCTACGGGCCAAAACATCTCCTCTTCTCATTTTACTCACAACTAAGACTCCTCTGTGGGAAAGAAACAGTTTTCTGTTTTCTTTCCTTTTCTCTTTTCTACTTATATGCACACTATTGCTGTCAGGGTGGGCATTCATGTATACAAATTGACCATTCAAAAAGATGGTGTAAAATAAAGGCACCTAAAAAACCCCCAAAAAGTCAGCAATGGCCCTCTAACCAAATGTTTATTAGAAGAAGCCTGTGGTATTTAAAAGGATGAATATAACCCAAGAGATGAGTCCAGAAGAAGTCCAGACCCATCAGCACTTCAGAAAGGCTGAGAAACAACAGCAAAAAGCAGTGGAAACCACAATTTTTGCTGTACATAACTCTAAGCTTCAAAAAATGCTTTCTGTTTATTCTCCAATTCAGTAGAAGGTCCCCCTCTGGGTTATAGATAGGACTATATCATTATCTTCATTTTGCAGATAAGGAAACTGATGTTTAAAGACATTATTTGACTAGGTTATTGATCTAAGGCTGTCCTTGTGTTAGGCTTTATACCTGGACTCATTCCTGACCCCAAACTTTCCAAGGCTGAAACTTGTTTTCTACACTGCTGACAGTTCTTTGCACCACACTGTGTGCTATCTTAGTTATTTTTTTCCCTGTAACATAGGTGTGCACTGAGTTCCCCTGGAAATACTTGGACAGGGAAGATACCCTGTATAGGATGTTTCTTCGACAATCGACGTTTAGAATAATGTGGTGTAGAATCAAATAGAATATTTATGTTTAGTGTTTCCTTAACCCAATAAGTGCTGAACTGCAAATCAATAGAAGAGGCAGCCTGTTTCAGAATGAAAAGGAAGGGTGTTCATTTGTTTTACCACCTGCTTCATTGTGACACAGTTTGTGGGCCAGACTGCAAACAAGACCTGTCAAAATCATGCATTGTTCTCTATCCTCCTTGGCTCCATGGTGGATTCCACCTAAGTCTCCCATCCAATTCCTCGCCAGGATTACTGTGTTAGATAGAGAACTTAAATGCAGCAACTCCTTGGTGTCTCAAATACTGAGAGTGTGGGTTGTATAGGTTTTTCAAAAAGTGAGAGAAGTTCAATTTAGAAAGGCTTCAGAAACAGAGGGAAATTTTCACTGTGTTTACAACAGACATAAAGCATGACCCAAATTCATTTACTGATGAATGAGCTTGAATGTCATGAACTTCAATTACTTCTGTAGAACAGGGGCAAGAATGCTTTTCCCATCTTCCTCCTAGATGTTTGCTTTGAATGCATGTTTCAAACACTGAAAAGAATTATATAAAATTAGCACCATCAATAGTGTTGATACTGTTATGAGATGCTATTTGAAAAGGGCAGAGAGAACCAAATGAGTTTGCATAAACTTTCAGTACTACAGATGGCCCTCTTTGAACAAGAAGGCCATTTGTCTTCTACATTGGGGACATAGTCCTACTGATGGGAGCACAAAACAGGGATTGTTCTTCTAGACAAGAGAGCTTGTTGACTGAGTCCAAATGTAAAGAAAGCTTTTTTAATAGAAGAATAAAATGCACAGAAGTTGATTAAAGTCTGGATTCTTTCCCTGGCAGGAGTTAGAATAATTTATGCATTTTCCCTCTAAAGTTTCCTGTCTGATTACACCGAGGAGAACAAAGTCATTAAAGGCAATTACTATGTTAATAGACAAGAGATTGAGAATGCTGAAGGTTGGGTAAGTCCATCTTCCTGTCACACACAGTAGTTTTCCCTTCTGCCTGTAGGTTTCCAAATGAATATGAATTGGTAATCAGCATGTTTCATATTCATAATGCAATCAAAATGCATATTTGATTGAATGCCTCATTTAATAAACCAAGAAAATATTCATAACAGTTGTGATAATTAGGGTTTTTTAATTTTTATTGAGGTATAATTACATATAGTAAAATGTGAAGATCTTAAGTGCATACCGTGATGTTTTTTAAAAATGTATGTACCCTTGGAAACAACATCCAGTAAAGACATACAGCACTGCCTTCAACCTAGAAAGTCTTTCATGTTTATTGGCATATATTCTCTTTCCCATATCTAGAAAGACCACCATGCTGAACTATGTTCCCATAGATTAGTTCTGCATGTTCTGGAGCTTCATAAAAAAGGAAATGTCTAGATATCATATCTAAGTCTGCCTGCTTTCATTCAGCATAGTATTTCTGGTATTCATCCATGTTGTGTGCACCACTAGTTCATTTCTTTCTACTGCTATTATTCCATAGTATGAATATATCACAATTTGTTTATTTATTCTCCTGTTGATGGATTTTTGGATTGTTTAACATTCTTGCTATTATAAATAAAGCCGCAATAAACACTAGTGTACAAGTAGTTTGTGTAGGCATATGTTTTCATTTCCGCTAGAGAAATACCTTAGAGTTAAATTGCTGGATCATAAATAAGGTAGGTGCACATTTAATTTTATAAGAAACTACCAATTAGTTTTCTACAGAAGTTACACCATTTTGCATTCCTACCAGTGAGCATGAGACATCCAGTTGCTCTATGTCCTGTCTGGCATTTGGTGTTGGAAGTCATTCAAATTTAAACCACTCTAGTGTCTGTATGGTGGTTTTAATTTGCATTTCCATGATGACTAACAGGTTTAAACATCTTTTCATGTCTTTTATAGTCATATTTATATCTTCTTTTTTGGAATATCTGTGAAAGGAAAATAAATTTTGGGACTCCCAAATCACTAAGGGAAAGGGAAAAATCAAGCAGGGAATTGCTTAGGGCAAACCTGCCTCCCATTCTATTCCTAAAAAAGGTAGCTACTAAGATAACAAAGCGACATACCTCCCTCACAAGGAATTTCCTCCTGGACAAAGGACAGACAGAACTCAAAGTCATCCCTCTGTTCACTGAGATAAATGCATATGTGATTGCCCCCTTTGGAAAGGCTAATCAGAAACTCAAAAGAATGCAACCATTTGTCTCTTATCTATCTATGACCTGGAAGCCCCCTCTTCGCTTCCAGTCATCCTACTTTTCCAGATGGAACCAATGTACATATATGATTGATGCCTCATGTCTCCCTAAAGTCTACAAAACCAAGCTGTGCCTAGACCACCTTGGGCACATGTCATCAGGTGTGTCATTGGCGTGTGTCCTTAACTTTGGCAAAATAACCTTCCTAAATTGACTGAGACCTGTCTCAGATATTTGGGGCTCACATATCTATCCAACTCCTCTGAAAATTTTTACTGGATTGTCTGTCTTACTGTTTTTGACATGTAGCAGTTCTTTATGTAATTCAAATTCAAGTCCTTTGTCATATATAGGTTAGGAACATTCCTCTTAGTCTATGATGCGCTTTTTTTTTTTTAACACTCTTTTGAAGAACAGAAATTTTTAATTTTCATGAATCCAGTTTACTTTTCTTTTTTTCTAATAAAGTGTTTTGCAATCTCTCTGAGAAATGTTTGACTACATATATCACAAAAAGGATTCCCCTCAGGTTTTTTATAGAAAGTTTCAAAATTTTAGCTTTTATGTTTCATCTGTAATCCATCCATTTCTGTTCATTTTCAGGTTAGGGATAGATAAAGTTTCAATTGTTTTTATACGAATAACCAGTTGTTCTAGTATGATTTGCTAAAAAAGACTTTCCTTTCCCTCATTGAATGACATTGGCACAATTGTCAAAATTAATCTTTCTGCATATATGCAGATCTGCTTTTGGACTCTATTCAGTTTCATTCACCTATCCTGAAACCAGATCGCACTATCCTGATGACAGGGTAACTGTACAGTACTCTTAAAATGAGGACTGTGCGCGGTGGCTCATGCCTGTAATCCCAGCACTTTGGGAGGCTGAGGCGGGCGGATCACGAGGTCAGGAGATTGAGACCATCCTGGCTAACACGGTGAAACCCCATCTCTACTAAAAATACAAAAACAAAATTAGCCGGGCGTGGTGGTGGGCGCCTGTAGTCCCGGCTACTCAGCAGGCTGAGGTAGGAGAATGGCGTGAACCCGGGAGGCGGAGCTTGCAGCGAGGCGAGGTCGTGCCACAGCACGCCAGCCTGGGCGACAGAGTGAGACTCCGTTTCAAAAAAAAAAAAAAAAAAGAGGACTGTGGACTGTGCATCCTCCAAGGTTATTCATTTTCAAGGTTGCCTTGCTTGTTCTGAGTTCTTTACCTTTCAATGTAAATTTTAGTATTGATTTTGGTGTTTGTTATTATTTCCAAAAGAAGTCTTCTGGGATTGTTAAGACGTATTTTAAAAACTTCTCTCCTTTATACTTACCTTCCAAACTACTACAGCAAAATGGGGATGGGGGGGCGGTTAAAACAACAGTTCTCACAGTGTTATACGAGAAAAACTGGAGACTCCAAATTTTTCTTAATAATCCAAAATCAGTATTTGGTTTCTCAATGTCATGAGTATACAGAATATAGAAAGATCATTGTTATGGTTTCAGATTTTACATTGCAATTAACCTTTAAAGAATTACTATATTTTGAGATTTGATGTGGTAACCAAAAAGACTATTTACAATTATCTGAGAAGGCTATTAAAATATTTCTCCCTTTTCCATCTGTATATCCATAGTAAGCCAGATTTTCTTCATATATTTCAACCAAAATGACATAACACAACAGATTGAATGTAGAAGCAGATATGAGAATCCGGGCATCTTTTATTAAACCAAACATCAAACAGACTTGCAAAAATTGAATCAATACCACCCATATCACTATTTTTTTGGTTTGGGAAAATATACTTTTCATTAGAAAAAGTTATGTATACATGTGATTGGCTTAATAAGTTTAAATAAATGAATACATGTTTTTAAATCCCTCTGTTTGAATTTCTCATGTAATAAAAACTGATAAATAAAACCTACATCAACCACAGCTCATGTGATTTTAAGCATATTTTGACAATTCTTGAGCAAATTCTAAAATAGAATTTTCTCAGAAACCTATCTCTATGTATTTCATTTTGAGGAGTGGTATTATATCAGGTTAGAAAGTAATAACAATGACTCTCGTTTTAGATACATTCATTCCTTCATTCCTTTAGTTAGCACAAATTTTATGTATACATAATCCATCTTCTAGAATATGTGCTTAATTCAGCAGAAGGTATACATAATTGGACTAATTTAATCCAAAGTAACATTTTTTATAACTCTGAGTAAATAAAACCAGACAGGTCTGAGTATTTCTTTGTGTTAAAATGTTTGTACCCAAAGAAAAGAGTTCTATTTTTCTTCCTTCAATTTCTTCTCTGATAGTTCTTTTCAAGAAAAAAACTAGATATTTAATTTAATTCATGGATTCTAGAATAGTTTGGATATTTTAGAAAACATTTGTGTATTCGTACCAATGACAATTTCATCTCTCCCATCTCTCCCATCCTCCAAAACTGTAAAAACATTAGCCATAAGTACTCTTGTTATGGATTCATTTATTCAATGAACACTTATGGAGTGATGTGATGGAATTTGTCTGAAGGCTATCTGCATTCAATAAAGTAACTGTGAAATTCTGTCTAAAATAAACATTTCTTTTTTTAATGCAAAGAAAACTTGGAAAAACTAAACCATCTAGTACGTACGTGGGTTTCTACGAAGTAAATTCCACTCCTATTTAAAATGACAACTCTACCTTTTCATTTTGAATCAACATCCTACACAAAATTATATCCTTTATCCAGATTCATATGTTCAAAGTCATACTCTTCATACAACAGAAAAGCTGTAAAAACGCTCTTAACATTTTGTGCAAATCCAACTTCAACTTTAAAAAGAAAAATCTAAGATATAATAATTACTCCCACACAAAAATGATGACAACAGGCTCTGATATATAAATAGGTTATAAGCTTGGGTGTCCATGTGCCTTGAGAGGCTGATCTTTGTCAAAGAACACAGCCACTTCCCTCACCAAGGCGAGGGTGCACAGGCACCTTCTCACATTCAGAGTAAAGAAAGCCTAGTGCTTTGGACCTAAGACATAGATAAAGGTAATGGCATACCTGATACATCACATTAAAGACACAGCAAGAGAAGAGGGTGGAACCACCCCATGGAGGCCAGCCTTAGAACCTACACCCCTGCAAGAGGATGGCAAGTATGGGGATGACGTCAGCAGAATTACTGCAGCACTGAGAATGGTGAGAAAGACAGAGATCTTAGAATCCCCTTATATAGTTTGGACGTTTGTCCCCTCCAAATCTCATGTTGAAATGTGGTTCCTAATGTAGGAGGTGGGCTTGTGGGAGGTGTTTGGGTCATGGGGGCAGATCCCTCATGGATGGCTTGGTATTGTCCTTGCAGTAATGAGTGAGTTCTTGCTCTGTTAGTTTGCACAAAAGAGCCCGATACCTCCTCCTCTCTCTCTCTTGCCGTGTGATATGCCAGCTCCTTCTTCACCTTCCACCATGATTGAAAGCTTCCTGAGGCCTCACCAGAAGCCCAGCAGATACTGGTGCCATGCTTGTACAACCTTCAGAACCATGAGCCAAATCAACCTCTTTTCTTTATAAAGCTACCCAGTTTCCTGTATTCCTTTATAGCAACACAAAAATGGACTGACACATCCCCGGTGTAAACCCCTGAAAGAGACGGAAATGGTCATCTAGTCCTCGGGTGGGCTCATTCAGTGATAGACATTCACACTGCCACAGCTCTTTTCTTAGGTGTTGGTTTTCACTGGCCAACTCAATTGTCCTTTAGTTAACTTTAAACCTGCCTTCATCTAACGTCCACCGATTCTTCCTTCATGAGATAAGAAAACAGTCACTGGCATATTCCAGGGTCTGCTTCCCTAGAAGGTGGCCAGGGAGCAAAGTTGGATGTGATTTATGAGTGACCATTCCAGGATCAGCCACAGTCACAACGGGAAATAAACCATTAACCTATTTCCAGTGAAAAGGGACTCAGAATTTTACTTTTGCCTTTGGAAGAATAGAAATATAATTGGTCCTTCTGAATTAGATCATCTGGTCCTCAACAATGTTAGTAGTTCATGCCGCCTCCCTTGGGTCTCTCTTAGGTTTGGTGGAGGAAGATTTAAGAATAAAATGAACAATTCAGTTTTGCCTAAATCAGACACAGTAAACTCCTCGTGCAGCTGCCCATGGTTTGGCCCCAAAGGAGCATCTTCTGAAAAACGATGGAAGGAATGCTTGGGTTTTGCTTGACTTCATTCATAAATGAAGACGTTCCCACCCATTGTCTTTGGTTCCCGTTACTTATTTATGTAATGTTTAAAGGTGGCCAGACATATCGATAAATACATACTGGCTCAGGCTGATTTTCCGTAAGAGGAAGTGTGGTTGGGGAGCAGGAAGAGGGGCAGATTCACTAGCAGGAAATCACCCTGAAACCTCCTCAGCTACTTACTAAGAAGATGCACTGAATCCACATGTGCTGTGTTCTCACCCATAGGTACATGCAACGTGGCTCATGCCGCAGGCTCCTTGCTGTTTGTTCAGTCAGTAGTTGTTGAGAGCTAGGGTGTGTCAGGCACTAAGATAGGCAGGGAGGACAGGGTAACAAACAAAACGCATAAATAAATGTAATGCTGTGTAATACTCACACAGTGCTTCCACAGACGCCAGGCATTCTCCCAAGCACCTTATGGATTTCAACTCACTTGATCCTTGCAAGGACTCTATAAAAAGGGTATTGTGGCACAGAAAGAGTCAAGTGATGTGTCCAAAGCCACATATCTAATCAAAGATGGAGCCTACAATTTAGTAGAGTGGCTTTCAAATGTATTTGATCTCTTACCCAGAGTTAGAATAGCTTTTACATCATGATTCGGTATACAGGCACGCACACATGCACACACACACACACAAACACATGCACAATTAAACACATGTATCTGGAATTAAAGTGTCACCAACAATATGTATTTTACTAAGTGCAGTGTACTGTCATATTTTCTATGCTCTTACAATGTATTCTAATGTTATTAAAAGTATCTGTCCCCATTCACTAAACTGATGTCATGAGTCCCTCCCTAATAAGTCACAAACTGAGAGTTTAAAAATCACTAATTTTGTGGTAGGATCCTGGAGGGACATTAAAAGGATGGTCACAAAACAACTGTAATTTTTTAAGTGTGATATAGAAGCTCTAAGGATGGGGGTGGGAGTGGGAAAAAGAAAGGTCCCTCTGAGCCTAGGAATAAAAGGCAGGAGTGACTGGTCTGGATAAAGCCTGGAAGAGCTTTCTAGGGTTCTGTGACCAGTAGGAGGGGCCTGCGCACAGGCTTTGGGAGAGGAAGGAACTTGGTCCAGTGAAGAAACAAGAGAAGGCCAGCGTGGCTGGAGAGAGTGGGCAGCCGTAGTGGGGCATGGAATGAGGCAGGAGAAGGAGGCAGCCCCAGGTTACAGGAGATTTTGAGGCCATGGTAGAGTCTGGCCCGGAGTGATGAGCTCCAGAAGCAAGTCATTAGGGAAGGGTGTACAGAAAAATGAGAAGGCAGCATTGAGATGATCCAACTGGACCTTGCATTTGCTTTGTGCAGTACCAGTCATGCTTGGGCCTCTGTGCTGTGCTGTGTGTGGTAAGCACTGTGGGGGTCTCTCTCCTAACAGCTGCACCCAGCCCCAAGCTGCTGAGTTTGGCAGCTGATGGGTCACAGCTGCCGTCTTCTCTATTTATGGCCTTCTGCAGGACAGGGACTGTCTTGTCTTGGAGACCACATATCCCTCTTCCCTGAGCAGGTAGGGCATCCAGCAGCCGATGGCCAACCACCATGGTGTGTCAAAGACTGGCCACCTGGCCTGATGCAGGGTAACTGTGGTGCAATTTGTGGACCTGCATCTAGGGAATCTGACTCAAAACATGCATAATGGGCCAAGGTCGGTGGCTCACACCTGTAATCCCAGCAACTTGGGAGGCTGAGATGGGAGGATCATTTGAACCCAGGAAGTTTGAGACCAGCCTGGGCAATATAGTGAGACCCCATCTCTAAAAAAAAAAAAAAAAATTAGCCAGGTGTGGTGGCACACCTGTGGGAGCAACTACTGAAGAGGCTGAGGTAGAAGGCTTGCTTGAGCCCGGGAGATCGAGGCTGTGGTGAGCCATGATCATGCCACTGCACTCCAGCCTGGGTGACAGAGTGAGACTTTGTCTAAAAAAAACAAAACAACAGCAGCAACAGCAACAACAAAAACGCATAAAGACTGATAAGGCTAGACGAGAAACTGGCCTAATATTATGAACAGATATGATTTGGAATTTGATTAAAATGTGCTTTCTTTACCTGAATTTTGCATTTTGACCACTTCTGACTTTTGCACTGTTACAGAGCTAGGAAATTATTATTATTATTTCAGAGATACCAGAAATACCCTCTCTGTTTCCTAATGTTTTCTCAATAAACCCTCCCATCACCACCCTGAATCGGAAATTCTCTCTACCATAGGGCCCTTCGCTACTTCCACCACCATGGTCTCCACCGTCACCAACTTCATCGCTACCACTGTCACCACCATCATTATCACCACCACCATCACCATCACCACCATCATTACCACCATCACCACCATCACCACCACTATCACCACCATCATTATCACCACCACCTCCACCATCACCACCACCACCATCACCACCACCACCACCATCACCAACACCACCACCATCACCATCACTACCACTATCACCACCATCATTATCACCACCACCTCCACCATCACCACCATCACCACCATCATTACCACCATCACCACCATCACCATCATCACAACCATCATTATCACCACCACCATCACCATCACCATCACCACCACCACCACCATCACCACCATCACCATCACCACCATCATTATCACCACCACCTCCACCATCACCACCACCACCACCATCATTACCATCACCACCATCACTACCACTATCACCACCATCATTATCACCACCACCTCCACCATCACCACCACCACCACCATCATTACCATCACCACCATCACTACCACTATCACCACCATCATTATCACCACCACCTCCACCATCACCACCACCACCACCATCATTACCATCACCACCATCACTACCACTATCACCACCATCATTATCACCACCACCTCCACCATCACCACCACCACCATCATCATTACCATCACCACCATCACTACCACTATCACCACCATCATTATCACCACCACCTCCACCATCACCACCACCAACACCATCACCACTACCACCATCACCATCACCACCACCACCATCGCCACCACCACCACCATCACCACCATCACCACCATCACCACCATCATTATCACCACCACCTCCACCATCACCACCACCACCACCTTCATTACCACCACCATCACCACCATCACCACCATCACCAACTTCATCGCTACCACTATCACCACCATCATTATCACCACCACCTCCACCATCACCACCACCACCACCACCACCATCACCACCATCACCATCATTATCACCACCACCTCCACCATCACCACCACCACCACCACCATCACCACCATCACCAACTTCATCGCTACCACTATCACCACCATCGTTATCACCACCACCTCCACCATCACCACCACCACTACCACCATCACCACCATCACCAACTTCATCGCTACCACTATCACCACCATCGTTATCACCACCACCTCCACCATCACCACCACCACCACCACCATCACCACCATCACCACCTTCATTACCACCACTACCTCCACCATCACCACTACCTCCACCAACACCACCACCATCATCACCACCACCACCATCTTCATTACCACCACTACCTCCACCATCACCACTACTTCCACCAACACCACCACCATCATCAGCACCACCACCTCCACCATCACCACCACCACCACCTTCATTACCACCAGTACCTCCACCATCACCACTACCTCCACCAACACCACCACCAGCACCACTACCTCCACCAACACCACCACCATCATCACCACCACCACCACCTTCATTACCACCACTACCTCCACCATCACCACTACCTCCACCAACACCACCACCATCATCACCACCACCACCTCCACCGTCACCACCACCACCACCTTCACCATCATCACCACCACCACCACCACCATCACCACCACTACCTCCACCATCACCACCACCACCACCATCACCACCACCACCTTCACCATCACCACCACAACCACCACCACCACCACCACCTCCACCATCACCACCACAACCACCATCACCATGACCACCACCTTCAACACCACCACTACCCCACCATCACCACTACCTCCACTATCACCACCACTACCAACACCATCATCACCACTACCACCTTCACCATCATCACCACTACCACTATCATCACCATCACTACCTCCACCATCACCACCACCACCACCATCACCACCATTACCTCCACCATCACCACCACAACCACCATCACCATGACTACCACCTTCAACACCACCACTACCCCACCATCACCACTACCTCCACTATCACCACCACTACCAACACCATCATCACCACTACCACTATCATCACCACCACTACCTCCACCATCACCACTACCTCCACTATCATCACCACCACCCCCACCATCATCACCACCACCTGTACCACAACCACCACCACCTTGCTGATTGGTCTTCATCCAACAGAAGACATGTTGATTTTTCTCTCAAGGCCTCACATTAAGAGACTCAGAGAATGACCTGTGATATGATATAATTTCAGGGCTGGGTGACTAAGTCTGAGCCAGATGCAGGTGCATCAGTAAAGGTCATATGCTCTACAGAAAGGGAGATGGCCTCACAGATGCAGAGAGAAGCAAAGACTTACAGTGGCTATGACCTCAGAAAGGAAAAGAATGTTGTGGTTCTTGGTTCCTGATAGGCCCCTCAAGGCTGAACCTCCTTACATGTTGGAGCTTTAAAGATACAGCTGTATCAGGCCAGGCGTGGTGGCTCATGCCTGTAATCCCAGCACCTTGGGAGGCTGAGGAGGGAGATCGAGACCATCCTGACTAACATGGTGAAACCCCATCTCTACTAAAAATACAAAAAATTAGCCGGGTGTGGTGGTGTACGCCTGCAGTCCCAGCTACTCGGGGGGCTGAGGCAGGAGAATCGCTTGAACCCAGAAGGTGGAGGTTGCAGTAAGCTGGGATTGCGCCACTGCACTCCAGCTTGGGCGACAGAGTGAGACTCCATCTGAAAAACACAGCTGTATCAAATCTGCTTGTGCTTTAGCCATCTGAGAGGTGAGAATCTTCTGTTTTTGTTATTTGCAACCAATTCTTAAATAAGTAACAATGTCAAATCAAAATAATCATAGCATATTATTAAAACATTATGAAAATACGTGGAGATATTAAATTTATTTAAGATATAAGCTTATGTAGCAATATTTACGTGGACATCACCCTTGCTTCTTATATCCAAACCAGAAAATTCATAGAGTTGACTTAATCGAAAATACAGAATTTAAATCTTCATCTATTATCTTCAAAGTAAGGTATTAAGAAAGAATAATCCTATGATTCCCTCTCTTTACTAATTTATAGTATATTGCATGATGAACACATTTGACTCTCAAGTCAACAAGGAATGAAAGAGATTATGCTGATACAGTGCAAACATGTTCTTACTGCAGCCAAAGCTAAATTGGCTGGGGAGAAATTGTGGATGATCATAAGTAAAATATTTCTTCCTTCATACTTAAAGACGACAGAGAAAGAGAAAACACTGTAAAGGCAGCAAGATCATCATCTTGCACTTAATAAAGCTGAAAAGGTTCAGCTGCTGCTTCCAGCAGAACTCAAAATGAAGAAGTTATTTGTATCTTATTTTTCTTTAGCTCTTTTTACCCTATACCATACAGAGGTGTCGGCCACAGGGGAATGTCCAATGAATCATCTTGTTATGTTGCAGAACACAGAGGGCTTCTCTAGATTTTTTTAAATGTTTTTTGAGAAATAAAAGAGCGATATTCCCGACTCTTTCATTACTTCCTCACTGAGAGTTAACACATTTAATTTCTGCTTGACAGCTGGGCATGGATTAAGTGTGTTAAGCAGTTAATCCCTTATCTTTCAAACCTAGAGATTTCCCCAATGGCATCTCAAAGATGTGCTTACAAGGCAATGTATATTTCATTAGTTACTTACTGAACTGGAACTTGGTTCCCTGAAGGCTGTTACCAGGTGTTTTACCAGGTGACCAACATCAAAAATGACTTATTTCTCATTAATTCTCAGTAAGCAGTTGAAGCAAGGCCCTGATATGTTTAAATGATGTGTCTATATTGGCATAAATAACGAATATATTCTTGTTATTGTTTCTAGTCCTTGACTTAACATCAGAATGCTTTCTTTTTTTTTTTGAAGATTTTAAAAATATATTATAAATGGAACACATAGTCATTTCAGAAAATGTGGAAAGTAAAAAAAAAATTGTATGCATAAGTCACCAATACTTCCACCATCCACAGTTTATCACTTTTTTTTTTTGAGACGGAGTCTCGCTGTCACCCAGGCTGGAGTGCAGTGGCGCGATCTGGGCTCACTGCAAGCTCCGCCTCCCGGGTTCACACCATTCTCCTGCCTCAGCCTCCCCAGTAGTTGGGACTACAGGCGCCCGCCACCAAGCCCAGCTAATTTTTTGTATTTTTAGTAGAGGTGGGGTTTCACCATGTTAGCCAGGATGGTCTCGATCTTCTGACCTCATGATCCGCCCGCCTCGGCCTCCCAAAGTGCTGGGATTACAGGTGTGAGCCACCGCACCCGGCCCACAGTTTATCACCGATAAGGTTTCCTTGTGTGCTTACCTTAAACATTTGAAATAATGAGTGATCAATATTTTAACTATTCATTTAATACTATGGAATAATTTTCCCAACTTTTTTGAAAACATGAACATTAGGGATAGCTTAGCTTAAGTGCTCATCTCATACTATCCTTTTAGATACTGAGTAACCCTAAATGTGTGTACTTTGATTGCACTTGTACAAATTTCAGCAATCGTGCTGATTTTCAATAGATACATTATATGAATCATGTGAATAAAATTCAGTGATATCTTCACCAAGCAGAAAACGATGTCCTCTGGCCTCCTACAGTTCCTAGGATACCTGCCTCAAGCCAGCTCACCCATCCACAGCACCACTAAATATCTAATGTCCTGAAACACCAATTCCTATGGAAACCTCACCAAATGGACAGTGAAATGGGAGGATGATTAATTAAAGATTTTACTTCTCTGATGCCTGAGATTTTTCTAAACATATTTCCTCTGTTGTTTTGTTCTAGAGTGAATTCTTTTAGTGCCTGAGACTACACTGATTTATGTGGCTGATGTAAACAGGCACACACATCCAATTCTGAGTCTCTTTCAGGAAATACACAAAATGTATACTACATTCCTCTTCTCATAGATGTAGCTTGATTTTTTTTATTTCTAGTTTTATTATAGTAGCATTTCCCCATTAGCCTTCAGCAGGAAATGACAGTGTACTTTTAAAATAACTTTATGTGTTAAAAGGATTTTGGTTGAGATAATTTAGAATTAAGAAGGAATAAACATATTTTGTAAATGTAATGTTCCAAAAGCCGTCTTTGGATCCCAGCCTAAAAGGTTCTGATTCTTATCACAAGCACTCTTTTTTCTTTCTTTCTTTCGTTCTTTTTTTTCTTTTCAATCCTAAGATAATATCTTTCCATCTTGTTGGTCTTGGGATGCAGGTTCTATCAACTTTAAAGACAGGGTTCCATAATACAGTTGGTTTGAAATATTCAGGCCAATGACCCTGCAAGGCCAGTAAGAACTGGCCTGGGTCTTCCTTGCCCTGCAGAGGATGTGGCTGGATACATCAGAATGATAGCTTCAGGGGCATGAGCCTGCCTGGCTCATTCTCTATATTTCTCTGATAAGGATGGGGCAGAAGAGGAAGTCAGATCAACAAAACCTACTTTTGTCAGATCATGAGCTACTGCTAGATGCTTCACGTACCCATGAACTTACTTTATCAAACACATCCACTTATAATTGAGGTTCAGAGAAGTTAAGACATGGCCCCAGGCCATTACAAAGAGTGGAGCAGCATCAGGGCTGAGTCCATGTACTTAACTCCAAGCCCAGGACCTTCCACTCTTCCATCCCTCCTCTCCAAGGTCATAGAACCCAACCCCTGCAACCTGCCATGGCCTCCTCCCTTGCCTGTTAATTCTTTCCTTGAGCTGTTCACTTGCAGCTTTCCCACTTGGACCACCCTTCTCCGTGTGAATGCACGTTATCTCCAACACCTTTACCTTTAGTTTTGTGTCAGCTTCTCTTTCAGTCTTGCCCAGCTCTCTCAGAGTGTTTCCACTTTCTATTGCCTTCTCTTTTTATTTCCCTTTCTTCCTTCAGAATACTATTCTTCTGAAAGAGCAAAATTAGTTACATCAGCAACCAAGTGTAAAAACAGTGTTATCAATAATATAATGACATTAAAAATATCCTCAATCAGGCTGACACTTGAATCCTCCTTTAGGAGTCCCTGGAGGTCTCTTGACCAGGGCACAAAGGCAATGCTTCAGACCTCTGAGGAACTTTTCCACAAGATGGGGTTTGAGATGGGACAGGTGACAAGAACTTCTTGGGGGAGAGAAATAAGGAAGGGAGGAAAGAGAAGAAATAAATGCACAGCTTTAAGTTTAACTTCCTCTTTGCTTTCTCTCTGCCTCACATTGGCTCTCATCCAGGGCTTGTTCTCTTCCTAGCATTAGGGGGGTGACCTCCCATCTCCTAATCACTGTCATCTCCCTGCCTTCTTGCAAAATTTTCTTTTCTCCCCAGTTGTCAGTAGTTCTATGCAAATTCTTCTCAGGAAACAATGGTTACATGTATACACTGCAGACACAAAAATATTGGCCAGACACATGCAGAGAGTGTAGCCCTATTAAGAAAGGGCACTATTCGAATATCTTGCAGAAAATCTAGCTAGTAAATGTTCACTGATGATCATGTTTTATGAAGTAGAATGACTGGTGAGCTGAGTGCTGCATCTGCCTGGATAGCCTCTTGTCTCACTCAGCCATGAGGCATCTTTCTCACTCCCCATTGCCGGCATTCAAGAAGCATATGATGAATCATGTTCTTTTCCATCATTTCAGGGCTGACATTAGTCAACAAATAATCAGAACTGAGCACTAACACTGCAGGCCCAAGTTTATGAAGACACAAGAGTAAGTTCTGACCCACAATTGGAATGATATCTTATGGGAGGCTCCGTGGTTCACATCAAAGCACAAATAAGGCAAGTTTCATCTCATTTCATCCGATTTTCATAACATCGTGAATTCATATCTTAATAACTTCAGACAATTTTCTCAAATATGTATTATCTTAGTCATAAAGGGAACAATGAAAACATGTTACTGGATATGACGCAGAAAAACAAATCTAAGTAACTGCACCATTAGTGATAGGTTACATACAAAGAGAGACACTGTTCATTTTCTAATAAAGTGTAGCAATTCATATTGCCTTAATTGGACACTTTCCAGGTTCTCTGTTTTTCCTAAGTTAGGTTATGCAACTAAACCCACCACTCCAGGGAGATGAATTACAATCATTTTAACAGGGGAGTATAGGCTGACCTTGGAGTTCTCTAAATTGTTCAAAGTGAACAGGAAGTAATTATAATGGGCTGCAAGTACACTCAGGGAACTTACAAAATGCTGTTGAAAACTCACACTATAGCTATTATATGATAAGATTTACTGCTTGGTCCTTCAAACTTCAAACTTCTATCAAATTAACAAATAACATTCTTTAAAGAAGAACATCAGGAAGATAGTTCATGTATGATTCAGGTAAACATTATCAAATGCCTGTACACAAACGCACACAAAAATCGTGGCACAACATATGGGATGAGTAAATAAAACCACAGAGGAAATGCGTGCCTACATTCACACCTGCCATTCTGTGGGAGGTCTTCAATGAAAATGACCACCAAAGAACTACCTAGAAGAGCCCTGAGAACATTGTTCCTCCTCTCAGGAATGAGTGGGGATGCTCAGTACTGTGTGTAAGCTCCTGTTCCAAGGCAGAGTGATGAATGGACAGCTGCAGACACTCATTCTGGTTCACCATGTGTCTATGTTCCACTGGAGGATCCGTGGCCTCAGGGACATCTGGGCAGCACTCAGGATGGGAGGGGGTGGCTCTATGTCCCAGGAAAGGAAGAGGTAGAGGCCTTTAGAGTTTGCTGTACCTGGGGCTTATGTGAAGCGCGTTCTCCCACTCACAGCCTCTAGCTGACCTAGGTTTCTGAGGCTCCCAAAACAAAACCTCTGGAAAGAATGGGGCTCTATCCTCAGAATTCTGAGATTCTGGAAGGTAACCATACTGAGGTGGAGAAGAGGCATGAGAAGGAAAGAGAATAAATCAGAAAGTGAGAGAAATACTCTATAGGATTGGAGTTTAATGAATTGTGGTATGCACTTGCTAGAGTATTTTACCTATTTAATTTTGACTAGAGACCTATGACTTTATCATGTGAATAACTTATACTTTAGGCCATTACCTAGCACAACTAAATTAAATATTTACTTCAAGGTGAGATTTGTTGGATGAATATTTAATGATAGGAGCTTTATTACTGAAAATTATGTCATTTTTTATCAACACTGATCTTTTAGCTTTGTATCTATTACTTTTTCATTTATTTTAGTATCTATAAGAAAGATGTATTTTATTTTTATTTTCACACATTGTGTATTAAACTGAACATTTTATATGTTCCTACTGTCTATTTTTTATTTTCGTAGAGATGGAGTCTCCCCATCTTGCCCAGGCTGGTCTCGAACTCCTGGCCTCAATAAATTCTCCCACTTTGGCCTCCCAAAGAATTGGGATTAGAGATGTGAGTCACTGTGCCAGGCCCTCAGATCTTCCTATTCTTAACAGTGGTTTTACTATTACTTTCCTACCCGTACCATAACTTGATTTCAGATCAGAGTTTCCAATCAGAAGTTAAAATGTCATATTGAACTATTTTCAATACAAATGTTTGTGAAATATAGGAAAAAAACATGGTCTAAGAAATTTTGAAATGAATACATATCCTAAAATATAATTTTAAAATGTTTGATATTATATATACCACAGTCAAATTTGGCAATCCTTTAAATGATATATTAATGATTTTGTTGTTTTAGAATAATTTTGTCTGAATTTATTTCTATATAAATATTCCATCCTACAAAATACTTCTTATTTTTTTTCACATACAGATCTTAAGTGTGCAATGCAATGAGGATGGAGCAATGTATACACCAATCAAGGCAAAGAACATGTCCATTACCCCAAAAATTCTCTTACACCCGCTTCCAGGTGATGCCCCTGGCAACCACGGGTTTGGTTTGTAGCATCAAGACTTTACCTGTTCTTGAATTTCAATATATGGAACCAGGCAGGAGCATAATTAAGCTCTTTTTATTCACAGTTCTTGAGATTCATTCATGCTGTTGTTTGTATCAGTAGTCCGTGTATTTTTTAAATTAGTGAATCATATTCCATTGTATAAACATACCACAGCTTCTTACATTATTCTGTTGATGGACGCATGGCCTCTTCCAGTTTTGGTTGTTATGGGAAAAGCAACTGTAAACATTCTTAAGACTTTTTGTGGGCATTATTGTTTGTTTTTGGTAAATACCTACTAACAGTGGAATTGCTGGATCTTAGGGTTGGTGTAAGTTTACATTTCTCAGAAACTGCTGAACTGCTTTCCAAAGTAACATTTTGCATGTAGGAGAGTCTTAATTCCTCCACAACCACTCCAACATTGGGTGTATTGATCTATTTGATGTTAGCCATTGGAGTAGGATGAAATGCTTTTTGTGAATGTAATTTTGGTTTAGCTCATGAACAATGGTATTGACCATATTTTCTTGCCCTTGGTGGCCACTGGTATATTTTCTTTTTGAAACATATGTCTAAGTATTTTGCCTATTTAATTTTGATTTTTTTTTCTTTTTATTAAGCTATAAGAATTATATAAATTCTGGATCTATGACAATCCTCAAGTATACATATTGCAAATATTTTCTTTTATAATGTGGTTTACATTATAATTTGTTTAATCATATATTATGAACAGAGTTTTTAAAAAATCACATCCAATTAATCATATTTTTCCTTTTATGTTGAGTCCATTTTGTGGACTAAATATCACTGCTGCTGTACCAAAGTCCTGAGGTTATGCTCTAATATTTTCCAATAGCAGCTCTCTAATGTTAACTTTTATATTTAGGGCAGTGATCCATCTTAAATTAATGTTTTGGTGATTTGTTATGTATTCTTGACAAAATGAGCCTTTTAATATGTTTTTTAAGTCTTTCATAATCTCTGGTAATATTTCTAATCTTGAATTCAATTTTGTCTGATATTAATCTAATTCTACCAGCTTCCTTATTCTTACTTTTGTATGCTATATCTTTCCTCCATCTTTACACAGTTCTTTATCTGAGATTTTAGATTATGTAGCTGAACCTGATTTTTTTATCTCATCTTCCAGTCTCTGCTTTTTAACTGGAGTATTCAGTCTATTTATATTTAAGGCAATTACTGATATGATTGGTCATAGTTCTTCCACCTTGCAATGCATTTTCATTTTGTCTCATGTGTCATTTATTCCTTTGTTTCTCCCTTCCTATATTATTTTAGGTTAGATTATTGCTACTAGAATTCCAATTCAATACTTTGATTGAATTTTGTTTCAATATTTAGTTCAACTGAAATCTGTACTTGTACTGAATTAAAAGTAGCATAGTAGAAATAATCCAAACCAAATGAGAAAAATATTTTAAATTATACTTTTTTAGTTATACATTATATTTCTTCTTAGTGGTTATTTTAGGAATCAAAATATGCATTCTTAATTTATCACTGTCTGTTTAAAACTATAAATATTACTTCACATACATTATAAAAGCTGTCAGTGTATAAATTAACCTATCTACCTGTGTTTTGCTAGTGTCATAATTTTTATAAAGTATTTGCTATAAACTTCACATTACAATTAAATAATTTTTGCATTAAATATCTAGTTTTCTCTTAGATAAAATAACAGAGGAAAAAATACCGTCTTTTACGTCTGCCCACATGTTTCTTATTTTATTTTTATATTTTTGAGGAAGTCTTTCTCTGTGGTCCACGCTGGAGTGCAGTGGTGCAATCTCAGCTCATTGCACCCTTCGCCTCCCAGGTTCAAGAGATTCTCATGCCCCAGCCCCTCGAGTAGCTGGGATTACAAGTGTGTGCCACCACACGCGGCTAAATTTTGTATTTTTAGTAGAGATGGGGTTTTGCGATGTTGGCCAGCCTGGTCTCAAACTCCTGGCCTCAAGTGATCCTCTGCCAGTTACCTCCCAAAGTTCTGGGATTACAAGCTTGAGCCACCCTGCCAGTTGCATCTACCTACATATTTCTATTCTTTCGTGTAAATGTACATTTCCATCTGATATCATTTTCCTTCATGCTGAAAATGTTTTATGGTACAGGTCTACTGGTAATTAATCTTTTTCAGATTTTATTTATCTTAAAAGTCTTCATTTCAAATTCATGTTCTGCTTGATATGGACTTCTCAGTTAATGAGTCCGAGTCTGTGTGCATGTGTGTATATGAGTGTGGAATGCTGATTTCCAGAGTTGTGCATTATTTTCTGGTCAGGGTTGTTTCGATATATCCATTCTGCTTTCACAGAAATCATAACTCTTAGAGCACTATTTAAAAATATTAACAATTCAAGATAGCATAAATCAACTTTTATTATTTTTTTTCAAATTCATATACTAGGCAGGAAGTAAAAAGAGAATTAAATGTACATTTGAAACAAAAGTATATTTGTAAAAAATCTTACATTTACTAAATTATAACGCCAATGCAGATGGCCATTAAATTAATCCTTACACTGGAATTGGTATCCAGTTAACAATAATTCTCATCATTATTTATATTGGCCTAAATTCATTTTATCTTTGCAAAATAAAATTATGGAATTCTAAAACCAATCATTAGTTGATAGGGAAGGTTGCCAACAGAAAACTATAATTCATAAATACAAACATTTTATTATTAAGTATCATAATATATCATTTATTTGGTTTTAGGTGAATAAAACAAGTTACCCCAGGTTTCTCTGCATGTATGAAAGAAAATAAAAATGTTATGACAATACAAAATATGGATGATCACTACTATTTATTCATTTTCTCTAGTGCCATTGGTGTCTTGATTCTGTAATCCAAACTCTCAAATTAAAACGGATGCTTCACATTTTCTAAAAGTATTCTTTTTGGGGGTTGAAGAGTGTTTACTCAGGAAACAGCCTCACAATGTTACGCATATTATATCTGAATGATGGATAGATCCCATGAAAATATGTCAAGCTTCGCTGGCAGGCAAAAACATATGGTAAGGGTTAGACATTTACCATGTGTGAATTTTCTAAGAATAAGTGGTAATAAAACTAGATCTGCTGTCAGTCAGCTATTCGGCATTCCAAAGGATAAGTGCACATTAAATTCATGGTATTATATTCAGAATTTTAACATAAATAGCACTCCCATAGAGTAGCATGATAATGTTTATTGTTTGCCTATTTGTGGTGGTCACGCTTATTAGATTTGGTCCAAGTGTCTTAAAATATTGAAATTGGAAAATCAGAAGTCATCTTGTCCAGTCTATATCTATCACAGATCTCATTCTTCACATTTACTAACTCCCTAGAGAATCTGTTACATCTTAACTAGCAGAAGGAGAAAAGTTCTTTTATTGTACCAAGATGTATTTCTCCTAATTTTCAAATTATCATTTTAAATTTTATCTCATTGAATCTTCTCAGATAAGCTTCTTTCAGATGTTAGCTCAGAGCTCAATACCAGTTCCTACTGTATATCCACTATTTAGATAAATGATGAGATCACAAGCCTGAAAATATTTCAAAATAGCTCTTTAATTTTACTAAAATTAAACCAGAAGTTTTTTTTTTTTTTTAATTTTTCCTCGAAACCATGTGCCACTGTAACCCCAGAAGAGGTAAGGATATACATTGCTAAAAACAAAGAGAACACTGATTACTTTTTAATCTTAAAATTGACCTTCTTGACTTCTTTAGCAAAGCAATGATTATCAAAGTCTTTGTCGGGAGAGAAATGACTATTATAAATTTTTTTATCTCCTCTGGGATGGACACAGCAGCTTGTCAGTTTAACCAGAACTTTTCTCTTTTTCCTTGCTAACTCAACCAATATTGATTTTGTTTAGGCATCTGCTCAGCACAGGCTCTGGAGAGGCAGGCTCCAGGGAGTGAATCCTCATGGATATTGGCATTATGGTGATCTCATTTCTCTTCCTATGATTGGCTGGAAGATATGTACATGGCTTTGTTCTGGCCAATGGCTACAGGCAGAATTCTTCTTTCTAAAATGTCCTGGAGGCGAAAACCCTTTTGTTCCCATGACATTTCTATTCAGAATTCTGTTATGGGAGTACAGGACACTTCTTGCTCCAGTGGTTACTTGTACCCAACAGGTGACAAGCTTAGGGAAGAGTAGTCATTGTGCCAAGGATGGTACAGCAAAGTGATGAATGGCCCTGGGAATATAGGACCTCATGGAGCCACCTCCAGACATCTTGTTGGATGCAATTATTAACTACCTAGATAATTGAGTCTTGGGTGGTCAGGAATCCTCTTCCTTGATGCTGAAAGCCATCCTAACCACTACTGCACTTTTAGCACATCAAAAGGCAGGCCTGCAGACACAGATCTAAGAATTTCATTGAATTCCAAGGACAGAGAAAAAGAACCTATGAAGAATAGGAAGTGGAAAGCCCCAGACTGGGTAGTAAGAAGAAAGAAAGGAGGGAGAGCTAGGGAGGATTTGGAAGCGGGGAATGTGTTCTCTTAGAACCTCCATAGGAGGAGGCAGATGTTAGAAAAATTTAGGACATGTGTGATAGTCAAAACATTCAACAACCAGTATGGCACGGGCACAGCCCTCAGTGTGGACTCGTGTCTTGTACTCACAAACGGTGCTGTATCAGAGCAGCACCAATAGTGCCTGGCAGGCTAGCAGGGGGAGAATCGGTTTGCTGCTGAGAACCTATCCCTGACCCCCACAACACACACACCCAATTTTGTGGCATGGACATGCCTCAAAAATCCCTGCATGCCTCTGATTGTCAAGAGGCCCTGAAGGCAGCTGGGGTGAGAGCTAGCCATCTTGCCTGGGTCTATCAGGGTGCCAGGCAAAGTTACCTTAGTCAAGGGTGATGGAAAAGAGTCCGTGAGAGCTGATGGAAGTCTGGCAAGACTGGAGTGCCACCAGACCCTGACTGGGGTAGCCACAAGTTACACTGTCCATCAGCCAGTGCTAATGCAATGCCCAGGGCAGACACACTTCAGAAGCCACTGGCACAGTGAGCCTTTCTGACAAGTGAGGATCACAGAAGCCCCTGGGTCTGAAGCTAAGATTCCTCTTGCATAACGAATCTCCCCTTCCCCTCACTCCTAGGGGACACTTTGGTTAAGTTTGGGAAGGGTGGGCAGATCTTGAAAGTGGAGCTGCTGCTTTCAACTCAGAGATTGGGTTACGTAAAGGGGTTATATAAATATAACCCCATGATATAAATATAAATATAACCTTTTTTATATAACCCAATCTCATAAAAATACAATCTGTATAATTCAAGATAGTGTAAATAAACCTTTATTCGTATTTTTCAATAATAATATAACCCAATTAATCAATAATAATAATGTATAAGAATCGGTAATAATAATATAACCCAATCTTATATAAATACAATCTGTATTCATACAGATATATCAATATATAATATATAAAATATAACCCCTTTATATAACTCAATCTTATATGAAACAATCTATAACACCATATATATGGGGTTATATAATTTATCTGTATATAAATTTGTATAGATATATTTATATATAAATACAAATTTATATACATCTGTATATAAAGGGTTACATAAATATAAATATATAATATTTATATTATATATAAAGGGCATTATACATGTATATATAATAAGAGGTTATATATAATTATAACCCCTTTATATAATGCAATCTTATATGATACACTCTGTAACCCCAGTTACAGATTATATTAGTCTGTTCTCACACAGCTATGAAGAAATACCCAAGACTGGGTAATTGATGAAGGAAAGAGGTTTACTTGACTCACAGTTCCACATGGCTGAGGAGTCCTCATGAAACTTACAGTCATGGCGGAAGGCAAAAGAGAAGCAAGGAACCTTCTTCACAAGGTGGCAGGAGAGACAATGCGTGCCAAGTAAAGGCAAAAGCCCCTTATAAAACCATCAGATCTCATGAAAACTCACTTACTATCATGCGAACAGCATGGGGGAAACCGCCCCGGTGATTCAAGTACCTCCACCTGGTCCCACCCTTGACACATGGGGATTATTAAAATTCAAGATGACATTTGGGTGGGGACACAGAGCCAAACCCTATCACAGATCCCGATGGATGGCACTGCACTCCAACAACTTCTTCTCCTCCCTACCCCAGAGATGGGGCTCTGTGAAAAGCTGAAATCACTTATAGAAAAATAAAGCTCAGATGAGCTCTACTTGAGAAGTGTGTTGCTGGGAAGCATTTTTTTTTCCGAGTTACAGTATCAAAAGAAAGCTCCATCAGGCACACTGTGCAACACAGAGATTCTGAGCCCAGGTTCTGCTTGGTTACTCTTATTGCCATGCTCTTAGTTCCTCACCATCATTTCTTAGAGTTCATTTCTGAAATTAAATACACATTCTAAAATAATCAAGTCTAGATTTTGTATGTGCTCATTAATCATTTTAAAATTTGCTATGTTTTAATTATCTTTAGTTGCTTACTCCCACTATTATTTAATTGAAATTTATATTCCACCTATTTTTAAACCAGTTGGAATTATCTTTTTAATTAAGCACTATTTGAAATAGAACAATCAGAGGACTGCCATCAATCCACTAATCCTTCTTGAGAATTGGGTGGGGTATCAATCAATCGTCAGTAAATTAAAAAACAGAAAAGCTTCCAGATGGCTAAAAGAAGCTACAAAACTCAAAGGATTACAGGATTACATATGTATAAAAGTAAAAATAAGTAAATTAATTAAACAAGATCATGAATGTGGAGTATCCAGTCGTCTGAGCAGCTTAAACAGTGTGGTCCTTTCCCTAAAGGACTTATACTATAAGAATTTGTGTAAGAATATTATAAATTATTCTGGGGCAATGATCAAACAGAAGGTAAATAGGCACAAGTAATCATCTTTTAAATGCTTTAAAACATTTTAGACATTTCAATGGTTTATTCATCTAACAATCACTGAATTGAAAGCGTTGAGTGGAACAAGTATCCCTTCTGCTTCTGGTTATGGTAACCTATTTAATAAGAAACATACCTGGACAATAGCAGTTCAGCATTTCTTAATACAAATCTCCATGGTTATTTGTCTTGCTCTGTTGCCCAGGCTAGAATGCAGTGGTGCGATCTCAGCTCACTGCAGCATTGACCTCCTGGGCTCAAGCTATCCTCCCACCTCAGCCTTCTGAGTAGCTGGGACCACAGGCATGCATCACCCTACTCGGCTAAGTTTTGTGGGTATTTTTGTAGAGATGGGGTTTCACCATGTTTCCCAGGCTGGTTTTGATCTCCTGGGCTCAAGCTGTCTGTCCACTTCACCCACCAAAAGTGTTGGGATTACAGGTGTTGAGTCCCCTTGCCCGGCATAAGAGCCCATTCTTAAACTTTGGGCTCTAAAAGAAGTCTAAGTACCAGGCTAAGTACAAAAATCATTTTATAAACTCCATTTTGCCCTTTTGTTTAGATGTAATTCACTGAAACATGACTGATAGACCCCGAAGAAGAAAAGGGCCGAATATTATTTGGGTCAAGAATACTTTACTCACAGGAAGCAAAAACATTCTGAAAGGTTCCAAATGAAAGAAGACATCTGATGGGCAACGTGTGAATCACTGGACTAATCTGATTTTGTTATGCACTTACACCTGTGATTCCTGGTGTCAAACTTCTCAAGTCCTTTATCCCTTGAATTTTCCTGTAAAATACCATTGAAAGAGGGAAAGAAGACGGCTAGTGGATACTTTTCTACACCATCAATGTAGAGGGTTGGCAACAAGGACTTAACAACTTAGATTTGTAAAATTTTGTCCAAAACAGACATAATTGTATTATTTGCAAATTTAAAGACTAAATGTAATTACATACTTTTCTCTTCATATAAAAAAGTAAACGCATCGCTGTAACAACACATAATTACAAACTGTACATCTTAAGAGTAGATACTTTGCACTCTAATGAAACTTGATATAACGTAATTTGAATCAATACTGAGCAACCTCCAAGCCTGATATATATTTTCTATATTTTAATCTAGATATTTTAATATTAATATCTTTAAAATTTCTAAGTGTATATTTTTTAAATGTTTAAGATAAGTCTTCCATTTGTTGGCTCCTCGGAAGAATATATTTAGAAGAACAGCTCCCTGCAGCAGGGAGACAGATTTTTTTTTCCCCACGTGTTAGTTATTAGACCGTAATGCAATAATGAGGGTCTAGGTTGAAGATTGCTTTTTTATTCCTTTAGCCTGCTGAGCATGAAAATGTCTTCAACGTTTCTCAGTAACAATGTAAATACAGCTTGTCTTGATAGAGTTGGCACATTAACCATATCTGGTCATTTGGAGGCAATTGGCCACATAAGCCCAGCAACCTTCCCTAAACATTGTCCCAGGAATCACGTTGTACTGAAATAGGAGATGAGAGAAGTACATTTCAGGTGGCTTATGTGCAGGAAAAAGCAGATTCTGTCTCTTTCAGGAAGGTTCAATTGATTATTCATTTGAAATATCAATTATTACTCTGACAGTATTTTCTTAACTAGTTTTTATATAAAAATTTAGTCATTATTTATCTGTGTATTCACCTTATTTAAAAAACCCCAATGTTTAGAATTCCTTGTTCATAGTGATACAAATGATCATGCTTTTTAAATAATAAAGAACAAAATGAGCCTGCATGCTAGTCATCGTTATAATGCATTACTAAAAAGATGTACTCTCAAAATGTCTTTTACTTAACCCTCCCAGTACCCAAAATATTGCTTAACAATAGTGGCTTGCTATTTTAGGAGAGTAATCAGGATTGAAATAGTGTTATAATCAGCTAATGGTGCTGAGAGTGGGTGAAGGAGGGAGGTCAAGGAGAGCCCCAGATGTAGATGATGAGAATCAGCTCTCTGCACAAGGGAAGTGGAGGCTGGTGGGTAGGTGAGAGTTGGTGTGGGTGGGTGTGGGTGAGGGGTGCCGTTGCAGACAAAGGAAGAAACAGGGATATAGGTCCAGAAATGGGGGTGGGAGTAGGGTGGTGGCAGAACCTTGAGGGGCTCCCTGCAATTATTTCTGGAGCCTAAAGCAAGAGGTATAATGGCATTAGAGGGTTAAGCAGGGCAGCTGCAAGCAGGAAGGAGATGATGGGGGAAGAAACTGGGGGAGACTTGAGAAAATACTGGGTAACATTGGCAGGAACAACAGTTGTTTGGATGTGGGCCAGTGACAGAGTAAGAGCAGGACAATCCAAGCCTCCTGGAGCCAGGAGAAGGTTTGTTGGGTTCAGACATTGAGTTCAGTTTCAGACTTGTCACTTATGAGAGCTGAGGGTGTGGCTGGGGTACTATTTGGAAGAGAAGTGCACAGTTACTTAGGCATGAAGATACTCATATGTATCGTGTCCTGCAGCACTCAAATGTGCTACTTAAAATATTTATTATGGTTTCTTTTTGAAGTCTTCCATTTAATAGCAAAAAATCCTGGATTTATTATAGGGAATCTGTAACTCAGTCCATGAATATGGGGCCTTACAGCATTTGAAATTAAATTTAGAAATATTTCACATTTTACAAAAATGCCAGGTGTAATGAACAAACAAAATCCAGCAAACAGCAAGCCTATTCTGAGCCGTCGTTCTTCTTACTACCCCCTACACTGGTCTTCACACTTGGCAATCAGTGTGGCCATGCAGGGAGCTCACACATTATACTGCATCCTACCTCTGCCTTCTTGATGTCAATGTCTCAACACAGTTAAGCTGCAAAGAGGATGAAATTCTTTTTTTTTTTTTAGATGGAGTCTCACTCTGTCGCCTGGGCTGGAGTGCAATGGCGTGATCTCGGCTCACTGCAACCTCCACCTCCTGGGTTCAAGCGATTCTCCTTCCTCAGCCTCCTGAGTAGCTGGGATTACAGGCCCCTGCCACCACGCCTGGCTAACTTTTTGTATTCTTTTTCGTAGAAACGGGTTTCACTATGTTGGCCAGGCTGGTCTCGAACTCCTGACCTCATAATCCACCTACCTCGGCCTCCCAAAGTGCTGAGATTACAGGTGTGAGCCACTGTGCCTGGCCGAGGACGAAGGTTTAAATTAACACTTTATAAATCCTGGGAGACTTCATTGATATTGCTCAAGATGTATTACTGGGAACACACATGTTTTGCCCAAGATTTGTTGCTGGGAACTCACAGTACTAGATGCCATTTTCTCTTGATAAAAAATCAACCTCAATGATATTTTCTCCAGATAATCTCTTTTCCTGGACACATTTATTTTATCATTATTTCTTCAGTAGCTCACCTTTTATGTACTGTTACCCTTTGCTCTATTGGTCAAGTGGAACTGGTAGCAATAGAGGTTCAATCTTTCATGAAAACCTTGCCACTTTAAAATTTGAAAACATCATGAGGTTTTTAAAGATATAGTGGAGGGTACTGTTTAATATAGTATAATAGCAAACATATAAAGACAACCTCTTCAGGACCTGGAAATATTTTTGTCAAATGAAGTTTTGCTTAATCTACTGCCATTACTCATCAATTGAACTCAGTTTTTAAAAGAATGAAGTTGTCTGTGTCTTTCTTGATTTATTCATTCATTCATCTAGCACATACTTATTAAGCACTTATTATGTGTTTTGCGAATTTCAGGTAAGAAGACTATAATGAACAAAAGAAACAAAATCTTTTGCCTTGACAGAACTTACCTCTTAGTGAGGGAACACAGGCCACGTTAATATAAAAGTAGGATTTGTGGGTGTTTACTAATTGTTATGACACACCACTAATACTTTTTTTCTTGCTTTATACCAAAGGAAATAGTACTTATTATTAAATAATTAGACAAAATTCAACAACCTTCTTGGTGCAGTTCAATTTTATTATATTTATATATTTTTAATTGGATGCAAACATTTTTTTTCCTTTCAGTCTAAAAATATTGATTAAAATCCATTCCTTTACCCAGCGGTGGTACAAACATGTTTGAAAGAGTCTTAGAAAAATTGGTCCATTTTTTATTTTCTTACTTTAAAAATAAATCAACTGAAGCTTGGAGATCTTATGTGACTTCTCCAAGGATGTATAGTTGATATCAGAGATGGAACAAAATCCAGTACATTAAGGAAGCAATTCTGAGAATATTCACAATTACTACACTACAGTGTGGAATAAGACTAGAAGTGAACTTGATTTATTTTCAAATTAAAAAAAAAAATCATGAATCAAAACATGTGAAGTGGCTTAAAATCATACGTTGGTTGAATTGAATGAGAAAGGTGAAATTGGACAAAAACATGCATGAACTATATCTTGGCATGGTTCCATAGAGTCCATGTCTTGTCCCTCAATAAACATTTTTTTTTTTTAATTTTAGAGCGTAATTAAGTTACTCCTTAATGACTATTTTAAGGGACACTTACAAGGGTATAAAAATAAAAGCCAAGGTATCTGAACTTTCCATTTACGTAAGCTTGCTAAATAAGCCCCTCTTCCTGCACCTCTCTAGGCAACTGATCCTGAGCACACGTCTCCATGGTGGCATGAGTCATTGCTTTTTAGATCACATTCTCCGAGCAAGAGCCGAGAAATCGATATCTCTCACAAGGTTGTAGACGTGCTGGAAACTGATTAGTCATTAACCTATTGTCACTCCTCCCAGCGCTCATGGAAGGAGTTGCAGCATGTCAATGGATTTTGAAAGAGTACCAGGATTAAACTTCTCCATGGCAGTGGGCATTTGTGAAAGGTCTGTTCTGAAATACCAGTACCATCTTCTCACATGTTAAGGGCCAAAAATCTCAGTAAGTCACTCCAAATCAGGTTTTACAGATCATTTTTTGAAATATTGATTCTGGTATTGTCCCTGAAAATTTAATTTATCAAATAAGCCAATTAAGTAGGGTCTTTTAAAGGCATGTAGGGACAATTCAGCACAGGATGGACAAGAAAACGAACATATTAATCTTACAGTCAGCAACGTTTTGTTGATGCTTTGGAAACTGAACTGCAAAGAAGTACTTAAATGAACTGAAAGAGTTAATTTGACTTCTAAGAGCCATAAACTGGCTTGGGTTGGGTGGATTCTGTATTCCCAGACTCTGGTTCAATAAAATTGTAAATGTTATCTGGGTACACAAAGCATATTTCATGGTGATAATGAATCTGTTGACATACCGTTCATACTTTATTATATAAATTTTAGTAATGTATTTGCCAGAGAGAAAAATGAATACACAGGGAAAGACTCTGTGCTCAGCTCTACAATCTGCCCCGGGTTGGCTGGCACACGTTCGCTTCTGACCTTGGCGCAGTTTGCTGGGCTGCCTTGATTTAATCAATCAGAGCCCTGTGGATGTTGAGAGGAACATGACGGCGTCATTGACTGAGCTAATCTAACTGGATTTGAAATAGGAGCTAGAAGATGGGTTATTTTTAAACCAAAACCCACTGATGCATAAACCTATCCTGCAGCGTGATTGCTTAGATTTATAATCGATTAGGTGTGTCTTAGTGTGTATGTAATCCCTGAGAGGTGACCACATTAGGAGGGGATAGGTGGCTTGAGTTCACAGGCAGAGGAGGCCTTGTCCTTTGGCTGGCCTGCCATAGGCTCTGCCTGCGGGCCCAGACTGGAGTGCTGTTTGGTGTGACCTGTTACCAGCACGGGCTTTCTAATTTGCAAGGCCGCGAGCAAAATGGACATGCAGAACCTTTTGATCAAAAATGTTGAAGAATTTCAGGGAAACTTAAACCAGCTGAACCTGAAACCAGCTGCACAAGTCACAGATCCAAAGTCAGCCTTGCTTGCTGGGTTATGAGGATAGAGGGCTGCCCTCTAGCGTTATAGGAAAGAAGAATTCTGCTTCCTGATGTTTGCTTTTTATTTTTTCTCCCACACGCCCAGTTAGAGATTCCCCAGTAGGTTTCTTTTTGCCACAAATAAATTGCTACAGAGTAAATATATGGGAGAACCCCTTGCTCTCCACGCCTTACACTTGGAGTGGCAGCCTTGCTACCCAGAGACACAGAAATGAACCGGAGGTCTCCTTAGGGTCCCTTTAGTTTCAAGAGTCCACATTCCACGCTCCTGGCTTTGTACTAAAGGACATTTTTCATTTTACTTCATATGGCCTGTAAGTTATTATTTTGTTTCTTTTTTTCTTTTTTTCCTTTTTAAAATAGAAACTGTTGTGGAGAACTTTTTAAAAGGCATACTTAGCGCAATCGATTCTAAAACATGAATACAGAAACTGTGATGATCGTACTGTTTCACCTTTTTTTGTATTAAACATAAAGCAATGACAGAAGCCCCCATAAAAATAAGCATCGAAACAAAACAAAGATCAAACAAAGTCTCAGAGAAGCCCTGACATATTCTTGATTTTTATATTATTTTCCTTCTAAGTCCTGTGTCTTTGATGATGAAATTTAAATTGTAGTGTTCAGGAGGAAAGGAGGAGTAGGAATGTTGATTTTTGTTCCTGTTTCACTTCTTGTAGCCTTACTTTTCAAAGTAAATTGGAAACTATTACAAGGGTCCCAGGATCCCTGTCTTTCCCACCCCCTCACCCTGCCCCCTTCATCCAGCACATAGTAGGCACAAAATGTTAGTTTAATAAACTAATGGAAGGATGAGTGAATTAAAAAAATTCAAAAGGATCAAGGGCAAAATAATCTCCATGTCATTACATTGTAACATTTCTTAAAAGTCTTAAGACTCCCTTTACCATACAGAGAACATATATATGGTATAGATACTGGATATTTAAAAGATTCCACTTCCCCACTAGGAAGAAGGAGACAGTAATTAAGCATTTCCTTTTCCTCATAAGTTTTTCAGCTCTTTTCGCATAAACCTAAATGACAGATTATTTATTTTTTCTTCCGTCTTGAGTGGGTGAAGGCAAACATTTATCAATACAAGGGGTAAAGAAGAAGCAAGGATTGGAGAGAAGATGAATAATTAGTCTGTTGCTAGCACAGGAAAGGACTGGAAATGTGCAACTCTGCCCGCCCCAGAAAGACCAAGCACACAGCCGGAGGAAGACAGAACCAACACAATAGAAACTGTGTCCAGCTTCCCACTCAACCGTGTTTCCTTGGAAGGGATTGGGTTCTGGATATTTATACCGCGGATTCATCAGTGTTGTCTGTCATGGAAGCTTGCTCTCAGAACCTTCAAAAACCTAAAATCTGGGAGTATAGTAATCACATCCTGAGGTTCATAGCAAAGCACTGAGCCCAAAGCATCCAGCCCAGTGAGGTTTGGTGGGAGGGTCTGAGGTTGAAATTACCTGGGTTACAGTCACAGGAGGGTGTTGGAGTGGAGGGCAGGCAGGACAGGGTGGGGACAGCAGCCCATAAACCCTGCAGGGAAGAGAATTTCTTTCTGCTGCTAGGGCAGGATGACCCAGGGTGGGAGGTGAGCCTTGGGATCTACAGGAGGCTTCAGGGGGACACCCTCCCACCCATTGCCTCCTCCTCCACTCCTTGTTTCCAGGTCCTCAGAAGGAGGGAAGTCCAGGGACCAGAGAGCCTGGTGGGGCCGGACCTGAGGTCCTGCACGCAGCCCTGGGCCCAGTCTCCTCGGCCACCTCCCTGCCTCTGGTCTCTATGAGATCTGCGGGTGAGCTGTGCAGCTCCTGAGACCTCATCCTTAGGCCCTGTGGGCACTGACTGATGCTAAAATGAAAACCTCTGGAAGGATCCGTGCCCGGCCTGGCCCTGTGCTCAGGGTAACGCAGCTACCTAGCTTACAAGCCCTCTGCCAGCGAGGAGGACAGGACAGCCAGGGAGGCGGGGCATGGGGCATTCGAGAAGGTTTTGAGGTCTTAGGTGGTGACAAAGGCCGAGTCCTGAGAACTGGTCATCTCCTGGAAGAGATGAAAAGTGCATGGAACAGCCCTCTGGGGCTGCCCTCTGGGCTGCTCGCTGGTGGCACGAGAAGGGAGGGCTCTTGTGCCTTGGATTCCTTGGGGTGAGGCTTTGGGGGAGGAGGTGGGATTTGGGGGCTCTTTGGGCCGGACCACACTCGAATAGGAGGAAACTTCCAGAAGGGTGGGTTCCTTTGGTGATAAGTGATGAAGCCCCTTCGGCCCCCAGGGCGAAGGCCAGCGGCCTCCGCTCCCACGCGTGTCGGGAGGGGACACTGTCCCTGATGACATCCGCCCCCACAACGCTCCTGCCAGCTCTCTAGCGCCTCCTGCGTCCAGTCCCTCAAGGTGACAGGGAGGGAGCTACTCCCAGGGCCGACCCGCCCGCCCGCCCCCGCGCCAAGCCGCTCTCCCCGGCGCCCCTTTGCCGCCATTCCCGCTCCGCAGAGGGGCTCGGCGAGGACCACGACAAGCCACGGGGCACCTCTGGAAACCTGTGTTATGACAGGCTTATACGGCACCTCCAAAGTATGACTGAAGCTGAGCGTGGAGGGCGCAAGGGAGGCTGCCCCCGCGAGGCCGTGGCGGGGGCTCCCAGTGCAGTCACTGCCGCTTCACTTCCATATGGTGCCGGTCTCCAGTTAGGTCCCCTGGCGTTTCCGCGCCCTGCCGCCCTCTCAGGGAGCCCCGGCCCTCTCAGGAGAGTGGAGAGGGTGGGGGAGCCCTCAACCCTGCTACGCTGAGGGGAAGAAGGGCTGGACGGCAAACCGGTGCCCACCGCGGGGAGGCGGGAAGGGTAGGAAATCCTCTCCAGCTCCCCAAAAGAGTGAAAAGGAGGGAGTCCCCCGCTGTCCTCTGACCCGCGTACTAAAGGAGGGACCCCCCGGGTCCTCTGATCCCGGCTGCGCTCTGTGACTGTGGGGGAGGGTGGGAGCAGGCCCCGCAGCCCACTAAGGGGTGGGGGGAACAGGAGGGTGGCAGCGTCCCTGCCCGCTGAGCTTGAGGTAGTGGAGAGGAGCTTAGGAGCCCCGCGGTGCTCCGAGCAAGGTGGGGCGGGGGAGTGGTGGGGGTAGGACTTCCTCCCTCCACCCCTTAGGCTGTGTTCTCACTTCGTAGCGGAGAGGGCTGTCCCTCCCACCCCACCCCACCCACACTGCACTCGGGATAGGGCAGAGGAGGTGGACGACCCGGTGGCTGAGTGTGGGAGGGCGCCGGGCGAGGACGACCCCGGGCCAGGGCGCAGCGGGAGCCCCTCAGTCAGCCACTCCCCCCACCGTCCAGCCCCCGCCGTCCCCAGCCTGCAGCCGGGCCGTCGGGTGGGGGCTGACACCGCCCCTGCACGGAGGCCGGCTGCGCGCGGGGCGGGGAGCGGCGGGCGGAGGGCCCCGTGGAACCCGCCCCCTCCCGCGCGGTGGCGGTGGCGGTGGCGGCGGCGGCGCCGGGAGCTGCCCCCGAGGCCGCCGCCCGGCCCCCGCCCGCGCGTCTGCGCGCCCAGCCCGGGGCGCCGAGCTCCGCCCGCGCCGGAGGCCCCTGCGCGCAGCTCCGGGTGCCGGCAGCCGGGCCGGCCGAGGCGGCGCGGGGGTGGGACGCGGGCGGCCGCGGCGAGCGGCGCTGCCCGGGCCGGGCGCGCACGGCGGGCGCCCTGTGAGCTGCCCCGATGTGGCAGGAGGCGATGCGGCGCCGCCGCTACCTGCGGGACCGCGCCGAGGAGGCGGCGGGCGGCGGAGACGGGCTGCCGCGGTCCCGGGACTGGCTCTACGAGTCCTACTACTGCATGAGCCAGCAGCACCCGCTCATCGTCTTCCTGCTGCTCATCGTCATGGGCTCCTGCCTCGCCCTGCTCGCCGTCTTCTTCGCGCTCGGGCTGGTGAGTGGCCTCCCCGCGGGTCCAGCGCCGCGCCTTCCCGGGCCCCGAGAGGACCCCGGCCAGCCGAGCCGCGTCCCGCTCCGGGCTGCTCCTCGGCCCGCGGCAGCCCCTCGGCCCGCGGCTCCCTGCTCCTCCTGCTGGCCCGCGGCCCGGTGGGCTCTGGCAAGGGCTGCGGGCGAGAGAAAAGTTTCCTGGGAAGGCTCTTCCCAAAATAAAGTTCCCGAGGTGTTCACCAGGTGGACGCGCAGGGCGTGTGCTTTTTGCATCTTTGCGCACCCGCTGGCAAACTGCGCTTTCCGCCGGGCACCGCTGCCCGCAGCGCTCGAATAGGTCTTTCCCGAATCAGCCCTGGGCTTCCTGGGCGAGTCGCTGTCTCCTGCCCGGTTCCACTGGCATGGCCCCACAGTTGGCATTTTAGTTTGAATTGGGCGTTATTGAACTCTGCAGAAAGCCTGCCTTGGGAAAGTGGTAATGACAAGGAAAATGAAGAAGAAAAATTAAGTATACATCTTTGCCTTTAAATCTGTATGCATTTAGCCCTTTAGCCCGATAGACGGAAAGTGATGTGGTGTTGACTTGTGAATCAATCTTTCATCTCAGAGCCTACAGTTAAGAAGCGTTTGGGATGGACGATTGCTTTCCCGTTTCTAAAGAACTAACGTGTTTAGGGTTTTGGACAGGTTATTAAAGTGGATTTCATCACTAGGAGTATAATGCAGCTCAACAGCTGATGTCAGTTTTGCCAGTTTATATTTTTCAAGCAGAAATCCTTGGCTCGCTCCCTTGAAAAGTGAGGGGAAGTCTGTAGATGGCGATAACTTCCTGTTACTGATCTCTGAGTGTGTGGTTCAAACTTTTGCACTGCCTGTGACATGCATGTGCAGATTTTGTGCGAGGCATTGATTATCCAGTGAGTTTTTTTTTTTTTTTTTTTAGTCAGTGGTTGATCTGTGAATGTCTCCACTGGGTGATGTATTTTGAGCTTAGAATATAAATATGTGCCTATATTTATACGTGTCCACCACCAAAGAAGTGGATTTTGCTTATATTTCACCATGCATAAAATAGGTATTTGGCAATTTGTTTAGGATATCCGGAGCCAGATGGTGTTCAAATATTATGCATGGGAAGAATTGTTACCATCATGTTTTTAAAAAATAAAAAAATTCCCCCACACCGCTCAATGGTAGCTGTCTACTGATTGAGTTCAATGAGGTAAGAATAGAAAATAGAATGTAGGAGGCCATGAAGTCACAGATCACACACTGGCTCTTGTACTATCAAACCTAGAGCAGAGAGTACCTTTTGATCCCTGTAGTCTAGATACGAGTCCGGAGCAACCCTTACTCTCTCCACAAGTAACCAGCCTTCTATGCTCTCTGGAATGGCATTTTTATCTCTCTTTACTACTTTTAGGAACAAAAAGGACTTGGGGAGAGACTTATGCTCAGTCTCACGGGCAAGCAGGATCTCTAAAGTCATCTACTTATTGTTTTTTACTTGCCAGGAAGAAAGAAAGATCAGAGTTTTCCTTTGGAAATCTGTTCTGCTGGGGCATTTCGGCTTGTGATTCTCTTGAACCTGTAATTCAAACCGGCTCTGGTTTGTTCTCTTCTAAATGGAAAGGAGCAGGTGATGACCTATTTATAGCAGCATTAATATATTTAAACACAAGTGTAAAGTTCATGCTTCCCCTGCACACACCACTTTGTTTTCTGTGATGGAGAATTCTAATCTCTTAAATCTCATTGATAGAGATTCTTGAATGGGTCACGCAGAGATTTAGCATTATTGGGCTTAAAGCACCCTTCTTTGAATTGTCTTTGTTCTTTATATTTGTGTTTCTATATTCAATTCCTTTATGTTCCATTTTGCTTGGTGCATCTGTGGTAGTGGTATCCTTTTCAAAACGTTTTCCAAGCATCTCTACTTGTCCTTGATAAATCAATCATTTTCATGCTCCTCTTGCCTTCAGCTAAATCATTTTAAGCACAAAGTGGGCATTTCCCACAGCATGGCTGTCACCTATGGTGAGGCCCAGAGAGAGTGAAATGAATCCTGTTCTTGGCCATACCTAATTCATGGTCTCATGTCTACTATGTGCACCCTTCAAAGAGATAAGCTGTGCAGAAATGTTCCAGAATCAGGGAGGGTTACTCAGTCTGATAGAAAAGCCACCTTCAGGCAGAGACCAGCTGCAGGACCAAGTCGGAAGGAGCTATGCCTAGGAGAAATGTGCCCTGTGTTCTGAAACTGGACCTGAGTCGGGACTGGGATGATGTTGGGCTCTCAACAGCCTGTTTCTATTTTGATTTTAGAAACACCATAACCAGCATCTCTGCTTTCCAAAACATGTTCTCCATCCAGATAGTCAACGATGGCTGGGGTAGGGGCATTTGAAGGTAGAATAGGGCTAAGGTAAAGCTGTGTTCATGTAATTAGAGATGAGTTCATTTCTTGGGCTGGCAGGGCTTCACTTCAGAGAGGTCTACCTTGGGAGGTGGGAATGTCTGCTTTGGGACCCTGCCAAGGTTTCCACGCTGGAGCACTTTACTTGAATAGCTGGGCTGTCATGCAATTCAGGAGCTAAGCAGATCTATTTTTGCTGCCTAAAATCTTGGACAGATTCCTTTTTTTCCCCTTGAATCTGCCTGATTTTGATTTCCATTAGACTTTCATCAGTTCTTATACAAGTTTGGCAATTTTCTTAAAGCACATCCCTAGCCTCCTAGAGCATTTGGACTACAAAATGCTCTTAGCATAATGCAAATACATAGAGTTTTTTTGCTGTATGTAATTGCCTTTGTAGAAGTGATTTGGAATACACACTAAAAAGAAAAAAGGAAGCTTCATTTTGATTTAATATTTTCCTAATTGATATTGTTCACAAAGTGATTTCATTTAATTTCAACCTTTGATCAATCCTTGATTCTGCATTGTTGGCCCTAAAGTTAAAGTAATCCTCAAAGTTTTATATGCTGTAAAAGTAAATCCTGAATTGAAACTTCACAGTCTTGGTTAATTGATTATTTACTACATGAAAATTATTAAGTAGTTTTAATCCCATGTTTGTGAAGAATTATTTGAAGACATGAAACTCAGTAAATATAAAATTTGATGGCATGTCTTGAATTTAGTCTGTTTAATAATATGAGTAATAGTTTCTGCTGTTTATCATGGAGAGTATTCATGAAAAATCTGATTAATAATTTTTTCACCATCAGCTTGTTGAGTGCCTACCAAGTGCCAGGAATGGCAATAATGCTGGGCATGGGGAACAAAATAAACTTGACCCCGGCATCAGAAAACTTAGAACTAATGAAATGAAATTTTAAGTCGTAAGTCTTATCATGTCACTTGGTTTTTAATTTTTTTTCTTTTTCTTTTTCTTTTTCTCATTTTTTTTTCTCTTTCTACTTTGTTTTTTGGAACTGGTTTTTATTACTGAATGCATGAAAACCCTTTTTCAGAATTTAATACTCTCATTTATTATATCCAAAATCAGCCAGCTGTTTTCACAATTTGCCTGTCAGTGTTAAGAAAGGTTGATATAATTTTTTTTTTATTTTGTCAGAATACCAGCTGGCTCCAGCCAGATTTGTTTTGGCTAAAATTTATGATTAGGAATAGTCAATATTTCAATATAAATGAAAAAATTGTATTCCATAATTTAAGTAGTCAGAGAAATAAAGTAGATTTTTTTTTAAAGTTTTTTTTAGTATGATACTGAAATAAGGGTATGCACTTTTATTAACTATAAATAGGTAATATATGTGACTGAGAATATGGCCCACCTTGTTTCTTTTATGGTGATGTAATGAGCTAGATATTTAAAACAATAACTAGAGGTATTTTTATTATGAATCAATTTTCCAGCATCAGATATTTTTTCGAAGGGCAGATTTATCAGTGAGGTTCTTTTGTCTGTACATCGAGAAAGAATCTTATTTTTCCAAAACAAATTAACATAGCTAATTATTTGTAGAGGCCAACCAACTTTATTATTGCAGACAATCTTTCAGCACCCCAATAGGTGGAAGAATCACCTCCTTCCTTGGGGGTTGAAGGATGGGAGGGCGGACAAATGTGCCCAACATCCCCTCTAAGAAGCAGGAAATTCTGTGCATGGTTTCTCTAGTTTCCCTTGTGGAAGGGAATAGAGCATGTTCTTAGGTATTGCAGTAAAGGTAACTAAAGATTCATCTTTTTATGTATTTCTATACATGCAGGAAATCTTACTCTGCAGGTGCTTGTAATTTGCAACCAGTAATTCTCTAAGTCGTTTTAGTTATAATTTACTTGTGGTATAACAAAGGCCAAGGAAAAACTGTAATTTTCTGCAGGAAAGATGGTTGCAATTTAGAGGACTAGCCAAAAAGGATTTGGAAGCATCCTTTGGATATTGAAATGTATGATTAAATATATACATGGCACCTTCCTTTCCCATTTTGAAAGGACAGTGGAGTGAAATAGTTGAGAGCATCTGCCTGTGTGGGAGTTGTGGCTTTGTCCATTTCCACTTCTGTAACCTTGGGAAAATTGTTTAACCTATGTCTCAGTTTCCTTGTTTGTAAAATGGTATGGTACCTGCCTTGTAAGCTGATGGTCTCAATTAGTACATGCAAAGCCCTTAGAACAATGCCTGGCATAAAGTAAGCCTCCAGGCCTGTTAGCTGTTGCTAGGTCTTTGTAGCTGCATTTTCACTGTTACTGTGAAAGAATACTCTAGTCACATTGCATTAGAGCCAGAAAGGTGCTCATTCTACAGATGACGAAACTGAGACCCGGAGAAGTGAACTCATCTCTTCAAGGTCATGCAACTGCTACGCTGTCACAGGGTCACAGGGTGTTTGACTTTCCCTGGGTGACTTTGCTAGAGAAGATTGAAGGTCTAGAATTCCCAGCGCTGGTTTTGGAAAATAGCAAGTTTTCTTGTTGAAATTTCTTACTGATATGAACAGCCTCAATCTTCATTCTGTGTAACGGAGTTACCCTTTAATGTTTTTCTCTTCCAGAGTTAAAGGAATTCAGTAGAGATGCTTCCTCATAATTAATTCACTGACGTGCTGGCATTATTTATTTTCATTATGCTAAATGTCCCCAGTGTCTTCCCCATCAAGTGGAGCCTCTAATGTGGCTATGCTTTTGTTGTCTGAGAAGTCCTGGCATATGCACCATGGGTGTGAGAATCATTCCTATTAAGCCGTGATTCTTACTGATAATTTAAAACCGAATATTCTACTAAAAATGGAACAACACTGTTAAAGCTGCAATATTCCTGTGTTGAAGGTGTTTTGTGTGATATATTTCATGAGAAATTGTTAGTGACAGGAGAGTCTGAGCTGGATGTTGGGCATACTCCACTGGTATATGGGTTCTTCCTACCACTTGATATTGACATCGAGACAATTCATTGAACCTGACTGATTTCTTCCTTCATTGAGTATTTAGAGCACCTGGGTTGGGGGTGCAAGCACTGTGATTGACATCACCCTGGATGGCACTCCACCCTGAACTGGCTCACCCCTCGCATGTCGACATGATCCCTTAAATACTGTTGATTGCTCTAGGGCAAGCTATCATCATTATCATTATCATATCTAAGGACCATAAGAGCTGAGGGCATTCACCTCTGACCCTCTCCACTTTCTGGATCTTCCTGACTGCCTCCCCTAATCTTAAAGTCTCTTCCACATCTCCGTGCCTTATATCCAAACGTTTGGGAGGACAGAAAAGGGTTAAGTTAGCTCATGGGTTTGCTCCATTTGACAAAATTAAGCCTGTGCTAAATCTTCAGTCCTTTTTTGGTATAAGGATGCGATAAAAAATCACAAGGGAGTGGATGAAGAGAGGGTTAGGAGAAGACTTTGCTTGTTCAACTGTTTTTGGCAATGTTAGACATAGTTCCTTTGGTTCCCTCTTTTTGCTTCTGCTTATACTTCTATCTCCAGGAGCCAGATGCAGGTGAGAGTGGGGTAGATACAGTAAGAAAAACCTCAACCCAAAAACCATTGTGGGCAGCTTTCCCAGCTAGTTTTCTGACTCTGCCCAGAGTTCTAGAACAATTGTGCCAAGACAAAGAGAATGAAAACACAGACCTGACCATGGCTCATAGAGATGTGTAAGGCAGATTGTATCTCAGAGTTGAACCAAGTCACTTCTGAAAAGCTTGATGCTGGAAATGGGAAATTTCAATTATAGGGCAATTAAAATATGTTGAGTAAATAATTTATTGCATTTGAAACATATAGACAGAAAGTATAATACAATCGTTTCATTTTAAAAGATTGTAATTCCGAAGATTTCTCAAGATGGTCATTATTTTCTGGGAGAGTCCTGTGAATAAATCAGGTCTCTAGGGTCATCACCCCATAGAAAGTTCCTGGTAGAAAAGATGGCAGATCAGCACTATTGTAACGGGAGCCCTGCCTGCAAGATCTTGGAATTATGAATTCTACCCATTTATATCAATGTCCTTTGCTGTCTCTCAGACATAATGATGCTGGGGTATTGCAGCTAGGACAAGCCAGAGCTCAAAGGTGCTGGTTTTTATTCCTGTGTGCTTACTCCCAACACTGAATTATTTTATGTGTGTGTATATGTGTGTGTGTTTTTTTAGTGTCCTGTATTTTTTTTTTAGGTATATAGAGAAAAAAAGAGCAAATAATTAAGATATCAAGTTACTAATGATCTGTGGACATTATGAAAGAAACAAAATTTTAGACTAGTCCATTACTAGAACTAATTAAAGTTATTAATGTTAAAAATTAAATACAGAGATCAGGTTAATGTGAATAAAACAGATAATGAGGAAATGTTAGCATAGTTCAGACATATGGTCAACCTAATGTCTAACTCTTTCCCATCATTGACTTGCAGTGAATTCAAATACACAACCTCCATGCTCTTTGGAATTAAATTTTAGGTGCATAAAATAGAATTACTCATTTGATTAATTTGATTAATATTTGATTCTCAGGCATAATCCTCATTAATCTCTATGTGGCTCATTTATAGTAAAATAAATTTTCATGAATCCATTTTGAACTAAAATATCTCTAATAGCAAATTTCTTTCTATATGCTCAACTAATTCCATTCTACTCTCTATCCTCAAATGTAAACTTCATATTGAAATTGGGTTTTATCATTCTTTTTTTTTAAATTTTTTTAACTTTTATTTTAGGTTAAGGGGTACATGTGCACATTTGTTATTATAGACAAACTCCAAACACCACATGTTCTTACCTGTAAGTGGAAGCTAAATAATGAGAACAAGTGGGCACAAAGATGGGAACAGCAGACACTGGGTTTTGCCATTCTTTTACTTGTCTTTTTGTTCGTTTTATCATATATAGACATATACACATAAATGATATATATGTGTGGTGTGTTATAGAAATTGAGATTCATTTACCTATTTTTTCCTTGTGGAGAATCAATTGCCACTGATCCATTTCAATTACTTTCTTCACATCCGTCATGTATCAAAATTCTACATATGGTTGGTTGGTTATGGGCTGTTCTGCCCCATTGACTAAGTTTTTGTTTTGTTTTCTTTTTATCCTTTCAATGCTACACACACACATACACACACACAATTACTAAAGCTCCGTAATAAGTATTGTTGATTTGTTTGTGGGGAGAGTGAAACTTCTGCTTCAGTATCTTTGATAGTAGTAAGATTGTCTAGTATTTCTAATTTTATTTCTTGGGTCAGTTTCAATAAGTTGTTTTTCTAGGAATTTTTGCATTTCATCCAAATTCTCAAATTTAACTGCATTCTCATTTTGATAATAATGTTCTCCTTTTGATGTTTTACATATGCTTTATTTTTGATTTTTATTTATAATATTGTTTTTATATGCCTTCATGTATAATCTTACCAGATGTCTTTTTAGCTTTTTCAAGAACCATCCCTCTTTGTTTATCTTATCCATTACTTCTTTTGTGTGTGTTTTTATCTTTATTATCTCCTGTTACGTCAGTCAGAACATATTAGATTATGTCATGGAAACAACTCCAAAGTCTTCCTGGATTAACACAACACAACAAAGGTTTATATTTTGCTCAGGATACACGGTAAAGATGATTCAGTAGAGGGACTCTGCTGACAGTCCTGTCACTCAGGGTTTCAGGATGAAGGAGGGCACATCCCACAACACACTTCTTTCCTAATTGTTGCACCAAGGAGGAAAAGCTTGCTTCCATGTCTAACTACTGGCGATGAACACTTTCCACATGAAAGTGACACATCACTTTCATTCATTTTTTATTGGCCAGAGTAAGTGTTCTTAGTTGTCTTTGGTTGCCTTAAAAACCACCATAAAATTTAATGACTGGAAACACCACCAACATCATTTATTTTCCTCCTGAACCTGCAATTTGGGCACATTTGCCAGTGGTGGCTCTTCCTTGCCCCATGCATCGGCTGGGGTGGTTTGAAGGCTGGGGCTTGCCTCCCTTGAAGGTTTGCTCGCTTCGCTGTCTGGTGGTCATGCTGGCTTGCAACTGAGATTCAGCTGGCACTGCTGGCCAGAACACCTTCATGTGACCTCTCTACATGATTACTTGACTTTCTCTTGATATGGGAGCTGGTTTCAAGAATGATCATCCTAAAAGAAAAAGATGGAATTGCATGACATTTTTATGACCCTGTCTCTCAAGTCAGGGAATTCTGCCATACTCTATTGATTGAGGCATCATGAAGACCCTCTCAGGTGGGTGGTCAGTCTAAGGGGATAGAACCTAACTTGATGAAAGGAATGTCAAGCATACATGGGATGAAATGTAGATTGTCCCCTTGTGTGGAAAATACCATATGCCTGGAAGAAGGGTGTATCAATTAACTTGTGCTGTGTAACAACCAAAAACTTAACAGATTTGAACTACTCTTTTTTTTTTTTTAGTTCATAATTATGTGGGTCAGGTCTTGGGTCTTCTGACCTAGGTTTCCCAGTTGATCTCTGCTGATCTGTCTCATGTTTGTGTGCTCTACTGGCAGGTTAGTTAATCACTGGATTACTCAAAATAGCTACATTTATGTGTGTGGCCAGTTGGCAGGCTATCCACCATGGCTGTTGAGTGGGGTACCAGGTCACTCGGCTGTCTCCTCTCATTTAGCAGGCTAGCCTGAGCTTCTTTGCATGGAGTTCAGGGGCTTGCAAAGAGCAAGAGGAAAGGGGCAAGCCCTACTGCCCAAGTCTTTGTTCAAGTTATTGCTTGTGCCATGCACCTGACATTAGATTGGCCAAATGGAGCCACATGGCTAGAGCCAGACTCAGTGTAGGAGAGAATTACACATGGGCATGGATACAGGGAAGGGGATTATTGCAGCCAATTGGGATTTTTAAAAAAGCCATAACAGAAAAGCAAACTAGAATGCTGAGCAACCCTAATTACTACAGCAGTCCACCTACCTGGTCACCCAATATATAGTTTATTCCCATTTATTTATTTATTTATTTATTTAGAGACAGGGTCTTGCTCTGTCATCCAGGCTGGAGTGCCATGGCACGATCTCAGTTCACTGCAACTTTGACCTCCCTGGGCTCAAGTTATCCTCCCATCTCAGCCTCCTGAGTAGCTGGGACGCAGGTGTGTGCCACCGTGCCCTACTAAATTTTTTTTTTCTTTTTTTTTTTTTTTTGTAGAGATGGAGTTTTGCCATATTGCCCAGGCTGGTCTCAAACTCATGGGCCCAAATGATCTACCCACCTCAGTCTCCCAAAATGCTGGCATTACAGGCATCAGCCTCTGTGCCAGACCAATTTATTCCCTTTTTAAGAAAATATACATACTCCCTTTTTTAAGAAAATATACATACTCCCTTTTCAAGGGAGATGACCCTAAAGTCTTGTCTGTGAAGGGCAGTAAGCTCAGAATCTAGGATCTCTAAGGGAAGGGCACTCTTTTGTTCAAAGGGACCAATGAATGGTCTTTTCTCCATCAAGCCTGGGTGTGGCTTCTGTGATCTGGAGATCAGTGGTCTAAAAAGACTTGTTATCCGCCATCTACCCAGCCACCTCATACACCTAGGATAACCACAGCAAACCCTTCTGCTGTCCCAAAAGAAGAATGAAACTCATTGGCCCTTGGTTCACAGCAATTCTACGTCCACCTGGGCAGGCAGGGTGAGGGGCCCTGGCACAGAGACTGGAGATTCTTCTTCATTAGAACCAGACTCTTGTTTAGGAGATAGTCCCCTTTTCTTCTGTTTTATGTGGCCTTTGAATCTTCCCCTGGGAGGTCCTTCTTCTTTGTTTACCATCCTCTTAGCTACATTTGAACTGAGTATTTGGATATTACCTTCTTGGGGGCTGAGTGACTTTCTCACCTCTTGACTGCCATAGATAAGAAGGCACAGTTTCTCTTAAGTCTAGAACATCCATAGTTCAGGTTAGTTTTTTTTGAGGAACACAAATCTCTCAAAACTTATTCAACCTCATAATATCAATAGTCACAGCCAGAGTTCTTTTCAAGACATGCTTCTTGAAAGGTTTGCTATTTTTCTCTGCCTTCTCATGCTATGTCTATCTCTCTCTCTTTCTCTCTTTCAGCTTCTATGTACTTTAAGCCCGTATGGGAAACACACTCTGAGTTTACTTTTCCCTGTGCCATTTTGTTCAGTTGAAATAATTTCCTGGCACCACACTCTTATTTAGAAGTTAACTTCAAGGCACCTTTATCCATTTGGTTTTCAACAATGTGTTATCTGAGGGTCGGATGAACTCCAACAGTGGTGGACATCGCAGATTGCATGGTGACTCTGTGGCCCATTGTCAACATTCAGACCATTCTAAGGTCTGGTAACAAGACAGCAATTTTTTCTTTCTCAAAAGAGGAATAATTATCTGCACAGTTACTCAGAAGTCTTTGTAAGGCACTGGTTTGGGTGGAAAAGTCAGAACGTTCAGGGAAATCTGAAGACAAACATGTTGTATTAGCCGTTTTCACACTGCTATAAAGAACGACCTGAGACTGGGTAATTTATCAAGGAAAGAGGTTTAACTGACTCACAGTTCTGCATTGCTGGGGAAGCCTCAGGAAACTTACAGTTGTGGCTGAAGGGGAAGGGGAAGGGGAAGCAAGGCATGCCTTCTTACGGTGGCAAGAGAGAGAGAGAGAGCAAGCAATGGGGAACCGCCAAATACTTTTAAACCATCAGATTTGGGTGGGGATACATAGCCAAACCGTATCACATGTCTAGTCAGCCAAAGGGTGGCGAAAAGGGTGGCGAAAAGCTTGGTGAAAAGGTCGATGGGCATCTGTTGCTTCTGTGTATCCGCTGACTCTGTGCTTCAGCAGCCAGCGTCTGCTGGGCCCCCATTCATCACTTGGCCACAAGTTGGGAAGAAGAGCAGGACATAGAGCCAGGGAGAGTGAGGATGTGCAGAAGCTGGCCTGGGACCCCGTGAGTGTCCATCGTCATGTCTGACCATGAAGACTTGCTTCACTGTTGCCTCAAAATTCTGGCACAGATTGTGGCACAAATTTCTTTTTTTTTTTTTTTTTTCGAGACTGAGTCTCGCTCTGTCTATTCGGCTGGAGTACACTGGCATGATTTTGGCTCACTGAAACCTCCGCCTCCTGGGTTCAAGTGATTCTTGTGCCTCAGCCTCCCGAGTGGCTGGGTTTACAGGCATGTGCCACCATACTCAGCTAATTTTTTGTATTTTTTTAATAGAGACGGGGTTTCACCATGTTGGCCAGGATGGTCTTGATCTCCAGATCACGTGATCTGCTCACCTCAGCCTCCTAAAGGGGTGGGATTACAGGCATGAGCCACCGTGCCTGGCCCCTTCTGTTCAGTTCTAACCAAGAACTCTAGAGGGAAGGGGATTCTGGGAAAGGTAACAAACAGCAAAACTGACACCTAAGCAACTCAGTTCAGTATTTGAACTTGTAATTTTCCCACCAGACACCACTGTTACCACACACCGCAAACGTTGACGTGCACTGTTTTCATTATTCTTTAAAAATTTACATTAGGTGGCTATTATTATTATTATTATTATTATTTTGAGACAGAGTCTTGCTGTGTCACCCAGGCTGGCATACAGTGGCACAATCTTGGCTTACTGCAACCTCCGCCTCCCGGGTTCAAGCGATTCTCCTGCCTCAGCCTCCTGAGTAGCTGGGATTAGAGGCATGTGCCACCATGCCTGGCTAATTTTTGTATTTTTAGTAGAGATGGGGTTTCTTCATGTTGGCCAGTCGGGCTCGAACTCCTGATCTCGGGTGATCCGCCCACCGCAGCCTCTCAAAGTGCTGGGATTACAGGTGTGAGCCACCGTGCCTAGCCAGGTGGCTATTATTAAAAAGTAAAAAAACAAAAAAACAAAAAACAAAAAACAAAAAACAAGAACAAAAAACAGATTCTGGTGAGGTTGTGGAGAGAAAGGAACACTTTTACACTGTTGGTGGAGTGTAAATTAGTTCAGCCATTGTGGGAGACAGCGTTACGATTCCTCAAAGACCTAAAGACAGAAATACCATTCGACCCAGCAATCCCATTACTGGGTATATACCCAGAGGAATATAAATCATTCTATTATAAAGACACATTTATGTGAATATTCATTGCAGCAGCATTCACAACAGCAAAGACACGGAATCAACCCAAATGCCCATCAATGGTAGACTGGATAAAGAAAATGTGGTACATATACACCATGGAATACTATGCAGCCATGAAAAACAACAAGATCATGTCCATTGCAGGGACATAGATGGAGCTGGAGGCCATTATCCTTAGCAAACTAATGTAGGAACAGGAAACCAAATACTGCATATTCTTACTTGTAAGTGGGAGCTAAATTATGAGAACACATGGACACATAGAGGGGAACAACGCACACTGAGGCCTATCCGAGGAGGGAGGAGGGTGGGAGGAGGGAGAGGATCAGGACAAATAACTAATGGGTACTAGGCTTAATACCTGGGTGATGAAATAATCTGTACAACAAACCCCCAGGATTCAAGTTTCCTCTGTAACAAATCTGCACAATTACCCCTGAACTTAAATGTTAAAAATAAAATAAAATTCATATTATGTTTTACTTTTCATTCTAAAGGTTATTCAGAATTGTGCTTTTTATCTTCTATGTGGTAACTTTTAATTTACATTTTTGTGATGAACTTTTAAGGTAAATTATGCTGTAATCAAAGAACATGGGTCTGTGTGATAACGTTTCTTTGAAATCTTTGGAGGTTGCCTGACACATGATTTTTATAAATATTCCATATGCACTTCAGAAGAATATTGTTCCACCTAATGGTTGCGTGTGGAATTCTGTATTTTTCAGTTAGGCCAAGATTACTAATTATGATGTTCGGATCCTTTAATATCTTTTCTTGTTTGCATTTTTATTTTATTTGCTTGGCCTATCAATAGCAAGATGGGGAGCTGAAATTGTCTGCTTTTAGTAGATTAGTTTACTTTTTTTCCTCTGATTTTATAAATTTTTGCTTTATACAGTTTGAGGCTATTTTATTAGTTTTATAGATGTTTAAAATTATTATAATTGCCTATTTATTCCTTTCACACCTCATGGTAAAATGGAGTATGACTATGTATGTAGATAAGAATAAAAATTGTCTATCTATCTATTTATCTGTATACATATGAAAAAATATATCTCCACACATCCATTTGTAGTCAAATGTTTATCAGAGCTAAAGGCTGATTTCATTTTTCCTAGTAATTTTGTGGTATACCTGTGACATACGAAACACCCAGAAGCCACACCAAATCTGGATGACTGCATGTGAAGAAGCTGGCTGAGGGACATTCGGCTTCTCCCACTGAAAAATCACAGCAGAAAGTGATGGAAATTGGTTTCTACCTTTGGTCTTGCTAACTTCAAAGCATTTCACTAAAATATAATTTTTTTAATTAAATAGAAAGGCAATATTTTACATTAGACTGTCTTTTACCACCTACATACGAAATAGTACTGTTTAACAAAAAAAAAGAAAAAAGAAAAAGTACATTGAAAAGAAAGAAAATACAGATAAGCTGTTACTGCATGGAAAAACATCTAAGAAGCAAAGGAGTTGTCACATAGGGAATAAAAGTGACGGGTATTTAATAGGCCTAGCAATTAGAAGCCATCTGAAATTACCAGAAAATGGATGGAAAATGAAGGGATAAAATGCTTAGAGTGGAAGGAACCCATTATCATCACAGTGGATGATACCATAGTCAAAATCTCCTGCTTTAAAGGCATTTTCATGCATTTCATTTAGTATGCATTATATGGTAAATTTTATTTTACCTTGTTAAAGCCATTTTAAAAAAGACATTTTAGTATATTTCAGGTAATATTAAAAGGATTTTAGTATATTTTATTTAGTTTGCATTATATGGTATTTTTTTTCCACAAAGGGAGGAGGGGTTAGGATACATAGGAATATTTAATTGGAATTGATGATGGTTTTAATGTTTTAGTTTGCTTATTTTAAGCTAGTCTGTCTGTTTTATATTCTAATGTTTGAAAACAACTCAATCAGAAGAACATGGCCTCGGGGTGTACCTTGCTGGCTTCCTTCCTTTCTCCATCTGCTGGGAGCTGGACAGGAGAGAGGAGGAGCTGTCATCCTAGGTCTGAGGGTATCTCTTTATTCCATTGACTTAGGCTAAGAAAAATGCATGATGCAGGCAGGCAGGCCAGGGAAGACTGTGGCCTGTAAGCTCGTACATCCTTCAGTGAATACTTTTCGGTTCTTCCCATGACACCCTCATGCAAGGTTCTCAAAACGCCTTCAGAGTTAGCATTCAAAGGCAGATACAGAACAAACTGGTGGCTGTTCTCTTCCTTGAAGAGTCTCTGTTTTTCAGTGGGCCCAGCTTTTGCAAAGGTTAGGGTCACAGGCCTCACAAGCAGCAGCTGACTGTCTCAAGCCGTTGGCCATCTGAGCCTCTGGCTCACCCTCCGAGGTGGGGGTGTGTGGTCTGAGGATGATGCTCCTCCTCTGCTGTGCAGAACCCACCTGCTAATGTCACCCATCTGGTGAGGGCAGGCACACCACCAGCCATCGAGGATCATGACCTAGATTAGGACTTCAGAGGTCGAAGTCCTCTTTATAGTTTGCAACTGCATTGTCATAAAGATGTATGTAATCTTTGACCCTAAGAGTTTGTGCGTTTTTGGCTGCTCTCATTTTGAAAGAAATTTAAACATTTTTGCAGGACTCTAAGAGGGTTGTAGGACCCAGACACTGTGCTCACTGTGACGAATGATGGAGAAGTCACCTGCAGCCCTGACAAATCACATCTCAGGGATCTGATTTTTAAAAAAGAGAGAGAAAAAATAGAGAGTTTGCAATTTAGAACCAAAATCAACATCAAGTCTTACACATACTTTACCCAGAAAAATAAGACATTGGGTCTCTGTCTTGTTGACAGAGAGATCCTTTAAAAGAGAAGCACGGGAAAGCTCTTACAGGTCATTCCGTTTCTCCTCTGCTTCCTGGAAGGACTATATCAGCATCTTCTTGTTCCCTGGTTCCCTGCTTTACTAATTGTCACTTTACAGTCATGCATATTTTTGCACGGTTTTTCAGTCTTTCTGGAGATCTAAGAGCCAGTAAAGTCAATGATTGTTTCGTCCCTGCTGGGATAATGAAATGACTGGAAAAAAAAGTCATACTAGGAAATAGGTTTCCTGATTATTTACTGGTTAGTTTTCTGTCCACAGCTCAGTGAGGTTCATTTGGGGAGGTTTAAATTAAATCAGTTTTCATGGCTCCATGTGTGTAGTGATCATCATCTCAGATTTGATGTCCTCAGATGACACACTGTCATGTCCCACGTGTCCATTTGTTCATGGTGTCTGAGTGCCGGGAAGTGCTCGCAGCCTGGCAGACACCTAATACCCTTTTGCAGTAATTGTAAACTGTGTCTGAGGGTAACAGTAATAACTTAGGCACTTAATCGTGGATAAAAATAGCAGTGGAGGGAGAGAAAAAGAACATCTCATTTGATCCACTTGTTTTCTGCCAATTCTGGAAACACACACTCTTTTGGCCACGGCAACAACTAGCCCCATTCGGTTGAGCTCACTGTCTGCTGCAGGACCACAGACCCACAGGCCATCCCCGGCTGGAGGCCTGTCTCACCCATCAGCTGGACAATCCATGGCAGCCCTTCTACGTGCCTCAGTTTCGTCAGCTGTAGAATGGAACTAACACTAGTGCCCCCCACCCTGCCTGCCCCCACCAGGATGGTTGTTGTAAAGATTAAAGAGGTTAATATATGTAAGCCTGCTTAGCACAAGTAGCACTTAACTAGCATTTACCATTCTTGTTGTTCCTCTTGCCTCTTTCCCGGGCATCATTTAACATACATAATTGTGGGAGAGAAAGGGAAACGATGTCAGTTAAGAGGGCTTGGATGCTTGTTTTTTTCCTCCTTGGGAACCAGGACCGCGTGTGGATTTTTGGCTGGTCTGCTCTGTTTCCCCATCTCCCTGTGCTTCGTTGCTTGGTATTTGCATGGAGCCATTTCCAGTGTGAAGTTAGAGCTGCCAATGGGTGGAATGAACCTTGTGCCCACCTGTAAAGAATAGAGATCACCAGACAGACAGTCCCTTTGTAAGTCCCAGATATGGTCCCAGCCTTGGGTTTTTTTTTTTTTTTTTTGAGACGGAGTCTCGCTCTGTTCGCCCAGGCTGTAGTGCAGTGGCGCGCTCTCGGCTCACTGCAAGCTCCGCCTCCCAGGTTCAAGCCATTCTCCTGCCTCAGCCTCCGGAGTAGCTGGGACCACAGGCGCCCGCCACCACGCCTGGCTAATTTTTTTTTTTTGTATTTTTAGCAGAGACAGGGTTTCACCCTGTTAGCCAGGATGGTCTCGATCTCCTGACCTTGTGATCTGCCCGCCTCGGCCTCCCAAAGGGCTGGGATTACAGGCGTGAGCCACCGCACCCGGCTGGTTTTTTTTTTTTAATAGAAGTGTCTATGGATATTTCTGTAACTAAACATGTTTGGGTGAGGATTAAAGAACTTAACACTGTGTTCTGTTCCATAGTAAACGCTGCCCATAGCAAGCTTCCAGCATAATGTTTTGCAGAAGCTGAAGCCTAAGCCCAGGCTTGTGTAATCAAATGAAACATAATGTCTGTATGTGGAGTTGAACTTGTGTAGAATGGAAATAGTGGGTCTTTGTCATGTGGTAAGGAAGAGATAAATAAAAAAAAAATTGTGTGCCAAAATAAATGTAAAGAAATGCATTAGTAAGAAGTGAATAATAGATGCCAATTTTCTTTTTGCTTGTTTCTTTTTGCCATGTTTGTTATTTTATTTTCTCCACCTCTCTTGAGAGAGAAATAACAAACATGGCGCCCTCCTCTATGCATTTCCCGCTCCCTCACTTTCCATATTCAACACTTTCTGACCCTTTTCTATTAACCTATGATCCCATCAAAACATTAATTGCCGTGCATTAAAATAAAAGCTCATCACTTTAAAGACAGATAATTTTAAAAGAAGTTTTTTAAATAAAACATTTAAAATCCATTTGGAAGATAGTTTTCTAAGGCCAGGGTATTTCTGCTCCTCTGATTTAGGGAGGGAAGTTGGTTGTCTTATTTTCTCCTGGCATTAATGTGTTCTTACGTTCACTTCTGAATAAAATCCATTTCTGCATTTATCAGGGAAGATGCAACTTTGATGAGATATTGTTTGTCCTATTTTAAATATCCAACATTGGATTATCTATTTAGAAAAACATGCTTATTTATTATGAAAGTTGAATTTTAAATGTTCAAACTGTTCTACTTTCAAAACAATTTCTTAAACCCAATATATTCTGACATTGACAAGTGTTGATAACATTTTAACAACATAAATCATTGGTATCACAGTGTCTCTAAATGGTAACTTTTCCATGTATTTTTTTCTCTCCTCAGGAAGTTGAAGACCATGTGGCGTTTCTAATAACAGTTCCAACTGCCCTGGCGATTTTCTTTGCGATATTTATCCTGGTCTGCATTGAGTCTGTGTTTAAGAAGCTGCTGCGCCTCTTCTCGTTGGTGATATGGATATGCCTTGTTGCCATGGGATACCTGTTCATGTGTTTTGGAGGCACTGTCTCTCCCTGGGACCAGGTAAGGTGTGAAAATATTTTTTGTACTTCTTTTATGTCTTGATTTGTGACATACTTAGTTCTGTAAACAACTTGGCTTTAAACTATAAGGAGGAGTCCTATAACTGAGAGCAGAGTCTATTTTTTTCAATTTATATTGCTAAAATTTATTTTTAATCAACAAAATATAATTGTGTGTATTATGGGGTACAAGGTATATGTATTTATATCTGTATGTATGTGTATATGTATATATATGTGTGTGTATATATGTGTGTGTGTATAATTGGATACATACGTGTTTAATATAAAATTAAATCTAATTATATGCAACATGTCACTTCCATAGTTTTTTGGTGAGAAGCTTTAAAATCTACTCTTTAAGCAATTTTGAAATATGCAATACATTATTATTAACTATGGTCAGCATGTTATGCAATGGATCACTGAATCTTATTCCTCCTGTCTAACTGGAAGTGAAATAAGCCAGGCACAGAGAACAAAGGCTTTTGAAATAGCTGTCTTTGACTCATGGTCAAAGTCACTCTGTCCCCATTTTAGCAAACCCATCGTACCACAGCCAAGGAGCTGGCCGGGGCCTCATACTGTCACTTGTTTGGGATAGCTGAGCTTCAATTCTGTCCGTAGCCTTGTTTTACATCTCGAACCACAGTTTCGACAACTCAGTCCTTCTGTTTCCGGAGTGCCTTGTCTAGGCTTCCTATTTCTCCAGGTGCCTGCAACCCTCCAGGACTGGTTGTTGTCCTTAAATTCCTTCTCAATTACTAGAATTTTCCTACTTAAAGACCCTTCCTACTTCTTTGACACTGATTTTCCCTCCAAATGGTCACAAGCTATGGAAAGGGTGGCTTCAGATACCTGCTGAAAAACCCACATTCATTCATTTTGCACCTGTTGAGGCTCTGGGCCTCAGGTCATATCCTGAGGAGAGTGTTGTCTAACTATTGGCTTTTTTCTGTAGTGCTGCTGCTATGTGGGTGGCTGCTCCCAGCATATTCATCTGACAGCATGATAAATGGTGTGTTGTCTAGGGGACAGGCCTAGGCTGAGATGTGAGCTACTAGTTTAGAGCTTGTCAACCAAGACATGGAGTTTTGAAGCCATCCAGGGAGAGGGTGACTGAGTAGCTGAGAGGGCTGTCACAGGGTTGGTGGGGACATTGAGAGCCAGGGGTGTGCCAGGAACAGGATCTGGAAAGGAATAGAGGAGCCCTGATGGGGAGAAGAGAGCCAGTGAGGGTACACTGCTGTCGAGGTGAAGCAGGGAGGGTGTCCAGGGTTTCCAGAGGGTGTGGACAGAATGGCTCAAATGCCATGTCAAGGGACAGAATGCTGTTGGTGTACCTCACTTGGAAAGAGCCCAAAGATGAGCTGGACAGTGGGTTCTGTTGGTAAGTAGTCATGTGACCTCTGCCAAGTCATTATTCTCTTTATGCCTCCATTTCTTGTGCAAAGGGAGGAGGCTGGACTAAGTGAACTCAAGTTAGTCTTTATGGCTCTAAGAGGACACTGTCATAGTGGACACAAGACCCGGCGGGCGCCATCACCTCTCCTTTATCACTCTCCCACTAGACCCCCTTGGAGGGCTGGGCGCAGGCCCCCATGCTCTGTCTGGCTTCTTCCTCTCCCTCACACTCCCCGCTCTCTCCTTCACTCTCTGTGCTCCTGATGCCACTTACACTCTGTCCTTCCCCACTCAATTAGAAATCCTGGCTGATACAATTAGACAAAATACTACATAACAATAAGGTAAACATGAGACGGAGAAAGAAAATTCTAATTATCTGCAGATGACCATACTATCTATACAAATAAACTGGGAGTCTCAGATCAACTAACAGAACGCACAAGAGAGCCCACCATGACTGCAGGATTAATATAAAATCAGTAGTATTCTTATGCATCAACACTGACCAATTAGAAAAGGTAATTGTAAAAATTACTGTTTAAAAATTTTCTCCCCCAGCAGCCTAGACATCCTGTTGCGTGCATACTGGTGCCCAGGTAATGTAAACAGGAGAACAGTTAAGATCCTGCTGGTCTGTTGCCTGGATCTGGTGGTCTCTCCTTGCACCAAAGCCATCTTGTTTTAATGTTACAGGTTTCTAGGAAGACTTACTATCTGGAAGGCCAAGTACCTCTTCTTGTTCAGAATGTTTTTAGCTCACTTTTTCTTACGGATCAGTTTGTCATGTTCAATGAAAAGTCCATTTGGGTTCTGGATTTAAATTATATTGAATTTCTAAATTTTTGTTATGAAAGATATTTAAAGCCTAAGAATTAATAAAAGGGTAGTATAGAAAACATCCAGAAATATGCTCTTTTTGTGTTTCGTCTTTTCATCAAATGGCATGGCGTGTCTCTCAAAGAATTCTGATTACTTTTTGTGTCCTTCAGAGACTCTTTTTTTTCTTCATAAAATCAATAATAATTTTCGTTAGACTCAATCTTAGGTACCTAAAGTCTTTTTGTTGTTTTATAAACAGAATTTTTAAAATTACCGTTTCTAATTGGTTGGTGTTTATATATAAGAATACTATTGTTTTTATGTTGACCTTACAGTGTCAGTGGGCTCTTCTGGGTTCTGTTACTTGATCTGAGACTCTCAATTTATTTGTATAGAATTTCCTTTCTCCCTTTCATATCCTTAATTTACCTTATTCTGATGTAGTATTTTGTCTAATTATTTTAGCCAGGATTTCTAATTGAGTGGGGAAGAACAGAGTGTAAGTAGCATCAGATGTTTAACTTGATGGAAACATGGAAGATTCCAGTAATACAATGTTTGCTTTATCATTGTTACTATTTATAATAGAACCAATTAATCAGGATAAGGTCCTTTTGTCTGTCTGGAATGTTCCTGTCCACAGGTTGCATGTCCTTAGAACGATCTTTCCTAACCCCATCTGTCACTTCATAAGGCAACATCACTCACCTTGCTTGAGTGTTTCCGTGACACTTAGGGCAACTTATAGAACCTTAAATTACAGGACACACCCCTCTCTTTGTTTATTGATTGTCTGCTGCTGGAACATAAACTTCTGGGCAGGGACGTGACTGTCTCTCCAGTGTCCTATCCTTGCCCTTAGCAGAATGCTGTCCAGCCATTGGCAGCCAGTAGCTACTCATTTCATATGTTCATTGACAGATGACTGTATTTTCATCTTCAGGTTTGTTGTTGTTATTGTTTGTATTTTAACCTTTTTTGCTGTTGTTGTTTTATAACTGTATTTTGTTTTTTTGACACCATCTGCCTCCTTTTAAAAATCTCCCCAAGGATCATAAACATGCTTGTATCATAGTCGTTTTCTCAAGACTGACTACTCTCAGGTGTTGAATTTGTTGGCCAGATTTCTTGGTTTTAGCTCTCCCTGTGTACCTTGACATTTTTACTTTTACTTACATCTTGAATTGGAATATATTCACCTCTGCCCCTAATATAGCCCCAACCATTCAGTGGTTGTCTTTCCCACGCCACTGGGGCCCTGGATCGTGAGTGTATATGAGGCTCAGCCCGGGTATTCCATGTTAATTTTCAGGTTGGGAGGCCAGCTCAACCTGTGGCCTGGGGATGTTTCTGGGAGGAGCACAGCTGTGTCTGCTCGGCCCTCTCACCCAGGGCGTGATGCTCGGAAAAGGCCACAGCCAGGCTCAGTGACTGTAGCTATTTTTGCCCAGTATTCCCAAGCCAGAAGCATTGGCAGGGTGTGTGCCTCATGCGGTAGACCGGCTCACACCTCTTGGAGAGACATCGAGTCCTGCCCCTCCTAGAGGTTGAAGTCCTGCCCAACACTTCTAGCTGCCCCTGTCCATTCTATGGGAATGGGGATTTAAAATGAAATTAAAAACAAAAGTATACCTTCTGGGTTTTTTTTTTTTTTTTTTTGAGACTGAGTCTCACTCTGTCACCCAGGCTGGAGTGCAGTGGTGCGATCTCGGCTCACTACAACCTCCGCCTCCTGGGTTCAAGCAGTTCTCCTCCCTCAGCCTCCTGAGTAGCTGGGATTATAGGCACATGCCACCACACCTGGCTAATTTTTGTATTTTTAGTAGAGACGGGTTTCACCGTGTTGGTCAGGCTGGCCTTGAACTCCTGACCTCATGATCTGCCTGCCTTGGCCTCCCAAACTGCTGGGATCACAGGCGTGAGCCACTGCTCCCAGTCCTGGTGTCTTTTACTACAGACTTCACATATGTACACCCCTTAATTAGCCATTAGGAAGTGTTGTGGCAGGTTCACTTTGCTTAAGAAAGCAGTGTGCTTAGGAAAGCAGGCTGCTTTCAGTATCCTTTAGAATAGAATGGTTCCCACTGGAAGATGGTTAATTAACAACATAGTTGTAAAGTGATGCAGGAATGAGCCTGCTGTGCAGTCAGAGGGAACAGTCTATGCAGGACCACTCTCACTGCTGATACTAATTGCAAGCTGGGGGGTTTCCAGGACTACCCAGAGATTGGACAATTTTCTAGAAGAACTCACAGAACTTGTGACAGCTGTTATCTCTGTGATTAGGGATTGCTACATGGGGAGAATACAGACGCACTTTGGCAAAGAGAAGGGCCCGGGAAATCCACCAGACGTGGAGCCCCTGTTGTCCTCTGTCTGTGGAGTCATGGCTGGTGCTGCTCTCCTACAACCACATGTCACAATAGCCAAAGAGAATTATCTATTGCCGAAGCTCAACTGAGCCTTTGATGTCCAGAGTTCTCCACTGGGGCTCAATCACGTCCTGCCTGCACAGCTGACCTTTAGTCTCCAGCCTTCCGAAGGTGAGGCTGACACTTTTATTCTCCAGCCCCTCTGGAGGCAGCACTGACATCACAGGGCTCTAAGTTCCCATCATAAACCACATTCAGACTGTCCTGGGGTCTAAGCCCCCAGATAAATAAACATACTCTTCTCGGGCAGGACATTCCAAGGGCCTAGATCACCTTCCAGCAGTTGAGGGCAAGGCCAGACCTCGTATAAGGTTAACTCTAAACTGTACAGTGGCTTGAGTGTAGCTCACAGTCAGCAACGTGCACGAAGCACAGACAGCTAGCACGTGCATGGTCTGGACCCAGTGCCAGGCCCTGTTCTGAGTGCTTCCCTTACATGACTTCACTCATTCGTTTATGAGCGGGGCACCATCCTACCCCAGCTTTCCAAGTGCAGAGACGAAGGCACAGGAGGGAGGCTGAAGTACAAAGGAATTTGAGCCCAAGGGGTCTGCCTCCTGAGGCTGGCTCTCAGCCCGGAGACCTGTGCTTCTCAAACGGGAGCGATTGCACCCCCCGGGAACATGTGATTGTGTCAGGAAACATCTTCCATTTGTCACAGCTTGGCGGGGTATGGGGGAATGCTACTGTCATCTTGCGGGCAGAAGCTGGGGATGCTGCTAATCACCATACAATGCACAGGACAAAGAATTGTGCAGCCCAGTGCTGAGCCTGAGAAGCCGCATATCACCCAACATGGCCTCTCTGTAATGCCTTTTAAATAACCAGCTCTTAAGCCCTCAGTGAGTGGAATTGTATGAAGTTGCCACGGCACGACTGAAGAGTGATGTTGGCAGTTTTGATCAGGAAAAAGGAGTGATTTTTCAGTGTGTGCCCCTGAGAAAGTATAGGCAGCAACAAGGGTGGGGACCCTGGGGGTGGGTCAACAACCTGGTTTGGGAGGAGTCACTGGGAAAATAAGGAAAATGGAGGGAAAAAGACCCCAAACCTTCAAGAGATTTGCCCTCACAGGTTTTGACTGTAAGGGGTGGGGTTTTCCAAACATCGTTATTTTAGTTCGGCACAAACCACCCCCATCCCGAAGGTTCCCTCTGCTCTGTGCTACTGGCACTCAACCCAGCTGATGCCATTCCACGTAGCTGCCTCCCAGATGAAAACTCTTTTAAAACAATATAACCTCTGAGTGAGGTCTGCGCAGTAACCTGCAGAGTTTCTGGCTCCAGGAGTTCAGGGCAGCATTTGCATTTGACAGGAAAGTCTTTTTGGCCTGCCTCTTGCCTGACTGCCTTGTGAAACGCCTTTCATTTGTGCTTCCAATTCCCCATTGATAGAGCTGTTAGGATGGCTGTGAGGGTGATGCTGCAATTGTGTTTCATTTTTCTGAATGGTTTAAAAATACATGAGCATGTTGAACTCAAAATTAGCAGAGGAGTATGTTTTCTCTGTCCTGGTGCATCTAGTAAGTGGGATCATTTTTATTTTTAAGAAATCAGTGGCAGAGTGTATGGGGTGTATCTTTCTCTCTCTGTCCAGCTCAATTACACAACACAGCAAGGATCTCTACCCATAATTGCTGTGGCACCCACCAGTCCCACCGGAAGGAACAGGGAAGCTTGGAATTCCAGAATGTGTTTATTGGAGTCCTGTCACTGATTTCAAAAAGAGCAGTCATTTGTCCCATGGGTAGACATTGGATCTGTTTCTAGTGCTGCTGTAACTAAGCCTCTTTCAAGTTGTGTTCCATGGCTTAGAACAAATAGAAGATATTTATTGTCTCAGCTCTGGAGGTCAGAAGTCTGCAGAAGTCTGAAATCACAGTGTCAGCAGGGCTGTATTCTTTTGGAAGACTCTAGAGGAGAATCCTCCCCTGCCTCTTCCATCTTCTGGTGTCACTGGCATTCCTTGGCTTGCAGACACATCACTCCATCTCTGCCTCCGTCTTCACGTGGTAGCTCCTCTGTGGCTCTTCTCCTCTTTTTATGGTGACACCAATCATATGGGATTACAACCATCCTAATGACCTCATCTTAATTGGATGACATCTGCAAAGACCCTGTTTCCAAATAAGGTTACAGTCACAAGTACTGGGGTTTAGGACTTGAAGCTATCTTTTCAGGGGACACAGTTCAACTCCTAACTGACAACGTTCCCTAAGTGGGTGCTCTCTGGTAGTAGGACAGGCCTTTCCATCTTGTGGAGTGCTGCTCTGAGGTTCACTCCTCCTTCTTAGATTTGGAAATTGCTCTTAATGTCGGCTTTCCCTTAACCTTCAAATCCACCTTGAAATTAAATGTGGGCTATGAAAGTTTTGAGGCTTTTATCAGGTTGGTGCAAAAGTAATTGGGGTTTTTGCCATTATACAAACCTGTGTCTCTAAGGAATTAGAGACGTTCTTGTGTGTGAATGTCATGTTGAAACAAATCAACACTCATGAATGTAAAGAGAAAATAACTGGTCCAATCACATTGCTGTGTAAATAAACAGAGTGCTGTCAAGTCATGTTAGCATGCTAGACGTTGTTGATTTATCTCTGCCCTTCCTGTCATGGAAGTGTTTCTTGTTGGTTCTTACATTCATGACATTGATTAAATCCTTCTTGCCTGTTACATTAAAACAAACAAACAAATAAAACTTTGATTCACTTTGTAAACTCTAAGCTTTTAAGTGACATTTTATTTAATGATTTTGTTTTTCTTTCTTTTTTTTTAAATTGAGAAGGGGGTCTTGCTATATTGCCCAGGTTGGTTTTGAACTCTTGGCTGCAAGCAATCTTCCTGCCTCAGCCTCCCAAAGTGTTGGGATTGCAAATGTGAGCCACCGTGCCCAGCCTGTTTAATGATTTTCTGACAAGCATGGATCTGCTTCATTTCAGCTGATAATTACTGACTTAGGACCCTCCTCTGAGATGGTTTTTTTTCAGGCAGGTTGAATTGCCTGGAATGTCTTCTGCTCATTCATGGGCTTAAAGAGTCATCAGTGTGGTCAGGAAGGATAGGAAAGCTGACCCACATTTGCATCTGACTCCAGCTTTCTGCATTTCTCTCGTACTAAAGCTCATTGAATAGAGTTCAATAGAAACTTCTATTCCTGACAACCCCATTTCAGCCTTGGCAGGGAGACCATGCTGAAGTTATTTTACAGATTTGTTAAATTACCACCAACTCGAAAGGCTAACATTTTTCTCTACAAGGAGAGACTTTCTTTGTCCTGTTACCTAAAAGGATGTCAGACATTCAGCATGTGCATGTGTGTCCTTTCTTACAAAAATAGGACATCAGTGTGCAAACATCTTTTTTTATTGAAAATGAGCGAAAATGCAAGAAAATAAAGGCTTCTCTTAGTCTTTGAACTGGTGCAGAATCCTTTTGCTTTTCCTCTAGTGCAGTCACTTGGAATGTGACCAAAGAATGTATTTACCACTGGAAGAACTGAGTAGCATATGAATGAAAGTAGAAAAATGCAACCTAGAAAGCCTGTCTCTGTGCACCCAAGAAACTCTTCTCTGTGTGCTGCTCTGTGCCAGGATGATTTTTCAGTGCAGGCATTTGGACTTACTATGAAGAAGCACACACCTGAGAAAAATTAAACAGTAATTAAAATTATTTCCATTAACAATAAAGATGAGGATATGTTTTTGTTGTTTAATAACCATGCTTATCCTGATGACACCTGTGCATTTGAGGGAAGTGCAGCTGAGCTGGGCTCAGCCTGCAATGTGTTTATTGGGAGACCTCCATATTTCTGGCTCTTTGGAGCAGAGGAGGCATTTCTGAGTTATCCCTACTGTGAGTTCCCAGCCAGAGTGTTGAGAAACCAAACTGGCTGATGTGGTTTGGCTCTTTCCCTACCCAAATCTCATTTTGAATTGTAGCTCCCATAGTCCCCATGTGTCTTGGGAGGGACCTGGTGGGAGGTAATTGAATCATGGTGGATCTTTGCCATGTTGTTCTGGTGATAGTGAATACGTCTTATGAGATCTGATGGTTTTATAAAGGGGAGATCTCCTGCATACACTCTCTTGCCTGCCACCATGTAAGACGTGACTTTGCTCCTCTTCTGCCATGATTGTGAGGCCTTTCCAGCCATGTGGAACTGTGAGTCCATTAAACCTCTTTTCTTTGTAAATTACCCAGTCTCTGGTATGTCTATATTAGCAGCGTGAGAACAGACTAATACACTGGCTGTGCCTCGAGCTGAGGATTTACCCTAACCCTCACTTGGGCCTTCCTAGACCTGATCTTCCTTGAATGGACAATTCTGTTGGTCATTCTGGAACATTCTCTCTGCTCATTTTCCCTGTAGTGCTTTTCTTAAGAGGAGTATGGGCTCCGGTACTGAAAATTGGCATCATGACTAAACTGTCCTCTGGCCTGCACACAGGCTTTGTGATTCTCCTCCCACCCCCACCTCTACAGCCAGTGTGTGTTAAGGAGTCCGATGTAAATTGTTTGGATAATGGATACCCTAAAACCCTGATTCACCACTGTGCAATTTATGCGTGCAACAAGATTACACTTGTACCCCATAACTTTGTACAAATAAAAATAAATAAAGACTGTGTGGTCTTTGAGACATTTTTGCTCGCTGCTCTGTTCCCAGTGCACAACACAGCACCACACACGTAGTGATCACATCGCAAAAATTGTGGGAACAAATGAGTGTACAAATACTGCATCTGTGCACTTGCCCCTTCTACCATAGAATGATCAGAGTCACTTCCAAGGTCCTCCAGTAGCAGGCACCATGTGGTTACTTTGCATACACAACTTATTTGATCTGTATATCCCTGTGAGGTAAATATATTATCACTTGTATCTTGCTGATGAAAAAATTGAAGGCCAGAGAAGTTAACCAACTTCCTCAAAGTCACACAGTGAGGAAGAGGACCAGAATTTGGACTTGGCATTCTGCCACCATCACATGGAATCTCCAGATGCCCACTGTCGTTGGTGACTAGGGTGTCCCCCTCCTATTGTGCCCTGGCACATGACAGATTATTGTGTGATGTGAAAGGGACATATTTGTGAGTCTGGATTGTTCTATTTGAACCACTTTTGGGTTGATGTTGTTTGGAAAAGCTTCATGGGGAGGGAGCAGTTTCTGCAGAGATGGCAGAAATATGGTACTCTCACTGTTTCGATTTGCCAGATGATATTTCCATTTGGAGGTATTTTTCACTCCTCACATGAATCAATAAGAGAAATAGCACTAACTTGGCCCAAGGAATAATAATAATAGCCCATGTATGTATTAGGCAGCATTACTGTAGGGGAATCAACTAAAACTGAAATTCTACTTTCTCCTAAAGAGATTTATTATACATAGGGTCCTTATAATTGTACCTCTTTGTGCTGGTTTTCTCATCTGGGTCTGCCCTAGCTCCTATATGCCTGTCCTTGGCCCCATTCCTCCCTGTAGGAAAACCTCATCAGGTTCAAAGGGCACTGGAAGGGCATTCACCAGGATGCCACACAGGGTTCAGTCCAGCCACTTGCCAGCTTCTCCCTGTGCGGTGCCAGCCGTGGGTCCTGTGACTTCCCTTGAAGCCTGCCCAGTGCTGCTCACTGTCTTGAGAGCCCCAGACCTGTGTGTGCAGCTCTCAGGGCATCTGGAAGAGCCTCCTAGGGAAGGCAACGCAACGGCGCAACAAGGAGGTGTGAGTGGGGTCTGGGATTTGCAGTGTTTTCCTGAATGAGCTGGACTTTTACAAGGGAGGAAAAATGTTCTCTGAGTTTCCCAAACATCTATTTTTGACTTAGTTTCAATGGAGGTGTTTTCAATGGCAGCTATCTTAGGGCTTCTGCATCATCTCCCTTGTGTTTGTCATGGAATTCCAACTACTTGAGCATTACGTCTTGGATGCTGTTGTTCTATCCCAAGAAACATTCTTAAGAGAATTTGTGACGAATACAACTTCGTCTCCATCAGAATAGAGCTGTGTATATGTACCCATGCAGGCATGCAGAGAACCTGCTGGAATGTAAGAGAGTGAATTATAGACTCCAGGCTAGAGTAGCAAATTCTCCGGAAAAAATAAATTCAGAGTTTAAATTATTTCCTATGAAAAGTTGCTAAGCAACACTTCACTAAACTCTGGTATTCTGTATTTCAAATATATTTTTTCTTAGCAGCAACTAATATTATTTTCACTCAAGTCGTAAAGGGAGGAGTAAAGTACACACCTGCAAATCCAATAAAGGCATTTGCCTGCTGGAGGCTTCACAGTAAACTTTTAGATTCATGCTGAATAAGTATGGGGGAAAGCAGTTGAATATTTTATACTATCATGGTATTTTTTTCTTGCTCTCTACATTTGCAGTGCTTTGTTAATGTGTGTTTCTCGTTGGAACTGTAATTTTCGTATTCGTAGAATGAGTTTGGGTATTAACAGGTACTGTAGATTTTAATTAACTCATTGCTGTACCATCAGCTTCCCATCAGGCCCAGCCTTTGTGTCATCTTGCTCACAACTGGTATTCCCAACCCCCAGGCGAGAGACAAGCATGTGACTCAGAGGCGAGGTAGTGAAGTCCCTGGAGGAGTTGCCAGAGATGAGGTGGAGAGGCCCCATCCTGCATAAGGAAAGTCCATTTCATTCTTTTAAACACTGCTCTGGCCAGACAGCTTACCTTCTATTTTTGTCCAAAGATTACTGCCCTCTAATAAGAGTTTTAGCCAGAATAAAACATTTCTCTGAGTTAAAAGTGAATATTGAGTTCTCATCGTTTACTTTTTAGAACTATTTGGCCTTTGTCTTAGTCCATTTTGCTGCTATAACAAAATGCCACAGACTGGGTAATTTATAAATAATAGAGATTTATTTCTCTCAATTCTGGAGGTTAGGAAGTCCAAGATCAAGACATCGGCAGATTTGGTGTCTGGCGAGAATGGCTTTCTGCTCCCAAGACAGTCTTGTTGCTGTGTCCTCACATGTCAGAAGAGATGGAAAGACCAGGCAGCTATCTGAGCACTCCAAGGGTATTAATTTCATTTATGAGGGCGGAGTTGTCAGGGCCTAATCACCTCCTAAAGGCCCCACCTCTTAACACTGTTGCACTGGGGACTAAGTTTCAACTTGAATTTTGGAGAGGACATAAACATGTAAACCATGGAAGCCTTGGATTGGAGTTTGTGAGTTTGTAATCATTTCCAGATCTTAGCTTCAGCACCATAAGCATGGAGATGTTGGTATTTCTCTCTGCTTGTGGAACATGCCTGGGTCTCCCCCAGGAGATCTAGAGCTGCCAGCACTGGCTTCTACCCTCTGTAATGGCTTTGAGGTCATGGCTCCTCTTGCCATCTCTAAAGAGTGTGACCCAAATGAGGAATGGCCATGGGAGGCTCACCAGGTGCAGAATTTAGGAGAGAAAAGCTTTGCCAAGAGTGGTGAACAGAGCTAGGATGCTGTGTTAATATGCCACTTTGCAATATTTGTGGTTGTCTGCTGCATTCGTGTCCCAGGGCTGCCAGAATGAAGTACCACAAGTGGCTGGCTTAGAACAACAGAAATGTCTCAGTTGTTGAGGCCAGAAATCTGAAATTAAGGTGCAGTTCCATGCTCCCTCCAAAATCCTGGAAGAATCCTTCTTGCGTCTTCTCAATATTCTGTGGTTTGCTAACAGTCACTGGAGTCCCTTGGCTTGCAGCTGCGATACTCCAATCTCAGCCTCCCTTGTCACGTGTTTTCCTCTATGTCTCTGTCCTCACATGCCAGTTTCTTAAAGGACACCAGTTATATTGAATTAGGAGCCCACCTGTATTAGTTCATTCTCATGCTGCTGTAAAGGACTGCCCAAGACTGGGTAATTTATAAAGGAAACAGGTTTAATCAACTTACAGTTCTGCATGGCTGAGAAGGCCTTAGGAAACTTACAATCATGGCAGAAGGTGAAGAAGAAGCAAGGCACCTTCTTCACAAGACAGCAGCAGGGAGAAGTGCAAGAGGCTTATGAAGCCATCAGATCTCGTGAGAACTCACTCACTATCACGAGAACAGCATGGGGGAAACTGCTCCCATGATCCACTCACTTCCCATCAGGTCCCTCCCACAACACGTAGGGATTATGGGAACTACAATTCAAGATGAGACTTGGGTGGGGACACAGCCAAACCATATCACCACCCCACAACAGTATGATGTCATCTTAGTTAATTACGTCTACAATGACCTTATTTCCAAATAAGGTCACATTCTGAGGTTCTAGGGGGTTAAGCCTTTGGCATATCTTTGTTTTGGTGGGGAAGGGGACCAAAATTCAACCAGTAGCAAGTACCAAGGAAGGAACTCAGATGTGGGAATTGTGAGAATTTTATTTCTACTTTTCCATTTGCTTTGGAGTATTTGAAGCCCCAGCGGACCTAAAATTCACATCTAGACCTAGTCTGTATGCAGAATCCACTCCATGTGGCATGGCTCCTTGTGCTAAATGCAATTGTGGAGCCCCTTGTTCAAAAATTATTAAGCATTTGGGAGGCCAAGGTGGGCGGATCATGAGGTCAGGAGATTGAGACCATCCTGGCTAACACGATGAAACCCCATCTCTACTAAAAATACAAAAAATTAGCCAGGCACGGTGGCAGGTGCCTGTAGTCCCAGCTACTGGGGAGGCTGAGGCGGGAGAATGGCGTGAACCCGGGAGGCGGAGCTTGCAGTGAGCCGAGATCATGCCACTGCACTCCAGCTTGGGCGACAGAGAGAGACTCCATCTCAAAAAAAGAAAAATTATTAAGCATTTAAGAACAACAACTACGGAGCGTTAACCAAAGGCAGGCCCCCTCTAAGACTGAGCCCTGCGAGGCTGCACAGGCCACACCCCAGGGAGCTGGGCCTATCTGCTATCATGCAGAGGGCAGGGGTCGGGGAGCTGAAAGGTGATTTCAGCTTTCAGGTTTTAGGTTTGAGAATCTGAGGACCACTTACATTTTCTGTATCATGACTTTGCTTCAGGCAAAAAATTCATACTAGCAGGAGGGAATCTCCAGCCATCTGAAACACAGGGAATGCTGCTTACCTCAGAGAGAATCAATGAGAAAAGTAGAGGAAACAAGGCATAATTTTTAAGTGGCTGCTTATCTCTGTTCAGGGGAAAAACACCAAAAACTATCTTAAGCCAAAGATAAGAGTTTTTTTCTGCTAAATACATGTCTTTTCACTCCATGATACATGATTTATGACCATTTTCATTTGCTTAAGTTCAGCTTCCATTTTAAAGAAAAGCTTTAGTTCCCAAGTTTCCATTAATACATACCACTCTGTGTACTGGTATAAATTATGTTAAATTGAATTATTTTTCAATAAGCTGAGTTTCATAATTTTATTGTCCGATAAATTCAAAGCTGAGATTAATAAGTATTCTGTTAAAACCAGTGAGGGGATAATTTCATTCCCAAGTAGACAGTGTTTTGTATGTCCGTGTTCAAACATGATGCAGAAATTGAGTCCTGATTTACCTCCCCACCTTGAACAGCTAAAAAACAGGACAAAATACTTGAAACAATGGCTTTAAGACACTGGTCAAAGGATACTATGGGAAATTGACCTTGATAAGAAGGGGAACAAAAGAAGTGAACTCTAGGGATTGCTCCAGTTTCCTTTCGGGAAAGAGTCCGTGGGCTGTGACACAGGGAGGGGACCCAAACAGAGCCCAGCTAATTGCACTGAGTTGAGGAAACAGAATTCTGAGTTTGGGAAGACAAAGGTGCTGAAATTCTCAGGATGGAATACCAAGAGGTATGAGAAGAGTTGCACAGACAGAGAGAAAGAGAGAGCTCTAGCGATTTGTAGAGGGTCCCACCAATTCATCAGCAGAGTACTGACAGGCACATGCCTAAGAGCAATCTACTGAGGCCAAAGAAAAAAGCTCCAGGAAAGAGCAGGTGAAATAATTTCTGGTACTCACACAGGCCCTGAAAGAGCAGGTTCAGTGAGAAGGGGACATTGCCTACTGATAAAGGAATTAGTACATCAGGAGGAGCTAACAGTTTCAAATACCTGTGCCCCTAGTAAGAGAAGTTCAAAATACATGATGTAAAAATCCACGTTTACTCAGAGATTTTAGTAGCCATTTCTCAATAACTGCTGAGACAAAAAGAAAGAAAATGAATAAGGATATAGGAGATTTGAAAAGTCACTTTAAACAAATTGACCTAATTCATCTTTATAGAACACGTCCCAACAATGAAGAGTGTGTTTTCTTTGAAATGCATGTGGAACATTTATTTACTAAGATAGACCATATTCTGGGCAACAAAGTGTTGCCAAGTTTAAAAGGGTTGTTATCATACAAAGTATGTGCTTTGGGCATAATGGACTTAAATTAAAAATCAATAACATTTAAAAGTCTGAAAAATTAATAAATAATTGGAAGTTAACCAACACAGTTCTAAATAACCCATGAGTCCAAGAAGAAATTAAAGGGAAATTAGAAAGTATCTTGAATTCAATGAAATGAAAACATGATGTATCACGATCTGTGGAATGCACCTAAGGCAGTGCTTAGCAGGAAAGTGATAACATTAAATGTTTATGCTGAAAAGAAGAAAGGACTGAAATCAGTAACTTAAACTTTCACTTTAAGAAAATGGAAAATAAATTAAAAGGAACAGAAAACAACAAAATTGGAAGCAGGAAAACAATAATCGATGAAATCCCAACTGGTTCTTTGGGAAGGTTAGTAAAATTGGTAAAACTCTAGCAAGACTGATTGGGAATAAAGATAGAAGATAAAATGATTGATATTAGGAATATGAAAGGGGTTATTGTTATAGGTTCTACAGACCATAAAAGTTTAATAAGGAAATATTATGAACAAAGCTGTCCATTAAATTTCACAATATAGATAAAATGGGCAAATTTATTGAAAAGCGAACCAGTAAAACTCATTCAAGAAGAAATAGATAAATGAAATAGCTCTATATGTAGAAATAATTTGAATAAGTAGCTAAATATCTTCCTATAAAGAATGCTCCAGGTCCAAATGGCTTCCCTGGTGAATTATACCAAAGCTTAAAGAATAAGTAATCTCAATTCTACAGAAATTCATCCACAAAATAGAACAGGAAACATTTCCCATCTCATGTCATGAGGCCACCATTACTCTGATAAAAGCAAAGACATTCCAAAGAAAGAAAACTACAGACCAGTATCTTTCAGGAACATGGACACAAACATTCTAAACAAAATTCGAATCAAAATTTATCAAGTGATTACCACATTTAATCTAGTAACACATATATATCTATATGTTCATGTGTGTGTGTGTATATATATATTATATATATATTAGATATATATATAAAGGATAGCATGAACAAATGTAGTTTATCTCAAGAATGCAGAGTTGGTTTAATATTTTAAAATCAATTTTTGTGATTCACCACCTTAAGGATAATTTCAACAATGGTGCACTGTGTGTCACCATTTCAGCAGATGCCAAAAAGGCATTTTGTATTCTTACATATTGGAATCATCCTGTTAGAAATGGAAAAAAAAACCATTTAATATAAACTCAAAAATAGGAAATACTTAGAAGTAAATTTGAATAGATAAGTGCAATTTCTCTACACAGAAAACTGTAAAGCGTGGTTGGGAGAAATTAAAGAGCTAGATAACTGGAGAGAGATTCTGTTCATGGATCCAATGACAATGTTAAATCTTAATTCTCCCCAAATTTAACCAACAACAAATGTTAATTCTCCCCAAATCTCCCCAAATTTGATCAACACATCCTGAGATTCAGTGCAATCCTAATTGAAGTCCCAGCAAGCTTTTTCATAGAGAATAGGAAGCTGGTTCTAAAATGTATATGGAAATGCAAAATACCCCTTAAAATTTGAAAAAGCAGAAGATGGAGATCTTACCCTACCAGGTTTCATGATTTATTATAAAACTATAGTAATCAAGATAGCATGATATTGGTATAAAAATGGACATTTAGGCCAATGGGATACACTAGGCTATCCAGAAATAAGTCCCATGCATATGTGGTCAATTTATTTTTGACAATGTTCTAAGCCAATTCAGTGGGAAAAGTATAAGCTTATCAGTAATAGTTGCTGAAAAAAAAACAGATGGTTTTGTGCAAAAACTAAACTTCTGCTCTTACCTCACACAATGTATAAAAGTTAACATGAAATGGACCATAGATGTAAATTTTAGATTGAAAATTATTAAACATCTAGAAGAAAACATGAAGAAAGCTCTTAGTACCCTTGTGTTAGAAAATGATTTCTTGAATATGACACAAAAAAAGGTGGGAACTATTAAAAAAAAACCCTGATAGATAAAATTTTATGAAAGTTGTTTTGATTTGACCAAAATTAAACACTGTTACCATTCAAGGGCATTGTTATGAAAATGAAAATGCAAACCACAGGCAGGAAAAAATAGTTGCAAATAATTACAAAATCTGACCAAGGACTTTTACTTAGGATATATAGAGCAGACTGACAATTTAATAAGACAAATAACAACAAAAAACTAGCAAAACCTTCAAAACATACTTTATCACAGAAGACAGATGGATGGCAAATACTCACATGAAAACATGCTCAGTATTATTGATAGGGACAAGAGGCAGGGAAATTCTGGGCAGAAGAGGGTGGGTCCCTGGTGAGGGCCCCACCCTCAAGCATGAAACTGTGGCCCAAAGTGAGAACATACATCCCTGTTTTCTCGCTGGAGTGTTGCCTTTTCCAAAACCACCCATGACCACCCCACCTCTGTCCTGTGCCCATAAAAACCTCAAGCTCTACTGGCAGAGAGAGGAGAAGCAGCTCGATGTCAGAGACTAGCATTGAACGTTGGAAAGAAGTGTCTTGACTTCAGAGGGACAGCTGTCTGACAGTGTAGCTTTGGAGAGGAGTCCAGCTGGGGATGGCTGCACTCTGGGGGAAGATTACTTTTCTTCTCTGTCCCCTTTCAGCTCCCCTTCCCACCGAGAGCCACTTTCATTGGCAATAAAATCTCCTTTATTGACCATCTCCAATTTGTTTGTGAGACTTCTTTCCTCCTGGGCGCTGGACAAGAATGTGTGTGTGGGTGCAAAAGGCTGTAATACTGACCTTCCACTGAGCTGTTAATACTAAAGCTGTCCGCAGATGACAAAGCTAAAAGAGCACTGACTGTAATACTGCTTCTGGGGCTTCAGGGGTCGTGGGTTACCCACTAGACGCTGCTGCAGGGCTGGTACAGAGTTTGTTCCTGCCAGCACCCAAAAGCATTCACCCTGGCTCCTGGACCCGCTCACCTTCGTGCTCCATCCCAAGAGGGGTTGAGCACAGCAGGTTCGAGTGACTGGAGTTCACCCCAGCTGGCATGGAAGTGACTGGCAGTTCCGGAGCCCACACTTCAGTTCCTGCCCATGAAGGGGTGAGGGAAAAATCCTGCTTCATTCTTAACTATTAGGCAAATGCAAATTCAGAGCCCAGTGAAGTACTGCTACATACAATTTAGATTTGCTAAAAGTCAAAAGCTGGTTGTACATAATGTTGACCAAGACATAGAGGGATGGGGTACAATGGGCACAAGGACACTTTTGGGGTGATGGCTGTGTTCTTTATCTCAATTGTGGTGATAGTTTCACAGGTATTTATGTATGTCAAAACTCATCAAATTGTACACTTTCAGTGTGTACTGCTTATTGTACATCAGTTATACCTCAGTATGGGTGTAAGATGGTGTATAGGATTTTGTACCATACAAAGAATGTTCACATTTTTCATTTCCGGCTATTAACACATGTCTTCAACAGGTGTTATTCACATGGCAAACATGAAACAAAACAAGGCTGAGATACAAAAGAGATTTGATGACTTGCCAAAAAACATGTCCAGGCTGGAAACCACTGCTCCTTCCTTCTTTGCATTCAGATATGCTCACTCCATCACTCTTGGCCTTCCCTCTTCCTTGCCTTTATCAAGGATTGTGAAGTAGAATAAAGTTACTGAGATGGTCTAAGAAAATGGCAGTATTTCTATTTTTATCAAGTTTACTTAAGGAGGAGACGATTCCTTGGGCAAACACATATTTTATTAGTTTTTTAAAAAACATTGTAAAATCAGTTGCTGAGTTTTAAAAAAATTCAGTCTCTCTTCAACGTCGTTAACTTAAAAAAACCGTACATGGTTTGTGTGTGTGTGTGCGCACACCCACATACAATGCCTAGGTCACCAAGCTGTATTTCTTTAATATTCTTGAGATGCAAAAATTACTTTTATCACAGTTTTTACTTCCTGATGAGGGACGTAGCCAAAGAACGAAATATTCTAAGAAGCATAAAAACCATAAAACACATTACTCCAAAAATTGTGGAACAGTTAGATAACTTTTGTTTTTGTAAGCAGATAAGCCAAATTCCTTGAAGAAAGAAAAAAAAATGGATGATTTATTTTAATAAATCAAATAATAGAATTGAACTGTATTGTATTGGCCCAGATACAAATAAAGAGACCTTGGGAACAGAATGGAGAGCTCAGAAAGAGACTTGTTTATGTGGCGGGGTGAAATTAAAACAGTGAGAACAGGAGGGAGTACTTGATACATTTAAAAAATTAATGAAATAAATTAACGAAAGAAAAAATTGGCTATCTTTTGGAGAAAATCAGATTCCTACTTCTGTCATGTCATGTCTTCATGTCATACAAATTAAAAATTCGTTAAAATACAAATTAGTTAAAAATACAAATTCTAGGTGGATTAAAATCTAAATAAGAAAAGCAAACTAGTAAAGTTTTCAAAAAAGTGCAGAGGGAAATCTCCTCATGACGTCAATATAGGGAAGAATTTCCTAAATATGCATGAAAAGCAAACATTTTAAGTAAAGAAAGAATGATGACAAGTAAATGCAAAAGAAAAGACCCATCCTAATTAGTTCTGCATATTTGCAGCTACCCACTGGTCTTACACGCATGCATGGGACTCCTGGAGACGTTTGTTCCTGTCAGCATTGTCTATTATAGGAAAGGAAAGAAAGGAATAGCCTAAATGGTAATCAGCTGGGAACTAGATAAATCGATTTGGCATTTTCATCCAATGAAATGTTAAGTTAGAGTCAAAGGAATAAAGTACATCTGCATATATCAGATGATGTCCCATATTCTTTTAACATATGGGGCATAGTTTAACTGCAGATATAGTACGCTGTGTGTGCTGCATTCACTGCCTTGCATTCCAAGCCACTTTCACCTTAGAGACAGCTTTGAAGAAGATGGGATTCACAGGCTGGATATAACATGGATACTTCTTTCTTTATTGAAAATTGGAAGCCACCCAGGTCAAGTGTAGGACATATAAACTCCACATGCTCTTAGGATGTGCACACAAACTCTAAGTGCCATCATAGGCTGTTTAATAAATGCAGAAGCATGCTTTTATAATTGGGAGCATATCTACCTGCTAGTTTCTGGTGTAGCCTCTGCAGGCTTTCCTCTGACTATTTGTGAGTTTCACAGGGAGGAAAAGGGACCTAGCCCATGCAAGATGGAAGTGGGATTCTACAAAGTGTGTCTCCCACATTGTGGTTATAAAGAGCCAATGGTCTCAGCCAAGACTCTTTCAGCGTCTGTGCTGTGGGAGGCCTGCATGGGTCCAAAATCTCTTTCCTAGCTTTATAGGGAAGATTTGAGAGTGGTGAATTAATTTACTTTCATCTAAATGCCAATTTATTATTCAATTGCTATTAAGAGAATGCTCCTATCGCTAACCAAAATATCTTCTTTCTGGTGTTAGGTTACCTGGGAAACCCATTCAGTCGGGTGTGTTTTGAGGATCAGATCAGAACAGAGGGGATTATGTGCTCTCCTTGTGTGTTTTCTTCAGGCTACAGCAGAATCCGAGGAGTATCACTGTCACACTATGTGGTCGCTATGTTGTGCCGTGGTCTTGGGCTATGTTATGTGAAGATTCTGTGAGATAAGTGTCAGTGCTTCTCCAGCATTCTCAAGTGAACTGATGTAAGCTCACTTACATTAAATTTGGCCCAGGGAAGGGAATGAATGTTTTTGGAATACTAGCATTGTGCTTAGCCATTTGTGGAAAACCTGGGCTTAGTTTTGGCTACGGCTTTTCTTCTCGCTGCCTGATGCCTCTTCACTCATGACTTAACACATCTGCCAGTGGGAGAACCTATCCTTTTAGTCATATGACATAATCAGAATTTCCAGCAGAAATGCCCAGCAAGTTCTAGATTCTGTGGCCAGCAGGGACAGTTCAGGGCATACAATAGCTCATTTCTAAGTGCAGGAAACACTCTCATTGCATATAAGCTGTTAATTACACGAACATACTTTTCCTTAAGAATCCAAAAAGATTTCTTATAGTTCCAATTGGAAAATCATGGCCCTGAGAGTAGTTGGAGAATGTGTTGACTATTAAAAGAGCAGCTTAGGTTTCTTTCTCATTTTGAGCCAAACTCTATTTTGAGTATAGGACATTGTCCACGTGTGTCAATAGTAGGACCAAACAGGACTCAACTTTACTCACAATGCTGGGATGTTTACGTTCAACAGAATTTAACATCAGACTTGGGCATTTGTAGCTGTTAGACATGAACAAAGTTCTCAGATAACTGAGCGGTTTTTTCCCACCCAACAGTGACTTTGTAATGGTGCACTTCTGTAGAATGAAGGCACTGTAAAATTTTAGAAGCCTTCAGAAACCTCAACATTTTAACCTTGGTTTTTGAGTAGAGTCAGAATGGAGTGAAAATATAGTCAGTTTCCATTATTTGCAGGTTCCATATTTGTGAATTTACCTACTCTCTGGAATTTCTTTGTAACTCCAAAATTAATTATTGGTGTCATTCACAGAGTTCAATGATAATTAATCAACACTATATTAAATACAGTATCTTTAAACAGAAGCACACATAAAACAAGGTTCTGCATTGATTTGCTGATGAAAATATTGTGACCAGGGGTGCATAGGAATGTAACCCTGTATTTAATTGATCAGTTTTCTCTAATTCAGTGTCCATGGCAACTTTATAGACATAACTACCTCAAGTAAAAAGAATTGACCATACCTTAGCTTGGGAGAAGTGAACAATGGCAATATCAATAAAATAACCTATGGAAATGACATTGCAGTTGCTGACTTCACATTCTATCTCTATCGTTGCTTTCTCCACCTTCATATCTGATGTACTGAAACAATATATGCCTTGGCTTCGATGTCTCTGTGAGTTGTGTTTTTGTCCCACTCAACAATTTAAACCCGTTGTTGACATATAGTAAACCCGTGATTGTATTAGAAAACCTGAAGAACAGGTCCATGCGAAGGACTGAGGAATTTCAGGATTAAAATTCTGAGACAAAGATCCCTAAGTCTGCATGTCTTTGATAAATGATCCCTGGATGTTGACAGTGACCTTCGCTCATCAGCCACCAGTGCCTTTGGCAAGGAATTGCCTGCAGGTGGCGGATCAGGTGACGCATGATCGCGGCACTCTCATGGGCTCCTGAGACAGCCATGTAAAGAGAGCCTAAGGATAACATGCCAGGCGTGTGCATGTCCCTGTTTGGGACACTTTTGTGATGGGAGTGGGTCTGATCCAGATAAAACCACTGCCTCTTCCGCAGGGCGTGTGCTGGGGAATCTTTTGATGTCAGGCCAGCTGAACTTGTTGGAGCCGAGCCGCCTTCCCCATGCTGAGTGGTGTGAAATCAGCTCCACCTTCACAAGGGGCTGTTTCTGTCCCTCTGGTGGTATTTAAGGAGAGAAGGGGCCCTCTAAAGGGGCCACTGGGATCAGGCCCAGCTCTGCTTTGCAGGCACCAGCTGTGGGGCCAGTGCTTCCCTCCATCATGCAGAAGGTTGCAGGAACTCAGGCCAGGAGGTGTCATTAGGACATATTACAATGTGCTGGACAGGACTTTTACAAAGTGCTGATGTTCCACAGCAGCTCATGCATGTAAGGGATTGGCTTATGGGTGCTCAGCCTCCCCTGTGATCTTTTTCAGCCCCCTCAAGCTACTACAGAGCTATGTAAAATGATGGTATTGGCTTTGCAAACCCAACTTTAAGACATGTTCCAGCCTCCCCTCCTGAGACAGGCTACCCAAGGCCCCTGCAGGAGGGAAAATTGGGGAGCCACAGACCACATGTGTTATTGCACACTGCTGTGAGGAGTATGGAGTGGAAGTTAAGAGCACAGGTCTGCAATCCACTGAACTAGGCCACTTTCAGTGTCACCGTGTGCACGTTACAAAGACCCTGGTCAGGGAAACCACTTGTCCTCAGTTTCCTCATCTATAAAATCATAATCATAACAGCAGCAGCTCAGAGGGCTGTGGGAGATTTGCAAGGATAGTTCTTAGCACAGTGCTGGGCACAGCGTGATAGGTACTCAGGACATTTTAGTGATTGCAGTGAGTCTTCCAGTGTCCCAAAATATCTTTTCCTGAACTCTGAATGTGGTACAGCTCCTTTGTTCAACAGGTGCGTAATGAAGATACTGATACCAATGGGATCTAGGCTGCATTTGAGTAACTTTTTAATTAGCAGTTTGAACAGTATTTCTTGTGCAAAATTTATGTGCTGAAATCAGAAAGCACAAGAAGAGTATAAACTTCTGCAGTAATGACAGCGGTGTGCAAATTTTGAATGAAGCACAAGTCTCAGAATATCCCTTTCCTTTGTTCTTCTGACCCTGTTGGCAAGATTTTTGTGCTCCTGTGGTCTGGCCACCATTTCTTAGGCTAAACCCTGTGCCATGATCATCTTGATAAGAAGAGAAAAGAAATGTGTTGGCATTTTCATATAACTCAACTCACTGATTACAATCTATTTATTTCCCTTTTGTGTGGTGCCTGGCTGGCTAGAGGCATTTCTTACATTGTTGTAAACGTCAACTCCATTTCAGCCAAGAAGGTCCACCGGAAGATTCCAGATGGAAGGGTGATGGACAAGATATTTTTGAAAGCCTCAAAACTGACTCCTGTTCTCCTTGTTAGGGCATTGTGCTTACCCACTATTATTTATTTCAGTTCAACAAGTAATTATGGAGAGGCTAGGCCCTGAAATTAGAGCAGGAAACAGAAGGAATGAAACCTCTTGCTCTTATGGAGCTTACACTCTACCAGGAGAAGGAGCAAACATAACATGCAACGCATCAGTAAGTTATATACTTGTTAGAAGATGGCGAGTATTGCGGGGGAAATAAGCGAATAATATGAAGGAGACTGCAGTGCTGGGGTGGGGGTACCAATGATGACTTGGATGATGTGGGAGCCCAACGTCCTATAAAGAGACGGCCTCAGGGGTGTGGCTGTGGTTTAGGGGGACAGCAGGGAGGCGTGAGTGCTGGAGCAGCAATAGCCAGAAACACTGAACTCTGAGTTTGGTTTTACTGCTTGCCTGCTGTATGTGACTTAATTTCTTTGAGCCTCAGTTTCTTCATGTGTAAAATGGGCATAATGAAACATCACAGGTCAGTTTCCAGATTTGATGGTTAATAAATCCTTTAGTATTTACTGCATGTGTCACAGAGAAAATGCTGAGTGAACAGTCGGAGGTTCTGTTAGGAGCAGCAGGGTGGCATTTGTAGGGCCTGATTCTGCCATGGGCTGTGAGGCTCGCCAGCTGACGTGAGAACCCTCAGGGTCCCCTGGGTTGAGAGAGGACAGCAGCAGGACACAGCACGTTGAGCAGTGCTCTCAGGCCAGCTCACCTGGGAGCAACACAAGGCTCATTTCCTGTCTTTTCTCTCCCACCAATGCTGCAAAATATACCAGCACCTGGACACTGTGAGTGCATTTCTCTGTTGTTGGTGTGACCACAGAGGGAAAGCAGAATTAGGAAGACATCATTACCATGAGATAGACTTTCTTACGTATGATCTATTTTTTTTAAGAAAATCATTTTATAAAGAAGTAGAGTGTATTAGTCTGTTCTCACACTGCTGATAAAGACATACCCACTACTGGGTAATTTATGAAGGAAAGAGGTTTAATTGACTCACAGTTTTACATGGCTGGGCAGTCCTCACAATCATGGCTGAAGGTGAATGAGGAGCAAAGACACGTCTTACCTGGCGGCAGGCAAGAGAGCTTGTACAGGGGAACTCCCATTTATAAAACCATCAGCTCTCATGAGACTTATTCACTACCATGAGAACAGTATGTAGGGAGACCACCCCCTGATTAAATTATCTTTACCTGGTCCCACCCTTGACACTTGGGGATTATTACAACTCAAGGTGAGATTTGGGTGGGGACATAGCCAAATTGGGTTAAGATACACACACACACGCACACACACACACAAGTATGTGTGTACATATACATTATGCATATTGTAACCTCATTAATAAGTATTAACTATTCTCTATTAGAATGCTTATAATTTATTAAGTTCATATCAAACAAAATGGAATAATGGTAACTACTATCAATGAGAAAGTGTCACGGAGAAAGTTCCAGAGTCCATATTTTATACACAATCCATCTGATTGTAGGAGACATTGTGGAAGAGTCCAGGGCACTTCATGTCATGGATGAGGATGGAGAAGAGCAGGAGGAGCTAAGCTGGCTGCAAGTTTTGAATGTGGCAGAGAGGAGAAATGGGAGACACAGGTGGGAGGGAGTGAAGGAGTTTACCACTCTACAGGTGAAGAATTCCGGGGGTGAGAGGAGAGTTCAGAGCTCAAGAGAAAGGTTGGTTTAAAAGTAAACCTGCGATTGTTCCAAAGCTGTGGAATAAGATGGGTGAGAGGTACAGAGAAGAGGGGTGGACAGCATCCACATCACAGGAGAAGTTCCAGCTATGTGTAGTGACTGTGATGTCAAAGATGAGAGAATTTAAAAATGATGAGAATAATGACAGATGTCAAGAAGTCCTAGGTCTGAGGAGAGGGTGCTTAGGATTGGCTTAAATTCAAGTTGTTATAATAGAGTGGACATCTATCCAGTCAAGATGAGGATTTTATCATGCATTACTTTTATATTTATTAAAAATGAGCCCTCACTTAGAGATCGCATTAAATTATTTAGCAAAGGATGTTCTTGGTTCTCTTTCACAGGGAGCTAGATGATTCACTGAAGAAATGCACTGTGCGCACTCAGCTTTTATGATTATGTTCTAAAATGTTTAATTACAGAAGCCTTTGAAGTATTTTTTCCCTAAGCTACTTTAAAAAAAAATCTTTTCATTTTGCGTTTCAGAGTTGAAACATGCATTTTTGCAGATGAATGATTAACGGGACCTATTTTATACTGAACATTTTGAGTCTAGGCCTTTTGTACGCACAAGCTACATGGAAACAGCATTCTCTGTCCCTTATTCAGCCTAATTCAGCCCTTCCAGAGTCCCCCAAACACCACCATGTTGCTTTATAGGAGGAAACACAGTGAAAGATCCGCTAATGAGGATTAAAGATGCTAGTGATCCTTCATGGTGAGAAATTTCTTAGAGATAGGAAAAAACCTAGGAAGCAGCAGATGATTTTCAAAATGTGAAAAACAGAACTTATGATACAAAAGAAATCAATAAATGCTGACATATAACCATGTCGGATAAGCCAGAAAAAGGGCAGTGTGGCCCAGGAGTTGAGCAGAAGAGGCAGGCACATGGAGGGTTATGAGAGGCTGAGCCAAAGAGCCCACTGGAGCTAGAACAGCCCTTTGAGGTAGAAGATGCTGCTGTGTCCACGTTACAGGAGAGAAACCCAAGTCATAGGAAGTCAGTGCAGGCAGGGAATGGAGCTGCAGAAATTGAACATGGTTTTGTACCTTTGGAGGATGTGAGCTCAGCCAGAGGCTATGGTCAGGGTGTAGAGGGCAGGATGGTTTTGGAGATATGTTCTTAGGAAGAAAGGAATTTTGAATGCCTAAAAAAAAAATCAAGTGACTGAGGGACACAAACTTCTTGACTTCTGGGGATTTCCAAGGTTTGGAGTTGAGGTGTCCAGCAATGTCTGGTCAACTGTTCACTGAGAGCAGTTTGGCAAGACTGATGCATGGGAGACGGGATGGAATTGCAGCAGCAGCTATTGTCACAACCTACTTCCTGATGGCTGAAATCCCTAAACTGGGGTATAACAAGTATCAATTGGTGCCTTCGAGTGAAGATGCTTAGCTGAGTGATATTGCATGTTGTATTGATGAAATTCAATTATTTTTAGTGGTTTCCAAAAAATAATCAGTCAATGTATAAGTTAATGGACATGTACACAACATTTTCTTGACTTGATGACTAGAATGATAGCGTGCTGGTAAACCACCTGTCAGAGGAAAAAAAATAAGGAAAAAAAGCCCTGATTTATAGTGGTTGCTGTTTTCCAAGGCATAACTATGCCCCCATGGTTCATTTCAAGCTGCCACTGGCTCCCAAAATTCTTATATAACCACCATGATATTTGTGATGGTTAGTTTTATGTATTAACTTGGCTAACCATAGTACCTCGTAATTCAATTAAACATGTGTCTAGGTGTTGCTCTGAAGGGATTTTGTAGATATGGTGGCACATCTCTAATCAATTGACTTCAAGGAGGTGGTTCTTGAAATTCTGGATGGGCCATCAGCTGGAAGGCCTTAAGAGCAAAATTGGAGGCTTCCCAGAGCAGAAGACATTCTGCCTCAAGTCTGCAGCCTCAGCTCCTGCCTCAGTGTGTCCGGTCCACCAGCCTGCCCTCGTCATGTTAGACTTGGCAACTGCCACAATTACATGAGTGAATCCCTTAAACTCTCTCTGTTTTTCTGGTATAGGTCCTATGGATTCTATTTCTGTGATAGGACCCTGACTGATACACCATTATCACACTTAACAAAACTAACAATGTCTTCTTGCTATGACACAATCCAGTCTATATTCTGATTGCCCCAGTTGTCTCAAAAACATCTGTTGTTTGCATTTGGTTTGATGTAGTCAAAGTCCACATTAGGGATATTAATTGCATTTGCATGTTGTGCCTCCTGTGTGTCTTCTCATCCAGACTAGTGTCTCCTCTTTTGTTCCTATCCAACTTGATTCCTCTAAATTGCTCGTCTTACAAACTCTGTCTTGGGTTGTGCGATGCCTCACATTCTGGATTTGTCCATTTGCTGTCTCCTTGGGCTTTTAGCTTGGGTCTGGGTCTTTGTGCTGAATACATTCTGTAAACTGAGCGATACCTCTAATGGCTTCATTAGATTTGGTTTAACTTTTGTTTTTTGGAAGTGAGGACACAAATGCTGCCCTGGTGGTGTGTGTTCCCACTGGTTGTGATCAGGAGACATAGTGTGTCTTTCTGTCCCAGTCTTCCTGGGACTGAGATAGATCAGTGGACTCAGAGGGTGACAAACTGATGCCTCCACTGCTCCCTCTCTCACTGCCCTTTCATTTCCTGGTTTTATTTCTCACTCACCCTGGTTTGAACTCATTATTTCATTTGTTTCCCTTCTTTTCTTGAAATTATCCTGTAAGGAACTTTCACTTATGAGTAGGGCTAATTAGTTTATCTGAAATGAAACTTGAATAGGAAAATAGGAATAAATTGTTATCTTTCTCAACAACTGCTAATTTTCAGAGTAAGGAATCTGTGCCCTGTTACTCAGTGATTAATTTTTCTGGGGGGGTGCTTTCTTTTTGGAGAGCATCACATAAACTCTTGGATTGATACTCCTGAATATTATCCTAAATGTTTTTATGTATTTGATGTGTTTCTATCAGTTACAGCCATTATTTTTGATGCTCAAATTATCCCTTCTTTGGCTAGTCAGAGCCCCATGACGTTCACTTCTGCATCCTTGGACACAGCCTGTTAGTCTTCCTTAGCTTTTGGATTTCTGCACAACAAAATACCCCTGACACACCCTCCATCTTTCCTTTTCCACAGCAGGGATGGGAATGGTGTTTAAGGAGGGCTCATTGCTCCATGTCATTGTTTTCATGTATTTTTAGGAGACAGAACTAGAAACGAAGTGTTTTTGAGGAGAAAGAGACCATGAGTTTATGCTGACATTTCTTATTTAAATTTGAAATTATGCGATTGGTACTTCATGCCAATCTTATGCCTGAATATACCCTTATATTTAAAAATCTATGTACTCAACACCTTTAAATAATTATTTATTCTTGTTTTATTCTAGAATACATATGTGAGCACATACACATATTTATATATAATATACATTTTTGAAACACCAGTATTAACACTAATACTATGACCACTGATTGAGTGTTAAGATTTTTTTGTTGCTGTCTCCATTCTAAAGCTGCCTTTCACGAAATACATACAGTCAGAACATTGTGTTCTGACATCCCTTGGAACATTTTCTTGGTGTTTTTGTGATTCTTCCTGATATATAGTTGTGTTGACTTTGTTTTAAATTTTCAGCAGTTTTCATCTGTAAAATTTAGTTTGACTTTTTGGATATATAAAATGCATAATTCCAAACTTATAACTATATGGCTATCTATGTATAATCTCAGAGAGATTTCAGGTAAATCTTCCTTATATCTGCTCTTTTTGTCCTGTTCTCTTCAAGCCCCTTTTGGTGGCCAATTCTGCTGGTTTCGGTTTTTATCTTTTTTTTCTTTTTTGAGTCGGAGTCTCGCTCTGTCTCCCAGGCTGGAGTGCAGTGACGGGATCTCAGCTCACTGCAAGCTCCGCCTCCCGGGTTCACTCCATTCTCCTGCCTCAGCCTCCCGAGTAGCTGGGACTGCAGGCGCCCACCACCACACCCATCTATTTTTTTTTTGTATTTTTAGTAGAGATGGGGTTTCACCGTGTTAGCCAGGATGGTCTCGATCTCCTGACCTCGTGATCCTCATGCCTCGGCCTCCCAAAGTGCTGGGATTACAGGTGTGAGCCACCGTGCCCAGGCTGTTTTTATCTTTTTAGTTACTCCTTTTTTTTCCTCCTAAAGGATATTCTAGAGCTAACACTCTGTATCAGTATATAGAGCTCACTTTTTGGCTGCATGTTTCATTTCACTGTTTATCTTAATTCATTAATCATTCCAATATTGATTGACATTGGAGTTATTTTCAATCTTTTAGCAATGCTACAATGAATAATTTTTTCCATTTTTACCCGTGTATCTTTGGGATGGTCTCTAAGGAATAGGATTTTTAGGGCAAAGGATGAGCATGATATTGCTAGATATTGTCCATTTCCCTCCCCTGGGCTTGGACTGCTTTTCTTCCCCACTAATGCCTAACAGTGCCTGGGTTGCAGCTTGCCAATCAGGAGAGTACGTTATCACACAGTTAGAGATACGACATCCCAAGGCAGATTTGATTTGCATTTTGTTTGTTATAAGTGAGCTTGAGCAGCTTTCCATGTGTCCAAAGGACATTTGAATTTTTTCTCCTCTCCACTGTTCGTTCATGGTCTTGCCCATTATTGGATTAGGTTGTTCTCCAGTTTTAAGAGTTCTTTATTCATAGGGATATTTGTCATTTACCTTTGATTTAAGTTGCAAAGATTTTCCCCAGTTTTTACCTTGTCTTTTGCATTTTGGTGTGATGTTTTGCATATAAGAGTTCTATTTTAAGTTTTTATGTAGTTAAGTAAATCAATCTTATAGTGTGTTTGGAGACATATTTAGGAAGTCTGTTTCCCCTCACCCCCACTGCTGGGTTATAAAGCAGTGCACTTTCATGAGCTCAGTTTTACACTTAGATTACTGATTCATGGGACATTTGTCCCTGTGGAAAGTGTGACATGCATATCCAGTGTCATCTTTATCTATGTGGCTACCCAGCTGGCCCAGCGCTGTTTACTGGAAGGTCACCCTGCTTTCCTGTGCTTCATCTCCACTTGCACTCAGGTCATTTCATCGATTTCATTTTCTTCTGTTAGCCTCTGTGGGTGCCAGGACCACTCTGTTTTATTTTTGAAAATTATATGTTTAATATCTGCTAGATCTTTTATAATATTACACATTTTATAATGGAATTTCTACCCTCAGAAAAAAATTAAAACATGTAGATGTTTTTATGGGGATTGCATTAAAATTATAACTAAACCTAAAGAGAAGTGGTGACTTTGTGATCTCATCCAAAAACATTACATTTTCCATTTATGCATGTCTACATGAATCATTCTTTCAGGAGTGTTCTAAGTTCCTCATACAGGTTTAGCACGTATCTAATTTCTCTGCCTAAGCATTGCATTTTTTGTCATTCATTCATTCAATTATTTTATTATGTAAAAGATATTTTCTGACACTGTCTTCTCTTTTTTTCATATTTTTGTTTTAAATTGGGTTTATTGATTTTTCTCTCTTAAATTCATGTTCTGCTATTTGAAAGAATCCTCATATTGTTTTCAACAGTCTTTTAATGCACTTTTGAATCTTCACACAGTTTTATCTGCATATAAAGATTGTTTTATGTCTTTTCTCCTTCAATTCCGGTGCTTCTAATTGCTTTCTCTTGTCTCATTGCATCGTCTAATACATCCATTACCATGTTTAATAATAGTGGCGACAGTTGGCATCTGTGCAGTTTTTCTCACTCTAGTAGGAATCTCTCCAGTGTTTCCATATTAAGTAAGAGCTGGCATTTGGACTAAAATTTTTATATTTACATAATTACATTCAATGTTAAGTAAGCATCCATCATCTCCTCTTTTGCTGGGTGTTTTTATAAAGAATTGTTGTTGTAGTTTGTTAAATGCCTTTTGATGTTTTTGGAAATGAATTTCATAGATCGTTTAATATCAACTGTATTTAAGAAATTTGATTGTTCGTTGTAGTCTCTGGCATTATAAAGCACCTGTATTTGTTTTCCTTTAAATAATTTTTATCCTAAATTTCATGATGTGTGATATCAAATTCTAACTTCAGATTATATTTTATTGCTTTTGCCTGGTAATTTCTTTTACATTTCTTTGTTTTTAAGCTTTCTGGGATATTTCAATTGTCTTTGTTGCTTGAGGCCAAGAATTCAAGACCAGCCTGGGCCACAGAGCAAGACCTTGTCTCTGAAATAAATACATACAAACATACATACATACATACATACATACATACATAATAAATGTTAGTCTTTGGTATACAGAATAGAGTTATTGTATTGTAACCCGAAAGTCTTGTTTTAATAGGTGAGAGAGGGCCATTTGCGTTTATCGATGCAGTCAGCATTCTTGGTCTCAGTTCTGCTGTGAGTGAACACACAATTGGATCCATACCCACATGTGTGCACAGTATAGATACATAGTCTTGCCATGTGGTCTATTTGTTTTGCTTTTGTTTTATTTACTTATTTTAAAAGGGGAGATGGTTTCTTTTGGCACTTAGAACTATATTTTTCTTTTGCTGTTGCCTTCTGTGAATACTCTTCTACAATGTTCTTCTACAATACCTCTTTGATAGGACTATTGGCTTCCTGCTCTTATAAGCACTACCGAAATTAATGAGTATCCACAGAACCCGCCCTTTCGTGTTAAGTTCATCCTTCTGAAGGATGCTGCTTGTTTTGTTAGCTGCAGGTGACGTATGTGTTTCTTCACTTTTGGAGCGCGTCACAGTTATGCTGTCTGTCATCACTCTTTCCCTCAGTTGGTCATCTGGTACGAGGGCTGAAGTTAAATAGGCTCAGTGCCCACCACCCGACCTTACTCAGAAGCTTGTTCTGGGGATCCTTCCAGAACAAAATCCCCCAAGCTCTTCTGCAACTCTGGGATTTCTCCTGTGGTCTCACCTCTAATTTAGGCTCTTGATGTCTCTGGTCTGGACGGCCCTGCACACTGAGGTCTAACTGCCTGCGACCCTGCCTGGCCACGGCTATTTCTGCCCCTCAGAGGAAAGGGCTTGCAGCATCATCTGGCAGTGGGCATCATCCTGGCAGTGGGCATCATCCTGGCAGTGGGAGAGCAAGTGTCTCATAGGGATCCCTTCACTTCAGAATCTGGTTCAGGGAATTGAGAGCATGTGTCTCATAGGGATCCCTTCACTTCAGAATCTGGTTCAGGGAATTGAGAGCTTGGACCTCAGGGCCTGTCCAGCTCTGTGCTGGTACAGGGTGACTTCCAGGTCTGGTCAGGTAATCTCCAGACCTACCCCCACCTTATGTGATTTCTGTTTTTCAGCTTTGTTTGTCTGCCTTTCTTGTAGCAGAAATGTTCATTCCCACAGCCTGCAGCTGGGCAGTGAGTGGGAAGCCAGGGGGTCCTGCGCAGTGAAGAGGTCGAGAGGCAGAAGGAGGCTCTTCTGAGAGTAGGAAGAGATCGGCACAGTGGGGAGCTGGATCCTGCAGACAAGGGGCTTCCAGGGACAAAGGTGGAAGGTGCTATTGTACCAGATCTCAGCAGAATTTCTTGCACTTACAGTTGGCTTAATGAGGAGGCTGGAGGGAAAATCCAGAAGAAAAGTGTCCAAAAGGCCGGAGCAGAGCCTGGGGAGGGAGCAGGACCTAATGGGGCTGCAGAAGCTTTTCCTGAGGACCTGGGGCTTCCTGCAGAAGGGAGGGGGCAGCTGCAGAGCTTGGCCAAGACCTCCACAGACACGGGGACCAGAGGGTGTCCCCTGAGGAGGCCTCCTAAATATCTTGGCACAAGCACCCCCTGAAGTTGCTCTGCTTACAACAGCCCCTCTTGTGTGCAAACCCTGTGTGCTCTCTGGGGACACCTGGAACTCTGGCTTCTTCTAATCCCACAAGACCCTGAGGTAGGGATGGGGTATTTCTGGTCATTGCTTCCCTCAGCTGCAGCTCTGGAGCTCTTTCAATATGAAGAGCTAAGTACTCTGTCCTACTTGTCTCAAAGGAGTTTTCAGGAGAATACTTGAAAGATGCACAAGGGTCTCTGAAGTATGTCGTGTGCCAGACCCAGGTCAGGTGCTGTCTGTCCTTTTCCCTCGTGCTCAGTGTTTCTGGTGCAAAGAGATTCTCCCCTGAGTCTCTCTCTGTCTAGCAGATGGCTCTGACTTATTTTATGTAAGGCCTGTAACAGCTGTAGGTGTGTTGGTGTTGATCAGATTCATTCATTATTTTTTTTTCATCAACTTTTAAGTTCTGGGGTACATGTGCAGAATGTGCAGGTTTGTTACACATGTGAACATGTGCCATGGCAGTTTGCTGCACAGATCATCCCATCACCTGGGTTTTAAGCCCAGCATCCATTAGCCGTTCTTCCTGTTGCTTTCCCTCCCCAACCCCCTGACAGATCCTCGTGTATGTTGTTCCCCTACATGTGTCTATGTGTTCTCATCATTCAGCTCCCACTTATAAGTGAGAATGTGTGGTGTTTGGTTTTCTGTTTCTGAGTTTGCTGAGGATAAAGGCTTCTAGCTCCATCTGTGCCCCGGCAAAGGACATGATCTTGTTCCTTTCTGTGGCTGCATAGTATTCCATGATGTATATGTACCACATTTTCTTTATTCAGTCTATCATTGATGGGCATTTTGGTTGATTTCATATCTTTGTTATTGTGAATACTGCTGTAATGGACATATGTGTGTATGTATCTTGATAACAGAATGATTTATATTCCTTTGGGTATATACCCAGTAATGGAATTGCTGGGTCAAATGGTATTTCTGCTTCTAGATCTCTGAGGAATCACCACACTGTCTTCCACAATGGTCGAACTAATTTACATTTCCACAACAGTGTAAAAGCGTTTTTTTTTCCCTCTGCAACCTTGCCAGCGTCTGTTGTTTTTTGACTTTCTGATAATCGCCATTCTGACTGGTGTGAGACGGTATCTCACTGTGGTTTTGATTTGCATTTCTCTAGTGATTGCTATCTTCTCAAGTTCAGATTCTCATGAAGCAAATCCATCAATTCATTCAATCCAGAACAACCAATTTTTCTTTTAAGAAATGTTGTCCCCCAAAATAGACTGAGAAACAAAAACATGATTCTCCTTAAAATGAGTACTTGAAATGTGTTTTCGGTGTATTCGGTACTATTTTTGATACTTGGGTGAACAAAAGAGCATCTCTGCCTTACCTTTTCCTATGCAGAACTCTATCAGCCTGGTACTTTTTAGTATAAAACAGAACAAGAACAACCAAGAGGTGGCAGCTTCACTTTCAGGCTGTGCTACTAAATATGAATAGCCAAAAAATACGTAAAAATAAAATGGAAAATCTGTATTCCCCTATTGAAATAGTTAATGACTCACTATAGGAGCTGGAAAGAAAAGGAGTTGATTTTCCACACTGGCAACAGCCAACTCCATATACAGTATAGGCACACCTCATTTGATTGTGCTTTGTTCTATTGCACTTCTCAGATACTGAATTTTTTACAAATTGAATGTTTTTGGCAACCATGTGTCAACCAAGTCTATTGGTGCCATTTTTCCAACAACCTGTGCTCACTTACGTCACTGTGTCCCATTTTGGTCATTGTCACAGTATTTGAAAAGTTTCATTATTATTGTATCTGCTATAGTGACCTGTGACCCGTGATCTTTGATGTTATTTTAAGTGTTTTGGGGCACCACGAACCGCAGCCACATTTGACAGTGAACTTAATACATGTTGTGTGTCTTTTGACTGCTCCACTGACCAGCTGTTGTCCATCTCCCTCCTTCTTCTCAGGCCTCCTTATTCCCAGAGACACAACAATATTTAAATTAGGCCAATTAATAACCGTACAGTAGCCTCTAAGTGTTCAATGCAAGGAAGAGTTGCATGTCTCTCACTTCAAATCAAAAGCTAGAAATGATTAAGCTTAGTGAGGAAGGTATGTCTTAAGTCATGATAGGCCAAAAGCTAGACCTCCTGCAGTAAACAGTTAGCCCAGTTGTGAGTCCAAAGGAAACGTTCTTGAAGGTAATTAAAAATGCTACTCTAGTGAACACATGAATGGCAAGAAAGCAAGTCTTATTGCTGATACAGAGAAAGTTTGAGTGGTCTGGCTAGAAGATCAAACCAGTCACAACATTCCCTTAAGCCAAAGCCTAATCCAGAGAAAGGCCCTAACTCTCTTCAGTTCTGTGAAGGCTGAGAAAGGTGAGGAAGCTGCCGAAGAAAAGTTGGAATCTAGCAGAGGTAGCTTCATGAGGTTTGAGGAAAGACATCATTTCCTTAACATAAAAGTGCAAGGTGAAGCAGCAAATGCTGATGCGTGTTATCTGAATGACCTAGCTAAGATCATTGATGAAGGTGGCCACACTAAATGACAGATTTTCAGTGTAGACAAAATAACCTTCTGTTATAAGAAGAGGTCATCTAGGACTTTCATAGCTGGGGAGAAGTCAATGCTTGGCTTCAGAGGTTCAAAGGCTAAATCTCTTATTAGGGACTAACACAGCTGGTAACTTTAAGTTGAAGCCAATTCTCATTTACTATTCTGAAAAATCCAAGAGCCCTTAAAAATTATGTTAATTTTATTATGCCTGTGCACTATAAATGGAACAACAAAGCCTAGAGGACAGTGTATCTGTATACAGCATGCTATTGGAATATTCATGAACTACATGAACTTAAAATATTACTGAATATTTTAAGCCTACTGTTGAGGCCTACTGCTTAGAAATACAAAAAGATGCCTTTCAAAATCTTACTTCTCACTGACAATAAGCCTGATCACCCAAGAGCTCTGATGCAGATGTACAAGGAAATTAATATCATTTTCATGCCAGCAAACACAACATCTGTTCTGCAGCCCATGAATCAAGGTGTAATTTCAACTTTCAAGTCTTATTACTTCAGAAATACATTTTATAAGGCTATAGATGCCATAGACAAGGATTCTTCTGTTGGATATGGGCAAAGTAAATTGAAAATCTTCTGGAAACAAGTCACCATTCCAGATGCCATTAAGAATATTCATGTTCATGGAAGCAAGTCAGAATGTCGACATTAACAGGATTTTGGAAGAAGTTGAGTTCAACCCTCATGGGTAACTTCGTCTTTGTTCAAGGCATGGAGGAAGTAACTGTGGATATGGTGACAGCAGCAAGAGAAATGGAATCAGAAGTGGAGCCTGAAGATGTGAACAAATTGTTGCAATTTTATGATAAAACTTGAATGGATGAGTTGTTGTTTCTTATGGATGAGCAAAGTAGTTTCTTGGGATAGACTCCACTCTTGATGAAGACGCCATAAACATTGTTGAGATGACAACAAAGGATTTATAATATTACAGAAATTTAGTTGATAAGGCAGTGACAGGATTTGAGAGGATTAACTGCAAATTTGAAGGAAGTTCTAGTGTGGGTAAAATGCTATAAATTAGTATCATATGCTACAAAGAAATTTTTTTTGAAAGAAGGAGTACATGGATGTGGCAAACTTAATTTTATTCTTATTTTGTTATGTCTTTATCCTTTTAAAATTTTTTTATTTCAATAGCTTTAGGGGTACAAGTGGTTTTTGGTTAGATAGATAAGTTGTATAGTGGTGAAGTCTGAGATTTTAATGCACCCATCACAGAAGTAGTATACATTATACCCAATATGTAAGTTTTTTTGTTCTTTGTTTTTGTTTGTTTTATTGAGATGGAGTCTTGCTCTACTGCCCAGTCTGGAGTGCAATGGCACATCTCGGCTGACTGCAACCTCTGCCTCCCAGGTTCAAGCGATTCTCCAGCCTCAGCCTCTCAAAGTGCTGGGATTACAGGAATGAGCCACCGTGCCCAGCCCCTGATGTGTAGTTTTTTCAATCCCTCATCCTCCTCCTGCCCTCCCCATTTCTGAGTTTCCAATGTCCATTATATCTCTCTGCATGCCTTTGCACACTCATAGCTTAGCTTCCACTGTATGTTATAAGTGAGAACATACAGCATTTGGTTTTCCATTCCTAAGTTACTTCCCTTGGAATAATGGCCTCCAGTTTTATACAAGTTGCTTCAAAGGCATTATTGCTTTCTTTTTTATGGCTGAATAGTATTCCATGGTGTATGCATATCACATTTTCTTTAACCACTCATCAGTTGATGAACACTTAGGTTGGTTTCATATCTTTATAATTGTGAAATGTGCTGTGATACACATATGCATGCAGGTATCTTTTTGATATAACTTCTTTCCTTTTCCATAGATACCCAGTAGTGAGATTGCTGGATCAAATGGTAGATCCACTTTGAATTCTTTGAGAAATCTCCATATTGCTTTCTATTGAGGTTGTACTGATTTATATTCCCATCACCAGTGAATAAGTTGTTCCCTTTTCACCACATCCATGCTAACATCAATTTTTTTTTGACTTTTTAATAATGACTATTCTGGTTAGGGTAATGTGATATCTCATTGTGGCTTTAATTTGCAGTTCCCTGATGATTAATGATGTTGAACATTTTTTTCATATGTTTGTTAGCCATCTGTGTATCTTCTTTTGAGAAATGTCTATTCATGCCATTTGCCTACTTTTTAATGGGATTATTTGTTTTTGTCCTTGTTGATTTGAGTTCCTTGTAGATTCTGGATACTAGTCCTTTGTTGGATGCAGAGTTTGCAAATATATTCTCCCATTCTGTGGGTTGCCTGTTTACTCTGATGATTATTTCTTTTGCTGTGCAGAGGCTTTTTAGTTTAGTTAGCTCCTATTTATTTATTTCTGTTTCTATTGCACTTGCTTTTGGGGTCTTTGTCATGAATTCTTTGCCTGAGCCAATGTCCAGATGAGTTTTTTCTGGGTTAGCTTCTAGAATTTTTATGGTTTCATATTTTAGATTTAAGTCTTTGACCCTTCTTGAGTTTATTTTTGTATAAGGTGAGAGGTGCAGGTTTAGTTTCATTCTTCCACAGGTGGCTATCCAGTTTACCCAGCATCATTTATTAAACATTGTGTTCTCCCCCTGATTTATGTTGTTGTGTGCTTTGTTAAAGATCAGTGTTATTGTAAGAAATTACCATAGCCACCCCCACCGTCAGCAACCACAGTTCTTGTTCCTGGCGGTGAATCCCTATGTGTCTGCAGCAGCCTCAATTCTTGCCTCCTCAGAAGAAAGGATTCGACTGAGGAGGCAGAAGGCAGAAGGAAAGACCAAGGTAAATTTTAGAGCAGGAGTGAAATTGATTAAAAAGCTTTAGAGTAGGAAGGAAAGACGGGAAGTATACTTGGAAGAGGGCCAAGTGGGCGACTTGAAAGACGAGTGCATGGTTTGACTTTTCGACTTGGGAAAGTATACGTTGGCATACTTCCGGGGTCTTGTGTCCCTTCTCCTCTGATTCTTCCCTCGGGGTGGGCAGTTTGCATGCACAGTGGCCTGCCAGCTCTTGCGGGGGGAGCATGCACAGTGTGTTTACTGGAGTTGTACTCATGCTCACTTGGGGTGATCTTCCCTTACCAGCTGAATGTCCCTAGGAGGTCATATACCAGTTAAATTCCACCATTTTGCCTCTTAATGCACCTGTGTGAGCCCACTCACCCGACTCCTGAGATCTTATTAAGAAGCTGATGATCACCATGATCACCATTTTCAGGTTTTTTCTATCTACAGGGAGACTGCTTTTCCCTGGTGCTGGCTGCAACCAATTATTATTTTAGAGAGAAAGTTGACAACTGCCTGAACATCACCTGAGGGTCACCTGATATTTCTAGTTGGGTGGGGGGTGCCCTCTCCTGCCCTGTTCATGTCTGACCAGTTGTTTTCTGTAGCACCTTGAGTCAGCGGCTGTCAACATTGAGGCAAGACCTTTCATCAGCAAAAAGATTATGACTTGCTCAAGGCTCAGTTAACGGCATTTTTAGCAATAATGTGCTTTTAAATTAAGGTATGTGCATTCTTTAAGTAGTGCTATTTAGACTATAGTATAGTTTCAACATAATTTTTATATGCACTGGGAAACCAAAAAATTGGTGCGACTCACTTTATTTCGGCATTCTCTTTATTGCAATGGTGTGGAGCCCAACCTACAATATTAGTGATGTATGCGTCTATTTACTTTTCAATTCCCAATGGAGAAAACAGTTTTCAGATGTTTTCGAATTTAAAGATAAATTTATCCTTGATTCCTATCTTGCTGCCTCTTCCAAATATTGGTGAACACTTCTTTTTTCATATAATCTGGCAAAAGATTTTTATAGAAGTATTTATTCATGCAATGTTATAAAACAATGTTTTGTTGCAAAAATTATAATGTAAGTACCTTAACATGCAATGAAGGAAACAAAACTCACAGAGAATTCCAACTTTCAGAGTTGACACTATGCTTGTTTTGGAAGTTCCTATGGGATGTTTTCTTTTCATTTATGATGTATTTGAGCTCATATTCTATCTTCAATTTAGTAGCTTGCCTTTTTCATATGTGTTTAAAATTCTTTGTAAGTGTTAATTTTTTGTACAATATACCTAACTCTCCTTTGGTTTTTAGATATTTAGGTTATTCCAAATATTCTCATTATTATAATCATGTTGTGATAAATGCCCCTCATGCATAGAGCATTTTTTATGTGCTTTTTGATAGTTATTTTTTAGTATTGAATGTAAAAGTGAAGTTGCTGGTCCGAAAGAGTGTTTATATGGCTATAGAGTAGACATCCAACAGCGTTGCCAGAACTTTCCACATTCTATACCCCACCTGTGAAATTGGGTTTTCTTCTTTTCTCCCTACACAAACTTAGCGTACTGCCATCTTTCCTAGGTTCTCTTTGTGTGTTGTATGTTGTAATGAATGTCAGCTTGAAGGATACAACAGAAGGATAAAATTAGCTAAGTCACCACAGTTAGACTTACGTTGCTGTCACTGTTGATATTTTGTTAGTAAAGAGAGGCTAGACTTATGCTGCTGTGTGAAAACACAAGTTAGATTTAGGTTTAAAAGTCTGTCTGAGATGCTGGTCAGTGATCACATACTGTTCCACTAAAATTTGCAACACAGCTGATGAAAGTCTCCTTAAACTATGGACATTTGAGGGAAAAGTTCTCACTAAATGTGATATCACACATTATCATAGGGGATCAAAATTATGTGATTACCTATTCAATCAAAAACATAATCACAAATGTACATAATTTGTTTTAAAATATCACATATATTATAAAACATGTAGGAATATAATGAATATAATAACATAAAATGTACGTATTATAATTATATATTTGTTATATTACATATGGTATGTGTATATATACTGTATATATTATATAACAAATATATAATTATAATACATACATTTTATGTTATATCAATTATTAACATAATTATGTTATTATAATATATGATATACAGTATGTATTATATAAAAATATTTAGATATATACTATATATTATATAACACATATATTCTTATACATTATTATAATATATTATAATGGCACACTACATATTTATAATAATGTATTATGTACATTGTTATAAAATTGCATAGTATATTATAACATATTAATGCATTTATATAATATATAAGCTATATAAGTTATTAGGAAAGCATAGTAGGAATAAAATTTTAAATAAAAATTTAAATTTTAAATTTTAAAATTGTAAATAAAAATTTTATCTGCCACTTTCATCTTTAAGAAATGAGGCCTTGAGATAAACTATTTTATAGTGTCTGTAGGAAGGAAAGTAGTCCTATTATATAAAAATGGTAGTTGCTTTAAAATTATTCATTAGCTATATTTATAGTTTATAAAATAATGAAATTTAAAACTGCCTTAAATTGGACTAATAATCATGAGTTTGAAATGAAAACAGAATAAATAATGTTCATTTTAAAAGTAAAAGTCAGTTTTCTAAATTATGAATTTGGTATTGATTTAAACGAAATGAATTTACATTGAAGAATTGTATGTCTTTAGGGATTCAGTGTTCAGTGATGATCTGTTGGATGCACAGATTGAAGGAGACTGGATAGAAATAGCTTCCTGTGCCTCAAAAAAAGTCAGGAATTACTGCCAGGAAAACTCAGAGCTTCAGAGAGTGCAAATATATTTAAGTTATTGAAGTAAGACGCTTGAAATGAAAATGTGTACACTCCATAAACCATGGATGGCATCAACAACATGAATACTATCTGAAATATTATTGCGATCAGGCTCAAGAAATAAATGTTCCACTTGCTGTGATTTTTAAAATTTAAATATTGATTGTATATGGAAATACTGCTTATTCTTGCTGTAATATTTAATGTGATTCATATTCTTTACACTTTTAAAAAAGCTTTAAATAGGATCATAAACTGTTGTATTGGGGGTAATTCATGAAGTGTTGATGACTGTAGGAGGAATAATCTATTGTTTTCCAGTTTAATGTTCATGTTGCCCAGCATGTCTCCTTAATGAATATAATTCCTTTTTTGTATTAAAATCTGATAGGACTTCCTACTCTAATAGGGGTTTTAAAAGAGATGTGTTTATTCTTCTAGTTTTATAAGAATAGGATTTTGTAAGGGAGGGAATATTTTATTCTCATTCCACTTGTTTGTAGAAAACAGTGATTGTCAATGTGTGGAGCCAACACCAATAACTTGATTAGCAAAAGCTGGGAACTTGTTGGAAATGCAAATTCTCAGGCTCCACCCCAGAACAACTGACTCAGAAACTTAAGAGGAGGTCCCAGCAATCTGCGTTTAACAAACTCTACAGATGGTTCTGATGCACAGGACAGTTTGAGAACCAAGAATGTTGAAATTTTTTACAGAATGTCCCTACTTGAAATTTACTATACTCATCTGCATTGATGCTTCAGGTTTTAGGAAATAGATTGAGGTTTTGGATGAAAACCTGCCATATCAGTTAGCTTTAGTACTATAACAAACCACTCCAGAAATTAGTGGTTAAACAAGCATGCGGGCTTCCCAGGTGATTCCTCTGGCCTGGCTGGGCTTCCTTGTGCATGTGGTCAGCTGCTATTTAGCTGGGGGCTGGAGAGCTCGGGGTGCCCTCAGCTGCGAAGCCCGGTCTGCCCCATCTGTGGCCTTTCTTCCTGCAGCAGGTGGCTCCAGGCTCTTCCAGGATTCCTAGAGAATGAAAGGCGCATTCAAGGCCTCAGAAGCCACCTGTGTTCCTTCTGTCCTTTTCTGTTGACTACCCCAAGATTCAAAGCCAGCCCAGCGTCAAGCAGTGGTGGAAAGGACTCCACCTCTTCAGGGGAGGGGATGCAAAGTCACACCCTAAAGGGGAGAATGGGCATGGAGGGGATAACATTTTTGCACACAGTTGCCCACACCTGCAGATCAGGATCCAGGCCAATGCCCTATTGGCTAAGGAATTCTGGCCCTCGGTTCTGTAGTCCATTCAAATCAAGAGTGGGGACCAAAAGGCTTCCTCATTTTTCTCTGAAGCTGAGAAGTAAGAGGCAATCGGTAAAACAGAACACAGTGTGTTTGCAGTCACCATATCGTCCTGTTATCAGTGAGGATGGCAGTCACCATGTTTGCAAAAGTAAAATAAATCTCAAAATTTGATGAATAATAGCAGACAAAAAAAAAAAGTAGAATCCAGTACAAATATATGCCTTTTATTTCAAGCATAGTTTCCTCACTTTTGGCCCTGGATTTCCTGTATGATTTCTCAAATGTATTATTCTAAATGATGACCTGCATACTTTTGTGTAGAGGTTTCTTGGTTTTACATGTCCTCAGGGATACTGGGGGAATGGTGGTATATAATAGTCATGAATAGACTTGAGTAATGGATAGTACTCTGATAGGATTCCGCTGCTGCTTACATTATAACAGCATGGTAAGTAAAAGAACAGAAAAAGAGTGGGAAAAATATATTCTTAATTAATGAACTTTGGGCCAAAAAATAATAGAGTCCTTTATCTTATTTACAAATACAACAGTTTTGAATAGTTCATGTTATACTTTAAATTATTAATGAGAATAATGAACAGTTTTGTAATGTATAATGAGGAAGCAATATTAACTTGCATTAACTTGCAGTTATTTAGTTATTTAGATAAAGCAGTTATTTGCAAATCATGATCAGATATATTTAACTAAGATATAATTTATATTTTTAGAGATGCTCTTTTATTTTTCCCTCCAATATGCGTTTAGGAAAAATAAAACATGTATTCTGTGATATTGTCAGTCTGCTCTGAACTTCAGCTTTCTCGTTCCCAAGTTCTAATCATTTCCAGCTGGCATATGTTAATGGCGTTTCTGTCTAACATTGTGGCTGTCTAAAAGAAGTACAAGAAAAAGTCTCTTCCCACAGGGAGTTTGATACCATGCAACACAGATATCACCATTATCACACAATTGTAAAACAATTACAGAAGTCAAGACAATATGGCAAAGACTGTTTACCTAAGACTCGATAGTACACAAAACAAAGAACACATGGGCTGTTTGGCAAACAGTTATGTGGGGTTGACTTTAGCCTGAAAAAAAGTGTTCTGATTGAAGTAATGGCACGTCACACAAGAAGGGCTGATGGAGGGCTGCTCATTAGGATGGCTACTCCAGGGACTGGCCAGAATGACTTTGGGTGGTGTATCAAGTGGCCATTGCCACAATTATGCTGTACAACCACTTGCCCCAAGACCAATGGCTTAAATCATGAAGATGCGTTTTTCACTCAGATCTGTGCGTTGGCTGGGATTTGGTGACTGTCAGCTGCCCTCACTCTAGGCTGTAGGTGGGTGCAGATCTTCTGACATAGTTCTGTTTTCCCCATGGACCGGGAGTTCCTTGGGGGATGACCACAGGAAAAGGACCAAGCCAATTCTGCAAGCAAATTTAAGCCACTGTTTCATCAAGTCCACTAGCAATGCATTGGCCACGGCAAGTCACATGGCCCAGGCAGACCTCAGGGTGCTGGAGTGTTCTCTGCCCATTGAGGGAACTGGAGCAGAGTGAACACTTGCCTAACCCAGTTCAAAGGATTGTTTAAGTAGGACGAGAATAGTCACGGGTGTCTTGCAGCTGTTGTTTCTTTTCACGGATGTGCACAGGTGAATGTAAGGTTTATTGTCATTTCACATTCTGATGGTTAACATCAAACCCATAGCTCACGTTTTGAAGACACTTTTGAGATTTGCTTTTCCTAGTAACTCGCCTCCAAGCAGTGGGTCTTGTTTAGTAGTGACGATCTTGAAATGGCTAAATTTCTTCTAAGAATAGTATTGGCAACTTGAAGAGTAGTTGGGATCAGTGTATGTTCTTGCCTTAACTCCAAAATTAAATGGGTTATAGTTATTGTTGTGTATATTTGGTAATGTACATTAAAAATAAAAACCTCTAGACATGGCACATAACATTAGCAACATATAACCTTAATAAGTCAAATAAATGAACTATCTAGCAGTTTAAGAGGTAATTTTTTTTTTTTTCTTTTTTTGAGACGGAGTCTGGCTCTGTCGCCCAGGCTGGAGTGCAGTGGCGCGATCGCGGCTCATTGCAAGCTCCGCCTCCCAGGTTCACGCTATTCTTCTGCCTCAGCCTCCAGAGTAGCTGGGACTACAGGTGACTGCCACCACGCCCGGCTAATTTTTTGTATTTTTAGTAGAGATGGGGTTTCACCGTGTTAGCCAGGATGGTCTCGATCTCCTGACCTTGTGATCCACCTGTCTCGGCCTCCCAAAGTGCTGGGATTACAGGAATGAGCCACCGTGCCTGGCTGTTTAAGAGGTAATTTTTAAACATTTTTTTTGCAAAGTGAATATTTAATCCTATTACATCTGCTGGGCTGTGTGCCTTCTAAAATTCTACTTAGCAGAATTGATAAGCAGGGATCATTTAAAAATTAAACAACATTTTTCATTTAATTAATTTATTTATTTGAGACAGGATCTTGCCCTATTGCCCAGGCTGAAGAGCCATGAGGCGATCACAGCTCACTGTAACCTTGACTTCCTGGGCTCAAGTGATCCTTCCACCTCAGCCTCCCAAGTAGCTGGGACTATAGGTCCATGCCACCATGGATAAACAAGCAGCTTTTATATACAGTGATAAAATGCTGCCAACATACACTTGGCTTTTTTACTATAGTTTTTTTTTTTTAATTTTTTTCAGCTGAAATATAAATGTAAATGTTCAGTGTTATCTAAATTAAAACTCTTGAGTTATGATCTTTGGAAATTTATACTTAATGTCCTAGGAGCATGGTATTAATTCAGTAGCTGTGGTTGATGTGTTTCTTACAAGCAATCTTCAAAATGAAGGTGTCAAGAAGAACCTGAATGTGGGTTCACTTGGGGTTGGTTTTTTCTTTTTGTACACTAAATGTCTTAATTTGTTTTTTTGTGGACATGGAATTGTACACATGAGTATGTATTTCTTATGGGATTATGTAGAAACTATTGTAACATTCTGAGCCTTTCTTCCTTTAGACAAAGGGCAGGGAGGAGACACAAACTTGCAAGTAGTTGGACGTGGTGATGGGAGTGGCCTGAAATGGGGATGGACATTATAAGTTCTTTAAGTTTTGTTTCTATCATTCGAGAGTAGGTTCCTCTGCATTTACAAGAAAAGCAATCTCAGCCACAGTTGTTTATATAGGAGAGAAGTCTGTCTCTGTCTCACATCACTCGAGTCCAGAGTTTGGAATCCTGAGTTGGTAGAGATCCTTCATGGCCCAGCAGAGGCCTGGCTCCTTGCTGTCCACTGCCCCCATTCCCATCATGTTCTCAGGGGCAGCTGGTCTGAGGCCACCACAAGGCATGACACCTGGGGCGAGGGTTCTCTCTGTTCTTTTCAAAGAGACTTCCAGGAAGAAACCTTACAACCTTAGAGACCTGTCTGTCTCTCATTGGCTGAATTTAGTCATATGATCGTATCTATGGGGAAGGGACTAGGGAATGTAGTTCTTTGGCTGAGTTAGCAAAGAAATGAGCTTCTTTTTCTTTACTAGAAGGGAAGGATTAATACTGGAGGCAACTGGCAAGCTCCGCCTCAATGCACATGGCACAGTTTGTCTTTAGAGAACATTCTGAATGTGTAGTTATAGATGCCTATTGTGATATGCATCAAATCCCAACATTTTAGGTACATTCAGAGTGCATAATAATTGAGTATAATATTTTGCCTTCTCATAGCTTTTATTTATTTTATAAGCTGCCTTGAAGCTATAATTCTGTTTCCACATATGTGCCTTTGGCACATCTTAGAATCCGACATAGTTTCCCAGCCAATCAAACCATGTTTTTAAAAAGAGCTGGGAATTTCATTGAGCCACTCTTTTGTATGGGGCTCTTTATGGAAAAATTAAATTTGGTTTTAAAGAAGGAAATTCCTTACAGTTTTGGAGTAGAAATTTATTAGATAAATCTTCAAGTTAATCTTCCTTGTGAATTTGAGTGATGAATGCTGGTTACACTGTCCAAGCAACTTTAAAAATGTTTCGGTTTTATTTCTGAACTCACATTTGAAATATTACTTGATTGCTAGTGACAAAAATGATTTCTGTTTAGATCTCATATTTAAGCATCTATGATAATGAAAACACTTTAAAGGAAAAGTCCTATCATTCTTGAGAGTTTGCAACATTGTCAGAATCTCCCTGAGAAGGAATGCCATGGAGGGCAAGGCTGCTTTCTTGTCTATGATTTGATCTGTTGGTGAGAAGTGAGGATGACCACTTTTCCTGTCGGTCGGTTTATGGTGTCTGCACATTTTGATAGCAGATCATTGCTGTTCACTCTTTCTCCTTTAAATAGAGCAAGTGGAGTTGTCTACAGAATGCAGCCTGAGTATTTGATTAGGCCTAATGTGTTTTAATTAACAGCAGCAGAAGAACCCAAACACTGTCTCTTAGTGCGTCTAACCTTATTATTTTCAAGTAGCAGTTGAATAACACTTGGAAAAGAGTCATCAATCTCTCAGACTAATTAATGGAAATGTTTAAAAAATACTGGCAGATGAAAGTAATAAACATGTCAGTCCCCAAATTGTGTTTTTCAGCCACTGATTGATAATGCTAGGTCAGTCGCCAAGTTTTAATTTCTTGATTAAATGGCATTCCCAATACTGCTATCTTCTTGACATTGACTAAACTTAATAAGTAATGTAATTGACACTTCATATCTCTTACAGGAAATACTTCCTCTCATTATTAAAAAATGCAGAGTGTTAAACATAGCTACCAAAAATTAAATCATTTGACATTTTATTAAGGAAAACTTTTAAGACAATAATAGTAACTGATGGCAGTTATTACCAAAAATACCTAAAGATTTGGAACTACCTTTTGAATTGTTAGGGTGGTGACATTATATCCAGTGTATTTTTAGTATGTGATTTGCTTTATTTTAGTTCTTTTTGAGTGTCAGGTGCTCATTCGTGGTGTAAATAACAATTCTCTGTTAGGCAGGTTTCCCTATTTGATCACGTGTGTGGGTTGGATTAGAAAATAGACATTAAATAAATTGATTGGTATCTGTGGCCCTTGTCCTTAGCAGGGTGGATTCCTTCTGAGAGGATATTGCAGTGTCCAGAGAATGAAGGGGTTGAGCAGATGAGACCTCCCTAGCTGATGCAGCAAGCCTGAAAGGAGAGGGGATGAATTCCAGAGATGCCTCAGAAAGGGGAGTGGCATGGAGGGCTTTGTGATACTTGGATAGGTTTGGGCTGTCCATGAACTTGAGATTTATTTATTTATTTATTTATTTTTTTTGAAAGTGATGTTCATTTTGAATTGGCTGATGTTTTCCTTGGAGTCAATAGCAATAGTGTTTTCTTAAAAAAGTTGTTTGAATAAACATGCCTATAAAATTGGCTTTTGAAACCAAATACAGTACCTATGCCTATTACATGCCATTGTTTTTTGGTTTCCCCACATCAAAGGACTGCTAACGTCTTTTAAAATCTTCATGCTATCATTGTGTCTCTGCTAACACTGCCCCTCAATTCTGTGAGGATTTATTCAGTGTCCATTACACAGTCATGAGGAGGACAAAAAGAACAATCGTTCTGTGGTGCATGCGGTGTAGTGGTGCTCACCACAGGCCTGGGATGTGTTTCTTTTTTACCCTTGTGAAGTAATTATTATAAGTCCTCTCCTTTGCACTTGAGGGGACTGTCACCCAAAGAGGTGGTGTAATCAAGCTCTTTGCTGTTGGGGCTCAGATGTAGACCCAGATCAGTTCAATTCCAAAGCTCAGATTTTTCAACTTGAAGCTGTACTGTTGTTTCTCATTCATCACATGGATGGGCTTATGCTGAGAGCACAAGGTGATAGATAAAAAAAAAAAAAAAGAATGAGATCGTCCTGAAAAGGAATGTGCTAAGCATGTAAATGTCTCTATAATAACATAGTAAAGAAAATATAAAATTATTTACTCTTACCCTCCAGAAAAATTCATGGCGGTTGAAAGGAGAAAGAGAATTAATTTGATTGAAAGATTAAAAATGTTTCTTGGAGACAGTGGTTTAAAAGGTGGGATAGGATCACAGGAAGAAAGGACAAATGCTGGGGGAAGTAACAGCAACAGCAAAGCTACAAAGAAAGCAATGGAGGATGACTTAGGGGACGGGTCCTGCGTTCTCCATTTTGGCTGCTGTATTTTGGTGCGTCTTATATAACACCCAAGTAAGTTTGTATTTTATTTGGTATCAAGGGAAGCCATTGGAGATTTCGAATAGAGAAATGGCATAAATCAATAGTTTTTTAGGAAGTTCATTCTACAAACTGTAGATTCATTTTATTTTTCTATTGGTACTAGTTACTTCCCCAAAATATCCTGTGTATTTTGTGTGTGTGTTGTCTACCCTTTCCTCTTCATTGTAAGCTGTTTGAGGGCTGAAGCTGGGTCAGATCAGGCATGCACCTTGCCTGTTGTCCTCCAGCACACACACTCTCTCTCTCTCTCTCTCTGTCTCTCTCTCTCTCTCTCGGAGCTCTGCGCTGCTGTGTAAGTTGTCTGATTACACTGAGAGCGCCATACTGAAGGGCAGGAGCTCTGATTCAGAGTCTCAGCTGAGTGCCTCTTTCCACCCATCCTATAAGGTGCCAAACATGTGAGTGAAGCTGTTCTGGACCATCCAGACCAGCCAAACCATAGGTCAGAGTGCCATCTACTGACCTACGGCAATGTCACATGGAACAATAGGTTCTCCCAGTTTGGCCCTGCCCAATTCCTAACCCGCAAAATTGTGAGATAACCATTGCAGTTTGAAGCCACCTAGATTGCGGGTAGCTTGTTATGCAGCAGTAGATAAGGGGAACCAATAACATCAGTTCACCTCAGCTTAGGGCATGGACCAGAGCTGGGGTGGGGTGCAGGGCTCTCTGTTACACTCGATATGCAGTCAAAAAAGTAGTTGATTGAACATTGGATGTGAAGGAGTCAAAATGACCAAATCTAAATGACAAGAGTAGGTGGTGGTAAGAGGAGATTTTAGGTGTGAGAAGTTGATGGGATATTGTGTTGACAATATTAAATTGATTAAAATCTTGATATCCCTTTGGATGTCGAACTAATGTCACAGAATTAAATTTATGATCTTTATTAGTCCATTTTCACACTGCTGATAAAGAGACTGATAAAGACCCAAGACTGGGTAATTTTTAATGGACCCACAGTTCTATGTGACTAGGGAAGCCTCACCATCATGGTGGAAGGCGAAAGGCACGTCTTACATGGCAGCAGGCAAGAGAGAATGAGAGCCAAGCGAAAGGGGTTTCCCCTTATAAAACCATTAGATCTCATGAGACTTACTACTACAAGAGCAGTATGGGGGAACCACCACCATGATTCAATTATCTCCCACTGGGTCCTTCCCACAACACGTGGGAATTATGGGAGCTACAATTCAAGATGAGATTTGGGTGGGGACACAGCCAAACCATATCATTATCTTTCCTTCTAAAGGGAACTTCCTTCATATGGTCTCCTTCATCTCACATAATGTCAGCTGGAGGTCTGTAGTTGCCTGGGTCAGACACCTGGGAGTGCTCCCTCCTGAGTCTTTTTTCTCACATCCCATATGGATGCTTCCTAAGTCCAGTAAGCTCCACATTAAAGCAGAGTCAGTATCCACCTTCCTTGTAGTTCGAAGTAAGCCACTTTCTCCAGGCTGTTAGTTTCATTTTCTCCTGTCCCTAAATCCCTTCACAAGCCTCCGTCTAACTCTGTGCTTCTTTGATTCACAGCGCGTGCACAGGTGTTGCAAGCTATTGGTAGAGGCTCTGCAGAGCAGGTATAAGGTGTATTTGGGATGAAGTTCCTGAGAATGCAGACACCTATGGTTTTTCAGATAGAAGCTACTCAGATCCTTTTTAATTACCATGTTTTTATTTTTACTGAAGTGTTACTTATATGCTGCAAAGTGTGTGAATGTTAGGATGACAGTTTTACAGCTCAATGAAATTTTACATATGTGTATGTATAGATAGATCTATAAATATATACCAGTTCTAAATTATTTTGGAATAAATCCTCCTTTCTCTTAGCTTAGAATATGTGTAATGGGGCTGGCTGGCTTGCCCAGAGAGTTTCACTGAAGAGGGGGTGTTACATTTGCATGTTTTTTGACCTATGCTTACTGAAAGGTCAATGAAATTTGGGGAAAGAAGATCATAGACATCCAGACATTCTTCATTGATATGTCATTGGAGAAAATCTTAGAAAATAAAAAGTCTATTTTCTACCTTCCAGATGACGCCAACTCTATGAGTCCTACCTCTTTGAAATAGCTTTTCCTCCTTTTAGAACTAAGAATCTTTATTAGGTGCCATAATGAGTAAAACACTTTAAGATGAAATTCTTTATTACTGCTGCTATGATAAATTATTAGCAATATAAGACAAATGTTTATCTATGACTGCTTTGAATATTAACTTCAGCTATATCTTGTATATTTTTTTCTTAGTAAAATCCTCCAGATATGCCTCCAAGTTTTCTTTTTGTTATAACCTCATGTGGTGGCCTGTGGAATATTATTTTTATTTTTATTCATATAGTTCCAGACTTGTTTGTACATAGCAACTAATATCTACAGAGCATTTTCTATGTGCCCAACCCGCCCTAGATCCCTTACACATTAACTTATTTATTCATTTCAGCAGCTCTAGTGAGAAAGGTGATATCAGCACCCCTTTTTACAGGTGAAACCGAGGCACAAGGTGTTAAGTGCTTTGCCAAGGCCACACTGCCAGTGCATGGCAGAGCCTGCTTTTAAGCCCTGCCAGGCCAGCTCTAGAGCCTCTGTCTCTAACCACTGTGCTATCCTACCTTGCAATGAGCATTTGGAAGAGAAGGGAAAACACCACAGTCCCCCTAGGAAGCCACAGACTGGCTGCTAGAGCCCATCATTTAAGGAGGCTGGTGAATTTAATGAGTTTCTCTTGACTGTATTTTCAAGGTAAAAATGTAAATAATAGAGTCCACATCATTTCAAGTTGAATCAGGGCCAACTGTAATTTAAGGAATGAAAAAAAATAATAGCAAGTAACACACACACCATGCTTTTGTGTGCCCGACAGCATTCTCATGGAGGACTTTTACTTGCTCAATCCTCACACCCACCCCATGAGGCACAGACAGTTCCTGAATTAGGATTTTTCAGCTTCATGATGGTGTTAAAGTGGTGTGCATTTAGTAGAAACCATCCTTCCTTCATGATGCTGGGCAGTGCCAGCATCCTGATCAGCCTGGTCAGCCACGCATTTTTGAATTAGGATATTTTCAATTTACCATGGGCTTATCGGGATGTAACCCCATTGTAAGTGGACAAGCACCAGCCCTTGTTTGGAGATAAGAGAGAGCTTAAGTGAATTGCCCAAATGCCAGCCAGTTCATGGCAAATCCAGGCTGCTAACCCAGATAGTGGCTTTGAACCTGTGCTCTTAACCGCTCAGCTATCTTGCCCCTTAAAACAACAATGGCAACAAACATGTTCATAACTTACAGAGAAGCAGAACTCTTGGATGCTGATAGCCCTTGAGGCATCAGCCAACTATGTTTTTATCCAAGCTCCCTCTTCTACACTTCCAGGCAATTGCCCTTTCTCTGCAGGGTGCACGAGTCCTGACAAGTGCTTAGTGTCCAGGAAGCTTTGGTGATTACTGTCAGCATTGACCGCCATGGAGAAGGGTCCCCACGTGACCATGGACGGGCGGGCCGTTTTGTGCATGTGTGCAACTTGTGCTAACTGGCCTTCAGAGTTCTTATGACTTTTTAATCCAACTTTGAATCCTCAGACTTCTGCCTCTGGAAAAAATTCTGTGCTTTGGCAGTGTTTCCTGATAAATGGCTTTTGTGGAGAAGGAAATAATTTATAGGATCTTTCTTTCTAACAAAAATAAGTGGAATTTTCAAAGAAACACTTTTATTTTTACATTCATTTGTATTTAAAACTCCTTTAGAAGACTGTCGTATTCCTCTCTCTCTATAGTCTCTTAGAGGAAAGGGCATATGATGAAATAAATCATTGCTGCATGGATATTTCCTTAATGATGTTTTCTAATGCATATTGGGAAATAGTTTTTCTAGAACTTCATCCTGACATTTCAGTTGGTTAAATGATAGTGCAAATTGCTCGAGAGAAGTCCAGATAAGAATGAATGTAGATTAACAAAAATCTCGCCACTTTATGCAAATAAAATGAAAAGAAAAACTACTGGTTTATAAACCATAATTCCATAAGAAGAACAGTCAAATTAACTTCCCATTTTCTTTAAATGTTATAAAAATATCCATGAGTGATCTGTGTGTGGTATTGATTATAGAGACTGTTATAGTTGTCCTTCAGGAGAAGAATTTAAAAAAATCAATCCCTTCCTTATAAGTTTGTATGATCTCAGTTTAATCAGAAATAGAGCAAATAAATCAGTAGCCTTTTGAAGAACATACTCGGGAAGGATCAGATTTGATGGGATGGGATGATATTGGAATTAAAATCGCAGACAGGGCATGAGAGACTTACAGAAAATGAGGTGTGAATATATGAATGAAGGACTCTTTGTGAAGTGCTCTTTGAGGAAAGAACAGTGATGGACTTGGCTAGGCCAGGACATTCCTAAAGAAAAGCTGCCCAGTAGGAGAGAAGAAAAAGCATTCTTAAATAATTTGGGCATATTTCTTATCAATTTGAGAGCTAAATGATAGATCAAATATATTCATTTGTATTGCCACTGAAGGTGTGATTCTGTGATTGTTTTTTTCAGTTTTATGGAGTATAATTATTAATTTTTTTGCGATTATAAAATTTGGTTAATACTATGTCACCAATCACAAAAGTTTGTTAGCTGAAAAAGGAAGAGGCTAATGGTGGGTGGGTGGGAAATTATTGCTCTGAATTTGTATCTTGCTGCTTAGCTAAAACCTTCCTATTTATCTGCCAGGTCTAGAAGTTAGCATAAAAGGCAAGGGCATAGAGGCTGTGAATTCACTCTATTGAAAAAACTCTATTACTTTGTGACTTCAGGCCAGACATTTAAACTCCTCATGTTTTCAAGTCATTGGAAACCAAATGCTAAAATGACTGTTTAAATAAATAACACCTTCAAAAAATGTTTGAGTATTTCATGTCCTGGAAAGGTTATGATGTAATTTTTCAACAGCCTTGTAAATTCATGCCAAAGCTGTATCACTCCACAGTATTTGATTAACCCATATTGTCCTTACAAGGTCAAGGCAGAAGAGTGGTCAAATCTGCCTTCTTCTTTACTTTATTAGAGTAATGTAGCCCTAAGTGAGTGGTTACTTTTATGACAATTTCCATTTTCTGGGAACTTTAATAAGTAGCATTCATTTATTTCTTGATTATAAATGTAACCTAGGCTTTTTTGCAGAAAATTTATAACCCAGGCAAAAGACCAACATTAAAAAAATAAAATGACCAATTATCTAACCAGCCATTCCTAAGTACTAGTAATTTTTTAGTGTTAAGACGCAGTAGTTTCTGCTTTATACAATATGTGTGACTGTATGAGTACATTCATTTTTATACATTTAAAACTGTGATCACAAAATTTATTTATAATATATGATTAATGTTCTATTCATTATAGATGATAATCTTAATAATATTCTTCTGACATGAATGGCTCTATCCTATTTGTCATAACCTAACAGTCCTTTATTGTGCGTCACCTAACTTCCAGTCTTTTTCTAAACCTGCCTATATATATATATATATAGAGAGAGAGAGAGAGAGAGAGTATATATATGTTTTATATATATATCTCCCAGATCATTTCATAGAATAAAATTCTGTAAGTGCTATTTCTAGGAGAAAGAGCTTGCACGTTTTTTTTAAGCTTTGGCTTTAGTTTTATTTCATTTATCCTATTCTGATGTTTGACATTTCAAATCCTTTCTTATTATTCTATGGTTTTTTTGCCGTTCATTCTAGTTTATTTTTCATGGGTCACTTGAGAAACATTTTTCTCCAAATTCCTTTATAAGTTTTATTGCCATTGCAAGACAGCTAAAAGTTAATTTGGGAATAATAACAAATTCACAATAATAACTCTTCCTATATAAGAACACAGTGAAACTTTTTATTTATTTTTTTTATTTACTCATTCTTTTTTTCTGATTTGGTAAGGCTCTCAGTATAGGATGATGTGACGGGTTCTTGTGTACAGAATGGGAGACTTTGTTGGGTGACGCTGTCCATGGGCAGCTCTTTCCTGGAGTGCTGGCCCCTTCCCTCGCTGCAAAGAGAGCAGAGTCCCCGTCATCTCAGCTGCAATGTTCTGTTTAATTTCATGCTCTCAGGGCTGAGGAGAAATCCCTCTGGGTTTGAAACCTTCCTGTGAAATCACTGCAAAATGTGGTTATTGTTCCAACCTCCTGCTTCTGCCTGGAGTGACTTCTAAACCCAAATCTTTACACAGACATCATACATGCACACCCATACAACATACACATTCGCCACACACCACACATACATGCATCACACATACATATATATGCATACATATACAATGCGGGTTCATTGTTTTCTATATGTACTTTCTATAGGTTTTCATTCTGTTTCTCTCCAGACCCATGTTATTCTCAAAATTTGCATGAGGAAATTTTACCCAAATTTTCTGTCATCAATGATATTATTAATTTTGTGCATATTTTAAATAATTGGCCAACTTAACTTTATTTATTTGAAAACTTGTTCACTTATTTTGGTTAGTATTCTAAAAGATAAGTCTTCATTGACTTTCCAATAGTTTTATCTCATGATTTTTTTTATCATCTCATTGGTTTGCCTAGACCTTAGAGAACAATAAATAGCACAACTGCTAGTGGTGTTGCTGTGTTGTGGTAATTTTTATGGACATGCCTCTAGAATTTCGTCAAATGTGACTAGGATAGTGGTTGTTGATTGTAATTCAATATACAGATTCTTTAGTGTTTTTGTCTCTCAGGGCTCACTTGTTATTTCTGCATACATCTCAGCTTCTTTCTTTCTACATTTTGTTTAGCTCTTTTAGAATTATTTTTATTCCTTTTTTCATAGATGGCTTTTTCATGGATTGTAGTGAAAGCACAAAGTACGTATTATGTAATATATGTATTAGACAATATAAATTAGACTATAGTTTTAATTATAACTAATTATATGAAATTATATACATATATTACAATTAATATATGCATATATTATATATTATATACGTTAGACTATATAATTGTATATTAGACTATGTATATACAGTTTTAAAAACTACTATGTATATATGTGTGTGTGTGTATACAAATATATATATACTTTAATGGCCCAGAACATGTTTTATTTTGATGAATATTGCTTCCATTGGTAATTAAAGAAAGAAAGTATAGTCTACCATTATTGGATGAATTGTTCTGTAAAGGAATTAGGGTAAGTTGGTTGATGGTGTTTTTTCAGGTTTCTCCTCGTTACTGATTTTCTGTCTACTTAATATATTAATTATTAAGACAGAGGTGTTGATTTTTCCAACTATGATTTGAGTTTATTTGAAGATGATCTATAGCTTTTGCTTTATGAATTTTGAAGCTGTGTTGCTAAGTGCATGCATGTTTGTTTCTTATGCCTTCTTCATGAATTTGCTCTTTTATCAGTAAGTAATGTCCTTTTTTATTATTAATAATATTCCTCATTCCAAAATATACTTTGTCTGACAAAATATAGCCACTCTAGTTTTCTTTCAATTAGGGTTTATCTTTTTTTAAATTTTTTAACTTTTACCCTATCAATGTCTTTATATTTAAACTGAGTTTCTTATAGACAGCATACATCATGTTGGGTATTACTTTCTTATCCAATCTGTCTGGCTTTTAATTAGTGTGTCTAACCATTTTAGAGTGACATAATTATTGGAAAGGTTAAAGACTACAATTTTGGTAACTGTTTTCTATTTGTTCTTATGTTCATTTGGCATTTAAAAGTCCTATCTGCCTGTTTCTTGATTATTTTTAATGATTTTAAAAAATCCCCCCTTTTGGCTTATTATTTATACCTCTTAACATTTTTGGTGGATACACTTAATTATAGTCTACCTTTAAATAATTTTATTTCCCTTCATATGCATTTAAGGCACTTATAACAATATACTCCCAATTTCCCCCTCCCATTTTTGTGCTATTTTTATATATCTTATTTTTACCTATGCTACAAATCTACAATATGTGGCTATCTTTGTATGATAAAATAAATTATATTTTAGAATTATTTTAAAAGGTAAAAATATGTTTATGATTATATATTTTACATTTACTTTATTTCTGGAGATCTTCATTTGTTTGTGTAGATCCAAGTTTCTGTACTGTAGCTGTGCTGGTGATAAGTTCTATATGTTTTGCTTGTCTGAAAAAAAAAGTGTCATTTTTCCATCAATTTGAGAGACATTTTCTTCTGTATATATTCTGATTTGACAGCTTTTTCTCTTCAATATTTTAAAGATGCTACTCCATTGTTTATGTTCTTACATAGTGTCTAACAAGGAGTCAGGTGTAATTCTTCTCTTTGTTCCTCCCTCTGTAATGTATTTTCACCTTCCCTGGAGGCCTCTTTTTGTTTTTGTTGTCTTTTTTTGTTTTGAATTTCAGTGGCTTGAAATTGATGTGTTTGGATTTTATTTCATTGTATTTTCACTTATCCAACTTGGTTTTCTCTGAGCTTCTTGTTTGGATTTACATCTTGACATATTTCATTATTTGTAGAAGAATTCTCAGCTATTATTTCTTCTGTCCCATTCTTTCTGTCTTTTCCTTATGGGATTCTGATCACATAGGTTAGGCTGCTTGGTATTGTTGCACAACTCTGGAATGCAATGTTCTATTTGTTTTTCTCTGGCTTTCTTTTCCTTGTGCTCACACAGGATTAATTTGATTAACCTATTTTGATTTCACTGATTCTTATCTAAACTTTCTTGAATCCACGCGTGAATCTATCAAAGGCTTCTTAAACTCTATTTTCAAATTTTTATTTCTAGCATTTTAATTTTTCTCTTATGGCTGCTGAAATTGTCCATATGTTTATGGATTTTGCCTACCTTTTCCAGTAGTCTTTAATATATTAATCATAGACATTTTAAATTCCCTTTCTGATATACATATACAATATATGATGCAAGGGAAATATGCATATATATATATGCAAGTATATATATATATGGTTTATCTTTTATCAATTCATTTTCCCTTGCATTTTTATGTGTCTCATAATTTTTGTTTGAATGTTAGGCTTTATGAATAGGACAGCAGAGACTGAGACAGATCAAATTTATGCCTAGAAATTAGCATACCTCTCCTTCAGCTAGGCTGTTAGTTATGGAGGACTGAATCAATCTTGCTAAGAATTCTGCTTGGTTTGGGTTTTGTCTTGCAACTTCAGTACACCACATTCTCTAACTTTAACTTGTCCTTAGGGTGTGTTCTGATTTGTTGGTTGGTGAGTTTTTAAAGTGTTATACTGGTTCATGCTCCACTCTCAGCTTTAGGCTTCTCCTGTGTACCCTTTCCCCCAGAGAGGGTCTCTGTGTTTACTCCTGCCCTTCCTGAGTTGGTTTATACACTGCTCCTACTTGTTACTCAGACTTGCAAGCCCAGTAGTGGGTCTCAGAGGAGGGGGATTCTCTGCTGTACTGGCCTTGCCTCAGTAATAGACAGCCTCTGTGTTCCCGGAACCCTGGGATGGGTTTCTCAGTGGTCCTGCACCTCCCCCAGCATAAGGCACATTCTTATAATCTGGACACAGGATGCCTTCCTGCCCCTTCCCCAGACATAGAGAGTGTCAAAGTCCATTTATGTTGTTCTAAAGGAATACCTGAGGCGGAGTATTTTGTAAAAAACATAAGTTTATTTGGCTTATGATTCTGCTGGATGTACAAGAAGCATGGCACCCACATCTTCTGGTGGGGGCCTCCAGCTGCTTCCAACATGGCGGAAGGAGTAGGAGAGCCAGCATGTGCAGACATCACATGGTGAGACAGAAGCAAGAGAGAGTTGGGGGAGGTGCCAGGCTCTTTTGAACAAGTAGCTGTGGTGGGAACTAATAGGACAAGAATTCACTCATTATCTCAAGGACTGCACCAAGTTATTTTTGAGGAACCCACCCTCATGACCCAAACACCTCCCACTAGGCCCTGCCTCCAACATTGGGAATCAAATGTCAGCATGAAATTTGGAGGGGACAAATATCCATATCATATCAGAGGGCTCTTTTAAAATACCTTTACCTTTCTCCCAGGTGTAGTAGATCTTCACCTGCACCCTGGGAATGACAGGGTATCATGCCTTTTCTTAGCAATTTAAGGCCTTTACATGAGAAAGGTCAGTCCTCTGTTTCCTTTCTGCAGTGGTAGGCATTCTCTTCTCCCTGACTTGAACTATCAGGAGAGATTTCAACCTCTCTCTGTTCTAGCTCCCAACCTTTCTTATGAATGCTTGGTGGAGGCCTGTGGAGAAAAGCCTGTAAACAGGAATGTGCTCTTCTTGCATCTCAATTCCCAGGGTTCTCTCCTTTCAGGCTAGCCCTTGGTCTTAGCAGTTCATTAAAGTTGCAGCTGACATCTTACCTGCCTGCATGGTGGCCCTGTCTTCCATTCATTCAGCCACAAATGAGTCAGTATTCATGCCATTCTCCCCTGGGAAGCACCTGTCTTTCTTAAGATTTTAGGCCAGTTCATTGCTGTGACCTCAGCTCTCTGAAGAGTTCAAGGAATGATATGAATTTGTAAGTTATCATGCTTTTTCTTTGTGATAGGCTGGGAACAATGCTCTTTACAGGTAATTGCATTCTAACCAGAAGCCAGAGCTCTTACTTACTTAACTTTACATTCTCAATCTATTCATTAACTCATTTGTTGAACAAAGCAAGATTGAACATGTAGGAAGCTAGGTACAGAGCTTTCTCATGAAGATACTGCATACAAGGATAGACTTGGCCCTGCTTTATGGTGCTCACAAACATATAAGAAAATAAAGCAATAATGCAATGAAGGGAAAAATGGGAGTGCTCTGAAGGAGATTAACAAGATGCTGTAATAGGGAGTCAAAATGATCTGATGTGGGAGTGGGAGTGTACTGGACAATGCTCTTAAGGAGATGAAATGGTGCAGAAATCTGAAGGCTGAAAAGAAGCAAGGCTTAAGAGTTGTGGTTGTGGCAGTTTTTGGAAGGGATTTTGGAGACAATTTTCCAGACAGAAGATATCAAAGAAACCCGGCGAGGAGACTGCTAAAGGAATGAATAAAAGGCCACTGAGCCGGGCAGAGAGACCCCCTGAGGAGAAGTGCAAGACAGGGGTGGCAGAGCCAGGTTTTGTAGCTTGTGGAGGTAGTGGAAAGAAAGAAGCTTGGGTTTTACTGTAAGCACACTGGGAAGTGGCTGGTGGATTGTACAAGAATTCACGTATCAACTGGGATCCTAATGGAAATAGATAACACCTCTCTGGTGGGGTGGTTGGAAAGTGTTAATGAAGCCGGTGTTAACAAGGCCTAGGCCAGTTTAAGAGAAAATAACTCGGATGATGCGGCCCCCAGGCCAGCCACAATGGGCAGCTGTTACCAGCCTAGCCTGAGTGGGGAAGGGTATCCCTGGACCTGGGCCACAAGCCTCCAGAGAGCTCCCGGGAGGCGTGGCTTTGGCGGGAGGGTCGCTGGCCTGGGTGACCCAGCAGGGGTGTCCTCCCACCTCCTGCCTGGGCCTCTGGTGGGAAACCCCATCGGAAGCCAACATGGAAAGGAACCCAACATGGAAAGGAACCCATTGGCCAGTTCTGACAGCTGCTTCTCCAGCACATAGGTGAAGTGCGGAGCACGGATATGAAGAGAAAACCAGAAATGCAAAGACCGGAAGTGCAAAGAAGATCAGAAGTAAAGAGAAAATCCCAAGTGGGCAGCAATGAGGCGAACAAGTCCTGAATCTCCTCTGAGGGGTCACTGTATCCATGGTCTGGAGAATGGAGAGGGCGGATGTGAAGTCAGGAGCAGGGAGAGGTCCTGTGCTGGAGGACAGGGAGAAACTTGAGTTTTTTGTTTTGTTTTTGTTTTTCTTAGATAGAGTTTCTTACTTGTTGCCCAGGCTGGAGTGCAACGGCACCATCTCGGCTCACTGCAACCTCCGTCCCCCAGGTTCAAGAGATTCTTCTGCCTCAGCCTCCCAAGTAGCTGGGATTACAGGCACGTGCCAACACGTCTGGCTAATTTTTGTATTTTTAGTAAAGACGGAGTTTTGCCACGTTGGCCAGGCTGGTCTCGAACCCCTGACTTCTGGCGATCCACCCGCCTCAGCCTCCCAAAGTGTTAGGATTACAGGCGTGAGCCACCGCACCTGGTGAGATGTATTTTTAAAGGAGAACAAGCGTGACTTGTTGAATGAGATTTGAAGGGTGAGGCAAAGTCAAGAGCAGCTCCCAGGCTTTGGAGAAGGGCAGAAGCCTGCACTCCTTTCCGAAATGAGGAGACTGTGGCGGGACTGAGTTCGAGGGAGAAAGCTTCAATGATATTTTGGAGATCTAAAGTCTGAGTGGACTTTGGAACAGCCAAGTGGAGATGTCATACTTCTAATATATACATTCTTCTAATTAAAAAAATCTTCTCATATATGAATAATGTATTTAATGAGAACTCATTTTTGAAGTTCACCATAGTTTTTCAACCCGTTGGTACTAATAATATCAGAGAGGAGGAGACAGACAGTGACAGCACGAAAAGAAATACCGCATCTTCCTGTGCTCTGACGCTTCTGGTATCACTGTAAGCCCAGGAACTTTAAAAGTACTTCTTGAAAACCCATTTTAGCACTGAAAAAATTCTCCACATTCAATGAATCTGCTAAAGCTTGTTCCATATTTAGTAGGAGACGTCTGGATGGGGGTAAAAAAAAAAGTATGAATGTTGGAGCTTGGGGCTGGGTGACTGGGTGAGACCCCCCAGGAAGCCGGCATGGGTGGAGAAGACCCAGCCCACAGGCCAGGCTTGGTGGATCCCCCACGCCTGGACATCGTTGTGGGAGGACATGGCGCAGCCAGTGAGGTAGGAGGAAAACGGTGTCCTGTGAGGAAAGTGTGGGGAGTTGGCGATGCCAGAGTGGTCAACAGAGCCTGACACTCCTCAGGGACTCAGGAAGAGAGTCAAAATGTAGCCCTGGAACATGTATGTGCCCTAAACACTGGGAACTGGCTTCTTCTAGGCCTCTTCCCTTTGGGTGTCATCAGGAACCGTCTCAGTGTAAGGCCACCAGTCTGCTCCCAAGTTTAGTTCCCAGTGACCTACAGATGGAGACCCCTGAAGAGATCCAGATTTCCCAAAAGCTGCTTCTCAGAGCTGATTCCTATGGTTCTGTCTTGTCTACACAAGGATGGACAAGATCAACAGCAAATGGATGATCTCCAGAAATCTCTTAATTTCCACATTTCAAAAAGTTCCACTGCTCACATTATTCTCTTATTTATAAGTCAGTGTCTTGTTTTCTAATATATAAGCAAAAATATAGTGCATCTAATTGAGAACATTTATGAAGTTCACTCTTTTTGCTTTTTGCAACTCAGTAATAATATCAGACAGGAGTAGCCAAACTTTGGAGGAGCAGAAAAAGAAATATTGTGTCGTGCTTTTCTTTGACACCTAGAATATTACTTTGTGTCCAAGAAACTTAAGAGTACTTCTTGAAAACCATAAAATTTTAGCTCTGCAAATATATTCTCCAGCATCAATTTATCTAGTAAAGCTTGTTCCACACGTAATATTACCTCACTCATGTTCTTATATTTATATTTATCTCCACTTTCTTCTGTGTTTCCTCTAATGATAATGGATTATAAAGGCAGAAGGATCCTTTTGCAGAAAAGGCTTGATTTTTTTCTTTACAAAGAGACCCCCATTAAAAGAGCCAGGCTAAATCAAGAGACAGAAAATATTGAATTTTTAAATGAAAATAGAAAAGCTATTTAATATCCTTAATTCTAGCCTAGTTTCTCATATGCCCTCACTATGTGCTTCAGAGTATTGTCTGCATATTCTGGAACTGTCAGTTTTAAAGGAATACATAGATGAAGTGGTGCATTCATTTATATTCTACTTGCAGAATTTTCAACCTTGAGTTGGAGGGTAAAATAGAAATAGAGGAGCTCTTCTCTAGTTCAACATCTAGCACCTGCTGTCAGTCACATAGCAGGTGCCAGAAAACACAGCACCTGAGAGGAAATCTCTAAGGTTGCATACTTCTATTTAACACCTTAAGTGTGCACCAGAGACAGCTCAGGCCGTTCCTAAAGGCCCTGGTATTTTTCTTTAGATAACTTTTAAAGATTTGCTCTTATCCAGTCTTCAGTTTACATGAATTTCTGTGTTTTTAGATAAAATACCTTTGTGTAAAATATTGTTTGAGGCCTAATCAGAACTAAGGCTAGAGAATTGAAACCATCTCTGGGCGAAATTAACTGATGTGAATGGGGATTGAACCCGTCATCATCGCCGTATCACTGCTCTACTCTTAACATCTAGTGATTTAAATAAAGCAACAAAAATATTTAATTACATCAGATATATGCATTTACCCTGGTGGCAGTAATTATTTTTTGTGAATGGACACAGCTGTGAACCTAGGGGCATTTACTTCACTGTATTTAGTCTTTTAACCCATATGGTGTCCGGAAGATTTAAAATAACCAGAAAGAATTTCTTGACTGACTAAATGAATATAAAATATTGGCTGATATAAGTGACAGTGGTGTGGTATTTCTGTAACTTTGTACATTTACTTTATCAATATTCTGGACTCAGGGCCTATTTATTAATATCTCCTTCTGGGGTTCTGTGAGCAGTTATAATCTACTGCTTCCAGGTGAGCAGGGTTGTCTTTGTGGGTTCTCTCTCTGAACTGTTGGGTACACTCTAGGCCTAGTTGACTGATAACAAAAGGGTTAACAAGGATCTGGATTCTGCTAAAACAAACATGTAAACTAATGTGGCCATTAACTAGCATATGCAATTGAAGCAGCATATGAGGAAATGTTATTCCATATAAAAATAGTGCCACCTTTTACATTAATTTCTCATATGTGTACTTATACATTTTTGTGTATACATAAGTGTGTATATATAAACTCTATAATTACAGAATATACTTAACATACCAGAAACTCAAATATCTGTTGAATGAATGTTGTATCTTTGCTGTTTAATAAATGTTTATTGAACCATTTGAATGAAAGGGGAAACATATTTGATAAGGTAATATTGTTTTGTCAGCTAATGTTTTATGGTAAGGCTAATCTTTGAAAGCACACAAAGGCACCTCTATTTGTACAGGATTACTAAACTCAACACACACTGATGATGTTTTTTTAAAGGGAAAGTTCCTGGCCTGAAAAACAATTGATACTGAAAGTGTGTTTATTTTTCACTGATGACACATTAGAATCATCTAAAGGGATGATAGATTTTACATTATGTATTAGAGTCGTAGTAAAACACTAATCCTTCTATATGACCACAACTGCATACAGGACATTTAGTAACAGTCTGTGATCCAGCATGAATGTGCATGCTTTTAAGTTTAATTTGATAGTTTGGCGTGTCATTTATACAAGTAAAATGCCTGAATTTAGAATTAATAAGCTCTTATAGAATTAAATATTTATCTTTTATTTTATAAAGGCATAACTTTTTATCGCTCATATTATTGTCAGTGTTTGGATGATTAAAACCTGGCAAGAACCATAGATTTGCGATGTATTATTGGTGATATCCTTGGAATCGAAAGTAGATTATTATATACTTGGTTCATGAATTATAGTTCATGCACTGGTGTGTTTAGGGGTTAAAATCCAGGATGAGGACGTCTGGAATAAAAGTATAACTTCTTAAAAAGGGGCACATTTGAATAAGAGTGATAAGATTATAAATAAACCATGGTGTCCCAGAAACATTGTACTGGCTCATTCTTTATGATTCAGATGCTGGGATCATAAGGTTATTTACTCAAATGTAAGAAGAAAATCCAACAACTGTCTCAAGAGTTATCTGATTTTAGCTACAGTCTTACAGCTTAGTAAATCTGTTCCATCAATAATAAAATGGAGCAATCATTATATTTTATTTTAATTTTTAATTTTTGTGGGTACATAGGTGTACATATTTATGGGTTATGTGGGATATTTTGATACAGGCATGCAATGCATAATAACCACATCAGGGTAAATGGGGTATCTATCACCCCAAGCATTTATCTTTTGTGTTACAATCAAATTATACTGTTAATAGTTATTTTAAAATGTACAATTGAAATTTTTTTTTACTATAGTCACCCTGTTGTGCTAGCAAATGCTAGGTCTTATTTATTCTTTAAGTAATTTTTGTAACCATTATCCATACCCACTGTCCCCTAAATCCCCCCAGTTACCCTTCCCAGCCCCTTGTAGTCATCCTTTTACTCTCTAGCTTCATGAGTTCAATTGTTTTAATTTTTAGCTGCCGCAAATGGGTGAGAACATGCAAAGTTAGTATTTCTGTGCCTGGCTTATTTCATGTAACATAATAATAACCAGTTCCTTAAACAAATGTACTAGAAAAAAACAAACCACCCCATTAAAAATTGGGAAAAGGACATGAACAGATACTTTTCAAAAGAAGACATGCATGCAGCTAATAATCATATGAAAAAAGCTCAGCATCACTGATCGTTAGAGAAATGCAAATCAAAACCACAATGAGATACCATCTTACATAAGTCGGGATGGCTACTATTAAAAAGTCAAAAAATAACAGATGCTGGCAATGTTGCAGAGAAAAAGGAGTGCTTATACACTGTTAGTGGGTGTGTAAATGAGTTCAACCATTGTGGAAGACAGCGTGGTGATTCCTCAAAGACCTAAAGACAGAAATACCATTCGACTCAGCAATCTTATTACTGGGTATGTACCCAAAGGAATATAAATTGTTCCATTATAAGGACACATGTATTGGAGTATTCATTGCATCACTGTCTGCAATAGCAAAGACACTGAATCAACCTAAATGCCCAACAATGATAGACTGGATAAAGAAAATGTGGTACATATGCACTATGGAATACTGTGTAGCAATAAAAAAGAATGAGATCATGTCCTTTGCAGGGATATGGATGGACCTGGAGATCATTATCCTTAGAAAACTAACACAGGAACAGAAAACCAAATACCATATGTTCTCACTTATAAATGGGAGCTGAATTATGAGAACACATGGACACATAGAGGGAAACAACACACACGGCACACACGGGGGCCTATTGGAGGGTGGAGAGTGGGAGAAGGGAGAGCATCAGGAAAAATGACTGATGGGTAATAGGCTTAATACCTGGGTGATGAAATAATCTGTACAACAAACCCCCATGACACAAGCTTACCTATATAACAAACCTGCACATGTACTGAACTTAAAATAAAAGTTGAATTAAAAATAGTAATGCTTCCAAAGATTGCTTCCAAATCTTGGCTATTGTGGATAGTGCTGCAATAAACATGGGAATGCAGATATCTCTTTGGCATGTCAATTTTATTTTTGGGGGGTATATACCGAGGAGTAGGATTGCTGGATCATATGGTAACTCCATGTTTAGTTTTTGAGGAACCTCTGTGCTGTTCTCCATAGTGGCTGGACTAATTTATGTTTTCATCAGCATTTTACAAGGGTTCCCCTTTCTCCACATCCTTGCCAGCATCTGTTATTTCCTGTCTTAAGGATAGTAGCCATTTTAACTGGGGTGAGATGATATATCATTGTAGTTTTGATTTGCATTTCTCTGATAATGAATGATGTTGAGTATCTTTTCTGTTTGTTGTTGTTGTTTTGAGACAGAGTCTCACTCTGTTGCCCAGGCTGGAGTGCACTGGCGCGATCTTGGCTCACTGCAAGCTCCACCTCCCGGGTTCACGCCATTCTCTTGCCTCAGCTTCCTGAGCAGCTGGGACTGCAGGCGCCCGCCACCACGCCCGGCTAATTTTTTGTATTTTTTGGTAGAGACAGGATTTCACTGTGTTAGCCAAGATGGTCTCGATCTCCTCTCCTCATGATCCGCCCACCTCGGCCTCCCAAAGTGCTGGGATTACAGGCATGAGCCACCACGCCCGGCCTATGTTGAGTACCTTTTCATATGCCTATTAGCCATTTGTGTGTCTTCTTTTGAGAAATTATTCAAATCATTTGCCCATTTTTCAATTGGATTATTAGGTTCTCTCCAATAGAGTTGTTTGTTATTCTGGTTATTAATTCCTTGTCAGAACAGCAGTCTGTATATATCTTCTCCCATCCAATGAGTTTTCTCTTCACCATGCTGATTGTTTTGTGTGTGTGTGCAGAAGCTTTTTAACTTGATGTAATTCTGTTTGTCCATTTTTTTGCTTTGATTGCCTGTGCTTGTGAGGTATTACTCAAGAAACCTTTGCAGTGTCCTGGAGTGTTTCCCCCATGTTTTCTTTTAGTAGTTTTATAGTTTGAGGCACTATATTTTATTTCTAAATTTATTTCTAAGGTGGTCCAATTACTATAGGAAGTTAGTCTGAGATGAAGTTCTGAAAATCATGATTTATAGTGAATTATTATAGCTCTAAGTCTGTTAATATGTGTATTTTCCCTCCTGACTCAGAAATGGTATAAGATTTAAATTTTCAGAAAGTATTGATCTGGGGTTAGATGGCATCTCATTGTGGTTTTGGTTTGCATTTACCCAACAGCGACACTGAGCATTTTTTCCATAAACCTGTTGTTCACTTGTATGTATCCTTTTGAGAAATGTCTACTCAGATCTTTTACCCAATTCTTATGGGATTATTATTATTTTATTTCATTTTTTGCTGTTGGGTTGTTTGAGTTCTTTGTGTATTCTGGATATTAGTCCCTTGTCAGATGAATAGTTTGCAAATATTTTCTCTTATTCTTCAGGTTGTTTCTCACTCTGTTGATCATTTCCTTTGCTATACAGAATCTTGTTAGTTTAAAATAGTCCTATTAGTCTATTTCATTGTTGCCTGCGTTTGAAGATGTGGAGTGAACTCTTATGTACTGTTGGTGGGGACTTTTATGTACTGTGGATGTAAATTAGCACACTCATTATGCACAAAAGTATGGAGGTTTCTCAAAAAACTAAAACTAGAACTACTATACAATCTAACAATCCCACTACTGGGTATTTATCCAAGGAAAGGAAATCCTAATATCAAAGAGATACCTGCACCTTGATGTTTATTGCAGCACTATTCATAATAGCCACGATATGGAATCCACCTAAGTGTCCATCAGCTGATGAATGGATAAAGAAAATGTGAGATACATATATAATATATATATGTATATATGTATATATGTGTATATATGTATATATGTATATATGTGTACATATGTGTATATATGTATAATGAAATGCTATTCAGTCATAAAAATAATGAAATCTTCTCATTTGCAGCAACATGGATGGAACTGGAGGTTCAATGACATAAGCTAGGCACAGAAAGATGAATACCACATATTCTCACTCTTATGTGGGAGCTAAAAACATTGATCTCATGGAGTAGAGCGTGGAATGATAGTAAGCAGAGGCTGGGAAGGGTGTGAGGGAAGAGGGATGAAGAGACATTGGTTAATGGGTACAAACATACAGTTAGATACAAGGAATAAGCTCTAGTGTCCAGTAACACAGTAGGATTACTATAGTTAACAGGAATTTATTATATATTTCTTAGTAGTTAGAAAAGAAGAATTAGAATATTTCCAACAAAAAATGACAAATGTTTGAGATAATACATATCCTAACTATCCTAATTTATTATATATTATATCCATGTATCAGAATATCACATGTACCCCATTACTATGTATAATTATTATGTATCAAAAAATTTTGAGAGTAGTCATCTACTGGGACCGTGATTCAAGAATCTGCAGGTTAGGTAATCCTTCAGAGAACATGCTAGCCTTTCAGTGATTGAAAACTGCAGTACATAAAAAAAATGCATTTCATCTTAGAGGGACCAGTGGCATTTGTTTCATTATTAACCAGAGTACTGAAAACATTTCATTTCATGAATGTCATGTAAAAATGTGAGAGGGTCACCAACAAATTAAAGTAATACATTTTGAAAGCTTCTTCACGTTAAGACTTTTCTGTACTGTTCTGACATGACCTCGGGTGTTTGGAGCCCAGGGAGATGACATGGCATGGGAGTGCCGGGTGGAAGGTGCTAGAATGTGCCATTGAGTGACATTTTACAGGTGCTGCCTTGCTGGCCCTGTCCATGGTCTCATGCACCCCCACTGGAATACACCTTCTGTACCTCCTCTCCTTCCTCCTATGAGTGGCCTCCTGTTTCCATCTTTTCCTTCCCAAATCTGGTTCAATACACAAAATGTGATTCAGTTGTCTTTTACTCTATCAAGCTTTACTGATCTGCAGTTCTCACTCTTAACTAATATTAATAATTTCCAGTATTATTTGCTTGCATATTACTGGGAAATTTACAAACATTTTTATGAAAATCTTATGTTATTGAGCTCAGATTGATATTATCTGATTATCAGATAATATTGATAGACCAGATTTTATCTTTCAAAGGTGAGGAAACCCAGGTTCCAAGAAGTTAAATGATGCTCCTGTAAGACATCAATATTTACTTTAATCCACCTGTCAATTGATGAAATAGTCTTCCTCTTGACAAAATATAATGTTAAATCAATTATAATGTCCCAAGCTTTTATTCTACTTATATACTACTGAGTTGAAAATATGATTATTGGTGCTTTGAGAGGTCTTCTAAGTGACCAGCTAAATAAACAACAAATATACAGCATTCAGAATTTATTCATAATGTAGTAATACCCAATTAGAAAATGGATTAGGGAAAAATAATCAAATTTGCAAGACCTACAAGGTTTTTAAGGAATGCACTTTATAACAAATGTGCATCATCTTCCCAGGGAAAATAATGAAATTGTGTGAGTGTGCCTGTTGACCTAAAAGAAGCCTTGAATGAATGGAGCACTGCTGCAGAGAGACCGAAGCTCCATTACCCTTCCTGGAACTGCCCAGAAAGTAACTGCATTCAAAGGACAATTCCACGTCTTCTCTCCTCTCTGTGTCTATTCTCACTCCCAGATGATGACTTTGTTTCTTATCGTATGCCACTGGAAAGGTTTAAGCAATCTGAAGAGCTTCCACCACCACATCCAAATAACTACACTTCTATCCTCTTTCTTCCTATCGTGAACTATGACGTGCCTGTGGCTCTCCGATCTTGGGCCAGCTTCTCTTGGGCACCAGTTTTCAGGTATTCTCAGCTACCCAGCTGTTTTTGTTTTCCTTTCTCTTCTGCATCCTAAAAATCTCTCTAGATGTTTTCCTTCAGCACACTTACGTTTTACTTCTTACATGTTAAAATTCAGCACTTCAGACCCGATTTCTCATAAACGGCCATCCCATTCTTCTCTTCTCATTGATAACAAACTCTTTGAAAGTATCGTCTATGCTCCTTGGTCCCAGTCTTCCCTAGACCCCACGCCAGTCTGGAATGGATGACGTCAGAAAGGAGGTAAGAGGAGACAGAGGAGAGCACAGGTCACAGAATGAGCCCATTCAGCAAAACTGCACTTAAGGTCATCTTGACAAGGTCACCAGTAACTTACATGTCACTAACTAAATCCAGTGGACCGATTATCAGCCCTCTTTATACTTGCTGTACACAGAGAGTTCCTTTCTCCCTCTGAAACTTGAATAGATACGCTATGCAGACATTTAAAACTTTTATAAGTCTAAGTAGAAAACATAGACATATAAAGAATTTTAATAAACTATCAATTGGAAAAAGTACGTGAAAGTTATCTGAGAGGCAAAAGGTTAACATTCTTACATATAAAGAACTTTTTATGTTTAGTAATAAAATCAAAATAAAATAGACAAAGACATGAATGTAAATTTTGTGGAATAAAAAAATGCATGAAAAAATTAAGTTTAGTTTCACCAATAATAAATAAATTCAAACTAACATGTCAGGGATATGACATGCTTTCAAAACAGGAAGAATTATAATACAAAGCAGAAGAGACACGCACATATATTGCTGATGGAGTGAAGGTTGCTACAAATTCATGAAAAGGATTTTGGTGATTTTTTTTCATATGTCTTAAAATGTGCATTTCCTTTGACACATCAGTTTCACATCTGGTGAACTATCCTAAGAACATAATTATATAAATATGCAAAATATATAACTGAGTCTTCATAGAAGCATTCTGCAGTAGAGAAGCACTACATTTTAAAAAACTATGGCACATTAGTATAAACTATGATATAAAGTTTTATTAACATTCTAGTTGTGATACATCATTACAGAACAATATATGTAGTGCAATCTTGTTTTTGTTCTTTATATTAGAAAAACAGATAGAAGGAGAAATATCTAGATAATAAAAGGAGTGATCTATGGGTATGGATGTTAGAGATATTTACAGTGATAATCCCCCTCATTTGAATCTTTTACATTTATTTTAATAAATATCTATTATTATGAAGATAAAGTAATAAAATAGAATAAAACACGGCATTCTTTTAAGGGAAAGTTCTGAGTTTAAATCCAAGGTGAAAATATATGTGATATTATTCATTACGAACAAATAAGATGAGAGAAATTGAATGAGTTCCTGGGGAAACTTTGTCTCTAGGGGGCAGGTGGGCATTCAAAGTGTGCACTGCCTGACTCTCGCTATCTCTTCATTATAGTGCTGTTGCAAATTTTAAAGAGTTTCATGAAGTATCGTAATAGTCAAAGTTTATACACAGACATGATACACCTATGTGAATGGGCACACAAATATACATATATTTCCATGCTTATACACACAGGAGTTAACATGCACACACATATATATACATACACGTATTTCTAGTTGAGTCTTCTGGCACATCCCTGATACTTGGTTTATAAACTTTCTGTGTGAGTTTCTCCAAGTTATTTTTAAAATGAATTTTAAGGGCAGTTAAAACAAAGCTTTTGTGTTAGAAGCTGAGAGTTTCAGACAGTGTTTAGGGAAGGGCAACACCCGCTCTTTGCAGCAGGGGATAGCTGCTTGAGCAACGGTGAATGTCTCCGGCACCTCTAGGCTGATTGTCACTGTGGAAACAGACCTTGCTTTATAGGAAATGGGGTAGGGTGCCTGAAGTATCATGCTTAGCTTCACCTTGCTCACGTAGCAACTTCCATCTCTTGCCTCCATAAATTCTGGCATTTTACAAAGAGAAATTTACACACAAAAAAATATATATTGACTTTGGAGTACATACTGCCATTGGAGCAAGCTGACTTGAAGGTAAAATGAGATCGATCAGAAGTTTATTGCCTGTGAGCTAAAATTGAGACAGTGCCTGGCAATGACTGCACAGGTCCAAGGTAGGCAAGTCAGAATAAAGGGGCATGTGCGTTGGAGGTCAGGGTTCCTTGATAAGGCCAGTTCCTGGAAGGGAATGGCCTCAGTCTCCCATGTGGTGGAAGACAACATGCCTCTGGGGACCAGACACCATGCTAAGGTGGCAGTGTCATGGACACAGGCTTCCTCTCAGTGGTTTCCAAGCATTAGTTCGAGTTCATGACTGTGAATGAAAGATCTGTCTTTCAAGATGTCATAAAAAGGCTACATGTGTGATTGCTTAGCCTGGGCTGTCAGGAAAGTATTATGGTCCTTGATATGACACAGCTGTCCACCCATGCTGGATCTCTGGAATTCAGATTCACCCCTTCTCCAGACCATCACAGCCAAGTGCCTGCCCAACCTGTCAGTCCCAGTGCCTGCTTGTCATGCTGTGGGTCATACCCTCCACATTCTCGGAGGAGCCTTCTCTGAAATGACCCCCACCATCACCACTGCCACACCCAAACGTGAAGGTCCACATTCCTTTCCCAATGCTGTTTGTTACCATAGCACACTGTTTTCCTTTTATGGGCCTCATCATAAACAGATAACCTATGTCTTTGGTTATCATTTGTTAAAAGAAAGTCTCCTCTTCCTGTCCAGAAGCTTTGTGAAGGCAGAAGCAATCTCTCCTTTGCCACCCAGAGCCTGACAGAGTCTAATACAGAGAGAGCTTTCCATTGTGGGTGAGGAGACCGCTGATGAGCCGTGTTGGATCTTCTTCATGTACTCAGCCCCTAGATAACACATTTGGTTTGTTCAGTGGCAAAGCACTTGGTTCCCCATGAAGTCATTATTTTCTTCCCATTTTCCCAATGAGACATTTAAAATGTGTTGCCTGAGGTCATGGTGCTGGGAGAAGATGAAGATTATTCCACTTTTGATGAGAATAACACATCTGACATGAAACCATTTAAAATATGGTACTTTTGAGTCATCATCTAAATTGATTTCTTTGTTTTCTTTCAGGACCAAAATATACGTTCTTATGTGACAAGTTCAGACTGTTTATTTAGAGATTCTTTTATTGGAAAGCTCTAAGTGGTGTAGGTGAAAACTTGTGTATTCAAAACACACATCATTAAAAGGGCTTTTTAATGTTTGGATTCCTACTGAAAGGAGAGAAAAAAACATTGTGATATTAATCATAAAAGTTAAAAGTAACCAAGTGGTCTTATGGTATGGTTTGGCTGTGTCCCCACCCAAATCTTACCTTGAATTGTAATAATCCCCATGTGTAAAGGGAGGGGCCAGGTGGAGATGACTGACTCATGGGGGCAGTTTCCCTCATACTGTAATATGGTGGTGAATGAATCTCATGGGATCTGATGGTTTTATAAATAGAGTTCCCCTGCACAAGCTCTCTTGCCAGCCACCATGTAAGACACCCCTTTGCTCTTCCTTCGTCTTCCACCATGATTGTGAGGCCTCCCCAGCCATGTCGAACTGTGAGTCCATTAAACCTCTTCCCTTGATAAATTACCCAGTCTTGGGTATGTCTAATACATCTTGACTAATACATCTTGCCAGGATTTCCAGGAGGTATGTGGGCTTGGGGATCACTGATTCCCTCCATCCCCCTGTCGTGTGGGGAATTCCTTGTGCCCCTGTCCCTCAAGCATATTTCTAAGGGACTTGCACTTCTCCTACTTAGCTCTCCCTCAGAATTTCTGCTTCCATTAAATTTTTAACCCTCCTGTATCAAGGCTGCATTGCATAGTGGCTTTTCTTTTGTCTGCTCATTTTTTAGGGGCAATGGAGAGAGTATGACACACGACACTGGGGAGCACGTTGAAATGGAAGTTAGGTGATCAAAAGGGCCTGACCACTGATGGGAATTTCTCCCAATGCCCTTCCCACGAGGCCAGTGTCCTGAGCACCCTCGCCCCTAGATCCCTTTGCCCATTTCTTCTAGAATCCCAAAGCCCCTCATCAGTGCCCAGCCCACAACACCAAGATTCCTGGGAGAGGTTAAGCTGTGAATCTCCTCCTCAGGCTCATCTGTGGTCCAGACCTGCCTGTGCAACCCCAAGGGACCCATGAATGAGCCTCCCCTGAAGAACGAGTCATCTGTCCCTCATCAGTAACTGACACGTTGACATTGCTCTAATGTGAGCTGACTCAAATAGCTGAGTTCTGCCTTCTCCCCAGTTTACCATTTCTGTAAGAAAAATATGCAAAACACAGACTTGCCTGCCCTGCCCAGAGCACTCCTGAGGCCCGGCTCTCCCACTCCCATTTCTACTGTGAAACATGCATCTTGGGTGTCTCAGATACCCCCCTTTGTTGCAAACTTTCTAAAATTATGCATCTGAGTCTCTGAGGCCTGTTAGCAGAGTCCTCACAAGAAACATACAAGGACAAGTAGGACAGCAGGGCCCCTAGCACTCCTAGGAGGCACTCGCCAATCCAGGGACTATTGCACCCTCCACTTTCTCCTTTCTTTTTGACATACTTACATATTGAGTGTTGCAGTTTCCCTGGTTCACCTTGCCACTCAGCCCTTCCTTGGGTTGCTTCTTCAACTGGGGCTGTTTTCTTTTTCCTCATCTCTTGGCTTATCCTGGGGCCACTGCTGGGTCATCTTGGCATGATTCTATCACATCCCTGTGCCTGGCTAGGCATATGGTAGTGAATGAGTCTCATGAGATCTGATAGTTTTATAAATAGAGTTCCCCTGCACAAGCTCTCTTGCCTGCTGCCATGTAAGACATTCCTTTGCTCTACCTTCATCTTCCACCATGATTGTGAGGCCTCCCCAGCCATGTTGAACTTTGAGTAAATTAAACCTCTTTCCTTGATAAATTACCCAGTCTTGGGTATGCATCTCCAACCCCAACTGGAGGAGGGACATTTGGACTGAGAGTACCCAGGATGTAAAACATAGAATATCCTCAATGCAGTGCCCTCTGCACTTGCCTTTGCTATTTCTGCTTCAGTGTGTGTGTGTGTGTGTGTGTGTGTGTGTGGTGGGGTGGTGGGAGGTTCACTCTTGGAGACCCGGGTTAGCAGACCTGAGCTGTCCTGTGATGACTTAAGATGGGGTGACTGATGTGGAGACTTGAGCTGCGTATAGCTTCAGCATTAGAATGCTATCCTGTTATTCCTGATTTCTGTGCTTTTTGGTGAATCTTGAATACAGATTTAACATTTCATTTAATGCAGAAGTAAAGACTCTAAGGAATGTAGTGGTAAAAATGATCATTCTTGGTGGGCTGGGGTACTGTTTCTGAGAAGAGGCAATGTGCTATGTGATTGGAGGTTCATTATTACTATGACAGTAAGAAAGAGTTTTCATAGATTAAAATATACATAATTGACATTTGTTCTTTTTCCTTTTACAACTAGTAGGTGTTGTTTAATAAGAATAGCTTCTATAAGAGTTGTTCTTTTATTCCATTAATACCATGGTTTATATCTTTAAGAAGTTACTTTCCATAATATTAAATGGAACTATTTTCAAAGGAGAGTATTTAACTGTTTGTAATTCATTGCAAGCTGATTACTGTGTGCCTCACCCACTCATGACCCCTGTAGGATGAATAGGAAGCAATGCATGAACAGAGATATGCCTGCCACTGAGAGGTAGAACGGCCTTGATGAGGTGAATTTAGCACTAGACATTAGGAGCAATGAGGCCACAGAGGCTTTAGCACATACACAGACATGGAAATTCTCCTAGTCTGATTTTATTGTCCCAATCTGAAAAATAAATGTAAAGAATAGAAATGTACCTTATAGGTAATCAGCACATATACTTCAAAGGCTGTAGCCAGTAAACACACACACACACACACACATGCATGCACACACACACACACAGGCACACCATCATTTTGGGGATGGTATTGCCTGATAGATGGTTGAGTGTCTTAAATCTACTTGGTTTAGGGTATACCAAGCAACCTTTCCAAAGGCCACCTGAACAGACATGTCACTTAACTGGAAATTTAGAGAAAACCCATTAAAAATGTTATAAATCACAGTCACCCTAAGTCAGGTGTCTGTTAAATAATGGTGTCATTTAATATGATACAAGTAAGAAATAGAAACTTTGAAAATGAAGTATATGTAATTGAGGACATAAACTTGAGGGAAAGGACGATGCTATTGCATTAAAAAATAACATGCTCCTTACAATTAAAATACTAGTAAGAAAATTACAAAGTGCACAAAATTAGATTAATTATGTTATGTGGCCATCCAGGAGGTACAAAATTAAACAAGGGAAATGCCTAACTATAATTGATAAATGGTAGCTGAGTGTTTTACTTGGTTTATCAACAAATTATAATTTTATCTATTTAATAACTTGAATTCTATGATACTCAGGATGTATTCTCACATATCTGTGCTTGGTTCAAAAATGATCTAATTAAAAATAATTTTTTTTTTTTGAGATAGAGTCTTGCTCTGTTGCCCAGGCTGAAGTGCAATGGCACCATCTCAGTTCACTGCAACCTCCGCCTCCTGGCTTCAAGCCATTTTCCCTACCTCAGCCTCCTGAGTAGCTGGGATTACAGGCTCAAAATGATGTATATATTTTTTATCACATTACCTACTTTCTTCCATTTATCTTTGTGTTTGTAAGAGGACTTAGAAACTAATAAAAATGCTAATTATATAAAATTGATCCCTGGTGAATCTCATAAGGGAACAAGTTAACCCATTATTATTTTTACTTTGAATAATCATTTTTTGTTCTTTTCTTTTTGTGCATTATGTATAGAAAAACAGTTTATATAATTTTGGTAGATAATTTAAAACATAAGCCATTGATATTTTTAGGTCTAAAATTGATGTTAAAATGACTACTTTATGTAACAAATAAGTTATAGCCCCTAACTGGGTTGTTGACATCATATTATAATATGAAACTAATTTTTTATATTCTTAATGTTTATCTTTCTTTAATGATTACTATTTCCATTTGGGAAAATTTAGAATGTGTTTTTTAAACCAAACAAGTTGTTTTGTTTTATTCATCTATCTATTACTATATTCTGTTTCCATGTTCCACATTGTGGTCATTTATTACATTTTAAAAAGAACTAACTGAACTTCCTGTGTGTGCCAGGCTGTCTGTTGCACAGCACTGAGTAACACAGGGGCTCTGCCATGAAAGAGCACAGGTGTCATGGGGTGGAGGGCACGTGGGCCAGGGTGCCAGGTGCTGTAGATGTCTGCTTCTCAGCAGCAGGGATCACCCTGCTGTACTGGACTTGGGTTTTGAGTAGGAAATTATTGACCAGGTTGAAAGGGCACGAGGGATCCTAGAAAGGGACCATCACAAGGATGGAGGTGAGAAGAACACAAATCACTGTGTCATGCTGTGGCCACAGGACAGGGTGTATGTTGGTCAGTGACATGTTTGGAAGAGGGACCACAATGGTAGGTGGAGGTGCGATTGTAAAGACCTGTAATGTCACACCACAGGATGGAATTTTTTGCATAAGCATTGATTAATCATCCAGTCTTTTTGGGGCATTGGAGGAATGTGATCATATCCATGTTTTAGCAGTTTTGCCATGGGGAAGTTAGATTGCAGGATGTTAAGACCAGCCCCTGGGAGTTCAGTTAGACAATGACTGTAATAAGCCTTCAGAAGATGAACAGATATTAAAGGAAGGACTGTAGGAGTCAAGAAAGGGAGCCAGAGGCAATGGATATTTGGAGAATTGAATCATCAAGCTGTCAGATCTTATAGATCAGTCAGATGTGGGAGCAACTCTGAGATTCCTAAGTTAAACACCGGGGAGGAAGGTGGTGCCTTTAACAGAGATTTGCATCTGAGAGGAGAAAAAGGCCAGAGGAGGGAGGTTAATGGAGTGGCTTGCAGAGTCCAGTTTGGGGAGGTTAATGGAGTGGCTTGCAGAGTCCAGTTTGGGGAGGTGAAGGTGTTATAATAGTAATGAAGGGTAAGTAGAAGACACTATAGTTCTGGAAGTCAGAGGAGGATGAGCTGCAGTTATAGATCGGGGCTCTTCTACCTGCATTCAGTGGTGCAGTAGTGATGCTGTGGCTGTGATGAGACCCCTGCTAAGGAAAAAGGACATAGTGAGGAGCTGTGAGGGCCTGGGCTGCATCCTGAGTTCATGGCCATTGCTCTTGTGCTCATCCGGGGTTCTGAGCTACGTCCTGGGAAGAGTGTGTCTGTGGGGAGACAACTTGACTTCCTCAGTGTCTCAGGGCAGTGGCTAATGGCAAAGAGATTGCAAACCATTGATGTAAGAGAAGGTCAAGGAGTTAAAAAATGAAGAAAAAGAAAGCAGAAGTAAAGTAAGAGGTATGGGAGGAAAGCCAGGAGTCAGCACTGATCTGTAAGTTTGGAAGGAAAGACAGTGAAGAGAAAGCCTGGGTCCATCTCTCCAAGAGCAGTCAATGAGGGCATGGGCAGCCTTCCAAAAGGTTCTCAGCAGGGCTTTGAGGGTAGCAGCTCTTCTATGCATGGAGTGGCAGGAAGATGAGTAAGAGGAAGTGAGTGCCTGTTACTCCTCTAAGGAGAGGACAGTGGAGTGAAGGAGAGAGGAGAGCGGGTATCGGGTGCCTTTATATAGAAAGGAAGAAACATGAGCCTGTTTTTAAACTGTAAGGATCTGAAAATTGACACAAACATGGATGGACAAGGAATAAATAATTGTTGGAAGTCTGTTGTTTAAGGCTGGAAACGATGATGTCTACAATGTGGGGTTAGAAGGGGATCCCTTCCCAGAAGATGTGAAGACAGTAGGCATGCAGCTTTGGGATGGCAGGAGTGTGAATTTGAGGAGATTGGCTCTTACTGTCTTCTGTTTTCTTAGTGGAGAGAGATAGGACCACACATAGAAAGTGATGGAGGGATAGTAGTGGAGCTGGGAGCTTCAGGAGTTCAATCATGGGATACAACAACTGCTCTGAGGTACACAAATTGTTGCTGATTCATCCTAAGCAACAGAGGAAGTCTTCCATCTCTAGCATCCCTGGCTAGGGGAAGGCAGGTTGAGGCAGAAAGGAAATTGAGTCAAATAAGTGCAAGTCTGTACCCCTGGCCCAGGTCCATAAACCCAGCAGCCAGCCCTATAACACTCTCTCCCCTGTCCAGGTGGAAACCAGAGGAGGATCCTCTGGAAAAGCCGAGCTGCAGAGAGGAAAGGTCCCCAGGTCCCTCCTGCTCTGTGCGATGTAGGCTTTGTTGTGCCTCAGCAGTCAAATACGTGCAGACAGGGGCCCCTAGTGATGAGAGGCACAAGTTGGTGCTGAGCTCTGGTGCTGAGATGCACCCTGCTTTGCTGGCAGCCTCAGGTGCTTTTTACCATTCGGTTCACCCATCCACGGGAATCACCTGCTTCCTGCTGTTGCCCTACCTCCAGCTCAAGCCTCTGCAACCCACTCTCACCAGGGTGGGCAATCTTACTAAAACTCCAGTGTGGTCAAATCCCACCCCCTGCTTGGAACCCTTCTGTAGCTCCTCATGCCCCTGATCAATTCTAAACTTCTTGCTGAAGCTCATGAATCTGCAGGTGCTTTGGCCTCTCCTTCTCTCTCTGCTCTCAACTCTACGCTTTCCCTCCCTCCGCATATGCTGCACTCTACTTTGAAGTCTTTGCATGGGACATTGTGCTTGTTGTAGTATTTTCCCTGTTATTCAAAACTGAGCTGTGTACTTCTTACATGTGCTCAAATTTCACCATCCTTAACCCATCCTAGTGAGCAAGATCTGGATCCTGTTTCCAAGGGCTCCTCCAGGCCTGGCAGATGGTGGGGGCTCAAGGCTAATGGGAGTGAACTCTTTAATTAGTGTTAGTGATTACGGAGGCAGAGACTCTCAGCTCTATTTTAATGTCACAGTAAGGACTTGGTAATGCTCTTGTAGGTTTCCAGCAAAGTGTGAATTGCCTGGAGACCTACCAGGGTGTCAAGTAACAGAATTCAACAAGGTGTTAAGAACAAGAAAAAGAAACAGACTTCATTTTGATTAGTTGAACTTGTAGGTTTGACTAAACTTTGGACAGTGGAAAAGGTGTTGTAACTGTTGGCTCCATCCTTCCAAACCAAGCTTCTCTGAGAGAACACTGGACCAGCTGCCATGTTGTGGATGTGCCAGTGGCTGTACCCAAGGCTTGGCCACACCCCATCTGGGGAATTGTCCAGCTTTTCCTCATCTCTGCTGTCACTTTGCTTTTACCATTTCTTGCTCAGATTTTCCGTGTCTCAAAGATAAAACGAAACTCAGGAAAACCCATATTTAATATCCTGGTGACTATCTTTAGTGCAGTCTAGTCTATTAGCCATGTTTAGGTGCCTACACATGTATGTTAGCCCTAATCACCCCTGTGCCTCACCTACATGTTCTGCATCTGACTTCACTCCCGAATATGCTCTAAATAAAAGGAGTTAAATTGGCTTCGTGGGAACTTGTGCCCTTGTTCCTTGTGTGCCAGGAAACACCTGTATCTCTGTGTCAGGAATCTCGAGCTTCATTACATCATCAAGCTCTTTTGTTTGGAAGACTCTAGCCTGCTACCATGAACTCTTAAGATAGGATAAATTAATTAGCTTTGGAAATTAATGCTATAAGCATAAAAGGGGATATTATTGCAGAAGAATAACAGACCTTAATATCAGAAATTTTGCTTTGTTCCCAGAAAATGAATCTAAATCTATTTGCAAAGGAGGATAGTTATTTTTACACAAAATGACCTAAAATGAGTATATTTATGAATTGCTTTTAATCTTGAGGAGACTAAGTTATTTCATCTGTTGGTAATAAAAATTTCTTCTTAAATAGTGTTTTATTTCCAATGCAGTTGGTCTTATTACAAGTAAACCTGGAACAATCATACTGTACCTTTTTTCCCTCTGGAACGTTATGCGAGTATGCTAAATCTGAACATTTTGACATCCTTATCTAAAAATAGTTTGTGAAATACTTTTCATTTCTTAAATTTAGAAATAGATTTGGAGGCACTTTCAATGAATTATTTAGCCAGTCAGTGGAAAGTTTTCATTTTAGAAAAAGGAGTAATCACGTAGAAGATGACTGAATTTATAAAAATAATTTTCTTTCACGCCTACCAATACATGTGTGTTCTTTCTCTGCAAAGTAACCCATTGTAAGTGCAGTTCTCCTAGGCAAGCACTGAAGGGTGGTTGTTGCTGCTGCATAGTCCAAGATTAAAGTGTGAATGGCCTGTTTAAAATGTAAGAACCAAAGATTAGAACTATCAGAGGTTGTCTAAGACTTATGATTTTTCATTAAATATTTGATTTTGAAGGCAAACAACACACCATGCAAAAGGACATGCTGAAAAATAGTTCTGATAAGTCCACTCTAATTTATAGGGGAGAGACGCTTAGTAAGATAAAAAATCAAAAGAAAATTTCCTGTACACTTTATAAAATGTTTATATAAACAACAACATTTTAATAAAAATCGCTAACTCCAAATTCTTAGGAATGTAACATTGGAGGAATTATCATTAAGATGAAGACCAAAGAGGGTGTGTGCTCCTAATTCTGTTGGGTAACGCTGTACTTAACCAAGCTGGTTGAACAAGGAGAAAAATGAAAGTATACAGAAAGGGTAAGAAAAAATGATCACTAATTGTGGCTATTACACATTGACCTTGATATATAATAGCTGAATGAATTTGGCCAGGTTATTTAACCTCTCTAAGCTTTAATATTTAATTGTTCAATTGAGAATATTAATACCATGTACTTCACAATTTTGTTGTTAAAATAAATTGGATAATGCATATAAGATATTATTTTACAATAGTTGACAGAGAGTATGCCTTCTGTAAATTTTAGTCATTTTTAGTATTAGCTCCTGATAAACGAGAGACTCAATTGAAAACCACTAGCATTAATGGAGAGATTAATTATGTTAGGAGTGAAGCTTGACTACTTTCCAATATATAAGGAACAAAAAGTTAGCAAATATAATGGGGCAATAACTTTATTTACATTAATAATATATCTAGGAATATTTTATATGACTATATCAGCAATAATATATCTAGGAATAAACATAAGCAATGGTCAGAATTTCCTTGGCATTAATCGTTTTATGTCAGTTTTCTCAGGTACTTAATTGACCCTTAAATATATAGACTCAGGTCCTTATTAATTTCCCAACTACACTTGAATTGTTCAGAATTTCTTGAAGAAAACTATAAAACTTTAAGGAATGCCATAAGAGAAGCTATCAATGCATCCAAAGATAAAGCACATTCCCACTTATGAAGATGCAGTGTTCTTCAAAAAGTATCAAATTCCCATCTTTAATCTCTCAATTGAAGGCAGTCTCAACCAAAATACACATGTAAGTATGGGAATATTAATCACATGTCACTAACAATATGGAAGATACACAAACAAGAATAACCAGGGCAGTTATATAAGCAGATCTGTAGAGAATTACTTGAATTTTTGTGATATTAAAATGTATAAAGTTTATAATTAAAAGAATAAAAATGGATAGCTGGAACAGAAATAGTTTCAAGTATAAATGCATCATTTCAAATCAGTGGGAAATTAATTTGAGTCTTCAAAAAAAGTGTTAGCTAACCATTTGGGAATAAAAACAGGAAATTACAGTTTCCAGTTTCAGTATTCTAGTGTCAGTAATATCTAGTTGAGGCGGCCTCATAATCTAAATTTTTTCATACATCCCTCCAAAAAAATTGCATCAATAAGGAGAGCAAATGAAAGCATCCAAGAGTCGTTCATAATTCATCCGTAATGCGGAGAGAGAAATTAGCAAGCACCTATGTAATTTTTATGTTGAGAAATCAACTTTCACGTACAAGCTACCAGCAGAGCCAGATATGGAAACCATGCTCAGGTGGAATTAGGAAGAAATTGCACAGAAAAAAAAAGTTGCCTGAACTAAACAATCTTCTTAGTGAAACAATTTACTTAATTTGGCACAAGTTTCTTATATTTATTTAACCAGTTACCAGTCTGTAGACAACACTTTGAGTAGCACCAGACTGAAGGACCGGAATTATCTAAGAAGAAATGACTGAAAAACATAGACAAAAGGACTTAGGATGTCCATTGAATAAGTGAATATACTGAGTTCTGCAGTGTATTCATTGAAACTGGAAGCATAGGTGAACATTTACAGTGTTTTCTAGGACACCTTCATTTTGTAAAACAAAAACAACAATAATAGTAAAGACAATATTATCTCTTTTCAAACTTTATTGATACTCTAGATCTGAGAGTAAAATGAAAGTAGAGACAAGCGTGGGAGAACAGTATATGTAAATGTTATTATTTCTGAAAATATAGAGATAATCAAACTTATAAATGGGAGTAGTATTGACAAGGATATAGAGTAAGTAAAATTTTATTTTCGTTTTTTTTTTTTTTGAGATGGAGTCTTGCTCTATCACCCAGGCTGGGGTGCACTGCCACGATCTTGGCTCACTGCAAACTCCACCTCCCAGGTTCACGCCATTCTCCTGCCTTAGCCTCCCAAGTAGCTGGGACTACAGGCACCCGCCACCGCGCCCGGCTAATTTTTTGTATTTTTAGGAGAGACAGGGTTTCACTGTGTTAGCCAGGATGGTCTCAATCTCCTGACCTCGTGATCCAGCCGCCTCAGCCTCCCAAAGTGCTGGGATTACAGGCGTGAGCCACCACGCCCGGCCAAGTAAAACTCTTATACAATGCTTTTGATAATGTAAATTGATTCAACTACTTGAAAAACTGTAAATTAGTATCTACTATAGTTCATGTGCACAGCCTACTGCACAGCAATTTCGTTCCTCAGTTTATATTCAACATAAATGTTAAAATATATTCATCAAAGATATGTACAAGAATGTTCACAGCAGCACTGTGGTAGTAGTTTAAATTAGAAAACTACCTACATGTCCACTAGCAGAAGAACAATGAAATAAAGTGTGCTATATTTACACAATGGGATGCTAGACAGCGATGAGAATGTAGCAACCATAATGATTACATTCAAAGACATGGATAAATCTCACAAGTATAATGTTGGCCAGAAAAAGCCAAGCATAAAAGGATATATGTTATATGAGTCCATTCATATAAATCTTAAAAACAGCCAAAATTATCCATGGTGTTTGAAATCAGAGAGTTTTTTGTTGTTGTTGTTGTTGTTGTTTTTGTTGTTGTTGTTGATGAGATGGAGTCTCGCTTTGTCTCCAGGCTGGAGAGCAGTGGCGCCATCTCAGCTCACTGTAACCTCCGCCTCCCAGGTTCAAGCAATTCTCCTGCCTCAGCTTCCCGAGTAGATGGGACTACAGGCACGCGCCACCACACCCGGCTAATTTTTGCATTTTCAGTAGAGATGGGGTTTCACCATGTTGGCCAGGATGGTCTCGAGCTCTTGACCTCATGATCCACCCATCTCGGCCTCCCAAAGTGCTGGGATTACAGGCGTGAGCCACTGTGCCTGGCCGAGTGGTTTTTTTGTAGGGTAGTTGCTGGAGGGAGAGGGGCACAAAGACAGGTTTCTGGAATGCTTGAGATATTTTGTTTCTAGGTCCTGATTATACAACTGTGTTCACTTTGTAAAATCCATCTTCCTGTGTAGTTAGAAATTTTGTACTTTTGTATTTTGATGCCACACTTTAATAAAAGGTTCACAATTGAGAGGAAAAGAGAGAAGAAAAATAAAGTGAGTTCTTTCATCATTGCTTAAGTAATAAATGAGAGTCAAAGGATATAATTTAAAGCTAACAAAGCAAATAATACATACCTATTTAGGAACAGAGCACTAAAGAAGTACATATATGTGGGTGGATATATATATATATATATATAAAATGTTACCACTAAAAAATACAAAATATATATTCTAGCTACAAATAAGTATAATGAAAAAGCAAAGAAAACTGCCCATATAGAGAAAAAACACAGTAAATACAGTATTATATACACAGTAAAATTAAGATAAACTGCTTGGCCAAGTTGGAAACTTTCAGTCATATCATTAAATGTAAATGAGCTTAACTCACTTATAAGAGAAAATTTAAAAAACTACAAAATAAAACTTAACTCTATGCTTTTTACAAGAGACTCAAAGTGATTCTGGAAGGCTAACAAAGAAGAACTCTCAGTTGTCTCCTATGTTTTGTTCCTTTCACATGCCTCATTATTGTGGGATCATTTGTGTTTGTTTTTATGCACTTACTTGCACTGTAAGAGGCTCACAGCTGATCTTGGATGTTTCTTGCCCCAGTCCTAGAATCAGCCATTTCTCCAAGGAGAGTCAAAGCTGGAAGTATTTGAACACCATTGGGTTATAATCATGAGTCCACACTGAAATAAACAAGTGATTAAATAGATAAATGAGGAGGACTGTCAACTCTTTCCTGCAGAAGAATTCCAAATAACTCATGTAGATACTCTGTTTTTAAGGAAGGAGAGCAGAACCGCTCACTCCTTAAGTATGGGCTTCACAGGGTAACTTACTACCAAAGAGTACAGTGGAAAGTGAGAGGAAAAAGGATAATTTACAGTGGAGAACTCTGACAAGCATTACCTCAGCCCATTAACCAAGGTCAACACCAACAGCAAAAACTCATGTTGACAGTGTGTCCCCATGCTATGATGTGATGAGAATGGCATTTTACCCAGGTAGTCTTTCTCCCTCAAACACAAAATCCCAGTAAAATCAGAAGAAAAAACACCAGACAACTTTCAGTAGAGGAATATTCTACAAAATAGCTTATTAGTGTTCCTCACAACTGTAAAGGTCATCAAAAACGAGGAAAGCCTGAGAAATTGTCAGGACCAGGAGGACAATCCGGAAACATGACAACTAAATGGAATGCAGTTATTTCTAATAAATATTTACATATGTGTTTCTCAGCTGTGGCCATAGAAAGTGAATGGAAAAACGTGGCACCCTGGGGAAAGGTCACTCCACACACCTAGCTCCTGCTTAAATATTCTTCCCCTTAAAGAAACTAGGATCCTTGCAGAAGTTCTTGATTTAGGTCTGAGATGAAAAAGCATTCTTTGAAAATGATCAACACAAGCTTCATCAACAGGGAGAACTGCGTCTCTGAAGTGGGTAAACACTTCTAAGTTCGTCAAGTGATTTCACAGTTGGAATGATGGTGCAGGGTTTCTGAAAACGTCTTTACGAGTGTTTTTAAGGATGACTTTCAACATCTTTTTTTTGTTCGCAAGTAACAGCTACAATTTAAATAAAAGCTTTTTTTTTTTTTTAAAAAAAAAAAAGGTCTACATTTTCTTCCTTCATTGGACTTCCTGCTGAGGCTGTTGACAAGATGTTTTGTTTAGTGCTTATTCTATTCTATGCTTCCATATGAAGCAAGAGGAATACAGAAGCCAAAGTCAAACTTGGCTGCTTTCCCTAGAGGTCCTAAGCACACATGCACAGCATGCACTCGATGGAAACACTTAAGCATGCAGAAGCGTTTCTAAAGATTAACAACCTTGAGGCATAAGACGGTGTCATTCAACAAAAGAAATTATTAAGATATTGATGCTTTTCAATCAGAATCATGGATCTTTTTCAATGTCAACTTTTTTGACATTTTTTAGTTACATTTTTAAATGGTGTAATCTGGCTTGGGAAGAAGTTTAGTTTTGATATAGAATAAAAAATCAGAAATAATTTTTAGGAAACTCAGTGGGTGAGAGACCATGAGGAATGATATTGACATAGGAGTAGATGTTTCCTCATATCCCATCAAAAAAGAATGAGATTTCCATCCCCCCTAGTAACTTCAAGTTATGTTACAAAGGAAAAAGAATGTTGCAGGGGGAAGTGAGTGGAGACTTTTGAAGAGAGAGGGCTCACTTGGCCTTGAGTCCACCTTCAGCCTTGGTTGGCCTGGAAGTCCAAGGGGCGTCCACCAGGCAGGGAGCCTGCAGGATCAGTGGATTATTTGCTTCCTCCTCCTGCCCTCAGGCTAGGTCCAGTAACAGGAGGACCCACACCCTCGTCATTTCAACACCCGGGCATCGCACTAAATGGTTCCTTCACCCAGATGCAGAGAGTCCCTTTCCTAAGCTGGGGAAATACTATTCACGGTCAATGGGAGACTTTCAACATGGCTGATCTACCTGGGAAGGAAACCAGACACAACCACGCTGTACCCTGGAAAAGGAACTAGGGTGGTGGATGAATTAAAAGCCGCTCTCTGGTCCTGATATGTGCCTTGTGCTTACAGAGCAGTGTTTACATCCACACTTCTTCAAAGACAGCAACAATGGTGAGAAAAAAGGATGTGATCCCTGATGAAAACCACACACACCAAATGCAAGTGGGACTCTGCCCTCCCTCTGCCTAAGCACACTATGCTATTTACTTGGGGGCAGTCTCCAAATTAAGGCAGGGCAGCATTAGAGGCTGTTTCCCACTGAGCCCCACATATGAGGCCAGGGAGCAGCCCCTGCTATGGGCACTTTCGTCAGCCAGTGATGACCAAACCCCTCCAGTCCAGAGAGTGGAGAAGGCATCCATCATCTCACACTGCCTTCCTCACCTTGAAGCCACCTCTTACTCCCACTGTGGACCAGGACAGAGAGGCAGGCTTCGGGCTTCCAGTTTCCTCAGCGTCACAAGGCCCTCTTCTTTGCTTCCGGCCTGATCTCTTAGCCCTGATGGCCAATGGTACCAAGAGAAAGAGGTGGGCTTAACGAAAAAGGAAATTAAATTTGGGGGTCATTCAAATATATGTTCATTAGAGATTAGTTAGTGGAATCCTCGTGTTCTGCGAATTCATGGTTTTACATTTCTCTTCCAGGATAATTTGCCCATACATTTTTCTAGCAGCTCCTTTGAAGCTTTTCAGGAAAAGTGGGAATGACCCTGATACTAATATAGCTTTTCCCAATACTGTGCTTGACACGAGTAAAATCACCCAGCGTCCTTGGATATCAGTAGAGCAAAATCGTTTCATGTGAAGAATCTCCAGCACGATGCTTTGCAGGCATCGTGCCTCTCCCTAGAAAGTTCTTCTTGAGGCAGTTGTATTGATATGGTATTGATATAATATGATAAAGCTGTTGTCCTTCTGAGTTCCTGTGGCACTCCCTGTGGATAATCCGCAACTCCTGTGCCTTTGTCAGAGCTGTTTGTCTGGTGCCTACTGCAGCCCCAGCTCCATGAGATTGAGATACATTTTCCTTTGCTCCCCTTGTATCCAGTGTGGAATGCAGAGCTGGGCACACAGAAGGTGCTTGATAAATATGGTTTAATGAATGAAGAAATGAAATGACGTTTGATCTCACTGGACTTCATCTTTACCCAGAGTATTTGTTCCTTGATTTCCCCTGAATTCATGTCAGTCTCATATAAGTGCTTTTCATTGTCAGTCTCATATAAGTGCTTTTCATTGTTCTAACACTCTCCTCTCAAGATTTTAGAAGTGCCTGAGAAGTATGCAGTGAATTAGGTATTAAATTACTTGGCCATTCAAGTGCATCACAACAGATGCAGAGGTAAATGTTTATAAGTAGAGGTGACGATGAGAAACCAATCGCTCGCACCCCTACCTCTGCGTACTCTTTCAGATGATTATTAATATATTTGAACTTTTTAAGTAAGACAGGCTTCATCTTAAAGTCATGGCAGTTTAATAACTGCATGTGAGTTTTAGGCTGAGCATAGGGGCAAGAAAGCTGCCAGACTCCCAGGTTTTGACCCACATGCTGCCGCCTGCCGTTGGGGGGATCTGGACAAGGTGCTTCACCTCTGGATTCTGTTTCCTTATCCATTAAATAGCTCATAGGACTATCGCACAGTTATGTCAGCTGTGTCGATGACTATTAACATAGAGAGGAAGAAAGCATGGCCCACGCAGCTGTGGTGAAATGGAAAAGTGTTTCAATAGTAGAGATCAGCGCCAGTGTGCATGTGGGCACTCATGCAACAAGAGCACATTGCATGGACACCTGGTTCAACCCACAGTCAAAGACAAGTCTTTAACATCATTTAACCACTTTTTAAAAAGAAGGCAGGGGTGGCATTTCAAGGAGAGAGAACAGAATGCAGGCAGGAAAGCACAGGCTTTTTCGAGAGCAGCAGACACACCCGCTCACTGTCCTGGGTTTGTCCTTTGCGGGAGTTTACCGCCGCAGAAAGCAATCAGTGAAAGGCACGTTTCGCTGAGGTTTTGGCTGTGCTCCTGATGTAGGTGTGCTCTTATGTGAAGAGCTATTTCAGCTGCCCTGGCTTCTGGGATTGAGAAAAACACCTGGTGGGCTTCCAGAAAAAATATCAGCTGAAGGCGTTCTGACTCCTAGAGCTTCATGTTGTTCCGGGTGTGGGTTAAATGTGTGCCCATGGCTACCTCTTAAATGAAGAACCTGTTTGTGAAATGACAGAGCGAAAATCCCTTAAAAACCAGAAAAATATAAAAATAAATAAAAATAAAATGGACCCAGACACAAACCCAAATATCAATGTTACAGAATCTACAATACAATATTCCTTTTGATAAAACCAATTGAGTCTGTTTCAACATCTGCCTTTTTAAAGGGATAGAATTGTGAAAATATGCAGAGTGTGAAATTTTCCCATTTCTCTAGTTAACGTTGGACTCTGGGACATAATGCCTATGAAGGCAGGAATTTATATACACCTATTAATATTTAGGTAATAGTCAAGTCATTATCACCTTAAAAATAAACACTGTTCAGCAAGAAGTACCATGTTTTCTTACTTTGAAGTGATTTCTTTGTTTCTCTCTCTTTTTTTTTTGACAGGGTCTTGCTCTGTTGCCTGGGCTGGAGTGCAGTGGTGCGATCTTGGCTGGTTGCAGAGACAGGGTTTAACTGTGTTTCCTAGGCTGGGCTTGAACTGCTGGGCTCAAAAGATCCGCCTGTCTGTACCTCCCAAAGTGCTGGGACTACAGGTGTGAGCCACCATGCCTGACCAAAAATTGCAGCCTTATTATTATTATTATTTTTTAAAGTATACTACTGCATTCAGAGGAAGAGAGGGTTTATTTATTTTTTTAAGACAGGCTCTCATTTAGTCACCCAGGCTGGAAAGGAGTACAGTGGCACCATCACAGCTTACTGCAGCCTCAGCCTCCCAGGCACAAGCGATCCTCCCACCCCCGCCTCCCGAGTAACTGGGACCACAGGCGCACACCACCATGCCTTTCTGTGGCTAATTTTTGTGTTTTTTGTAGAGATGAGGTTCCATCATGTTACCCAGGCTGGTCTCAAACTCCTGGGCTCAAGCAACTCTTCTACCTTTGCCTCCCAAAGTGCTAGGATTATAGGTGTGAGCCACCGTGCCTGGCCTGAAGTGATTTTAAAGTAATGCAAAGCCTGTTAAGGTGTGTAGTTTTTATTGGTTTTCATGATAGCAGTGATTGAATCTCATTGTTTTAAACAGCATGGTACATGTTATAAGGGTGTTATAAACCTGAAACTTAATCCTGGGTGTAAATAAGGCTTAGAAAGACCACGTCCTGTGCAAACCATGGAGTCCCATATAAATGCGAGGGAACTGCTGGTGCAGTAGGCAGTGGTGCTTTAATTATTGTCAGGCAGTGGACTTGCCCATTAGAGGCCCCATTTGCACGAACATACAGGGGAGAGCACAAGGATTCAGGCAACCATCCTCCTGATGGGTTGGAGCCGAGGACTGTGCAGGAAGATGTTATGTAATTCAAGAAAGCCCCACTGAGCCAACGCAGATGCTAAAATAATTCGTGTTCATAGCTCACGGATATGCATCTTTCCTATTGAGATTGTCCTCTTTCAGTAAGGAGAAAAGCAAACAAAGGCATTTAGAACTTGGAGGGTCTTTTTGTGGTAAGAGCCCATTCTACAATACACTGCTCCACTAGATGCTGATTTATGTCGTTGTTGAATACACAAGTATAAAACGGAGTCCCAAAACAATATTTGTTTTTAAATGAATAATTCACTCATTTTCCCTGCATGAGCTTTTCTCATCTGAAGCGCTGGCCTTTCAGATTAAATAAATTTAATGTTTCAAAAGAATATGGACATGAATATTCATAAGGACCAAAACAGTGAATATAAATAAAAGCCCTTTTATATAACATTTTATTTTTTTTTTTATGAAGACCTTACCTTTTTTTTTTCCCCCACTTCTGAAATGGTATAATTCAAAGCAATTTTCCAGGACACCATTTCTTCTACAAAGCCAACCTGTTATTGAGGGCGTGATCACTTATTTTCCAAATTGTTTCATTCATCACTATTTTCCTTTACATAAATAGAAATAAGGTAGTATTTGCCAATGGCATAATCTATTAGCCATAGATTCAGCCTAGCATGGTGCCAAACACTCAACAAAGTGTGTAAACAGTTGGAAGAATGCCAAAAATGAAGTTAAAAAAGATCATGTACCTTCAAAAATGTATAACTAGTTTTTACATGTAAAATATGCAGACTATTTTTAGATGTTTTTATATATAGGCCAGTGATTTAAAAGTTAAAAACTGTCATACATACAACACTTATGTTATTATATACTGGATAAACAAGCAGCAAAGATTCCCTTATCCCCAGTCCTTAACAGTAGGATGAAACAGCTGGCATTTGAACAGAAAAAGAAAGATAAATAACAATGAAGGCCATGGTTACCATTGCCCGAGAAAAAAATGGTTTAAGAAAAGCCAGGGCACTGTGATATTTGATTGATTAATTGTTTAGATGGAATCGTCAGTGTATTCCTAGTTAAGTAATTCCTAAGTCCAAGTGTATTGTTTTATAATACTAGCTACCTAAGTGCTGTAACTTTCTCTTTGAACACGTGGGCTTAGAATAAATCCTTGATTTAATGGCAGTGTATTGTATAATTTGTATCTGAATACTAATGAAAGTGAAATTGGAGTAATTGCGATAGAAAGGGGTAAATGTGTGATGCGTTGTTCTTTTTTGCTCTGTCGCCCAGGCTGGACTGCAGTGGCGCAATCTTGGCTCGCTACAAGCTCCGCCTCCTGGGTTCATGCCATTCTCTTGCCTCAGCCTCCCGAGTAGCTGGGACTACAGGCACCCGCCACCATGCCCGGCTAATTTTTTGTGTTTTTAGTAGAGACGGGGTTTCACCGTGTTAGCCAGGATGGTCTCGATCTCCTGACCTCGTGATCTACCTGCCTTGTTCTTGACTGATGTCTACACGCCGAGTTACAGAGGTGGGGATTTCTTCACATGCGGGAGGGCTTGTGTTCTTCTGGTGCAGATCGAAAGGGAGCCAGGCAGAGATAAAAATGGTAACAAAGCCACTTTTGTAAAAACCTAGGGTAGAAAGTTACTTACTACCTTCTGAAATAAATGATTAAAAAATCATCAAAAGATACATTATTTTCTCCTAATTATGTAACTAGAAAAAATAAGAAGGAGACACTTTCTGATAAACATAACTTTACCTGGTTGCTTCCAAATAAACTTTCTTTCTTTGCATTTGATGAGAAAGGTAATTTTTAAGGAAAAGGACCTCCTGGTGTTGGAATGAGGTGTTTTTGTTAGGGCAGATGGATTCTCAAGGTTCTGTGTATTTTGAACAACGTGAATACCCCGTGTACTGAGTGAGCTTACCTCATGGTGTTCCATTAACCTTCAGGGATTATGTAGGAATAATGTTAGACTTCAGCAGATCATGGCCTCTTTTTACTTTGCCTTATGACTTTAGGCGACTACTTAATCCCTCAGTACCTTGTTTTTCCCAATGTAAAATTAAAAAAAAACTTGCCAATAAAGCCTGCTTATAAAATATTTTCAGGTAGACAAAAGATCAATTTTAAGCTGGACAATGTTTTTTTTTCTATATACGGAGAGATATTTGTGTAATATTTCACTGTTTTCAGTTCTTCTTCTGATGTTTCTAAAGACTTTATCATACAATTCAAAGAGCTCGGGAAGCCTGGACATTATAGGTAAATGGCTACCTTAGAAACTGTGTTTACCAATTACTTTTCCAATGGGTTAACATTTTGCTTAAGTCCTTCTTTGCCAGTCACCAGCATAATTACCAATTTTAACGTTTGTGTTACAGTAGCATCTTACTTCTGACAAAAGTTATATTAGTTAGGTTTCTGCTCAGATAAAGAATACTGAATAACAAGCCCCAAATCTCAGTGGCTATTGCAATATAATTTATTTCATATTTCACACCCCCTCGTCTTCAGGTCGGCTGAGTTTGTCTGATCTCTGTTAGCCTTCTCCACAAGCTCAGCAGGAAGGATGAACTCCAGAATTTGGTTTGGGTCCAGATCTGCTCCATGTGTATTTGACCCAGGACTCAGTTGAAGAGATGTGACTTTCTGGACCACAACTGTCTCATTGTGGAAAGTCAGAGCTCCAAGATGGCTGTCTAAAATATGGACTGAGGCTTCTAAAAGCCTCAGTTCTGAACTGGCAAGGTGTCTTTGCCACCCATATTCCATTACTCAATGTGAGTCACACAGCCAGGTCTATGCTCAGGTGGGTAGGGAGCACACTTCACCTGCCAGGTTCCATGGCCAGGTGAGGAAGGAGAAGGAACTGTGGTCTGATCTGGCATTCCACCACATCTTCTACATTAGGGAACCGAGGAAAATGCAAGGAAGGGGCCATTGTGTTTTCATCCTCATGTTGGCCAAGAAAACCGCCTCCAAAAGAAGTCTTTCACAATCTGAATAGGTACTGGGGGACACAGGAGTACTATGTGGGAACGGTGCAATATTATTCCAGGCCCAAGGAACAGAGTTTGCTTTAACTATGAAGATAGAGATGATAGCCCACATTCAGTCATAAGACAGTCATTTGTTAATTATTGGTAGAAAGTTTGCAGACTTTAACTAAACAAATTAGGCTTTCAGAGAGATCCTGAAGTTAATAATGTTTGTGTTAGGGAAAAAAAGAAGGTTTGGGAAATCAATGGACAAGTTTGGAAATAGGGCTTCACTCTGGGAGACTTCAGAGATCTTAAGAGCAGGGACCTTGTTGCTATCTCTAATAGCTAAGAAAATGCATGTATATTGTAGAGTTAAAACCAGTACTGGTGAATAAATGAATGCATGCATGGTGAATGGAGAGGGAAGATGACACATATGGCATATGGATAGTCACAGCAAAAGGAGGAATCAGGATTAGGAGAAGAGGAGGAGAAATGGGGCCAAAATCCATAGCCACCGTCCTTTTGCCCAACGTAGAGGCTGAGGGTTCAGAACAGATGAAGAGCTGGAGAAGACAGTCAGCCATCTGTATTCCCTTAGGACACCCATTTTTTTTTTAATGTTATATCCTACTATTCTTTTTCTCAAGCTTTTTAAAATGCATGACATACCTCCTACCTATTTTAAATTTAAAAAAGCACAGTGAAAGTTGTTGTTTTACCTTTGATTCCATCATCAATCTCTCTAACTCTGAATAACATTTTCAGAAGAAGAATGAAAGCTACCCAGTGATTCTTGATTTGATCATTACTCTTTTGAAGCCCTGGCTTTCCATCAAAGAACATAATATGTATTCTTTTGCTTAATAATATAATATTTAAAGAAATATTTTCACATTCTATAGAGTTGATATTCTAAGCCTAAGGTAAATGTATGGTAAAGATAAAATCTTTTATACAATCTAGTCATCGACATGTTCCTGAGCTTTTATCTTGAATTATGATCATAAAAGGTTTTATTAAATAGTATAAAATGAATTTCCAAGAATTTCCAATTATGCTTTTCACCGTAAGAAAGATGGCATTCTACTTAAAATGGTCAGGTATTGAATAAGAGATATTATTTGGTGATGCAAACGGACAGTTTGGTTACCTTTTCTGAAACAAGGGCTGTCCGTCAGTAAAACTGAAGTAGCAGAATGGGGTAATGATGACACAGAGAAGGTCTGAAAAAGGCCAGAGTCTCATGTCCTCTGTAATTTTTGATGTGGTCCTTTTTCTTATTAAGTAGAAATGAAATTTAAAGGAAATATATATTTTTTCAATGGTTTTTATTTTAAAATCAACTTGGTTTGGAGGTGTCAAGAAATAGAAACTAGTAACCAAGTCAAAAGATGCATAATTATTCTTCCTAGTTCACTGATTCATTGATTTAGTCAACGTTTATTTAGCACCAGACTTTGAGTAGAACTGCATGGCAGAGCTGAATGCATGATCCTTATCTGGTTGGAATATTGGAAACTCCCCTGCAGTGGCTGTCACTATAGCAAGAGTAACTCTGATCACGGGACTCACTGACAACCCTTCGGAGCAGTGTGGATCACTGGCACAGCACCTGGGAAGCGGGGTTACCGTAGAGTCTGATTCAGTCAATTTAGGGTGGGGTCCCAGAGAGTATATTCCTAACAAGCTCCCAGGCGTGGCTAGGCTCAGGCCCAAGCACCATACTTGGTGTTAACAAAGATCTTGAGCTCCACAAAATCAAATAGGATGCAGGGTCATTGTTGTTCCAGGGAATCATGGGAAGTGCTGAGGATGCTGGTACCTCCCACTCTCTCAATGAACTGGGGAGAAAAGGGCAGATGGTGCATCTCTCCAGGTAAAAGTCATGAGACCCAGGTTAACAAATGTACAGAACATACAGTGGATGCAAAGGAATTGATTTAATTTTCATTATTTGTTCTAAGGTGGTTTTACTTACTTACAGTGTGCGTGGGTCTTTTAGTGAAGAACATGGTATGAAGAGTTGTGATACTCTGCTTTGTTACTGCAGAGAGGTTAAGATAAGCAGGGATAAAATGACTGCCATCGAGGTGCTGCCTGAGGCACTAGGGAATTAACACATGTGTGCAGCACCTGACACATGCCCTGGACTTCCATGTCGCTGAGAACCTGCCTCTGCTCAGTCAGCCTCCTTGGGGCTTCCCTACTCATAACCTTCAAGTGTTACTATGCCTGAAGTGTTTCCTTCCTTCTTTCAGCAAATCTTCATTGAGGTTTTTTAGGTGCTGGGTAGAATTCGCAGATGCAGGGACCCATCCCAACAGTGTCCTTGTCCCCATAGAGCCTGCATATGTATGGGGGAAGACAGAAGATAAAAATTTTCAAAAATATAAAAAAAATTAAAAATGTAAAAATAAACATTCTAATTGCAATAATGACATAAAGAATGTAGGGGCCGGGGCGGTGGCTCACGCCTGTAATCCCAGCATTTTGGGAGGCCAAGACGGGCGGATCACGAGGTCAGGAGATCGAGACCATCCTGGCCAACATAGTGAAACCCCGTCTCTACTAAAAATACAAAAAATTAGCCGGGTGTGGTGGCACACACCTGTGGTCCCAGCTACTCAGGAGGCTGAGGCAGGAGAATTGTTCGAACCTGGGAGACGGAGGCTGCAGTGAGCTGAGATCACACCACTGCACTCCAGCCTGGGCGGCAGGGTAAGACTCTGTCTCAAAAAAGAAAAAAAAATGTAGTGTGATTAGCAAGAAAGAAAACGAGGGGTTTTTTAGATAGGGAGATCAGGGGGATTCTCTCTGGGGAAGTGACAATTGAGTGGTAAGCTTGAATGACTAGAAACAGCCAGCCAAGGAAAGATTTGGGGAAGGACTTTGGGGCAAAAAAACAACCAGTGCAAAGGTCTTGCGGTTGCTCAGGGACCAGCAGGAGGGAGTATGAACATGGCGGTGATGGGAGTTGGTAGGATCGGAGACTGGAGATAGCACCAGGACTAGATCATGAGAGATCCTTATTGGCATGATAAGGACTTTGAATTTATTCTAAGTGTTACGGAAAATCATTGAAGGGGCCAGGCGCTGTGGCTCACACCTGTAATCCCAGCACTTTGGGAGGCTGAGGTGAGCAGATTACTTGAGGCCAGGAGTTCAAGACCAGCCTGGACAACATGGTGAAACCCCGTCTCTACCAAACATACAAACATTAGCCAGGAGTGGTGGTGCACACCTGTAATTCTAGCTATTTGGGAAGCTGAGGCAGGAGAATCATTTGAACCTGGGAGATGAAGGTTGCAGTAAACCAAGATCACGCCACCACACTCCAGCCTGGGCAGTAGAGCATGACTCTGTCAAAAAAAGAAAAAAGAAAAGAAAACCATCAGAGGGCTATAAACAGAGGAGGATTACTGTTATCAGATTTAACTTTTTAAAATATTGCTTTGACTTCTGTGTGGAAAATCCATTCTAGGGGACACTGGTGTAAGAAAGGCTATTTGGATGCTGTCGTAGGAATCCAGGGATGATCATGTGATTTGGATGATGTTGTAGCCACAGGCAGGAGGGAGTAGATGGGCTCTGGATGTTTTTGTAGGGATGGGAAGAATGAGGAAGAGAAAACTATTAAGAATAGTTCCTAGGTTTGGGGATTAGGGGTTTTATTAAATGAGATGGGAGAAAGTACAAGAAGGACAGAGATTCACTGGAGTTGGGGCATAAAATATTCCTTGTGAAAATTGCGTCCACATATTCCAGGCCTGTTTTGATAATCTAGAGTCTCTGTGTCATGTCTTCCTGTAAATAATATTAACAATTTGGTCATAAGGTCTGTGTAATCCACTATGGTATATGAATGTGGGAATTAGGAGTTAGACCTTAGAGCTGAGCCAGTGGAGCTCAGCCTGCAGCCCCATGTGAAGTTCTGTGAAGCATGGGGAAGCCAGAGTCATTGAAAAGAGAATGGAATCTAAGAGACCTGTGGAAGCATCTGGAAGCATCAAGACCTGAACTGTTGCTGAAACCTGGTCCAGAGATCCAAACCTCTGTAGAGGAGATGAGGAGATGCCAGACTGGAGACACAGTAGACCCTTTCTCTTGGTTGTATACTTGTGGGTCCGCCTGGGTCTTTGATATGGGATGAGGTGGTTTCTCAACTGAACCAGAGCTGGGATGTGATGGAATTTCAGTGGGGAAGAATATGTGGAAAATACATGTCACACACACACACACATACACACACGCACACACAGATCTGGGGAGAGAGGAGAAGGGAAAAGAAGTTAAACTTGAGAAATAGGGAATCATAAAGAGATACCCAAAGAATCTGTAACACTGACAGTTTAGCGTTAGACATTGGGATGGATGAGGTTTCCCCAATTAAACAGAAGATGCCCTTACACAGTTTGTGATATTTATATGAAAAAAACTTGTGACTCAGAGTAATCCTTATGTGAAGTATTATCAAGGAACAAGATAAGAAAATAATCATCTAGGTGAAAACATGTTTATTGTTTTGCAGATTTTGTTATCGAAAATGTTAAAGTACATTTCCACTATACAGCTTTCTAGTTATGTTTCCAGAAAGTTTAAACAATGTTCCTAATTAGTAAATGGTATCAAAGTCATCAGTATTCTCAGTCATCAATTCTTTGAGATATAGATGACATCCAATGAGAAAACATTACTTTGAACTTAGAACTTACCATTAAGAATGCTCAATTAGATTAATATGTTTAAGAATTCTAAATTTCCTTGGACTATTTTTACTAAATTTTGGCATTTCTAGTTGTATTCTGCAACAACAATGAGATACAATGTATAAGAACTATACCCCGGTACTATTGTTGGAATTCCTATGGCTTTTGGTAAAATCTGTCTTTGAAAATTAAGTTACTACTGTAAATACTATGGTATTTCTAATTTCTTAGATATTTTGGAGAGAAAAATGGTATTAATTGCTCTGCCTTTGGTTATAAAATACATTATGTTCACTGAGATGTTATTTCCTTTAATGTTACTAGCCTAACAAAAATAGGAAGTATTTCTCTGATGGTGTGTTCTCCACAGAACCACTGTGCTTTCTGTAGCTAATCTTGATTAGCTTGCTGATTCTGCTTGCTTATACATTCCAGGGAAGAATGCAACAAATGGAAACACTCCATTCATATATTAGAGTTGAGTGTCATTTGAAAGAGAAAACCAGAAGCTTCATCTTTTAATCTATGATTGGCATATTTGGGAATATTTTGGCCTGTCATTGCACTCTGAAAGAAATACTGAGCCACACTGTGAAAGTCCATGGGCCTTGAAGCAGAGGCCTGAGACAGAGTGGAACCCTAATAGACCTGATGTGTGTAGAATCAAGTCAGGACCTATCCATGACTCTGGTCTACATTTGCTTAAGCTGTACCTCAACTCTTCTCCATTTTCATAGTAATTTTATGTCCAAAAAGTAAAAATAGAATATTTCTATCAAATTAGTTTGGACTTATAAATTGTAGGTAACCTTGATATTATAGACACTTACCTTTCATGTCTGACTCAGGAATGGAACATGGGATGTGAAGTGGGCAGAAAATACTTGAGATCTAAACCCTGGTTTCATTACAGCATAAACCTGATGTTATGGGTTGAATTGTGTTCTCCAAGAAAGATATATTGAAGTCCTAGCCCGCAGTACTCGTGAATGTGACCTTATTTGAAAATAGGGTCTTTGCAGATGTCATCAGGTTAAGATGAGGTCATACTGGATTTAGGCTCAGTCCCAAATCCAATGACTGGGGTCTTTATAGCAAGAGGGAAATTTGGACAGAGATACATGGAGAAGAGAACGCTGTGCGGAGGCACAGACACATGGGAGCAAGGCCATATAAGATGGCAGTGGAATGATCAGAGGTTGCTCAGGATTGGTGGGAGCCACCAGAATCTGCAATAGATTCTTCCTTAGAGCCTCCAGGAGGAACCAACCCTGCTGACACCTTGATTTTAAATTTTTAGCCTCCCAACTGTGAGAGAAAAGTTTTTTGTCGTTTAAAGCCACCCACTTTGTGGTAATTTGTTACAGCAGTCTTCAAGAAGCTAATGAACTTGACGCATGATCTGAAGAAGCCATAAAATCATTGGAGCAGCTCGTCTTCCAAGTCCTATGCTTTCTGCAGCCTGCCTTTGAAGAGATGGATTAAATGGTCCCTTCCACTCTACTGTTGTTTGACTGCACAATTATGACACTGCCTCTTAAAAAATTCAGCTCAGAATCTCATTAGCACAAGGAGCTCTTACTGCACACTCACCCAGGGGGTTATGCCCACCCTCTAGAAAGAAGATGAGCTTGAGCTTGGTTCCACAAAAGAGCTTTCTTCATGAAAAAGTGGTGACAGTGTTCATGTTCTCCTTCCCTAGTGAGTTTTTGTTGTATCAAACTCTTCAAAAGTGGCCTTCTTTGGAAGATCTTATGTTTTGGGGAAGGCAGGAGCAGATGTGCTTAGTCAAGAGAGTTGAGTGGGGGACTTGCAAGGGGCCAACTTCTCTGGGCTGAGAACACGGGCTGCCCAAACTGAGGCTGCTCCTGATTCAACCCAGTATCTGCTGTTGCCTGCCATAGGCATCTGACAAATGTCTGTCCAGTTGAGTGTTTCAGTGTAATTGATCTACTAAATAGAGAAATGGTAATTTGAAAATTAGCATGTCTATAGCTAATGGCGAGTCCAGTTGGAACAAGGAGGATGTTGGAATGTTTTTAGAGATGCATTTGGTGAGTAGATGCTAATGAGGTGGTCACGGCTTGGTTCATATTAGGATGTATAATAGTCTTTCCTGCACACAGCAAATATTCATGAAGCATCTACCATATGTGAGGTACTGTCCTGGGCATTGGGGTCTTGGCTATGAGTGAATCAAGTTCCTGGTTTTGTCACTATGCTTACCCGTGTCAGGGTAGAAAATTAACAAATAAATGGGGACTTTAAATGCTGTGAATAAGTAAAGCCAATGAAGAGGACTAGAGGGTGTGGGTGGAGGCAGGGGAGGGTTTTCCATTTCGTGCAGGTGGTCTGAGGCAAGCTACAGGAGGTTTTCATCCAAGGGAGAAACACATGAGACCTGTGCATTCAGAATCATGCATCTGGCAGTGGAATGCTGTCTGGGTTAGAGAAAGGATGGTGTTGGAGCAAGGAAGAACTGAAGGAGCATTACTGCAGCAGTTAGACAAGGGCTCCCATCCTGCCAGGAGGGAGAGCATCAGTGGGGAAATACTAGAGTCAAAGATGGTGCACCCATCTTTGGAATATTTTGCAGCTAGTAAAAAGTAAATAATGTATTTGTGATTATAGACCTGGAAAGAGGCCCGTGATGTATAGTTAATTGAAAAAATGCAAATGGCAGGGTATTATATATAAAAGCACCCAATTTTTATAAATATGACATCAGTAAGACATCCCATGAGTGCGGGTATGTGTTTCTGTAAACTTGGTATCAGTCAGGACCAGCTGAACTGTGCTTAGGAATTCCGGGCTTAACATCACAAAGGATTGTCAACCACTCACATGAACACAGGTTTGTGTGGGTCAGCTGAGAGACTGTGCTGCTCAGTCTGGGTCTGGGGACCCAGACTGGGAGAAGCCTCAACTCCGTGTTTCCATGGTTGCCAAGGAGGCAAGAGGACATGGCTAACAGTGCATGAGCTTTTAAAGTTTCCACTCGCCCCTCACCTAACTGAAATGACAATAGTGAAATGCAATTATATTACATGCCCAGAAGGAAGAAAGCAATAGTTATTTGTAAAGAGTCCTGATGGTTACCCGAGGCTTGGAGAAAGGCATGGAGTGGACACGAAGGAGGAAGGGTACACACTCTGTTTCCTTTGTTTGAAGCAGTGCAAAGAGGGAAAGAGGATAGAACTGTATTTCCTAACAAACAGAAATGCCAGGAACCAGCTCAGTGAGGTCAGGATGGAGAGAAGCAGACAGACAGAGACAACCCACTGGTCTGGAATCCTAAAATGAGAAGACCTGTTTTTGAGTGTGGGTGTGAGGAGAGAATTTTCAAAGGTGGATTTCAAGGATTTGCACCTGGGTTATTGGAGACAGAGCCATTATGGGCAGACTTGGGTTATCCTGCAAGACAAATAGGTTTAAGAACATAAAGAAGCTCTTGGTTGATTTGAAACTTGTGGAGCTTGAGATGCAAGTAGAAGATACATAGGAAGATAGGCATGTCTTGCAAAAGGCAAGTGCAGAGCTGGAGTTAAGAGACACACTTGAAACTGTTTTATTGGAATGAGTGCTGATGCCTCAGCTATTGGGCAAACTTCGGGTTTCTGCGCAGGATCACAGGAATGAGATCCCTTGCTCTGCCCTCTTTAGCCTCTAGACAGAGGTGCATCTAAGGGGAATGTCATCCATGGGGAATGTCCCCATGGTAACATGGAAACCCAAGAGATAGTGTTCGACTCTCTGGAGCTTTTTACCCACACATTCTTTACATGTGCCAAATCCATTTTAGTTTTACATATGGCCCTATTTGAAGTTGCATTGGAAAGCAGGCTTAAAAAAAATGAGAACTCTTTGAGATTAATAAGAAGTGAAGAACATTCTCCCTGTGGGACTCAAAGCTGCAGTTGAGTTTCTTCCTCCCTGTCCCGCCTGCCGAACACCCCCCAAGCACCACTAGCCAAACTCCTGAAATGCTACCACGGAAACCTCTGATTTGATTTAATGCAATTTGCGCAATTGACCCTTGAAAATTAATTTTGCCATCTCATAATGAATACTTAACAGGGACTCCTGTATTCGGAAAACTGAAGATCTGTTTTCCATTTGGTTCTTGTGGATAAGCCTTCCACAGACGTCCATTTCAAGGCTTGAAATATTTGCAGAAGTATATTTTAATGGAGATGGTATTAGAATTTTAAAGTTATCCAAAATTAAGCTACTCAAAAGTTATGATAATTTTAAAGAAATGCTAAAGGTTTTTGCATAGAAGCAATATGTAATCATAAAAGAGAGGTTCTCTTTTGTAATTGTCAACTCTGGTACCTGAAATTATTCATTTAATACCTGTTATGGGATATAAGATTTTACATAAATGTTATGTGTAGAAAAAACAGTATCTTAATCAAACATACTTTCTGTAAATTAGGAGGGCAATACAGAGATTCCAAAGTAAATTTCATTTGCTCAATAAGCTATAAATACACAACAATTGATTTTCCCGTTCCTAAAGAAACTTTTCTGATAGCTCAGTGGTTCTCAGTCAGATTCGCTGGAGACCTGGGAAGGGATCTGCACAGCACACCACCAGTGTGTGCTGGTGGTAGCTCTTAGTGGTTTTGGAAGATGATTTTGGGGCTAGAACTCATGCATGTTCCTTCCTTGGGAAGATGAAGTGAGGGAGGTTCCCCAGCCTGCTGTGTAGATAGAGCATCGCTTACTACTAGTCCCTCCAAAGGCATGCCTGATATGTCTTCCCAGCCAAACTTTGCATTTTTATACATAAACGGTCTAAGACAATAGTTTTTGCCTTGGTTTCACATCCCAAATATGGAATGGAACAAGTGGAATGCATATGATGCTAAATAATAATGCTTTACTGAAAAAACCTTCAGAGTCTTTATTTTTAAAGAGGTGAAAGAAAAAATATTTACCAGAGAAAAATATTGCTATGGCAATGTGTTCCCCCACAGTTTTTGGCCTGAGGGCCCTTTTAAATATAGATTGAATGGGAGGAGACGGGGGCATGAAGCAGATGGTCCATGCCCAATCTGGGCTTCCTGATGAGGATTCCGGGTCATTTTTCCCACTCACAGTGGGTTTCTCCTGGCTGTCGTCCCGAGACGGCTGGACTCACAAGAATTAGAGAAGGTGCTTCAGAGTCCACCCCGTTGTCTCCTCACAGTGAGAGCAGGTGCCCTTCTCTCAGGACACAGACTGTGAGATGACAGCTGCATGCATGACCATCTCTTCTGCTGGGCCCTGAGGGCCCTGAGAGCTGGGGCTCTGTCCTGCACCCTCCACCTCCAGAACCTGGCTGCATTCACAGGAGCTTCACACAGGCTTGCAGAATGAATGCTTCTTCAGGTCGGAGTGCCTTAACAAGCATTCATTCAGCAAGCCTATTCCAAAAAGCTTGGAGTGCCAAATCGAAGAGTGCCTTTTCAGGACCCACGTTTATTTTTAGACTATGTCTCCTTAATCTTTCCTGTGCTCTTTTGTGTATGACAATTACACAAATACAGCTGATCAGACACCACCCTGGAATAGTGAAGTGGTGACAGATGGTTCTTTTCAGGTTGTAATACGTGGTGCAGATTCCCAGGAGAGAAGACGCCTGGTTTTCTCCCAGGCTTCCCTCTTTAAATCCGTCGGGAGCCCAGCTCATTGCCCACATTCTTCTCAGGAGCTCACATCCAGACTTGGTACCAGAAGCGCTGGCATGATTGCACCACGTCCTTCCAGCTGTGCAGCGCTTGAGCGTCCCCTTCAGGTGACACAGATCACACTGTGAAAGTGGGGCATGCTTTCCTTAGCTTCCCTTCTGCTTGGAGTCAAGAGCTGCATGGGAAGCTGGCCACATGTCCCATTCCCTGTTTCCCTGACCTCAGTCCCTTCCAACTGGATTGTTCACCTTTTGTCCTTTTTGATGTTCTTCTCTCTCTGCTCCTTTTGTAATGAAAATGATCTTTTTTTATTACCTACTAAACCATTTTCTTTTTCATGCCAAACATTTCTTTGAGAGGTTTCATGTTGATTGTTTTGATTAAGCTGAAATTCACACAACATAAATTACCCAATTTAAGGTGGCATTTCCAATGTTGTGCAACCAACACCTCATCTGGTTTCAGAGAAGTTTTCATCATCCCCGAAGGAAACTGTGCACCTAGTCAGCAGCTACTCTCCGTTCCCCAGCCAGTCCCCTTCCCCCAGCTCCTGGCAACCCCCAATCTGCTTTCCATCCCTATGGGTTTACTTATTCTGGATATTTGATGTAAATGGAATCATACACTATGAGGTCTTTTGCCCAGATTTTGTTCACTTAGCATGTTTTTGAGGTTCTCCTGTATGGTAGCATGCATTCACATCTTGCTCCATGTTAAGGCTGAATAATAGTCTATTGTGTGGATATACCACATATTGTTTATTCATCCTGTGATAAACATTTGTGTTTCCACCTTGGGGTTGCTTGCTAGGAAAATGATGTTATGAAATGGGTGTACATTTATCTGTTTCAGTACCTGTTTTCAATTCTGTTGGAAATATACACAGGAGTAGAACTGCTGTGTATGTTTAACTTCTTGAGGAATTGCCACTCTGAGTTCCCCGGCAGCTGAGCCATCCACGGCTGTTTTATTTTGTTTGTTACATACCTGTGCTCTCAGCATCTGCTTTCACTAACTCCCCATGATGACGCCTGACCCTCCTCCATGGGTCTCCACCCTGTCCACCCCTGTCCCCAATGATGCCTGTCCCTCGTCTGTGGGTCTCCCTTTGCAGTTTGCTAGGTCACTTCAAGAATCCTCAGTGCATGTTCTAAAGCAAAGATACAGAACCCTGATAGTTTAGGACCAGCTTTGCATCCATACTCATGGAGTGGTTTGGATACCAAAGTGAAGTCCCAAAATTTTTAAAACAAACTTTTCTCCATCACAACGATTAGTCTGTTATTGTAATCCAGTGGACTTATTTGCATCGACTGCCCTATTTTGTCCATAGATTATTTCTAAAATGAGCACGTCTCATGCTGTTCTATGCAGCCTTTAATGGGATCGAACCAGGAGGCCCTTAGAAACCAGAATATTTGGTGACTCTTATTGTTCTTCTTCTCTGCCCGTAGGTATCGTTCTTCCTCTTCATCATCTTCGTGGTGTACACCATGCTACCCTTCAACATGCGAGATGCCATCATTGCCAGTGTCCTCACCTCCTCCTCCCACACCATCGTGCTTAGCGTCTGCCTGTCTGCAACACCGGGAGGCAAGGAGCACCTGGTCTGGCAGGTGGGTGCACCTCCACATCCGTGGAGAATGACTTTCCACATCCCACCAGGGGGTGAGGCAGGTGCTGCTGGCCCATTCAGGGTGTATGTAGTGTGGTACCTGCAGCTGTTCCCTTTCTGCCCCTTGAGGCTGACCGCCTGTAACACTGAGGAGCCAGCCCCACTCCACTGCCATTAGTGGGATCCACAGTCACTTAGCAGTTAGCAACTGTAAAAGTAATGTTAGCAGGAAAGTTGGATGTGACAATTCTATTTTGCAATTGCTGGGTGGTGGTATGATTTTGATGATCAAAAGGTGTTCTTACATGTTATAATTCAATACTCATATTTATAGTAAAGTAACTTATACGATTAATTTCATAGTTTGTTCCCACCTTTGCTCTACCTTGATATTCAAAACTGTCTTTACAAAGATAAACATTTTCTTCATTTTAAAATTTTCTGTCAGGTCTATGAGCATTAAAAAAATAAAGTAATTCTTTAAAATGCTACAACAACAAATTTTGCCTTACTAATAAATAGCATTTCAAAGAAGCCATTCTATTTAATTAGTTACAAGCATTTTAAATGCTGTTTGATTTCTAATTATGTACACCTATAAACATGAGGGTGATTTGGAGCTATTCTTAACATTCTCTGTTTTACCTATTAAAAGCACGTTTAATTTGCTCTGTGGAGATCAACTGCAACAAATGCAGCCATGACATAAAATGCAGTGGGGCTGAGAAAATTGCAGTTGTGACAGCACTGTGCCATTCTAAAGGAACTTTAGGCACAGGTCACCTAAGCCCTGCTGGGTCTGAGAAACCAGTTTTTCTTTCACTTGATGTGCTATTTCATTTGGAAACTTGAGGTGGAAGTGAAGGCTCACTCTTGGGTCTATAGTAGTCTCTCTCAGTTGGAAAGCTTTCTGGGGATCACTTTTTTCAATGCTTATTTCCTACTGCTTATCACATCACATTCATTAAGAGTAGCCAGGAAAACCTGCATTCATTAGGCATCTTTTGTCCACACTGACTGTAGAGGCAGTGGCCTCTAATTTTACACAGTGGGCTAGAGTTTCACTATGGCTTGTTTGGATATTACTAAGAAGCGTCCACTCCCAGGAAGAAGAGGAAGGCCATATGGCTCCTCTCTGCATTGCCTTTGACACATGCTAGGAACCAGCACCACCTGAGACAGACAGAGGCCAGCCAGTAACTAATCCAATGAGAGAATGAAGGTGGGTGTTTTATGTTTATTTTAAAATATTTAAATGACAAAGGTGGTATGTATTCAAGGTGTGCAACATTACGATTTGCTATATGTATGCATTGTGTAATTGTTGTCACATTCAGATTAATGAACACATCTATCACCACCCATGCTGTACATTACATCCCCAGCATTTATTCATCTTATCACAGAAAGCGTGCATCCTTTGACCAACTTTTCCCCATTTCCCCCAACCCCTAGCCCCTGGAAACCACCCTTCTACTCACAAGAACAATCTAGCCTTGCCTGGGATGAAGTGCAAGAAACACTCCTGTGGATACAATCTCTACCCCAGCCTTCACTTCCTGTTTCTGCACTTCAGAGCCTCTCCTGAGGGTATCTGTGGGGCATTTCTCCTTTCTCCTATAAATTCCACTCTTCCGTCTTCTCATTTATTTGAGCTGTTAAGCTCAACATTAGGCGTTCACATAATGGGTCAGGGTGGTGGGCATGTTTTTGCAGTAGAAATGAGAAAACAGCCGGGCGCGGTGGCTCACGCCTGTAATCCCAGCACTTTGGGAGGCCGAGGCGGGCGGATCACGAGGTCAGGAGATCAAGACCATCCTGGCTAACATGGTGAAACCCCGTCTCTACTAAAAAAAAAAAAATACAAAAAATTAGCAGGGCGTGGTGGCGGGCACCTGTAGTCCCAGCTACGCGGGAGTCTGAGGCAGGAGAATGGCGTGAACCCAGGGGGCGGAGCTTGCAGTGAGCCGAGATCATGCCACTGCACTCCAGCCTGGGCAACTGAGCAAAACTCCGTCTCAAAAAAAAAAAAAAAAAAAAAAAAAAAGAAAGAAAGAAAAAAAGAAATGAGAAAACAATTTTCTCAGCCACTTTATATGCTGAAAATAACTGTGGGAAATCCCTTCTCACATGAGCAATCAGACACTAAAACATGCCATGGCTCACAGCACCTTCACTATTTGGGGTACCCTGGAACACATCCCTTGTACTTATCCTTTCTGCTCCTTCAGGAATAAATGAAGTGTCTGCTGGTGCAGATGTAATAGGAGAAAAAATATTTCAGAAGAAGAGGTTTTAATACCTGTCTGTAAGAATCAAACAGGGTTAAAACAAAAAAGGGAAAAGGAAGGTGCTGCATGAAGAACTTTGTGTATCGCAGGTCACTGAATACTATATTCTTTATTGAGCTGGGTTTTTTTTTAAGCATTTTTATTTTCCTGCATTGGTAAAAAAAAAAAAAAAAAAAAAAAAAAAACAAGAGGGAAAGATGGAACCTTAAATTTTTATTTACTCAGTTTCAAAAACCGACAAAGAAAAATACATCTTATCAGCAAACAGCCAGAGATGGGATAATTCTAAAATAGCATCAAGAATAAAAATGCTTCACTCCATAGTATTTTATAAAGGAACAACACCCAAAAGAACAGAATAACATGAAGTCCATTTCCCATTTTCTCAGAAACAATTTCACAGTAATTCCAAGAGCTGGGAAAGGTAGAACACGAGAACAGATTTGAAATGGGAGGTTTGTAGGTAAACATCACGGTAATGAAGAAAGGAGCTTTCAGTACCCTTGGCCACTGTTGGAAATATAACCTAAAAATACCACTGGTTTGAGGTTCCAGAAAAACACTTTATTGAATTCTTTTTATGCATGGTGTATATAAATTAGAATGATACAAATTTGGTGGTTGTATTGCTGCAGTGTAATTGTTGAATGTAACACTGTGTAAAATAAGGATACTGGCCTGATATGAAGACAGAGGTTGCCCACAAACGATAGTCAATATCACCCTGCCTTCTAAGCCATCAAAGGAAGGAAGAGTGCATTTTGTTTAGCACAGATCCATATTAGGAAGTTTTTGTTTCATTTTATTTATTTGAACATTGGCAATCCACTGATAGCACGTAGAACTTATCTGTTAATCAAAATATTCACTTAAGATAAATCCATGTTCTCCTTCCCTGTTGCATAAGGGAGTTCATTGTTCTTGGGAAATTCATTTTACCGGCATTTGCCTTGAAGTGGAAGGCATTCTCAGGCTATGATATATCACCTGATTAAGGAAATTTAATTAATAACTGAAAATTATGGATGGTATTCCTTAACACATTTTCAACCTGAAGTGTAATCACTAATATATTTTGTAACTTTTGTTTTGAAACAATTACAGACTTACCAATAAGTTGCAAATAGAGTACAGAGAATTATTATTTTTTTTTGCTAAGCCATTTAGAGGTAAGTTGCCAATCTGATGCCCCACCACCCCAAAAGCTTTAGTGTGTATTTAGTACAGTACCATTCTCCTACGTAACCACAAGACACCTGCCAACACTGGGAAGTCCACATTGCTCTATGACTTCCATCTGATGCCCGGACCCTATTCAAGTTCCTCCAGCTTTCCCAACAATGTCTTTCATCACAGAAGGACCTCGCTCAGAAGCATGGCATGACACATGGTAATGTGTTCTCCAGTCTCTTTGATCTTCTACAGGATGGAACAATTCTTTAGTGGTTCTTTGGCCCTATGATCTTAACACTTTTGAAGATTGCAGGACTGTTATTTTGTAATATGTCTTTCAACTTGAGTTTGTCTGATGCTTCCTCATGAATAGATTCCGGTTCTGCATCTTTGGCAAGAATCACAGAGTGATGGTGGGTGCGTCCTCCCGGAGCGCAGTCAGGGCTGTATGGCTTCTCTTTGTCTCCTTACCTATGGTGTTCACTTGTATGATGGCTCTGTCCATCCAACTCTTTTACATAGAAATTACTCTTTTCCTCTTTATAATTAAGACATATTTTGTGGAAAGGCACTTTGAAACTAGGCATATAACTTGTTTCAATTTATTTATTCATATCTATACAGTCTTGTATTTTCCTATTTTATTAAATCGATTATACACCATTAGCATCACTATTTTATTTATTTATTTATTTATTTATTTTTTAGAGATGGAGTCTCGCTCTGTCGCCCAGGCTGGAGTGCAGTGGTGTAATCTCGGCTTGCTGCAACCTCCGCCTCCCGAGTTCAAGCAATTCTCCTGTCTCAGCCTCCCGAGTAGCTGGGACTACAGACACACGCTGCCATGCCTGGCTAATTTCTTTTTTGTATTTTAGTGGAGACAGGGTTTCACCATGTTGCCCAGGCTGGTCTCAAACTCCTGAGCTCGGGCAATCTGCCAGCCTTGGCCTTCCAAAGTGCTAGGATTAGAGGCATGAGCCACTGCGCTTGGCCACCGTCACTATTTATTTTGATGCCCACATCGTCTCTGCTTTGTGCAGTGGGCACCTCTTCAAGCTGGCCTCTGTGTCCTCTTGACACATTCCCACCATCTTTGGAGCCCTTTCTTGCTTTCTAGTGGAACAAGATCTTTCTGGCTGATCTTATTCCTGTTTGCTCCAGGCCTAAAATCAGCCCTCTCTGATTTTAGGGTCCTGATTCTGATGAAAGAATCAGGAGGCCTGACTTTTTTTCTTATTCTTTTTTTTTTTAGTGAACAGCATTTAGAGGCATGATCTAGGCATTAGGTGTTGGGTGTCACTGCACCAAGGTGAAGTCCACACATATTTACATCTACATTATAGATGTGTGTGTGTGTGTGTGTGTGTGTGTGTGTGTGTGTTTGTATATACTAATAGTCATGACTTCACAAGGACATTTCCACTTCCAAGCAACCATAGGTTTCACTTCAGTTTTTGCCCTTTCAATTGCAGCTCCCTTGACCAACCGTAAAAAATATCTAGCTTCCATGATTTATGATAGATTTCCTTTATTGGACCAATTTGTGTCTGTAACCAGCCTCCTATTTCTGCTGCCATCCCCTCCTCATGCACAGTTGCCTCCTCCCTTGGCTCCTGCTCTGATGCCTGTACCCAGCTTGTACCCTGAAAGCATGTCCCCCTCCCTTGCCCAGGCTCTGACACCCCACACATGTGTGGATCCCCTCCCCTGTCCCAGCTCTGATACCCCTTGCGTGTGTGGCTGCCCCTCACCTGGGTGTCCTCTCCCCTGTCCCAGCTCTGACACCCACGTGTGTGGGGCTGCCCCGTGCCTAGGTGTCCCCTCCTCTGCTCAGGCTCTGTCCCCCTGCGGTTGGCTTTCCCATTCTGGATGCGCCTCACACCCAGCTTTGTCATCTTTGGATGAATTTGGCCTCCCCCATCCACTGCTGGTGCAGATGCTTCCTTACGGGGCCTTGTCTGATGGCTTTAGGCCTGAATCATGCAGGAAGGAAGGAGAAGGACAAGAAGAAAAGGGAAGGCTGGGAAGGGAAGCAGGTGGTAAAATTGGTTCACAAGTACAAAAATGCAGGTAGAGAGAAGGATAATTTCTAGTGTTCGATAGAATGGTAGGGAAATTACATACAACAACAATTGTATGTATTTTACAACAATTCATTATATATTTCAAAATAGTTAGTAGAGAAGAATTGTAATGTTCCCGACACAAAGGAAGGATTAAGTTTGGAGGTGAGGGCTACCTTAAGTACCCTGATTTGATCATTACAACTTGTAAACAAGTATTGAAATATCATATATACCCCCAAAATATGTACAACTATTATATATCAATAAAGAAAAAAAAAGGGAGAAAAGGTAGAACAAGAAAGAGAACTAACACATTTTGAACACAGCAATTATTAGTGAAAGAGGAAGAGATATTTTTAAGTCACTCTCTGATTTATTTCATACTGTTCTCTGCAAGTTTTTAAAATAATTGTTTTTTCTTTGTTATCCTAACTGAATTTCGAAGAAACATTTTTCTGGAATCTGGGATTATGAAGACATGCTGGAATCCCTTAATGATGAAGGGAAGACAATATTTAATTATCAGAAAACTTAAAGAGAAGCAGTTTTATATTAGCCGCGTTAAGAATATATCATTTCTATACAATACATTTAGTGTAAAAACCAAAAGCCCTTAGTAATTCATGATTAACTAGAAAATAAAAATTTTACTTATATCATAGGATAACATGCATTTGACTGTAAGTTCCGTGATAGAAGCAAGGAGTCTTTTTTGCTTACCATCATATCAAGGCAAAGGGAAATTAGGACTAGGAAAAGAAGATGTGAAACCCTCCTCTCCACCCACCTGATGTTGTGGCGGCTGCCTCCTGCCTGGTCCCCAGGGGTGGTGGCAGTGGTGCGGCCCTCAGAGGATATCAGAGGCTGGGATCGTGCCTTCCAGCCAGGCTCAGTGGGTCCAAAGGTCAGGAGCCTTGGTCCAGCCCAAAGCTTGTGCGTGTTTAGTGCTTATTTCATCGTACATATACATCGTGCCTGTTCTTCATTTGCTGTACTTTTGTAGGTTAGTATCACTGTTGGCATAATAATGAGCCAACCTCAAGGAATTTCCATATATTCCTATTTATATATCATGATTGCACTTTGTATTTGAAACTCACTTTTCTTACATTTTTATTTCCTTGCTATTCATAGCACATTCTGAATTTTCATTTCATATATCTTTTATTTTCCCTTGAGAGAGAGGGTAATTTGAATATAGATTTACTTAAGCAAGCCAGTTATGCAAGAATCCATATTTATTAAAGAAGCAAAGCTAAGGAGTGCTTATTGATTTTATAACAGGATTACTTATATGTTAGATAAATTTTATAGGACTCGTTTACACTGTGGATGCTTTAATATATTTAAGTTGTGATACAATTTGAAAAATTTTAGATTGCACCTAATACAGCAAATCATCTATGCCAAGTGTGTAATCAATAGCAATGTGGATTTGTTACATAACTGAGTCTTTTGAAGTATAATTCAGAAAGTGTATATTGGAGTCTGGAATTAAATTGCATTTAGGATCTAATCTGAGAAGCTCAAAGGAAAAACAGCAGGTTACCAGCTGCCCGGTTTCTGGCTGTGGGAGAGACTAATTGTTAGGAATCTGGATCTCTGTTCTGACTGTTTGTCTTCAGGGAACATAGGGTATTAATTTTTTTCACAGGAAAAGAAAAAGGAGACTGTACCATTGTCCATTCTGTATAGCATGAAGCTATTGATTGAGTAGAATCCATCTCTTAGGTTTAGCAAGCCATTGCTTACCTGTTTCAAAGGCATTAAAATTGGAAGGAATGGGAGTAAGGATTGGGAGGAGCTAAAAATAGGAAAGTGCCTAATGTGACTAAATCCTAAAGCAAATCTAAATGCATTTCTCATCCCTGCTTTCCTTTCTCCTCCCTGGTCCCTTCCCAGGCCTGACACCTATACCTTGGTAGAGTTTTGGTACGGCCAGTGGACAAAACACCAGCATTAACATTTAATGCAGGCCATCAGACTTTAAAAATGCACTGGCAATTTCTAGAACAAAAATACAAGAAAGTTAGAGACATAGAACTTTCATGTTGGTAACTAACAATTTGACTGTAATGGTAGAATGAGACCTAGGTTCATTTTCAGCATTTTGGAGCTGTTTTGTGGAGGGCATTGAGAGAACAGAGGTACAGGGAAGCCCTATCATAACATGAATTTCTCTTGGAGATTTGATCAAATGAGCACAGAAAAGAAGAATTTATTTAAAAATGAAAAGTGACAGCCATCAATTAACTGTCTCTATCCTCTTCTTGATTCCATCATCTGTACCATGTATTCTGTTTATTCTAAGCAATGGGTTTATGTCGAATATGATACTTTACTACAAGTTGATTAAATGTTGGCTAGAGGCACCACTCACTAATGTTTCACTTGGCATCTTGGCAGTGATTTTTCTCTTAATTTCCCCAATCCTTGCATCTTTGGTCCATTACTTACAAAGATAACGAGGCTCTGCTCATTCCAAATGTTTGTTTTTTAGGGAGGGGGTAGTTTGTGAAAGATACTAATTCTAGGCATCTACTAAACCACCAGTAATCAATCTTCGAAACCGTGTAAGACAATGAGAAAATCAGCATCCCCAATGCGAGTCACACAGGACAGACTCCTCCTATGTTCTTGCAGCACAGAATGATGAATCTACTAAGTTATAGGAACTGAAGAGAATCACATATCTGCAGCTTGACTTCAACAAGAGCACTGCTCTGGTTCTAAGAGATTCCCTTTAAAGAGTAAGGAGAAACCCAGTGAGTTGGTGCCATGGAAGGAGGATGTACACATCATCACCTGGAGACAGTCCAGGGAGAGACAGAGCTGGGCTGATCCTAGTTATCTGTAAAACAGAAATGATTATCATGGCCTCTTCCTAGGGCAGCAGGAATGAGGAAATGAGGGATAAATGAAAAGGACTTAAGTGGGCCTGGTGCATAGTTAGTGCTCAGAAGCATCAGGTATTAAAGATAATAACTACTTGATGGTAGACCACAACGTTATTATGTTTTCAGAGTGCAACAAGCTGGGCAGGCTGGGAGCAGAGGGAGGGGATGTGCTTTCTGTTTTTGCAGCAATAATCGCAGCATGCTTTCTTTGAGAATAATGTGCATCAATTTTTACCTCTCCTAGGAGATGAGAGATCCCAGTGGCCAGACTCTGGGCTAGTTATTTTTGAAACCCCTCTCAGCATCTCGTGAATGTCTGGACATGGAAGTGAGTGTGGGAGGGTGGGAAGAGCAAGCATTTTGTCCTCAGGCAGAATCTGGGTTGGCTTCTGCTTCTCCTACTTCACAGCTGTCTGCAGTGAACATGGAAGTAGATGTCCTAGGTACCCCTCAAGTAAACATTGGCTTCCTGGCCATTGAGAGTGTTGTCTGCAGCTGGCTTTCAGCCATCAACTTCTTTGGGGAATGCTTGAAAACACCTGCCAGCCTGAGGTTGTGCCCTTGTGAGGGTGGCCCACATCCGTGACTGATAGAGTTGAAGGTATAAACTCCTTCCATTTTGATCAATTGCAGGCAATTCTGACAGCCATTTCAGCTCCAGGGTGTCTGTGAGTTTGCTAGTTGTTGCACTTGCATAGCAGGTTAGCTTCTCCCCGTGCCCAGCACCACTTCTGTCTTTCCCTACAGGAACTGATCCTGAGGGCACTCCCTAATAAACACAACCTCATTTCAGAATCTGCTTCCTGGAGAACCCAAGCTGCAACACTGCATGAGCTTAGCCTAATTCTTTAGCTTGCTCAGTTTTCAAATCTGTAAAATGGCAGCAGCGATGGCCAACTTCCTTGTTTGGTTGCTGGCCTTGGTGCTGATTAGATGTGATGACCTCTAAAAAGAACCTGGAATCAAGCTAATCTGGTGCTTAGCCATCAATGAGTAGTAGGCAGCAGCAGCAGCAGTAATGTATTTTGCTAAATTTGCATAATTTTAGATAAGTTTTTAGAAACTGGGTGTAAAAATGCTTTGGGAAATATGTTCATAATCAAAACCCAAATGACCTATGAATTGAGTAAGGCAAGAGTTGGATCATACATGTGTAAGACTGTCAGAGCCCAAGTCTGGTTCTGATTGACTGCCCTGACACTCAGGCTGGAAGACCATGGCATGATCATAGCTCACTGCAGTCTTAAACTCTTGGCCTCAAGCGATCCTCCCAGCTTGGCCTCCCAAAGGAGGAATCTTGGCTGGGATTGTAGGTATGAGCCACTGCTGAGAAGCTATTTTAAATGACACATCTCAGAGCCAAGTCTCCCAGTCCCAATACCTCATCCAGATAACTATCTATCCAAAAAACAACTCTGATCACTTCACTCTCTGCCTGAAATTCCTGGTGGCTTCATCCTCTGAGGATGATTTCATTCATCCTCAGAATGAAATCCTGGTTCCTCTGTGGACCCTTCAATAGCCTCAATGTACCTTCCTAGCCTTGTCTTCTATTCTCCCTGCCATGGGAGCCCCAACAGTGCCATGCTCATTCTCGTCTCCACGTGTTTACACATGCTGTACCCTCTGCCCAGAGTGCCTTTCCTACCCCTTCCCTGCCTGGCAAACTCCTATTCAACCTTCAGGACTTGGCTCACAGGACTGGCTTCTCAGGCTGCAAGGAGCTCCCATAGCACCCCATACATGTACAAATATCCCTCAGTCATGGCTGAACTTCATCCTAGCAAGATACTAGAAGCCTACGCTACACTGATGAGTGCAGTTAGAAAGTTCTGCTAATGCCTGAGGGTCTGAGCTCCTGAAGGTTAATGGAATAGCAGGCTTTGAAAACCCTTGAGACACAGTTCCTCAAATCACTCCTTGGCATAAATAAGGTGGAGAAATATAACAGTAGGCATATGGAAAGCTGGTTATCTTAGATTATCATGCCACTCTTTGTCTAGAGTGTTTTGTTTCTTAGAGAAGCCCACTTCTGCTACCCAGACGACCTGGAGGTCTGCCGTTTTCCTCTAACTCTGACCAGCTTCATGGTACCTTGATAATATGGATCTGACCATGCTACATCTAAGTTTTGTTGTCTTGAAGAAATGCACTTCTATAGCTCCATGTCTTTGAATCTCTTCTACCACCCCCCAGATGAGAAATGGTATTGGTTTCCAAGGGCTGCTCTAACAAATTACTACAAACTTGGATGCTTGAAACAACAGAGATTTATAAATTCTGACATTTATTATCTCACAGAAATCAAAACCAAGGTGTTAGCAGGGGTGGTTCCCCCTGGAAGTTGTGAGGGAGACTGCTTTTGTGCCTCTTTCCTAGCTTCTGGTGGCAGCCAGCAGTCCTCAGCATGCCTTCGCCTCAGTCTTCATAGGTCCCATCTATGCCTCTGTCTTCACATGTCCTTCTTCTCTTTGTCCCTGCATTTTCCTCTCTTCTGTCTCTTATAAGGACACGATTGATTGTATTTAGGGGCCACTCTAAATCCAAGATGATCTCATTGCAGCATACTTAATTACTTCTGCAAAGACCTTATTCCAAAAGAGTCATATTTTGAGGTTTCCAGTGGACATAACTTTTGAGTGAGTCTACTTTTCAACCCAACACAGATACCGATACCCACAGTTGGACTGCGCTTGTATTTCTTTCCCTCCATGGGTTATTGCAGACTGTTCCATGCATTCTTTAAGGCTAGAGAGTCTGTGGGGTTTCCCTTCTCTTGCCTGCTTAGGCATTACTAAGCTCTGTAGTGTACAACATATGAAGATAGCTTCTTGGTAAGTATTTATGGTAACATAGGAAAATAAAGCAAAACTACAAAAATTCAGAGTGAAGAAACATATGGGAATTTCACCCTTGTTGAAACAAAACTATCATCCGTAGAGCAAACGGAGAAAGCGTTCTTGCCGGATGATTGCAGATAGGTAAGGCAACTGAACTTCTATTCTTGATACTCCTTGCCTAGTTTACGAACAGGTGATATGTTCACATTAAAGAGAAAGAGAGAGAGAGTTTCATAGGATTTTCAGTGCATACACTTTTCCTCTAGCCACTTGTGAGTTCTCTCATTGTTTGTAGAAGTTTTTCATTTGATCCCCTTAGGTTTTCTGGGTAAGTAGTCACATCATTTTCAAGTAGATTTCCACTTTACATATTTTAAAACTTTCTTCTCTTTCCAACTGCTTTGCCTTGTTCCTCCAGGAAGAAAAGAATTATCAAGGCAGTCATAGTAGACACATTTGTCTAATTTTTTATTTAGTAGGACTAATGTTTTCCCTTTAAGCTGTCTCCTAGCTTTTGGGTTAGGTTAAATAAATGTTATAGTGTGAAGGAAGTAGCCATTGGTTCTTATTTAGAGACTCTTTTGTTTTTGTTTTTAAGTGTAAATCTAGAACTATATCAAAAGACTTTTTAAAACAAATCATTCATGGACAAGACTATATGATTTCTCTCCTTTTGTAACGTGGAACAATTCTTGGATTTTCAGAATTCTCCTCAATAGGTCATGTTGTGTTTTTCTTTAATTTGTGGCTTGATCCTTTTGAGCAATAACTCATTAAGGATTTTGCATATATCTCAATAATAATAATAACAAACACTTATGCAGCTCTGGCCATGAGTCAGAGATGATTCTGAGTGCTTTATTCATGAGCTTCTTTAATCTCAAATGTTTTTATATACACATATATATATGTGTATATAAACATTTGATATATATACATATATGTATATATGTGTATATAAACATTTGATATATATACATATATACACATTTGATATATACATATATACATATATAAACATATATGTATATATACATGTATATATACACATATATACATATATGCATATACACACTATATTAAATATTGTTTTCTATTTTTCCTGTGAAAATATTTCTGTGTAGACTCACTTTCTCTTCAGGATGTTGTTTTTGTCAAAGATATTTTCTTATAAATGCAGTCTCTTTCATTCAAGGTTTAAACTGTATTTCATAAAGTTGAGTAATCTCTTCTCAATGTTAATTCCCTCTGTATTTGTGCTTGCTTTTGCCTGGTTAGTTTCTTATTTTTGGGATTTGCTCTTTCTCTATTGATTCATGATTCACCTGGCTGATGATTTGTTTGTTTTATTTCTCCAAGAAATGAATTTGGGATATATTTATTATTTTTATTGTTTTACCATTTTTATCTTGATTTTTTAATTAATGTTTTCATTTTGGTTCTCTTTTGTTCTGTATTTCTAACATCTTAGGTTAGATGCTTAACACACATTTTTTTCTCTCCCATTTATTTACATAAATATTGAGGCTATACATTTTTCTTCAAAAATGACTCTCCCTCTATGTGTCTGATGTGCTCATTATCATTATTTTCTATATATTTTGCTAATTTGGTTGGGATTTACTTTTCACATAAAGAAACCTGTATTTTATTTTCAGGCAATAGGAGATTTATTTTCTGTTTGTATTATTAATTTTAGTTTTACTGCATTAAGATTAGAAATTGTCTATGTCCTTTCTTTTTGTAAATATGTTCTTATAATATGAACTACATGTTGGTACTACCATTGCTGCTTATTTCCGCCATTAGCGCCAGAACTTACTGAGCATTCATTGTGTGTGAATCCCCATATCACGTGGTGCTCATCAGTCCTAGTGGTTCCCATAGCCAATGGAGATGCTGACTGTGGGATCTTCGTGCTGCTGAGATAGACTGTCTCCTACAGATATTCCTTGATAATGTCATTTTATCTGGAGTCCAGCCTCCTGAGTCTCCTGAATCCAGCAGGGGCTCCTGCCAGCATTCATACCATTGTCAACTCATTGACTTGGCTTTCCTACCTCTGGGCAGGCCCCTCACTTTGGACAAGCACATCTCTGCTCCCTACTGACACCTGCCTTCTAATCTGTGTTCTCTTCTAATGTCTTTTCTTGGCTTCTACTCCTGGGCACTGCTAGCTTTTGGTAGCCATCACACCCATGTTGGTGGCTGAGGGTTCTGTCAATTATGTAATGTTGTTGGAAACATAAATTGCATGTGTGTTTCTCATTTTCTTTGGTGTTCTGAATAATTCCCACGTGGAGAAGAGGAAATGTTGTCTTTGTGTGTCTAACTGGAAATGGTTTTTAACCTTTTCTTTAGTTTCTTAAAAATTTACTTTTTATGCCATGTCTGAACCTCAAACTCTAGACTGAGATATTAAACATAAGATGAGAGAGGGATGAAGAAAAGCAAAGATAAAGAGAGTGAGCAGAGTTTTATCATAATTTAAGATACTCTTCTAAGATCTCTAGCCATTGGCTGGTTTATTTGGTTTAGTAGAAGTTTAGCAGGTTTGAGTCTCAGCGTTGTTTTAAGGACTCATGCAGCTCAGCCTGATGTTCTAATCCCTGGGCATTCCTGCTTTCTTTTCCTCTTTTGAATTGCATCTGCCAGAAGACAGACTTGTTTCTGGGCAGACAAGAAGCAGAGCCAAGGCAGTGGCAGTGTCAATGTCCCTGGACTTAAGTGGCTAGTGGTAAATCACTGATCAGAAGATAAAGGTTGACGTGGTGGGGGCCTCCCCCTGTTATGTTCCTGCTGTAACCTGCTCTTGGTTATTATTAGTTTCTACAGGACCCCTCGTATCATAGTCATATCATATTTCACTCTGCTTATTTCTATGTGTTTCCCACCTCTCCTTCTGTTGCACATTCCCTGGGCCTTGAGATGAGCTTCTGAGATCTTTGGCAGAAACCAAAGCTTTGCTTTTGTTTGTTTGTTTGTTTTAGAGATGGAGTTTTGCTCTTGTCACCCAGGCTAGAGTGCAATGGCGCAATCACAGCTCACCGCAACCTCTGTCTCTCAGGTACAAGTGATTCTCCTGCCTCAGCCTCCTGAGTAGCTGGGATTATAGGCACCTGCCACCACGCCCAGCTGATTTTTTTGTATTATTAATAGAGACGGGGTTTCACCCTGTTGGCCAGGCTGGTCTTGAACTCCTGACCTCAGGTGATCCACCCGCCTTGGCCTCCCAAAGTGACCAAAGCTTTATAACAGTTTTATTTGCAGTGAGTACACATAGTATTAAATGGATTCATGCTTGACTAAATCTAGAGTGCTTGAATAAATGCATCACTCTAATGCATGATCAAATGTAGACAAATAAAAAGCCTCCAGGTGTCTTCAGAATCGCCAAACCAGGGCAATAATGAGCAGTTCTTTCTTGTTGCACTCACCATCTCTAAGCATGACAGCTAAATGTAAAGTAGCTGAGTTAGTGGCATCCTTTAAAGATAATCATGAAAAATGACCACGCCTCCGGCATCCTCAAACTTTGATGTTATTCTCTTGTTTTCTTCAAGATGAGTGAGATCCATACATGGATTTACATGTCTTTCTGAGCTCTTCACATTTATTCTATTATAGAGGGATCGGAGGGAGGATACGAAGGTGATTGAAGCAATAAGAAATCGGATATGCAAAGAGAAGTTCAAAGATCTGGGATTTCTTGTCACTGGCAGAAAAATGAGCTAAGTTTGAACTGTTGCTAATGATATTAAGCTGACCCGTAGAAAGCATCGTGGCTTGTGTGTGATTCCAAGCAGCCCCCGCAATGTTTGTCTCTGGAACAGTAGAGATCACCTAACTTTAGCTATTTAACTAGTCAGAGAAGGTCACCATTTTGATTTCCTATTAATATAGAATAAAAGGCATTTTCAAAAATACTACAGGAGACGCTGAGGGCATTAATTGGAAGTAAACTGTCTTACACCTAGCTCAAGAAGTTTTGTCAGTGCAGTATTTTACTGCTCCAAGCTGTGGCTTATAAAACTCTGATGTAAGGCTTATTAACAGGTTAAAGATTGTGTTTCTTGATTTAGTACAAAGGAGTTTCTCTGAGGCAAAGCTGAGCTTTCTTCTGGCCAATCCTCCAGACTTTCCCTGCTGAAGATTATCCAGACCCTTATGGGGTGGAAGTCCTATATTGCAGACATGGGGGTGCCCCCAGTGGAACACATTTCCACCCTCAGACCAATCGTGTAGGGCAGATTTGGCCATTACAGTACTGGAGATGATAGTCGTTTAGACAGGGGTGGATGGATCCCAGCTGAGAAGAAGAGGCGACTTGAAAGCCCTCACCTGTGCAGGTAGAGTGCACCACTCATCACTGTCATCCCCCCACACATGCCCCAGCGTCGGTTCAGGAACAATGGGGTCAGTTGATTCTCATCTTGATTGATTGCCTCCCTTGAAGAATTTTCTCGGATGACTTTAGGAACTGGGATCTTACCCATGCAGTACCTCAATATATCATTGCAAATTAGTTTCCCAAAATTTTTAGTTCTTTTTGTTGCTTGATCTTCTGTATATCAAAACCATTCTAGATTTTTGACGCAACTGGAGTTTACCTTTACCTACTCATCTAGCAGTGTTTTTCATTCTCAGCAAACTATCACAAGAACAGAAAACCAGACACCACATGTTCTCACTCATAAGTGGGAGTTGAACAAGGAGAACACATGGACACAGGGAGGGAAACATCACACACCGGGGCTTGTCAGGGGGTGAAGGGCTAGGCGAGGGATAGCATTAGGAGAAATACCTAATGTAGGTGATGGGTTGATGGGTGCAGGAAGAGTTTTTTTTTTATAAATAAGATTTCACATTGATCTAACATATTTAGAGTAAGAACAGTCATTTATAAACAAAATTTGACTTTAAGTAATCAATGAATCACAGTTATTTACTGTCTTTAATTCTGTATCCTATGGAAATAAAAGAATTTTGTGGATTTTGATTAAAAGTCTCAGTGAGTGTGTAGAAATTTTATTCTGGTTTTAGATTCTTATAGGAAATCTTACAAACTATTTTGAACTTACATTTTGGACCAATTTAAAATTCTCATTTCTTATTTACTATGTTTTAAAATCTAATATTCATAACATCTGCAAAGTAAAAACATTTCCATTTAATTACGGGACTTTTGATTTATACATAATTTAAAATTCATTTTTATTCCTGGCTCCAGGTTTCAATACGTGTTTGTCTTAAGTGTTAGAAAACTCATTGTCTCCGCTTCAATGTCCCATAAGCTTTCAAATTAAGCATTTCCCAAAGTCAACTCGTATTTTCCTGCTCAAGTGTCCTCCGTCTCTGTAGATGGCACCACCATCCTCTGTACTTCCCAGCCTTTCAATGGAGACTCACTTGTCGCCTCCTCCATCACACTCACCCCTCCATCTTGTTAGGCACCAGATTCTGTTTATTGCACATTCTTTGCTCTCCTCCCAAGTCACTTTCCTGCTTTTCATCCTCTGCCCCTGCCCTGGGTCAGAATGCATCACTTAACTGCCTGGGGAGCTGCGGGAACCCCCAGCCTCATCCTTTGCTTTCCAGGTGCTCATTCTAAAACTGAAGTCTGCCTTTATAATCCTTCAATAGCTTTTTAGTACCTGCGGAACAACGTAGTCCACATCTCTTGGTGCAGCATGCAAGGCCCTGTAGGACATGGCCCTGAAGCCTCCACAGCCTGGCCCCTCCCTTCCCTCGCATGGATTCTGAGCTCTGCAGATGCTGGGCTCCTCACAGGTCCCGACTGTGCTTGGCCGTTCCTCTTCTCGCTGTTGCTAAGTCTGTTCTATCTCCATCTGGGGCATGCCAGCACTGTCACCTGGCCAGTGCCTAGGTGTCACCCACAGAAAGTCCTTGATAGCCCATGAGCCCATCCCAGAAGCTCACATTTGAGCTCTCAGAGCAGTCATAATTCTCCTCTCACCTGAGTAACACTGGGTTCTCTTTCCTGACTCCATCTACCCTGTGAGCTCCGTGAGAGAAGGAACTTTGTCTTTGATCTCAGGTACATAGCAGATAATGCTTACTGGTCAGACATAATATAAAATATTTTTTGTTGACTCTCCCAGAACAAAAATACATGTTTCCCTTTTTCAAAGATAGCATGATCCATAATAGAAACAGCTTTAATTTTGGAGTCAGGAAGACTTGAGCTCCAGTCCCAGTTCTGCATGAATTGGTTGTATGAATTTTAGTAAGTGATTTAGCTTCTCTGGCCATCTGTTTACTTATCTGTAAAAGAGGACCAATAATGGAATATGACTGAGGATTAGGGATTGGGAGTATGTAATTCCCAGCTAAATGCTTGGCTCATGTTAAGTGTCCAATAAACAGTGGCTGTTTATTAGGTTATGGCTTTCTTTCTCTCTGCCTTATTTTTTGTTTATTTTTCGGTAACACACACATCATCAGCCTTTAAGGTTAGGAAAGAACTTCTGCTTGAAATATTTAAATGGGAGAAAACATTTAAGTTTTCTCATTTAAACTTTGACATTTTAAATGTTAATACATTTAAACATCAAGCAAGATATCCCATAATGGTTTTCTAGAACAGCTAATTGATGAATCATATAAACCTTAATGGGAAGAAATGCAACATTATGTCAATTAGATCAACAGTTAAATGTCCAAAACTGCAGAAACCATTATGTAGCATGAAAGGCAAGCAAAAAGAGTAGTTCACTGGTTTTCAAAACAAATTTTTTGAATATAAATTTCTTTTTTCTTTTTTTTTTTTTTTTTTTTTTTTGAGGCAGAGTCTCACTCTGTCACCCAGACTGGAGTGCAGTGGCATGATCTCAGCTCACTGCAACCTCCGCCTCCCAGGTTCAAGTGATTCTCTTGCCTCAGCCTCCTGAGTAGCTAGGACTACAGGCACATGTCACCACACCCAGCTAATTTTTTATCTTTAGTAGAGACAGGGTTTCACCATGTTGGCCAGGCTGGTCCCAAACTCCTGATCTCAGGTGATCCACCTGCCTCGGTCTCCCAAAGTGCTGGGATTACAGGTGTGAGTCACTGTGCTCAGCCTTTTGAGTATAAATTTTAGCTACATTGTATTTTTACAAATCAGATTACAGTTTTGATAAATCTGTCTCTTGTTAATTAAGATAATTCGTTACATTGATGTCAATTGCAAGTTCATTGAGCTATCCAGCAGACATATTTTAAGCAACTGCTATATTCCAGTACTTTTTAAAGGACTACCAAAATGCGTGGGATTGAAAAAAAAAAACCTCATGCACCTTAGCATCTACTAGGAAACCTGTGTTCTTAACCTCCAGAAATGTGGATTCACTGCAGTTTGCAGACAGTAACTGCTTCCTGTATAATAGAATTGTTCACTAAATAATTAGCCATAGTCAAGTCATGTATACTGTACCAGATTCTGCATTTAGAACCCAGAGGATGCCTTAAAGTAATATTGGGCCTTTCCAATCACTCAACTATGAAGTTGTCAATAGGTATTTCGAGTGAGATTATGAGCAGCAATGGAAGGCTTGTGCATGTTCCAGAACAGGGACTGACAGTCATTTTCTGGGAAGAGTCAGAGAGGAGACATTTTCAGACTGTGGGCCATCTAGTGTAGGTGGCTGCTACTCAGCTTGGCTCTAGGAACAGCTAAGGACAGCACGTCAGCAAATGGTGTGACTGTTGGCCAACAAAACTTTATGTACAAACATAGGCAGTGTTCAGGCTTGGCCCATGGGTCTGCTCTAGGATAACAAACCGTAATCGTATTTCCACTTTCAGGAGAATAATTTATCACCCCACAAAGTCCTTAACTGTCTGCTGTTAAAATTATGTTACTAAACACAGTTAATTATTGTTTCAAAAACTTATAATATGTAACTTCCAAAACAACTCTTTCTCTTGAAAATATGCCCCCCACAACATGGATGGAGCTGGAGGCCATTATCCTTAGCAAAGTAACGCAGGAACAGAAAACTGAATACCACATGTTCTCACTTATCAGTGGGAGCTAAATGATGAGAACACATGGACACATAGAGGGAAACAACACACGCTGGGGCCTCTCAGAGGGTGGAGGGTGAGAGGAAGGAGAGGATCAGGAAAAATAACTAATGGATACTAGGCCAGGTGATGAAATAATCTGCACAACAGACCTGCATGGCACATGTTTACCTATGTAACAAACCAAAAAAAAAAAAAGAAAGAAAGTATACCCTCATCTGTTTGTTCTTTGAGTCTAAGAATAAGCTCACTTGTGTTAAATCCCTGGTGGATGTGAGGTTTAGTTTTTATCTAATTGGTCTCAACACCTCCACTCTGGCTGTAAGATTTTTATCCTTTTTCCATCTCTAATTTCCGCAATACCCCAAATGTGTCTGAACATCCTCTGCTGGATTTTAAGCAGATGCTTCGGATTTCATGAAGCACATTTACATTTTTCGACACTGTGGAAGTGTCTGGGCAATTTAGGCACACATGCCATAATTTTTCAGCTTGCAGGGCACTGTTAAATATTTCCCCAAAGAGTCTCCAAAGAGCAGAATGAATATTCAGAATATTCCAGGACACACTGGTGAGCATTTCTCCCAGTTCATGTCCCAGCTGGGGTCTGCATTGGAAGAAGACAGGCTCCTGTCAGTGAAATAAGACTGCTCTTTATTTTACTAAAGCATTGCTGACTCATAGTGCTTCTCCTGCTTTCCCACCTTCTATTCTCTCTTTTGAATTTGGTCCGGATTCAGGGGGTGGGAGCAAGGGAAGATCAGAGACTTCTTAAGATGAAAAGGCACTCGAGGACTTCCGTCCTGTACTTTGGAGTTGTCATAGCAGTCTGCTTGTTCAGCCTCAGGTTTCACTCTCTCAGCTGAGAACGTTCTCCTAATGCTCTGCTTCCCATACAATGGCCTGCCTATAGTCAACCCTCCCGACCAGTGTGCATGATCTCGGCACAGAGTATCAGTTACTGGAGCCATTTACATTTGCATCAGCTTCCGTTTCTCTCTTCATGAAATAAGCAAGTGATTTTAAGTGACTTAAGCTCCTGAGTCACAATCTAGTTTCATGGGGTCTTAAAAGACCCTTGAGTTATTTTGTACAGAATATCTGAAAATGTAGCCTGCAGGGTTTTCATGGTCTGCCCAAAGCTGGTGTCTAAAAATAAGATTTAAGCTGACTGGCAGCATGAGAAGTGCCCAAATCAGCAGATGGTGTGAAATGCAAGACTTGTGAAATGAAAATATATTCACCAGAATACACATCCTTTCCCATTTATTAAAGGTCTGATGGGAACACATGCTCCTAGTAGACACACAGTGGGCTGTTTAATCGGGGGAATGTCGGAGGTAGAGGGTGTCTGTCTTTGAGCAACATTCTTGATGAGCTCACACACGAGCTCCCCAAGGACAAGACATTAGTGTAGCTGGGAAGGCTGTGTCACCTGGGGACCTGGCCCCAATGGAGCAGGTGGCCCACAGTGGTCAGGTGACCCATATTCATGTGAAGGGGAATTTTCAGGTACACCTTTCAGGGGTCACCCTTGGTTCTAACTGCCCTGCATTTTAGATCAAAGGCTTGTCGGGTGACGGAGGAGATGCTGGGAGCCCCTCTAGAGCAGCTAGTGATGTCACAAGTCTGGAGGAGATACTAAATCTGATGGAAATAGAATACAGAGTCCAAAGAGATTTCATCCAGTTAGAACACGTGACAAATTGTTGAAGATTAGAACAAAAATAATAAAAATACATGTAAAACAAATAATATAAACTCAAGAGCCTCTATCTTAATGTTCTTACTATGAAATGCAACTATTTCCATGAAATGGACGGATAATAATGAGTGGGTTAACATTCACTCATTAGTTAGCTTTGAGCTGACTTATGTTAACTAGCATTTACTTTTCCAAGCACTTTACACATCCTGACTCATGTGATCGTCCACACTCTACACAGCATGACACGTCGCCCCTTCTACTTCAGAGGGAGTGGCCAAAGATGACTCAGTGGCTCAGCTTGTAAGTGGAAGATGTAGGATCCGAACTTAGGCAGGCTGGCTGCAGAGTCCCCCCCCATCAACCTACTCTCCTGATGTTCCAAATGGTCCAAATAGGAGACTCAGCTTTCTCAGAACTCATGTGTTGAAAGTAAAATGTTACATGATTTACGTGTAATGGCACGTAATCATGTAACATTTTAATTTAAACAGTAAATTAACTGTAAATAAACTGTAAATTTACAGTAAATAAACTGTAAATTACAATCATGTAACATTTTAATTTAAACATTTAAACAGTCTTTAATGGCAGACTGGGGATGAGTTTTATTTTTGTCACAGGGTCCATAACTGGGTTATACTTTACAAGAAAGACAGGTAAAATATTACGGAAAAAAAATGGGTCTCTTCAAGGCCATTGAGGCATTGCCGGTGTCCCTGATTCAATTATTTTTGTGGAGCCCTGAGCAAATGCCCTCATATTTAAAATGAGGAGTTTGGAGAAAATGATCCTGAGCTCTGTTCCAATTCTGTCCTTTCATGATTTGCTAAACAAAGTGTAGTGCATTTATGTAAAAACTGTGTAAAAAAGGAAGACGGAAGAAACTCATGGTCCACTGAGAAGTGAAAGGCCTGTGGTAGCAGTATGGCTATGAAATGATAGCACCCTGGCATTTGCTGCGCAACAGTGCTAAGAAACTGCATTGTTGCCCTCAAGGCCTTCAGCTGATTTGGTGAGGCCTACCTTCATTATCAAGGGTAGCCATTTTTACTTAAAGTCAAACTGATTGTAAATGTCAATCACTTCTGCACAATACCTCCACAGCAACACCTAGATAATTGTTTGAGAATAATTAGGTAGCATAGCCTTGCCAAGTTGACACATAAAACTATCACAGTCCACCCCTTGTCAACTGGACACTCAGGCACATCCACTTTAAACCATTTCTCTAGACAAAGACAGTAACAAAGCCATGTTTCTTCATAGCATGAAACAACTGCCCTGCATACTACTGAAAATACACTGACATCCCCAGAGGGGTGTGCAGACTCTTTGGAGTGCTGTTCACTTTTTTATATCCTGTAACTTAAATACTGTGCTATCATTAATGCATCCTATGTTATATGATAAGATGATAAAAGAGGAAATAAAAATATGCATATATATGTTTATGTATAGATATATACAAACACGTACAACACGTATGTGGAGTACAATCTTCTTACAAGGTATCAAGCAAATTTTTATTACATTGCTTGGTGTACATCACATTCAAAGGCATCATTAAAATAAATATGTTCACCATAATGCTATTATAGTACAGTGTCTTAAGCTAATTGATATTTTAATCTAATTAATATCTTAATCGATTAATATTTTAATTAATTGGATTAGTATTTATTTCAATATTTTGATTTACTTTGTTTCTTTGAAAAAATAAATCTTCTTGTATTTGAGTTGACCCTTTTAGATCAATTAGTAATATGTAAATCCTAAATTTTATTTTGGCTCTAAAATGCTTTAAACCTGAAGTGAGTTCAGCTGCCAGTCCTAGGTTCCCCAACAGTTATTGCGTCCCTTCACACATGTGAAACTGATGAAGGTTTTATTAGGTTGGTGCAAGAGTTATTGCAAAAACCACAATTACTTTTGCACCAACTTAACAGAGGTGCATATCATGTTAGATCTCTCTTCCAAAACCAAGGGAGAGATGCACTCATAAATAGCAGGGACAGAGATCAAAATGTCCCCATTGGCCGGGCGCGGTGGCTCATGCCTGTAATCCCAGTGCTTTGGGAGGCTGAGGCGGGCGGATCACAAGGTCAGGAGATTGAGACCATCCTGGCTAACATGGTGAAACCCTGTCTCTACTAAAAATACAAAAAAATTAGCTGGGAATGGTGGAGGGTGCCTGTAGTTCCACCTACTCGGGAGGCTGAGGCAGGAGAATGGCATGAACCCAGGAGACAGAGGTTGCAGTGAGCCGGGATAACGCCACTGCACTCCAGCCTGGGCGACAGAGCGAGACTCCGTCTCAAAAAAAAAAAAAAAATTGTCCCCATTAGGCCCAAGAGCAAGTCAGCTCCCTAGCACTTAACCCTATCCTTTCCCTGCCCCACTCTGGGTTGAGCCCCTTCCCCATGACAAAGAGCCCACCCATCAGAACATTAGCTCCCGATGGAAAAGAAACAGGCAGATCCTGCAGAGCTATTGAAGACCAGCTGAGGCCAGGAGGCAGCATTGGTTTCCAAAGCTGCTATAACAAATTACCACAAGCTTGGTGGCCTGAAACAATACACATTTTAGTGTTGGACGCCAGAAATACAAAGCCAGTTTCATTGGGGTAAAGTCAAGGTGTTGGCAGGGCTAGTTCCTTCTGGAGACTTTATGAGAGAATCTCTATCCTTGCCTTTTCCAGCCTCCAAAGAAAGGCTGCTGCGTTCCTGAATCATTCCACCCCTTTCTTCTATCCTCACATCTCCGATTTCTTCTTTCATACTCCTGCCTCCGTCTTACGAGAACCCCTGTGATTAACTGGACCCACCTGCGTCATCCAGGATGCTCTCTCCATCTCAAGCTCCTGAGGTTCATCACGTCTGCAAAGTCCCTTTTGCCATGGAAGGCAGCATCCACAGGCTCCAGGGATTAGGATGTGGATGACATTGGAGGGCCCATGGCTCAGCCCACCCCTGGGGATTAGAACGTGGACATCTTGTGGGGAGATTGTTCTGCTCACACTCAGGCCCATACCCTCCTGGGAGGAGAGGTGAGTAAAATAAAGGAAAAGAGTGGGAGAGAGTTTCCAGGGAAGTCCCTCCTCCTGGAGACATGAGAAAAGGGAATCATGCAGAAATAAAAAAGAAATGAAACCCAGGAGAAACCTGCCTGTCCCCACCTGACTGACTCCCACGGAGAAAGCACAAGGAACCCTGAATGTTTGATGGGTATGCACTGGGGCCAGGCCTGGGCCTGCCTGCCCTGAGTCCATCCATCAAGCAGCTGGCTTCCTCTGGGCTAGCAAGGAAGAGGGCTGCAGAGACCAGCGAGAGAGTGAGCATAGGAGCAAGATGGGAGCCATAGTCTGTGGAGCCTAATCTGGCCAGTGACATCTGACCCATCACTTTTGCCTATTCTGGTCATAAGAAGGAGGTTACTGGGTCTCACCCTTAAGTGGATGGGATAACATCAGAACACAGATATCAGTAGGAGGTGGATCTTGGGCACCATCCAGGAAACTGGCTGTGCAGATGCATGCCCCTCCGCTTGGTGTCCTCAGGCATCCCTCTCTACAGTGCTTCTGGGAACCATATTGGATTTACCAGGGTCAGTATCCACTAATGTGGTGCCTTTGGTTTCTCTCCTTTCTACAAGGAAAAGAAAAATAGTTTATTAGGGAACCTGTTTCCTACTGGTGAGTGTTTGAGTGTCCTGGATACTTAAAAACCAGGGTAAGTTTCACCTTCCTGTTAATGAAAGAGCTGGTTATGGGAGGATCTCTGTGCCTGTGTGGCCAAGGAACAAGCACCCATTGTGCTCTTGACTCGTAGAAGTTTCCAGTGAACGAACACTTTGTCCAGACCTATCCTGCCCCCGCCCCAAAGTCACTGCTTAGAAAAGGGGTTTATTTCTACAGTGTTTATTTTTAAAGTGTCTACGATTCTGTGCTTGGAGAAGCTGGCCTGTCCTTCAGAAGGGCAGTTAGTTCTTTCTGAAGGTCATTCTGACAGTGACATGGCAGTCCTTCAGCATGCGGTCGGTGGGTTACACGCCAACCGATAAACAGCCCTTTTGCTCCTTCCTTCTTTCCCACAGTTGCACTTCCTAGGTAATCCCTTCCCTATGGGCAGTTCAGCCATGGTAACTGGAGGCTGGGAGATTGAATGTACTGTGAGAACCACCACAGGTTTTCCAGGCAAGGTGTCTGCACTGGGTGTGTGCAGACGGGGATCACTGCAGACCAAACATTTGAAGAAATTTCTTCTTCCTAATGATCATTTTCTAGAACTATTGACAGAAATTCACTTCTTCTGTCTTAGGAAGCCCTCCCTTAAAGATAAGCTTCTTCCCTCCCATCAGTAACTCCTTTCATGTATTTGAATACTGGTGCCATACAGCCCTCCTTTAGGGGACACGAAATGTTTTCAGAAAAGTACCCTAATAAGGTTATGTTTTCTTGTACTGATTCCTATGGTCCTTTCTTTACAAGGCAGAACAGAAATCCAGTTCATCTAACGCTTTCTCTTAGGTATTTATTTTCCCAGCCATGTCCAGAGTTGGCTTTGAATGAATGGTAACGCATGACTAAATACATCGATGATAATAGAGATGGTGACTGACAACAGTATTTATTCAGGGCTTCCTATCTGGAGCAAGCAGTTTTCAAGGTGTTTGACGTTTTCTGTTCTGTTAAATCTTCGTAATAAGATCCCTACCTCCTTTTTTCTGGTGTGAAGACCGAGCCTGGGAGAGATGAAGTGACTGGCCCAGGGCACACAGTGTGTAAGTGGCAGAGCTGGATTTGGGGGCAGGCATGTAGATGCCACCTTCTGCACCCACAGCCAATGATTCCCCTTTTCCCAGAGCATTCAATCAGGCTCCAAGTCTGGGTCATTCCAGAATATACCATGAGGCTCCACACTTGCTTCCTTCCCTCACTCCTTCACTTAGATCTTGCAAAAGCAGGCTGGATCATGTGTTATGCTTAAGATGCACAACCTGCTAGACTAAAATCAAAATGCCTTTGCAGGGCCGTCCGTGGGCTGCGCTTCTCCAGCTCGCCTCTCTTTCAGCTGTCTTCTCCTTCTTTCGTTTACAGAATGCACCACACCTCCTCCAATGCAGCATTTCCTGGCTCCTTCTTCTTCCTTGGGGCTCAGCTTTAAATTGTCACCTCTTTAGAGAAACCTTACTTTATGGCCCAGGCAAGTCCCCATGTTCCTTCTCCTGACCCCATTTGGCATTCACCATATCAAGTTTACATCATTATTTGTTCAGTGTCTTTCTTCCCATCGTTTTTTTAAAAGTTCCATGGGTATATGAGAGTGGGATCTACTCTCAGAATATGCTACTCCTGCACACTCCCAAATGGTGAATACCAGAGCTGCTGCTACTGATGAGGAACTACACATAAATAGGATGTTCCTCAAGGGAAGGGTGGGGGTGTCACAACACAAGTGGGTAAAAGCAGGACCCACAGCAGAGACTTCTGGCTTTCTTACTTGATTTATTCTCTCATCCAATGCTATGGTGCCTGGGCTTCAATACGGACTCAGGAAATACTCTGTGTCTCTATGAATTCATAACCTAATGGACAAGACAGACATACTTGGATAATTACAGTAGTCCCCTTTCTTTCCCTGCCAATGAAATTGAGCACCAGGCCTGGGTGGCATGGGTGGAGAGGCCCTAATGCAGTCCAGGAGATCCTGAAAAGCTTCATGGTGCAGTCATAGGTATGGGTCTCACATCCTGTCTTTCTTACCTGAGGACACACGCTGACAGACGGGAGTGTCCGGGGAGAACCTGCCAGGTGCCCCTGGTTCAGATGCAGAAAGGTGGGCTTTCTGGGAATTTCTTACAACCTTTCAGAATTAAAGAGCTTCTGAGCTTGCCTGTCTCCTTGTTTCCTGTGTTATCAATGGCATGCCTGGCATACCCAGTTCCAAGCAGGTGATCTTTAGCTGTGCCTCTCTCAGAGTTGACACGCAACGTTTTGTAGTGAATAGGTGTGTCAGCAGGGGCCGACCTGCTGTCTACTTTCAGTCACTTCTCCCATGATTTCGTTTTTGACAATGGAGCTGCTCCTCCCCACACCCTCACCATGTCAGACTTCTTGCAGAGGGACTATGCAGTCGTCCATCCTGGAGGGACTTTCCCACAGCTCACTGCTTTCCACTGGTGAAGCCCATGGACAGCATTACGCTATTTCCTATGCTCTGAGATTCAGGAGTCTTAGTTATGAGAGTGGCCCCAGCACGCTGCTCCTCCTTTATAAATGCCTCCTAGTTTCTAGGAACCCCATATTCTCCCTCTGGGATCCATGCAAGTTAAGATGAAACTGCCACTAGTTCCATTGACACCTGCCCATCTCAGGGCTGAATCTGAGCAGCATTTGTGAAACTGTTTTCTTTTCTGTATAGGGCCAAATTAAACAAACATATCTTGTCAGTTTTGTCTGGGAAGTGCAAATATTAGCTACTGAAGTTTGTATAGGTGAACTATTTCTTTTTAAATTAATTTTTATCTTCAGTATAAAAAGAAAAAATAGCATTATCTACTTAAAGTAGTCATGAAGGGTCTACTTTGTAAAAATATTTTTATATATTACTATAGTATAGATAACATAAATTTATATGTTATAAATTGTGTGTATATATATGAGTGTGTGTGTGTACATGTATATATATCATAATGTAAAAGCCAATAATTTAAAACTGAGTGAGAAAATAAAATGCCACATAGAAATCATTGTAAGAATAAAGATTTGTAGCGAATTTTTTTTAGAACAGCTGGTAGAATGAGCATGAACCTGCATGTCATTGTGTTGTATGTCTGTGTCTGCATGAACAACTTCTATTTCAGTTTTGCACCAGCAGCTCTAATTATTCTGTCCCTTCAAGAATAAGCTATTACAATCTCAGTGTTTGCCAGTAACTTTAACAGTTGTTTTCTTAATAGCAGTGGATCTGAAATGTTTTTTCAGGCTGAAGTGCTCTAATCCCTGAAATATGTTGAAAGTGGAGTCCAGTCGACACAGTATGTGCATACTTTAGGCCCTGAAGAATCTTCTTGGCAGCTTGCCTAGAACCCCAAAGCCATCTGTAATTTGCATACAAATGAACATTGTGAAATTAAAAATAAACATGCAACCATAATATTTACTTGTCTGCCTTTGTTTCTCACTCTGGGAGGAGAGATAGTAGGCTGAGTGCATTCATTTGTCCTAAAACCCTAGGGCTGAGTTGTTCTTACTGCATCTGCAGTTAGCAGCAGATAATTACAGGTGGTGTTTTTGGAGGCGAGGATAATGATACTGAAAAAACAAGTTAGAAAGACATTCATGAAGCTGGTAGTGTTACATAACTGCTATAGGCTCTGTCCTGTTCACATTTTCTTCTAGTTCTTACAAGGGACCATCAGTGCCATGAAGTTGCATATGAAGCAGGAGTGGCGAGGTGATGCTGCTGTAACAAATGACCCTGAGATCCCTGTGACTGACAGCAGAGCTGCTTTCTGTTGCTACATTAGGTTTCTGTTGTGGATAGTGGGCTGCAGTTCTCACACCATCCTCTTTCCTCCAGATCCCTGGCGGAGGCAGCACTCCCATCTGGAGCATTGCTGGGCTCATGGCAAATGGAAGGGAGATGGCAGAATCCTGTGATGTCCCTAAAGCTTCTGCTCAGAAGGGGCTCTGGTCACTTTCACTGATCATACTTTAGCCAAACTTTGTGTCAGCTGGGCAGGAAAATGTAATTCCTCGAATAGGAAGGGGATCACAAGTCACAGGACCATGGCTGAAGAAAATGGGATGGGAAGGTATCACCCTCTCAAATTTTCTCTGCATTTTAAGACACTTTCACAAGCAAGTGCTCATTTGCTGTGGACCTTGGCTTCACCACCACTTGAATCTGAAGAGTTCTCTCCCTGAGATTATGACTCCTTTGGCTAAATTTTGATAGTCTTGTTTTAAGTGCCAACGTTTGTTTCTCATTTTTAGGGCCCTACGAAGTAGCCCGGATATTTTCCCTTCAAAAATTCTCATTGTGCAGGAACGTGAGATGCAGTCCCCCAACAAGAGGCCAGGCAGCGTGTGAGTGCTGGGATGTAGCCCTAGGTCATACCTGGAAGTAGCTTTCTCTAGCCACTATCCACAGGATCCTGGATAGACCAAACTTTCTGTCAGCTCCTGCTTCAGATAAGTCTATTTCCAGTACTTGCATGATTTATTTTTCTCACAGCTTCCCTCTTTGGAATTCAGAATGTTCTCATCTAGTGGCCCAACAACTGGCTGCTGTGTCTCTCCACGTGGTTTTCCTGGGACCCCAGAGATATTCTGCAAATAGAACCCTGAGGTCCTGTTTTGGCATTCCAGCCTTCCAAAAGTAAGAATACAGATTAATCCTCACCCACTATGGCCCTCTCTAAAATTCTCTCTACTGAATTGAGTGGTTCACCTTTCACTCAAATGACAACTAGGAACTTTTTCACTATTAAAATTGGAACCCAAGCCTTCTTTGTTTTGTGAATTGATGAAGAAATTTTTTTAAAGAACAAAACACATCTTGATTTTTCTATAAATTCCCTTTTACTTATTACTGAGAAAGTTAACCATTAACAGTCTACTGGGTCTAAAAATCCCTGTCCCCAGAAGTATCATTAAAGAAGAAGTATGAGTCCAGAATGAGCATCACTGTGGAAAATGAGACTTTGACTCTCCCATTGTTCCGTGGGAATATCTCAATGGCAGTGACCCTGAAGTGAAAATTGCATCATATGAAGAAGTACTTTGGATAAACATTTCTTCTCTAGACATCTCTGTCAACTTTGGGATGACCAAGCCTGTTGTCAGGACCCCATGAAATGTCTATGTCCCTCTTGGCCATGAACTGTATTTTCTCCTGCCTTCTATTATTCTGGAAGAGTGTTCTTGCCCCACAGCCAGCATCCCTGTGTCTTGTCTCCCTGCCTCTGGGCCCAGTCCACTCCCTGCATTACACCTTGGTGGGCTGTCATCACTTACCTGAGGCAGCGCCCATCCCAGCATGGTATCCCACGCCCTTCATCCTCACCTATGCGGTTCCACTCACACTCAGCATCTCAGCCACACTGATCTGCTTAGAAATGCCTGAGCCACCTGCTCCCTGGGGCCCCTGGAATCTGATAGTGGACACTCCATGGCATTCTCTCTTGTCTCTGTACCCTTCTTTTCTCACAATTTCTATTCATCATTTTAAAATCAGCTTGAGAGTCACTTGACTTAAGAAGCATTTCTTGACAACTCACAAGGAGAGCTAGGCCTCCCTTCTTCCCTTCCTTCCTTCCTTCCTTCTCTTTCTTTCCTTGACCTACACATACCAAAAATTCAAAATATTCTGCAAAAGTTTTAACCTTCTGATCTTTGTGTTCAAGGGTCATAATTGCTTTTAATGAATAGAGCTTCCTTGTCTTCAAAAATCAGTCTTCCCTGCATCAAATTTCACTCTCTTGGTAGCTCTAAAAATCTTATTTGGGGTTGGGAGATGCAAAGGAAAGAAAACTATTCTGAGTTCATGACAGTTAGGATTCAGAGCCTGCACTATTTATGTTCACAATTCTTTTAATTCTCCTGACAATCGATAAGGTTACTATTTTTGTCCCATTGTAAATATTGACAAACTGAGCTTCAGAGGGTTGAAATGACTCAACCAAGTCTCCATTGCAGGCAAGCGTCAAGATCAGTGTTCTTATTTTGCATTGTCCTGTAACTCAGTAGACACAAGCTTCCATCTAAAGACTCAAAAGTATTTAGAAATAATATCTATGATTTTCCTTTAAGAATACATTAATAATTTTATCGATGTGTTCTTTTACTTATTCCAAATATTTAAGAAAGTCTACAGTGTATCAGGCACTAGTGATTCCCAAGGGTTGAATTATCAACCTCCAAAGGGTTGAACAGCCAACACTGATATCCAAACAAAACCAGTATCAGTCTTATCAGCAATGGCAGATTGTATTTTTGTAGGAAGCTTATTTCAAGAGATGGCCATAGATCTTTTTTATCACATATTACTGGAAATGTTTCTTTGAATGTCCAGTATGTAATTATTAACTGGTTGAAAAAGATTTGGAGAGACGTACAGAGGTCACAGATACCTTTGAAAGCCACTCCATAACTAAACCTTGTCTAAACTTATGCCCAATATCTTTTTCTGTATGTATATGCCTGTGGGAGATGTATTATTTGTTCATTGTGTATACTTAATTTTATTACCTGAACAATATGTCAGCTAAAAATAATGAAATCAGTACAGAGTTGTGCCATTTAATTAAAATTACTATCAATGGCTTAATGAGAATCCTATAATATTTGGAAGTAGATTTTTAATAGACCTATTGATTGGAAAGAGTAATAAATTGGTCATAATTGCTTTCAGTGAACAGAGCTTCCTATTAGGTATAGAAAGGGTTCTTTCATGAAACCAGCTGAAGTACTAGGATAAACTTCTTCAAATAAACTGACTTGTTAAGACAGTGGAAAACAAACTTTTCTCCTTAATCTACATTTTAATTACATTGTTTTTAAAAACATCCATCTGAAAATGAGGGCCTGGGATTCTGAGTCTTTCATCAGTGAGAAGCAGTATTTTGATGGTTGACAGACTCTTTCAGCATCTCTGCACATGCCAGGACTAAGGAGAAGCCGTCTTTCTTTATTGCAAATCTTTTTTTTTTTTTTGCTGAGGGAATAAAATCATCCACATACTATATTTAAGAATATTAGAAGAAATTTGATCTGTTGTGCCTAACTTGTTTGGAAGACTTTGAATACAGTAATGTTAGTCTTTTTAGAAATATTTATTGAACACAATACTTCTTAAAACTGTTCAGTGGCAACTTCTTCCGATCCCCAAAAATCACTTTCAGGTCATTCAAGTAAAATGGTAGAAAGAGCTCTGAAGAAAGAAGTGTTAAGTAGATTCTCATAATATTTTGTTATTTTGAATTATGAATGTACCAAATAACTTGGCCTTATTAACTTTTAGGAGATCTCAGCATTTTTTAAAAAGGCTATATTTTTTCTTAGGTTGCCATTTTGTACTAAAGCTTTAGAACCTGTATGGCATTTTAAAATATTTTTCTGATAATACATTATTTATTATTACTCTTTTTAAGTGGGAGGACCTTCTATGGCCACCCTCCATCCTACTAGTAAAGAAAAAGGCTGCTGTTGTGCTGGTCAAGCCTGGGGCTTTAAACTGGCCACTCAGGGGACAGGTTAGCTATTGTTTTGTAGTCTGACCACTTTTTGTTTCTTTCAGTGCCCTTTTCCTTTCTGGAAAGCCTGATAATAAGACCCAGACTCACACAAGTTCAGTATTCTCAACAGATGCTTAAGCCCAAAAACATGCTGGTAAGAGAAGATGGCCACAGAACCGTTTAAGTTAGCATTTCAGTGTTAACCCACAATCTCTGTCCTCATTAGGGAAATGTTCCATATCTTGACTGTTCTGGTGCCTAAATAGGATCCCAGATTCATCAAAACTCATCAAAAAGTACATGTAAAGTGTTGCATCTCATTATATGTGAGGTTAACCACAGTGGCGTTCACTGCAGTCTTCGGAGGAGCGCAGTTCTGAAGGCTGCTGGCCTTTGACCTGGCCCGGTGGAAGGCCCTTCTGGGCTTTCTACTTATGTTAAAGAAAAGGCTTGAGCGTCAGTTGTGCAGACTCAACTTGTGTTAGGAAAATCTGGGCCTTCTTTTCAGGCTTCCCAGAAAGGAAAAAGAAAGAAAAAGAAGGAAAAAGTGGGCAGACTATACAAAACAATAGCTCACCTGCCCCCTTGCTTCCAGATGGTCTTAAATTAAACTAAAGTCAGTTGGGCCTGGGTAATGATTTTGAGAAGCATCACCAAGACCCTGCAGACAAGCATGACATTGCTGCCGATAAGCTGAGGGGACAGAAGCAGGGAGGGTGTGGTGGCTATTAACTGTGGGGTGCCCCAGGGCATGGCGAGAGGGCCTCACTCCCACTGTGCATGAACCCTGTGGTCAGGGACTGAAGGTCGCTCTCTCCCCAGCCAGTGCTTGGGAGCACCCAATCCTCTGATTCAATCCAGAGCACCTAACCCAGGGTGTTCCCAGTGGGACACAGAGCTAGAAGCACGAGAGTGACCTCTATTTCCTTCTTAATATGGAAAGGAAAATGTGAGGGAATAGCAAACATGTTAAGGTTAGAAAAATGAGTTCTTGCTGGAGTTACTTTGAAAATCCCACTATGGCATGAATTATTTAAGAAACATGGAGGGCTTAGAAGTTACACAAGTGAAAATCAGCCATTCAAGCATCTTGTGTCTTTAAAAAAAAGGGCATTGGAGAAAAAGGGCAGGTTTAAATAAACAGACAAGCAAACAAATAGGAATTTGTTTATTAGTGATTTCACTTCTGAAAGTAGTTATGCTAAGGCCAGCCAAAGAAAAGAAAATGATTAGTCAAATGTTTTCAAATGTGCTTAAATTTAGATTTTCTTTCAAACGAAAAGTAAGTAAATAAAGGGATTTGTCTTGATTTTTCAATAGAGGCATTAGTTATTCTGAGCACTTTTGTCCCACATGAGAGAACTTAAGGGTTCCAATGACGTTCTAAACAGTAAACATACTTTTGCATTTTAACCATAATGGGGACAATATGCTATTCTTAATAAAGAAGTGGTTATTTGGGAGCTGGAAGTACATATTTGATTTTAATTATAATCAACAAATGTTTACTTGCCATAAATAAGAGTCTGGGTGGGGTTTGGTTGTGCATTTCCATATTGTAGTTCTTTTAAAAAAATATATGTACTAAGCTCTTTGTAAGCTCACGAGACTGCAGATTTGATCATTTAAGGCCAAAAAGCATGTCTGTTCGGTGGCCAGATCAACTTCCTTTAATCATCAAGTTTTTTGTTTTGTTTTGTTTTAAGTTCCAGTGAAGAGGGTCTTGGGTCAAATCTGCGTTGTTTTGCAGGTCAAGTGTCAGGCTCTGGCTAGAAATTCAAGCCTAGAGCACATGGTTCATGATAGATTTCATAGGATCTAGGAACCTTCTGAAATTCTGTGAAATATTTTATATATATGCAAATGTCTCAACAGTTTTTGTTAGCTATTCATAGAGGTAAGTGACTATCCCCAGAATGTGAAGGAACGGGAACTATGCTGTTTCTTTGCAACCTGGTCCTCTCTCAGCTTCCCAGGTGTCATCCAAAATGTATCCTTTCCACTTCCCCACAAGATGCTTGAAGGAAGGAAGTGGCAGTTTCATAATCAGTTCATCCTCAGATCAAAAGTCATGCCTTGTTTATGCCATTAATACATGAGTGGGTGTGCACTGAATTTATCAATGTCCCTTTCTATATTTGAACTGTTTTAAGATACATCTTGACAATCATGTATCCAACTTACTGTTATATGATGACCCTGTTGAATCTGCATGTGGCCTACAAGGATCTCTTCCTTGGAAAGTTTTATTGTACAGGGAGTTAGATGCATCTTGCACTCAGTTACCGCCATTCATTTGTTCAGCAAATATCCATTGAATGCCTGCTACATATTTGAATGTTTGCTTTCAAGAACCTATTCTAGTAAAAATTATGAAAACTTAAGTGGCACTTGATATTTATGTTTTGCAATATTTGTGCTTGTTTGTGTTTTGGGGTAGAAATGGATTTTTGGCAAATTGTTCAGATCTTTAGCTTTTACGTTGGTGAAAGTTAATTCGTGGTATAATTTCCATTGCTTAACTCTAGATAGAACACAAATTTTATTTGTTAACTGTTTGTATGTTACAGGTATTTATTTAAGTATAATTGTATATGCCCATGGTCAAAAAGCACTTTAAATACACAGGAAGCTAATTTGAAAGATGAACTTAAAATGAGAGCGTTAGGTACTTTCAAAGCATGTATAATTTGTTTTAGGAATATGGCATTCCCATAACTTTAGGCTCCATTTGTATCTTATAAATTTATGTGGTTGCACCATTTGCATGTATCTTTTCATGTATCTTTTTGAATTATACATATCTTTTCATAATGAGACTTAATTTTAAATTCTAATTCATCTCAGGAAAATCAGTGATCTCCCTTCTTTTACAGACACATATGTGAGCACACACATACACACACACACACACACACACACACACAGAGACATGATTCTTGGGTGATAATCAATAAAATTCAAATGAATAAAACAAAAACTTTGCATTATATCTCGTGTTATAGACCTGTACTGCACAATATGGTAGCCACTAGACAAATGTGGCTATTTAAAATTAAATTTAAGATAAAAATGATAAAAAATTTAGTTTCCCAACCACATGTGCCACTTATTTGTGGTGAGCGGCTACCATATTGGGTGCTCAAAGAATATAATTTATGTAACCCACCGCCAATAGCTATGGATTTAGGTAATTCCCACTATTTCAATATTCTAAATAATTCTGTAATGAACAACCTTATATATAAATTTTTACACATATTGATTGCATCTCCTTTGTGTGCAGTAATTCATTCATCAGTCAGTGAATAGTGTAGAGAAGCCATTGTGTCCCTAGAACTGCTCTACAGGAATAAATAAAAAATAGTTGCAGATCTGTGGTACCATGAGACTTATGTTCTGGAAAATAAACAACAGAGTGAAAAAGAGTGAATGAATGAATAGTAAATTTGTGAATAAATTTGCATCACAAGAGTTCTTACTAGGTATGTATTAGTTGAGCCATTATTATGATTGTAAACATCTGTTCTCAGTATGTCGTGCTTTAATTCTGCCAGTGGTAACTTTTTTCATATGGGAAGTTTCAACATTATATGTTTTTGCCATTATGGCTTATGCTTTTGTGAGAACTTTAGACCAGGGGTCCCCAACCCCTGGTACTGGTCCATGGCCTGTTAGAAACTGGGCCACACAGCATCAGGTGGGCAGCAGGCGAGCTTGCTTTACTGCCTGAGCTCCACCTCTGTTAGAACAGCAGCAGCATGAAATTCTCATAGGAGCGGGAACCCTATTATGAACTGCACATGCAAGGATTCTAGGTTGTGTGCTCCTTGTGATAATCCAATACCTGATATTCTGAGGTGGAACAGTTTCATCCCGAAACCAACCCCGCTGCCCCACCTCATCCGTGGAAAAATTGTCTTCCACAAAACTGGCCTCTGGTGTCAAAAAGAGTGGGGACTGCTGCATTAGACCCAAAGAGCACCAACTACAAAGAAACGATAGATCATTTTAGTTCACTAAAATTTAAAATTTTATTTGTGCAAAGATGCCATTTTAAAAGTAAAGAAACAATCAGGACCAGGAGAGGATTTTTCAATGAATACAGCTGATGAAAGTTATCTCACCTATAAATCATGAAGCAAAAACAGTTTATATATATATACAAACTTTATAGATATAATATACATAATAATCATACATATATATGTGATATAGATATGTAAAACTCATATATATGGAAAAGAGATGGCATTTTTAAGTGAGTGTATCTAAATGACAAGTAAACAGGGGAAGAGATGCTCAACCTCCTTAGTAATCAGAAGAATGTACATTGAATAACAAGGAGGTATAATTGCACAACCATGGGACTGGCAACATGTTAAAGTCTGACATACTTGAAATAGCCTCACAACATGTTTGTTTGTTTGTTGTTTAGCTTTTATTTTAAGTTCAGGGGTACATGTGTAGGTTTATTATGTAGGTAAACTTGTGTCCTGGGGGTTTGTTGTACAGATTATTTCATCACCCAGGTATTAAGCCTAGTACCTGTTAGTTATTTATCCTAATCCTCTCCCTCCTCCCACCCTCCATCCTCCAATAGGCCCCAGAGTGTGTTCCCCTCTTTGTGTCCATGTGTTCTCATTTGGCTCTCAGTTATACGTGAGAGTGTGAGGTATTTGTTTTTCTGTTCTTGTGTTAGTTTGCTAAGGATAATGGCTTCCAGCTTCATCCCTGTCCCTGCATAAGGACACGATCTTGTTCTTTTTATGGCTGCATAGTATTCCACAATGTACCACATTTTCTTTATCCAGTCTACCACTGATTGGAATTTAGGTTGATTCCATGTTGTTGCTATTGTGAATAGTGCTGCAATGAATGTACATGTGCATCTGTCCTCATAGTAGAATGATTTCTATTCCTTTGAGTGTATACCCAGATACCCAGTAATGGGATTGCTAGGTCGAATGGTATTTCTGTATTTAGGTCTTTGCAGAATTGCCACATTGTCTTGCTTGAACTCATTTACACTCTCACCAACTGTGTATAAGCATTCCTTTTTCTCCACAACCTCACCAGCATCTGTTTTTTTGTTTTGTTTTGGTTTTGGTTTTATTTATTTATTTATTTTTTGAGATGGAGTCTCACTCTGTTGCCCAGGCTGTAGTGCAGTGGCACAATCTCGGCTCACTGCAACCCCTGCCACCCGGGTTTAAGTGATTCTCGTGCCTCAACCTCCAGAGTAGCTGGGGTTACAGGTGCATGCCACCACGCCTGGCTAATTTTTGTGCGTTTAGTAGAGATAGGGTTTCGTCATTTTGCCGAGGCTGGTCTGGAACTCCAGGGGTCAAGCAATCCACCTGCCTCGTTCTCCCAAAGTGCTGGGATTACAGGCATGAGCCAATGTGCCTGGCCTGTTTGTTTTTACTTTTTAATAATAGCCATTCTAACTGGTGTGAGATGGTATCTTATTGTGGTTTTGATTTGCATTTCTCAAATATCAATGATGTTGAGCTTTTTATTATATGATTGCTGGCTGCATGTATGTCTTCTTTTGAAAAGTATATGTTTGTGTCCTTTGCCCACTTTTTAATGGGGTGGTTTGTTTTTTCTTGTACATTTGTTTAAGTTCCTTATAGATGCTGGATATTAGACCTCTGTTGGATGCATAGTTTGCAGAAATTTTCTCTCATTCTATAGTTTGTCTGTTTTCTCCATTGATAGTTTCTTTTGCTATGGAAAAGCTTTGAAGTTTAATTAGATTCCATTTTTCAATTTTTGCTTCTGTTGTGATTGCTTTTGGCATCATTATCATGAAATATTTGCCAGTTTCTATGGCCAGAATGGTATTGTCTAGGTAGTCTTCCAGGGTTTTCATAGTTTTGGGTTTTACATTTAAGTCTTTAATGCATCTTGAGTTAATTTTTGTGTGTGGTGTAATGAAGGGGTCTGGTTTCCATCTTCTGCATATGGCTAGCCAGTTATCCCAGCACCATTTATGGAATAGGGAATCCTTTCCCCATTGCTTGTTTTTGTCAGGTTTGTCAAAGATTAGACAGTTGCAGGTGTGTGGTCTTATTTCAGGGTTTCTATTCTGTTCCATTGGTCTGTGTGTCTGTTTTTGTACCAGTACCATGCTGTTTTGATTACTGTAGCCCTGTAGTATAGCTTGAAGTCAGGTGACATGATGCCTCCAGCTTTATTTCTGGTTAGGATTGCTTTGGCTATTTGGGCTCTTTTGGGGTTTAATATGAATTTTTAAATAGTTATTTCTAGTTTTGTGAAGAATCTCAATGGTAGTTTAACTGGAATAGCAATGAATCTATAAATGGCTTTAGGCAATATGGCCATTTTAATGATATTGATTCTTCCTATCCAGGAACATGGAATGTTTTTCCATTTGTTTGTGTCATCTCTGATTTCTTTGAGCAGTGTTTTCTAGTTCTCCTTGTACAGATCTTTCACCTTCATAGTTAGCTGTATTCCTAGGTATTTTATACTTTTTGTGGCAATTGTGAATGGGAGTTTGTTTGTGATTTGGCTCTCAGCTTGACCATTGTTGGTGTATAGGAATGCTAGTGATTATTGTACATTGATTTTATATCCTGAGACTTTGCTGAAGTTATTTATCAGCTTAAGAAGCTTTTGGGCTGAGACTGTGGGGTTTCCTAGATATAGGATCATGTTGTCTGCAAACAGGGATAGTTTGAATTCCCCTCTTCCTATTTGGATGCCTTTATTTCTTTCTGTTGCCTGATAGCCCTGGCCAGAGCTTTTAATGCTATGTTGAATAGGAGTGGTGAGAGAGGACATCCTTTTCTTGTGCTGATTTTCAAGGGGAATGCTTCTGGCTTTGTCACATATGAAGAAGCAAGAAAGACCATACTGCTGTTGGGGGTGAAAATGAAAAAGCCTACTTCAGAAACATAAAACTTTTATGAAAATTTGGAGCAGAAATGGCACTTGCCTGTTACACCTGGAAAGACTAGTGAGTTCTCCCAAGGAGACAGATTTTAGAATATTTATTTCAGCATCATTTATGATGGTAAACAACTGATAACAACTAATAAGCCTCCATTGATAGGAAAGTGAATAATTAGTTGTGGTTTATTCAAAGACAAGAGCATTAATCAGAGATTGATGCCATGAACTAGATATATGTGCACTAACAGAGACGGTTATTCAAAACAGCAAACTGAGTAAAAATAGCCCATTGCTGGAAACTGGGTAAATGTCAAGATGCCATTTTGTAAAATTAAAACATAGAGAACAGTCCTGCGTTTTGTTTATGATGAGATCCACATAAGGTGAATGTGTGGAAAGAGACTGGATGCCAGTTGCCTCTCTGGAGAGAGGGATGCTAGGTGTTGCTCACTAGCTGGTGATGGTACTGTGTGGTGTGTCATTTTTAAAGATGGTATTATAGCAAGTTTAAGGTGTTTACCATATTATTTTTTCTGTACTCTTCTGTCTTTTGAATGTTTTCAATTTTAAAAAGCAGTTAAAAAATAGTAACAAATGTTCTAGTGCAAGGGAGAAAATGCCACTTAAAAATGTCTTTATCTCATATCTACCTTGAAATAACTGCCTGCCTTTTTTTTTAATGGTGTTGACCCTTTATGCACATGTTTGATATTCATGTTATCATTTTGAGCTTTATTTTTTTGAAATTTGTGGTGTTGAGACTTCTGCACCAGCCTCAATTGAAGGTGTTCACATATGTTTCTTATGCAGAACAATAATGTGAAAAAAGTCTGTCCAAATTCACTAACAGATTTTTTTTTTGAGACAGATTCTTGCTCTGTCACCCAGGCTGGAGTGCAGTGGTGCCATGTCAGCTCACTGCAACCTCCACCTCCCAGGTTCAAGCGATTCTCCTGTCTCAGCCTCCTGAGTAGCCAAGATTACAGGCATGCACCACCATGCCTGGCTAAATTCTGTATTTTTAGTAGAAACAGGTTTCGCCATGTTGGCCAGGCTGGTCTCGAACTCCTGACCTCAAGCGATCCACCTGCCTCACCCTCCCAAAGTACTGCGATTACAGGCATGAGCCACTGTGCCCGGCCTGCTTATTCTTTCTTCTTAAAAATATGTTCGTAGTTTGTTTTCATTGTTGATATTTTGATCCCACATACTTTTTTTTTTTTGTGAGTCCAGTTTATTGAGGTATAATTTACAGATAGTAAAAATCATACTTCTTTTTATTATTATTATTATTATTATTATTATACTTTAAGTTTTAGGGTACATGTGCACAATGTGCAGGCTAGTTACATATGTATACATGCGCCATGCTGGTGTGCTGCACCCATCAACTCGCCATTTAGCATTAGATATATCTCCTAATGCTATCCCTCCCCCCTCCCCCCACCCCACAATAGTCCCCAGAGTGTGATGTTCCCCCTCCTGTGTCCATGTGTTCTCATTGTTCAATTCCCACCTATGAGTGAGAACTTAACAGTTCATAAGGAAAGGTTACGATTATGGTTAAGCATGACCTGAAGACACATGCTTGCATGCTTGGGCTCCTTCTGAAACTTGATACTATTTAGTGATTTTCATTTTTTATGTTTCTATTTTTTCAATGCTTTTAACAGATATATTCAAACACTGTCATGAATTGTCTGATGGCAGGGATGTGTTCTGAGAAATGCATCGTTAAGGCAATTTCATCATTGTGTGAACATTATAGCATGTACTTACGCAAACCTAAATGGTGTAGCCTGCTACACACCTAGGCCGTGTGGCACAGCCTCTTGCTCCTAGGCTATAAACATATGCAGCATGTTACTGTTCTGAATGCTGTAGGCAGTTGTATAACACAATAGTAAGCTTTTGGGTATCTAATCATAGAAAAGGTACAATAAAATACAATATTATACTTTTATGAAACTATTGTTGTATATGTGATTTGTCATTGATTGAAACTTTCTTATGCAGTGCATGGCCGTATAAAATGTGAACTTTTAGAATGTGAAGACAAATAATAAATATGTATCTTTACAGTAATATTAAAATGTATAAATAATTTCCGAATGCACGTATTTGCAAGGTGTTGAAACATGGTTATTGTAACATAATGGAGAATGCCTGCTTTAGCTATTACACAAGTTATATGTTTGGCATCTAAGAAGATACATGTCACTGTGTTGGGGACTCATTCTCTTTTAGGAATAAACTGTTCATATTGTTGCCATGATGCCATTGCAGCTACCTTTATGCCTTGCTGTCTTCCCTCCAACCAGACTGAATTATTCAGATTCTCCAAGTTGCCAATTTTGATTAGGTCTAAGCTAATTTTGATTCTCTATAATACTAAGTCTTCACACTCAGGAATATCATATTGCACAGTTAGCAATGTATTTGCGTGATGTTTTCTGTATACATCCATAGACTCCGTAGTATGTATGTAGGCCTTATACATTTCTTGTTAATTTCTGAGTGTTTTATATAGTTTTGTTGATTCTGTGAATGGGTTTATAATTTTTTAAAAATTATGTTTTTAACTAATTATTGTTGATATATAAGAAAAACTCTCAATTTTAATATTTGGAGCTTCTAACAAGTCAACTAGTTGAACTTTTAGTAACCCTATTGTTTTTGTTCTGTTTTTTCCACATAGATGAACATGCCTGTGAATTATGACATGGTATAATTATATTATCATTTATAATAATTTTTAATATTTATATCCCTGATTTTATTTTTTTATTTACATCTATGTATCTGATGAAGTTAAACTCTGGGAAAGATATTAAATAAAAGTGGTGAGAGTGAGCATCCTCATAGCATCTGATAATAATGGAAGGGACTCTCTTACTTATCTTCAGTATGATCTTTGTAAAATTTTATTTACCATGACAACTCATTGTTTAGGGCCATTGTTGCACAAAATGACTAGTGTCGTTTTCTGTGCTGAACAGGAAATGTAGTAGTCCTTTATATTTCACTTAAAGAGTTTACACAAGTAGTTTCTTTGAATCATTTCCATCCTGGAGCATGCGTGCACAGACACACACGTGTACACAGACAGACATAGACAGACAGACACACACATGGCCTTAGTAGTGGGAAACAGATGACATTGGTGAACACAGGTTTCAAAATAGCAAAGGCTGTTAGTTTAGCTAGAAACTACAAGACTTTAAGTTTTTACAAAATGCCTTCCTTTTCTTTATTCTCAGTGGGTTTATGAACTGTTTTCTAGACTGAGCCTGGGACTCCAATAATAAGTCATCAGATTTTCTTTTCTCTGTTTGCTAGAACCACCTTTGTAGGGCAATATTAGGTTCTCATTTCAGTTAAGGAAAATGGCAAGACATTCTTATTAACTACATTTCCTTTATTTTATTTTTTTAAATTCTGTATCTCAGGTTTAATCAGCTTATTTTGCTATCCTGCTCATTGTTTTAAATGCATTATATTGGTCTTGTTCTCATTCCTGATATCTTGGAGACAAATTTAGTGTTTGATCTCACCATATTTGGGATCTACTTATGAAAGAGGTGATCTCTGATATTTATTTTTAAGAAAGTAGAGTTAAAAGGAATTAGCAAATTACATGGTTTTAATGGAACCAACATGAACTTACTATTTATGAATGCCACTCCATCTGTATCCTCTGTCTTTGTGACTGGAGAAATCCTCTATTTTCCACAGTCCTCTAGGGTCCAGCAATATAGAACTTCACAGCAGGTGAGTAAAAAATAAAATATGCAGAGGAAACTAGCGATGAGCGTACCCTGCAAAAGAAAGCTGCTGATTGTACCCTGAGGCGCCCCTGAGTCCACAGTAGCTTCTCAGAGCCTGGCAGGCTCTGGAGACTTGGGCTATGAAGATCTGCTCCAAAGCCACTCGTTTTTTTGGAATCACTTGCTTAATTCTTAAGATCAAAATGTGCGGGCTGCATGTATTGCAGTCTTCCTGATAACACATTCATAGCAGTCCTAATCATGAATATGGAGTAGAGTGGAACTTCATATATAGAGCTTTCTATTACCTAGACAAAAGGTAGCATATCCCTGTGAGGGTGCACCTTGGGTCCTCCTGAAAAGCACAAGGCAGAGGCATCATAAATGAGAACATGGGAGCTTTATAGCTTTTTAAGGCATCCAGTGCTTACTTTGCAAGTTCCTGGCCTCAATTTTACTTTCTATCTTAAAACATACTGCTGTTGGTTCTCTTCACGTCCTAAGTTTTAGGGGAGTAAGGACCCTTAGTAACCCTGCAGCACCTTACCTGTTGTTTATGTTCCATAAATATTGATTGTGTGAGTGCGTGATCAAATAGGCTGGATACTACAGTTGACTTAAACAAAGACTCCTCTTGCTTTTATCATAAGTACCATCCCAATCGCTTCCCATATGGAAATTGCACATTTAGACTAATTCTGGTCACATGCAATGCTTATGTCCTTATTCTTATTTGATTTGCAAGTGAATTTAATTAAACAGATCGTTTGTTTGAAGATTAATTCTGTAAAATATAGTCTTTGTAAATATATTCAAGACCTTCTTTTCTCCCCTTGAACATGGTAGCTTTAGTTACTTAGATAACACCTTTCCCCCAAAAGCAGTTAACTAGGGTTGGTTATCTGTTGGTCTAGTGCTATTTCTTCCTATTCTGTGAGCCACCATAGCCATGCAGCATGAGGACACATTTATATGCTAGGTTAAGGAGATGACAAATTTAATATTCTCTTCTTATTGTAATGAGGGATGTATTACGATATGAGTGATGTACTTACTGAGAAGTTCAAGGGATTCATCGTGATCTAAGTGCAAACAATAACCATGGCCTACTACAGGGTTTCCAGCATGCTGGGCACTTTTCTTAGCCCTCTGCATATATTAACCCATTCACTCCTCACAGCAGGCCTGGGAGGCATGGAGAGCGTGACTGATTCATTCAAGGCCACCCAGCTGGCAGGTATTAAAATTGGAAGCCCGTCCTGTGTGCCATGTCCCTGCCTGTGATCTTCATAGTTGCATCAGGCTGCTTCTGCAAACTCGAATTGCTCTCTGCTCATAGTTATTGTTTCTCTAGATTATGAACTAGTTTTTCCTGCACCTGAAATGCTCATCCTGCCACCCTGCCTGCTAAGGGCCTTGGGCTTTGAGGAAAGGTACATTATAAATCACTTGGGTCCCAGGCACCGCCACTACCTAACAGAGCTCAAATAAAGCATAGTGAATGTCACCCCAAAGCAAGCAGAAGGTTTTTTTCTGTTCTTGAGGATTCACAAAAATAACAACCTAATGGTGTACAAGACTATTACCAAGAGATAATGAAAAAGCATCATTGGAGACCACAGATCATGATGAATTCAAGAACACACATCATTACATAAAGGTTTCTCTAAGGTTTATGCAAATTTCCTAGCAGTCATGCACATGCAACAGTCATCACTTTATTTATCACTTAACAAATAGAAATGCTGAAGCAGGTGGATGTGAACTTGCTCATCTCCAGGCCACTCAGAGCCTGGAATAAACGCACATGGGCTGTAAAGCCCTCATGCCGGTGGCCCAGCTCACGTGCTGGACTAGAAGGAAAAGTTTCTCCTTTCTCCTTGCTGGGCTCCTTCAGGGTCGGTCTTTTTACCTTCAGAAGTTAATTGCAAATTCACTTGATATTATTCAAGAGCCTTTCAAAGCACACATAAATGAAACGCTGGGCAACTCATTAAGACGTTTATCAGAAGTGCTTTCAGTTTCTTTTCAAAGCTAGAGAAATGAATGCAGAATTGAGTAGTTCTCATTAGACTTATCTTTCTTATGTGCTAAAATAACCGCAGAACTTACAGACACCCTTGGTTGTAATAATTTTTATGGCCTCCGTTTTAATATCAATAGGGAAAAAATGAAGCCTCGGTAAACACTATTTTGAGCCGCTTATTTTCTCCAACATCAGTTTTCTTCTCAAGATTTGGAAACAGATTGTGGCAATCCCAAAGTTCAAAAAACAAAGTCATGCTCACACAATTGTAGTTTGAGCTACAAATAAAATTGATTGTAGGCCAGTGGCTGTCTTAGCACAGAGTCCAGGGGGCATGTGGCTATATAATAACATAGACCAGTATCTGCCAAATGTGTTCACAGACCCAAGTCTTTGAGGACACCTCTACAGGCAAAGAGCCTGTGTCCAGATGGTTTTGGGGGATGGCCACATGCTGTCTGCTCCTCTAAGAAACCACATTGCCAAATGACAATTAACAGCCCTTAGAATCCCAGAGCACTGAGTCCTGAGCAATCCAGCTTTTCCCAAATGTATTTGACCATGGGAACTTTTTCCATTTAACATCTAATAGTATCCCTAGTTCTCAGAAACCTGCTTTGAGAAACCTCACTTAGCTTTTTTCCAAATGAAAGAAAAAGTAAATCTAGTTTTATATTCATAATAATAAGCAAAACTCACTTTGCAAGAAGGATTTTTCTCTTGGAGCAAGTGAAACGACTATGCAAGTGTTTATCAGGGAGGAAGAACTTGGGTTCAGCAAGGAATTGCACCAAGATGGGTCAGCGCATTCTGAAGGCAGCTATCAAATACTCATGTGCGAAGATGCCTTTCCATCAACATTAAGAGAAGGGGACACTGGGCTGGGCACAGTGGCTTGAGCCTGTAATCCTAACACTAGGAGGTCAAGGCAGAAGGATCGCTTGAGCTCAGGAGTTCAAGACCAGCTCGGCAACATGATGAGATCTTGTCTCTACAAAAATAAAAAAATAAATAAAAAAAATTAGCCAGGCATGGTGATGCATGTCTGCAGTCCCAGCTACTTGGGAGGCTAAGGTGGGAGGATCGCTTGAGCCCAGGAGTTTGAAGCTCCAGTGAGATATGATCGAGCCACTGGACTCCAACCAGGGTGACAGAGCTAAGAACTTGTCTCTAAAAAGAGAAAGAGAGAGAGAGAGAAAGGGACATTATTCTTATGAGTAACAGACTCATAGAACACTCCCAAACTCTGTTTCTTCTTACTAAGTGTGTTTGTAGAAATAAGCCCCACTCTGTAGATGTCCGCCTCGCAATAGCCAGGAGGCTTGGTGTCATGAGATGGCATGGCATAGAGGGGCCAGTTCTTTCTAGGTGAGATACTAAATGCGTCAGGTTATGGGACCTCAGATTCCTCAGTGGCAAAACAAACTAACAAAGAAAAAACAGAATTAGTAACTGTATGGTTGTCCAAATGTTCTGGGATTTTGCCAGTGAAATTGCAAAGTAGCATTTGGAACTTTTCAAATATCATAGTGTTTTGGCCTGGGGGGAAGTATTGAAATGGCTAAGAAAATAGCAACTGTTCATTATAGTTTATTTCAAGTCTGTCTTGACCAGTTTCAAGTGACTTATTTGTAAAATGCATTTTTAAATAATTCTAAGTAGATTATATTGCCAATTCATCACTTAACAGATACCTACATTTGTGAGATTCTTTTCAATCTGTGTCTATCATTGGCATAGTGTTTACTTAGAGATAATCATGATAGAAATATAATTTGTTCTCCACTTTTTGGATAACAGTTTAGATAAATTTTTGTACGTGTCTAAATCACTTCTTGCTTACCATTTTATTGCTGCAGGCTTTGATTTTTTAAAGGTTTTCTACTGTATTATCTTTGAATTGAAGGGCAGTAGTTCTTGCTGCTTATGTATTTTGAATTAGCTCCCTAGAACAAGTAGAATTAGTTTAAAAGACTTCTCTCTGGTTTCTGTTGATCAAAGCACAATAAACTTATCTGCAGTGGATTTTAGCATTTGCTTATTTTTTTTTCCTTAAAATGATAAGTTAAAACTGATACTTCAGGAATTTATGTCCTTTTTCCTTTAATTACCAATGAAGCTGACATTTTCTTCAAGGGCTGTGTTCTTCTTTGTAGTTCATATTGTGTAAACTTTGATCTTCTGGCCTTCTTTCTAGCTGTATAGCTTCCTTTGTTTGTGTGAAGTATAAATTTTTTCTCAATTTTTCAGCCATGATGCAATGGACTGGGCTTGAGTCAGGGTTAATATGGTTGTGTTGAGTTTAGCTTTATTTAAGCAGTTTGGAAATTCAAACTTTACCAATCATATTTATTTCTGATGTTTCTCAATTCCTGTTTAGTCTTGGTTTTCCTGGGCTTCACTGTATAGAAGTACATAACATTTATATAATTGCCTCATTTCTGTATTTATTCAACACACATTTTCTTATTTGGTCAGCATCTATGAAAGAATTCACTATGTTAGATCACAGAAACACAAGAAAAATCTAACCTACACTGAATTATCAAAAAACAATGGATGTACAAAGCTGAGATGCAACAAAGTGCTCTTTCTTCCTCTCTTTCTCTCTCTCTCTCTCTCTCTCTGTCAGACGTCTTCTGTCTTTAACTGCCTTCTTTTTGTGTGCTCACCTTTTTCATTAGAGCTGGTTCTATCCCTTTAAGAGAAAACAACATTCTGGGTTTTGTTTTTAATAGTTTGTGATCTGATTTTTAGAAATATTTCACTTTTTGTTCATTTGGCACTCAATGTAGTATGGAATGAGAACTCAAAATCAAACTACAGCTTTCCTTTTATTCACACACATTTCTCCAGCAGCATTTATTTCATAGCCAGTTCATGTCCACATGGTCCTGGCGGTCCTAATTGATATTATATTAACTGATTTAAATATCTTGGGCTCTGATCTTTGGCACTCCAGCCTTTCAGTCTTGATACGGTTTAATCAGATGCATACCTCTTAATTAATCCTTACTAAGATATATTTAAAAGAAAGTTGAGGAAGCACATGGTATTATCCTTAATGTTGGTAAAATAATTAGCTGTTGACAGCCCTTGTTTTTTAAAGTTATTTCTCTTGGGTCATGGAAATTTTGTTGTATGAGTGCTTTGTGTCACTTCCAGAGGTGTTCCATAGTTTAATGGTGGAATTTCTCACTGGGAGTGAAAACAGAGTCCAAGATGGGAGGTGTTGATGCATGACCATAGTGTTGGCTTCTAATAAAGGCTATGGTTTCACACCAGATAGGCTGTTTGATGCTGCTGCTACCGGAACTGGAATTTTCCCCTTCTTGGAGATAAAATATGGGACTTTAGAGTTTTCTAGTTAAATCAAAAAATTCACCACCTCTCCTCACAACACAGTGCATAACCAAGGTGAAATTTTATTTCATTCTATTCAACTGACAACAGTTCTATAAAACGTCTTATTCTTTCTAGCTGCATAGCTTTCCTTGTGTGTGAAGTACATTTTTTCTCTCAGTTTGTCAGCCATGGTGACATGGATCTGCATGAGTCTAAGTGCACATCTGTAGACTTCCCATCTTTTCCAATTAAACTGGGCAGTAAAACCTGCAGTGTCTGTACATGGGCTGTTTGTCAAATAGACTAACGACTATGGTAGACTGCAATGTGCTACTGAAACAGAAGCTATTTTGCATTAAGAGGTTGATTCTACTTAGTAGCTATAGACAAAGAGCTCATTATGCAGGTTCCATATGGTCTCATGGAGGGACAGAGAGGGAAATGAGCAACCCAGTTCGGTGTGAGGGATGATGTGAGCAAGGCACTACGGACACCAAAGAAAGAGCTTTTCAACACCTAAGCAACACCTAAGGCAGGTGGGGATGGTTCCAAAGCAGAGGATACCACAGGACAGAATCTGGATAACAGAGAGATCTAAGAATGCAGGTATGTTCAGGAATCTCACACCTGCTAAGGGCGGGTTGACCTGGCTGTTGGATGTGGGTGAGTGCTTGAGGCTTGAAAAAGACTTGGGCCAAATCATGAAAAACACACATAGTTCATCACAAATAATTTGGCCTTCGTTATGGGCACTAAAGAGATAATTGCCTTAAACAATGTAAGGATATGATCCAGGATTGCTGAGGAACATGCCTATTCATCTGTCATCTACACACTCCACAGCTGCTGCCCTAGAGGTTTATTTAGGGTTCTTCAGTTACCAGGGTACTCCAGTTAGTTAGCTCCCTAATTTCCTTCCAACCCTAGGTCACCAAGCCACTTGGAATATACAAGACTTTTTCATATTCCATTTGCCTAACTTCTTGCCTAATCATTTCTCTGAACTGTGGTCTCAATATGACTCTGACTTCCTGAGCTCCAAGCCCATAGTTGAAATGGTGAACTGCTCAGGCTTAAGAGAGACAGAAAGATTGGTTTTCTGCCTTTGGAGAAGGAAAGAAGACTGATGTAATTGACCCAACTGGGGTTACTGAGCATTGAATCTCAACTTAATTTAGCTGTGCTGTTTCAGTCCTCTACTCACACGTGTATGGGAAAGTTCACTGTGGTTTGAAAATGAAGAATTTTCAATGGATAAACATTAATTAATTATTAAACCATTAATAATCTCGAACGTGCAAGGGACCTTACATATCTTTTAAACCAGTATCATTGATTTTCTAAAAGGAAACTGATTGAATGACTAGATTAAGGTCACACAGTTACTGTAAGTGTAACCCTATGACTTCTGCTTGAAAATTTCACTTAAGCTTTTCCCTGAATGATTAAATTTCCAATCAGATCATAATTGGGATTTGTTGAGGGGCTGTGACTACAAAGTCTGGCAGTCACATATTTCTGGGGCAAAATGAAAACATAGAAGATCTTAGATCAAGCCACTGGTTGGTGCCTTGACTTTTTGACCAGAACAGCTGAACTGTGTGTTAAATATCATCATGAGAAACTTAAATGGACCAACCAAAATATTTTAACATCCTATAATTTTGTTGTAATAAATGCAGTTTAAAAACCTTTTTTTCTTCAACATTTCATATAACCACTGCAATTTAAACTTCTGTAAGTCTATGCAACATTGATCAGGCATTCCCTCTTAATTCAGTATGACCTGAGAAAGTGAAGCAACGTTTTGTCACCTCTGAACATGGGTAGGAGTGACTAAAAGTGGACCAGAAATGAGGATGAGATGAAGAAAAAATGCAGAAAAAAAGAAGATAATACATAGCTATGTAAGCTAAGGAGTAGTCAAGGGACAAAAAAAAAAAAAAAAAAAAAAAAAAAAAAAGGCTTGTGTTTGGGAGTAAAAAAGCCACAAAGAGATGTCTAAATATATTTGAACTCCACACTACAGAATTTCACCCTCCCTTCAAGAATGTGGCTTCTAGAAACTTTCTTTCAAGTCACAATAAATTTATCACAATTCAAATATTGTATTGGTTCAACTTAATTTCATGGCAATAAAACTCTGATGCTATTTATTTATGTTTAAAATTGTAACATAGAAGGGCACTGACATCTGTCCTTGGCTGTTGTCAATGTTCTTTCATTATGAAACCCTAGGCCTTCAATTTTGCAAGATTGAGAAACACTCTCCTTGTTAATGCATTGATTGTTGATTCTATCAGAAATAGGCTTTGCTGATATGTTATTAGAGACTTACTATAAAAATTGGAAGCAATAACTTACACTTTGGTAAATATATGCTATGGGATTTTTTTTTGGTATGGAATCTATTAGTCAGTGTTCTCTAGAGAAGCAGAGTCAATAGGTTCTCCAGATAAACAGAAGCAGTATATATTCTGGATATGTGTCAGAAGAGATTTATTATAAGAATTGGCTCAGGCAGTTACGGAGGCTGAGAAGTTCCATGATCTATCATCTGCAAGCTGGAGAAGCAAGAAAGCCAGTGGTCCAATTTGGTCCAAAGACCTGGAAACTAGGAAGCCAAGGGTGTTAAGTCCTGTTTGTATCCAAAAGCCTGAGAAGGAGTTCTGATGTCAAACAACTGGAGGAGATGGACATTTCAGCTCAAGGGGGAAGAGAGAATGAATTTGCCCTTCCTCTGCCTTTCTGTTCTGTTTGGATCCTCAGTGGATTTGGTGACACCCACTCACATTGGTGAGGGTCATCTTCGTTACTCAGCCTGCTAATTTCAGTGTGAATCTCTTCCAGAAACACACGCATGCACACACCTAGAATTAAAATTTTGTATAGTTTGTTGTTCCGTATTAAGGATTGTATTAATTATTGCTATGGCCAGAATTGTGTCACCTCTCTCAAAGTTTTTTTTTTTTTTTTTTTTACTTTTAAGTTCATGGGTATATGTACAAATTTGTTACATAGGTAAACATGTGTCATGGGAGTTTGTTGTGCAAATTATTTTATCACCCAGGTATTAAGCTTAGTACCTATTAATTATTTTTCCTGATCCTCTCCCTCCTCCCACCTCCTACCTTCCAATAGGCCCCAGTGTCTGTTGTTCCCCCTGTATATCCATGTGTTCTCATCATGTAGCTCCTACTTATAAGTGAGAACATGCAGTATTCAGTTTTCTGTTCTTGCATTAGTTTGCTAAGGATAGTGGCCTCCAGCTTCATCTATATCCCTGCAAAAGGACATGATCTTATTCTTGTTTATGGCTGCATAGTATTCCATGGTGTATATATACCACATTTTCTTTATCCAGTCTATCATTGATGGGCATTTAGTTTGATTCCATGTCTTTGCTCTTGTGAATAGTGCTGCAATGAACATATACGTGCATGTGTCTTTATGATGGAACAATTTATATTCCCGTGGCTCTATACCTAGTAATGGGATTGCTGGGTTAAATGGTATTTCTATCTTCAGGTATTTGTAGAATTGCCACACTGGTTGAACATTGTCTTCCACAATGGTTGAACTAATTTACACTCCCGTCAACAGTGTATAAACGTTTCTTTTTCTACACAAACTCACCAGCATCTGTTACTCTTTTGGCTTTTTAATGGTAGCCATTCTGAATGGTGTTGGATGATTTTTCATTGTGGTTTTCATTTGCATTTTTTGAATGATCAGTGATGTTGAACTTTTTTTCATGTGATTGTTGGCCACATGTATGTCTCTTTTGGGGGAGTGTCTGTTCATGTCCTTTGCTCACTTTTTAATGTTTTTTTTTTCTTGTAAATTTGTTTAAGTTTCTTATAGATGCTGGATATTAGACCTTTGTCAGATGCATAGTTTGCAAAAATTTTCTCCCATTCTGTACGTTGTCTGTTTACTCTGTTGGTGTGCAGAAGCTCTTTAGTTTACTTAGATCCAACTTGTCAATTTTTGCTTTTGTTGCAATTACTTTTGGCATCTTCATCCTGAAATCTTTGCCAGTGCCTATGTTGTGAATGTATTGCCTAGGTTGTCTTCTAGGGTTTTTATAGTTTAGGGTTATACATTTAAGTCTTTAATCCATCTTGAGTTAATTTTGTTTATGGTGTAAGGAAGGGGTCCAGTTTCAGTCTTCTGCATATGACTAGCCAGTTATTCCCCACAAAGTTTATTTGTAGAAGTCCTAACCCCCAGTCCTCATAATACGACTATATTTGGAGATCGAGTCTTTACAGAAGTAATTAAATTTAAACAAGGTCTTTAGGGTGGGCTGTAATCTGATATAACTGGCATCTTTATTTGAAGAGGCAATTAGGACACAGACACACACAGAAGGAAGACCATATGAAGACACCAGAAGAAGACGGCCATCTACAATCCAAGGAGAGAGGCCCTAGAAGAAACCAACTCTGCCTACACCGTGATTGTGGACGTCTAGCCTTGAGAACTGTGAGAAAATAAATTTTTGTGATTTAATCTACCCAGTCTGTGGTACTTTGTTATGACACCACTAGCAAATCAATGCAATAAGGTTTAATATAAGTTTTGCTCTTATCTGAAGTGAAGCTTGTTTTCTTTAAAATTCACCTTTTGAAATTAGTGATATAAGATAACAAAGCACACGGTAAACATGCAAATTCATGTTCAGATGAACTGTGAGAGAAGGATTGAAGGTGTTTTCTGTGGAGGGTGACTGGAGGGGGTGTCAGGAGTGTGTGCTCACATATTTCACAGGCATGGATGCATGGTTCTAGAAAGATAGACACAGGGGAAAAGATGTATATTTGACTACATGATTATTTATGTACATTAAAATTATTCTAATCAACAATACAAGTTACATAAAAAACTGGGAAAACATTTGCAGCCTCTGGGATACGGGGTTGATTTTCTTAATGACTTAAGAAATGTTTCCAGCAGATTCCTACAACAAGGTAATGGGGCAAGAGGCAAAAAACAAACCCATGGCAATGGGCATGGAGTAACTGGCTCTGTCGCACATACATATAAATACCATAGCTAACAGATGCAAATATCTTATTTACAATGTTTAAATTAGAGCATCCTTAGGCAAAGTGGCAAAGCTATGTGATGTCTAAAGTTGATGAGACCCATACAAGTGGATTCTCTCATATACTACCTATGACCTTTAAATTAGATCCCAGATGTAGAGGACAATCTAGTAAAACATAGCAATGCTTTTCACATGGAGGACATCCTTTGAGTCACCAGGGAAGCCTATAATCATGTATCCAAGAAGTTCCAATGAATGCATGCAAAAATTTAGTTTCTAAGAATGGTTATTGGATTAGAATGGCAAAGATTAGAAAGAATTAGGTGTCTGACACTAGGGAGTGGGTTAGAGACCTTTTTTTTATACCCAAATAAAATAATATAAAGACAGTGAAGACCAACAATATGAGAAAATTCTTATATTATTGTGTGAAAAAAACAGGTTTTAAAATGATAGCAATAGTACAATTCCATTTGTGTAAAGAAAGTGTCTGTGGCAGGGTGTGGAGACTCATGCCTGTAATCCCAGAACTTTGGGAGGCTGAGGCGGAAGGATCACTTGAGGCCAGGAATTTGAGACCAGCCTGAAAAACATAGCAAGATTTTGTCTCTATATAAAAAATATTTTTAAATTAAAAAATAAAAAAGAGAAAAAGTCTGTATTTTAATATAATCTTTGGAAGGATGCACATTGAAATAAAATCAATTATTTTGAAGTGGTGACATTATTGGTGATTTTTTCTTCTTTTGGATTGTCTGTTTCCCATGCATTAAAATAAATGAAAAAAACACAAAACTGTTTTTAAAAAACCTCAATTTTAATTTATTTAAATGTAAGAAAGATGTTCAAGAAACAGTAATGTATGATTGCTTAGGTTTCATAAAGATGATGATTTAGAATTTTTGAAGTGCAGTGCTTTTGCATTCATTTTCCAGCAGTTTATTCATTCTTTCATTGGTTCATTTTTTATTGGTTCCTTTTTTGTTCTTGTTTTATTGATTTAACTGAAAATTATCTCTTATTTTAAATATTCTGAAGATTTAGGACTTCCTTGGTCCTAAATATTCCGCAGTCCTAGATACTCTCTTGCTGTGCATACCTTTGATAAAGCCATTCATTTTGTATTTACTCTTTTGGAAAACTGCCAACCTTACATATCCAATTATGGATCAGTTTTTTAAAGTCATTTAAACTGTATTTTTATATTCAAATATGTACCATCGACCAACCTTAACAAAATGTTCTAACACCAATGCTAAAAAAAACCCCTGTAATTTACTGTAAATAATCAAGTTTATGAGAAAACAAAATCTGCATCTTTAAAATGAATTACCTCTAACATAATATTGCTGTTTTTCAGTAATTAAGAAATATTAAGCCTGTCTGTGAATGCGTGTGTATGTATGTCTGTGTATTTTTGGCAACCGGAGATACTTCTTTTCTATTTTCTAAAGCAACAAGGAAGGATTATTTAGACTGAAATATTTTGAAATTGGTGCTCTGGCTAGGTATGATGTTCTGGGTTTAGACTCCTCTACCAGAAATCTGTGTGTTTGGGCATCCTCTGCCTTCCCTCCTCCCAGCCCCCATTGGAGCGGAGCCGAAAATGTTTTCTTTCTGGCTCATTGTGCTGCACACAGGCCCTCCCAGGAGGCGAGTAGCAGTAACAGAGCTGTCACAGGGCTGCCACAGATGGTTCTGTGCTAAATCTTCAGCCTCGGTTTATGACTCCTTGGGGGAGGGACAGGGTTGGCTGGAAAGTGTATTCATGTAAACTCCAGAGATGCTCCAGTAGGTGAACGGGCAGAGGCAAGCCCATTAATTACAGATGGAAAATGCTTCCCATTCCTCTCTGTTGCATCTGTGTTTTTCTGGTTGGCATTTGGAATGGACAGGACAGTGACATGCTAGATGTTTTAGGTGAAACAGGCTTATACAAACTAAGGCAACTTTTCATGATACCTTATGTAAAAGCTGGTATTATAATCCAAGAACTGCAGGGGCTCTTGGGTAAGTAATAACAACAGGCCCTTTGAAAGTGCTTGCTGTGTGCCAGACACTAGACAAGGCAATATTATTCAACATATTATTTTGTTTTAAATGAACCAAACTGTACTGTTTTTTCTTTGCAGAATATGAAACTGAGGCTCAGATAATTTAAAAAACTTGCTTAAAGGTCACAGAGCTTGTAAATGAAGATAGAAAATGAACCATTTTACCCACATCCCCTTCCCCACCAACACCACTGTTAAGAGCTTTCCTGACTAGAAATTTATTCTAAGCACATCCCCAAACATTAAACAGAACTTGCTTAATAAGTAGAGCTAGCAACCTATTTAAAATTGGCAGACTATTTTAAGGAAAATACATGTGCAAGTCTGGTTTTCCTGAATAGACTTATCTTTACTGAAAAGGTAACTTTTTTACATCATAGCATTGCTTAATGTATATCTTAATTAAGCAGTCCCAACATCTCAAGATACTCAATTCCTTCCCCCCTGATTTGCCCTGAATATGATTCTGTTTTCATTTAGTTTGTGATACGAAGATTGTTAGTTTCTCTATTATTTTTTCATAGACTATTGGATATACCAAACATTAGTCAGTCTCTGCTACCCAGAGAAATGTGGTTGTTAAAGTATTCCAGGGTGGACAGGGAAAGCCTTTTAAAGAGGTGACATCTTATTCACACTGCAGGATCAGAAAGAGTCTTTCAATTTTAATTTCATATCAGATATATTACCAAAAAACGTAAGATAGTCTTAAAGCATGTGCATGAAGCTGTTCTGTGGTCTGTAGAGGACTTTAAAGTGGATTGATCGATTTATAATGCACTAAAAACAATTTTACTATCCATCAAATTTGCAACTTACATATGTATATGGGATTTTGATACTCATATAGCTGGGATAGAGATGTATTTTAAAAGGCAAGGGTGTGTATGATTTGTACCCAAGGAATAAAGTAAGTTGATAGTGAATTTGGCACTGGGGGTGGAGCCAACAGCTGGGAGAAGTGGTGAGCCTGGCTCCAGTCATAAGTCCAAGAACAGCTGATGAAACTTAGGAGAAGACTGTCTCATGACATTCTAAATACCCTCTGTGTATGCCGTGTCCCCTAGACTAATTTTTTAGAATTACCTGTGTTAATGATAATAATAATAAGAAATCAATGACAACAAAACTTACAAAATTCAAGGGCCGTAGTTTACCTCTAAAACAGGAGAAAAGGTGAAATTTTGAGTTTGTTACTTGACTCCCATTGACCAGCGAAAAGAAAAATGTTTGGTTAAAAGCACTTACAGTTTGATTGCTGACAAGAGTAAAAGGAAAGTCAAATTCTGGGGCCCATCATGGAGCGAAATGGGCAACAGAGAAGGACAAGAGATTTTCCCACCTCTTGGCTTGGTCTTAACCCTGTAACTGTTATAGCTAAGGCAGGAGGGCTGGTGGGAACATACTTACCTGCGTCTCTCATAGGCACCATCCTTAGTTCTCAGCAAAGGCATCATATTTTCTACAGAGCTCCCTCCAGCTATCTCAAATAAAAGCCAACAGACTGAAGGCTCCTTGCTGTGTATTTTGTGCAACCTTGCAAAATTTATATGAACATAATATTCATTGTTGGAAGATACATGAAAGGAGAATGCTTTTAATGTGGATGACTTGGTGTTTTGCTTCTTGGCATGTAATGTCTGAGAGCACTTTGAGAAATTCCAGCCAGAGGAGACCTTCTGAAATGTTAACTTTGCATTGATGTGGTGCCAGTGGTCAAATTGAAACAGAAGTCTTGAGTGTGTTTCCAGTGCTTTTTTATTGAGAAAGTTACATAAATACAGCACGGAGGTTTCCCCAGTGTAAACACTTAGCTCTTTATTCTCACTGTTTCCACACCCTGAAATATCTTTCACACCTTCCTATTTGCTGCCTAGGTATTTTTAAAAGAGAAATTATTCTTTTTAGCAAGTTTTTGTTTGTTGATGTATTTTGCATTTTGTTGTTATGGTGGTGGTTTAGGTATTTTTGCAATAAATTTTCTGTTTGTTTATCTGATTTCTGTGAAGAAATAAAATATTTTGGAATTGTGGGCATCTTATTTTAGGAGCTTACTTTTACCTAACTCCAAAGTAGGAGCTGTCTTAAAGCTAGGAGGCTCCTCTGTATTTCTAGTTTTCATATTTGAACAGTCAACGTGCCAACCCATGGTGCCTGACATCCCCTACTCCCATTCCTGATGCTCCTTGATGCTCCCAACAGAGTAAGTTCCTTGCAAACCTGTGGTGGGAGGTCTTTCATGTTGGGCACACAGCCACTCTGAGTCCAAATACGGTCCATCCTGGTTGGCTAGTGTGAGTAATGGGAACCCTGACAGCGTGCTGGGTTAGGACTAGGACAAACAGAGAAGGACTCCACGTAAGCCACTCAGACATATCTCCTATCGAATTGAGAAAGTCATTGTCTTTAAATATAAAAATCTCATCTTGGAATGATAAGTCTTAGGAAAGTCATTTATTCTCTGTGTCTCAGGCTCTTCATTTTTCCAGTGGGGTAATATAGTTTCACTTCCGTCAAGCCAATCATTCTATACCTAGCAATACATATCCTGGACAAAATATAAAACAAAACCACCTGAAGGCACTGGAAAGTGACCCAAAAGAAACAGAGCTACATAGGAGTCAATTCTTAAAGGAGACAAACAGCACCTGGATGACCTTTCTCTTTTTATAGATTTTGGCCTTAGGGGAAACCCCACTCAGTGCCAGTTGGGATGGATAAAATTTTAAAAAGGAAATCTATGTTTTCCCTGGATTATACTACTGGAAGAGAGAGTTCAACATCACTACAGTAGCTAAACATGAGGGAAAACCCTAAAAAAAAAGAGATCCACAGAAAGAGAGATAACAGCCAATACTGCATATAAACTTGACACCTGAGACTGGCTGTTGAAATAAGCATGATCCAGCCAGCATCCCAGGAGCACAGATGAGAGGATAAATAACAGAATGGAGATTTCAGCTGCTGCCCGCTGTGGGAGAGACCAGATACAGAGTTTGACTCCTACTAAAATGAAACAAAACAATCCATATTCTCCAGAAGAATGTGACAGAATGTAAGGTCTCTATAACATGTCATTCATAATGCTTGGTCTACAATTCAAAATTAAAAGAAATAAAAGGTAGCTTGATGGGGATGGCATTGAATCTATAAATTACCTTGGGCAGTATGGCCATTTTCACGATATTGATTCTTTCTACCCATGAGCATGGAATGTTCTTCCATTTGTTTGTATCCTCTTTTATTTCATTGAGCAGTGGTTTGTAGTTCTCCGTGAAGAGGTCCTTCACGTCACTTGTAAGTTGGATTCCTAAGTATTTTATTCTCTTTGAAGCAATTGTGAATGGGAGTTCACTCATGATTTGGCTCTCTGTTTGTCTGTTATTGGTGTATAAGAATGCTTGTGATTTTTGTACATTGATTTTGTATCCTGAGACTTTGCCGAAGTTGCTTATCAGCTTAAGGAGATTTTGGGCTGAGACAATGGGGTTTTCTAGATATACAATCATGTTGGACTGTAAACTAGTTCAACCATTGTGGAAGTCAGTGTGGCGATTCCTCAGGGATCTAGAACTGGAAATACCATTTGACCCAGCCATCCCATTCCTGGGTATATACCCAAAGGACTATAAATCATGCTGCTATAAAGACACGTGCACACGTATGTTTATTGCAGCACTATTCACAATAGCAAAGACTTGGAACCAACGCAAATGTCCAACAATGATAGACTGGATTAAGAAAATGTGGCATATATACACCATGGAATACTATGCAGCCATAAAAAATGATGAGTTCATGTCCTTTGCAGGGACATGGATGAAAGTGGAAATCATCATTCTCAGTAAACTATTGCAAGGACAAAAAACCAAACACTTCATGTTCTCACTTATAGAAAGGAATGGAACAATGAGAACACATGGACACAGGAAGGGGAACATCACACTCTGGGGACTGTTGTGGGGTGGGGGGAGGGGGGAGGGATAGCATTAGGAGATATACCTAATGCTAAATGACGAGTTAATGGGTACAGCACACCGGCATGGCGCATATATACATATGTAACTAACCTGCACATTGTGCACATGTACCGTAAAACTTAAAGTATAATAATAATTAAAAAAAAGAAATGAAACAAGGAAAAAGTGACCATGTTAAAAAAGAGACAATCAGTGGAAACCAATGGGACCATTACACAGAATCTATAATCAGCATGCAAGAATTTTAAAGCGGCTATAACTATTCACAGTATCAAAGGCATGGAATCAACTGAAGTGGCCACCAGCAATGGATTGGACAAAGAAAAGGTGGTATATATACAGCATTGAATTCCACAGAGCCATAAACAAAAACAAAATCATATGTCTTGCAGCAACGTGGATGCAGCTGGAGGCCATGATCCTAAGTGAATTGACATAGAAGCAGATAAGCAAATACCAAACATTCTCAGTAATAAGTGGGAGCTAAACATTGGGTATTCATTGACATAAAGATCCTAGGAGCTACTAGAAGGGGAAAGGAGGAGGACATCTGTTTAAAAACTAACTATGGGTACTATGCTCAGTACCTGGGTGATGGGATCAACTTTACCCAAACCTCAGCATCTTGCAATATACCCACATAAAAAACCTTTACATGTATACCCTGAATCTAAAGTAAAGTTAAAATTACTTTTTAAAAAAGAAATTATAATCACTCTAAAAATGTAAAGTGGTTATAATTAAGTTTTTAAAAAGGAAGCAAAAGAAAGTAGAGTGAACAATAAGACATAAATTTAACAGAGAAATAGAAACTATAAGAAGGAACCAGATTAAAATAACTGGAAATCTAATTTGCAATGTTAATATATTAATGAGTGAGATTAACAACATATTGGAGATGACAGAAGAATAGTATTGCACATAAGTAGGACCACTAGAAATTATCTAATCTGAAGAACAGGGAGAAAAATGATTTTTTTAAGACAGCAAAGGCTCAGTAATCTATATGACAAAAAGCCTAACATATTTGTAATGGAGTCACAGAAGAGGAGTGAGAGAGTACGGAGAAGAAAATATATTTGGAGAAATAATGGCTAAATTTATCCAAACTGTGGGGGAAAATAAAAATACAGATTCAAGAAGTTTAGTAAATGCCTGGCTAACTAAATACAAAGAACACCTCTACCAGACGTGTCATGGTCAGATTGATGCAAACCAAGAGAAAATCTCAAAGATAGCCAGAGAAAACTGACATATCGAAGGGAAACAATACGAATGACTGTTGACACTTCATCAGAATCAGTGAAGCCACAATAGAGTGCGATAACATTGTTAAAATGCTAAAAGAAAACAAACGTGTTAGACCACAGCTCTAACTCTAAGTGAAAATATCCTTCAAGAATTAAGACAAAATGAAGGCATTTTAAATGAACAGTAACTGAGAGCATTATTCACCAGCAGACATGAACTGTATGGGAAAGTAAAGGAACTCCTTCGGACTGAGTTTAAATGATGGGAAGTTGGATTGCCAGGAAGGAAAAACAACATTTGGAAATTGTAAAATGTTTGTAAATATTTAAAAAAAAAAAACCTGTTTTATCTTAATTTAAAAAACACATATGGAAGCTTAAGATGGATGTGATAACATCATGTTGAAAAATTTGTAATATTTGCATTGTAATACATGACAGGGATAGTATATAGTGTATGTGTACACACATACAAACACACATATATTTCATATATAGTGTATACTGTATAGTAGAATTGGAATGAACACATAGAGTTCCAGGATTCTCATACTATATTAGGTGTATAATATTAATCCTAAATCAACTTTAATCACTAGAGCAATCACTTGAGTAGTAACGCAAAGAGGTATAGCTGCAAATCCAAGTGATTAATTGAAATGGGGTTAAAAAGAATAATTTACAGAAGGAAAGAGGAAAGTAGAGAAAGACGAACAGCCAGGCATGGTGGCTCACACCTGTAATCCCAGCACTTTGGGAGGCCGAAGTGGGCGAATCATGAGGTCAAGAGATTGAGACCATCCTGGCCAACCTGGTGAATCCCCATCTCTACTAAAAATACAAAAAAAATCGCTGGGTGTGGTGGCACGTGCCTGTAGTCCCAGCTACTCGGGAGACTGAGGCAAGAGAATTGCTTGAATTGCTTGAACCTGGGAGGCGGAGCTTGCAGTGAGCCGAGATTGTGCCACTGCACTCCAGGCTGGTGACAGAGCGAGACTCAGTCTCAAAAAGGAAAAAGAAAGAAAGAAAGGAAAAAGAGGAACAGAAACACATAGGATGAACATAAAATAACTAGTAAAATATTAGCCCTATGTGAATAATTGTGTTGAATGTGAGTGGACTAGAAACACTGACTAAAAGACTGATATTTTCAAAATAGGTAAAAAGCAAGACCAAGTTATATGTTGCTTGCATGAGGTGCACTTTAAGTATAAAGACATGGGTTAAAGATAAAAGGCAACAAAAGATAACCAGGCAAACGGGCACTGTAAGATTGGAGTAGCTAGGTTAACATTATTTAGAATAGGTTTCAAGACAGATCATTATCAGACATTTTACAATAATATCATGCTGCATTCATTAGGAGGACATAACAGTTGTGGACATGTATGGGCTTAAAGTATATACCTGAAAACAACGGTTAAAATGAAAAACAGTAAGAGACAAATCCTCTTAAAATGAACCAGTGATACTTAGAGAACAAAATAACACCAGTCTTACACAAACCATTTCAAAAATTAAAAAGGAAGGAACTCTTGTCGACTCATTTTATGAGGCCAGCATAACCTAGATACCAAAACCTAACATAGATAGTAGAAAAGAAAATGACTGACCCATATTCCAGATGAATTTATACACAAAATTCTTACTAAAATCTTAGAAAATAAAATCCACCAATATATACAAAGGATAATATATTTTGACCATATTAAGTTTATCCTAAGAATAGTTTAACACATGCACAGAACAAAGGAGAAACTCTATATGAATATTACAATAAATGGGAGAATTACATGGCAAAATTTAACCCTCTTATATGATTAAAACACTCAGCAGTTTAGAAGAGAAAGTAGAAATTTCAAACTGAAAAAGGGCATATATGAGAAAAATAAAACTAACATTTTACTCAATGGTCAAATATTAAACACTTTTCCTCTAAAGTCTGGAACAAGGAACTTCTATTTAATATTTACTGCAGGGCATGCAAATGAAGAGAGGCCAGAAAAAAATGGCATAAAACATAGCAAGGAACAAGTAAAACTGTCTTTTTCGTAGAAGATCAATTATGTATATAGAAAATTCTAAGAATTTGATTAAATAACTAGTAGAATTAATATGCAAGTGTAGCAAGGTTGAAGAATACAATGTCAATGTACAAAAATCAGTTGTGTTTTATATATTGGTAGGAAAAAATGTAAAATAAAAGTAAAAATCTAATTTCCTTTACAGTTTTTTCAAAAATTATAATATCTAATAATGAATTTAAGAAAAGACAAATTAGATCTCTACATTTAAAATTACACATTTAAGACATATTTAAAAAGACCAAAGTTAACAGAACAGTGTACTTTACTCATGAATTGGAAACCTCAAACACATTAGGATGAAAATTTTCTCAAGATTGTTGTACATAGTGAATCAATCTTAATGGTAAGCTCAACAGTCTATTTGTAGAAATTTATAAACTGATTATAATATTTATATTGAAATACAAAGGACTTAGGGTAATCACAGTGATCTTGTAAAAGTAGAACAAAGTTAAAGTATTTAACTTTGGTTAGCTTTGCTAATCAGGATACAGTGGTCCTAGCATAAGGATCCACCAATAGATCAATGTCCCATAAACCCATAAAAAGGGACTCAAATTCAGCAGTCATCAAGGAAATGCAAATTGAAACTAGAATGAGATAACACTACCCACATATCAAAATGACTCAATTTAAAAGAATGACAGCACCAATTATTGTCAAAGTTATCGGATAACTGGACCTTTTATATATTGATGGTAGATGTGCAAAATGGTATAGCCATTTGGGGAAAAGATCTGGCAATTTCTTTCAAAATGAATCACACCTGCTCTGTGACCTAGCAATTCAACTTCTAGGTATATACCCAAGAGAAATAAACACGTGACCACATAAGCTTGATTCCAAATAGCAAAAACCAGGAGCAGCTGAAGTGTCCAGGAACAGAATAATGGCTATACAAACTATGAAGTATTCATACACTGGAGTACAGCTGAGGAGTCAAAAGGAACAAACAACTGTTACATGCAACATAGATAAGTCACGAAAACATATGCTAAGTGAAAGGAAGCCCAATGCAAAGTGTACTGTGTGATTGTTTTATATGAGGGTAAGACTGGATGAAAAACAGCAGAACAGTGTTTGCCTCTAGGAAAGAAGGAAAGGGAATAACTGGGAATGGGGTGATTTCTTCCATAGTGGTAATGTTCCACATCTTTATAGGGTTTTTCTTTACTCTGATGGATGCATTTGTCAAAAATTATTAAATGGTACTAAAGACCTAATGTAAAGCATAATTAATAATATTGGATTGAGGAGGTGATTATAGTCCTAAAAGGCACAATCCCAAAAACAATGATAGCGAATGTTGAAATCCTGAAGGATCAAAACCCCAAAAATATCATTTTGGAAAAAATACGTTTTAAAGATATTAGTTTATATTCCTAAAAGGGGGTTTACTTGAGAACATATAAAAACATGGCAGAACACTTCATAGGTCACTTTGCACAATAAAATAGGCAATAATCTGCATATTTTTGCATAAATATTCAGGTATAATAAGGACACTAGTATGACTGTAATAGTTTTGAGCAGATGAACTGTGTTCATAAAGAAATAGATCAAAGAGAAGAATGTATAGACACATATCACTATGTTTGGAGATTGTGTGCACCCAGCTTTGTAACTGTGGTTATCTGAAATGCCGTGACGAACAACCAAAGTCTTTATGTAAAAATGTCTTTTGCTGAAATTGATAAAAAATTATGGTGGGTCACCACCACAGTTGCCCAAAGAGCTGAGATCTTGTAAAATTTTTATTTATCACAAATGTAGGTGTACAAAAAGATCACATCTTCATTTATGGAGAAAGTTTCAACATTTTTACAAATATATACAATACTTATACAAAAAGTTAACTTTGTGATGATGCACTTTTGTGGACGCAAATTTGCCAAAATGCGTGAAATGAATTAGAACTCTCTAAAATTCTCTACACAGTTTATACCTTCACTATTGAAAGTGATGCAGAGATGAAATACACAGCATCACAAACTGTAAAAATAATGCTGACAACGTAAAATAGTGGAAAAAAATGTTTTCTAAAAAGAAACAACTGAAAATCTAAAAATAATGTTTGACTTATGAAAAAGTATATTACAGGGGGCTATGGGCACGACATAGTGTATAAGAGGTGGCCAGATTTCACCATCATTAACTATATTTAGAAGTCTTGCATCACAATGAATAGCTGCTTTTTTTCTTTTAGGACCTGGGGCTCCTCTGAGAATATGTTCACATTCATTTTCTACGTGGCAATTTCAATTTTTTTGAAATTCTTCTATGATTTGGTCAATATACATCAAGACGAGCATTCCCTGTCAAATTCTCCCATCTTCTGTGCCATGCCTCTATGTTGTTTTGTGTATGTGGAAATCCATTCCACACGTATTCATCCACAGACCACGAATTTAGTGGAAATGATAATGGTGATAGAATAGCAACATCTTGCATGTCCCTTTATCCTAGCAGGCACATATTATTTTCAATCCAGTCAGGAACTTCACTGGCTTCTTCAGGCAAATGTGGTTTTAATTGATTAAATGCTCCTGGAATGTCATCAACTGGAATGAATGCTAATGCAGGCAAATGACACATGTTTAAACTGAAGTTTTCCATAGTTACTGTATTTCATAGCCAATCTACAAATCTGAATTTTCTCTCAAATGCAAATAAAGACAATAAAAAGTTAATAGTTCCACCTAACATGATGCAACTAACATAATTTTCCTACCTACAACCCAAAATACACTAATCCCTTCCCCAGAATTCAGCTTTCAAGATTTCCACATTTAGCATTATGGCATTCAAGTTTGTGTCTTTCGGGATTATTATCCAAACCCATTGGATTGCACACCAGAACTTTGCTAAGAGTAGCATTTAGGTGTTCTTACCACCAAAAAAAGGTAACTATGTGAAGCAATGGCTGTGTTAACTTACTCGACAGCAGTCATCATTTCGCGATTTGTATGTACATGGTGAAACACCACGCTGTACTTCTTAAATATATACAGTTTCTTGAAAAGAGTTAAAACGTAATTATATGCACAATTTTACCTCAAAAATGAATCACAACCAAATTTTCAACTCACTCAATGACGTGCATGCTGAAGTGTGTAGGGGTAAAGTGTCCTGATCTCTGCAAGTTACTTTGAAATACATTAAAAAATAAGATAGATCAAGAGACGGAGAAGTAAGTAGAGGAAAAGATACATGATAAAGCAAATATAACAAAAAAAATGTTCATTGTCAACCTCTGAGTGTTCACTATTCAATTCTTGTTAATATGTTGGAACATTTTCAGAATAAAATATTGGGGAGAAATTAACAAAATACTCAATAGTAGTTAAGAAAATTAAAGAAAATGTGGGTAATAGTAATGAAATGGGGGAATTGCTCTAATGAGTCTTATGAGAATTGAATAAATTAGTACAGGAAAACTGGTCAGAAAGGCCCCTCGCCCACCAGAAGCACTCTTCCCCACTCCCTCTCATCGTCAGTATTCTTAGCACATCGGTGCCCACTGTTATAGGTCAGGTTGGCAGCCACGGGGGAAAAGGAGAGAGTGGAGGGTGAAACCAGGGCTGCTCTGATTCATGAATCGCTGCCCTTGGCATTTCATCTCTTTAGCCTCCAACCAGCTCTACAAAATAGATGATGTCCCTGTTTTTACCTGGAGGCTCTAAAAATTATGCAGCTTGATGGCAAATTATGCAGCTTGCCTAGTAAAAAGGAGAACCCAAGTTCTTTCCAGGGCTTTCTACTTGCCCTCTTCCACGGATATGTTGAAAAACATTAGATCATCCCTTCTCATGCTAAGAGGAGTTATCCTAACATAACAGACCAAAAAATATGTTATTGCTGAACCCCAATTATGTGGATGTGTTCCTTTTTTCTTTTTTTTTTTAATCATGTAGGGAAAAAGGGCCCAGGGAAATTGAGGGAAAGTGATGTACTGCTACGTAACTAAGTAATGCAAAATGGACTTTTTTTTTTTCTTTTTTTTGAGACGGAGTCTCACTCACTGTGTTGCCCAGTCTGGAGTGCAGTGGTGTGATCTCAGCTCACTGAAACCTCCACCTTCTGGGTTCAAGAGATTCTCCTGTCTTAGCCTCCTGAGTAGCTGAGATTACAGGTGCCCAACACCACGCCTCACTACTTTTTTTGGTTGTTGTATTTTTAGTAGAGACCGGGTTTTGCCATGTTGGCCAGGCTGGTCTCGAACTCCTGACCTCAAATGATCCACCCACCTTGGCCTCCCAAAGTGCTGGGATTATAGGCATGGACCACTGTGCCCAGCGTTTCAAAAAAAAAAAAAAAAAAAGAAAGAAAGATTCCTGTAGGTGTTTGTTCTCCTTTGTCCTCTGGTATATTTGCAATAAATTACCATGCTACTACTGAGAATCTTTCAACTGCAATTATCAAAGATTAAATTTTCTTAGTTGGCATTCTTTTAAAAGCAACCAAGAAAGTATTCTTCTTGATAACACTAACAGGGGCTGTTTCAAATCTGTGACTTTTTTATGCTGACTATCACAATGTTTTAAAACTCGAGTTCTCGTTTAGTGAAAATACATCATTCATTTCATTGTTTTCTTAACACACAACTTGTATTCTAGTAACTGGTAAAGTCAAATTCAGCCAACTTGGCTTATATTTTTCCCTGTATCATGACTGGTAGGTAAGATTAGCACTATATTTAGAAAGGGAAAGTAATGTACTTGTTTTATTTATCTCGTTTTCCTTTTGTTCTGGCAAACCGATATGATAAATTTGGATTAATCCGTGGCAAGCTGATCATGGCATTTAAAGGTTGAGAAAAAAATTATACTAAATTATTGATGTGGAAACTCAAGCCAGAATGGTAATTTTTTAAAACAGCCACTTTCAAGGTCCCAACCACATTAACAGGCCTGTCCTTTCTGTCAGCTTCTCCCACCTTCATCCATTCTCATCCTCCTGTCTTCCTTTCCAGATCTCAGTGCAGGCCTATGTCGACACCAAACGATTCTGTGTCAATTCCTGAGTTCTGACCAATGTGAGGGAAAGGAACTATGCAGTTAATTCAACCCGTAACATTTGCTGCAGGTCTTCATGTTCGAATAGGAGACAAGGTCATCTAATGAGCCGCTGACAGGAACCCGCCGTGCGTCTCGGGGATGTCTTCAGGCAGCTCACCGGCTGTCTTTAGCTTGCCCAGACAGGCCCGTGATAAACTCATCAAGAGTGGCTGAGAAAGGCCTGCAGCAGGGTGGTGGTGTAAGTGTGTGGACTGTGGTAGGTGAGCCTTGGGGAGTCCTCTTTAATTTACGGCAAAGGCAAGTGAAGGTCATTTGAATGGAGCTCCTACATGGATCCTATTCTATGTCTGTGTCCATGTTTATATCCATCGCCACATCTTCGTCGTCTATCCCTGCAGATCTCTATTTGTAGATGCAGTATCATCTCATTTATCTATCTGTAGAGATAGTATTTATGTCTGTACATAGACACACAGGTATATAGATAGATAGACAAAGACATAGATATAGGTGATATAGATCGTTTAATCCCCTAGTTTACAGGTGAACAGTTTGAGGCTCAGATTTGAAGAGAGTGTCTAGAGTTATAGACCCAATGACAGGTGGAGTCAGGTCCAAACCCTTTCCTTCCCAGGCCCGAAGTGCTGGCTTTCAGCTGCACAATACCATCATTCACAGGACTAACTTCAACTCATCCCTTGGTACTTAAGTCAGGGATCACCTGCTGCAGGGTGTCCCCACTCGCCCTGCTTCCTTCCCGAGGTGGCATCCCTCCTCCCAGGTGATCACTTGGGGATCCTTGTCTAATTGCTGTCCAGTGGCACTAAGCGGTGTCATGAGTTTGATCTATTTATGTGGCATCTTCCCTACTCTGTTGCGAGATGCTTGATGACACATAGCATTTTCTTTCATTTCAATTTTATTTTTACTTTAAGTCAAAGCATTGACATCTATTATAAATATCATACATGATGTAGTAAAAAAAATTAAAACAGTCTTCCTTCTCAATGACCAGTCTCCCCCAGAGTTCCACAGTTGATGGGATCCTGTACCTTCTAGGGAACAGGTGGGATTTATCTTTCCATTCCTTGAATCTTAGGTAGGGCCAGGTGCCTGAAATGTGGTAGCGGATTAAAACCTGCCTGGATTACTTCACGGATGAAGCCCTTCATCTTTAATTAAGAACAAAGTTATATTCAGAATGACAGCAATCAATTTAGAAAATGATTCCTATTTATGTTATGGCCAAGTAAGGGAAAGATTTGGAGAAGGAGCAAATAAAAGAGAACATAAACACAGGGTCGTAGAAGAGGATATGGAAACATTGAGAGAATCGGTTCATTAGGGGTTCAGCTGCCAGAAGTCTGGGACTGCTGATGTCCCTTCTTCTACTTTCCCATTAAAATGACCAGGACAGGCCAACAGTCTTATTAAAATTATTGTGTCAATACTAGCTAATACAATTCGTCAAGAGAAAGAAAAAAGCTGTAAGTATTAGAGAGACAGTATAAATTTATTATTACTACTATTACAATCCGTTATTGTTATTGCAAATAATATGTTGATACCAGAAAAACCCAAGAAAATTAAGAAAAGTAATTAGAAGCAATGTAAGAGGCTGATAAGCTTTCCTTATTTCAGTAATATGGTTATAAAAATATCATAAAAGAAAGGATTCTATCAGAAATGTTTTTAAAATGCAATGTTTTGGAAAAAAATAATGAGAAAAATAGAAAACATGTACAAGAAAACTAAAATTCTTTCCTGAAACACATAAAAAAATCCACATAAATAGGGAGTGTGGACATACCATGTTATTGGGTGGAAATAGTACATATTACAACAAGACCAATCTTTGCCAGATTTATTTATAATGGTAAAAATACTAATCAACAGCCCACTGGGCCTTTTTTGGTAATTGGATAAAATAATGCTATATTTTATTTTTAAAAGTAAACCAGACATGGTATCTGAAAAAATGCACCATCAATTATGGGTTAAGAACCAGTGGCTAGATCAATGGACTGTTGCCACTGATGGCAAGCTTTTTCTGTAAAGGCCGAGACAATACTTACATTTTCAGCTTCATGGGCCAAACTACTCATCTCTGTTGTTTTAGCACAAATGCAGCCATAGACATGTAAATGAGCATGGCTCTGTTCCAATGAAACTTTATTTATGTACACTGAAATTTGAAATTTATGTAATTTTCATGTGTCACGAAACATTATGTTGCTTGGGAATTTTATTTTAATCATTTAAAAATGTAAAAATCATTCTTAGCTCTTGGGCTGTACAAAAACAAGCTGCAGGACTGATTTGGCCTGTAGTTTGTAGTTTGCCAATCCCTGGAATAGATCAAAGAGCAAAGAAACAGATAATACGACACGTAAGTAAGGAAAATATTGTAAAGGAGGAAAATAAAAGTTATCCGATAAACAGGTATTAGGAGTTGGCTCCATCACTGAGGGAAAAACTTATGTTAAACCTTCACTATCCAAGGTTAATTTTAATCACCTTAAAATTAAGAGTGAAGTGCAGCAGGTAAAACTAACCGATTTGCAAGGCACTGTAATGGTCCTTAATAGCCACTTGATAATTGCACAATAACCTTGACCATTACAAAAATTAATAGCATTAAATTGCCTTATTCACCCTAATTTATTTTCTAAAGGGTTTGCTAGTGTCTGATTTTTTTAAGACTTTAGTAAAAGGCTAGGGAAAACAGATGAAAAACATGCACTGTAACCAACAAAAGAAAAATGATTCCAATTTTGTTTTTACAAAATATACATAGACAAAGTAAAAAAGACTGGAAAGAAATAAACAATGTCCACTGGCAAAAAAAAAAAGATAAAAGAGAGAAAGAGAGGAAGGAAGGAAGGAAAAGAAAGAAAGAAAAAAGAAAGGAAGAAAGAAAGAAAGAAAAGAAGGAAGGAAGGAAAGAAAATACATACCAGTGAATATCTAATATTGTAGTGAGGAAGACATTTCTAAGTCTAAAAGGGACTCTCTCTGGGCCCTAAATTCTGCACCTGTTTTCCTGAGTGTTCCTCCTGTTTGTCCACTAAATTTCAAGCATCTGTGAAGGGTTTCCCTCTTGCTGCCCCATGGCACAGAGATGGGCTGTTGGGGGTAACCAATGATACAGCACTCGGGAGCTCACAGCACTTTTCATTATTTGTGCATCCAGAGGAAACACTACTAAATCCCCTTTTTCCTCTCCCAGATACATTAAAGCCATCCAATGAAGTAAAGCCTGGGTTATGCAACGTTAAATGGGTCCTTTCACAGCTGATTCCAAAAGGCCTCTTGGTCATGAACTGCTTCATCCTTACCTGTCTATTTAGGTGTTAGCCACAGGTGGCTCACAACCGTGTGGCCAACACTGGTACGTCTGGCTGCTGAAGAAACCCAAATCCCATGGCCAAGCAAGGATTTAGGCTCCGTCTGCTAAAACCAAAATCAAAGCCGACAGGAGCTATTGGAAATGAGATAAAATGAAATGAGTCACTTGGGGAGTCACCGCACTTCAACTAAGTGCAAAGGACGAAAAGGAGTAATAAGGTAAAGAGAGGTATAAGAAAGCTAAATTTGGGACACTTGCAAAAAAGTATAGAATATGGGGATTATTAATTGATATTGTAAATCTTTTAGTTTTGCCATCTAATTTCATTTACTCAGATAATGATAGACGCTTTTCTTGACAGATGTAACAGAGAACAGAATAAATTGGAGACATACTGCTGCAAAATTAGATTACATTTAAATGTTGGCTATTCTTTTTAAAATTCTGTTTTTAAAAATAGTTTTATAATCATGTAAGTCATTCTAGGATCCTTATGTTCTCTTTATCCAAAGCCATATTTAAATATCAAGACTTTTGTGCTTGTTTTGATTTAGGGGAAAAAAATAAGTGGTTCACTTGTGACCATGTTTAAAAAAAAAAGCAAGATTTTTCTCTCTGTAGATAACTTAATAGTTTAAGTGTGTTGCCCGTTTTTTTGTCATCAGAAAAGGTGAAATATTACACAAAATTATTTGACAAGACCATACTATAGTTTCATAATAATACCAAAAGTAATGAACATTATGGTGTGGACAAAGTCAGCCCACAGGAATCCATGATGTAAATGTGGTTATGTTTAATATATAGAGAAAAGGGTCCAGTATGTTTTTGCTTCTAGGCATTTAGAAAGTTTGGTATTAATTTATCTTAACCATTAATATAGTCAAGACTCTTATTATTTATTTCTGTAATTGGTTTTTTAAATATTTTAACATTAGAAAAATAAATAATATTCAAATGGAAAAAGTGGTTATTTTCCAAATCTGTGGTATTTTTATATTTTAAAAGTAATTCAGTTTTATCATGATTTCATACACATCTTCAAAATTATAGTAGGCAAATTTTGGAATGATTTTGTTTTTAGCTTTTGAAATTGCTCATGTGATTACTGGTGACATTATTTAATTAGAATAGTTTATGGATTTATACTTAATTCAATTGATCACCGTCTAAAGTGTGCAGTTTACATTTTTTAAGGGAAAGTAAAATATTTGTGGGTTGATATACCTATGTCAGAAAACTCAGAGACAGAACTTTTTTTTTTTGGCTTTTTGTGCAGTGAAACTTCTTTATAACTTACTACTCCTAAGATGATACTCTTGCAATTTTTGTATAACACCACCCTTTCGGTGTAGGTTCTATGAGAAAGTTTAAGAAAGTAATGATCACATTTATAGTTCTGCACATGAACAGGACAGGTGATGTGAACATACAGTCAGGAAACAAGTTGGAACCTCCCATCCACAGGCTACTTACCATGAATGAGTCTTCTGAGGCCTTTTATTTTAATTTGATCATTTCCAAACTAGGTCTAATATTTAATGTCTCTTATCTGTCTACCTCAAAGTACTAAACATACTCATTTTGATCACGTTGATGGTTATACAGCAACGGTGTAAGTCTCCATTCTTCCTATAATACTCTCTCTAGGACTAGAGAGTTAGAAGGAAGAAGTGGGGTACCACGTCTCAGCCATGAGCCCTCAAACCAGGAGAGCCAGATGTTCCAGCTCTGGGCAAAAACCCCGGAGGGCAATCCACGCATAGAATCAAACACACCTAGATTAGAAGTCATTGGATGTTATGTCTCTTAGTTTTTGCCAAGGACTAGTAAAAATGGTATTTCATTTTAATTTATTTGCATTTTCCTGGCTGCTGGTGAGACTGGGTTTCTATTTATATGTTTACTGGCCATTTGGATTTCCTTGTCTCTGAAGTAACTTTTTCAATCTTCTTATCCATAGCATTGTTTTCCTTTTCAATTTGTAGAAGTTACATATTTAATAGGAATGTTTAACTTTTATTTTTAATATGTGTCACAAGTATATTTATCCAAACTTGGCATTTTTCTTTTGCCTTTGTTTACAGTGGCATTCACTACTCAATTTAAACATGCGGTATGCACATATGGCTCTTTCCTCTTATTGCCTTTAGGTTTCAGTCTTGTTTAGAAAAGTATCTCCCATTGCCAATATTGCAAAGAGGGTCTCCTAAATAGTCATTAGTATATTTTTGCTTTTTAATTCAAATATAATTCATCTGGAATTCATTTTTAAATATTATGAAAACAGACCCTAGAAATGTTTTCTTTCACATGGAAGCTGATATCGTTGGATGAATAAAAAAAGATTCTATAGTAAAAAAACTGTTTGTTATTAATAATGATGGGTGAGGTAAATGAGGAATAGATTCAAATAGAATGTTTCAGCACCTATAGGCAAATAAAATATAATTCGATTGAAAGAAAATAAAATCTGGAGACATGGCAATGGAGACTCCCAGTGGGAAGACGTAATGCCCAGCAGTGCCCATTCTTTCCTACCTAATGCACTAGGGGAACTGGAAAAAAAAAAGTTAAAATTTACAAAAAATAAAAAATCTTGAGAACATATAAGAAAACTATAAGATAAGTAAAATAGTAAGGAAGACCTTCCTTCCATGTAATGATAACATACTGTGAAATCAAGGTTGGTATTGATGCCAAAACAATCATCAGTTAACTATTATCCTGTCAATAAACATAAACAGAGGAAAATTCTGAAGGAGAGCAGTTTTGGAATAAATTAAATTTGAACAAAAACTGGGCTTCATCTTGTACCAGGCAATGAAGAAAACCCTCCTTTAACTGTGTAGAACATGAAACACCCCCCAGCCCACTACAGCACCTCCATTAAATAGTAATGAAGTATGACTTATTTCCTTCAGAAGACAAAACTTAACAAAAAAGAGAATTCCTCCTGGGATTGTGTGATTTACCATGTTATACGTGATAGAATGCATAGCCTGAGGTTTTATGTTACTCACATTTTATAGGTAGATATTTTTGGCACCAAGCCTTGTATATCTGAGAGATAAAATGCAGATAGGTTTGGGGACCAATAGCAGGAGGGAGAGCTGTGGAAGCAGCTGCCCAGCGCCCTCTGGGGGATGAGTGCAAATCGAGGAAAACCTTGAAGGAGTGAGGTTTTAGAATGAAGTAAATTTGAACAAAAATTCTGGGCTTCATCTGGGACTAGGCAGTGGAGAAAATCCTACTTTAATTATATAGAGCACCAAACACACCCACACACAACCCACGCATAAAAGTACCTCTATATTATTTCAGTGTAAAGTGTGAAACTAGCTCATGAACAGGACATGTGACAAGAAAGTGAACTTGTCTTGCAGGAGTTTTAATTAAAGAGGTTGTTGGCTTGATCCTGGCCAAGGCCATTCACATGCAAACAGAAAAGGCGTGGAGTCTGGGATCTTCCTCTGCCAACCCTACGAGCATATTCATTTCTCTCCTCCTATAATGTCACACAGGACTTTGTTACCAACAGGGATGGAGCGTAGGAGAAAGAAGGAAAGGATAGGACGAGAAAAGAAAAAAAATAGCCAAAATCTGCTAAAACTCACTCAAAAAGAAAAGACTGGGACTGTCTTTGTTATGGAATACTGACCCAAACAGATACATATCCATTCAAAAATATCCATTCAACATAGACTAGCTAAATGCCCCCAGGCCCTTTTTCAAGATGTTGGGGAAAGCTATACATACAAATGATAAAAACTCTGTTCTGATGACACATTCTAATTGGGGGAAGATGAGACAATAGACAAACGTGAAAAAAAAAAACATGATGGTACGTGATACTTCTATAAGAAGAAAAGTAAAGCAGGAAACGCTATACAGAGCTGGAGAGAGGAGATGTAAAAGTGTCATTTGAGCTGAGAACTGAAGGATGCAGATACTTGGGTTAAGAGAACTCTAGGTACAAAGTGCAAGAAAACCAGTGTACAGTACAAGACAAAGCAAGCCAGCCCTGAGATTGGAGAGGTGGACATGGGTAGACCACAAATAGCTTCGGAGGCGTGTTAAAGGCGCTGACTTTTGCTCTGGGTTGATTTGAGAAGAATTATGAGTAAATGAATGACATGGTCTGACTTTCATCCAATCTGGCACTGGTTACAGTGCCAAGATGAGACAGGTGGAGACAAGGACAGGGCCTCAAGGGCAGTTTAGAGGCCACTGCAAATCCAGACGAGAGGTGATGGTGGCTTGGACCTGGGCATTAGTGATGGAAGTGGTAGGAGGTATTCAGTATGTGAGCTACACACATTGAAATATCTAAATACACCAACCAATCAGATGTGGAGAATGAGAGAGAGCCAGAGGCAGCTCATAGGACCCCAAGGTTTGGGGGATGTTGGGCAAATGTGTACCAGGTCAACCTTTGAAAGTAAAGGAAGCTGAGAAGCTCAAATGCCATTCGAGAGAAAGCCCCAGATGTTTTCTAGCTTTTGAAACAATAAACAGTATTTTGCTGAAATGTCCCAGTTTGTAAGTAGCCAGGAACTCTTGTGTGACCCTCTCTGCAGCACCTTCCTTGCACATTGCAGTCTGTAATTAATTATTGACTTAATTAATGAGTTTATGCATTTGTTGTTATTGTCCCCAACCAAAACATAAATCTTGATGAGAGCAGGGGACTTGTCTGTCTTGTCTTCAATAAAATGTTTGATGAACAAATGACCAAATAAATAAAACTTCACCAGGTGGGTGGGATTTTCTATATTTGGGAAACATTCATCCAAAAGAAAAGATATAAAATTATGAAAGAAAAATATCCAAAGCTCTTACGTAAAGAGCTGTCCCCGTTAGCCTCTTAGACTAACATCATGAACCTTATTTCATAGCAGGAAGAAAGATTATGTCTAAGGAAGAACGGAGCCTCAAGGCCAGCTTCAAAGGACAGAGTCCAGAGCCTGCTTTTAAATGCTATCTGTTCATGCTTCTCTAAGCCAATTATTTGACATATTGGTATATCATTCTAAATTGGTTTGCCTTCCCTTCCCCTTTTAATCTGTTTTCTTTGTCCTTCAAGGCAAAGTGGTTTACAAAGGGATAGTGGTTTTGTTCATTATCTAATTATAATTATCCCCTTATAATGACTACATTGCAACAGGTACCCAAACACCTGATCACACCCCAGTGCAAGTTCTTTGAAATAAAGTAGGAATAAATTTAAAAACAACAGTGTTATTATTAAAGAGTGAGTCAATACTAGCTTCGCCTTTCTTAAAATTAAATAGCACATTCCTTATTGACCATCGCTAATTTGGGAGCATTTATTTTAATACTTATATACTGTATTAATATTTTAATGAGTCATTACCTGTAAACCTTTGTGTTAATGTTTAAGCCTTAAAAATATTTTGGAGCATTTAAATCTATTTTTTCCAAATATACATGAAATGATATTAGTTCCTGGCTTCATTTTTAAAAACATAGCATGAACCTTCAAGGAACAACCATCCTGTTATTTTCTTTTATCTCGCATATCTTCTTGTTGGAGAGAGAAATTCCTCTCTAATGTTCAAAACTTAGGAGTGTTTGACATCTCCTAAGCTCTGGTGTCTCTACATTACAAGTGACTTAATTTTTAAATATACTCATCTCTTAGTAGCCAAAGGAAATTTGTTACCAGACCCCCCACCTCACAGATACCCAAATCTATGATGCTCAAGTCCCTGATATAAAATGGTGTATAATTTTTGCATACATCCTGTGCACATCCTCCTGGATACATTAAATCACCTCTAGGCTGCTTATAATATCGAATACAATGTAAATGCCATGTAAATAGTTGGCATACTGTATTGTTTAGGGAATTATGACAAGAAAAAGTCTGACATGTTAAGTACAGACTCAATGTATATCTTTTAAGAAATATTTTTGATCTGCAGTTGGTTGAATCCACAGATATGGAACCCATGGATATGGAGGGCTGACTATAGTAGCAAATTATATAGACATATGAGAAATTTTTTATGGTGATGCTAGTTTAATATAATCCTTTCTTAGCTTCCTCCAAGTCTAGCGACACACTGTCTCCAGAGGCCTTCTGCAGCAAGATATCTCTGCAGGAACCCAGCCCTGCTTAGGAAGTCCCCTCCCCTGCAGGGGTGGGGCAGGGTGGTGGACAACACCCTATCCTGTGTCTACCAGCACTGGCTGACTTGAAAGCCCCCCTTTAGCTTCCCCATTTGGGGAAATGTTTTTATATATTGTTAAAAGAAAAACTTTAGACAGAATACATTTAACAGTTTATTTGAGCATCAAAGGATTCATGAATCAGGCAGCATGCAGAACCAGAAGAGGTTCAGAGAGTACCACTCCAGCAGTGTGGATCATGAGCTTTTTATAGGCTTCACTCAGAACTAAGACAAAGAAGATACAAAATTACAGCTGGATGGTTTCCAGCTTCATCCATGTCCCTACAAAGGACATGAACTCATCCATTTTTGTGGCTGCATAGTATTCCATGGTGTATATGTGCCACATTTTCTTAATCCAGTCTATCATTGATGGAAGCTGGAAACCATCATTCTCAGCAAACTGTCACAAGGAGAAAAACCAAACACCGCATATTCTCACTCATAGGTGGGAATTAAACAATGAGAACACTTGGACACAGGAAGGGGAACATCACACACCAGAGCCTGTCGTGGGGTAGGGGGAGGGGGGAGGGATAGCATTAGGGATATACCTAATGTAAATGACGGGTTAATGGGTGCAGCATACCAACATGGCACATGTATACATATGTAACAAACCTGCACATTGTGCACATGTACCCTAGAACTTAAAGTATAATAATAAAAATAAATAAAAATCAAAATTACAGCTGGATAGGAGGAGTGAGTGCTAGTGTTCTATAACACTGTAGGATGACTATAGTTAACAATAATATATACTTTCAAATAGCTAGAAGGAATGTATTGGATGTTCCCAACACAAAGAAATGATCAATGTTTGAGCTGATTGATATGCTGATTACTCTCATCTGATCACTATACATGATATGTATCAAAACATCACTATATGCCCCACAAACATATACAATTATTATGTGTTGATTTAAAATGTTTTTAATTGAAAAGAAAGAAAATATATATAATTGGTTACAGTGAAGATCCTAGATAGGAGTTAGCTGGTGGTTTCAGATTGGTCAAGTCCCCAGTTTGGTTTTGCTGTTTACAATTGGCTACAGTTTCCTTACCAGGAACTAAAAGCTCTGGAGCCATTCTTGCCTAATGGCCTCTTAGTTAAAAGCTTTTAAACTATGTGTGTGTGCGCGCGTGCATTTAGAAAATTTTCAGTAGGTATTATTTAAATTCTCAGTAGGTGTTATTTAAATTCTCTGCAGATATTATTTAAATCCTCAGTAGATGCTGTTTTGCACTTATATTTTGCTTTTCTTTACCGAGGAATTTATTTATTTTCTGTCTCTTCCAGTCTTCCATAGTGAGTAAGCTATCATAGTTCCTCTTGCAGGTACAAAACAATTTTTTAATGTTCATTTCTCAAATGGATAACTAGACACACAAAATGATAACAGCCTTGCCAATGGATACTTTTTGATGATAACCAAATGCCCAATCCAAAAACTCCCCCCGACCAGTTAGTCCACCTCTGGGGTATCAGAACCCAAGGCAATACGAAACTCCAGGTCCACGGGAATAAATATCTCCACTGTTTCCTCACTAACAATACAGTCGTTATTTACAATGGAGTGATCCAATTACTTGAGTGATTAGTTTGTCAAAGGAGTTGTCTTCTAGTGAGTTGAGAAAATGTGAACAACGAAGAAATACCTAAAATGACAACAAAATTTCTAAAAATTAAGAGTGTAATTCCCTCATCTGAGGCAAGTGAGTGGGTGGCTGAGCTGGGAGCTCTGGAGTCAGGCTGTGCAGTTCCCTGGAGATCCCTGGGGAGGTCACCTCACACCTTTATCCTCACATCTTCATCTTTAAGACGGGAGTTAAACCCGTTAAATGAATAAATATATATACAGCACTGGAAACAGTGCCTGGCACTCAGTAAAAGCTGCATCTACCCCACCTGTGTTGTTGCTGTTGCTACTATTGTTATTGTAATTATTTTATTATTGTTATTAACTAGTACTCATGGAATTAGATGCCACAGACAATGTAATCTCAAGGTTGGGGCCTATACTGAATCAGTAAATTAGAGTAGTCATTGTTTTAAAAAATTTAGTCGTCATTTCATTTCAAACAGGGATTAAGAAGGGCTACATACAAATGATACAGCCAAGTTAAACATATTTCTACAAGTAAGAAAGGGAGTCCAGGAAAACTAGTGAATGAGGAAGTACAGCTCCATGAGCCACTTTTTGAGCTCCTGTAAGAACCCAAAAGATTTGTCTCAGGTTGCAGGTATCCAGGGAGCAAAATCCAGAAATTTCTATTTATCTTGGTCTTTTTTTTAGCTGTCTGAAGGGCAAGGAAACAATATTAGGCTTTTACTTGCTCCCTCTTTGCTCTGCCAGCTGCTATTTCTGTCTTATGCCTGAAGGCAGGAGAAGGAACGGCAGCAGGGCCAGGGTGAGGCCAGGGCTGCGGTTTGGGCTGGATTCAAAGCAAACGTTCTAGCCAGTGCAGGCAGAAGCTGCACAGAGACCTCTTTGAGAAGTTGGGCACCTCAGGCTGCGCCCAGCTGGGCCCAGAGGCCCCCTCTCCAGGGAGCAGAAGGTTGAGCTGCAGTGAGATGCTTCTAGGCCCCTGCTGCTTACAGGGTTTGACCCTGCCATCCATGATGCTTCCCTTCAGGAGCAGTAGAATACGCAGGATAAAGAATGCAGTAGTGGCGGGGCGCAGTGGCTCACGCCTGTAATCCCAGAACTTTGAGAGGCCAAGGTGGATGGATTGCTTAAGCCCAGGAGTGCAAGATGAGCCTGAGCAACATGACAAAAACCCGTCTGTATAAAAAAACTTTAAAACTCAGCAGGGCATGTTAGCTTGTACCTATAGTCCCAGCTACTCGGGAGGCTGAGGTGGGAGGATCACTTGAGCCTGGGATGTTGAGGCTGCAGTGAGCCATGATTGCATGATTGCACCACTGTACTCCAGCCTGGGTGACAGACTGAGACCCTGCCTCAAAAACAAAGAAAAAGCAGTAGTAGCGTAGAGCTGGAATAGATATTCATTCATTCATTCTCACCCACTCACCCCATGATAATTCATGGAACACCTTCTGTGTACCTTGCCCTGTGCTTGGGGGTGGAAAAATCCTTGCAATGTCTTAGTGGAAAATTCTATTGAAGGAGCTTTCCTCTCCAGTCAGCAATTCAGCCCCCAGCCAGGCCCTGGAACATGCCCAGCACAACGTATACATAGGTCAAACACTACATAGAACACATAAATGTACATAATTATTAGTGGTCAACTGAAATACAAGATATGCATGGTGTGGTGGAGTGCATGAGAGAGGCCACCTTTTGCAGCTTGGGCTGGACTGGGAGCTAAGAAGCTTTCGTCTTTTTGTGCCTCCTGTGCTGAGTCCTACAGTCACTTCCGTAGTGGCCAAACATTAGAGAAAGGGAAAGGTGGGAGCGGGAGCAAGGAAGAGGGCAAAACCTCGAGGCCAGACTCATGGGTAACCTCACCTTAGAAGCAAGGTGGCTGCAGGGTAGGGGTGAGCCTAAATATGGACTTCTAGAGAAAGCCTGAGTCCCAGCATCAAGGACATCCTATACTATTTTAAGAAGTTCACACCATACTTGACCTTGTAGGTTCTTAAAGTATGGCTCATGGGCTACCAGTAACATAATCCCCTTGGAGGTTAATTGCAATGCATATTTTTGTACTATATCTCAAACTGATCAGAATTTTCTGTGGGGGGTTCTGAAATTTTGTATTTTAAACACACATCCTTAGTCTTCATTATACATAGGGTAGTTGGAGGGCCTGACCTGAAGGCAGTGGAGAATTGCTGGAGAATTCGAGGCAGAAGGCTGCTAGGTGTGGGTGCTGGGGGTTTGAGTTGTTTCCAGTGGACACACGATAGGATTGTGCTTCCCAGCCCCATTGCACTCAGGTGACTTGATTTCCAGTGAAACATGAGCAGCAGTGATGTGTGACACCTCCCGAAAGAGCCACTGCATCGTCTCCCCTCTGACAGTGATTGTGGACACCTGCATTGAGATGACGCCCATGTCAGCCTGGGTCTCCCAGGTGCCTTCATTAAGCAGAGTTCTCCCCACCCTCTGTTGGAATCCATGGTGGATTTCAAAGTTGAAGGAGACGTGGACATTTTTTGTGTGAAGATGCTGAGATCTGGGAGCTGCTCATTGCCACAGCATTGCCCCACATGTCCTGACTGAGGCAGGTGGTCTTGCGCTCATTTGCTGCATTTTGGTGACTTCTGACAGATGGATTTGTGTAGGGACAGCCAAGGGGCAGGTAGATTTGTGCAGGGACAGCCCCCGGGGACAGATGGATTTGTACAGGGACAGCCCAGGGGCAGCTGGATTTGTGCAGGGACAGCCCAAGGGCAGATAGATTGAGTAGGGACAGCCCAGGGGCAGTAAGAGTTTTTTTGTGAGAATCCAGAGTTGATTGAGAAATAGAGTAGGAGAAGCAGGAATGAAGAGGGGGAGGACACAGATTCAAGAGATATTTTGTGAACAAAACTGAGAGCTTACTGATTGTTGATGAGTGGTGTGGCAAAAGGATAGGTCAGGAAGGAATGTCCTGTTGCTAGTTTGAATGATTGGGTAGTGGGAGGAGACACCAAATGCATAGAGAGAATGGAGGCAGGATAACTTCAGGGAAGGAAGATGGGGAATTCCTTTTGTCCGTATTCTAGAATGTGCGTGAGGCCACCAGGGGGATATCAGGCAGCTGGCTATGATTGATCACCTGAATTATGGAAGGAAGGGAGTCTGGGCTGGAGACACAGATTTGGGGGACATTACACTGTGGGGGATTGTATCAACCATGGGAGCCAACACAGTCACTTAGATGAAATCTTGTGAAAGTAAAGGCGCGATCCTAGAGGGTTTCAAGGTGTGTGGAGCTAGAGGAGCAGAAGAGTCTCAAGGAATCATCAGTGAAAGAAGATCTCAAAGTGCAGTATGGAAAGAGATCGCCAAATAGGAGGAAGGAATTACAAATGTCAAAAGTCTCCAAGAAACACAGGAACAATGTATATAAAGGCTTAAAAATACTCCTGGGATTTGGCAATTGGAAAGGTTGTCACTGACTTCATCGTGCATATAAAGGAATCCCGGTGGGCAGTGAGTTAAAGGGTGGAAAGGGAGGAAGGAGCATAGACCACATTATCAGCAGGCGGGCAACACAAGGAGCACCCAGGCCGTTTGTTAAAAGCAGGTTCCTGTGCTGGGTCCTGGGATGCTGACTTGCTGGGTTCTATGTGGGATGGACTTCAGGGTTCTGCAAAGCTTCCCTGAGGAAATATGGTGCACACTTGAAATTGGAACTGACTTCTCTTTCAAGAAACTTGATAGAGATGAAGAGGGAAGGCATGGAGTGGAATCTGGAGAAATGCAAGCATCCCCTTCAGTGGCCGAATCAATGGGAGAGAGGGAAGGGATGGAGCTGTAGTGAGGCTCCAGAGGAAGTTTCTGGGAGGGGTGTTGGGTCAAGATGGAGAGGTTGTCCTTGAACAGGAGGGCACAGTGGACTGGAGAAACTGGTATGGACATGGCTACAAATGTAATTGGAGCCATTGGCAAAACCTTGAGGAACTAAAGGATGGCCTCAGTCTTCTAGAAGTAGAAAGCACAACTGTCTCAAGGCACAAAGGCAAGGGCTGAGACAGGGGAGACTGTAGAGGATCTGAGATGGTCTCAGAGGGAGACGGAAGTGAGAGGAAGGCTGTACTTAGTGACTTGCTGGTGGTGCTGAAAGCATGCTGAGATTGGAGACCATGAGGCTGGAGTGACTCAGTCTTAACATCCGTGGGGAATCCTCTGGAATTGTGCTCTGAGTAGAAGAATGGATAAGACAATGGCATCCATCAGTGATTCATGACTGGCTGGGCACAGTGCAGGTGGTCACCAGGGGTCTGGTGGGGGGTAAATTCAGACCATCTGTGGTGAGTTCCCATTAAATAGGCTGATAGATTAGCAGAAAATGGCAGGACCTGGGGAGCTAGGTCACTGTGAAGTTTAGAGTGAAGCCAGGCCATAGGAGGCTGGAAAGGAAGAATGGATGATAAGGAATCGGAGATTTCTGAGAATAGGTTCATGTAATCAGAAAGTTCAGAATTATGGCCTTGGCAATTGGGATGAAGGTCACTGGTGTTACAAATTTTCAAGAATTTTTGGGTGGATTATGTTCATGAATTTTGAAATCCTTTAAAATCTCTTGGAAGCTGGTACCATGGAGGCCTCTAGACTAGTCTCAAAGCCTTCAGTGGATGATGTTGGAATTGGAATTCAGGATGACTGACTCAGTCCCGTCTTTCCCAGGGTGAAGGATGGAGACACGTGGTCAAAGCCTTTGCCCAAGACTCAAGGCCAGATTCCCCTCATTGTCCCTCACCACCTGATCCAGGTTTTTCTTTTGACAGTAGTTTTTGAGGCCAATTTAATATTAAGTTATTAATAGCTCAATTTTAAACAAATATCGTGATGAATTAAAAAGAAAAAAAAACTGTGGAAGAAATTCAGGAACAGCCAACTCCATCACACTTGCATGTACCTCAGGCCTCTGTACGGGGCAAAAGTCAGTTAAAGGGACATTTGAAATATCTGGTACTAAGATTTATGTAGGATGGTAACTTTTGTACAGACTCTAGAAGTTCACCTGTTCCAAACTCTCACCTTCAAGTCATGGTCATATTGAAACTACATGGAACTAAGCCCCAAGAGGCAAGCTCAGTTTGCCTTAAAGAGAATAAGAAACTTCTTAAACAATATGGCCTTCTGCTGAAGGAAAATCACTCATTTAATGAATGAGACAATCTACACCATTATCCAACACAGAAACCTCAGGTCTGTCATCATGTTCCTTCCAGACCCTTCATTCTTCTCTTCACTCTGTTCCAAGCACCCCGTTCTCTCCTTCCCTTCCTTCCTTAGGTGTCATGCCTTCCCGCATTTCCCTCCTGCTCCCTCAGCAGTGATGCATGCTGCGTGCATCAGAGTATCCATTGCCTAGGGCTGCTGTAATACATTACTACAAACTTGGTGACTTACAACGTGACATTTGCTCTCTCATAGTTCCAAAACCCAGAAGTCCAAAATCAGGGTGTCAGCAGGGCCATGTTCCCTCTGGAGGCTCTATGGGAGGATCTTCCCTTCTCTCTTCCAGCTTCTGGTGACGCAGGGTGGTCTGTGACTTGTGGCTGCATCACTGCAACCTGTGTCTGTGTCTTCACATGGCCTTCTGCACTGTGTTTTCTCTTCTTAGAAGGACATTTGTCATTGGATTTTGGGTCTATTCTAACCTATGATGATCCTATCTCAAAATCATAAACTTAGTTACATTTGCAAAGGTATAATTTTTTCCAAGTAAGGTCACATTCACAGGTTCCAAGTGGACATAATTTTTGGTGGAAGAAGGGAGTCACCATTCAAACCACTACAATCAAAAAATGGCAATTGAGCACAATCTGCTTTGATGCCCTCCTTTGGTGATACATAACTCTCTTAACCATATAATAACTCCCTGAGGGAAAGAATGTGTCTTTTATTTCTATGGCTCTTTCTTGAATGTTCCACCAGGTACACTCCAGGATGTCTTTCCCATTTCAGCTGGATTTGCCTCTTCTCAGCTTGCAGACCTTCATGCACAGGGCAGCCTCACTCCTACCTTTCAACATTTTGCTCAAGTTCTACCTGCAAGAAGTCTCCTCTAGTTGGTTCCACACAATGCTCCATTCACCTCTCCCCCTTAAATTTCTCTTGGCATTATTCCCTTCATAAAACAGCTAACTTTTCTCAGGTTGGTCTGAATTCCTTCTCTGACTAGTTTGCCAGTTTATTTAAGGTATGCCGCATACATAGCTTTTGTAGGTGGTCTCAATTTATTCATTTGCTTCACACCAAACTCACTGAGCAAACTCCATGTAACAGAAGCTTATCCTACAGCATAGGCAAGGCTGTGTTTGCTGACTCAACTGGGCTGTCCCAAATATATGAGTCAGCCTTGTATTTGGCTCCTAGAAACAGAATACCAGACTACAGAGGATTAAACAAATGGGAATTTATTTGCTTCACGTGAAAGGAAGTCCAGACATGGGGGCTGCTGGCTTTGGTCTGGCAAATTAATAAAATCAGGACTGATGTCTGGAGGAGCCCATTGGCTTTGCTGTCACCCTCATAAGGAGGCTGCTGCAGATCCAGCCATTTCATCTGCACTCAAGGCAAGCGGAATAAGTAGCAAAGTAGAAATGTCCCATGAACAGTATCTGCTCTTTTTTATTAGGACATTAAAAGCTACTTACACAGAGGCCGTTCCTTCCTGAGGCTGACTTCATTCACATCTTGTTCCATCACCCTTTCCAGCCACAGGAGAGCCTGGGAAAGCCAATGTGTGGATGTTCAGCGTCTGTAGTGGGAGGTAGCCAGGTAGAAGGGGTGGGACAGGTCTTGACGAGCTGATCAGCAGTGTTTCCTGACTGTGTTGCCAGAGCCCCTACAGGGCTTCTGCCACCCAGGTTGTGCTGGTGTTCACATGTCCTCACTGCCCCACCTCTTACTGGCATCTCCTCCAATGCCAGAATTGTTCAGAACAGCTGTTGATGTAGTAAGCAATAATTAACTCCCAAGTTGATAAATCACGTGGCTGCAGAATTTTTTTTCCTTGAAATATACAGGTGAATGCTGCTTAGAATGTGGTGCTGTAATCACCTCCTCGGACAGAGAGTGTCCATGCAGCCATTTTGAAGCTACTGTTGAGCCTGAGGAAGGGTGTTCTTTAGACGGGAAACTCACCATACGTAGGAGCATACCCACAGATGTTCTAATGACTGGTGTTACTGGAGTGTGTAGAAGACACCGTCGTTAGGGCCAGTGAAGGTTCCAGTATGGCATCTGCTTTCAAGCAGGAGAAAATTCTGGGGTAATGCTCTCTTTCTTGATCTTGGTGTTGTTTATGTGGGTTTATTCACTTAAAGATTTATCAAGCCAGACACTTAAGATATATGTACTTTTCTGTTCATATGTTTTACTTCGATAAAAATGTACTTCAAAAATTGGATTGGAAAATAGAAAAATAAATGTGGCCCAGGTTTGGATATGGAAACATTTTTTTTAAAGGGAGAGAAAATTCTGACTGAGTGACGATGTTCCCCTTTGGGCTTATGTCCAATGGTGATGTAGAGGTAAAAATGAAAGGGAAGCCTGGAAAAACACAACTAATTATGTGGATATTTTATCTGCATTAACTATTAATGCAAAATTTAATTTATGCAAATATTATGAAAGAGATTATTTTACATTTAAATCTAAATTTGGTCCATGATCATTTAAATGCAACATTTATTATTACTGAAGGCTCTACCCGGGCACGTTCTTGCAGGCTCTGAAGTGTGATCCCCTCATTAATCCAAACTTTATCAGATTTGCTAACCCAAATGCTATCATACTCAGCAAACAAAAGAAACAAGAGAATGATATGTCACATCAGAATACTCATTTAACTAGTTCTCACTTGATGCTTGTTATTTTTCATTTATCATTGAAGCTATGGAATATTTGCTATTTGCTTTCAGAACGAAATGTATACATACACTATATGTATAAATGCTATAATTCCAAAAGAGTGCATTTTTAAAAATATTCCTTTAGAAGTTACAGGGAAACCTGTCCTCCCAAGAGTATAATCTTTGATGTCATGTGTCCATACTGTCTTCCATTCCATTCCCACCCCTGTTCTTAGTTCACCTGTTGCTGTGGGTCTTCTGAAATTCCACCTGCCCTGCACACACAGGGCACCTGAGCCTGGGCCTCAGCTGTCTTTCTTTGAGCCCTTTGATCCTGTTCTGCCTTCGCTTCCCTCCCTTTTTGTCCCACACCACCTCAGCTTCATCTGAGTTTACTTTCTGGTTCTCTTAACTGAGTTGCTCATCTCTCTTCCCTATTCAGTACAGCAGCCCTCCTGATGTAGCGGAAGGATGACTTTCTTTTGGTTTAAAAAATTACACCAGGTCTCACATTTTTGTCATTCCTGTGGAGGAAGCTCATGCTCATTAGCATCAGCTATTATTCATTCATTATTACATTCTCAGTTCTTCTCTCCACCTGAACTGTTTCTTTGTTCTGGATCTGGAAGAATTCACGTTTAGTCATCTGCTTCTTATCTGACATCAGTTTCTCTGTTGGTAGTGCACAACATATTCACTTGGGGAGATTTATGTTTTAAAAAGTAATAACCCACTGACACTCCGGAGTGGGCTCCAGGCGCGTGTGCATCTTTTGCAAGTGCCAAGTGATTCCACTGCACAGCCTGCTGCACCCCTGAGGAGCCATGAGCTCTCATGAGAAAAACACCTTGGTGGAACTTTATTTTGCCTTTCCAATAGCTAACAACAAATCAGAATATGTATTTGCATGGCACTTACAATCAATGACATGATTTAAAATATTACAAGTCTTTGTTTCCCTAACGAGAGCATAGTTTATAAATGAAATTTGCATTTATATATGATGGTGATGTTTTTATTTGATTCATTATAGTTGTAAGCATTGGTGAACTTTATGTGCAGAATTGGCTGTAACTTAAATATTACCAAATGAGAAAGATACATAAGTTAAGAAGGCCATATTTAAATCTGTGGCTAGTGGAGTCATAAATAAATTGGTATTAATTTGGTGAATGATGTGATCACACCAAAGATGTGTCTCCTGGGGAGGCCTGTCAACACAGGTAGCATCCATCCTCTTGGGAGAGGTCACTCTTCTGAAGGAGTGGCCTTCAGCCTTGAGAGCTCTGACGTATGATCCTAGGAGTAATCCATCCTTTATCAGACTTGGGATGCTGATTAGTTTTAACTACTTAGCAGGCAGAAAAGAATTAATTAATTACAGGCACAAAATGCTAATTAATTAAACTCAGAATGCTAATTTGTTAATTTGTCATGAGGAATATGACTATCCGATAGACCAGACAGTTTATGAAACTACTTCTTAAATTGTCTCTATAGTAAGAAACCACCTTATCCAAAGATCACCTGTGAGCAGGGAGATAACACAGTTGGAGGGCTGATTTAAATGCTTAAAACAGGCTGGGTGTGTTGGCTCACACCTGTAATCCCAGCACTTTGGGAGGCCAAGGCAGGCAGATTGCTTGAGCTCAAGAGATCAGCCTGGGAAACACAGGGAAACTTTATCTCTACTAAAAATATAAAAGTTAGCCGGGCGTGGTGGTGCATGTCTGTAATCCTAGCTACTTGGGATGTTGAAGCATGAGAATTGCTTGAACCCAGGAAGAGGAGGTTGCAGTGAGCCGAGATCACACCACTCCCCTCCAGCCTGGGCAACACAGTGAGACTCTGTCTCAAAAGAATAAAAATTAAAGATAAATGCTTAAAGCAGTATTTCTAGATCTTTTTCTATTATACTCCCTCCTAAGGAAACTCTTTAGATATTTTTATTCCTACCTGGCCTCTCATGAAAATCTAATGCCACAGGTATATTGCGTATCTGTTTATGTGATGTGTGCATTTTTGCCCTCCCCAAGAACCATTGTTTCCCTCTCGGGGTGCAATGACCTCTGTTGAGAATGCATAGTTTAAGACATCAAACTCTGAAAGCCTAAAGTGTATGCATTTCTGCTAGAGGGGTGAGCCAGCCATATGGACCAGGTACTGAAGTCTGCTGACAGGATACCTTCTCTTCTAGACAGTGCCGTTTTTTTCCCCCTAAGAGACAGGCCTTTCTCCATGTTTCCATAATTGAAATCTTCACCACCCACTTCCCCTTTTTTATGCACATATTCTTTCTTTAGATATTTTAGTTTACCCAACAGATCAGACTCAAATCTGGCCAGTCTGGGAAGGTTTCATTCCCTTTCAGGTGACAAAACATAGCTTCATGGTTCCAGTTTAACTCTGATAGGATAAGCTCAGGTCCAAATTCTTCATGTCTCTTCTGAGTATCATTTTCATGGATTAACTGAAGGGACGGCAGGTATATATCAAGGCATAACCCTGATATTCAGGGATGATATTTTATGAAGCAATTACAAAGCTTTCTCACTAAACAGGAGAGGCGGAAAAGTAGATTGAATTGATTTAGGGCAAAAACTCACATTTTAATATAAGCCCACGAGGGCAGGGCTTTGGCCTTTTTAAAAAGTTTTCTTAAAATTATAGTTTCTATACTTTGAGCAGTTTGGGGTACATAAGAGGCTGTCAATAATACTTGTTGAATGAAAGAATAAATTTTCATTCAATACATGAATTAGGATATTTCCAATTCTTAGGTACTGAATCATAGGTATATGTGGGATTTTATTTATCCATTGAATAAATACTTATCAGTACATGTCCCAATAAGTTCTATATGGATTACCCAATCTATATATAGGGGAATATAAAACAGGTGGGATCTTGACCCTCAACAAACATAGAGCAGAACATGAAAGGCAGACAATAAGCAGATGGAGAAATGCAAAACATTTACTTTTGGCAAATGATGTTGGGGAAGTATCAGGGAGTATTACTCTACTGATGTTGGAGAAGTATCAGGGAGTATTACTCCAGTGATATTGCAGACATATCAGGAAGCTGTCCTGGAGAATAGCAGGAAGGCATTCAGAGAGTGTGCCCAGGGAGCCCCTGACATACAAGCCAGGAATGAGCAGAAGGAGTTCCACACAGGGAGAGAGCCAGGCACGAGATTGCCAGGCAGAGAAAAGTGCGTGTGCAAGGCCTTGAGCCTGGCCAAGTTGGAGCACCCCAGAGGAGGGCTTCGTGCCTAGAGTGGAGCTGAGACAGGGCATGAATGGAATTTGCAGATGCAGACAGGGGTGGGTTGTATAAAGAATTTAGGGTAGGATACTTTCATGAGAAACATATTAAATTGGAGAGGCCTACTTTTCTGTGTCTAGTCCTCAGAAGAAAGATGTAGGCTAGAGGTATATCTTTGGGCATTGGTGTTACTTCGATGGTGTTGAAGAAGTTAGGTATATGGATGATGCTGCAAGGGAGAACTTGGGGGAATTTAAAGAGAAGTAGACCTGGGCAGTGCCCTGGAGATTGCCAACATTTGAATTAAGGCAGTGGATTCAGTGAGATGGGCTGACCCCAGGGTGCATGATGCCAGGGCAGCTGAGGCAGGCTGGGATTCTCCATAGGAGAAAGGGCCCAGCTGCTGCTGAGAGAGACACTCAGGAGTGAGGTCAGGAGAGAGTAGGTAGGAGACATTGGGTTTGGCAAACTTGAAGGTAACTGATATTCTTGCCTAGAGTAGTTTCGGTGGTGCCTTGGGTTGCTACATGAAATGGATTCAGGAGAGACAGGGATCAAGAAATAGAAAGAGCTTAAGTAGACAAGTCTTAGAGGCTCAGCTGTAAAGGGAAATGAGAAATGGAGAAGATGGAAGGATGTGTGTGTTAAGGAAGGGTGTTGTTAGCTAAGGAGTAGGCTCACTGGCTGTTGGGAATGATTCAAAGAGGGAGAGAGGGATGCCGTAGCATTAAGCAGTCAGGAGTGAGTTAGCACAGTGGCTTAGACTCCCTGTTGCCTGGAGACAATTGATAGAGTGATGGTCCAGGCCTATGTGGTTTTCTTATGCATTGAAGTGGAGTTAAAAAGTGCTTTTCTTGCAAATTATGGAATTTGGTTGTCAAATTTGATCTAAATAAAGGAATTTTTAAATGCATAATCTAAAATCAAACTGGTTTTCTTCATTTCTGTTCTACTCCCAAGTGATTCTGATGCCAGGCATGGTTTTTTTTTTTCTCATCAGCATCTTTCACTGCAGTGATTGCTATAGAAATCCTTGAGGTGTGAAAACTGTTCCTTGTAGCAAGCACAGAATTTAAATGTTTCTGTTAGGAAAACAACTTATAGGGCCACCTGACCATGGGAAGCTCTGCACTCTGTATCTCTCCTCTTTCCAGTGTAAAGATGAGTTATGAGGACACTCTCTCTCCTTTAAACTGTGGGTAAACTCTTTTGCTGCTTTTATTTAATGTTATATGTGACATAGCCTTATTAAATCATAAGAAATATATTAAATGTTTCTCAAGTAGTTAAATAATGAGAAAAGTAGTTAAATAATGAGAAGATAAATATCATTCTGATCTGTTAAAGTTCATTTTATATATGATACAAAAAAACTTCATTAGTTGTTACCTAGTGTGCCCACTCTTTATTAAGGTCCTTAAAAAATTGGTACCTCTGGACTAATAGTTTTAGTCTTGATTGTTAAACATCTAATTGTTTTATGCTTGATTTTTTAGTGGCAGGTTTATTATGTAATATATCCACTGGAAAAAATGGAAATGAATATTTTTAACATTTTATACTCATTCTTCAAAATTCTAGTAGGCTTGGATGGATTTCTATTTTATTTCTAGCTTGTAATACCTCTTCACACCATCAGGAAGCATGTTAATTCATCCCAGAAATGCATTTAGACTTGGGAACAGTGGAGAGTTTATTTTGACCATGACAGTTCCAAATGAAGGTTGGGGGTTTATCTCTTACTTTCTTTATAAGCTGAAAAAGTGTGTGTGAAGCCCACCATATGGAAAACACTGTCATGCTTCCTAAGAGAAGTGTACCCAGTAAGCATAAGTGTGTAATTTTTTATAAATCACAATGGTTTTGTTAGGCAAGTAATCCAAAGCTCATCTAGGCACAACAATGAGATGATTCTAGAAGTTGGACCTAGACTCAAATTAATGTGGCAGAAGTTTTTTCTTGTACTATCCAATGCCTGATGACATGGGATAAGTCTCAAAGTAATAAGGGGTGCGTGAGACGTCTTATTCCAGAAAAGCAAATTCAACTGAAAAGAGTTGTTAGCAATACACAGAGCTCTTAATCGAATGTTTTCTTTTTCCCTAAAACATAATAGTTTCCATTTTTTTTATTCTTAGAAGTGATTCTGAATTTCTCACAGTTGGATACCAGCAAGAAAAAAAAGGGCCTAGATCCTATAAAAAGGAATCATTTCCCATTTAGAAGTCACCTAATTAGGTATTTAGAACATCATGCACTATAAATAGGAAACCTCATGTTATTTCCTCAAGAAAGACAAGTCTTTTTGCACTTCAGTGAAATGACAAAATAGTCAAATATGTGGCTTTTTGGTTTTTATGCAATGCAGATACAGGGTGTCTTTGTTTGGGCTTCCCAGAAGCAGGCCCTGAGATAGGGATAAGTTGAGGGGGGGCCTAGCACAAACCCTGAACCATAGTGAGGGGGACAGGATAGGGAAGGAGGAAGCTGAGCAAACGAGAGTGATGGTTTTGGGTGAGGCCTCACCACAGTCTGATCTCATGGGGGGCACTGGAGTTTATTCTACCTTGAAGCAGGAACACTGCTGTATTTGTCAGTCATTGACTATATGAGGGAATGGCTGATGACGGGAGTCGTTGGCTGCTCTGGGAGGGGGCAGGGAAGATGGGAGTGAAGGGTGAGAAGGAGAGTGGTTAAAACTAAGAGATAGCTCCAGTCACCCAAGGGCAACTGCTGGATAAGATTGCACACGAGGCTGGTCGCGGTGGCTCATGCCTGTAATCCCAGCACTTTGGGAGGCCGAGGCGGGCGGATCACAAGGTCAGGAGATCGAGACCATCCTGGCTAACACGGTGAAACCCCGTCTCTACTAAAAATACAAAAAATTAGCCAGGTGTGGTGGCGGGCGCCTGTAGCCCCAGCTACTTGGGAGGCTGAGGCAGGAGAATAGTGGGAACCCGGGAGGTGGAGCTTGCAGTGAGCCGAGATCGCACCACTGCACTCCAGTCCTCCAGTCCTCCAGCCTGGGTGACAGAGCGAGACTCTGACTCAAAAAAATATATATATATATTTATATATTTATATGTATATTTATTTATATATATATAAATAAAATATATAATGTAAATTATGAGTTAATGGGTGCAGCACACCAACATGGCACATGTATACATATGTAACAAACCTGCACGTTGTGCACATGTACCCTAAAACTTAAAGTATAATTAAAAAAAGAAAAGATTGCACATGAGAGCTGTTAACTCATAAGCTGAGCTCTGAGACAGGCACACTGGAGAAGTCCTAGGAATCCCAGGAAACCAGAGATGGAGAAGGCACAAATAGCTCAACTACAGAAATGCAGGCTGATATGGTGTGTCCTGTCACCAGAGCCTCTAGTATAGGGGCAGTTATCACCTAATGAATGACACCTCATGAAAGGAAGATATTCTGACACCAGCTGGTGGCACTAACCATCCTGCATTAGGGGAGACCCCACAAGTTAAGGGCTCAGAATTCCACCAGGCTGTCCTTCACATGCCAGCCATGCTTGGCAGGGGGGTGGGGGTGGGGGTCCCCAGGTCACCTGCATTTCTAACCAACTGACTACAGATTCCAATTTCCATGACCTCCCCTGGCACATCAGTGTGTTCATCAACCACTGAGCTTTGGTGTACAAAGTTTTTCTTGGGGTTTCATCTCATAGGCATGACTGACTGAATCATCATCCATGTGATTGAACTCACTTTCCAGCTCCCTTCCCCAGAGGTTAAGTTTATGTTATGTGGCTCAAAGCCTGACTCCTCTAATCACACAATTGTTTATGCAGATGATCAGCCATCCTGAGCCTCATCTTATCTTGTAGGATAAACTCAGGTATAATCCAAGAGGCTCACCAATAACAAAACCATTCCTATTACTCAGGATAGCCCAAGGATTTAATCTTCCAAGAAATAAAAGACAAAAACCAGTCATATTATTTACTATACAAAAGAATATGCCTCTTTGAAGAGTAGGCTTTACGTTAAAGTTACTTGTAGACAGAAGAGAACTCAAGGAGGTAACCCAGAGAGCACTGGGAGGACACGCTTTGAAGAATTAATATAACTCTAAATTTGACCAGTTTGAGCAGTCAAAAACACATATTTAATTTACTTAATATTATCCATAGTCATCAAAGCTAATTCTAAGTTGACACAACATGAGCTTCACGCATCTCATGAGTGTCAACAGAGACCCCAGATCACAATGAACAGAAAGCAAAATTGTTTGAGTAAATTTGTGAAAGGAGGTTATGTTGAAATATCTCACATCTCATTTTTTTAAAGTTTGGTCAGGCCTCCTACGATTAAGAACCTCCATCTCTCTATCCCCTCTGAGTGGCCCATCTCTGCCTCTGTGTACATCTGCCCCGTCCTTCCTTTCCCCAAAGCCAGCTTCTTGGTTCACCTTTCTGTCTGTACAAAATTTCATTACAGAATTCCCAAAATGGTAACTTCAACTGCCAGGTTACCTGGTCTTCATCTTGGTGCCCTCAACCTCTAAGACTCAAACCTAATTTCCTGGAGACAGAATCTGATCAGCCCAAAAGTCCACCTTTGGTTTTGTTAGCTGTGATTTTGCACAAGGTTGAGGTATTGAACTTGGGGTGGGTGGTCCCTGTTTGCTGCTCCAGACCCATAGTCACTCTTCTCACCCTGCTGTCCTGTGGAAGTGAATGTGAAGCACTGTGTCACCAGCTCCTTTGCCCTCTGGCTTCAGGTTGGGTCAGGCAAGTGGGAGGCATGGCCAGGGGACTGCAGGGCAAGAGGAGAATGAGGTCAGGGATTGAGGCTGTAACAGCCCGTGTGCTAGGACACAGGTTTGCAGTGACTGCTTCCACCAACTCCTGTTGGGTAGCTGACTCCCCAGCAGTAACACCTTTCTCCAGGTTCTAGCAACATCTCCCTCCCTGTATTAGTCTGTTTTCTTGCATTGCTATAAGGGACTACCTGAGACTGGGTAACTTATGAAGAAAACAGGTTTAATTGACTCACCATTCTGCAGGCTATACAGGAACCATGGCCGAGGAGGCCTCAGGAAACTTGCAATCATGGCAGAAGGCGAAGGGGGAGCAGGCACATCTTCACATAGTGGAGCAGGAGAGAGAGAGAGAGAATGGGGAGGTGCTACACACTTGTAAACAGCCAGATCTCATGAGAACTCACTATCACAAGAACAGCAAGGGGGAAATCTGCCCCCATGGTCCAATCATCTCCCACCAGCCCCCTCCTTCAACACTGGGGATTACAATTCAACATGAGATTTGGGGGGGACACAAATCCAGACCATATCACTCCCCTTGCCTCCTCAGATCCGTATGTGGTAACGAAACTTCTGTTGCTATCCCTGGGGTACTTCTGAATGCCTTGTTGGTTTTCCAGCCAATAATTTTTAACTGTCACTTCATGTGACTTATAGCTCTTTCTTGCAAGCCATCTTTTTCAAGTGAGAACTTGAGCAAATCTGGACTCATGGGGTATGTTAGATGGCTACTTCTTGCCTCAGAAGAAGAAAAATGAGCACAGAAAGGAAGTATCTGCTACTATCTCAAAATTTTTGGAAGAGAATATAGATAGCAAGTTCATCATAGTTTTAATAACTATTTTATTTAATTAATTTGTATATTTATTTACTTCATCAGAACTTTAGTTCTTTGGTGACGTGGTTTTCAGACTGTGTTCCAAGGCACCAAGGGGCACTCCAGGATATTATAAAATTTCAAGGGAAATACAAAGATGCTCAGCAAACTACTCTTGAGATAGTTCATAGTTTCAACATTAGATCATGCAGCATTCCTTTGTTGACATCATGTCTTTGCAAAGCTGGGTTTTTGTTGTTGCTGTGAGCAAAAACCAGTACGATGCAGATATTAAGATGCAATGGGATATGTAGGTGGCAGTATTGAATCAGAATCCATGTTCTGTAAAGTTATGCAACACTCAACAGACACATTGGCCACTGATCATCATTAGTATTTCACCATGATTATTTAAGAATGAAATAAAAATATTATATCTTATTTTCATATATGGTGGTGCTAGTGGTTTTTGCATCAAGTACTAAGTTGTTTGGGCATAATACTTAAGTTGCTATGACCTCACTAAGTAATAAACAAAACTCCTGGGAATTTCCTTTAGTCTAGTAACATGATAAAAAAAATTAATGAGTATTATGAACCAGGAAAACTCAGGAACCTCGCATTAGTGGTTTTATTTTTGCAATTAGTTTTATAATAATGTCAGAAGAAGTATAATAATGTCAGAAGAAGTTTATCACCAGTCTTCCTTCAATCACAAGCATTTGTATGTTCTTATATAGAAAACTAATGATGATCCCAATGGCAGAAATTTCATAGCCCTCACTCTGAGAACCTAGTGGCTGCAATTAAAATCTCACTTCTCCAGCTCATGAGAAGCCTGCCTTGCATCATCTAAATTGTTTGTTTGCTTTGTTGAGTTCTATTGTTGTCTTATTTTATTGCACTTATTCTAATGACATTGATTTATTTAGGGGGAGAGTACAAAATTTAATTGATTAAAAATAAATGCTCAGCAAATGTTTTGTGGAATGACTAAAGGGTATTTAATGAATACCCCATCTTGGTGCACATTAAACCATCATGGGTAGTACATGGAATTTCTGCAAAAGAGCTACCAGCCCCAAATGTCTAAGGCTTGCCCATTTTGACATTCCAGTAGATTCTCTGGTGATGTGTAAATAAAATGTCTTTAAAACTTAATGTCATATTGTGATGGACTGAATTGTGTTCCCTCAAAATTCATATGTTGAAGGCTAACCACCTCAGAATGTGACTGTATTTAATCATAGGGCCTTTGAAGAGGTGGCTGAAGTAAAATGAGATCTTTAGGGTGGGCCCTAATGCAATCTGACTGGTGTCTCTATAAGAAGAGGAGATTAGGACACACAGAGACACCAGGGTTGTGTGCTCACAGAGAAGAGACCCTGTGAGGTCACTGAATTTTTGTCCCCTCTGAAACTCATGTTGAAGTTTAATTGCCATTGTAACACTATTAGGAAGTAGAACTTTTACGAAGTGATTAGGTCATGAGGACTCTGACCTCATGGGTGGGATTAACACCGTTATAAAAGGGAGTTAATCCCTTTTATTCCCTTTGATCTTTTGTGTTCTGCCACGGGAGACAAAGCATTCCTCCCCTGCAGAGGCTGCTGTGTTCAAGGCTCCTTCCTGGAATGAGAACTGCCAACCCTGCCATCACCTTGATATTGGACTTTACAGCTTCCAGAACTGTGAGCTGGTAAATTTCTATTTTGTATAAGTTACCCAGTCTGTGGGCTACTGCAGCATAAAATAGGCCAAGTCACAGCAAGAAGGCAGCCGTCTGCAAGCCAAGGAGAGAGGCCTCGATCAAACCTAACTACAACTTGGCCTTGGACTGTAGCCTTCAGAACTGTGAGGAAATAAATGTCTGCTGTTTAAGCCACTCAGTCTGTGGTATTTTGTTATTATTATTATTATTATTATTATTAGCAGTAGTAGTCATAGTCATAGCATACTAATGCACATATTTAGCAAAGCCCACTCCTTTTGATTGTGGTCTTTGAATGCTATTGACTGGGAAAAGCAGCTGCAGTCTTGTCCACTTGGGAAAACGTGAGATGTCACTTGGTGTTTGGGGCAAAAATAATACATGTTCTCTGACAGAAATTTACAAGAAGTCAGAGTATGGTGCCAATGGGTTTAAAAATTTGTCTTTGCATTCTTACAGAACATGGTTTTCAGGAAAACATACACAAGGAGAGGAAGGAAGGTGGTTGTGGTAACCCCAAGAGTACACTGTGGGGAGAGTGCTTTTGAGTACCTTTCAGTCTTTGATTCTATCAAGGGAAGCAGCGGCCAGGCATGCCCTTTCCTAATGAGTATGATTAATGAAACAACTAAAGTTTCGTTTGTAATAGAAAAGTTTTTGTTCTCCTCTTCCCAAATGGTTTCAGTGATGCATCCTTTTATAATTACATTATGACTTTATGCAGAATATTTTGGTCACACCAAAAAGGACATTCCAATTCAAAGTAGGCCTCGTGAATCACAGCACTCAGTATTTTTCTCCTTTATTTGGAGTCCATGACTGTTTCACAGGATTTTGCAAGCTGTCATTTCCTTACGGATGTGCTTACTAATATCACGTTTAAATCCCCAGGTGAGATTGGCCGTGGCATCCCTGCGTTGTTATTTCTATACCTCTGCGCAATCTTGTCTCTCCATTGTCTTCTTACGTTTGATGTCAATGTTTAGGCCCATATCCTTTCATCAGGTGTTTTCTGATTCAGTCATAATCAGCGGGGCGCTCTGAACTTTTTATGTGTAATTCCAAATTGACCTTCTATTGTATAGATTATAAATGGGGCTATAGGTAGGTCACAATGCCAGTTGCAAATGTGATAGCAATGCAACCTTCTCCTTGTATCCACAAAATACATTTTATCCCTTCTTGTGTGCTATGGCAATAGAAGGGTAATACTCCACATGTTCACCCTAAAATGGAGTATTATTTTCTCCTAAACTAAGCTGCATAAGTCAGACTCTCTAATAGCCTTGGTCATGCTTTTAAATAAAACTAAATACCTGTCAGCTTTTAAATTTTTAAATGAGTGGGTGTGGACCACATGTGTCACCTATTAAGTGGTGGTGAATGAAGAGAATTAGAAATGGTGTTTAAATGAAGCAAAACTTCATTGATTCAGATTAATTAGAGAGATGATCTGTCTAAATTAATGAAAAGTCTGAATTAGAGTGTGTTAAAATTTCTTTTTTAAGCATTTAAGTCCACAGAAATCACCAGAACCAGGCAAAGTGTATATTGGTTGGTGCAGATCCTTAGGAGAGCTGATTTAAGACTAGAAAAATTGTTGTTTTAATTGGTGTATAATTTTATGTTTCTAAGTTTTTGAAAAGCATTGAGATGCAGCACTTAAAAATGTGTCCTCCTGTTGTGTCATTACTTTGGGAGACAGGGTTTGGGAAGACACAGAGACCAGCATTTTTAATAAGCCTCTTGGAAGATCCAGGACCATTCAGTAATTTGGGTTTCTGAAATAAGCAGGTCAAACATCTTTGGAATAATTAACACTCACTCAACTATCTGAACTCAAAAAGACCAAAGAGATAATGACTTCTATAGGTATCAGTGGCGATGTAAAGTTTAGGTAATCATTGACTTGTTGCCTGACCAAATATCAGATGCAATTATCCAAACATCAGACTGGGTCAGGAGACAGTGTTTTGGCTGTCTGGACAGAGACTAATGCTCATAAACATGCTTTGTAGTCTATAGGTGCTCTCGGAATTGGGCTTGAAGCTGTGTTGAGACAGAAGGTAGTAGGGAGAAGATCTGGTAGTGTTGCTTTGCAGAAATGGTCTGCAGAATAGGTCAAGGATGAAAAGGAAGCATCTGCCCTATTTTGGATGCAAGCAAAGTGGAATATGAGTTTTGGTGATAGTGATTCTCTCTGCTTTAACTTATCATAAAGGACTAAGAAATCTCCTGTGGAGAAATGGAAAGCTCTGTGTAACTCTTTAAAGATATTCCATCATAGAAATTGATGACAGTGTTCCTTTTTCCTTTTCCATTTTTATCTTTGTAACTTCCTCATACAACTCACTTGTTTCATCTTCTCTTTTCCCGTAGTGGAGAGGAGTTAAACCCTGAAGCTAAGATTGTTCTGTGTGCTTGAAATCAAAGACAGAATGGACAGAAGAGTAAACAGGGTGACAGTACCCTCCTCTGCAGAAAATAGGGAAGCCATAAATCTTCATGGCTTGTGTTGTTTTCTTCTGTGGAGCCCTGAGTATTGGAAACTCCGTGCTATTCCCTTTTCTCTGGTTCTAAGCTATAATCAAGTGAATCTTCTCCCCATCAATTTCAAGTTTGCAGTCACTGAGCTGAGAAGTACAAGTCTGGATTTCTGCATGGTTAATTCAGCTTTCTCTTCTTGGAGGGAAACTGTGTTCTCAATGAATTAATTTGTGGGAGGAACTTTCTATCACGATCTGAAGATCTTCTAGGCTTATCTCTTCCAGTTGGCTTTTAAAGAGTTGCTGGAGCAGTTCAGAGAGGAGCAAAGAGCCCTCCAAGCTGCCATACTCTAGTTATTAGCCAGACATGAGACCTATCTACTTATAAGACCCTTTAGCCCTTCAGTCCAAATATATCTGGAAAAATAACATGATGCCTGCTATTCAAAAAGACTTAATAGCAACAGATGTGGTATAAAAAGAATAAAGAAAATAATAATCATGACCAACAGTACTATCTACTTTGTAATGGAAACTTCCATGGGAAATCAAATTGCATTTGACTCCCAATTTTTGGTTCTAGTCTTTTAGCCCAAAGCCCTAATAACATCCATTGTTGAGAAAGTTGGTGTTTCAATCTTCTTTATGCCTTACTGTCTGACTCCACTTCTCCTCATTTGAAGGGACTTCAAATTAGAAGATCCTAGCACATGTTCTAAGGATCACTGGATGTCATTAACCAAAGCACAGTGTTCCTGATTGTCACTAAATGACTGATAAAGAGCAGAAACCCTGAGGCCACTGCACATAGCAAATTTAATTCTTAGAGGGCTGTGAAAAATGCTAAGGAGATGGGATTGGGATTCTCTGCAGCCATGTCTGAGAGATCAGTTAAGGAAAACTATACCTGATCATTTTCTCCCCCAGGCAAGAGCATTGCTTTCTGTAAGCCAAATTGGATGCTTATGAGATGTGAGCTTACTGAATATTCATTCCCAGCTCTCTTCATCATGTCCTTGTCTTCCCTTTTATTTTCCTTTGACTTATAATTGGTGTTTTTGCATATTTATGATCTGCTTTGTTTTAAGCTGATGACCTGTGTCAAATGCTATAACTTTTCTCCTTTGACACTGTGCAGTTAGTTCATAGAAAAAAAAAAAAAAAAAACTGTCATTAAGTGATGGCCTTTCCCTCATTACCAGGAGCCTGGCTTTGCCCTCAGCCTGCAGGGTGCTGCCTGGTGTCTGCTTGGGCCATTTTAGTTTGCCACCCCAACATGAGGTTAAGAATTAGAATAGTAAACTCTTTAAAATGCATAATATATCAAAGCCACAAGGAGGGATCTGAGTGGTCGCCTAACTCATGTGATAATTTCTCAAATGTTTAAAGACAATGACCTGATACCCTTAAATGTTTTCTTCCCAGGTGAAATAATCCTCAGAGGGGTCACACTTGTGCCTCATGACCTGGGTGAGAGCAGCCTGACCCTCCCCTCACTCTCCTCTAAACACGCAGAGATGCATGAGCTGAACCAGTAAAGGCTCCATGGGCGTATGGTCTCCAAGAACTTAATGTAACTTTAAATGATGAAAGCACTTTACAGCATAAACACAAATGCTTTATAAAGAAAAAAATTAGTTTCTTAAAAAATAACATGTGTCTCTTTAGAAATTCCTCAGAAACACCTTCCCCGTGCCCTAGAGGGGGTTGTGTGTATGGTGGAGAAATCTGACTGTATGCGTATGAATAGGGGCTTTGTAGAATATACAGGGACAATCTGGAGAGCCTCTCCCAGCCTGGCGACAGCCCTCAGGTCACTTAATTTTTTGTACCTTTTGTTGCCTCATCTATAAGATGAAATAATAAAAGAAGTCCATTCTCCTGATTGCGTTGCTCTCTGTACTTTTAAAGGTGAAAAGATAGACGGTATATTTAGAAGGGCTACGGTGGTCATTATGAAAGGAGCAAAATAATAATAATAATTTGCTAGTAGACACCACCCTTCCCAGAAGTACAGGATTCATTAATTTGTATCCTCTGAGAAGCATGTGAAGTGTTGACAAATCACCCCACATTTACATCAAGAGAAGATGGGGTGCAGCGCAGACAGCAAGCCTCTGTGAGGATGTGTGGGCACGGTTCCACTTACGCAGATTCCAGACCCCGTGCATGCTCGATTTCAAGACCTGGTTTTAATCTTCAGGGTAAACCTTGACTGCTATTATTACCTTAAATAATTTATTTTCCTCCTAAGACATCTCTGGAGGCCAAGTTCCTCTCCTGTTTTCTGACAGATGTGAAGGTAGCTAAATGAAGCAAGAAGATAAAAGGAGACATCAAGATGGTATGATGCTATGAAACAAACTCAACATTGTGGAAATAGGATTGTTTGTCAGAGGTTCTGCTTAACAGTCTTCTGTAAAATAAAATGCTTTGATATTACTTTTGAAAAGAAAATTGTAACCTAATCACTTCCTCGCAGCCCTAGGTCTTGTATAAAGTCATTCCATGTATGCATCATTTTAAAAGAAAAATTATTTAGGACATCAATTGTATTTGTAAATGTGTGTCATTATCAAAATGCCAAGGTCAATTCAATTAACCTTAGAATATAGGGATGAAACCGGGTATCAGGAACAGGCTTATAATTTGATAAGTTTTCCATCAGAAAAGACATATCATATTCTATTTGACATTAAAGCCCTACATTGTATATTGCTTAAAAGTTTTCCTTTGAATATATAAATTAAAAATCAGTAAATGCATTCTTTCGCATTATCTACAGAAAAGAGGGGTTCAAATTACATTTGTTGGAAGCAATGCAGCATCCAGAATGAATGACTCCAAGAAGGTTTTTCCTTAGCTGCCGTGGCAGTGCAAGTGTGCCAGTAGAATGTGGCAGTCGGAGAGCATTGGCTGGAAGACAGGCAGCAAGAAATGCAAAGCCTCATTGCTCTCCAGGGGGCCTCCTCTTGCTTGGGATGAGCTTCTGTTGTCAAATGTTTGGAAACCTCTCAATGGACAAGAAACGTTTGCCTGGTCAGGTACACTGGCTCTGTGCACAGGGCCAGGCAGCACAGCGGGGAGCACCCTGAATTCAGTCTACTGTTAGTATTCTGCCACAGAGGGGGCACTACCCTATACAGGCTGCCCCAACGTGGGGGAAGAAAAGCCTATGGCAATAAAGGAAAAAGCTGTGACACTCAAGGCCAACTGTTCTGTTACAACAAGGCCCTCTGAGCCAAGAGAATTCAGAGGAAATAAGTGGGGAGTGGGATTCTAGGAAAACAGGACAAGGCAGCACTCACATTCCAGAGGATAGAAACTCATATTGGAGCCTCAGTGTCGGTATCAAAGTACCCCGTTTCTATGCCCTGCAGAGGAAGCCCAGGGACAGAAGATGGCTTCATTCAGTTCTGTTGCTTACACTTGGTTTTTATTTTGGAGGAATGTACTCCCTAAAATGTTGACGGGTTTGCTTTGAAGGCATTTTCTGAGGAGGAAGAGAAAAAGCTCTCATGAATAATCACTGAGTTGTTTTTATTATTATTTCAGCTACACCTAATAAGGAGTTAGCATTTTCTAACACTGAGCAGCATGGTTTGCGTTGGCTTCTCTCGTTTCCTGCATTCTTTGGTGCACTGTTCTTCAAAGCATATCCAGCAATGACAAGGTCTGAAGAATTTTTAGCAAAGCAGATGGTCATTTTGCAGAAGCAAAGTATGGCAGGACTTAATTGACAATGCACCATTGGACACGGTGCTGAAATCAACTCCTGTTCAGCTAGTGGAGGGTCCCCTCTAATCAGAAGCCAGGAAGGTCATCCGGGCTTTCCACATGCTCCAGGACTGACATTCTCAGAAGAGGTGATGCGTCACAGTATGGCAATAGGAAGGAAGAGAGCCCTGTGATGCTAGAAAATCTGTAGAAGTAATACTGAAGACTGCCACATTGCTCCGAAGTGCTGGGCTGCTGCACCTGCTTACACACAGACTATGAGCACATAGGCCTTCCACACAGAGCACGTGTGTTACCTGCATATCACCTGCACACACGTCACTCAAGCATGCATTTCACACACAGATTACACACAAGTTATATGCATGTATGCACACCACATGCATATACCACACACAGATCACACACACAGAGCAATTCCCAGTAAAGATTTTAATTATCCATACTAATGTGGAGGAGATAAAATATAGATGCATAACTGGACATTATGGGGGTTAGCTGTGAGAATGTGGGTGAGTTTTAGGAACTCTCTGGCCCCAAATCTCTGTGAAATGAGTGAGTTACATGGAACAGCATTGAAGGCCCCTTCTAATCTGCATCATTCTGGACCCCGCTTCTATTGTGCATTTGCATTTATTCAGAGAGAAACTCATCACATCATTCTTTTAATTTCTAACTCTGTCCTCTTTTTTCTCTGTATCCCAAACATTTATTTTGCAGGACTTGAGGAGGCTAATAATTAATATCACTGTTTTCCTCCTGTGTTCAGAACCCTTTGAGAGATAGACCAAGGCATTGGGTAGATAGAGAACAAAATGTCACCTTATTACACTTACACCTATTTGGAGAGTACAGTTAAGAATAAATGATCTTGCTGATTATCCCCTGAGTTTACCCATCTTTCACTACAGCCATCTGTCCCCAAATCAAGGTCTTTCCCAGCACAGGGGCAAGTGGCCCACTAGGTCCACTGCTTGGCTGAGAATGCAGAACATGGAGATGACCACCCACTTCAGGGAGGAAGACCCTGCTTGTGGGGGAGGATGGGGTAAGATGCAGAGGGTTCAAGATGCAGAGGGTTCATATCCTTTTCCCAAACCCTCAAGTTAGACCAGTTTATCCTGCTTTCCTTGGGAGGAGTGACCTCCCCCACTGCATAGAGAGGGAGGACAGCTATGATTCTCTGTTCAGTCCTGTCACAGGGAACCTTGAAGATTTAGGAATAAAATTCCCATAATGGGTTCCAGCCACTCCTGCTCACCACGTTGGATGATTAATGTGATAAAGTGGTCTGTGTTATGGGGAGATTCTTAGGGAGGAGCATAGGATATTTGGAACTGATGCCACTGACTTGTTATTAAAGCCACTACTGACCTGTCTTGGTGAGAATACAAGTCATGTGGAAATGGAGGGTAGAGTGGATTTTAACCAGATATGTCTGTCCACTCACAGATAGACCTGTAGGTCTTGCCGTGAACACACAAGAGCTTGCTCTATGTAAATAGTGGGTTACACTAAAAAGACCATTGCCATACACTGTTGATGATAATGTAAATGGAACATTTCCTGAGAGCAGTTTTGCAATACATATCAATAACTTAAAAATACTTATGGCTTTTCAGTAACTGTGTCTGAGGAAATGATCAAATAGGAAGCCAAAGCTTTATACATGAGATTGACCACTATAGCATAACACAAATGCACAGAATATTAATAAGTATTGAACAATATGGACATATCTAAAGGATGATACAGTCACAGAACTGAATATTATCTAAGCATTTAAAATGCTGTTTCTACAGAACTTATATGAGCTAAAAAATATTTTATTAAATGTTAAAGCAAAGCACAAAACTACATTCAGAATGAACTGAAGCTTCTTGGAACAAGATAGAGGTCTTGACAAAGTAAAGTATGCCACCAATTTTGAAAATACAGAGGAAAATGGAGTAGGCAGACAAGGCCATATGGACAGCAGAGTGTTCTGCTTGGGCAGGACAATTAGAGATTATTTTTAGTTTGTCTTTATATCTTTGTTTTTCTCCCAAATTATATGAACATGAATTGTTTTAATCATTAAAAGAATAATGAGTTATATGTTTTGAAAGACTACCATATTTCTACATAAACAAAAGATAATGGGTGAATGTCACTTATCCAGGCTCAGCAAATGCAGTTTTGGTGTGAGGGCAGTTTGTATTAGTCACCTAGTATCGCAATAATGCTGCATAACAACCATGAAATCTCAGAGGTACACAATAATAGACTGCAGGTTGACTAGGGCAGCTCTGCTCCATGTGTCTCTCATCTTGGGACCGGTGGGCTACCCGGAAGTGTTCTTTTCCTAATGAGGTGCAAGAGAGTGACCTGAAAAACAAAAGGTCTCCTAATCCTGGGCTGGATCTGGCTCATGGTTATTTCTGTCCACATTGCATTAGCCAAAGCAAAGCAGATCTCATGGCTAAGCCCAAAGTCGAGGGAGGGACTGCAAAGTCATCTACCAAAGGGCATGGATCCAGGAAAAGGGCAGAACTCTTCTGGAGATTGATGTTTTCTGTTAAGCAAATAAAAATGATACATTGGAAACAGAAGTAAAATTAACTTCCTGCAGTTATCTCTCTGAAGACTGTTGCTAATGTGCACTTTGTTTTGATTGTATTCACAAGTGAGAAACAGTTACCCTGTTGAGCAGCTCTTTCTGTCTCTTTAGATCTTGGCCAATGTGATCATTTTCATCTGCGGGAACCTGGCGGGAGCCTACCATAAGCACCTCATGGAACTTGCTCTTCAGCAAACGTATCAGGACACCTGTAATTGCATCAAGTCCCGGATCAAGTTGGAATTTGAAAAACGTCAACAGGTAATGCATGGTTCATCTTACATCCACATTACTTTAGGCATTATTAAAATGATGCTGTTACTATTAATGTTGAGTGTGGTTCATTCATTCATGAGCTTCAGAGAAACCAGAGAAGAAACCCTGGGCTCTGCACCTGGGGAGTGTCTTAGTCTGCTTAGTGCTGCTTTAAAGGAATATCTGAGGTTGGGTAATTTACCAAGAAAAGAGGTTTATTTGTCTTATGGTTCTGCAGGCTGCACAAGAAGCCTGTGCCATGTCTACTTCTGGTGAGTGCCTTTAACTGCCTCCACTAATGGATAATGGGTAATGTGCAGGGATCACTTGGCGAGAGAGGAAGCAAGAGAGAGGCAGGGAAGGAGGGGCAGTGCCAGGCTCTTTTGAACAACCAGCTCTCATGGGAGCAATATAGTGAGAAATTCCCTCCAACTCCCTTCCCAGGGAGGGCATATATGTGTCCATGAGGGATCCACCCCCAAGACACAAACACCTCCCACCAGGCCTCACCTCCAACACTGGGGATCAAATTTCAACATGAGGTTTGGAGGGGACAAACATCTAAACTGTAATAGAGAGTTATGATCAAAAGAGCAAAGACTGCATCTTCCCCATGCAGCCTTCAGACCAAGGGACCCAGGATCACCCACAGCCACATACGCCAACCATCATCAACAAGTGGCTGGGGAAGTCAAATAAGAACAGTTCATGAAGATGCTCACTTCTGGTTAGTGTTTGTGACAAGCATTTGCACCAGCAGAAGTATGAGCCTCCCCCTCCTCGCCCCCTCACCGCACTGTGCCATCACAGCACTTCCTGCAGCACCTGTTGTCCACATAGGATGAAATGTTGGAGTCTTCCTCAGGGAGGTGATTGAAGAGTCTGGGGAGGAGCCAGGTGTCGTTGTTAGGGGCATCCTAGGTTGATTGTTGTGGGTGACACAAATGCACATCAGGGAAATGTATAGACTGCAAGGAAGCATTACAGAAAACAAACAACGGAGACAATAGGAGATGTGCGGGGACCAAGATACACCAAGGATGGTGGAAAGCAGGCACAACAGATGTACATGGAGAAGAAGCCATAGAGGGGCCCTGGATTTGCTGTGCTTCACTCTGGGTGATGGCAGATATCCATGTGAACAGCTGTGTGTTCCTGGGTTTGTGTATTTCTCACTGGGAACCCAGTCTGTAAAGCTAATAATTAGCATGGCTGGCCATAAACACTGTGCTCCCCCTCCCTGTGGGCCTTCATCACATTACCTAAGCTCTTAGCAGTGTTTGGCATATCATGGATCCTTAATTATTGTTTGTGAAGTTGTATTGAGTTAGTTCACTCTATAAAATTTCATCAAAGTGTATTGTGGTGGGAGCAAAAAATATATCCTTTAAATTTTGGCACTAGTCCTTTGTCTGTGTGTGGACTGCTGAATGGCAATCACATTCTTTTTTGAAAACAGGGATCCAGGATATTAGTTCATTCATTCAACAAATATTTAGTGAACACCAAGGCTGTGGCAGGCATGGCTCTAGGCACTGGGATATAACTGTAAACACTGCCTTTGCATTGGTATGATTGGCAAATATTATGGTTTCTTTTTAAAAAATACATTTTGTCTTACCACCTGTATAGCAAAGGTATTCAGGAACCGATGTTTTTGTTTGTTTGTTCTAGATGTGTGTCATATTCTGAATTCAAAATTAAGAGACACAGTTGTTAACTTGGGACTATTATCCAGTTTATTCTTATATACCTATTTTCAGTAATGTTTTACATCTGGGTTCTAGAAAATTCCACAGTTTCGACAAGTAGCACTTAGCATTCATGGGTGGTCCTGCTGTAGTGCATGCTACAGGGTTCAAATGTTTTCGGAGAGATGGTTTCCTTTCTCAAGCAGTACAGACTGGAGCAAGTTGGGTCCTACAGACATGTTTAACTTTTTTTTCATCAGCTCTGTAATCTCCTTCAAAATAGCACTAAAGCTACAGAGAACAGAAATTCCAAGTAGATGGATTACATAACCTAATATTTTTAGGAACAGCTTTGATAAAAGCAGTTTCAGGTCACTGACCTCACCTGCACATCATATTTCTCTGAAGAGGCCTGAGCAGCCGAAAGCACATGGCATCCCTTGCCACAGTGAGCTGAGGGTTAGAGGAGCCACACTGACCTTGTGGAGCTCAAGAACTGGACCATCATGGGAGACATTAGAAAGACATGCATCTACTAGTTTCAGAAAAGAAGCCAGTGATTCTTTTAAAAATAAAGAAAGTGAGAAGAAAGTTCTTAAAGAAATAAGAACTGATATTAAATATGTTTAATAGAATACAACTTTACATCTCAAGAGCATTTTGTCACCATCGTTGGAAGTCCATTTCCAGAGTCTACTCCTAGAATGCAGTACCTTTCTTGTTAGGGCTTCAGAGAATATGTGTCTACGACGAGATGTGTTTGTACTTTTCTCAGACCAGCATGTAATTAAATGGGAAGAAGAGATTATCTTGGTTTAAAAAAAAAAAAAACCATCAGTAAGATATAATCTGATAGATTTAAGGAAACTAGTAAAAACTGGCCAGTGGCAATGTGTGTGACCTTCATAGAAGGGAGAGGCCCCTGAGACACTGAGGCCCAGTAGGGCCACTGATCAAATTCAGGTTTGGGTTCCATGTGTCACTTCCTGCTTGCCCTGAACCACAAACCACCTTTCGCTTCATCCACAGTCACTGTGGCAAACAGTAATGTCCTTCAAAGTTCTTCATTCAGGAAGGATATGTGTTGACCAGCCAGAAAACAGTTTCAGTCATTGTTCAGATAAATAAATAGCATCCAATTTAATGTACACATTAGCAGCTGCGTCAGAGAGAGCTGGTGCTCCCAGAGGTTGAGAGGCGGCCACCTTGGGAGTTCCTTGGCCTCGTTTCACAGCCCCACTCTCTGCTGTCCTTCCTCCTTGGAGAGGATGCAGTGGCGGGTTAGCCCAGGAAGCCGTCCCTCTTCACCCAGGATGGGGGGTGGGGTACTGAAACTATTGGGACCTGTCTAAATATTCTGAAATATTTTCAAAATTGCAAAACCCCATGCTTTCTTTTCTTCAAATTTTGTGATATTTTTCAGATGCAAGTGAGATGAATTTCTAAAGACTAAAGCCCATGCTTGAATAAAGTGGCTATTTGTACTATAAGATTTTGAGGGAAGAAGGAATGAAAAATGTTGCTAGAGATTTTCTCAGAGTTGTGTTCTTGCCCTAAAAGTGTTCTCATTATGAACAATAAAAATCATGACTCTTTACAAGGTAGGGAAAATAATGCATTGCTTTGGAATTGAGGCCAGCTTTAGAAACTGAAGGTATTCACCTGTCTCGAGTTTTGACTTTTGTCTTAAGTTTCATATCCCACAGTAAAATCCACGGCTGTTTCCTGAGCACCGTGTAGTGTGGCAGATGGCTCTTATCAGACCTGAGAAAACATATATTCAGTGAGTGTTGCTCTCTGGGGTATGTAATAGGCTCTTAGGAATTAATGAGAGCTGGATTCACAGCAAAACAAGAACACTGTTTGCTAACTGCCCAGGCAGTTGAAATGAATGCTGTTTCCGTAGGAGTAAAAGCCAGGTTTGCTATTTCATAGAGGGAGAATAAACCCTCTTTAATTTATATATTGTCTTTGTTTTAAAATAATTTAACAAATGTTTATGTGATTTACTTAATCTGAACCATCCTGTGGATGAAATATGACAGAACATTCCTTTTAGTAAAAAATACTAGTCAAGCGAGGCTCAGAGACCCCAGGCTATACCTGGATTCTGTGACTCTCTGTGGGGGTTAGTGAACCAGTAGTCTTTCTGGCTGTCCTTGGATGCAAAATTGTTTTCCTCTCTGCAGAATTTAGTGGAACAAGAAAGTGATCCTTGGGTGGTCATGGCTGGGTAGATAATGACAAATTTACCTGTTTTTAATCCTAATGTGATAGCAGGTATTATAATGGCTTTATTGAATGCATTTTATGGCTCATTTGTTTCACAAGGTGAAGAGTTTTTGAAGTTTTTCTAGATTTGGGCTGCTAAAATTTGGAAAAGCAAACAGAAGCAAGTACTATTTCTTTAAGTTTTTATAATATCCCGGGTAGTTTATGTAGTACTCTGTGTGTACTGTTGTATCAGACTCCTATTGCTGCTGTAACAAATTTCCACAAATTTGATGGCTTAAAACAGAACAGATTTTTTTATCTTACAGTTTCAGAGGTTACAAGTCCAAAATCAGTCTCACTGAGCTGAAGACAAGATATTAGCAGGGCTATTTTTTTCTGGAGATTTTGAAGGGAGAATTCATTTCCTGGCCTTTTCAAGCTTCCGAAGACTGCTTGCATTCTTTGGCTCCTAGATCCTAGCCCCTTTCCACCATATGTAAAGTCAGGAAGATAGACTCTTTCAATTGCTTTCTCTCTCTCCTTCTTTGTCTTTTTTTTTTTTTTTTTTTTTTTTTTTTGAGATGCAGTCTGGCTCTGTCACCCAGGCTGGAGTACAGTGTCATGATCTCGGCTCACCGCAACCTCTGCCCCCTGGGGCTCAAGAGATCCTCCCACCTCAGTCTCCCAAGGAGGAGGGACTACAGGTGTCCACCACCACAGCTGGCTAACTTTTGTTATTTATTGTATTTTGTATTTGTTTTGCCATGTTGTCCAGGCTGATCTTGCACTCCTGAGCTCAAGCAATCCACCCACCTTGGCCTCCCAAAGTGCTGGGATTACAGGCATGAACCACTGAGCCCGGCCTGTCTCTGACTTTTGATTCTGCTGTTGCATCTTCTTCCTTTCCTCTGACTCCAACCCTCCTGCTTTACTCTTACGGCTTCTGTAATTACACTGGACTAACCAGGCTAATCCAAGATAACCTCACCGTCTCAAGATCTTTAATTTAATCACATCCACAAAATTCCTGGTTTGCCATGTAACCTAACATAGTCCCAGATTCCAAGGATTAAGATGGAGATACTTTTGTGGGACCGTTAGTCAGCCTGCCACTCTCCGTCTTCTTTATTCCTATAGCAACTCTAGGACCTAAGTCCTTTTTCCCATTTAAACCGAATAAAGAAACTGTTCACATTACTTGGCCCAGATCACTCAGTGAGTAAGTGTAACTTCCAGGGCCCTTCTGTCTTTCATGTTGATTTTGCATGGGTTTTCTGGTCTGATCTCTGGGAATGTTAACTGGAGATTTTCCGGGACATGAAGGACTCTTTGATGGAAGTCCTACAAAGAGTAGGAACCACTTTGAGCAACTTTAAGCATCCGAAATGTTATCCTGCTAAGAAGGCAGTCCGTAGCTGTTCTTCCATTGAATTCTCATGCACTAACATGAAGCAACAGAAATCAGCTGCCGTCCTACTCCCTCTGTGAGGCATGGGGAGGGTCTGATGCCAGCCATGCCATCCCCAAAGATCCCTCCAGGGTCAGCTTTCTTCTTCCTGGAGGCAAGAAGATTGAACAGAGGAGTCTGCAGCTTTGTCTGCTTGGACATGTGGTGGTGAGTTATTCAAAACAGTCTTTTACCAACCCCATCTCTGCATGTTCAGTTTACCTTTTGCCAATGAAATGGACCTTACGAGGACTTATCAATGACAAGACTAATTGTTTTACCCAATTGTCTTAACCTGAGTTGTTACATGGACTTGAGGTGAGGCATCTCAACAGTTATGTACTTTTTCATAAAGCCAAGCTGGACATTAATAGTATGAGAGGAATTCAAGCCAGTGAGACTTTCTCACTGCAGTTGCTGAAGAATTAAAGCAGCACATTTTAATATAAATGTCATGCCTGAGCTTTGAGGTGCAGGGCTGGGGGATGCGCCCAACAGAGAGAGCCTAACAGGAGAAACACACATCGTGCGGCAGGTACAGTTTGGCTCAGATACAAAGGCCTTGCCTGGGTTCTGACATCTCAGACCATTAATTAAACTCTCCCACACCGCCCGCTTATGTTTTTGAGATCTCCACTTTTCATCTTTTATTAAATCATTAGTTGTGTCATTTTTTTCTTTGGTATCTCTTCCTTGATAAAGAGGCTGTAACTTCCATCCATCTTGGTCATCACATTTTTTTCATTCTGTAAATGATTAGTATATACTTTTCTCTTTGGCATCTCTTCCCCAGTGCAGAGAGCATAGCTTAAGCCAGTGTTGGTTATTGCTTTTATCTCAGCTTTCATTAGTGAAACATTAAATGATGTGGAAGACGACACATACACTTTACTTGAAAACTGAAAAAAAAATGAAGAGCTGAGATGTTATAAAAGGTTCTCATCACAGTGTTTGCTATTCCAATCCATCAGAATGAACTTTAAGAAATATTTTCAGTTTGTACCACACTGTATTATATTGGTTACTTAAATTCTCATGAAGCTCAGATGTTATGCCTCACTGAGAAATTCCAGTACAAGATGTTTCAGGATGCTACAATTTTGCCATGATGTTTATGGATGCTTTTAAATGAGAAACGAAAATTAATTCCAGAAAATTGTCAATAATCCTTAAATCAAGTCTGCAGTATTTTCTGAGAAGTCCTTTAGTTAGAATGGTTGAGATCACTACATATTTGAGAAGATTGCAATGAAGATTGTGCTATGACTGTGCAATCAACCTCCTTTAAGGAGGAGTCAACAGTTACAGATCCAAGATCCAGGGGGAGGATGAAGGAACTCTCAGGAATCACTGTCTAGTCTTGATGCCTAACAAAGAATATAAATGCAGGCCATTATAGGGGTTTACAAAAGCCACATTAGCAACTATTTGTTCATTCTTTAAAAAAAAAAAAAGGACATTTTGGCAGGGCGCGGTGGCTCATGCCTGTAATCCCAGCACTTTGGGAGGCCGAGGCGGGCGGATCATCTGAGGTCAGGAGTTTGAGACCAGCCTGGCCAACATGGTAAAACCCTGTCTCTACTAAAAATACAAAAATTAGCTGGGTGTGGTGGTGAGCACCTGGAATCGCAGCTACTCTACTTGGGAGGCTGAGGCAGGAGAATTGCTTGAACCTGAGAGGCAGAGGTGGCAGTGAGCCAAGATCACACCACTGCACTCCAGCCTGGGCAACAGAGCGAGACTCTATCTCAAAAAAAAAAAAAAAAGAAAAAAAATAGACATTTTGCTTTAAAGGAAAAAATAAAAAAAAAAAAGAATTATAGCAATTAATTAAGCAGAGATTCTTTTAATGGTTAAATATTTGCAGGTGTCTATTTACATCATGGCAGTAGAGAAGCCAAATGATAAAATTAAACCTTCTAGAAGTTTCCTCTGTATAAGAAACTTGAGCAAGACCTCCTGCTCATGTCCACAGTGAAGAAGCAACTCACCTGTCTTGTTGAAGAAACACCTGGAAACAGTTATATTACTCCAGATTATCACAAGCAGATTTTTGTTGATAATACTCAAGAAGCCCCCACAACCAGAAGTCGTGTACTAAGGAGAGGACCTGATTTTGATGTTTCTGAGAGCCCTAGAATTTTCACTATTTCCTGGGGACTGCCTATTTTTAATACTCTGTGATATGGTACTTTCATGCTAGTAAGAATGTTTAATAGGCAAAGAATAATCTAGTGAAAAGATTCAAGAAAATTTGACATCACTTGATAACAGTAAAATAAACCCAATAAAAAGCAATTCTAAAATTAGCCCTTTTGTTTCATTAAACATTCTTGTGATATTTGTCACATATAGAAACAAAACTCAAGTCTTCTGTGATTGCCGTCATTTTTCTTCCTGCAAATGTAATCACGAATAGGCCACTATGCCTTTTAATGGGGGGGAAAGGCATTTTGAACTTACTTTCATGGGGCTGACTTCAAAATGTTGAAGTTACTGATCGTGCATATTTAATAGTATATTACCATGAGCATAGTTGCAGATACATATACCTCCTATGGCACTAGTGATGTGTTTACTGAACCGAGGTATCCATATATGTGTCTTCAAATGGTATTATTTTTGGAGATTTTACTTTTGGGGTTATCTGAGTGCTGTCAAGATTTTAGGAAATTTTATCCTAGAACTTCTGTAGAAGAGTACTTTAATGTATTTACGTATGATGGGCCATTTAATATATGTGTGTTACTGGATGTGAAAATTCCTCCTGAAGACTAACGCTGTCATAAATGTGGACTATATGATGCACTCAGAATGCAATGCAAGAGGCATGTGAGATAATGATACTCACATAAACCCATTCATACCCTTTTCAAATTGCATAGTATTTTTACATATGTTCTTCTGTTAAATACAGGATTATACAAGATACAGAAAAGCCCTCTTCTCCTATTTATCAAATTTACAGTTTTTTTTTTTTTTTGGCTTGTTAGGTGCTGGCGATTTTCCCAGGTTGGGGAATGCAGAGGTAGCCAAGACTAGAGGTACCTGTTCTCTTTGTGCTTAAATTCTAATAGCAGGGGACAGACTGTAACTTATCAAACCCATAATTTCATGAGAAGATATAACAAGATAATGTGATGAAGCATGGTGGCTGGAGAAGACCAAGAGGCCTGTTGGAGAGGCCAGGCAGGGAGGCTTCTCTGGGGATGTGATATCTAGGTTGAAATACGAATTGCTGAAGCTCTCAGACCTAGGAGGGCCTGAAGAAAAATGTTTCCAGCAAAATAAATGGGAACTACCAAGGTCTTGAGTCAGGAGCCGGGTGGCCTGTTTGAGAAACATAGGGGTCAGTGGGACAGTTGGGGAGAGAGAGGCAGGAGCCAGACTACACGCTGGGCCTTGGAAGGTGGGTCAAGGACTTGGGATGTTATATTGAGTGGGAAGTCACTGAAGGGTTTTGAGTAAGATAGCAACGTAAACTGATTAACATTCTTAGAGGATCCTTCTGGCTCCTAGTAGGGGATGGGTTGGAGAAGGGATGAGTGTTAGTAGGTGACTCCTTAGAAGCCATGGGATACTATCGCAGCAGTACAGGCTGGATACAGGAATAGCTTGGGTGAGAGTGGACAGATTTAGGACATATTTTAAAATTGATTTAGTATGGGTTACTTTTGGATTAGATGCTGAGTGAAATAAAAATAAAATAATGAAGAGAGCCTTCTGGGTTTTGAGCTTGCGTAACTGGATGATGGTTGGTGTGGCATCTAACATTTCAACATCTTGGTCACATTATTTATTGGGAGGTAAGGTACAGTAGAAATCCAGAGTTGAGTTTTTAACAGCTAATTTCAAGATGCCGAGCCAGCAGCTGTAAATAAGATCTGGAGTTAAAGATGTGAACTTGAAAGGCATCAGCATATAGTTGCTATTTCAAGCTACAGGACCAGATGAGATGCCCCAAGGAGAGAGTGGGATTAGAAAAGATAAAAAGTGTCCAGGACCAAACCTCAAAGCACACGAACATTTGAGCAGGAATAGAGGAAGATGAAGCCCAAGTCACTGAGAAAAATCAACCAGTTATATAGATGATTTGTTTTTTCCTAATTTAGTCTTGAGTTCCCTCTCATGATAGTGGCTGGAAACTCTAGCCCTGCCCTGACGGGGATCCTGGGGATGTGGTTGTGGGTGTTTCCCATATGCCTTTCATGGAATCCTTCTTTGACCTCACAGATGGCCTGATTCCTAAGTGTCCAACCTGTGGCCAGGTGTCCCTCTCACGGGAAGCTTGTTTATCCTGACACATGCCCTTGTGGCTCTCGTCTGACCTGTATCCAGTTTATTCCTACCAAGACAGCCACTCTCCCGGAGAGCCCTGACCAGGAAAGAAGTTAGGATGGGGTAGAAAAGGCAACTCATCAGAACCCGTGAAATGGCAGAAGCAGTTTATTGTCTACAGATCTGGGTAAGAGAGGGCACAGCACCATTTGCAGGGCCAGCAAAAAGCAAGGAGCCATCCGGAACACACAGGCTCAACCAGCAGGTGCAGAACAAGAGACAGAGGGAGCTCTGGGCCAAAGCCTTTATTGGGGTTCAGGACATTATGCAATCGGGTTTCTAATTGGTGGGTTTAGAACAAGCGGGCACATGACCCTATGGGGTCATGCTGTGACTGAGAGAAGGTCAGTGTGGGTGGGATACCTGTGCAGTCTATGCAGGGTGTGGGGATTAGTAGGGTGTATCCAGCTGTCCCACGGGGAGGTGGTTACCAGAAGGCAGTGTACAAGGCAGATGTCTTGATTGACCACCTTGAGAAACTGCAAGGAGGTGGGGGAATGGAAACTGTGTCAAACATGATTAGGCTTTGCCTGAGTAAGACCAATCTAAATTTAAAATTGATCCCAAACCAACAAAAAATTATAAGAATTCACTACAATAGGGGAAAAGCCAGAGAGAATTGTTCAATAGAAGACAAGAGAAGAAGGTATAAGTGGGATAGTGGCCAACATAGTCACATATTGAAGAGTCATAGTGAGAAGAGGGTAAAGAAGTGGCCGCTGGTCTTGAACAAATGGTGGTCACCAGTGGCCTGGACAATACGTTTAAGTGAAGCAATCGTGCTAAAGTGACTGAGGTTGGGTGAAGAGAAGACAGGAGGTGCAGAAGCCATGAAGTGAGTTCCCACAGCTCTTCTGATGTATGTAGCAGGGAAGAGGAGCCAAGAAATGCCGAGGAGTTTGTTCAAGATTTTCTATGCTCATGGCATAAATCAAAGTTGTATAACATATCTTAATATGGCATCTTTGGTAATACATTTTAAATTGCCTGTTAATTATTTCTAATTTATTACATTACATAGTTTTCCTAATGTGTTGTATTCTGAATCATTGATTCTAAGGAAGGGATGGGCACAAGGGTTGGTTGATTTTTATAGAAAGGCAACAGTTGGGGCTGGGTGCGGTGGCTCAGACTTATAATCCCAGCCCTTTGGAAGGCCAAGGCGGGCGGATCACCTGAGGTCAGGAGTTCAAGACCCGCCTGGCCAAAATGGCGAAACCCTGTCTCTACTAGAAATACAAAAATTAGCCAGATGTAGTGGTGAGCGCCTGTAATCTCAGCTACTCAGGAGGCTGAGGCAGAAGAATCACTTGAGCCCAGAAGGCGGAGGTTGCAGTGAGCCAAGATCACAACACTGCACTACAGCCTGGGTGACAGAGTGAGACTCCGTCTCAAAAAAAAAGAAAAGAAGAAGGAGAAAGGCAACTGAGTTTGCTGCATTACATTCATTACAGTTACTAAATAATCACAGCTGTAGTCCATTGTAGCTAATGTTCTGGTAATAGCTACTAAAAAGGTTTTAATCCAAATAGAAACAAAGGAAAAGTTATTTAAAAATAGGCAAATAACCTGGAAAGCATGAAAAGGAATAAAATGTCAACAAGATTTTAGGTAAAATGAAAAGAATACATTAAGACAGAAATTCAAGCCTCTACTAAGTTTAATTATGTTTTAGAAGTATATTAAAGCAAAAATATAAAATTAAATGTTAAAAGTAAACCAACTGATCCTCTAGGCAAAGGAATCTGCACATATCAGTGCATGTCACGTTATAACCATATTCCGGGAAAGAACTGCTATCCAGAGCTTGAGAGTTTCAAGGTTGGGCAGTTTAACTACAAGCACAATCCTCATTATAAATATGGAAAAAGCAAGAAGGCTAGGAGCTTCTCCTCCAGATAAACATCAGTCAGCAGCAAGTAGAATTATTAGAGCTGAAATGCAAAAATAAAAAAGCCACAGGTGGCAGCTCCAGCCATCATGGGTTAAACGTGAGAAAGCAGCAACAGATATCCTGAGCCTTTCTCACTGCTGTGCTGTGGACTTGGGCACCTGGTGATTGAGCAGATTCAAGGCGACAGGAGGTTAGCAAATCGTGTTTGGCCTCCAGATGGAATTTTCTTTGTTATCATATATTTTTGTGTGTGTGGTCCTATTTTCTATGCCTTTCTGGCTCCTCGTGAGGCAGATTCTCCAGGAAATTAAGACTTTATTTTCTAAACCAGTAGCATAGAATAAAAACAGGAATATTTTATCATTGACTATAGAATGAGTTCAGAGCCATCTGATAGAATTTGAGGCTCAGCAGCCCGCACCTATGACCTCTGCCCTGAAGAAAATGACCATCCCTTGGACAAGGTTTACTTAGTAGTGTGGACTCTGCCATTCTAGTGTGTTTCTGTTCCTCCGGGGCAGGAACCAATGATTGGAGGAAGAAAAGTGCATTTGAAAGAAAGAAAACACACTCCCGGCATGAGGCATGATGCCAATGATGAAAGAAACAAAACACACTCCCAGCATGAGGCCAATGTGTGTAAGTGCCTTGCAGAAGTCTCAGCACAGACTCTTCCTGTGACTCTGCCAGTCCAGGGATCACTGGAATGCAGCAGCCATTTCAGCAGACATCAGAGAGTTTGATCCTGGATGAAGTGACTCAGAGATTCATTTCCTAGGGTCATCAGCTTCCTAGCCAGCCTGTTTAGGGCCCATATCTGCCATCCGGAAACCAGACTCTGAAATCTTTGGCGGTGATACAGTTTGGCTCTGTGGCCCCACCCAAATCTCATCCTGTAGCTCCCATAATTCCCATGTGTTGTGGGAGTGTCTAGCTGGGAGATCACTGAATCATGGGGGTGGGTCTTTCTCGTGCTGTTCTCATGATAGTGAGTAAGTCTCATGAGATCTGATGGTTTTAAAAACAGGAGTTTCCCTCCACTGGCTGCCATCCATGTAAGATGTGACTTGCTTCTCCTTGCTTTCTACCATGATTGTGAGGCTTCCCCAGCCACGTGGAACTGTAAGTCCATTAAACCTCTTTCTTTTGTGAATTGCCCAGTCTCGGGTATGTGTTTTTCAGCAGTGTGAAAATGGACTAATACAGGGGGCAATGGCTATTATTTCATTATTTTTCTTTAGAGTATTAGAACCTACTACAGTGCCCTTCATGGAGTAAGTGAGAACATATACTCTCCAAACACCAACTGACAAAACACAGAAATATGTTCTGCACTAGCTTGCTCTTTCTCTCTTGCTCTCTCTCTCTCTGAGCAACCTTCATAATATGTATTAATCCATACATATAATTAATTATAGAAGTATGGGCCTGGGAGGAAGAATAAAGCATTGTAAATCTCTGCTCTTTATACTTGCTTGGTGTTTGAAGTTTCAAAATGACCAAGAGTCCACTGCACAGCAGTGAGAAAGGCTCAGGACACCTGTTGCTGCTTTCTCACATTTAACCCAAGGAAATGGCTGGAGCAACCACCTGTGGCTTTTTTATTTTGTGATAATTAGTTATTATCAGTAGTCCTAAAACCATGTCTTCCAATACTTTGTACTCCTCATCGTTTATAGCAATCCTTGGACTCTTGCATTATTCTTACACCATTTAGTGTCTCCATTCGAAATCTCTCCCTCTATCTTTTCTAAATTCTATGCAGGTTAAATGCAATTTTTGCACACTCCATACCTCATGACTGCTCTGGATGAGCTCAGGTATTATTGCATACACCTTCTTATTCATTATGAGGCTCACTTATATCATCATTCACAAAAGTAATACTTGGTCATCTTGAAGCTTCAAACACCAAGCCAGGATAAACAGCAGAGATTTACAATGCTTCATTCTCCCTCCCAGGCCTGTATTCCTCTAGTTTCTAGTGTAATTTTGGCTGACATATTTCTATGAACTTGAATTATTTTAGCCTTATTGTTATAGAAGTGATTAGTCTCCTTCCAGTAGGGAATGTAGACACGGAAATTTTTTGTGTTATGAAAGATGCAATTTTTATGTCGAAGATAAAACACAAGCTCAACATCATCCCAGCCTGTTAAATTAATCCAGATCTGAGGAAGAACAAGCATTTAAACTAGTCTTTATTAAAACACTTGGCTGAGGGATACGATTGTGACGACAGTTTGCAGGGTAATGAATCTTTAAAACAGTGTTAGATTTTGACATTGATAAGTACAGTACTTAACATAATTATTATTCCAGATTTCCACTGGTGAATTTTATTAACGAGTCAAGGAAAAAAATGTTTAGAGGAATACTTACTAGTGGCCATTGCAAGGAGTGGATCAGTACAAAAAGGCAAATGTCAAACCACAGATTCTACCCTTTAAAGAGGCATTTAGATCATGATCAAAATCTGGGCTCAGAAGACATAACAATTTTATATGAGTGGGCCTCTTGAAAAGATATGAGTGGAATTGTGAATGCTTTATTGAAAAACAGAGGAAAATTTTTCCACTATAGAGCAATGTACTTCATCAGCTGACAGAAATGAACATAAAATGATCAGATCATGTACAACTGAATTCCCATGAGACTAATAGCAGACTTGACTTTTTAGCAGGAGAAATTGGGGGCCTCTTTTCAACATTCTTAAAGAAATTCCAACAAAGAATTTCATATCTCACCAAACTAAGCTTCATAATCAAAGGAGAAATAAAATATTTTCCAGACAAGCAGGCACTAAGGGAATTCGTTACCACTAGACCAGCCTTTCAAGAGCTCATTAAGGGAGTTCTAAATGTGGAAATGAAAGAACCATACCTACTACCAAAAAACACTCTTAAGTATATTTTTTTAATTAGAATTTTTTTTTATTTTTTTAAATCCTTTTTCTTTGTCTACAGAGACTGTGGTAGGATTTTTTTTTCAGATTTTCAAATGTATTTCTTTAGCCTTCCCATTCAGAAATGTTGGATTTTTCTATTTATGAAAATATGCCATTAAATCCATCAGCATGCTTTTAGTGTTTTCTCTGCACTTTCTAAATAATTTAAATGTCTATTCTAAAAATTTTATAGGTTAGCATGCTGTAGCAAACAGATTAATTTTTTCAGCATGAATTTTACCTGATTATAAATAATATCCAGGAATACTGTTGGGATGTACATTTATCTTGTATCCAGACACTCAGTAAATTCTCTATTCACTCTAGTGCTTTCTACCTGAGCTCATATACATTACTCTTCCACAAACTACACTTTTTTGTTTTCATCCCCTGAAATTTTTATATTTTCTGATATCCAGAGATACCAAAGCTGTGTTGAATGACATTATTCTATGGAGCACATTTGTTATGTCTGTGTTCACAGGAAAGGCTCATTGTTTTGGTTTCTTTTTTTTTTTTTTTCCACAATAAAATTTATAACACCTTAACAATATTTTGGTGATTTTTTTTTTCTAGCTTCTTTAAACATTTATCTTTTAATCCATAACATTTTGATTGCCTTCTAAATCTAAACATAGTTTGCTCTTTGGAGAAATAAATGTAGTCCATTTTTATTTGTGGTAAGAATTGTTATACCATATCTAGTGTCTCTCATTCTGTTTCCTGATACTTAGTGTTGTTTCCTAGTCTTTCTAAATTTTATTTTAGTTTTTTTTTAATCTCAACTAGTGAGGGAATAATTTTTTAAAATAATAATCACATTCTATTGTGTGTTTTCTTTTAAAGTATTATTTTTAAGACCTCTTTTCTTTTTCTGGCATGTCTTCTGAGCATCTTAGAATACCTTACCACATTTAACAATATAATTATTTTTTATTAAATGGCTCCAATAATGCATGTCTGTGTTATCCCTTGCTGATACACATTCCAGTTTCTCTTATTTTAAAATAAACTAAAAAAGTTATATTTTCTTAAATATCTCACAAGTAGTGTCTTCATTCTTGATTCCTTTCACTCACCACTAAATTTCTTGAAAAAGTAGTTACTTTTCTTTTTTACCTTTCCTCAATACTTACCCACTTCTTAACTTTGCTGTTGAACTGCCATCTAAATTCACCATTCAACTGAAAACACTTCCTAAATTTAAAGGCATTTTCCATCCTCCTCCTTGATTTCCTCAGTGTTTCCTTCTGCTACCCACATTTTTGTCTACTTGGGGAAAAACTATTATTGAGGCATCACCTGGTACCAATTCAGTTCTCTGACGTCTTTTTTCCTCTCCATGTCCTTTGGAGACACCGTTTCTATTCCCACCCACCAAACACACACATTCTCTAGGACTCTGCACAGGGGCACATTTTCTCCATATTTATGTTGGCCAGCTTTTAGCTCATCGCACATTTTTAGTCACCCTGTCTGGATTATTGGCTTTCAATTCAGTAATTCCTGTATCTTGTCTTGAGTTTCAGATCTATATTTCATTAACACCATAAACTCAGAATGTTCAAACACCATTTTTGCCCAAATCCCATTCTTCAATCACCCTTTCTATTTCTGTGTATGACTGCACCTTTTTCTCTCCCACCCCAACTCGAAACCTCCCTTTTTGGCTTTCACTTTCTCTTCTTGTCCCCCATAACATTAATTGCTCTGTTATATAGTTCTTCGTACATATTGTAGTTTCTATTTGCCATTCCCAAAGCTACACCCTTAGCTTAAGTTTTCATACACTCCACCCCACCAAATTCTTGCCATACAGTAGTATCATATTAATCCTCCCAAGGCACGGTTAGTCTCAGAACAAGGCTGAGTCTGTTAACACCCTAGTTAATAATGCAGTGCCCTTAACTGATGTTCTTCTTTGAATCGTTTGTTGAGAGGGACTATTCTGTCCTTGTTATGAGCATGGCTGTAGTTTCATGCTCTTTGGTTGTGAATCCTTAGAAACCCTTGATAACTGTGTGTGTGTCCTTAGGAAAGTTACTTCATCATTCAAGTCCTTGGTTTCCTTATCTGTAGAGCAGAGATAATGACATTACCTGCCTTAGTCAAGTTGTGGGCATCTTACACATTTTTATAATCACTCAAGGTGCATGTGCTTATTAAAGATATATATTTTTTGAATTGCAAATGGCCTAAAGAAAGTCCATGGAAAGTAGCCAGTGCTTTATATCAGGATAGATGGATGGCTGAGGCCTAAGTGGTGTGTTCCTGGATTCACTGGAAAGTTTCAAAAAGTGATAATAAAAGCGGAGCTGGCATTTGCACCTTCAAAATCCTCAGAAAAGAAAGCTGGCCCAATCCATAAAGGCCAAAAAGGATATACTTTTTCAGCCAACAGACAATGAAGAAAGAGACACTGAAGAGCAGTAAGATTAAAGGACATTCAACCTTCATTACCAATGAGACAATGTCCAGTGTGGTATAAGAACTTTGGGAAGGAGGATGACTGGTTGGATCACCAGGTTACCAGTGAGTGAACAAATTCCTAATCAAATACATAAATTTCTGCCCAGTAACACCTTTATCCCCATTCTTCTTTACGTCATTATTTACAGACATTTGTTTATGTTGAAAAAAATGAGGAAATGATAAGATGCTCCCCTTATGAGCCTGAGTCTTCACTTATTCAACAGGCTTTCCAAATAACCATGCTAGACTCATTGCTGTGCTGCTACTATTTCAGTGTTAGGGATAAAGAAAGGAATCCTAACAGCTTCTAGAGAGAAAATAACTAGGTTATCTGCCATGGGACAAGAGTCAGATTTGCATTTTGCATAAACAACACCAGTTGTCAAAAAACAATAAAGCAAACATCTTAAAAATACTTAAGAAAAGTATGTTGCACTTCAATTTGTATGCGAAGTCAAACTACTATTTGTAAATAAGGTTAAAACAAAGACTTTCAGGCAAATGTGGATTCAGAAAATGCAACTTCCGCACGTCTATTATGGCATGGCATTAGTGGATTTCCTCCAGTGAAACAAAAATGAATTCAAACAAAAGAGAAAAAAATTGGGATTTTTAAAAAAACATCATAAGCAAAGAAATGGGTAAAACCTGATTAAGACTAAATAATTGTAGTTACCTAATGTAAAATAACACTGTTAATTAAAACAGCAAGAATAACAAAGCCAGACATTGTTTTTAATCAAATGATTTTACCTTGAGAGGTATTGAGGTAATGGACATATTTTCTAGGAGAACTTATTATTTATATATATAAAGAAATATATATATATATACGTGCATATACACATATTTATATAAATAGTTTATCTCACTGCTTTAAATCACAGTAAATGCTTTACTTTTAATTTCATACAGCTTCAAAGGAGAAAATTAGATTTTTATATTCATCAAAGAGGATTATGGGTTAATAAGCTTAAAAGACTCTCTTATAATGGTAATTCAACATTCAGTGTGAAGGAGAAAGGCATAGTTTATACAAGGACAAGACCTCTCCTTGAATGATGCAGTTCAGTGCTCTGAGCCTTCACTATTTTCTTCCGTCTATGTGCAATAAAATTTCCATTTTAGGACCAGGTAAATAATGCTTATTACATTTAAGCTGTGAAAGCCAGAATTCCCTGAAGCACGTCGTACAGCTCAGCATTGTTGGTGTTTGTGTTTTCATAGCATCTTTCATCTGAGGGAACCAAGTTCTGCATAAATATACCGAATTTCACATTCCATAAAATGATCCCATATTGTTGTATTATCACCAGCAAGGCATAGGGTGGAGAATTACTGGGTTTTCGAGAAAAGCTTGAGCAAATGGGCAATTTCGGCCATGATCTTGAAGGCCAGACTCAAGGACAGGTTTTATTCGGGAACACTTGGTCTTGGGATCGCCTGCGTTTGCTGCCCCATATTCCAGCATCATCCTCTGATGTGTTCAGTCTGAACGAGTTCCCCATAAAAAGTTATTGTAAGAAAGTTTTGTGCCCTGAAGAAAGGTGAGACCTTCATCCTATTCAGGATTCCCTCACTGAGCAGACTCTTTCCTTGTCCTTCTTTGGAGGTGTGCGAATGTGCCTTTCAGCTTCTAACACATGCCTTTCAGCTCTGCCTTATATGTGACCAACCCTGGATTTTTGGTTCTGTTCATTTGGGATTTGGTTCTGCTTGTTTGTTTGGTTGATTTTTAACACTCTGTGCCTCAGTTTCCTGACCTGTAACATGTAAGTAATGATAATATCTGCCCCAGAGGATTCTTCCTGAGACAAATAGGAGGCATCAGAGACACAGAGCAGGCCATGTCAGCAATGATAATATCTGCCGCACAAGATTCTTCCCGAGACAAATTGCAGGCATCAGAGACTTAGAGCAGGCTTGGCAGCCAGCACACAGTTTACGTGGGCCCTGTGTGCTTGCAGAGGTTCAACCCGTCTCCACCTGCTTTCCATGACCTGTGAATGTATGGTTTTGCACCAAAATTCACATATCATATACACCTCAGAAATAGCCCTAAATATTTCAGAAAAGGTAGCCCCAAAGGAAGCTTTTGGAAATGTTCAATGCTTGTTGACACAGCTTAAAAATTAAGAAAATGGCAACTAGAGGAAGATCAACAGGTACTGAGAGTGAAGGTTATAAACCAGCTAGTGTGTTGCCAAGCATTTGGCCTCTTACTCTGGCCTTCTCTTCCTTCTTCACCATCATTTGGCAAAATTTAGAAATTCAAACATCTACAAAGACTCATCAATCCTACCTGCTGTAGGTCCAACTGTCCTTGACTTTGATGTTTCCTAATGTTCTCTTTTCCCCTCTGTATTGAAATATTTCAGACTTGAAGTATAAAGCAAAAGAACAAATAAGCGGACCTTCTCCTTTTCTTCCTCCATCCGATTAAAGGAGCCTGGGGAAAAGGTGCAATGCCAAGAGGGATTTAAATGTGCTCTGGACTTCAGTTTCCTCCTGCGTAAAATGAGGATTCTAGACCTTATCATAATAGGTTTTCTTCCAGCCTTAATAGTCCATGAGATTTCACATTTTTCTGGTTATTATTTTCAATCTATTAGAAGCCTTCCAAGAAAATTATATGACTGGTTGTCTTTTTTTTCTTTTCAGTTTTACTGTATCTCCAATTTTGACTGTAATTTTCAGGTATTTTCTATGAGTCCTTTCACTCTTTCCTATCTTTTCTATCTTGTGGGCAGAATGTTCAATTCTTATGGCACATTACTCACATCCTAGCTAATTATTTTCAGTAACTGTAAATACTCATGTGTGCTCATTCTAAAAAACTCTTCAGAGCAAAGCATAAGAATGTAAGTTTCTTAAGCGAAACTTCTTTGCATTTATGGGGAAGAATAGTATGACATGATGGGAAAATAGGATTTTGCCATTAAGGTTTGCCATTAAAGGTTCTACCATTAATATTATCAATTGCAGTCCAAGAACTTCACTACTCTTCATACTAGTGTTTCAAGTAATAAGCACTCACTACGACAAATGTCATGGTAATAGAAAAAGCCAGGGTCTCCTAATGATTTAAGAAAACCTTTGCCAAGTAAAATCCCTGGGGTTAGAAACACTGACTTACTGTGAGAATTAAAATATATAAATATGTATACAATACACCAGTCTCAGGTCATAACATCCAGAAAATATTAACTATTGACAAAATGAATTAAAACCATTTTGTTTCATTTAATATAATTTTGATAAGCAAAAAAAGGCATTATTTTAAATTTGTGAAGTGAGTCATTTCTTTCATTGTAGGCAAAATAGATTTTCTGTCACATTCTGAAAACTACTAGAATTGGAAGAAGGTCTTTTGCCCATGGTTATGGCTTAGGCAAACAGTGATAGCTCAGAAGATAAGCTATAGAACTTAGTGGACATAAAACCTGTCTCATAAATTTAAGAGCTCTGTGATAAATCACTTCTTCAGCTAAGAAAATGCTATCATTTTTACATCTTCAGGGTTACATAGTGGGATCCACTTTTAGAGATATAGCCTCACTAAAAGAATTTCTTTGTTCTTTTTTCTAACAATATGAAAACTTTTAAAATATGAAAAACATAAGTAATGCCATTTTCCTGCTCTGCTCCTCATTTGGGTAACAACTGAGTAAAATGTTTCCCTTTATCTCCTAGAACCACAAATATTGTGTTGATGTGAATTGGAACATTGATATTAAAAACAATTTCCGTTGCTTGCATTCTGATTTGCTATAAGATTAAGCCTGGATATTTGAACACTCTGGACATTGCGTTTATTTATGGATGCATCATCAGTTTAGAGCAAGCACAGTTGAGCTCTCAATGTTCTTCATTAAACATGGTAAACTTAACAAATTCTAAGAGTCTGGAGGATCTAAACAGCTTTTACTAAGCTACCTATTATCATGTACATTTCTAGAGAGAGAAAGAGAAGAATGAAAGTACATATTTTGTCTTCTGTTTATTGTATTTATGTGGGAGAATAAAAGCTGCAGACCACAGCACGCAGTGCTTCAGAGGGAGAGGACTTGGCAGGATGCCTTGCTTGCCTGACCCCTCTGAAGGCCAGATTGTACCAGGGCTTAGGTCTCCAGTCTGTTCTCTGCCATTCACCCTTAGGGATCTCACCCATTCTCACTGCTTTATAACCATCTACACACTAATAACTCCATAGCTCCTATCTCTGCCCTGAAATCCAGACTCAAAGTCCAACTGCTTAGTGTAGTCTTCATTTGAATTAATGAATATCTCAAACAAAACATGACCAAAACAGAGCTCTTGATGGCCTCCTAAACCAACTTTCCCCCTCTTTACCCTTCTAGGTAAATGATCCTCCATTTACCCACTTTCCCAGGCCAGAACTCTAGGAAGAGCCATACTGGACTTTTTCCTCTCACTCCTCGTATCCAAACCATCTGCAAATGGCCCCAGATCTACCTTCAAAGTAAACCCAAAGATGCTATTCTTTCCCCCTTACCATCCTCATTGAAGCCAGCATTCTTCTCCCTGGACCTCAGCACTCACTGAATTGTCCTTGTTCACACTCCTGCCTACCTAGTCTATCCATACACAGCAGCCACATTGAGCCTTTAAAATAGTTCATTAACTGGCATTACCCTCATCTTAACCCCAGGGAGTGAAACCCAAAGCCATCACTTTGGTCACAAGTCCATGTACAGGTACACACACACACACACACACACACACAAATGCACATTCTCCTCCTCGTCACACTTCCTTTATTTTACTGTCCCTGAGTGTGCAGGCTCAGAAATGAAAACTGTCTAGAATGACGGCCGCCACTATGAGGCCATTGGTGTATGACAGCTGCCATTGCCATAAATATTAATTTATATCCTTTGGTCTTTTGTACCTCATGAGAAGAATTAGATTCGATTAGGTAAAATTCAGGGATAGTAATGTCTTAAAAAATACTTTACAGTACCAACTACATAAGTGGAATGTAGATTTGAGTAGCAGAAGTGCGCCTCCAGACACAGGATGGAGGAACCCCACAGAGGCCTTCCTCCTTCCTGAGCCCACTGCGTGGGAGCCTCTGTGACTTTACTTTCTATGCTCCTGCCCCCTGGACAGTGGCTTGCAATTTCTGTATATTCCAGTATTGCTGCTGCTGTTTTTCTAAATGAAATAATGAGGACAGAGTGTGAACTGTGATTTTCTCTTAAAAATTTCAATTCTTTTGAGCCTCATGGAGTAAGGGTCAATTTAAAACGAAAATAGAGTTGAACAAAGACATGTTTTCCCCATATCCTAACAAAATGGAATTGAGCAAGGTGGGATGGCTTCTGGAACAGAAATCATTCTCTGTTTGTAGGGTGGTTGCCCAGGGAGTAATGTTTGTATAAAAGGGTGCTAATTTACTGACAAGACATTGCTCGGTGGTTAGGTTACCACTCCTTGGTGACTTGGCAGAGAGGAGGCCTGTGGAGAGGAATGGAGCCTGGGATTCATCCAGCAGCTCTGCAACTCTGCTTCTTCTAGATTATGTAGCTGCCTGCATGATCAGTGGCAGGTACTCATCCCAACCCAGGGGTCCTAATTTGAAACCCAGCATCAAAGCATTCTTCTTTAAAACTGTTTGTCCAGCAAGTGTATCCGAGGTACCAAAGATAGAGGAAACAATACAAAAAAGTGCAATTTGTTTGATGGCCAGTTCTTCTAGTAAATTTTAATTTCATGTCTGTATTAGTCAGGGCTCTCTAGAAGGACAGAACTAATAGGATAGATGTATATATAAAGGGGAGTTTATTAAGGAGTATTGACTCACACAATCACAAGGTGAGGTCCCACAATAGGCCATCTGCAAGCAGAGGATCCGGGAAGCCAGTCTGCATCCCAAAACCTCAAAAGTAGGGAGGCCAACTGTGCAGCCTTCAGTCTGTGGTCGAAAGTCCAAGAAAACCTGAAGTCCGATGTCCGAGGGCAGGAAGCAGGAGAAAAAGATGAGGCTGGAAGACTAAGCCAGTCTAGTCTTTCCATGTTCTTCTGCCTGCTTTTATTCTGGCTGCACTGGCAGCTGATCAGATGGTGCCCACCCAGATTGAGGGTGGGTCTGCCTTTCCCAGCCCACTGACTCAAATGTTAATATCCTTTGGCAACACCCTCACAGACACACCCAGGAGCAACACTTTGCATCCTTCAATCCAATCAAGTTGACACTCAGTGTTAACCATCACCTTGTCCATTAATGAACATCTCTTCCCACCTTCACCTTTATTTATTTATTTATTTATTTATTTATTTATTGAGATGGAGTCTCACTCTTTCACAAGGCTGGAGTGCAGTGGCACGATTCTGGCTCACTGTAACCTCCGCCTCCTGGGTTCAAACGATTCTCCTGCCTCAACCTCCCAAGTAGCTAGGACTATAGGTGCACACTACCACGCCCAGTTAATTTTTGTAGTTTTAGTAAAGACAGGGGTTTCACCATGTTGACCAGGATGGCCTCTATTTCTTCATCTTGTGATCCACCCACCTCGGCCTCCCAAAGTGCTGGGATTACAGGCGTGAGTCCCCGCACCTGGCCTCACCTCTTTTAAAAATCACTTTAACCCTACTGAGAGTTCCAACCCTGAGCAGGAGATATGCCAACATTTATCACAGACATAAAAACCGATCAACATAACTATTAACAGTACAAGTTTTAAATCATTCCCTGATTATAGCTATGGGCACTTCCTTTACCTTTCCCATTAAGTAGTGACATGTATAAAAATGAGTCCTTTATATTACAGGAGAGCAAGAGAACAGAAAGAGAGAGATCAATAGGAAAGATTGATACAAATTGCTAGTTTTCTTGCTGAACAAAAACTCAGTTTTCAAGTATCAACCATAAAAAACGTTTTCCACTGATCTTTTTTAAAGCGTGGTCGTATAGTAAACATTATAACAACAATGCAGATAACTATCCCTTTTATCTACTCTTTAGGGTATGATGCATTTTGGATATGCTATTTAAAAACTGACATTGTATTCTCTGTATAACTGTTATCAGTTGAGTAATGATTCCTTAATTTTATATACAAGGTCTATAAAATTCCTTTTGTCAGGTTAACCTCATTTTACACCAGGAGCGCAAAGCTCAAAGATGTTGAGTGTATGGCTCTTAGTGAGGTGAATGCAACTGATCTGACACTGATTTTACTTGGTTAAACACGTGCTAAGTCAAGCTGTTAATGCTGGGCATAGGTTCTTCATGAGTGCCTGGGGTATTATGCTCCCTTGCCTTCTACAAAGAGACCCTCTCTTGCTCTGTGGCGTGCCCTGACCAAGACACACTGACCTGTCACTATTACATACATTTTTCAGTGAGCTCTGTGAAGAGAGCAATAAAATATCATCCAGAAGGAGAAGAAACATGTAGAAAAGGAAAAAAAAAAGATGAAGAAACAAGTTTTAGAATGGACAAAAGGAGTAAATTCCATGATGCTGAGTTGTTTCCATGTTACTGTATGATGGAAATGATGTTGTTTTGATTTCATGAATCTGTTAGCCCTGTGGGTGTAGACAGGGAGGGCTCACATTTCAGTGCAGAATGCTGGTAGTTCTGTCAACAGGAGTTAGATTTTATGCTAAGTGCAATTTCTAAGAGATATAGTTTCAAAATACTTCCTTTTCTGTCCCTTTGCTTTTGCCATGACAACTCTCATACCCTAAGCAGGCAGTGTGGACTCTGGAGCCGGCCAGCCTGGGCGTGGGTTTCACTCTTGTGAGATGTCAGGCAAGTTGCTCTTTGTTGAGACTTTGAAGATGTAAAAAGTCATGATGATAATCATCCCCATGCATGCTGCAGTGTTAGGGAAGATTAAATGAGTAAAAAATGTGAAGACGGCTAACACGGTGAAACCCTGTCTCCACTAAAAATACAAAAAAAAATTAGCCAGGCGTGGTGGCGGGCACCTGTAGTCCCAGCTACTCAGGAGGCTGAGGCAGGAGAATGGCATGAACCCAGGAGGCGGAGCTTGCAGTGAGTGAGATCGCACCACTGCACTCCAGCCTGGGCGACAGAGCGAGACTTTGTCTCAAAAAAAAAAAAAAAAAAAAAAAAAAATGTGAAGAGTTTGCTCTTTTCCTGGCACACGGAGCTTAGAAAATATTAGGTAGTTTATTACAAATATTTTATCTTGATGTTGGCATCTAAAACAGTGAGGATACTGATCTAAATGAGAAATATTTGCTGATTGATTTAAACAAAAATTGCCTTAGATAACCTTCTGCAATTGACACTTTTTTCATGTTTTATGAGTATAAAATATTATTATGTGGGTATTTCCCTATCACAAAATATCATGAGCTTTCAAATTCTTATCACTCCTGGGGGAGGAGTCAGTTTGGGGGCAGATTAGGAGTTCAGTTCTAGACTTCATTGTGAGGAGTTTGGTAGAAATCCCAGAAGAGCTGTTGAGAAGACCAGTGGAGCCACACGTCTAGAGGTCATGGACCTGGGCTGGGCCAGAGATCCGCATTTGAGAGAAGCCAGCAGAGCAGTAGCATTTACCACCCTGAGGCTAGGCACAGTCACCACGGGACTCCTGACATTCAGAGAGCCAGGAGATAAAGAGAAGTCAGGAAAGGGCCTTGGGAAGAGATGGCGCATCCAGCGAGAGGAAAGACAGGTGAGCATGGTGTCTAGACAGAGACAGCCCAGTAGACAGGGTTTCAGGAAAGAAGAAGGCAATGGCCTGTGTCCTAACAAGAGGAGCTCTAGTGGGGTGGCGGGGAGAAGCCTCACTGCAGCACAGAGGCCAAGAGGGAAAACAGGATCGAGAGAAGGTTATTTTAAAGATGAGGGAATGAGCAGCATGCCTGTACACTATGGAATGATCCAGCAGCGAAGGAAACATGGATGTTGTAGAGAGGTAGACAGGCTGTTGGAGCCACATCCTTGAGTAGGAAGGAAGGGACGGGTTCCTTCCATGAAGCTCTGACAGGAGCAGGAGCAGATGTTTCCCCCTTAGAGGAGGGATGTAGTGACATAGGCGGAGATGCTGGCAGGTGGTTGTTTCTCCTGTCTTTTATTCGAGTTATATGTGTTTCTGCCTGCTCATTTTACAAGCTTATCATTTCCTCATGCTCTTTGACTTACTCCTTTTGTGCCTACAAACACCGCACCTTCCTTGCCTCCACCCATGCAAACACAGAGGGGTGGGAAACGTGGGCAGTTAATAAACATTGCTGCCACTGAAAATGTGAATGCCCAGAGGAGTGTGCATGCCCAGGACTGCTGTCAATATTAAGGGGAAGCAGCCTAGGACATCTCGAAATACTGAAAAGGAGGCCGAGATCTTGGGACATGGAAATCCCCGTTTAGGGGAAAAAATGCAAATAAGCATTGCCTACCTGGAGAGTGGCACCTTCTGAAATGCATACCTAGAGGTTGTGACTGGCTGAAACATTCATGTTTCAAATTTTAGATGCCCTTTGAGATCCCCGTTAGGTTTTAGACACTGAGAGATCTAGAAATGTTGTTTCTGAGTTTGGGGTGGATAGCTCCCAAGGCTTTTGTCACGGAAGTCGTCCTGAGCAGGCATTTCCCATGACTGAGGGCTGGGACTAAGGAACCAACAGTGACTGTAAAGTGGTTGTGTAGGAAAGGGGCTCTACGTTCATGGCACTTTACCTGGTTGTGTTACTTTGTTGCTTGTGGTGTTACTTGTGAGTGTCTGAATGTTTTTAGGACTGTATTAGTCAGGGATCTTTAGAGAACAGAAGCCATAGGATATATACAGGAAGAGATCTACTGGGAAGTGTTCACTAACACAATTGTGGAGGTTGGGAAGTGCCAAGACCTGCCTTCTGCAAGATGGAGGCCCAGGAAAGCCAGTGGTGTGACCCAGGCCAAATCTGAAGGCCTAAACGTCCGGGATGTAAAATCCCAGCTCACGAGCAAAAAGACCGACGTTCCAGCTGAAGCCAGGAGGCTGGAAGCCAAAACAGGGACTAATTCCTCCTTCCTCCACCTTTTGTTCTCTTCTGGCCCTCAGTAGAGATTGGGCAGTGGTCGCTCACACTGGGAGGGCAGTCTACTTTACCGAGTCCATCGATTCAATCGCCAGTCTCATCTGCAGACACCCTCACAGACACATCCAGAAATCATGGCTCATCTAGGCACGCCGTGGCCCAGTCAAGTGGACACATAGAATTCACCATCATGTGGCCCAATTAACAGAACTATAAGAAAGTACATGTTTTATTTGTCAGAAGTAAATGTACAATTAGAAAGATGGTGTAGGAATTGTGGGGAAGCAAAACAAAGCCCTCACCCATCTGCATCTGATCACCTTTTGAAACACCCGAGTCTCCACAGCATGGGTTCTGGAGCTCAGCTGTCTGGACCCAGATGATTCTTCACCACCTGTGAGCTGTGTCGTGTAAAATGAGGGTATTTGTGACGTTAACATGGAAAGCAGTTAACACAGCACCTGTCTCATAGACACCTCTCCTCAAACATGAGCTGTTATGTTTTTTTCATTTTCTTTTCTTTCTTTTTTTTTTTTTTTTTTTTTTGAGAAGGAGTTTCACTCTTGGTGCACAGGCTGGAGTGCAATGGCGTGACCTTGACTCACTGCAACCTCCACCTCCCAGGTTCAAGTGATTATCCTGCCTCAGCCTCCCAAGTAACTGGGATTACAGGCATGTGCCACCATGCCCAGCTAATTTTGTATTTTTAGTAGAGACGGGGTTTCACCATGTTTGTTGGGCTGGTCTCGAACTCCTGACCTCAGGTGATCTGTCTTCCTCGGCCTTCTGAAGTGCTGGGATTACAGGCGTGAGCCACGGTGCCTGGCCAACTGCTAGTGCTGAAACACTTCCCTAGATGACTTGCATTGATCCTATGCTGATTCTACTCTTTAAAATTTTTCAGGATTTTTTACAACAAAATTAATCAATTGATTCCAAGTAATAAGCACTCTGGGAAGATTAATTGGGAAAATTCACTAAATGACATTATTGAACAGAAAGTCTATATAGAGCTATAAATGCTTTTTAGTCTGTCATGTCAAAGGGGCCCTGAGGGCCTTCCTCCTTGTCTGGGTAGCTGAGCAGCCAGTTGTCCCGTCCCCACTCACAGCACTTGAACCAGAGTACAGAATTCTATATGGCAGCATTTCATCATCTCATTACATAAGCAAAGTGGGAGGGATGTGAGGGAGTGCACTGTGACTCAGGCAGATGTGCGATTGTAATCCCCCTGAAGGGGGATGACAGATCCTGAGTTCAGGTATAGTCCCTAGGAATGAAAGCATCTGATTTTAGAGTCTGCAGTCTTCTATGACTGAGCTGTCAAATTCTGAACACATAGTAAAGGTTGAGTATCCAGAATCCGAAAATCCAGAATCTGAAATGCTTCCGAATCGGAAACTTTCTAAGTGCCAACATGATGCCACAAGTGGAAAATTCCACACGCCAGTGCTTAACACAAATTTCATCATGTGCAATTATTAAAATTGTATAAATTATTAATATTGTACAAAATTATTTTCGAGCTATGTGTATAAGATGTATATGCAAAAGTGGATTTCATGTTTACACTTGGGTCCTATCCCCAAGATATCTCATTATGTGTATGCAAATATTCCAAGAACCAAAAAATTCTGAAATCTGAAACATTTCTAGTCCCAAGCATTTTGAATAAAGGATACTCAACCTGTAATAACGTGCTCCCCGAAATGAAGGAGTTTGGAAAGTGTAAGTCCACTGGAGGGCTGAGGAGGCAGGGTGCTGGATAGTTGAAAATCAGTGAAGCTCATTGAGTCATTGAGTGTCTGCTTCCTTTATCACGCATACTTTTCTGTGTATGCAGAATGTGTAGATTAGGGCAATGTGTAGATTAGGGCAAAGTCTTCTACAAACATGGGAATAAATATGTGCTATGATGCTGTCTTCCCTGAACATTAAAGTGACATGAAGTGATGATCAGGGTTAAATATGTCACAGTGGCTCTCCATTCCCAAGCCAATGCTATTCTTGCCTCCTGTATCTTTCATCTCTGTCTGTGCTCCACCCCCACACCATCTCCCTGCCATGCACACATGTGTACACATGCCAGGACACATTTTTAATTTTCAGTGCATAAACAAAGTACTTAATAGGGGTATGCTCTTTCATTCTTTCCTGCACTAAGGGCTAAACACACGTGAGGGTTAATCACCTACGTTCGCAAATCAAGGACCAAAAAGATGTGCCTCCCCCGCAATAGAAATGTCTCCTCAGCATGAGGTTTCCAGGGGTCACAAGTGTCTGTTCAGATATGCACAATCCAGACCTTTGCTTTTCCCTCTCAGCTGAAATTTAGATGCCAAAATTCCCAGCAATTAGTTCTCCTGAAAAGCCATAAGAACCAGGCAGAGGAGACAGCTGTGACTGAGGACGGAGGCAGCTCCCAGCTCCCACTGAGGCTGATGGATGGGAGGGACCATTCATTGGCAATGAGTGTCCCGGACCCCAGACCGCCAGGTGCAGTGACATCTCTGCCTTCCTCAGGTCTCCAGTGGTGAATGCAGGAGTCCCTCACCCTTCAACATGAACCCTCTTCTAGGTTCAAAGAGGCAGATATCAAAGCTGGTCAGCCAAAGACTTTTTCTCAACATGGAGATCTTCAGTTGTATCCAACCAATGCACTGCACTGATGGACTGTTTTGAACCCCTGCACACTGGGTGGAGAATATCTCTACCTTTCCTGAGCTGAAGTTTCTGTTTCCATATAGCTGCTGTCCTCTCCAGGTTTTTCTCATGAACCAATTCCTTGAATCCCTTCTCCTGAAGATTTGTCCACTCTTGGGTTGTGCAGTTCTTTGACATGTTCACTTGCTTTTTTTCTATAAGTTTTTGTTTCTCCTTTTCACCAGTGAAGAGAATTGTGTGTGTGTGTGTGTGTGTGTATATATATGTATATATGTATATATGTATATATATGTGTGTATATATATATGTGTATATATATATATATATATATATATATATATATATATATATATATTTGAGATGGAGTCTCACTCTGCTGCCCAAGCTGGAGTGCAGTGGCGTGATGTCGGCTCACTGCAATGTCTGCCTTCTGGGTTCAAGCAATTCTGCCTCAGCCTCCCGAGTAGCTGGGACTACAGGCGTGAGGCACCACACCCACCAAGAAGTGTATTTACTGCATTGCTTCTGTAAAAAGCACAAATCTAATGAAGCAGAAGCATTAAATTGTATAAATCTTAAGTGTATTAGTAAGGGTTCTCCAGAGACACAACCAATAAAATGTGTGTGTATATGGAAAGAGATTTCTTTTAAGTTTGGTTCACACAATTATAGGGGCTGGCAATTCCAAAACCTGCAGGGTGGACTTACAGGCTGGACCGAGGGAAGAGCAGATACTGCAGTTCAAGTTCAAAGCCCGTCCACTGTATCCACTGTAGTATTTCTTCTTGCTTGGGGGAAATAACTCTTTTTCTTTAAAGGCCTTGAACACATTAGGAAGAACAATTTGATTTATCACCAATTTAAATGCTCATTTCATCCAAAAACAACTCTTATAGAAACATCTAGAAAAATGCTTGACCACAACATATTTGGGCACCATGGCCCAGTCAACTTAACACATACAATTTACCATCACACTGAATTTTCTTGGTGATTTGGTTTAAAACACTAAGATGCAGTTTATGCAGAGTCTTTTGAAAACGAAATATTTCAATGTGCTAATACTCAGATTCTGAGATGAAAGAAACAAGAAATGCTGTTGGCTAAAACTTTACAGATGTTTGCTTTTCAGCATAGGTATGGTTTTCCTTATTTTGCAGCTGTTCACTCTATTCAATCCAGTTCCAGTTAAATAATGTGTAACTTAACTAATTACACACATCTCTCCAATGCAGTGCAATTTAAGATGAGATTTGGCATAAACCAACATGTCTTCTTTGTGTGTATGTGTGAGTGTGTACATTTGTGTTCTATTTATCTTTATAGTACCCAGATTGCTGTACTGTGTTGGTTATTTCATTGTGTTTCACCAGCTTTCCAATGGAAACGGAAACAGTCTGGTTAAATTGACGCCAAACTTATTGTCTCTTTCTCTGTAAATGTGCTGAAAACCTCTAGCAATTGGTGTTGAAACCCACAGCTCTGTGGTTTCTGAGAGTTATACTTGCCAGTTAGTCTTCTTATGTCCATAGCTTGTAACAGGACATTTGTGGGACCAGGAAATTGAGTTACTAAGGATAAGTAATACCTCTGCTGTGAGCCGACACCACCAGAATGACCCAAGTTACAAGAAACAGTTTCATTATTCTTGTGCAATTTACATGAAAGTAGAGATTCCTAGGAGTAGTTGGAAAACTCGACTTTGCATTTGGAACTGTGGCCCAGCTACACACAACTGTCCAGGTACTTGGCGAGAGCCTCCATTTACATACTACCTGCTTTCCAAACTGCTGTGCATAATAAATTGGCTATAACCAGATGACCTGTGTAAACACAGTAATAAAAGATGGAGCTACTTATGTAAGTGGGAACACCAAATACAATATATTCTTACTTATAAGTGGGAGCTCAACATTGAATTCACATGGGCACAAAGATGGAAACAATAGATACCAGGGACTGCTTGAGAGAAGGTGGGAGGGGCCATGGGTTGGAAGGCTACCTATGAGGTACTATGCTTACTACTTCCATGAGTGGATCATTCGTATACCAAGATTCACCCACATGCAATTTACCCATTTAACAAATCCGTACACGTACACCCAGAACTCAAAATAAAAGTGGAAAAGAAAGAAAGAAAAGGATGGAGGGAGGGAGGGAAGGAAGGAAGGAAGGGAGGGAGGGAGGGAGGGAGGACTATGAGAAAGGAAAAGGGAAGGAGAGGCTATATTGAGCTGCTCAGATCCTTCTCTGAAGAGTGAGAGAGGCATGGGCAGGACAGGGTTGTTGGCTCTGACTTTGCTTCCTTTACATGTGGATTAGTGAGGCAGTCAGGGTTCTCCAGAGAAATACAAACAATGGCATAGGTGTATATATAGAGAAGGAAATTTACTTTAAGGAACTAGCTTATGTGATCACAGGTGCTGGCAAGTCTGAGATCTGTAAGGCAGGCCAGCAGGTTGGAGAGTAAGCTAAGAGTTGATGCTGCAGTCTGGAGTCAGAAGGCTGGAGACATAGGCAGAATTTCTGTTTTACAGTTTGGAGGTAGAATTCTTTCTTCTTCGGGGGACCTCAGTCTTCACTCTTAAGTTCTTCAGCTGATTGGATGAGTCCCAACCACGTTGTGGAGGGTAATCTGCTTTACTTAATCTGTCAACTAATTGTAAACGTTAATCACATGTTAAAAAAAAAAACTTTCACAGTGACATCTATACTACCGTTTGCCCAAACAACTGGGCACAATGGCCTACTGAAGTTGACATAAAATTAACCGTCTCAGCTCAGAAGCAGGGAAGGGTAGCTATGGGAGGTGAGGAAAGATTCTTGTACATGCTGCTGGAGGCAGAATCCAGTGTCCCAACACCAAGGAATGTAGAAACTCAAAAAATCTTCACCGCATGACTGGCTTCCCTAAGTCCCTAGGCAGTATATTTCCTTATTTGTAAAGTTTTTTAAATTTTCTTTGGCTACTTGAAAACCAACAAGGGTGATTTGGACAGGGGTATATATCTCTAAAGCTTGGGGCATCAAACTGTTTTGACTGTGCACACCTATGGGTAAATATTTTTAACCAGTCATTATATATATTTGCTTATTCATAAATTATATGTGCTAATACTTACATAGATCATAAATCACAAGTTAAAATTAAGGGTAGACAAAGATTTAAAAAATACTTTAAAAGATCTACTTTTTAATAGCTCAAAAATACTTTAAACCTTTAATATTTTTGGTAAGAGTCTTATGATGGAAAATGCATACTTGGCAAAAGGGAAAAAGAGGGACAAAAGAACCACAAGACAAACAGAAAACAGTGAACAAAATGGCAAAGGCAACCCCTCCCAATAAATAATTATATTAAATGCAAGTGGATTAAACTCCCAATCAAAAGGTATGTTTAGGAAAATTTTAGTTAACACTTTGCAATCAAATACTTGTTACAAAGTTTGGTTTATCCCAACACTTGGTTTTAATGGTCAAATAAATGATTCAATGATGCAAGGCTCAGTGACCTGGCTTCCAAATCACGATACTCACTTCTCAATCCTGTTCACACTGACATGGAAGTTTTGATAAAATTCAGCTGATCTGTCTCCATCTTTCCTGATGTCAGTCAGTTCTGGAAACTCAACCAAAAAATATTGTATTTTTATTTTTAAGCAAGTGGATTTAAGACTCATTGAATCTTTATTTGGAAGATTTTTAACTGAATTTAAAAATTCTTTTCCTAAGGTATATCACTGTGTGGATATGAGAGTGTTTAGAGTGTTTTTGTCAAGAAAATCACATAAAAAGACATTTCTAATTGCATGCTTTTCACAGATGATATCTCCATAGCATGTTCTTTTAAATAGATCATTTCTCACCTCATCTCTATTTTATTTTGAAAGCAAAGTTCCTTTTGCTGTGCAAGGTAACATATACACAGGTTCTTGGAATTCAGATGTGAATGTTTGAGGAAAGCCATTATTCTCCTTACCACGCATAGCCTCCTCACTTTTGTTAATCACTGTCGCTCAAGGGACAACATAAAAGTTATTGGTACAGCACACACAAACACCAAAAGAAAAAAATAATTTTTAGATTTTAGGGAGACAATACTGGGGTATAAAGGATAACAGAACTCCTTAGTTTAGGTTATCAGCATTTCCCAAGCAAGCAAATGTGCAAAATTTAGCAGCCATCAGTGTTCTGGAAGCAAGGGACCATTGGCGAATATACCTCTCCTCATTTCAAGGTCACAGGCAGAAATGCAACTGAGACTCCTTCATCCAACTGTTGCTAGTGCAGATAACAGCTGCTGCCCGCTCCATGGCACAGTGGCCACCAGCATGGAAGAAGCCTGGTCAGTCTTTTCCCAGCCTTCCCAGCAGACAGATGTCCTCCCGCCTCTCTCTGCACGGCCAGCCTCCTGCCAGCCCAGCACGGCAGCACTGCCTTCAGTTCTATTTTTAATTTATAGTGTTGGGACCATGGATGTTTTAGTAGCATTTCACACAGCTTAGAGCACATTTTGAGTTAGGTCTAGAAAAGCATTGCCAAGAATACTTATTCTCTTACCCCCAAAGCCACCACGGTTTCCTTCATCATCCTTAGCCTCGGTTACCTGGATGCTGTTGCACACAGACCACCCTATCCTGGTTGTCAGCCTGCGTAAAGAATCTCCTGAAAGAGATTTTCGTGAAAGGACTTTACAGAAGGCAGCAAGAGCACAGAGAAGTTCTGGGTACACTGCCTTTGGCATGCTCAGAAGCAGGTCCAATCCTAGCACGAGCAAGGAAATTGATAGAACCACAACAGTTTACCCAAACCATCGTCTGTTTAAAGAGTGGTATGAGGTCTTCACCCCATGCCTGCTTCTTTATGTCTGCAGTGAAACTCATACATTCATTTTGAATTAGCAATTGATTGTCAAACATCTGTTTAGTGTTGGATTAAGTAGATATTAGAGACCTAATGGAGAAATCCAGCAATCCAGAATCAACGAATATATCAATCTGTTTATCTCTTGGTTTTTATATCACTAGCAGAATTCTTAATTCTACTACTAAGCATCTATTAAATTACTACAGTAGACAGAGTTAGGTACATACCTTCTAGATTGATACAGATTTAGCCACACCAAAAAAAAAAAAAAAAAAAAAGAAAGAAACTCTACACCAGCACCAACTCATCACCCAGGCACTCCACATAAAGCATAAATGGCCCAGTGAAAAGCAAATTCCAGGAAGCCCCAGGCACTGACCCTATTCACACCTAGCATGAGAGTCACCCCATGTCTCTGGGTGCACTTTTGTATTTGGCATCCTGCCCATTGCAGCACCTCCCACTGGGGGGCCTGGAGCCTGGTACCCAAGCCTCAGTGCCCACCAACAGACCTCAGGACTGTGCACTGTAACTGAGAAACTCTGAAGATATTCATGGCTTCTGCATTAGTGAGCTTGGGAATCTCATGTTGGAGGAAATAAGTTAAGGGTGTTTATTCTGGGTACTTTGGAAGAGCCTGGAATGTGGATTACTTAGGGCCTGCCACTTTCATGATCCTGATCATTGAATCTTGTTTCTTCTGGAAGACCAGCCAGAGCCCTCCATAGATGGATCCCTGTGTGAGGCTGTTGGACGAAGCATATTTGGTCAGGCCCATAGGCTTGGGGTCGGGATTCTAGCAAGTGGGGCCCTGAGATTAAAGACAAACACCGGAGGCCAGGCACACCCTCTGCAGAGTTTTGCATAGCTCAGAACTCTCTCTTGGAAGGAGGTTCATGCTCTGTGCTATACGGGAAATTTTCTTTAAACTGGGAATTGCAGAGGTCAGAAAGGTATCTGAAGCAACTGAACAAGTTCAAGCTGGAAGAGGATTTCCGAAGTGCGACTCTTTGGAGAGGCCATTGTGTAGATCCAATGCCTAAAATACCCTTTGCATTCCTTGGAGCTCAAGCTGGAAGCTTCCGGGTTTAGCATGACAAAACCCTACAAACTGGAAGTGGGTTTTCAAGGTAACACTAGCAGTTTCTATTTATAGAAACCATCAAAATTGAGGTTAAATGAACATTTCAAAAGAACCTGTTTGTAAAGCTTTCTAATAAAAACATTTAATGGCAAAAGATGGGACCAAATAACCTAAAGGACATAGCCACAAACTGTTCAATGTGAAAAACATGTGAATTTTCTTTCTCTTAGCTGAATTGAAAACTCATTTTAAAAATTTTACTTCAACTCTAAAGAACTATTTTTTTACAACTTTCACTTTCCTCCAGTAAGACTTTCACTTTCAGAGAGTGATGGTAAGGGAGGACTTTCCCTTTAGGAACGGAAAGGAGACACTCCCTGCTGGGGAGCACTGGCTTGACAGGCTTGCCATTGAGAACTAAGCTCTGATTTTTTATCTTGCCCAAGTTCCTATCTAAGAGGTCTGGGGAGTCATGCCCTACAAACCATAAATTCTCATCACATGGGTTTTCTTTGACCATGTATATCATGACTTACTTTCCAATCTGAGCATAACGAGGAAGAAAATCAAAATGTTTTACCCCAAAATATATTTCCTTGCCATACCTTGAAATTGCCCTGCAAAGTCTCTTGTGGGAAAAATCCACCTTCTATAGAGAATCCCCATTTTTTCCTTCTTCCTTTCCAGATCCAGGAAGTCATCAACTAAGAGACAGGCACCCTTTTAGGTCTAATAAGAAACATTTTACAACCTGCCCTCTCTCTGAAGTCTGCTATCTGAGAGATTCCTCTGCACAATACAACTTGGTCTCCATAATCCTTTACCTCAACCTCAACATTCCTTTCCATTGATCCCAGGTCTTCAGATAAACTCAAACCAATTGTCAACCACAAAATGTTTAAATTTACCTATAGCCTGGGAGCCTCCACCCCCTCCCACTTACTTCGAGTTGTCCCACCTTTCTGAAGCAAATCAGTGTGTTTCTTAAATGTATTTGATTGATGTCTCATGCCTCCCTAAAATATATAAAACCAAGCTGTGCCCCGACCACCTTGGGCACATGTTCTCAGCACCTCCTGAGGGCTGTGTCACAGGCCATGGTCACTCATATTTGGCTCAGAATAAATCTCTTCAAATATTTTACAGAGCTTGACTCTTTTCATCAACACCATTGTCCTTTCCTTCCCTTCTTTGGCTGCATTTAGAGGCAGCAGTGATCACAGCTGCCTCCTGGATGTCCCAGTTGTCCATCTGGATGTCCACCAAGATAGTTTCCCAGATAACAGCCAGACCTTTCGATCCAGCCGGGGCTGGCCTTTCCCATTGGGAACTCAGCAATGTAATTTGTCAGCACCCCAAACACGCACCCCACTCTTGCACCAGGCTCACAGACACTGAGGCATTGAAAGCAGAAAGTAGATTATCTATGAATTGATGTTGAGCAGTCCGACCTCACCCATGTGAGACTCTCCCCTTTGCAGGTCAGTTATCTTCATCATCATGCCCCACCAGCAGAAATAAGATCAAGTGGAGCTTTGGGACGCCTTGTCGTGACAAGGTCACACCTGGACATGGATGATAGTCTTGAGCCCACCTGGCCTCTCCTGGGGCCTTTCCTTAGGTCATCGCTGGAGAAACACTGGCCGTTTCCTTCTCCTGCTCTTTTTCCTTGCATTTCAGCTGCTGCCTGGCCACATGATATTACTCTTTAAGATATCTGTTCTGGGTCTATTTATGTTTTTTTTTTTTATTTAATTCTTTTTTTTTTTTTGAGACAGAATCTCACTCTGTAGCCCAGGCTGGAGTGCAGTGGTGCCATCTCGGCTCACTGCAAGCTCTGCCTCCCGGGTTCACGCCATTCTCCTGCCTCAGCCTCCTGAGTAGCTGGGACTACAGGTGCCCGCCACTACGCCTGGCTAATTTTTTGTATTTTTAGTAGAGACAGAGTTTCACCATGTTAGCCAGGATGGTCTCGATCTCCTGACCTCGTGATCCGCCCGCCTCAGCCTCCCAAAGTGCTGGGATTACAAGCATGAGCCACTGCGCCCAGCCCTTATTTAATTCTTAGGAAAAAAAATCTCTAATCACTTTGTCCAAATTCTATGACAGATAGGAACCACCTCCGTATATCACCGACATGTTAAAGAGGCCATTTCCTAGGCTGCCAGGAGGAAAGGAACTAGCATTTATTTGTGCTCCTGTTACACCAGGACCATTTCGTCACCCAGGCTAGAGTACAGTGGTGCGATCTCGGCTCACTACAAGCTCAGCCTCCCAGGTTCACACCATTCTTCTGCCTCAGCCTCCCGAGTAGCTGGGACTACGGCGCCCGCCACCATGCCTGGCTAATTTTTTATATTTTTAGTAGAGACAGGGTTTCACCATGTTAGCCAGGATGGTCTCAATCTCCTGACCTCATGATCCGACCGCCTCAGCCTCCCAAAGTGCTGGGATTACAGGCGTGAGTCACTGCGCTTGGCCGGGTGGAGTTTTCTTTATGGAGCTGATGATGATACTGAGATTCCCATACGTGAAGTCCAAGATTGCACAGCTGTGTATAATTTCTGCATTGGGATTTCAGCCCCCATTATCTGGTTCTAAATGCCCAGCTCTTTCCCACATTGGGCCTCAGTGCCAGTGCTGGCGGTGCCTCTGGCTCTGTGCTCAGCTGATATTGCCCTCCTGGCTTCCTGCCTTCCTGCTCCATCCTTTCCCACTGTGGGTCAGGGTCATGGATTCTATTCCCTAGCAGTTGGTCTTCCCTCCGTGTGCTTGCGTTTTTCCCTGGAACATAACTCTTACAAAACAGCTACCAAGGTAGCTGGTTAATTACTAGTCTCAGCTTCATGCCCCAGTTCCTCTGCATAGACTAAGGACTCCTCAGGGATGGGTTGTGTTCTAGGCATCTGTTTGTCCTCAGTAGCTAGTGCTGTCCTGGAACCTGATGGGATAGTCCAATGTATATCAAGAGATGGATGGATGAAGAACGGCAAGACTCATACTCGGGTAAATAAAAGAGCATTCAGAGCATATGAGCAAATAAACTGTCTCACAAGCTGTCAGAAGGGGAGAGGATTACTGCAGCTACTTCCAGGCTTTTCCACTTTCCTGATGAGGGAAAGTGCAAGAGTAAACAAATAATAGGTGTCTCGGCGGGGATGACTGACATGTCTTGGAAAGGAAAGCTTCATGTTCTTTCTTCAGTTCTGCCTTCAGGCTTCAATATGTAGATGTTTTGCAAAGGTCACGTGTTCCACTGTCAAACCATCAGAAAGTTTCAGGCTAAAGAGACCTCAGAACAGGAGAGCCAGCATTCTTGGTACCTGTTCATCTGGTTCCAAACTCCAAAAGATATCTACATTTTTTTGAGTAACTGTTCCTCAGTATTTAAGATGTGTGATTCATTGACTTTTCTTAATACTTTTAACATGATAATATTCCCTTCCAAGCTCATAAAATAACATGTCAAGACTTGTTCAGGAGTGAAAAGACCATTCTGTCTGTCGGAATGAATACATTCTACACTGATGTGGGTAGCACAATGAGGTAACCATTGTATATGATAACAATTTTGTGTATCATCTTCCACTAACTAAACTTAACTAAATTTTTATTGCCTGTAAGTAATTAAATCAATTAAAATGAAAGTATTCCATAGTTGCAAAGGATATTGAAGGTGAAAGCAATGCTTATTTAACCTCCCTCCCTCTATTAAGAAGACGTTCTAAGCGTTGATGGTGTAGACATGGGTTCTGCTCACTAGGATAGTATCAGGGATGCAGAGATGATGCCATGGTGATCTGGTGTGACTTCTCTAGAACAATGATTTCTTCTTTGCTGACAGCTACCTGTCTGTGCCATTTCAGGTAAATGGGCTACTCTCCTGGAGAATAAGACAGGAAAAATGAATTGTATGATCCCTCTAGATTTCAACACAAACAACTCCAGTGAAAAATTAGTGAGGATGAGAGGAAATATTTTTTCTACAAAGTATGTGCTTCATTATTTAAGTTGTCTGAAACTATGGTGTGATGATGTGTCAATTTGGGTAGGCCATGGTACCCAGATATTTGGTCAAAGACTAGATGTTTTTGTGAAGGTTATTTTTAAGATGAGATTACCATTTAAATCAGTAAACTCTGAGTAAATCAGATTACCCACTATAATGCGGGTGAGCCTCATCCATTCAGCTGAAGGCCTGAAGAGAAAGACTGAAATCTCCAAAGGAAGAAGGAATTCTGCCTCCAGGCTACCTTCAGACTGCTCATCTGCCCTATGGAATCTTACCTTGCCAGCTCCTGCAGTCACATGAGCCACTTTCTAAAAATAAATGTTCTCTCTCTCTCTCTCTCTCTCTCAATAGACAGATAGACAGAAATGGACACATCCTATTTTTTCTGTTTCTTTGGAGAACTAACAATACACATGGGTACTTCAAAGATCACTAGAAATCAGAAGAATAACATGGAGAAGTTAAAAACAATAAGCACACGTTTGAAAATACTGATCTAGAAAACAAGAGTTTTTGTTTTTTAATATAAATATGTTTATGTGGGGAAAAATAATTGATATGAACAGAAAGGGGTTTTTTTAATGGTGGAGAGAAAAGAGTATGGCATTAGTTGTCTTATAGCTAAGACATTTGTCAGACAAAGGTTTTCTTGTCTTTCATCTTCCAGTCATCTGAGATCAGCTTGGCATCAGAAGATGCCAGCTGCTCTGAAATTCTAACCCGAAGATGTGAAGTGTGATGAGGATGTGATGTTGCTCAACAACCTGTTCAGTCTATACTAATTTTGGAATAGCCTGAAATCCACCATAGCTCCAGTCTTTACTAATTTAAGAGTAGCCTAGAATCCATGTCTACTCCACTATTTTCCTGAAACATAATTCTATATTGAAATGTGCCTGATTCTAACTGCACCCAGTATGAGGAGCCACAGCAGGCAGCCATCCTGGGCCCAGTGGTGGGAAGCAGTGCACCTTGTGAATATTGTGGGAATCACCTGAACTGCTGACACTTCTAAAAAGGAGCAAATGAACAAGAATTAGAGGGAATACACTGGTAGGAACAAAAGGAATCAAGAGTATAGATGAGCCAAGTCCAAATTCCAATAGAGTAAATAGCCAAGAAAAGCAGAAGGAATATCTCTTCCCCTCTAAACTAATAAATACTTACCTGGGTCAAAGGGTGGTGAGAAGCCAGACAATCTAGGACTGTCCAGGTGTGTGAGTCTAAGCAGGAGTTCCCAGATGGACATGGTGGGTCAGAGGGCTGAGTTTGTACACAAAGCTCAGGAGACCATTCAATGGGAGAACTGCAAATCAAATGATATGGGGAGGATCTGGGTGCATTGGGATCACAATGAGAGATGAGAATCCAGATCCCAGAAAACTTGGTATCCCTGGCCAAGGAACGTGCATTTTACCATTCAGATGGGTGGTTTTCAGTTTACGTGGCATTGGTTAGTGGGTCATGAAATCAATTCAATGGGTTGCAATTTGCATTTTTACAGAATAGACTAGAATAGGAAATGTCAGTGAATTTCATGTAGAAAAGGTAAGTTTTGGTGGGGGGAACCAGTTGCTCCAGTTACATCTCTCACTATTTATTATCAGTGTGTATGCACAGGGTTTTCTTCCAGTCCATCAATCCTAATCACACAGGTCAAAAGCCACTGCTGCCGGCAATGGGGAACCACTGAAGAGTTTAAAAGTGCAAGCAGCAGGGTTAGCTTTTGCATTTAGAAAGATACTGTTGTTTCAGAGAGAGGATAGATGACAGGGGCAGGGTTATGTAGAGGATGGCTTTGGGATACTGTAGCTCTGCCACCCCCAGGCAATGTGAGCTTAGGTCAGTCATGTTCCTCAATGGTTCGTGGGCATAGTAACCATTCCCACCACATGGGCTGTCTGTGTTTCTTATGGCCCAGCACATGGTGCCTGGCACAGGGTAACCACTCCAGACAGATGAGTTGTCACCAATGTTATTTTTTCATTTACTTAATGTTTTGGGATTTAATGTATTTATTTTCATTCATTGCCCAGTATATGAAAAACACTGCATAATCAACCTAAAGATAGGCCATGTGGACTATGAGACCTGCAAACACTACAGGGAGGCATGGCACTGAGGGCCTTTCAGTGGTGAAAAGTGGTGGTGCCCCTCCCACTTTTCACTCTGCCTCTTTCCAACCAGTTTGATTATTCCATGTCTACCTAGTTTAAGAGACTGTGATAGCCCAAGCCGATGGGACTGAGCTTGTGTCTCATAATAATATCCATTTTCTCAATATTGATTGAGTGGATATTTTGTGTAAAGTATTTGATCATTTAAAAAATTGTTATATTTATTTTTGTGACAAAATGTACATGGAATGAATGGCTTTATTCAACACCTATACTACTATGCTATTATTTAACCTATTATTTAACCTTATGACAGAAAACTAAAACTTGGTTTATATACTAGGAATATGTGCTCAATGGTACATGGAACATGTGTACACATGTGTGTTATAAAATAGCCATCCCCAACCTTTTTGGCACCAGGGACCGGTTTTGTAGAAGACAATTTTTCCACAGATCAGGGGAGAGGATGGTTTTGGGATGAAACTGTTCACACTCAGATCATCAGTCATTAGATTCTCATAAGGAGCATGCAACCTAGATCCCTCCCATGCACAGTTTACTATAGCGTCCATGCTTCTGTGAGAATCTAATGCTGCCGCTGATCTGACAGCAGAGGCGGAGGTCTAGCGGTAATGCTCACTCACCCACCACTCACCTCCTGCTCTGCAGCCCAGTTCCTAACAGGCCAGCCAGTCTTTGGCTTGGGGGTTGGGGACTCCTACTCTAAAATGAACTCTATTGATCCCATATCTGCTATTCCATATCCCATGTGATAACTTTTCTAAGATTCCATCTCTGGGTAGTGCTTTATTTCTTCTTGATGAAATCAATCTTTAATGTGATTTTAATTATTTTACAGACAGATGTTAGGCAAGAGAGGAATTTTGCAACTAGAAATGATCATGGCCACTTCAATTCTTCAGCTATGAACAGCACGCCTATTTGTATTTTAAATCCAATCTTGCATCTTCTTTATTTGTATAACAAACATTAGAAAACATTTCGATTGATCTGGTTTTCAATGGAATCATATTATTAAAATTTTGCTTAAGATATGTGTCATAATGGGAAAAAAAAGTTAAGGTATTTCCCAACTTTTTCAGCTGGTTATTTGGGGCATTTCACTACAAATTTTGGCAATTTCCCAAAGGCAAAATGCTACAAATTAAAATTCAGTAAAAAAAATATATATTCAGTGGTTTTTCTACTTAAAGATCACTCATGGACAATGATGCTCAAGTGAGCATGGGATAGTCAACAGGGAAACGGAGGAGGATTTATGTTTAGTATTAATTACACAACTGAGAAATAGTTCTCTCCATCAAAGAGCTGCCTTGGAAACTTCTTATTGTTCACTATGAGTGTGGTGGAGACATCCGTGACAGCATATGAATCAAACTAATTGTAACTCTTACTTGGTTATGAAAAAAAATGACATGTGCGTTCTTCTAAATTAAGTCTTTCTCACACAAATTACTGGTTGCCACCGTAAATCAAGCAACATGTGTTCTGAATTCTGACTGCTAGAGAATTAGCATTGAGTGGGGAAATGGATACTTTTGTTTGCAGCTACACTCAAGTTGACTTTTTTTTTTTTTTTTGGCTTTATCTAAAAATACAAGTTGCAGAAGTATTGACTCACCAGCTTCTACAGCTGTTAGTCCGGCCCCTTCATTTTCAGGTGAGGAAAATGATGCCCAGGAAGGTTAGGTGGTGACCTGGAGTCTCATTCAAATGAGTGGGTGAGCTCAGACTTGAATTTCCATTTTCTGGTTTTGGTGCAGTGACTTTTGTGCTCTCTGATGGCTACCTCAGTAGCAAGCAGTCACCTAAATTCAGACGTGATCAGGTCCCTGCATAAGCCCATATACTATCAGGACACAAGGAGGTGGTGGGGTGGGATTTGATTCAGACTCTTGACTCCAAAGCTACCACACTCTCTTTCTCAGCTGAGAACTCAGTGATAACTTGAAATTTATTATTTTCTAAAAGATCTATTGTATGGCTTTTATTGCAAGGTACAACATGTTAAGTAAGCTGTGAGTGTCAAATTATGGAGACAATAGTAAAAACGCCCTTTGGATGAAGGATATAACCTTTATTGTCCTTAATTCAATTGTCAGTGACATTTTTAATGTGTCTGCAATGCCTTTAACTTTGAGACTTTTCAAGGGAATTTTCTCTGTACTGGGAGTCATCAAACTACAGCCTGTGGGTCAAATCTGGCCTGCCACCTGTTTTTATGTGGCCTGAGTACTAAGAATGGTTTTTATATTGTTAGATGATTCTTTTCTTTTCTTTTTTTTTTTTTTTTAAGAGACAGGGTCTTGCTCTATCACCCAGGATAGTCTAGAAGGCAGTGGTGCCATCATGGCTCACTACAGCCTCGACCTCCTGGGCTTAAAGGATCCTCCTGCCTCAGCCTCCCGAGTAGCTGGGATTACAGGTGTGAGCTACCACTTCTGGCTGATGTTTTAAAAACTAAATATATGTATTTTATTACAAATGAAAATTATATGAAATTGTTTATTTTTCATAAATCAAGTTTTATTGGAACACAGCCACACTCATTCATTTGCACATTGGCTATGGCTGCTTACAGTCTACAGTGGCAGAGTTGGGTAGTCATGGCAGAGAGGCCATGGTGCTCCAGGCCTGAACTATTCACTTATGACCCTTTACAGGGGTGGTGTGCCAGCCCCTGCTCTGTTCCACCTGAATGGAGGCTCGAAGTTCTGGGATGTCATCCCACAGTGTTGTGACTCTGCCTCTTTCCTCTGAGGCTGGAGACACTATAGTATCCCACACCTCACAGAGGACATGCCTCCTTGGAAGGGTCAGGAGTACAATATCATGTAATTTTATTAACCAAGTTACTTCATCACATGCTTAAGCAAAACCGAATTTTATAAACTTACAATGATTGGGTGCAGTGGCTCATGCCTATAATCCCAGCACTTTGGGAGGCGAAGGCAGGTGGATCACTTGAGCTCAGGAGTTCAAGACCAACCTGGGCAACCAAAAAAAAAAAATACAAAAAATTATCCAGGTGTTGTGGAACATGCTTGTGGTCCCAGCATCTCGGGAGGCTGAGGCGTGAGAATCACTTGAGCCAGGATGTGGAGGTTGCAGTAAGCTGAGATTAAGCCACTGCACTCCAGCCTGGGTAACAAAGTAAGACTCCATCTCAAAAAAAAAAGCCTACAATGTGCACGAAACCTGATGTGATAGCCTGTGTTGAACCAGCTTCTGCACCTCAGCACTGTGGGCATTGGAGTTGGGTACTTCATCAAGGTGGGGTCTGCCCTGTGTACTGCAGGATGCGTAGCAGCATCCCTGTCCTCTGCCCACTGGATGAAAGTAGCCTTTCTCCAGGCTCTGCCCAACATCCACTTGTGTGGGGAACAAAGTTGTCCCTGGTTGCAACCACTGGTTTAGAGTGAGGCCCTGCAGGAAAGCCAATAGGCAAGAGGTGGGAGACAGGGGAAGCTGAGACCCTGACAACACGTAGTAGCCAGAGGCCTTAGAGCAGGACTGGACAGTGAGTTCATGAAGGGCAGCCTCCAGGGCTGTTGTATCCTGGAAGCTGTTTCCATTCTTTTTGAGGCATATCTGTGAGGCCACTGGAATGTGTTCTGGGATTCCTACCCCCCGAGAAACTTACATTGTCAGGGTACCTAAGCACTCTAAGTTCTTTACACCCATGTGTCCAGTGGGAGAAAATGATCAACTGGAAGATGAACGAGGAGGAAGGGCTGTTCCCTGGGTTCAGCCGCCCACTAGCAGGGGCCCCAGAGGGTAGGGTCCAGTCTCAGCATGTCTGTCTTCAGCTGTCCCTAGCTTCGGTGTTGGATTCACCCGCACTGCTCCCTCCTGGCCCCCACGGTGTCACCTGTTGCACTTGTTGTGGTAGTAGTGGTGGAGCTGTTTTCTGCTTCATTTGGGATCCAGTAGGAGCATCGTTCACATCTTACCCCTTTTCCCGCCGTATGGGAGGCGATTCAGTGGTTTCGGTGTGGGGTGGGTGCAGTTTACATACTTAGTGCTCTATCTGCTTTGTGGCGGGGCAGAGGGAAGTATTGGTGTGGGGAGGGAGCCCACAGGACAGCAGGGCTGGCTTTCTCCCTGTGTTTGGTTACGCGCCATTTCGAGTTTGCTCACCCCCTGAGGGGAGCAGATCTCTTGCCATGGAGAACAAATTTGGGGTTCCATCCATTCCTCAGCCTGGAAGGCTTCATTTCTAACCAAGAGAAGCTGTTCCATTTTATTTATTTTTTTGAAAACTTTCTCTGTTTCCAATCAAGCAATGATTTTCATCATCCTTAGGTCTGAAATTGAATATGGCTGTTAGCCCCACTTTGTGGGTATTCAGAAGAATTCTCTGACTTTGTCGGTTCCAAGCCGCTGCTTGGAGGGGTGGGGAGGGTTAAAAGTCAAGCACACCTTCATCTTATGCTCAGCTCTGGAATCTTCTTTCTCCTCTTGGCCACTGATTTTTGAAGTTTATAATACTGAACCATGACCTTTTTTGTGTCGTGGCTGTAGTGGTGAATTTCCTTTGTTGCATTTTAGAAATGTTGGTCTATTTTGGCCGGGTGCGGTGGCTCACGCCTATAATCCCAGCACTTTGGGAGGCCGAGGCGGGTGGATCATGAGGTCAGGAGATCGAGACCATCCTGGCTAACATGGTGAAACTCCGTCTCTACTAAAAATACAAAAAATTAGCTGGGTGTGGTGGTGGGCGCCTGTAGTCTCAGCTACTCGAGAGGCTGAGGCAGGAGAATGGCATGAACCCGGGAGGCAGTGGAGCTTGCAGTGAGGCGAGATAACACCACTGCAGTCTGGCCTGGGCGAAAGAGCGATACTCTGTCTCAAAAAAAAAGAAAAAGAAAAAGAAAAAGAAATGTTGGTCTATTTTGTTAGGTATTGTATAGGGAAGTTCTGCCCAATCGTTTTAATATGACACTAATATTTGGCCACCCATATTCATATCTTTATGGTTATCAAAAAATGGAACCATAATTATTGATCATTAAATAAGTGAAATAAACATCTGGAAGTGCAAAGAATGTGTAAATAAAATGCATTATTTCTGCCTGCCCTTCCCCCACCAAATGATTTGGAGGGCAACTGGGATGACCAATGTAAGTGAAAGAGTTAGAGAATAATTAAGTGACAAGGGGCACTACTGACTATGCGCCATCCTAATTCAGAGAAAAGAAGGATGCATGTAGGCTTGAACTTGTCAAAAGAGACTTTGTGCCTGTCGAGGCTAACATATGAAGGTTTTCTGCAAACCAGGCACTGTTCCATTGTAGATATTAATTCCTTTAACCCTGCGACCCTACCATTGTGGGGCAAGAGCAGATTTTAAAGGAGAAGTAGGAACAAAACCAAACAAAATATATCAGGAGAGACTATGCAGGGAAGAATCAGCAGCCACAACTCTCTAGAATGTTAATGAAATGGTGGGCAGGTGTGTAGGTGAGACTGGATCCAATTATGAACTTCATGGACATGTTTAGGCTTGAGGTTCTTTTAGCAGTAGTAGAGGACACCAATGAATTTACTAGGTAATTGATATCGTTGGTATTATGTTGATAATGTTAGCAAGTTAAGACTAGCAAGTGTATAGTTTTCCCGATAAAGAACATTTAGCTACAGGAGAATATTTGTGAATTCAAGTATATGATGTTTTTGAAATAATTACTTTGAAAGTTAATAGATACTTCTGTTTTACTTTTCAGATGTGTTACTTTAAAACAAGATACTCTATTCTGTAGCTTTGCAGTATTGGGTAAATGATGAGTGAGGATCAGACATTTGATGTCAGTTTCAGTCTTGAATCCAAGTTGCATAAAAAGCCTCAGATTCATCTACTGAATTGAGAGTTTTGAACATTTCTTTTAAGGATCTTCTGCTCTGTCATAATTGCTTATATCATATGCAAAGAACATCTTGCTACAGGTAGTGCTATGGTATGCTTTTATCAGCTAGCAAAAAGGTATTTTAGTAAAATCACTAAATAGTCACTAAATAGAGAACAGAACAGTCCCAGATATTTCAATGGATCACTAAAGGATGAATCATGAAACATACCTAAATGTCATTTCATTAATTTCCTTCTTTCTTTGTTCAAAATTGTTTATTAAATCTTCTCAAACCTGTCTAATTTTTGTTTACTTTAAATTTCTTGACAAAACGTCAACATGAATTTAAAAAAAAAACACTTTCTGAGATAATTCATATGGATTTACGTCTACAACAGTCTTAAAATAAACTGAAAGTGAGTCACTGCATTTGTAGACAGCTGCTTCATTTCCATTGTCTGTCTTGTTTGTTTTAAGGCATTTCTAAGAATTATTTGCCAAATGTTAATTTGAGGTAGAAGCCACAGTGTGAGCTGAGTGATAATAATTTGTGTATTCACCCTATGTCCTCCTAGAAGGACCAATCCTTCCGTGTCTTATCCTGTGGAGTTTCAGTCCAGCCTTGGCCATATGTTTGGACAAGAATGAACAGAAGAGAAATATATTGAATATAGAACTGGCCACAAGGTGAATTCACAGAAATTCAAACTGGAATTTAGGTAGCTGAAACTGGACTTGAAGTTGGAGTTTCTGTATTGCCTGCTCTCAGGGCCCCTTATGGAGAGGACCTGAGCCCCCAGATTCACTGTAGAAATTATTTAACCCAGCCGGGTGCGGTGGCTCACGCCTGTAATCCCTGCACTTTGGGAGGCCGAGGCAGGCGGATCACCTGAGGTCAGGAGTTCGAGACCAGTCTGGCCAACATGGTGAAACCTCATCTCTACTAAAAATACAAAAAATTAGCAGGGCTTGGTGGTGCGGGCCTGTAATCTCAGCTACTCGGGAGGTTGAGGCAGGAGAATCGCTTGAACGCAGGAGGTGGAGGTTGCAGTGAGCCAAGATCACGCCACTGCACTCCACCCTGAGCAACAAAAGAGAGACTCCATCTAAAAAAAACAAAAACAAACAAAAAAAAGGAAATTACTTAACCCTTGGTTCCGCCAAGCCTTTGGAACCATGAATGTGGGAGGAGCCTGTCATCCAAGCTGTGGCAGGTGGAAAACGTGAACGGTTCCTCTCCACGATTGAATCTGGGAGGGCTTGGGACTTGCGTTGACTAACAGGAAATGGGGTAGTGACTGTGAATTCTGGAGTCCTGGCCTTATAAGTTCTTGAAGATCCTCTCTCATTTTCTGGGACTGCTGCCCTGAGAACACCATTAGGGAAGCCAGTCCAGCCTGGCAGAGAATGAGTCTCCACATGGAGAAGACCCAAAGTCCCAGCCCATGGCCAGCAGCAACGGCCAGAAAGACACGTCACTGGGGCCAGCTTGTAGGGTCAGCCCACCCTCTAGCTGAGCACAATCATGGGATTGTTGACAGCAAAACCAGGAGGACCCAGTACCTAGCCACCCAGCCCACTGAATCAGGAGAAAAAATCCATCATTGTTGTTCCAAACCACTAGTTTTGGGGTGATTTGTTTTGCAGCAATAGATGATTGAAATATTAATGCTTCCTAAACCAAGCCAGGCTTGAGCTCAAGTCAGTGTGGGTGCATAGCTGGTGAGAATAACACATTATTTTCCTTAGAAATCTCTGCGTAAGATTTAATATTTTACCAGACTCAGCTTTATACATGTCAGTTTAGTACTCTTAAACATCTGTTTACTGTTTGATAAATATTTTTGTTGGCATGACAAAGTTGAGAATTCCTGAGTTTGTTTATGCTAATGTACTTATTCAAATTAATCAATAAATATTTTTTAATGTAATATAGCATTTTCTCATTAGCCATGACTTCCATTTCCATGCTGATCTTGATTTCTGTTTCCTGGCAGAAAACTTGCCTTCTTTTCACTTTGGCAGGGCTGCAGTTTATAAGTTATTCATTCCCTTTTTGGCTCTTCCACACTGCATTCTGGGCCACATGTCTTCCGTCATGGCGTGTAGCTGGAGTCAGCCACAGGAGTAGCCTTCAACGATGTGATTAACATGAGTGCTTGGACCTGTACCTGCAGAATAACAAAAAGGAGAATGTTGCTTCATCAGCCCTAGAAAGATCAGATATCAGAAGACCTTTGAGATACACATTGGAAAGAATTAAAATACTCTTCCTTCTCTGCAGTTCCCCTGGAAATCTATGCATGGATATCAATAATGCATATTGTGATAAAATTGAAAGAGAGAGATGTACACACACACATAATATACATAACATATACATATATATTTATATACATCTTCCAATCATTTCTTCTAATGGAGAAAACACATAGGTGTTTAACAGTAACCAAAAATAGAATTCAAAGTGTATTTACTTTTCTGCTGTCACCCTCAAGGATGTCTTACCATTTCCTTCTGTCACTTTATTGAATGGGAGACACCTAGAACTGAAAGAGACAGCAGTAATATACCTCATCATTTCTCAGGCGAAAGGTCAAGAGGTTATGTAATTTACCCATTGTCCACTTAAAGAGTGACAGAGCTGAGGCCAGAATGTTCTCCTGGCTTGTGTCATTGAAAAATCAGATTATTTAATGAGTTTCTCAGTGAAAATCTTATTCAAAGTGTAATGAGGCATTCGGTCACACAATCATGCATTCACTCCTGTATCCATCCAACAAATGTTTATTGTTTGTCTTCCTATGCCAGGCAATGGCCTCTGTGTTCTGTACTGGGAACAAAATATTGAAGAAGGCACAGTCTGGGCTCACTAATGCCTATGCTTGAAGTAAACAGGTGACTTTGGCAGAGTTCAGGGGCCATTAGCAAGGTGAATGTTGACAACTAACACAGCACACAGCACCTAGCCTAGCTGTGGGTGGGGAGGGCATCCTTAGGGAGGAGGTGGTTGAAAGTTTGTCTGGAGAATTGGTGGGAATAGCCTTAGCAAAGGAATGGGTGGAAATGACGTGATGGAACCAGCCATCCAGGTCCCAGGGGGAGCTTGCTCCAGTGCGGGTCTGAGGCTGCAGGTGATTCGGAAGAGCTGGGTTGCAGGGTCAAAGAAAGGAGGAGGAGGAAATAAAGAAGGTGGGATGCCTGGGGTATATCATATCTTGTAATATACTGAAGGGCTTTGGCCTTGTCCCAGGTGTTAGAAGCCTTCAGAGCTGGAGCTGAGCTTATTTGACTGCTTCCCATTTTAGAAAGACCCCCACTGCAGAAAAGAAGGTGAGGGAAAAGGAGGACAGGAGGAAGGAAGCCAGTTAGGAGGTGATTCTCTGGGTGACAGAGGTTGCTGAGAACTGGGCAGAGCAGTAGGTTGAGGAAGGGGCAGGTTCTGAAGTGTGAATGTCAGGAGCCTGCTTCACTGGATGTGGACTGGTAAGAAGGAAAGAACAGTCAGGTATGAAAGCAGGTTTCTGCATGGGCAGCTGGGCACCTGAGCAGATACTGACTGCACTAAGATTATAAACGGAGGGATAGCTTTTGGAGGGAAGGTGACAGTTTTCATTTGTAAACAGCTGCATTTGAGTTCTCTGCATGTGACAGAGACCAATGGATTGTCTCCCAGTACTCGTTGTCTTCTTCTTCCTCTGTTGTAAGACGATCTCTGTGGCTGGGTATGTCTCACCCAGAATAGAGATATGTCACTGCATCCCTTAGTGCTGGGTATAGCCAATGGCATGTGAGAAGTGATGGTGTACATCCTAGTGATATCCTGGATAGGTGCCATTCTGGAGTGACAGGGGCAAGACAACAATGAAAGTGATGGGCCACAGAGTCCAAGGTGGAGAGGAACAGAGGTAAATGAAGGGGAAGAGTATAGGGGAAATTAGTTAGGTTAAAAGTCCAGAGGAGAGGTCTTATATTTAGAGGAATGTTTCTCAACCAGAGGGAGACTGCTACACCCACCAGGAAACAGTTTTCAATGTTTGTGAGCAGTCTGGATTGTCATAAAAGGGGTTGGGGGTCTTGCTGACATCTGGTGGGTAAAGGGTACTAAAGTCTAGTCTATGTCTCAGTCTGTTGGACAGATGCTGCTAAATATCCTGCAGTTTGCACGTCAGCCCCCCACAGCAAAGAGCCATGTCTCTCAAAATGCCGATAGTGCTGAGGGTGAGAAACCATGGTTTAGAGTATAGGCAAATGCGGTAAATGTGTGCAGTGAACTCGCAAGTCATTAAGGAATGGCAAGGGCTGTGGTAAGCTGTACAGTGCATGACCTATCTGAAGGGGTTCAAATTCTTTAAACATGTACACATAACTATGCACTCTGCAAGCTGATCAGAGTACATCTGACTGACCAGGCTCAGCTCACAGGCTGCCATTTGCCTTTTTCTGGACTTAAAATTTTGACGAGTCTTAAGAACTTACATACTCAGATTCAGTAAGCGAGTGAGAGAACACACCCAATCAAGATTTCCCAATGCATTACATAGATAAAGTAAACTTGAGTTTTCATCCTATGTAACTTGCAAGGAAATGCATTACGTGATTGATTTCTTAAATTCTGTAAGCTCTAAGCCATGGTTTATTTTTGTCAGGTAGTGGGGCACATGACAGCCTGTTTTTAGCTAATATTTGATGTGATTTCCTCCAAAGACAAAGCTATTGGTGGAACTCAGAAGGAGGAGTCCCTGAAAGAAAATCTGCATTCTAATTACTAAGAATGCATTTTCTAAAGACAAAGAGAAAGCTTAAACAATACCATGTGCCAGCAACATAGGTACACAAATAAGATATGTATGTGTAGAAAATTGATAGCCAAGCAAGCTACAGCAGAAGAGCACCTTTATTTTTGAGTTTGAGCAGCAGTCATTGAGTTACATTTAATAACATTCCAGGATCATGACAGGCTTTCAGCTTTCTGATGTGATGACTTCCCTGCAGTTGCCTTTTGCATCTTTAATCCTTATCTGAAGAAGCTCAGGACATTGCTTCATGAGCAGAGTGAGAATTAGAACAGTTCTGCAGCCTTTCTTTCCTCACTTATTATTCTTTCCTGAAAAGTTGTTATGCAGAAATGACGGGTACATCTCTTGGTATCAACTACATCAGTGCCCACAGGGACAATTAGTGTTTGAAGACAGGCACAATATTTAAAGGTTGTTATCTGCTGGGTTGTATCTTTGGAGGCTTTTCTGTGGGGGCGGGCATGGAGCACTTAATTTATCAGAACAAATATGCAGAGATGTGGACATCTGCCTCAGTGCGGGAGTGTCCTAGGCTCACCTTCCCAAGCATTCACAGCAGAAAATGTATGTGACCGCTTCAGGATTCAGTCATGTGTTCAAGAGAGAAATGCAGTGCAGTTTTTTCCAGAAACCTCCCCAGTTGACACTATTTTCAAAGGAAGCCTTCTGATATTGGCTACAATTTTGCTCTGGGCCCCAACTCTCACCCAGGAGGTGCTTCCAGCCTGGACTGGCTTGGCTTGGTGGGGAGAGATTGGGAGTTTGCCGACAGTGTGGGATACTTGTGGTACTCTCCTCAAGAGCAGTTTTGCTTTGGGTTCAAATCTCCGATTTCAAAAGCCTTTAAAAAAAAGGGGGCCATTGTCCCCACTGAAATAAAAGAAAATCAGTCATGCCCTAAGCCACTTCGGTATGGAACGATTGCTCTCCTGTCCCCAGCTGGAGCTATGTTATTTATTCTTGCACCTATTTATGTATTGTCTCTTTTTCCTGGGTACAGTTTAGCAAACTGGTTAAGAGCCATTAACCACTAACTACTTTCCTCCCACTGGTTCTAATCCCAACTCCTCCACCTCCTTACTTTGGGTTGTTTAGCAAGCCGTGCAACCTATTTGGTCTCCAATTTCTTCTTCATAGAAATGGGAGAAATAATAATATCTACAACATTAAGTGCTGAGAGAATTAAGCAAGACAATACTTACAAATTGTTTAGATGTGGAACTGATACATGGAAAATGGTTGATAAATATTTGTTGAGTGGAAGAAAGAATATTGAATTAAGAGCACAGTGTCTGCATGCAAGTAGAGCAGTTCTAAAATCGCCTGGGAATAATAGGAGAGGGTGCATTTCTGTGCAAAAGAAGAGACCCGTTTTTTCAGTCAACAACTTTGAACACTGCAAACATGAGTTTATAGACCCCCTTTAAGGTGAAAGTTAGCAGAGCTATTTCAGGGTCTGGTCTCCCCTCCCATGGCTTTGCCCCCTTCTGTTGCTCATCCTCACCCCTTCAAGCTTCTCTTATACTCATGATGGTTTTATAAATTCGAGCTTCTAAGCTTGGCAGCACAGCCTACTCCAAAAGAGAACCGTGAATGTGGGAGGAGCCTGTCATCCAAGCTCTGTTTCTCTTCACGACTGAATCTGGGAGGGGCTGATTCTCAAGGATGAAGGGAAGTGAGCCCACAGTTTCAGCATCATCAGGGAGGGAGCTGGAGTCTGTGCCCCTCCGAACAGATCATAGTGTTGCCTCCCTGAGTTTAGGATGGTGATGCCATGCTGCCAGCATTCTTAAGGATGGGAACCAGACTGGCTGATTAATCCCCATTACTTTTGCATCCAATGAGAATTAAAACTTTGACTGGAGAATATAACAACAATAATCTGCATGTAGGATAACATCTGCCACGAAGTAGAATGAGTGAATTCTCATGACTCCAGCTTTTAGTTAGAGAAAATCTTTTAGAGACATGACCTCTGGTTTTTATTTTGGAGGAAGAAATGCACATTAGTACAAAGTTGTCCCTGTACTCGGTGGGATCATTCCTGCTCTGTGTAATTCTGACACCCCTGAAATGACCACATTCTTAGCCTTTTCTTCCATGGACTGCAAGGCAGACAAGTGGGGGTTACCAGTGTGGGCTTCAAAGTCATGAGGTCCCTGCCCTGAAGACTCCTCACAGGTGGAATGGCCTTGCCAAGGCTCAACCTCCTCTTACTCTAAGTGAGGGAAAAGAATCAGCACTTCACAGAGGGGCTTTCCAGAGCTTTTGCCCTGAAGCTGCAGCTTGTGAGTGCACCATGTGAGTGGATGAGCAACCTCTCCCCAGGTCAGAGCAGCTGAGAAAATCCTAAGCACTCAGGGACGGAGGACATAAGTTGGTGTGCACATACTTGCATGGATTTGCATATGTCTCAAGAGCTAGGGTAAGTGGTGATAAAAATGGCCCCCGAATCAAAGTGGCTGGCAACAATAGTGGTTTCTCACTTGTATTTGTCCACTGTAGGGGGACTGCCACTTTGCACCATGAACAGGATCCAGGTTCAAAGTCACTATCTGTGACACTGCTGGTCCGAAAGAGGAGGGAAAGGAAAGCATGGTGAGGCCCATAGTGGCTCTTAAGGCTTTTGTTAGAAGGAGCACATATCACTGCTGCTTACATGTCACTGGTTCTACCAAGATACATTGCCTCCCAGGGGGGCACGGGAGGGAGGATCAACACATTTCAGAACGATAGTCCAGTCCATTGCAAGTGTAGCACATACATAACTGCATCATGTGTCTGTCATCTGTAGCATAGAGTTGCTCTGAGGGATTGCATTTGAACATAAAAAATATTCCATTTTGCTCCTTGGGACCTTTCATCAAATCGATACCAATGTGCTACCACTTTTTCCTTCTTCTTCTTATCTCCTTCTGTCAATGATATTATCAGCATCTCCACCTTGTCCTCCTCCTCAGAAGAAATCCAAAGGCTGGCTCCACCACCTGCCTGGCCTTCTGTACCTTATGTTGAGGGTTTTTGGCCAATGCCCAGGAGCGTGGTCTGCCTTCACCCATTCTCTCCCCAGTGTGCCTCCACTGGCATTGCCCGTGTCAGGCTGGATGGCATTGCTTACCTATGGATGGATACTCTTTGAGAGGCAAGTCACATCAGACTTGGCTCCCCTCTTGAGCATTTTGCTTTTTCACTTCATGATGTGTGAGTGTGGCAGTCATGTTTGCAGGACAAAATTCCCCGTTGGGTTATTTTCTCACACTGGTGCTGATCCGTGCTTGCTCAGGCTTTGCAGGTGCACCAGCCTGCGGGGCTTGACTTGGGTGCTGGTGTGCCACGAGGTGCCCTGTGCCTACTCCAGAGAGCACAGCTGCAGCTCTCATCTGATGACCTCCATAGAGTCTTATCCAAGGATTGAATATTTTTCCACCTTTTGAGTGATTCTCATTTCCCTAGAGGCTCTATTTTAGAGAATTGAATTGACTGTTGATGATAAACAGTTCCAGTTTAGAAATACCAATTTACTGTCATCAGTGACCATAGACATACTTTATAATTTGACTTGATTAGCACTTTCTTCTCTAACCGTTAACTGAAGAGTCATCGCATGTGAGTGACAATTTCATTCCTTCCAGCATCTTTTAACAGTGTACTCTCTAAAAATGTTCTGGTCATCTCCTTGAACCTGCAAATCCAGCTGGATGGAAAGAGCTGGCTGTGAAGCTGGAAGACGAGTTCCATCCAGTCTCAACTTGCAGCTGACGACCACCTGGCTTCAGTCCCTCGGAGCCACATCTATGTCTGTTGTGCCTTTTTTTTTTTTTTTTTTGTCAAAACATGTTTAAATCTAAATGATATTATATGTGACCAGGGTTTGTTAAGTGAAATAAGATATTCATGCAAGGAAAGCACTTGCTGTCTTATAAAAGGGTCACCTGATTTGCTGAAGTGCCTAGTGATTTTAATATGCACAAAACATTCCAGTTTCCTAGGCTTGAAAGAAGTAGGCTGACTTTCCCTCTGCACACAGATGTGAAAACACGGGCCCTTAAAGTCGCTCCTCAGTAATCTCAGCCCTTCTTCATCCTCCTCCCACAAGTCAGAGACACTGCAAGGAACATACGGCCCAGACTCAGCCTCCTCCCTGGGTGCTAGTTCTGGATCCCACTTGGAGTCTCCTTGCCCTCAGGCCATCTGGACTTGCAGTCTTCACCACCGTGTGGGGATTTGAGCACTTTGGTTCTTTCCTCTGCATGGTGCTAGTGGTTGGGCACTTGGGTGCAGCAGGATGTAGTCATCTCTAAGATGCTGGAAGGTAAGTTCTAGAAAGGGCCTCCCATGGTTCTTTGAAGAGCTGCGCCCTTACATGGACATGGAGGCCTTCAACTCCTTAGCCCAGGAGACCTATTGTCCAGATGACCAAGCTGGGCCCCAAAGGCTGACCGATTTAATTGAGGTGGCAGAGAAAGGGTGGAATCCCATCTTCTCCTGCTTCAGAGCCATTTCTACTATCCATCCCATGTGAATATGATGACCAATTTTTTTTGGTAAAAGTCAGAGAAAGATAAAGCAAGATCTTTCAAATAGTAAGAGTGAGAGTTTTAATTGATTGATATGAAGCAAAAATTCTACTGAGGGACCTAAGAGAAAAAGCTGAATTTTGTAATGGGAAACAGCAACAGTAGCAGTTGTTGGGAGAACAGGGTGATGAAGGCTGAGGCTGGAGGAGGACCATTATTGTCTGAGACTGGGAGACGTGGAGCCTCCTGCAAGGGAAGATGTGTGATAGGAGCTGGGGGAGGTGCAGCATAGGCAACATTTTGTGATGATGGACAACTAGCTTTTTGATACTGGAGGACGTTATTAAATGATTTCTGTTTCCTAAGTACACGGGTGAGGGAGCCACAGGTGGCCCAATGGCTGCTTAGGGATCTGGTGTTTGTCCACTCTGTTAGCTACTTTCTTTTAGAAGGAGAAAAACTTACAACATCCTATATGTTTATCCCATTGATTTAGCATCCTGATGTAATTGAAATTGAATTTAAAATAAGAATTAAAAAAGAAAAACTTAAAGGTTCATATGAAAGGAGTGTTTCATTGTTATCCTCCCATTTGGAAAGTAAAGGAGCTTTAAGTATCTATTACATGCATGATTTATTGAAGGAACAGGGTATAGTATGTATTTCTATATCTTAGCTTAAAATTTAAGTACAAGTCTTCTTTGCTTCAATTGGATTTTCCTACCAATTGAAATAGTCTAAAAAGAAGACATAAAATATAGTTACAATGTCTGCCTTGCTTCATTAGTTTAGAAACACTTCAGAGCTCAGATTGTTCTGAACTTTGATCACTAGTACATTGAAATTTACTAAATTAACTCTGTATCTCTTATATCAGACATAATTTAAAAGAACAAGTTCTAAGAAAAATGTATTGCTAATGAATAATAATTGGAGGTTTAACAAAGGGATGTGTTAAATGGAACCCCCAAATCAAGGGCAAGTTATTAATCAGACAACCATTGAATATGCTGGAATTAGACAAATTCTCAGTAGTTGCATGAGCTTTACTAGAAAGAGAAAGAAGTAATAACCAGTGTGCATCAATCGGTTTAATGACAACTTAATTTTTCAAAAGTATCCTTAAGGAATTTCTCTAACAAACTTGGGAAAATAATGTAGCTAAGTTGTACCCAGTATATTAAGCACTTAAGTGTGTGTGTTGCTTTCAGATAATTTGGCAGGGCACACAGCTACATTTGCAAAATGCTAAAATATTAATGGAAGCATTAACATTGTCAGATTTTACAAATTGGGCTGAAATTTATCATGTATGCCATAATAGTGGTCTTTTCCTTCAGATCAGAACATTTTTAAAGAGGAGAAAGACAAATTTAAAAGGAGTCTTGCTTTACCACTTTTGAGCTCAGGCTTTTTTCGGAAACTCATTCAATTGCCCAGCACTGTGATCACCTAGAGGGCATATGCACACTCAAAGCATGGACCCTGAGCTGTCACCAGGTGCGGTGCTATCTACCATCCACCAGTGGTGCCAGCATTGAATGATAGGAGGAAGGCTTGAGTTCTTTTATTAGGCTAGGTGGCAGTTACCAACATCTTCATTTCAGTCTAAATTCACATGGATTCTTTAACACTTCCAACAAAAGAAAAAATTCTTGTTTTGTACAACATATGAAGTTTACTTTCTGTATTTTTTAAACCACCTATTAAGTCAGTCATTCTTCTACATATGGGTCTAAAATAAAGATTTTAACTTACATTTGGTTGTTAAATGAGGCTCTGGGTGTGGAAAAGGATTACTATATTTGATTCTCTTTTTTTGATCCTAGAATCTGTATCTTTCAGGAAGGACCGGCTCTGTGTGATTTGGGGTTTAGCATAATCTTATTACAGAATATAGGAGGAGGAAAGACGATGCTTGGAAAAGTCTGTTAGATTTACCACAAGCAGATCCTAAGACAAGGGTCTGGGTACCGTAATTTAGTTGGGAAGTGGTTCTCTTTAGCAGGGTGAGGGTGTGGGACCATGAGGTCCACTCCCTCCAAAGAGGGAGGTCAGCTCATGAAAGGGGCCGATGGTGGAAGCAGGGCTCAGTCTTGCCTGGGACTCTCTGAGCAATGTGCCGACCATGCTCAGATTTCTCACTGAGGGATGTTGATGCAAAAGCTGGAGTATTTATTCGTCAGCTACCTCTTCATTAGCGGACACACAGGAAACCATACATTTAGGAAGGAACAATCTACAGTGACCCCCAAGCAAGGAAGAAGCGAATATGAGTAGGATATTGACAGCCTCAGCTATAGATAGCTAGAAACTCATGTAAACACTGAGAAAGTTGACTGATTGTTTTAAATTCAATGGAAGATGGTATTGAATCCACGTACACACAGGTTATCATCATAAGCTCTGCTAATGGAGAGTTATGTACACTGAGCACCTGTGGCTTGATGCATTTCATCTTGTCTCAGCCCTTGACTCATTACCCATCAGAAAGAGTACAAAATGGGTTTTAACCTAATCAAGCCAATCTTAAGACATCTCTGTAGATGTACAGATGCTACTGGAATTTCTAAATAGATAGCCTAGATCCAGACCCATAATTATTTATAGTCTACATGTTAATATTCCTTATCACTGCTTTAGAAGTTAACATTTGTTTTCAACATCTACTTGCTTTGATTATGACAGATTCAAGGGGAAACCTCAAAGCCACATGCCTCTCTTCTCCCATCAGGGGCTCCTCTGTTCATGTCTGAGGATATGACCAGACAGATCTCCTGATTTTTTTTTTTTTTTTTTTTTTTTGAGACAGAGTCTCGCTCTATTGCCCATGCTGGAATGCAGTAGCACAATCTCGGCTCACTGCAACCTCTGCCTCCTGGATTCAAGCGATTCTCCTGCCTCAGCCTCCCGAGCAGCTGGGACTACAGGCGCCTGCCACCACGCCCAGCTAATTTTTTTTATTTTTAGTAGAGATGGGGTTTCACCATGTTGGCCAGGCTGGTCTCGAACTCCTGACCTCAGGTGATCTGCCCGCATCAGCCTCCCAAAGTGCTGGGACTACAGGTGTCAGCCACCACGCCTGACCAGGTCTTTGATGTTTGTGGATGGAAATTTCACACTTTCCTCACCAGCTTTCCTCTATTGGTATGAATAGACTTTAGATATTATAACTCCTTTGTATGTAATATTTTGGTCTCACATCCAATTATTCCATCTATTAATCAATAAACAGAAAGAATAGGAAGTGGCCACCCACAGGGTGCCTCACTGTAGTGTACACTGAGGACCTGCAGAAATGGAATTCAGTGGAGGCAATACTAGCAGAACTCAATCCCTAAACTTACAGGACAACTTCTATCTGCTAAACACTTCCATGGGCACATCACGAGTTTGATTACCTTTAGAGTTTCCCAAAGGTCTAACCATTTCATGAGTCACAGAGGCCAAAGCATAGAGAAATTGAAGACAAGTGGCAAGTTTATGCATTTTGGGGATGAGTAGCCAAAAGTGAGTAGATGATGGAGTAGTTCTTTATATCAAGACGATGAAAGCTAGAAATAGAAGCACATTAACTTAGTACAAACCCCCTGGTTTTTTCAAGTGGGCTCTGAGACGAGAGCTGGATCAGGCCATGCCCTTTCAAAAGCGCTAATGGTAAATCAAAGGAGAATGCGACAGGGTCTCTGGTATCATATCATTCATAACCAAGGCTTCAACACACAATGCACTTGCTGTCAGACAAGACTAGATGGACAGGCTGGTGTTTGGAGGAAGCTTAATGCCTGACTCTTGGGAAACAGAAGGGCAACTGAAGCAGAGCAGTCTCTGCATCCTTCTTTAATTTACCATTAGTGCTTTACAAAGGGCATGGCATTTATTGGTCAAAGATGGATACTTTCTGAATAAATGAATAAGCGAATGAATGAATGAATGAATAAATGATCAATGCTCAGTTATGCCAGTACATGGAGAAACTAGCTTCTATACACTGAGCTTCCCCCATGACCACATACTGTGTTTTCTGTTGCCTTTGCCCTTGTCTTTCCATGGAGGGATGAGCCGGGGGGAGGATCATCCCATCTGCATCAGAGTGAACTCCTGACCCACCCTTAGCTCTCTCAGTGGAAGTTTCCAACAGCCACCAAAGTGATGTGCACTAGGAGTGGACAAAGAGATAGACACCTGGCCCTGTGAACCTGGAAGCAAATCCGAGCTTCCCCTCCTCCCCTAATCCCTCATCAGCTTACCAAAAAAAGAAAAAGAGAAAGAGAGACAATGTGATAGATAAAGATGTGATAGATAAAGTGTTTCATTGAACAAATGTTTGTTTATCAACATTGAATATCAGTTGCTAAACTCTACAATAGCTGAAGAATATGATGATTTCTAAAATGTATTAACATTAAAATTCTCCAGGATGGCTATATGTCCTGAAGATTACCCTTCTGTTAGGCTTTTCCTCCAAAAACTATTGTGTATTTTCATTGAGGAGAATGAGAAAATGCCACTCTAACTAAAATAAGTTTATGTTAAAATGAGTACAATATTGTTTACTAATATTTATTGTTTCCTGGACTTACTGAATATAAAGACCAAAAGTACTCAAAAAGCTCATATGTTATCATTTCCTTGTGTTCCACCTGTAGTTTCTTATGGATGACATTTTACAGAAGCTAACATTTCTGACTCCATTTTTATAATAGCTTAGAATTACTAAAGAGGATTAGGTGCTTATCATAGAGGAAATGAAATTTTTGAAAGCGTTTATCTTATTTAAGAAATGTGGAATAGGTGGAATATCAGCTGTCTTTCTTAAGTGCAATAAAGCTAGTATTTTAGCTCAGAAATGAACATGCAGGCGAAAATGAGTGTTTTCTATCTCAGACTGACCCGTGGTTTCTGAAATTTTAATATTGTTTTGGCTTTGCTACTTTAAAATCAAAATAGATTAAAAAATCTTTAGGGAAATAACTTTGCTTTCATTTATTCTTCATACTGAAGAACACACACTTAGAATTCAATAAATAATAAATAATATCATGATACAGTCTGACCTTAGAAAATCTCTTTTTATTCCCAATATATATTTCTAGAATCTATATTTTAGCTTCCAGGAAAGAATTCCCAAATTGGCCTTCCTACAAATCAGTGAGGATCTCCAATGTTATTTGGTCATCCCCCGAGGTGTCTGAGAGACATTTGTTCCTCCTTCCCCACCTTGTACAGGAGCGGCTTCTGCTCTCCCTGCTGCCGGCCCACATTGCCATGGAGATGAAAGCCGAGATCATCCAGAGGCTGCAGGGCCCCAAGGCGGGCCAGATGGAGAACACAAATAACTTCCACAACCTGTACGTGAAGCGGCATACCAACGTGAGGTATGACGCTATGCTTGCTCCTTGGCTGGTCTGGGAGTCTGTTTGCCTGACTGGAGACATTTTGCCTGGGATCTCACACCTCATATCACCATCTCTCCTTTGTGACAGTGGATCCTTTGCAGGGGAAATAATCACACAGATTCTGCCATCCCACTCACCTGTTCCTGCCTCTCGGGGCCTTCACATTAAGATGAGAAAATAGGATGCTGTTTGCTGTGTTGGATTGAGTTGTCCTTCACAGCCCTGGCTTCTGTAGCCAAGCATCCATCACAGAAAGGAGTGAGGGGGACAGCGGGGTCTTCATTCTGGAAACCCCGTGGTCAGATTGCAGTAAGATTGGAGGGAGAGTCTGTGGGATCTCCAGGCACAAGACTGAGTCCTCCAAATAGACTTTGCAGGAGCAGGGCCTCTGTGAAGACAACACATCCCAGGGAAGCTGGGTGTTCCTCTCTCCACCAGCATGATGAGTTTCTCAGGTCTGGAAGACCAGTGACCAAAGTCACAGAACACTGATGTGCACCTTAGTTAATTTACCATGAAAGTTACTGCTTTTCTGAGACTGGTATACTCATATCTACTTCTCAGGAGTCGTTCTGGGAATTACAGTGCCTAGAAAACTAACATGTTATCATCATGGGATTATAGTAGGGAAAGAGATTGATGTGGGGCTTCTGTCTCCCATGAGCTCTAGAGAGAAATTGTAAGGAGGCCTCACTTCAGGCTGGAGAGGATCGTCCCTCCCGTTTCTCTCCTGCCTCTGTCTCCGAGCCACAGCAAAGTGAGGCCCACCCAGACCATCTCGACTTCTGTGCCCCTCCCATTCCCAGTACCACATCTTTCGGGGGTTTGTTCTTTCATCCACTCAGTATGTTAATACACTGCTTTGCATTCTAGCTGGGTGTATGTGTCCATTCTTGCACTGCTATAAAAAAGCTACCTGAGACTGGGTAATTTATAAAGAAAACAGGTTTAATTGACTCACAGTTCTGCAGGCCTTACAGGAAGCATGACTGGGGAGGCCTCAGGAAACTTACAATCACAGCAGAAGGTGAAGGGGAAGCAGGAACGTCTTACGTGTCCAGAGAAGGAGAAAGAGAGGGAAGGGGAAGGTGCCAAACACTTTTAAACAACCAGACCTCGTGAGAACTCACTCACTATCATGAGAACAGCAAGGGGGAAATCTACCCCTCTGGCCCAATCACCTCCCAGGCCTCTCCTCCAACACTGGAGATTACAATTCGACATGAGATTTGGGTGGGGACACAAATCCAAACCATATCACTGAGTTATCGCCATAAGTAACCTGTGCATGTATCTGACCTCATCTGTTATGTTTTGATGGTCTTAGTTTAGTCATTAGAGTTTTTAGAAGAGTGAGGCTGCTTCAGGTCTGTTTTTTGAAGCTTGTTAATAAGAAACAAATTTAACTGTTACTTAAAGACATTGCTAGGACAAATCTCATTTGACACCAGATTTTAGATTAGCTATATAATACCCAAGCATACACAGATGTCAGTGTGATATAGGACATATCAGGAAGGAGGTAACAGATATGTTATGAATGGCATTCATATGTGTATGAATGGCATTCATATGTGTATGAATGGCATCTAAGGAAGCACAACTGGATGGATACATGATAGTAAAAACTAAATACATTTAAAGAAAGTTCACACATGTTAAGGAGTAAAATTATTTAAAATACTGGCTTGCCTTCAGGTTTGTGAGCATTTTGCCTATACGATTATAGAAGAAACATTTAGTTATCTAAGTGTATTATGCTATTAATGGCTCTTTCTAGCCTTAAATGTCTGAAATTCAGCAATGCCCCTCCCATCTTGGGAAATATTTTTAAGTCACTTTTTGACCACTCAAGTGTACCTGACCCCTTGGCCTTGTCCTCCCACTTAAAGAATTTTCCCATCCCTTTGTCTCATGACATTGCATTCCCTTAGTTTTCTTCTGACAATCTGTTTTGTTCTTTTCTTTTCCCTAAATCAAGTCTCTCCTGTAAATGAGAATATGTTGGGGGTTCTCTGTTACCTCCTCTCGGTTTCTCTCCAGTCCTCTTCCAGGACTTTAATTCCCACCTAAATGATGCTCATACACAGGCCTCAACCATAGCTTTCCATACTCATGTACTTAACGTGCATCTAAGACACCACCATCAAGCATAGCACAACCAAAGTTGGACTACTTATCTTCCCCTACACACTTGTTTTGATTTGCACAAACCTAGATTTCTGAACTCTATTGCTCAGCCAGAAACAGGATCTTCATTTTCAATGCTTCCCTCTCCCAGACAACCCCCGCTACAACATCAAATTAGTGACAAATCTAGTTCATTCTTCTTCCTATCTCCCATGTCTGTCCACTTCTATTTCACCACCTTATAGACCTTCAGTGGGGCTTTCCAGGGTTCCAAGGATATAGTTGTAACTGAACTGCCTGCGTCCAGGTTGCCACAGCAGGAGTGATGTTTCTAAAGTGGCAATATGGTCAGGTTCTACGAGGCGTTTTTCTTCCTCTATGGTCCTATAAGTACACGTGCTTTCTCTACCATAATCCTTTGCAGCTTTGTACCTTGCATCACAATTGCCTGCTTTTCTTTTTTCTTTTCTTTTTTTTTTTTTTTTTGAGACGGAGTCTCACTCTGTCACCCAGGCTGCAGTGCAATGGTGCAATCTCGGCTCACTGCAACCTCCGCCTCCCAGGTTCAAGCAATTCTCCTGCCTCAGCCTTACAAGTAGCTGGGATTACAGGCACCTGCCACCGTGCCCAGTTAATTTTTTTTGTACTTTTTAGTAGAGATGGGGTTTCGCCATGTTGGCCAGGCTGGTTTCGAACACCTGGCCTCAGGTGATCCACCCGCCTTGGCCTCCCAAAGTGCTGGGATTACAGGCATGAGCCACCACGCCCGGCCACCTGCTTACTTTTTAAATCCCTTTGCTATAAAATAACCTCTGGACCAGCTTAAGCTATCTACAGGTAGCCTATCTCAGAGCTGCTTTGTTCACTGTAAGTTTGAGCACAAGAAGCACTGTGGATGACGTGAGCAAGAAGGAAGTGGAGTCAACTGCCCATCCACACATGCTACCTCCCTGATACTGCTTTGAATCAGGGACTCTTTCTCTGAGCGAGCATCGTTCATCCTTCCTCTTGCACAATGGCTCAGCACTTGTGATCCCTGCCACTATAAATCAGCATGGAAGAAATAGGGATGATTTCTACGGGATCATCTGAACAGAGTGGAGGGTAAAGCTGCCCTAGAAACCCTGATTTTCCTGTAACCATCAGAGGTCTCCCACAGGTCGTGTCCATCAGCAGAGGAGCAAGTATTTCCTCTAAGGTGCAGCCACACATCCTGGGCTTAGCAGAAGGAGCAGAGTATGGCCAACAGCAGAGTCCTGCCCTGCTCTGGCTGAGACCCTGCTGACTGGTGCCCCTTTTTGTACATTTTTTATTGTTGTAAAATATGCATAGCATAACATTTACAATTGCAATCAATTTTAAGTACACAGTTCGGTTAGATCACAGACACTTACGTTGTTCTACAACCATCAGTATTATCCATCTCCAGAACTTTTTCTTCATCCCAAACTAAAGCTCCGAACCCATTAAACAATAACTCCACACCTCCCCCTCCCCCAAGTCCCAGGAAACTGCCATTTTAGTTTCTGTCCCTATGGTTTGACTATACTGTGTGCCTCATATACGTAGAATCATACAGTATTTGTTCTTTGTACCTGGCTTATTTTACTTAGTAGAATGTTTTCAGGAGTTTCGGCACATGTCAGAATTTCATTTCTTTTAAAGGCTGCCTGATATTCCATTGTATGGATAGACCACATTTTGTTTATTCATCCATCTGTTGATGGACATTCGGTTTGCTTCCATCTTTTGGCTGTTGTGAATACTACAGCTATGAACATTCGTGTACAAATATCCATTCAAGTTCCTGATTTCAGATCTTTGGATATATACCCAGAAGTGGCACTGCTGAATCATATGGTATTTTGTTCAATTTTTTTGAGGACCGAACATATTGTTTTTCAGAGTGGCTGCATCATTTTACCTTCCCACCAGCAACGCATGTGTACTCCTCCAGGTTCTCATCCACAACCATTATTTGTATGTTTTGTAAGAGCCATCCTAATGGCTGGGAAATAGTAGTTGTTTTTGTTCCATGGGACATCTTAAGGCATACATATTCACTTTGTGAATCTCAAACCACCTGCAGAAATTTAGGCTTCTTTATAAGACCTTGATACAAATCAGAAACATGTTATTGTGTAGGAAAAGTTGCAGTGCGCACACAGGTGCTGTGTTTTCCTATTTTAAACACATAAAAAGCTCTGAGGAATCTCACACTCGCCTTCCCTAGTGTGTACATCCCGTGAAGGGAGCTGCTCTGTCATTTCCTAAGAGTGACCTTCCCGGCCTCCTCACTGTCCAATCTGCCCCTACTCTTCTCTCTCATAACACTGTCTCGTTTTCCTTTGTAACCCTTTTTATGATTTGTGATTGGACATTTGTTGATGTTCACATTTGTTCAATACATCCTCCCAGCTAAATTCTGAACGTCAGGAAGATATTCCATGTCTGCGTCATCCTGGCAGATAGGAAGGACTCCAGAATCATTTAAGTAATCTTTTATAAAAAGAGGATTATTTTTCCAGTTTCTTCTTTGACTCAATACAAACAGAATTTTTTAAAATTATTTTGCTGCTTCACTCCCCATCTTAATTACAAAAGTTTAACCTCAAAAAATGCTTAACAAGTTCAAAAAAATGTTTATATATTCTTAATCTGAGAAAATGACATCTTACTCATGAAAATATAAAGTGTAAGCAAAATTACATGATTTTAGTGGAAAAATTATTATTGCTTTCTTAAAAAAATGTATAAACTGGAAAACTCTGTCTCCTCACCTCCTTTCTTCCCACAGCATCTTATACGCTGACATCGTTGGCTTTACCCGGCTGGCAAGTGACTGCTCCCCGGGAGAACTAGTCCACATGCTGAATGAGCTCTTCGGAAAGTTTGATCAAATTGCAAAGGTGAGTATTATGGATCCTCTTCCTCTCTGAAGATTTCTAAACTCTTGGTTTCGTTTTTCTTCATCCACCTATCAATAGTTTACTTTTTCATAAAAGCATCCTTTAGGAATGTTGTTTGTAAAAGTTGTTGGATTTCTTTGCTATTGATCTTTCATAAGCCTCAAACCTGTCTCAGGGATGAAAAAACGCCATGGCATATCATTATCACGTTTTTGTCTATTTTAAATCTTCCCCCTATGTATAATTCAGCACACATATAATAAATACATTCCAGGCAGTGAGATTCCATTTGCAAATCCCTCTACATGGTATTATTTTAAGGTGCTCTTTTAGGCATTTCCATGTCAAAGATCTGGTAGAATCATTTCCACTCCTCTAGTTGCCAACATCCTCTATTCCTATTGTTAAGCAGGACCCTGGAAGAGCTCCTGAAATAGAATGCATATCTTCCATGCAAAGCCTTCACTTACTCTTGTCTCATTTTAATCCTTTGATTCTTGTGCCACTTAAACAGAAATGGAAGTTTAGCATCTTCCATTCATATGCTCTTTCATGGGAAATTTCACAGACAGGAAATGACATGAAACTGTCTGAAACTACACTAGACTCTGTTATTTATTAGAACTGCCACAGTTGCTGGTGGCAATATCAATGACAAAAAGTTTCTTCCTGCAAGCCCTGTACTTCTCATTAAATGTTTCTGGTCAATTCTCTCTTTGAATTGTTCCCAAGAACCACAACAAAAATGCTTCATTATGCCTACTAATATCAGTTATTTAGCTATGGAAGAATAGATCCTAAATTTAGTTCACTGTGTGATTTAGATCACTTTTAAACAAGACAGAACATTCCAGCGGAGTCTCTTCGGAAGAAATCTGGCTTGCAGATGTTAGCGTGATCATTCTTGGGCCAAACTCCCAAAGGTTTTTGCCTTCTGTAGTTCCACTGACCATGACAGCTCTCGCTGGAGATTACAAAAAATCAGTAAAAGCACAGCTCTGCTTCCTTCCTTTACCAAGCCAGAGGAAGGGGGTGAGTTTTGTGGGTGTTCATTTATAAGAAAAGAAAGGTTTGAAACTTAAATGATGCCTTAAAAGTTTGAATTAATAAAAGGTCATTTTTGTTGGACTACCTATTCATGTTAGGAAGAAACGTTTCAGTCTTGGCTGGGAACAGCATAACTCCAGTGTTCAGATGACATTCTCTTCTCTACATGCCTGTCTCGGTGAACAAATTTCCCCTTCTTAGAGGATAAGGGCCCACCCAATTCCAGTTCTACCTCGTCTTAACTAATTAAATCTGCAACAGCCCTATTGCCAAATAGGTTCACGTTCACAGGTATCAGGACTGACTTTAACGTGAATTTGGAAGGACACAATTCATTACCCATAACAGAAGTACTCAAGATGACTTCCTCTAATCACTGGAACAAAGGAGTATACACCCTTGGCTGACTATCAGCCATTGGTTTATCCATCATTGGTCAGAGGGACAGTGTGCCTTCGACATGAGTTCATGGCTCACAGTTCAATAACGGGGGGTTATTGTCGGCAAACAGATACCCCAGTGCACTGAGTACTATGTAAAGCACATAACCTTACACTAAGGAACTCAAAACCATTGCCATTCGCTGTTAACTGTCATGTTTTCTAGTCTCAGAATATCTGTTTAGGAAGAATGGGAGGGAAGCTTGATTAATATGTAATGGTTTGCCTTTTTCTTATTTATGATATTGTCATCAAGAATTACTAAGCACATCATCTGTAGTACTATAGATACATATGAAAGTACATCCTGGCTTATGCACTATCAGACAGGGAAAAAATATGCAAAATATTCAGCAAATCTAACACATGCTTGAGAAGATGTGTTCACTTGATTATTTCAAATGTGTTCAGTTTATACATAAGCCTATGTTCATGTTAGAGAAAAAAATGCCTGCATTTGGTACATCTTTTTTTGCTTTTCTTTTTCTTTTATTTTACTGAAGAGTCTGTAAGCTGCATCAAAGGGTTAGAAACAAATATAGGATCAACATATATGAATGCAGTTAATCTAAATATTAAAATATAAATACAAAATTTAGCCCAGAAAATAATGAGGTAGTCAAATTTTACATTAAAACCGTCGAGCCTAAGATGAGAATTAAGTTTTAAATTACTTGGCAGTATTGAATGGCAGCTCATTAGGTGTGATGATGTCTATCAGAAGCAACATATCTGCAGGTAAGAATCTGCTTTGGATTTAAAATAAATAAAATAAACCATAAGCACAGTAGGGAAGGACTTGAGATTTCTAATTCATACTGAGTGCTGGTCATCATTTTCTACTCTGAAAGACTCAGCTGAGCATAGAATGTTTTATTTCACCCTTAATGTTTGGAGCTGCTCAGACTAAAGAGATTGGCCCCATCACCATCGTTCTCTGCTTCTATGAAGTGTAAATCATTCCAGAACATTCTCCCTTCTTTCTCATTTTTCCCTTTTTCTTTCTTTATTCCTCTTTGGAAATCGGCATGTAGGGGAGGGCAGCTCATTCTGGTTGAGTAATGAAGGGAAGCCCAACTGGTTCTCATTGCTCTCTCCAGACGCCCCTGGAATGGTGTAAGCAGAGCTGGTGCTTGATGATATTACATGAATCTGGATCATTTTGCAAGTGCTTAATGCAACTGAAATTCTGTAATTTATTCTTCCAGGAGAATGAATGCATGAGAATTAAAATTTTAGGAGACTGCTACTACTGTGTATCTGGACTCCCTATATCTCTCCCTAACCATGCCAAGAACTGTGTGAAAATGGGGCTGGACATGTGTGAAGCCATAAAGTAAGTGGACTGCTTAGTAAGCATTTTGTTATATGCTTTAAGTTCTGGGGTACATGTGCACAACGTGCAGGTTTGTTACATAGGTATACATGTGCTGTGCTGGTTTCCTGAGCCCATCAACTCATCATTAACATTAGGTATTTCTACTAATGCTATCCCTCCCCCCACCCCCTCCCCGACAGGCCCTGGTATGTGATGTTCCCCTCCCTGTGTCCATGTGTTCTCATTGTTCAACTCCCACTTATGAGTGAGAACATGCGGTATTTGGTTTTCTGTTCCTCTGTTAGTTTGTTGAGAATGATGGTTTCCAGTTTCATCCATGTCCCTGCCAAGGACATGAACTCATCGTTTTTTATGGCTGCATAGTATTCCATGGTGTATATGTACCACATTTTCTTCACCCAGTCTACCATTGATGGACATTTGGATTGGTTCCAAGACTTTGCTATTGTGAACAGTGCTGCAATAAACATATGTGTGCATGTGTCTTTATAGTAGAATGATTTATAATCCTTTGGGTATATACCCAGTAATGGGATTGCTGGGTCAAATGGAATTTCTAGTTCTAGATCCTTGAGGAATCACCACACTGTCTTTCACAACAGTTGAACTAATTTACACTCCCACCAACAGTGTAAAAGTGTTCCTATTTCTCCACATCCTCTCCAGCATCTGTTGTTTCCTGAGTCAGGAAACAACAGTAAGCATTTTTTTAACTGTCTAACAATTTGGGGTTGTAAATCTCACCTGTGACTATTTCTGTTGTTCTGCCTACTGGCATTAAATACATTATTGTGCATTTAAATATAATTGTGCAGAAACCCATTTATTGGGATGTGAGTAACGCAATGGAAAGTAAGACTTCATTAAGTGTTTAGTATTATTTTTGTTTGTTTGTTTGCTTTTGAGATAAGGTCATGGTCTGTCACCCAGGCTGGAGTGCAGTGACAAGATCACAGCTCACTACAGCCTCTACCTCCTGAGCCCAAAGCAATCCGCCCACCTCAGCTTCTCAAGTAGCTGGGACCACAGGCAAGCACCACCACATCCAGCTAATTTTTGTATTTTTTGTAGAGACGGGGTGTCTCTGTGTTGCCTAGGCTGGTCTTGAACTCCTAGGCTCAAGCGATCTGCTTGCCTTGGCCTCCCAAATTGTTGACATGACAGGTATGCACTGCCTGACCCAGCCTAGTATTGTTACTATGAGCCTTAGATTACAGTGAAACTGAGTTGGAAATCTATAGGGAAGGACAGTTTTGTTTGTTTCAAAGGTGATTTTTAAAAGAAATTTTGAACGTCTTCTTTGATCCTAAGGTGAGAGTGTGCACATGTTATCATCTTTCCAATTTCTGACAAATTCTGTGGCTTCACACACATTGTAAGGGAAGAGGTAGTTTTTACAAACAGACTGCAGTTAATGTAAAAACCAATACAAAAATATTTTCATTGAGTCAAAAATGCTCCGCTCTGTGAATTTAATTTTAATTTGTATTTGTAACGTATGTTTTCTGCATTGTGTCTGTAATTTTTTTCACTGTGATTCCAGAGAAGATTTGCTTACCTAGAATAATGATATCATTACCATTGACTGCTACAAGGTAAAAATATAAGGTAAAAGGGTAATTTTTATTACCAGCATCACAATTATATTAGCAATACCTTCTTTAGTAATGCCCTTTGTAGAAGCCAGAATATTCTTATAAATAATAAAGCCTTTTGTTTGCTGACTGCATGATTGCAATATTGTACTTCATTGGGTTTTTGATTGTCCATTTTGGTCAAATTATTTGACCTTACCCTCAACTTTTTTTTTTTTTTTAATCTGAACAGGGTTGGAATTGTGAGCTTGATGTTCTCATTCCTTGTCTCAGGATTAAAGTAGAAAGGGCTTTATGTGAGAATACATCAAATCCTGTTGTCACTGTGTTGGTCATGTGCTGAAGCAACTAAAATATTAACAGGTGACTTCCCCAGCATGGTCCTGGGAAGATTAATGCCCCCACTCCCCACCCCCTCACACCCACCGCACACACACACACACACACACACACACACACAGCCTCAGCCAATGAGATGGAGAGACCCGCATGTTCCATATTCACTAGCTCCGTAGCAAACTCCTGCATGCTTCTGTCGGACAGATCAGAAATGGGAGGGAAATGAAGTCGATGAGGGAGTTGAGATGGAAAGAGTGGTTAGTGTGAACTCAGTTTCCTATACAAAATGCATAGTGTGAGAAATAGCCATAATTGCTTCTTCCCATAAGTAAATCATATGTACTCTCTGATATATGAAAAATAGTTTTTAGCTTTTTTTAAAAAGTAACTACTTTTAATTCTATGGATCTAGATGTAAGTGAATCTAATCAGTGGAACTATTGGATTGAAAAAAATATTTTTTTTTTTTTCAAATTTGTAACCTGCCGCTGGTGACAACCTCAATGTTGGTTTCAAACATAAGGTGAAATGAATACTATTGGAGGGAGGTATTTGTTTTATTTCCTTTTCAATTAGTTGCGGAAAAGAGTCTTATGAAGGGCAAAATTATGTGCATCAATAACACATTGGATTAAAGAATCCACCCATTTACTAAAGCCTTGTTTCTGCTTTTGAATGAACTGTTTCCAGTTCCATAATGTTTGAGTTATTCCAATGTCTTGAAGATGTTTTAGGAGAAAGAATCCTTACATTACATGCACTGGCATGTCACCAGTTCATTAGAAATACTATTACATTTTTTACTGTGATAAAATATGTATACCATAAATCTTACCCTTTGAATCATTTTTATGTGTATATAAAAATGTACAATGATACATAAAAATATACAGTTATGTGCAGTGATGTTGAGTAAATTCAAAATGTTGTGTAACCATCACCACTGTCAACTTCCAGAACCTTTTTATCACCCCAGACAGAAACTCTGTACCCATTAAGCAGTAACTCCCCATTACCCCTTCTCCCACTCCTGGCCATCTCTATTCTACTTTCTGTCTCTATGATTTTTACTATTCTGGATATTTCATGTAAATGGAATCATATAATATCTTTCCTTTTGTGTTTGGCTTCTGTCACTCAGCCTAGTGTTGTCAAGGTTCATTTTTGTGGTGGCATGTGTCAGCACCTTTTGATGCTTTTGATGACAGCATAATATTCCCCTGTGGGTATATACCACATTTTATTTATTTTTGATCATTGATGCATCAGTAATATCTTATGTGTGCAGAATCTCAGTAATGTCAACAGGTTTGAGGGACCTCTCCCAATTCTTGCTGATCCCTCAACTCAATCCTCAAGTCAGGCAATGGCTTTGCGTCCCTGTTACCTGCCACTTCCAGAACAAGGGATTCCACATTCTTCCTCTGTTTGTTTCATGTATAGTAGACAAGGTGATCAATAAAATGGTTATTATGGTCTGAGCATGGTGGCTCATGCCTGTAATCCCAGTGCTTTGGGAGGCCGAGGTGGACCAATCACCTGGGGTCAGGAGCTTGAGACCAGCCTGTCCAGCATAGTGAAACCCTGTTTCTTTTTTTTTATTATACTTTAAGTTCTAGGGTACATGTGCACAACATGCAGGTTTGTTACATATGTATACATGTGCCATGTTGGTGTGCTGCACCCATTAACTTGTCATTTACATTAGGTATATCTCCTAATGCTATCCCTCCCCTCTCCCTCCACCCCACGACAGGCCTCAGTGTGTGATGTTCCCCTTCCTGTGTCCAAGTGATCTCATTGTTCAATTCCCACCTATGAGTGAGAACATGCAGTGTTTGTTTTTTTGTCCTTGCGAAAGTTTGCTGAGAATGATGGTTTCCAGCTTCATCCATGTCCCTACAAAGGACATGAACTCATCCTTTTTTATGGCTGCATAGTATTCCATGGTGTATATGTGCCACATTTTCTTAATCCAGTCTATCATTGATGGACATTTGGGTTGGTTCCAAGTCTTTGCTATTGTGAATAGTGCCGCAATAAACATATGTGTACATGTGTCTTTATAGCAGCATGATTTATAATCCTTTGGGTATATACCCAGTAATGGGATGGCTGGGTCAAATGATATTTCTAGTTCTAGATCCTTGAAGAATTGCCACACTGTCTTCCACAATGGTTGAACTAGTTTACAGTCCCACCAACAGTGTAAAAGTGTTCCTATTTCTCCACATCCTCTCCAGCACCTGTTGTTTCCTGACTTTTTAATGATGGCCATTCTAACTGGTGTGAGATTGTATCTCACTGTGGTTTTGATTTGCATTTCTCTGATGGCCAGTGATGATGAGCATTTTTTCATGTGTCTGTTGGCTGCATAAATGTCTTCTTTGGGAAGTGTCTGTTCATATCCTTCATCTGCTTTTTGATGGGGTTGTTTGATTTTTTTCTTGTAAATTTGTTTGAGTTCTTTGTAGATTCTAGATATTAGCCCTTTGTCAGATGAGTAGATTGCAAAATTTTTCTCCCATTCTGTAGGTTGCCTGTTCACTCTGATGGTAGTTTCTTTTGCTGTGCAGAAGCTCTTTAGTTTAATTAGGTCCCATTTGTCAATTTTGGCTTTTGTTGCCATTGCTTTTCATGTTTTAGACATGAAGTCCTTGCCCAGGCCTATGTCCTGAATAGTATTGCCTAGGTTTTCTTTTAGGGTTTTCATGGTTTTAGGTCTAACATTTAAGTCTTTAATCCATCTTGCATTAATTTTTGTATAAGGTGTAAGGAAGGGATCCAGTTTCGGCTTTCTACATATATCTAGCCAGTTTTCCCAGCACCATTTATGAAATAGGGAATCCTTTCCCCATTTCTTGTTTTTGTCAGGTTTGTCAAAGATCAGATGGTTGTAGGTGTGTGGTATTATTTCTGAGGGTTCTGTTCTGCTCCATTGGTCTATATCTCTGTTTTGGTACCAGTACCATGCTGTTTTGGTTACTGTAGCCTTGTAGTATAGTTTGAAGTCAGGTAGTGTGATGCCTCCAGCTTTGTTCTTTTGGCTTAGGATTGACTTGGCGATGCGGGCTCTTTTTTGGTTCCATATGAACTTGAAAGTAGTTTTTTCCAATTCTGTGAAGAAAGTCATTGGTAGCTTGATGGGGATGGCACTGAACCTATAAATTACCTTGGGCAGTATGGCCATTTTCCCTGTTTCTACAAAAATACAAAAATTAGCCAGGTGTGGTGGTGCATACCTGTAATTTTAGCTACTCAGGAGGCTGAGGCAGGAGAATCACTTGAACCCAGGAGATGGAGGTTGCAGTAAGACAAGATCACACCACTGCACTTCAGCCTGGGCAACAGAGCAAGATTCTGTCCAAAAAAAAAAAGTTTATTTTGTTATACCCCCACCCGCATGAAAGGGCAGCAACAGAGAGAACATCTCAGCACGTTCCAGGAATTGTTTGTTCACTTTCATCCTCTCTCCCGTGCAAGGATGCACATTTCCATTCCTGTTCATTGAGCCATGAGGTGGGATGGGTACCAGACAGGAATTTTCATTTTTTAAGCCGGTGAGGGGAACATGCACACCTGGCACTTGGGTTTTTGCCAGATGGTCTCAGTGTCATAGGAACCAGCAGCATGAGTCCCAGACAGCTGCCTGCTCTTCCCTCTGTGTTCACACCTCCACACTTAGCAGCACCTCATTCCCTGCTAGCCCAGGCACCACTGCAGAGGCACTTCAGCTGCAGTTTTGGAACATTTCCAATGCTTAGAAACATTTCTTTTTTCTGCCATGAACATGTAAATTATTTTTAATCAAGTAATATTCAGGACCTTGATTTTATAAGGGATTAAGCCTTCTCTTAAACTGTACTGCTTACCTACTACTGTTGCAAGCTTTAAGCAATGACTTCAGCGTTTTTCTACAGATCATATAAATTGCATATACATGCAACAAAACATGTGGCTAGTTGGATGGGCGCGGTGGCTCAGACCTGTAATCCCAGCACTTTGGGAGGCCGAGGCAGGTGGATCACGAGGTCAGGAGATCAAGACCATCCTGGCTGACACATTGAAACCCCATCTCTACTAAAAAACAAAAAATTAGCCCCGCAGTTTGGCGTGCGCCTGTAGTCCCAGCTACTCGGGAGGCTGAGGCAGGAGAATGGCATGAACCCGGGAGGCGGAACTTGTGGTGAGCCGAGGTTGCGCCACTGCAAAAAAAAACAACATGTGGCTAGTTGATTCATTTGAACCCACGGTCAACTCATTTTTAAAAGAAGACAACATGGAGACGGTTTTAATGTTTTCACCAGTCAGCTCGTTAAGGAGTTCAGCTCTGTCAAATGGACAATCTGAGACTCCTTTTTTCTGCTTCCTTGGCTCTCTGCTGGCCTATTTTGGTAAACAGAAACATCACGTGGTTGGAAATGTCCTCTCAACAACATAAAATGTTAGGAACAATTATGGGTTCTCTAACGAATTTTTCAGAATCATCATTGCTCAAAGACAGAAGCACAGTACATTTTTCAAAAATGACCTTGGTCCATTAGTAAACTTGTATGAAGTTGTGCTGTTGCATTGGGCCTTGAACCCTTTGAGAGGTAAACAATCCACTTGGAGGAGATTGTGTCCACCCAGGCTGAATTTCTGCTGAGGGCCAAGATGGAGACAGACAGGGAGTGCTAATTGCCCTCAAGGCAGTTAGAGGACAGAGGCAGCAAGGCTGCCTAGACCAGCCTAGAGAGGAGAGCACAGAACGCCTTTCTGAATGGGGCTGTGTCTGAGCCCGGAAGAACAATGCCAGCTGGCCACATGACACCAAAGAGAGGCTTGGGGGCATGGGGAGCAGGAAGAGGAGTCATTATAAGCAAAGTCTGGAGGAAGGGACGCCCCAGTGCTCGCACAGCCACAGCCTGCAGATACAGGGCAGAGGGGTGGGGGTGGGTCTCCTTGTCCTGCTGATGCTCTGGCTCGTTTTGTGGGGCGGGAAGGAAAGGTTTGGATGACTTGCATAGAGCCAAATGGGTAGATGGGTTTTTTGCAAAAACAAGAAAGGAAGACAGTGAGGGAAAAAAAGGAAAGGAAACGGGAAGGAAAATATCTTTCTATATTCTTTTTTCAGAGTGCGATTTATTTTTATATCGTGGGTCCATTTCGTTTGATCATTTTTAGCATGCTAAAATGGTATCATTATATCATTTAAGCATGACATACATGCCTATGCCATTTTGAGATGTTAATGATTCGTTTCACTACGATTCACAAGTAGTGGTGTCTTTCTTTGATTGTGCTGCAGTCGGCATCATTGCTTCCCTCCACATTGCCTCTTGGGGTAATTCTTCAGATGTAACTAGAAACATCTTCCTGTATACTTTTTTTGCAATACTACTTTAATGTATTCAGCCAGCAAGAACAAATAAGCATTGCCAAGCATTTCCATTTTTTCTTCATTGAAGTTCATCATTTTTCTCTGTTAATGAGTTGGTGATAAGGTCCTAAAAAGTATTTTTTCTCTTTTCGTTAAAGAATGTGCACAACTGGAAAGGCTTAATGTCGTGATTATTTTGCTAAAAATTCTTATGTAGGCTAAAATCATTATTAAGCTCACAAATGAGCTATATTGTTCTCTTGTTAGCAGAAGATATTCATTGGAGAGGTACATTGTGCTAAGCACTAAAATTGCAAACCCTGTTTAAGACTGTTTCTGACATTACAAGGCAATGTCACGTGATTCTAGTATGAAAATGCAGACATGTGCCAGCACATGGTAGTTGCTTGATACATATTCATTGCAGAAGTAAAAGTTATAGCCAAAATGTTTTGTCATCACTATAGTCTGGCCTGATCTGGCTTTAATAGCAAGAACATTGGTCTAGTCTGGAGTGACTGGAAGGAAAAACCGTTCTTAGCTCAGAGGAGTGATCTCCTCCCATAGGAAGGTTTATGGTCATTTCCGACAGTTTGAAAAATTCTGAATAATAAAATACTGCGAAAATTGGCCAAGAGTTAAAGGAAACAGTGGATGTTACTTGATCATAATCTTACTTCCCTTTTCTTTAGGAAAGTGAGGGATGCTACTGGAGTTGATATCAACATGCGTGTGGGCGTGCATTCTGGGAATGTCCTGTGTGGCGTGATTGGTCTGCAGAAGTGGCAGTATGATGTGTGGTCACATGATGTGACCTTGGCCAACCACATGGAAGCTGGAGGGGTCCCTGGGTAAGGCCAAGCATTGGATTTCTTTCTTCAAGCAGGCAGCACTATTAGGAATGACAGATTATCAGCCTAATGACGGAGTGCTCAGTTTTTGATCACTTCTGTTGCTTCTGTTGGTATCATGTTACTCATGCCCAATGGCCTCTTATGTTAAGCAGATAAAGATGAGTTCTCAAGTCCCTACACCATGACCCCTATTGTCCATAGTTCAAAGACTGTGAATATCAGACAGTAAATTACAAACTTTTACTTATTTGCAAATGTATGAATAGAGATCTGATTTAAAGACGTTTTACAAAACAGTACAGATATGGCATCTGTCTAGAACTGTTGACCTCTAAAACCATTATATTAAAATAAGTGACTACAGCATTCTTCTCTGGGGAGAATAACATATTTCAGTCAAGAGAATCTTTATCAAGGGCTATAGTTTAGAGAAGCAAGAGAGCAAGCACTGAGAAAGAAAATCTACATTATTATACAGATTAGCATACTTCCTAAAATGCCCATGACATACATTTCAAAGATATTCTCACAAAAATTCAAGATAATCAGTTGTATTTGCTGTAATTCACCACACCCACCGTGCAGGTTTCTGTGAGTGCAGAGAAGCTCCAAAACTAGTAGTGCACGACCTCTAAGAGCGTCTTTCCAAAGCAGTGGTCAATAGAATATAAACTTTAATTGCGGTCAGTGCTCCTAAGAACATGTAGGTTTTCCTTCATTTGGTGGATAAATTATTTCAGAAATCATGAGCAAATAGAAACCTTTCTTCACACTTATCCTTTTATGTCTTGACTGTGATTTTAAAATGCAATTTCAGACGTGTTCACATTTCTTCCGTCACCCTGGAGCACTTGAATGGCGCTTATAAAGTGGAGGAGGGAGATGGTGACATTAGGGACCCATATTTAAAACAGCACCTGGTGAAAACCTACTTTGTAATCAACCCCAAGGTCAGTATCATTTTAAGAGTCTACGATGAAAAGGGAGGAGGAGCAAATTATTGATATTCATAAGTGTTTTTAGTCAATATCCAATATAATTCTTTGCTACTCTTTGTCCCCAAAATATTTTAAATGCATATGGTGGTTTAATTACGGAAGATGTTTTGTAATTATGAATTCAAATACTTATTAAATGAGCAGTTGAAATGCATTGCTTGTCTGCAGGATGAGGGTGTTGATGCAGGTTGCTAGTTCAGGCCGTCATGTGTGTTAGTTGGTGTATTCCTTGGTGGATGCTGCATCTGAAAGCCTCTCAGTGGGCACAGCTGTTGACACCTGTCAGTTGGGAAATTAAATAAAGAGAAAATGATTGACTTAGGACTTTAGAAGATAAAAATCCAATTAAGTAAAATAGGATGAACATATACAAAAAAAAGAAAAGAAATATTTGAAAGGTTAACACATAAATATTACATCAACATGCTTGCGAGATTGTCTGTATGCATAAGCATATTTACCTTCCGTAACATAAGAATATCTATTGCCTGGAAGATGATCCACCCCATACAAACAGTGAGAAACTATCTCTTATTTCATTCACACCACATTTAGGCCAGATCAAGGGGCTTAGAGTTCTCGTTTCCTTTAACCCTTCTCAAATTCCTGCCAAATGGGTATTATCACTATTTACAGATTAAGAATCTGAAGCTTTCAGGGGTTATGTAATTCTTCCCAAATTACACAGCTGGTAAATGGTGCAAATATCAGCAAGAAAGACCTCTGAACCATGAAAACCAATATCATAAAATCAACAAGATCAACTTTATGGACATTTACTTATGGTAGCATCTGGGAAGCCCCAGTTTCACCTTTGAAGACAAACTTTCAACTAGCTTGATGATCGATCTGGAGATAGATGTGTGGCAAGCAGCAGGAACTGGGAGGTGATGGGCGGCGGAAGGCTCAAAAAATACATGTACAAAGAACATTATGTTCAGGTAAAGAACACCAAAACACGATGTTTGGGGCTATGTAGCATTAGAAACAGCTACAGTTATCACTTTAGAAAAACACAACCATCAAGAAAAAGCTAGACAGGTCAGCACATTCTGTTTTAAGAATTTACTTAATAAAAAATGTCCATTAACATGTCATTATTTTCTAAGTCTCAATTACATGTATGTTTTGCTAGCTGAAAAAAGATTCCCTCAACTTAAATAGTGTGTTCCCCAGTAACACTGAAGGAATAAGGACAGAAAACACAGAGGGCGAATAGAGGGCTGTCAGGAGGAATGACCCTAGTCCAATGAGGTTGATGGCAAAAGGATCATGTGTGGCCCTGTGCTGTGCCAGGTGTGATGCTTTGTTTCTCACCCCAAGGGAGAACGACGGAGCCCCCAGCATCTCTTCAGACCTCGCCACACCCTCGACGGAGCCAAAATGAGGGCCTCGGTCCGCATGACCCGGTACTTGGAGTCCTGGGGGGCGGCCAAGCCCTTTGCACACCTACATCACAGGGACAGCATGACCACAGAGAACGGCAAGATCAGCACCACGGTATGACCTCCCCTGCCTCCAATGCCTGAGCACTGGGGGAAAGCTAACTTCCCAAAACCAAAGGCTGGGCATCTCCTGCCAAAATAACTCCTGTCTGTAAGAAACAAACTTATCACCTTCTTCTTCTCAGAGAGGCCCTTATGAACAACCATCAGGGTATGAGTGAGCTCCATGCCGACATTGCTAAGGGTTCCACCCTAGCGTGATTTTGCATTATAGCTTCATAACCCAAGACAGTGCTATTTACAACTGATAGTAGCAATTAAATACAATTATTTATTAATTAAGGGGTTTTTTAAGAAAAACTTTTATCATGAAGTAGAAAGCCTTGAGATTCTTAATAAAAAGACAAAGGCATGATGCCCTTGGAGTTTAAGTAGTATCATCAAGGCCATTTCTTCATTGCCCAAATGTCCAGGCTGTGTTGGCAGCAGTGGATACTATCTTGTTATGGTTGCATGTTTCCCTGCAACTTCCAGCATATGAGAAAGCACTGAAGCTCCTTACACCAGGGACATCTGCGATAAGATGGCTGCAATGGAGAAGGAAAATAGAAAGGCCCATAGGAGGAGAGAAAAGTAAATACAACCAAGCACTTAGGATAATCCCCAAAGTATTTTTAGATTTTAAAACTATCTGGGGGTAAAATTTCATGTATAATGCTATTAACTGTGCTAAGGATGCAGTTACAGCTTTTTTAAAATATAATATTACATAATTCTTATTGTCTAATGAGAAAGAACATGCCAGTTGTCAGGTGAAAGTGGAGTTTTTCAGTCGCCCTGGGCCCCCACCTGTCCCAAGGTCTCAAAGTGACACTCCCACGCCCAACAGGCAGGGGCTCAGCATTTATGTTTTGGCTTACTTATATTTCTTCTCCCAACTTCTCTTCATCTTTTTTCAACTAAAAGTAAATGTGACTATCAGACAGAAGACCATGTCCCAGCAAACAATCCGTAAGACTGCACAAGTCCTAGCACTTGCATTTTAACAGCAAAGGAGGGACCATAGATAGAAAAACAAATAAATGAACAAGATCATGTGAGGTGCTGATGAGGGCCATGAGGAAGATAAAACTGAGTGATGGCATCCGGAGTAAATGGGATGGCCACTGCAGTAGGTCAGCTGAGGGAATCTCAGAGGGAGAAATGAGTGAATGGGAAGAGGAGGTGGCAGAAGAACAAAGTCAGTGGCGCAAAGATGAAAGTGAGTGTGGTGTCCCCTGGAGACAGAGAGGAAGCTGCTGTGGCTGGAGCATCGTGAACAATGAGCAAAGGGACGTCATGGGGTGAGATGCACCATGGTAAAAGTTTATATTGCATTCTGTGTGCAATTGGAAGTCATGGAGAATCTTAGCAAGGGAGGGTCATGATATAATTTAGGCTTTGGAATAATGGAGCAAGAGTGCAGGGGTCCCCGGTGAGAAGGATACCACCTTATGCTAAGAGTTTAGCAGTGGAAGCAACGAGAAGCAAATTCAGGGGCTAATGTGAAAGTAGAGCCAATAAGACTTGGTGATGGATTGGATGTGCATGAACATTAGGAACAGAGATGAATCCAAACTTTTTGGCCCCACAGCTGGAACAATGATGATGCCATTAATTGAGATGACAAATACAAGGAGGAAACCAGATTATTTAAGATGGAAAATTAAGACTTTTCTGCTGGACATCTTCTAACCTATAGTTAAGTGCAGAGAGGATGTAGATGGTTGGATCTGCAAGTCGAGAACTCACGGGACAGGTCCAAGATGGAGGCATGAATGTGAACATCATCAGGTTGTAGATGATATTTGAAGCCATGGGACTAGATAAAATCATCAAGAGGAGAACAATCCAAGGTGGGAGGCCTGGGGCATCTGGGGCCTTCCGGCATTTAGATCTGTTAGAGAAACAGCATCCTAGGACTCCAGTACCCAACCAGTGAAAGCCTATGTTTCTGTCACTCATGAAAAACGATAATTTGGATAAGTTAGCCTCAGTCTTGCTAGTTAGTGTTATGTCTGATAACTACATTTCCCATAGGGATTTATTGTACATCAGCAATTGGTTGGTTGGTCGGTTGGTTTTTAAGGAATAAGAATCATATATAAATACTTGAATGTGATTTCCTGTGCTGTTTTTCATGTGTTCCTGTGGGGAAAAGGCTTACTTTTCCAGGTATATTGTTGTTGTTGTTGATTTCTTATCAGCCTTTATTGTCTTAAGACTTAAGAGTGACTGTCTCTTTTATTATCTGAGCGTAGGATCCAGGAATGGTTTCAGTCTGACTTTAATCTGGTGTTATGTGTTGATGAAGATGCCTTCTTCAAGATATGGCCAGAACTGTTGAGTGCCTCAACTTCAGAAAGTTGTTTATAAAAATCAAAGACCTCTTGAACGAACTCTATTTTCTTAACCATCTGGTCCCACCTGTTGTAGATTCAAAGCCAGGCTTGGATTGCCTTAGTAGCAGTATAGCATACTTTAAGAAAGTCTCAAGTGTTTGGTGATGCATTAAGCCCAAACCACTTTGACTTAACTGTGTGTCTCACTCACTTTCAGAAAGACCTCATCGGAGTTTTCACTTATAAATCCCAGGGTCAAACAACTGACATTGCCGAAAGTGATTCCTTTATCTAATCGCCTGTGCAGAACTCCATTCACTCTTGATTCAACATTGATAGAGCCCTTGAATAATATAGTACTTTACTGTATGGAATGAAACTTGGAGCTCAATTACTTTTTCAAAAAAATCTTTCCTTTCCATAGGCTAAATCCATATCCTAATATAACCTTGGAAATCAAAGCAGCAAACCAAAGTTTCTTTGGAGCAGTTTTGTTCCAACTTTTATTTTCATTCCCACTATAAATGTGTAAAGGCAATCTTTCCTTAAAAGCCTATTATTGAATATTTGACAGTGGCTTTTCCACTGATAAATTCTGTCTCTCTTCCATTTCTCCTTTGGGAACTACCAGCACCCCTTTGCTGATTTCTTCATTTTGTCCGATGGTTTGTGATTTCACATACTTAACCAACGGTGCTGTTTCTTAACACCCCAGTTCAGTGATGGGGATGACTACAGATTTTGTGGTTATATTTTTGTTCTTTCTACAGCATTTTCTAATATTTGTCTGATACCAAAGTCCATTTTCACATGGTTATAGGTTACTGATGGTAACTCTGATATCAGTCCCCAGCAGGCCACTGTTTGAAATCAGATCTGATAATAGCAGGCTATAAATCTTAAAACTCCAGACAACAATCCTGATGCTTCTAGCATCCAGAGTTTAGAGATTACACCAACATTCCAAAGATAAACTGAGTTTACACCTTGATTCACATTTAGGATTAAGCTCTTTTTCTCTACACGAGTAATTAATTATTTGTTACCTAAATGTTACTGTCCGTGATAAAAGAGGAAATATGTTTCACCTCATTATCATTGCAACATTCTTCTTGAAACATGTTTTGACAATTAATAATCTTTTTTCTCAATATAGGATGTACCCATGGGTCAGCATAATTTTCAAAATCGCACCTTAAGGTATGGTACCTCTTTGACTATCTGATTTTTTAAAGCTTATTGCTCTTTATTCATTTCTGAGAGTAATTATCATCAATTATGGTAATTTCAAAGGCTACTTCTGAAAGAGCGGCTCCCCCTGAAAAGCCCTATTAAATTGCTTTCAGCTTCTAAAAATAGAATCATTGGGGTCTTATTGTTAGAATTGAGAGAGGGAGAAGGAAAACACCACCTGATACTCATTTTAGAATGTTAAACTGTTTTCCTAAAGTGACTCTTCTTAATATTAATGTGTGGTAAAAAAAAAGAATTGTCTTAAAATGGGTATGTTGCTTAAAATTACATTTTTCTGCCTGTAATCCCAGCACTTTGGGAGGCTGAGGCGGGTGGATCACTTGAGATCAGGAGTTTGAGACCAGCCTGGCCAACATAGCAAAACCACGTCTCTACTAAAAATACAAAAAAATTAGCTGGGTGTGGTGGCATATGCCTGTAATCCCAGCTACTCAGGAGGCTGAGGCATGAGAATCACTTGAATGCGGGAGGCAGAGGTTACAGTGAGCCGAGATTGCACCGCCGCACTCTAGCCTGGTCGACAGAGTGAAACTGTGTCTCAAGAAAAAAATTACACTTTTCTGTTGAATTCTAAAGGTAAAAGCAAGATAAATCCAGTCTGTCTATAGTGAAATAAAGCGTTACCCACTTTGCTCAAAAAAAGAGAAAAGCTTCCCACAAATGTCTCCAGGCGCCCTGTCACAGCCACTGTAAAATCCCAGGCACTAACTCCTTTTTTCCCATGTTCCTCTATCTTTCGGGCTCAGAGTTTTACTTTAATTTTGGTTTGGGAGTTAATCAAATCAATATTAGGACATTTAGATAACCAGTGTAAGATGTAGTTCCAAACCCTAAGCCAGGCTTTCTTTCTCCCCAGAGAGGTCAATTTATTGGAGCTATTGATAGTTTTATAGAAACTAAGGAAAAATATGAGATCTGACCTATTTTCTATAGAAAAGGAATTGTATCCAAGTAAAAATGAAAAATAGGTTGTAACCTGCTGAAACAAGGCAACAGGGCACGTTAGCCCAGGATCCTTCTAAGTAGCTGTTGGAATGAGCTCTAATTTGGACTTTGACATTTTAACATTGAGATGTAACATTCATAGTCTTTATGTTATGAGGATAATTTGGTTATTGAGCTTTTGAAGCATTATATTTAAGTGGCATATACTGTAATAAAGAGAACTTAAGCTAATTTGAGGCATACTGGAGAGCCCATAAGACACCTGGAGACCGCACGGTGCCTCTGGCCAATAAGATGCTGACATATCTATGAGCAACTGACCACAGAAATGTCACCGACTTCCTTTCACTTTATATTCACAGTCTCTTCTGTTATCTGTCTCTCCCTTCCAGCAATCCTGCTTTAAGAGTCTATAGAAGTTACAGTGGGTAATGTGTCATGGAAGCCCAGTATTACGTGGGGCAGCGTAATCCAGGATGAGTGCTGTCTGGAAGTCAATGATAAGAAGCTGTTGTTTTTATTTGCGCTAGGCTATAGAAACTCTAATTTGGTCTCTGCAGCATTACTGCAAGGCAGAATCTGTTGCCATTATCATTTTAGAAGGGAAGAAGCTGAGGCACAAAGGGATAGGAGAATGCCAGAGTCACATGGCCGGTGGAGATGAAGCCAGCATTTGTGCCCAGGCTCTGTGACTGCAGAGCACAAGTTCCTAACTGTTCTTCAGGCTTGCCTGCTTTACTAAGGGCCTCTTCCATATTTATTCCATTTGTCTCTGTAGTCATTGATCTTTGGTGGCCTCAAGGCCTCCTGGAGAGAACCCCAGTTCTGAGTCAGACTTACCCAGGATGCCCAGGCACTTCCGGGCTTTGTAACGTGGACTGCCTCATAATACCTGTCTGAGCCTCCAGCCTGGCCCACACACTCCTGTCACATGTCCCTTCCCATGCCTGCTTAGGCCTATCAGCTCAGGCAAGGTGTTGGCACGGGTCTGGGGAAGGAGCCAGGGAAACAGAAAGGAGATGTGTTGGACACAGGGGTTGGGGTCCTAGAGCAGTGGGAAGGCCAGTGGTGGAGCCCAAGGGAAGGCATCAGGATGGGAAGATGAGAGATGCTGGAAGTCAGAGGGAGAGAGTCCTGGAGGCAAATGAAGACTCCTGGTGGGAGGATCGTCAGCCCCAGGGAACCTTATCCTCTCCATGGCAGAGGTCGCAAGACTGCAGAGACAAGAAAAGTGTCTGTATGTCAAGAATTATTGTCCGGATAATTAGTGAATTCAAATAATGCAGAAAGTACGCATTTATTGGCTACTTTGCATGTCACATTTACAGCATTGAGCTCTCTACAGGCATCATCTAATCAAATCCTAAAACAGGTTAACAAAGGCAATACCATTGTTAGCACCGGACAAAATATCAAAGAATTACATTTTCCTGTAAGACTCAACATTCTTACACTGCTCCTTCTTAGACTTTGCAGAAGAGAAAGCCATCAAATTGAAGTCAAGAAGCTCAAGTCTAGATGTGGGACTGATAAAAGTTAAATGAAGGGTCTAAGGTCCTACAGGTCTCAGTTATAAATGAGAATGTGCAAGCCACACTAGTTGCTTGGTAAAGGGTTCCTTGCTTTTTCTTTTTTTTTAAGGAAAATAAAAATTAATTTGCCTTCTTCAAACAACTAGGAATTTGATATGCTAAAACCTCTTAATTCAGTTGGCTCAATATCTCTGGGTGGATCACTTAATATCAGTCATTTTATTTTTTTAACCAAGACTGCTCTCAGCCTGTTTGAAGAAGACAGGGCCCAAAGGCACAAATCCACAAACTTAGGATGATGGAATTGGAAAACTCGTCCATCTCATTAATGATAATTCTGTGAGATTTAATTACAGATAAATGTGACTTTGCATATTTAATGCTATTCTTATCTATATGTAGAGGAAATTCTGAACTCAGAAAAGTGTGATTTTTATTCCGGATTAGATGGTCTATTCATTTGTAATCTAATCAGCCATAACACAGAGAATTCATGCCTAAATCATGATGTAGGCATAGGCTTGTTCAGGCTAGCAGGCTGTGCTTTTAATCTGTGCAGTGGATATTGAACTTCTAAGAATAGGTACTATTTTGGTTTTCTCCTGACATCATTCTCATGCAAATTGTCAAATTAACCTTGGAGAGCTCTTACTATTTGGCACAATTTATTCAGAAAGTATCTTATATTATGGCTAAAGGTTATTTGCTTCTGCAGCTAAGTGAGATGGTCTGCAAATAAAAGTGGAGTTTTCTGTGAATAGTACTTTGAAAACTGAGGAGCATTTAAATACATACGATTAAGCTTTGGTATACCTGAAATAAGACTGTAGTTCTGCAAATTTTTGAGAGTCGACCAAGGAAAACACGAAAAAGGAATGACTATTTTGTCAACCAAGCCACATTTTTACAGGGGAATTTCTAGAACCAATGTATTCTTTCATAAAATAAAGTTTATGAAGGCAACAAGTCAAAAGCTAATACATCTCCTAGGAGAGAAAGTTACTTTATCTCAAACACCAAGTATATATCTTTCAGTGTTGCCTTGTAAATGCCTAGTAAATTTCACTGTGAGTGAATAAGGAAACATCTTTACCATCCCAAAAACTTTAGTTATTCACTTAATCCAAAGAGTGGCTGGATGTTAATAGAGAAGAGCCTGCTCATAGGCTGTTGTTTCTTTTTCTACTTGATTGACCGAATTAAACAGAGCTTTTGACATCATAGAAAAATAGGCTTACTGACACAGAAAGACAAATTTGGCATGTTCTCACTCATATGTGGGAGCCAAAGAAGTTGACCTCATGGAGGTAGAGAGTAGAATGATAGATACCAGAGATTGGGAAAGGTGTGTGGATGGGAGATGGGTGGGTACTGAGAGGTTGGTCAGTGGGCCCAAACTTTAGTTGGATAAAAGGAATAAGTTCTAATGTTTGATAGCAGAGTAGGGTGACTGTAGTTAGCAACAATGTACTGTGTAATTCAAAGTAGTCAGAAGAGAGAATTTCAAATGTTTCTAAAACATAGAAATGATAAATACTCAAGATAATGGATTCCCTAAATACCCTGATTGATCATTGCACATGCATGCAACAAAATATCATCTGTACCTCATAAGGATGTAAAATATTATGTATCTCTAAAAAATTGGCTTAATATTTATTTTACTAATAATATCCTTACCCATAATATTCTGTTTTTCATATAGAACCAAGTCACAAAAGAAGAGATTTGAAGAAGAATTGAATGAAAGGATGATTCAAGCAATTGATGGGATTAATGCACAGAAGTGAGTACTTCTTTCTCTTAAATTATCATTCATCTTTTATTATGTTCCAAATGTATTTTATCATAGGCTCTGCAATAGTTGCCATGACAAAGCCAAGTTTCTGAGACCATTCATTCATTTCACTTCAGTTGTCCCTCAGAATAGTTTTTGTTAAAAGTATTTCTTACATCTTTTTAAAAAATATTTAATTCCTGCCAGAAAATATTCCCAAGTTGATTGCTGATAAACAACCTGAGGTGTAATTGGAAAGAGGAAAATTACAGCACGATGTGTCCAGCAAATAATATTTTTAAAAGATAGATTCTATATGGGAAAATCTTCAGATTTTAGCATGTCATACTATCCATCCAAAATACATCTGTTCTTATTACAAAATTAATGTTGAGGTACCTGTGTTCTAAATCCTGGAAGAGAATTAGCATTGGTGAGCAATGAGAGGAAGACTGATGTTGGGGGCACAAAATGTCATTTAGCTTCTGAGGCCAAGAATTGCTGTTATGGTTTTAAATGGTCCAGAGTTGTGGGAGGGAAACAATTTGAAGAACGTGATGGCCTTCTCAGCCTGGACAGAATGACTGCGCTCATCACCCTTCATGTTCTCCTTGGGTACGTGTGTCATAAGTGAACCCATGGAGAGCAGAAGGCACATGGCTCAGTATGGTGCCTGGCGCACGTCAGACATTCCATTCCTGTTTGTTGAGTTGAACTGTAGTGAAAACATCAGGAGGTCCAAATGAAAAGCCTTCACAGAAAAGCTTCCATCCTTATGGAGACCTATTTAATTCTTATCATGAAAGCTGACTCTTGAAAAGTGTAAATGATTTTCACCTAGAGCTCTTTGTCTCTAAAATTAAGTTACAGGGCCTCAAATAGTGCATGGCTTTGTGAAATGCATGCCTGTTTTAGTTGTTTTTTTTTTTTTTTTTTTTTTTTGGGAGGGGGACAGAGTCTTACTCTGTCACCCAGGCTGGAATGCAGTGGCACGATCTCAGCTCACTGCAAACTCCACCTCCCGGGTTCACGCCATTCTCCTGCCTCAGCCTCCCAAATAGCTGGGACTACAGGTGACCGCCACCACACCCAGCTAATTTTTTGTATTTTTAGTAGAGACGGGGTTTCACCGTGTTAGCCAGGATGGTCTCGAACTCCTGACCTCGTAATCCACCCATCTCGGCCTCCCAAAGTGCTGGGATTACAGGCATGAGCCACCGCTCCCAGCCTTAGATTGTTCCTTGTAGGTATTTATTATTGAATATTTACAGGGCTTATGAAAGAATCACATGAGTGTGATATGTGTGTCTATGGTGGGTGTGTGCCTTTGTGTGTGAGTGTGAGCGCATATTTTCTAAGCAATAAAGCATCTCGGTCAGGCAAGAGTTGCCATTCGGATGTGCTAGAACACTGAATTATCACCTGTCTAGATCCCCTTCCTGTGCTACAAGTAGGTGAAGCCTTCTTCCTGTCCCAGAGTGTCCAAGGCCCACCAGCAGCACCAGGGCCAGTGCTCTGTTTTGCCTGGCACTAGGGTCAGTGTGAAAAACAACCTCACCTCTGCCTCAAACCGTACACACACTGAGAAATAAATAACTTCCTGCAATCTAACAGCAGCTAAAACCTAGGGAGGCACCTGATCTCATAAAATATAGGTGGGAGGACGCATTCATTCAAGCAGAGGAAATAGCATCTGATACTGTGTGACTCGCCAGAATAAGACACAAGATCAGAAGAAAGAGGGAATCTTCTTATTTGACAAAAGTTAGCAAATAATGATAATAATAATGTTAATATTTTAAAAACTAATTCCTAAAGTTAACCTCAGCGTATGTTCACACAGGACACCTACCTTTTAAAATTATTTTTGTATGCACCTTTTAGAACATTCCTACCAAACAAATCATCAGAGAGTGCCACCATTGGCATTGCTTTATTGTTGTTAAAGTTGCTTTTAAATTGTGTGTTTGCTTTGTGTCATTTAGTATTTAAATATATGTTTAGTTAATACCTTATGTTTTAATGTAGTTTTAGTCCAAAGTAATGCTTAGTGCTGGTGTAACTGCTTATGTTGTAATTTTCCCAACATGTTTCAGAAATCAAATAGAGAAAAGTGTGCTGTACTCAAAAAATAAAAGGGAAATTTTTCAAATGGAAGCTCTTATGCATATATTTTTTATTAACCTCAGTTACACTTTGTTATGCCTTACTCATTAACTCCTCTTGTTCTTTGACATGAAGTTCTTCTGATCTTTGAATTTTCACTTGAGGACTCAACTGGGGCTCCAGGCTTGATGTACCATTCAGTTGTTTCCTGCTATTGCCATAAAACAGTGATTTCTATGCAGATTTTTGCTTATTCATTCACTGATATATTGAACACGCATTTGTTTAAAGATGACTGATGTCACCATCTGCTCAGCCTTTCCCCAGTGCATGCCATGGTGGTAGGGAGCTCCCTGGTGTCTTGTCTTAGAAGGACTCCAAGGACACTCATACTATCAGATCAGGACCCCACTCTTATGACCTCATTTAACCTTCATTTCATTCTTAGAGGCTCCATCTCCAAATACAGCCACACTGGGAGTTAGGGCTTCAAAGATGAACTATGGTAGGGGACACAAACTTGCAGTTCATAACAATAAGAAAGTGGTCTTCTCATTTAGTACCTCCTTTGTGGCAAGGACTTGCATTCCCATATTCCTGAATAAATCTGGGTGCAGGTGTGGGTGTACCCAAGCCCCTCTAGTAAGCATAGTATTCAGAATTTCCTGTATTTTCCTTAACCTCTTGACAAAAGAAAAAAAAGACCTTAGTATAAATAAATAGAGAATCACTTATTGTGATAACCCAGGATGGGGTTGACTTTCTTCATGCCATAGACCACTGGGGTCAGGAAAAATTTCAGGAGGCCCTAAATCAAGCGCACACACATTCCCTCTCCCTTCTCTCCTCTCCTCTCCCCTCCACTGATCTTGTCTTTCTCTGTAGTTCCAATCCCCCCAAGTAATAGTTGACCTAATCAGCACACACAAATCTATTCCCTTCCAAATATCCAAATCACATTTATCAATCTCCTTGTTTTCTACAAGTCAAAATATTCCCAAGTCAATTGCTAATAAATAACCTGAGGTGTGATTGGAGAGAGAAAAAATTACAGCATGTGTTCAGCAAGTCACGTTTTTTTTTATTATTGTACTTTAAGTTCTAGGGTACATGTGCACAACATGCAGGTTTGTTACATATGTATACATGTGCCATGTTGGTGTGCTGCACCCATTAACTCGTATTTACATTAGGTATATCTCCTAATGCTAACCCTCCCCTCTCCCCCCACCCCACGACAGGCTCTTGTGTGTGATGTTCCCCACCCTGTGTCCAAGTGATCTCATTGTTCAGTTCCCACCAATGAGTGAAAACATGTGGTGTTTGGTTTTCTGTCCTTGTGATAGTTTGCTCAGACTGATGATTTCCAGCTTCATCCATGTCCCTACAAAGGACATGAACTCATCCTTTTTTATGGCTGCATAGTATTTCATGGTGTATATGTGCCACATTTTCTTAATCCAGTCTATCATTGATGGACATTTGGGTTGGTTTCAAGTCTTTGCTATTGTGAATAGTACCGCAATAAACATACGTGTGCATGTGTCTTTATAGCAGCATGTTTTATAATCCTTTGGGTATATACCCAGTAATGGGATGGCTGGGTCAAATGGTATTTCTAGTTCTAGATCCTTGAGGAATTGCCACACTGTCTTCCACAATGGTTGAACTAGTTTACAGTCCCACCAACAGTATAAGAGTGTTCCTATTTCTCCACATCCCCTTCAACACCTGTTGTTTCCTGACTTTTTAATGATCGGCATTCTAACTGGTGTGAGATGGTATCTCATTTTGGTTTTGATTTGAATTTCTCTGATGGCCAATGACGATGAGCATTTTTTCATGTGTCTGTTGGCTGCATAAATGTCTTCTTTTGAGAAGTGTCTGTTCATATCCTTCGCCCACTTTTTGATGGGGTTGTTTGATTTTTTCTTGTAAATTTGTTTGAGTTCTTTGTAGATTCTGGATATTAGCCCTTTGTCAGATGGGTAGATTATAAAAATTTTCTCCCATTCTGTAGGTTGCCTGTTCACTCTGATGGTAGTTTCTTTTGCTGTGCAGAAGCTCTTTAGTTTAATTAGCGTCCATTTGTCAATTTTGGCTTTTGTTGCCATTGCTTTTGGTGTTTTAGTCATGAAGTCCTTGCCCAGGCCTATGGCCTGAATGGTATTGCCTAGGTTTTCTTCTAGGGTTTTTATGGTTTTAGGTCTAACATTTAAGTCTTTAATCCATCTTGAATTAATTTTTGTATAAGGTGTAAGGAAGGGATCCTGTTTCAGCTTTCTACATATAGCCAGCCAGTTTTCCCAGCACCATTTATTAAATAGGGAATCCTTTCCCCATTTCTTGTTTTTGTCAGGTTTGTCAAAGATCAGATGGTTGTAGATGTGTGTATTATTTCTGAGGGCTCTGTTCTGTTCCATTGGTCTATATCTCTGTTTTGGACCAGTACCATGCTGTTTTGGTTACTGTAGCCTTGTAGTATAGTTTGAAGTCAGGTAGCGTGATACCTCCAGTCACATTTTTAAAAGATATATTCTATATGGGAAAATCTTCAAATTTTAGATACTATCCATCAAAAATGCATCTGTTCTTATTACAGAATTAATGTTGAGATACCTGTGTTCTAAGTCAGTAGTGGGAGTGGAGGCCACCTCAGAAGATTCACAGAGGTGATTAAGTGTGTAGGAAAAATATACGCTTCTTAATTCTGAAGAGAAGGTGAGAATTAGGCCCATCCATCAGTGCTGCAAGGGAGAAGCCATAAGCCAGACCCAGTGTGCTTTGGCAAAGGGAGGCAAGTGTGTCCACTGGTGGGGACTCAGTCGTGTCCCCAAGCACAGATCTAGTGCTGGGGTTCACGAAGCACCACATGGGTTCTGGGGACTTAAGGCAAGGAAGCCTGATCCCAAGCCCTTGCCGTCCACCTGCAGGTCACAGGCCATGGAAACCTAGACTGGGTGCATGCTGGCCGAACTAGTAAAGGAGGTGCTGGTTTTATTTTCACTTCCTTAATTTCACTCTCACTCCCAAGCTGACATTTTCCAGGAGCATTTATAAACTATATTTTTTTCAGTAAAGGAAATATTGTTTTTAGTAAGTTACCTGCATATATTATTCATAGTTTGATAAAGACACCGTTCTGAAAGTGTGTATGGTTAAAATTTATCTTAAGTTGTATTTTCTGCTCATTTTAATGTTAACCAATCTTTGATTCCTCCATCTAGTCCTGTGAAATAGAATAATAGTTCTGCAGCTGGTACGGTTATAAGAAATACCAAAAAAGTTTGTTTCCCTACAGCTTATACCCTTGAATCAAAGAACTATGTAGCCATAAAAAAGAATGAGATCCTCCAGGTGTGGTGGCTCATGCCTGTAATCCCTGCACTTTGCAAGGCCGAGGTGGGCGGACCACCTGAGGTCAGGAGTTCAAGACCAGCCTGACCAACATGGAGAAACCCCATCTCTACTAAGAAATACAAAAATTAACTGGGAGTGCTGGCGTGCACCTGTAATCCCAGCTATTTGGCAGGCTGAGACGGGAGAATCGCTTGAACCTGGGAGGCAGAGGTTGCAGTGAGCTGAGATCATACCACTGCACTCCAGCCTGGGCAACAAGAGTGAAACTCCATCTCAAAAAAAAAAAAAAAAAAAAAAAGCATGTCCTTTGCAAGGACATGGATGGAGCGCTGGAGGCCATTATCCTTAGCAAACACAGGAATAGAAAACCAAATACCACATGTTCTCGCTTATAAGTGGGATGAGAGATGAGAACACATGGACACATAGAGGGGAATGACACACGCTGGGGCCTGTTGGAGGGTGGAGGATGGGAGGAGGGAGAGGATCAGCAAAAATAACTAATCGGTACTAGGCTTAATACCTGGGTGATGAAATAATTTGTACAACAAACCCCCATGACACAAATTTTACCTATGTGACAATCCTGCACTAAATAAAAGTTTTTAAAAAAGAAGTATTTTTATTGTTCTCACTTTTAATGGCAGTCAGTCTAGAATAAATTACTGACTTCCCTGCCCCAGTCCAAAGTGCCCTGCGGATGGTCTAGTTCCTGGGATGTTCAAGCTAATCATGGTGTGTGCCTGGCAGTGAGAGTCTTCCAAATTACTTGCTTAAAACAGATGTTTAAAAGTCAGACAATGTGGTACAATGCATACTTCCATATAATTTTTATTTATTTGTCAACAACTGAGAGATGCATAGTATTTATGCATGCGTTTTTATGTTTGCATCAACCTATTCTGAACGGATTGCTAATTATATTAGTATTTTTATCAATTTTTTAAAAACTCTAGACAGGCGCGGTGGCTCACGCCTGTTATCCCAGCACTTTGGGAGACTGAGGCGAATGGATCACGAGGTTGGGAGTTCACGACCAGCTTGGCCAACGTGGTGAAACCCCATCTCTACTAAAAATACAAAAATCAGCCAGACGTGGTGGCACGTGCCTGTAGTCCCAGCTACTTGGGAGGCTAAGGCAGGAGAATTTCTTAAACCTGGGAGGCAGAGGTTGCAGTGAGCTGAGATCATGCCACTGCACTCCAGCCTGGGTGACAGAGCGAGACTCTGTCTCAAAAAAAAAAAGAAAAAGAGAAAAGAAAAAACTTTATTCAAGCATGACTTTTACCTTCTAGAAATGAAAAAAAATGACAATGAAAGTATTTTCGCTAAGTCTGAAAGAAGCAAAACCTTCTCACCCAAATCTTAAAAAGCACGCTGATGGTTTGGATGTTCTGTGATCTGTTGCCCTCTAGAGCCAACAAAAAAAAAAAAAAAAAAAAAAAAAAAAAGGTGCTTCTCTAGGAACTAGATCCTTAAGGAGGTGAAACCACTGTGTGATTTTGGAAAAACATTAGGGAATCAAATTATTGATGTCTTTACTCCTTTAGACGACTTATCTCCCTTGTTATTTAATTCAGATCCCTTGAGTTTCAATTGATATGACAGTTGGTTTATAATATAGAATTTTCCAAGGAGGGAAGTGTGTGATTAGGAATATTCTATTTTCAGATCCTGTTAGCAGTATCCAGATTCCATATCCAGTTAGTTGGCATCACATGTTGTTTTTTTTTTAAAAAAAAAAATGCTGTTCGGAATGATACACAATAAAGAAAGAAGAGTGCAAGTCATTTTAAAAAATAGTTCCAGATGTTTGATTGGAGATTCAGTTTTATGATGTGTTGGTCCTTTCTATTTCTAGGCAATGGCTCAAGTCTGAAGACATTCAGAGAATCTCACTGCTTTTCTATAACAAAGTACTGGAAAAAGAGGTAAGCTTTTTTCTTCTTCAAAATCATCAATCGGGTTTTCTGAAATTTGAATTTCTTCATGAAATTGTGCTCATGTTTTTTATATGTGACATTTAAACTGCCTCTGACTATATTCGAACTCCTTCTGGCTTTTCTGGTGGTTCTTTCGTGCATATATTGCTTTATTGTATTTCTTGTTACCAAGTTTCTATCTTTGGTCAGTCACCATTCTCAACCCTCTCGATAGTAAATGGTATCTGCAATGTGTGCGAACTATCCCAATTAAATGAAAGATGTGGGAAATAATATCTACTCTTCTCAATGTGAAATTCTCTCAGAAAAGTCTTAAAAAAAACAGAATCCTTCTTGTTAAATCAACAATGTCTTTACACAAATTATTTTAATATTTTGACCAAAATATGAGCTTTACATTCAATGCTTTTTCCGGATAATTAGAACTTTTAAGCTTTATTGCATCTAAATACTTTCATATTATGGCTCTTAAAGTAAGAGCTATTTCAGGCACAAATAAGTAAGCAGACATTTAGTTTTTACATGTCAAGCTATATATGGGTTTGCTAAAATGAATTCAGTTAATTGTTGCAGAAAGGACAACCATTCTTCTAGCTCAACTTTATTTTATTCGCCTTTTGTTTTTTGTTGATCTAGAGAAGGAACCAGACTTAGAAATAATTTGCATCATCCAACTATATAATTACAGGCCTAGTTTGAACAAAAGTTACATTAATGGTAGCATTCGCAGCTCTGGTATTAAGATTATGTTGATAAAATTTAGTGCATTATTTTATGAATATCAAATAGAAATATTAAATATGATAATTCCTTCCAAAATCTATGGACACACCAAAAGTTTTTTTTTTTTTTTTAATGTTGGTGGTCAAGAGGATCTATTTTCTACTGCTAAGTAGAGGACTCTGACCATTGACTGCAGACAGTTTACCAAATTGATGCTTGTTATAATGCACTACTATTGACCACTTTATCCTTAATAACTTTAGCAAATATTAATGGCCACTTATTGCTTAGCTGCTACATTATTTCTGTCCTGATAGAAGTCCATTTCTTTGTTAATACCACAAAGAAATTCCTACTCATATCTCTGCACAAAGGCCTGAAGAAGTTAAAAGATAAAGATTTAATTGAGTGCATAGAATGCAATCACATTTCAGCAATGATGCTAAAGTAGCTTCTTCATGAGCATGGAAATTATGCTGGCTACTAAGTCACAAAATATACCCCCCAAAATTCTAGAAACAGAAAGTGATCATTTAAAACTGCAGCTTTACATTCCCCATGTACACATATTTGCGGATGCCAACTTTAAATCAAATTTTAGAGAGCAGCAAGACTTAAGCTCAGTTTTTGTCCATCTATCCCCAGTCTGCCCTTCAGAGAGTGAGGTAGAGCAAAAGGTCACAAGAGCTATCAGAAGAGAAATCTCTGGAGACCCCTCAGAGATCCCTCATTCAGCACTAAACCAGGGAGGCTAAAATCCAAGAAATACATATGTGTCCCTATAACTTGGGAAAGTTTATGCAAATGTAGCCAATGCAAACTGACAGTATTTTCAGGAGGTTTCAATGGCATTGGCACAAAATTTTATTTCCTTTAATTTTACCATACAACCTTTCGTAAGGCAGTTGAGCCTCATGGTTGAGAGTCTGAGTTCAGAGCCTGGTGAAGGTCCTGGTTTCCCATGCACTGTATCTCACTGATTGTAGTCAATTATTCCAGTCCACAGTTTCTTCATCCAAAAATAGGGGCTGTTGTGTGGGTTGAATGATTAGTACAGGGAAAGCAGGGAATGCAGGGCACTGTGCTGAATGTGGCAGGGGTCATCATCAGCATCGTAACTATAGCCCTATCTGGAATTTTTATCCCGCCTAAGTCAAGCAGGGTCAGCCATAGGTAGGCAGCTAATGCTGGTCAGCTTATTCATGGCATGGGAAACCATGTGGGCCCCCTGCTGAATGCACTGAATGAGAGAAAGGAAGGGGAACCCATTGGCTAGGCTCAGAACAAGCCAACTAAGAACCAAGTTGGCAAACCTTTTTGGTCTTGTAACTTTACCCATCACCTCTCAATAGCATTAAGACAAATAATAAAATACTAAAATAAATGAGTATGTCTTGCATTTCCTCAGTAGTATTCAAAAGCAAAACAGTATATGAGAAGTCATGCCCTTTCCCTCAGTAGTCATAGACAACAGACCCTCATGGGACCCAGGGCACAGGCACGATTCACAGTTCACTCACTCAACCTTCTGGTCAGGTGCCTCTCTCCTTACTAGAGAGATTCAGTTACTTATAGATGGGTTCGAGAACAGTTCCACTCATAAACTGTGGTCCTTGGAAGTCACTCCTTCACAGTTCGTGTAGGGGAAGGAAAAACTCATTGCTGAGATGAACAGGCTTTTTCCTTAGCTCACGTTGGCTGCAATCTGCACAATTTCTGAGTGTGGTGCATGCTGTGGGTACAACTAGGCTGCTGGGCACTGTGTGCAGCTCTTCTCTTGGAGAACTGTCACTCACAGTTTCCTTTCTCCCCCTCAGTACCGGGCCACGGCACTGCCAGCGTTCAAGTATTATGTGACTTGTGCCTGTCTCATATTCTTCTGCATCTTCATTGTGCAGATTCTCGTGCTGCCAAAGTAAGTACTTCTGGTTTCCATTGGGATTCTCACTTGGAGTGCCTTTCCACTGGAGCCCAGTTATATTTAAAGGTGTGAAAGGATGCCAATGTTTAGACAGAGGGGTGATTTAACATGTCATGCTAAAGGGAGAGTAACTCAGGACCTCGGAGGTTAAGTGGCCCCCATGTGTCTTCCTTAGCATAATGTTGGATTTTCAAAGTGGACATGTTAATTCGAACTTCTAGAGATTTAAAAAAAAGTAATTTAACCTTCTTGTTTTGATGTTGGTATTACTCTGATACACAGTCTAGGAAATGTAGCCCAATAAACTTTACCCACAAAGAGTGCCATCCCCAGATGTGGTTTCTAATAAACAAATACCATTATCTTATATTGAAAGGGCATGACCTTTCACTATAAGACACACTTTGCCCACCCATCCATTTTGTCCAAGTTCTGAGTGTTTCACGGCCCTCTCTTCTCTGAAATCCACTCTGCAGCCATCTTTGATTGTTATAGGTCAGGGTTCAGCCGACCTCTCCCCGGAGAGACGTGGGTGCAAATGGGAGAATCTGAGCAAACCATATTTCATGCTTCGAGGTGAATTCCTTCTGGTTCCATTTAACGGTGAAAAATGAATGCTTTATGATCCCTAGGTCATCTTTCTCTTGCACCTTCTTAATTAGTTCAAGACCAATCAGGTGACTTTCTTCAAGAAAGCTAATTCTCATTTTACAATCTAAAGAAAATTCTTGTCCTTCTTTTAATAACTGGGGATATAGAAAGAAATTTTAAGATAGATTTTTTTTTCCTTCTGATCATATATTTTTTTCTTTCTTAACCTATTTTGTTAAGGTCAAAGCAACCATTTTCAATCTAGTAGAATTCAGTTATGTGCTTGCATTTAACTCTCACGGTGCAGCCAGCCTTTGTGGGCAACTCAAACTGCTTAGATTGAGTAGCGCTTTGTCTCATGAACATGCTGAGCAAACTACAAAGAAGTTGTCTGTTTCTCCGCCTCTGTACTTCAAAGGATTTTCTTCTGGGCACTGAGCCAAATAGCCAAAAACCACTTTTGGGATACAAGTGGTTTTTGATTACATAGATGAATTGTAAAGTGGTGAAAGTTTTGTTCATGTCTGTACACTTCCTTAGCAATGTGCTCCCTTACGGAAGGGGTTTCCAGTAGACTTCTCTTCCCATGAATTGGAGGTGTAATACATAGACCAAAGGAGCCCTTCTTCAGGACTTACAGAATCTTCAGTGAAATTTCCCAATGTTAACATATCAGTTTTCCATTCAAACAAATATTAACAAATTAAGCTCCTTAGTGTCAGGCCTGTACCATGGTACTGGAGAGAAACAGCCATCCCAGTACACACTGGCTTATAGACTGGTAGATCAGAAAAGCATTTTGAAAGCTACATATGTGAAATAAATATTACCTAGGGAATGGGTCCTTATTGTTACTCTTACATAGATAGATTCATTAATTTTTCTACATCTTCCTATTGGACGAGCATTTCTATATTCTCTACATTATAAGTAATACAGGATCTGTCTCCTACTGGGAGGTGCTGGGGGTGGGGAGAGTGACTGGGGGCATTTTAAAAGATGCCTCCAAAGAAGACAAAAAGACTTCCAGGAACCAGGAAAAACATTTCATGGGATTTCACTTTTAAGAAACACATCCTTGTCATGTTTTTGCTGGCTTGGCTTTGATTTTCTTGTCTTTCTTCTGTGGTGTTGCATCTTTATGAGGACCCATGGACATTCATTCTCTCAAGCTTCATCACCCATTATTTTTGTGGGTGCACACAGGTTGCATTTGCTCTAAGGAAAATCCACAGCCTCATCTAATGGAGCCCCCAGACCTGCACTTGCTGTAACAGCCTCAGGCTTCTTGTTCTGTGACTTCTTCATTTTTCTTTCATGTGAATATCTTCATTTTTTTCTTTGTCTTTAAAAAAATCTTGCTAGGAAGTATTTCAAATATACAGAAAAGTACAGAGTATGATATAATAAACACACACGTGTCCACAATCCAGACTTTTGCAAATGTTTACCCTGTGTGCTCTTTACTATAGACACAATTTTCCACCCTCTACACTGTTATTATTTGGGTATGCTTCCTTTAAACAAAACCTGGTTTTATTTTGGTTTTATTTATTCGATTTGATATCTTTCTTTATATTAATCTCTTCTATATTTATTTTGTCATCTGTATTTTGATTTTATAACTGATGTGTGTGGACCCACTTCTACCATTTTATTTTGTGTTTTATTTACCTTGCTTTTCTTTGGTCCTTTTTTCTCTTTTTTCTGATTTCTATTGGATTGATCAAGTTCTTTTATTCTTTTATTTTTTTATGGTAAATTAAAAGCAACTTTATTAGAAAGTAAAGAAATAAAAGAATGGCTACTCCATAGGCAGAGCAGCCTGTTTATTCTTTTATTTCTTTTACTGGTTAGGAAGTAGATATATATTTTTCATTAAAGATTACTATTAAAGTTCATAGAATATACATCATGTATATTTTTCTTTTAATGATTATCATTACAATTTCAATACATATTATTTATATTAAAGAATAAAAATATATAATTATTTACAATATGTATTGTATATTTACATGTTTTTAATATTATATATTTTTTGTCAATATCTTTTGGGATAGAAGTGGTTTTTGTTACATGGATGAATTGTAGAGTGGTGAAGTCTGAGATTTCAGTGCATTCAGCACCCAAGTAGTACACATTGTACCCAATATGTTGTTGTTTATCCCGCACTCCCCTCCTACCCTTCCCCCTTTGGAGTCTCCATAGTCCATTGTGTCACTCTGTGTGCCTTTACGTACCCACAGCTTAGCTACCATTTATAAGTGAGAACATACAGTATTTGGTTTTCCATTCCTGAGTTATTTCACTTAGAATAATGGCTTCCAGCTCCAACCAATTTGCTGCAAAAGATATTATTTCTTTTATTTTTATGGCAGAGTAATTTTCCATCGTGTATGTACACTACATTTCATTTATCCATTCATTGGTTGATGAATGCTTGCGTTGGTTCCATGTCTTGGCAATTGTGAATTGAATTTTAACATTTATGCTTAATTCAATACATTCTAAAGTTATTCATAATCTCTCTTCAATGTAATGATTTCCTAGGATTTTAGCTCTGACAGTAATTATAGTCAGTGTTTATTTAAACCTGCCACATTCTTTACCAATTAATTTGCTCATCAATCCTTTTTAAAAATTATTCATTTCTTCAAATTTATTTATTTATTTTTTTGGTGATGTATATGATTTGTTAGGGTTTTTGGAGGGGGAGTCTATGAGTAACAATAGCTGCCTTTTTTGTTTATATTAAAATTTCTTTATCTACTTTATTTCACAGTTCTTGAATAATAGTTTAACTCGGCATATAATTCTAGGTTAACTTTTATTTTCCCTCAGAATTATGATGGCATTACTCTGTGGCATTACATCTTCTATTTTTGTTAATGAAGTATTTCTGTCAGTCTCATTACATTCCTTTCTAGGGAGTCTGTCTTTCCTCTCTGAGTGCTTTTAGGTATCTTTTTTGCTTGGGGGTCGGGGGGCGGTATTTTCACTATATTGTTGCCATAAGTGTATTTATTTTCATCAACCTAAGTGACTAGGTTTGATTTTTCAATCTGAGGACACATATCTCTGCTCAGTTCTGGAAAGTTTTCTGCCTCTATCTCTGACATGTTGCTGTTGATTGTCTCGATTGTCTATTCTTTCCTCTGGAGTTCTTGTAGCTGCATATTGTGTTCTCATCCTGGGCTCCAGGTCTTGTCATGTTTCCTCCCAGTTTCCACTTTTTTATTTCTTTGGTCTGCATTCTGATAAATTCTTCACCCAACATTGAGATTATAATCTTTATGATTATTGTTTTCATACCTAAGAAGTCTATGTTGTTTGTCTATGTTGTTCTTAAAACCTAACCTTTTTGTATATGTAATTTTATATTTTGCCTGTGGAGTTTTGTTTTGTTTTCCTTGCAGATTTTTTTTTTTTTTTTTTTTTTTTTTTGGACAGAGTCTTGCTCTGTCACCCAGGCTAGAGTGCAGTGCAGTGGCACAATCTCAGCTCACTGCAACCTCCGCCTCCTGGGTTCAAGCAGTTCTCCTGTCTCAGCCTCCCGAGTAGCTCGGATTGCAGGCACCCAACATCATGCCTGGCTGATTTTTGTATTTTTAGTAGAGATGGGGTTTCACCATATTTGTCAGGCTGGTCTTGAACTCCTGACCTCAAAGATCTGCCTGCCTTGGCCTCCCAAAGTGCTGGGATTACAGGCATGAGCCACCGCGCCTGGCCTACTTGGAGATTTTAAACATATTATATGGAAATATCACTTCTTTTATACTTTTTGTTATTATTTTGAGATAGAGTTCTGCTCTGTCACCCAGGCTGCAGTGCAGTGGCACCATCTTGGCTCACTGCAACCTCTGCCTCCCAGGTTCAAGCAGTTCTCCTGCCTCAGCCTCCCGAGTAGCTGGGATTACAAGCACCTGACACTGCACCAGCTAATTTTTGTATTTTTAGTAGAGATGGAGTTTCGCCATGTTGGCCAGGCTGGTCTCAAACTTCTAGCCTCAAGCAATCTGCCTGCCTCGGCCTCCCAAAGTGTTGGGATTACAGGTGTGAGCCACTGTGCCTAGTGGAAATTTTATTTTATTGTGTTCCTTAGGGTTGATAAATATGTGATTCTGCCATTTAGTCTATCTGTTAAGTCTATCCTTGTATTATCTGTAATTTTGTCTGTATGTTCATCAACAGCAAGGATTTGGGTCCATGGTAGTCTTGTATGTTCTGAGTTGTAACGGCATCACTATGGGATAGACTTCAGTGTATCTTTGCCAGATATCTCTGGGATTCACCAATTCAAGTCAAAATATTTTATTAAATCCTTATACTAAGGTTCCTGCATTAAGGAGGTCGAGTGAATTTGGGTCAACACCTATTGGCATGGAACAAGATTGGTAATCCCAATTTTCAAAACTGACCTTTTCTTTATGGCCCCAGTCAGATGGTTATCTTCCCTAAAAATTACCAGACTGGTGGAGAGGTTTTCTGTTTCTTGTTTTTTGGCGGGACAGCCCTTCAGGGCCCCTGCCTTTATTCAAGAGTTCAGTTCTAATTTCATATTAGTCAAATGCCTGGGAGCATCACCTTCCTTGGGTAGATAGCAATCCTACACCAAAAGCAGGTATTAGCCCCTGGTTTCTCCTGGGCCATTTAGCATCAGCACCTCTCAGCAGTCTGCATTTGAATACCGTCTATGTACTAGGAATCTCTTTCTTGCCTATTATCTCATCTCTTTAAAAAACCATTTTGCTGTATTTTATGAAGCATTTTTGTTAAAATAATGGTGCTTCTCACTTCTGCTGACTTGTTTTCTTAACTCATTAATTATACTTTTGCTTTGTTTCATTTGTTTAGCTTTTTTTGTGGTAAATTGCCTCATGTGTTTTTGAAAAAGGGAAAGAAATAATTAAATGAGTGAGTAAATGAATGAATGAATAACTAATAATGGAGAAATATGTTAGCTGGAAAGGACCAGTAAAGGGAGGTGTTTTCCTGAAAGGGAGCCCAACATCATCCTTATTCAGCCTATAATTGTTGAATCTGGCTCTAGTCTCAGAATTTGAATAGATAGAATTAAATTATTGGTTGACTCCTCTTTTTGGAGCTGCTCTCTCACTCTGTCTGCCCTGTAGTATAACTTTATCAGAAATGTGAGCTACCTTCAAAGACCAAAACTGATCAAGTATGAATTGCTTTTTTTGTTTTTAAGTAGTTTCATTCATCTTATCTGCCAAACTAAATGGATTATGTTTAACCAGTCATGAGGGCAATTGTTAAAACAAGGATGAATTTTTTTCTAGCACAATTTAGGTAAATAACGTGCATGTGTTTCATTAGCCCAAGAAAAACTAAAAATAATGATGTTTTACTTAAGAAAAATTAATAAACCAAATTATAATGTTAAATGTCTTAGAATTATTATTTCTACTCAGATCTCTAATATCAGTGTCATTACTTATTTCAACACTCAATACTAGAGGTGGTAAAACGTGTTCAAATCCTGGGATAGGTTGTACAGAGTGATGTAGACAAGTCTTGCTGCTGGATTAGATATAAGGAGTATGAAAAAGTAAGTTTTGCAGGGTTTTTAATTTTGTTTTATTTTGTCCTGAACAACTGGAAAAAATGCTGCCATTTACACAGAGAGAATCCTGGGGCAGGCACAGGTTGGGGAGGGACAGCAAACTCAAGGGCTCAGTTCTGGACATTAGATACATGTGTGTGTTACACATCAGGTGCTGGAGTTTCACACAAAAGGGAGTATGTGACCTGTAGAATTTATAGAACTTCCGTTGAACCCCCTATAGCTCCTATAGATTCTACAGAGCTGGGTGGAGATACAGTCTAAAAAACCCACACCTATGTAGTATTTAAATCCAAAAGATGGGATGAGCTCCCCCAAGTAGAGGGTATAGGAAGAGAAGACTCTGTACTTTCTGGGGAATACAGTGTGTCTGAAAATTCAGATCTTCAGCCCTTGTCATTGCTGTAAAGGTAGAACTCTTCTTACTTGGCCAAAGATCATCTCTTTTTTCTTTCCCACATCTCAGAACCTTCAAGTGTCCAGAACATCTCAAAGCTAAGTCCTCTCATCAGAGAAAAGCTACTGTAATGGTGATGAATATTTCAATTCCATTTCCTCCTTTCAACTTTTGATTCTTTCTTTCTTCTTTTCTTTTTTACTGAATTCCCTTTCACTTTGAAGTTCTATCATTGAAAAAAGAGGAATTTTTATTTCATGCTAACTTATAATTAAAAGAAAAGTTTGCTTCCTTTGGTTCTTATCATCCTGACTGAATCCCACGCCACAGATGTGAGTGGAGAGCTGATGAGAGGCTTGCTTTAGGGAGGAAGTAAGGGAAGTGAAGTCAACCAGGAGAGAGTCCGTGAAAGTCATGACATTCAATAGAATGCCAAAGACTCATTATTCACCCAGAGAGGTGGCTTGTAATTAATACATTTCGTAGGCTTTTTGAGGGGAATGTGTGTCTCCACTGGACTTATCTCATCAATAAATGTGTTTCTTATCCCTGTCAGGGCCACCTTTAAGCAATTCATTGACTGGGAAAAAAAGCAGAAAGGAAGGAGGACCTTGTCCAAAATCATCCTCTTCCATATTCCATAACAATGTACTTGAGTAAAGCACCAAAGTCAAAAATGAACACTAAAAGTAATTTTTCTTGCCTCATGACAGGGAAGACTCAAGTTTGCTTTTCAGTAAGTACGTAATAAGTTATGCTTCAGGGTTAAAAAGAAGCAGTTTTGCAACTGGGCTGTTAATTAAAATTGATTAAGTTACACCAACATCTTGGTATACTTAATGGACCTGAACATGCTTTTGACAGAACAGGCAGGATAAGTGGTTATAATTAAGAGCATTTGACCAACCGTTACTTTGTCTCACAGTATTTCTTGTTCCCTGGTGTTTTAGTCCATTTGGACTTCTCTAACAAAGGACCATAGACTGTGCAGCTTAGCAGCAATAGAAATTTAGAAGCCATGGTTCCAGAAGCAAAAGTCTGACATCAGGGTGCCAGCATGAGTGGGTTCAGGTGAGGTTTCCCTTTCAGGTTGCAGACTACTGTCTTCTCCTTGTATCCTCACATGGCAGAAAGAAATAGCTAGTTCTGCAGCCAGTTCTCATAAGGGCACTAATGCCATTCATGAGGTCTCCACCTTCATGACCCAATCACCTCCCAAAGTCCCCATTTCCCTAATACCATCACATTGGGGGTTAGGAATTCAACAGATAGATTTTGGGGGACAGAAGCATTAAGCCCATAAGAACTCAGATGGAAGAGAGGTCCATCTGAACATAAATGCCAGTATGCCACAGACTAGAATACTGAAGAGCCTGAAGTTGAGCATATTGGTGAGAGTTTGAGCCACCCCAAGTCTGAATCTCAGGTTGTCACATACTTTTCTATATGCAAGACCATATCACCTACAAATTAAGATAGTTTTACTTCTTACTTTACAATCTGATGCCTTTTATATTATTTTCCTGCCCAGTTTCCCTGGTTAAAGCCTCCAGTACAAAGTTAAATAGAAGTAGCCACAGCACACATCCTTTCTTATTCAATCTCAGGAGAAAAGCATTCAGCCTTTCACCATTAAGAATGATGTTAGCTGTGAGTTTCTCATGGTGACCTTTTATTAAGATAAGGAAATTCCATTTTATTAATAGTTTGTTGAGTGTTTTCATTGTGAAATAGTTTGGATTTTGTCAAATCCATTTTCTGCAGCTATTGAGATGATAATGTGTTTTTTCTTCTATTCTATTAATGTGATCTATTAATAGGTTGACTGATATTCAGATATTAAAGCAACCTTACATTTCTTGGGTAAACCCCACTTGGTATTGATATATAAACCTTTTTACTTGTGGCTGGATTCAATTGACTAATATTTTGTTAAGGATTTTTGTATCCACATTCATAAGAGATACTGATTTCTACTTTTTTTTGTGATGTCTTTTGTATTGGTGTCAGGGTGATACTGGCTTCAGAATGAGTTAAGAACTGTTCCCTTCCCTTCCATTTTATGGAATAGTTTGTAAAAAATTGATATTAATTCTTCTTTCAAAGTTTTGGGCCAGGCATGATAGCTCACACCTGTAATCCCAGCACTTTCAGAGGCAGAGGCAGGTGGATTGCTTGAGCTCAAGAGTTTGAGATCAGCCTGGACAACATGGCAAAACCCCTGGGCAAAGGGGCAAAACCCCATCTCTACCAAAAATACAAAAATTGGCCAGGCATGGCAGCACAGGCCTATTGGTCCCAGCTACTTGGTAGGCTGAGGCAGGAGGATGGCTGCAGCCCGGGAAGTAGAGGCTGCAGTGAGCTGTGATTGCACCACTGCACTCCAGCTTGGGTGACAGAGCAAGACTCTGTCTCAAAAAAAATTTAAAAATTAAATGAAAGTTTGGGAAAGTTTATCAGTGAAGCCATCTGCACATGACTTTTTCTTTGTAAGTAGATTTTTTTAATTACTAAGTTAATCTCTTTACTTTTTGTAGGTAAGCCTATTTATATTTTTCATTTCTTCTTTAGTCAGTTTTGTGTGTCACAACATACTCCTAAGAATGATCATCCCTGCTTAAATGGGCATGTCATACATTACAGCAAATCAAAAACAGATAGTCAGCTGTATTAGTAACACTGTATTCCTTTATCAGCTCTTAATAGATTTTGACATTTGAGGAAGGAGTAAGCAGTGGTCATCAGATACATTCACAAAAAAATGTTAACAACTCTTCTGGGATGCTCTTCGCTGTGTCCAGCATATTATTATAAAATAGGAAGAGTCACATTTTAACACCCTTATTGTTTTTCAGGTCTATTTGACCTGACTTCAGAATGTCTCTGTCAACTCTCTTCATAGTGGAATAATTATTCAAAAAAAAGAAACATTGAAGTGCATTTTAGGAAACAAAGGCCTATATAATTCATTGTAGTACAAGAATCCATTATTTAAACTCTGATTCACAAAAAAAAACCTTATGATTTGTTAGTAGATTAACACATAATTAATCTACTCTAAATCAGTTGATATGTGTTTAATTGAAGGCCAATATAATTCCATAATCCTTTGTTCCATTTATAAAAAAATTAGAGCATGGCATAACCCAAGGAATATATACATATTTGCTCAATACTTCTAATGATAAATACTTCCAGTAAAAACTTTTTTTTTGCTGTTTTCAAAAGAAAAAGGAAGGAATTTAGAGAAGTCACTGTTACAGTTCTTCCCTAGGTTTCTACCTAAATATTAATGATATTATAGTGCCCAGAGAAAGCTTTATCTAGTTAATGGATTAGGCTCCAATAAAGAAAACAAATTGCCTTAGGTATTTCGGAAAGGGAATTTAATAAAAAGAAGTATTTACAGAATGGCAGAAAAGCTGATAAACCAAATAGGGGGTAGTATACTAGCCATGATATTAGCAACAGAAGAAACCTCCTACCACTTCTAGACTTGTAAGGAAACAGGATAGAGATGTTGTTAGCAGAAACCCAGGCTCCAGGGCTTTCTTGCAGATGGTAGAACCATGCAAAGCTAGAGCTAGACGACGGTAAGGTGTTGTCTGACAAGGATCTGGAACTTTAGAAAAGGCAGGAGTTGCAGGCCACTCAGAAAATGGCTGCTAAGTAGAGAGTAAGAGAAATACCCAATCTCTTTCTTTCCATTGCCTTCCAGTCTCCCACCAGTTCTCATAGGCCAAACTAGCTAGAAACATTTGACAAAGAGTCTGAAATGAAGTCTCTAAGAGATGGATAGAAATATACCTGAAAGCAAACAAGAAATTACCAACACACTTAGTGACAAATTTTCCTAAATTTGTTAAAATCCATCACTCTCCAAAGGCAAGAATCTCTATGAACATCAAGCAGGATAAATATGAAGGAAACCACATGTGGCATATTATAGTCACACTTCTGGAAACCAAAGGAAAAAAGAAAGAAAAACATTAAATGCATCCACAAAAAAAGACATTACAAAAAAAGACAGAATAAATGGCTGCCTTCTTATCAGAAATGATGGAAAGCAAAAGACACTTGAAGATCTGTAAACCACTGATAGGAACATGATCAACCCTGAATTAAACATTCAATTCAAATATTCCTTTTCGAAGTCGAGATGAAATACATTCTGCAAGTAAAAAAAGAGGGAATTCATCACCAGCAAACCTACAAGATATGCTAATGGAAGTTCCTCAAGCTAAAGTGAAATTATGTCAGAAGGAAACATGAATCTAAGGAAGCAATGGAAAGTATTGGACATGCTTACTTTATGAGAGAGTATAAAAGACAATGTATTTATCTTTCATGTCTATAAAAGACAACAGGTGATCTGATGCAAAAACAATGACATATGACATATACTGAGAATTCTTATGAGAATGGAGTTAAATTATTGTAAGTGTCATGTATTTTTTGAAGTGGCACAATATTAATGCCAAATAACTAATGATAAGTTAGTAAAGCATGTATTAAGCCTTGAGCAATCACTAAAAATAAATGAAGTATAGCTAAAAAGCCAAGAGGAAATGAAAAATACTTTTAAATATTTAATTAATAAAATGACAATAATGGAAGAACAGAAAAACAAAAATAAATGAGACAAATATAAAACAGATAGTAAAATGGTAGGTTTGAAATAGTAGCAACAAATGTAACAGACCACACTATACAAATAAAAGCAATGGGGCAAATAAACAATAGATAGCCAGAGGGTAAGATTAAATTCAAACATTATAAATCGGAAAGGACTAAACACTCCAAAAGAAAGTATAACCAAGCCACATACTCTCTACAAGAGATGTCCTTTAAATACAAAAGTTAGGTAGCTTGAAAGTGAAAGGATGGAAAACGTATGTGATGTAAACAATAAGCACAAGGAGGCTACTATACATATATTAATATCAGACAAAGTAGTTATGAAGGCAAGAAATATTAACAGAGATAAATATAGATAGTAAGTAATGATAAAAAGGTCATTTCACCATGAGGCATAAAATCATAAAATGTGCTTATACCTAATAACAGATCCATAAAATACAGATATGAAAGCACTTAAAACCATAAAACCATCTTATGCATATCTGACAAAATCAAAGAAAAAAATGAGACAAATCTACATCATAATTGGATATTTAGTATCTCTTTTCTAGTTCTTATTATGCCAATAGGAATATATAGGAGGTCTGAACAACATTATCAACTTCCTAAAACTAATTGATGTTTCATAAAACACTAAACTGAATTGAAAAATACTTGTTTACTTAAAGTACACATGGAACATTAACCTACAAAGATATTACTTATACTAGGCCATAAATCATCTCCATAAATTTGAAAATACAGAAACAAATATGAAGACCAAAAAAACATATAATCTGATGTCTAACCACACTAAAATCAAATTAGAAATCTTTAACAATAGAATATTTTAAAATATCCCCAAATATTTTAGTGTTAAACTATGTGCTTCTAACCCAGGAGTCAAATATGAAATACAAGAAAAATGTAAAAATGTTTAAATATCAAAATGTAATGTATCAAAATGTGTGGAATTGCAATTAAAGCAGCAATTAGGGGGGAATTTGTAGCTTTAAAATGCTTCAAAATTAGAAAAGAGGAAAGAGTTGAAAATCAGTTGTCCAAATTTCCATCTTAGGAAGCAGAAAAAGATGAGCAATTTAGAATCAAGCAATTAGAAAGGAATAAATACTAAAAAGAAGAAATCAATAAAATAGAAAACCATCAGTAGTGAAAATTAATAAAGCCAAAATATGGCTCTTTGAAAAAGATTTTGAAAATTCCTAAACCACTAGCAAGACTGATGAAGAAAGAGAAACAGGGAGAAGACCACAAAGCACCCAAACTAACAATTTAAGGGAAAAAAGAGGACTCAGTACAGACTCTACAGATATTAACAGGATATATATGAAATGCCATAAATTACTTGAGGCCAAACAGATTTACAATTTAGATAAAATGAGTTTCTTGAAAAGACTATTTACCAAAAGCTGAAACATAATAGAAAATTTAACTGTGCATGTATCTATTACATTTATTGAATTTGTTTTAAAAATTTTTCCCACAAAGGAAACTTCATACCCATATTATTTGTGTGTGAATTCTACCCAACATTTTAAGAAAATAAGATAGAAAGAATTGGTCAAATATTAACAAATTTTATATTTGTGAATGGATAAAAATGTCTTATTCATGGAAAGAGGCTAAAAGATTGGGGCTACAAACCAAAGGCCACATCTACATCATGTGTAGGAAATCTAGCTGAAATAAAATGAGAAAGTTTGGAAATAAAGAATATAGAATAGCTATTCCAGGAAACAGCTTATAGAATAAAGGACATATCAATAATATAAATTCCTGACAATAAAGAATTCAAATGAAATGTATTCAGCATTTTAAAAAAATTTTATTATGATTCAGGCACCAAAAATTTAACAGTCATAAATATTTATGCACCTCAGAATCTCTTTGAAATAAATAAAGTAGAAAGTGTTAAAATGTTCAAATACGTGGACAAACCTACACTCCTAGTTGGAAATGTTAATATATTCTAACATTGACAGATCAAGTAAGCCAGCCCATTAGGGATTTGACTAACTCATAAGGTTCCTTCAATAGTTATATTTAGAGAAACACTTTGTTACCAGCATAAAAAATACATATAATTTTCAAAAATTCGTAAGACATAAAAGTTGAGCATATTTATCACATCCCAGAAGAAAAACAAATTGTCAAAGTGAAATAATAGAGGCCACAATCTCTGATACAATCGAATTAAATTAGAAATAACAAGAACCAACCAAAAATAATATTCTTGTGGAATTTAAAATTCAGACTTCTGAGTCACTTTTAGTATTAAAAGAAAATGGAAATTGAAAGTGTAGCTTTTTAGAAAAGAGTTATAATGAGTAGCTATGAATTAAAGGTTGTGGGATTTGGCAAAAGCCATAACTAGTAGAATATTTATGTCCTTAAATGCACTTATTAGAAAATACAAAAGATTTTCTAATAAATGACAATCCAAGATAAAGCATATAAGTTTAAATAAGGAAGAAGAAAGGAATTTTTTAAAGTTGAATCAGAAACTAATTAACATAGAAAAAAAGAACAGACCTTAATAATAAACCAAGAACTTATTCCTTGAGAAGATCAACAAAACATGCAAAACCTCACAAATCTGATCTAAAGAAAATAGCATTAAGCATAAGAAATTACAAATATGGAGAGTTTTTAAATTATAAGAAAATGTTATATAGAATATTTTACATCTGAAAATCTAAATGAAATAGATAATTTTCTAGGAAAATTATCAAAATTTACTCAAGAAGCAGAACCAATAAACATGGCAGAAATGTGACATGTCTATTTCTAAAACAGAACCTGGATCAGGAATACAATTGGGTAGACATAAATCCAGACACCATCACTTAATAGAAGTACAACTTTAGGAAAGTTATAGAGGTATAACTTAGGCAAGTTCCTCAACTTCCCTGTGTATCAGTTTCTCTTGCAAAATGAGGTAATAATACTAACTACTATATAGGATTATTGTGAGGATAAAGTGAACTATATATGTACATATATACATAGCACTTGGCACATAGTGAGTACTCTATAGATGTCAGAATGTAGCATCAGCACCACCACCATCACCACCACCATTATCCTCATCACCATCCCTATCACCATCATCATCACCATCACCATCCCTATCACCATCACCATTACCATCACCCATCATCATCATTATCATCACCATCACTAGCCTCATTATCATCATCATCATCATCACCACCATCACCATCACCATCATCACCATAACCATCCCTATCACCATCACCATCATCATCATCATCACCATCACGATCAGCATCACCATCATCATCACCATCATCACCATCATCATCCTCATTATCATCATCATCACCATCACCATCACCATAAACATCATCACCATCACCTATCAACATCACCTTCATCACCATCACCATCCTCATCATCACCATCACCATCATCATCACCATGACCATTATCATCACCATAACCATCCCTGTCGCTGTCACCATACCATCATCATCCCTATCACCATCACCCATCATCATCATTACCATCACCGTCATCACCACCATCATCACCATCACCATCCTCATCATCATCATCACCATCCCTATCAACATCACCATCACTATCCCTGTCACCATCACTGTATCACCCACTATCATCATTACCATCACTGTCATTATTATCATCATCATCACCATCATCATCATCATCAGATAATTTTATACTTGAGTTTTACCAAACCTTCAAGAAGATATCATTCATTCAGTATTTAAACAGTTTGGGGCCTAAAAAAAAAAAAAGACGAAATGTTGTTTCTAAACTCAGCCTTATGAATCTGGCATTACCTTGACACCGAGAAAAAGCTAGAAGAGCATAATGCCCAAAAAAAAAAAAAAACCTGTCAGAGCTCCTTCGTAAAACAGAAGAGAAGATAGCAAATCAAAGCTCAGCAGATGAATCACTGTGGTCCCCTTTAGTCATGAGGATGATGGCAAGCGCCCTCCATAGCTCTGAGATGTGGACTGGCACTCCTCCCGCTGCTGCAGGATCACATCTTACTCATCTTTGTGTCAGAACAGCCTAGCATGAGCCTGGCCCATGAGACTAGTCAACAATCTAGGTGTATTTGGTATATACACACCCTCCCGCAGAGTCTTATCATCACTCATAAAATCTGAACAAATATTATTATCAAGCCAGGTGTTTGAAAGCCTGTGAATCATGTCCAGGACATGACTCAGTGCCCATAAAGTCATTAATTGGGTCAGGTCCAATTGTTGGTTTGAACTCAAGTTTTTGTAGATGTTTGATGTGTGTCCCTGTGGTCACCTCTCTTAATGGAGTAGGTATCTGAGATAGAGAGTTGAGGGTGGCTTCTCATCATGACAGCATCAGGAGCTTTACTCAGGGCACTAACTGCTCAATTTGTTTCTCTTTCTGTGGGGCTCGCAGGAGTGCACCTGCAGGAGGATGTCAGCTTGTGGCTGGCTTATATCTGGTTCTTCCATCCCATACGTCATTTCTGGATGTTATTCCTCTTCTTAGCCAAATCCTCTGTTTCTTCACTGTCTCTAGCCAACCTCATTGGCATGAGGTTCCATTTTGGTCTCAGACACCATACAACCTCTCCTTGGATGTTCCATTTGCATTTCATCTTTGATGATTCACTGTGCTTCAGTCCTTTTTATACCTCTGAAACTTCTATCCTTGGATTAAACTAACTTTTAAAAGGCTTTGAATTATTTAATTATTTAAGGGACCTTTCGGATACATATACAATTCTTATAAATAAACCTGTAATCTATCAGTAGCAGGATTTGCAACTCAGTAGGCATGTTTTTCATATGATCATGGATGCTTTTGAGTTCATTGGCTCACTCAAGCATGTAAAAAGCCTCGCTACACGTTTTGCTGCATCTATGTTGAACAAAATAGGTTGAATCCGGTTTCATGAGATTGGGGAGGGTGAGGACTCAATGTCTCCTGGGTCAACAGGAACAAGGGTGGAACTTGAGGACTTCCAGGCTATCAAGGTGAGGCTGTCCTTAAGGCGGCAGCTGCCAGGATCTCACTGGCAGTGAAGAGGCCACCGAGATGGGGGATGTGGCCAAGTGCCACATGAAACTGCCAGGAACATGGGCAAGTCATTTAAAAAGATTCTTTATCCTTCCTAAAGAACTGATGCTTATGAGGCAGTTTTATTGAGTCAGAATAAGTTAATTGGCCATCGCTGTGTGGACCCTTTTCTATGGACATGTGTGTGGCATTTTAGCTCCATTTTTATTTCTCAAAAATTTAGTGAGGATTGCAGTCCGCATTTAATAAAGTCCTCATTAACCCAAAAGTATTACTGGTAGCTTTCCAGAATGAGAGAAACGATCTCCACCCTGACTTGCTGCTTTTTGTTTCCCGGTAGAACGTCCGTCCTGGGCATCTCCTTTGGGGCTGCGTTTCTCTTGCTGGCCTTCATCCTCTTCATCTGCTTTGCTGGACAGCTTCTGGTAGGTATTCAAATGTGGCGCTTCTTTGAAAAGTATGCTCATTTCATGAAAGCTGATTTCTTGCCTAAAACTTTCCAAAACAAGGAGCTTATTGCTTTACCACTTCAAGAACTCCAGATCCCAGTTAAGGAAACACGCACCCTTCAGGTCTACAACCAAGAATATAGACTGGGACAGCTCATGCACAACCAAGACACGAATACGAAGATGATTTAAAACGTTCGATGTCACATCAGAAGTTGCATTCTTGCTTATTTGGTTCTGTCAATATATTTTTTTCATTTCCTCTAAGTTTTCAGAGTATTTATAGCAGCAAATGCAAGTATAATACGAGACTTTCAGCGTACAGGAGAATTAAAACTAACACAGGAACAGAAAACCAAACACTGCCTGTCCTCACTCATAAGTGGGAGTTGAACAATCAGGACACATGGACACAGGGAGGGGAACATCACACACTGGGGCCTTTTGTGGGGTGGGGGAAAAGGGGAGGGATAGCATTAGGACAAATACCTAATACATGCGGGGCATAAAACCTAGATGACGGGTTCATAGGTGTAGTAAACCACCATGGCACATGTATGCCTATGTAACAAACCTGCACATTCAGCACATGTATCCCAGAACTTAAAGTAAATTTTAAAAAAAAAGTAAACCTAATACATTGCTACATCCACTTTCAAGCTATAAAATGTTGGAGTAGTTGAGGAAAGCATATGTTAAAATATCTTTTATTAGTGTTTAATTTAAGCCAATCAGGTTTAAATGCTAGTTCTGGATATACAGATTAAATCTAAAATTGAAAGTCTAAAGCAAGTGTTGCTAGCTGGCCATAGGTCTATGAGAGCATCCTAAGAAAGCAAACAATGGAATAGAAGGCCGTGAAGATAAGCCACTGTTTCGTTTTGTTCAATGGAGATGAGCTGGGACAGACAGGCCACTCTGAGCTTCTCAACAGCTCTCTTCCTTGCCCCCATGGGCATTCTCAAGAGAAGCTTCAGAGATTTTTTTTAATAAGACTTTTAACATGATAATTAATAACCTATTATAAAAAATAAATAGAAATGTTCTTTAAAATATTTTTCAATGGATGCATTTTATGTGAGTTCTACAGTTACAGACTATAGTCTAGATATTTTCACATTGTCAAAATTGATTTCTTTTGCTGGTTAGACTGTAACAAACGCATTTAGAGACACTGCCAAGGAAGCCTCCTGAGGTTTGTGGTCTGTCTGTTACCTCTCAGGACTATTGTGGCTTCTATGAAAGAATTTTTTCTCATTCTGCATGGGTTTACAGTTTGCATCTGTGGCTTTATTGCAATGTTGTTTTGCTTTTCATAAAACACTACTACTGCTAGCAACAACATCAGGACAACGCAATAGTGGGCCTCTTAGAATCCTCGTCCTCCCTTCAAAAGCTCTGAAAAGCGGCAGTCCTGACCCCCAAGCTGTTCATTGCATTCCAGTCTGATGTGCTGAAAGCCTTTGGCCAAAGCTGGTTAAGATTCCAAAGCTTGTCTCTGTCTTTCCGCAGTCGACTGTAAGCACTTTGCCCTCTGTGCCTTATACCTTTGCAAACTTGTGTGGATTTTGTTTACTGTATGATAGTTTAGATGTTTCAAATTGTATTGAAAGCTCTTCCAAAAATGGGACTGTGGTTTCTGCTTTACCCAAATGCACACATAGCATCTCGATTCTCTGAAACCCCCTGAAGACATTGTGGGTTGTATAGAAGAGGGAAGACCCTTGGTTAATATGAATCCACTCCAAAAGGCCCTGATGGAACTCTTTGGCAAAGTTTGAAAATGCTTATTGTAGAAAGAAGCCTGGTTTTCTATGTTCCTGGAATCATCCCTCAGGTGGAAAGGCACACAGGCTCCCCTGCTGTCTTCCTTGCCCCCATAAATCTCCTGAAGCCCATTTCTCAGGTTTCCAAAATAGGAACCATCATTGGTGGTTCCACTGGAATTCCCAACCTAGTTCTAAGTAAGTCAGTTCAGATCATTGTGACTAACTAGCCATATTTATCATTTTCTATCCCAGGGAATCTGGTCTTGGATATGGGGGCATGATATTTAGGGTATCAAGCTGACTTTTTTTCATTCTACTAAGTTGTTATATTAAAGAAACATAGAGCTGGGGGCAGAAAAAAATATCTCAGGAACAACTGTGCTGCGTCTGTGGGAAAGCATTGCTCCTCTCTGATGCCTCCCTTTCAGCCTTGCTGGAATCCCACGCCCTGCTGCCGCTGCCATAACTCCTCCTGTGGTCAGCCTGAAGCCCCGGTAAGCTGTCAAGGTGACATCCACAGCTCTTCCTGCCCTCCCATCCCTGGAGCTTCCCAGGACCCTGGCCTCCACAGGCCACATGCTAGGAAGTTCGTTTTGACTCCGTGGTATCACAAAGGGAAGATTTCAAGGCTACAAATAAATTGGTGCTTACCTCCTTCTCACAAGAAGCCTGGATGGTGTCAAAGTGCCCAGGAAGCCTAAATGTGACGACACTGGGTCTTCCCAAACTTGATTCCATAAGATCCGTGAATGAGGCTCCCCCTAGTGGCCAGCTGCAATTCCTCCTCCTTGGATGTAATCCCTGAAAAAAATCAAGAAGGAATTCTTTTCACTTTAATAATAGGTCCTTTTTTACTGTTTAAACCATTCTGTAAGGATTTTTTTTAATTTGCAACATCAAATATATTGGTGTACAGCCAATTTAAGAGGGCTTAAGTGTACTCTGCACTCTGCCATCCAAATTCAGTCAAAAACTGCTCATCACAAATATTCCGCAGTGGTGGTGGAGAAACATTGTCGCTTCCTAAGTGCTCCTTCCCTGGCTTCTTAATAGCTTCCCAGTTGTGTAAGGTGTTATATTGATTTGCATTTATTATGAATTAAATACTGAGTTTATTAAAGAGTACTTAATACCCAAAACTTACCTTCCATTAACATATGGTAACTTTGTGAAAACTTCGATGCCAAAGGCAATATTTGTGCTCTAATACCAGCTTTCAGTTCTCCGTATGAAGAATTAACATAAAATATAATACTTCATAAAGGAAGCTGAGGAGAGGTCAGCCTGGCTAATGTTTTCTTCCAAGAGCTTTGCTTCTGTCATTCTCTGTTGCACAAAAAGCGTAGTGCCAATAAATCAAATTGATTGCTTGTTTTACAACTGGCCTTCATAAAAAGGTAGAAAAATATCGAAATAGGCAAAAAAAAAAAGGGTGATAATGATGAATTGCAGATTTTTTTTCTGTTGATAGAAAAATCATACAGATATTTGTTCAGTGACATGTTCTCAAACACATGGCAGGCATTTCTTTTCTGTGATCATTATTTCTGTGAGAAGCCCAGCCCTTGCCTCCATCGGCCCCTTCACTCCCACCTGAGGCATGTCCCATGCCGGCTCCCTGCTACCCCCACATTGCCCAGGTCTCAGTTCTTGTGCACGTGGGTGGGCCCAGCCACCGGGCACCTTCCAAGAAACCTTGAAACTGCACCAACTCCTGCACCAAGCCCTGCTTTTTACACCGTGGGACTGACAATCTGTGTCACGTAGCTTAGCCTCCATCGCATAAGATCTCACTGAGACCTCTAAATTGTTTCTGTTTCCCCTTGAATGTATAGAGTTCCTTGTACTGTAGCGTTTTTATGGGGTCCTTTCTTACTTTCTCCTCTCAGCCGGCTCTGGTTAGCACTCCCTCATCTCATGGAGGCCAACCTTTCTCAGGCTGAGTTAGGTGTCCCCTACAGAACCTTCTCCAGATGTCCCAGCATGGGGACAGGCTCTATGTGTAAATGATCGTGTGGATGAGAGGAGGAATGAGAGTCAGTGGCCTTCATCACACTGCATCAAAATGCCTTGTTCACATATGCCGTGATTCCTTGACTCTGACGTGCCTCCAGCTGTCTCCTCGGTTGGAAATTATCGTCTAACTTTCATAATCCAACTCTGAAGAGCCTGCCTTTGCACCACCAACTCCCCTCGTGCTGGCTGGCCGGGATTCCCATTTTGCATTATTACTTTTATTCTTGTGGATGGAAAGATCTTCAGCAAGTTCACTGCAGCCCTGTTTTGTTCCTTGTACTACTTCGGGCACTTGAAACACAAGATACATATTTAATATCAGTCTGCTCGAAGAAATGTTGGGTTGCACCCAAGTGCGGTTTCCTGGCACCACTGCTCAGAAAACGTTCCACCCCCATTCTCACCCCAACTGGACTCCTTCCGAACTCAAAGCTCTGAATCCAGCTCACAGTCACGGCATCCTGCTCTGCATTCTGGCAGGTTCCCAGCCTCTGCATCTGGGCCTGGCATCCTGATGTTCTCGCTTGTTGGATCTCCTTAGACACCTCTGCCTCAGGTGCCTTCCTGGGCCCACATAGCAGCCCCTTCATCTCACCATTGCCAACTATTCTCAGGCAGAGAAAGATGTGCCCTAAGGGACCTTCTCCAGATGCCCTAGCAGGAGGGCAGATTCTATGTGTAAAGGAATGTGTGGATGAGAGAAGGGATGGTGAGTCAGTGGCCTTCATCACACTGCATTGAAATTTCTTGCTCACATTCACCATGATTCCTTGACTCTGAAATGCTTTCTACATCAGATGCTACTTAGCACTACAGAATTTAAAACTCAAGAGCTGAGAGAGAACCTAGAGATAACCTCACCCAGCCTCTAATTTTGTGAATGAGGGACCCAGGACTCCAAAGTTGCCATCCACTTAAGTGAGTTTTTATTTCCAATTATTTAAAATAAACATTTCCCCCAACCCTCCAACACACACACACACACACACACACACACACACACACACACACACAAAATGCTGAAGAGGCTGTAATCAGGCCTCTTGAGGAAGGAAATGGAGGCTTTGGAGTAGAATCAGGAACGCAATGACTACGAGGTCTGCAAAGGTTTCCTATTCTTGGGTAAGAACCTTTGGAATAAATCCAAACTATCTATGATGGGCAAGATCCCAATGAGTGGTTCTGATTCCAGCCTCATCATAGTTTATAAGTAGTAAATGTTATATTAAAAATACCTGCTTACTCTGCTAGGTACTTAGCTTCTACTGGCTCATTTATGCTCACAAGAGCCCTTGCAGGTAGTATCTATTTGACAGTTTAATAGAACGGGGGCTCACAGATGCTACATAACTTGCCTTCCCAGTAGTATATAGCAAGTAGATGTTGGAGCCGGAATTGGAATCAAGCCTTGGAACCTTATAGTAGAGGCAGGTTGCAGAGGGTGCCAGGCTGTGTATGGGGTGAGTCACAGGCAGACGGTGCCCAGCACTAGGCAGGGATGCCCATGTTCATGGACATGGACCAGCATGGCACCAAAGTTGCCTTGTGGTGACTGCTCAGCACCCATTGATCAAAATCACATTGGTAAGTCATGGTAACCTCACATAGTACCTATTCCTATTCTTCTCTACTCTAGCTTCCTAAAATATGTTTTTCAGCTGTTGGTCCCATTTATTTAAAACTAGGTTCTGGGCAAAGTGTAAATTCATCTTAAAAGACATTTGGTAATTTTTTAAAGTTAATTTATAGTTGTATTTAGATTAAAATAATCTAGTAAGAAAGTACTCACTATTATAATAATACTTTACAAAATGTTTTATACATATAATAGTCCTTCAGAGTATTTTCAGACATTATTTTATTTGATAATGAAAATAATCCATTTTATCTAGGCAGAAGCTAAGACTAGAATAAGAGATTCAAGTTCACATTTTCATTACAATTGGCAATTAAAAATAGTACTAGTTGTCATTGTAGCAGTAATAGTAATAAGTGCACATTCACAGTCAGATTTAACTTTCTAAACTACCTGAGGCAGACTTACATTTCTATGATAAATACAAGAGAGTGACTCTAACCAAAAATTCCACCAAACAAACCAACCCCCAAATCACCTTTAGAATGCATATGCTGGATACGGCAAATGAAAATTCCAGAAAATATCAGAAGAAATTTTTCTCTCAGTGTTGTTACCTTCTGCTTTCGATAGCAGAGATAATACGATGCCAGCCCACCAACGTTCTTGCAGGCAGAGATAAAAGTGCAAATACAGAGGTCGCCTTGGGAAAGGGAAAGTAGGTCATACAGCTAATAGAAAAGCTTTCTACCCCACAGCGGTGTTTTTCCCTTGAAGTCTGTTTTCTCTCCTGTCAATATCCCTCCACCATATTTTATTTTTGGTTAGTATTTGCCTGGTGTTCCTTGTTCCATCTTTCTACTTTCAGCTTTTCCTTGTCAATGAAAAGGATATAGGTTTTAGGTGTGTCTCTGGTGAACAGCATGTAGCTCTATGTCCTTTTCTCTGATCCAAACATCTCTCTCTCTTATTTGACAAGTGTGATCCATTTACCTGTATTATAATTATTACTAAAATCTTTTAAAACCCAATTTGTATCTTTTTTGCTTCTACTTGTTTTTCCTTTCTGCCTTCTTTTGGACTCCTGGAGTTTATTCTCTTTTATTCTCTCTAGTGACTTCGAACTTATATACTCTAGTTTGTTTTTTTCAGTTATTACCTTAAAACACATAACATGTACACACGATTAACAAAGTGTATTATTAACAATATCTCCACTTTCTTGTTGAACAATACAGGGACCATACTCTGAGTCTGGTAATTTTTCTCATCTTCCATACTAGCATGGTTTAAATTTTTCTAAATTTAAACTGCTCAAATTATTCAATGTTTATTCCTGTTTTTGTTAAACAATGTATTTGTTTACATTTTTTTCCAAATACCATTCCACCTTTCTGGACTCAGTTTCCATATTACTAAAATGCTTCCTTTTATAATCCTTCCCATGAGGGCTTGTATATAATATACCCACTCAGATTTTGTATTTTAAAAAGTCTTTATCTTTTCCTCATTGTGATTATTTATAATTTTTTCTAACATTCTGAAAACAGGATTCCATAATTTCCTGGCCTGTGTGGGAATGAGATTAACTCTCCTGTCCATCTAACTGTTGTAGACACTTGGTCCCTTATCTCGGTGGGAGTTTTTGTAGGATTTGCTCTTTGTATCATGGGCAGTAGATTCTGTGTGTCAAAGTGCAGCCTGACTTTTATTTTTGAGACTCAGCTGTGTATTCTCAACCACAGACCTCATAATCTGCTCTAGGTCTGCAACGTCATTGTCCAATATCTCCTTGTGTTTTGTCTCTTCCCTGGTCTTTCTGTTCTGCTTTTTTCAAACTTTTATCAAAGGTATGTTGAATCTCTTCATCATATCCTCTGTGTCTCAGTCTCTTTTTCCTATTTTCCACTTCTTTATCTTTCTGTGCTATTTTATGGTTTATTTCCTGAGATGTTTCTTAGCCTCTCCCATTCACGGGCAGTTCATCCAGTTCCTTAATAACCATTTAGTTTCTAATTTCAATATCTACATTTTCATCTCTAGAAAGTTTGTGTGGCTCATTTTAAAAAATACTTGTTATTTTTCCTTAACAACTTACTCATTCATATGGATTATAATCCCTCTTTTGTTACTTTAATCTTAATTTAGAAGCTATTTCAGGTTGTTGTCGTATCTGCAGATCTCGTGGTGCTAATTCCACTACTTCTAATGTTTTTTGACTCTTCCTCACATGGTCCATTGCCTTAGGTACTTTATAATTTGGTTTTTATTGTGAGGTTATGTTCAGGAGGAACTGCCCCAGCCCCCAGATGGGACATCCCTGCATGCTGTAGTCTAAAGTATCATTTACCAGCAGTGTCATTCTTGCTTCTGCCATAGCCCCAAGGATTTTCTCTGGTTTTGACCTAATTAACAACCCTTCAATTTGGAATTCTTGTTATGAATCAGGTAATGTAATTTCAAACCCAGCACTTTAGGGTTTGGATTGATCCTTGGAAGCTTATTGATACTTCCCTGAGCTAGTGAATTGGGCTCTTCTAGACTTCTTTGTACAGAAGGAATAGCGGTTTGAGGCTCTGGATTTTATTCAAGAGTCTTAGTTGCAGCTGCCCACGTTTTGCTGGCCCAAGGAAATATCTTCTTTTCCCTATGGGTGTTAAAAGCTCACCCCCTAAGTGCCATAGCCTGAGTCCTGATCCAGAACACTCCTGGACACACCCCACAGCCTCAGTTCCTTTATCACTGAGCTCTCTCTTTGTTTCTGTGCCCTGGTAATTTCCCTTTGAGTCCATCATTAAAAATAGTAAACAGAATCAGCACGTATTTGATGAGTTCCTACCATTTAACAAACACTATACTGGCCTCTGGGAAAACAGAGACAAGTGCGATGTGGTCACTGTCCTCAATCAGCTCTGCATTTGGCCAGAGACAAGCATGTCAGCAAAAATGATGCAATGTGGTACCCAGTGGAGCAGCAGTGCAGGGATGTGGCTCACCCAGGGCGAAAGGAAGAAACAGGTTGATTTTGTAAAATATGATTGATTGGCATAAAGAAGTCTTCCTATGGGAAATTAAAGGACAATTAAATAATCAAAATACACATCACAGTCTTTGTGACATTAAATGTTACAAGTAATTATTGCTTCGGCTTGTTCCTGCCATTCAGAATGACAGTGCTCAGCTAATTAAAATGCCAAAGTAGATGTTTCTTTAGGCAAATACACAAAAGTACATGTTTATATGGAACATGAAACCACTATATTTTCCAAGCAAGATTTTTAAGATGGATTTTGTTTTTCCAATAATAATAGTTTGCTTCTCAGCCACTCTGATATCTTTATAAATTTTCTGCATTTTTTTTTCATTTTATTAACTTCACTTAATATGAGCTTCTACTTCTCTTCAAGTGTCTCATCTTATTGTTAAAATGGAAACTAATGAAACTGTAAATGAAGTCTACTTTTATCATGATTAAGTTAAATTATGAAGAATTAATTTTAGAGTGAAAAATTTAGATTTAACTTAATTTGAGAGACTACCAGTTGTTTCCATTGCAAGTGGATCAAAACAAGGGAAGAAAAAGAAAGGAAAGAGAGGGAAGGAAGAGAAGCTGGCTGATATTTTTGGTGGAGCATGTATGAACATTTTGTTTTTCTGAGGAGGATCTGCATGTACTGGATTAAGAACATTGGGATTCTTCCCATGTTTTTCCTACCACACCCCACTGCTCGTTGTCCCATCATCAATTCTGTGATAGGATTTTCCTTTTTTTTTTCTTTTTCTGAGACACAGTCTTGCTCTGTCACTCAGGCTGGAGTACAGTAGTGCGATCTCAGCTCACTGCAACCTCTGCCACCCGCGTTCAAGCAGTTTTCCTGCCTCAGCCTCCCTAGTAATTGGGATTACAGGCACCCGCCACCACACCCAGCTAATTTTTGTCTTTTTAGTAGAGACAGGGTTTCACCATGTTGGCCAGGATAGTCTCAAACTCCTGACCTTGTGATCTGCCTATCTCAGCCTCCCAAAGTGCTGGAGTTACAGGCGTGAGCCACCGTGCCTGGCTAGGATTTTCCTATAAATTTATATTTCTTCTTTTATTACATCTCCCACTACATTTAGTACCAATCCCTTGTTTGTTAGTGGATGAATGTGATATTCACATCCAAGTGCATTTCTAGAAGGTACACGGTGAGCTCACTATAAGTAAGAGCCGATCATGGGGTTCAGTGAGATGATCAAGTAAGGGAGGAAACAGATGTGGTTGAAATTATGCCAGGAGTTAAACCAAAGATCAAAGCAAATGACTCTACCAACTGGGCTCACAGCAGGCATTTTCTCATTTTCAGTTAATAGTGTCTTCCAAATAAAGGCCAAAATATTTTTTGAGATGTTGTCATTTATAACATTTAATTAGGATGGTCGGAATTTTGATAAACATTTTTCCACCAGGGCCTTTAATACTTAATCAGAAACAGGATAAACTGAAGCCAATGATCATATCAAGAGCCAAGTTGTAATTTTTCTACAGAGCTACAAACTGAATCAAGGGTCTCCATTTTTCTTAATCAGATTCCTTCCGTTTTAGGATCTTAGTCTTGTTTCTCCTCTTATCCCCATCATTCGTTTCTTCTGCTCCCCCTACCAGCTTGATCCTCCACTTCCTCTTTCATCACTGTCATTGCATCTGTCACCTCTCTGTTCTCTTCTACTTTCTTGTCCTTGCCAGCAGCAATGCCTACCAATTTTTACACTTCAGAACAGGTTTACTTACCTTGTCACTGCTTGGTGACAAGGAAAGATAGCCGCCTGTCTCCCTGACCTCTGGAACAACACATTTGGCGTAAGTTTTAAAACAATTGTGAGGGAGAACTTTGAGGTGTTCATAGAAAATGCATGGGTGAATAATTGAACCAAGTGCATCCTGAACCTGCTGTGCCAAACCCATGTCTGCCAAACCCCCATACGTCTAGTAAGTAGCTGCAAGTGCTGCCGATTCGTCATTTTGCCTGGCATGTCACACGAACAGAAAAAAAAATCCTGCCTATCTGCCCAGGTCTGTTTTAGTAAATTACTAGCCTATGAGCAGAATATAACATATTCCTATTAGATAGCATATTTGACAAGATTATCACCACGTATTTTTCTAAATCTTCAAACACAGTAACTTGTTTTAATTTTGTAATTTCAAAAATTTGTCTGTGTAATAACTAGATAATATTTTACCTAATTGACAGTGATATGCAATCTTAGCTAGATGTACATTTTCCCCTGAAGTCATAAATGTTTTAAATGTTCTGCTGTTAACATTTTCATTATCATATCTATTGATAATTTCACAAATATAAGAGCATTGATTTTAATAATTTTCTCTTAAAGGTACTAATTGTAGTCAGTCTGGATGTGAATATATAAATGCTGTCTTAATTTGTGAGAATCAAACCAAATGCCATTATCTAATGGAATCTGAGCTAGATGAGCATATTTCATTTGAAGCTCAGCTCTTCATATTGTATTATAGGTTGGTGCAAAAGTAGTTGCGGTTTAAATGTAATGGCAAAAAAAAAAAAAAAAAAAAAAAACTCAGCTGCTTGGGAGGCTGAGACAGGAGAATCGCTTGAACCCAGGAGGCAGAGGTTGCAGTGAGCAGAGATCGTGCCATTGCACTCCAGCCTGAGTGGCGACAGAACAAGACTCCGTCTCAGGAAAACAAAAACAAAAACAAACAAACAAAAAAAACTTTCTTCTATGGAACACAGATTTGACTGTGTTTTGTGATATTAGTATTATTAGAAGTAGCATGTATTAAACAATAATGATAACCATTCGTGGGTGGATGTTTAATGATAACCATTCGTAGGTGGATGTTCTCTGGCTACCTGACCGTCTAAGATGCTGCATGTTCAGAGCATTAAGGGACATCTTACTGCATGACAGATTTACTGCCATCACCAACCCCTATCCAAACCTGCTCTTGAGTAGAAGCGTCAAGTACAGATCTGGTTCTTCTGTTGCCCGTGATCAGATGCCCTGCAGAGCTGGGCCCAGGGCGCCCCCTGCCGCCAGCCAGCAGTCCAGCTCTGGGCAGCCTCTGCGGCTGAGGGCAGCACTGGCTCAAGCTCCCTGGTAGGTACTCAGAGAAATGAGACGAGGGCGCAGGAAAATCAGCCCAAGAAGTGAACCCGGAACCTGGTCCTGTGTCTCCCTCAGGGGGGCATGTGCGCTGTACACAAACATTCTTCATCTTTTCCTATCAGGAGCTGGAAGGAAGAAAAAAAAAAAACATGGTGGAAAGGAGTAGAGAGGAGGAGATTTTGTTGTTGTTTACATAGATATAAAGCAAATAGGATTTTGGTCATTAAAATGTTTCTAAGAAATATTGTGTTTTCTTCATTGAAATAACAGGAAGAGCTAACACTTGTAAGTCCTGTTGCACACACCTTCTCTAACTCGTTTAAACCTCTGCAAAGACAGAGGAGGCAGGTACTGTTATTATCCCCGTTTCAGAGAGGAAGAAACTGGGACCCCATTTCAGAGAGGATCATTAACTTGCAGCAAGTTTCCCAGCAGTAGAGGTTTGAAGCTAGGCCATGGCTGATTCTTTACCCTTCTCAACTCCTCTTTCCTGTGTTTAGACGATCATTCAACTGTTGTATCAACATTGAACATACAGCAATGCTTAGGGCAACAATAATTTTAGGAACAATACAAAAAGAAGATGTGAAAGAAGTAGAGAACTAAAAGCGCAGCCTATTTGTGCTGTTCAGGAATATTCTTTATTTGAATTTGAATTTCACAGATGTCACACCAGCTTTGTTTGCCAATAGGTTAACTTAGTAGTATCGATCAAAGGGCATAATTTATGTTATTCCTTCTTCTGAATTTCTTGAAATCATCACCTTTTTTTGTTTCCAAGACACATAGCCTTGGGACCACAGTCTCGTTAGTGTGAAGATAAAAATGTCAATCCCTGGGGGACTTTTACGTCCTGCTTATCATATCAGATAATGTATGCAAATTATGCCCACGCAGCATCTGCATAGGCAGAGTTGATGTCACCCACAGTTCAGTGGAACTCTGTGTACTGCTCCACACTCATACCTGGGAGAATATGGTGAGAATAAGGTGAGGATCCTTGGAAAGGTGGCCCTCAAGATGGGTGAGCTCATGCACTGAGACCCCATGGTGAATGGGGAGCAAATGCTGGCTGTCCTTCCCCAAAGATCTCAATTCCTTCTTGTATCATAAAAGCTTCCCCAACCCCCACATGTACAGCAGCGTATTCACAACAGCCAAAAGGTGAAGCAACTCAGTGTCCATTTTATGAATGGATAAAAAAAAAAGTATGGATTCATACAATGGAGTTTTATTCAGGCTTTGAAAAAGAAGGAAATCTTGGCATAATGCTACAACATCATGATCCTTGGGGACATTATGCTGAGAGAAATAAGCCAGTCACAAAAGGAGAACTACTAGATGGTTCCACTTATACGAGGTCTTAGAGTAGTCACAGTCGTGGAAACAGGAAGGGGAATGGTGGTTGCCGGGGGCTGGGAGGAGGGAGGAACGGGGAGTTGTTTTTCCATGGGTATAGGGTTTCAGTTTGGTAAGATTGAAAACCCTAGAGATGTTACACAACAATGTGAATGTGGTTGTCACTACTGAACTGTACACTTGAAAATGGTTTGAAGGGCACATTTTATATTATGTGTTTCTCAACACTGTTAAAAATTGTTTGGAGGGAAAAAAGGAGCTTCTCTGTGTGGGAGAAAACCCCCACAAGACCAGACGAGATCACACAAAGCCATCATACCTCATGCCTGAGATTTTCAGACACCGTATTTGTAAGTTCAGGCGCCAAACTAAGTCTGTGGCCTGGGCTGTATTCTTGTGATCTGCTAATGCAGCATTAAAAGGTTTAGGAGATGTGTTGATCTCTTTCCACATAAATCAGCTGGATAAATGATAGCTTTCATCATAGCTGTGATCAGAGACCCAACACATCCCCCAGGGTGATTTAATTAACTGACATTTTTCCTTTGAGAAAGGAATCACTTAAAAACATAATTTCAGGTCTGTTTTAAAAGACATACAAGCACATTGTACCTTTGTCATAGGCATTTAATTTGTTCTCAATTGGTAGCAATGATGCCAACATAATTTTAATAAGGTTTGTGACTTTGTATGAGTCCCCAGGGGAGGATAGAATCTACACGTTTAGTCTGTGAACAATGTTGGTGCTTCTTGTGGTTGTAAACATTGTCATCAAGAAACTGGAGAGAAGTCATCAACTAGCAATGCTTCTCTTTTTCTTTCTCTTTTCTCCTAGCAATGCAGCAAAAAAGCCTCTCCCCTGCTCGTGTGGCTTTTGAAGTCCTCGGGCATCATTGCCAACCGCCCCTGGCCACGGATCTCTCTCACGATCATCACCACAGCCATCATATTAACTATGGCCGTGTTCAACATGGTAAGTCCCAGAGCATGGCCCTGTTCAACTTGGTAAGCCCCGGACCATGGCTGTATTCAACAGGGTAAGCCCCGCACCATGGCCGTGTTCAACAGGGTAAGCCCCGCACCATGGCTGTGTTCAACATGGTCAGCCCCGGGGTGAGTCAGGGCTCACAGGAGGCAGGGCGTTCTTCCCTTCTGGGACCTGTCCTGTGGAATTTTGGAAACTTGCATTTAGCTCCTTTGCAACACCAATTGCTGCCTATTAAATTTAGCATCTCATGGCTACAGCAGTCATTTCTCTAAGGAAAGGGATGCTTTCACGGAGCCAGCTTGAGAGACTGGGCAACTCCTTGGAGCAGTTCCTCACTTCCTTGCTCACGGTGGCCCCTCAACAGGCTATAGAAATGACTGCAATGTCTTAAGGATAGTCATGAGGGACAAAGGAACCCTCAAACTAAGGAGAGTGCAGTGTCCTGCCCTGGAGTTTAAAAGACGCGATTGCAACACTGTGCTCCCCGTCTCACCAGCTGCGCGACTAGAAAGACGTTTTCATTGAACTCCGCAGGCTCCATTTTCACTTCTTTGAAAGTGGGAACCAAGACTTCTCTACCAAGGTGGTTCTAAGAATTCAATGAGCCAATGTTCCCACCACACTTAGGACAGTCCTGGCCATTTTGTAACTATTGAACCAATGGCCACTCTGACTATATCAGTCTCATCAGTGCTGGTTATCTCCCCACAATAGACACTTGGTTCATCAGGGTGCTTTGAGACACGCCCTTATTGTTCTCACAGCAGCAGCAGCAGCCGTAGGAGATCTGATGCTTCCTGTAGTGGAGGCTTCACTCACTGTGGGAAATGCAGAGTGTTAGGAGATATAGTCCTTGCCTTCCAGGGACCCAAAGCCAGGTTGTGGTGACAGACCATATGTTATTTCATAATAATAACATCGTTTTTATAAGGTAGAAAGCATTCATGCAGCAAAATGTAATATTTACTGTATATAAAGATGTGTCTGGTATGTGCTGGGTGCTCAGACCCCAAAGACAGTTCTCTGTCTTCCAAGAGTAGAAGTAGGAGACAGACAGCTGGGTAACCTCATCATCAAGTCGTTCTGAAATGAGGAGGCGAAGACAGCAACACAGGCATGAGGGGAAGGGAGAGCAGGGCCTGCTAGATGGAGTCCTGCAGGGCGGAAAGGAGGAGACTGCCTCACCTGGAGGAAGTGAGGGGCAAGGGCAGGTGGATGGAAGGGGAGAAAGAGGGATGTTTGGATCTGGGACAAGAGCAGAAATTCATATTAAGAAGTAGAGAAAAACAAAGCTGAAGAAGTGGATTAGGACCTTCAATGTTTACGTGGGGTCAGTCCTCCAGGTCACGCTAGAGATCATAAATTCCTCTCAAACACCTACGATTCAGGTGAGGGTGACGCCACCTGGACCCCAGATGGGCCAAGCACTAGCAGCAGGGGTGGGATGGCCTCTCCATCGCTTTGTGTTGCCTAGAAATTGATCTTAGGGACTCCTGCAAAGGGGCCTTCAGAGAGAAGCTGTAGCTTGTCCTCCCTACTGTCTAGAGGTGAATGTGTGCGATTCCCGAAGGTTTTCCTGTGTCATGAGTTTGGGGACAAGTATGCCAGCAGCCCTACCTCACCTGCCTGTGTGCCCCAGCTCCCTCTCAGGAGCTCCCCAAGAAAGAACATGAGGTCAGCCCTGATGTGGGGCTCCCCAGGCATGCAGGCCACTGAAAGTTGCCACCACAGCTACCTCCTCCAGCCACCCGCTCAGCCTCTGGAGCAGCTAGTTCAAAGGCTCATCTGTTGCTGGGGAAGGAGGGGCTCAGCAGGCAAGTCCATGCAGGCCACAGCCTCCCAGGGCTAATGCAGGCCCTCGGCTGGCAGTCCCCTGTGGAGAGGTCCTGACGGGCCAGGTCCACCACTGGAAACCCTCCTCCTGCCCTTCTGTAAGATGAGCGGTGGCACAAAGTGGGTCTCCCCTTCTTCCTGGATGTTTGCATCACCTGAGGCTCATTTTCTGCTGCAGGGATCATGAGGCCTCCCTCTGGGGGAAGAGGCCTCCTCTTCTAGGTCTCAGGCGTGCCTGGATGGTGAACGTCATTTATTTCCAATTAGGGCTTAATCCAGAGTGAATGGGAAACAGCTGAAGAGGGAAAATGTGCCATGTCTAGACAACAAGCAATTCCCTGGGGTACCACTGGGCTCCAGAAAGATAGAAACGCCAGGGCTCAGGTGGAGACCTGATCCATTCATCCACCCGAGGCACCTGCTCATGGGAGCCAGACTGGCCAGCCAGGGGATTCTGCCTGAAGAACAGGGTTGGGGAATGGGGGCAGTGGGGAGTGGTGTTCTTGCTGTGGTCCCAGAGCTTTCTTCAGGGGAAAGCCTCAGGGCGGGGAACTCAAGATGAGAGATTTAGGACAGGGAAAGGAGAGGCTTTCTTGAAAGATCCTTTCTGCAGACACACCACGAGCCACAAGAATGCCTCAGCTCTCTGCATAGGCAATTTCCTAGATACTGCAAGGATGTGAAGAAATCACAGGGGGGGAACCTGGACAGAGAGAGAGGCAGGCAAGGGGCACTGGCCTGAGATGCCAGAAACATGAGTGTGTTTTCTAAAATGGGTTTTTTGGGCTCGACTTTGTAACCTGCATTTATGCATTAGTCCTGCTATTCCAAGATCCAGCTCCCTGGGAGAGCACACTGCCAAGCACCAAGTGGACTTTGGTAGGTGAAAGCTGCGAGAGAGACTGGGTCGGAAGTTGACTCCGTAGCCAAGGGGCTGAGGATGAAAGCACACTTGAAGAGGAGCAGGGTGCACAAGCTAAGGTTCTGATTTACTCAGAACCCTCAGGTGACTGACATATGCCCATAAAATTAAGCCTCCTCCTGGCCTGTCAGGAGTGTGTTCACCGTGCATGCAGGCAAATTGAGCACACTTCCTGAGAGTTGACCTTCACTGGCCAGTAGCAGCACATATGAGTTAGGGGACAATACATTTAACATCATATGCACACACTTAAGTGTGAGATCATCTTTTTCTTTCTCTGTTATTATATAAATTTCAGTTGTGGAACATGATGTTTTGATATACATATAAATTGTGAAATGATTACTACAGGCAAGCAATTTAACACATCCGTCACCTTCCACATAGCTTCTTGTGTGTGTGATTAGAGCACCTAAAATCTACTCCCTTAGCAAATCTTGAATACAACAGAATATTATTAACCAAGTCCTTCAGCTGTGAGTTAGAAATCTAGATGCATTCATCCCACATGACTGCAGCTTTGTACCCTTTGACCTACATCTCCCCATTTCCTGGCGTCCCCAACACCTGGTAACCACCGTTCTACTGTTCTACTCTCTGTTTCTGTGTATTCAACTTTGTTTTATTCCACATACGATATCATGCAGTATCCATTTTTCTGTACCTGGCTTATTTCACTTAGCATGATGTTCTGCGTATCCATCTATGTTGTTGCAAATGACAAGATTTTTCTCTTTTTTAAGGCTGAATAATGTTCCATTGTGTATGTGTGTGTATCAAAATTTCTTTTCTTTTCTTTTTTTTTTTTTTTTTTGAGATGGAGTCTTGCCCTGTCATCCAGGCTGGAGTGCAATGGGGTGAACTTGGCTCGCTGCAACCTCCGCTTCCCAGGTTCAAATGATTCTCCTGCCTCAGCCCCCCAAGTAGCTGGGATTTCAGGCACCTGCCACTATGCCCAGCTAATTTTTGTATTTTTAGTAGAGATGCGGTTTCACCATGCTGGCCAGGCTGGTCTTGAACTCCTTACCGCATGATCCACTGCCTCGGCCTCCCAAAGTGCTGGGATTACAGGTGTGGGCCACCATTCCCATCCCAAAATTTCTTTATCTAATCATCCATCAATAGACAGATTGTTTCCATATCTTGGATGTTATGAATAATGCTAGAATGAACTTTGAGGAGATCTTTGTTTTTTTTCACATGCCCTAGGAAAGTGCCTTCCATTCGTTAGTTATTAAATGAAAGAATGAGTGAATGAATAGGTAAGCATACAGCCCTTTAAATAAGAAACGATTTCTTTTTGTAACATCTAGTTTGACCTTATAAAACCAGGATTTATCACCTAATTCTTAAAGACGATATAAATGAGAAACAAATCTGGTTTGGAAGCTAACTCTATTTTGTATAGCATAATTAGTCATGATTGACAGACGGTTCAGTCACTGTCTATAAATGTTTGACAAGCTGATCATTTAGGAGGAGACATTCTTTCAACAGTAGCTACGATCCTTTAGAGAGAGAACAACTGCCTTCAGTAACAGAAATATGTCTTCCAATGTTGTTTTCCTTCCTCCACAGAAGACACATTAAAAGTATGATGAATGACCCTTGAGATGTATTTCTTTCTCAAAAATCATTCATCACACTTTTTAATACTTTTAATGTGCCTTCTGCAGATTTTCCACATACTAAGCTGCCTTCTGTAGCAGTAGGAGCAGGAAATAAGCTAAATTACCTTCCCCCACTTTTCCTGTCTATCGATTAATGGGGAGAAGAAATCAGAGCTGCTCAAGCACTGAATTCCTCCAAGAGTGCAGACTCAAGCACTGAATTCCTCCAAGAGTGCAGAAAAATACCATTTGTGTTGATACCTGGTGCCATGAACCACACGGGTGCTCCTCTTGTACTTATATCAAAGAAAAATCATAAAACTGTAGGAAAGTTGATGTTAAGTACAGAGAGGAAGTAACATGACCTAGCTGTAGAGCCTTGTTTATAATGTCTTATTAATCACAGAAGAGGCAGGACTTGTCCATGGGGTTCTGCCTCTGGCCACACCTGAGGATCTGCAGATGCCCTGGGCTCCTGTGCTCTGACTGTGTGAGGCAGAGGCAATGCACGGGGCCACACACAGGTGGTGCTGATGCAGCACTCAGACTCCCCAGGCAGACAGGCAGGTTAGGAGGGAGCACCTGTGCAGGGCGGTGCAAGGGAAGTGGACTCCTGTCACTCATGTCAGGAAGGTGACACCTTCTGCTGAGGACGTGAGTGAAACCTAGTCTTTACCTACATGCAGTTCAATGGTCCCAGGGTTGTTTCTGTCTCTTTTTACCTAGTCCCACTTTAACCTGTCCATCCTGGAGCAGTTTCTAGTTAAAGGAGTACAGCTTTTCATGTTTTTCTCAGTATTTTTTTGTTCTGAACACATTTTCTAGACTGATGGAGCCCCATCCCCAAGTAGTATTTCTATTTCTCAGTTGTTAACCCAGTGAGACTAATCCAGGCATCAGACTCACATTTCAGCAAGAATAACAGTTCTTTGTGTTGGTGGAGATGGGGGGCTGTGGGAGTGCATATGCTTTAAGTCACTGGGAAGAACATTTAATTTGCTCTCAGAAAACTTCATCGTTTTAAAGTCATAGCCTCAATCATGTCCTCATGTATAGCACCTGTGATTTTTTTAAGTTTTCCCTTTGAGACAGAGAAAGAGTGCTTTCATTTTCTTTCTTTGTTTTTTTTTTTCTGTTTCTAATGTATTTTTTTTTTTTTTTTGAGACGGAGTCTTGTTCTGTCGCCCAGGCTGGAGTGCAGTGGTGAGATCTCAGCTCACTGCAAGCTCCACCTCCCGGGTTCACACCATTCTGCCTCTGCCTCCCGAGTAGCTGTGACTACAGGCGCCCGCCACCACGCCTGGCTAATTTTTTGTATTTTTTAGTAGAGACGGGGTTTCACTGTGTTAGCCAGGATGGTCTCGATCTCCTGACCTCATGATCCACCCACCTCAGCCTCTCAAAGTGCTGGGATTACAGGCGTGAGCCACCACGCCCGGCCTCTAATGTATTTTTTAATTATGTGAAATATATATAACATAAGGTATATTATTGAACAATTTTTAAACATACAATTTAGTAACATTAAGTACATTTGCAATGTTGTGCGACCATCACCACCATCTATCTCCAGAGTGATTTTCATCTTCCCTACAGCACCTCTGTCTCCATGAAACACTCACTCCCCATCCTCCCTCTCCCCAGCCCCAGGTCACCATTGTGCTGCTTCCTATTTCTATGAATTTGCCTATTCCAGGGACCTCACATGAGTGGAGTCACACAGTATCTGGCCCTCTGTGTCTGGCTCCTTGCCCCTGGCATCGTGCCCTCGGGTGTTCCTTTTCTTCTGGAAGCCCCAGTCCCTCTGCAGCAGGTGAGCCTTGGTTTGCCCTGCGTTTTTCCAGCCAGTGGCAAGCGCCCTTATTAACTGCCTCTCTGTCATCGCCTGCCATGACTCTGTACCTCAAAGGGGAGAGATGCATTAGGAGTAACATGTGACCGCTTGAGGCTGCCCTGACCTGTCTCTGCTGTTGACTGGGTGGATGGGCTGGTTCATCTCGAGGCTCCACGTCAATTTCCAGTCACTGATATTTATTCCCAGCCTGAATTTTAATGACCCTTACAAGAGCCAGGGTCAACGGGAACAGTGTGTTCAGAGAACTGGCTTTTTAAATCTCATTACTCATTGGTATTGAATGCCAAAATGTCCGAGTCAGTTTTATTTCCAATGAATTGTGCGATTTTAACAGGATATCTTAAACACTCGATGTTTATCCATGTGATACCAACACCTCAATCAAAAGTGGAGAAAAACAATTGGTTGTCCATGCTTGTTTCATATATAGTGTTTTTTCCATCTTAGTCTCCAGCTGGCTGTTGAGAATCACTTATGAGTGGCCGAATGTGCTGCCATTTTATTCCTGACGTTTTGAGAATGTCGTCACTTGATTCCTCACAGCATTTTGCAATTTCTTCTGAGAAATGTCCAAGAAATTTACTATAAGTAAAGCATATATAAATCTGTGAGCCACCCAGACAAGGCGTTAGCCATAGTTAATTAGTAGTCTAGTCAGGTAGACTTCTAATTCCCACCAAATGACAAACACAATGATGTCATCAGGCATAAAACAATACTAAAGCACCTGTTTACTATTTAATGTGATTCAAAAAACGTAATTCTGATATATTTTAAATTGCCTGAGAAATGTAAAATTTGCCAGTAAACTAAAAATATGCAGTGTTCATTAGCATTTTATTTAGGATGTTTTGAACAGAATGATGACATCATTGTCCCAATTGTGACAAAGGATGTAGAAAATTAAATTGGGTCCAGAGAAGAGCTCCCTAAATCATTGTGATGCTAAAAATATTTTCAGTGGAGAAAGTTGGGGCAGTTTTACCTGGAGGGAAGGTAGGCAAGGGATTAGTAACTCTCTTGAGTATTTGACTGGCTACAATTAGGGAATGACATGAGTTTGTTACTTTAAAATGCAATGAAGACAGAGGAAGGGAAGCTGATTCAAAATTGTAGTATGATTTTAGACAGAATGAAGAGTTTCTTGAATTTACGGGTAGTTGATATTAATAAATACTAGAAAGACATAGCAGAAGTGGGTTAGGAAACGTGTGTAGTGATTGGAGTTTTCTCTTGTACTTCAAGTTCAACCATCATATTTATTGCAAAATCTCCTTGCAAGACACATTTTTCACAAAGTAAACTACTCATTCATTGTGTGTCAAGAATGCAACACTTCATTTTACCTAGTTTTTTGCCTATAGGTGATATAACCAAGAAGTTTTTGTTAATTATTTTAAGATCCTTGGCACTTAAGACTAGTAACACACCAAGCTAAACAATCTCCTTTTGTTTGCCATTTATTGATTTTTTAATATTTAAATCAATTGAATTTTTGGTCTATCAAATCTAAATCTAAATCTGTACCCTTTTGGAGCCTGATGTTTGCCAAGCAATTATTCCATTTGTTTTTTTTCTAATCCCTGGTATAAGTTTTTCCAAAATGTTAGCACATTTGTAGTTCAGCCAGGGATGTGACGATTTTTACAAGTTCTTTCATCATACATAAAGAAATCTACTACGTTTCTTTGATGCTTAAATCAGCATTTTGCCAAATTTAATCAAATGATATAATGGGCAGAAATACCGCATCTCGTATCTCTATTGACTATGAGAGGAATGTTCCCAAGAATAGACTAAGTAAATGTCTTCTTATCTGTCCAAATAAATTAGTTTAGGTATTTGACAAGAACTATGCAATCCAGAGAAATAACTCCACAGAAACAAACAAAAGCAACCATAGAAACTATAGGGAAGTTTTGCTTTTTAAACCTTGAATATGTATGGTTAACCCTATGCAGAAAACACAAGCTGTTTAATAGGTTTGTGGATGAGATTAATTTCTTTCAGTAAAAGGAGTGGGCTGAAGTCATGATTCTCTGGTTTGTTTCCAGAACATTCCTCTGACCCTTAGCCACATGACAGAAAAGTGGCTAATCCTTGGGCATTTAGTCTGTGTGCAGCTTCTGTAGGACAGAGAGCGAGTGAGCGAGAGAGAGAGAGGATGAGAGAGATAAAAAGAGAGATACAAATTTCTCCTGCCTTGCTAACAGGTTGATACTGTCCTTCTGATGCTTATAATGGTGACCATTACATAAGAGCTAATTATTTTCTCAGCATTACCTTTTTTGTTTTTTTAGTTTAAATTCCCTTTCCAGAAGTCCTGAAAACATCCATCCTTTTAAATTTTTCACCCCTTATGATCTGAGTTGCCAAGCACTCACAAATAATAGATACAAATGTCCAGGCTGGTGATTGCATTTTGCCCATAAAATTAATTTTCATTCCAAACATCAAAAATTCATAGGACTGTATTGACTCATTTAATGTTTGAGCCAAGATGGCAAAGATACTGGGGGAAAAAAACATTCTGAAGGCTCCGATTTGATGGTAGAGAGGTGAATGTATACATGGTGATATTGGCTTCAAAGGTGATATCGGTTTCAAATGTAATTCTAACCACGCCCTCTGCCCAGAGCTTTGTGTACTTTTAATTTACTGTTTGATAGAGGTGACTCTAATTCCTTTAATGTGAATTTTGAAGTTCTGGAATTCTCTATTGAATGTATAGAACAATAAATTGTTAACTACTTATTCAATAGAAATTCCCGAGTCCACATAAACAATCCTGTTTACTGTGCATAAGGAACACAGAATTCATAAAGTTAGCACCCACCTGCTAGTTATTTAATTTAATTTGCACTAATTCATTGAAAAAAAACCTTCTCTTTGCAGTTTTTCCTGAGTGACTCAGAGGAAACAATCCCTCCAACGGCCAATACAACAAACACAAGCTTTTCAGCCTCAAATAATCAGGCGGCGATTCTGCGTGCGCAAAATTTATTTTTCCTCCCGGTAAGAACATTGCAATTATGACTGCTTTGGTGGCTCTCCTGTATGCTCGTAGTCTGTATAACATATATCCTTTAGTCTCAGATCTGTTCTAGACTTTGCATTTTCTCTCTGGTATCAATCCCTGAGTGGTCCTGAATTAACAAATGTCAGCCTCTGCTAGAAGTCCAGGCCCTTGGGGACTGGCTAAACTTACATCTGAAAACTTACAATGTTATGGTCATGCTTTCACCAGTAATGTTTCCTTCTTCTCTTAACCACTACAGCATTTCAAGCATATTTCCTACCATATGGCATTCAATTACAAGGCACTATGTTTCTGGGTTTCTTACTTAGAGACATTGCTAATTGTTCCAGTGAATTAATATTATCCCCCTTAAAGCTGTGATAAAACTACCCACATCTCATTATCTTCCCTCTTCTTTGGCAACATACGTTGCCCAGTGATTCTATTCCCTAGTAATTCTTGTTAACTGACTCATCTTAACCAGTGTCACAAAGGACCTAGGTTGAAACTTCAAAACTTATTAACACATTAGTCTTCTAAGTGGAGAGTTAAGTCAGTTATTTACTGCTTAACAACTTTGTTCTTCCATAAATCGTTTTTGAAAAAAAAGTTTTGCTACTGTCCTTTTTACTTTCCGAATAATTATCTGAAAGTAGTGCAGATTGTGCTCGTTTAGTTTCCATCTCAAATAATGGCTTTTGAGAATGCTAAGTGAACTATTTTGGGGACTGAAATTGGTAATTTAATATGTATGCTTTCAAAATTCCTTACCAAAATTTTTAACTCCATTAGCTATGGCAATAAAGTGGATTTATTTTCCTATTCCTCCTTCTCTGATTTGCTTCCTTGATATTTTACTCTGGTCCTTTTTCCCTTCCCACCATTTAATTTCTTGGGAAGCTCACAGCTCCGTGCACAGATAGAAGTGGCTTCTGGGCCGGGCACGGTGGCTCACGCCTGTAATCCCAGCACTTTGGGAGGCCGAGGCGGATGGATCACGAGGTCAGGAGATCGAGACCATCCTGGCTAACACAGTAAAACCCCATCTCTACTAAAAATACAAAAAATTAGCCGGGCGTGGTGGTGGGCGCCTATAGTCCCAGCTACTCAGGAGACTGAGGCAGGATAATGGCATGAACCTGGGAGGTGGAGCTTGCAGTGAGCCAAGATCGTGCCACTGCACTCCAGCCTGGGCGACAGAGCGAGATTCCATCTCAAAAAGAAAAAAAAAAAAAGAAGTGGCTTCTGGTGTTCTTTCCTGGAGGCTTCTGAGGCCTTGACTAGGTCATGGGCGAAGATGACCAAGGTCCAAAAGCAATGTCCCCATGGGCTTGGGAAGAGGGGGGTGGTATAGGTTCATCCCCTACCCAGAAGATCCTGCGCTTCAAATTAGGTGTTATCATAAACTCCAGTGAGGGCTAGGTGTTGACTTCTCTATTTAGTTATGTGAAAAGTGAAAAGCTGGAGTCAGTGTTAGAGTTTATTGACTGTAATCTCACTGTGGGCCATTTGTGGGCCATTTGGAGGTCTCTTTTTTAGAGAAATATTTAAATTAACGGTGTGGCCTGCCTCTTCCTCCTTGCTCCAATGGTGTTAGCATCCGTATGATCCATAGGCTGGATGCTGGGAAGAGAGTGCACTGACCCAAGCAGTCCCCCTTTCGCATCCACGTGGCACTTTGAGTTGAAATTTTTAACATGAAGATGCATTTCGACAGGAAAAAAATGTATAGCTGCAATATTTTTTTAAATCTCTCCTTCCACTATGTTTGAGCTGAACAACTCACCACACTTGGCATCACTAAAAGAATAAGGAAATCATTATGAATTTCATTTAGGTAAATCTATATAATATCTTATTTGCAATCAAAGAAAATTATTAAAAACTTAAAGTGGGGAAAGGCAACATTTATTCAACCTTTAAAGATTCTGAAAAAGCACACAATAGGGTCTCTAAAATCTAGGTGGGATTTAGTAAACGGGCTACTATCTTTCCAATAATGAGGCCTTGAAGATCCTGGCCAGCGTTGCCAAGGAAGCCCCAGGTCTGCATGGACTGGCTGCACAGAAACCACATTGTGAACTCACGGGTTTAGCAGTCCCCAAGGAGCCTGGAGACATCCTGGCTTCCTCCCTAAAGGATCCCAGGGAACAGTAGAATAGCCGTTTTGTGGGTGTGTGCCAAACAGGCGTCATTTCTCTCAAACCCCATGTTATGTGATGCCTGAAGTTGACCAGCAAGCTGAGAAGTATGCCCAGTTCACTGCTGGTGGTGGTATAAAGTGATATAACTCTTCTAAATGGTAATTTCAATAGTTATCAAAAAGCACAAGACAGACTACTTTTTACCCTGTAACACTAATTTTGAAAATTAATTTTAAAAGTGAAAAGGTTTACCAAAAATGTGTTTGTGCATGTGTTTACATAACATCAACAAAAAGAAAGCAAAAGAAAGAAAACCTAAAAATTTGAAAATGCAAATTTTAGAATACATTTTATTGTAACACACGATAACGTTATGCTTAACCACCACATAAGACATTTTAAAAAAATTAATGACATATAAATGCGTATTCATAATAAATTATTCATTGAAAAGTATTGTTTTAAAAAATACAAACCGTATGATTATAATTTTTTAAAATAATACTACCAATAATAAGTAGCAAGAAAAAGTCTGGAAACACATATACAAATAATGAATAGTGGCTAAAGTGGATGTTGGGGATTATCAGAGACCCTTATTTTTATATATATCCTTTCATATATTTTCCAATTTTTAACATCTGGTATATTGTTTCTGTAGCGGGAAAACATAGTCCTTTTAAAATACCCAAATTAGCCATAAAGATCTTTGCCATGTAAGTTGTTTTTACCACAGCAGGCACTTGGTATGCATTACGTCATTTCATCCAAAAATGACCCTGGTGAAGTAGATATTATTGGGATTCTCGTTTTGCAGGTGAAGAAGCCAAGACCCAGAGACTTTAGTGTTAATAAATTACTCCCGATAATGGTGGCTGTTACCTTACTATAAAATGCAAGTTGGTTTCAATGATTATGTCAAAACTGATAAACATTACTAGCAATCAGGTTACCAGTAAGTACACTCCGATAGAAATCAGTTCAGTATCCTACTGCCAGAATCGCTGACCATCTCGAGCCTTCCCTGGTCGGCTAAACCGTGGAGCCAGGACAGGCTCCCAGCCTGGCATCCTGCAGTGTTCTCTCCCACACATCCCTGGATGGCTATTTGCAGGTTCCCAACCTACCTTTTTATGCCAGATCACCTCTTGCACAGTCTCCAAGCATTCTAGAAAGCCATTTAACAGAAATGGACTAAAAGTATGCTTCCCATTACCATACATATTTTAGTAGTTCTGAAATGTGAAAATAAAAATTTTAAAGCTTAAGAATGAATTTTGAAATGTGAAACCTTAGCATATTTTATAGGTGTTGACACCTAGTTCAAAGGTTCAAACTGTGAAAACCTTTAAAATTTTACCCCAGGTCCCCACACACCAAACAATCCACATATACCCATTGATACATACACACCCTCTTATAAGTGGTTCCTTATTCTGCTCTCTCCTTCGATTAGGCTGAACTGGTTGATAACTTTCATTTAACAGTGGTTTTCAAGCATAATTTTAGAAACAGAGCTGTTTCAAAAACCAAAACTTACAAAGGACTTTAGTTTATAGTAATAATAGCAGAATTTGCAAGCTTCTCATGGACTAGGCTGTTCTAAACTCTTTTGTTACTTAATCTTCGTGAAAATTCTCCAAGATGGGTGTTATCATCATCTTTACTTTGAGTGACTCATGGAAGACACAGGATTGCCTTGTTAAGATCAGCTGCTTTGGAGAATCCGATGGGACAGGATCACTGAATAAGAGCCTTGCCCCCACCAGTTCTTGGGGCAATTTCCCAGGTTTGAAGGAGCAGTTTTAAAATACTCAAGACTATTGATTAAATGGCTACTAGGTTATAAATAAGGGCTTCTCAAACTCTTTGTGAAGGCCCTTTTTTCATTTTGCTTTGTTTTGTGTTTTTAATTTCTAATCTATGACAGACTAATGCTTTTGAAAAATGTAATGGTGAATCACCAGCAAAATGAACTAAAAAGGAAGCCATATGAAATGCAAGCTCATATTTCATTATATTCAACAGAAACAAGCTTACTCTGCCAAGTTTCTATCCACATTGTGTACCTGTCTTGCAGAACTTACTGCTGTACTTTGAGTGGTCTTGTTCTAAGCAACATGGAGCATTAATGTACCTTGTATCAGAGTCCTCAGACCTGCCCTGAAGTAGATACTTAGTAACTTCTCTAAGGTGACAAGCGCAGAACTCTCATAGAAATAAGGTCTCCTTTCAAAGAGCATGCTACACCCCTCTTCCCTCTGAGATGCTGCCTGTCCACCTGTTCACAGCTCTGTTGATTCTATCATTTTACTACATTAACCCACATCATCTCTTCTTTTCCTTTTCCTGTTCTCTGTTGTGGGAGGGCATGAGAGGCAGAAGAGTGGAGACGACATCAGGCAATTGCAGCTAAGAAACTGTGCTTACAACACTCTGTATTCCTTAAAATGCTGCCACCTGAAATGAAGGGTGGCCTTCACATTCTCATGCAAAGGAAGACTTTAACTCTCTAAAGAGTGACCTAGTTGGTGTGTAATCCAGTGCGAGGTGCTGGTCTTCCTTTTGAAGCCACAGTGCCAGGTCGAAGTCCTTACTGATGGGATTTCTACTCATTCCTGCTTGAGTGCCTCCACTCAAACATGCCCCTTACAAAGAGAAAGCCTGCCATATGATCACTGCAAGCTCCTATTTCCAACTTTTCTTTCTTCCTTCCACAAGAACAGGACTGTTGAGCTAATATCAGTAGCCTTCCACATAGCTTAATGTAGATGGCTTTAGCTGAGGAAATCAAAGGAAGAGTTCAAATGACAAAACTAAGCAGTTCTTACCAGGCTTACTCAATATGATGAAATTAAAATTGAGTAGTTTAAAAGCTGGGCTATTTTTAAAGACAAGGTTTAAAAAACATCAATAAGATCTATGTTTTATTAAAAGTCTTAATTTTTTTTGAGTGTTGTCTCTGTTCTAGGAATGCTGAGATAGAAACACAAACCCTTGTTCACAAAAACCCCATGATGTAGCAAATAAAGCCTTTCTGAGGATGGCACCTGTTTCCCTGCAGTGAGTCCCTCCTGGCGTGCAGGACTCTGGGCTCTGTGCATTACTTTTTTATCTCTGTTGTTTTCAATGACCTACAAGGAGAATATGATTACCCTCATTTTACAGTGTCATGCAGACCCTGTGATATAAGCATGTTAGGTCACTGGCTGAAAGTAAGTGAGCTAATGAGTTAGTGAAGGGTTGAATTCAGAGCTATCCAAAGCCTATCTGAATGGTGCCTGCCGTGGTAAATGGTGAGGAAATGGCTCACCTGGGGCAGGCCTGCCTTCAGCTTGCTCTGCCCTAAGATAGAAGATACCAGCTCTCTGGCTCCCACTTGCTTCTTCCACTTTCTTCTGGTGCCTGTCAAACTCCTGGGGGATTCATGACTGACCCTAGTCAAGGCTTTTAATTTAAGTCCTTCTGTTTTAAATAGGCCCTCTGACACACAAATTTCTCTTTTAATAAAATGTCTGGGCTTCCTTATGCTTTTAACAGTGTTATCTGTAATGATTTATATTCTCTTAATGAATTAAAGAATTGAAAGGCCAAAAGAGATTCCATAGACTTAACTTACATTTAAGGAATTTATAGGAGGCCACAATGTTTTCATTTTGAAGAAATAAATAACACTGGCTTATAATGATGTGTCTTCCATATAAGTTTTTTTTTTTTTTTACAATTTATTTCTAAAAAGTGGCAATATACATGCTTCTTTTTATTTATCATGCAAGGTTGGGTCGGAAAACTTTGGATGATTTTTTTTTTTTTTAATTTAATGTATCCAGGCATTGACCACTGGGTCAAAGATAAGAAACAAGCCTCTGTCTTCACAGCCAGCTTATATGTTGACCAAATGAGATTGGCGTTGGCCCCTGATTGTAATTGTTTCAGCATTTCTCAGAAGAGATCCTAAGTATTTGTCTGGTGTCCTTCCCTGTTTCAGTACTTTATCTACAGCTGCATTCTGGGACTGATATCCTGTTCCGTGTTCCTGCGGGTAAACTACGAGCTGAAGATGTTGATCATGATGGTGGCCTTGGTGGGCTACAACACCATCCTACTCCACACCCACGCCCATGTCCTGGGCGACTACAGCCAGGTCTTATTTGAGAGGTGAGCCACTGCCTCTTCCTTCTCTTACTTTAGTTCTTTCCCAGCCTGTGGATAGCATGAGCGTGTGTTGAGTAAATGCAAGTTAGCGATGTCATTGTCATTGATAAATCATTCTGAGAGAATTTCTTTGAAGTGATGCTTCAGAAAGATAATATGTGTTTTTGTTATAGATTACATCTGATTATGTATTCCCAAACACACACAGAAGATGTGAAGTGGTTTGGAGAGAAGAACTGTGTTATAACTGTACTATGCTGATAAAAGTAATCTGAGATTGTCCACCTCAGCACTGTTGACATTTTGGACTAAATAATCCTCTGTTGTGGGCGCTGTTCTGTGCGTGGTAGGTAGGGTGTTTAGTGACATCCCTGGCCTTTACCCACTGAATGCCAGAGTCTCTTCTGCCCCAAGTCATGACAACTGAAAATGTCCCTAGAAATTGCCAAATGTCCTCAGGAAGGCAAAATGGCCCTCAGTTCAAAGCAAAATATTGAAAAAATAAGTAGCTGTATTCACAAGTTACAGTGTTACATTTTTCACTAGAGATTTTCTAAAATACTGTTATGGGGAAGGGGAACTATCAGTCCTGAAAATTCTTTGTTCTATGGAGAAATTGACTTCCAAGAAAATATATGGTTGCTTTAGGTCTTTCAACCGTAAGCCTAGATGCAGCAAGAATGATTCTATCAGGTGCACTCACTCAGGTTTATAACTGGTTTCCTGCTACCAAATTACTTCCATAAGCTTATAATGAATATTTGTTTGAAAAAAATTGTTTTAATAATTATGATACTCTCCACATCACATCTCAAAAACAAAACAACATTTTGTAACAAGTGTTAGGTTTATTTCTGAACCCACCAGATGTCAAAGTATTTTCTAGGAGTGTTTTGCACTGTCCTCCATCTTATTTCTATATTTATTTTAAAATATTTAAAATATGCCTTAAATATTTGCATTGATTTATTACTCCAGAAAGTTGTTTTGTGTTGACAGTACATGGCCACCTATTTCTCCACTGGAGACCCGGTGTTAGGAATGGCAGTCATCGCACTGTGTAGACATTTCTTACCAATAAGAACCTTTGCAGAAGGTGCAACCCATTCTTTTCACCTAATTTAATTTTCATTATCCTCCACACAATGAAACTCTACTAATCTGTAATCAAGCTTAAGGCAGTGGAGTTGCAAAAATGCATAATTGTGTTTATGATTCCTTAGCCAAAATGAGAAGGGAAGTTAATTTTCCAATAAATTGTCAAAATTGCCAACTAAACATGTTTTACTATTGCTCTACTATATCCAGAAAGCCTGTGTTGTATTCCTAAATAAATGTAGCATTATTGATTTTCACACGCAGCTGATAACGCTACTAAGTTTCCCTTTATTAAATTTAAAGCACCTGAATATGTTATGCATCCGAAGCAAAAGAAGAAATCAGATTAGCAAGTTTCTGGTGTGGAGAGAATTGCTTCTGGGGACCTCAGTGAGGCGCTTGAGGAGATACGCAATCTCTGAGTGGAACCCTAGCAGCAGGAGACTAGTTATCAGGTTGAAGAAAAGGAGTTTTGCCTTTAGATCACATTCACTGTATTAAAGGTATTTTGTATTTGCGCTCAGTTTGTCTTTGCAATGACCTTGAAGCTAGGGAGACTGACTTGAGAAGCCTCAGCGACTTGCCTTCACTTCCATCAGTAAAGCCAGCATCCTCCTCGGGGGCACACACCTGTCTCTCACTTCCTAATTTTTAAAAAAAATTTTGTGGATACATAATAGGTATACATATTTATGGGGTACATGAGATGTTTTCATACATCTTGCAATGTGAAATAATCGCATCATGGAGAATAAGGTATCCATTCCCTCAAGCATTTATCCTTTGTGTTACAAATAATCCAGTTACACTTTTTACTTATTTATTTATTTGAGGCAGAATTTTGCTCTGTCGCTCAGGCTGGAGTGCAGTGGCACAATCTGGGTTCACTGCAACCTCTGCCTCCTGGGTTCAAGCTATTTTCCTGCCTCAGCCTCTCTAGCAGCTGGGATTACAGGTGCCTGCCACCATGCCCAGCTACATTTTTTATATATATATATATATATATATATATATATATATATATATATATATATATTTAGTAGAGACGGGGTTTCACCATCATGTTGGCCAGGCTGGTCTCAAACTCCTGGCCTCAAGTGATCCACCCACCTCAGCCTCCCAAAGTGTTGGGATTATAGGCGTGAGCCACAGTGCCTGGCCTCTTTTAGTTTTGATTGTTTGTTTGTTTGAGATGGAGTCTCACCCTGTTGCCCAAGCTGGAGTGCAATGGCATGATCTCTGCTCAATGCAACCCCCACCTCCCAGGTTCAAGCAATTCTCCTGCTTCAGCCTCCTAAGTAGCTGGGATTACAGGCACCCACCACCATGCCTGGCTGATTTTTGTATTTTTAGTAGAGATGAGGTTTCACCATGTTGGCCAGGCTACTCTTGATCTCCCGACCTCAGGTGATCCACCTGCCTCAGCCTCCCAAAGTGCTGGGATTACAGGCATGAGCCACCACACCCAGCCTTTGTTATTTTTAAATGTACGATTAAGTTATTGTTGATTATAGTTGCCTTGTTGTGCTATGAAATAGTAGGTCTTACTCATTATTTTTTACTACTTCCTAATTTTCATCAGAAGTTCTGGCACTTCTTGAACTGATCCCTGAACAGGCTGCACAATATTATCAGAAGCATCTTCAATGGAAAGATGAGTCTTACTGATGCAATAGCAGAAAAGCATAATACCTCAAAATCAATGAATATTCTATGATGTCCACTTAAAACTAACCCCACATGGGAGACCCTTAAGAGTGGGAATTTAGAAGCCCCCCAATTTCTCCAGCCTCATTGCCTGTTTTACGTAACCCTGTGACTCGTGCCAGAGGTAAAACCAATCAATGTCAATATTTTCTTTCTCTTTTCTGAGATGCAAGAGCTTTTCCCCATCAAATAATTGACATCAGTTTTCTCATCCTTTGCCTTGCTTATTGATGCTGACACACACTTCCCAATATGAAAGTGAGATCCTAAAAAAAAAAAAAAAGCTGTGTGGCGTGGTGCCTTGAGAGTGAACATCACTTAATCCAAAGCCAGAGGTGCCCCTGAGGGCGGGAGCTGGCTCACAGGATGGCCAGGCAGCATTGCCTTTTCTGATTAAGCCCATCTGTGCCATTGAAGTCACGGCATTTTGTCCCATCCCTTTGGTGACCTGTCTCTGGGCACCACATTCTTGCCTCATTCTTACTCCTTGCCTTCTCTCTTCTGTTCTGGTCTGCTTTCTGGGACCCTTGCTTGGCTGTGGCAGGTCAGTGTCCTTCCTGTCCACCCAGGCCCCTAGACCTGCTCCTCATTGGCCTTGAGTGCTCCGACGACACTGTGATGGTTAATGTTAGATGTCAACATGATTGGATTGAAGGATGTCTAGATAGCTGGTAAAGTATTGTTTCTGGGTGTGTCTGTGAGGGTGTTGCCAGAGGAAACTGACATTTGAGTCGGTGGACTGGGAGAGGAAGACCCACCCTCAGTGTGATGGGCACCACCCAATCGGTGGACAGCGCAGCCAGAACAAAGCAGGTGAAAGAAGGTGGGATAAGCTAGCTTGCTGGCTCTTATGGTTTTCATCTTTCTCCTGTGCTGGATGCTTCGTGCCCTTGAACATCAAACTCCAGGTTCTTTGGCCTTTGGACTCTGGGACTTGTACAGCAGTATCTCCAGGGTTCTTAGTACAGAAGGCTGCACTGTTGGTTTCCCTGGCTTTGACGCTTTCGGACTTGGACTGAGCCACTCCCAGCATCTCTCTTTCACTGCTTTGCTGACGGCCTGTCATGGGGCTTCACCTTGTGATCCGGTGAGCCAATTCTCGGTAATAAACTCCCTTCTATATATATATATACATCCTATTGGTTCTAGCCCTCTGGAAAACCCCAACTAATACATAGACCTCCCTCAAGCTTCTGGCTTTCACCCCTTGGTGTGCCTGAGGACCAAGCAGCTCCTCTGTCCTGTTTCACCCAGGAAAGGTGGAAGGTACCCATCCTGGATGAAGGGGACATGGCCTTTGTTGCCTGTTAACCCCTTTTCTGTGATATACACATATGGGCTGAGGACTTTAACACACTCTTCTGAATCACGCAGAAGAGAAGATCTCAACCAAATACCGTGGCTTATGAACAGTGCCTGCAACTGTGCCTGGTGTCTAGTACTCAAAAAACATCTGTTGAATGAATGAACAAAAGCACGTCATGCTCTCAAACGATGGGAAGAGCCTGACACCGGCTTCCTGAAATCTCTTCGCCTCACCTGCTTCCCTGAAGACAGAGTCTATCTCCAGATCACTGAGGATGTGTCTTTTAGTATCCACATCAGGTTCTGTTTATATCTTTATATTTCAAAGGAAAGTTCAGGGAGGGCATCTCTGTTTAAAGGCAGTGCTGGCCATCTTCCTCTATACTTTGTCCTGCGTATGACTTCATCATGGCTCCTGTGGCGAGGCCTTTTCAGAACCAACTTGGCATTGCTCATGGGCAAGCCAACAAGATGTTACAAACCAATGGAGTTGGCAGAGGAAAAAGGAGAGGTATGCACTAGAAAAACTTCTTATCGATGAATAGTTAAGAAAATGGTATTTAAGACATTCTTACACATTCAAGAGTGTGGAAAGTAGACTTTTCAGGAGGAAAAAAAGACCACTCAGAGAGAGTGTGCCATTGAAAATCCATTAGGAAGGAGGTCAGGAGGAGTGACCTGCTGGGACGTGATTCGGATAAGTCGCCTCCTGCTGAAGGTAGCTCGGGAGTTTCTCAGATGTTTCCTATTCTTTGGTGTTCACAGTAGTCCTCCATATTGTCTGTGAATTGATCAATAATGGTTGTGGTTCCTATCTATGACACTGTCTCCCAAATCCCTTAGCCAGAGCTGTTGAGACACCAACTGCTCTTCAAGGTGATGGTGATGTTAATAACAACTGATGTTGCTGGAAGCTGTTTTTGTCTCAAAGACACTTATCCTTCCCATGACAAAGGCTTGCTACTGTGTCTGCAAGAAGTTGTCAGATTTTTCCTGAGTTTTTTTTCTTGCAGAACTGAAAAGTCTCAAGGGATGGGTGTTACTTCACTTGGACCAAGCCATTATGTTAACTCACCTGGAGGCTAGAAATGTACCTTTAATTCTAGAGACACATGTACCTTTAATTCTAGGGACATGGAGAATTAAATGTACCTTTAATTCTAGGGACATGGAGAGCTTGAACAAAGCAGATAACTAACAAGGATCCCTAAAGACCAATTAGTTCTGTGCTGGAACTTTAGCCCAGTAAAATAAGTACTTTCTGGAAAGCACATAAATACGGTGTTTAAGCAGCAGTGATAAACAGTGCTTAGCCTCATCCAGAAGCTCTAGATTGCAACTGGCTGAAATGTCTGCAAAAGTTTACCTTCCCAGCCTTAGCAACAGCCTCCTATCAGGAAGAGCACTGGAGATGCTCGGACTTGCACCTGTCATTGAGATGCATGAACTAAGCACCTTCCTTGTATTTTTCTGCTTTCCTTGATTTTCCCGTGTCTCATGGAAATCCCAATGGCTGGAATTTTGGATATTGCGATGTATTTTGACAATGTCCTAACGAGGGATTGATTGATGATGAACTGAAGGAAAGTCTTGAGGAAGAACAAGAAAACCAATCCCACACAGGAAAGGTCAGGAAGAGCTGCAGGCCTCACCCTGGGGCAGATGGTCTGTGGATATTCCCAAGAACCTGAAATTGTTTTCATGTCTTTTCTTTAAATGAAGAATATATTTCAAATTTGCATTCCAAGCCATAATATAGTCAAGTTAATATTGAAAATATTTTCAATTCCTTTCAGATTTACCATCTCTTTCCCCACTCTGCCTGTTTCCTGCACCCTATGCCATTTCAGAAAGTGAGGAGCACAGCATGCTTTTCTGTGCCTGATACCCACTATCAGGGCAGCAGGGAGGGAAGCAATCCCAGCTGCCTAACTTTAACAACAAAGCAAGTCGTCCTAGGGCTATGCAGGGTCTAACAAGCTTCTTTTCCTTCTATAAAGAGCAACTGTTAGTGAACTACTTCTCTATCTGACCTAAAACAGAAAATGTCCTGTGGTTTAGACTCATCTGCAGGAAGAAACTCGATATTTAGGCTCTTTTGTTTTGTTCTGTTTGATTTTAGAATGGGGGGAGGGATTCACAGGGCCTGTGGCATAGACTCCACAGAATGTGCAATGCTTCTAATCATCAGTTCTTCCATGTGATGCTAAAGCCATGCCCAGCCCAACCACATCAGATCGCACTGAGGTAGCAGTGGCTTCCAACTTAAAATCACTCTTCTTCACAAAAGGAAACCACAACTGCATTAATCAGGACACATGATTGTCTCCACAGCAAAGGGCCAGCACTCCCAGTCCAACCCCCCAACACACACACACTTTCGTCATCTCTTCTGACCTGCCACTGCCTCCGGAGCTCGTTTCTAAGCAGGAGCCTATTCCTTAATTTGTGGTTCTGCTGCAGCACTGGCATGTCTGGCTTGGCATTTATGAACACAGCTCTGAAAAAGCGGGAGCCTTTGAGCCATCTGTCCCTGGAGGATGTTGGGCCATCTTTGCTGCAAGTTCACATGGCATTCTGGTCCATCTGTGTCCAAGCCAGAGAGGAGAGAATGCCCAGAAACCCCTTAGGGAAGATGAGCCATTTCCAAGCCAGCACAGTCATTTGTCCACTCATTTATTCATTTTCACAACACACTTGTATTGAATGCCCTTGATATGGAGCATGGGAACCCTGGCTGAGCTGTTGATCCCATACTTTACCAGCCAGCCATGGGCCAGGAGGAAGGTACTGCCTCAGTGGCTCAAGTTTGGGAGAAGAGTCCAAAGAGGAAATCCACAGGATCTGCAACAAACACAGCAGGAGAGGGCACCATGAAAGTAGACCGAGTGTGTCTTAGCAATTCCCTGCTGCTTCTCAAGTCAGAGTTAGATGAAGATTTTCTGACAAGGCATGGGACTGACTTATTTTGCCTTATGCATCTTAACCTCAGATTAGTTTTCTGGGGTGTTTTATCTTGTTTTACGCAGGACAATGTTGTCTTCTGGCTCTGTGATTGAGGTCCCAATCCCTTGCTGAGTGAGGCTCAGTGAGCAGACTCGTCCTTGTGGCATTATCAATTCGGACAAGACATTTGCTTTCTGCATCGTTTGACATTGACGATTCCTGAGGATTTGGGGGTCACTTGTGGACAAAGCCAGGCATTTTCTAATGTAATGGTGTAACCAGAGGCAGGAAAGAAAGACAAAAGATAGATTAGCTGAAGACCATGAGGATATTGTGTGGGTAAAGGGGAAGGAAGTCATTGTCTCCTTGTTAGCCTGGTCTTTATGAGCCGTGGCCCTCAGTGATCAGTGAACCAATTTTTTTATTTATCCCAATTAGTGACCTGAGAAGATACGATTTTACCTCAGCTAACCACTGTTAACGACACAACAGAAATTAGACTCCTTTGGGTACTTTTCTTTTTCAAAATATTCACCCACAGAAATGTAAAGTTTTTGAAGGTGGGATAATGTTTGTGTCTATGTGCCTGGACTGCTTTCCCTCCTGAGAATCTTGAAAATGTCCTTTTTTACTCCATCTGAAGTGTCTGCCTTCAGGTTAGAGGCTGGTTCACTAAGCAATTCCTCCATCTCCCTCACCAGTACGTTGGGGTGTGGTGTTCTTTTGGACTCCTGAAACTTGATGAGCAAAATGATTACTCCATTAACAACCTCAGGCAGAGGACCAACTGCAGACACCTGTGTGGCACGTGAGCATCTGAGTCCCCAGTGTCTGATTTTTAGATATGAAAGGAAGTGTGTTCCATCACATTTTGGCTACCATTGTTGTGTTGGAAATCATATAGTTAGAAACTTTCTCAGTTATTTTAGCTGTATCTTCTCTACTTCATAACTCAATGACGGTGCCACCCTAACACATGAGAGTCCAAAGTAGATTTCATCCTTAAAACATAAAGGAGAGAGAGAGAAAGAGAGAGGGAAAGAGAGAGGGAGGAGAGAGAGCTCATACCCAACTAGCTGTGCAGCTCATATTTCTCTAAACAGCTGACGTGATTGGTGGTCTGAATTGTGTCCCCCAAAATAAGATATAAAGCTTCAGTCCCCAGTGTCTCAGAATGTGACCTTATTTGGAAATAGAATCATTGCAAGTGGAATTAGTTAAGATGAGGTAATGCTGAAGGAGGGTGGCCCCTAATCCAGTATAAGTGATGCCCTCCTAAGAAGATGGCCAGGTGAAGAGACAGACACACAGGAATGCCACGTGATGATGAAGGCAGGGATTGGAGTCACGTGGTGGCAAGCTAAGAAAAGCCAGTGATGGCCAGCAAACCACCTGAAGTGAGACCAAGGCAAGGAAACATTCCCTAAGAGTTTCAGAAGGACATGGCCCTGAGAACATCCTACTGTCAGACTTCTAGCCCCCACAACTCTGAGATGATACATTTCTGTTATTTTAAGTCACCTAGTTTATGCTATCTCATTATACCAACTCTAGGAAGCTAATTCAGAGATCAACACAACTAACTACTCTGCCAGAAAGATGTCCTGGGATTTTAATGTACCTCTCCCTGTCTCCCACCATGCTCCATGCTCCTCCTTCTCCCCGCCTTTCCCATGTACACACAAAGAGTGAGGTGATCTAGGAACGGATCTACGGTGGAGAAATGTCACTGAAACCATAGGGGCCCTAACAGCATCCATCCACAAGTGGCCCACACAAGAGAGAAGTCCTTCAGTAGAAGCTGGCAGTTCTCTTTTGCTAACGGAATGAAAGAAGTCTTCAGAAATCCAAGTGAAATCCAGAAAAGCCAGATGGAGTCCCTAGTAGTTGTCAGAGAACTTCAGAAGAGAAAAAGGTGGCCGTGTTTTGGTGTGCCAGTTGGCTCTGTGGGCTGCTGGTGCCTCGTGATTCCTGGGATCCATTTAGGTCTGCACTTTCAAATCCACTCCCCAGTCCTGCAGGGAGAGCCTCTGCTGGTCTAGCTTCATCCAAGCTCCCCCTCCACCCACCGCTATTCCTCAGGAAGACTCAAGATCTGGGAGATGGGTGAGCAGGGTATTTCTACCCCCATAAACCAAGATTCAAATGCATTAATGTGAGGACTCCCCAGACAGGATTTCTCCCAATAGGTTGCTTGTGTGAATTTTCTGTCTGATTAACTGAAAACCCAGCCAGGTCTTGAATTGTCTAAGAGGGTCCTACCTATGTCTCTGTCAGTGAGAGGGATCTAAGCTGGCTCTGTATGTTTGGGGCATCTGGTCCTTTAGTTAGAAATGCAAAGGGGACTTGCGTTCTGATTTGTTGCACTAATGAAGCTCCTATAAATCCTGGCCTGAGATTTACTCTTAGTTTAGGAATTATGGGGGTGGTGGGTAGAAGAAGGGGATGTCATAGATGCTTTCTCTGGCCCCTTGGAATTGTAAAGTAATGTGATGTTCACAAAGCAGCATGCCAATTAAAAACTCAGCCTACACTAGCTTCTTAGGATGTTGTTAGCTGTGTGGTACCACTTTCACTATTCAATATAGCATGAACATGGTCAATATAGGGTAAAAAGAGTTTAAAATTCATGAAAGTCAGAGTCAGAATTGGTTTTAAACATCTGCACCCATCGGTCACTTCAGCTGTGCTGTTGGACACCGCAATCATAGGCTCAGAAAGGAGCAACTTCATCTTATAAAATCAAAGCCAGTGAAACAAGAAGGCAGCACTGCTCCCCAGCGTCATTCTCAGAGAGAAATGGTGACCTCCTTAAGTTTCACGAGCTCAGATTCCTCCAGCCGCCGCAGGTTTGGTGGGGAGGAAAGAACTCCTAATGCAAGCACAACCTTATTGGAGAGTTCTCTGTGGCTCTAAGCCCATAAGCCACTGGGACCAGGCAATTCTCTTTCCTCATTCCTGCAGGAATCCACCTTTTCTTTGCGCTTGAGTCTTTCATTCTGTTAATAATATTCTCCAGTTTGTGTTTCCTTATCTTTTTCTCTAGTTTCTTAGCCCCACCCCACTCCCCTAACTTATCATTCTGTAATTAATGTTAAAAATCACAAGTACCATTTGGAAAGAGTTTCCTATGTGTCAGGCTCTGTGCCAGGGATATAAATATTTAATGTAGTGGCTAAAACAGCCTGCATGGTAGGGGTTGGTACCCACCTTTGACTGATGGGGAAAGTGATGTTTGAAGGGGTTTATGCAAGGTCCTATAGCTCAGGATTGAAACCCAGGCTCTCTTGCTTTAAAGCCCGCCTGGGCTTTTTAGTACTACACCAAAGCCTCTTGTTATCTCATTTGTCCTTGAACCCCCCACAGAGAAGCTGGAAAAATAAAAAAAGCAAGGACAACACACAAGCAGAAAGTGATGACCTGCTGTTTGTAGTTGATCAAATGCTATCGATGCTGCTTATGTGACATGGTGTCCATGCATTATCCACTTTTATTTTTCGAGTCTTAGTTACAGTCCTATGTGGGAAATGTTCACATGTCAGCATTTGAAGGATGTGTGGTTGTTCACTGCCTGGAATGTGATAGTGAGGATTGGGGGAGCCCACCCAGTGTAGTGACATCTTGGCAGGGATGCATGACTGATGTCATTTATTATCAACTTGAACCTGAGGTCACTCGGGCAGTGTACCCAGAATTTTCATCTCTGTTATGCCTTTGTGATACAAAATCATATGAAAGAGTGAATAAGATTGGATGACTGCTTGAAAGTTATATGAAACTGTGTAATTCAGCTTGCAGAAATTAAGTTCCGTGCTTCATGTTTATACCTCACGTGATTACTCATTTCAAGCATACTGTCTCTTTCCGAGAGTAATGATGAAAACATTGAAGAAACCATAGATCCAATTACCCATATTGATCCCAGAAGTATAAAGAAAATGTTAATATTCTTGTATGTCTTCTTTTCATATTTCGTATAGCTTGATATAAAGTAGGAAGTCTGTATGATTTTACTGTGCTCTCAAAATAGGGATTTTTGTTTTGTTTTAATGCAAGCTGGGTTTGGAAGGAGATTTGAAACATGTGTTTGGCTGGTATATGATGTAGACAGGCACTAGAGAATCTGATATTTGTTGATATTCAAATTCTAAGTCCTGTATGCATGTTGTTTTGTTGCGTTGTTGTCTGTCTGTTTTTTAATAGACCAGGCATTTGGAAAGACCTGAAGACCATGGGCTCTGTGTCTCTCTCTATATTCTTCATCACACTGCTTGTTCTGGGCAGACAGGTAAGAAGTCTGTTTATACATATGTATGTATACCTTCTCTAAAGTGCTGTATTAATAGTGCTTTGCTGTGCATTGTAGTTAACCTTCTTGGAAACAGACATCTAAGAATCAGAATCATCTTATCACTGAAGTTAAAACTAGTTAGTACAGGGTGTGGATGCTTTGATATAGACAAAAGGAAAAATATCTTTCTTTTTTTCCACAAAAGGCAAATGTTATGAATGGCTGAAATTTTAATCAGTTAATTTCCTGTTAAATCTCAAAACAAATTTTGTAGGTTTTGTAAGCCTACGAAAGTGTTCCTTCAATAACTGACACTATTTGAAAAAAAAAAAAAATCTCCCCTTGACTAGGGCTTTCATTTGCATTTCAGAATATGTAGCACACTTGTTTGAACTGGGCCTGAATACCTTTGCTGTCATTTGCAATCATTCCTAGAAATATGATCCCCTGTTAAAAAGTTTTATTTTGCAATGCAAATGAAACTGTTCTTCCTTCTTTGGTCCCTCCACCCCTTCTGGTCTCCCATAGAGGCTGTGGGTGCAAGATTTTTAAAGACAATTATTCTTCCTCTGCCTTCAACAAAGACAGTTGCCCAAAGACTACAAGACTCATCTGAAGCCAAGCACCTCTGCCTTGTCCACAGTCTGTTTTAAGTTCTATGAAGGGTGGTATGAAACAAACAAAAAACAATGATTTATGTATTTGGAAAGAACCCATGAAGAAGCAATGCCAATTCAATTAAATCTGCCCAATATCTAAGAGGTACACTATATACTTATGAGTTTGGGTCTGGCTTCCAGTTGGCTTCCAGTTCTCCCCACCCAAAAGCTGTTAGTAATTGCATAGACAGTTGGACCGAGTCTGGATCTGGCTGTCAGGCCAGCAGTCCGGGACAACTGTCCTCCTCTAGCTTCCTAAGCAATGTGAGCTGCAGCCTCCCTAGGAGCTCATGGTGCAGCCCTCATCCATCTCCCTAGCACCGAGCTGTCCTGTCCTGCTGCAAAGCTGTTTGAGGTCCCTTCTTCCTACCCCACCACCCCTCTTGCATTTTCTCTGTTCTGCATTCTTCAGCTTGCAGTTTTGACAACCTGCACCATATCCAGTTCTTTTTCCCTGGTTTCTCCTGCAACCCATTTTTCTTTTCTCACGACTGGCCATCTTTCTGCTCTCACTCATATGGCAGGCATGCTCTCCCTTGAGTACCTTATAATTTAGATGTGAGAGAATTGCACTTCCTTGAATAATATCACCTAGATGATCATTTCTCAGAAAACAATGCAGCCATCTCCTCTGTGGGATCACCTGTTTCTCCATTTCGTACTGGAGATGCTTTTTCCTGCTAGAATCATCTCTCAGATTCCTTCACAGCAGCAAATTTTAAGAACCTAGTATCAAATTAAATTATCCCAACTTTGTTATTGGTCATTGAGATGATACACATTCAGTACCACTACATAATTATGGTTGAGTCCAATGGCTGACAGTTGATCCATTACCCTCTAATTAAGATAAATAATCAAAAGTGTTCAATATTATGATTGAGCACTAATTTTACACAATTGGGTTGATACCAGTCTCATAGGGAGTCATTCCATTTTTGTCTTTAGTGTAGCAAAAAGTAATATTTACATCTAGAGGCCTAGAAAAATTATTACTCCCTCTAAAGGATTTACCATTCTTCATAACCATTCTTTAACACCAGCTATAAATCACCAAATCTATATAAGACACTGTGGGAAATACCAAGGTGAGCCAGGAGGCTGACCTGCAAACCAAAATCATTGAGTGAATGATTTACTAAGGCCCCAAGTCTTCTGGGTAAGAACTTTGAAGTCTGTGATACAGTGCTTTAGTACTCCCTTCCCCGAAAGGAGGGGAGGTATATCACAAAACACTCCATATTGGAAATAAGATTTTTCAAGTGCCATAAGTCAAGCATTCATGGCCTCAGTTACTGTATTTCCTGACTGGTTTATTAAATGATAGTATATGCATTTTGCAACCTATTTTCATTGTTATTTGTCCTGCTCCATGACCATCTTTTTTGAAATGATGGAGATAAGTTTGCTTTCTGAGCAAATCAGTATACTAAATATTGCTTTAGGTGTCTAAGTAGCCTTGAAGAAAACATAACACATCTCTTGTGCAACAGGTACAGTACTACTTGCTGTACCTAAAGTCTAGTTTATGATAGATGTGATAGCCAACTCAGGGGTCTCTTTTGAAAAAGAAAGAAGCTTAGTGTCTCAGCAGAGCTTAAACAGCAGCACATTGAGGTGGGATACATTTATACTATAAAACCAGGGGACAGTCTACATGACCTCAGAATGAAGCTGTTGTTTTGTAGGAAAGCTTAGAACCCAAGCATCTACAGGGTCACCAACTGCCCTGTACTCCAGCCCAGTGACTGGTTCTTCTGCCTATGTAGAAAGATGTGAAGCCCTCCAGTTCCTCAGGTTGTTTTCAGAATCAGAAAATCTCAGAACTGCCCTTGAGGCTGTGCTAGATGAGAGCCCCAGCAGGGAGGGTCATGGGGTCCCAGGCATGTCCTGGAGGATTCGCCCGGGCTCTTCCTTCTGTCTCACTCATTGTTGATAGAGCCAATGAAAAGCAAATTCGGTGTCTCTTCATGGGATCTGGGCCCCTGAAAACCTGTAGAGTAGCCCCAGGCAGAATCCGAGAGGTGGGTGGCAATCCGAGGGATGGGAGGCTCTCGAAGCTGAGGAAGCCTGTGTGTCTCTCCCTGTTCCTCCCCTGCACACAGAATCCTCTGTCTCCTCCGCAGCACTGCCCTCCCCGAGTCACCCAGGCAGGGGCTTCATCCTGGCCTCTGCTAGACACTTGTGCATGGCCTCCCGCCATGTCTCTGAGTCAAATCCCCCCCTCCTTTCTCTTGTAAGGACACCCGTCTTGAGGTTTAGAGCCGACCCTAGATCCAGGATGATATTATCCTGAGATCTTTAACTGAATCACATCCGTAAAGACATTATTTCCAAATCAGGTCACATTCGCAATAACAAGGGTTAGGACTTGGAACTATCTTTTGGAGGATTATTATTCAATGCATTCCATTTGATTGGGGATTTTTTTTTAAGTCTTTTTTGAGGGAGCCCTTCATATGAGCTGCTAATGTGCCAGCAGCAGTGTCTAAACGAGCCTCTGTTTAGACAGAGGATTCTAAACAGATTGCATTGCTTGGGAAGGTGATACATGATTGATAGATGGATAGATAAATAGAAAGGTAGGTAGGTAGATAGATAGATAGATAGATAGATAGATAGATAGATAGATTCGGCAAAATGTCATTTCGGTTCAGTGCAGCTGGTTCCAAAATACTCTGATTATTTTTAGTAGACTTACAAAATGCTTACCTGTTATGCAATAACAATGGCTCTGAAAACCTGAGCAACATCCTAGCATGGCGCACGGAAACCTTTCGTGCTCACTTGGGTTGGACTTGCTGCCTTAACTGCTCCCTTGGAGGTGGTTTCATCTCATGCTTCACTTTTGTCTAATTTGAAGTGTGCACCTGTGTTTTCTCAATGCCCCCACCACTGGGTGCATCTATAATTTTAGTTTGAAGCCAGACACACCACTGATTTATTTTTTTAAAAATCCATTCTTCAAGTCAGAAGGCTTTTCTAGTCAATGTAGTGCATAATTTCTATCAGTCCATGGTGTGGAAATTCTGGCATGAATGTGAAACTTTAAATATAAACAAACTTTTATTTTTGGGGTTTTGTTTTTGTTTTTTGAGACACAGTCTCGTTCTGTTTCCCAGACTGGAGTACAGTGGCTCAATCTCGGCTCACTGCAACCTCCACCTCCTGGGTTCAAGTGATTCTCCTGCCTCAGCCTCCTGAGTAACTGGGATTACAGGCGCACACAACCAGGCCTGGCTAATTTTTGTATTTTTAGTAGAGACGGGATTTTGCCAGGTGGGCCAGGCTGGTCTCAAACGCCTGACCTCAAGTGACCCACCCACCTTGGCCTCCCAAAGTGCTGGGATTACAGGCATGAGCCACCATGTCTGGCTAAATGCTAAATATAAACAAACTTTTAAAATATCTTTTTGGCAGGTTTTTGAAAATACCTTACTACATGAGATAAACATAAATGCCACACCAGAGGAGGAGGAGTTTTCCTAATGTATGGCAGATAATTTGAATCAAACATAACTAATGAATGACCATTGTTCTTTCAAATTTCAAAATGTGGATTTTAAATTTTTTTAATTCCCATTTGTGCGTGAGAGGCCATCTGTGTGCATGTGTGTGTGTTTTGTTTTACTTTGTACTGTCATTGGTAGAATTAGTCAACTCAACAAAGCAAACCAAAAACTCGCAGTTAGCTCTTCTTTGCATTTATTTGTCAATAAGTGACTATCTGTGTGAAATATACACTCTCCACTAAGCCCTTCTATTACAGGAGGATCCATTCAAGACTATTTCATTATATTAAATTATTTACATCATAGGAGGCATAAAATGATGCCAAGACTCTTTGTCAGTAATTGGGCCTCTCCATTCCTACAATGTTAGTAATAACTACTTTTAAAATACATTATATTTTAATACATTATAAAGCATGAACACAGGTTTTTACTAACAGGCACTATCTTAATTAATATCAAAATGAACTTTTCTCTAAATGTAACGAATGGCATTCTGTCAGAACAGCACAATCCCAAGTGGAAAAAAAGTCCATATTTTGCAATGATTACATAATTATACAATTTGTGTTAGGGAAAAACTAATTTACAAATGCTAAAGGCAAACTGCCATAAACGAACAATACAGTTTTTATTCAAATCATCAAAAAATCCACTCTCTCTACAGAGGTATTTTTCATTTTTCATTTATTCATCATTTATATTCTACAATGCCTCTTTTCAAAAAATAATTTAAGCCATCTTTTAGTAGCATAACTTTGCAGGAAGCTTTAATGGCACTTTGAATTTAAGCCTCCATATAGCTGATTTCCCTGTGTCTGAGGCTGGTTCTTGTTTTTTGCAAATCCATGTCAGAGGTTGACTGAAGGACATTTCAGGGACACAGAGGGCTTTATAGGGAGGGTGGAAGTTCTGTTTGGGGGTTCTTTTTTCGGTTTCATTTTGTTCTTTTTGTTTTCTCTTTAAAACCTCCACTCTCTGGCAGGACAAGATGCCTATTGTTTCTTTACCTCTGTGTCCTCTTGTAACAGAATGAATATTACTGTAGGTTAGACTTCTTATGGAAGAACAAGTTCAAAAAAGAGCGGGAGGAGATAGAAACCATGGAGAACCTGAACCGCGTGCTGCTGGAGAACGTGCTTCCCGCACACGTGGCTGAGCACTTCCTGGCCAGGAGCCTGAAGAATGAGGTCAGACCGGGGGGGCTGGGGGCTGGGGGATGGGGCTGGATGCTGTGATGACCTGGGTGAGGGCTGAAAGCTTCTTCAGTGACATAAAGGCTGCAGTACTTCGCACATCTGAGTGTTCAAAATGGCCAAGATTGGCTTGAATTGTTCAGTTTTCAAGAAAATATTGATTGGTTGTAGAGATATCAGTTGAGAATAGTGGGTTAGAATGACCTCTAAAAGTCTGAGTTTGGAGGTGGATTCATTATTAGAGATTTTTTCCCCAATCATGTAAAGTTCTGAATGTCTATTATGAGGCACTAGGATCCCAAATATGCCTCCAAAGAAGCCACTGCTCTCTCCCCAGTGTGGGAAGAGGCCTGCCTTACCAGCATGCAATGGAGGCTCAAACCAAGAGGCAGCGTTAAACCATGCCTTCCACACGCCCCCTGTTTCCCCACACTCAGCTTCCCTGAGAGCCTTCCAAGGCTTTTAGAATTTCAAAGATACCAGATACACAGTGAGTGTGACAGGATTTAGGAGTTATCTACACAAGAGCAGACCAAAGACCTGAGTCCATCCGTTAGAGTGGATGGAAATGGGAATTTCATGGAGTGTTTATCCGAATGGATTAGCTAGAGTTGCAAAGACTACAATGTCAGTTAAATATTGAAATGGGTTTTGAAGAGAGATGTTGTGAGATGTCTTTAATATTGTATTGCTGAAGTGCAAGAGAAAGCAGATGTGTCTACATTTAGACTTAACGTGAGAAGGATGTATCTGAGCATCCACAGGATGCAAAGCCCTGCGCTCAATTCTGTGGTGTTTCCCAGATGTCTGAGATGTGTCAACCAAGAAGTGTCTGAGACAGGTCTCAATCAAGTTAGAGGTTTATTTTCCAAGGTTGAGGATGGTGCCCAGGAAAAAGAAACACAAGTTACACTAGGATTCTTGGCCTGTGCTTTTCCCAAAGAGAGTTCTGAGGACTTCAATACTGAAAGGGGAAAGGGTGGACAGTAGGGGAAGGAGGAAAAGGAATAAAAAGAGAAATGGGGTAGACGGGAGGTGGTTACATTCTTGTGAGGCTTGATTAGTGCTCATTGAAACCACATTTTCCATGTGAAAAGAGAGGAGTCAGAAAAGCCCATTATGCCTTCCTCTGCTTGAGCCAAGGGATGATTTCTGGTCTGGTCTTTGTCCAGTATCTGTGAAGATCAGCTATTAATTTGCATTGCCAGGATGAGAGTCAACAGAACTCTGTTTTCTGGTTAGTTTTTTTGTGGGGTGTCTATTCTGAAAGATTTCAGGGCCCACAAGGAATTCTTTCCTGAGCAGTTGTGAGGGAGGCCACCTAGGGTGCTCTGTGGCCCTTCTATGTTGCAGCCATCCATGTGGGAACAAAAAGCAGGTAGTTTCTTGCATGACCCAGTTCCCAAGCTTAACTTGTAGTGAGTTTGGGGTCCTGAGATTCTTTTTTCAGAGGTGTAACCCCTGTTCTTAGGACATTTTCACTGAGGTGTGGGAGGCATGCGCAAAAGAGACGGGGGTCACCTGTAGATGGATGAACTCCTTAATGGATAAGCTCAACCCAGATGATACCAGAACACAAAGCAACCTGCAGTGAGAAGCCTTGGAACAGTATTTTTCTGTAGCGGATTTGAAGTTGGCATTAAGAAGAAGGTGCCAGGTGGCAGATGAGGTGCTAGACATCACCACTCTCATCTTCCCGGAAACATTCAGGGCACAGTGGGTCTTCCAGGGCTATACAACAAGTCTCATGGCCCGCTGGCTTTCCTGTCTCTTCTCCTGGTGTTTATTACATTTGGTGGGTTCTTCAGCACCTGATTTTCCTATTGATCACAGGTAATAAAATCACGATGTCTATTAAAGGGCCCTCTGTTCTCGTTAACAAGGGTCTCCAGCCCATTTTTAAATTCAGCAAGGTCCCCATGTTTCCGCTGCCCTGTAGCCAGGCTGGTGGTGGCCCAGGATACAGAGATGAATGGGATTAGAGGTGGCCTCATCCTCCGTGGGCGCCTCCTGGGGATAGGATCCTGTTATCTCCAAGGACACGGGGGTGTAAATATGGTACTCCAGAAAGGCTGCCACCATGAGGAAGTGGCTTCTGAATCTGGAAAGAAAGTGCTAGAAACTAGCTGGGAGAAGGGGGCCAGGGGGAGAGAGGAACAGGGAGAGAACATTTCAGGCTCCAAGGGGCTACTTTTCCACAGGTGCCAGGAAAGTGCCTAATTCAAGACCTGAGAAGAGCCCACTGGAGCAGGCAGGAAGAGAGCAAAGGGAGATGAGTAAGGGAGCTGATGCCGGGCACAGTGGCTCACGCCTGTAATCTCATATTTTGGGAGGCCAAGGTGGGTGGATCACCTGAGGTCAGGAGTTCAAGACCAGCCTGGCCAACAGGGAGAAACCCTGTCTCTACTAAAAATACCAAAAAAAAAAAAAAAAAAAAAAATTAGCTGGGCATGGTGGTGGGTGCCTGTAATCCCAGCTACTTTGGAGGCTGAGGCAGGAGAATTGCTTGAACCTGGAGGTGGAGTTTGCAGTGAGCCGAGCTCGCGCCATTGCACTCCAGCCTCAGAGACAACAGCGAAACTCCACCTCTAAATAAATAAATAAACATCTTAAAAAGAATTTGAGAGCTGATAGGAGGGTCCCTTCCTGGACATGGGCTCAGAGGAAAGCTCTGGAGCTTGAGAAGCTCTGTGAAGGTCTGTGGGGAGCACAGAAGGTACACTGGCCCCAGGGTTCAGCCTCACAGCCCTGCAGAGCCCTGTCTCATGTCCTGACAGCCTCCCTGGGCCAGACCTCCAGGAATAGCAGGTTCTCTCTGCTCTTTCTTGTTTGCTTGGCTTATTCTAAGCAAGCATCAGAATACAGTTATCCTCCTTGGAAATAATAAGGAAAGGCAAGATGGGGAAGGAGAATAAAACCTAGAGCTACACAGTGTGGCCTCAAATCTTACTCCCAACATTGTCTGTTCCTGTGAACATGAGCTGGTTACTTCCCTGTCCGAGCCTCACCGTCCTCATCCATAAAAGAAGAAGCATGGTGCCTTGCCTTCCAGTTGCAGGAGGCAGGCTGAGGGACATCTGCATGGTGCCTTCGCACTGCAGCCCCCCAGGTGAGGCGGGCATTTCACAGAGGTGTGCACGGCACCCACATCCACACAGGTGGGATATGCATGAGAGGGAAGACAGCAGCGAAGTGCGGGTGTTGGCAGCTCACAGTGAGTCCTCCATTTCCTTCGTGGCCCTGCTGTGTACCAGGGACCTTCATGCCACTGCACAACCCTCTGGTGCTCCTGAGGGTGACGTGACATTTTCCTCCAAGTTTCCTAAGGAGTGCTGCTGTTGGGTTAAAGACACACAGTGTCAGCTGGGTGCGGTGGCTCAGGCCTGTAATCTCAGCACTTTGGGAGGCCAAGGCGAGCGGATCATGAGGTCAGGAGTTCAAGACCAGTCTGGCCAACATAGTGAAACCCCGTATCTACTAAAAATACAAAAACAAGTTAGCCGGGCATGGTGGTATGTGCCTGTAATCCCAGCTAGTAAGGAGGCTGAGGCAGGAGAATCACGTGAACCCGGGAGGCAGAAATTGCAGTGAGCCGAGATCGTGCCTTTGCACTCCAGCCTGGGCAACAGTACGAGACTCCATCTCAACTGCAACAACAACAACAAAAAAGACACACACTGTCTCCTGTAGCATTCACCACCCTGCGAGCTCCATGGTGTAAGGCTGAGTAGTGGGGCAGGCAGCACGGCCTAACAGGAGCCCAGAGTGGGGACTCAGGACCTGGGCTGAGCCCTGGTTTTGGCACTGCCTCACTGCAAGGGCAGCTCGGGAACTTTCCAGGAACAAAGCAGGAATGGGAACATTTAGATGAAGCCAGCTCTGGGCTTTGTTTCTGTATTTGTCAAATAAAGAAGGTGAACCCCTTGGGGGTGTCATCACAGCCACTGTAGCCCTGTGTGTACATGGGGACCTGTCTTTAAGCATTGAAATAAATCCGCCTGCAGATGATCAGTGCCTGTTCAAAAAGCTTCCAGTTGCAGCACCTGAAGATGGTTCCTTTCTTCATTCAGGAAATACAGGGTCCTCAAATCTACACCTGACTGGGGGCAGCCTACAGCCCTGTAGGAAAATGAAAGAGCTTGGTTTCAGAGCTCTTCAGACTTGGACCAGCACGGATGGCTCCACGTTCTGTAACAGGCATGCCAAGGATGTTTGGATGACGCTCAAGGCCAGTGATTCCTGCCTGGTAGGCTTGCAGTCTCGCTGCTGACCTGACACGGTTCTCTGGAAGGGAGAAGAGTGGACACTGAACCTTAAATCAGAGCATCATCATTCCCACTATGATGCTGGGAAATGACATGATCGTGTCATTCTGCTCAGCTGGCGGGCTGCAGGGTTCTCTGTATTTAATCACACAATGCAGATCTTCCTTTGGCTGTAACATTTCAAATTTTACTACCAATTTCTGTCTAAAAGGGTAAGCAATGGGGGTGATGGCTACTCTAGCAGCCATTGTAAGACTTGGGGACTAAACTATAAAAAGGAGCCCCCAGTCCCCACCACAATCAGAGCAGCCACATGCTGTCTCCTCAAGGACCCTGTACTCCCCCAGGGGAGGTTTGCTAGCCAGTTGCAGGAACAGTGAGTGTGGGGAGATTCTGGAGGCTTCAGTCCCCATGGGAACAGCACTGCATGCAAAACACAGCCCACACAAAGGGTTTGAGCAAGAAAGAGAGGCACCAACCCCCTGCCAAAAGTTCTCAGAGTTCCCACAGTGAGTCTCAGAAAGGGAGAGTTTTGTTTGGTTCTGAAAACACATAATGAGGGTGTTATAAGGAGAGCCACCTGCGTGCATAAAGCATAGCAAAGTCGTGCCCCTCCCTTCTGTGGAATGTCCCCTATGGCCGTTGGACCCTGCTGCCCTAAAGTAGCCTCCTCACTGGACAGAAGAATCAATTTCCTTGACCTAATGATGTAATATTAACCTTGCAATCCCAGACCAGGTGGGGCTAATATTGTGTGGCCTTGCACAGCTGAATGATAACGGTGCCCATGCTGTTTTAGAGTGTAGCTATCATCAAGGTTTCTGTCCCCTCTACAGTGTCAGGACCAAATACTGACATCCTGCCTGAGCTCTTTCCCTCCCTAAGGTTTCCCTGAGCAGAAGCCCTACCCCTTACTGAACCTGCATGGCAAAGTGTGGCTGATGCTGGGACCAAAGAAGTCCCTGCAGACAAGAGCAGCGCTTCTGAAAGTGAAGGACCACCTGCAGCACCTGCTAAACAGGCTATTCCTGGTCCCCACACAAGCCTTCCTTGACATCCTGGGCCCTGAGAGGTGACTGAGAGCAAAGCATCTGTCCCAGCCCTGGCACCTCTTGGTTGTGGGGCCTCAGAGTCCTCTCAGAGACCATTACCAATTTTTGAAGCAATAATTTAGATGAAGCTCTTAGAACTGTGCATGGCATGTAGTAAATACTGTTAGCTATCTTTTAAGCAAATATCCCAGATTCATGCAAAACTTAAGAATCACTGCCCCTGGGAATTGATCAAAAGCTTTCAGAAAGGGCTCCTGCCCAACATTTTTAGAGCCCGAATAAAGTGGAAAACAAAACTCAATGTAATCACTTCGCTCCCGTTCCTGGCATTGGATAAAAAGCACTGTGGGCAGCGTCTGCTTTCCCAGCCCCCTCTCAGCAGGGTGGGCCAAGCCCTGATGCTGAGTGCTCAGTGCCTCTGAATGCAGAGGTCCCGGGGGAGGCTTCTGGGGTGTGGGGTGGATGGGAGCAGGCCCTCAGCCCCTTTGTGTAGGTTACCCCGGCATCCACCACACTAATCCATTTCCACTAAACTCTTGGTGATACTGCTCTGTGAGTCTTCTGGAAATAACACAGGAAAACAAGACTTTGGCAAAAGCAAATATAGCTATACTTCACCAATATTGCCGGTTTGGTTCCAGACCTCTGCAATAAAGTGAATATCACTATCAAGCAAGTCACAAATTTTTGCTTTCCCAGCACATGTGAAGATTATGTTTACACTATACTGTATGTTTTAAGTATTCAATAGCATTATGTGTAAAAAAATGTACATACCTTAACTTTAAAATACTTTGTTGCAAAAAATGCTGACATGGACACACAAAATGAGCACATGCTGTTGGGAAAATGGTGCCATTAGACTTGGTCAAGGGAGGGCAGCAGCAAACATTCACTTTGTGAAAGATGCAATATCTGTGCACTGCAATAAAGCAAGACGCAATACAACAAGGTCTACCTATAAGCCAAAAAAAAAAAAGGACTTGAAGTCATGTTTTATTTCCCTGCATGGGATCAGCTTATACCTGCATCCTTTCTGACTTAACTAGTGAAATACTTCATGCATAAACAGGATGGGAGCTGCTTCCCTGCAGAATCACTGCCCTGAGGATGAATGGCCTCCTGGGACCAAAACCGACAGGTCAGGACTCTGGGAGAGACCAGGCAGGCAGTTCCATTCCTCTCTGTGGCACAACCTGTGGTTGCTGATGACTTTTTGAGTCCGGGGCAGGGCGTCTTTGGATAGCCTCCACTCCATGGCTTCTGGAACAATCCTTGGAAAATGGCACAGCTTATGCCAAGACCTGCATTAACACAGATCATGTCATTTTTGCTCTCCTACCCACTGCATCAATGCACAAAGGAAATTAATTTCCCTTCAGAAATAGGGAGTCAAGAATGATGTAATCGCTGTAACAATCAATTCTGAAAAGGGTTTATTTCAATGGAGAAGTGCTCATAGGCCTGTGCTCGGGCTCATGGGCATAGGGTTGGCTGCCTGTGTCTACCCTGGCTTTGCAGTGCCTCTTCTTTCTCCTGGGCATTTGTGTTACTTAAAACTTCCTGAAGCTTCTCCATCAGCTGCTAACTGTCATGGCCAGATTCAGCCCACACAACCCTCAGGCTCATCAGGAGAGTTCTGTGCACCCAGATGGGAGCCTTCTCTCTTTCGGAAGCCTGTTCTCCCTACCTCTGTGTGTGGCAGGAACATTTCTGAAAAGTCCCTTCAATGGGCATCAAAGCCAGTTCTCATCACTTGGGGAGAAGACTGCATTTTGTCACCAAATCGACCACGTGCCAAGTCCCCGGGTGGTAGAGGATTGTGAGCCAGACAGCCTCATTTGGAGCCTCATTTGCCTGATCAAAACAAGCCACATGAGCCATGGATGCCACCACAGAAATTTGGGAAATGCCCCTCATGTGCAAACAGCACCTCCCTTTCTGCTGGGGAGAGCCCTCCCAGTGACAACCGGGCAGATCACTCAACAGCGCTGAGCTTTAAGCTCTATGCCCATGCGTCCTCTGCAGGAGGGTCAGGCTAGCATGCCCCTGGGGTTTCAATAGACATTTCTGTACTTTCTAGTCATTTGACTCCCCTGAGTAAATTAGGCATTAACTGACAGTTGGGGACACCAGGTGCTTAACGGTTCCCACGTCGGTCAACTCAGGAAACGTGGAAGATCCAAAGCTTCTATGCAGCCCAAGTCAGTGAGACAAAGCACCAGTCTGGTCTGGAAGGTGGGAGACCTGAGCACCGGTGGCAGCTTTGAGTGTTTTCTAGAACACTCCAACCCCCATGCCCACCTGGATGAAAAGCCCCAGACGTCTCCACACCTGGGCCCACGGCACCAACTGCGCTTTATTATGTTTTCTTGATTTTCTCTGTCTCTCCCACCAGACTTTATGCTCCTTAAGGGCAGGGCTTGTGTTCTTTTTCCCTGTGTCCCTAACACCTGGTATGAAGCCTGGCACACAGCAGGCCCTTTGATAAGGCACATGTGTGTGTAACAGGGTGTCAAAGGGAATTTCAGCCTGTGACACTAAGAGACACTTGCTCTCTTATTCCAAAGGAGGCATTAAACAGTGTGCAGAGCTTACAAATGCCTTCTTTGACCTGCAGGGAGCTTATGAATTGGCCAGAAGACTAGAGGTTGAAAGAGGGTTTGGGCAGAATGTAGTGGGGATGAGCCCCCTCCGAGAGGGGAAGGTGGGGATCCCCCCTCACCTCCAGCCTTGTGAACAGGCCAGAACTGCTCAGCCTGGCAGCACTCCATGACTTGAGTCTCTGAGTGGTCCTGGGAAGCATCTCCAACTGGGGGACACCGATAGCAGGCAGGTTCTGATACTTGGAAATGCTGAATGCAGGTGCTGATGGAGCATCTGGGCACACAGGGTGGGGAGCTGTGGTTTGGGACATGGCTGGACTGTCAGTTGTTTGGACAGCAAAGGGTGCTCAGTGTTGCCCAAGGATCAAGCAAGAAAAAGAGAATTGGTGTAGGGTTGTTTTAGATCCAATGTTACAAAGCTGCCTGGGGGACGGAGGGGAGGCAGTGGGAGGTGAAGGCACCTCCACAGTGAAACTCGAAGAAATAGCCCAAAAGCCTGGACCTGAGAGGGTAGTGAGGAGCAGGAGGGACGTGCATGGCCTCCATCATGGAAGACTCAGGATTGGGGGGATGTCCAGGGATGGGCGAAATGGCAGGGAGTCTTCCAAAAACCCATGAAGACATCCACAGGAGGAAAGCCAGGTTTGAGTATTCAGGGAGCAGGATGCAGCTAATAGGAAGCTGTCCTGCCTCACAGCCTCTTCCTCCTTCCCCTGTTCTCCATTCTGGATGGTTTGGAAAACCCAGCTAGCAAGTTAGGAAGAGTGGAGGTGGAAGGAGTGGTGGAGAGAGAGTAGAAGCCAACTGATCCCCCTTCTCCACCTGCAAAAGGCCCACACTGGGGAAGAGCACAAGCCATAGGTACAACGAGGGCAAGAGTTTTGACTATTTCTTTTTTTTTTTTTTTTTTTTTTTTTTTTTGAGACGGAGTCTTGCTCTGTTGCCCAGGCTGGAGTGCAGTGGCACAATCTTGGCTCACTGCAAGCTCTACCTCCCAGGTTCACACCATTCTCCTGCCTCAGCCTCCCAAGTAGCTGGCACTACAGGCCCCTGCCACCACGCCTGCCTAATTTTTTGTATTTTTAGTAGAGACAGGGTTTCACCGTAGTCTCGATCTCCTGACCTCGTGATCCACCTACCTCGGCCTCCCAAAGTGCTGGGATTACAAGCATGAGCCAATGTGCCCGGCCGAGTTTTGACTATTTCTTGGACTGGGGCCTCTAATTATGGATGAGAGGATGTTGCATTACACACAGTGACATGCAGGGCCAGAGTAGTCCCGAGTGTTCATCCAAGATAGGGAAGATCTAGCCACACTCCAAAAACTGAAAGGGGTAGTGGCCACAGAAATGCAGTTGCTTTGTGATTATCTTTTCATGCCTTGAGCTCGTTCAACAGAATGGTTACATGTGAATGAGTGTTGAGGAGACATCTAAACTCACTTTCAATTCTAAAGCTCAGTAATACTTTTGGGTAGCTATATGCTGACATGGGTCACCCATTCTAGACCTTGAATTCCAAATTATCTTCAAAGGCTGCCCACCTGCCCTACTCCAGCCCCCAGGTCCTCTGGAAGTCTAAGACAATCTCAAGTCATCTACCAGTCAGCATGCAATCCTCTCTGGCCCCACGCCCAATGGAACCACATGAGGGAACCTCTCACGAGTTCAGTGCATGGTTCTCAGCCCTCCAAGTTTCACAGGCTCCAGAGAATTTAAGAAGCCTAGAAGTTTCCCTGGTTTCCCAGTAGTTATAGTCTTATGGAAGCCCTGAATCTGAGGACCAGGTGAGCAGTGACCTGAGCTCACCCTGGGCATTCCCTCAGAGCTTCCAAGTGACCACTCTGCCAAAGAAGGTGGGTGATCAGTTTGTAGTCCAAGCTCCCCAGAAGCATTCACAGCCTGCAGAGAATGCAGGGATTGGTCCTGGCCCTTCCCCTCAGCCAGCTGAGAGCCTTGGTGGCAACCCGAGCTCCCCTGAGCTCCATTTCCTCATGTAATCTGTCATTCTTACTCAAGGCTGCACAGCAGAATAACCCAGGGAACTTTCCAAAACAATGCCTGTGCTTGGAGCCCAGCCTAGGGGATGAGGGTCAGTTGGTCAGTGGGGAGGCCCAGGCACCTGCCCTCTTGGAAGTCCCATTAGAGATTTTCCCGTGCAGCCCCATTTTGGTCCTGTGTAATGAAATGACATGTCAGATCCAAACTGCCCATCAGTTCAGTCTTGCATTTCATCATCTCCAACTTCAAGACACCCTTAAAGACTCCAGAGGAAAAGACAAAGGTAAAGTGACAGGACCCGCAAGTGTCAGAGGCCCTGTGCTACCCCCAAACCAAGCAGTGAAGCCCATGATCATCCCGGAGACTTGATAAAGTATAAAGTGTAGCATTTACAAGGGTGGATTCTACTGTCAGACTTGATAACTCCAGCCTTGGGCAAGTAATGTAACCACTCTGTGCCTCAGTTTCTTTATTTGTAGGTGGAAAACTCTAGTACCAGCCTCATAGGGTTGTAGTTGTGGTGAGTTCATACACGTAAAGTGTTCAGAGAGGTGCCCGTCCTACCATGTGGTGAGCACTCAGTAAGTGCTGGCTGTTATCGTGCTTATTCTTGTCATCATTATCATTCCCCAAAGAGCACTCTGGACAGTGTCAGCAGAGAGTGGGGAAATGCAGGATATAGAAAATATGTCCTCGGCCAGGTGCAGTGGCTCACCCCTGTAATCCTAGCACTTTGGGAGGCCAAGGTGGGTGGATCACAAGGTCAGGAGTTCGAGACCAGCCTGGCCAACATGGTGAAACCCTGTCTCTACTAAAATAAAAAAATCAGCTGGGCATGGTGGTGCACACCTGTAATACCAGCTACTCAGTAGGCTGAGGGAGGAGAATAGCTTGAACCCGCGAGGTGGAGGTTGCAGTGAGCCAAGATCACGCCATTGCACTCCAGCCTGGGCAATAGAGTGAGACTTTGTCTCAAAAAAAAAAAAAGAAAGAAAGAAAATATGTCCTCCCCTTGCTAGATGCACCCTTTTCCTCAAGCACAGGGACGTCAGTGGAGTTTATACCACTTTTATAAAACTGACATTTTTAACCCACACAAGATCCTAGGGGGTTCTCATCCCTGTTCTCTGACCCCCCGGCTGCTGTCAGCATTGCCAGCACTGTGCCTTGGCTGTCATAGGCTGCCTACCGAGGATATGAGTGTTCACAAAGGCAGCTTTGCAGAGAGAGAGAAAATACAATTCTGCACAAGAAACCAGCACAATCATATTGAGCACAAAATAGAAAAGAAAACCTTGATTTCATTGTTCATGTACTTTGTACAGATCTTGAGGCAGTAGTAGGGATTATAGAGTGGCTGGTCCTGATAACCAGAAAAGGAAAAAGTCCATCTTTTTCTCAAAACTGTTGTGACCTTCAGTTGGGTTGCCCTGGCTCTGATGGGTTTGTGACGGGACCTCCCTGGGGAAAGAACAGTTCCTCTGAGGTGCCACCAAACCTTGGAGTTATAATACTATTTAAGTGCTTGCTCTCTGTAAAGGAGTTCATCTGGGTGCCCCAAAGAGCAGGGCTTACTGATAATGTTCATGTAGAATGGATTCCCTCGCCCTGCCAGACACACAGGAAGCACCAACCATTTTTCCCTCCCCTCAGAGGTCAGCCATCTTGTTTAACAGAACTCTCCTCACCTTTCCTGGACAAGAAAGCGTTTCCCATGCTGCACTGCGTCCACAGTGTCTCTGGCCAGTCTGCCTGTGTCAGGGCCATCTCAGGGGTCTGAGGAGCCCTTGCCAGTGGAAGGGCAGATCCTCCACACCTCGGACTAGCCCCCAAGACCACCTAACAACTCTTCCTTTCTGGAACCTTCATTGAATTCGAAGGTGTCACTGTGTTGGGAAAATTATGGAAACACCTTGAAATTGTGTTTACAAGACATTGCAATTTAACTCATGTCTATGGATAAAGAACTATGAGCTTCTTCCTATTTAAAAACAAAAGAATATCTTGAATAAATATAGTCAGTGTCTAATATAATAGAAATAAGTAGACTGAGGAGCTCTATTGGTTCTTTCTGGTGTAATAAGAAGTAACTTGATGAATTCCATGTGCTGTTTTCAGGAGACACTGAAGAGGAAAATTCATCAAGACTCCCATCCAAATACTATAGCCATAACGAGTTATTTCAGGACAATCTGAGAGTTTGGGAAATTATTTTGTTTCCCTTCAGTTGTTTAAAGGACACTTTTTACTAAGCCAGAACTCTGTGGTCTCTTGTCATTGTCTCAAGTCAATATGACAGAGAGGTTTAACTGGCAAGGCACCTCTTCTTAACTGGTAGTGGCCTGAATCCAGCTCATTAGAAGCTTTCCCCTGCGAGCAGCGGCAGCGTGTGGATTGGGCCGAGGCTGGGGTGGGACAAGTGGAGTAGGCATTTGGGTGATGTCTGTGTGAATCCCGGCATAAACAAGCCACTTGCCTGTGGAGTGTTTCTGTCTAAAGGTCAGTCTCCTAGTGATCAGCTCTTGCTTTTCTTCCAAGCAGGAGCTATACCACCAGTCCTATGACTGCGTCTGCGTCATGTTTGCCTCCATTCCGGATTTCAAAGAATTTTATACAGAATCCGACGTGAACAAGGAGGGCTTGGAATGCCTTCGGCTCCTGAACGAGATCATCGCTGACTTTGATGATGTAGGTACTGAGAGTTGCCCTTGAAGGGCAGGAGTACACCCAGTCTCACACCTGTGCACTTGAAGTTACTTCAGGATAGTGGCCTATCCCAAAAAAACTTGTCCTTTGGCATAATTTCTGGCAGATGGCATTAAAGCCTTTTGCTTTATTTAGGTCTCTGACTAATTTGAGGTAGACAAATACATTGTATTTTTGAAGCTGGTATGACTGCTAGGAACAGCTACCAAAATCTGTTAAATCAAATGTGTATCCAGTGTGCTAGTAGATTCTCTACAAAGGCTTGAATTTGACGTAAAATACTTGCCCATCCTTTTCTACATAAAAAGATAATGAATTGTAATAGACTATTGGTGTGTCTGTGCCTACTTCAATGCCTTTGTCAGATACCAACTTGCACTATGCATGGATGACATTTTATTGAAAATACAATCTGTATGGGGGGATAATACAACATACTTTAGAAGGGACAGAGTGTCTGTTTTAGAATTTGAAATAGGTGTCATTTTTCAACTTTCTACATAGAGAAGAGTGTGTTCTATTTCCCAGTAAGAACAAACGCCCCTCTGGTTTAAGGATATTGCAGCCACACTATTCTTATCACTATCTTGCAAAATAGAAGAAAATTGACATCTGTCCAGGAGCATGTGTTAATGATGATTCATGGAATTTTGAAATACATGATGAGATTACATAACACGGTGGTTTCAGGCAAACCTCCTAAATGTCTTGTGGGCCCTGTGCATTTTCTCTCACCACCATCATCACTGTGAGGTCGATGCTAGATATTCATGGTGACGTCATGACCGCCAGCGATTACCACTGTGATCTTGGGTGCATCGTGACAAACAGCGGCTGGGGGTCTCAGCTGCTCCTCAGTGAAATAAACATTCCCCAGTACTAACGAGTGAGTGACAGTGGATATGTGGATAGGTGATACAGGGATTTGCTCATCTGTCTTAAATTATTAGATATGTAATCCTGGAGGAATCTCCTCTGAAATCAAGAGATCCAAGGGAGGGGCAAGAAAACGCTCTTGGTCTCCCGTCAGTGCCATTTGAGCCCTGCCCTCCTGAGTGGGTACAGACCTTCCAGGGTGTCCTTCACGTGCAAGCCCATTCCTCTTCCTTCCTACAGCTTCTGTTCTTATCCCTGCCTTTCCTCCATCCCAGCTGAAAGCCTAACTCAGCAGACTAAGGAGGAGTCAAGTGGGACGCTGATAACTAATTCCAAGACAAGAAATAGTAGGGCTCGGGCCAGCTGTGCTGGCTTGTGCCTGTCATCCTAGCACTTTAGGAGGCCAAGGTGGGAGGATCGCTTGAGCCCAGGAGTTTGAGACCAGCCTGGGCTACATAGGGAGACCCTGTCTCTGCAAAAAAATTTTTAAATTAGCTGCACGTGGTAGTGTATGCCTGTGATCTCAGCTGCTTGGGAGTCTGAAGCAGGAGGTTCACTTGAGCCTGGAAGATGGAGGCTGCACTGAGCTATGATCACACCACTGCACTCCAGCTAGGGTGACAGAGCAAGACTCTGTCTCAAATATATATATATATATATATACACGTATATCATATGGCTCCTCTTCTGTCTTGCAAACAGCAGCCTTCTCACTTCTCTTAGGCCTCCCATGGAAGGGAGAAAGAGAGAGAGAGAGAGAGGGAGAGCTGGCTTCTCTTGCTAATATATGTATTAGGCTAGGGCTGATGACAACCATTTAGATCTTTATTCCATCCACCTGAAGCACTAATACTTGATCATAAATAATTCTGACCATGCAAGAAAGAGCTCACTCATCGAATCATAATTTTATATTTATGCCTTTCAAATGCATAGTCAGGAAATTTATTCAAGCCCATTGTCATTTGCATCATAATTCATCTTGGTTCCTTCACTAGCGAAGTTTGAATGGTAATTCGTGTTCCTTGGAAGTAAATCATTATGCTGTACTTTCCTCCAAGGACATGTGCTGTATGAAATACATGAAGTTTTCATTCCTGGAAAAGCCCAGGGCCCAAGGGTGCATACGCAGTGGTTGAAACAAGTCATGGCATTACTGTGAACCAGCATTTGAGAATGTCTCTATAAAATGCTCAGCTTCAGGTCAGCATCCAACTGAGTAACTGGATGGTTGTCATTGCTTCACAGCTTCTTTCCAAGCCAAAATTCAGTGGAGTTGAAAAGATTAAGACCATTGGCAGCACATACATGGCAGCAACAGGTCTGAGCGCTGTGCCCAGCCAGGAGCACTCCCAGGTAAGACGTGTTGGCCACTTAACGGCACAGGTGAACCTCAGCCCCATTCACAAACCACCCCCGGACCAAAACAGCCATGAAATGCCCCAAGAACTGTATATTTTTTACAACCTAAAGCTCAGAGTCAAGGTCCTATGAGAGAAGATGAAAATTCCAGACTTCTTAGAGCCAGAGAATCTGTTCACAGAACTCCTTCTGCTGGCCAACAGGAGAAGAAAAACCAATCAGTAGCTGCTTGTTAATACAGATAAATACTCAATGAAGTAGAAGATGAAAGCTAGTTATTTGAAGGAGACTCAGTAAGGATGGATCCAGGTCTTTTTATTTAAAAGAATATAGTCAAGGCCGTGTGCGGTGGCTCACATCTGTAATCCCAGCACTTTGGGAGGCCGAGGCGGGTGGATCTCTTGAGCTCAGGAGTTCGAGACCAACCTGGGCAACATAGTGAAACCCCGTGTTTACCAAAAATACAAAAAAAAAATAGGCAGGTGTGGTAGCATGCACTTGTGGTCCCTGTTACTCGAGAGGCTGAGATGGGAGGATGGTTGAGCCTGGGAGGTGGAGGTTGCAGTGAACTGAGATCGCACCACTGCACTTCAGCCTATGTGACAGAGTGACACCCCATCTAAAAAATGAATTAAAATAAAATAATGTGGTCAAAAAACAAGTTGGCCAGATGGAAATTTCATTGAAAATGTCATTTGGGCAAAATTGAATATCTTCAATCAACTAAGGTTTTCGAGATTTTCTCGTGTGTGTGTGTGTGTGTGTGTGAGAAAGAGAGAGAGAGAGAGACAGCATGTACGTAGACATGCTTGTGTGACTTGTGGGAATATTAGTAGGGGCTTGTAAAAAAGACCTCCTTTCCCCTCAGGACAGTGGCCTTTGCTGTGGAGCCTGCCCTCTGCTGGGCAGACCCACAGAGAAACTGCACTTAGCAGAACACACTTTCTGTGGACAGGCAGGTTCTCGAAGAGAAGAAGGGCTGAGTACCATGTATGAGCCCCTCTCCCATAACCACCTCCCATGGGAAGAGTGAGAGCGGGGAGAGAGGCAGCAGGCACCATAACAGAGCTCCCTCTTCCAGGAATATCAGGAGAGGGTCCTAGTTTCCTGCTTAACATTCATGCATTCATGGGCAAAGAGTAGAACGTGGATAGACGTCTGACTCAAGATGGAACCCTAGCATTCTTCCAGTTAATTGGAGTGATATGTATTCCATTGGTTCTCCTCTTCAGGTGGTTGCCTTCAGATTATTATTTTTTAACGAGTATGCATTACTTCAGTAATAAAGAAAATAAAAGAAACAAGCCATAAAAGAAACCCCAGAAGAACCCTGCCTTTGAATTCTGAGCAACACCCTCTCAAGCCATCATGGAGTCTGTGGCCAAAGGAAAACTGCTGTACCCTCTGCATGGTGTTGTAGATTTTTAATGGTTAGGGTTTTTTCCAGAACATTAAAGTGTTAAAAATTGAAAAAAAATGTAAAATCGAGATATTAAAATATACAACATTCTTTTAACTTTAAATATTCTATTTATAACCCAAACCAGAACTAATTACAATTTTACTTTCCTGGCTTTCATGGAAACAAATATATGCTTCTCCAGTGCCTTTAATGTTCTGGAAAACATTGGCCATTAAAAAAAATAACATTAAAATATGTATAGACACAGGCATTTTTCTTATTGCCTCAGGCTCTAAGATGCTCAGCACAACACTGTCAGGACCTATCTGTCTTAGTCTGCTTGGCCTGCCAGGCAGAATACCACAGGCTGGGTGGCTTAAATGACAGAAATTTATTTCTCACAGTTCTGAAGGCTGGGAAATTCAAGACTGAGGTGCTGGCTGATTAGGTGTCTGCTGAGGGCTCCTCTTCTGTCTTGCAAACAGCAGCCTTCTCACTTCTCTTAGGCCTCCCATGGAGGGGAGAGAGAGACAGAGACAGAGAGAGAGCTGACTTATCTTCCACTTTAAAGAGGGCACCAGTTCTGTTGGATCGGAGCTTCATTCTTATCAACTTAGTTGACCATAATTACCCCCTAACAAAGCCCTGTCTTCAGTACAGTCACCTGGGAGATCAGCACTTCAACATATAAATTTTAGGGAGGACACAATCCTATCCACAGCAGTGTCTTTATTTAAAATTTCATTATTTTAGTTCATCTTGAATTTTTCTGCATTGATTTTGATTTTTAAAAATATTGCACTAGGATATTATTTCTCATGATTGCTGAGCTTTTTTCTCCTTCTGAAGTTTCACTCCTGGGTGAGTGCCTCACTTACCTCATCCTCATCCAGCTATGACTTGGAGGCTTCTCCAGCTCATCTAGTGAGGGCCGTCAGGAGCACTTCACCCGATCACATCCACTACCAGCCCTTTGCTCTTAAGACAGCCAACTACCAATCCTTTGGCAGGGCCTTGGAGTGGGAGATCTTTTGAGGCACTACCACGTGAAGACCTGTTCCACATTCAGTTTCACTCTACAGCCCATTACTCTACAGCCCAGGGTGCATGTCTGCCTGTTCTTTCTGACCCTAACTCTGCCTCCATCAGACCCAGTCTCCTGGATCTTCAAGAAAAGTATCCAGGTCTTTTATCTTCCTTTCTGTAGCCACACTTTATAGACTAAGAGTTTGTATCCACTGCCTTTATATTTCACCTTCTACTTTCTCTCTACGCCTCCACAATCCTGCCTCACGAGTGCCATCAGGAATTCTACTCTCGATGACCAAAAAAACACTTCCAGATTCCAAAACTCCAGTCCAATCACATTCTCTGAGCATTCGTCCTGGGTGACGCCCTGTCTGTGGGTGGCCGTTGCCTTTGCTCAGTAATCCTCCCTTGGCTTTTGAGCCCTTCCATTGTCTGGCCCCAGCCTGCGGTCCCTCTCTTTGGGACATTGTAATATTCTTTCCTCAACCCCTCTTCTCCATCAGAGACCTCTCCTAAGACTTTATCCATCCCTTCTGCACATTCTCTCTCCACCAAAACCTCTATCTACTGTCTTGACCTTTGGGACAGACTTGGATCACTTCCAGCTTCCTGTAGACACCCTGCTTTCTAACACTACTGCCATTTTCTTCTTGTCCTCCCCACTTTGGAAACAGGGCCCCAACCCTCTGCCCCAGCTCCCTGCCCTGACCCATCCCCTACTTCTCCCTACAGTCTCTACACCAGCCCTCAAACATGCATGTGCTTTTGTGCAGACCAACCTGGGTTCTATCCACATCCTTTCCAGGTAAGGTGCACCCATGACCTGTAGCAGCACCAACTGTGGTGGTTGTTACAGTGGTTTTCACAGACAGCCCCAAGCCTGCTGTGTTTCTGGGGTGGGCTGGGGACCCCCATTTCCACTAGTTTACCCAGGTGATTCTGATGCTCACAGAAGATTCCCTGCCTGGTCAAGGAGCCTTTCAGAATCTCACTCATCAGAATGCCAAGGCTCCAACTTTCATAGAAGACTTTCCTGTGCCCCGACCTGGGGAGCTTTTCCTCACCTGGCTGTCTGGGTCCAGATCTTATTTCCTTTCTTCACTGTTTGCTCATTTTCAACTTTCCTGGAAGTGTGTATATGTTTCTTAGCCACCATCCAGACTATAGCAGGTGCCATGTGTTATGCAGTGGCCTTCAAAGTCCCCAGCAGGACCTTTAAGTGATCACCCGTGTTTGTTCAAGGAGTGATTGCACCTGTGCCCACTCCACCTCCCAGACAGTGTTTAGCTTCCTTCACTGTTTTACAAACCTGCCACTTCCAATGCAAACCCTCTAATTTCTTTCCCTGACCTTGAACCTTTACTGAATGGCTCCTGAGCCCTTACAACAAGCCTAGGAGGTAAGCAGTAAAACTCTTTAAAGATGGAGAAACTGAGGCACGGAGCAGTCAAGTAACTTTCTCCATGTTCTAGGGAAAACAAGTAGCCATAGAGTAGGGCTCAGACCTGGGTGTATCTGTCTGTCCAGAGCTCTGCACGGCAGCCTCTGGTGCTGCCTCCTGTTGTCCTTGGCTCACCTGCCCCTCCACCAGCCCCCACCCTTTCCTGAGCATCCCTGCACCCCTACATTTGTGTCTATCCTATTCACTCATCACTGCTCCTAGCCCTTTAGCAAATCCCTTCCCAGGAGCCCCATTCCTCCACCCTTAGCTGCCCCAGCAATGAAACTTGTCTTCTTGGTTATCTTTGAATGGCTTACTGACTTCAAACCCAGCCACTGTTGTTAACACATGACTGTTTTCAGGGTAGAGTTGAAAGAGCATGAATATCAAATGAAACTGCTTATTACTTACTATTATAGCTAAGTGTTCTGCACTTCTGTTACCTTATGCATGAAATGGTGATCACGCCCGTTACATGAGGCTGTTGAGAAGACTATATTTAACATGCAAAATACTTAATTGACTCCACGGGCATAGTAAGTAATAAAAATGCTAACAGTAATAATAATATAGTTGTGGTTTGTACTGTGTTTTGCATATTGGTACCATTGCTGCCTCAAATAGAACAGAGATAAGGGTTTTGGGACATTGAAATATGATATGTAGTCATATGGAGGGAAATTCTCTCAGTACTGTATGTGCTATTTATGATTAGAGCATTTAATTAGATTCTTTATAAAGGCATCCTAGAAATATTTTGAAGTGCAATGAAAGGAAAGTTCATTACAATTGATTTGGGGAAAATAACATACCTGATAAATATTCATGCTAATATTAGTTACTTTTATAAGAAATGAATGTCACTTTTACCTTTTGTAACGTGCCCAAAATGGGCTTAAGCCTTTGCTTCTCTAGTTATAAACAAAATATTTTCTATTTATTGTTTAGCCAAATCTTTAGTCTGGCAACAAAAGATATTCAGTTTACAAAATATATGGGGTAACCCAAGGAATAATGTCTTTTTCTTAAATCCAAAAAGAGGCAAATTATCTGGGTAATAGCCTTTTGAAATTTAGCCTTTATTTGTAATTACCTCGGCATTTTCTGTTTGCAGTAACAACATACTTACCCATGGAGAAACACGTGCATAGAAGTATATCAGCACCTAGTGAGGCAGGGCTTTTGTGCCTGGCTCTGTTTTTCCTCATTTGTAGTTTTTAAATGAAATGATCCATTCCAATTTTAAGCTTAAGTCAACAATGTGGCTAAACGGTTGAATTACATGTAAGAACCGATTGTTGTTTTTAAAAGAAACAGGCATTTGTCAGGAAAGGAAATATTAAACTGGAAATGGGCTTTCATTCATTCCCTGAGCACACTCCCTGAGGTGTAGACACCCTGGCTTGGATTTAGTGGTCGGTAGAAAATGAGAGTTTGCCCATCTCAATGGCCCTTCATTTTGCCCTCAAGACCTCACTCTCTTCTGAGCCTCATACCTGCAGCCCCTGCTTGTTTCTTTCCATGGACTTTAGAGAAAACTAGTGGCTGTGGTATGTTCTCCTTGACTTGTAGAGTTGTGCTTTTTTTTTTTTAAAGGATATTTTGCCGGAAAATGATCCAGGTACTCCTGAAAATTGATGGGTTATCTACCTGATTGGTGGGTTATCTTCCTGATTGATGGGTTATCTACCTGATTGATGGGTTACCTATCTGATTGGTGGGTTATCTGCTTGAATGGTGGGTTATCTACCTGATGGGTGGGTTATCTTCCTGATTGATGGGTTATCTACCTGATTGGTGGATTATTTGCTTGAATGGTGGGTTATCTACCTGATTGATGGGTTATCTACCTGGTTGGTGGGTTATCTGCCTGATGGGTGAGTTATCTACCTGATGGGTGGGTTAACTGCCTGATGGGTGGATTATCTGCCTGATGGGTGGGTTATCTACCTAGTTGATGGGTTTTCTGCTTGATTGGTGGGTTATCTACCTGTTTGGTGGGTTATCTTCCTGATTGATGGGTTATCTACCTGGTTGGTTGGTTATCTGCTTGAATGTTGGGTTATCTACCTGATTGGTGAGTTACCTACCTGGTGGTGGGCTACCTGATTGATTGGTGGGTTATCTACCTGATGAGTGGGTTATCTACCTGAGTTATCTACCTGGTAGGTGGGTTATCTGTTTGATTGGTGGGTTATCTACCTGATCTTCATTCTGATGACAACAGCCAGCTGGAGCATAGAAGCAGCTGTTCATTAGACTGGGAGTGTTCTCCACTACCGTAGTCCACACCACTCCCTGTTGCCTCATTCCTTCTGCTGCACTCCAGAGCCTCACCTGTTCCACATCTGAGGGGCTTTTCAGATGTGGAAATCTGCCCTAATCAAAGATTAGAGATAACTCTGATCTTAACAAGTATGTAAATAGTTTTGATCTTTTTCAAACAAATTTTTCTAGGAACTGAAGTCAAAAACAAAGTTTAGGGAAGAAAACTTTCATTCAGACCCATGCTTTGATTGTAGTATTGCTGTAATATGCAGTACCTCTAGCCATCACTGACAATTTCTAACAGGTTGACACCCATTTCCCCCAACAACCTGGAAGGAAAGAACTTGCACTTCTGGAACAGACGGAGGGGAGAGCAGGGGAGCAAGAGGAAAGGGGAGCTGTTCTCCAGCAAGGTGTCAACACTGGTGCTGCTTCCATTCTTAAAAACATCTGGGCTGGGCGCGGTGGCTCACGCCTGTAATCCCAGTACTTTGGGAGGCCGAGGTGGGTGGATCATGAGGTCAGGAGATCGAGACCATCCTAGGTAACAAGGTGAAACCCCGTCTCTGCTAAAAATACAAAAATGAGCCGGGCGTGGTGGCAGGCGCCTGTAGTCCCAGCTACTCGGGAGGCTGAGGCAGGAGAATGGCGTGAACCCGGGAGGCGGAGCTTGCAGTAAGTCAAGATTGTGCCACTGCACTCCAGCCTGGGCAACAGAGCAAGACTCCGTCTCAAAAAAAGAAAAAAAAAATCTGAGTTTTTGCTTTCTTTTCAATTATTTTATTTTTTAAAACAATTATTTTATCCAAATATTATCTAAAATAAATATATAATTTTATTTACTTATTACATCTAAACAAGTCCAATGGCAGGCCTGGGTTTGTGGGCTGAGGGTCATCAGTAGTTCATAAGCACGACCTCCTGCTCCACTGGCTCTTGCTGAATTTGCTCCATTATTCTGCTCCCTCCATCCCCCAAATCAGACCCTAGGCTCCATCTGAGCCACCTCTGAGATTCCTACCCTTACCCTCCTAGCCTATTGGCAAAACTGAGCTGACAAAGCAATGAACAGGAAACATTTGCTGTCCACATCCACTGACTCCCGAAGACTGCTCCGAGTTAGGACCGCCCGGCTCACCTGTTAGGACCTTTATGTGGCTGCTGTGTCATCCAACAGACATTTTCTCTACTGACTGAGCCAAGTTCCAGGTACATGCTGGTGACTGCTCTCAGAGTTTTACAGTCTGGGAGTGAACCGGGAGTACAAACAGCAATTCCTGTGTGAGGTGGGCACAGAGAATCTGGGAAGATTAGAGAGATCCTGCCACATGGACCAAAGAGGAAGCTAGGAGTCATTCAGAGACCGTCCCTGCCAGTGTCATAGTAGTCAAGGGGTCCATTAAAACTAATAGCCCCAATTCCCTTCACTGGTAAGAATCGAAAATAGATTAGGTCTCTGTGGAAATGAAAAGCAAAAAATCCTAAGTCTGTGTATTTTTGTGCAAACCCCAAAGCTGTCATGATGTGTCAGAAGAAGAGAGAAATTTCCTTCTGCTCTTATGCTGTTAGCAGGAAACTCAAAACTGAAAGAAAATGAACTGTCCCTCTTCACTATACATACAGAGAATCTCAAAGACACTTAAAAGGTCAGGCACCTTGGTCGTTGTTAAAGCTGTAAGTAAGAGGCAAAAGTACCACACTTAGCCATAAAACAATACTAGTATCTTCCTCCTAGATGGCTGTCATGTCAAGCAGAGTGACATGCATCTCTACACTATCACGAAGGAGACTAAGACCCAAGACCCAGGGATGCAGGCTGAATGCATTGCTTGTATCCATTTATTCAATCTTAACTGAAACCTAATGAGGTAGGGAGTTGGCTGGGTGCGGTGGCTTGTGCCTGTAATCCCAGCACTTTGAGAGGCCAAGGCAGGTGGATCACCTGAGCTCAGGAATGCGAGACCAACCTGGCCAACATGGTGAAACCCTGTCTGTACTAAAAATACAAAAAATTAACCAGGCATGGTGGGCACACAACTATAGTCCCAGCTACTCGGGAGGCTAAGGCAGGAGAGTGGCTTGAGCCTGGGAGGCGGAGGTTGCAGTGAGCCAAGATGGTGCCAGTGCACTCCAGCCTGGGGTACAGAGCAAGACTCCATCTCAAAAAAAAAAAAAAAAAAGAAGAAAGAAAGGTAGGGCGTTATTGTCCCATTTAACAGGTGAGGAAAACTGAGGCCCAGAGAAGTTAAATGACTCTACCAAGGCCACACAGCTAATGATTGCAGAAGCTGGAGCTGAACCTATTTTTGCCTGATGCAGGCAATATTCCATTGGCAACCCTCTCCCAGGTAAGCTGATTATCACAGTATGCAGTTTTTTATGCTCGGCTGGGAGAAGTCTGATGAGATCTCCTTGAAGCCCGTCAGGAGAACAGAATGCTCCTTAGATAACAATCCCCATTTATCTTCCAAATCAGATACAGGGAAACTTGAACACCAGAAGTTTTTCAGCATAGAACACAGGGCCAGACACATAACAAATGCTCAGTGAATATTTATGGAAGGAAGAGGGAGAAGAGAGTACAGAAGAGGAAGGTTATGTTTATTTTAGCCTAAAAAATTACCTCGGTTATTACCAAACAGACACTTGGGTTATAAAATCGTCTTGGTAAACATGCATCTACTTTAAGCAATGTTCCTTGCTGGTGAAACTTCCAAAACAACCAGTTTATAAAATGTGTTTCAGGGAACTGAGTGAGTAGTCTCTCTGTGTAGCTGGAAGCCCGTTAAATATCTGGGGATATATAACATAAATTATTCAGATCATAGGAGAAATAACTGCTTCATACTGCCATCAGATATTTATCGAGACCCAACTTATGAAGACTTGTTGAAATGAATGAGTTCTTCTAGAGACTGAACATAATTTTTTCTAGGGTTTGCTAAGCCCAAATGAGTTACTGATGTTGAATTAAACTTCATTCCCAGAACTCAATCTCTTCTTTTATTACTGACGTCACTTAAAACCTCCAGTTTAAACCAACTGTGTGAAAACAGATTGGGCAATAATTTCTCAAGGAGCGGAGCTTGTTTGCTGCACCTTGGTTTGGTAAAAAGCAAAATCATTTCTCCCATGGCAAATATGTCCTCCTTACTTGGACAGCTGTAATTTTTACTACACAAGATTTTGCTTGTTGATTTAACAGCTTGTGCCTCCTATTAAGGAGCACGATGTTTTCCAACTGACTGCACAAGCCTCCAAATCAGGTTTTCCCCATAAGTCGTGAGACAAAAAAATACTAGTGAGCTATGATAGAAAAGACTAACTGTTCTTAAGAAATGACTTCTGAAATTCCACCAAAGTTAGCTGACAGTCAACTTTGTAACTCCAATTTTGTAGTTATATGGTTTTTCTCTCATGACTCTAAGTTGAGAATTTACTGCAATAGTTCTATTTCCTTTGACTTTTTCTGGAATGATATAATTCACCTGAGGATAGGAAGATGTCTTTCCCTCTTGAACAGAGATTTAATTCTTCTTCTCCATTCATATTTATACTGTTTAGTGCAGTGATTCTCAACTGGGAGCAATTTTAATCCTCCCCCCACCCCCCGGAGTATTGTTATTGTCAATGGAGACATTTCTGGTTGTCACAATGAGAGGTGAAGGATGCCCCTGACGTCCAGTAGGCAGAGGCCAGGGATGGTGTTAAACATGCTGTGATGTGCAGGACAGCCCGCAGAACAGAGAATAACCCAGTTCAACCCAGTTCAAGTGTCCATGGTGCCAAGGTTGGGAAACCCTGCATTACTGCAATCCCCGTGCACACTCCTTATTAAACACTGTGTAGAGCGGATGCATAACCCCTCTTCATTTTCCTCTCCCCTTTAGCTACCACCTTGGTAGTAGCTTTTCTCTACCTTGCTGTCACCTTGAATAGGTGCTTATGTCTACAGTCTCCATCTATCTTCTCACCCATCCCTTCTGAGTCACTGAGAGATGGGCTTTCTCTTCACTTTCCGTAGAGGATGCTCCCCCAAGGTCAGCAGGTGGCTCCTCTTTGTCCCCAGACCCTTCTTCATCTCTGATTTACCTCCCTTTGGGCTCCAATGCTCATCTCAGAAGTCACTGCCTAAGGCCCGCAACAGCCCCATGTTCCGTTTCTCCTGGTCTCTCGGCTGTTTCCCAGTGTGCCCTGCTGGTTCCCTCCCCCCGACCCATGTCCTAGCCGAGGGCATATTGCCAGCTCAACCCTCTACTATCCTATTCTCCTTTCTTCCCTTGGAGCCCTCACATGCTGTAGTAGGCACATTATGATCCTTCCTGGGTGCATGCTCTTCAAATGCACAGTGGTCACCTTTGACCTTCCACCAAAACTTAATGAGTCCATGTCTGCGTTCCTCGCAGCCATTTCCTCTTGGTGATCCCACTGCCAACCTAAGTATAGTCATTCAATAAGCATTTATTGCGTTCTTCTTCTTTGTCAGGGACTTTATTCTGCTGTGGAGACACAGATTAATAGAGCAAGGTCTCCACCCTGGTGGAACTCACAAACCAATGAGGGATGCCGACTTGAAAAGACACAAGGCACTGGCTTCCGTGCTAACACGGACGTCCATTCGGCCAAGCAGCCATGCCCAGCAGGCCTGGGACCGCATGTCAGTGAAACCCCAAAGGCCCAGCAGCTCACCAGGCAGGCTGGAACAGAAACCGTGCTCCACCCCACTTTGGTGCCCAGAATCATTAAGTATTGGGGGAGCAGGAACCTTCAGGACGTTTAAAGGAATTAAATGAATTCTATGCATATACTAATAATGTAACAAAAAATAGAAACTTTTAAAAAGGTGAAATTCCAAATATAAATATAGTAAGTGCTACAAATTCATGTTAAATATAAACAGGTAACAGGAATGGTAAACAGAAATTAATAGGAAATCTGCATAGAAATGTTCACTTCTTCCCACTGGGAAATCTTCAGGACTTCTCTCCTTCAGCTCTGTAATTACCTCGTCCTCGTGGGATGACACAGCCCTCAAGGACGAGTAAATGAGGAAATTGTTACCCTGCATATTAGTTTGCTGGGGCTGCCCTAACTAAGTACTGCAAACGGGGGACTTAAACCACAGAAGTTAATTGCCTCGCTGTTCTGGAGACTGGAAACCAAAGATCAAGTCGTCAGCAAGGTTGGTCTCTCCTGAGGCCTCTGTTCTCCCCGTTTCGGGGCTCTTTCCTTCTTCTTGTGTTTTCACACGGCCTTCCCTTTGTGGGTGACTGGGTCCTAACTGCCTCTTCTTAAAAGGACACCAGTCATATTGGATTAGGGCCCACCCTTATAAGCTCATTTTATCTTAATCACCTCTTTAAAGACCCTATCTCCAAATATGGTCATATCCTGAGAGACTGGGGTTAGGACTTTAACATATGAACTTGGAGGGACACAATTCAGCCTAAAAACCTCCATTTCAAGGCCTAAGAGGGCAAATGGAGGGGGATGTTCCCAGAACTAGAGAGCGCTGCAGTGCAGAGACAGTAGCTGCCACCCGGGGCAGTAGCGCTTGTCCTCCGTGAAGACTGACCCCTGTGGAAAGCCTGCGGTGAGAAGGGAAGAGGAGGAACGAGGCCCCAAACCTCCTCCCCGCTCTCTTTTTCCACGGCACCTCTCACTGGGCAATCTCCACTGGCAGCCCAAGGACAAGGAGCGGGCACCCCCTAGCGGTCAGGCCACCAGAGCCAGAGCCCAGCAGAGAAAGGCAAAGGCCGGCTGTGGAGGGGAAAAGAGGGAAGAAGGTGCCAGCCCCTCCTCAAAGCCAGCTTCCCTTGGTGATTTCTGGACTAATACAATATAGGTTCCCCGTAATCAGCCTTAGCCTGCATGATGCGTTTGGCCTGAGGGGGCCTGAGACACGGAAGTCAGTGTCTTCTAGCACCTAACATCTCCCCTTGTCCACACAGTGCTTCCTTGAGATGGGATTTGATTCTTATAGAATGTCTGCAGTGCCTTGTAGCATTAGAATTTGCCAGCGTTCCTTTCGGCCTAAAGCTCAGGTTTGGGACAAAGGGGAACAGTTTCCAGCTGTGATGCTCTAACTTCCATCCACCTGTGTGTGTTCGTTCTCAGGAGCCCGAGCGGCAGTACATGCACATTGGCACCATGGTGGAGTTTGCTTTTGCCCTGGTAGGGAAGCTGGATGCCATCAACAAGCACTCCTTCAACGACTTCAAATTGCGAGTGGGTACGTTCTGCAAAGAGGTCTCAGTTTCAGTTGTGGCAAAGATGTGGAATAAGGAGTAAGTCATAGGAGATATTGATGATCCTTTCAGTGTTGGAGTAGAACAATTACAAATGCATCCCATTGCAAGACTGGATGACAGAAGGAAGGACACTTTTGAACAAATTAGAAAAAACCCCCCTTTGGTTGGACCTAGGCTACCTGCACTCAGTCAAGGTCCTGTCTACAAACACGGCACGCACAGCCTTGAGCCGTCCTGCATTGCTGATTCACTGTGAGACATCCACTAAGAGCTGCTGCATTATTTTATGGGCTGTTGCCAATGAAACTGGGACCTGCCACTAACTATAAGATACATCCATATTTCAGAGATGTAAAAATATTTTCTTTAAAAAAGTGGATCTTAGAATTGTTGCAATACAGTTCCATCTTCCTGGGGCCACAAGCTGTAAGAACACCAAATGTGTCATAGGTTCTGAAACAGTGACAGCTTTTCAGATTGTGTTCAAATCCTAGAGAAAAAAAAATCCAGCTTTCTTTATAATATTGTTAAAAAATAACCTTTAGGCCTGGTGCAGTGGCTCATGCCTGTAATCCCAGCACTTTCGGAGGCTGAGGTGGGAAGATCACTTGATTCCAGGAGTTTGAGACCAGCCTGGGCAACATGATGAGACCCCATCTCTACAAAAAATAAATTAGCTGGGCTTGGTGGTGCATGCCTGTAGTCCCAGCTACTTCAGAGGCTGAGGTGGGAGGATTGATTGAACCCAGGAGGTTGAGGCTGCAGCAAGCCATAATAGTGCTGCTGCAATCCAGCCTGGGTAACAGAAAGAGACCCTGTCACCAAAAAAAAAAAAAAGTAACGTTTACTTGGTTGAAAACAAAGGCTTCCTGATTTCTAAATTTTTAACAGACTTTAAGTTGATTTTTTTTTTAGCATGTTTCATTACTTGCCTTTTACAAATTGTTGTTTTTTTAAATGTGTGTTTTAAGCCATCAAGTCAACACACAGCTGGGTTGTGATGTGTGCAGTTACTTGCAACCATTCAGATTTCTAAGAGCTTCCTTGACCATTTTATGGTTTTCTTGGCAACACATTTTGCTTCTTCTGAGACTCAGTTTATATAAGAGCAGTTCAGGCAGCAAATTCTATCTGAATGGTCTTTAACGCTCTCTTACATACAAATTTCAACTTTAAAAAGAAATCTGAATATTTAAAGCCATTTTTTTCCTTTGCTATGGGTATGTCCTGAATTTCATATAAATCTAAAATATGTTACATCTCTTTCACAAATGAGATGTGTTTCTCCACTTGTACTATTAGTTGTCAGTGTTTAATCACATTTTTCTTTTTTTTTTTTTTTGAGGCAGAGTCTTGCTCTGTCACCCAGGCTGGAGTGCAGTGTCACGATCTCAGTTCACTGCAACCTCCACCTCCTGGGTTCACATGATTCTCCTGCCTCAGCCTCCCAACTAGCTGGGATTACAGGCATGTGCCACCACACCTGGCTAATGTTTGTATTTTTAGTAGAGACAGGATTTCACCATGTTGGCCAGGCTGGTCTCTCACTCCTGACCTCAAGTGATCTGCCCACCTCAGTCTCCCAAAAGGCCATATTTTTCTTTTTACTTTCTCAGTTCTGTGCATAGTAAACCCCTCTCGGGGGCTCTACCTTACACAAAGATGAGATGACCACACCAAACATGGGCATGTCCCTTTGACCCCAGAGACTCTACACTGTTTTGACAGCTTGGAAAATGGGCTCCTCAAATGTTGCTACTATGCCTCTTAAAAAAAAAAATGTATTACATGGGCATATTAGTCAGGGTTATCTAGAGGGACAGAAATAATAGGATAGATGTATATATAAAGGAAAGTTTATTAAGAAGAATTAACTCACACAGTCACAAGGCGTGGTCCCTCATTAGGCCATCTGCAAGCTGAGGAGCAAGGAAGCCAGTCCGAGTCCCAAAACTGAAGAACTTGGAGTCTGATGCTGGAGGGCAGGAAGCATCCAGCACAGGAGAAAGATGTAGGCTGGGATGCTAAGCCAGTCTAATCTCTCCACGTTCTTCTGCCTGCTTTTATTCTGGCCATGCTGGCAGCTGATCAGATGGTGCCCACTCACATTGAGGGTGGGTCTGCCTTTCCCAATCCACTCACTCAAATGTTAATCTCCTTTGGCAACACCCTCACAGACACACCTAGGAACAGTACTTTGCATCTGTCAATCCAATTAATTTGACATTTAGTATTAACTATCACAATGGGAGAATGACCTCTTCTATTATCAAACTTACGGAGACCAAAATAATATTGCCCTGCACTGCAGCATGGGACCAGAACAGCTATTTGCCAGTCACATGTGCTACATCCAAAGTGCCATTTTCCTGGTCTAGATTTCAGTGATATTGTTCAGATTCATGTGAACTATTGAATGGACCTCCTTCCAGTGGTGTTTATTGACATTAAATGCCTACTTTACCCTGATTGTCCAATAACTGATAAAGTCTATACCTCAACCCCATGTATCAGCCTTGTTAGATTTCTAAGGAAGCCCGAACTCAACGTTTCACTTGGCCTTTGAGTCTTCCTTTCCCCAGACCCTCAGTCTCTCCCAGGAGGGGGCTTCCCTGCTTGACCTCCATGCACTGTGACATCCAGAGGCAGTTCGGGGATAGCAACGTGGAAGAATAATATTGCCAACAAAAGTGATGGGACAAATAATGAGGCGAATTCACTCCTAGCATCCTTTTCAGCGTATCTAACTGTAGAATCAGTTGGAACCACAAATCGAGCACACACCTACACTAACTAGAGATGGCCCTGTTGCCAGCAATAATCAGTCCAGGCTCTTCCCCACCCCTAGAGCTGCTGACCAAGCAGAGATGAACAGTGGCCAGAAGAAAAGCTGAGCTGACAGATGCAAGACTGGAACCGCAGGCCAGTGTCCAGCAGCTGACCCCTGGGTGCTCTGACCTGTGCCAGAGCTGGAATAAATTATTTGAGATGCCTAAACTGGAAGTGTGTTTTCCTGAGTATGCCACAAAACCAAAGGAGAATTTATTTCTTACCTCTTTTGTACCTGCAAAGGTACTGCTTGGAAGAGTATTGGGGCTGTTTCCTGACCTAACTTTCCATTGCAAAAGGGAAGCTTTGGCCTGGCGTGGTGGCTCACTCCTGTAATCCCAGCACTTTGGGAGGCCAAGACAGGTGAATCTCCTGAGCTCAGGAGTTTGAGACCAGCCTGGGCAACATGGCAAAACTCTGTCTCTACCAAAAATGCAAAAAATTAGCCAGGTGTGGTGGTGTGTTCCTGTAGCCCCAGCTACTTGGGAGGCTGAGGTGGGAGGATTGCTTGAGCCTGGGAGGTGAAGGTTGCAGTCAGCCAAGATTGCGCCACTGCACTCCAGCCTGGGTGACAGAGTAAGACCCTATCTCAAAAAAAAAAAAAAAAAAAAAGACAATGGCTATAAGATGAATCTTGCTAACTCAACTCTGATGTGGCACAGGTATTAACCATGGACCTGTGATAGCTGGTGTGATTGGAGCTCAGAAGCCGCAATATGATATCTGGGGCAACACCGTCAATGTGGCCAGTAGGATGGACAGCACTGGAGTCCTGGACAAAATACAGGTAATGCAGTGTGTGGTCTGCGCTGCCTTCATCAACCATGTCTGTTCTCTTGGGAACCATAAATAAGTATAATAAGGATACTAATATATTAAAACAAAGGAAAAAAGTAAACCTTGAAATTTACTTAAATCTTTTGGAGAACAATTTTTGGGGAAATGTCAGTTTCTGTATTGACTGTTAACAACAACAACAAAATTCTAACAATATAAAGGCAATTGCATCTGTGAAAACAAATGATCCAACAGCAACCAGCATGATGGCACAACAGCCCTGAGCATTCGGTACAGGAGTGGTGCCCTCTTCCACCTTTATTACTTCTCCTGGTGCCAATACCTTGAAAAGGACTTTGCAAATGAGAGGGATCACATGCAACCAAAACCAGATACAACCCCTCACCTTCTTCTCTCAAGCTGAATTGGGAGGAGGGGAAGTGGTAGGCTTGGGAGAGGCGGGAGATGAAATAGAAGGTTGATATGAATGGCAGCTCTGGAATCCACCCAAGAGGGAGAAAGGAAGGTCTAACAAATGAAAAGCAGTGGTTAGAGAGAACTAAAATTATTTTGTGTGACTATTTCCGTTGTTCATTAAATCAATTATAATCATGGTTAAAGTAACTATATTACAATAGCACTAATAATATCATATTTTTAAAAGTATTTTAACATCACTGAAAAGATAATAGAAAAAAAAATCTGTTATTAGAACTATGCTGAAACTATCACCCAAGTTACAAAAGAGCAGTGGTTCTGCCCAGGTTGACAGTGACAGAATCAAGGAAGAGCAGGAAGAGAAAGAAGGGAGGCTACAAAGACAGAAGCTCTGTCAAATCTGTTCTTCAGTTTGCTCCGCACCCACATCTTGTGCTCCTCCCACGTGCTGATTAGGTGCTGTGGCTACAGCATGAGCAAGTCAGACTCAACTTTGCCCTTGTACAGCGAATGTTCTCTTGGAGACGACCGTTATCCACCAGAAGTAACGGTGGTGCCACTGCAAGTGTGACTGTGCTGGAGGACTTCAGCTGGCCTGTGTGGCTGGGGAAGGCTCTGGAGAACTCGATTTTCAGACGACAGGCTGTGTAAGAAAGGTGTGGAACTGGAGACAGTGTGTGAAGACCGCCTTTTCAGACATGAAGTGAGCTGATGGCGCAGAAGGGGAAGGGAGTTCAAGGCTGCTTTCAATAATTATCCTGAACATGGGCAATGCTCACAGGAAGAACAGAGTGAGGGGACCAGTGAAAATAAAGGTGGTTTGAGGTTCCCCCAGTGAAGGAAGGAGATTGGAACAGTGTGTGGTTGGAGAGTGGGCTCACAGCTGAGTAGCAACATCTGCAGCATTAATGGACAAAAATGAAGAAGGAAGGGTGCAAGAGTGGAAACAGGAAGCTATGGTTCATTCCAGTATTTGGAAGAAAGAAGGGGATCTCAGCTAAGAAAAGAATAATAAGAAGATGAAGAGGTGCATGTCATTACATTTTAAATCTACCATTATACTCTTGGTAATATATGTAGAATGGTAAACATGTTCACAAGGTTAAGATGTAACTGTAAAGCCATTTTGTACCATGGTTTGGAAATTTTGCTTAAACTGTGGTTAGAGATTACCTTTTAAATTTTCACCATTCAACCCACACCCAAATCCACTTAATATATTTTGGTTAATACTAGAATTTCATTCAATTTTACCATTATTACGCCGAGAAGCTATCCTGAAGCTTGCTATCATAGTGACAAAATGGCACGCCAATGTAATATCTGTCCCCCTCAGAGGCACAAACATCTAGCAACACAGAAGGTGTTTCAGTGAAGAGCTTGGAGATACCAAGGTTTTATGGTCCTTCCTTACCTTCTTCAAAATTCTGCTTCTATTAATAGCTAGAAATTAGTGAAATTCAATCTGCCTTCCAGTGAGCTCATCAGTGAGCTGATCATCAGCAGCTGGAACACGTACACCTGATTGTGCACAGTTCCAGACACCCAGAGAGAAGGGCTGGGATCTGCAAGTGAGAAGCGTGTGTGCACGTGTGTGTACATGCATGTGTGTGTGTGTCTGTGCTGAACACTCTATTTGTCTCACTCTCACAAAGCAGTGGATTCACGTCTCACTCCCATTATGTTACATTCTGGAAAATGAATTTCTGCTAAATGGCAAATTTATATGAAAGTCACCGGACTCTCACAATAGGTTTATCATGGTGGCCCTCTGGGCTTTTGATGAATCCCTATAGTGTGTGTCTCAGCTTAGCCAAGACACGCAAATAGCCTTGCCTCCTAAAATTGACTGCACAGACTGGCACCGTCCTTTCCTCTTTAAAAGACCGTCCCCTCCATTGTTGTCAGAATGGGCTTTTATTAAACCTCGACTTACCTGCCTTTCATATTTACCCCACCTCGTTCATTCCTGTGGTCTTTCTAAAGGATATCTTTAATTTTTGTATGGAATGGAGGAAACATTACTTCTAAGTGTCTGCCTTCTTTTATTTAGATTGAGTCAACACTTGCTACAAAGTAAGTAAAAGTCCAACAAAGAGAAGGAAGAGATAAAAGAAAACTAATGGGAGGTGGAGAGGAAATATTCCAACCAAACTGGCCATTGCCAAGGATCTGCTCACGAGATCAGACTTGGAGTGAGTTTCCAACACCGGCTCCAGCTGCCTCCCCTCATGCTAGGGTGCAAGACGAGGCTCTTCTCCCTGGGGCTGCAGCTGTGGTCATCATCTGTGGAGACTGCTCAGTTGCCCAGCCAGAACAAGAATCGTGGGGCGTTTTGGCAGCCTAGTCTAATCATTTCCTGATGGTACCAAGGCTTCCGGGACTTTCTGCATAAACATCGCTAGCCACTTCCAATGCCCAGGGATGCTCCTACAATCCTGGACAACCCCGGGTCTTATCTTGGCAGGGAAGAGAGGCCTGCCCCTACCAAGGACTCACTTTCCCACCTGCAGGCCAGCCCATGTCCCCAGCACAACACCCGGAATACTCCGAAGATTTATGGCAGTTTTTAATATGCTTTCTAGCTCCCCTAGCAGCTTTTAAGCACCTGGGATAAGTATCAAAAGCAATTTGAGCGAGGCAGGTCATGGAGAGTGTTCCCTCTTGGAGATCGTAAATCTCCTAGGGGTCGATGTTTGAAATGAGTTTGAGCTCATGTGTGTCTCAAAGAGGATATTGGGCTTCATAAAGCTCCATGTGACTCAGGGCAGGTCAGCCACCTGCACCTGCTCCATGACTTCTGATCCCTGGAGGGAAACAAGACAGGTTTCTGCCTGTCAGTAGGGAGCCATGTTTGTAGACCTGTGTTTGCTTCCTTAGCACAGAAGCTGGAAGGGCTGCATTTGGGTAGGTTTTTAATCCCGAAGGTGTGGCTCACTTCCCCACTCCAGTAAGCTCTCTTTTCCATTTATGTGCAAAAAATAGTAGTGAGATGCCAGGAAAATAAAAAACGATGCCCAGACCATTAATAAGCTTCTCCTAGGCCTGAGGAACGGGTTCTTTTTATTAAAGAGCATTTAACTCCCAGCATGCTTTCTAGCCTGGAAACCCCAAGAACAGCATAGCAAGCCCACTCTGCAATGCTGCGGGCTTCTCTTAGGCCTGGAGGCATAGTAACCAGTGCGCATCGAGATGGACAGCTTCTTCCTCCCGGTTTCCCATTAATCATGCGGTGCTGATTGGCGGGTGGTTTGGCATTATGAACACCCATGGATAGTTTTAAAATGCCAGTGACATTAGCACCAGTAAATACCTCAACAGTTAACCCCCAAAGTACCAAAAGATTGGTTTGTTCTCTGTGTGGAAGGCCACTTGTCCAATGACTGCAGAATTTGCAAACCTGAGTTTCTTGGTTTTCTTCATCTTCTTTCGGTTCTTATCCAATACACAAAGCACTCCCTGGGCTCCTGCCCTCCTCTTGGGACTTGGGCTGGACCAGAGCAGCAGGACATGGGCATCTGGCACCTGTGCTTCCTTTTCCTTTCTGCTCTGCTCATCAGGGTCCTGAGGACCCACATGTGGATCTTGTGCTAGGGGCTGTCCTTCCATGACATTGCAGAAGGGTGGATGATTCTTCCATAGCCCGTCCTTAAGATCTGTGCATGGAGGATTCACCCTGGTTCTGGGTGTCCCTGGATGCTGTCCTGGGCTCTCATGAGCACAGCCCCTCATGGTTTCCTTGCACTTCTGCCTCTGCCCCAACAGCGGCGTCTGTCCTCAAGGCCCCTCTCAGTCTCCAAGTCCAAGGAGGCTGGAGCTTTGCTATTGACATGGCCCCCACCTTTGCACCTTCCCCAGGACACACCACAACCAAAATTGTGCCATAACAACACTGCTGTGTGCCATAACACTGCTATGTGCCAGAACAACGCTGCTGTGTGTCGTAACACTGCTGTGTGCCACAACAATGCTGTGTGCCACAACAACGCTTCTGTGTGTCATAACAGCGCTGCGGTGTGCCATAACACTGCTATATGCCAGAACAACACTGTTGTGTGCCATAACACTGCTGTGTGTCATAACAGTGCTGCGGTGCGCCATAACGCTGCTGTATGCCAGAACAACGCTGCTGTGTGCCATAACACTGCTGTGTGCCACGACAACGCTGCTGTGCGCCACGACAACGCTGCTGTGCACCACGACAACGCTGCTGTGCGCCATGACAACGCTGCTGTGTGCCATAACACTGCTGTGTGCTATAACAACACTGCTGTGTGCCGCAACAACGCTGCTGGGTGCCATAACACTGCTGTGTGCCATAACAACGCTGCTGTGCGCCGTAACACTGCTGTGTGCCACAACAACGCTGCTGTGCACCACGACAACACTGCTGTGCGCCATGACAACGCTGCTGTGCGCCATGACAACGCTGCTGTGTGCTATAACAACACTGCTGTGTGCCGCAACAACGCTGCTGGGTGCCATAACAACAAGGCTGTGTGACATAGCAACGCTGCTATGCGCCATAACAATGCTGCTGTGTGCCACAACAACACTGCTGTGTGCCATAACACTGCTGTGTGCCATAACACTGCTGTGTGCCATAACAACGCTGCTGTGCCACAACAATGCTGCTGTGTGCCATAACACTGCTGTGTGGCTTGCAAGCTGCCCAGCCCTGCCACACCTGCCTGGCACAGGTTTTGCTGGAGGTGGCCAGGGTCTCACAGGTGCCCTTGTTGCAGCCATGCCAGCTGCTTTCTCGGATGAAGTGGGAGGAGATTGCTCCTTTGTGCCTTTTTCTCATGGTTCTAAAGCAGCATTACCAGGGCTTTCTGTCTGCCCAAACTCAGATACCTGCTAGGGGACACTGGGTGGAGGAGCAGGTAGCCAACAGAGGGGTCTTCCCTGGCCTCAGAAGCTGAGGCCTCACCCTCAGACCACGCCTATGTGCCTCACTGGTTCTCTGCTTTTGCAGCTCCTCCACACTCAGGCAGCCTAAGCCCAGGCAGGTGCGGGCCCACAGTCCCAGACAGGGTGTCCCAAGGAAGGCACAGCACACGCGGAAGCTGAGAGAGCCAGTACGGGACAGTGCATCTCCACTGAGGAGGAAGCCGTCAGAGCCAGGAAGTTCACGGCCATCTGACCCACAGGGCCTGGACATGGTTTGGCTGCCGGGGCCCTCGCCTGTCGGTGCAATGGCAGGAAATAAGTCGTCCTGTCAAGCCAGCGGCCTGCAAGAGGGGCTGCCCTCCTTAGCCCCCCATTTCAATGCAGTGAAGCGAGGAGACCTTTGAGACTCGACTGGGAGCGTCATGCTCATGAGGACACCAGTGCAAATTCCCACAGTTCTTTCAGTTTTAGGTCACTTCACTCACAGGCATCAAACCTGACAGACGCGACCATTTGCAGGGGTTGACAGTGTTCAGTGCTCCTTCTCAGGGTGTTCCTCCCATGGACACTGAAATCTATGATTAATGTTTATTATTTCATGAAAGGACATTCATGACAATGTATAAACATCATCCAGAATCCCACCACTCCAGCCTATTTTGGTTTACTCTTTTTCCAGGTCTCTCAGTGTGAATACACAACATCACGTGGTTGAAATCATAGCCTGGATCCAGGCTCAATTCCTTTTCTGGGTGAAATGGTTCGACATTGTCTCATCCATGATAGCATCATGGTGGCACCGTAGTTTACTGGAGTACTTGAATTTTAGGTTGTTTCCAGTTTTTCACTATCCCAGCGCTGAATTAAACAACATTGTCCTTTACAACCTTTTTTTCTTGTGGATTACTCTCACTTTTCTACTAACTTCTCAGGAGTGGAATTCCTGGGTCAAAGAGCATGGTGCTTTTTTTAGCTCTTCATCCTTGAGTCAGATGGGTTGTATCAATGTATTACTAAGCCCATTTTCCCATGTTCCTGTGCCTTCTAGGTTACCGAGGAGACGAGCCTCGTCCTGCAGACCCTCGGATACACGTGCACCTGTCGAGGAATAATCAATGTGAAAGGAAAGGGGGACCTGAAGACGTACTTTGTAAACACAGAAATGTCAAGGTCCCTTTCCCAGAGCAACGTGGCATCCTGAAGAGTCACCTTCATTTTGGCAAGAAGACTGTATTTTCAGGAAGGTATCACACACTTTCTGACTGCAACTTCTGTCCCTTGTTTTTGATGTGCGTGCTGTCTGTCCTATGGAGCCTCTGCAGACTCGTTCCCATGACCCAGTGGCATACCGTTTGGTGTCTGATGTGTGCCCAGATCGTTCTGCCACTTGCACTGTGCTTGCTCCCAAGCAAAAGGGAAAAGAAGTGCGCATGATAGAAGAAAAGTGTTGAGAGAACTAACAGAGGAGGAAGGTGAAACACACACACATTCTTAAGGCAATAAAACTAGGGGGTGTATATTATCTTCTGGTGCATGTTCTTTTCTGGAAAATACGGTAGCTCGCCAACCGCATCTGCTGGTCTGATATTCAAACACACAGTATTCGTGAATAAGTTGATTCTGTCCCCCACACGGAGTCTCTGCTCACCCATTGTCTCATTGCCAGTGGTGTCCAAGGGCCCCCGTTGGGACCCACGGCTCTCTTCCCTCTGCTCCATGTGTCTCATGCCAGCAGCACGTCGCCATCCATCACCAGAATTAGTCCTCACAGCCTAGGACCAGTTTTGTATCAAACTCGTCTGATGTTTTGATGCCATTTGTCTTTTGTAAAGTTAATTCATTAAAAGTTTTATGTACTTTGATTTACAGTGCCTGTATCTTTTATTTTCCTGTCTTCTTTCTCCTGTGATTTGCTCCAGAATTAAAGTTTGGTTTCCATCCATTCTCCCTTTTGACACAGTTGTTTCAGAAAGAGCTCTCCAGAAGCCAATACTGAGATGTAATTCAGATTAGGACGCAGTGTGTGATGCAGATAATTGGCTACTCAGCTCCTGGAAAGCAGGCAAGCATGTTGAATGTATCTAGTGGTCTGATTTTAATTTGGGCATCTCTAGAGAACGCTTTCAGGGAAAAATACTTTAATAGTAAAAAGATTCTCTGCGAGCAACAGTGCCCCCTCCGTCCACTACGCTCCTGTCTACAGGAATGTTTTGCTGGAGCTAACAGACATAGACTGCAAAAGAATAATTTGGAACCAGCTATGCAAATCAGTCTCACAATAGCGTGAACTAACCGAGAGAAGTACTAAGTCCCACAAACTGCCTGTTAAGTCTGAGAAGGCTAAAGAAGACACACAGCCAACGTTCATGCATTTTTAAAGACAGAAGGCCTTGAAGAATTTGTTCTTGTAAATCCAACACAAGTTGTTTGGTACTTTTAACATAAAGAAATCATACTTTGCCAAATAGTGAAAAGTAGAGCAATCGTGTGTAATCTAATGTTTAAAAGCAAAACTGCAAATTGTAGCCCAGTTGGTCAAACTTGTTTTCTTTTTATAACTCATGGCAGGCATCTGTAAGAGGTAGAGGACCCAGATGATCTCTTAGGAAGCCTTTTCTTCGTGGGAACTCGAACTTGAAGCACAAGTTCCTGGTTCGAATCCCGGCTCTGATTTTTTTACTGGCTGTGTGACTTTGAACACATCTCTTAGTCCCTCTTAGGAGTACTTTCCTTATTGGCAACTCATGGAATCACTAGTGATTAAACGAGGCAATGACTGTGAGAGAACCTGGCAGGTGCCCTGTGGCACATTCACAGCACGGGCGCAGCTGCTGTGCCAGGACTGTGACTCATTCCCAGTAAAAGGCACTTATCGAAGCTGATAACCGTCCTTCATCACCGAAGTATGAGTAGAGCATGACTTATTTAGTATTCTGCCTCAGTGGGGATTTTTTTGATCCTGTAATCACAACTCGGCATTGGCCTTAATATACCTAAATCTCCAAAAACAGTGATTAAAGCAAGAGAATTATTACAAGGGCTTTTCTCTTTCCTCTAATCGAAATCTGGACTAGTCTGGACTAGGATACCATAGTGTTTTCGTGAGCTCAAACTGGCCTTGGTGTAAAATGTGTAAGGATGAGCAGCAGGCATACCTCGTGGGTTCTTCCTCCGTTACATCCTGCTACACTCATCCACAGGTCACCTTAGTTCACCTACCCTGAGTGAACACCCGCAGCTGGGTGGGTGGTCCACCAAGTTCTCATAAACAGAGTCCCTCCCATTCCCCCACGGGGTGCACTGAACTTGGGTTTGTGCTAAAAAGAACTCAAAAGGAGAACCGTGCTCTCCCAAAGCCATATCACCAGTCTTACCAAACAATAGGCTTTTAAAAGCATTCAGAGTCATTGTCAGAATCCACTGTGGGAAGCTCTGTGTGCACCTGGGCCCTTCTAGGTGTGGTCCCATAGCAGCAGCCTTAGCATCCCCTGGGAACTTATCAAAAATGCAAATTCTCGGGCCCCAACCTGAAGGAGGACCCTGAATTTGAGATCCCTGGGGCGGGGGCCCAGCACAATTGCTGTTTAGTGAACAGGTTCTCCAGGTGATTCTGATCCCTGATCAAGCTTGAGACCTCCCTCCCTCCCCATTGTTTTTGCAGTTGAGGAAACGGGCAGAGTAATTCAGGCACATGTGTTCAGAGTTCCACAGCTGATTAGCAGTTGAGGCCAGGCTAGAATGGAAAACTGCCTGTTTCTTGAATCTGAAAGAGCATTATTCCTGGTCAAAGCTCCTTAAAGCTCTGGGCAGCTAAAAGCATCCCTTTGAGCAAAAATGCCAGGCAGAAAACTGGCAGTGCACCTCTCATCAGCCCAGGTCCCAGTGCCATTGGTTTAAGGAAAAAAAATCTCTCCCCAATGCTCTCCTTAACCTTTAAGTCTTACAGGAAGCCTTTCATAGAAATTGCCTCCAGTCCAGTTGCCTAAAAACCCCAGTGTTTTACATATCTGTTTAGAAGTGTCTAAGTTTTGTCATCAATCCACGATGTTATTCTTCCTTCCCAACTCACTGTGCTCCTAAAGGCAGCAACCATTCCTCTTTCCTTTCCTCTGGATACCAGGTAACATCATCAGGCCGGGTGCAGTGGCTCACTCCTGTAACCCCAATATTTTGGGAGGCCAAGGAGAGAGGATCACTTAAGCCCAGGAGTCTGAGACCAGCCTGGGCAACATAGCGAGACCCCATCTCTACAAAATATAAGAAAATGAGCTGGGCATGGTGGCACGTGCCTGTAGTCCCAGCTACATGGGAGGCTGAGGTGGGAGGATCACTTGAGCCCAGGAAGTCCAGAACGCAGTGAGCCTTGATTACACCACTGCACTCCAGCCTGGGTGACAGAGTGAGACTCTGTCTCAAAAAAAAAAAGAAAAAAAAGAAAAAAAGAAAAAGAAACATAATTGCCCAGTGATGAAAATTTGATAAACCAAAACAATCCATTAATATAAGAATATATTATGTGTGATGACTTTAACAAGCATTCATGCATTGGCTTTAAATGATAAACATTGAGATACCAAGAGAAATACACTTAATTTTCTCTTACGGCCTAACAAATGTGAGATCTTTTGAAATCTTGGCCAATTACAGCCCTGCCTTTTGAAAGTCAGTATGTAGTAGAAGGTGAAGGGAGTAAGGTCTGACTTAAAGTAAATGAAAATAATTTAGTTTGACTTTAATTTATTACAGTCACTTACAGATGCCTTGTCTTTGTTGAAATCAAGTCTGAATAATGAATAATTTATAAATATTTCTATAACCCAAACTTTATATATTTTCTATTATGTTACTATAAATATGGTATAATGCACCCAAAGGCATTCGAAATAAACTACTGCCATTTGTTTGAAATAAATAAAAGACACCTACACTGAAAAACTGTTTTCAAAAAAATAAAGAAATATTTAGGAGTCACTCAGCCTTGAAATTGCTGGAATTCAGTGTCATTTATTTTTAGAGAATCCTTTTTGCATATTCAAAACAATAAAACCAGTGATGGAGCAATCAGTATTGAAATTAATTAGGCCACCTGCCCATTCACTGCTAAACTGTGGGAAATTTAATCATGGTAGATGAGAGATGATTTCTTCCAAGGGATCCATTCATTAAAAATGTAGCTGATACTTTAATACTTGGGTAAGTTTCAAATTATCTCCAAAAGTAAGTATTTCCAACTTAGGTTAAAAGCGACTGCTTCCAAAAAGAAGACTGTTTAAAGTCAAGTCATTGCTGTGATGGCGGGGCACTGGGTGGGACATGCACTGGGTGCCTGTGTTATGCCTGCGCTCCAGCAGCTCATTGCCTCCCGCATGAACTCTTCTAGGTTTGGAAATTCCACTTTAAAGATGAGGAAATGTCTGCTCATATAGATGATATGACTTGCCCTAGAACACAAATCTAGAAAATGCAGCAACCAGAATTTTACCCGTTTGTTGAACACCGAAATCTAGTCTCTTCCCATGACTGGCCCCCTCTCTCTGAGCAGTAATAGTGAGCATTGCTGGCCACCAGGGCCACCCATCCTTACTAGGGCTCCTGGTCCCAACTGCACAAAATTCTGTTATTTGTGATTCAGACCTCTGGAAAAACAAAAATGGAATTTCTAGAGTTCAATTGTGCCAAAAGACAATTGTCATTACATCTCCTCTTGGAGAAAGGAACATATCAGGGTTGTTTGTGTTACCAGGCAGCAGGAGTTCCCCTAACTCTTGGGAGAAGTAACTGCACCTCACTCCTGTGACTGCCTCCCCAAAGAATCCTGGCAAATGTAGAGCCAGTGAACAGAAACCAACCCAACCATTACCGAGGGGAAACAAAGTTTTCATTTTATTCAGGTGCTCACAATGAATCGGTCTTCAGATTCATTTGATCAAAAATAATTCCAGTTGAAAATCATCACATCAGAGACTCTTCACATGTACCAAAGGTGTTGTTGGTCAGGCTCCTAACCCCAGCAACCTGAGGGAGGCTGCTAAAGTGTTCATGTGTCCCACTGTAGAGATGCAACACAGGCATAGCCAAGCTCCTAGGTGTCATGAGAAGGGGAAAGCAGGCTCCAGACGCCACTTTCTCTCCATGCAAACTTGCCAGCCCACAGGGTATCATGACATGCCCTGTGGGCCACAGGGATGCTTCAGGCTGGAGCAATGTGCCCAAAGCCGGGTTCCTTGAGGCTGGGGATGTCGTTCTTCCTGTAGAAGTCAGCCTGCACGTGGTTGGCGTGGCCAAAGTCCCGGTTTAGGGGCTCAATGGGCTGATTGATGCGCTTCCCATAGACAGAAGACGTCAGCACTCCAACCTGCCTCTCCTGTTCCTGGTGAAAGTTATCAAAGCACTTAGCACCACTGCATTCGCCAGCACAGCTCACCCGTGCATCCATCAGCCTGGGTCCTGGGAGCTTTTCCTGCCTGGGTCCCGCCACGGTAGACCAAGAGGGAACTTCCACGCTGAAGCCAGGGCCTTCACAGGGAAGTAGCCTATGGCGGGGAATCATGGAATTTGCTAGAAGGCTGGCTGGTGTATTCATTGGACATGTTGGGAAACTGTGCCGGACCATTTGCTCTACCTGTTTGTCCCTGTGCTCTTCCTGGTCATTTCCCAGCTCCTGCTGCTGCTGGTCTCTCCCCACCACCCAGATCCTGGCTCAGATGTCCAGGTCCTCCCTGGCCCCTCCCCTCCCCAGCTCCCTGCTCATCCCTCTCACTTTCCCCATCTTACATCCTCACATGGCTTCCTCTTCCCACATACCACTCATCACTACCTAGAATTTGCTCATCATGTCTTTTTTTTTCTTTTCTTTTGAGAAGGAGTCTTGCTGTCGTCACCCAGGCTGGAGTGCAATGATTAGATCTCGGCTCACTGCAACCTCCGCCTCCCAGGCTCAAGCAATTCTCCTGCCTCAGCCTCCCGAGTAGCTGGGATTACAAGCGTGCACCACCATGCTCAGCTAATTTTTGTATTTTTAGTAGAGACGGGGTTTCACCATGTTGGCCAGGCTGCTCTCAAACTCCTGACCTCAGGTGATCTGCCCACCTCGGCCTCCCAAAGTGCTGGGATTACAGGTGTGAGCCACCGCACCCAGCCCATGATTTCTTTGCCTTTTTCTCTCTTCCTTCAGGAATGGCAGCTCTGAGAGGGCTTTTTTCTGAAAAACTACGTGCCACAGTTTTCTCCTGAGGAAAACACTAACTTTGCATCAACTTAGAATGCACACATGTGCTGGTTACAGTGGCTTGGTAACTAAACTTGGAAGAAGTGTTTTCATGTGTGCAATTTCAGCTCTGCAAGACCAACTTTTCTAGAAAAATTATGAAAGCCAGGACTCAGAGGTTAAGCAGAGACTTGTTTTATCTGTTGAAGGGAATGTCTTAGCTTTGCTGTCCTTAAATTGTTAAATTCTAAAGAACCAAACAACAATATCAAGAAAAATACACAATGACATGACTGAATAGAGGGAACTATAATAGTACGTTAGCCTTAGCTTCTTGGCACAAAAAGAGGAGAGCTGCATAAAGAAAATTACATAAAGCAGCTGAGCACAATATTAAATATATACGTGTATGTGCACACATACACACACATGCATGTACACACATATGTACACTCATGTACATGCATACAATATACATATGTGCATGATATATATACATGTATTCACACATATATACACACATAATATATACACATCCACCTACATATGCACATATGCATGCATCTATTCACACATTTACACACATTCACAAGCAGGCACACACACATGCACACACATATACACACATATATAATAGATACACACATACACACATGCATATACACAAACACATGCACACATATATACACATAGGTACACATATGCCCACACACAAACATATGTACACATATACAAATATACATATCTGTATATACATATACACACATATATACATACACACGTACACACATGTATGCCTATATACATGCATACACATATACACAACAGTCATGTGCCACATGACATTTTATTCAATGATGGATCTCATATATGACGATAGTCCCGTAAGGTTGTAACATTAAGTTGGTGAAAAAGTAACTGCTGTTTTTGCCATGAAAATGTCAAAACCTAATAGAACTGCAAAATTCCTATCACCTAACTAGTGTTGACATAGTTATCACCTAACAGTTATGACGTAGTTATCATGTCATAACTGTTGTCATGTTGTAGTGCAACACATTCGTCATGTGTTTGGGTGATGTTGGTGAAAATAAACCTACTGTGCGGCCAGTCATATAAAACATAGTACATACAATTATGTACAGCTCCTAGTACTTGACAATAATAATAAATGACTGTTACTGGTTTATGTATTTATTCTACTTTTTATCACTATTTTAAGAGTGTACTCCTTCAACTTATTTTTAAAAGTTAACTGTAAAACAACCTCAAGCGGGTTCTTTAGGAGGGATTCCAGAGAAGACATTGTTAGCCTACGAGATGACAGCTCCATGCGTGTTGCGTGACATCGCTTTTGAAGACCTTCCAGTGGGACAAGATGTGGAGGTGGAAGGCAGTGATACTGATGATCCTGACCCTGTGTAGGCCTAGGCTAAGGTGTGTGTTTGTGTCTTAGTTTTTAACCAAAAACTTTAAAACCTTAAAAAAATTAAAAATAGACACCTTATAAGATCTAAAGAAAAAATATTTTTGTACAGCTGTACAGTGTGTTTGTGTTTTAAGCTAAGAGTTACTACAAAAGAGTCATAAAATTTTTAAAATTAAAAAGTTTATAAGGTTAAGAAGTTACAGTAAGCTAAGGTTAATTTATTATGGAAGAAAAAAATTTAAAATAAATGTAGTGTAGCCAAAGTGTACAGTGCTTATGAAGTCTACGGTAGTGTACAGTAATGTCCTAGGCCTTCACATTCACTCACCACTCACTCTCTGACTCACCCAGAGCAACTTCCAGTCCTGCAAGCTTCATTCATGGTAAGTAAATGATACATAAGTGTATTATTTTTTATCTTTTATACTATATTTTTACTGTACCTTTTTATGTTTAGATACAAAAATACTTACCATTGTGTTATAATCATTAACAATATTTTATACGGTAACACGCTGTACAGATTGGTTGCCTAGGAGCAATAAGCTGTAGCATATGGCCTAGGTGTGGAGTTAGCTATGGCATCTAGGTTTGGGTTAAGTACACTCTGATGTTCACCCAATGACAAAATCGCCTAGCAATGAATTTCTCCGAATGAATTTCTCAGAATGAATCCCTGTTGTTAAGCAATGAATGACTGTACATACACCGTCCCACCACACACACACACACACACACACACACACACACATGTACAAGCATACCTCAGAGATATTGCAGGTTTGGTTCTAAACCACGGCAATAAATATCACTATTAAGTGAATCATACAAACGTTTTGGTGTTCCAGTGCATATACAAGTTACCTTTACACTATACTATAGTATATTGAGTATGCAATAGCATTATGTCTGAAAAATGTACAGATCTTAATTTGTAGATACTTTACTGTTAAAAAATGCTGACACAGAGATATGAAGTGAGCACACGCTGTTGGAAAAATGGCACCAATAGACTTACTTGACATAAGGTTGCCACAAACTTTCAATTTGTAAAAAAATACAGTATCTATGAAGCCCAATAAAGTGAAATGTAATAAAACTAGATATGCCTGTATAAAGTTTTGGTAATCTGTTGACAACTTGTTAATATTCTGTCTTAATATTACCTCTTCATTAACACGAAGTCCCAGACTTTTTGCATGTTCTCTGTCATCTCGGTGCAACTTCTGATCATAATCTAGGCGCCTCTTAAAAACACAATCATAGAGGGAAATAATTCCTGTCTAGGAAAAAAAAGAGAAAGAAAGCCATGGGTTAATTTGAAGGCTGGGTCATTGAGGCCCGATGGAGCACAGATGCCAGTTCTTTCCCAAGGGAGTCTGGAGGTGCATGTGGTGAGTATGTGGTAGGAAAGGTCACCTCACCAAGCAGAACCAGCTGTGACGTGGAACAGGGAGAAGCCCAGGCCTCACCAGCAAGAGAAGGTTGCTAAGAGGCCCAGTATGAAGCAGGGACATTTTCATGGCACTTCTCAACTTTCCCCTCCCTTGTTGAGAGAGGTGGCTCCCCAAGCTGTCTTGCTGTCTGACTACATTGCTAGAGCTCAAACTTTAAAATAAAAATGTATCTTAGTCCATTCAGGCTGCTATAACAAAATACCATACAGACTGGGTGACTTATAAGCAACAGCAGTGTATTTCTCACAGTCCTGGAGACTGTGAAGTCCAAATTCAAGGCCCTGTGAGATTGGATATCAGGTGAGGGCTCAATTTATGATTCACAGATGATGTCTTCTCCCTGTATCCTCATATGCTGGAAAGGCAAACAAGCCCCCTCAGGCTTCTTTTATAAGGGCACTAATTCCATTTATGAGAGCTCTACCCTCAGGCCTAATCCCCTTCCAAAGGCCTCACCTCCCAATACCACCACATTGGGAGTGAGGCTTCAACATATGAATTTGGGGAGACACAAACATTCAGACCATAACAAAATGACATCTCTAAGGTTATATATGTGTGTACTTTTCCCTCATTTCTACTTGTCTTGTGTTCTCAAATTTTCTATAATAAGCTTGAGCTTCTTTGAAAAACAAACAATACCTACATACTAGGATAATGAAACTTAACAGGAGTCACCCTTTAAGTTGCTAGTGCAGGAGCCAAGGGCAGATGTTTTCTCTGCCTTCTGAAGGTTGCCTGAAAATCAACTGACAGAAGGGAGATTAAAAGAAGAAAGGGCATACACATTTTTATTAATGTGCATAGGAGACATCTCAGGGTGATTACCCCACCACACCATGGGCTACAGATGCTTGTATAGCCTTCTTCATACGAGAAAGGAAGATGGGGAAATGCGGATGATTTTAGGGAGGTAGTAAGTTATTTTTAGGGGGATACAATGGGCTTGGAGAAGATACAATGGTCTGGGAGAAAGTCTGTTTGGCCCACAGAGCAGACGATGGTCTGTGACAAAAGTCTGTCCAGGTGTCTTAACAGACTTCAACCTGTCTTCCCATGACATGAATGCAGCTAATGAAAACTCACGGAAGGTACCAGGGGTCATTGCTTTCTTCTTTGGTGAGTCTAGACTTTAGGCAGATAAGCGAACTTTAGAGATCAACTTCATCAAGTGCTTTGGGAGAGACAAACCATTGAGAGACAAGAACCAGGGGCGGGGGTAGGGGATGGTCAGAGAGACCTTGAGCCTTCTTCTTGAGGCCAGAGTGTCAGAGTGGCATATTTTGGTGTATTGGTTCCTGAACTCTAACACTAGCCGAGTGTCAGAGTGGCATATTTTGGTGTATTGGTTCCTGAACTCTAACACTAGCCAAGAGTCAGGCTGTCTATGTGCAAACCCCTCTCTTGAGAGATAAAAGTATTTTTTCTTTAATCATATGTGATAAGTGTAACACTTGGTAATCCATATATATATGAATACGTATATTATATATAATATACACGTATATATCATACATATGTAATTTACATACACACACAGCTCTGATGGATTAGAAAATGACCCATTAACAGAGCTATTATCTGTATTATCTCCATTTTATCATCCCAACTTTTTCTGAGTACAAAAGAAAATCTTCCTTGTTCGGTATCTAGTAAAAGAAAAAAGAATGCATGTGTTAGCTGGTCTTTAATCTTCACCTTGTAAGTGAGGCTTGTCATTTATGTTATTCCAGCTGCCTTAAATCTTCCAGCAGCAAACTCAAAGACATGTCTCTGTGGAATTTGGGAGCATTAGGTCTCTAGCTTATGCTTGGTTGGTTTTGTTTTTATTTTTTTCCCAGACAGTGATGCTAGAATGATTCCCTCCAACAGAAGGATACAGAGGTGGAAGTAGGCAGTGAAAAGGATGCAAGACTTACATGTAGTATGTTGGAAAACACGTAATGCCCACTCACACTGACTGCAGGAACTTGGCACTCTGGCCAGTAATGGGAATAACTAGAGCATAACGTAGTTTTGGCCAATCCTTAGCAAATCATTCATAGATCATCTGTCATGTGCAACATGCTGTGCTCCTGCTGAGGGAATTTAGAAGATAACTCAGACGTGGCTACTGTCCTTACTCAATGAACCATCTAGTAAGGAAACAACATGGTCTTTAAGAATTATTACTTTAAGATTCATAAGAATTCCAACAGCAACATGTGTAAGGCCCCTGGCCAGCCATGGCAGGGATCCTGGTGTGTCTTAGTTCAGAGTCACTCTAATCGGCTTGAAGGAGGAAAGCAACCTCCAACCAGGAGCTGTGGCTTCTGCCTCTGTGCCTCTGCTGGCCATTTTATGAGTTCGCCAGACACAAGCATCTCTTATCATTGTCTTCAGTCTCGCTCAACTTCTGGACGTGTTCACGTCAAACCATCCTGGCCCTCATGTCTCCTGATGGCAACCTACCCTATAGCTATGTACCCATAGAATTTTTTAAAAGCCTGAATCAATGGAGAATTGATAAGCCATTCAACATTTAGTATTGTGACAATTGGCTAGTTTTTTGGGCCTTCACGTCACATTATAGCCAAAAGTAAATTCTGGATGATGAGAAAAATAAGAGAAAAAGAAAACCCATTAGAAAACTCATACACATGAAAACAATAGGAAAAATGTCAGAAAATATCAATCACTTTGACTACATACAAATTAGACATCTGCTTATCAAATAAAATGAAAACTTTAAAACATTTTAAGACATGATAGAGAAATCTCGATATCTTTAATATCCATAACAGAGGCAGCTGTTGGTGCAGAAGCTAATTTGCTGCTGGCCTGCAGAGGCTAAGCAAACATTTTTGGGATGGGCCACCCAGTAACACACAGGAAGCCCAAGTATACCACACACATTCTGCAAGGATGAGGGAGGATAAATTCTCCAGAGTAAAAACATTGCCATCCAGACCTTTCCTTTGAGATTCAGAGCCACTGGCCAGCCAATAGCATGGTCTCCATCACCCCCATGCCACTCCACATATGCCCAATATTTTAAGGGATTCAATAGTAGCCAGGCTTTTGCTCATCATCTAGCTGTTCTATTGCCTTTGGAATCCCTCCTGACCTTGCTGACCCCGTTCCACGCATTTTGGGGAGAACAGCTGCAGTGTCCAACATGAAGACCTAGTCTCTAGAACTGAACCCCTGGGAGAAAGCTACACCCACGGCCAGGAAGCACTCTCTCCTCCTGCACCCTGAGAACCTTGTGGCAAAGTGGAGTTGTCTGGTGGCCCCTCAAACCCTATAATGCTCCTTGCAGGTGGGCAGCCACCCTCACCCAGTGTATTAGTCTGTTTTCATGCTGCTGATAAAGACATACCCAAGACTGGGCAATTTATAAAAGAAAGAGGTTTAATGGACTTAACAGTTCTGCGTGGATGATGTGTGGGGAGGCCTCACAATCATGGCAGAAGGTGAAAGGCACTTCTTACATGGTGGCAGCCAGAGAGAGAGCTTGTGCAGGGAAACTCCCCTTTTTAAAACCATCAGATCTCATGAGACTCATTCACTATCACAATAACAGCACAGGAAAGACCCACCCCAACAATTCAATCACCTCATACTGGGTTCCTCCCACGACACATGGGAATTGTGGGAGTTACAATTCAATATGAGATTTGGGTGGCGACACAGCCAAACGATATCATCCAGGTCTGAGGGACAGCCCCCCGAGTGGGTGGCACGAACAGCAGGGAAAATAGATCCTCCAGTGGCTGCCTGGTCTTGTATTTTCTTCTGCACAGTGCTTTTAATCAGGTCCAACCCTCCTGAACTGAGTGAGCCCCTACTGGGGTGCTTGGATTATCCTGGGAGAAAAACTCTGAAGAAGGAAGAATGGACTTAAGAATAGAATGAGAATGCAATTACTGTTATCAGAATGAGAAAGGATATGTTCATTCATTTTGTTCCCTATATTAAGAAGTCCAGTGTAATATGCAACTTCACAGAGAAAATGCCTATTTCTTCTCATTCTAATCAGGTCTCCTAAAACACTATAAAAGTAACCACTATGAGCAGCCATGCCTGCCTCACAATCCCTGGATTAGTTGCCAAAAGTCTTCTACATCTTAGTGTTTACTAGGACTCTCACTGCTTGTGGGTGTGGAGTGATCAGAATCTTAGCAAGCTTATTTTTGTGCAGATTTTGCATATTCAGAACTTTCCAGAGTAAAAGTGAATTTTTCTATCATTGAAAAATAAGGACCAAAAAAAATAAATTCATCAGCAGGCAGGCAGCCTCGCTTTGAAATGTGACTATCCATTTTCAATAACTAATCAAACTGAAAATCTGCCTTTTCCCTGGATTTTAATTATTAATCTTTCTTTTTTTTCTTTTATTCTTGTATGGCTTGAAGCAAAATGATACTAATAAAAACCAAATGGGATTTAGATGCTATCATAAGACAGAGTTTCTGAAATTACTGAAATTTTGCCATTAAAATCCCTCAAGGAATTGTCTGTTTCACAGATGATGTTCCCTTAAAAAAAAAAAAAAAGAGAAAATACCCATTTTTTACCTTGTGGTCTCTCCCTTTGTGTTTTGAATGTTGTTAAAATGTAGCATGGCCTTAGCCTGCTCATGGTGGTTGATCACCTACCCTCAGTTTCCCTCACAGTGACCTCCACCCCGATCCTGAGAAATTGCTCTGGTCCACAGGCCTGGGCGGATGCCGTGGGTAGAGTGGAGGCCTCCAGTTTTCAACCTCCACAGCACATTAGGCCTACTACTGTGCAAGACACTATGCCAGGCTCCAGGACAGAAATGGGGAGTCCCTACCTTAAAAGAGCCCACAGACTGAGAAGAGAAATTAACCCATTAGTTATGAACCACAGAAAAATATAAATGGAATAAGAGAGGTGTGCACAAAGCACAGTAGCAGAAAAGAATGAATGATGGGCAATTGCTTGGGCCGGGGGTAGGAAGTGCAGGTGACTGAAGGTGAGACGGGAGACCGCACCACACTGCTGTAGTTAGAACCACTGCCGAACAACCTCACTGGATGTGATCAGCTGACTTGTGTCCTCCAAGCATTCACATGTTGAAGTCCTAACCCCCAAGAACTCTGAATGTGACCTTATTTGGAATAAGGTAATCGAAGATATAGTTAATTAAGGTGAGGTCATCCTGGAGTAGGGTAGACCTCCAAGCTAATATGACTGATGTCGTTATTGAAAGGAGAAATTTGGACATGAACATTCAGAGGGAAGATGATGTGAAGAGACACTGGGAGAAGATGGCCGTCAACAAGCCAAGGAGAGAGGCCTGGAACAGAGCCTTCCCCTCACAGCCCCTAGAAGGAACCAATCCTGCTGAATTGCAACAAAGCAAAAATCGACATATAGTATCTAATTAAACTTCAGACCTCTGCACAGCAAAAGAAACTATGAACTGCATAAACAGACAACCTACAGAATGGGAGAAAATTTTTGCAACCAATATATCTGACAAAGGTCTAATATCCAGCATCTACAAGAAACAAATTTACAAGAAAAAAAAACCCCGTTAAAAATTGGGCAAAGGACATGAACAGACACTTCTCAAAAGACATACATGTGGCCAACAAACATACGAAAAAAAACTCAACATCACTGATCATTAGAGAAACGCAAATCAAAACCACAATGAGATACCATCTCACTCCAGTCAGAATGGATATTGAAAAGTCAAAAAACAACAGATGCTGGTGAGGTTGTGGAGAAAAAGGAATGCTTATACACTGTTGGTGGGAGTGTAAATGAATTCAACCATTGTGGAAGACAGTGTGGTGACTCCTCAAAGACCTGGAGGCAGAAATACCATTCAACCCAGCAATCCCATTACTGAGTATACACCCAAAGGAATAGAAATCATTCCATTATAAAGACACATGCACATGTATGTTCAATGTAGTACGACTCACAATAGCAAAGATATGGAGTCAACCTAAATGCCCATCAATGATAGACTGGATAAAGAAAATGTGGTACATATACACCACAGAATATTATGCAGCCATAAAAAGGAATGAGATCACATCCTTTTCAGGGACATGGATGGAGCTGGAGGCCATCATCCTTAACAAACTAACACAGAAACAGAAAACCAAATCCCGCATGTTCTTACTTATAAGTGAGGGCTAAGTGATACAAACATAGGGACACATGGGGGGCGGGCAACACACACTGGGGCCTGTCAGAGGATGGGAGGTGGGAAGAAGGAGAAGATCGGGAAGAATAGTGAATGCATGCTGGGCTTACCACCTGGGTGATGGGATGATCTGTACAACCCACCATGGCATACGTTTACATATGTAACAAACCTGCATATCCTTCACAAATTAAAAGTTGGAAATTAGAAAAAAAAATCCTGGTAACACCCAGCTTTCAGGCTTCTAGCCTCCAAAACTAAGAGAGAAGAAATTTCTGTTGTTTTAAGCCATCAAGTCCATGGTACATTTTATGGTAGCCCAGGCAAACACACTTGGCAAGAAGTAGCCATCATGCCCCATGACTCCTCCCAACCTGAGAAGCACTTACTCCCGGAAGTTGCACACACTCTCACACAAATAACTGGGGTAAGTTTTTGAGCAAACTGGGGCCCTAGTCCTTTATTTTCTCCTCCCTTTCAGACTGTTTAAAGCATTAATTCACTCTCCACCATAAGGTTGGACCAGTAAGTTCTATAAGAAAGAAAAAAAAAAAGAGAAAAAAATTAATACCTTTTGTCATGTAATTGTGGCAGGGGTAATGCTATGTGCTCATCAAACATACTACCTCTTCCACAACAAGCAGAAGATGCATTTCCCAGTTTCCCTCACAATTAGGCTGGGGCCAGGAATGTGGGTGACTCCAATAAATACTACTTCTAGTCCTGGTCCATAAAAAACTCCCAGGCAGCCCTCCAAACCCTCTCTCCCCACTCACAGGCTAATAAATTCAGAGCATCCAATAAATGACTCTAAAGTCCCAAAAACTTCTAGGCCCTAGTAATAGTGAAACCATGAAAAAGAAGGCACTTGGATTTCCAAGCAATTGCACTAAGAGCCTCCCTGGAGAAACATAAATGTTGGGCTATGAATGAGAAAAAAGTAAGCCTCTATGATGTCATGGTTATTTTGTTAAGCCTGTTGGTGCACTATGTTTAACAACCCACTTTCTGGAGAAAAAAAAAAATCTGATTTGTAGTATTTGATGATTTCTGTGGTGTAAATACTTCGATCATGGTCAATTTTAGGCTACCAATTAAATGCAGAGCTTAGAAGAAATGCTAACAGTTGGCTTTTGTGAGTCATACAAGCCAGCTCCAGCACACCGGGGGTTAAGACTCTTTGGGTTTGGGGTGTGTTTCCATAGCACATCCTAGCCCACCTTGTCTGATATGCTAATCAGCCTATGAGTGGGCTACCTCATTTCCTGTCCTCAGAAGCCACAGCACTATGACCTCCTCATCTTGAAGCTTTCCGTGAGTTTGCTTGTCCAGGGATAAACGACCTACTTTTAAAACTGAAAACCCCCAAGGTGATCCAAAACAGTTTCCTTTGATTCATCAGGGCCTCAATTTACTTCTAATAAATCCAGAGCATCTCCTTGGAGGTTTGGTATTGTGTGAAGCTTAATGAGGACATTTTCATTAATTTTAACAGCATTCAAAATTCTGTATCTCTGAGGACTGTTGCTTGCGAAGGACACAATGTTAGGTATTTTTGAAAAGACAATACTCAACTATTCTCTTTGGGTTTTTGTTTTTTCCTGTGGAAAAGATTCTGTGTCCTCTCCTGGTACATTAATATCGCAAGTTTTAGAAATTCTTATGCATTTTCAAATAATCTGGATATTTTACCATTGGACTGAAGTCAAGATAATTCCTCCCTCTGATCTCGTGTCTGTGTCAAATTCTAAGAGTGTTCTGACTCAGAGAGTTCTACATTCATCTATGTGCTCAACTTGTCACCAGTTGGAAATTTGGTGATTGTGGAGTCAATTGTTTTTCCTCTTCCACTGATACCAGCTCCCTACTCACCCCATCACCCCCAGTCCAGCAATTCACAACTCAGGAAGAAACAGTGATCCACAGGGGCTGAAACTCGAATTCAATCTTACATGTTCCTCTTGGTCAAAGTCATTGGGAAAAATGTCTCTTCTTGTGTCATTTGCTTGTACCCCTTAAAAGGGGGTGATTTTGAAAAACTAAGATATGTTATTAAATGAAAAGGGCAAGCTGCAAATATATGTCTAAATTTGTGTGATCTGTGTGTGAATATGTTCTTGTATAAAAAAAATTAGATACGTATCTTGACAAACATGCACTCAAGGAAAAGACACAGAGCACATGCTCACACAGGAGTTTTGATTCATTGGAACATGGATCCCTCACTCGGTGTTTCATACCATGTGAAACGTCTCTGCTAGAACATGCCTGCCTCCCCTTTCCCTCATTCCTCTCTCATACATGGGTTTGCAAGGGAAACTGGGTTTTGGGCTCAGCCCCCCGACCAACCCCTTTTTAAGGAGCTACCTGCCCTGGAGGAAGATATTCAGCCCCATTCCCCCAAGCCCTGAGTTTTCCAAGGGCAGGTCACTGGATAGTGAAAATGCAACTAGAGAAGTAGAGAAGAAACTATAGCCCGCTGCCGTTGTTGATACCAGAGGAGGAGAACGAGGACAGGGATAAGCAAAGCAGCAGATAATCCAAACCGAAAGCCCCTATTTAGTCTAAGAAGCAAATTTTGTAAATCGGTGACTTATCCCTTTGTTTTAAAAATTGGCTTTCCGATTATTCATTCCTCATTTGTTCATGCAACAGGTATTTATGGAGTTCCAACTATGAGACAGGCACTCTTTTGATTGCTGAAGACATAGCTGTGATAAAGGTAAATCATTGTCCTCACAAAGCTCACATTTAGTGGGAGAAAACAACAAGATAAGTAAAGAAAATACTTAGCAGGTTAGATACTAATAGGCAAAAGGAGAAAAATAGGCAGGGAGAAGGAAAGAGGGATCCATGCAGAGAGGTCATAATTTCACTGGGCCAGTACAAATTCTTTTGGAAAGACATGTAAGCTTAAGAGTCTGCTGGATAATGGAGAGTTGCCTAGATATTGACAGGCAGATCAGCAACAGAACTGAGTTCACCTTCCTCGCACAGCCCCCTTGGAGTGGCTGAGTGTGTGTGGTAAAGGTGCTTGGTTCCTAAGCAGACATGATCCATAGAGGGAGAACCTAGGGAGGCTCATATTGAGCACTGTCTGTATACTGACAGGCCCTTCGGAGATTCCCCTTTGTGCCCCTGGACAGTTAGCATGTGTATTAGTCCATTTTTGCACTGCTATAAAGAACTGCCTAAGACTGGGTAATTTATAAAGAAGAAGATGTTTAATTGACTCACAGTTCTGTATGGCTGGGGAGGCCTCAGGAAACTTACAATCATGGCAGAAGGCAAAGGGGAAGCAAAGACCTTCTTCACGTGCTGGCAGGAGAGAGAGAAAGAGAGCAAAGAGGGAAGTGCCACTTTTAAACCATCAGATTTCCTGAGGACTCACTCACTACCACGAGAACAGCAAGGGGGAAACTGCCCCCATGATCCAATCACCTCCCACCAGGTCCCTGCCTCGACACGTGGTGGTTACAATTGGAGATGAGATTTGCGTGGGGACTTATTGCTAAACCATATCAACATGCATCTGTATAAGGTGCTTGGCTGCATTTGGCAAACGGAAATTCAGTGCTCAGGGAGGTGGAGTCCTTGATGCATAAAGAAACAGTCAGCTTCTGTCCCCAACATACACAGAGAAGAAAAGCCAGCTAATCCCACCAAACCTAAGGTGGGGCCTTTACAGCAAATCCTCACTCGGGACAGAGCTATCCACAAGCCCCCTCAGCATGAGGGAAAGCGGATTCTAAAACCAGTTATAATTGCTTTAAATGCAGCTCTTAGACTTTGAGGAATTTAATCAAAACCTTCATAAAATGGCATTGTCCTTTGACTGCTTTTTCATTTCAGCGGCAGAAATGCTGCACAAGGCAGAAGAAGAAAAAAGTAATTGAAAAAACACCGTTGAACGGAATCTGCTTTGCTGCCGCAGGAACCATATTTTATGGGCAAAGCCCACACTACCAGAACTCTCTAGGGAGCAGTACAGGAGCCGATCACATTTTTGCTGGCAGCTTTAGATGACAAATTTGTCTTACAATTCAGAGGCATTACTGGGGTTTTAAATAAGTGTGCAGCCTTCAGTGAATCCACTCTGTGGGCTCCCTGAAGGGAGCTTCTTCAGAGGATTAGAAGCCACAGATTGACACTCACATTTTGCCTTCACCTGTGTTAATTTCTGACAGCAAACGAGGGTCAGGGATATGAGGTTTGCCACTGGGATCCAGCACTTAGTGAAAAGAAGCTCTAAATAATCACTAACAAAAGCAAATCATAATAATAGCTATACTTACATTGGGCTTACTATGTGCTACTTTGCATTGATTAATTAAAGTCATTCATATAAGACCTCTATGAAGTTGGCACCATTTGCCTTAAAGGTGGGTAGAGTGAAACAGTGTGTGTTAATATGGCAGGTCCACATGGCTGGTCAACATGGAGCCAATATTTTTACCCAGGATGACTCAGCCTGTGCTACCAACTAATCAGTACACACACTACTGTGTGCCACACAGAAATAAACTAAATAGAGTAGTCCCATCAGGCTGCTATAACAAAATACCCATACACTGGGTGATTTATAAACAACAGATGTTCATTTCTCAAGGTTCTTGAGGTTGGGCAGTCCAAGATCAAGGTGCTGGCAGATTCGGTGTCTGGTGAGGGAGCTTTTTCTGGTTGCTACATGGCACGTTCTCATTGAGTCCTCACATGCTGGGAGAGGCGAGGGAGCTCTCTGGAGTCTCTTTAACAAGGGTGATAATACCATTCATGAGGGCTCCACCTTCATGTCCTCATCACTTCCCAAAGGACTGCCTCCTAATACTGTCATGTTGGGGGTTGTGATTTCAACGTATGTATTTGGGGGGAACACAAATATTCAGACCATAGCATTGTCTTAAGGACTAATTCTGTACTGTTTTTACGACTCAGCTTGATTAGGGCCTGAAATTATTCTTCCTCTTACTATTATTATTATCTTTGGGAGACAGAGTCTCACTCTGTCACCCAGAGCGGAGTGCAGTGGTGCAATCTCGGCTCACTGCAACTTCAACCTCCTGTGCTCAAGTGATTCTCCTGCCTCAGCCTCCCGAGTAGCTGGGACTAGAGGCATGGGCCACCATGCCTGGCTAATTTTTGTATTTTAAGTAGAGATGGGGTTTCACCACATTGGCCGGGCTGGTCTTGATTGAACTCCTGATCTCAAGCGATCCACCCTCCTCGGCCTCCTAAAATAGAGCCTGAAATTATTTACAGTAAATTTAGGTGTAACTGAGTTCTCTAGAAAACCTGTGATGCAGAATTTACCCTCTTTATTCCAAATAGTCTCCAGGTCAGAGAATCAGTTTCTTTGGTCCTGCAGCTAATTAAATCCCAGTTCATATCATCCTGAGGAGTGGATTATTTCCATTGGTAGGTATTTGTCAAATGGGCTTCAAAATGCTTTTGTTATTCTTGTTGCTTTCAAGGCTGTTTTAATTTAGATGTTAACATTTATGTAGCATCATTTTCTTTTGCGTGGTACTAAAGGCCTCAGGACTTGAATTTGTTTGTGACCTCAGTTATCCAAACTGCATGGAAAAAAATTGTTTTTTCAAAAATCCACTTTGCATTAATTTGTTCTAAGTTCCATACCTACCTTCCAGAAGGTAGTGATACATTACAGCAGGGGGTGGGAAACTTTTTCTGTAAAGGGCCAGGTAGTAACTGTTTTGGGCTTTGCAGGTCACATGGTCTCTGCCAAATCTACACAACTCTCTGCGGTAACCACAGACACGCAAACACATAGGTATGAGACTGTGTTCTAGGAAAACTTTATTTATTAAAATAGGCAGCTGGCCAGATTTGGCCAAGGAGCCTCGGTTTACTGATCCCTGCATTAAAGGGACAGATTTCTGGCCCACTCCCAGCGGACCTCCTTCCAAGTGATGGAGTCCCAGTCACTTCACACTTCGGGCATCTCTCTGCCCTTTGGTTAATTTGGTCCCAGGAAGGTGGAGACGTTAATTAGACTGGTAAATGCAAGAATGAACTATGCCTGCCAGGATCAATTTCACCGCCTTTCCCTAGGCAGTAGCTGGCCCACAGGGGATGCAGATTCTGCTCTTTTTCCTGGTGCCCCCATCTGATTTACAGGACCCCTCAAATGGCATTATTACCAATGTTTGTATTCTGTCCAACAGCCAGATGAATTTTATTTCCTTTCAACAAAACAGCATAGAACAAGTTAACACAACAAGGCTCCTTACTTTTTCAGCTGTTTATCTCATGCGGTGCATTACTGCTATGCATTAATCATAAACTGATTGGCAGTCACATGAGTATTGCATACTTAAAATGTAAAATTCATTTAATAAATGAGATTATGTATAGGTAACAGTTCTTTCAAAATATATTGCTCCCAGGAGGAAAAAAATGAAGTCCCTGGTGGCAATGAGATTGGGAACTTACCATTCCCTCGTGTTTCCCTCCTGTCTTAATATTCAGAGGATAATCGAGCCTGGGAGAACAGGCAAACAGGGCTGCAGAGACAGATCTGATTGCAAATGTCCCTTTTCCCCCGTCCTTGTATATTGCTCAAAGCCAAGCAGAGAGGAGCTATCAGATACCAGAGATCCTCCTGGGAACAGGCTGAGGTTTATGGCTGCCGTATTTGCCAGCTGGGGCTGCACAAACTAAGTACCACGGATGAGGTGGCTTAACCAACAGAATTCATTGTCTCACAGTACTGGAACCAGAAGTATGAAATCAAGCAGTTGGCTGTGAAGGAATGCCCTGTTCCAGGCCTTTCCCTGAGGCTTGTAGGCGGCTGTCTTCTCCCTGTGTCCCTTTACATCATCCTCCCTGATGTGGTTTGGCTGTGTCCCTACCCAAATCTCATCTTGAATTGTAGTTCCCATAATTCCCACATGTCCTGGGAGGGACCGTCTGGAGACAATTGAATCATGGGGGCAGTTCCTCCCATCCTGTTCTGGTGGTAGTGAGTTAGTTCTCACAGGACCTGATGGTTTTATAAGGGTCTTCCCTCTTCACTGTGCACTCATTCCTCTTCATGCTGCCACGTGAAGGACATATTTGCATCCCCTTCTGCCATGATTTTAAGTTTCCTGAGTCCTTCCCAGCCATGCTAAACTGTGAGTCAGTTAAACCTCTTTCCTTTATAAATTACCCAGTCTTGGGTATGTCTTTATTAGCAGTGTGAGAAAGGACTAATACATGCATGTCTGTCTCTATATATCCAAATTTTCCCTTTTCTCAAAGACACCAGTCATACTGGAATAGGGCTCATCCTAATGACCTCATTTTAATTTGATTATCTCTGTAAAATTCTATCTCCAAATAAGTTCACATTCTAAGGTACTGCGGATTAAGACTCCAAAACAGAAATTTCAAGGGGACACAATTCAACCGACAGCAGTTGTCTAAACCAGAAACACGATTGCTTCTGTTGGTGAGGCTGTCCAAGAGTGCTTACACTTTATGTGTGGCATGCAGGCCAGTGTGTGCTAACCCAATCAGAAGGGGAATTTATTTAGGGTCTAGGATTGCGGGGGCGGGAGTGGGGGAAAGGAAGGATGCATTTTCTGGGAACACCTTATACACCATGAGGAAACGAACTCCTTCCACCTAGACACCTGGCTAATCTATATCCTCTCTAGCCACTCAAGCCACCAGGACAGCTAGAATTAGAAAGGCCTGTTCCAGTTACGCCTGCAGGCTGAGGGTCCTCAATGAATGCTTCTTTTCAGTAATGACTCCCCTGCCTCTGCATCCTGAGCAAGACAAACTGGGGACATTTAGGCACAATGGTGAGAAGAAAGGAGTAGATGACCCTCAACTGGCTTTGAATTTGCTACTTTTCCTGCCTTTGGCCGCTGGTGGGAGACGCAGGGTGCCCAGTGGCCTTTGCAGTCTCGCAGAGCCTATCCCAGGAAATGCACGGGCCGGTGTGGCCAGGACAGAACAGAGGGACCACTCTCAGTCCAGCCCTCCCTGCAGGCGGCTCGCCAGCTATTCCTTCTGGTCTTCGGTTTGCAGGAGGGCAGAGGGTTTCCCGCGCCCTGGACCATCCGGGCGTAGACTCGGCGGCAAGGCCTTGTTTCCTTGCTACCCTGGGCCTGCCGCAGACGGACCCCAGAGGGAGCCGCGCCCAGCCCGCTGGGCCGCCCGGGCTTCCCGCGACCCCCTCCAGACCCCGGGCAGAAAGAGCGCCCTGCTGTCCCGACAGAGCCACTGTGCTTTTGAGGGATCCTGACACCTAGTGGCTCCCGCTCCCTTCTCCGAAGAGCGCCGGGTCCCATCTGAGAATTCCCGCGACCTCCAGCCCCTGATCGCAGCTGAGACACCCATTCGCGCACCCGGCTCCTCCCACATCCTCGTTCCCGGGGCGGGGTTCAGCTGACCCTGGTAGTCGCCTTAGCTGTACTCTTTGGGGTCCAGGCGCCTCGGGCGGGAGCTCACCCTCCCTGTCTCCCCAGCTGACCCTGTCGCGCCCCCTCCATCTCTGCACGCTCCCACCCGGCCCCCTCCACAGGCTGTCCAGCCCCGCCCCTCGGAGCTCACCCCTGGTAGTGAGGCCCTGCCCCCAGGGTCCCTGCCCGAAGGTGCGCTCCTCCTCTAGGGCCCCTCTAAGCTGTGAGGTCTGTCCCCGATCCCTAGCGGTGCGGCCCCTCTCCTCCCAGGGCCCCTCCTTGCTGTGAGCTCCTCTCCTGTCCCCGGCGGCGCATCCCTGCCCCCAGAACCCCTCCCCTAAGGTGAGCCTCGCCCCCAGGCCTCCTCCCTTAAGGTGAACCCCACCCCCAGACCCCGCCCCTAAGTTGAGCCCCGTCCCCAGGCCTCTTCCCCTAAGATGAGCCCCGCCCTCACGACCTCTCTCCGAGGGAGAGCCCCGCCCCAAGACCCTTAGGCTGGGGATCTCCTCTCCCCCGCCCCTTCGCGGCCGCCCGCCCATGCCCAGCCGCCCAGCCTTCCGGTCTCCGCGCCGCGTCTGCGGTCCTCACCCGCGCCGGGCGGTAGTAGTAGCTGTGCTCTTTGGGGTCCAGGCGCCGCGGCGGGATGTAGCTGAAGGCGGACTGCGCCGAGACGGGCGGCTGCCTGGGCTTGCCCCGCAGCGTGGACGCGGTGGTCTCCTCCTCGTCGTCCTCCATGCCGCCCCCGTCCAGCGCCCCCTCCTTGGCCGCGGTCCGTCCCGCCCGCCCAGGGGCCCAGTCGGAGTCTGCCGGCTTCAGGTTGCTCGGCGCCAGCGTCCAGTTCGCGTCTGTGTTCGGTCGTTGCCTGGAAACCGCCACCTGCCCTGGCGCATTCCCGCTCCAGGGTGGAGCGACCCTCCCCTCCTCCCTCCTGGCCCCTCGACTACACCCGGGGTGGGGTCTCTCCTTCCTTCCTCCTCGGGAGGAGCCCGTCTGGGAGACGCCGCGGGGACTACCCATTTCCAGCCCGCTCACCTTTCCCATGCAGCAGCCCCTGCTTCACTCACTGATCACTCCTTCGCGAGACCATTAGTGACTGAGCACCTAGCGCGTGGTGTGTCAGGAGCTGGAGATCGAGCGTTGAACGGAGCAGGCCTTGTCCACAGGGAGCTTACAGTCGGCTGGACAAGACAGATGAAAGACATGAAGAAGCCAAATGACTTGCCGAGGCTCCAGGGCAGCGCTGTCCAATAGAACCATGATTAGAGCCACGTGTGTCGTTTCTTATTTGACTCAGTAAGTCCAAAACGTTATCATTTCAACAAATGGCACTAGCTGCCTTTGAAGCGCTCGGTGGCCACGTGTGGCTAGCAGTTACAGTATTGGCCAGTGTAGGTGTAAGGCTGCATGAATTTACAGAATCTGGCAGAACTCAGCTGCTGTGGACAGGGCTCTTGCAATCCTTTGCCAATGTGGTTACCTTGGCCCTTGATCGGAATGCTGGGTCAATACCTGCGTTTCGTTTGTTGAAAATGTGTTAAGCTGTGTACTCGTGATTGGTGGGTGCATAGCCAAGAAAAGTTAAAAAAAAAAAAAAAAAACCATGATGACCAAGGCTTGGGAAATGCTTTAGCCAGGTGCCTGGGAAGGCCAGCCTCGCTGAGGAGGTGGTGTTTGAGATGAAGCATAGCAATAATGAGAAGCCAGTTCTGTGAGTCTGGCAATCCCTTCCAAGCCGACTTGGTCCTCTGAGGCAGAGGCAATCTTGTGTTTGAATGGCAGCAGGAAGTGGGGTGGTGTGGCCTCATGAAGCCAGAAACTGGTAGGAAGTGAAGGTGAACAGATAGGCGGGGGCCTGATGGAGAGATCTTACAGACCATGGAAGGAGCAGTGCCCTGCCTTCTCCCCCACCCCTGCAACTAGGTAGGAATCTCTTGTCTGCCATTCTATGATGCAGGCTGGTGGCTTACGATGCCTCTCTCATTCTGAGGCACCTGGTGATCCACTTGTAGAGGTCTCCAGAGTCCTAGAGATCCTTCTGGGCAGGATTTAAGACATCCCGGTGCCACCACGCTTTTTCTCGCTTTTTTTATTGACATCTGTTTCTCTCATGGGTCCCCATGAGCTTCCTGAGAAACCCATGTGCCTTCTTTGTCCCACTAACACATCTTTTTGCTCCATGGGCAGGCAGAACATGAGTCAGCCATGAGTCAAGGGTCAGACACCTGCCCACCATGTCTCTAAGCCCCAGGGGACCTAGCAACCTCACTGGAGCCACTTGGAGAGGGTGACATATCCCTGGTGCTTGGAGATGGAGCACCATCTCTCCTACATGTGAAGTGAAGGAAAAGGGGCTCTTATTTTTCTCCCATGGGCTGAAGTCATGAAAGGCATGACTCATACTTTTTTGGCCTCATTAAAGCAGCAGCCAAATATGTTTTTTTTTTAAGCCCTTATAATCTACTGCCTCTCTCGACCTCTCTCAATGTCTCCAAAGACACAAGAGAGGTCAACTAATGGTCACAAGATTTTGTAAGCTTTGCATCGGTGACCCGGTATCATACTTTGGAAAGTGAAGGTACTTGAAACCAATTATCTTGGGAATTCAGCTAAAATTGAGACTGAGATAATTTCTTAGTAAAAGAAATAAGTAAAGTTGACACAGTTATACAGATGTGAATCTGCTAACTTCAATTTCAGTAGGTGACATTTTGTCATGTCCTAGACCAAGAGCTCTTGAAGGCAAGGCTACCTACATCTTTTTCTTCTTGGATGGAGATATGGTTAGGCTTTGTGTCCCCACCTTAATCTCATCTTGAATTGTAATCCCCATAATCCCCACATGTCAAAGGAGTGACCAAGTGGAGATAATTGAATTATGGGGGCCGTTTCCCCCATGCTGTTCTTGTGATAATGAGTTCTCACAGGATCTGATGGTTTTATAAGGGGCCCCTTTTGCTAGGTGCTTCTCCTTCCTGCCACCTTGTGAAGAAGGTGCCTTGCTTCCCCTTTGCTTTCTGCCATGATTGTAAGTTTCCTGAGGCCACTCCAGCCATAATGAACTGTGAGTCAATTAAAACTCTCTCCTTTATGAATTACCCAGTCTCAGGTATTTCTTTATGGCAGCATGAGAACAAACTTATACAGATGGCTCAAGTCTGGTATACAGTAGGAACTCAAACATTTGAGTCTGAGACAAGGGCCTGAGTTTATTTGGGAGGTAATTCCAGGGAACAGGAGAGAGGGACCAAGAGGAGTAAGAAGCAGGAGAGACACCAAGGATGCACTACCCAGGTCACTGCTGAGGGCAACTGGTGCATGGCCATGAACGTTTCTGAGGGGCCTGGAGAGGCCTTGAAGAATTGACCCAGAGGATCAACATGGAGGCGTGTTTCATCACTTGCTCCTGTCTGCTCGGTGGAGGCTCACTCCTTCAATTGTTGACTCCTGAACTTGTACGACCACTGCCCCAGGGCCTCACAGTCTCCCCTGCAGTGTCTTGCCTCCTTGGTGTCCGAGGAGCCCTGGGGCTGACAGCAAAAGACAGGGGCATGTACTGGAGGTGAGATGCTTCTTTCATGAGGTGAGTCATAGCCCCACGGAATGGTCCACCAGAGATGAGGGTGGAATGAGATGTGAGGCCCTGAGGATGCAGGGCAGGTTACCAGAGACAGATGAAACCATGGGCAAGGCAGACTTTGGCAATTTTGATTATTAAGAGGCTTTAGTTCCTTTTTTTCAAAATACTCTTTTTGAAAAAGTATTTTCCTATATGATCTTATTATATATTCCCAGGTACATGAGTGGAATATAAGGTCACAGAGTCATACATTTAGGCTCCTCATGTCTGTACTTGTACTCAAAAGTTCTGTGCAGGAGAAGGGGAGGATGAAAGAAGCATGAAAACCCTCCTCTCAAAGGAGGCAAATTAATAGAGTAAGGACACACACTGGGGCTGGGTTAAACATAGTGTATTAGTGAGGGTTCCCTCAAGGGACAGAACTAATAGGATTTATATATATCTATGTAAAGATATATATTATATATATTTTTTATATGGGAGTTTATTAAGGAGTATTAACTCACGTGATCACAAGTTCCCTGTATTAGTTCGTTTTCACTCGCTGATAAAGACATACCCAAGACTGGGATGAAAAGAAGTTTAATTGGACTTAGAGTTCCACATGGCTAGGGAGGCCTCAGAATCATGGCAGGAGGTGAAAGGCACTTCTTACATGGCGGCAGCAAGAAAAAGTGAGGAAGATGCAAAAGTGGAAACCCCTGATAAAACTATCAGATCTCATGAGACCTATTCACTACCACGAGAATATGGGGGAAACCACCTCCATGATTCAAGCTATCTCCCTCGGGGTCTCTCCCACAACACATGGGAATTATGGAGATTTGGGTGGGGACATAGAGCCAAACATATCAGTCCCACAATCAGCCATCTGCAAGCTGAGGAGCAAGGAGGCCAGTCTGAGTCCCAGAGCTGAAGAACTTGAAGTTTGATGTTCAAGGGCAGGAAGCATCCAGCACGGGAGAAAGATGTAGGCTGGGAGGCTAAGCCAGTCTAGTCTTTCACGTTTTTCTGCCTGCTTTTATATTCTGGCATCATTTCCAAGGCATTCAAGCCAAATTGAAGCAAGTCTCTGGATCTGCCCTTTGGTTTAATAGGAAATACAGCAGATAGATACAGAAACAAGTTAGACAACACCAAATCAACAGTGTGGGATATTCTGCAGGGCAATTGATCTAATTTCTCCAATAACTCAATGACATGAAAACCAGGTGAGAAAGAGTGGCAGTTAGAGACATAAGAGACTTCAGTGGTACAATCTCTAAAAGTCATATGTGGACTTTGGATCCTGATTCAAAAACATCAACAGTTAAAAAATATTTTTGAGATAGTACAGGAAATTTAGAATATAGACTAGACATTAAATGATGACAGGGAATAATAACTAATTTTGTTATTTGTAACAATGGCTGAATGGTTAGATAAGAAAAAAATGCTTATCAGTTATAGATGAATACTGAAGTATTTAGGATAAAATAATATGATAGCTTGGATTTCTCTAGAAACATTCCAGTGGAAAAAAAAAAGAAAAAGTTAAAGAATAGATGAAACATGATTGGAAAATTATGGTAATTTTCATGCTGAATAGAGGAACTTGCAAACTTATTATACCTTTTTTTTAGAGATGGGGTTTTGCTCTGCCCCTCAGGCTGGAGAGCAGTGGCATGATCATAGCTCCTGGCCTCAAGTAATCCTCCTGCCGTGGCCTCCCAAAAGCACTGGGAATACAACATGAGCCACTGAGCCAGCTTTTCTTTCAATTCTTATACTTTTCTTTCAATTCTTATGTGTGTTCAAAATTTCCTGTAATACAAGCAAAAACAGTAGGGTTATTAAAAGAGATTGTTTCTTGTAAACATTAGAACCCGAAATATCAGCTCCACCCACACACTCTGAGCACTCTGTATCGGAGACTGTGGGACTGGGAGGGAGATGTTTGCTTTTTCTGGGATGGGATTACAAGTACTGGATGAAGGCAAAATTTCTTTTGATGGAGCCCAACGTGGGGGGAACATCAACATAAAGGCAGGTTTCCTGACTCGTGCAGCAAGGGAGACTGCACACCACAGGAGCCTAGAAACATCGAGTCAAACACAGGACTAGACAGGGCTGTTGTAGGATTTGGGGAGGGGTGAATTCAGGTAAAATTTAATGAAGCTGAGCTGCAGAGACTCAAGCACAGCAAGTTAGTGTGCCAAAGAGTTAACAGTAACCCTGACCTAAGAAGCCGATTCAGGTCCCTCAAAGGGAAGAGAAATGTGGAACGTTGCATGCAAAATTCCCATGTCTAGAGCTCTGCAATTGAGGGGGATATTGAAGCTACTTCTCCATTGGTCAGATTGGCCCATGTGGCTCAGCTCATATAGACAACAGTTAGATGTTCCATTTTACTGATCTGATTTCAAACAACAAAGGCTTTAGAGAACAAAGTTTCTTAGCACTATGTCCTTGATGATAATTAACAAAGGCAGTTGTCAAAGGCTCACAGTGGCACCCCTAGAAGTCCTGACCAGCAAGTTAGCTATGTTCCTTCTTATAGACCATGCCTTACATGAACCTTCACCGCGAGCTGTACGATAAAGTTTAACTGAGAATGAAGGAACACGTGTACCAATAACAATAATCGCATCCGATGTTCACTGAGTATTTACTATTTTCCAGGAATTGGGCTAAACAGCTTACAAGATGTGTCTCATTTCACTATCTACACTAAGTATTTGGACTCCAAATGGGGGTGGGTATATTCCCAGTTTGGGAGATCTCAGCCCTAAGGGGATAATTTGCCTGGTTCCTCACTGAGCCAAGACCCCTCTCTGGATTTGCGCCCATCATCTTCTGGTAGGTATACTTTTTTTTAAAAAAAATTTTATTTATTTATTTATTTTTAGAAGGAACTGACTGCTTCTGTTTTCCCAGAATTCTATCAAATATTTAGCAAGTGTCCACATGTACCCAAGCGATACACATTCCTTACATAGAGGAAGGTAAGGAAAGGTAAAGAAGACTGCCTGTGTTGTTCAGGCAGAACTGTCACCACACTCTTCCACAGCTCCTGCCTGCCTGCCATCTATACACACACTCACAACACACACTCACAACACACACTCAGAGAGGATCCACTCTCCCCTCCAGAGATCTCTAGTTTCAACTGCTGCAGCCCAATCAAAGTCCTGAACTTTGGTGCCCCCTATTGATAGGCCCAAAGACTATCACTGTTGCTGCAAGGGTTGTGCTAGTAAGTAAAACAATTTTTTTTCACTCATTTTTCTTGCTTTGCTTTACTTTTGAAAACAAATGTAGAAAGGTTATGCAATTATTAAAAATATTATCAAATATATAGTTGCAAGAGCCATCATATTGAATATGTAATTGCAACTGACACATTCAGATCACTTTTGTTTGTACAGGTATAGACATACAAATGAATTCATCAGCATGAGAATTCAGTTTAAAAGGACTTAGCTTTATGATTCGACAAAGCTTGTCAAATTCGCTCATTAGTGACACCAGCAACCTTATATCTATTAGCCTAAATTATTTTCATGTACTTCAGGATTAAAATTTGAACAGGGCCAGAGGCAGGTCTAGCTTCCCTCCCTGGGCTAACCCTGTATGCTTTACACTGGGTGTTCCAGCCATTGACAATTGCGCCCCTAGACCCTGCTCTCTTCCTTCTAAAACTCAGCTTACAAATCACTCTGAGGCTCTCTCTCACTGCCCAGGGGGGGGCTTGAGGTCTCTGTGTTCCCAGAGGCTTGCCTGTGTGTCAGGGTGCCAGAGGCCTCACCACTCCCGTCACCTGCTCACTAATCTCACCTGTTTCAAGCCCCTCAAGGGCAGGGGCTCTTTCCTATTTGGCCCTAGAGCTGGAGCATTGAGTGTGCCCAGCGTGATCAGAACTGTGAGTGTCTGCTGAATACGTACGTGAAGAGGGTAGGGGACAGCCAAATGAGACAGGCTCAGCAGAGGCTGTAAGTGAAAACTGCAGAAGGAGGAGCATCTGATTCTGATGAGCAAACAGGGAAATGCTTGCAATGGATGAGATGGACTTACATCAACAGCAGAGGTGAAGAATGCTTGTGCTGTATTTTTCTTCATAGCATTTGTAACAGACCGTCATTACCTCTTCGTGTGGCTCTTTAATTGGTTAAGTCCCTTTCTGCTCCTTAAACTGTATGCTTTTAACCTCACACCACATTTCTGGGTTGAGTTTCGCACCAAGAATTAGCTGAGTCATAGGGAGAGGTGTACAGCACAGTGACGGTGGACCAGAGGCCAGGGAGGGAACCTGAGTTCACTAAAAAGGCAGAAAAAGACACAGGACTGGATATCAGCTGCAAGGAGGTGTGAAACGGGTTTCTGAGGCCTGATATGATCTGGAACAGATCTTAGGCTCAGTGTCAGGAATGCCTGTTTTAAGTCATCTAAGAGCTGTGAAAAAGTGTAAATCAGCTAATTATCCAGATTTCAGAGAGCTGTGAGAATCCTTCCAAGCCAGGTCCCAAATGAGCGGCAAGGTCAGCTGGGTACCCGGATACATCAGAATCTACCGTGCTTATCTCCTGCTCAATCTCAATTTGCTTCCATTGCCTCTCTCTTTCTTTGTAATTGGAGACAAAAAGTGATCTTAGCTCATCTAGTTTCTATTTCCTGTTCTAAAGATAAGTAAATAGACCCAAAAAGCTAAAGTGAAGTAAAAACCATGATGGGGCAGACGTTCAGACTAATACCAGCTAACTTGCACTGGTGTGCTTACTCTGTGCAAGGAACTTTTCTAGGTGCTTTATGTAATTATCATCTCAACCTGTTACAGGTTCAATTGTGTCCCTCCTCCCTCCTTCAAAAAATACACTCTGCTACTGCAGTCGGCCCTCTTTTCCTCTTCTCCCTTGAAACTGTAACCTGACTGTGATGAGGCAATGAAGGATCTGCAATGAACTAATGACAATTTAATTCAGTCTTGATTTATAATTTAGAAGATCCCCCCTCTAATCAAACACCTCCCCAAAAAACCTACCTAAATTGCTTTTCCATTTCTCTAAATGTTTATTAAAAAAAAGTTTCCATACTAATATATCTTATTAACTAAAAGATTGTTTCTGCATAATTCTATAATATTTATATCCAAAGCACTGTACTCTATTTCTCATTGCTCCTTTTCCTTACGGTAAATCTCACTTCCACTCACAGCCTACAAAGAGATAAAATTTCCTCCTTACATCTGTTAGAAAACAAAAGGTCTCTAAAGAGCAAAATATTTTCATTTAGCAGATAACTATGACAAAATACTTAAAAATAACATTTATTCATTGAATTCCTTTACTGCACATGATCAATTGTTTGATGTACAAAAAGTATCTATGACACTAGTATTAAATTAAAATTAATTTTAAATTTTACCACAATAAATGTATACATAGTATAAGGAAAACTATAGATGCTTTCAGATCACCAGTCTAGAACATATTATGCAAAGTGACTAATTCACATTATATTTTTCTTTTAATACTGAGTTCCATAAAAATGCAAGTTCTTTCATTTTTTTGAGTTCTGAAGTCAGTATTCATTCTTGTGACTAATGAACAGTGTTTTGAGAAAACAGTTTTCTTTGTAAATATTCCACCAATTCACGTCTTGATTTTAGCATCCCAATCTCATGATAGGGGATCTGTAAAGGTAGAAAAGTAAAACTGGTCAAGATCCTTCAAAATCTGAGGTTCCTCTGGCTATTGGTTACCTTGTTTGTTTCTTACACGCTTCCCCACAGCGGAATGTAAGCTCCTGAAGGCAAATATCCCAACCAGCTTCTCCATCCTGTATCCCTAATGTCTAGAACAGTGCCTGGCACTGAGAAGGGGCTTGGTAAATATTTGATGAATTAATATGTAGAATATGCAAATAAAAATTAAACATGATATCTTGTTCTCCAGGAGTTCACAACTTGGGTGGCAATATAAATATAAAAAACAATAAATATAAAAAACAAGCTGTAGATTGGTGATCTAGTGCTAAGAGGGAGTGGGCATTTCATTAGATGAGGGTGGGGATGCTGACAAACTGCTGGAAGGTAGGTATTCAGAGAGCTGGAGGATGCAGCAGGGACAAAGAGGGAATGAAGAGAGAGACAGCAGGAGGCGCAGCGAAGGAGAGAGTCTGCTCAGCTGGGAGCAGAGGGGCCAGGTAGTAATCACGTGCCTGGAGCCCGGCTGCAGGCCAACCATGGAGGGTCTTGAATGTGAAGATATAGAGAAGTTTTTACTTTATTCTGTAAGCAGTAAAGAAACAATGAAGGCTTCTGAGTAGACACTGGCATGATTAGTTTTAGGAATATTCAGCTGGGGATGTGCAAGATGGAGAAAAAAGTCAGCAGATATGAAACCATAGTGCTGCCTAGTACTGACAGCTTAGAGAATTAGGGCAGCTCTCATTCTCACGCACTGCTGAGCCCTCACATAAGACCTTCTTACATTATCTACAGTGAAAATACTTAAAAGGTCTTAAATATTAAGTGTTGGTGAAGCTCCTTCTTTTAATGGATTATCTTGTCCATTTTTATTTATTAAATCAAGGAGAAATTAAAACAGAACATATATTCCAACAATTGAGTAATTCTAAAAGCAGGGTTAAGCATAGCTTATAACGAATATAGGTATGCCCCACTTTTGAAAAATCAAAGCTCTGAAAATTCTGTATTTCAAAATATAAGTCAAGAGATTTAAGCCGAATTAACAACGTTGGGATTTAAACTAGACGTAAGATCGGTGGTCCACTGGGCTGGCAGACCAGTTAGTATTGTAAAAGCAAATTAAAATGGAGCCTGTGCCTGAAAAATCCCTGAGCAGACCAAGCCAGTTGGGCCTTGAAAATAACCTTAACTTTGCTTAAAGTGCAAATGTTAAGCAAAATTTAACTTGGGCTATTCCTTGTAAAACTTCTACTAGAGAAAAACAGAACTTAAGCTCAACCAATCAGAAGCATCTCACAAACTAAAAATTATATAACTAGGAACTTTCCACAGAATAGTTCAAACAAGGCAGCAACAATATGTAACTGTAACCAGTCAAGTAGATTCTTTGTGTACTTGCGTTCTTCCTATAAAAGCCTCCCTCTTGTGTTCCCAAGCCATTTCGGGTTTTGTGCTGTCCAATTCAATAATTGCTGTCTGATCAAATTCTTTAAAATTTTACTGTGCCTCAAGATTACTTTTTAACAGTAACCGGGAAAAAAAAATTTGAATTAGGATTTGCTTTTGGGAAACAAAAAAAATAGGTGAAACCGTACCTGAACAACTTGATAACCAAGTAACTGTAGGTGTCTTTGTTTAATAGCTTCTTTTCCCAGTAAGTGTTTGCTATTGGAGCAAAACCTTTTTGGACCATCAATACATAGTGCTATCCTGAAAAATAAAAAAGGAGAAAAAAACTTAATTTTTAAAATAATCCAAAATATTTATTACATATTTTAGTTGCCAAAGTTTATTTGGGATTTGGCTATTACTATGTGCCAATATTATTTTCAAATGAATCATGAATTTGATCTTATTAATATTGCTTATAAAATATTACAAGGAATTTCCCAACATGGTATTCTGAAATGTAGTATTTTAAATTCCAGAATCATATCTATTTTATTCACCTTCTTGAGAAAAAGATACCACTGCTTATTAGCCTCAACAAGTCTTGTAATGCGAAAAACACAACATTTTCCTGTACCTTTTATGGATATCTTCATTAACTGTGGATGGCAATACAAATCCTTCTTCATCTAATTTAATTTCAACATCTGGTGAGAGAAGAAAGGAAAAATTCCTCGTGTGATACCCTCACAAACACTATCTTCCTGTATTCATTCCTTTGCTTTGCTTTGATTCCTTCCACATTGCATTGATCAATTGGACTGAAGGCTGCAAAGTAACGACCACAACCAAACAATGGTGAGAATTTTAATTGAATTGGCTTTATGATCAATCAAGTCAGCCTTAAATTAAGAAAGCTCAACAACGCTAAACCACAGAATGGGTTCTGAAGTTATCTGGGGTATGACAAGAACCATGCATGGTTTCTCTTTCCCCTTATAATAGGTGGCAGAGATCCTTCAGTCCAGACTGTGAAGAAAACCCTTGAGTTAAGCCATTAGACATCTATGCAACTCATAACTTCCATCATTCCAACTTGCAGTGCCTCCATGGTAAGTAAAGAAAGCATGCCACACCCAGACACCTGGTCTGCGAGCACAGAAGCCTTCGCTGTCCTTCCCCTCTGGTAAACTGCAGTTCCTTTCGTAAAGAGAAGAGAAGTGACCATCTGAAGCCTATGAACTGCTGTCCTTTATGAGAAGGCTTTCTTCTACTTATCAAGTTAGAAGAACTGTAAGGACGGAAGACTTGGAGTCTCTAGTCAGTGCTGTCCAGGAGAAGTTTCTGTGATGTGGAAATCTTTATAATGGCGCTGTCCAATTTGGCAGCCATGAGCCACATGTGGCTACTAAGCACTTGAAATGTGACTGAGGAATTGAATTTTCTTAAACTTTCAATAATTTAAATTTAAATAGCCACATGGTCTAGTGGCTACTATATTTGGACAGTACAAGCCTAGGTTATAGTAGTAGCTAACAATTAGTGAACATTTCCTACGTTCCAGGTACTATTTTATTTAGACCTTAAATAAGTCTTTGAGGTCAATATTACTATCATTTTACAGAGGAAGAAGCAAGCAGAAAAAGGTTAAATACTCTGCCCAGGACATTCTGCTACTACATGGCTAATATTTGAGACTTAAACCCAGACAGTCTTGACTCAACAGCTCTGCTGCTAACCCCAACTTGCCTTCAGGGAAGGGACCATTCCATTTTGCATTTCCAGAGAACTTCTATTGCTTCTAAGTCCCATATATCTCCAAAATTCTGATGATTCTGATGTTGTTTAGGTTTAAAACAACAAAACTCCTTATACTACTTACCTATTGTATAACAATAGGGTGTCAACACTTTTGGAGCAAAATATAATCTTGCTCCTAAAAGGTTAGTCAGCCCGATCTTCACATATCTATAAAGCTGAGAATCCACAGGGGTCTCCAGGGAAAAGCATGGGGTAAGAAATGACTTCACTTGATATTTAGAAAGGAGTTTTGGACCCTAAAAAATCATAAGTGCAAACGTGAGAAAGAAAAATAAGATATAACAACAGAAAATAAATTGAAGGTTACCTAGGTAGAAAAGTTTGATATAACATTACTTTATAGGCATGATACTTTTCCAGGAATTGGGACAGGCATCTCTCTCAAAATGACAATGCAAACTTCTCTTGTTACAGTGCAAGTCTAATAGTTCAAAATGTCTTTTATATGTGTTTTTACAGTAGTCACTGGTTACCATAAACAGAAAAAAAAGTAAAGAAGGAAGGTAAAACGGAGTGAGGAGGGAGTGAGAAGAAACATAATAATGCTAACAGTTCAAGAAACATTTTTAGAACTGAGAATTGTCCCAAGGGTCCTAAGTACACACAACTAAAGTTTTCAACACAGGTTTAATTTCTCTAATCTGAAAATCCAAAATCCAAAATGCTCCAAAATCTGAAACCTTTTAAGCACAGACAGGCTGCTTAAAGAAAATGCTCATGAAGCATTCTGGATTTCAAATTTTTGAATTAGGGATGCTGAACTGGTAAATATAATGAGAATATTTTAAAATATGAAAAAATCTGAAAGCTGAAACACTTCTGGTCCTGAGCATTTTGGATAAGGGATACTCAATCTGTAATGGAAAACGTGATATAAATGACATTCCAATTTAGGAAGAAAAGGATAGCAATATAATAAACGATGCTGGAGAAAATGGTTATTTATTTGGAAAAGAACTAAATTAAACTTCTGTTATCCGTTACAGACTCTAATAAATTCCAGGTGTACAACATGTTGACTATAGTTAATAAGAATGACTGCATGCTTGAAAATGGCCGAGAGTACTTTTTTATTTTTATTTTTATTATTTTTTGTTTTTTTTGTTTTTGAGACAGAGTTTCACTCTTGTTGCCCAGGCTGGAGTACAATGACGCGACCTCGGCTCACTGCAACCTCTGCCTCCCGGGTTAAGCGATTCTCCTAACTCAGCCTCCAGAGTAGCTGGGACTACAGGCGCGTGCCATCATGCCCGGCTAATTTTTTGTATTTTTAGTAGAGACAGGGTTTCACCATGTTAGCAAGGCTGGTCTCGAACTCCTGACCTCAGGTGATCCACCCGCCTTGGCCTCCAAAAGTGCTGCAATTACAAGCATGAGCCACTGCGCCCGGCAAGAGTACATTTTAAATATTCTTACCACAAAATAAAATGATAGGTATGGAGGTAATACACATGTTAATTGGTTTGATTTAGCCATTCTACAATGTATACATATTTCAAAACAACATGAACACAATAAGTATATACAATTTTTATTTGTTAATTAGAATACATAAATAAAAATTCAATTTTACTTTTAGATCAAAGATCTAAATAAAATTTAAAAGATATTTTTAAAAATGTAAAATATTCATGCTCTTGAGACAGGAAACTCGGAAGTCATAAAAGACAGATTCAACTACAGAACATTTAAAAATACATCATAAGTAATATTAAAAAGTAATAAGAGTACAAATCAGGGGAAAATATGTACAACATTCATAATAGTTAATATCTGTTTTACAATGAGTCCTTAAAGACAAACCATCCAACAGAAGTAAATTAAGGTGTAGAAAGGCAATTCAAAAGAAATGTAAATGGCCAACACATATTTGAAAATATGCTAAACTTCATTAATGCTCATTAAAATGCAACTTAAATATATGATATGATATCCTCTTTCATGTAGTTGAGTAACACAAATTAAAGAGACTACTAACACACTGCAATAGAAGTGGAGGAGACATGGCCACCTTCATTCATTGCTGGGGAAATGTGACATCTGTAACTATTAGGGAAAAAAAATCTGCCAGTATCCATCAAAAATTAATCCAGTAATCACATTTTTAGGAATCTAGTTTATATATGAAAAAAACCAAAAAGGCTCTAGTATGACAGGATTTGCAAGAATGTTTATTATAGCATTCCTGATAGAGACGAAAGTTGCAAAAAACCTCCAAGTGCATCAATAGTAGAATAAACACCATGAAATATCATGCCTTTCTAAAAAGAATGCATGTGATCTGTATGCACTGGCCTCAAGGGATGGCTGTGATATACTGGGCATAAAAGCAAACTGTACTTTGATTAGTCAGTCTCATTCCTTGAAAAGAGAAAAAAAATAGGCAGTGTTTATGTATCTGTATACATTTGGGTGTAGAAACTGCTTTTAATACTGTTCCTTTAGAAGTGGTAAGAGATTGGGGTTAACTATTATTTATCTTTATATAACTTAGTACTGTCTAAGCTGTTTTAAAAAAGGGGTATTTTTCCATTCTTATTACCTTATTTCAAAAATCAGATACTCTAAACTATGATTCAGAGTCAAGTAGAGAGAAGCAGAGAGAGAATGTCATAGTCTGGTGCGCTATTTCTGATTCTACATACGGAATGGGATAGATAATAGGATAAATCTTTATAGGTCTTTATGGGAAGAGCGAACTCTAGATAAACTAAACTCTATTAGATAAAAGTGAAATTTCTGGCTTGGCTTAAAAATGTACTGTACTTGCAAATAATTTAGGTATTTGTTCAGTCCAGACATTCACACTTTGATAACAAACAGCTATGGGAAACCTAGTAGTAAACTTAGTACTAAAACCCTGTAAAACCTTCAGAGAGAATGGAGAAATACTGTAACTCACATGCCTGCAGCACTTGATAAAACCTCCTAAGAAATCTTACACAGCAGGAAATTGTTCCTTCAAGAACAAGAACACAAAAATGGGGTCCATTTATCAAAGAAAAGCCTATCTGGTGGCAACTGACTCCAAGTAAATGAAATTCTGCTTTTTCAGGTTATTGAGACAGATCAGAAGTAAAGGAACTTAAAAGGAAACTGCACCCATGGGGAAATAAAGGCACATATAGTTCATGCTTTTACCTCATAGAAAGGGCATTCCAGGACTGAGGCTAAGAAAAGTTGGGTCAGTTGTGCCCGACTCAATCTGTCCAAATGAGATTTTTTACCTGAAACAGAAAGCATCCCAGTCATAGTTATGTCTGAATTGAGGTATGTATGAGAGAACATCATGAACATTCAACATCAATTTACACACTCCAGACAGAAGTATTCTATTTTTAAATGACACTATGAAATGAACTTGTTAGAATTAATTATGCCCTCCTCTTGCCACCAATGAAATTGACTTCCAAGAACCCAAGCTCCTAGCTACAGAATACAATTAAAAGAGATAAAATATGTTCACAGAATTAGTGGAAATTTCCTTTAACTATGGAGTTCCGGAAATTTGACCTATTTGGGTGGCCTTGAATTAAGATGAATAATACCATCCTCTCAACAACAACAACAACAAAAGATACAGTTGCTCACTCATCAAAAGTTCTAACATGTTAATGTGGCTATTTCCACTGCCATTACCATATCTCCTAAGAATGCTGCAATTTCTCAGATAAGGCAAAAGTCAGTTTATCTGAGACAGCTTTCCTCCCTCTACACGATTTCCTAGCATGCTTTGTGTTTATGCCAGCATCTGTTAACTTCAGGTCTCATCTTCAGATCACTGTGGAAGAAAAACTAAAGGCAACACACTACCTTTATATGTGACTTGAAACCACTGCCAGTTCAAAGGTTACTTTTTTCCAACTGTCAGAATTTATAACCAACTCACCTTGCAGCCGTTGAAGGAAAAAAGGATTGAATATTTTTGCCATAAAGTTGACTGGATGGCATTCATTAAGTGAACATGAATGAAGAAGTTTCAATAATGTTTTGGGTGGAAAATAATTGAAATGAGTGAATAGCACGTTTTCCAGCTTTCTAAATAAAGCAGAGGCATTTGGTGGCAAATAATTGAGTTTCCCAAATGGTTCCATTAATGCAGAAATCTGACTAGGTGAAAATTTTTCTGTTTGGCAAACAAAAGTTTCTGCCACTGCATTGAGGATGGGTTTTGAAAGAATCAGTTCTCTACTGCAGTACTCCATGACTCTGCAGACAACTTCAGGATCCAACGTGAGGCACGTCGCAGCTACACGATGCTCTAGGGCTTTTGTAAAAAATGTGTCATGGTGCCCAAAATATATGAACGCCTCCAAGACTCTCCTAAGCTCCTCGTTAGTGAAATGTGGGACATGCCTCACGACATATTTGCCCAATTTTGAAATCAGAGGAAATGCTTGACTTTGATCAAGAACCACCAGGGCAGTGAGCATCTGGCTAATCAATTTAGGACTCAGGTTGGAAACTACTGAAAGGGAAAAGTTGTTTATCTTATTTAAAAATGTTTGGTGTTCATCCACTTTTTCAGTACATGCCTGCAAGATTCTATAAAGGGCCACAATATCCTCTGGGGTAAATGTTTCCAATTTTTCACCTTGCAGTTGATTTATAATGAGTTCTAGTGTCACACAACCTGAACTGTGCAGTCTAATCAGACTTTCCCCAAGAATACAAAGATTGCAAACTTCCATGCCACCTTTTTTGAGACGATTTTGGCATTCTGCCACCAGGTTCAGTAACAGGCTACTTTGAGGATCCACATGCAACAGAATCAGAGCTTGCAAAGCAGTCACCAAACTAGTGTTTGACAGCTGTGAGGGATCCTTTTCAAACTGAAAGCATAAAGCTTGAAAGATGCTATTCTCCAGTATTTCTTTTGGCAGCCCTTGATCACCATCCTTTTTTTCCACTTCACAAATTCGTTGTAAAGCTCCTGCTGCCATAGTGTCAGGCAGGGTTTCCATCGTGCTTATAAAACTTAGCACTTCTTCTGATGAAGTCAAGTTGCTCAGTCTCTTGTAAAACATCTGACTCTCCTCATTTTTAACATTTTGTTCAAGCCTGTCGCAGTCAGATACTTGAAAGAACACTGGCCCACCGAGTGGATGAAGGTCATTTCCATTTTTCGAATGAAACTTTTTACAATGGGCATGATGGAATCTCACCCTGAAAGGCTCAGGTTGTCGTGAACACAACCAAGGGCACAGACGCTCCTTGACTACCTTGTGAACATGATTTAGAGGTTGATTTTTTAAAGCAGCCAGAGCTCTATGCATCCGAAAATCAGATAAACGATAAAGGTTCTTCCTCAAGGTGATTAATGCCATACCATCAGATTCTCAATTTGATAACTAAATTAAAAAATTTAAAAAGACATGGTTAAATATGTTAAGAACATTATTGACCCAACATCAATGTTTATGAAACTACAAACGAGTATCGAGTATCTGAAAAAAAAAAAAAAAAAAAAAAGGATGGATAACATATAAACAGCAGAGGAGCAAAGTCTCTGTATCCTAGAGTTAGAAGAGTGGCTGACATTGAACAATAACAATCGCTATTACTTGCTAAACACTGTTGTAGGTATTCTATTAACTTACACAGATTCAGTACCTTTACCATCATTTTACACGAGGAAGAAGTTGAAGCACAAAGTTACTGCGCCCAGTTTATGCAGGTGGTTAAGTGGCAGAGCTAGGGTTCAAACTCAGGCAATGTAGCTCTTAAGGGTGGCCCTTAAACGTTGGTTGAGGGAAGAAATTGCAATTGGATAGAAATCAAACAAAGAACAGGTAAAGTGGGCAAAATTAGGCGAGGTTAGAGCAAGGCAAGGGTAAAAACGCGCTGGAAAGGCCCTAAGCTGTTGGTTTCCCCTCGGTGTCAGGAGACGGTTAGTGTTGAAGGAAAGGGTCTACTTTGTCAATGGAAACAAGGTAGGAAAAGAAAAAGCAAAACATAGATCAATGAAGGGAGAAGGTGGGGCGGCCAGTCCAGATCTAAAGACGCCGCGGGGGGATTTGGCAACACGTGTGTGCAGGACAGACAAACGGGAGGCCCCGCGGCGCGTCTTCCTAGGAATGAAAGGGATCCGCGGGGCGAGCACCCCCAAACTCGGCGCCCCGGGGACCTGCGCTGAGACACGGGCCTGGCGGCGCAGCCTGAGGAGAAAGCCGGCCAGGTCTGACGCCCAGCCGGACCAACACCTACCGCGCTCTGCCGGCCAACCACTCCGGGTGGTCGCGGAAGCGCCTGGGCATCGTGGGCTTCCGTAGGAAACGCGGAGCGGGGCGGGGCGCGAGCACGGCTCACGGCGGCGCAATGTGATTGGCCCAGGTCCCCTTCGGAACTTTCTATTGGTCCTGGGTACCGAGCATGGGCGCTACGACAGTGCGCACTGGCGCAAGGTTAGTGGAAGTCGCGTTGTGCAGGTTCGTGCTCCGCTGGCGCGGTGTAGGTGAGCTGCCTGTTGGCTACGGTTCCCGGATTCCGGCCGCTCGCCGTGCACTAATCTCCTGGGAGAGGCGGCCCGGGGCGGGGGTGGGCAGCCGGCTTGCGCGCGTGGTTCCCACGCCTTTCGAGCTCCGGGGGTCGCCGCGGGCTCGGGCTCGGCCTCGGCCTTTGGCCTTTGACCTTTGGCCTTGGTGTCCTCGGGAGCGTGTCCCTGGGCTCGGCGTCGGCCTCTGCCCGGGGAAGGCCCCTGAGCAGTGTGGGGTCTCTCCTCCTGTTCTGCCTTTGGTTCTAGGCGCTTTCCAGGCCTAGGGAAACCGCACTCGGGGACGCGGGGAACTGGGGAACATGCCGGGTTGGGGCGGCGCGCTCCGGGGAACCGGGGACGTTCCGAGCGCCCACCCGGCGGGACGCGGCCGTGAGCTCTGCCCACCGCCTCCGCGCCGCCCCCGGGGCTGCTGGGGCCCGGGCCTCCGCTGAGAGTCGTGGGAAAGTGGTGCCGGATTGTGGGGCGGTAGCAGGGGTGAGGGGTTGATTGATCCTGGGAAGCCCTCAGGATGTGTGTTTCATGGGAAGTGATAGAAATTTTAGCTGTAGTAAGGTTTTCATTATCGTTTCCACCGTTTTCTGTGAGCTGTCAATGTGTAGTGTTTTCATATTGTTTATTCACTCATTCAGATAACTTATCGAGTACCAGTTTCATGCCAGGTGCCGTTCTGGGCGGTTCATTCACCAAAAGCCAAGATTTTGGTTTGGGTTTCAGTTTAAATCTGTCTCTGCAAATTGACAGCCCACAAGTTTTAGCCGTTAGATGAGTATGGAAAAAAAATCTGTGAGTGTCGTTTGTTTTACTACTGCTTATCTCTTGAGGAAAAACGTGTGTTAGCAAAATGTTTAAGTGGATTGGAAATATTTTTTCGTTGTATGCATCTGTATGTATATACGCCCATACACTCACATATTTTTGATTTGCATTAAATGATGAAGGAGAGTGTGTGCTTCAGTTACCTTTGGTACTGTGATTAGTTTGTTTAGCATTAGGATCAAATAAGAACCAAGAATCCTATCATTTTAATATAGTTTTTACTTTTATCTTTTTTTAAAAAGAGAAAACCAAAAGATATTTAAGACTGTTGTGAATGATACTGTGGTTCAAGTTTTGTCCAGGTTCTTGGCTTGTGCCACATGGTTTTTTAGGTAGGTGGTAATAGTCTCATTTTTAGGATAAAGGTGCTGTGGTCACGGATCATTTGGGGAGCTTGTCTACAGGGTTGCAGTTATGAACCACAGATTCAAGCCCAAGTAGTTCCGAGCCGATCATCTGATTTCTGAGCCTTGGAATTAGAGTTTCATTCGTAAGCTCTCCTTAATTTGATGAATTCTTATTTAGGCTCATTTGAGATTAGCGCTAAAAACAAATTTAGAAAAGGCCATTTCATATTATGTGTGGGTATTGTTGCATTGTTTCTTAAAGCTTGAAGGAGAATTAATATGTTTAGGTTGTTACTGCTGCATTAAAAAGAGGGTATCTCTTTTTTCCCCATTTTTCAGTTTCAGTGTTACATGCCTTGAAGTGATGAGGAGGTTTCTGTTACTATATGCTACACAGCAGGGACAGGCAAAGGCCATCGCAGAAGAAATATATGAGCAAGCTGTGGTACATGGATTTTCTGCAGATCTTCACTGTATTAGTGAATCCGATAAGGTTAGAGCCGTTACAGTGGATTTTACCGTTTTCTGCTTTGAAGAATTTTGGTTGGGAAGTGATATTTATGAAACAATGAAAGGACACTAAATACCACCAGATAGTCTTTGTTTTTTAACAGAAATGTATTTGTTCAATGGTATAGTAAGATATCACCAGCATTTTTTTTTGTAATATAGAAATGTGCAATTGAATTAGACTAAATGGTCTCAAAAATTGAAACAAGAACTCCTTAACTGTAAATGACTGAAGTAGCATGTGCTCTGTCTGTTTCACAGGGTGGCTGTGAGAACAAGTGAGTGTGTGTTTGCCTGCTCAGGTGTGCTTTCCACCTCTTGAATCTCAGTGTCCCACTTTTTTCCCCAAAAGAAAGGCCTGCCGTTCGTGTTAGAGTTCCTCCTGATGAAGGACTGCCTAGATTCTTTTGTGAAATAAAATTTAAAGTAGTAGTATAAAGATCTGGAAAAAACTCAGCTGCTTCTTCAGGGACTAGTTGTTTATGTTCATTCTCTGCAGAAGTTCCTACCTTAGGGTATATGCAACTTTACCATCTTGTGTTCTTTTATTTAGTTTGCTGCTTCCAGATTATACTATTTCAGACAATTCAGGCCATAACAGTTGGCAGGGGCTTTATACCACAAGATGATTTGCCAGCCACTAAGCAGTTAAAATTCACTTCAACATTTCAGAGACTGCCCTGCCAGTGCTCTCTCACCCAAGTGCACAACCCTCTCTGGCCTTTCCTGAAACTCTAGTTCAGAACACTAGACTGTGTGCAGCTCAAGTGAATTATAAACCCAGCTCATGGAAGGAGACTCACCTGGTTCCTTTATGCAGCCCTGCCATGATAACTCTGGACACCAGAGAAAAGGGAGCTTCCTAGAGGAGACTGCCAGTCAGCAGACTCTGTCATTCTGCAGTAACTTAAGTTCACATTGCAATGCCACATGATGAAGTATCTGAATCTGTTACTTTGAACAAAACCAGAGCCATCAGTATCATAAAACTAGTCCTGATTTGGCCCCTTGTGGTTGACCTCGGTAAGTTGATCAGCAGGTGTTTTGGCAGTCAGATGAATGGTGAATTTTTTTTTTAACACCAAGTTAGTCATGCTGTTTATCCTCCCTGGCTGATGGTTTCCTCTCGCTGTTCATAATCTAATCTCCTTCCCAGTTCACATAGTCCTTTTCAAGGTACTGACATTACTTATACAAACTGTGTATGTAGAGTTTAACACACAACTTATGTAGAGTCTTGGAAGCATTAAATACTTCGGTAAAAAGTTAGCTCAAGTCATTACCTCTTTTATCAGTGTGAAAAATAAGGTGAATTATTTGGAGCCAAATTCGTTGGTGTTCATGGGCAGTAAAGCTTGTGGAGTCTTATAAGTAAGACAAGGAAGTGTTCTATTTGAAATACTTAAATTTACACGAGAGTAAGAATAAAGAAACTTGATTTGTAAGAGTTTATAGCTCAGCTTATAGCTAATGATATTCTCAGAGTTAAGACAGTGAAATGCTCTATGTGAAATATTTAAACTTACGTGAGAATAAGAATAAACTTGATTTGTAAGAGTTTGTAGCTCGCTTATAGCTAATGATATTCTCAGCTCTCTGGAAACCTGAGGGAATGAGCGGTTCTTGATCGCCAGGTCCCTGATTTAGAAGGGGTAACACTTTTAATTTCCCAGTTTTAAAATGCCCTGTTGTCCCTCTGCCTTAGTGTCACATGCAGTCACATGGCTGGTTTTATATTTTGCTGAAGATTTCAGAGCTGTTGTGTTTTTATTGCTGTCTTTCTTTACCACAGTATTCTACTTGTTGCTTCCTTGTCTTGGCATTCTAATCCTGAGTGCTTATGTATCAGTTCTCTTTATTTCCGAGTCTCCCCATCCCCATTTTAACACCTCTTTCCTTGCTTTTTTTTACTTTCTTATGAAAAGACGTTTTCACCCAGTTAGCTGCTGTTTCTCCTTGGCAGCTCATCACAGTGCCTAGGTGCCTCATCTTGGCTCTTAGCAGTGCTGATTTGCCTTGCAGATTAGAGCTCATGTTAATGTTTGGCCCATGACTCAGTGGCAAAGAGTTGACTATATTCTGTTTCCTCTCATTTTCTAAAAATGAAAGGCTGGGACTAGATGGAAACCTGGGATGGGTACTGTCTGTGCCTGTCCCTGTCTCTCGTACACAACATGAAGAGAAAGACGTGTTAATTCCCCCCAGCCTCTTGATGAGCATCAACAAAACAGACGCATGGTTTCCTTGAATGACATCCTGCATTAGGCAAATTGATTAAGCTGAGAGCACCTAGTCACTGGACTGGTCATCTCAAAAAAACTGGCAAGGAGGAAAATTGAAATACAAGACAGGAAACTAAGCTGATTGCTTTGCTGTTGTGTTAAATCAAGAATGCATGTAGTCTTAGGTCCCTGACTTGATATCCTTGTTTCGTAGTATGACCTAAAAACCGAAACAGCTCCTCTTGTTGTTGTGGTTTCTACCACGGGCACCGGAGACCCACCCGACACAGCCCGCAAGTTTGTTAAGGAAATACAGAACCAAACACTGCCGGTTGATTTCTTTGCTCACCTGCGGTATGGGTTACTGGGTAATGGACTCTCTCTTCTGATCTTACTATAGTATACTATTGATATCTCTGGTATCTAAATTATCTTTCAGAACTATGAAGTGTGATCATATAGGTTTTGTTTTTCTTATGTAAATATTATGTATATGTATATATAAATGTATGTAATGTGCTACCTTTTCTGAATCTTCCCGAGACTTTACCCCAGAGCCACACCTCTGCAGAACCTCTTGAGTAGCATTTTAATTAAGGGTGCACCTCAGATGCAGCCATGAAACATTTTCAGAATAGCAGTGGCTGGGCCTCATCCTAAACCTACCGAAACAGTCCTTGAAGAAGCAACCCTTCATGCCATTCCTCTGTTTAGAAAAGCAGAACAAAACAAAACACTCCCAACGATTTTGATAGCTTCTCTAAGAACAATTCTCCCAAAATGAATGATTTTTCATTCCCCAGCTACACATCAGGATTAGCTAGGGGAGTTTTTATTAAATTCTATGACTTAGGCCCACCTCCAATGATTCTGATGTAATTATTCCAAGGTAGGGCCCTGGCATCGTTATTTTTAAAAGCTCCCAGGTGATTCTAACACGTATCCCTGGTGAAGAAAAACTGACTTAGGACTCTGTGAACCATAGTTTAAAACTGTTAAAGGATCAAAAGGACCAGATCAGCACAATATGATACCAGAGGGGAATTGAGGGTCTGCATTCCTGACTTGTGACCTATATTGTTTTATCTTTGAGGATTTTTTTTTGGAGAGGGTATCTAGCAAGGATGGGTCGAGTATAATAAATAACTGATTAGAAATTTGAGATTGTAACCCTGGCAACGATCTGTCATATATAACATGTTCAAGAGAGTATTTCACAGTATTTATAATTTTTTTAACCTCAAGTTTTTATACTTTCTGTATTTTCAAAGAGAGAACACGTACTTGTTTGAAAATCCAGAAAAGACAGAAACAGAAGCCTGTCCCACTGTTCTAGTCAATGTTAGGCCTAAGCGTGGAACCACTCATTTCTCACCCTTTTGTAGAGAAAGAACGTGGAGATGACTACACAACTGAGGAATTTAAGCTTTTTTTTTTTTTTTTTTTTTTTTTTACCATGAGACATAGAAGCAATTCTTGATTTCCCCAACACAGAAACATACCACGTCGTTAATTGTGGTTATTTATATGGCTGGTGTACCTTTCTTTATCAGGAGTCAGTAAACTCTATAAAGGTCCAGATAGTAAATATTTTAGGCTTTGCAGGCCTGCTCAACTCTGCCATTATGAATAATATGTACACAAATGGACTTGACTGTCTTTTAATAAAACTGTATTTACAAAGAAAGGCAGTGCATGGTATTTGGCCCAGAAGCTATGGTTGGCTGACCCCTGCTCAGTATCAGAAAAAATGTACAGATGACAGATATTGTGGTTTTGCAACCTGTCTGATCCTTGTTTTAAGATTTCTGTATTTTTACACATAGTCATGGAGATGAAAATGTGAAGTCTTTTCTTTCAACAGTGGCCAATAAGTATTTTGTTTGTTATATCTGGTACTTTTATATTGTAAAATAGAAGAAAACTGCCTACATGCATAGTATTACTCAAGGAGAATAAAATGTGAAGCTCTGCATTATTACTTCATCCATAAGAGCATGAAATAGTATTATTTTAGATATTTTATTTACCTAGTCTTTGTGTCCTTAAATTTAAACCTTATTGTGCATTAATTATGTATTTGGGCTCTCTAGGTCTCGGTGATTCAGAATACACCTACTTTTGCAATGGGGGGAAGATAATTGATAAACGACTTCAAGAGCTTGGAGCTCGGCATTTCTATGACACTGGACATGCAGATGACTGTGTAGGGTAAGGGCAGTGTTCTCTGTTTATTCCAATAAGCCCTCTATACATAATGGAAGTTCATTTATAAAACATGTTGGCTTTTCACTTAACACTGAAATTTTCCTCATGTTTTACTTTTGTTAGCTTTTTAAGCTTTAGGACCCAAGAGGGTCAGCCAGAGATTGATTTACCTATTTTGCTGATTTTCTTTTGTGTCCGTCTCATCCTTGTCAGTATATGCTAACGGCAAGAGTTAGAAAAGGTGCCACAGTACAGTTATCTTTATTTTAAACAGTGTAGGTATTTGCAGAAATCAGCTTGTTCTTTAGGAACTTTAATCGTGCATGCGCTTTTCTCTGCCATGCACATGGAGCCTTTGGATTGGGCTCTTTACACGGAGGGAGGCTGGTGAGCCACACTTCGCTGTTAGAGAACACAGGTCTGTGGGCCTTCGCTGCAGGCTGCATTGCTTGGCGTGCTCTTACCCTCTGAACGGCCATTTGCCACCATGCCAGTCAGACGTTTACAGATGCATACTTTATCTTTTCGTTGCTTTTATTCTTGTTTTTACAAGTCAGTATTTCACCCATTGTGCCACCTTTCAAATCATCCTGATGTGTTTATTCAGTGGTCTTACAGATATTGTCCTATAACTTACTTAGCCTTCAACTATTTTAGCCAGATAACAGCACACACCCTTGATTTTTTTCTAGTAGGTCCATGTGTTAATTTAATTTTCACTCACTATGTTACTGAATAATCTGTTTATGAGAAAATTACAAATTCAGCAAATGTCTTGCTTTTCGGCATACTGTATTTCTGCTGAACTCATCCCTGTGCCTACTTCTTCCATCTTTCCCTTCAGCTGTGATGCCATGGGTTTTTTCCATATCCCCAGCACACATATTCTTCCTGATTGTGACAAAGCTTTGTGACATTTCCTTGGGAATTCACTTTTAGCTGTGTACCTTTATATTGAGCTTTTTTGTTTTGCCAGAAGCTCATTGACATTAAATGCTCAGTCTTGTATGAGCTGTGTTTAACTGTTAATGTAATGCTTGTGTCATCCATTAGGCCCATCACTCATCTATATTTCACTTCTCTTCAAAGGCTGTCATTTTCTCTGTTGATTTATTGGTGTAAGTATTAAAATGCTTGACCGTATATTTCAGTAGACTACAGTGCTTAGATTTTCAACCTAACTACCTTACTTGAATTTTTCCTTTTTCTGAAATGAAGATATTTTCAAGACATTCTTGCTTGATGTGCCACCACACTAAATGGGGTTACGAATGCACACTTGAGTCCAATACCTGGATTCAAATCCTTGATCCCCCACTTACTGACTGAGATCTTGGTCAAATTAGTTAAGCTTTTTGTTCCTCGGTTTTTGCCTCTATGCAATAGATAACAGTAATCTATTTACTGTGTAAGCTTCGTAGGAGGATCAAATGGATTAATACATGTTGTCCTCTTAGAAGAGTGCCTGTCATCATGTAGTAAACACTCAGTGAACGTTAGTTCTCTTCATGGTTATGCATACTATCACCTTAATATTTCTGAGTTACGAGAGTGATATTTTAAATGTAGCTGTTATTGTTGAACCTGTAGTTTTGTCAACTTGTTTTCACAAAGGCTCCTCAGGGCAGATCTAATGTGTAACCAAATTTTGAGCAGTGTACCACATGAGCACTTACCGAGCACAGTGAAATGGCAGCCTGAGTCATAATGAGACACAGGCCTGAAATCTGCCTCCTCTTAATATTCATTTCGCTTTAGGAATTAGAATTTAATTGAACCAACCTCCTTTGAGCTGTGATTAAAAGTGGTGTTATTTCCACAGCCCTGACACGGTCTTATCTACTGACTCTACTTAAACTTCTCTGTTCAGGGAATGGCTGTTGTTATCATAATTTGTTAATAGTAGGTGGATTGCCACATTTAAAAAATCTATTTATGATGAATTCAACTTTCCCAAAGGATGGTTGCTTTTTTTTTTCTCCTGTTGTCAGCCTCCCTGGGAATTTTACTAAAATAAAAAAATAAATAAAATTGTTCAGAACTGAGAGAAGGGCTTTAACTATTTATTTAGTCCAAGGACTTGGCATTAATCCGTAGTAATTTCTTGGTGATATTTTAATCTGTAGGAAACAGATCAGCAGATCAGTAAATTGGCTAGGCAAAAAAAAAAAAAAGAAAAAGAAACAGTGCATTTGATTGATGGAATGAGAATTTGCAGCATTATGGTAGCCTTGGATTTTGGTTAAGTTCTGTTAGCATTAGTATGCCTATTTAAAGTTATATCTTCTTAAAATAAAGTTTACCAATTCTGGAACATTAAGAGGAATTCTGTTCTTATCATCCTATTACTAGAATATCTTCCTATCCCTCTTCATTTCTTTTACTTTTATACATACTCATGTTTTCAGCTACAGTGCTAATGAACACATAATATATCCTGCTTTTTAAAACTTAATCATGAAGTATTTTTTGTATTCTGAATGGTCTTCATAGTGTTTCTAACAAGTGCATACTTTGCCAAATGGACAGACTGTCATTATCCTGTCCTGTGTTCAGATGGAGAACTTAGGCATTTGTTTTGTTTTTTCTTTGTTTTTACTGTCCAGCTTAGAACTTGTGGTTGAGCCATGGATTGCTGGACTCTGGCCGGCCCTCAGAGAGCATTTTAGGTCAAGCAGAGGACAAAAGGAGATAAGTGGCGCACTCCCGGTGGCATCACCTGTGTCCTCGAGGACAGACCTTGTGAAGTCACAGCTGCTACACATTGAATCACAAGTCGAGCTTCTGAGATTCGATGATTCAGGAAGAAAGGATTCTGAGGTTTTGAAGCAAAATGCAGTGAACAGCAACCAATCCAAAGTTCTAATTGAAGACTTTGAGTCCTCACTTACCCGTTCGGTACCCCCACTCTCACAAGCCTCTCTGAATCTTCCTGCTTTACCCCCAGAATATTTACACATACATCTGCAGGAGTCTCTTGGCCAGGTAAGGAAGTTTTTCTTTATGCTGTAGATGCTATTTAATCATGGATGTTTGCTTTGGGCTTTTTAATTATTATTACATTAGAAGAGAGGTCAACAAACTGTGGCTTACTGGCCAAATATGGCCCAGAGCCTTTCTTTTATAAATAGATTTTACTGGAACACAGCCATGCCTATTCATTTAGGTAGTGTCTATGACAGCTTTTGAGCTACAATAGCAGAGTTAGTGGTTACCACAGGGGCCTGCAATGCCTAGGGCATTTGGCCCCTTCCAGTAGAAGTTTTCCCACTCAGGTATTACAAAAGGTCTTGTATTATTACCTCTGTATTTGAAGAAGTAAATAGTTAAGAACTCAGTTTCGTCATCGTTTTGGACAACTAACAACTTGGTTTCTCATTTTAGATGAGTCAAACAGAGATAAGTTGTGTGGGCAGTGAGTTGAGTATCACGTTGCATAATAGCTAATTTCTCCCCACAGTCAGTGTATGGTACCCTGAAGTTTTTCTGACCTGCTTAAAATAAGTTTCCAGAGCAGGCGATCTTTGAATGCAGGGCTAAGTCCTCTTTCTGTTGAGTGGCTGTTTGGAGTTCCACATGGACTTTCCTTACAAAATCCACACCCTTACTGCAGCTGTCACCAGTTTTAATTTCTTGTTTTTTTAATGAAGACAGATATAGACATTTAAGAAATAATTTGGATGCAGCATCTTTCTTGTATATTAGCACTGTTTGTAAACACCTGGTACAATAGCAATTTTTTTAGCATCTTTTATAGTGTCTTTCTAAAGCTTTCATGTAAGTGTGATTTTGTGTATAAACAACTATGGGCTATTGTTTTTGCACTTGTACTTCATTATTTTGTGAATTGTTTAAGTGAGATAATTGCAGTAAGTGTATCTCCGTCTGGTTTGGGAACAGACACAACGCATGCCTGGACTGGTAGGAGCAGAGTGCAGTGTTACACCAGAGACAGAATCAGTTCATGGCAGCGGGGATAGAGATTAATCATTAATCTGACTAGGAGTTTTAAATTAGCCGGAAGATCTGTTAAGAGTTGATGGGTTTTTTCCGGGAGGCGGAGGTTGCAGTGAGCCAAGATTGTGCCACTGCGCTCCAGCCTGGGTGACAGAGTGAGACTCCGTCTCAAAAAAAAAAAAAAAAAAAAAAAAAAAAAAAAAAAAAAAAAATTTCTGGGTTTTTTCTTAATAGAAAGTGTCATTAAATAGGCTTGAGTTGTTAATAATGTAGTTAAAAGATTTAACAAATCTGAAGTACTTAAAGGAGACAATATAAATATGAAATAATATACTGAGAGAGTAAAGAATTGGAAAAAAAAACAGTGTTTTGTAGGGCATCCTTTTGAGACCATTGCCTTGAGGCACAGAGGGGTTGGAAGTAGGATTGGGCACAGTGAGAAGCTGAGCTGCGATGCAGTCTCAACAAAGGCCTCAGTCAGCTCCTCTCCATATGGTACCTTTCTCCCATGCGGAAGTATTACCTCTAATAACCAGAGGGTCTTCTGGGTTGTGTGGTAGAGCGGCAGGACCTGTTAATGAGCACTGTCACTTGGACCTGCTGTAGAGCCCTCTCCTGCTCTGGGCCCCATGCAAAGCTGGTGGCCTTTTCTGTCACCTGGTATTTGGGTCTCAGCAGTCCTCCCAGGTATGGAATGTGCTACCCACAGATCCTGAAGAGACTTAGCAGTGGTTCTGCTTCTCTCTAGGAGAAGTGAGATACAAGGTGCACTAGTGTGGCCTTTACTTGGGAGGGGATGTCCTGACGTGCACCAAACTATTAGAACCCTAAAAATTGTGCTGACACTGCAGGCCCTTTAATTGCATAGGGCATGGGTCTTACCAAGGACTCCGCTATTCTGGCCACTCCTCTGTGCTCATTCAGTCTGATAGCACAATGCCCCTGATAGAGTAGGCTAGTGTGGTGCTTTGCAGATGCTCCACATTTATTCAGACTCTTATAACAGCAGGCAGGACTTATGATAGCCCTGGGTCATAATTGTAAATTTATACATTGTTCCAACTCAAAGTGAACTGTTTCTGATCCTCTTTAGTGATAGGGTTGGGAAGGAGCACTTTGACTAAATCATTGTCCGTGTACCTGAGGCCATGCTAGTCTACTCTGTCAAGGAAAACCAGCTTGCACGGAGGCTACAGCGGACCTGTTACTTGTTTGAGTTTCCAGTAGTTCAGTGTCATCCCCCAGGACTTGTGTGGTTTTTGCAGTGGTCAGACTGGTGAATTAAATGGAGATATCATAGAGACCATCCCCTGTGTCCATCAGCTTTTTAAGGATGTCATTTCTCTCAGGATGCTATTTTGTTTCTCTTGTTCTATCTTGGTGTTTAGGGAGGAGGATGGTGTCGAATTCAGACTTCTTGGCCTTCCCTATGATGATAGATCTTACGTCATAGGCCAAGAATTCGGTGTTGCCCTGTGCCAGCTGCTGAGTGGCCACTGGAGGTCCTGGGCCAGGACTCCATTTACCGCCTGGCCCCCATGTGCCTTGCTGTCATAGATGAGCTGTGCTGACGCTTTGGGTCTGTGGGTAACAACATTCATTTGAACCCCCTCTTAACAGACCCTGGAATGTTTGCACATTCCCCTTAGCCCAGTGTACATTTCCCCTTTGGGAGAAGGACTGCAGAAGCCATTGCCAAGTACAGTTTCTATAGTGTCTCACAGTCCCTCCTCCTAGGGAGGGACTTGTCTCCTACAGTCAGTGGGTTGCAGGTCTGGAAACACGGCAAAGGATCGTTTTTATTGGAGCAGATGCCTACAGCTCGTTTTACATGCCTCCTTGATTTATTTTCATTGTAAGGATTGATCCAGTGCCTTTGTGGGCTGCACATTTTTTACATCTGTGTTCTGCCCTCCTCAATTTAGGACCTCAGCTGTGTGTTGTGTGCATTCTCTCCTAGCTCCTGTAGGGACATAGTGCTCTGTCCTATACTTTCTTAGGGGTTAGTCCCTTACCTTCCTTAGCTAGCCCAGTGCTTTAGTGGCCGAGTGTGTCGCAACAACCCCAGTTATTGGTCTAGCAACCAGAAGAGGGGATGGGGTGTGGTAGTGGGGGTACAGGCATATGTTGTGGGCAGAGGTCTTTACACCATCCACATGTGAGAAGGGAGTTCTTACTCTTCATGGGAGGGACTGGCCGCATCTGCAGGCTCAAAGAGTTCAAGGGAATCTGGGTAGGAAGATTTTTAAGGGAATCTGGGTAGTCAAGATTTTTAAGGGGTTCTGGGTAGTCAAGATTTTTAAGGGATTCTAGGTAGTCAGGATTTTTAAGGGAATCTGAGTATTCAAGATTTTTTTCCCAGTTAGTCCTTGGCTTTCTCTGCCTTCACTGTCATGGGCTGCATGAGATGACTGTGTCTTTCTAAGCTCCTGAGGATGTCCCCTGGCTTAGTTCTATTTTAGTTTTACTTAGTTCTTAATTGGTGATTTGTCATTTAAGCTTTTTGCATTTTTTTTCAAGTGTGAGTGAATTTTAGCAGTAGCCCCCCAAGTCCCACCAGTCTTCTCTTCTACTGTTTCTCTATAGTTCTCAAGCACCTGATGGATCTTGCAAGGTAATGCATTTGCTTCCACTGGCTCTCCCTTCTACTTACAGTTGTATTATTGCTGTGTGCCAGTGCCATCTGTCTGCTCTCTCACTGGTGTGGTGTTCTCATTGTCAAACAGGCAGATGATCCAGCTCCAGACTCCATTTTAGCATCTTTCCCAGGCTACCCTGGCACTGACTGTCACAGGCTGGTTCCCAGGAATCAAACAATGAGATGTTTTTAGGGCATCCTCTTGACAGCATCATCTTTGGGCATGGAGGGATGGAAGCAGAATTGGGCACAGTGAGAAGCTGAGCTGCTGTGCGGTCTCAGCAAAGGCCTCAGCCAATCCCACAGGGTTTTCTGGAGCTGGTGGGTCTTCAGAGTTGTCCTAAGTTGGAACGAAGAGGCTGGACCTTTGTAGTCTTTGATGAGACATTGGATGTGGGTTGGGGCACATCCTGAAAGGAGGTGTGGGCAGGGGCAAGGTGTGACCTGAGAATGCTGAAGTGGTTCTTGCAGGTGGCAGAGATAGTCATTGTCAGCACTGCCATAGCCTTTGCAGAAGGCAGTCTTCTTAGGGGTACATCTCAGTACCCCCACATTATGGCTCCCAGACGCACAGAACTGACCTTCATCCCAGCTTTCCCATATAGCCACTTATCCACAATTAATTGACTAGCACTGTTAAAATATTTTGTTTTTAAACTTAGGAATATAGAAAAGGAGTAGGGAGTATTATAAAGAATTGGGATTTTTTGCAGTTTTCCAAGACCTACTATGTCCAGTACAGGAGCTGCTGGCCACATATAGCTACTCAAATTTAAATTAGTGAACATTTGTTAAAATTAAGAATTAGTTTCTTAGTGACACTAGCCATATTTCACAAGCCATATTTCAGCAGCCATATGAACAGCAATTGCCCCACGCTAGGGAGTTCCTGTGACCATCTACAGACACATGTTGCATTCTTAAACATCCTTCACATTCTTCAAGATCTCCTCTCCTTCCTGAAACATTTGCATACATACTGTTTCCCTTTACATCGTTTATTAGGAAAACTACTAGATCTTTACATGAACATGCCAGTATTTTTATTTTCTATGTGTATTTCAGAAATTCTAATGTCTAATAGATAAAGAGTTTGAAATAGAATTGAGCTTCTCTCTTCTGAAAAGGTAGCTCCGTATGTCTGCCCTCATTTACCTTGGAAATGAATACTGAGTAGCCAGGAAGTTTTATAAGCCCCTATGGATCTTCCGTAGTCACTAAGTGAAAGAAGGGTATAATTGAACATTGCACTTACATTTTGTCACATTTGTTTCTCAAGGAGGAAAGCCAAGCATCTGTGACTTCAGCAGATCCAGTTTTTCAAGTTCCAATTTCAAAGGCAGTTCAACTTACTACGAATGATGCCATAAAAACCACTCTGCTGGTAGAATTGGACATTTCAGTAAGTTGCAAAATTTATTTCTCAGCACAGTAATATTGTCAAGATGTGCAGAAAGAGTTGTGTGGTGCTTGGTTACATATGCTGAGTTGCGTGGTGCTTGGTTACATATGCTGAGTTGCGTGGTGCTTGGTTACATATGCTGAGTTGCGTGGTGCTTGGTTACATATGCTGAGTTGCGTGGTGCTTGGTTACATATGCTGAGTTGCGTGGTGCTTGGTTACATATGCTGAGTTGCGTGGTGCTTGGTTACATATGCTGAGTTGCGTGGTGCTTGGTTACATATGCTGAGTTGCGTGGTGCTTGGTTACATATGCTGAGTTGCGTGGTGCTTGGTTACATATGCTGAGTTGCGTGGTGCTTGGTTACATATGCTGAGTTGCGTGGTGCTTGGTTACATATGCTGAGTTGCGTGGTGCTTGGTTACATATGCTGAGTTGCGTGGTGCTTGGTTACATATGCTGAGTTGCGTGGTGCTTGGTTACATATGCTGAGTTGCGTGGTGCTTGGTTATATATGCTCAGAAGAATGAGAGGTCTCTGACAGGACATCTCGCCGTTTTATTCCTGACCCATGATGTTTTTCTCTCTTGTATTTTCACACCTATTTTCTTTCCACTTCAGGGGAGGGCTAGGGTGAAGAATGGCTGGAGGAGATTCAGCCTGAGAGGAAGATGCTGGCTGACTCAATAAGCCATGAAAGAATAATGGGCTCAGAACAGCATTTTATATCTAAGAGGCCCAGGAAAGGAAGCTGTCCACTCAGGTCAGCCAGGAAGTTAGAAATAGAGCCTAAGGTCAAGCGAGGTGGCTCTTGCCTATAATCCCCAGCACTTTGGGAGGCTGAAGGCGGTCACTTGAACCCAGGAGTTCCTGGGTAACATGGCAAGACCTTGTCTCTACAAAAAAATACAATAAGCAGCTGGGCATGGTGGCGTGTACCTATGGTCCCAGCTACTTGGGAGGCTGAGGTGGGAGGACTACTTGAGCCTGGAAGGTTGAGACTATAGTGGGCTGTAATTGTGCCACTGCACTCCAGCCTGGGTGACAGAGTGAGACCCTGCCTCGATTTTTTTTAAAAAAGAAAAGGAATAGAACCTAGACAGGCAGGTTAGGGTTAATTCCTCAGAGCAGTGGTTTTGATTTCTTGAGAATTTGGAAAAAATTATGGACTTTCCCGAAAAATGATTACACTTGTCCCTTAGTATCTTCGAAGGATTTGTCCCAGGACCCCTTTCAGATACCCAAGTCCTCAAAGCTCAAGTCCCTTATGTAAAATGTTAGAGTATTTGTATATAATCTATGCACATCCTCCCCTACACTTTAAGTCATCTGTAGATTACTTACAGTATCTAACACAACGTAAGTAGTTGCTATACTGTATTTTTAAGTTTACATTATTTTTATTATTATTTTTTATTGTTTTTTCCGTCCCAAATATTTTCCATCCAGGTTTGGTTGATTCTGAGGATGGAGAGCCTGAGGATATGGAGGGCCAACTTCTACAGAAACATTTACATACAGTTTTAGTCTGAGCTGTGCCTCTATGCACCCCCTCCATGGGCCCCCTTCCTACCCTCCACACCCTGCTGGAATCCATCGACCTTAGGTTAAGAAACTGACTGATAATCCTAAAACAAGTGTTTGAGTACCTCTTCAAAGTCATTTAGCTAAACCGTTTATTTTATGAAAGTCTTGAGAGGTTAAGTGGGTTGTTCTTTCAGAAAAGCAAGGGCACATTAAGGCTGTCTGTAGATTTAATCAAACTTCCTGGCAGAAAAAAAAATACAATGTGCCAAAACTAGATGGTTTTGCATCCATAAATATTAATACTATGTACACCAAAATATTTTTTTATTCTGGTATTTTACATTTTTGTCATAAAGAGGCAAGGGTTGGTCTGTGCTTAGTCCAGTCTGTCTCCCTTGCTAGCCAAGAAATGTGAGCTTGTGTCATTGTGAGAGGCTCCTTCCCAGAGCCCTGGCCTGCATCTGTATCACTCTGGGGCATAGAGGCAGTGGGCCTAGTAATAGACTTGACTTGGGAAGTGGTGGCTTTTTCAACCCATGTTTGCTCACAACCAATATCAAGCCAGATGGTGTAATGTTTTATACTTAAGGAAATAAAGTACCCTTTCCTGTCCCCTAAAGGAAAAGAGTAAAGTAAGGGGAAGAAAATTGAAAACCAATGCATTGGACCATAATTAGCTTTTGGTCATAATATATGTTTTCGTGTGTGTGTGCATGTATGTTTTTGTAAGAGGGATTTTTATATTTACATGGGTTATTGAAAACACCATAGGACCTTACTTTGTAGAGAACAAGGAAGGTCTGACTTCCATTCTTTAAGTATGATAAAAGGCAAAACACTGGATAACTACCAGATTTCTTTTTAATGGTAACTGCTAATGATGAAAGTATGTTTATTTGGTTAGTTGGGCTTATTTTTTAAAACAACTGTGTTTTTTTTTTTTTTTTGAAATTCTGTTTTCTGAGTTCATATATTAAAATCATAATATTGAAAACTATATTTTTGTTACCCTACAGCTTAAACTATGTAACACATATAATGTATTTTTTTTTTTTTTTTTTTTTCCAATTTGGCTCTTCTCTAGAATACAGACTTTTCCTATCAGCCTGGAGATGCCTTCAGCGTGATCTGCCCTAACAGTGATTCTGAGGTACAAAGCCTACTCCAAAGACTGCAGCTTGAAGATAAAAGAGAGCACTGCGTCCTTTTGAAAATAAAGGCAGACACAAAGAAGAAAGGTAACAGCCCTGATGCTGTGACGTTGGGGTGTTGTGGGCCAGTGGACTGGAGCTGATGGTGAGAGTGTGGCTCTAAGGTTCAGGGTCCTGTGTGGTGGCCGTACAGATGCCTGGGACTCAGCTGCGCATCAGGGTCTGGGAACACAGGCATACACTGGTATTGCTAGTTTCTTAACTTTCATGTTAATTACACTGAATAAGAAGATAATGGATGTTCTGATTATTGGACATTTGTGGACATGAAAACTGAGTGTAAATGTAGTTTTTGAGAAGCATTGGCCTAGGTTATTTTTAAAAATTCTTTTCCTGTTATATTTATTTCTCGTAGTATGTTTGTTTTTGCTCATTTATTATATAAAATAATTGCTTTTTCCATAATTAAGAGAAGTTATTTATTTTTCAAAATCTAAGTATATTATTTACTTAGAATCTTGAAGTAGTCCTAAATTGATTTTTTGAGAATAATAATGCTAATGGAGTACTGCTGTCTTTTTAGCTTTTTGTTCTTTAATTTTAAATAATTTTCCTTTCTTTTATTTGGCCTGTCTTGAATTTATAGTCTTTTTATGTTTTTGTAAGGTGGAGTTTTTTTTACTGTATTCATTTTGGGGAATTTTTTTGGCTGAATAAACATTGCCACAAGTCATGTTGCACTTTGATGCGCTGTAAAGTACTATAGTAATTGTGTTTTGGGGAGTGTGTACAACATTTTATTCTTTATCTTCTATGTCATGAACCCCTTTCCCGTCTTTACCTGAAAAGGAGCTGCCTTACCCCAGCATATACCTGCGAGATGTTCTCTCCAGTTCATTTTTACCTGGTGTCTTGAAATCCGAGCAATTCCTAAAAAGGTATTTTTTTCTGTCTTCTTCAGGTAACTATTTTAAAATATGCTTAGCTTTATTTAGGATTGATTAAACAAATCTAGAATCTGACCTTTGCAGTCTTAAAAAATGTGATCTTGATAGCATGTTTTTAATATTAGTTCTCAAGGGTGTGTGCTATCATCGTAACTATCATATACAAATCTTTTTATGTTGTATTTGCATTTAAATTTTTGTTTTCTATTGAAATGAGGGCTTAAATAGGGTTTTTTCTTAGTCTAAATAGGGCTTTTTCTTTGTCTTACTTTTACTAGTTATTAACTATGTAGCACATTCCACAGTGATGGAGGTGACTGCAGTTGACCTTGTGTTACCCAGCTACACATTGCTGCTGCTGCTTTAATTGGTGACAGAAAGCTAATGAGAGCTTAAGATTCCCCCCAACCACCACTTGCCACTTCCTACAGTTGTTAAGATCTACTTTGTGTAATACTAAATAACTATTTATTGCTGTAACAGAATGTTTCAGGAAAAATGGAAGGGTTTTGGTAGGTAATAATCAATTTTTAGATTAACTTGGAGGTAGAATAATTCACTAGATGTCAGTATTGTACCAGGAACTGTTTTTTTTTTTTTTAAACTACTTGTAACTGATTTCTTCTAACCAGTTCCGGGAAGTGGCCATTAATGGATAAAATTTTTCACATGTGCCTTGCCACACTTGTATTGTCAGTGAGCATAAAGAGTGTTGTAATTAGGCCACCATCTCCCCCGTGTGGTTTTCGTGTCATTTTATTAATGTGTTTATTGCATTTCTAGTCTTGGGTGAGTAAAGTACTTTAGAGAGAGGCTCAGCTCTCTCTAAATAAATAGATATATATATTTATATGTATATATATTTATTTATATATATTTATATATGTATTTATATATTTATATATGTATTTTTATATATATTATATATTTTTATGTATATTTATATATTTATATATATATATGTTCCATCTTCCTTTCCTGATAATCAACTCGAGATGTAATTTGAGTAAATTTAGAATTAATTTACTGTAATGAAAGCTTACCAATTAAGTCACGATTTTGGTTCAGCTCTACCGCTTTTAAAATTTGTGTAAAGTGTGTGTGTATGTATGTATATGTGTATATATGTGTGTGTGTATATGTGTGTGTATGTATATATTTGTGTGTGTGTGTGTGTGTGTGTGTGTATATATATATATATATATATCTGGGTTTTTTCCAAAAATAGTATGCTCATTGGAAAAATTCTGGATACAGAAATAAATAACCCAGGAAACCAAAGTATTTTATAATCAACCACTCAGAGTTAACACTTGAATTTTGTTTTCCTGAGGAAAATATGGGTATCTATATTACATGTGCTGTTCTATAACTTGCCTTTTTAACTTAAATCAAGAATCTATATATTTCAGGATGGAAAGAGTTTTAATGGATACTATGGATACACCATTATTTGTTGATGTAATTATGGGCAATTGAGTCATTTTTGCTTTTTCACTATTAAAAAAGAAAGGCAAACTTTCTTGTACTGTATTAATTTTTGAATACTTACTTGAAGTATATTTGTAAAACAGATTCCTTGGAGTAGAATTGCTGTTTTAAAAATATTTACATTTTAAATTGTAGTAATGTTTGTCAGGTTTGTCAGCTTGTTCTCCAAAAACAGTGCAGTATTTCCTGTGGTAGTACCATAAGGTTTTTGTAGTTCTAAAGTGAAAAAAGTATGTTAAAGGATTTAAAATTGTCACTGTTTTAGCTTTTAATTTAGGAAATTGTATTGGCTTTACAATTTACAAACTGTTATTGGTAGATTGTTTTATTATCTTGCCAAAGTCTTTGCAGAGATTTGGGGCGTGCTTTCAGCAGTGTTTCCTGAGTCCTTGTTTTTGTTCAACGCTGAGTTTGGCACTTGGAGGAACACGTGTAATTTGTTAGTGTCCGGGTATTTTAGACAGAGATTCTTTAGCCAAACCTTTGGAAACCTGTGACTCCTTTGGAAACAGTGATTTTGTCCCCCCTGTTAAGGAAGTCCAGGACACAATCATCTTGAGCCATGGAATTTAAAGTAGCAGTACCCATTAGCATTTCACATAACATTTGATGCAGATAATTACTGAAGTGCTTTGTTCGTAAAGAGCCCTTGAGAAATAAGCTGTGTCTGCGTGTAATTAATAGCTTGTAATTGCATTGAAATAAAAGATTCTTATTAGCAAGTTTGATGTTTTGTTCAGGAGTTTAGACTTTGAGAATTGAGATTCAGAATTTTATTAGTTTTATTTATTTATTTATATTGTGGAATTTTTCTAACATTTCAACATTAAAGCAAATGGTAAATTAAATTCCCTCCTCCTGACAATAGCTCCTAGTGGCTTTCTCATTTTTTCTTGAGTAATTGGGTGCATCCCCAGGCAGACATTTAACTGAATATTCTAATAGCTCTACCCACAAATTGTGTCATAATTTAAGGCGGGCTCCTTTTTGTAGGCATTTTTGCGAGCCCTTGTGGACTATACCAGTGACGGTGCTGAAAAGCGCAGGCTACAGGAGCTGTGCAGTAAACAAGGGGCAGCCGATTATAGCCGCTTTATACGAGATGCCTGTGCCTGCTTGTTGGATCTCCTCCTCGCTTTCCCTTCTTGCCAGCCACCGCTCAGTCTCCTGCTCGGTGAGTAGTCGCTTTCACAAGCACCGTGGTGGCTGTTCTTGCACTGACAGGCGGGCCACCTTTCTGTAGTAAAGAAAATTTGCTACTCTTGTCTCACCCTTTGTATCCTATGCCTAAAGAATACATCTAAATGAATGGTGGTGATTGGTAAGTAAACATCTTATATCTTGTCTTCAGGGTGCTGTGACATCTGTGTGCCCTTCCAGAAGTCACAGAATTCCCCTTCCAAACTTTTGGTTTTCTTTTTTTTCCTTCCAGCAGTGTCACTATCATTTTCTCTCTTAATAGAGTCAGTTGTTACTCTCTTTTTTTGGCTCAGAATTGAGCATCTTTTCTAATTTAACTTTTTTCAGAAAGGTTGTTTAGCTAAATGTCTAAAAATGAGCTTTCTATAAAATTTTCTTCTTCAAAGTTAACGAACATCATATTTAATTGATAGAGGCTGATGCAGTCTGTGCTGTGTGCAGAATGCAGAAATGCCCCCATCTGAGCAAGTCCAGATCGAGGGTCCTTCAAGAGCAAAAGGGGACTGTGTTGTACCAGTGCAAGTCAACATACTCATGGTACTGCCAGGCAGAGAACCATCATCCCATTTCAGATGAAAGGTAACCCATTTTTTTGCCCAGAGTGACTCTTCTAGTCCTCATACTCCAACAGAAGAGACCTCAGCATTGTCCCTGAGCAGTCGATGTCCTAGGTCCTCTCTGTGGCTCTCAGGAAGGGATTGAAAATGCTTGCTAGGGGTGAAGACTAAGCGCTTTATAGGACTTCAAAGCCTTTTTTACTTTCTTGTGCTTGTAATTTTGTCATCTCCTTTCCCGTAGTGGTAAGTAGTCATGCCTTTAACATTTGCATTTTTCTTTGGTGACACCAAAATGTGTATTGTCCTTTTTACTCTTAGGCCAGCAAGATCCTTTTCGATGCCCAGTACAATTAAAGGCATCCTCCTTTGCAAGTCAGGGCCTGATTTCTCCTCCTTTTTCTTAGTGTTCTTTCCACTTAGGACCTCCCCAAAATGGTAAGACCATGTTGCTGAATGAGGCTGCTCTTTTCGCCATCCTGTCCTCAGGCTGGCCCTCTCACGCTCTCCAGTGAAGTCTTTGAGAACCATCAGCAGGAATAGGATGACAGAACACAGGGTGGGGAGTTCTAAGTAGTATTAGAAGGTTCTCTTATCATATACTAATTTATTTCAATTCTTTTCGTAGAGTTTTTGTTACCTTTTAGAATGTTTGGAACAATACCACATATTACGTAGTTACATAAAAAAATTAAAGTCATTGGGACTTATAAAAAATATTATTTTTTAATTAAGAAAAATTAAAATATCTAAAGCTTGATATTAAGTTGAACACCCTACTAAACCTTATTTTGATGTTTAAAACTATGCCATTATACATAGACCTTTTCAAATTTTCAATTAAGTGACTGCTAAAAATAAAACATACCAAAACATAAAACATTTCAAGGTTTATTAGTGGATAGTTCAATATTTAAATACAGATTATTTAACCTGCTTTTGAAAGAATACCTACGTATTTTGAAATCACTGAATTTTTTTGATAATTTTTTAAAAACCAAACACTTTAATTATTTTAAATGTAAGATGGAAAATATTTCAAGCCTTAGTATTTTCAGTAATTCATGAAAGAGTAGCCTTTAATCTTTTTGGGATCATGACTTTATTTTAAATCTGAAAGCTGGGCACCTCCCTGCAGAAAACTGCACATACCTAGTAAGGGTTTGCTGAGCTCCTCACGTCTGAAGCCAACTCATGGACCCATTCCTAGAAGCCTTTGCTTTCAAAATTAGCCTTTGGGTAGAAACACTGATTTAAGAGTAAGAAAATGCATCTTATGTGGTTTTTAACTTTAGGAGTTGAAAGAAAAAATAGTAATATTTTACTTGAACACAAAGTTTATACATGCTCTTAACTATGATTTAAAACTAGAACTTGATTTATTTTGAGTATTCTAAATAAGACATGGATTTTGTTTTTTTTTTTAGGTAAGGTTATTTTCAGTAGTAGTGAATTAATAATTGCTTGTTTTTGTTTTTTTCTAGAACATCTTCCTAAACTTCAACCCAGACCATATTCGTGTGCAAGGTACTAATATTTATTCAGATAATATATAGCATTGTTTCTCCAAAATCTTAGGATACTCAGGCTTCCAAATCCTTAGAGTTTACTAATTTATTCAGTGAAAACTTACCTGATTTATGGAAGACAGTATCAGGCATAATAAAGCAGAAGAAGAATCACAGAGCTCCTGTCCTCTGGGACTTCATAGAATTTAAGATCTGGGGTGGCTTCCCACGGCCCAGCACTATGTTTCCCCACTTAGGAGTCTCAGGCTCCTCCACGTGCTTCCTGTGTTCGTGTGCCCAGCCACCTTCACTAAGTGGCAGCCGAAGGCAGGGGAGACAGAAAAGTTCCACTATAAAATATTTGATGAGTCCGGGCATGGTTGCTCACTCCTGTAATCCCAGCACTTTGGGAGGCCGAGGCGGGCGGATCACGAGGTCAGGAGATCAAGACCATCTGGCTAACACGGTGAAACCCCGTCTCTACTAAAAATACAAAAAATTAGCCGGGCGTGGTGGCGGGTGCCTGTAGTCCCAGCTACTTGGGAGGCTGAGGCGGGAGAATGGCGTGAACCCGGGAGGCAGAGCTTGCAGTGAGCCAAGATCGTGCCACTGCACTCGAGCCTCGGCAACAGTGATACCCTGTCTCAAAAAAATTAAAAAAAAAACATTTGATGAGCACTGGCTTATAGGATTCTCCCTGTGGCCTTCGTTCCATTGCACAGCCTCTACCATTTTCCCGTCTGGCTCTCTTTTGCCTTTCAGTAATAATACAAGAAAGTGCACCATTCTTTTGGTTGAAAAGGGAATTAAGAATGAACTCAAGTTCTTTTGCATTATTTACTCTGTAATGTGAAAAGAAATCTACTTTTGTAGGGATGTCTTTTAAAGATGTTTTTACTTTGAATTTTTAGTTTTCTCCTTTCTGGGTGTATACTTCAGTCACTTTCAAGTTTTATGATCTTACCAGTAGATAATGTATGGATATTTGTTAGAATTTATCCCGATTTCTTCACATCTTTATAATAAATATTGAGTGAATGAATCCTTTACATGAAGATCCTTAGGGCATATTAGTTTTTATAAATCTCACCTAGTCCTAGTGCAAGCAAATAAAATTGGAAACTTTCTTGAATAACAAAATGTAGGGTGTGAGAGTGTGAAGGTTGGGGGCAGTTTTTAATTACGTAATAATAGCTTTCCTCTGTGAGGATTTGGAAGGTAGATTAGAGCCTATAAGGAAATATTTCTAAACTGAATAAAAAAAGGATTGGTTTGACCCATATGTGTAGTAGTACTGATATCGAGTTCAAAACTTGTCTGTGTATCTTTGCAGCTCAAGTTTATTTCACCCAGGAAAGCTCCATTTTGTCTTCAATGTTGTGGAATTTGTGTCTACTGCCACAACAGAGGTTCTGCGGAAGGGAGTGTGTACAGGCTGGCTGGCCTTGTTGGTTGCTTCAGTTCTTCAGCCAAACATACATGCATCCCACGAAGACAGCGGGAAAGCCCTGGCTCCTAAGGTAAGAAATTAGTACCTTAACCTCAGCATTGTTAACTCATACTGTTTGTTTGATTAGAAAAAACAATGTTGTCTCACCCACATCATTCATTACTATCATAAGAAAATTTATGCTGTTCTTGAATTTTAAAATCTCTATTGCAAGAGCAGAAAACTGTTTACTTCCATGTACTCTTTAACTAGTGTGTGTATTTTCTGAATGTGTAAAGCATGAATTTTATATAGTACGGTCTTTGCTTGTCCTATTCATGGAAAAGAAGACCTTTTATGCTGATATTCTTGGTACATTGGCCTGGGGAGGGGTGGAGAACAGTCTAGGAAGTATTTAAGAGGGGTGATGAGAGACAGTCTCATTTTATGTTTAAGATGTATACTGCCTCTCAAATAAGTAGTTTTACATTGGGAGTCTGAGGGCAACTAAAGATTAATTTTATATTGTCCAATTTTGGCTAGTAGGATTCCCGTATCCCTGTTTCTCTGCTTTCGTTATCTGTGGTGTCTGACATCTGAACTTGTGCCATTATTGAGAAGACATATGGCTGTAAATACTTTTACAACACCTAGGAGTAAAAGGTTATGTGATTTTCTCAACAGATTATGGACGCTTTACACCTGGACTCAGTGACATCTTTTTATGTTTTGATACGGCACTCAGCAGAATTTCAAGACCATGTGTGTAGGGAACAATTTAAAGTTGTCCACAAGAATGGTTGAAATAAAGCAACATTTCAGGCTTATCATGAAGTCCTCTTTCTTCATGGTAATGAAGAAATCAGTGATTCACTTGGAGTGTTGTCTTAGGAGAAGTTTGGTTTCTTTAAGTTAGTAGAGTTGAAAGGTTCATAGACCTCAATAGTGCGAATTAAGACTTCCTGGGATATACTTGAGAAGATAAGGGATGATTGCTGCTTGAAATTGCCCTTTACCTTGATATTTTTCCAATCTGCTGCCTGGAACAGAGAGATGCTTTATTGTGTTCTCTATACATCATGTATTCATTATACATCAAAATATTAGGAACCTTATAGAAACTTTCTTTTTTGAGAAGAAATATTATAGTACTGATATACAAGTATATGTCACTTGGTGATTGTATAAAGATAGCAGATGATCTCCAGAACATTAAAAACAATGTGTGTCCATCGTGTATTGTAAACGCTAAGCATGGGTGCCTTTCGCCTACTCCTCCTTTCCTCCCTCCCTCTCTTCCTCCTTCCTTCCCCATTTTAACAGATTTTTATTGACTGTCCAATCTATATGCAGTAGAAGTGCAGATATGAAGGATATAATTTAAAACTATCTGAAATTACCTGTGCTTTTGTTGTGTTTTATTACAAATTATACAGAATGTTGACTTTTGCACGACCCATCACAGGCCCTGCCCTACTATGGCAGCTAGTACAGTTGTTCACAGATTAACCTTGCCACTGATGTTCAGCCTGGCTGTGTGAACAGAAGGACATCTGCCACATCTAAGCAGGAGCACTAAGCCTGTGGGCGTGGCGTAGCTTGACTCTCTTCTTCCTATCTGCCATGATACTCTCTCCATATAGACCCCCAAGTGAAGCAGCCCCACAGCCTTCGAGGAAGAGAGCCCCAGAACGTAGAAAGTGTGCTGTTGTCACAGGATCTTTGTACATGTGTTTTTCTTTTCTGCCAGGAACATGCTGTGGCATGGCTAACTCTCTTGATTCAGATCTTGGTCAAAGGTCTCATTGTAGACATGGGCCTTCTTTGACATTGGTGTTTGAATTAGCAGCTCACTGCCACACCCATCATTTCCTTACCCTGTGTAATTTTGCTTCCTAAGACATGGGAAGTCATTACCCATCATTCTGTGGATATATGTGATAATGTGTATGTTTATTTTCTTTTCCTTCCACTAGAATGTAAGTTCCATAAAGACAGGGGTGTTGTTTTGTTCATTTCTGTATCCCTAATGCCTGTCATAGTGAATACTTTCAGTAAATCTGTTAAATGAATGAAGCAAATAAGGCTAATGTAATGTTAACTAGTTTCATTCCCAAGTAAGAGCAGTAATGAGACACAGCTTTGCCATTCCTTCATTTAAAAGGTATGGTGTTCAGGCTCATCATTACTTCCTACAGTTGTCCTTGAGTTAAAAGTTAAAATGTATACAGTTACACCACCATGCAAGGTGGAGGGGAATCCTGTCATTCGTAAACCTCGGTATCACTGTGACTTTTGCATATGACAGTGAAAGTGGAAGTGAAACATACTCAGATTGATTCAGAAATATCTTTTGAAATTTTAACAAAAAGATTTTGATAATTATATGATTTGTTTAGTTATAACAAAAATAATTCTGGGTAATAGTGGACCCAGAATAGCAAATACAGCACCATTATCTAGAATATTTGGAGCAGCCCCTCAATTTCTTTTTAAGGTGCCTGACTTTTATTTAAAATTTTTCAACCTCATCGTGATGCTAATCTTTATTGTCTTCATATTTAGGGTACATTTCTCCATAATATATCCTATTGTCTGCCCACCAGAAAGCAGATCTTATCCATAGACCAAGAAACATGATTTGATTATCTGTTTAGAGTTCTACCTCAAAGACACCATGCCTATCATTTTTTAAAACATTTTTTATTTGAATAGGAAAGAAAAATTTGCAAGACAAACTTCTTTCTATAGTGACAAATGTGCTCATGGTTTCAATAAACTCTAGTGCCGCTATTTAGTGATGTTTCTTTGATGGGAATTTTCCCTTTCTGATTTGTTTAGCAAAGATCATCTTGGTTATATACTCTTGCCTAGGTTTTCTTTCATACTTACCACATTTGGTGTAATATTTCAGATATCCATCTCTCCTCGAACAACAAATTCTTTCCACTTACCAGACGACCCCTCAATCCCCATCATAATGGTGGGTCCAGGAACCGGCATAGCCCCGTTTATTGGGTTCCTACAACATAGGTATGTTCTTTTTTTGGCTAATGGGAAAATGTATTCCCGAGTAACCGTTTTTGTTTCTTTAGTCATTTTGAGGATAATTGGACTTCGATTGTAAAATTTTTATTTAAAAAATTATTATTCAGTGTGCGGTAACGTAATTTGTCACCATGGGAAAAGTAAACACACAATGTTGTAGAGATTGTGCTTTGTACTAGAACTTCCTTTTTTACTGTGGCACTTTTAGTTTTTTCTTTTCTCAGCTACACTGTGGTTTATAGCATATGTGGTTGGGGACAAATATTGGGCATACCTTCATACTGTGATGATATACAGCTGTTGTATCTATCCCTTAATTGGATACAATTGGTAGCGACAGAGATCCAATTTTAGTAAAAGTTTCAACATTAAACTCAAACATCAGTAATTTTCAACAGAATATTAATAAGTTTAACTTTATATCAAAAGTATTTGATATGAAATAAGTAAAATAAAATTGTACTTCTGTTTATATTTGTGAAGTAATGAGCAAGTCTTAGGTACTATTCGTCAGATAGTAGAGTCCTGTCCTTTGGACAGTTATTTTATTTCGTTTTAATTTTTTCCTTAAGGAAGCAAAAGCATAATCACAGATGTCTCTGTCTCATCAGTGTGTTCACCATTTCATAGACACTTTACACATTCTGCCTTTCACAGCCCTGAGCCACTTTTCCCTAGTACAAGTTCATTTATTCATAAAATTGCTATTAATGTTATTGAATGTAGAACTCTCTAGATCTCACAGTGTGATACTTTGAATTGTCCTCATTTTGTGTATGTCGTATGTAGCTGCCTCTCCACACACTTGCCTAGTGTGGCATCTGCTGGAGTGGCCATGACAGCCTGTGGAGAGTAAAATGCTAATTAAATGACTGAATGTTCAATTGCAGAGATGGATTTTACAAATCCATCTGAGTTTGTTGGTGGTAGTTCCTAATGAAAGAGATTGATTTTACATATTCTTTATATCACACACCTAAACTTTTTTTTTTTCCCACTTAGAGAGAAACTCCAAGAACAACACCCAGATGGAAATTTTGGAGCAATGTGGTTGTTTTTTGGCTGCAGGCATAAGGATAGGGATTATCTATTCAGGTATTGTACAATTCCAGTATTGTACTCAACCACTGAGTGTACAATTCTAATTCTCAGACTTTTTCAGCTTGACAACCTTTTAGTGATCCATTATATATTATATTTCAGAAAAGAGCTCAGACATTTCTTTAAGCATGGGATCTTAACTCATCTAAAGGTTTCCTTCTCAAGAGATGCTGTTGTTGGGGAGGAGGAAGCCCCAGCAAAGTATGTTCAAGACAACATCCAGCTTCATGGCCAGCAGGTGGCGAGAATCCTCCTCCAGGAGAACGGCCATATTTATGTGTGTGGGTGAGTCATTATCGTGCCTAAGTCGGGTAGGAGAGGGCCATCAGTGATGTCTGTAGAAGAAACAAAGGACCGAGAAGCCAATAATCTAGATATGTAGGGATAAGACATTTGATTCTTAAGTACAGGAATAGAAATAATAGTTCTGAAATGATTTTGGCATATTTAATAGCCCAGAAGTTGTTATTATCAGGAAAATAGTGGTGAAAGTTAATGCTTGCATTGTACATTCTTGGTACCATTTTCTTACCTGTTTTTAGCCTCTGAAAATTACACTCATGTTACTACATTAATCATGTGACTTGAAATCTCCAGATTGATTTTGTTGTGTATAAGAATAGGTGGTTTGTGCTGTTGTGAACTATTGATAACTAAGAAAGAAAAAGTATGATTTTTTGATGCTGAGAATGTGGATACTAGGATTCTTTTTCTTCTAGGCATAATTCGTGGTGATAAAGTTGAGATAAACCCAGAAACATTCTGTGTTACTAAATTTGATCTACTTTCTGAGGCAAGATCTGTTACAGGAACCTGTAATTGCCATGGAAAAATTGTTTAACGCTTATTTGCTTATTTTGATGAGACTCAAAAAATTTCTGCTAGTTAAAAAGGAGTTTTGAAGTAAGAAATTCACTTTTTCATCCAAACACATTCCTAGGATTTAACACATTCTCTAAGTCAGGTTCTTTTTTTTTCAACTATAATGCAGAAGACAAAATACTGGCGTTGTGACCCAGAACATATGGATAAAGATAATTGAAACAAGTTTCATGAAACAAAGCAACATTTTCTGTTTAGTTTTTATAACACATTCTGATCATTTCTCTTCCATTTTATTTAGTTTGCTTTAAAAGCTAGCTTTGGCTACTAAGTTGATTTCATGTCCTTTCAATAGATTTTGACTCCTAATTGAAAAACATTGCTTTAGGTCGATAAAGGGCAGAAATTCTAGACACTGTTTTGGTTTACATTTTCCTTCGCTTTTAATGAAGTATTTAATCTGCATTTTGTTTGGCAAGGACAGTGTCGTCGGTGGTCAAGTACAGGCTGGAGTTTTAGAGATGCACCTCTAAACAGTAGAGGCAGAGTTCATTGTACAGATCACAGATAATTGGTCATTGAGAACTTGGAGAATATCTTAAATGTCCATACTCTTAAAACATTATTCCAGAAATAGCTCCTCCCAATCACTGGTGCTTTACTTGTCACGTTTGTGAAATGCACTTGGAAGCATTAATAACAGTGGTCAGAGGGCTCAGAAGGAAACCCTGGGGCACGTGAACATTGATGGTCCATCAGGGAAGCAGGAACAAAGTAGACAGAAGGAACAGCCACTGAAGAAGCAAAATTGTCCCAAAGCCAAGAGGGTGCTGTCTCAGGGAGGGAGCCTATACTACTGATGAGTCAAATGAGAAGACAGTGGAGCAGGATCGTGGGGTATAAGTTCCCTGAGAATAGTGGAGGGGAGAGCCTCTTGAGACAGGTGAGACAGACACCTCTCAAGAAATTTCACTGTGAGGGGCCAGGACATGTTCAGTTCCTAACATAGTAGAATCTTGTCTGACACTTTGCTTCATTCAGCAAACACCTGAGTGCTGGCTAAGTGCTTGGGCATATTCAGATGTCAGTAGATACGAGGATATATTAGTTTTTCTGTTGAGGAATACCTGAGACTAAAGAAAAGAGATTTAATGGGCTCATGGTTTAGGCTGTAGAGGAAATATGGTGCCAGCACCTGCTTCTGGTGAAGACCCCAGGAAGCTTCCACTCTGACAGAAGGCAAAGGGGGAGCAGGCACCTCACATGGCAAGAGAGGGAGCAAGAGGTAGGGGGAGGTGCCGCACTCTGAAATAGCCAGATCTCTCAGGAACTCAGAGGGAGAACTCATTACAGCGAGCATAGCATCAAGCCATTCATGAGGGATCTGCCCCCATGACCCAGACGCCTCCCACCAAGCCCCACTTCTAACACTGGGAACCACATTTTAACATAAAGATTTGGAGAGGGCACACATCCAGACTGTATCAGAGGATAAGTGAGTTACACTTCCTGCCCTCAAACAACTTACTCCCTGGTGAGAAAGCTACATATAAACAGACGTTTCTAACGTTGGACGTGTTCCAGAGAGGACTGCAAGAGCACCCAGGAGGGGTACCGCCCTTTTCTTGTAAATTGAAGAGTTAAGATGTAGAAGCACTTCAAAAGGACCTGGCGCATACTAAGTCCTCAATAAAGGTGTCTGTTACTAACTGTATGTGTATAAAGACCTAGAAGTGTGCGCGAGATCTGGTTCCCTTCAGGAGCACGAGTCTACTGTGTGCTTTGAGAGTGGAGGGCAGGGAATGAGGGGTGAGCCGGCAGGTGGGCCGGAGCCAGGCTGGACCTCAGATGCTTCTCTGACACCTAGGAAATCCTTGGCCTACTGTCGGGACCTGGAGCCTGTGGAGGATTGGGAGCTGTAGAACTGTGTGGTCAGCTCTGTCTCCTAGAATAGTCACCGTAGGCAAAGGCCTGGCCTGGGCATGAGTGAGGCTGGGAGATCTGTGTGAGATGTTCCGAGAAGAGGGAGGGAAGAACTATGGTGGTACAGTCAAAGGGAATTAGACTTGTGAATTAAGGAGGATTTAGTAAAAATGCCTGTTTGTAAGCAGTCATCTTATTATTTTCTTTTCTAGAGATGCTAAGAATATGGCCAAGGATGTACATGATGCCCTTGTGGAAATAATAAGCAAAGAGGTTGGAGTTGAAAAACTAGAAGCAATGAAAACCCTGGCCACTTTAAAAGAAGAAAAACGCTATCTTCAGGATATTTGGTCATAAAACCAGAAATTAGAGAAATAAGCTTTTTTGACTGAAAGTGCTAAAAGTCAGCTTTACTAGTGCTGAGACTTTAAATTTTCAAAAGAAAATTTTCTTTCAACATTTCTTGAAGGAGATGGAGTGGGGATTGGATCATTTAACAATATAACAAAACTTCCTGATGTGATTTTACGTATCTTCCATCTATGCCCTTCCTGTGCCTGTGACTCTCCCCAGACTGCCCTGTTGAATTGAGCTCTTCTGAGCTAAGGCAGCCTTCAGTCTCCATCAGCGCCTCCTTTACTTGCCAGAGAACTTCACAGAGACTCTGTCCTTCCATGCAAAGGCTTCCTGAAATAGGGAGAGTGACTGAGTAGCCCATTCTTGTGACTTACAGTGCCAACATTTAAAAAAATATGAAAATGATTTATTTTTATATGATGTATACCCATAAAGAATGCTCATATTAATGTACTTAAATTACACATGTGGAGCGTATCTGTTATATGTTTATATAACTATCAAATGGTTATTTGTTACTAAAGCTATATTTCTGATAAAAAATATTTTAGGATAATTGCCTACAGAGGGATTTATTTTTATGATGCTGGAAATATGAAATGTATTTTAAAATTTCACTCTGGCATATGATTTATCTATCAGCATTACTTTTTTTTAAGTCACAATTTCAGAATTTGGGGACATTTGCATTCAATGTACAGGTACCAGTACGTACATATTTTAGTAAAAAGATACAACCTTTTTCTTCTCTTTTCACTCCTTTTATTTCTGCTGCTTGGCACATTTTTGAGTTTTCCCACATTATTTGTCTGCATGATACCACTCAAGCAGTGTCCTGGACCTAAAATACTGACTTCAGTTAGTATCCTTGGATTTTTAGATTCCCAGTGTCTAATTTCCTGTTATAATTTGCCCAAACAAAACAAAATATTATGATAACCTTTCTCCACTGTTCTAATATATATTGTATTTTTATTTGATAGCTTGGGATTTAAAACATCTCTGTTGAAGGCTTTTGATCCTTTTGAGAAATAAAGATCTGAAAGAAATGGCATAATCTTAAAACTTGGTAAGTTTTTGTAGCTGTGTGATCTCTTCATTATTATATATTTTATAATAGAAACCAATCTAAAAATATGGGATAGGAAAATATACTAAGCAAGTACTATGTAACATACATAATTACATGTGTAGGTTGTATGTATCAGCCAAGATACACAGGGTGAAAACATTAAAAGAGACAAAAATATTCCTTATTAATAAGATACAACAATCAAGAACTTGTGTCCACCTACCAATACTGTCTATAATTACATGACCCAAAACTTTTATCTATAAAAAGAAACTGACAAATAGTCAATCATAACTTGGTGTTGGAAACTGACCTAAGCCAATTTGCTTATACACAGCATCCAAATTATGTCTAGAAACTGCTGGATTATCTAAGTTTTAGGTGGGTATCGTTCAACTGCTCCCCACAGCCTTACGAGCTAGGGATAGTGAAAATACATTTCATTGTAAATGCTGCTGTGCATACAGATATGTATTTATTATCTATTATTTATTATTTTTATTATTTATTATTATCTATGATTTATTAGTAATCAGGCACAAAACAGTTCTACTGTCCTAGTTTCTAAGCCTAATGAAGTTCCAGCTGTCTCTTTAGGCACTCCACCACATCTCGCAGAAGAGTTTACTCGAGGTGCGTCACAATGTGGATGTGACTACTCCAGGGGCAAAATTTTGTCCTTACTATGAACCATCCTCTAACCTAGTGACTGGACATGCTATTTCAGTTAAGCCTCAGGCATCACCCTAGGGCCTTGCTAGATGAAGTCTTTAACCTTGTTTATGTAGGGGTAGGGAGTAGTTAGCAGTGAGGGACCTTTTCTAACCTGCTATTCTAACAAGCCACTGTAGCGCTCATTATTTTTCATAGCCAGTCTTCATACTGATCAGTGATAAAATTAACAAAAGAGCTTGTAGTAGGCAGTTCTGCAATGTGACATTTCTGATTAGAATGCTCACTGCATCTAGAGGGTTCCTTTTTGTGGTTCAGACTTATACAGTGTTTGTGGATTATTCTAAAGTGAGTTACACTGTTGTACTGAAACAATCATTCTATTGAGTCATAAACTACCAGATAAAAAATAAAAAGAATTTGGATTTCACCGCAAACTATATGACATATATGCTACACCCAACAAACTGGGCACCCACGTTGATTTCAAATACACTTGAACCATTTTAAATCATTGACCATGAACTAAGCCATAAAGGAAAACTCAGCAAATTACATGAAATAAAGCGTTGTTCACTGACTCTAACGTAATAAAAAACTAACTGCAAAAAAACCCACAAAGGCCACAGTGGAACATTTTAAACACATGCAGATGATTCATAGCTCAAATTATTAAATGTACACATGGAATTCAGGCGAACAATACCCAGGGGGAGAATTCATCTATTTCACAAAGTACTGTGCACCCAGTGGCCAAAATAGTTAAAACACCTTTGTTTTCAGGGAGCTTTACATTGAGGAGAGACGTAAAATAATAAATCCATGAATTGCATGGGGTCTGAGAAGGTGATAAAGGCTATGGAGGATGACAAGTCAGAGTAAATGGGATGTGTGGCCTGCAGTCTTGGAGGGTTGGTGTGACTTCATACTCAGGGAGTCTCTGAAGGTAAAAACTTGAAAAAGATAAAAGAGCCAGCCATCATGAGTATCTTGTGGAGGAAGAAGTCAGAACGAAGACCCTGAGATAGAATGGTTACAGGAAATGTGTCTTAATCCAGACCCCAAGAGAGAGTTCTAGGATCTCGCACAAGAAAGAGTTTGGGGCAAGTCCATAAAGTGAAAACAAGTTTATTAGAGAAGTAAAGAAACAGAAGAATGGCAATTACAGAGAGCAGCTCCAAGGGCTGCTGGTTGGCTATTTTTGCGGCTATTTCTTGATAATATGCTAGGATGGATTATTCATGAGTTTTCCCAAGAAGAGGGGGGGATTTCCCCAGAACTGAGGGTTCCTCCCACTTTTAGACCTTAAAGGGTAACTTCTGGATGTTGCCATGGCATTTGTAAACTGTTATGGTGCTGCTAATCCATTATAATTAGCGTATGATGAGCAGTAAGGACTACCAGAGGTCACTTGTTGCCATCTTGATTTTGGCAGGTTTTGGCTGGCTTATTTACAGCATCCTATTTTATCAGCAGAGTCTTTACACCCTGTATCTTGTGATACCAATCCTGCTGCCCTCCTATCATCCTGTGATTAAGAATGCCTAACCTCCGGGGAATGCAGCCCAGTAGGCCTCAGCCTCATTTTGCCCTGCCCCATTCAAGATGGAGTCACTCTAGTTCAAACGCCTGTGACATAACTGCCAGGCAAGTTGGAACAGCAAGGAGGGCATTGGGTACTGAGCAGTGACAAAGGGGGAGACTAACAAGTAATGACTACAGGAGAGAAATGGGGAGGTCTGATAATGGTTTCAGATCGTCATAAGATTTTGGCTTTTACTCTGAATACAAATCCATTTGGTCAGTGTTAACCGTGGAAGGTATTTGAGTTACCAGCAGTGAATCTGTATGGGTCTGCAGCAACCTCAATTCTTGCCTCCTCTAAAGAAATAATTCAACTGAGGGGCATAAGGCAGAAAAAAGACCGAGGCAAGTTTCAGAGCAGGAGTGGAAGTTTATTTAAAAGGCTGTAGAGCAGGGAAGAAAGGAAAGGAGAGAATGCTTGGAAGAGACCCAAGCTGGCACCAAGGTCAAGTGCCCTGTTTAACAGTGATGTTAGGACTTTATAGGTTGGCACTTTTCCCACGATTCTTTCCTTAGGGTGGGCTGCCCGCACACTCAGTGCCTCCCTTACCCTTGGGAAGTGAGCACCTGCTGTGTGCTTAGGAAGCTGTGCGCATGCCCATTTTTAAAAGTTAAACCACAGGCTTTATTCTGACTTGACTTTTCCCACCAACATTTTTCTGTTCTAGAATTTCATCCAGGACATCACATTGCATTTCGTTCTTTTGCCTCCTGAGTCTTCTCCAGTCTGTGACAGTTTCTCATCTTTTGTTGTTTGTCATGACCTTGAAGAGCCCTGGTCAGGTATTTTGTAGGAGGTTCCTCAATTTGGGTTCGTCTGAGGTTTACGCATGATTACACTGGGTTTCTGGGTTTTGAGGAGAGCACACTAGCAGTTTTTTTTTTTTTTTCTCATCATTTCATATCATGGAGTATATGGTATAATATGATTAATCACTAGGGATCTCAACCCTGATCCCTTTGGTAAGATGGTATCTGCCAGTTTCTCTATTATGAGGTTACTCTTTTTCCCTTTTCATATGACATTGTTTGGAAATGAGTCACTAAGTTCAGCCTACATTCAAAGGAAGAGAAATTAAGCTCCACCTCCTGGAGGGGTTACTATCTACATGTATAATTTGTAATTCTTTTGCAAGGAAAAGCTGTTCCTTCTCTCAATTTATTTATTTATTTTATCATGTATTTCTGGAAGTATGGACTCATGGATATTTATTTAATACTTTGGGTTATAATATAATACTGTATTACTTATTTTATTGCTCAGATGATCATATGTGACGTCTCTCAGGGTGACTGTTGTGTTCCTTTGCCATGCTCTCCTTTTTTGTTGGGGAGGAGGGCCAAGCCATTTTACTAAGGAGAATGGAAAGGGAGACAAAGAAGTGCTGATGACAGTGAGATCAGACATCCTTGGCTGGGCCAGAATCTTAAAAGGCTTTGCAGTTGCAGAACTATTTTTGTTTTTTAAAGTTTCACATATATATGAATGTTGTTTATACATGATGTTTTGCGATATGTATAATTTGTTTCACTGTTTCAGCACTTCGTTTTTTTTGGTAGTCTAAAATGCTCCAGGTTGCCCTTGTTTTTTACCTGTCCCAGTGTTAAGAATCAACCATTTCTTCAGTAAGTCACAATTCCTTTTATCAGAGAACCCCTGACAACCACTTAGCTATTTTCCATGCCTATAGTTTTGCCTTTTCCGGACTGTGTGATATAACTGGAATTATACAACATTGAGCTTTTTGGGTCAGACTTATTTCACTTAGTGAAATATATTTAAGGTTAACCCGTGTTGTTGTGTGAATTGGTATCTGGTTCGTTTTTATTGCTCAGTACTATTCTGTTGTATGGATGTACAGTGGTTTATTTATCCATTCGTTTATTGAGGGAAATCTTGGTTGCCTCCAGTTTATGACAATTATGATTAAGCTGCTGTAAACATTTGCATACATATTTCTGCATGAACGTAAGTTTTTAATTTACTTGGATAAATACGTCAGAGTGGGATTTTTGGGTCGTATGCTAAGTTTTTCTTCTAATTTCTAAGAAACTGTCAAACTGTTTTCTAAAGTGGCTGTCTCATTTTACATTCCCATGAACAAGGAATGAGAGTTCATGGATTTGTTTTTGAGAGACGTTTTTAAGAGTTCAGCATTGTTAGAATTTGCTTTGGTGCAGTCCATGTCTCCAGTCCCTGTGCATTTAAACAGTAATTCAAAATTAAAATGATAGCATAGAAATTATAAACAACACGAAGAAATACAAATAGAGTTACTTTAGTTCTATTATTGTGTGTGTGACCACTTGAATTTTTCCTCATGATGACTTTTGTTTAAACATTTGGAAAATTATTTCTTTCAGTGTCACCTCATAGATGAAAAATGCTTCAGAATATAGTTATAACTGTGAAAAGACTGTTCCTGATGTTATGATATGCTCACTATGAAGCTTTGCATGCACTACAGACAAATGTTGGAAAGTCTGTGTCAACTTCAAGGGCAGTGAATTCTGAAAGTTAATGTGGACACAAGAGTTTCTTCTCAGATTTCCTCCTCTGCTGCATTTTTTTTTTTTGAGTTATCTTCTTTTCTGGTATGAAATTGTAAATCAAGTAAGTTAGATATAAAAATATTTGCAAACAGTCAAAATCAACTCTAAAAATGATATAGTGAAACTCAAGCTTTAAAATTGTTCCTTGAAGAGCAGCACACAAAAATTGTGTAGAAAATTATTAACTATGTAACAACAACAAAAAAGTCAATGACATTTAGACAGAAAAAAAAAGAATCAAATTTCTGGGAAGAATATTAGGGAAAAGAACAACAACTGCTGGCCTTGCAGTAGCAGAAGGAATTGCAGGATGTGTTGAATATTTTGATAATTTCCACCAGGAACTAGATACTTCTAAAGCGGTGGATTAAGCATTCTCAAGTTCCTTAATGTTAGCCCATTTTCTTATATTCTTTTAGCAGAGAAGAAAAACTTTAGAAGCTTTCACCCACTATAATAGAAACTTATGATGAATTTTCTGGTGAAAATATCTTAGAGGAATTCCTTCTATTGCAGAGATGTTTGAAAACTATTATAATCCATCCTGAAGAAAGAAAAACATGAACAGTATTTCAATTTCTGGAGCTTATTGTAAAATGTAATTTTTATGAATCTCTGAAAACTCATCCTCGTACTTAAGACTTTTTCCAAGTCTTCATACATCTATGAGTCCACATGAAAAAAACTTTTCAAAATTAAAATTTAAGAAGTAAATTTTTCAATTCAATTTGAGTGAAGAAAGCTGATAAATTCTCTTAAATATCCATAGAATGTGAATATACAAAAATTAATTTTTGTAAATATGCAGAAGTTACAGATCAAAAGCAGACACTATAATATAATTCACAAAGGTGTAAGACCAATATGTAGGTGTAAGTTTCCCTTGTTTTCCCAAAAAACACATTGGTGCAATTAAAAAGAATTTATCGCTTTTTATCTTTAAAATTCTTAAAATTTATCCCAATAAACATAAATTTTGGGGGTATATCTGCTAATTTAATACCTTTATATAATTTGTAAAGATAAAATCACTGTAACTAGAATACCCATCACCTTAAATATTGGTCTTTTCTTTATGCTGGAAACATTCAAATTATTCCCTTCTGACTATTTTGAAATATTTAATAGATTATTGTAAACTATGCTAACCCTACTGATCTATCAATCACTAGGTTTTATTTATTCTAACAAATTGTATATTTGTCCCCATTAGTCAAACCTTTCTTCATCCTCCCCTTCCCTCTACCCTTCCCAGGCTCCAGTAATCACCAGTCTACCCTATATCTTCATGAGATCCACTTTTTTTTTAGCTCCCACATATGAGTGAGGCTATGCAATATTTTTTTAACTTCCTTCTTAATTTCTTCATAGACCCATTGGTCATTCAGAACCGTGTTGTTTAATTTCCATGTGTTTGTGTGCTTTCCAAAGTTTCTTTTGCTGTTAATTTTTAGTTTTATCCTATTGTGGTCTGAAAAGATACTTGATATGATTTATACATTTTTGAATTTGTTGATACTTTTTTTGTGGCTATTCTGGACTTTTGGGGTCTATTCTGGACCTCTATATGCCAGTGTTTTTATTTTTATGAATCTATTATAGATTTTGCATTGTAGTTACTATGTGGCTTACAAAAACCAACTTATACATGTAAAAATTTATTTCAAAGAGGTGAAAACTTAGATCACACAGAAAAGAAAAGAAAAAATGAAAAAAGCCTGTATACTTTAACTTCATCCCCCAATTTTGGCTTTATATTGTCTCAATTTTCATATTTTTATACTGCCTATTTCTTAACAGGTTGCTGTGTCTATTATTGTTTTGATAGACTTGTCTTTCTTTCTTCATACTAGAATTATGAATGGATTGCTCACCATAATTGCAGTATTAGCATATTCTTGGTTTTCCATGTACTTAATTCTATCAGTGTGTGTTATACTTCCAAATGTTTTCTTTTTTCACTGAAGTGTTTTTATTTATTTTAGATTGAAGAACACCTTTTAGCATTTCTTGTAAGATGGGTCTCTTGGTGGTGAATTCTCTCAGCTTTTGTTTGAGATATCTCTCATTCATATTTGAAGGATTGCTTTGCTGAATACAGTGTTCTTGAATGGAAGTGTTTTTTCTTTCAGAACTTTGAAAATGTCACCCCACTCTTTCCTGGTCTGTATAACTTTCATTAAGAAGTCTGTTGCCCAATGAATTGGAGTTTCTTTGTGCATTGTTGATTTTGTCTTGCTGCTTTTAGGATCCTCTCTTTTTCTTTGGCTTATGATAGTTTGATTGTTATATGCCTTGGAGTAGTTTTATTTGGATTGAATCTGTTTTGGGTTTGCTGACCTTTCTAAAGCTGGATATTTATCCCTTTCTTAAGTTTTGGAAAGTTTTCTGTTATTATTTTTTTGAATAAGCTTTCTATCCCTTGCTCTTGCTCAACTCCCTCTTGAATACCACTAATTATTAATTTTGATCTTTTCGGGTAATTTTCTATATCTTGTAGCCAATCTTCATTTGTTTTCATTATTTTTTCTCTTCTGACTATTTATTTTCAAATGGTCTGTCATAGAGCTCATTGATTATTTCCTCTCCTTGACCTGATCTGCTGAGAGCCTCTAATGAATTTTTCATTTTGGCAAATGAATTTCTCAGTTTCAAGATTTCTGTTTGACTTTTTATTATGATTATTTCATTTAGTTAAATTTCTCTGATAAGTTTCTGAATTGCTTTTCTGTGTTATCCTGAATATCACCGAGTTTCCTTAAAACTGCCATTTTGAATTCTTGGTCAGAGAGTTCACATATCACATTTCATTAGGGTCAGTTGCTGATTCCTTGCTTTGTCCATTTAGGAGAGATCATGGTTCTCTGCTATTGTTTCTGTTGGATGTACATCTGTGTCTTTTCATTGAAGAATTAGTTATTTATATTAGTCTTCGCTGACATTTTTGTTTTTTATTGGATATATTTTCTTAGAGATCCTTTATAATTTACCTTTTGATATTTTTTCTTTTTTTCCCCTACTAGGGTGCTGCCCACTTTTCAGCAGTAGATGACACCTTAAGACCAAGTTTGCCTTGGTTCTAGTAAGCAATCAGAGTACCACCTATCTCAAATCAGAAGGTTTCAAAGGGGTATCCCAGTAGTATGAGAAGGCTGGGTGTTCATGCCCAGAGGACCTGTGAAACAAACCTCTTACAGCATCATGCTACTGAAGAGCCACTCTGATTTAGTGTCTTAGTTGGCCAAATTACAGAGCAAAATTTTCAGGTCTAGGGTTGGTAGTTCCACCTTCCCTCTTTGTCTCTGGCTGTTCTCAGGGATATTTCTCCCTTCAGACACTACTGATAGTTTCTGTGGGCAAAAGGGAAAGGTCTCCTACTAGGGTGCCCTGAATGGTGGGGAAGCTGATTGTCCACCTTGATGTCCACTTTTTTCAGTGTAGAGACTGTATGTTGAGGGAAAATTTTCCACATGCTTTGTGATGGGCAGATTGGGTGGAGGGGCATTATGAATATGGAAGTCTGATTCCCTTACTGTCTGCTTAAAGTTTGTTTACTTCTCTGTGATTCCAGGAACTGTCTCATTCTCATATCTGAGTCCTGGAATATTACTGGTGATAATCTTGGCACTGTGTATTTGTTTCTGGGTTTCTGTGGGGAGGAGGTAATGAGGCCAACTTGTTTCTACACCACCATTTTGGAATGGGAAGCTTTCATTTAAATTATAATACTTATTTTACTTTTTATTTTTAACTGGAATGATACATACATAGATGAAGTTCAGTAAAACTTTTTTTTTAACTGACTGTAAACATTTTTACTGACTGTTTTACTGAGTGTGCTTTTTAATGACTGTAAACATTTTTACTGTGTTTCTTTTCCACCATTATTAATATATGTTTCATTACATAATTACTACTGAAAAGAATTTTGTCACATAAAGGATGTGAGTGATAAACCATTATCTGCTTGGGTTTCAAATGTGTTATGGATAACACTGCTGAACCAAAGCATGACTTTTGAAAGAGGAAGTACATGGGATCATCATAATAAATAACACAGTGTCCTGAGTGATGAGCTTTCTATTATGCTACAGGAAGAATTTCATTAAAAATAATAATAGAAAATCATTTAAAAATTTTACCATTTTCTTAACATTCTATATTTTTCTACTCCGTTAAAATGCAGGTCAGAAAATGGAACATTTCTTCCCTTTCACTATTTCTGCCATTAAAAAATAGTACATTTTCTTGATTGTTTGGCATCTTAAACTACCTTTATCCTTTTGCAAGGTAGACTCTTCAGCATCTTTTTTAATCACAACAAATTAGAATATATATGATGGTACTTTGGAATATATGAATTACATTTTAATTTCTGAATGTTTATCTTTTTTAGTGTCATATATATATGTATGTATATATAGTACTTGTATGGCTTAAGGCTTCAAATGCTACTCAAAACAGTATCGACACTAAATCATTTTCTCTGAAAACACTCCTTCCTGTGTTTTGAGCTGGGCTCTGGGTAAACAAAAAAAGGAGTAGAGCTTAAAAATTTTTCCTGTATCTCTCAGTCTACTGGCCTTCTCGTTCAACCAAGAACTTTGATTTGCAAATTTGGTGTTACAGCCTTTGTTAACATTGTCCTCGTTTGAGGAAATTATTAAATCTTTATCAGCCTTTGTAATAGGGTAGGCATGTTAACCTAAATGCATAGGAATTTTGATAGTGGTTCATTAGTTTATTTAATATATGTAAAGTGTTTAAAGCTATATCTGACACAAAATAAGTATTTAAAATGTATGAGTATTTATGCTACTGTTACTGCTATTACTATTACTACTATCACTTCTACAAATGTTCCTGGAGAAACACCAGGTTGATGGGTGTGCTCTGAATTTTGGAGAAGTATTTAATGTACAACAAGGTCATTTTGATGTTTTTAGTTCTCCTGGCAAGTGCCCAGCTCATCACATGGTTCCAGAGCAGACATCTGTCTCCATGGTCCTTTATTCAGTAGCAGTTAACTCATCGCCTTTCACAGCTTTAATTCATTTTCTAAAGGTTAACAGCCAAAGAACAGGTTCAGAAAAGGTCTAAATCATGTTTTTATTTTTCCAATTGGATGACTTTAACAAAAGATCATGACTCCATTGTGTATAAGAGCAGTTAAATTCTGCCTTTGTTTCAGAACATATCTGTAGGTTATTAAGTTTTTCTTTTGCTTCAGTATTTTCAAGGGGAAGTGAGAAAGTTGTAATTTCTTTGTAAGAAGTTTCTCTGTAAAATATGTGAGCTACTGTCACAAGCTACTCTCACAAGACCCAGTACAGCTGAGGGCCTTAGCTGCTGTATCAGTCTGTTTTCACGCTGCTGATAAAGGCATACCCCAGACTGGGCAATTTACAATTTACAAAAGAAAGAGGTTTATTGGATTCACATTTCCACATGGCTGGGGAGGCCTCATGATCATGGTGGAAGGTGAAAGGCACTTCTCATATGGTGGCAGACAAGAGAAGAGAGCTTGTGCAGGGAAACTTCCGTTTTTAAAACAATCAGATCTTGTGAGACTTACTCACTATCATGAGAATAGCATGGGAAAGACCCGTCCCCATGATTCAATTACCTCCCACAGGGTCCTTCCCACAACACATGGGAATTCTGGGAGCTACATTTCAAGATGCGATTTGGGTTGGGACACAGCCAAACCATATCATTCTGACCCTGACCCCTCCCAAATCTCATGTCCTCACATTTCAAAAGCAATCATGCCTTCCCAAGAGTCCCTCAAAGTCTTAACTCATTTCACTGTTAACTCAAAAGTCCACCATCCAAAGTCTCATCTGAGACAAGGTAAGTCCCTTCTGACTATGAGCCAGTAAAACCAAAAGCAAGTTAGTTACTTCCTAGATACAATGAGGGTACAGGCATGGATAAATGCAGCCATTCCAAATGGGAGAAATTGGCCAAAACAAAGGGGCTACAGGCCCCATGCAAGTCCGAAATCCAACAGGGTAGTCAAATCTTAAAGCTCCAAAATGATCTCTGACTCCATGTCTCACATCCGGTCACTCTGGTGCAAGAAGTGGGTTCCCATAGTCCTGAGCAGCTCTGCCTCTGTGGCTTTACAGGGTACAGCCTCCCTCCTGGCTGCTTTCATGGGAGGGTTGAGTCTGTGACTTTTCCAGGCACATGGTGCAAGCTGTCGGTGGATCTACCATTCTGGGGCCTGGAGGATGGTAGCCCTTTTCTCACAGCTCCACTAGGCAGCACCCCAGTGGGGACTCTGTGTGGGGGCACTCACTCCACATTTCCCTTCTGCACTGCCCTAGCAGAAGTTTTCCATGAATGTCCTGCCACTGCAGCAAACTTGGGCCCAGACATTCAGGCATTTTCATACATCCTCTGAAAACTAGGTAGAGGTTCCCAAACCTTAACTCTTGACTTCTATGCACCCACAGGCTCAACACCATGTGGAAGCTGCCAAGATTTGGGGCTTGCACCCTCTGAAGCCACAGCCCAAGTTGTACCTTGGCCCCTTTTAGTCATGACTGGAGTGGTTGGGATGCAGGGCACCAAGTTCTTAGGCTGCAGACAGCAGAGAGACCCTGGGCCTGGGCTCACAAAACCATTTGTTCCTTCTAGGCCTCTGGGACTGTGGTGGGAGGGGCTGTTGTAAAGGTCTCTGAGGTGCCCTGGAAACATCTTCCCCATTGATTAACATTGGGCTTCTCATTACTTATGCAAATTTCTGCAGTCTGCTTGAATTTCTTCTCAGAAAATGGGATTTTCTTTTCTATCACATTGGTCAGGCTGCAAATTTTCTGAACTTTTATGCTCTGCTGCTCTTTTAAAACTGAATGCCTTTAACAGCACCCAGGTCACCTCTTGAATGCTTTGCTGCTTAGACATTTCTTCTGCCAGATACCCTAAATCATCTCTCTCAAATTCAAAGTTCCACAAACCTCTTAGGGCAGGAGCAAAGTGCTGCTAGTCTCTTTGCTAAAACATAACAAGAGTCACCTTTGCTCCATTTCCCAACAAGTTCCTCATCTCTGTCTGAGACCACCTCAGCCTGGATTTCATTGTCCATATCATTATCAGCATTTTGGTCAAAGCCATTCAACAAGTCTCTAGGGAGTTCCAAACTTTCCCACATTTTCCTGTCTTCTGAGCCCTCGAAACTTTCCAACCTCTACCTGTTACCCAGTTCCAAAGTTGCTTCCACATTTTCGGGTTTCTTTGCAGCAGCACCGCACTCTACCAGTACCAATTTACTGTATTAGTCCATTTTCATGCTTGTGATAAAGACATACTTGAGACTGGGCAATTTACAAAAGAAAGAATTTTATTGAACTCACAGTTTCACGTGCCTGGGGAGGCCTCACAGTCATGGCACAAGGTGAAAGGCATGTCTTTCATGGCAGCAGACGAGAAGAGAGCTTGTGCAGGGAAATTCCCCTTTTTAAAACCATCAGATCTTGTGAGACTTATTCACTATCACAAGAATAGCATGGGAAAGACACGTCCCCATAATTCAATTGCCTCCCACTGGGTCCCTCCCGCAACACGTGGGAATTATGGGCGATACAATTCAAGACGGGATTTGGGTGGGGACACAGCCAAACCATATCAGCCACATACACAAATTGTTTTCCCATTTGTGCTCATACTTAATAGCAACTACAGATAGATAATCTATAGTTGTAGCAAATTATCACTCACCTGCATTTCTGCCTTATTAACTAATGATCAAGAGGGACCGACTCAAGATGCTTTCGTTTGGAGTTAGACTGGAAAATTCCAGAGGATGAATGTGGTTTGATCCAGTAAGATTTGGGAATAAACTGTGATTAGGCAGCCATGTGTGGTCCTTAGTGATGCACTGATGTGCTTTAATAATTTTAGATCCAACAACTAACACATGTTGAAATTCTATGGGACAAAGTTATTGAATGTGAAATACAAAAAATAAGGGAAAAGCGAATGGGAAATACTTCTTGCCCATATTCTCCCTTGAATATTAGATCTACAGTTCCACTTGCTGGCTAATCAAAGTGTTGTAGCTGAGAAACTCAAAATACTCCCCTACTGAGCAGTAAATGACCTGGTTCTCTTAAAAGAACTTAAATAGTACCTAAATAGGGCTGAATTTCTCCCTCAATGCTTCAGAGCTGACCTGAGCCAAAGTCCCAAGTCAATTAAATCTGCATTATAACCCTGTCTCTCAGTTTTCCCTATGTAACACAGAACAGGTTCAATATGGGAGATGCATCCTTCAGTGGATGAAAATCAACCAGAGCACAGAGCATGGTTAATGTAAACCATTAATCAGGATACCGAGGTTTCAGACTACTCCCTAGGAATATTCTGCCTTGGAGAAGGAGAGGTGAAATTTTATAGAGCCTTAGCGAGTGGGTAAGCCTAAGTTTAGCTAGTTTCTGGAATAGTTAGTCCAAGATTATTCTTAGAAGAAGGACATTCTGGCGTTTATCAGTCTTTATTTGAGCAGCTTCTGTTTAGCAAGAGAAGTTGGGAAGGAACAGCTATGGGGCCAAGATACTGAGGCTGCATCGAAAATGTTCTGGTTTGACTGCCAAATCAACCAAAATAAAGGCAACCAACGGATCAGGTTAATGGAGTGTCTCTGAGATGGACAGGGACCCTTCGCACTCCTGCACCAGGACAGCGCCCAAGCATCTGGAGGAATCTGCACATTCTATTGATGGCAATGAGGAATCAAATCTGGAATGCCAGGAGGCAAAGTTGGGTGGAGGCGCCCTCACATTCCCATAGCACCTGCCCTTATTCCAGTTTACAAGCATGGACCTGAATCTAGTGAAGCCACTCATGGGCTGCTTTTCAGCCCCCCATTGAAAGAATCCTTCTACTGGGGCTGGGAAAGAGCAGCCTGGTGACTTTTTCCAGCCTCTTGGCATCAGCTTGGGTGGGAAGGCTGGGTGGGCAGAGGAAGAGTCTCCTGAGGCTGGAGAAAATCAGGCAGAGGCACCTCAGGAGGAGCCATGTAGCTGTACAAACAGAAACATTATTGGGAGCTTCAGCTAAAAAGTTTGGACCTGTGTGTTTTTAGTTTTATATACATATTTATCCATCCATCCATCCGTCCATCCCTCCATCCAACAAATGCTCAGTGAGCCCCTGTTACAAACCTGTTCCTTGCTAGGTGCTCCACAAAGAATGCACAGCCTAGGGTGGGAGACAATTATATTAATTGATAAATTATTAGATAATAAATTGTTAAATAAGATAAGTCACACTGTAAACATATTGAGAATTTCTGTCCTTGTCTGTCTCTTCAGGCACTCTTATCACCACTCCTAGTCTCAATTTATTGAGACTTCAGCAACATAAAGCTGCTTGTTTCTCCTGAAAAATATGCCACACTTTCAGGCTTCCATTCCTTTTAAATATTGTAACCAATGTTTGGAATGACTCCTATTCCCAATTTCTGCTTGTTTACTTGGCCAATTTTCCCATCCCTCAAAACTCAGCCCAGGAGAGGCTGCTTGGTGTAGCTGCCATGATTCCGGCTCATTTGGTTCCTGGCTGATTTAACCACTGCCTGTTGTTGTCACCAGACCACTAGCCAGTGACCATACTGGGTTGACACTGTTCACAGGAGGCCACCTCACTGAGCTCTAAGTTCTTTTTTGGCCTGGACCATAGCACTGCATCTTCATAATCCCTGTGAGTGGTGCACTGTGGGTTACCCAAAAATGTTTGCTGGAGAAATGGAATGAACTAATGGTGTGCTCTGGCAACAAGGAAGATCAATTAGCCAACTCTTGTTTCCTCATCATTCCACAATCATCCATAGGTATTTCTAGTGTGTGCCAGGCCTATGCTGGGAGCTGAGGTCACTGTGGTGAGTGTAGTACCTCTCCTCAGAGAGCTTTCCCTCTGACAGACGTCAAATGCAGTATCAATAGTCACAGAACAGTACTCATATGATCGTGAGGCTTTGGGTTAAAGACCCTATGACCGTGGGAAGCCCAGGTAGAAGGGATGAAGGTGACAAGGCCCCATCCCAAGCTGTGGCAGGGTCAAGGCAGAAGCAGGGATTAGAATAGGAGAGGGAAGGAGCCTTCAGAGAGGTGTCAGCAAACAAAGCCCTGTCCATGAAGATGAGGTTCTTTTTGCTGGTTGTAGTTATCCTGCAAGTGTCTGGGATCTCAGTGGAATAAAAGGCCAGCCTCCAGACAAATGGAAATAAGTCTAGGAGATGAAGGAAGAAATAAGTGAAAAGGTTCCCAAAGCAGGCAGTTTTGCAAAGGGAGCAAGCATAAAATTGAAGAGGTATATGAAGGTCTTCTTCAATTTACCTTAATAATAGAAGTATCTATTTCCTTGGCTTTCAGAATTTAGCCCTCAGGGCAGTTAAATTGGAAATGATAGCGGTATTGTGTAATGTTTACTTTGAACCACACATGTAAGAATGATTTAGGAACTGGATTCTATTACAAATGCCCACAGAAACCTCTAGGGCTCCCTCATCCTGCTCACATTTCAAACAGCTTGTCTCTCCACATCACTGCAAAGCTGCTTTTCTTGGGAGAATTCATTATAAAACTCGAAGGGCAGTTTGGACAAGGGCAACCATTAGGGTAGATCACTTACAAACTGGTGTAGGTATTGAAAAATGAATGGGAATAAATACTGTTTGAAATACTGCAGGGAAGCTTACATGCCTCAGCTTCCTGGTGTGAGATCATTAATGTGCATGATCCTAGAATGAGTGGGAACGTGCCCATTTAGGCTTATTTCCATAGAAATGTCATTGGATTTTTTTTTGTTAAAAACCAAGGAAACTCGAATCACAAAGTTGGTTCCAAGGCTGGCTCCTACACCATCTTGACAAGCCATTCATTCTCACACCATCTCAACAAGTGACATCATCTTGACAAGACCTTCATCTTCCTCTGTACATCCAGGCAGCCGAGCTCTATGAACTGGAGCTTTCCATCTATAGTCTTCTGTTTCTTAGTATGCAGGTTATACAAGTGTTAACTCATAGTATAGATTGAGAAAAAAGAAAAACTACCAGCAAATGTTCTATTGAGACAAAAAAGATATGGGAAAGTGTTTTCAAAAATTATAAAGTTCTAGGCAAATGGCTGCCTTCTTATTACTAGTATTATAACTTTTGTTAAATATTTGATCGATTCCTCACTTTCCCTTAACAGAAATATTATGTTTAATGGACATTGGAAAGAGAAAATGTTGTTGAATTCTGAAAGTTTAGGTAAGTTATTGTATTAGTTTGTGAGGACTGTCGTAACAAACTACCACATGCTGGGTGGCTTAAACGAAGGAAATTTATTTTCTCACTGTTCTGGAAACACAGAAGATCAATGTCAGCAGGGTTAGCTTTTTCTGAGGCCTCTTTCCTTGGCTTGTATATGGCTGTCTTTTCCTTGTATCTTCACATGGTATTTTCCCTGTATATGTCTGTATTCAAATTTCTTCTTCCTGTAAGGACACCAGTCATACTGGACACCCTAATGACTCTATTTTAACTTAATTACCTTGTTAAACACCCCATCATCAAATATAGCCACATTCTGAGGTACCGGGGGTTAGGACTTCAACGTATAAACCTGGGAAGGGGGATATAACTCAATCCATAACAGTTATTGAATCACAGTTTTTACAGCTTTATTGAATGATAACTGTCATAGAATCAACTGTACATGTTTAAAGTTCACAATATGGTGACTTTTGACATCCACATATCACAGAGTTGAAATAATGAACACCAAGAACTTTTTTGTGACCCTTTGAAACACATACTTTCCATCACTTCAATACCCCTGTTGTTGCAAACAACCGAGGGTCTGCTTTATGTCACTATAGAGTACTTTACATTTTCTAGAACTTTCTATAAATTGAATCATATGCTATGTACTTTCCTTTTTTCTGACTTCTTTCAGTCAGCATAAGTGTTTTAAAATTTATGTTGTTGTGTGCATTAGTAGTTTATCCCTTGTTATTGCTGAGTAATATTCCATTGTATGAATATATCATGATTTGCTGATTCATTCACCATTTGATAAAAATTTGGGTTTTTCCAGTGTTTGCCTATTTCAAATAAAGCTGCTGTGACTTTGGTGCACAGGAATTTGTGTGACTATATGCTTTTATTACTTCAGCAGATCCCTAGATATGGAATAACTGGGCCATGTGAAGATAATGTTTTTAGAAACTTCCAAAGTGTTTCCCAAAGAGGTTGTGCTACTTTATAAGAGACGTTTTTATTTTTATTTCTTATTTTTTTGTTTTACATCCTCACCAGGACTACTTGTTCTGGTCAATCTCTTTTGATTTTAGCTATTCTCATGTTTGTGTTGTGTTATCTCATTGTGCTTTTAACCAGCATTCTCCTAATGACTACTGATGTTGAGCTTATTTTCAGCTGTTTACTTGCCATTCATTTATCATCTTTGGTAGAGTGTCCATTCAAAACTGTTTTCCATATTTTATATTTTATCATTAGGTTGTAAGAGTTTTATTTTATATATTCAGAATACAAGTTTTCATCAAATATATATTTTTTCCCATTTGGTGACTTACAGTTTCATTTTTAATACATATTTGGAGAGGAAAAATATTTAATTAAAATGAAGTCCAAAGTTCTTTTCCTTTTTTTAAATTGTTAATGCCTTTTGGGTTCTACTTAAAAACATCCACCAAGCTCAAGGTCTCTAAGATTTTCTCCTATGTTTTCTTTGGGAAATGTTATGATTTTTTCTCTTAAATTTAGGTTTATGACCCATTTTCAGGTAGTATTTATGTATTATGTAAGGTAAGGGTTGTGGTTCATTTTTCATGCATATGGATAATGGATATCCAGTTGCTCCAGCACTATTTATTTAAACAATTAGACTTTCCTTATTGTATCACCTTGGTACCTTTGGCAAATTTGAATTGCTCGTCAGTAGTTGACCTTTGAACAACACAGAAGTTAGAAGTGCTGATTCCCTGTGTAGTCAAAAATCCACATATAATTTTTGACTTCCCCTAACTTAACTACTAATAGCCTGCTGTTGACTGGAAACTTTACCAGTTTCATTATGACACTCGTTATGAAGCTTTTTATCCTCATTGTCTTCATGTTGAATACAAATAAGAGGAGGAGGCAAAAGAGGAGAGGTTGGTCTGGCTGTCTCTTGAGTGGCAGAAGTGCAAGAAACTCCACATATGGTGGAACTGCACGGTTCAAAGTTGTGTTGTTCAAAGATCAACTGTACAGTGTGGCTGTGTTTCTGGATTCTCTAACCTGTTCCATTGATTTCTGTGTTTATCTTTATGCCCATACAAAACTAGCTATTATAGGTTTACAAAGTTTTGAAATCAAGTAGTGTAATTCTCCAACTTTGTTCTTCTGTTATAAAATATGATATTTCTAGGTTCGTTGCATTTCCATACAAATTTTGGAATGAGCATTTCAATTTCTACAAAAAAATTATTCTCAAACTTTAAATTGCACTGGGGAAAACTGACATCTTTACAATACTGAGTCTTTCCTTCATAAAACATAGGATATTCTTCTATTTATTTAGACATTTAATTTCTTTCAGCAATGCTTTATAAATTTTAGTGTACACATTTTAGAAAGTTTTTGTCAAATTTATCTAAATATTTCATTTTTTTCATGTGCTTTTAAATGGTATTTTTAAAAGTTTCAATTCCCAGTTGTTCATTGCTGGTGCATAGAAATGTAATTGATTTTTGTATATTGACCTTTTATTGTGTAACCATGATAACTCAATTATTAGTTATAATAGCTGTTTTTTAAATGGCTTAAGATTTTCTACATAGATAAGCACATAATCTGCAAGTAAAGAAAATTATACTTTATTATTTCAGTCTTCACATACTTTATTTCTTTTTCTTGTGTTATTGCACTGGCTATAACATTCAGTATAATGTTGAATAAAAGGGGGAGAAGAGATATTTTTTACTTGTTTCTGATCTTTGGGGGAAAACTTTTTTTTTTTTTTTTTTTTTTGAGATGGAGTCTCACCCTGTCGCCCAGGCTGGAGTTCAGTGGCGCAATCTCAGCTCATTGCAAGTTCCGCCTCCCGGGTTCACACCATTCTCCTGCCTCAGCCTTCTGAGTAGCTGGGACTACAGGCCCCTGCCACCACACCTGGCCAATTTTTTGTATATTTAGTAGAGACAGGGTTTCACCGTGTTAGCCAGGATGGTCTTGATCTCCTGACCTCGTGATCCGCCTGCCTTGGCCTCCCAAAGTGCTGGGATTACAGGCATGAGCCACCGCGCCTGGCCCATTTTTTTTATCATTGCATATGACATTACCTGTAGGGTTTTCATAGATTTCCTTTATCCAGTTTCAGAAGCTTCATTCTATTTCTGAGTTGCTGAGAATCTTTGCCATTAATGGATGTTGGATTTTGTTAAATATTGATGGCATGTATTGAGATGTACATAGGGGTTTTCTTTATTGGTCTGTTGACATGGTAAATTAAATGGCTTAATTTTTGAATAATACAGTAACTTTGTCTTAAGATAAACCTATGTGGCCATCATATTATCCTTTTTACATATTGTCAGATTTGATTTAAAATTTTTTTTAAAATAACTTTTATATCTATTTCCATGACATATATTGGCCTGTAGTTTTCTATTTTGCAATGTCTTTTTTTTTTTTTCTTAATCAGGATAATACTGACCTCACAGAATGAGTTCTGGGGAATGTTCCTTCCTTTCTTTTTCTGAAAATATTTGTGTAGAATGGGTATTATTTCCTTCATAAATGTGTGGTATAATTCACCAGTGAATCTACCTAGAGTTTTATTTGTGGGAAGGGTTTTATTTATAAATTCAATTACTTTAATAGGTATTGGAATATTCAGGTCATCTACTTCTTTGTGAGGAAAATTTGGTAGTGTGAGACAACTTATTTCTTTTTGAATTAGTTTTTTAAGGAATTTGTCTTTTTCATTCAAGTTGTAAAATTTATTGACTAAAGTTGCTTATAATATTTTTTCATTATCCTTCTACTGTCTATAGAATCTGTTGTGATGGATTCTCTCTTTTTTCAAATGACTAGTCAGGCTAGAAGTTTATCAGTTTTATTTATCTTTTCAAATAACCAGGATTTAGTTTCATTGGTTTTATTTGTTGTGTTTCTGTCATCTGTCATTGATTTCTGCTCTTAACTTTATATTTTCCCATCTTCCACTTACTTTGGATTTAATATGATATTTCAACAAAATCTTGTTTCTTAAGGCAGAAGCTTAGGTAACTGATTTGAAACCTTTCTAATGTAAGTGTTAACACCATAAATTTCCTTTTAATTACTACTTAAGTTGCATCTTATGATTTTTGATGTCATGACTTTATTTGAAAATACTCTAATCTTCCGTTATTATTTCCTCTTTGCTTGATGTATTATTTGGTAGTATGTTGTTTACTTTACAAATATTTGTAGATTTTCCAGATATCTTTCTGTTATGAATTTTTAATTTAATTTCTATGGTTGGAGAACATACTTTGTATAATAAAAGACTTTGAAATGTTTGACACTTCTTTTATGACCTGTAATATGGTCTATCTTTGTTATGTTTCATGTTCACTTTTAAACAATGTGCATGTATAGAAACTTTTATAAATGTTAATTAGCTCAAGTTGATTTTATGGTGTTGTTCAAACCTTCTATGTCCTTGCTGATTTTCTGTCTACATGTTTTATCAATATCTGAGAAAGGGGTGTTGAAATCTCCAGCTATAATTGTGAATTTAATCTCTTAATTATTTCATTTTTACCAGGTTTATTATCTTGATATATTTTGAAAACGCATATTTTTATTATTATGTACAAAAAATTTAGAATTGTTATTTCTTTTTGATGAACTGGCATGTTTTCATTATGAAACTGCCTTCTCTCTCTCTCTAGTAATGTCTCTATTCTTAAAACTAGTGTTTTCTTAAAACTGGTGTTCTGCAAACACCATGGAAAGCTAGTTGTGTACTTTTTATTCTAGGTGAGGGCAGACACATCAATTAGAGATAATAAGATTTATAAGTGATTTGTGGTTTTGATTTGCATTTCTCCAATGATTAGTGATGGTGAGCAATTTTTCATATACCTGTTGACTATTTGTATGTCTTCTTTTAAGGGATGTGTATTCAAATCTATGCCTATTTTTAAACCAGATTCTTTGTTTTTTACTAAGTTATTTGAGTTTCTTTTATATTCTGGCTATTAATTCCTTGTCAGATGGATTTTGTAGATTATCTCTTCACTTTGTTGATCATTTCCTTTACTGTGCACAAGCTTTTTGCTTGATGTGATCCCATTTGTCCATTTTTGCTTTGGTTGCATGCACTTTTGGTTTTATCAAGAAATCTTTACTCAGACCAGTGTTCTGGAGAGTTTCCCTAGTGTTTTTTTTCTAGTAGTTTTATAGTTTCAGGTCTATTATTTAAGTCTCTATTTTGATTCAACTTTGTATATGGTGAGAGCTAAGGGTCTAGTTGCATTATTCTGCATATTAATATTCAGTTTTCCCAGCACCGTTTATTGGAGAGACTGTTCATTCCCCAGTGCATGTTCTTGGCCCCTTTGTCAAAAACGAGTTGACTGTAAATACATAGACTTATTTCTGGGTTCTCTATTCTGTTTCATTGGTCTTTGTGTCTATTTTTTCTGCCACTACCATGCTGTTTTGGTTATTACAACTTTGTAGAAAACTAAAATAAAATATCATCTCACCCAAGTTAAAATAACTTTTATTTAAAAAAAGGCAATAACAGATGCTGGAAAGAATGTGGAGAAAGGGGAGCCCTTGTACATTGTTGGTGGGAATGTAAATTAATTAGTACAGCAACTATGGAGAACAATATGGAAGTTGCCCTCAAAATAAAAGTAGAACTATCATCTAATCCAAAATAAAAGTGTCTATTAATTCAAAATAAAAGTAGAACTATCATCTAAACTGCTGGGCATATATCCAAAAGAAAAGAAATGAGTATATCAAAGAGATATCTGCACTGCCGTGTTAATTGCAACACTGTTCACAACAGCTTCAAGACATAGAATCAATCTAAGTGTCCATCAATTAATGAGTGGACAAAGAAAATGTAATATATATACACAATGGAATATTATTCAGCCCCCCAGAAAATAAAATCCTGTCATTTGTAACCACATGTCTGGAACTGGAGGCCATTATGTGAAGTAAAACAAGCCAACCACAGAAACACAAATATTGCATGTTCTCACTAATATATGAGAGCTAAAAAAGTTGACCTCATGGAGATAGAGAGTAGAATGAAGATTGCCAGAGGCTGGGAAATGTAGCGGGGAGGTGGGGGATAGAGGGGTGCTGGTTAATGGGCACAAAAATACCGTTAGATAGTAGGAATAAGATCTAGTGTTTGGTAGCACAATAGAGAGGTCATAATTAACAATAATTTATTGTATATTTCAAAATAACTAGAATAGTGAAATTTGAATGTTCTTAACATAAAGAAATAATAAGTGCTTGAGGCAATGAGAATATCCCAGTTACCCTGATTTCATAACTACACATGGTATGCTTGTATCAAAGCATCACATGTACCCCATAAATATGCACAACTGTTATGTATTCACAAAAATTAAAGATAAAAAGATTTATGGGTGAAAAAATTGTCTATTTTTTCAGGCCCCATTTGTCAAAAGGAAGCTGAATAGTTGGTTTTAATATGTAATATTAAATAGGGTGTATCAACTGTTGTGTTCCTGTGGTCTTTAGAATATGAATATGTAGAAAACAAAAGTTGAAAACTTAAATTTAGTTCATTATTTAGTTTTTTTCTAGAATGGTGATTTTCCTAGTTTGTTAACTATGTTTTAGCCAATTTTGATTTTAACTATTAAAGTCTTTCCTTTAATGGTTTTAATATGGTGTTGATTTTTGGTTATACAATTTTATACAACCAAAGAGTCACTTTGTTTAAGAGATCCTAATATATACGGAAAAATAGAAAGCCTTCATCAGTCTTATTTTGGAGAGCAGGTGGGCCCCTATGCTACAGGCTTTCCAAAAGAACTCAAACAGGTACTGCACCCCCACCTGAGGAGTAATGCTGTATACATGTAAATCATTTCCTATATGCCACAATGGACATCTGGGTCTTGATGTGAACCAAAGCAAAGGTCAGTCTGTGGAAAATGTTAAGTTTTTGCTCTTTTTCTCCTGTTTACTTTTATTCTTTTATTTATAGTGAAGATAATACTGTTCTAGAGAGAATTATTAGCTTTCACCTTATCAACACCTGGATTAAATATTGGAATAAAATTGTAAGGGTGTGATCTTTCTTTTCTATTTAGAGATAGGCCCTCACTATGTTGAACTCAAGCGATCTTCCCACTTCAGCCTCTTGAGTAGCTGAGACTACTGGTGTGTGCCACCAAGCCCAGCTCATGACCCACTTTCAATTCTCATCTTCCAAAAGAAAAAGATTTCTGGACTCACGGTATGGTGTGTTATCCTTGAGGGCTAAAACACGTAGGAGATGTCCCGTCGCTGGCAGCTTGCTGTGGGTTTTGTATTTGGGATGGCAAAGAGCATGCATAGGCTCTTGAAGAGGGACTTTATTTGTTCAGGTGACTTCCTTTGAGCTCTCCTGGATTAGTCCATCTCTGCAGGAAATGGGACAACACTGGCTTTGATAAAACCAAAGAGCTGAGGCAGAAACACTGCCCACCACTGCAGGCACTGTCCAGGCTCCACAGCCGGAAGTGTGCATTTTACTAGGCAACCAGCACAAGCATGAGGACTTGGCTGAGGCCAGTGCTGTGATTTTGGCCCGAGGGGCAGTGCTGGGCAACTTCCCTACATCCTCCCTCAAGGTATCCCTGACCAAAAGCAGATGTACAAATAAACACACATAAAACCCAAAGTAGAAATATTCAACACCTGGCTTAATATTATAACTTTTAGTCATAAAATAAGCTTCTAGAACTATAAGTCATGTACAAATAAAAACTACTTAAGTATTTTTAAAGAGAAGCATTAAAGTGAGCATCCTTCTGTATTCTTTGTTCTCCCAGAAGAATCTGTAGCAAGATCCAGGACTTAGGAGAGAGGACATGTGGAGGTCGGTTATTTCCCTACTTACTTTCTGATATTTTCTAATGATTTCTTTTTTTAATCTTTTATAAATTGTTTCTTGGTCTCGTGGCCAAAATTGAGACTGGAGACACTCCATGGACCCCAAATGCCATGTATGTTAATTATAAATATGTGTTATTAAATAATTGATGGCTAGATAATACCTAGTTGAAACATCACTGGAGTGAAACAGAATTGAAGCATTTATGTACATTGGCATTGCAGATCCATGACGGTCAGTGCCAAGTCTCTAGTCCTCTGGAATGAACTCAATTTTAATGGAGCATGAAGATTTACCTACATATTAGAGGCATTCTACAACCTTGGATGAAAAAAGAAACCACATTCTCTGGTTCAATTCCATAATAAATTTGGACTTTTCAGTCAATGCCATCTGTGTGCCATGAAAGTGCTCACCTATGTGTCAACTATTACTTGGAGAAGAGGGGCTTACTGTTAGCAACACAGATGCTCTGGTCGACCCTGTCTGGGCTAAAAAGTGGGAGTTTTTCAAGGGCCTTGAGCAACAGGTAAATGACACAAACCCTATTTCCATCCTAAAATGCTGCTTCTGTGTGTCAGAGCCAGCAAGGCCAACTGATTACCCAACTCATGTTGATATTGATCAAACTTATAGAAAATTTAATTACTCCATAATCTTCAGAAATGATGTTTTAACTCTTTAGGCTGCTGATATTGACACATCAACATAATAGGCAGATGAGAGAATGGATGGATTTTATTTTAGAACTGACAGGTTAAAAACAAGCGATTATCTGACAAAGCTGCTCTAGGATGCTTAGGGAGACAATGTAGACTTTCTTCTGTTTATTGAAAAATCAGACTTTGCTTAACCAACAGGATGGTTTCCATCCCTGCTTACTGGCCAGTAATGGCAAAAAAACACGTTCAAAAGAAAGCGCCACACCAAGCAGATTCAAAAACGATTTAATGGGCACTATTTTTCTCTACGCAGAAAATGTGCTTCCATTGAAATTTTTCATCTTAGAGAGCTATTTTTAGTTGCATGAGACACAAAGACTATATAATCATCATAAAGATGTCAGCTGGCCCCAGCCTTTCCCAGGCACCTGCTGGAATGATTCATTTGACTAATGACACAGTATCTGCATATGGAGACCATCATGCATCTTCCTTATGTTATAATGAAATATGAGTTATCAGTGTAGCAGGAAGTATTTCCTTCGGTACAAGGCATTGACCCTGGGGAGAGCTAACAGCTAAAGTACAGAGAAGTAAGAACTTGTGTGAAAGCAGCTCTTGCTTATCTAAGTACAGCTTCAGTGTTAAAGTCCCAGTGGCTGCTGGTGGAATGCCCCCTGGATGCTTTATCCAGCTGTCCCAGGTTGGGAGTTCTTCAGCCCTAGAGGCTTCATGACTGAGTCAGGAAAGGCCAATGATTCTGAAACCACTGACCAACTAAGCTGCAAGTGAAAAGTTGAGGTGGTTGTCAGGGAGTGGCTGATGCTTGTGGAATGTTCTAGTGCTGTCATCTGGGATGATCCAACCCTTAGTGCTGAGTACATTGGGCGCCTGTGCTGGGAACTGCATTGCCCACTGGGACTTCAGTGGTCAGGAGTGTGTTGTGAGTTCTGCCTGACAGCGAGTCAGAGAGAAGGCAGCCTCCCTTCACAGTGTGTGCACCCAAGGGGGCAGATCCAGCTCCAAAGTCCTGGGTTCCTGGAACATGGTGTCTAAAACAGCCAAGGAGCAGGACTTAGAGGGAAAAGCTCAGGGTTTAGGGACAAAAGGGGATAGTCAACCTCTGCCAGTAGCACAGTTGAGGTCTTGATGGCATCTCCTGACCTGTGGCTCAGCTTCCCGTAGGGCCTCTTGGACACTGCAGGGTTACATGAGGTTCAGGACGGACTCAGGCAGAGCCCTGGAGACCCAAGCCTGGTGGGAACTCAGTGAAGAGTGGCCGAGTGACCCTTTGACATCAAACCCCATGGCTGGCGCTGGCAGGACAAAGTCTCTTCCAGGTGGTGGGGATCATGAGCACAGGGAAGATGGCTGGGAAAATCCCTGGGGAGGAGGCTGGAGTGGTTAATGTGCAGACACCCCCGGCCTCAGGTGCAGGGGAAAACCTACAGGCCCTTCCCATTGTCCTGAGATCCCTGAAGGCTTTGCTTTGCAGCCAGGTGGACTTGCCTGCCATTGCAGTGATGCCCAGCAAGCATTTCACTTCTCTCGCTGGGCTGCTTCTGTCTGTGGATAGGCTTCTCACCCTGCTACTCAAGCTGAGGCCTCTGAGCTAGGACAGCCCTTCTCAGATACCTGCCTTGTTCTGCACCCACAGGCTGAATTGTTCAGGAAGGGAAGGAAGGGATGGGGAAGGGAGCCAGTACCACTTTGCTCCTGTCCCCCCAGGGTTCAGTGTGTTCCACATGATCACGTCGGGTTCAGCCGCTCCATCCTCAGCCTGCTCATCTATACCTACAGTAGCAGCACCAACAGCAATCCCACAATGCGACTGTCATCCACCCCGTCTCGCCTACCCCCCTCAACACCAGCATAACCAACCACACCAACAAACTGGACAAGTACGACTCGGTGGAGGCCATCAAGATAAGGAGTTGGCAGCATCAGCAGCAGCCAGGTGTGCACAGAAGGCAGGTGGACGCGGGGACTTTCAGCAAAGCTCTGTGGGGGTGGCGTTGGTGGCGGAGTTGGGGACAGGTAAGGGTTCCCCTTATGAAAAACTGCCTTTCTAGCTTTGGGGCGCCTGTGAAACCATGGTGTGTCACCTTGGGTACATAGATTATAAAGGAACAAAGGAAAAGCAAGAAATAAAGACCTACCCCATGTTGGGTAATTGTCCAGTGTCCAGCTCTGCCTCAGCCCAAACTGTGGCTTCCGTGTCCCAAGGGACAGAGAAAAGGCGGCAGGATGGAGAGGGTGTCGCTTCAGCACCTGCCTCTAGATGGCAGCCTGAGACAACTATTGTATCGTTATCAATTACACCTTCAGCTCTCTTTCCAGAGCAGTAAAAGTGCCTCGCATACTATAAGGCAGCTTCCCATTTCTGGTGTGAGGTGGCGTGTTCTGTATTTTTTCCCCCATTGGACAATTAAATCCCTAGTTTTTAAAGCAGACATTTTGTGTGGAGGGCCAGCCTCCTAGTCCGCAGGAAGAAGGGCTGCGAAGGACATCAGCTTTGGACTCGGCCGACCTCGGTCGGGTCAGACGCTCACACCCTCTAGGCCTCCATTTCTTTATAAGCTGGGGATAACGACCTTCACTTACAGCAGTGTTGTGAGGATTTCGTGAGGCAATTTCTATAAAATGCCTTCAACAGTGCATGACACTTAAGTGCTCATGAAATTGGGGTCTTGTTTGAGGGATTTCATGTGGTGGTTATAGCTGGAGGCTTGAAACAGGATGCCCTACAGACATTTCTTATCAAAGTGGCCCCAGGTGAGGTACTTGGCCTCCTGTGTCTCAGTGTCTTCATCTTTCACACGGATGAAAGGCTGTGTATTTCCATCTTGCTGTAGGGTTTAAATGGGTGAATGTGCTCAGCAAAGGGTAGCTGGTAGTCTTACTTGTGCCTCGACGCAAGGCTGCAAGGGAACCTGAAGAGACATGAAAGGCTGCGTTCAACCTCCACTCTCACAGCTGTGGATGAAGGGAATTCTTCTGAACTAGGTAAACCAAACATGATTTTCTCATTCATTTGATTATTTCCCTTAAAATCCTTAGGGAGTGTTGTGATTTCCCCTCTGTTGTACCCACATCATCTCCCTTTGTAATTAAAGTTTCTTCCTACTAGTTTGCCTGTACTCCCGGGGCCTCTGGTTGAACTGGGGTAAAGAATCCATCAGCTCCTCACATGAGTCAGGTGAAAGTCCTGAAGTGAAGCATCGTGAATTACTCACAAAGCCCTCACGGCCCCTCAGAACTGGGCTCCCAGAGGTGAGGAGGAGAAAAAGCAACTGCTTTTACAAGGAGCTTCCACATTCTCCTGTATAAAGAGGTCTTGAGAACTTTCCAAATGAACTTCCAGGACAAAAGAAGTGGATTTGGCTACATGTGATTCCAACATGAATGCTGTGTGGTCACTCCAGGAATCTGGATGGTCATTTAGCTGGTGCTAAGTTCTCTCTTGGGATGTGGAGCCTTTTGAGTTAATCAGAAGTCTTGCTGCCATTTGAGCAGACTCTGGTGGCACTGACCTGTCCCCTGATCATTCATGAATCTCTCAGACCCCCCTGTCCCATGGCTGGCTTATGCCAACCATCTTCATCATTCTCCAGTCATCCCAATACTTACCCTCCACCTGTGAGTGTAATGATTTGAAATTTCAGCTTACTTTAACATCATGAATGAGGAAGGTTATATCCAGAAATAGGTACAATAGTCACTTTTCAAACAAACTGCACATGGAACAAATGAATAGTAATTCAGACATTTGCAACATGAGGAATTTAGCTGAAGAAGGTCTTTCAGGAACTTATGAATGTACCTTTCTTTGATAATCAGAAATCTACTTATATGTCTACAGAACTTCACAGGGTAATACTTGGTAACATTCTAAGTGTCTCTTCATTGGAAATGAAGCATTTGCTGAGTTTCTTGAGTTTGCTATTATAATAAATAATGCTTAGCTTCTCTTGAAAATATTGTGGCAAAAGCAGAAAAATAGACTGGAAGAAATAGAAAAATGTTTGCCAATTCAGTTACTAGATGATAAGTTCTTATTGAAGTGAATAATCTGTGGTAAAACACCATGAAAAAGCACATTTTAGCATCACAGGACTTTTGGAGAGAAGTTGAGTCATAACATAATAGTCTCTTTCTCAAAGTCTACTTATTGAGTATTTTTTAAAACATTTTTTTCCTAGAGTTTAATAATAAAACGATTCTAGGGGAAAGAAGCAAATACTTCAAGCCACATCACAGAAACACCTCTTCTAATGCCTGCTTTCTGGGTCTCGATCATTCTGATGAATTCCAGTGAATTCTAAGAGCTTTTATATTTTTCATCTTTCATAATTTCCCAGTGCCCTAAGTATACGCTCAGTGCCTCCCCACGTTTCCAAGGCTTCAGAGGTGAAGAGTGATATATTGCAAGCGCACTTCAAGCCATGAGTGCCCATCCTTGCCAAAAATCACATCCTTTAAATGCAACAAAAATTACACATGGCTGTGTGACAATTCAGTCTATGATACAGGAGCACAGCTGGAGGAGTCACGGGAAGCACTGCAGGTCACAGCGTGAAGTTGATGATTGTGTTCCACCAGTTTCCTCTAACAAGTGGATTGTTTTCTTGAGCTTTTTTTTTTTTTCTTAAATAATAGTCTTATACTTTTGGAATAGTCTTATTTTTATTTGAAAAAGTCTTTAGGAACAGGACATCTTCTCACTTTTGATTGAGAATATTCAAGATGTTTAATTCGAGGTAACAGGCATTTTGTCTGAGAATCCATTCCCCTCATCCCCGCCCCAAGAGTGCCCGGGTTCGTGGCATTTGATAAAATGAAGAAAATAAATGTGACCACACAGTTATTCACCATGGATCTCCCATGTTCCTCTGTCTGAATAACACTGTGGAATTCTTGGAAGCAGCTTGTGTGTTTTAATCTTGGAAGCCCAGGAATTCCACCTGGTCCGCACCGGCAGAAGCTACAGTAGGCACCCCACCTTGCTCCTGATGCAGTTTCTGTGCCATTGCTGGTGGAGGCAGCGGAGCAGAGGCACAGGCACAATGAAGCATGGATGTGTTCTGCAGATTGCTGCTAAACTCGCCTTATTCTGACTTTTGGATTTCATGACATTCCAGGGAGCTTCCTGCCATGCTGTTGGCCTGGAAGCCCACCTGACTGGTCCATAGTGACGTCCTGAAGAGCCAGTCTGTAAAATAACCAACAACTTGTTTAGCTTTTGGATAGACTCCACACCTCCTCTTTCTCTGCAAAGCAAAATCTTGAATATTTATGGATACCAATTAGGGGAATATTGAAAATAGTGAAATATAATTAAAAACAACATGTATTTTTCATGTTATGAAAAATATTGAAAGAACTGATATTAATGAAAATTAATATTTTATTTTGCATCTCCCCAGTGTAACTAATTTGTGGCAATCACCCTCTTTACACAGCAGTAGTGCCGTGTAAAGCTGGCTTTCTGGAGTCTGCTGGATCCATATGAGGTGTGATCCCTGGTTTCCTCTGTTACTTGCTGCATCCAAGCCAGGGGAGCAGGAGATGCTCAGCTCTGGTACCTTTTATTTTATGTCAGTGCTGCCTTCCTGCCTGCTCAGTTCACCCACCCCCGTTTCCCTCCGTATGGAGGCAACAGCATTTCAGGATGTACCTTGGGATGTCAGGGTAGCTGCAAGTAAGGGTTTTTATGATCCTCATGGTCTCATTGATACAGACAGGAGACAGGGAAATACTGGATAGAAGAGGGTGGGTCGCCAGCGAAGGCTCCACCCTCAAGCCTGAATACCTGTGGCCCTAAGTGAGAACAGGCATTCCTGTTTTTGTTCCCAAAAAGTTGCCTTTTGGCCCACCATGCGTCCTGTCTTACACCCCTATAAACGCCGAACCCCAGTCTCCAGAAGCAGATGAGAAGATGAGGAGACAAGCAGATGAACAGCAAAACGATGCAGCAGAGAAAGAGAGAAGAGGAGGAGCCTCTGAATGCCAAGAGGAGCTTGGCTGTGGATGGTCAGAGAGGAGTTTAGCTGCTGGATGGCCAAACTCTAGGAGAAGATCCCACTCTATCCCCCTTCCAGCTCCCCATCCATCCTACTGAGAGCCACCTCCACCACTCAATAAAGCCCCCACATTCTCCACTCTTCAAGTCCCTGTGTGACCCAATCCTTCCAGGATGCTGGAGAAGAGCTTGGGATACAGAAAGTTGTCACACTGTCCCTCTGCCCTTGCAGAAAGGCAGAGGGGGCACAGAGCTGGTTAACACTTAAGCCATCTGCAAGGCAGAGCTAAAAGAGCATTGTAATACTGGGGTTGTGGGCACCCACCCCAGATGCTACCGCGGGGCCAGAGCCCAAAGCTCTCACCCCAGCTCCTGCACCTTGCCATCTGTGTGGTCCCCCTCCCTTAAGGGGGGTTTGAGCTCACGGCGGTGGAACAGAGGGCAGCACCCCTGTGAGGGGATTGAATGCCCTGTGAGGGGAACCAGGGAACTCTCCTGTCTTGTCATCACTGATCATTGATAAACATTTCAGACTGTGATAACGTCATTCATAGAGGTTCCCAAAAAGAAAAAAAAGAGATAAATTTATCACAAATGGATCCATAACCAAGACATCTTGATTTCTTCTAGTTTTTGATGATTATGAAAAAAAGCTGCTATAAACATTTGCATGCCAGTTTTTGTGTGGTCATACATTTTTAAATCTGTTGGGGAAAACCAACAGGAGCACTATTGCTGGATCATATGATAAGGTTATGTTTAGCTTTGCAGGAAAGTACGAAATTGTCTTCTAAAGAGGCTGTATGACTTTGCATTCCCACCAACAATGAATGAGAGTTCCTGTTGCTCCACGTCCTCACCGGCAATTGATATTGTCAATGTTTTGGAACTTAGTCATCCTAGTGGGTGTGCAGTGGTGTGTCATTGTTGTTACCTTTTAAAATTATCATTTAGCAGAAGAGTGATTGGTTTAGAACAATTTTAGCTATATTCTAAGCTATATTCTCGCCAGCCGTGGAAAAACTTTTGTTTTCCTATGACTCTATAGCTTTTGCTCATGTTTTCATGACTCGCACTCCTCCTCTTGCTATTACATGAACCATCATGTGGCGGGCATATGCAGTGCTATCTACCACCTCTACTGGAACCTCTTTCATAACGCATCTCTTCTTTAGGCTGGAAAGTTTGGGGTTCCTGCCAAAACTTTCTGGGGACACTTGTCACAGTTCTAATTTCTGTATAACTTTTTTTTTTTACTTTTTCTTTTTTTTTATTTATTTTTTATTATTATACTTTAAGTTCTAGAGTACATGTGCACAATGTGCAGGTTTGTTACATATGTATACATGTGCCATGTTGGTGTGCTGCACTCATTAACTCGTCATTTACATTAGGTATATCTCCTAATGCTATCCCTCCCTCCTCTTCCCTTCTGTATAACTTTTTAATTTCTTTTTATCTTTCTTTTTACTGTAAGAAATGCAATTAAAGACCAATACTTTTAAACTTCACCAAGTAATTTAATCCCTCTAAGAGAAACCCGATGTCAAATGACATTAATCACAAACCACAGTTTAATTTCTATGGTTGTTTCTGAATACAGTTGAAGATTGGCTGGTTTTTGTGAGGAAGCTGGCTTTAGTCTTACATTTAAATTCTTTGAAAGTGACTTCCAGTGCTATTCAGGGTCCTTTCTTGAGGCTAGACTCATCACCATCTAATATTGATTTTACAGTGCCCTGACAGTTTACAGGAAGGAGAAGGACAGAATTCCTGCACACTGGACAGCACGTGGCCTTCCCCATAGCTCCAGTGACATGTGGCTTTGGTGAAACTTGGGGCTTTGTCACCTCTGAATGATGTAGACTCAGTGAATTCTAAGGAACTCAGGGACACTGGGTCAGGCTCTGCCACACAGAAGAGCCACAGTCTCCAGGCTCATGGCGTTCCCTCCAGAACTCCCCATTCCACTCTGAGCATATTTCTATGCTGCTGCTTCTTGTGACTTACATGAGGCATCTCAGCTTCTTCCTGTTTGTAGGGATGTTTCCCTAACCCTGTTCAAGTAGGTTCTCACTAGAATTAGCATGCATATTGGAGTAAAAAAGAACATTTAATAAATATGTGTGTTTGTGTGGGGCCGAGGCTCTAAAGGAATTGAAAGGAGATTATAAACAGTGAATGAGTGTGAGGGCATCCCTGCTGGGGAGAAACCTCTGTCCCTAGAGAGGGTTCTTTCATGTTCATGTGGTCTGGGATGAGCCAGGGGTCTGGTCCCATCGGCTCACAGGTGACATCAAGAGAAAAGAAGCAAATGGAGGAAACGGTCAGATAAGTAGGTGACATGAAAGGTGGGACCTATTCACCCCAGCGAGTGCTATGGACAGTTCCCGGGGCCTGTGACCCACTGCCCAGGTCCATGGGTCTGACCTTTGGACTCTGCCAGGATCAACTGCCCAGAGTGCCAGAGTTTTAGCCAAGGGTGTCCTTAATTCCTTATTTATCAGCAAAAGAATGAAAATCATGGGAGTCAAAGCTTATTTTTCTGAGTGTTCCCACTGGAATGTCTGGTGGAATTAGTGGGTCATGCCATCAAAGTCATGAACAAAGTCTCAACAGAGGTTCTCCATGTCCCCAACTGGCCGTCTAAGGGGATACATTGGCATACAATTGAATATCAAAGGAAATTTTACCTCAAAATATATCGTCTATACTCGGCTAATCATTTTGTGTGAATACTTTCTTAATGAACACTGAAGGTGCAAGCTTGATAATGTTTGGATTTGCAAATATCTTTAGGATACTTGAAAATGTTTTTCTAACTTTCAGAATAAATCAGGAACATTAACACTGTCACAATTTTGCCCCATGACCATCAACTTTCTTTAGCCCCAGGGTGTCTTTTACAGTTCCCTGTTTGTGTGTGTGTGTGTGCATGAATTTTTAGAGTATCTTTATTGCTTTTACCTGAGTTCAGCATTTCTGCCTCAAAAGATGGTTATGGGGTACAAAACAGTAGGTAACAGGTACCGCTAGCAGATATGATGAACTGCGTCTGACTCAAAGCAGTTGTTCTCCATTTTAGGGGGGGGCTCACGCTTTAATCCCACAGCTCTAGTAGTACATTTCTGCATAAGTAGAGCATTCTGATGGCAACCTTAAATCAACTCATGTGTAAAACCTTTGTCATTCTTTTTAAAATGATTGCATTTGTTCTGTCCAGTACATCTATTCGTTGATGGTGTACTTAGTGATTTCTTTGGACAGAACATAGTCAATATTTGATTACCAATCAGCAGATTATCTATGTCAGACACCAGAAAAACATTGAGTCCCCTGCTTCAATCAGTGGGTGTGAAATGGGAGAAACAGAGTAATATTCACTTTGACCTGAGAAATTCACAGACCGTAATGTTAAATATTGGACAATGCATTGTCATGTCGGATACAATATTTGCAGACAAGGCACCATTTTAGAATTTATTTCTGCTGTGCTTCTCCATCCAGGCCATGAATAATAATAGATTTATAGTTGATTTAAGAAATTTTTATAACTCAATAAATGCTGAACTAAAGCATTCAGATTATCTGCTTTGAAACTGTAAAACCAAAGAAAATATATTGCTCTAATCCTAATTGTCTTCTTTTTGGATACTGAAAAACAGTGAAGGCGATGCGTTCTCCCAGCCTGATTGCCTCTCTGCAATGTCGAAGTATTGGCAGTGATTTCTAAAATAGCAATATTTTATACACTTTTTAAATGAGCTTAATATTAAAATGAATTATACATTTCTCTGAGAAGATGGAACAATGTTTTATTCAATTTTACTATAGTTTATTTTCAGAAATTTGGTATAAAAACATCAGGAATAAAAATCTGCTCTCTCCTGAAAATATGGTTCATGTAGAAAAGTGGCTTAGAGATTAATAGAAACCTAATTTAGAGACTGACACCAATTGTACAGTTACTAGTAAATGTCATTTCATACAGTCTGTTCTAAAGATCATATTAGCTCATCCACTAAAAAAATCAAGCTTATTACTCATGATAAGAGTTGATATCAGATCTAGTTCAGGTAAACTTATCGTACTATGTTGACAAGATAAAGCTAGCTAGTCAAGACCACTTTCACAAAAAAAAGAGAAAAGTAGTACAAATTCTTTACACAATGCTAGTGGCAAAAAACCACTCTATGATATTTATTAAACTAAAATGTAGGTCAGACAAAAAATTGTATTCCACCTCTTATTTAATTAGTAATCAGAGGTCAGCAGTTCAAATGTGTTCCCTTTCCTTCTCAACTGTTTGGCAATTTAATGCTATGTAACGTGAAACACGTAAAATGTCTCAGTGCTAGATAGAGTCACAAGGTAGAAGGGAGATAGGGATTCTGGAAAATCCAGACTTTCCTTCTAACCTGTTGCTAAGGTCACATTGCTGGCTTTCATCTCTGTAAGTGTAGACAGCTCAACTTCCTACAAGAATTTGCTAGTGCCTGTTTAAGGTGATGGTTTATCATTTCACCTGGATGTTACTGGTTTCAATTAGAAGCAGAGGATTGACTGGATGTACTTTAAAGAAAATTGATTTTATAATTCTCTTTGAATTGAGAATAGAAAATGAACAATGAACGCATCAGCACTCTCCACCGTAGTGCCAGAAGAGCTGCAGGGGGTACTTAGAATTTAGGTTAATCCAGTATTCAGCATCCCAGAATATGTTGTCACTCTAATTTTACACCTTCCCAAAACAAACGAATGAATAAACAAACAACTTCCAAAACCACTGCAGTGTTTTACACTAGGAATGTCAGCATGACGCCTATGGAAATTGGAATGTGTTACTCTTTCTCTTCAGACAAGTCCATAGGTACAGAAAAAAGCAGACACAGGCTGGTGACAGCTGGCATAGATATGGTGCAGGGCTAAATGAGAGTCACCTAGAACATTGCCTGATTTTTACTTTTTAAAGTCAATTTCAAACTGCTTCACAAATTTACAGAAGAGCTCACCCTTAGTTTTGCTTTCTCCCAGTACGGTGACTGTTGACCAACCTCAAACTTGAACTTAGGCACTGTTAAAGGTAATACATAAGCTTCAATCTGAGCATCCAGATTCAACACTGAAACTCTATATCACCTGCAAAAATATGTGTAAATTCAGTCCAATGTGGAATTCTTTGAGATGTGTGACAACACCCTTGTGTTATACCACTTCATGTGACTTCTGAAGATATCATGAAATACTAAATGCCTCTTCCTGTGTTAAATTTCTGTTGCCTATTTTGTGATGTAACTATTTGGAATTGTTTCATTTTGTCATTGGATGTTCTCTAAAGCCAAATTCAACCCTTGATAAATGTGCGGGAAGTTACTGACCTCACTTCTCTCAAAAATTATTTGAAAAATTCAGTCTATTAACTCTAATAAACCTTTCACTGAATGAGACACCTTTGCCTTTGTCCTCTCTTTAAATGAAAAAATACAATTTCCTTGCCCGGTTTGAATGCTGGGTTTTCTCCCTGGTTCATTGGGCACAACATATATTTTCTCAGTTCTGAAAATCTTGTTTTTATAGTTATTCAATATCTTGTTGTTAGACATGAGAAATATAAATTTTTCGTGGTCGTCACTTTTGTCTCTTCTGTCCATCAATTTACTGGTCAATGCTCCCTGAGAACTGTCCAGGTCTGTATCTCAGATTGTTGCTTAATGATACCTGACAGAAACACTGTTTCCAGAAATCAGTTTAAGACACAAATTGTCACAGCACAGGCAGGGAGCTCATTACCTGCCACGTGAGATCAATTATGGAAGTCAGAGAAGGGGTGGGTGGGGTTACCCAACCAATTACTGGAAATCAGCTCACACCTGCTTCAAACTTCAACTAGGAGGAAAGCAAACCTGTTTGTAAGAGAACATTAGCTGTTATTATAGAAGTGAAAACATCGTATTCTCCACTGCTGTTAGTGGATTGCCAGTTTCTAGATCCCAAACCTGTTTGTTTTAAAAAACAAATTCATAGCTAACAATGCAGCAATTCTTCCTTTTGCACCCCCTTCATCTCTATCTGGTTAATATTTTTTAGGAAGAAAAATAAGAAAATTCTAATGTTTTTGTTTGTCTCATTTGATTGTAGGTGAGCTTTGAAATTAATCCTACCATTTAGGAAACAATTTAATAGCATTTTACTTTGCATAACCTCAAAGTCCCCTGTCTCCCCACATGTGCTAAGGCATGATTACTACCTGAAGATCCATGTTAACCTTTGAGAAGGGCATTCATCGGAGCCTGACTGCACACGACCTCCTGGGCAAACCCTGGAAAGTGCTCTGTGTGATATTCAGATGCTAAGGCCCCTTGAAGGGAGGCCCTCATGGCACCAACTGAACGGGAGCACCCAGCTTCGTGATCCTTCTGTGATGTCCATGGCAATAGGAAATGCATGACAGGGAAAGTTGGCCAGGTTTTCCATTTATAAGGAGTTGGTGTCAAATTGATACAGTTTGGATCTGTGTCCCCACCAAATCTCATGTCAAATTGTAATCCCCAATGTTGGATGTGGGGCCTGGTGGGAGATGACTGGATCGTTGTTGGGGGAGGTCCTTCATGAATCCCTTGGTGCTGTTCTCATTATAGGGCTCTCACGAGCTCTGGTTGTTTAAAAGTGTGTGGCTCACTGCTGTCTCTTACTCCTGCTCTGACCATGTAAGATGTGCCTACTTCTATCCCAGCACTTTGGGAGGCTGAGGCGGGTGGATCACAAGGTCAGGAGATCGAGATCATCCTGGCTAACACAGTGAAACCCTGTCTGTACTAAAAATACAAAAAAATTAGCTGGGTGTGGTGGCAGGCGCCTGTAGTCCCAGCTACTCGGGAGGCTGAGGCAGGAGTATGGCATAAACCTGGGAGGCGGAGCTTGCAATGAGCCGAGATCACGCCACTGCACTCCAGCCTGGGCGACAAAGCGAGACTCCATCTCAAAAAAAAAAAAAAAAAAGATATGCCTACTTCCCCTTCCACCATGATTATAAGTTTCCTGAGGCCTCCCTGGAAGCAGAAGCCGATATGCTTCCTGTACAGCCTGCAGAAATGTGAGCCAATTAAACCTCTTTTCTTTATAAATTACACAGCCTCAGGTATTTCTTTATAGTAATTCAAGAATGGACAAATACACAGATCCTCTTGAGGAATGATGTATTGAGCTGGGTTATAGTCACCCTCTCTCCAGCACACTGAATTCTTCTTTTTTGCATAAACTTGTTTTGTTTTGAATGAATTCCTGCTATCAATCAGCACACACAACACAAACATGTCTGACTAAGCAAAATCACTCCACTGAGTGACAGCCTTATTTCAATATTCATAATCCCTTTAAAAATATATGTACACTCATACATACATGTATGTGTACAAAGGCCCTCTTGAAATGAAGGCAAAAAGAAAAGAAAAGAAAATGACCAAACCCACAGCAATATGAGCTAATGAAGCAAGCATATTACAGTGATTAAACTGTATCTTAAACTCCAAGTAATAAAATATTGACATTTTGAAGAATTTGAATAACAGCTTACACTTTTTTTCTGTCAGTTTAGAGATGAATTGGGATGAAGAAGTGTGTCCTGACACAATCTGCTTTTTGGCAACTTTTTTTTTTTTTTGAAACTTCCTTTGCAACTCTAGTGATCTATATTCTGAAATGATGGTTTCATATGATGCTTTTATATGTAAATTTTTATAGAATCTGCTTCATTTTTTCCTAAATAAAATTTGAACTATAATCTAAAATTTCTGTCTGTACCTACTTGAAATACATAATATAAGTTTCCATTTAAATTTTCACCTTTAGCCCAGCTTATTCAGGATAGCAAAAATGGTTGCGTGCACTCACTGCATCACTGTAAAAGTCAAATATAAGAGGAAATCATTCTTAAGATAATATCTGGACCAGTTTTATTTTTCTGGAATACAGTTGATTTACTGTTTTCTATAGGACACGTCAAAATAAAATCTGAAATTACTTTTCTCTGATTAATTGGTTTTGCATAAACTTCCTCGTGGAAACATGAAGGTCTCACTGTACCCCGGAAATCATAGTTAGAACCAGGAAATGATAACGTAATTCCAGGCATTGGAAAGCTGTTAAGGTTTCTGTAAAATAGAGCTGTGGACTCACGGGACAGCCATGTCTCTGAGAAGGGGGAGAACTGGACAGGGGAGAGAGTTGGAAAGGTTGTCAGAATGCTAAAGGAAGAAGTTCTGCTTGTTCTTAGCCCAGGGGAGAGAGATGGGTAATAAACAGAAAGGATTCAAATAAGCTGAAGTGTAACTTTTTTTTAGCTTGTTCAATGCATGCAAGATTTCAGTTATTCTGTTTTTCTTTCTTAAATATGCAGTACCTACTCCTGGAGTTTTTTCGACAAACCAGTAGTTTTGTCTTTCTAAATTTTGGTGATGGCTCAAAGGCTTTCCAGATAGAAACATGGGCATGTCCTCTGGAGCTCTGGAGCCCGTATCTGAGTTCCCAAAGAAAGATTTGGGTTTTCTGTACAAGTTTTCTCCTAAAAAGTTTAAAATAGTAGATTTATCCACTAAAATGATAAAAAAATAGATTGAGAGATTTTAGGCCTGTTTTACACAAGAAAACAAGGAGAGTTGGGAACACTTTTATATTTACCTCTTATAGGTTAACATGTGATATTTCTATAGGTCTCATAACTTTTGCTTTTAGATGAAGTGGTTGTGTTTGACTTGATCATAAATGGTTTAAATTATAAGAGATGCTATAAATCCTGAAAATTTCTATAATTTAAAAATCTCAATGCATTAATTATATGACATTTTGTACTTCACACCATTAATTAAATAAGTCAAAAAACCCAAGCCCATCCATCAGAATTTAAATATCTTAACATTTTCCATTTTGGTGTGTTGACTCAAGCTACAGAAAACACAGCATTATTGTTCTTATCCAACATTTCAAATATCATCAATTCCTAGTAGAAAACTGCTAAGCAAATTAGTCTGCCAGTTCTAAAAATATGTCAAAACAGACATTGGCATTTTCCCATGATATAAGCAGTAATTTTAAAGAGTTTGTAGACTTTATCCATCCTTCCTTCCTTCCTTCCTTTTTCCTTCTTTCTTTCTTTTTTTTTTTCTTTTTTTTTATTATTATTATTATTATTATTATTATACTTTAGGTTTTATGGTACATGTGTGCAATGTGCAGGTAAGTTACATATGTATACATGTGCCATGCTGGTGCGCTGCACCCACCAACTCGTCATCTAGCATTAGGTATATCTCCCAATGTTATCCCTCCCCCCTCCCCCCACCCCACAACAGTCCCCAGAGTGTGATGTTCCCCTTCCTGTGTCCATGTGTTCTCATTGTTCAATTCCCACCTATGAGTGAGAATATGCGGTGTTTGGTTTTTTGTTCTTGCGATAGTTTACTGAGAATGATGATTTCCAATTTCATCCATGTCCCTACAAAGGACGTGAACTCATCATTTTTTATGGCTGCATAGTATTCCATGGTGTATATGTGCCACATTTTCTTAATCCAGTCTATCATTGTTGGACATTTGGGTTGGTTCCAAGTCTTTGCTATTGTGAATAATGCCGCAATAAACATACGTGTGCATGTGTCTTTATAGCAGCATGATTTATAGTCCTTTGGGTATATACACAGTAATGGGATGGCTGGGTCGAATGGAATTTCTAGTTCTAAATCCCTGAGGAATCGCCACACTGACTTCCACAAGGGTTGAACTAGTTTACAGTCCCACCAACAGTGTAAAAGTGTTCCTATTTCTCCACATCCTCTCCAGCACCTGTTGTTTCCTGACTTTTTAATGATTGCCATTCTAACTGGTGTGAGATGGTATCTCATTGTGGTTTTGATTTGCATTTCTCTGATGGCCAGTGATGGTGAGCATTTTTTCATGTGTTTTTTGGCTGCATAAATGTCTTCTTTTGAGAAGTGTCTGTTCATGTCCTTCGCCCACTTTTTGATGGGGTTGTTTGTTTTTTTCTTGTAAATTTGTTGGAGTTCATTGTAGATTCTGGATATTAGCCCTTTGTCAGATGAGTAGGTTGCGAAAATTTTCTCCCATTTTGTAGGTTGCCTGTTCACTCTGATGGTAGTTTCTTTTGCTGTGCAGAAGCTCTTGAGTTTAATTAGATCCCATTTGTCAATTTTGGCTTTTGTTGCCATTGCTTTTGGTGTTTTAGACATGAAGTCCTTGCCCATGCCTATGTCCTGAATGGTAATGCCTAGGTTTTCTTCTAGGGTTTTTATGGTTTTAGGTCTAACATTTAAGTCTTTAATCCATCTTGAATTGATTTTTGTATAAGGTGTAAGGAAGGGATCCAGTTTCAGCTTTCTACATATGGCTAACCAGTTTTCCCAGCACCATTTATTAAATAGGGAATCCTTTCCCCATTTCTTGTTTTTGTCAGGTTTGTCAAAGATCAGATAGTTGTAGATATGTGGCATTATTTCTGACGGCTCTGTTCTGTTCCATTGATCTATATCTCTGTTTTGGTACCAGTACCATGCTGTTTTGGTTACTGTAGCCTTGTAGTATAGTTTGAAGTCAGGTAGCGTGATGCCTCCAGCTTTGTTCTTTTGGCTTAGGATTGACTTGGCGATGCGGGCTCTTTTTTGGTTCCATATGAACTTTAAAGTAGTTTTTTCCAATTCTTTGAAGAAAGTCATTGGTAGCTTGATGGGGATGGCATTGAATCTGTAAATTACCTTGGGAAGGATGGCCATTTTCATGATATTGATTCTTCCTACCCATGAGCATGGAATGTTCTTCCATTTGTTTGTATCCTCTTTTATTTCCTTGAGCAGTGGTTTGTAGTTCTCCTTGAAGAGGTCTTTCACATCCCTTGTAAGTTGGATTCCTAGGTATTTTATTCTCTTTGAAGCAATTGTGAATGGGAGTTCACTCATGATTTGGCTCTCTGTTTGTCTGTTATTGATGTATAAGAATGCTTGTGATTTTTGCACATTGATTTTGTATCCTGAGACTTTGCTGAAGTTGCTTATCAGCTTAAGGAGATTTTGGGCTGAGACAATGGGGTTTTCTAGATATACTATCATGTCATCTGCAAACAGGGACAATTTGACTTCCTCTTTTCCTAATTGAATACCCTTGATTTCCTTCTCCTGCCTAATTGCCCTGGCCAGAACTTCCAACACTATGTTGAATAGAAGTGGTGAGAGAGGGCATCCCTGTCTTGTGCCAGTTTTCAAAGGGAATGCTTCCAGTTTTTGGCCATTCAGTATGATATTGGCTGTGGGTTTGTCATAAATAGCTCTTATTATTTTGAGATATGTCCCATCAATTCCTAATTTATTGAGAGTTTTTAGCATGAAGGGTTGTTGAATTTTGTCAAAGGCCTTTTCTGCATCTATTGAGATAATCATGTGGTTTTTGTCTTTGGTTCTGTTTATATGCTGGATTACATTTATTGATTTGCGTATATTGAACCAGCCTTGCATCCCAGGGATGAAGCCCACTTGATCATGGTGGATAAGCTTTTTGATGTGCTGCTGGATTCTGTTTGCCAGTATTTTATTGAGGATTTTTGCATCAATGTTCATCAAGGATATTGGTCTAAAATTCTCTTTTTTTGTTGTGTCTCTGCCAGGCTTTGGTATCAGGATGATGCTGGCCTCATAAAATGAGTTAGGGAGGATTCCCTCTTTTTCTATTGATTGGAATAGTTTCAGAAGGAATGGTACCAGCTCCTCCTTGTACCTCTGGTAGAATTCGGCTGTGAATCCATCTGGTCCTGGACTTTTTTTGGTTGGTAAGCTATTGATTATTGCCACAATTTCAGCTCCTGTTATTGGTCTATTCAGAGATTCAACTTCTTCCTGGTTTAGTCTTGGGAGGGTGTATGTGTTGAGGAATTTATCCATTTCTTCTAGATTTTCTAGTTTATTTGCATGGAGGTGTTTGTAATATTCTCTGATGGTAGTTTGTATTTCTGTGGGATTGGTGATGATATCCCCTTTATCATTTTTTATTGCATCTATTTGATTCTTCTCTCTTTTTTTCTTTATTAATCTTGCTAGCGGTCTATCAATTTTGTTGATCCTTTCAAAAAACCAGCTCCTGGATTCATTGATTTTTTGAAGGGTTTTTTGTGTCTCTATTTCCTTCAGTTCTGCTCTGATTTTAGTTATTTCTTGCCTTCTGCTAGCTTTTGAATGTGTTTGCTCTTGCTTTTCTAGTTCTTTTAATTGTGATGTTAGGGTGTCAATTTTGGATCTTTCCTGCTTTCTCTTGTGGGCATTTAGTGCTATAAATTTCCCTCTACACACTGCTTTGAATGCATCCCAGAGATTCTGGTATGTTGTGTCTTGGTTCTCGTTGGTTTCAAAGAACATCTTTATTTCTGCCTTCATTTCGTTATGTACCCAGTAGTCATTCAGGAGCAGGTTGTTCAGTTTCCACGTAGTTGAGCGGTTTTGAGTGAGATTCTTAATCTTGAGTTCTAGCTTGATTGCACTGTGATCTGAGAGACAGTTTGTTATAATTTCTGTTCTTTTACATTTATTGAGGAGAGCTTTACTTCCAAGTATATGGTCAATTTTGGAATAGGTGTGGTGTGGTGCTGAAAAAAATGTATATTCTGTTGATTTGGGGTGGAGAGTTCTGTAGATGTCTATTAGGTCCGCTTGGTGCAGAGCTGAGTTCAATTCCTGGGTATCCTTGTTGACTTTCTGTCTCGTTGATCTGTCTAATGTTGATAGTGGGGTGTTAAAGTCTCCCATTATTAATGTGTGGGAGTCTAAGTCTCTTTGTAGGTCACTCAGGACTTGCTTTATGAATCTGGGTGCTCCTGTATTGGGTGCATATATATTTAGGATAGTTAGCTCTTCTTGTTGAATTAATCCCTTTACCATTATGTAATGGCCTTCTTTGTCTCTTTTGATCTTTGTTGGTTTAAAGTCTGTTTTATCAGAGACTAGGATTGCAACCCCTGCCTTTTTTTGTTTTCCATTTGCTTGGTAGATCTTCCTCCATCCTTTTATTTTGAGCCTATGTGTGTCTCTGCACGTGAGATGGGTTTCCTGAATACAGCACACTGATGGGTCTTGAGTCTTTATCCAGTTTGCCAGTCTGTGTCTTTTAATTGGAGCATTTAGTCCATTTACATTTAAAGTTAATATTGTTATGTGTGAATTTGATCCTGTCATTATGATGTTAGCTGGATATTTTGCTCGTTAGTTGATGCAGTCTCTTCCTAGTCTTGATGTTCTTTACATTTCGGTATGATTTTGCAGTGGCTGGTACCGGTTGTGCCTTTCCATGTTTAGCGCTTCCTTCAGGAGCTCTTTTAGGGCAGGCCTGGTGGTGACAAAATCTCTCAGCATTTGCTTGTCTGTAAAGTATTTTATTTCTCCTTCACTTATGAAGCTTAGTTTGGCAGGATATGAAATTCTGGGTTGAAAATTCTTTTCTTTAAGAATGTTGAATATTGGCCCCCACTCTCTTCTGGCTTGTAGGGTTTCTGCCGAGAGATCCGCTGTTAGTCTGATAGGCTTCCCTTTGATGGTAATCCGACCTTTCTCTCTGGCTGCCCTTAACATTTTTTCCTTCATTTCAACTTTGGTGAATCTGACAATTATGTGTCTTGGAGTTGCTCTTCTTGAGGAGTATCTTTGTGGCGTTCTCTGTATTTCCTGAATCTGAATGTTGGCCTGCCTTGCTAGATTGGGGAAGTTCTCCTGGATAATATCCTGCAGAGTGTTTTCCAACTTGTTTCCATTCTCCCCGACACTTTCAGGTACACCAATCAGACGTAGATTTGGTCTTTTCACATAGTCCCACATTTCTTGGAGGCTTTGCTCGTTTCTTTTTATTCTTTTTTCTCTAAACTTCCCTTCTCGCTTCATTTCATTCATTTCATCTTCCAGGGCTGATACCCTTTCTTCCATTTGATCGCATCGGCTCCTGAGGCTTCTGCATTCTTCACGTAGTTCTCGAGCCTTGGTTTTCAGCTCCATCAGCTCCTTTAAGCACTTCTCTGTATTGGTTATTCTAGTTATACATTCTTCTAAATTTTTTTCAAAGTTTTCAACTTCTTTGCCTTTGGTTTGAATATCCTCCCGTAGCTCGGAGTAATTTGATCGTCTGAAGCCTTCTTCTCTCAGCTCGTCAAAGTCATTCTCCGTCCAGCTTTGTTCCGTTGCTGGTGAGGAACTGCGTTCCTTTGGAGGAGGAGAGGTACTCTGGTTTTTAGAGTTTCCAGTTTTTCTGCTCTGTTTTTTCCCCATCTTTGTGGTTTTATCTACTTTTGGTCTTTGATGATGGTGATGTACAGATGGGTTTTTGGTGTGGATGTCCTTTCTGTTAGTTTTCCTTCTAACAGAGAGAACCCTCAGCTGCAGGTCTGTTGGAGTACCTGGCCGGCCGTGTGAGGTGTCAGTCTGCCCCTGCTGGGGGGTGCCTCCCAGTTAGGCTGCTCGGGGGTCAGGGGTCAGGGACCCACTTGAGGAGGCAGTCAGCCCGTTCTCAGATCTCCAGCTGCGTGCTGGGAGAACCACTGCTCTCCTCACAGCTGTCAGACAGGGACATTTAAGTCTGCAGAGGTTACTGCTGTCTTTTTGTTTGTCTGTGTCCTGCCCCCAGAGGTGGAGCCTACAGAGGCAGGCAGGCCTCCTTGAGCTGTGGTGGGCTCCACCCAGATCAAGCTTCCAGGCTGCTTTGTTTACCTAAGCGAGCCTGGGCAATGGCGGGCGCCCCTCCCCCAGCCTCGCTGCCGACTTGCTGTTTGATCTCAGACTGCTGTGCTAGCAATCAGCGAGACTCCGTGGGCGTAGGACCCTCTGAGCCAGGTGCGGGCTATACTCTCCTGGGGGCACCGTTTCCTAAGCCCGTCGGAAAAGCACAGTATTTGGGTGGGAGTGGCCCGATTTTCCAGGTGCTGTCTGTCACCCCTGGAAGGGGAACTCCCTGACCCCTTGCGCTTCCCGAGTGAGGCAATGCCTCGCCCCTGCTTCGGCTGGCGCACGGTGCGCTCACTCACTGACCTGCGCCCACTGTCTGGCACTCCCTAGTGAGATGAACACGGTACCTCAGATGGAAATGCAGAAATCACCAGTCTTCTGCGTCGCTCGCGCTGGGAGCTGTAGACCGGAGCTGTTCCTATTCGGCCATCTTCTTCCTTCTTTCTTTCATTTGCAGTTTATTGTTGATAGAATATAGGAGTGAGATATATATATATATATATATATATATATATGTTGATATAGCCCCTTCAGGGTTTTGGCCAGTGGGAGGGTGATAAGGTGGAGGAAGCTGAATCTGGCAGGTGGTGAAGGAAATGGGCAGGGGTTCTGAGCTGGGTGGTGGCCACTGATGGGGACAAAATACACATCCAGTGAGTTCCCAGAGCTCAGGGCTCCCAGATGTCATATAGCTCATTCTACTGCTCACCATCCACATGGCTGTTCAGAGATTATCACCTCCCTAACCCTCGCAGTCCTTCAAAGCCCTCACTCTTGCCCTACAATCCTTGCTGTCCCCCTCCTCTCTCCTCCTCTCTTGCCTGGCCCTCTCACCTTTGTATTTCCAGTATTGAAATGAATGAATGGCTTTGTAGTAGGTCAATGCAGTCTAGGCTGTCTATGGTCATTGGATTGGGAATGAAAACTGAGAACGCATCACCTTTTTCATAAGGCTCTCCTGACCTATTGGGGTCAAAAGAGACAGTCTAAATTAAACCTTGTACTCTCAGGGGTGCCTCCTCCCAGAAACATTCCAGGCAAAACATTTTCCTTCTGTTTTTTCATGATTCGCTCTTTTACTCAACCCCCAGAAGAGCAGAAGAGCAGCAGTAATGGCCCTATGGATGCTGATGCATTTCTTGGCAAGGCTGGAATGAGGAATCTGATTTGGGAGGGTGGGAGGAGCAGAGGAGATTCACCTAAGCCATTCAGGACTTGTAATACCTGTGCCCAAGCACCATCAAGTCAGGACATGTGGACAGCCGTGGGGCCATCATGGTCCACTTTGATTAGCCCACAAACTTGAACCTGAGCCTCCTTCTCTGGAGGCTTCAATCGTGGACAGCAGCTCCTTCCAGAGTGGTCCAGCATGCGTGTGTCTTTTCCTACATCTTCTCCAGCTGCGATAGCACAATGTGGAATCAACCATGCATGCTGACTCTGCCAGAGACAGAGACTGTAGTGAGGAAGGGTATAGTCCTCCTCCCACATCTGTCCTAAGGGCAGCTCCAGTGCCAAAGTTACTGCCTGCTGGACAAGTCTGCTTGACACATAGGCTGCAGGGAGGGTAATCTGAGCTGTGATGGATATTTCCTAATTAAGTAGCCCCTAGTGCCTAATCTTCCTTAGTGAAATTTGAACTCCATGACCTTGGATAAGAAATTGAGCAGAACTCTTAAACTTTTACCCCAGGATGAGTCCTCACTATTGTAGATATGATCAGGCATGAGAGCTGGTCTGTGAAACATTGGAGCTATGTCCTGGGGTGATGAGATGTCCATCTAAAATACAGGTATTACTTTTTGAATAAACTCCAGGGACCAACATATAGACTTCCTGGTAATTGCACTATAGATCCTGATGAAAGGCGTCCAAAGATGTCACTCACAGGTTTTGTATGAGAATTGTAAATCCAGTGAGGAATGGAATGCTGAAAAAGAAAGGAGAGTCTAGGATGAGTATGATTCCAGTGGACATGATTAATTTTGGCCTCTAATAGTAGTGAGGACAAAGGAAAGGAACAAAGAAACCCCAAGTAAATCCTTAGCCAACAGAGATTTAATAAAAATAAAAAATTGAGAATGCCGATTTTTATAAAATTAATATATTCCTAAACTTTTGAAGTTGATATAAAAGTGGCTAAAGGAAGCCCAGGAGACATGATTTATATAGGCATACAGTATTTTCTAGATTTGAAAGGCTTTTGTTAACTCCCTCACAAGAGACAAAATATGCGATCCGTACATAAGGTGATAGGCAAGAGCATTTACAAAGGTCTATGAGACCTTTGTAAATTTATTTTACAAAGGTCTGTGAGAGGGAAGCAGTCTCTAATTCAACAACCAGCTCCTAGAGTATAAAGGTTAGCAGTTGGAGCGACTGAGTATATCAATTCCTTTCTAATGGCTGGGAGAAGGAACAGGTTTCAGGGTGGCCAAATGTGAGAGCACAGTGCTGTTTATGCCAGAGGGAACCAAGGGAAAGAATGGAAAGCTCCCTGAAACTCAGCTGTAATCCAGGGAACAGGATTACATTGCAAAATAATCAGGCACGCATCAGTGCTCTTGAGAGGCATCCTCTAAGCTGGGGCCAGGTCGGGCATTATCCATCCATTCCGCCTCCCAGGAGAAGCTCTGGACCTCACTGGGGACAGCATAAGGCAGCACCTGGGAAATGTACATCTGTGGTTAGAGACAGGCAGAGAAATTGAAGTTGTTTTAAGGAAAGAATAATATAGAACAAAAAGGCCAAATGCTTAGAGCAAGACCAGCCCTCATCAATTATAAAGTCCTTGCCTGGCTCTGCTTTTGAGTGGTTTTTTGACGTGAATAAATTTGGGGAAATTTGAAAACCAACTCGTGCCAGCCAAGTGCCTGGAGCAGTGCAAATGGAGTCACACATGCAAGTCTCAACGTGAACTGAAAATATGATCTTACATCTGGTTCTGCCACCTTAACCGTGCTGAGAGACGCTGAAACACTCACTGCTTCTAGCTTGGAATATGCCAAGAAATGGGAGAGTCCGTTTAAACCCACAGACTTTTAGTAATTTAGGAGATGTAGTGTTGATAGAAGGAAGTAAAAGATTCCAATGATCTGCCCTCAAGAAGTTCACAATACAGTTAGAAAAACAGAGACCCTAAATTTACTGTTACACCATGGCCGGAATTACACCACCAGTGTGGACTTCCTGTGCCCTGGGAAACCTGGAGGGGGAGTGAGTGGGTAACTAGGAGCAGTGTAATTTCTTAAGTGATTTGATCTTTGAGGGGAACTCAGGTCTTTGAGATCATTTACATTTTAAAATTTAAAATTTTACAATGTAAAATTTACTGTTACATTTACTGGGGTGCAGCCTAGTGAGCCTGCTGGTGCCCTCAGCTGCATGAGCACTTCTGCTCCAACCCACCCACTTCCTGCCACTCTCCCAGAGGGAGCCGGGTGAGAGAACATTGGCGTGTACACTGGATATGAAGTGTGGATGTGCATGAGTGAATTCTGGATTTGTGGGAGAACAGCATCACATAACCATGTGCAGTTTGCAGACAAATGTGGGATGATGTGTCCTTGAACACAATAATAGAATCACTGCATGTGCAGAGAGTGGTTCTGAAAACCTTTTCATAAAAGCGGAGATCACATGGGAAATGACTGGATTAATGAGGACCAGCATGATAGACTTTTTAAAGGATTTTAGTAAGGCTAAGAAATGCCTACGCTGAGATGTGACTGGCATTCATTAAGGAATGCCCAAGTTTAGCGCTTTTCTTTTTTCTTCTCATCATCCATTTCTTATTGTCTTCACAAAATGGAAGGCATTTATCAAATCAGGTCAACTGACTGCATCCAAACATCTCACTGCTGGGGAGGTACTGGCACCTACCTGGATAAACATAATTTTGCAAAAGTCAAATCTTTCGCATCAGCTGAATCTCAATATGGATCTATTCTTGGTAACGGCAATCTCATAGAAAGATATTACTTTTCTGAAAATTCAGTCATTCGTCGTATGTATATGAAAAGTAAGACTTTGCAAAGCTTAAGCAAATTTGTTAATTACTAGCTACCCTGCTCTTCACTCGGTAGGCTTAAACGAATTTTCTAAGGACTAACTGTCCTACTCTTGGCTGAGTATTCTCATGTGTGAAGCACTAGCTGAGGAGTGATGTCGTGCAGAAGATCTAAGTCTACTGTGTACAACTCTGAAGTAACAATCAAGGAGCGTCCTCAAGGCCTTGTTGTGAAGTTGCCGTGGGGATCACGAGGTAGCCCCATGAGATAGAAATAATTGGCTGCTTTCCTGAAAAGGTAAGAATTGAGCAGATCCTGAAGGGCAGATGTTGACAATCAATAGTTGTGCTTTTTATGCAAAGGAAAGAGTATTAGTGGATGAAAGGCAGTGAGATTGCATGTGGCGTGTTGCAGTGGTTGGTGGTAAACAGATGAGTTTGACAGGGACAGAGCATTTCTGTGGAGAGAAGCGTGAAGGAAAGAGAGGAGTTAGACCTGGAAAAACCTCACGATGAGGATTTTGTCTACCTTTGTTGCAAAACAAAAAGAAAGAAACAAAAACAACTCTCACTCCTGCAGACAAGTGGCTTTCACTTAACTTTTGTTTCATGTTGTAGAGCTTCCTTCTTTCTGAAATAAAAACATTTATGTGGAACACAAATATGTAGAACAGTTAAAGGCAGAGCTGGTGTGGCCGTGGGGTGGGAGGGATGTGCTTTTCCTGCCCCATTACCCATGGGCCAGGGGCTGCCAGCACCAATAGAAACCTCCAATCAAATTGCTGCTTCTGAAGGAATCTGCACCCTGGAAGCCCTCCCTGGGAAGTGATAATCCATTCGTAGATCCAGAGGCAATGACTACAGCACAACCAGGTGGAAAAGGTTTTGTAATTGCAGAGTGAGAGAATGATGATAGGTGCATTGAGAGAATGAAAGCTCCCTCGGGTGGGAGACTGTGCCTTTTTGTTATAAATGGACCCTATATTGTCTGTGTCAGCAAATGTCAAATTGCAAAGCCTGCATATCAGGATACTGGGGCCAGTGCTCAGTGCTTAGAAAATAACCAACTGTCCTGTTTATCTTAAAAGTCATCACTGTTAACTTTACAGTTTAGTCAGGTTATTTCATTTCAGAAACTACAGTTTGCCAGTGTAGTAAAATTAAAATGGGACCCAGGTAACAACAAATCCTACTGTTGCGCTGTGTCAGAATGGGGAGCTTTTGAAGGTCATCCTTTGTGACAAACTATCAAAGTCATTTGGAAACAACAATGAGAAATGAGATATTACCCAACGCAGGTGGAGACAGAATTTTGCTCACTTTGGCAAGGATAATTCTGCCAACAGAAATAAAAGATTAGATGCTTGGAAACAACGGAGAGGAAGGGGTTGAGGGAAAAATCCAGGGCATGTCTGAATCGTCTGAATCCTGTGTTCACGTTATCAGACATGGACACCAATGTCTACAAAAATTTGACAGCCTAAAGTGGAAAAACAAGTGAATACGCCTAACTTTCAAATGGACATGTTAGAAAGAAGGTTGCCAGCTTTTGTCTCTTTGGGAGAAGGTTATTGTATCCACTAAATCACACTGGGTTTACCTTTTTGTGATAAGATGGATTTTGAAACACTTTCCCATAGGAAAGCTGGTCTACATTGCTCTTGTTGCCCAGGCTGGAGTACAATGGCGCAACCTCGACTCACTGCAACCTCTGTCTCCCGGGTTCAAGAGATTCTCCTGCCTCAGCCTCCAGAGTAGCTGGGATTACGGGCACTGCCATCATGCCTGGATAATTTTTTATATTTTTAGTAGAGACGGGGTTTCACCATGTTGGCCATGCTGGTCTTGAACTCCTGACCTCAGGCAATCCACCCGCCTCAGCCTCCCAAAGTGCTGGGGTTACAGGCGTGAGCCACCACGCCTGGCCTACATTGCTTTTATATCACCTCCAAAGTACGGCCGCCAGCATGCCCCACATCCAAGCTTTCCAATTCCCTGCAGCCCACTCTAGTAACACTCAAAGAATAGCTCTAAGGAAACAAAAACTACAGAAAAAGTCGTGATAGCCAACACTTTAACATGAAAAATGCCTAAAACCTTTTAAACTAAATTGTTTCTTGAAACAGAAGATTTTGCCAATTAGAATTAAGGCGGACTGTACTGAGGTTATGTCAAGGAAATCATTTTTTTCTGTGTTTAATTTACTACAGTTGTATTTAATTACACAGTTAACAGGAAGAGTAAGGAAAGTCTCAGGTGGGTGATCTTCAAGTAGAGTACTCAACACCTAGGCATAAGAAACTTTGGAGTTTCCTGTATATTCTCCTTTTTCAGACACACAAGGTCTCAACCTTTGCTATAAAGAGATACTACATTTGTTTTGAATACTGAGAAAAATGACATTCTTCAGTAAATGCACATGGCAACTCATGTATAGAAACAAGCTCCTTGTTCAGTGGACCTTCCAGTAACCATGGCAGCCACGAGTCTCTGGGATCATTTCCCTTAGATGCTGTCATGAGAATTCCAATCTGTGGGAGATGGCACTAACATGGAGTGCCTTCCTCCTCAACCTCTCAGCAATGTACACATGCCAACTACAGAAAAATGCTGAATAAGTTATAGTTAATGTAAAATAAAAATGCATAGCTGAGATTGCAATAATGAAAAATAAAACCACAGGTACCTAAAATGAGTGGGGATTTCCATCCAAAGCCTGAGTGGGTATTGAGCATGTTGAACATGAGAGTGGAACACCTCTGTGGAGACATCAGAAACAAAGATTGTCTTGAGTACTAGATATTCAGTGTTCCTACAAGGACAGTTATTTTCTTGAGTTTGGTGGGAAGAGACTAGAATTAAACCTGTTTATGTAAGGCCAGAATATAAGGACTAAAAAACATCTGCTGTTCACTGTCTTTTTTTTTTTTTGAGATGGAGTCCCACTTTGTTGCCCAGGCTGGAGTGCAGTGGCACCATCTCAGCTCGCTGCAACTGCCACCTCCTGGGTTCAAGCAATTCTCATTCCTCAGCCTCCTGAGTAGCTGGGACTATAGGCACGGCCACCGGGTCCAGCTCATTTTTGTATTTTTAGTAGAGATGGGGTTTTGCCATGTTGGCCAGGCTGGTCTCAAACTCCTGACCTCAAGTGATCCGCCCCCCTTGGTCTCCCAAAGTGCTGGGATTACAGGTGTGAGCCACCGTGCCCAGCCTCTGCTCACTCTTTCGGGATCTAGTACCCATGTGGCAGAACCTCCTGCCTTAATATGCATGGGCTTGGGGTTCTTCATTTATCCTACATGAAATGAAGAACTCGGTCTAGAGAAGAGACTAGAAGAAGAATGAACAGAACAGAACTAGAAAAAGAATGAACATAGATGGCTTGCATGAAGTGATTATATTTAATTGCAGTCTCAGAGGAGAGACAAAATGAGGGGAAGAGTTGAAGAAATAAATGGCCAAAAATTCCCCAAATTTAGTGTAAATGATAAACCTACAGATCTCAGAAAGTCAACAAAATCCAGGCAGAAGAAAAATGAGAAAAATCACACTAAGGGACATCGTAATCACATTTCTAAAAAGTGATGATAAAGAGAATATCTTACAGCAGCTAGAGAAACATACAAACACATTTTATACAGAGAAACAAAGATAAGATTACAGCAGACTCCTTTTCAGAAACTATGTAAAGCAGAAGAATATGGAAAAAATATTTTTGAAGCAGCTGAAAGAAAAAATAATCTGTCAGAGTAGAAGTCTAATTTTAGTAAAAATGTCTTTAAGTAGGGTAAAATAAAGCCTTTTAAAAATTTTGAGGTCAAACAAAAACTGAGAGAATTCATTGCTAGTAGAACTGCACCAAAGAAAATGTTAAAGCAAGTTCTTCGAGAAGAAGGAAAAAATACTAGAGGGAAATATGGGCCTCCACAAAGAAAGGGGGAGTGCTGGAAATAGTAAGTATGTGGACAAAATGTAAGATATTATTGTCATTTTTTAAACGCTTCAAAAGAAAATGGAGTGTTTAAATAAAGTTACATAGTGGAGTTTTAACATAGGTAAAACAAAGATGTCTGACAATATCACAGGGGAAGTGAGAGCAGAAACTACAAGTTCCTGTTACAGGTTCAGAAGTAGATCCACGTGTATATACTCATACATGGTACAAAGCAGCCATGGTAATTCCATGCAGGAAACGGTCTCTTTTTTTTTTTATCAATAAACAGTAACAAAACAGTTTTGTATTCACATGCGAAAAGTTGAGCTTTGTTGTTTACTTCATGTTATATAAGAAAATGAACTCCAAATGGATCACGAACTTGACTTAAAGAGCTGTAACTTAGAATAAAGCATAAGAGATCATCTTTGTGATCTTAGTTTAAGTAATTATTTCTTAAAGAGAACACAAAGAGCATAAATCATGAAAGAATAAAATAATGAATTGAACTTAATTAAAATGAAAACTTTTTAAAAAAAAATCAAAGGACACTGTTAAAACAAGAAAAGGCAAGCCAAAGATGGAAAATATTTGTGGAACATATTTTAAAGAGATTGTATCTGGAATATATATAAAACACAACTCTATAATATGTAGACAAAAATCTAATTCAAAAATAGGCAAATGATTTGAATGGACATTTCACCAAAGAAGAGATACAGATCTAAAATAAGTACATAAAAAGATATTATCATTAGTTTTTAAGTAAATGTAAATTAAAACCACAATGAGCTACCATTACACAACTACTACATGAACTGAAATGAAAAATACTGGCAATGACATGAATTGGCAAGGATTCAATTCAGAGTAAGTGAAACTCATGAATTGCTAGCAATAATGCAAAAATAATATTGCTGCTTTGCAAAATATCTGGCAGTTTCCTATAAAGCTAAACAGAAAGTTTAGCAACCCAGTGATTTCCACTCGCTCCTTAGTAAACGAGAAATGAAAACATATATCCAACAAATATTTTATGTGAACACTGATAGCAGCTTTCTTCATCATTACCCCCAACTGGAAACAACCCAAATGTCTATCAACAGGTAAATAAACTTGCAAATTATTATGCATCATGCAATTGAATGCTACTCAGTAATAACAACTGCATATATACACAACTACATAGGTAAATCTCAAAAGCTCTGTACTAAATGAAAGAAACCAGACACACAAAAGTTACATGAAGTATAATTCAATTTATACGAAGTTCTAGAAAAGGCAAAACTATGGTGACAGAAAGCAGGGCAGTGTTTTGTGGAGGAGAAGATATTGATTGCGAAGAAGCTCAAAAGAATTATTTTTGGTTGATGGAAATGTTCTATATATTACTGTGATGGAGGTTACACAAATGTAAACAATGCAAGCTGATTGAATTATACACTTAAAATTGTACATTTTATTTTATGTAATTCATAGCTCAATAAAGTGGATTAAAAAACCTAGTCTAGGCCAGGTACAGTGGCTCACACCTGTAATCCCAGCACTTTGGGAGGCTGAGGTGGGCAAATCACGAGATCAGGAGTTCGAGACCTGCCTGACCAACATGGTGAAACCCCATCTCTACTAAAAATACAAAAAAAAAAAAAAAAAAAAATTAGCCGGGCGTGGTGGTGTGTGACATTAATCCCAGCTACTCAGGAGGCTGAGGCAGAAGAATCGCTTGAAGCTGGGAGGTGGAGGTTGCAGTGAGCCGAGATCGTGCCATTGCACTCTGGCCTGGGTGACAGAGCGAGACTCCATCTCAAACAAACAAACAAACAAAAATTAGTCTAGAATTGATATCAGGAGTCTAGGCAGAGGCAAGTATAATACTAGCCCACAATGAGGCATCCACCACTGGGGGCAAAAGTATCTTTAGCAGAAGGTGGGCAGACTTAGGTATTGCATCAAAGGTAGTATTTGGGACTAGCCATGCTAACAGATATGAGATGTTATCTTATTGTAGTTTGGATTTGCATTTTTCTGTTAATGAACGATGTTGATGATATTTTCATATACCTCTTGTTTTCTTTGGATAACTGTTCAAGTCCTTTTCCCAGTTTTTAATTGGGTTGTTTGTTTTTTGCTATTGATTTGTAAAAGTTTCTTACATATTTTTGAAATTAACCCCTTACTATAGATCCACCCTTATAACCCTTTTGGCACCAAAATCACAGGCAATAAAAACAATAATAGACAAGTGGGACTATGTCAAGCTGAAAAGCTCCCACACAGCAAAGGAAACCATCAACAGAAAGGCAACCTACAAAAAGGGAGAAAGCATTTGCAAACCATGTGTTTGAACTATTTGTTAAAACAGTTAGTTTCCATTAGCTCTTACTGAAACATTTAATTTTTATATAGTTCTACAGAAACATGCATCACATACTAGGAATTTAGACACCGATTTCTTTAAAATATAACTGGTATTTTTCAATACTATTGTTTATTTAGTAAGTGCCTTTTTTATATCAATAGGGGCAAATAATGTTAAAAATTGCTGAGTTTTATAAAAAGACTTTGAACTTACAGAGCCTATTTTGCCAAATGTTTGCCAATAAGAGTAAAAGTACTTTGTAAGAAAATGGACATTATTTTCTGAAGAAAGACGTTCTGTTTTGTGATTTTGAGCACTCTAGGTCATCTATGAAGAACTGTAGTTTCTTAAATATCAAGCCTTATGAAAATCGCTCTTGGCTTCATAGAAATTATGAAATGATGGGTTTATAGAAATTTTGCATTGATGAGAAATAAAAAGTGTAAGTTCTCAGAATTCTCTGATAATGGCATTTTAAAAATACAACCAAGGAGAAAGATCTTTTGAAGACTGAAGCCATGATTTGGGGTTTAGAAGTATATGACTAACCCCTACATAGACTAGTAAATCCACACTTCCTCTCTAAGGGGGCTCTGAACACTTTCCAGCATCTGGCGTAGATAAAAGAGAACTGAAGATAAGTCTCAACTTCAGGGGGGCAGAGGGAATGATGACCACATGGGGAAAGATAACAAGTGTAAGAGTCATTTTTCTGACATTGATTTAGTTGACTTACATTAACATATCAAATTAAAATAAAGTTGAAAATAATGAAAAGCTAATTTTGGAGAGGGGAATTTTGAATAAATTTTGGACTAGAAATGAACAGATCTAGCTTTATGCCAGGACCAGCCTTTGTGAAACCTTGAAGTAATACCTTAGTTTCTCTTTTTAGTTTTTGCAAGCTCCTTGCAATTTTCTTTTTTATTTTATTTTATTTTATTTTATTATTATTATGATTATTCTTTAGGTTTTACGGTACATGTGCGCAATGAGCAGGTAAGTTACATATGTATACATGTGCCATGCTGGTGCGCTGCACCCACTAACTCGTCATCTAGCATTAGGTATATCTCCCAATGCTATCCCTCCCCCCTCCCCCCACCCCACAACAGTCCCCAGAGTGTGATGTTCCCCTTCCTGTGTCCATGTGTTCTCATTGTTCAATTCCCACCTATGAGTGAGAATATGCGGTGTTTGGTTTTCTGTTCTTGCGATAGTTTACTGAGAATGATGATTTCCAATTTCATCCATGTCCCTACAAAGGACATGAACTCATCATTTTTTATGGCTGCATAGTATTCCATGGTGTATATGTGCCACATTTTCTGAATCCAGTCTATCATTGTTGGACATTTGGGTTGGTTCCAAGTCTTTGCTATTGTGAATAATGCCGCAAGAAACATACGTGTGCATGTGTCTTTATAGCAGCATGATTTATAGTCCTTTGGGTATATACCCAGTAATGGGATGGCTGGGTCGAATGGAATTTCTAGTTCTAGATCCCTGAGGAATTGCCACACTGACTTCCACAATGGTTGAACTAGTTTACAGTCCCACCAACAGTGTAAAAGTGTTCCTATTTCTCCACATCCTCTCCAGCACCTGTTGTTTCCTGACTTTTCAATGATTGCCATTCTAACTGGTGTGAGATGGTATCTCATTGTGGTTTTGATTTGCATTTCTCTGATGGCCAGTGATGGTGAGCATTTTTTCATGTGTTTTTTGGCTGCATAAATGTCTTCTTTTGAGAAGTGTCTGTTCATGTCCTTCGCCCACTTTTTGATGGGGTTGTTTGTTTTTTTCTTGTAGATTTGTTGAAGTTCATTGTAGATTCTGGATATTAGCCCTTTGTCAGATGAGTAGGTTGCAAAAATTTTCTCCCATTCTGTAGGTTGCCTGTTCACTCTGATGGTAGTTTCTTTTGCTGTGCAGAAGCTCTTGAGTTTAATTAGATCCCATTTGTCAATTTTGGCTTTTGTTGCCATTGCTTTTGGTGTTTTAGACATGAAGTCCTTGCCCATGCCTATGTCCTCAATGGTAATGCCTAGGTTTTCTTCTAGGGTTTTTATGGTTTTAGGTCTAACATTTAAGTCTTTAATCCATCTTGAATTGATTTTTGTATAAGGTGTAAGGAAGGGATCCAGTTTCAGCTTTCTACATATGGCTAGCCAGTTTTCCCAGAACCATTTATTAAATAGGGAATCCTTTCCCCATTTCTTGTTTTTGTCAGGTTTGTCAAAGATCAGATAGTTGTAGATATGTGGCATTATTTCTGAGGGCTCTGTTCTGTTCCATTGATCTATATCTCTGTTTTGGTACCAGTACCATGCTGTTTTGGTTACTGTAGCCTTGTAGTATAGTTTGAAGTCAGGTAGCGTGATGCCTCCAACTTTGTTCTTTTGGCTTAGGATTGACTTGGCGATGCGGGCTCTTTTTTGGTTCCATATGAACTTTAAAGTAGTTTTTTCCAATTCTGTGAAGAAAGTCATTGGTAGCTTGATGGGGATGGCATTGAATCTGTAAATTACCTTGGGAAGGATGGCCATTTTCATGATATTGATTCTTCCTACCCATGAGCATGGAGTGTTCTTCCATTTGTTTGTATCCTCTTTTATTTCCTTGAGCAGTGGTTTGTAGTTCTCCTTGAAGAGGTCCTTCACATCCCTTGTAAGTTGGATTCCTAGGTATTTTATTCTCTTTGAAGCAATTGTGAATGGGAGTTCACTCATGATTTGGCTCTCTGTTTGTCTGTTATTGGTGTATAAGAATGCTTGTGATTTTTGTACATTGATTTTGTATCCTGAGACTTTGCTGAAGTTGCTTATCAGCTTAAGGAGATTTTGGGCTGAGACAATGGGGTTTTCTAGATATACAATCATGTCATCTTCAAACAAGGACAATTTGACTTCCTCTTTTCCTAATTGAATACCCTTTATTTCCTTCTCCTGCCTAATTGCCCTGGCCAGAACTTCCAACACTATGTTGAATAGAAGTGGTGAGAGAGGGCATCCCTGTCTTGTGCCAGTTTTCAAAGGGAATGCTTCCAGTTTTTGCCCATTCAGTATGATATTGGCTGTGGGTTTGTCATAGATAGCTCTTATTATTTTGAGATACGTCCCATCAATACCTAATTTATTGAGAGTTTTTAGCGTGAAGGTTGATGAATTTTGTCAAAGGCCTTTTCTGCATCTATTGAGATAATCATGTGGTTTTTGTCTTTGGTTCTGTTTATATGCTGGATTACATTTATTGATTTGCGTATATTGAACCAGCCTTGCATCCCAGGGATGAAGCCCACCTGATCATGGTGGATAAGCTTTTTGATGTGCTGCTGGATTTGGTTTGCCAGTATTTTACTGAGGATTTTTGCATCAATGTTCATCAAGGATATTGGTCTAAAATTCTCTTTTTTTGTTGTGTCTCTGCCAGGCTTTGGTATCAGGATGATGCTGGCCTCATAAAATGAGTTAGGGAGGATTCCCTCTTTTTCTATTGATTGGAATAGTTTCAGAAGGAATGGTACCAGTTCCTCCTTGTACCTCTGGTAGAATTTGGCTGTGAACCCATCTGGTCCTGGACTTTTTTTGGTTGGTAAGCTATTGATTATTGCCACAATTTCAGCTCCTGTTATTGGTCTATTCAGAGATTCAACTTCTTCCTGGTTTAGTCTTGGGAGGGTGTATGTGTTGAGGAATTTATCCATTTCTTCTAGATTTTCTAGTTTATTTGTGTAGAGGTGTTTGTAGTATTCTCTGATGGTAGTTTGTATTTCTGTGGGATCGGTGGTGATATCCCCTTTATCATTTTTTATTGCATCTATTTGATTCTTCTCTCTTTTTTTCTTTATTAATCTTGCTAGCAGTCTATCAATTTTGTTGATCCTTTCAAAAAACCAGCTCCTGGATTCATTAATTTTGTGAAGGGTTTTTTGTGTCTCTATTTCCTTCAGTTCTGCTCCGATTTTAGTTATTTCTTGCCTTCTGCTAGCTTTTGAATGTGTTTGCTCTTGCTTTTCTAGCTCTTTTAATTGTGATGTTAGGGTGTCAATTTTGGATCTTTCCTGCTTTCTCTTGTGGGCATTTAGTGCTATAAATTTCCCTCTACCTACTGCTTTGAATGCATCCCAGAGATTCTGGTATGTTGTGTCTTGGTTCTCGTTGGTTTCAAAGAACATCTTTATTTCTGCCTTCATTTCGTTATGTACCCAGTAGTCATTCAGGAGCAGGTTGTTCAGTTTCCATGTAGTTGAGTGGTTTTGAGTGAGATTCTTAATCCTGAGTTCTAGCTTGATTGCACTGTGATCTGAGAGATAGTTTGTTATAATTTCTGTTCTTTTACATTTATTGAGGAGAGCTTTACTTCCAAGTATGTGGTCAATTTTGGAATAGGTGTGGTGTGGTGCTGAAAAAAATGTATATTCTGTTGATTTGGGGTGGAGAGTTCTGTAGATGTCTATTAGGTCCACTTGGTGCAGAGCCGAGTTCAATTCCTGGGTATCCTTGTTGACTTTCTGTCTCGTTGATCTGTCTAATGTTGACAGTGGGGTGTTAAAGTCTCCCATTATTAATGTGTGGGAGTCTAAGTCTCTTTGTAGGTCACTCAGGACTTGCTTTATGAATCTGGGTGCTCCTATATTGGGTGCATATATATTTAGGATAGTTAGCTCTTCTTGTTGAATTAAACCCTTTACCATTATGTAATGGCCTTCTTTGTCTCTTTTGATCATTGTTGGTTTAAAGTCTGTTTTATCAGAGACTAGGATTGCAACCCCTGCCTTTTTTTGTTTTCCATTTGCTTGGTAGATCTTCCTCCATCCTTTTATTTTGAGCCTATGTGTGTCTCTGCACGTGAGATGGGTTTCCTGAATACAGCACACTGATGGGTCTTGAGTCTTTATCCAATTTGCCAGTCTGTGTCTTTTAATTGGAGCATTTAGTCCATTTACATTTAGAGTTAATATTGTTATGTGTGAATTTGATCCTGTCATTATGATGTTAGCTGGTTATTTTGCTCGTTAGTTGATGCAGTCTCTTCCTAGTCTTGATGGTCTTTACATTATGGCATGATTTTGCAGTGGCTGGTACTGGTTGTGCCTTTCCATGTTTAGCACTTCCTTCAGGAGCTCTTTTAGGGCAGGCCTGGTGGTGACAAAATCTCTCAGCATTTGCTTGTCTGTAAAGTATTTTATTTCTCCTTCACTTATGAAGCTTAGTTTGGCAGGATATGAAATTCTGGGTTGAAAATTCTTTTCTTTAAGAATGTTGAATATTGGCCCCCACTCTCTTCTGGCTTGTAGGGTTTCTGCCGAGAGATCCGCTGTTAGTGTGATGGGCTTCCCTTTGATGGTAACCCGACCTTTCTCTCTGGCTGCCCTTAACATTTTTTCCTTCATTTCAACTTTGGTGAATCTGACAATTATGTGTCTTGGAGTTGCTCTTCTCGAGGAGTATCTTTGTGGCGTTCTCTGTATTTCCTGAATCTGAATGTTGGCCTGCCTTGCGAGATTGGGGAAGTTCTCCTGGATAATATCCTGCAGAATGTTTTCCAACTTGTTTCCATTCTCCCCGTCACTTTCAGGTACACCAATCAGACGTAGATTTGGTCTTTTCACATAGTCCCACATTTCTTGGAGGCTTTGCTCGTTTCTTTTTATTCTTTTTTCTCTAAACTTCCCTTCTTGCTTCATTTCATTCATTTCATCTTCCAGGGCTGATACCCTTTCTTCCATTTGATCTCATCGGCTCCTGAGGCTTCTGCATTCTTCACGTAGTTCTCGAGCCTTGGTTTTCAGCTCCATCAGCTCCTTTAAGCACTTCTCTGTATTGGTTATTCTAGTTACACATTCCTCTAAATTTTTTTCAAAGTTTTCAACTTCTTTGCCTTTGGTTTGAATATCCTCCTGTAGCTCAGAGTAATTTGATCGTCTGAAGCCTTCTTCTCTCAGCTCGTCAAAGTCATTCTCCGTCCAGCTTTGTTCCGTTGCTGGTGAGGAACTGTTCCTTTGGAGGAGGAGAGGTACTCTGCTTTTTAGAGTTTCCAGTTTTTCTGCTCTGTTTTTTCCCCATCTTTGTGGTTTTATCTACTTTTGGTCTTTGATGATGGTGATGTACAGATGGGTTTTTGGTGTGGATGTCCTTTCTGTTAGTTTTCCTTCTAACAGACAGGACCCTCAGCTGCAGGTCTGTTGGAGTACCTGGCCGTGTGAGGTGTCAGTCTGCCCCTGCTGGGGGGTGCCTCCCAGTTAGGTTGCTCGGGGGTCAGGGTCAGGGACCCACTTGAGGAGGCAGTCAGCCCGTTCTCAGATCTCCAGCTGCGTGCTGGGAGAACCACTGCTCTCCTCAAAGCTGTCAGACAGGGACATTTAAGTCTGCAGAGGTTACTGCTGTCTTTTTATTTGTCTGTGCCCTGCCCCCAGAGGTGGAGCCTACAGAGGCAGGCAGGCCTGGTTGAGCTGTGGTGGGCTCCACCCAGTTCAAGCTTCCTGGCTGCTTTGTTTACCTAAGGGAGCCTGGGCAATGGCGGGCGGCCCTCCCCCAGCCTGGCTGCCGACTTGCTGTTTGATCTCAGACTGCTGTGCTAGCAATCAGCGAGACTCCGTGGGCGTACGACCCTCTGAGCCAGGTGCGGGCTATGATCTCCTGGGGCACCGTTTCCTAAGCCCATCGGAAAAGCACAGTATTCAGGTGGGAGTGGCCCGATTTTCCAGGTGCCGTCTTTCACCCCTGGAAAGGGAACTCCCTGACCCCTTGCGCTTCCCGAGTTCCCGAGTGAGGCAATGCCTCGCCCCTGCTTCGGCTGGCGCAGGGTGCACTCACCCACTCACCTGTGCCCACTGTCTGGCACTCCCTAGTGAGATGAACACGGTACCTGAGATGGAAATGCAGAAATCACCCGTCTTCTGCGTCGCTCACGCTGGGAGCTGTAGACCGGAGCTGTTCCTATTGGGCCATCTTGGCTCCTCCCCCCGCAATTTTCTTATTTCATGTAAAGTTTTAACTTTTATTTTAAGTTCAGAGGTACATGTGTAGATTTGTCACATAGGCAAACTTGTGTCTTGGGGGTTTGTGGTACAGATTATTTCGCCACCCGGGTATTAAGCTTAGTAGCCATTAGTTATTTTTCCTGATCCTCTCCCTCCTCCCACTCTCCACCCTCTGATAGGTCCCAGTGTGCATTGTTCTCCCCTAGGCGTTCATGCGTTCTCATCTTAACTCTCACTTATAAGTGAGAACAGGTGGTATTTGGTTTTCTGTTCCTACATTAGTCTGTTAAGCATAATGGCCTCCGGCTCCATTTATGTTCCTGCAAAGGACATGATCTCATTCTTTTTTATGGCTGCATAGTATTCCATGGTAAGTAAGTATCACATTTTCTTTATCCAGTCTGTCATTGATTGGCATTTTGGTTGATTCCATATCTTTGCTATCGTGAATAGTCTTGCAATGAACATACACATACATATGTCTTTATAATAGAATAATTTATATTCCTTTGGATATATACTCAGTAATGGTGTTGCTGGGTTGAATGGTATTTCTGTCTTTAGGTCTTTGAGGAATCACCACACTGTCTTCCACAATGGTTGAGCTCATTTACAACAGTGTGTAAGTGTTCCTTTTTCTCCCTGACTTTGCTAGCACCTGTTATTTTTTGACTTTTTGTAATAGCTATTTTGACTGATGTGAGATGGTATCTGATTATGGTTTTGATTTGCATTTCTCTAGTGATCAATGATGTTGAGCTTTTTTTTTTTGAGATATGATTGTTGGCCACATGTATGTCTTCTTTTGGGAATGATATTCTGTATCCCCATATTGGTTGGGATGGAATGCTGACTTCATTTGCAACACAGCTTTGAAACTCAGACCTTTTCGAAGACATGACCTTAATTTCATCTTATACACTGCAAAATCTGTTCAGAGTTGTGGTGATGGAAATATATATTGTTGCCTGTAGTGGTCTTAATACTGTTCCCCACCAAATTTATGTCCATCTAGAACCTTGGAATTGATCTTATGTGGAAATAAGATCTTTGAAGAGGTAATGAGCTGAGGTTCTTGAGATGAAATCTTCCTGGGATTAGGGTGCACCTGAAACTCAGTGACAGGTTTCTGTATAAAAGGAGAGGTCACAGAGAGACATACAGGCAAGAAAACCATATGAAGATGAAGGCAGAGATGAAAGTTATGCTGCCAAAAGCCAAAGAACACCTGAAGCCACCAAAAGCTTAAAGAGGCAAGGAAGGATCCTCCCCTGGATCCTTCAGAGAGCATGGCCCTGTCAGCACCTTACTTCCAGACGTCCAGCCTCCAGATCCATGTGAGAATAAAGTTCTCCTGTTTTAAACATCCAGGTTTGTGGTAATTTTCCACAACGTTCCTAGGAAACTAGGGTCCTACCTCAGATATCTTTTTGTTTCCATCTCATTTCTAATTATTTGGTAAAATGCTTAGTTTCGGTGTCGGAACCATAAACATGGTGAGTCACAGATTACAGGGCCAGGACCTGAGATATGAGGCAATGTGCAAAGGTGAGGGTCTTTGTTCTTGGAGCAGTCTCTGGAAGCCCCTGGTCAAGGCAGAGTCAGAAATCCAGGATCGAGGGTTTCTGCCCCAGCCACACGCATGTCTGCTGAAGCTCTACTCATCACTCTCACCCCCGCAGCCTCATACTGTGCTCTCTGTATTGTTTCTGTCCTCAGGGGAGCTGCCTTACCTTGGGGACCCTAGAATTAGGCAGTGTCCTTGAATTAGCCATGCCCTCCTCTGCACCCACAGCAGAAAGGCACACCTATTTCACTCTCGACATCCTAGAGTTGAACCTATTTTTTCCTCCTGAACAGTCCATGGAAATCTTGACACTTATCAGAGAAATGGGGAGACAGGATTAGCTGGATAGACAATGGCATTAGTCCAAGTCAAAAGGCAAAGGGAAGTTTGACTTTTATAGTATTTTCTTATTGATGAAGATGAAACACAGGACCCTTAATTAAAAATTTTCCCCATATTTTCTTATCTCCACATATGCCTATGCATCGGTATTTGTATGTTGGACACAAAGCACATACATTTGATGAAAAAGAGTGAGTGGGACTATAGTAGTCATATTTCACATGAGCTCAGTGCTTTACATATATATTTCATTAGGTTTCTTCTACAACGTTCTTCAGAATAACCTCCAGATTGGACATTAGAGTATAGATAATATTTTCATCTTCTCTATTTTGCAAACAAACCAAATTAAATTGTTCCTATTCCAGACCCTCAGTTAGGAAATGACTAGAATTGAAATCTTCTGGCACTTCCCACAGAGATGTTTCCATCAGCTGGACTGAAATTGAAGATAGACAAATTTGGTTTGGCACATTCCATTTCAGGCTGTGGTTCTGAGCCCTGTGGGCAAAGTGAGTTCTATCAAGAACTCGAGAAGGTAGAAGGTCACAGCCAAAGCCGACAGGACTAACAAGTACACCAAGAAGGCAGGTGGTGAAGAATCTGGAGCGGCCTCAGAAATCAGATCGTCAAGAATTGAAGGACCAGGGCCAACTGCAAGAAAACTGATACAAGGCAATAAAACAGAAAGCCCATCGCAATCTGAGTGGCCATACCATGCTTTTAACCTAGGTAGTAACAAGTATGAGAGTAAGACACTGTGCAGGCTAAAGAAAGTAGTAGGCTTTGGCAAATGGATGTTGTCAGCTAGTTCAAGAATGTAAAACAGGCCAGTCAGGGTGGCTCATGCCTGTGACCCCAGCACTTTTGGAGGCTGAGGCAGGAGGGATGCTTGAGCACAGGAGTTTGAGACCAGCTCGGGCAACACAGTGAGAACTTGCCTTTACTAAAATAAAAATAGAAAATATTAGCCGGTGTGGTGGTGAGTGCGTGTAGTCCCAGTGACTTGGGATGCTATGTTGGGAAGGATCACTTGAGCCTGGGAAGTTGAGGCTGCAGTGAATCATATTCACACCACTGCACTCCAGCCTGGGCAGCAGAGTGAAACCTTGTCTCAAAATTAAAAGAAAAAGAGTCTAAAACAAGGAAGGTCATTTTACACATATTGTATTGCCATCCATTTTGTAATTACATGTATATCAGCATATATGTGCATAAAACACTTTAGAAAGATAGATGAAATATTTAATAACTCTTTAAGCGTGTGGTTTTCTTTCATGAGCATTTGCTAATTTGATACTTGAAACAAAGCTACTTCCCTTTTGAAACAAAAGCAACAAGTGAGAAAACACAATCTAATTCTAGAAAATAAACGCATGAGCTGCAAGAAAACAATAAACAAATATTTTAAAATTAAAAGTGTATGTCAGAAGTTTTGATGAATTGTATAGAATACAAAAGCATAATAACTTTCTGTGGGAAGGTTTAATAGAATGCTTCGGGGATTTATCATGCTCTGATTTTTTGCCTTACTGAGAGAATTGCAGCCATTCAAATAAAATTCCATAAGACATTAGAAATGTCTTAGAGTCTGACTGCTGAAGCTTTGAATTATGCGGAACCACAGTTTAGCTGTTTGTGCACCATTTGTTTGAAACTCTCATTGGTACCTGATAAATACACACATACATCCCTTCAGTCCCTTAAAGGAGCATGTCCAAAGCAACCGCTAGCAACATCACTTGCCATTATCACAGCATCGTTCTTCATGGCCTGAGACCAGTAGTTGAATAAAGTAGTAGACAGCTGCAAAATGAAAAGGTAGGGAGTGTGGGCAAATCACCTACTGAGTATACAGACTGCATGTGTAAGGCTTGGAAAAATCCCATGGAATTTTTAAAATTTGTGTCTTTCTTCTCCACTAGGTAGGAAGGGGTTTGGCACCTTTTTCTCCACATGTTGTATCTGTGGCTGGGATGTAAAAGTTGCCAGTTCAGAGAATACAAATGGAGTCACATTGCTGCCCTAGGAGTTCTGGGGAGGACCTCTCCGGGCACATTCTGCGTTGGCAAGTTGACACACAGCTCGGCATTAGAAGCTGGGAGGGCAAGCGAGGCTATTTCATTGCAAATTTCCCCTTTAGGGACATTTAGGTGATTCTAATTGTTTATGACTCTGAACATCATTTTGCCAATCACATTTTCAAATGGCCTTGAATATAGGTCTCTATTTGCCATTTGGGAGATTTTTCTTATACATATTTGTATGAATTTAGGATGTAACCTATTAAAGTTTAGTGGCAGAAGCATATTAACCTACCATATTACTCATAATAGACCATTTCTAAAAAGAGTATGTTTATTTTAAAAAGTGCTAGTGTCTCAAGATGCCTGTTAGATAGGATCTTTTTCTTTCTTTTTTTGCAAGTTCAAAAATGTCTATCTGAGACTGGCAAGAGCAGAAGAGATTTGTCAGCTCCAAGATTGAAGTTCCAGGGGTTTCTGTTCCAGCCACACGCAGGCCTGCTGAAGCTCTGCTCATCACTCTTAACTCTCCGAGACTCCTGCTGTGCTCTCTGTGTTGTTTCTGTTCTCAGCGGGGCTGCCCAACCTTGGGACCCTGGAACTAGGCAGTGTTCCTAATATCCACACCCTCCTCTGCACCCACTGCAGAAAGGCACACGTATTTCACCCTCAAAGTCCAGGAGTGGAACCTGTTCTCTGCTCCTGAACATTCCATGGAAATCTTGACATTGTTATTAGAAAAATGGGAAGGCAAGATCAGCTAGGCAGACAAAGGCAAACATCATGTCAAAAGGCCAAGGGAAGTTTGACTTTTATACATGCTTTCTTATCGATGAAGATGTAACACAGGACTTTTAATTTAAAATCCTCCCTGTGTTTTTTTTATCCCCACACATGTCTATGCATCAGAATTTGTATGTTGGACACAAAGTACATAATTTGAAAAAAAGAGCAAGTGGGATTATAGTGGCCATATTTCACATGAGCTTAGTGCTTTATATTTTATTAAGGTTTCTTCTACACCATTTCCTATTAACATCAAAATAACCTCCGGATGGGACACTAGAGAAGATAATATTTTCATCTCTATTTTACAAACAAACTAACAAACCAAACTGACATGTTTCTACTCCAGACCCTCAGTTAGGAAATGACTAGAACTCAAATCTTCTGGCACTTCCCGCAGAGATGTTTCCATCAGCTGAACTCAAATTGCAAATAGACAAATTTGGAATTTTTATAGTATTTGAAATAAGTCTTTAGAATATTGGCAATTTCTTGACCTAAATGACTTCAAACTCAAAACACTTAGCTGTAGTGAAAAGTTTATATATATCATTTACATTTAAACACACTGTAAAGTCTCACTATTGTTTTCAGATGGCATATGTAGATATCTACTTGTTTTCCACTAATTCACAAGTATTTGAAGAATATGCATGGAGCAGGTATGCGAATGTCAGGAGTGAAGGATGGAAAGGGTTAATTAAATCTAGTTCTAAATGTTGAGAATTGTATGAGGTCAGATAAAATAAATGTGAGTAATTAATCAGCCTAGTGGTATAATAGTAAATATTCAGAAATAGCAATAGAGCAAAAATAATTGGTTTGTGTCGTAAAATTATAGACTATTTGTCAAAATGACATTTCTATGGGAAATTATTAAGGTTATACATGTTTAAAATTTCTTGAATAATCATTTTCTTATGTGTCTTTGGGAGACTTGGAAAAAATTTTCTTACTGTGTTTATAAATATTTTTAAGACATCTTTGGGCTATGTTTTAAGGACCACACGCCCTATTACTTTTCTTCTTCAGCTGCTCACCCCAAAATCATCTCAGGGACTAGACCCTTTCTTGCCTTTGACTCTTTTGTCTTAAGGGAGCTGAAGCCCCAGAGACCCTACCTTGTACTTTACAAAGCTCCACTTTCTCAGCTCAGCGGTCTAACCCACAAGCCACGTGGAGGGCCTCGTGGGATGGGAATACAGTGACCAGCAGTTACACAAGATCCACTCCTGCCTTAGGAAGAAATACGATAAACATATGAGCACCAGTATCTTTTTAATATAATGATTTATTTTGCACTGGGTAGATACCCAGTGGTGGAATTTCTGGATAGAATCACATTTATGTTTTTGTTCTTTGAGAAATGGCCATACTGTTTTCCAGTGATGATTGCACTGTAAGTCCAGACTTCTCTGCTACACAATATATCCATGTAACAAAACTGCATTTGTTTCCTTTAAATTTATACAAATAAAAAAATTTTAAATGTGGCTGGAGAGAAATTGTACATCGTTTTTTAAATGACTGGACATGGCTTTGCTCAGACTGAAGTCCTGGGCTTTCCTTCTATGTCCAGGACAGAGAGACTCTGTAGATGATTGGCAAAGGCACGGGAGGAGGCGGGTGAGGGAAAGTGAAAGACAAGGTGGAGGGGAGCTGGGGAGAAATCAATGTGAAGGCGAAAACGCTTTTAGTTCTTACAGACTCTTACAGTTTTGGGTTTAGGGAGCGCTGCATGTTGGAGATGGAACTAATATCAAAGAAATGAGCTGCTTTAAGCCTAAAGGGAGTCCAGTGAGGCTTTTTACCTAATTGCACAGCCTGCAGCTCCCTAGACAGAATAAATGCTAAATAAATCAGTGCTTGGAACTGTGTGTGTGTGTGTTTGTGTGTGTGTGTGTGTGTGAGAGAGAGAGAGAGACAGAGGGAGAAAGAGAAAAAAGAGAGAGAGAGAAAGGATGCTAAGGGCACAAGTGCATTTTTTTGGGAACCAAAACAAAATATTTTTTGGCTTTCTAGACGTAATTTTATAGTGTTGCTAAAGTGGTGCTTTTACATTTTGTTTAGCTCAAAGGTTTTTGCTAAAATATGTCTATTTTCCTAGGACAAGCGGTAAAGCTTGTCCTCATTGTTTTCCAACTAGTTGACAGCTAACACAACTGGAAATAGCAAATATCACCATTCATAAACTAACAGAAATGCCTACAATTATTTCCAACTACCATACGCTGTTCTGGGCAGTACTTACTTAATATAAGGTCCTAAAGTGTCAGTGAAATTTGATAAGGATATTTAGGCCAATAATGTATTTTAACATTGTTGTAAAAATATTTTTAGTAGACAGTTTTGAAGGACTTTCCATATGTATATCTGAACTCTTATTGTGACAAATACTTTTTTAAAAAAAATGTGGATGTGGCAAACATGGTTATAATACCAATGTGGGATAAGGGGGGATGTGTGTGTGTGTGTGTGTGTGTGTATTCAGGGCAATAGGAAATTACACATTTAATGTGATATCAGAAATCAGAAGGATAAAGTTCTTTACCTGAAAAGGTGACTCAGCCTATAGAATGTGAATAGAACCAGAAGATGAAAATGATTAAAAAAAAACAAAAAAATGAAATATTGGTAGGGAGATTGGTGTAATGTCAATCCTATGAAACAATATATATGAAAATGCTTTGCAAACATGCAAATATACAAACATTTGCTATTAGGAGAATTCCATGTAACAGTTTGAAAAATAAATTGGACTCATTAAAGAATGGTGAAAAATTTAATAAGCTGAGAAGACAAACTGATATGAAGTTTAACGAGAGAAAATGTATAACCTGGATTGTCTATTTCGTCAGGAAGGGGAAGGAAATAGACACCTACGATGGCTTGGTGTAGGGGGAATATCCAGAACCCACACCCGACACTGGTTAATGACGTGGGGATGGTCAGAAATGTTCTCTATTTGCTTCTGTCTACTTCTGTCTCTTAACATTTTAATACAGAAACATATTTATCGAAAACCTTTAAAGCTGACTCTTTATATTGTAAAATTCATAATTATATAACTTATTATTAGTTTAAAATGTTATTCTGGGTCCTTTGACCAACATCTCCCCAGCCCCCGCCCCACCACCAGCCCATCCTCTGGTAACTTGCGTTCTACTCTCTGCTCCGGTGAGTTCGACTTCTACAGATTCCACATATATGTGAGATTATTCAGTATTTGTATTTCTGTGCCTGGCTTATTTCACTTAGCATAATGTCCTCCAGGTTCATTCATGTTCTCACAAATGACAGAATGTGGAATTCCTGTTAGATGGGAGGAATAAACCAAAACCATCTATTGTACAACATGATGCCTGTGGTGAATAACAATGTATTTTTGACTGAAAATGGCTGAAGAACAAATTTTATTTTCATTTTTATCTTTTTTTTTTTTTTTTTTTTTTTTTTTTAGTTTTTTTGAGACAGGGCTTTGCTCTGTTGCCCAGGCTGGAGTGCAGTGGTGGGATTACGGCTCACTGCAACCTCCACTTTCTGGGTTCAAGTAGTTCCCCTCCCTCAGCCTCCTGAGTAGCTGGGACTACAGGTGCATGCCACATGCCCAGCTATTTTAGTATTTTTTTTAAGAATAGATTTTTTAATGTTCTCACCCTAAAACAAAGTGATATGTATGTGAGGTAATGCACTATGCTAATTAGCTTGACTAACAGTTTCACATATTTTAAAACAACATGCTGTGCATACTAAATGTATACAACTTTTACTTGCCAATTAAAACAGTGAAAAATAAAGATACTCTGGGCAAGGTGGCTCACACCTGTAATCCCAGCACTTTGGGAGGCTGAGGCAGGAGGATCCCTTGAGCCCAGGAGTTCGAGAACAGCCTGGACAACCCGGCGAGACCTTTTCTCTACAAATATACAAAAATTAGCCAGGCATGGTGGTGCTTAGCTGTAGTCCCAGCTACTAAGGAGGCTGAGGTTGGAGAATTGTTTGAGCCAGGGAGGCAGCGGCTGCAGTGAGCCATGATTGTACCACTGCTCTACAGCCTGGGTGACACAGTGAGACCCTGTCAGAAAAAAAAAAAAAAAAAAAAAAAAGCAAAGCAGAGAAAAGAAAAAATATTTTAAAAAAGTAAAAAGTTAGTTTCTAAGAGAAACCCAAGAAATTCAGGCTTAGCCTCACGGGGGGTTTTAGGTCTCATTTAATGAATCCAGGCCAGCTCAACAGTGTCTTCAAGAACCAGCACTCCTTTTACCTTTACCTTCTGGCCCCTGTTTTCTTAAAAAGTGTTTTTCTCTCTTACGGTCAAAAGATGGCTGCCCCATCTCCAAGTATGTTATCTGTTTTCCAGAAAGGGAGAGAGGGAGGGATGGGACATAGGAGGAAATGAGGAGAGGGTGGTCCTCCACCACACCAGGATTTTTTCAGAAATCCGCAGCTGCCTCTGCTTCATTGCATTGACTAGAACCCCTAGCTTCAAGGAAGTTTGAGAATGGAATTGTCTGCCTGGGTCTATTATGATCCCAAAGAAAATCAAGCCTGTAAGGAAGGCAGGTGTTGAGGACGCACAATATGAAGACAAAGAGCAAGACGCTTCGTGCTATCCTTTCACGCAGTGGTAACTGCAAAAGCCTTTTGATCTTCATGTTTCTTAGGATAAACAGGGTAGAATGTGGATTCAAAATGCTGCAAACCAGTTCCTTCTCTCTCTCTCTTTTTTTTTTTTGAGACAGAGTCTCACTCTGTCGCCCAGGCTGGAGTGCAGTGGCGCGATCTTGGCTCACTGCAAGCTCCGCTTCCCGGGTTCACGCCATTCTCCTGCCTCAGCCTCCCGAGTAGCTGGGACTACAGGTGCCTGCCACTATGCCAGGCTAATTTTTTGTATTTTTAGTAGAGACGGGATTTCACCGTGTTAGTCAGGATGGTCTCGATCTCCTGACATCGTGATCCACCCGCCTCGGCCTCCCAAAGTGCCGGGATTACAGGCGTGAGCCACCATGCCTGGCCACCAGTTCCTTCTCTCTTAACGTTATAGCAAGCACATTTTTCCATGCAAGATGCTCTTACATATTCTGTTTTGTCATTTTCAGCAGACAGTGTAATTTCCGTTATATGAAGGCCAATTGTCAGTTTTGGAAATGTAGGTGGTTTCCAGCAGTCACTGTTAAAAACAAGACTGTTATGAATGTCTTTGTAGACATGCACACCATGCTGAGATAAGGATACGTTCTTGTAAACAAAGTTACCAGGTCAAAGTCAAGCACCTATTTCAGGCTTCTGATGTCACTGCTATGTTGCTCTCTGGAAAAGTCCACTTGATCAACAGTATGTCATGTTGCCTATTTCCAAGCACAACAGTAGCTTTACAGATTCAGTGTTTCATCTCTGCCAGGCTTATTGATGAATGCCATCTAGCATGTTGAATGATTCTGAGATGATGAGCCCATTTAGTTAGAATAAGGGGAGGCCTATCTGTAGAAAAGGCATAAACCATCTCTACTCAGAGATCACCCTACCTGCCTGTGGGGCAGTGCCATGCTTGTGTGAAATAAGGATGTAGTTGGTGCATCCCTTTAGGTAAGTCTCCGAGTTGGTCATGGAGCATCAGTCCTTTCCCCCAAGGATACTCTCTCCAAGTAATTTCTGGAAGCCCTAAGAGGGTGACCCTGCATCCCCACAAACAAGCCTGACCCTTTGCCATTTTCCATGGGTAAATTACCCCTGGCCAAAATGCAGAGCGTGCAAATTCTCGGAGAACCCTCCTGCCTTCAGACTCACAGGAACACTGAGAACTCCTGGCCGGTCTCAGAGCTGCTGTTCCTCCACACTGTAGGCTGGTGCTGGGCAGACGCCAAGAGGGAGAAGGGGCCTCCCCCAACACTCAGAGGTGAACTTGAACAACAGTGGTGAAGGGAAATTCTCAAGCATGAGCCTGGGAAGCTGAAGGTTGGGGGCTGGAACAGCCTGAAGTCTCATTTACTCACATGAGGGGCTGTCACACGGGACCCTGGCTGGGCCTCTTGCCTGAAACATCTCCCTGTGGCTTCTTTATGTGGCCAGGGCTTCTTCACAGTGTGTCACTGGGTTGCACAGGTGAGCATCTGAAAGTGAGAGAGACAGGTCCAGAAGTCAGGTGCATCACTTTGACTACATCCTGTTCATTCACCTGCCAGGTTCAAGGGAAGGAGAAAAACCATCCACCTATAAATGGGGGAGCACACGTGGGACCAGAAATATTGCTGCATCTTCAATGGGAAAATACTTTCTGCAACACGGATGAGAGCTGTCAATATTATCTTCATTTTGCCATCAACCTGCCACGTTTCAGGGAGTTTTCTACTTGTTCGGATTGGCAATTTTCCACCTTCTCTTTTTCTCAAATATAGGTTGCAGAATTTGAGTCACACATAGCATGAGGGCAAACAACATGGGCACAGTGGACTTCAGAGAAGCATTAATGAAACTTTAAATTGCACCTGGCCTCAGGATATCCCACACAGTGTCTGTGGCAATGTGCAAATTTGTGGTATATGAAATTAGGAGTGTCTTATTTCAAACTCCAAATTGGCCTTCAGGAAATTGCTTCTGAAGTTACTGTATTAGTTTGCTAGGACTGCTATAGCAAAATAAAACAACTAGGTGACCTGAACAGCAGAAATTTATTTTCTTACAATTCTGGGGGCTGGAAGTCCAAGATCAAGGTGTTAGCAGGGTCAGGTGTTAGCAGGGTTAGATCAAGGTGTTAGAAGGCCCTCTCCTCGGCTTCTGGATGGCCTCTTCCTCTGGTGTCTGCACATCGTCTTCCATCTTTGCATGTTTCTGTCTTAATCTCCTCTTCTTATAAGGATACCAGTCCTATTGGATTAGGGGCCACTCTAATGACCTCCTTTACCTTAATTAACTCTTTAAAGACCCTATTTCCAAATATGGTTACACTGTGAGTTACTGGGGTGGGGGGCTTTAGAACTTGAATATACAAATTTGGGAAGACAAAATTAGCTGCAATAATCACTGCTATAGAAAGTCTTATGACAGTGACCTTGTAGGCTACTGCAGAGTCACATTTTCATCTGCCTTCTAGACATTTTGTGTCTGATAATCCTCCTTTCCTCAGTGCTTCCTAATCCTGATTTTTCTGTGTCTGTTTAGAATATCTCATCGTCTCCAGGCATCAGGACAAAAATGAATAAATGAAAAATAGTAACTAAACAAAAATCTCCAGTGTTAACTATAATTTTCTGTCTTTTTTTTTTTTTGTATCCTGTTTCTAAGTCCTCATGATTATTCCTTTGATGTAACTTCCGTTTTTGTCCCTTCTTACTTCTTCATCTCACTTCTGGCTTTTCTCATTCTCACATGATAGTTGAACTATAGCCTTATTCTCCTAACTGTATGGCAGTGAGTTTCCCAGCACAGTGCTTGACCTAGCAGTGCCATAGTATTTTCTTTCAGTAGCATGATTCTCAAATTCTGTGATTTTGGGGATTGTGTGGGGGTCATTAGTGCTTTTCTTAGACAATTTCCTGGCTCTTCTTGAGGACACGATGAGATTGCAATCTGCCTCTTTAAAAGTGAGGGTGACTTTCTGACTTGCTCTGACAGTGAAATATGAATGGAGGTGACACATGTTACTCCATGGTGGGGGTTTTAAGAACCGGGGTGTCCTTTGCTATGCTGCTCTTTTGCTCTGTCAGTGTCTGAGCCTGTAAGGGTTCTGAGAATGCCTGCTGCATCCTCCTGGGTCCAGAAAAGAGTCTGCTGATGAATTGTCCGTGAGGGCATTGGCCTGCCTGCTGCTTTAGGCTATAGACATTAGGGGTGGTTTGTCATGTCACCAGGTCCTACCCCCAACCTAGCTAAAGCAGGCTGTCAATCTTGGGCCCTTGCCTGGCTCTCCCTTCACAGGGGTTGCATGAGATCTAAGCTGGTTGATCTGATTACCCCTATCTGCCAGGATTCCATGACACCTGAGACCCTATAGGGACTAACCTGAGTCTTTTCTCAGGGGTGGAGAATGTCACTGGGAGAGAACATATCTCTCCCTTTCTGAGCTTCCAGAGAACAAACATGGAAGAGCTTGCAGTTGCTAGGCCCTTCTTGCCTACTCCTTGAAGAAAATGTGCCCAAGAAAAAAACCACCACTGAGGAGAGCAGAACCCAGAAATGGAGGCGAGGGTGGCGGCGGGGGGGCAGATTTCTGATGATGTAGTTTTAGTACCCGAGCTCAGGAATCAGCACATCTGGACTCTGTGTGTGTGTGTATGTGTGTGTGTATGTGTGTGCATGTGTGTGTCTGTGTGTGTAAAGTGATAAGCTTTCTTTTGTGCTTCAAAGTTAGAACTGAGTTTCTTACCCTCACTAATTCCCACTTCCCTCCAGCCCCAGACCAGTGAGATTCTTTCAAGGTAAGTGTACTACAGGCTTCTAAGCTACTCTTTCTAAATTACCAATGTCATCGATGACTCTCATGCTTAAATATTCCCAACGATTTAAATTTTTTTTGCAGAAAAACTTTCCAAGTCCAAACTCCAGCTGATAGTGCAGCCCTGACACATGCGGCAGTGCCCTCCAGGCTCACCTCCACCTGTGGCTTTGCAGCAGCCTCGTTCAGTGAGTAGCCTGAGCATCCCTTACACTTTGCCATGCTCCTCCTTCTGCCCATGCTGTTTTGTTTATCTGAACTGCTCAGCACCCTCAACTACATTGAAAGACTTTGTACCTGTTCTTCCCAATTCAAGTCAATAGCCAAGCATTCAATAGGCTTTCTTTGGTTTCTAATCTTGACATTTGGAAATAATGCTTCTCTCCCATGAACTATAAGAATAGCTTGGTGTATTGGAAAGAAGTAAATACCTGTACTTCCTGATTGCTTACTGCACCCTTGGGGACTTGGGCTGTGTTCTCACTGGTTAATTTGGAGCAATATTGTTACTGGAAAGGGGTCCAGATTCAGACCCCAAGAGAAGGTTCTTGGATCTCACACAAGAAGGAATTCAAGATGAGTCCACAGAGTCAAATGAAAGCAAGTTTATGAAGAAAGTAAAGGAATAAAGAATGGCTACTCCACATAATCCCAGCACTTTGGGAGGCCGAGGCAGGCGGATCATGAGGTCAGGAGATAAAGACCATCCTGACTAACATGGTGAAACCTCGTCTTTACTAAAAATACAAAAAATTAGCCGGTTGTGGTGGTGGGTGCCTGTAGTCCCAGCTACTCGGGAGGCTGAGGCAGGAGAATGGTGTGAACCCGGGAGGCGGAGCTTGCAGTGAGCGGAGATTGCACCACTGCACTCCAGCCTGGGCGACAGAGTGAGATTCTGTCTCAAAAAAAAAAAAAAAAAAAAAAAAAAAGAATGGCTACTTTACTGTGGGTTTTTGTTGATGCCCTTTATCAGGTTGAGGAAGTTCCTTCTAGTCCTAATTTGTTGAATGTTTTTGTCAAGAAAGGATATTGGATTTTGTCAAACAGCTTCCCTATTGAGACGATCACATGGTTTTTGTCTTTTATCAGATTGATACAGTGTGTTACATTAATTTATTTCAAACATTAAACCAACCCTGCATCCTCTAGGATAAATCCTACTTTTTAATGTGCTTAAAAAAAAAAAAAGAAAAAGAATGGCTACTCCATAGGCAGAGCAGGGGCAGGAGGCACTGGTTGCCCATTTTTATGGTTATTTCTTGATTATATGCTAAACAAGGGGTGGATTATTCATGAGTTTTCTGGGAAAGGGGTGGGCAAGTCCCGGAACTGAGGGTTCCTCCCATTTTTTGACCATGTAGGATAACTTTCTGAAGTTGCCATGGCATTTGTAACCTGTCGTGGTGCTGGTGGGAGTACAGCCTTAAGGACAACCAGAGGTCACTCTCGTCGCCATCTTGGTTTTGGTGGGTTTTAGCTGGATTCTTTACTGCATCCTCTTTTATCAACAAGGTCGTTATGACCTGTATCTTGTGCCAACCTCCTATTTCATCCTGTGAGTTAGAATGCCTAATTGTCTGGGAATGCATCCCAGTAGGTCTTAGCCTTATTTTGCTCACCCTCTATTCAAGATGGAGTTGCTGTGGTTCAAAGGCCTCTGACAATATCACCCCTGCTTTTCTGTTCTTCAGACTTGTTGAGGAAATCAGCAAGAGTTAATGCTTTAAAACAAACTAGGCAGACTGAGAAAAATTTTCAGTAGTACTTATCTCTCACTGTGCTATTTGTGAATATTTGTGTGTCCATCATGTCTTATGACCGTACCTCCTCAAGGAAAGACTGATTAGACACACATTTTTAAAGTGTTTGGCAGAGCAGTGTCTTGGCACAAAGGGGTCTCAATGCAATCTACTGCATCAATGAACGGATCATAGAAGAATGTGATGAACAGGTAGCTCACTCATACACTATAGCTTACTCCTATGTTATAGTTTACTTATACACTATAGATTTTAGAAATTTCTATCATTAAAAAAAACAATTTCAATGAGAAGTTTATAAAACTTATAATCTTTAGGAAAGTGATATCTTTGGTGAAATCAGCATAAAACGTTTTGTTGTTTTAAAGTGACCATAGAAAAACATGTTTTGATATTGCCTCTTTGATTTCTGTCACCTTATGATTTTTTTTCCTGGATTCAAGCAGACACACAATTTCTCTGGAAAAAAACTGTTTCTCTTCATAAAATAAAAAACAAACAAACATTGCATTCACAACTCTGTTCCCATAACTGCTTGATGCCTCAGATTTTGTGAGGGGCACATCCCTCCCATTTGTCTCTTTCAAAAATAAAATCTATGGCCCTTGGCTTCTGTAAACTCTTTGGAGAAAAATACAAATCTTGAGACACTGTGTACTTTGTACTCCTGCAGTCATACAGTCATTTATGATCATCAGTGAGCTCCTCAATCACAGGAAACTTCTGGCTGCAGCAGCAAATGTCTTATTTTACCTTTCTTCCTAGACAGAGGAACATCCTTTACTGTATTACAAAATCCTTGAATATCTTCACAATGCTATAAATCTCAACATGACCTGTATTTGTCCTTAATATGTTGAATGAACAAAATACCACAGCTTGACTTGCACTCAGAGCTGATCTAGTGACAGCTCTTTCCTCCCACCTTTGAGGAACCTCAAGCAGGAGGGCAAAGTGCATTTCTAGGTGGCAGATCTCACTGGGGCAGGGACAGGGGCAGGGGCAGGGCTGGCCCTCCAACTTCTGAGGTACAGCCAAATGCTACTTTTGCCTCCTGTGTAGAGTCCTGGGGTGGAGTCTCCTGAGTGGGCTTTTGTCCCCACACATGTTGGAGCATTCTGTGTGTGTGAGGGTCCATGTGGACTGCCTCCCGCCGGTGTCACTTAGGTCCCTGAGCCCCCCTCTCAGCTATGCAAAGGGAATGAAGTTCTCTGAGCTCTGTGAAGCTGCAGAAACCCATTCACCATGACCCATGCTTGGTACTGTCTTCAATTTTATACCTGCTGCCTGCAGACAAGACTCATCTTCTGGTTGAATTAAGGATAGGTATCAATTTACGCATCTCCTTGGGTTACGTCCAGGTTCATGGAGTGCTGCTGCACTTGATGTTGGTTTGAGTTATATATGTTACCTCATATGTATGTATATAAGGATATATATATATCTGTGTGTGTATATATACACACACAGATATGTTGGTTTGAGGTTATATGTATATATATACACACACACACAGATATAGATACACACACATTTATATCTCTATCTATATACGTGGAGAGAGACAGACAGAGAGAGAGAGAGAGAGAGAGTGCACCAGGAGTATTGAATAAAGAGATGCCATCAATAAAACCTAGTGGGCTGTACCAGGTGTATTTTATCAACAAAGAAGAATGCAGGTCCACAGTGCACAATTGTGTATTATGACAACTAAAACTAAGATCGTTTCCCCCATGTTCTGGAAGAATTTTATCTTGTCATCTGCCAATAGGGACAATTTGACTTCCTCTTTTCCTAATTGAGTACCCTTTATTTCTTTCTCCTGTCTGATTGCCCTGGCCAGAACTTCCAACACTGTTGAATAGGAGTGGTGAGAGAGGGAATCCCTGTCTTGTGCCAGTTTTCAAAGGGAATGCTTCCAGTTTTTGCCCTTTGAGTATGATATTGGCTGTGGGTTTGTCATACATAGCTGTTATTATTTTGAGAAATGGGTCAAATTATTTTATTTTTAAAGGATATGAATTTAAAATTTATGTATCCAGAAGGTACATTAAGAATTCTTCAAATTCTTCTTCACCAATTGCACTGTTGATCCAACTTTTAATTTAGCATATTTCTTGCTTGATTTTACTGCAGAAATTTGAACTGGAGTCGCAAGTTCCTGCCCAGAAGTTTTGTTTTTTTTTCAGTGCAGTGTTGGTAAAATTAACTAGAAAGCCAGGAGTGGGGATGGGAACATTCTTCCTTTAGGCAGATACAAACTCCTCCCACATATGGATGGCCTTCTACTCAAGGAGACTCACATATCCAGGTTACTTGCCTGGCCTGGTGGACTTTTAGTTTTACCCTCTACTATAGAAGTTAATTTAAACTCCTTGAGAGAAAGTTACAGTTAGAGTGAGAATTTTCTGAAACAGTGTGCTTAAAATCTCCAGTGGAATTGGAAACATAAACTGTGGAGAGAAACAGGTGTCAAGTTGCCTCTTCACTTTCACAGTTATCACCAGCCTTACCAGGGAGAATTTGGGACACAGGAACACATGCCTGTCCAGAACTTAGGCTTTGGGGATCAGATCATTGGACTCTAATGACCAACCCTAGCACTCGTTTGGTGTGGGTTGGACATGTATATGAACTGATCAAACCTTGATTTCTTCGTCTGTAAAACAGGAATTCTCAAAGCTTCATATTGGGATTAAATGAGATTAAATGAAATAATGGATGGTACATGTCATTGTTGGTCATAGGGAAGTAAAAGATTGAATACACCAAGGGACAGTGGTCAGATCATCTATAAAAATAGAACTGTGACCCAGGATCTGCAGCAACCAGCCCAGGAAACTAACCTGTTTTCTAGCCAAGCCAGACTTGTAGGATGTCAGACCAGGATCTCTGGGCAAACAATCCAGCAAAACAAACAATATTCCCTGCAACAACTGACCCCAAATGGCCAGAACTTGACTAATAACTGACAGCTTTTGAAATGTGTGTCTCTTGTTACAATTTAGGATCAATCAGAGAGAGCCAAATATGCACCCCTAACCAACTGAGTGCCCGGATTCCAGGTAATCCCACCTGCAGCTTCCCCAGACCAACAGCCTCCAATCAGGACATTCTCGAGGCCTTCTTTTCCCACTGTGAAGCTCTCCCTCTCCTCTGCCTGCCTTTGAATTTGCCCAACACAAGTAACAGAGGCTGACTCTCTTGCTCTAGCAAGTAAAGAATAACAGACTTGGCTTGTTCTCATTCGGTTGGCTTTTGTTTATTTCCACAGCATCATTCAATAAAGATTGTGAATCACATAAACAATGCAATAATTTGATTAAATATAAAATCAATGAATCATCAAGTAATATGTCTGCAGAGATTCAGTCTAAATTTATACAGCTTAATTTATGTTTCTGTTTTTCTTAGTTTTAACGGAATCATTGATAGCCTCAAATTCATCTTATTTTGCCGAATGATTTTCTTAGTAAATCATTGATGGGAGTTATACCTGGCTTACATTCCATTTTACTGGTCTGTAGTGTTAGTTAACTTTGCAAACCAATGAATTGGTTTTTTGTCTTCTAAGATCCCGAAGGGCAAACTTTCTAACTTGTCCAAGAGAGAGCCACAGGAAGGGACAGTGCCTTTCACATCAGGCTGGGTCCTCTCACTTCCTTCCCCTGATCCTTCCAACGTGTCACAATACACTGGGTGAAATTGGTTTGGGCTCTTGAATAGACTCTTCACAAAGCCTGATGGATTTCTTGGCTTAGTCCCCCATAGTTGTGGAAGTGTATATGAATGGAATCTTTGCTGATTCATTCTAGTGTTTTTAATGGGTATTGAATTTGTGCTATTCATGTCCGGATTTCTGAGGATTTTCCTTTTAGTCTTTTTTTTTCCTCTCATATGAAGACATTTTTCTATGCCTTATCAATCTCTTGGATCCTATTTGCTTTTACAATAACTGCCAAACCCCCAATAATTACATCTTCATGGTCACAATTCTTAGAAGAATTTGTGGTTTCCCCACACATAAATGTTCACTTGGGGCTCACAGAGACTTCCCAGTGGCCACATCTAGATAAAGCATGAATTCACAAATCCAGACAATGCCCCATAGTCTGACACTTTTCCCTCTGAACATATGTTTCCCCTTTGTCCTCTCAACTTAAAAACAACCAAAATCTGTAAGAACAGATCTCTGACCTCTGACTAGCCATAATGCATAAAACCCCTTATGGGAAAAAAACACAATTTGGTCATGATATAATAATTTGTTACACAAAACTCTTCTACCCCAAGTTTAGAGGAAAGCAACAGAAAACAAAAACAAAAAATCACCGAATGTGGTTTCAATAGTGTCAATGGAATGGTGACAATTTATTACGGTAACTTAATTAATTGCTGCTCTTAACAATGGGTAGTATGGCACAGAACTCATTACAAGTAGCCTGAAAATCTGCTGTTAATTTTAACCTTGACATGCGAAGTCCTAACAGAGGAGATTCTGATTAGAAGGAAAATAAGTGATTTATTTTATTCATCGTGAAAGACAGTGATATATTTTCAATACTTAAAGAAAACCGAAGCTGTGTGTTTCTTTTCATATGATCATAAACATAGATGTGGAAAGGAGAGGAGACGAGACACATTTCATTGGATTTAAGGTTCTGTGACAGGAGAATAATATTGGAAAAGTAGCCATGGGATAAAAGAACTCAGCATCAATTTATATACATATAAATCCACTTAGCCTCAACTTATGCTGCTAAATTACCTTCCCAAGACCTAAGACCTGCTATTATGTGTGTATGGAATATGAAATATGTGCTATACCTATGAGGCAAGTGATTTTCTTGCTAACATAAAATCATGCCAGGTTAGGGAATTCCAGGAGTTATCGGAGTTTCTAAAGGGACGTTTTAGAGAGAAAATATGTTGATTACATCAAGAAACTGCATGAAAGAACATGCTGATAAAGCTGAGTTCATGCTCACAGTGGATAGCAAAGAGGGAGAGGATATCACAGTGAAGTGAAGGCAGGATTCTCAGCTCTGCCCAAGGAAAAAGTGCCTGCTCTGGGATTTTCATCTCTACAGTTGTTTCTGGGATAGAATATAGGTGCAATCTCACCTGATTATATCAGGAATGCCATGTGGAAGAAAGATTATGTGTATCCTCAGAGACTGAAAATGTTTATTTTCCCAAAACAAAACAATGTAATATAACTTGGAACGTTCTTGTAAAATCTAGATTTGTTTTGATTTGATAGGAAGAGAAAGCTGATGGAATACCGTGCAGGGATGGTGAGTAGATTTATTTTATATCTAAAATGAGTAGTCATTTGTTTTTTCAAATCATGACTTCAAAAATCAGCATGCAGACTTGGCTGGGAGAGTTCTCTGATGGCTGGAAGGTGTGTGTGGGTGTGTTTATGCACATTTTGTTTTTTATACTAGCTGCATTTGACCTATTTTTCCCCACACTGGGGATGGCTTGTTGGGCCCATGAACACTTTGAGGAGCAGGTCTCTGCGAGGGCATTTTCTGAATCAGAATGGCTGGTTGCCCATGTAGCAATCATGAAGAAGGAGATGCAAGTTGAATGTAAAGAAGGATCCTTTGACAGACAAACCAAACTGACACTAGCTTATGGGAAAAGAGAATGCACTAGGTCATAGAACAGAAAATTCTAGCTTCAGATATGGCTGGATCCAGGGGCTCAAAGGCTGTGGGTATCTCTGTCTCTCCTGTACTTCTGATGGGCATTATTCTTAGGACAACTCACTTCTTGGTGCAACCAAGTGGCCCTTGGTCAGTTGGAGACCTGTTTTGTCCATGGTGTAAATATGTAAAATAGGGTCAATAATCCCTGTGCCACAGGGTTTACAAGGGTCAAGTTAGACAATGTAGATAATGAACCCAACACAGCACCTAGTGCAGGATCAATACTCTAGTTCAGTATCTAGCACATGGTGGAGGTGTTCTTTGTGTTTTTAATAATCATCATATGGTCTTTCTGGGATTATCAATGTCCTATAGATAAATTAGACGTTGTTCTGATTACAGGATTTCAGGAAGATGTGCTTCTCTGTGATAAACACCACATCAAGGAGAACAGTGATGCTCTATCTCCAGCTCAGTACAAAGGAAGGACTTTCTTTCTTTTTTTTTTAGACAGAGTCTTACTCTGTCACCAGGCTGGAGTGCAGCGGCATGATCTCAGCTCACTGCAACCAAAGGAGAGACTTTCAATGTGGTTTCTGTGCTTCATTTCCCCCCAGTTGCAACACATGTGCCCCTTCCCAGTTCACGTCTGCCTTCTTCCCATTCACTCTCATACCATGATACCCAGTGAGCACAGCTATAGCCCAGGGGGAAGATGGGGCCTACTCCCAGGGGCTCATCTGAGGACCTTGTGGCTCTTCCACACATGGGTCAGCCAGGGTTTGAGGATTCCCCTGAGGATCATGGCTCCCTTCTCTCGGCACCATAACTATTATGAATTTCAATATTATGGGTATCTTTAACCCATACCCAGTGTATTAGTCCATTTTCATACTGCTATGAAGAAATACCCAAGACTGGGTAATTTATAAAGAAAAAGAGATTTAATGGACTCACAGTTCCACATGTCTGGGGAGGCCTCACAATCGTGGTGGAAGGTGAAGGAGGAGCAAAGGCACGTCTTACATGGTGGCAGGTAAGAGAGTGTGTGCAGGGGAACTGCCCCTTATAAAAACATCAGATCTCATGAGGCTTATTCACTATCACAAGAACAGCATGGAAAACCCACCCCCATGATTCAGTTACCTCCCACCGGGTCCTCCCTACCACACATGAGTATTATGGGAGCAACAATTCAAGATGAAATTTGGGTGGGGGCACAGCCAAACCATATCACCTATTGCCAATTATTAAGTAACAAATGAATATATAACAACTATAGAAAAATGTAGAAGTTTTCCATGTAGAAAACATATTCTAATCACAGAAAAACTGTAGAAGACACTGTGATTGGTCAATTCAATATTTATCACTACTTTCTGTTCATTTAGAAGGACACTCCTCTGTTGGTTGGTTAGCTACATGTCCAGCTAAAAGTCTCAATTTTGTGGGCTTCCTTTCATCTAGTGGTGACCTTTTGACATAGTTCTGGCCAATGAGAATCTTAATTTTCTTGGGTGATGCTCCTAGGAAAACTGCTGTTTTCAGATAAAAAGAAACAGACTCACTTAGCAGGGGAGACATCATGATCACAAAGGTGATTTTCCCACGGCAAAACTTATCCATTGCACTCCACATGTGCTGACCCCTATCATTTTCCCAAATGTGATAAACTCCACTGCATAATTGTGGCAGTAGGGAACTGCATTTACACTTTCCCCTAGTTAAAGAAATAAGAAAATAAACAGATCGAGCTGGATCACCATTTTGGCCCCACTTCCGTCTCGTGTGTCTGGAATACAAATGTGATGCCTAGAGGTACAACTGCCATCCTGTGAGCATGAGGATGGCACCACACCCGACAGTCATAGAGCAAGAAAGCAAGAGGGGCTGGTTCCCTGGGGACAGTTTGGAATTCCATTTTCTATCCATAGCTGTATACCTCTAGTGTTCACTTATCTGAAGGAAAAGGGGTTTGGATAAGTCACTTTTGCAAGTTTGTGTTACTTGCAGCTTAAGAAAACCCTAATGGGTACCAAGTCTAAAATATTGCAAGGGAAAATAAAATGCAAAGAATCTTAGCAAACATCATAAAAGACACCAACAAAAATTTGGCCATGGGCACTTTTGAAGGGCATAACAGTCAAGTAACTGATACACACAGGCACACACACACACACACATGCACAGGCACACACACATGTATATGCAAACATACACACAAATATACATGCATATTCTTCTTTTCCATTGATATTCTACTATCACTGGACATTAGGAGTGCACATAGAAAAATGTCAGAATAAATTAGTAATTTTTTCTCCTTTATTCATTTTTTAATTGAAGAGGAGAGACAGCATTAAAGTTTCCTCAGAAAATTTGTATAAATGCCCTTATTAGAAAGAACTAGCACCCTAGGAGTTTTCTTTACCGTCCTATGGCTGGAGCAAATGACTTTCTATTTTGCTCTGTTATTGCAAAATTGCAAGGATCAGTGAACATTGATAATTGAAGCATGAAATGGAGGCCACTTTTACCTGAATTACAAATTTGTGCAATTGCTCTTGGAGAAAATAACTTGCCAACCTAACTCTGCAATCTGAACTAGGCTATCAGATTTCATAAGAAATAAATGAGTTGGTCTATATTAACATAATATTTTATACACATTTAATTTTGTTATTTTAAATCATCAACAAGATAAATGTATAAAGACTGTTACAATCTTAAGAATCATGCAATAATGTCACTGTCAGATGAGACGAATTTTACTCTTATTGGAAACAATGTAGGTCAGATGTGAATGATATTTTGCCTTTTCCTTCTGTTCATGCTCACCTCCTATTTCTAAGAATGGTGTGTGGAAGTCGTGGAAGTAGAACACACAGTATCTCAATGAGGAATTTTGTGCCTCTCTCTGGTTCTTGGCATGAGAGGCCCAACTACTGTTCATGGGGGGGGAAAAAAAGACATGCAAAATTAAAAGCTGAAGGGGTGAAAGTAGGCAACTTAAAAAAAAACACACACAGAAAAGTCCCCAAGAAAAGCCATTCAAATACTAATGGCTTTTGATTTGACATTGAATAATAGAGTTATTTAAAATAGTAGTTCAAGATATGAAACAAACCCACAGGAGTTGAAGACTTTTGGTAGCGCTATGAGAAGCTGGTATGTGAACAATTGCATCTGGATGTTGCCAACCTAAGGAGGACCACCAAGGCCATCTCTCCTCATTCCTGTAATCCCAGCTGTTCCAGAGGCTGAGGCAGGAGAATCGCTTGAACCCTGGAGTTGGACATTGCAGTGAGCCGAGGTTGTGCCATTGCACTCCAGCCTGGACAACAGAGTGAAACACCATCTAAAAAAAAAAAAAAAAGAAGAAGATGAAAGAATTATAGCAGAAATACAATAATTACTTTGGAATTGTTTCTTGTAAAAGATTTCTAAAAAATGGATCATAGTTTTCTAAATTATGTCCGTTGTTTAAAAAGACTTTTACCAAACTATCTGAAAATAAAAATGGAAGACAATGCACAACAATAGTGCTATTGTGTCTCAGGTTGATTTTCCTGGGTGCAGACCCTGAGATGATGTTTGAGGGGCAAGAGACGACGTTTGAGGGGCAAGATGTTCATTTGCACTACCACCTGTGAAGGGAAAGGGAGGAGGCATGGTTGGACAGAGGTAAGGTCCAGGTGTGATGTCACCAAGCCTCCCTGCATGATGGGCAGCCGGGCTGGGGAATTGATGGCAGAGTCATCCTGCAGCAAGCTCAGGGCTTTGCTTCCACCTGTTCAGCTTCTGGATATGGGCACCCAAAAAAAGGGGTGACCATGGGCAGGGTGGCTCACTGCAGCTGAGGCTGACCCTGGAAGGGCTGCGAGCTGGACCTGGTGTCTGCTGACCCCACTCCCTGCCTCTGGCCAGTCAGTTCTTCCTGAAGAAGGATCTAGAAGTGCATTTGTGTGTCTAATGAAGTGAAACATACAATGTTAAAATTTTCAACAGTGGGAGTTCTCCACGCTTTCTTTACATTATCCAACAATTTAAAAGCAAATGGGCTGTGCAGTGTCTCAGTCCTGTAATCCTAGCACTTTGGGTGGCCAAGATGGTAGGATCACTTCAGACCAGCCTGGGCAATATAGTAAGACTTCTTCTCTCCTGCTACTCTTCTACTACTACTACTACTACTACTAATAATAATAAAAATGAGCCAGGTGTGGTCGTGTGTGCCTGCAGTCCCCGCTACTTGGGAGGCTGAGGTGGACTGATCATTTGATCTGAGGAGATCTAGGCTGCAGTGAGCTGTGATGGTGCCCTTGCACTCCAGATGAGACTCTGTCTCAAAAAAAAAAAAAAAAAGCAAATGGCCTTACTTGTAATTTATTAATAAGGGTCAATTATTATTATAAAATTATTATAAATATATCAATATATTTGCCTAATCAATATATTAATTAATATATAATTAATTAATATAGTAATATGTATACAATCCATACGTTCATTATAAGTGTTAAGTTATTAATTGATCCGTGAAATGTGGACTGAAGATCCTGGAGACGGCCCTCCTTACAGTTAAACCTGGTGCTCTTTCTCTGGCAGGGACTGTGCCTCTGTGACCCTGAGGCTGGAATCCCCCTGTAGGAGTGGAAAGAAGTCAGAAGGAGCTCAGCTGGCTGAGCACCCGGACTGTACCCCTGAACTTCTTACTTGAAGAAAACCCCTAATATGTCCACTCAATCGTTAGGATAATTTGGAGCATATGACAGTGGCTCCCCTGCTTCTGCACACCCCTAACCCGGAATTGGAGGGGATAATTTGCGTCACTACAAAAAGCTATCATGGGCGAATGGTTCTCTTGACCGCTCAAAATATGTTTTCAATTCCATTTTCCAGCAGAGGAGCTGGAGTCTCTGGAATTTATATGTCCCATGCCTCTGCCTTCCACCTAGCACAGGACAGGACCTCCGAGGGCGGTGGCCCTGCAGAGAGCCCTTCTCTAGGACTGGGCACCTGCCTAGGGAGCCTGAGATGAGGTCGGCCTTGGCTCATCACCTGGAGAGAGTGGATCTGGGAGGCCCGGGCAGCGCTACGCAGAGCCCAGCCTGGGTGCAGCCCCCGAGGCGGGGACGGTGGAGCCTCGCGGACCCTGGCTGGGGTCGGGGCAGAATCCAGGCATGGGGCGCTCCAGGTGAGACGAGGAGTCCTCAGCCCGGTCTACTGTGAGGCCGAGGGACCCTGAGACAGGGCGGGCTCTGGCCACTAAACAGCAAAGCAGGCGGAGGCATCCTATGCCATTCCCTGTGGGAGCCTCAGACTCTCAGGAGTCCTGGCGAGCCCCGGGGTCTTTGGCCACGTTTGGACGGGTCGGGTGGGGCCAGGATCCAGCATTTCCCCAGGGCTCTGAGGAGAGAAGGGAACGGGAAGGTTCTGGTCATGTCGGAGGTGTGTGGAAAGTTGCTTTTCCAGTAGAAATATCAACTCTCACATTTACATTTAGGCAGTTGACAAACTTTGAAAAGCTTTGAACTTTTGTTTGGCATTGAATCCACATCATCTGTCGCCCATGTAAACACAGCAGAATTCCATAAGAACTGGGTGGTGAGCCCACACTCTCTACGGGGCTCCAGCCCCACGCTGCCTCTTGCTTGGTTTCTGACATTAACAACGGAGTAGAACATGTTGTCATTTATTTGTTGACATCGCGGATGAAGGAGCAGAATCCATTTTGCAGGGAAAGATGTAGAGACATTGATTGGATGTAGTCACAGGGGATCACTGGGTGCCTTAAAGAGAGCGGTTGCAACTTCGTGCTGGGGTAGGAGAGACTTGAGTGAGGTGAGGACTGAGTTGCGGGTGGGGATGAGGAAATGGAGAGAGCAAAGTAGCAGTTTTAAGGAAGTTTCTGGTGGGGAGAAAGAGTTACATGAGTAATGACAGGGATATAGAGGGCTTTTTTTTTTTTTTTGAGATGGAGTCTTGCTCTGTCTCCCAGGCTGGAGTGCAGTGGTGCGATCTCGGCTTACTGCAAACTCCGCCTCCTGGGTTCAAGCGATTTTCCTGTCTCAGAGTAGCTGGGATTACAGGCGCCCACCACCACGCCTGGCTAATTTATATATTTTTTAGTAGAGACGAGGTTTCACCATGTTAGCCAGGCTGGTCTTGACCTCCTGACCTCAGGTGATCCGTCCGCCTCGGCCTCCCAAAATGCTGGGATTATAGGCATGAGAGCCACTTCGCCTGGCCAGATAGAAGATTTTAAAGCAATTTTTAATGCTGATGAGTATACACAGAAGATAGATTGAATATACAGTCGAAAGGAGATAATTTATAGACCGGGGTGCCTAATGATTGAGAGGTGGCATGGATGAGTTCCATGGTATCTGGGGAGAAGCTGAGCTGAAACAAAACTGAGGCACCTGCTCCTGGTTAATAGGAGAGAAGGAGAAAATGGTGAATGAAATGCAGGTGAGTTTGTAGAATGGCAATACAAATCTGAGCTAGATCAATGGCTAATCTCTTAAAGAAGTTAGAAACAGGGGCTTCTGTTGAAAAATACACAGAGCTTTCAGAAGTGAAAGTATTTGAAATAATCATTGCAGAGAATAGGAAAATGAATTCATTATAGCTTGCAGACTTTAATAGATTGGAAGGGAATGAAGTCTCTTTCTTTTCTGCTTTGTTTTAATCTAGAGATACTTTTTCCTGAACATTTCTATGTTTATTGTAAAAATATACCATCTTTTTAATTTACAGAATTTTAGAAATGATTGTGAATGAAAATATAAAAATATCTTCCCTCTGAATATGAGGTGGCCTATCTGTCTACTACTTATTGTTTTTCCCATTTGCCATTTCTATAACAAGCTGGTAGAGTTTGACATATACAGTGGCTTCAAAAAGAAATACATATGTCTTTGTTTGCTGTTGCTTATTATGGAATACCTGAAACTGGGTAGTTTATAAAGAAAAGGGGCCAAGTGCATGCTGAGGGGCACATGCAGTCTGTCTTCTTAAAAAGCCCCCAATCCCATTCCCGTGAAAACCCAATGAATTAATTAATTTATGTGCCCTTATGACCTATCATCACTTAAAGCCCCCACCTCTCTATACTGCCAGATGGGAAATTAAATGTCAGCAGGAGTTTTGGAGGAGACAAATATTCAAACCATAGCAATATAATGAACAAAAATTAAACAAAAGAATAAACAATTATGGTTTAGCAACCCTCCTTTTGCCTTAGAATGAAAATGACTGGAAAAGTTTTTTTTGATTCATGTAATTCAATGTAAAAATAATGAATAAAAAGACAGTGAAAGATAACAAAAACAAGCTGCATTTCTGAACAACTTTATAAAAGTATGACTTTATATTTCAGAAGTATTGTATTGTAACTTTCATGTATCTTCCACTTTTTATTTTACTGGAAACAGTCACAATGATTGGTTTCTTATTATTTGGTTCAGGTGCCAAGGAAATTTAAATTCATATTAATCCATTGATCTATCTTTCACTTATTATTTGTAAGATGTAAAAGAATTCTGCATATGCTTTTTTTGTTGGGTATACATATTAAAATACATTTTCACTCTGATCTGCATTTCTACTTTCTGATATTGAATTGTCCATAATTTTAATGTAATTTATCACTGTCTTCTTTTATAGTTTTTTTGTGTTCTGTTTAGAAAGTTTTGCCTGTTCTTAAGATAAAAGATATTCTTGTATATTACCTTTTAGAAGCTTTATTATTCTTTTATGAATTAGATATAAAGTCCACTGTGAAGGGATTTTTGTCCACTGTATAAAGTGGGGGTCAATATATTATTTTATTGTGAATATCCACTTTAGCCATTATAATTTATTCAAAATCATAAATAAATCATGATATTCTTTACAACACTGCAGTACCAGCTTCTGAATAAATTACATGTCCATTTATGTGTGGGTCTGTTTCTAGATACTACAATAGTCCATGCTCTACTTATCTCTGTCAGTTGACATCTTTCTAAAAATTCTTTCAACTTTGCTATTCTTCTTCAAGCTTATCTTGGCTATTCTTGGCCATTTGCATTTCCAAATGGATTTTTGCTTCATAATTTACATATCTCTATAGAGATCTGCTGGAATTTTAATTGAGATTACATATATCAATTTGAATAAAATAGAGATCTTTAAACTATCGAGCATTTCAATTCATTTACATGGTATATCTATGCATTTATTTGTCCTCTTAAATTTCTCTCAATTATGTTAAATAATTTTCTACACAGAGGCCTTACAAAACTCTTGTTACAATTATTCCTCACAATTTCAGGGTTTTGTATTATTATAAGCAATATTTTTAAAATTTTATTTTCTAATTGTTTGTTGTATGCAGAGATATAATAGATTTTTGTATATTGATCTTTGTTATGGACTTAATTGCATTTCTTAAAATTCATATATTGGAGTCTTGATCCTCAATACCTCAGAATGTAACTGTATTTGAATTTAGGGACTTTTAAGGAGTAAGTAAGGTTAAATGAGGTCATATGGGTGAGATTCTAATTTGATAGAACTAATGTCTTTATGCAGAGAGGAAATTTGGACACAAAAGAGACAGCAGAATTAAGTGTTCATGGAGGGACAGCCATGTGAAGTAGCAGCAGGCAGATGGCCATCTGCAAGCCAAGGAGAGAGGTTTCTAGGGAAACCAGTTCAGCTGACACCTCCATCTTGGACTTTTGCCTCCAGAACTGTGAGCAGCACATTTCAATAGTTTAAGCCTCCCAGTCTGTGATATTTTGTTATGGCAGCCCTAGCCCAATAATAGAACTGTGTATCCATAAACTTTGTTAATATATGCATAATATATATTAATGTATATGTATAATATATACATAATGTATATAAATATATGCATAAGTATATAATGTGATCTCTGCAAATAGTGACAGATTTATTTCTTCCTTTCCAATCTTTAAGCCTGTTTTATTTAAATTTCTTGTATTATTGCCTCGGCTAGGACCTCCAGTAAAACAACACTGAAGAAAAGTTTGTTTCATACATCAGTCCTGATCTAAGGGCAAAGTTTCAACAGTTTCCTATTATGTGTGTTTTCCTTTGCAAATTATTTGAAGTAAATTTTTAACACATAAAATTTCACTCTATTTCTATTTTCAAAGGGTTTTGTCAAAATATTGGTGGAAATTTTTCAAATGACTTTTTCTGAATATTTTTCAGATTCAGAAAAAGGTTGCAAGATATTTTACATTTTTGTTTTTATTTTTGTAAATCCCGTCTGCCAAGCTTTTTATTTGGAGTATGTAATTGGTTTGTACTTAATGTAATCACATATACTCATGCTTAAAAATGTATCCTTTTCTTATTAGTTTTTTTATTTTTAACATCAGTTCTATATTTCTCCTTTTCTTTATTGACTATTTTTTGTTAAATATTTTTGTTGCTCTTTTTTTCTAAAATAATACTTTTAACATATACAGTTTCTTACTATTTTGAGTAGTTACCCTAGAATTTACAACATGAATCCATTATTTATGAAGTCTGGTGTAAATTCTTATTTACCTTCAATGATCTTCAGCCCTTTTAACTCCATTTAGTTACCTCCCTCTCATATCTTGTACCTTTGTTGCCCTGTATTTCATTCTCTAGATATTTCAAGGCAAATGCATTATTATTATATATATATGCTTTAGGTTTACCTACATATTTATCATTTTTTCTTGCTTTTTATTATTCCCATTGTCTTTATCCTTCCTTCTGGGATAATATTGTTTTTTCTAGGAAGTATCCATTGGTTACAAATTCTACCAGGTTTTACTTGTTAGAAAATGTCTTTATTTTGTCTTTGTTTATAAGTGATGCTTTTCATGTGTATAGAAATCTAAATGTGTATAGACATCTAAAGTGACATTTATTTTCTTTCAACACTCTGAATATTGCATTATCAGGTTTTCTGGCCTCTCTTGTTTCTATTGAGAAGTCTTTTCCTTGAAAATACAGATAGGAGCCTAAGAGAGATATGGGGCATGGTGAAAAGATACATGTGGAATTGGCACTCTAAAATAGAAGAGGAGAAAAAAAGGAGGAGGGGAATCAATATTTGAAAAATTAAGCCCTAAAACTTTAACCAATTGATAGATATCAAACCGCAGATTAAAACTCAATAAATCCTAAATCAACTATGTATAAAGAAAAACACACCAAGTTCAGCATAATAAAACTGATGAAACTGCATACAGAAAGAAAATCACAAAACAGCCTTTTTTTGAAGGCACACATAAACTAGTTATTTATTTTTATTTTTCAAGGCCTTTCTAATTGTTCTGGGTGGAAGAGTTGGTCTGCAGCAAGCTAATCCACAATGACCCAAAATAAGAAAATACACTGATGATAGTTTTTTTAATTTTTATTATTTATGTATTTATTTTTAAATGCGGCCAGGTCAATATGAAGTCAAATAATAAGAAAAAATGCCCACAGGAATATCATGTAATACATGCATGATTTTCATGCATCCATTATCCCTTAGTCCACAGAGTGTGCACTAGCTCCTGGCATGGAAGGATGGTGGCCCATGGGCCCATAGCCCGTATGGAGTGGTCAGGATGCTCACGTTAAAGAGACCAAGACTGGGAGTCCATGGGGTGGCTGGAATCTGACTCTGCTAAGTGTGAGCTCTGGAACCCTGAAGGAATTGCCATTTTTTCTCCTTATTTTCCTCATCTGTGGAATAGGTCTACTAACAACTCTTCCTTCCCCATGGTATAGATGTCTTATATAAACCTTGCAGCATTATAGAAAGGGGATTTAAAGCAATTTTTTTTCCTCCTTATAATTGTGTTATTCTGTATAGAGGGCAGAGATTTCTGTATGAGAAGACAAAGCCAAATGTATTCTCTGGATAATTTTGTGTTATCTATAGAACCGGTGCTACTTAAAATGCCCATGTTTTTTCAGTCCTTAAAGTTTCATGAACTTTAGGGGCTCATAGAGAAGATAAACTATGTTGACACCATTGACTGTTTGCAGGTAGCTCAAGGTACAGTTGGTTCTGACCAGCCTGGAAACATGAGACACAAGGTCAAATTATCTATTCCTCAGATCTGTTTCCCAGGAGAGAGCACCTACGGGAGGCTTGGTGTCCCAACAAGGTCACTGCCAGAGCTTTTTGGAAGTTGGAAGCATCTGTCTCAACCTTAGGAAGATTCATTCGAGTACTAGAGAGGTGAACATAACTCATCTCCCTGAAACAAGTTGATTCTTAATTACTCACTGCTCTAGTCACATCTCAGGTTCTAGAGAACGGAATTAATGCAGATATGTAATCTTACTAGTGTTGTTGTTATCAGCATTTTTTCTTTTCCCTTTCCTTCCTTCCTTCCTTCCTTCCTTGCTTCCTTCCTTCCTTCCTTCCCTCCTTCCTTCCCTTCCTTCCTTCCTTCCATTCCTTCCTTCCTTCCTTCTTTTTTTTTTGATGGAGTCTTGCTCTGTTGCCCAGGCTGGCATGCAGTGGCGCAGTCTCGGCTCACTGCAACCTCCTCCTCCCAGGTTCAAGTGATTTTCCTGCCTCAGCCTCCCGAGTAGCTAGGACTACAGGTGTGCACCACCAGGCCCAGCTAATTTTTGTATTTTTAGTAGAGGCAGGCTTTCGCCATGTTGTTCAGGCTGGTCTTAAACTCCTGACCTCAAGCGATACACCCAACTTGGTCTCTCAAAGTGGTGGGATTAAAGGCATAAGCCACTATGCCTGACCTCAGTATTTTTTTTTTTCACATGGATTTGGTGGAAATAGCATCTCTAATACTCTTAACAGCATTCAAAAATGGCACTACTATATTGATGTAATGGTGTAAACTACAATTTATCTTCATGTATACATGAGCGAATGAAAGATAGCATGACAAAATGAATCCATCACTTCACAACTTGAAAAGAAAGGGATTTACAGAACCAATTGCTGTGCAAAATTCCCCTACAGGATGAGTGATTACAGATGGCTCATGTGCTCCTAGTGAGAGCAGCCATCCTTCCTCCCTGCCAGCCCTGAGAATAGAGAATTATGAAAGCAGATAAGCCTGAAGGAAAGGAATTTAGGGGGTATTATTAATAATAAAGAGATGATGACAAGTTGAAATGTGGTGATGATCAAAACCTAAAAGCTTTGTAACTCCAAATTGTGACGCATTTTATTGAGAAACTGTGTATGGTTTTATTGGTATAACCACAGTGTAAAGTTTCCTTTTATAATTGCCGTCCTTGAAAAATGGCTAAAATTTTTATTGTGTTGTGGTTATACAAACCTGCCATTTTTTTTGGTAAACTAATAGTGTACTTGCCATAAAGGCAAACAAAAGAAAAAGAAACCAAAATACAGGCTACAAAATAAAAGTAGGGTATAATTAAAATAATTATTATAACAAATTGAAGGAATAAAATATAAATTGTTTAGGAATGGCCCATGTAGGGAAACTTCAGAAAAATACCAGAAGCAAAAAACAACTTATGATTTTGAGGCTGAAGTATAATCACACAATCTTATCAGACTCAGTTAATATGAGAGAAATTTGATAGGACAATGAAATAACTAATACTGACTAAAACCCTAATCAGGTTTCTCTCTTAGCACCAACTAATGCCTTGCCTTCATTTCTTTTTGTGAAATTGGTGGATTACATTACTCTTTCTGAGAGAAAGGAAGAAATATCAAGACATTTCTAATAAGATTCGCCCATGCATGGGGGTTCAAATAAAGAATCTCTTACGTGCTCTTCCTGGCCCTACCTCTCCCTCATCCAGCCCTCTTCCTGTGTCTTCCTAATGTCCCTGCCCCTTTGCTCTCTAAGGTGTGGCCATGATGGCTTCTTATCTGAGGACAGTGGCATGAGCTCCTCCCCATGCCTAGGCTGCCTCTTCCACTCTCCCTGCCTCACTTCCATCTTTCCTGCCTATCACAGCATAAACCTCACCCTGCCAGGTGTCCTGGACTCCTGGTCTAAATCAGTCCCCTTGCCCCAGCTATTCTTTTTCATGGCTGCCCAATCTCTTCACTAATAGGACCTTCCACATCTTGGATTAATGAATGTATTAGTTTTCTTGCGTGTTTCTTATCTGTCTGCCCTGCTTGATAGAAATCTCCTTCAAGGCAGGAACCAAATTCCTTTTGGTTACTAGACACGGACTTCGTGCCTAGCACGTGGCCCAATGTTGTTCCTTTAAATATTGACTGCTTGGAACATGGTGCAATGTCCTCAGTCACTGTAGAATGAGATTCCATTAAAACCTGATGATTCCTTTGTGTTAGGCTCTAATTTCTTTTTAGAAAAACTTCAGAACACTTTTATTGATTGCCTTTGAATCCCACGAACAGCTGTGAAGTTGAAGGGATAGTTGTCCCTATTTTATATAGGAGGAACTTGAAGCCAGAAATAAAATAACTTGTCCTAAGTTACCTGAAAAGTGGCAGACTCTGGTCTTGAGTCCAGTGTTCATGTCTAGTAATATTCTTTATATTAATAGTAATAATCTGTCATTGAGTAAGTACTGCCCGGAGTTTAATTCATCTTTTGATCCTACTATCAAAACAATATTCTGATTACCTTTATAGAGAAGTGAGAATACCCACAGTAATATCTATTTCCAGAAGAGCTTCTACAAATTCTGGCATCCTGGAAGCCTGCAAAATGCTTGAAAAAAACCTGAAAAATAATAATGATTCCTCTGCTAGATTCTTCCTATACAATATCATATTCTTTCCAGCAGTGGAGAGAGGAGAATTGTCTCCTTCTTGTAGAAATGAGAAAAACCAAGGCTCAAGAAATTATGGAAATTGTCTTTGGTCACACAGCAGATAAATATAAAGATTAGATTTGAAGTCAGGTATCTATGATCTACTCCAAAGCAACACTTGATCCGCTGATCCACAGAATATTAGACCTCAGAGAGTAACCCTTTGTGCCTCCAAATTAATTTCTCCAATAAAGCAAAAGACATTGACATCCTAACAAAGAGTCTTCATATCACATAAATATCTATGTTTACAATGACCCTCCTAAGTATTCCTTAGCAATACTTACTAATTTTTTTGCAATTAATTTACAATTATTTTTGCATATTAATTCATTTCTTTTCTGAAAGACAATCATCAGTTTTGATGAGATGTGAAACAAGCTTGAATTAAGGTAATCAAACAGGCTGTGTTATTCTGTTTGGACTACCATAACAAAGCCTCTCATTCAGTCTAAAAGAAAAAGCATGGCCATATATAAACACGAAGCCCATTCTAATGGAGAATATCACAATAAAAAGAAGCAGAGAAGGCAATCACAGATTAGCTGATGGGAATGCTGCCTCTGTCTGTGAACGAGAGGTTTCATGGTGGAGTAATATGGCTGCTCCACTTTGAATGGAGGGAGCTGGAAAGTGGGAGGACATGAGCCCAGAAATGGGAACGCCCAGGTAGTGTGGTCTCAGGATGCCCATATTGTACTCTTAGAGAAACTAGTGAGGAGATTGTGAAGGGCTTGGGGTGTTGGGCTGAGGGGCGTGTAGGCCACAAGGAAACATGCTGGTTGGATGAGATGGCCCCCACCCTTGAGGGGCTTCTGCCTGATGTGGGAGATGGACCTGATGGACCGATAGAGTCGATGAAGTGGTGGATGCAATTCCAGAGACATGCACGAGCTGTTGAGAGAGCCAAGAGGAGCCTTTCCAAGGTCAGACCAGTAGATGCTTTCCTGGTAAACAGAGTGGATAATTAGGGATACTTGCAAAAACAAAGTAATTTTACCATTATTAGTAGTGAATATATTTCCTTTTCAAAATTATGTTACAAAGGGGAATAACAAAGCTGTGGGTTTCAATTAGTTTACATTCTTATTTTGTTCTAAAATGATATTTGGTAATCTGTTATTCCAACAACTGACTTTTCCTAATTGGAAGAGAGAATATTACTTTTAATGCTTTAACTCAAAATGTCCTAAGCTCTACAAAATGAATATATATATATATATATATATATATTTAAGTTAGAATTTACAAATGCCAGATCAACAATTTACTTCTTCTGGGATTAAAAACCCTTTGGAAGCTTTGCCTTTTAATGAAAATAATTTCAGTCATATTAATAATTCATTGTTTTAAACATTGAATAAAATGAGTTATTCAAGAACAGAAAATATTCAAATTTGCTTTAAAAAAAACTTGTGAACAATTTATGCTATGTGGTTTGCTAATCTAACTGTTGAGTAATTGGTTTATCTTTTTAAAAATCCAAAAGTGAAACTGGAAAGCTCAGGCTTCGTGTTCCATCTTTGTAATTGACATGCCGTGTTAGGTTCCAAACTGGTTCCATATCTTTCAGGGTTTTGACACATGAGAAGAATTTTAACCTGGACTTTCTCTCTAGTAGCAATAAATGTATGCAGTAAGCAATTCATGGTGCCACAAGGAGAAAGAAACCCACGCTTTTGTCATAAATACAAATCAATTACTTTTGCTTATTTTACACCTCTGAATCATGTATTTATTCATCATTAAGATTTTAGCGTATATAAGGACAAAGTGTTAGCTACTGAAAATAATGCAAAATGCTAAGAGATAAAGAGCTTTTTTCATAAGGGCACAGTCTATTTAGGGATACTAAATATGTAAATAGATGTGTATGATAAAAGGGAAACAGGACAAATTCCACTGGAGAGTCCACAACTTTAAGGAAGACAGAGGAATGGGTGACTGCTTCTGCCTGGAGGGTCAGTTACCTTGGAAATAGGAGAAACTGGGTTTGTCCTTGAACGCTGATGTTAGAGTGGAACTGTTCTTTCCTGCCTGGATGTTTCCTTCTGTGCGGGAAGAGCCTAATGAGTGTAACACGCTGACCTCTGTCCCCCTTTCCTCTCTCTGTACTAGGATTTATGAAATTACTGCATTGATAATTAATGAAGAATGTCGCTGTTGACTGTGCGCCTCCCTTTTTTGCTCTGGGGTGTGAGCTTGCCTGCAGGGAGTGCGGTTCTGCTCTGCTGGTTTAGGCTTTGTCTTACCTGGGCCTGTGGCTCTTGTCCAGAGGCCTGTCCCAGTTGGTCATGACTCATGACTGGGTGGATAGTTCTGTGAAACTCTGAAATTAGTTGGCTCTGAATTAGAGTTTCTAAATTCAGAATTAGAAACTCTGAAATTCTGTGTTAGAACCTACCAGGCAGCCATTGAAATTCCTCGTCACCTTGCATGGAAATGGGACGGGTGTCCTGGCACCAGGCTAAGCTGCATTTTCCAGCCTCCTTTGCTGTTGGACTTGTGCTGCCTGGTGAGGGAGTCACAGCCATGAGACATGAGAAGTGACACCAAGGCTTCTGAGCATTGTGTGTGACCTTCCTCTTCACTCTTTCCCCTACAGTGGCTGGATGCAGATGAAGATGAAGCCCTGCGGATGGGTGTGCTGTGAGTTGAAATGATCCTAGGCTCTGAATCCTTGTGCGGAGTAGTCCTACATGCCAACAAAACCACGTGCCTTGGCCTGCAATTTTTATTAAGTATTCGCCATTTTTTTCATATACATAGTAAAAACATATAGAGGGTTGTAACCATCCAACGAGTTCACCTTGCCCACTGCCTGGACAGAGCCAATTGATCAAGACAGGGGAATAGCAATGGAGGAAGAGTGATTCAGGCTTAGCCCGCTGTGTGGGAGACTGGAGTTTTGTTGTTACTCAAGTCAGCCTCCCTGAGCCTTCCGGGATCCGCATTTTTAAAGACAATTTGGTGGGTAGGGGCTCGGTAAGTGGGGAGTGCTGATTGGTCGGGTTGGAGATGGAATCATAGGTGGATGAATTTAGGTTTTCTTGGTGTCTTCTGTTCCTGGGTGGGATTGCAGAAAAGATTGAGCCAAATTACAGGCCTGGGTGGTGTCAGCTGATCCGTCGAGTGCAAAGTCTGCAAAATGTCTGAAGCACTGATCTTAGGCTTTACAATAGTGATGTTATCCCAGGAGCAATCTCAGGAGGTTCAGACTCTTACAGCCAGAGGCTGCATGGCCCCTAAACCTTAATTTCTAATCTTTTTTTTTTTTTTTTTTTTTTTTGGGGGAATAAAGAATAGAATTATCTTTATTCATAGGTGACATGATCTTATATATAGAATACCATAAGTAATCCATAAAAACTACTATATTTAAGAAATTAATTCAGAAAAGTTGCAGCATACATCAACATACAAAATCAGCTGTATTTTTATATATTAGCAGTCTTTTTTTTTTTTTCTTTTTTTCTTTTATTATTATTATTATTATTATTATACTTTAGGTTTTATGGTACATGTGCACAATGTGCAGGTAAGTTACATATGTATACATGTGCCATGCTGGTGCGCTGCACCCACCAACTCGTCATCTAGCATTAGGTATATCTCTCAATGCTATCCCTCCCCCCTGCCCCCACCCCACAACAGTCCCCGAAGTGTGATGTTCCCCTTCCTGTGTCCATGTGTTCTCATTGTTCAATTCCCACCTATGAGTGAGAATATGTGGTGTTTGGTTTTTTGTTCTTGTGATAGTTTACTGAGAATGATGATTTCCAATTTCATCCATGTCCCTACAAAGGACATGAACTCATCATTTTTTATGGCTGCATAGTATTCCATGGTGTATATGTGCCACATTTTCTTAATACAGTCTATCATTGTTGGACATTTCGGTTGGTTCCAAGTCTTTGCTATTGTGAATAATGCGGCAATAAACATACGTGTGCATGTGTCTTTATAGCAGCATGATTTATAGTCCTTTGGGTATATACCCAGTAATGGGATGGCTGGGTCGAATGGAATTTCTAGTTCTAGATCCCTGAGGAATCGCCACACTGACTTCCACAAGGGTTGAACTAGTTTACAATCCCACCAACAGTGTAAAAGTGTTCCTATTTCTCCACATCCTCTCCAGCACCTGTTGTTTCCTGACTTTTTAATGATTGCCATTCTAACTGGTGTGAGATGGTATCTCATTGTGGTTTTGATTTGCATTTCTCTGATGGCCAGTGATGGTGAGCATTTTTTCATGTGTTTTTTGGCTGCATAAATGTCTTCTTTTGAGAAGTGTCTGTTCATGTCCTTCGCCCACTTTTTGATGGGGTTGTTTGTTTTTTTCTTGTAAATTTGTTGGAGTTCATTGTAGATTCTGGATATTAGCCCTTTGTCAGATGAGTAGGTTGCGAAAATTTTCTCCCATTTTGTAGGTTGCCTGTTCACTCTGATGGTAGTTTCTTTTGCTGTGCAGAAGCTCTTGAGTTTAATTAGATCCCATTTGTCAATTTTGGCTTTTGTTGCCATTGCTTTTGGTGTTTTAGACATGAAGTCCTTGCCCATGCCTATGTCCTGAATGGTAATGCCTAGGTTTTCTTCTAGGGTTTTTATGGTTTTAGGTCTAACATTTAAGTCTTTAATCCATCTTGAATTGATTTTTGTATAAGGTGTAAGGAAGGGATCCAGTTTCAGCTTTCTACATATGGCTATCCAGTTTTCCCAGCACCATTTATTAAATAGGGAATCCTTTCCCCATTTCTTGTTTTTGTCAGGTTTGTCAAAGATCAGATACTTGTAGATATGTGGCATTATTTCTGAGGGCTCTGTTCTGTTCCATTGATCTATATCTCTGTTTTGGTACCAGTACCATGCTGTTTTGGTTAATGTAGCCTTGTAGTATAGTTTGAAGTCAGGTAGTGTGATGCCTCCAGCTTTGTTCTTTTGGCTTAGGATTGACTTGGCGATGCGGGCTCTTTTTTGGTTCCATATGAACTTTAAAGTATTTTTTTCCAATTCTGTGAAAAAAGTCATTGGTAGCTTGATGGGGATGGCATTGAATCTGTAAATTACCTTGGGAAGGATGGCCATTTTCATGATATTGATTCTTCCTACCCATGAGCATGGAATGTTCTTCCATCTGTTTGTATCCTCTTTTATTTCCTTGAGCAGTGGTTTGTAGTTCTCCTTGAAGAGGTCTTTCACATCCCTTGTAAGTTGGATTCCTAGGTATTTTATTCTCTTTGAAGCAATTGTGAATGGGAGTTCACTCATGATTTGGCTCTCTGTCTGTCTGTTATTGATGTATAAGAATGCTTGTGATTTTTGCACATTGATTTTGTATCCTGAGACTTTGCTGAAGTTGCTTATCAGCTTAAGGAGATTTTGGGCTGAGACAATGGGGTTTTCTAGATATACTATCATGTCATCTGCAAACAGGGACAATTTGACTTCCTCTTTTCCTAATTGAATACCCTTGATTTCCTTCTCCTGCCTAATTGCCCTGGCCAGAACTTCCAACACTACGTTGAATAGAAGTGGTGAGAGAGGGCATCCCTGTCTTGTGCCAGTTTTCAAAGGGAATGCTTCCAGTTTTTGCCCATTCAGTATGATATTGGCTGTGGGTTTGTCATAGATAGCTCTTATTATTTTGAGATACGTCCCATCAATACCTAATTTATTGAGAGTTTTTAGCATGAAGGTTGATGAGTTTTGTCAAAGGCCTTTTCTGCATCTATTGAGATAATCATGTGGTTTTTGTCTTTGGTTCTGTTTATATGCTGGATTACATTTATTGATTTGCGTATATTGAACCAGCCTTGCATCCCAGGGATGAAGCCCACCTGATCATGGTGGATAAGCTTTTTGATGTGCTGCTGGATTCTGTTTGCCAGTATTTTATTGAGGATTTTTGCATCAATGTTCATCAAGGATATTGGTCTAAAATTCTCTTTTTTTGTTGTGTCTCTGCCAGGCTTTGGTATCAGGATGATGCTGGCCTCATAAAATGAGTTAGGGAGGATTCCCTCTTTTTCTATTGATTGGAATAGTTTCAGAAGGAATGGTACCAGCTCATCCTTGTACCTCTGGTAGAATTCGGCTGTGAACCCATCTGGTCCTGGACTTTTTTTGGATGGTAAGCTATTGATTATTGCCACAATTTCAGCTCCTTTTATTGGTCTATTCAGAGATTCAACTTCTTCCTGGTTTAGTCTTGGGAGGGTGTATGTGTTGAGGAATTTATCCATTTCTTCTAGATTTTCTAGTTTATTTGCATAGAGGTGTTTGTAATATTCTCTGATGGTAGTTTGTATTTCTGTGGGATCGGTGGTGATATCCCCTTTATCATTTTTTATTGCATCTATTTGATTCTTCTCTCTTTTTTTCTTTATTAATCTTGCTAGCGGTCTATCAATTTTGTTGATCCTTTCAAAAAACCAGCTCCTGGATTCATTGATTTTTTGAAGGGTTTTTTGTGTCTCTATTTCCTTCAGTTCTGCTCTGATTTTAGTTATTTCTTGCCTTCTGCTAGCTTTTGAATGTGTTTGCTCTTGCTTTTCTAGTTCTTTTAATTGTGATGTTAGGGTGTCAATTTTGGATCTTTCCTGCTTTCTCTTGTGGGCATTTAGTGCTATAAATTTCCCTCTACACACTGCTTTGAATGCATCCCAGAGATTCTGGTATGTTGTGTCTTGGTTCTCGTTGGTTTCAAAGAACATCTTTATTTCTGCCTTCATTTCGTTATGTACCCAGTAGTCATTCAGGAGCAGGTTGTTCAGTTTCCACGTAGTTGAGCGGTTTTGAGTGAGATTCTTAATCCTGAGTTCTAGCTTGATTGCACTGTGATCTGAGAGACAGTTTGTTACAATTTCTGTTCTTTTACATTTATTGAGGAGAGCTTTACTTCCAAGTGTATGGTCAATTTTGGAATAGGTGTGGTGTGGTGCTGAAAAAAATGTATATTCTGTTGATTTGGGGTGGAGAGTTCTGTAGATGTCTATTAGGTCCACTTGGTGCAGAGCTGAGTTCAATTCCTGGGTATCCTTGTTGACTTTCTGTCTCGTTGATCTATCTAATGTTGACAGTGGGGTGTTAAAGTCTCCCATTATTAATGTGTGGGAGTCTAAGTCTCTTTGTAGGTCACTCAGGACTTGCTTTATGAATCTGGGTGCTCCTGTATTGGGTGCATATATATTTAGGATAGTTAGCTCTTCTTGTTGAATTAATCCCTTTACCATTATGTAATGGCCTTCTTTGTCTCTTTTGATCTTTGTTGGTTTAAAGTCTGTTTTATCAGAGACTAGGATTGCAACCCCTCCCTTTTTTTGTTTTCCATTTGCTTGGTAGATCTTCCTCCATCCTTTTATTTTGAGCCTATGTGTGTCTCTGCACGTGAGATGGGTTTCCTGAATACAGCACACTGATGGGTCTTGAGTCTTTATCCAATTTGCCAGTCTGTGTCTTTTAATTGGAGCATTTAGTCCATTTACATTTAAAGTTAATATTGTTATGTGTGAATTTGATCCTGTCATTATGATGTTAGCTGGATATTTTGCTCGTTAGTTGATGCAGTCTCTTCCTAGTCTCGATGGTCTTTACATTATGGCATGATTTTGCAGTGGCTGGTACTGGTTGTGCCTTTCCATGTTTAGCGCTTCCTTCAGGAGCTCTTTTAGGGCAGGCCTGGTGGTGACAAAATCTCTCAGCATTTGCTTGTCTGTAAAGTATTTTATTTCTCCTTCACTTATGAAGCTTAGTTTGGCAGGATATGAAATTCTGGGTTGAAAATTCTTTTCTTTAAGAATGTTGAATATTGGCCCCCACTCTCTTCTGGCTTGTAGGGTTTCTGCCGAGAGATCCGCTGTTAGTCTGATGGGCTTCCCTTTGATGGTAACCTGACCTTTCTCTCTGGCTGCCCTTAACATTTTTTCCTTCATTTCAACTTTGGTGAATCTGACAATTATGTGTCTTGGAGTTGCTCTTCTCGAGGAGTATCTTTGTGGCGTTCTCTGTATTTCCTGAATCTGAATGTTGGCCTGCCTTGCTAGATTGGGGAAGTTCTCCTGGATAATATCCTGCAGAGTGTTTTCCAACTTGTTTCCATTCTCCCCATCACTTTCAGGTACACCAATCAGACGTAGATTTGGTCTTTTCACATAGTCCCACATTTCTTGGAGGCTTTGCTCATTTCTTTTTATTCTTTTTTCTCTAAACTTCCCTTCTCGCTTCATTTCATTCATTTCATCTTCCAGGGCTGATACCCTTTCTTCCATTTGATCGCATCGGCTCCTGAGGCTTCTGCATTCTTCACGTAGTTCTCGAGCCTTGGTTTTCAGCTCCATCAGCTCCTTTAAGCACTTCTCTGTATTGGTTATTCTAGTTATACATTCTTCTAAATTTTTTTCAAAGTTTTCAACTTCTTTGCCTTTGGTTTGAATATCCTCCCGTAGCTCGGAGTAATTTGATCGTCTGAAGCCTTCTTCTCTCAGCTCGTCAAAGTCATTCTCCGTCCAGCTTTGTTCCGTTGCTGGTGAGGAACTGCGTTCCTTTGGAGGAGGAGAGGTACTCTGGTTTTTAGAGTTTCCAGTTTTTCTGCTCTGTTTTTTCCCCATCTTTGTGGTTTTATCTACTTTTGGTCTTTGATGATGGTGATGTACAGATGGGTTTTTGGTGTGGATGTCCTTTCTGTTAGTTTTCCTTCTAACAGACAGAACCCTCAGCTGCAGGTCTGTTGGAGTACCTGGCCGGCCGTGTGAGGTGTCAGTCTGCCCCTGCTGGGGGGTGCCTCCCAGTTAGGCTGCTCGGGGGTCAGGGGTCAGGGACCCACTTGAGGAGGCAGTCAGCCCGTTCTCAGATCTCCAGCTGCGTGCTGGGAGAAGCCAAGATGGCCGAATAGGAACAGCTCTGGTCTACAGCTCCCAGCGCGAGCGACGCAGAAGACGGGTGATTTCTGCATTTCCATCTGAGGTACCGTGTTCATCTCACTAGGGAGTGCCAGACAGTGGGCGCAGGTCAGTGGGTGAGTGCACCGTGCGCCAGCGGAAGCACGGGCGAGGCATTGCCTCACTAGGGAAGCGCAAGGGGTCAGGGAGTTCCCCTTCCAGGGGTGACAGATGGCACCTGGAAAATCGGGCCACTCCCACCCGAATACTGTGCTTTTCTGACGGTCTTAGGAAACGGTGCCCCAGGAGAGTATAGCCCGCACCTGGCTCAGAGGGTCCTACGCCCACGGAGTCTCACTGATTGCTAGCACAGCAGTCTGAGATCAAACAGCAAGTCGGCAGTGAGGCTGGGGGAGGGGCGCCCGCCATTGCCCGGGCTCGCTTAGGTAAACAAAGCAGCCTGGAAGCTGGAACTGGGTGGAGCCCACCACAGCTCAAGGAGCCCTGCCTGCCTCTGTAGGCTCCACCTCTGGGGGCAGGGCACAGACAAACAAAAAGACAGCAGTAACCTCTGCAGACTTAAATGTCCCTGTCTGACAGCTGTGAGGAGAGCAGTGCTTCTTAATTTCTAATCTTGTAGCTAATCAGGTTGCCCTACAAAGGCAGACTGATCCCCAGGCAAGAAGGGAGTCTTTTTGGGAAAGGACTATTATCAATTTTCTTTCAGAGTCAAACTATAAACTAAATTCCTTCCCAAGGTTAGTTTGGCTGATGCCCAAGAATGAACAAGGACAGCTTAAAGGTCAGAAGCAAGATGGAGTCAGTTAGGTCTGACCTCTTTCACTGTCATAATTTCCTCAGTTATAATTTTTGCAAAGGTCGTTTCAAGGACAGAAGCAATTATATTTCTAGGCTAATTTAGTCCTGTATTTGCAGATCCTGATGACTTGAGATACTGGGTAAATTAGTAAACACAAACAGCATCATTTGGTTCAATATAGAGCACCTCATTTAAACTATTTTATTAATTAATGACAAAAATGTAGCAATTAGGTTATTTCTACCATCTCAAAAATGGTTAAATTGCTCTAAATCATTCTGTTTCTGATTTGTTGTGAACATTTTGGTGAATTGGCACACAGTTGACTCTCACAGTGACAGGGAATGCCCTGAGCAGGTGCAGTGGATTTCTTTGACCTATGCGGCAACACCTGCCATGGCCCTGAGATACAGGGTAGTGTGCTGTTGTTGTTGCATGGTTACAGCCAGAGAACAGGAGTTTGGGAAAAGTGGATAAGGAAAAAACTCTACCTCTTACAAACTGTACAACCTCGGCAAGCTATTTAACCTCCATGATCCTCATTCTCTTCATTGGTAAATCAAGAGCAAACAGGGTTCTCACCTTATAAGGATATTAAGGGATGTAATTTATGTGACTCATATGGACAAAAGTCGGCTCCCAGCAGGTTACAGATCAGTCATAGATATCATCAAAGTTGTTCTAAATGATGAGAGACTCCCATCACATCTGCAGGTGGCCCTAGGGAGATTCTGGGTCAATGCCCAAGTTTGAAGTAAACACAAATGAGGCAAGCAATCTTGAAAATTCAGAGGTAGAGGGGTGGAAAATATGTTCAGGAATGGCCAGGCTGAGAAGGTGATTTTTGAACAAAGACCTGAAGGACATAGGGGGATTAAGGCCCTGTACACACCTGCTCAGGCTGTCACAGCAAATCAGAGAGTGGGTACTTAAATAACATGAATTTGTTTTCTCATAATTCTGGAGGCTGGAAGTTCAAGATAGGGGTGTCAACAGGGCATTTGCTCTGAGGCCTCTCTCCTTGGCCTGTAGATGCCATCTTCTCCCTGTGTCTTCTCCCTTTGTCTTCCTAGAGTCTTCCCTCTATGCATGTCTGTGTCCAAATTCACTCTTCTATATAAGGACACCAGTAATACTGAATGGAGGCTTCATTTTAACTCTACCTCTTTAGAGGTCCTGTCTTCAAATACAGTCATGTTCTAAGATAGTGAGGATTTCAACGTATGAATTTTGGGGCATACACAATTGAGCTCATCACTAGAACTAAGAATAGAAACTGCCTGGTGGGTTCTAGAACAGAGACCAGTGCCCTCCCTAGGACAGAGGGTAAGGATAAAGGACAGAGAGCATGAAAGAGATATGGGCCAAAGCAGACAGGCCAGGTCAGCTGGCACAGGGGTGGGGAGGATCTGGTTTTACTCTGAGTGATGGGAGCTGATGGAGGAGGGGCAGGGCCTGATTTAGATCTTAAAGGGGCCCCTCCATTCTGTGGATAATAGGTGGCAGGGGGTCTGTGCAAGGCCAGCAAGAGCCATAGAGCTGCCAGGAAGCTACTGCTATTTGATGCTATTCTCAACACAACAGTGCTTGGATCATGGACCTGAGGTGGATGTCGTAAGGAACGATCACATTCTGGGTCTATTTTGGTGTCATATAGAAAGGATTGGCTGAGGGACTGGATGTGAGGGATGTGAGAAAGAAGGATTTGTTTTGACATATGTATACATTATGGAGTGGCAAAATTGGCCTAGTTAACATTTGCGTTACCTCACACACTTACCGTTTTTTAATACTTAATTCTCTCAGTGATTTTCAAGAACACATTGTTATTAACTTTATTCTTTATGTTATAGACTGGATTTCTTGAACTTATTCTTCTTATCTAACTGAAATTTTGTGTCCTTCAACCAACATCTCTCCCATCCCATACTTCCCACCCCAGCTCTTAGCAAACACCATTCTACTCTCTGCTTCTACGAGTTCAATGATTTTGGATGCACATGTAAGTGATAACATGTATTTGGCTTTTTGTTCCTGGCTTATTTCATCTAACATAATGTCCTCCAGATTCATCCACGTTGTCAGAGAGGACAGGATTTCCTTCTTTGTAAAGTCTGAATGGCATTTCCTTGCGTATATATGCTACATTTTCTTATCCGTTCATCCTCTGGTGAATACTCCAGTTGATTTCATATCTTAGCTATTGCAAATAATGCTGCAGTGAACATGGGAGTGCAGATATCTCTTGAACATGCTGATTTCATTTCCTTTAGATGTATGCCAGCAGTGGAATTGTTGGATCATTTGGGAGTTCTAATTTTAATCTTTTGAGGCGCCTCCATACTGTTTTCAATATGGGTGAACTAACTTACATTCCCACAAATAGTGTGCAAGGGTTCCTTTTTCTCCACATCCTTATCAATGCTTATCTTTTGTCTTTTTGACAATATCCATCCTAACAGGTGTGAGGTGATAGCTCATTGTGGTTTTAATTTGCATTTGCCTGATGATTAGTAATGTTGAGCATTTTTTCAAACATCTGTTGGCCATTTATATGTTTTCTTTTGATAAATGTCTATTCAGGGCCTTTGCCCATTTTTAAATAGATTGTTTACTAGCTATTGATTTTCTTATATATTTTGGATATTAACTGCTTTTCAGATGTATGGTTTGCAGATATTTTCTCCCATTTTGTAGGTTGTCTGTTCACTCTGTTGATTGTTGACTCCTGTGCAGAGGCTTTTCAATTTGTTATAATTTCATTTGTTCATTTTTGCTTTTGCTGCTGGTTCCTTTAGAGTCCTATTTAAAAATTAATTGCTTAGACCAGTGTCATAGAGCTTTTCTCCTATGATTTCTCCTAGTAATTTTACAGTTTCACATCTTATGTTTAAGTCTACAGTCCATTTTGAGTTGATTTTTGTATATGATGTCCAAATTCCTTCTTCTGCCTGTGGGTATCCAGTTTTTCCAACATCATTTATTGAAGAGACTGTCCTTTACCCACTGTGTGTTCTAGGTACCTTTGTTGAATATCAATTGACCTTAAATGCATGGATTTATTTCTGGATTCTTCAGTCTATCAATTGGTCTATCTGTCTGCTTTTATGCCAGTACCGTGCTGTTTGATTACTATAGCTTTGTCGTATATTTTGAAGTTAGGTAGTATGTTTTCTCCAGCTTCGTTCCTTTTTGTTCGAGATGTTTTTGGCTATCTGGGGTCTTTTGTGTTTCCATATAAATTTTAGGATTCTCTTCTTATTTATATAAAAATATTATTGGGATTTTGATAGAGATTACATTGAATCTGTAGAGTGCTTTGGGTAGTATGAACATTTTAAGCATATTAATTTTTCCAATATATGAACCTGGGATATTTTTCCATTTATTGGTGTCTTCTACAATTTATGTTATCAATATTTTATAGTTTTTGGCATACAAGTCTTCCACCTCCTTGGTTAAATTTATTCCTAAGTATTTTATGTTTTTGGTAATATTGTAAATAGGAATGTTTGATTTTTTGTCAGGTAGTTCTTTGTTAGTGTGTAGAAGTGGTACTCATTTTTGTATGCTGATTTTTAATCCTGTTAATTTACTAAGTTTGTTTATCAGTTCTAACAGTTCTTGGTGAAGTCTTTAGGTTTTTCTATGTATATGATCATGTCATCTGTAAACAGGGAAAATTTGACTTGTTTATTTTCAATTTGGATGCCTTTATTTGTTTCTTGTGCTTAATTTTACTGGCTAGGTCTTCCAGAAATGTGTTGAATAAGAATGGCAAGAGTGGGCGTCCTTGTCTTGTTTCTGATATTAGAGGAACCTTTTAACTTTTTCCCACTGAGTATGATGTTGTTGGTTGTGAGTTTGTCACATTTCCTTTATTGTTTTGAAGTACATTCCTTCTATTACTAAGTAGTTGAGAGTTTTTAAGTCATAAATGGATATTGAATTTTGTCAAATGCTTCAAGTAGGGGTTCCCATGAACCCTCTTTAGACACAATTTGCTAAAGTGAGTGACTAATCTTGGGGAAACACTTACTTAATTTACTGGCTTATTGTAAAGGATATTTTAAAAAATAAAAGTAAACAACCAGATGAAGAAAAACATACGGCAATGTCTGGAAGGACATTGGAGCACAGGAGCTTCTGTTTCCAAGGAACTGGGGTGCACCACACTCCTGCCCTGTGGAAGAGTTCTTATTCACCTTTCAGCAAGTCTCCAAAAGCTCAGCTGCCCAGAAGCTCTTTGTACCCTCTCCTCTTGGCTGTTAATGGAGACTTCATGGAAGAGGCATGATTGAAGATTTACAACTGTGTAGAGATGTGATTGGCCAAAGAGGGTATGATCTACTACTAATAGACCAAGTAGGAAAGCACAGCAAGGCCTGTCTGGATTCTTCTTGGCCTCTCTGTGCAGCATTCCTTCCTCTAGGGTGTGGAGCAGGACCCCTTCTGGAATGGGAGTCTTATGACCTACAGTTAGACAAGGAAGGTCAGAGAATTTCTTTACAGCCAGCTCCAAGAAAGAAAGGCAAGGGAAGATTAGAGCATATTTTTAGTTCCTATGCCCTGTCCTGGGGAGAAAAAGAAGCAAGAAGAAGGAGGGCAGGAGAAGGTCAAAGAAAGATTTTGTTTTCTGAGGCCTGCTTCTGAGGCCTAAATGCCCCAAAATTATAACTAAAGACTATCTTTCACGTTTCTTGCTCTGAAGCTGTTCTACAGATGCTTGAAAAACAAGGACAAAAGGCCAAATACTTTTACAAAAGATATGCTTATTGTTTTAGTTACTTAGGAAACAACAGGGATTACAAGAGGAATTATGAATGAAAACCAATATATAAATATCACAAAATCACAGTTCTTTATTCTGTTAATGTAGTATATCACATTTATCGATTTGTATTTGTTGCACCATCCTTGCATCCCTGGGATAAATTTAATATGAACATGGTGAAAGATTTTTTTAATATGCTGTTGAATTTTGCTTGCTTGTGTTTTATTGAAGATTTTTGCGTTTATGTTCATCAGAGATATTGGCCTATAATTTTCTTTTCCTTTTACTTTACTTAACTTATTTATTTATTTTCTTATTTTTGAGACAAGGTCTCACTCTGTTGCCCAGGATGGAGTGCAGTAGCATGAACATGGCTCACTATAGCCTCAACCTCTCAGGCTCAAGTGATCTTCTTGCCTCAGCCTTTTGAGTAGCTGGTTCCACATGTGTGTGCCACTATGTCTGGCTAATGTTTAAGATTTTCTGTAGAGATGGGGTCCTGTTATGCCGCCTAGGCTGGTCTTGAACTCCTGGTCTCAAATGATCCTCCAATCTTGGCCTCCCAAAGTGTTGGGATTATAGACGTGAGCCATCATGTGTGGCCATTTCCTTTTCTTGTGGTAACTTTGTCTGACTTTGCTGTCAGGCTAATGCTGCCCTGGTAAAATGAGTTTGGACATATTCCTTCTTCTTAATTTTTCGGATGGGTTTGAGAAAGATTGATATTAGTCCTTTAAATGTTTGATAGAATTCAACAGTGAAGCCGATAGGTCCTGGGCTTTTTGTTGATAGGAACCTTTTTACTACTGATTCAATCTCCCTACTCATTAATCTGTTCACTTTTTCTGTTTCTTCATGATTCAGTTATGGTAGGTTGTATGCCTCTAGGAATTCATCCATTTCTTCTGTATGATTCATTTTGTTACTATATAATTGTTCCTAGTAACCTCTTACGAGTTTTGTATTTCGTTGGTAGCAACTGTAATGTCTCTTCTTTATTTGCAGTTTTATTCACTATTCTCTCTTTTTTTAAGTCTAGTTAAAGGTTCGTTGACTTTATTTGTTTTTACAAAAAGCTAACTCAAAGTTTTGCTGAACTTTTGTGTTTTTCTAGTCTCTGTACCATTTATTTCTGATATGGTGTTCATTTTTTCTTTCTGTCCATGGGCTTCGTTTATTTTTTCTTCTAGGTTCTTGAGGTGTAATGTTAGATTTTTAATTTTGTTTGATATAAGTATAGCTACCTCCAGTCCCTTTTGATTTTTATTTGTGTAAAATTTTTTTTCACTTTTAGTCTATGTATTTCCTTAACTGTGATGAAAATCTCTTGTAGATGATATATAGCAGGGTCCTGTTTCTTTCCATTCAGCCATTATATGTCTTCAGATTTGACAATTTAATCCATTTACATTTAAGATATTCATTGATAAGTACTATTGCCACTTTGTTAATTGTTTTGTAAATCCTTTCTTCCTCCTTTGCTATCTTCATGATTAGATGATTTTCTTTAGTAGTGTGCCTTGATTCTTTATTGTTTTATCTTTTGTTATTTGCAACAGGTTTGTGCATTGTGGTTACCATGAGGGCTTATGTAAAACAACTTATAACAAGCCATCATAAGTTGATAGCAACTTAACTTTGATCACATGAAAAAACTCAATATTTTTCATTTTTATTTTACTTTTCCCCCACATTTTATGTTGACATTACAATTTGTATCTTTTTATATATCTTTAACAAATTATAGCTATAATTATTTTTGTTTTTTTAACTTTTGTACTAAAAACATACTTTTACCAATGAGTTTTATATTTTGATATGTTTTCATGCTATTAATTAACTTCCTTTCCCTTCAGCTTGATGAACCTCCTTTAGCATTTCGTGTAAGATAAGCCTGTTGGTGATAAACTTCCTCAGCTTTTGTTTGTCTGAGAAAGGCTTCGCTATAGCTTGAATGTCCCCACCCTAAAAAAAATTTCACAATGAAACTTAATCCTCAATGTGGCAATACTGAGAGGTGGGGACTTTAAGGGGTGATTAGATCATGAGGGTTCTGTCCTCATGAATGAATTAGTCCACTCATGAATTAATATGTTAATTCATGATTAATAGTCATGGATTATCATGGAATAAGAACTGGTGGCTTTTCAAGATAGTGAAGAGAAACCTGAGCTAGCACATTAGCACAGTCAGCCCCCTCACAATGTGACACCCTGCATTGCCTCAGGACAGCACACGGAGTCCTTACAAGCAAGCCTCCATAACTCTAAGAAATAAATTCAATTTCTTTATAAATTACCTAGTTTCAAGTATTCTGTTATAAGCAATATAGAACAGACTAAGAGAGAAAATTGGTACCAAGAGTGGGGATGTTGCTAATAATAAATACCTGAATATGGAGAAGCAGCTTTAAAATTGGGTAATGGGCAGAGACTGAAAGAATTAGAAGGAGCAGGCTAGAAAAAGCCTAGATTCTGGTGAGGACTCAGAAGACAAGAAGACCAGGGAAAGTTCGGAACTCTTTAGAAACTGAATAAGTGGATGTGACGAGAATAATATGGGCAGTATAAGCTATTCTGACAATGTTTCAGATGGAACTGAGGAAGATGGTATTAGAAACTGAAGTAAAGGACATCTTCGTTATAAATTAGGAAAGAACTTGGCTAAGCTGTGTCCATGCCCAAGGCCTTTGCAGAAGGCTGAACTTGAGAGTGATGAACTGGGGTATCTGGGAGAATAAATTTCTTTCTTTCCTTCCTTCTTCTTTCCTTCCTTCCTTCCTTCCTACCTTCCTTCCTTCCTTCCTTCCTTCCTTCCTTCCTTCCTTCCTTCCTTCCTTCCTTCCTTTCTCTCTCTCTCTCTCTCTCTCTCTTTCTTTCTTTCTTTCTTTCTTTCTTTTTAGACAGTCTCACACTGTCACCCAGGCTGGAGTGCAGTGGCACGATCTCAGCTCACTGCAACCTCTGCCTCCTGGGTTCAAGTGATTCTCCTGTCTGGCAGAATAAATTTCTAAACAAAATATAGAAGGAGATACATGATTAATTTTGGCTACTTTTGCTGAGATTCTGGAGCAAAGGAATAATTTAAAAACAGAATTTGTAACTAAAAGGGAACCAGAGTGGAAAGATTTGGAAGACTCTCAGCCTGGCCATATAAAAAAGTGGAAAAGCATGTTTGGCAGAGGAAATCAAGGGTATAGCCCAGTGGTCATTTACTAAAGAGATTAGCATGGCTAGAAGGGAGCCAGGTGCTATTCTTCAAGACAATGGAAGAAAGACCCTGGAGATCTTTTAGAGGTCTTTGAGGTTGCCACTCCCGTCACAGTTCTGTAGGCCCAGGAAAGCAGAATGATTTCAGAGGACAGCCCTGGTGTACTCTCCACAGGCTAAGGCTCATTACCCAGGGCTGCCTCAAAACTCTACTAGCCACATGTTGGCACAGTGCTCTGCTGTCACCCCAGCAGTCCCAGGTTTGGCTTGTGCTGGAGCTCTGAAATGTACAAGTCATAAACTTTTGTGGCATCCACCTGGTGCTAATTCTTCAGGCTTTCAGAAAGCAAACACCGTAGAGACTTGGCAGCCTCCACCCAGATTTCCGAGGATGTTATCAAAAGTCTTGAGATCCAGGGCAGAGACTTGTCATTAGGGAGAAGAAACTGAAGAGAGGCCCTACTAAAGCAATGCTGAGTGGATATGTGAGATTGGGGATGACACTGAGTGTTCCAACTAGGTCAATGACTAGTGGAATCATAGACGCAGGGCTGCCACCAAGATCCCTGAACTGCAGAGCTACCAGCATGTAATGCCGGTCTGAGAGAGCTGGGTGGCACTCAAGCCATAGTGGCCTGAGACCTTGGGGTCCCAACTCCTGCACTAGTGTGCAGAGGATGCCAGACATGAAGTCAAAGGAGATTATTCGGGAGTCTTAAGACCCAATATCTGCTTTCTTGGGCTTTGGACTTGCTTGGGGCCTGTTACCCCTACTTCTTGCCTATTTCTCCCTTTTCCAATGGGAATGTTTACTCTATGCTTGTTATACCATTGTATCTTAAATGTAGATAACTTGTTTTGATTTCACAGACTCAACAGAGGATATTTCCAACTTTGAAATTTTGAGTTGGTGCTGTGACAAGTTAAGACTTTGGGGATACGGGTAAAGAATAAATCTATTTGTATGTGACATAAACATGAGCTTTGGGGACCAGGGGTGGAATGATACGGCTTAAATGCCCACTCTCCAAACTCATGTTGAAACTTAATCCCCATCATGGCAGTATTGAAAGGTGGTGCCTTTAAGATGTGATTGGGTCATAAAGGCTCGTTTTTGTAAATGGATTAATCCATTCATAGATGAACAAATTAGTGGGTTAATGTGTTATTGAGTTATCACAGGAGGAGAACTGGTGGCTTTATAAGAAAAGAGAGAACTGAGGTAGCACATTAGCACACTAAGCTGCCTCACCATGTGATACCCTGTGCTTTGGGACTCTTGAGTCCCCAAAAGCAAGAAGGCTATCACCCAATGTGCCTCCCCAACTTTGGACTTAGACTTCACAACTAGAGATAATAAATTCATTTTTAAAAAACACAAATTACCCAGTTTTAGGTATTTTGTAATAAACAACAAAACTTGGGCTAAGACACTTTATCTCTCCTTTATTTATGAAAGACAGCATAGTCAGGTACAGAATTCTTAGTTTGCAGGGTTTCCACCCACCCCCTTTAGAACTTTGATTATATTAGTCCACTTTTTCCTGGTCTATAAGTTTTCTACTGAGACTCTTAGCTTTACTAGAACTACTTTACATGTGATATGCTTCTTGTATCTGGCTGCTTTCAGAATCTTCTTTTTCTATTTGATTTTTGACAGTTTGATTATAATATATCTCAGGGTAGTCTTGTTTGAATTGAATCTTATTGGAGACTTTCGACCTTCCTGTACCCAGATATTAATAGATTTTTTTCAGATTTTAGAGTATTTCTGCTGTTACATTAAAAATAACATTTCTGTCTCTTTGTCTCTCTTTTTTTGAACGCTTATAATTCAAATATTTTCTGTGTATGCTGTTATATGAATTCTGCAAGCTTTCTCCATTCTCTTTTCTTCTCTAACTATATATTTTCAAATAAGTCTTTGAGTTCACTGATTGTTTCTTCTGCTTGACTAATTTTGCTGTTGATAATCTCTATTGCATTTTTATTTCATTAACAATATGATTTTTCAGTCCTAGAATTGGATTTTTAAAAAATAATTTAATGTCTTTGTTAAATTTCTTGTTTTAGTTGTCTATTGTTTCCCTGATTTTGTTCAGTAGTTTATATTTTCTTGAAGCTCACTGAGCTTTCTTAAAATAATTATCTTGAATTATTTGTCAAGCAGTTTACAAATTTTCCTGTCTTTAGACTCATTTACTGGCTCTTTTTGTTGTTGTTGTTCCTTTGGTAGTGTCATGTTTCCCTGATTGTTCTCCACCATTGTAGTTGTGCATGATTGTCTGCACATTTGAAGAAGTGGGGACTGTTTTTTGTCTTTGCAGACTTGTTCCTTCAGGGAAAGCCCCCCTTCACCGGTCAGCTTGTCCAGAGATACTGAGCAGGCTGTCTACTATGGTCTATGGGTAGGCTTGCTGCTGAATCTTCAGACATGGCCTGGTACCTGATACCTGGGTCAAGAAGTAGGTGGTCCTGGTGCCTGGGTCTGTGGGGTTGTGCCTGGAGCCTGAATGCACTGGCAGGGGTGGAGGGCAAGGAGAAGGGAGAGATTTTGATTGTGTATGTGGGAACTTGCCTAAAGCCTGGGTTGGAGTGACCTAATACTGAGGTGGACCTTGAGCTTGAGTCTTCAGGAGCCAGCCAGACACTTGGATAGGCCTGGCACCTGTATCCACTGAGACACACCTGGAGCCTGAGCCCACTGAGGCTAGCCTACATACTGGGGTATGGGGACCAGCCTGGAGCCTGAGTTCACAGGGTCTATTCTAAAGGCTGGGTGTGTAGGTGCTGGCCTGGAGGCTAGGTTCATGAGGGCTTGCTTGCGTACTGGCTGGCCTGGAACCTGGGTCCACAAGGTTGGTCCTGGAGCCTGAGTTCATGGGCATCAGCCCAGTACTGAGGTCTAGTGGGATGGGCCTGGACCTTCAGTCTGCTGGATTGTGGGTCTACTGGGACCCACTTGACATTAAGCAGGCCTAGTGCCTGTTTCAGGGATACTGACCTGGGACTGGTATGCAACCAAAGCCTAGAGCTCTATAAACTGACCTGGCTCTGGAATCTGGGGTAGGCCTGGATCCTGAGGCCAAAGGGGCTCACCTCGTTTTGGGTAGGCCTGGAGTCTGTATCCACAGCATCCTTTCTGGAGGATGGGTCCATGGATGCCAGCCTGGCAGAGGGGTGGGTCCAGAGACTGAGCCTACTGGCAAGGCCAGGAGCCTGGGCTGTAGGATCTGGCCTGGCACTGGGGCTGGCCACAAGGCTCAGTCTGAAGCCAGGTGTCTTGGGCCATTGGGACATGGCCAGTGCTGGATTTTACTGGGGCAGCCCTGGTGTTAAGGTTGAGGCAAAGCCTAATGCTCACTTCCCACTCCTCTGAAGATGGTATTAATAAGTCTCTTCCCCCTGTGCTGCCTGGGGCTTGGGGAAGGGTGACACAGGTAATATCAAACTGTCCTTATTACCCTCATCAATGAGTCTTTTGTTATTCACAGCTACACCTAGGTGCTATAATCCCTCACCTGGTTTCATTAGCTCTTTGAAAGTATTTTTTTGCATGGACAGTTGTTCAAATTGACTTTTCTATGGGGGAATAAGCATTGGAAAGTCTGATTTTCCCATCTTGCTGATGTCCAACCTGCCTTCTTCTTATAAGGAAGGACCTGTATAATTACACTGGGATCACCTGATAATTCAGGATAATCTACATTAAGATCCTTATCTTTATCACATCTGTAAAGTCTCTTTTGTCATGTATGATTACATATTGACAGGTTTCAGGGAATAGGATGTAGGTATCTTTGGGGGCTATTATTCTATCTACCACATTTATAAAATCCTTAGAACAATACCTGATGTGTTCTATTTACTCATGTGTCATATGGTATTACTGCCTCCTTTTTATTAAAATACAAAGGGTACTGTTCTGTGCTCTCGAACAGAGTCAGCAAGATTTCTGCAAGATCTCTGGGGAAGGAATTTCATGTTTACTGTTTCACAGCTATGTAGCTATTAACATATCTTTATCTGCTCTTCCTGTAACTAGTATCATACACTTTAAATTAACATTTACATATGCAATTTTTAGTCACACATCTGACTGTATTGCATTCAGAATTTATTTTAAGCTATAAATATCACCTCTATAAAACCACAGTATTAAAAAAATCTGTTAAAACATTTATGTCATAGGTTCTAATTGTGCTTTTAAATTTTTCATTAGTTATGAGGCGTGTTCCTCAATACAGGCAACTGAAAGGCATCAATAATTCAATTATAAATATTTGATAATAACAATATGTGGATAAAACAATTGCTTGTCAATTTTGATATATAAACTATTTTGAGGCACAGTATCTCATGACAATTCAGGCTGTGATTATATTTTGCTAAACCAGGACTTCTCAATTTGGTTCTTACAAGTCATATTATTTTTTTCAGACTTGTCTGCTAGTAAATTTATGCTATATGAACAATAATTGTAACTAAACAATAAATTTTCCAATAATTTTATTCTTTTGCAAAATTTGGAATAAATTTAGTTACACTGTGCAAATGTTGCAGTAAATATCTTTAAATTGGGCCATTTTGCTTTTCATTTCCTACAGTTTTAAATTCATCAAATGACCATTTCTTTTGTCTCCAACAATAAAAAAAGAATCCCTGCAATAAAGTCTTGTCCTTGTTTCGGTCACAAAATGATTTGGTCATGGGTAAGTTTTGGCATATGGTGGGGGAGGCAGCATTTTCCTGGTGGACAGTGTTGGGAGGTAGCTCACCATGGGCCTCTCTCACTCCTACATATCTTGCTGAGTGGTCCAAAATCTCAATGCCCTGACTGTTCTTTCACCTGTACCACCTCTCAGGATTGTTTATGCAGCTTGCAGTACTGAAGAGATGAAAATATGCAGCCACGAATGTACTACATGGTTCTTGCTGAAAGTGTTCTTTCTCTGACAAATAATGGGGTTGGTTACAGCTTACACAGAAGTAGCAGATTCCATAAGCTCAAAGTTTTTCTCCTATTGTGTACCCCATTTTCCATGCAGCTCCACTTGGACTTCTGCAACACCCAGTGGGATTTGTAGCTCTAGGTGCCAGTGGGACTGTGGTAATAATCCTGCTGTTGCCGATACTAAGAGTCATAAAGTCCTTTGTTTCTGGCCTAGGGGTTGTGTATCTTTTGTCAGCATCCGAAGAATGCAGCAAGTTAACTTGATCATTTATCATCATTCTGATGGGAGTGCTCTTCCACACTGACATAGCGTCAATGTGGGGTAATATCCTTATGGATGATTATTGTTGAGAGGCTATTTTGTCAAAACCTTCCACTCCAATGAACCACTACTTGTCAAGTTGGCCTGAACTGCAGATGCTGGACATCACTCAGCTGGTTCGTATTAATCAAGTGCCTAGAAGTGGCTTTAGAGAATAAAACCATGAGGGCCTTAACAGGCCTAAAGAGAAACCCCCTTTTCCAGTCTCCCTCACCTAAACAAGAGTCTTGGCCCCAAGCATGGAGTCTGGAATTGGAAGGGTAAGCACCCTCATACCACTTTCATCTTGTGTCCCAGACTGTGCTAACCGGTTCCTACCCAGACGGCTGGTGGGATGAGATCCTATCTTGCCGGGATCCCATGCCTGGCAAGTTGCAGAGCTGAGATTCACCGTGTTCTAGCAACAACTCTTGCAACCTCTCTAATCACGAGGTGATGAATAGTCCATAAAAATGCCCAAATCTCAGAAATCACCACTTAGGAACTTAGAACACTACCTGTTCCTCAAAAATCTATTGAAATTTTAAAAAGCCAGAAGATGCCCAAAATATTCATTTTCTTTGGTTCATTTGTACAATAATTTATGTTCTGAAAATAATAAAAAGAATGAGGATTAATAATATTCATCTGAGAATCTCATTTTTTCATTCATAAATTACACATGTAATTGATAAAATTTGCCTTTTTCAATTATGTCTTTTTTTTTTTTTTTTTTTGAAACGGAGTCTCACTGTGTCTCTCAGGCTGGAGTGCAATGGCAGGTCTTGGCTCACTGCAAGCTCCGCCTCCCGGGTTCATGCCATTCTCCTTCCTCAGCTTCCCCAGTAGCTGGGATTACAGGTGCCCACCACCACACCTGGCTAATTTTTTGTATTTTTAGTAGAGACAGGGTTTCACCGTGTTAGCCAGGATGGTCTTGATCTCCTGACCTTGTGATCCACCTGCCTCGGCCTCCCAAAATGCTGGGATTACAGGCGTGAGCCACGGCACCCAGCCTTATGTCATCTTTAATATTGATCATTCTATCCAATTATCAAAGAGAAGATGAATTAATTTATCCAGTCTCCCACTGGAGCACAGATGAGGAGTGAAAACATCGGCAGGTAGAGAGGGGCCCCTAAGCTGCTGTGGCCACTGTGTGAGAGGGTGCGATACGGTGCCTCTCTCCCTCCTGCAAGAAGCCTAGTGTCCAGCCAGTGAGAAAACAGACACCTGAAAGTGAGTTGCTGTCCCTCACTGTGGGACAGCAGGTGAGGGCAAGACGGTCTTCGAGGAGGAGCAGTACAGAGAGAGTGTGCTCGGCAGTGAAGGCAGACCTCATGGAGGCTGCAGCAGGGAGAGGACTTTGTGAAGACGCAGGCTGCAAATTGGGCTGCCCAGGTCCGTGGGTGCTGAGGGTGGGGCAAAGCCTTCCAGAGAGGGAGAGAAGCAAAGACAGAGGCAAGGATGGCGGGCATAATGCGCAGAGATTGGAAGATGCACAGAAATGGCTCCAGAGAGACAGGCGGACTCATTACGAGGGAATTTCAAAGTGAGGTCGAAGGCTAAACTGGAGCCAAGCAGTTATGGTTGAATATTTGTGTCTCCCCCCAATTCATATGTTAAATTCTAACCCTCACGGTGATAATTTTAGAAGATGGAAACTTTGCGAGGTGGTGAAGCCGTGAAAGTTGTATTAGTTGGTTCTTGCATCACAGTAAAGAAATACCTGAAGCTGGGTCATTTATAAAGAAAAGAGATTTAGTTGGCTCATGGTTCTGCAGGCTGTACAGGAAGCATGGTGCTGGCGTCTGCTTCAGGTGGGGGTCTCAGACAGCTTACAGTCATGGTAGAAGGCAAAAGGAGAGCTGGTATATCACATGGCCAGGGGGAGGCCAGAGTGAGCAAGAGAGAGTGAAGGGGACTTTTAAACAAACAGATCTCACATGAACTGAGTGAGAACTCACTTGTCACCAAGGGGATGGTGCTAAACCATTCAGGAGGCATCCACCCCCATGATCTATTCACCTCCTACCAGGCCCCATGTCCAACATTGGGAACCACATTTCAACATGAGATTTGGAGGGGACAGACATCCAAACCATTCAAAAGGTGGAGCCCTCATCAATGGTATTTGTGTCCTTATGAAAGAGAGCTCAGAGAGCTAGCTCACTCTTTCCACCACGTGAGACAGCAATAAAAGAAATCAGCAGTCCGCAGCCAAGAAGAGAGCTCTTATCAGAATTTAACCCTGCTGGCATGCTTATCTTGGGCTTCCAGCCTCCAGAATTGTGAGAAATAAATTTCTGTTGTTTATAAGCCACACAGTCTTGGGTACTTTGTGATACAGCATGAACTGACTAAGATGTAAGTTGAGCAGGAATTTGATGACTAACTGAATGGATTTTATTTTATTTTTTAAGAATTAGAAGGAGAAAGAAGAAAAGAAAAAGAGGAGAAGGAGAAAATGAATGGAAATTGCACACTTACTATGAGTCAGTCATGGTACTGGGTATTAAGAATATCGTCTGATTTAACTTTCTCAAATCTTGAGAAGGGTGTTTATACACCTTTTACAGAAAAGTGGTTGAAGCTGAAATATGTTCAGCCTATGCTAATTGGTAATAAACAACTTTTTGAACTCCACTGATGCTTGAATTTTCACTCTGCTGGAAGTTGTCAGGTCCAAATTTTAAAGCAGACCTGTCAGCTTCAAACCATGAGCTTCTGCCATTGTACTATTCTGCAAAAAATAATATGACTTCAGTTCCTCTGGCATTAGTGTGTAGCAAGATCAGAGTGGGAGAGGTCAGAAGAAGGAGCACTCTGGTGATGATGATAATATGTACCATTTATGGTGCACACAGATGTCCCAGTTGCTACCTCCAGCATCTCTCATTTTTTCAATAATGTGCAAGCTCAGTAACATATACATTTTGAAGAAGTGAGAATTAGAGATGTCAAGAATGTAAAACTATCAAGGGCAAAGGTTGAAATTCAAAATAGGACTGACTAGCTTCAAAGCCATAGGGTTCAAATCTCACTACAACATCCTAGGGCACTGTTCAAGTGAGATGTCACAAGACCAGGTGCATAGTGGAAATGGCGGGGATCAAAACAATTGTCTTACCTAGTTGGATGTACCAGGATCACCTTTACTTGCCATAATGCTCCTTGGACACACCAGTAAAACTTCTCTTCCTCCCTCTTTGCTCCCTTTACAGTGCAGACAAAAAGTACTAGATGGCAGCAAGATGATAATTATTTTCTGAGAATGTGAGGAAAGGGAGAAGGCTGAATGTCAGTGGAAATCACGTTCTGGTTACTAAGAGAGGAATTTGATTCTGGCCATCTTAATACAAAATGGGATTTACTGGAATCCTCTCATGTGCTTGGAGGAAAAACTGAAAGTCCGTGCTTGAGAACTGAACAGGCATCAAGGGGGTCTGGACAGTGGTGAGCAGACCAAAGGTCATGCCATGGGAAGATTTTGGTCAGCACAACATCATCATTGCCTCCAGGAATAATACAGTCACCATCTGGCTCCATCATCTGAAGTCACTTGCTCAGGATATAAAGTCCTAAGAGAGAGCATTTGGTTTGCTATGCTTGAGTTAATGTCTTCAAACAGGCCCATAGAAACAACTTTATAACCCTGCATCCCTTCCATAGGTGCAGAGTTTTCACCAGTGACTCTGGGAAGGAAGACGTAGAATAAGTTCCTTGGAACTCTGACCAGACAGGAATCAACATTTTGTGATGTCATGTAAACATATTCATCTAGGAACTTAGCTGGCATGCATTGCAAAAGAGGGCTATGCACATATCAAGTTATTTCATTTTCTCTGACTTTTGCAGGGGCATTCCTCTGGCTTGACTTCCTAATGGAGTGCTATTTAAATCACTGCGACTGGCTGACTGTTAATAGTGCTGCATGGGAAGGAACTGGAGACTAATATTTTATTCCAGCGTTAATTTAAAACCATCTGAAAACTGACTTCCTCAGACTTAGCTGGAAGCATGATACATTTAATTATAATGGACTTCGTGTGGGTATTGCCAGTCATTTACATATTCACTGAGTCCCATGAAGTAGTTTTTCTTAACATTTTGAATGTTAAAACCAAGGAAAGGCTAAAGCACAGAAAGGAGAAATAACAAATTTGTCTATAATTAAAAGGTGAACAGGTCTCTTGAGCAGGTCTCCTATTTACATAAACTTCCTGGACTTAGTTCAGTGGGTGCTTCTCTTTATGAATGTACATTGTTACTGAATTATAAACAACCTGATTCTCTCTTCTGTGAAACGTTTGTGGTATTTTCAGTTGCATGAAGCCAACCCTAACTGTGTTGAGTAGTAAGAAAACCCAGAGTTCAGGCTCTGGAGGCCCAAGGTGTTGCTGGCCTTGCTGAAGGGTCCCATTGCTTAGTGGAGTAGTGAAGGACCCAGGTTTCCTGCCTCCCCTCTAGGCTTTCTGGTCTACAATCGAGGTCTTCCCAGGGCTGCTTCCCTGAGGATGGGGGCTGCTAAGATGCAGGGGATTCCTCATTCATACCTGGGCATGAAGATGACTGTTCTTGGGCACTCTCTTGGGAGAATGAGGAGAAATTTCATCTGCAGCCAGTGGTGAATCTCTTTATATCCCGTTGGCCTAAACTGTCATCTCCACTCTGCAGCCAGTTATAAACAACAGGGATGAGCTAAATCTGATTTGTTCAGATGACTAGGGGCCATACCTGAAATTAGGAATTCTATTAAGTTAATACTTAAATAAAATTTTGAAGCATATTTGTGTCTGGAGCATACCAACTGAGCAACTGGAACTAGGAAGGAAGGAAAGAAAGTGGAATCAGCTGCTGATAAATTACTTAGGATGCTTAGGGAGCATTATGTCCAATAAAATCAGGATCTGTTAAGGAAGAAAAATAGAGAAAAAGATGCAAAGATGCTGGTAGATAAAAATTAAATATATATATGTATATATGTGTATATATATACACACACACACACACACAAATATATTCCTATGTGTGGGTGAAAGTGTGTTAATAAGAAACAAACACCAGGTACTCCTTATTTACTTATTTTTTGGTGATTTGGGAGCTTATCCAGGAAAGAATAGAGCATCACTACCCTCAACTCCTATCTGATAAAGAAAGGTCTTCATTTTATTTTTAAAAGTCTGAATACGGACTTTCATAAGGATGAGGATGGGGTAGTAGCTTTTTGCAATAGTTCTATTGAGGAACATGATTCTTTATTTTTTTCAGAACTGAGATTAGTGATTTGAGCTGCGGCAGCAGGGTTAACTGGAGAAAGTGGGAGGAGGGTGGTGGATCTGACAGGGCAGAAACCTGTATCCTTTAGGAAATAAGAGACTTTAGATTTTCTGTTTTTGCTTGTGTCACCTTAATACAGAAATGTATTGAGACATTTCTCCATTTCATCTAAATTGTCAAATGTATTGGCATAAAATTGTTCACAATATTCCCTTATTATTAATATTTGTAGTAAGGATGTCCTGTCTCTCATCCTTGATGTTAATAATTTGTGTCTTCTCCTATTTTCTTAATCATTCTAAGTAAAGGCTTATGAATTTCATTGATTGTTTCAAAGAATTAGCTTTGGTTTCCTTGATTTTTCTCATATTTGTCTATTTTATATTTGATTAATCATGTTTATTTCTGTTTTATCATGCTTTCTACATTATTTTCAGTTAATTTACTTTTTCCTTCTAGGTTTTTGTAGTAGATAATTAGTTTCATATCTTTTCCATTTCTTTTTTTTTTTGAGATGGAGTCTCAATCTGTTGCCCAGGCTGGAGTGCAGTGGCATGATCTTGGCTCACTGAAGCTTCTGCCTCCTGGGTTCAAGCGATTCTACCCTCAGCCTCCTGAGTAGCTGGGAATACAGGTGCACACCACCACGCCTGGCTAATTTATGTATTTTTAGTAGAGATTGGGTTTCGCCATGTTAGTCAGGCTGGTCTTGAACTCCTGACCTTAGGTGATCTGCCCACCTCGGCCTCCCAAAGTGCTGGGATTATAGGTGTGAGCCACCACTTCCAGCCTCCATTTCTTATGTAAGCTTCTAGTACTATAAAGATTCTTGCAAGCATTGATTTAGCTGTATTCAACAAATGTTGGCATGTTTTCATTTTCATTTCATCCAAAATATTCCAATGTCCTTTGTGCTTTCTTTCTTTATCCATAGATAATTTTAAACTGTATTTTTTAATTTCAAAATATTTCCAAATATTTGGGATATTTTGTAGATATCAGTCTTATTTCTAATTTAATTTTGTTGTTATTAGGTAATATAGTCTGTATGACTTCAACACTTTTAAAAGTTTTGAAGCTGGTTAATAGCATTCTGTGACTTGCATAGGAAAGACAGGGCAAAAAAGGGCAAAAACAAAATAATATGTATAAAATAAGGCCATGTCATAAAAGGCCATGTGTCTTATATATAACATTTGGGATGTATCCTATGTCAGGAGGAGATTTTAAACAGAGAATAACATGATAAATATATAATAATTTTAAAATTAAACAAAAAAATTAAAATTCACATAAAAAGAACATTTGTTGTAGACGTTTGCAAAAATTTGGGAACAAGGTTGTTTGAAGATTTGTAACACCAATTATAGTAAATTACTGATAAAAATTATGTATGATAGTTTGAAGATATAAATAAAATGTTTTTATCAAGAAAGGATGTTGAACTTTGTCAAATGCTTTCTCTGCATCAATTGAGATGATCGTGTAGTTTTTATTGTTCATTTTGTTAATGTGATGTATAGTATTTATTGATTTCCATATGTTAAATCAGCCTTGCATCCCAGAGACAAATCCCACTTTGTCATGGTGTATAATCTTTTGATGTGTTGTTGAGTTTGGTTTGCTAACATTTTATTGAGAAATTTTGCATCAATGTTCATCAGATATATTGGACTGTAATTTTCTTTGCTTGGGATGTTTTTGGCTTAGGTATCTAAGTGATGTTGGCAGTATAAAGTGCTTTTGAAAGTATTTCCTGTAGCTCTATTTTTTGGAAGTAGGAGTATTGTTATTAATTATTCTTTGAATATTTGGTAGAATTTAGCATGAAGCCAACTGGTCTAGGGATTTTCTTTGTTAGGAAGTTTTTGATTATTTCTTTAGTCTCTTTATTTATTATTTATCATTTCAGGCTTCCTATTTCTTCCTGATTTTTTTGGTAAGTGGTATTTTCCTAGGGATTTATTCATTTTCTCTAGGTTATTTAACTTGTTGGCATAGACTTGTTCATAACAGTCCCTTATAATCCTTTTTATTTTTGAGGCATCTGTTGCAATGTTTCCATTTCTATCTTATTATCTGAGTATTTTTTCTCTGTCTTAGTCTAGCTAAGGGTTTATCAGTTTTATTTATATTTTCAAAACATTAATTTTCCTATTGTTTTTTCTACTCACTAATGTATTTCTGTTCTGATCTTTATTATATTTCCTTCTTTCTGCCAACTTTGGGTTTAGTTTTTCTTCTTTTTCTAGCTCTTTGAGGCATACTGTTAGTTGTATTTATTTGGGATCTGTCTTTCAGGCATGCAGATATCACCAGAGAGAGATAAAACAATATGAAATATCAAGAAAACTGACTAGGGCATGGTGGTGCATGCCTGTAATCTCAACACTTTGGGAGGCCAAGGTGAGAAGGTCACTTGATGCTGGGAGTTTGAGATCAGGCTGGGCAACATAGCAAGGCCCCATTTCTACAAAAATAAGTAAATAAATAAATAAGTATATATTTTTAAAAATACATTTTTAAAAAAAGAAAATATGATATCACCAATGAAACAGAATTCTCTAGTAACAAACCCCCTAAAACAGGAACTTATAAATTGTCTGAAAAGGAATTCAAAATAATATGCTTAAGGAAAGTCAGTGAGACCCAAGAGAATACAGATATACAATTCAATGACATCAGAAAATCAATTCATGATGTTAATAAGAAATTTAACAAAGAGATAGGTACCATAAAACAGAAATCCTGAAGCTAAAGAAATGAATTAATTATAAAAAAATTAATTAAATAAAAAATTAAATAAAAATACAACGGAAAGCTTCAACAGTATCCTAGCTCAAGCAGAAGAATCTGTAAACTTGAAAACAGGTCCTTTGAAATTACTCAGTCAGAGGGTACAAGAAAAGAAAACAAAAAGAATGAAAAAGAGTGAAGAAAGCCTAATGGACTTATGGGACACCATTAAGCGTACACTTATTTGCAGTATGGGAGCTCTAGAAGGAGAAGGGACAGATAAAGGAACAGAAAACTTATCTAATAAAACAATTGTTAAAAACTTTGCAAGTCTTGAGAGAGATATAAAATTCACATTCATAAAGCTCAAAGTTTCCCTAACAGATTTAATTACATTATAATCAAGTTGTAAAAAGTCAAAGGCAAAGAGAACATTTTAATAAATGCAAGAAAAAACAAAAACATGTCACATATAAGTGAATTCCTATTAGATTATCAGTGGATTTCTCAGCAAACCTTGCAGGCCAGAGGAGAATTTAAAGATATATTCAAAGTGCTGAAAGGAAACACAAAAAACCTGACAGCCAAGAATGCTATACTCAGCCACGTTTTTCTTCAGAAATGAGGGAGCAACATTGTCTTTCCCTAAGAAGCAAAAGCTGAGGGAATTCATCACCACTAGACCTGCTTTACATAAAAAGTTTAAGAGAGCTGTTCAAGGGAAAACAAAAAGATATCATAAGAACATAACAAAATATGAAGCTCACTGGTAGAATTAAATATATAGTTAAGTTTAGAATACTGTAGTACTGTAATGGTGGTGTGTAAATCATTCATGCCTTTAGTATGGAAGCTAAAAATCAAAACATTAAAAAATAACAAAAGCTATGGTATGTTGTTAAGGAATACATGATATAAAAAGATAAAAATTTTGATTCCTTTGTTTTTGAAGGATTGCTCAGGGTACAAAATCGTAGCTTGATGAGTTTTTTTCAACATTTTAAATATTTTACTACACTGTCTTATTGTTTGCATGGTTTCTGAGAAATCAAATGTAATTTTTACTTTTGCTTCTCTATATGTAAGGTGATTTTTTTCTTCTAGTGTCTTTCAATTTTTTTTCTCTATCTAATTGATATGATTTGGCTGTGTCCCCACCTAAATTTCACGTTGAATTGTGGTTCCCATAATCCCCATGTGTCATGGGAGGGACCCAGTGGGAGGTAAGTGAATCATGGGGACAGTTACCCTCATGCTGTTCTCGTGATAGTGAGTTCTCACAAGATCTGATGTTTTTTTAAGGGGCCTTCCTCCTTTTGCTCAGCACTTCTCCTTCCTGCTGCCATGTGAAAAAGGATGTGTTTGCTTCCCCTTTTGCTGTGATTATAAGTTTCCTGAGGCCTCCCAAGTGATGCTGAGCTATGAGTCAGTTAAACCTCTTTTCTTTATAAATTATCCAGTCTCAGGTATGTCTTTATTAGCAACGTGAGAACGGACTAAGACACTAATTTTTTCAGTTCGAATATGATGTACTTAGGTGTAGAGTTTATTTATTTATTTATCCTGCTTGGTGTTTTTTGAGCTTCCTGGATTGTGGCTTGGTCTCAGATATTAATTTGGAGGAAATTCTTAGGCATTAATGTATCAACTATTTATTCTATTCCTTTCTTCTTTTTCTGGAATTTTATTTTGACCTATTTTGTTCAGCCTTTTTTTCTTCTCTTTGATTGTCAGTTTTGTAGGCTTTATTAACATATCATAAAGTGAAGAGATTATTTTCTTAGCTGTATCCAGTCTACCAGTGGGCACGTGAAAGGTATTCTTTATTTCTGTTACAGTGTTTCTCATCTCTAGCATGTCTTTGTGGTTCTTTCTTAGTATTTTCATCTCTTTGCTTACATTGCCCTTCTGTTTTTGCTGTCTGCTTTACCCATTAGAAGACCTCAGAATATTAATCATAGTTGTTTTAAATTCATCATCTGACAATTCCACTATTCATTTTATATCTGGTTCTGGTTCTGGTTCTGATGCTTGTTCTGCCTCTTCAAACAGTGTTTTTTTCCCTCTCTTTCGGTATGCCTTGTCGTTTTTCATGTAAAAGCAGACATAATAGACTGTGTAAATGGAACTGTGGCAAATAGGTTTTGAATAATGTAATGGTAAAGTATGGGGGAATCTTTTTATAGTTTCATCATTAGTTCCCGGTCTTTTAGTGAGCCTGTGCCCCTCGGCTATGAACTTCAAAAGTGCTGTTCAGAGTTTTGTTTTTGTTTTTGTTTTTGTTTTTGTTTTACTCCCTTAGAGGGTACGGGATGGCTACAAGGAGGTAGAGTTGGATATTTACCTTTCCCCAGGCCAGTCAGTCTCTGATAAAACCACAATAGATGAGGCTGTGCCTACAATAGTTTCTTTTGAAGGCTGGCCTTGTTAAATAGAAAAGAATGCCCTGCACCATGGCACAATGGTTCCTTGGCTTTCTCCCCTGCCTGAAACAGGAGGGGGGTTTTCTCTGATTTTCATGATGAGAACCATGGCAGAGGTCTTGGAAATAAAACTCATAAAAATGTGGGAGGCCCTTCTGACTGTTTCCTCGTCTCAGCCTTGCTCATTCTGAATCTCCAGCAATTTGTCAATTATAGTTTGGGTATTTCTAAGCCAGTACCAGCTCCTGTAGAGGTTTCTGCTAATGAGCTTCTGATATGGAAAGTTTTGATTCTCTGTATTCATCCTTCTGTCTCTACAATATTAGGGGCAGCACTTGCCCTGTTGCCTCACTTCTAAGATGGATCTAAGAAGAGTTGGTGATTTTTCCATTTGTTTAGGTTTTTACCAGTTGGAATGGGGTAATGACCTACGAGCTGCCTACATGCCAATCCAGGACTTATTTATTGTTCTTTACTGCTTATTTTCTATTTTTTTCTGCTCTCGTATTTACAATTTTCTCCCTTCTGCTTACTTCACATTTTACTTGTTCTTCTTTTAGATTCTTAAAATATAAACTTAGGTCAGTGATTTAAATCTTTTATTTTTATTCATATAAGGAGATAAAGATACTATTTTCTTCTAAGTTCTGCTCCAGCTGCATTCCATACAGTTAATACGTATTAATTTATTTTTCATTTATTAAAACATTTGTAATGTTCCTTGTGATTTATTGTTTGACCCATGTATAATTTGGAATTCTGTTGTTCAATTAGCAAATATTTGGGAAAATTTTCAGATAGTTGTGGTGAATCCTAATTTAGGTGTGTTTGGTCACGGAGCATATACTACGTAATTTCAATCTTTCAAATTTATTGAAAACGATGTTATAGTTACTCTTGCACTTAAATGCATATTCTGTTCTTTTGGGACAAAAGTGTTTCATAAAGGTCAATTAGGTCACTTTAGTTGATAGTGTTACTGGGTTATTCAAATGTTTTCAATCGTTATTGCTTTTATTGTTCTAATGTATAATGACACTTGAGATAAACTGTTAAAATCTACCACTACCATTGTACACTTGTATCTTTTTGCTTTTATTTGACATAGTTTTTTCTTCATGTATGTGAAAGCTCTACAATAGATATACATATACAAATATACAGCATTTAATCTTCTTGATTTATTAGCTTTTATCATTACTTAAATATCTTTTATAGTTGTCTTGAAAATGTTGTTCAATCTCAGTATGTCTTTTGGAGTTTGTTATAATTAGTATTTACAATGGTGTATACATCTTTTTTTGGTATACTTTCGCCGTGTTTTTGTATAACACTTATCTCTTATACTCAAAATATTGTTTTAATACCTTGCTTTTTACAAAAATTCTGATGTAGTGTGTTTATTTTAAACTGGACTTTTAACATATTTTTTATTTAATGTAATTTCTACTATTTTGGGGTTTAACCTTTCTTCTTGCCATTTATTTTCTATATACCCTATCTGTTTATTGTTTCTTTTTTTCACTTTTTTTTTTTACCTTTTTGGTGATCAAGTAATTAACTTTTGGGTATTCCATTTTTATCTTCCCTCTTGGTTTATTAGCTATAACTCTCTTCATTTTTTACTCTTTTTAGTATGACTGTCTTAGAGTTTTAATATACACTTTTGACTTATGGTGGTTAACTTTTGAATTGTATTATAATGCTTTGGCAGAGTGTAATGACCTTGCAAAATTGTACTTCAATTTCCTCCTTCCCATTCTATATGCTTTTTGTCCTTCTACATATGCTTTAAACTCCAAAGTATATTATTATTGTTGTTGTTCTTTATTTTTATCCAAAATAATTTTTTATATTGTGATACTTGAAATCCCTAAAACCCCTAAAACTCTTTTCCGCTGTTTATGAGTTTGAAACTATTTTCAGAATACCTTATTTACATTTTTACTTTCATGCTATCATAGCATATATTTGCATTTTCAGAGGCTACATAACATATGGTATTGTAACAGATTGAATGCAAAAATAGGAGAATCTAACTGTCCCCTCTTAAGTCAGACATTAAAGAAATTTGCAAAGATATACAGTGTCACTTTTTTTGCTAGTAATTTTTTTGTTTTAAAAAGACAGTTATATTTATTTAAAAAGATTTTTAAAACATGTATGGAATTCTTGTTATCTTTAATATGTATTTATCTGTTTTCATTTCTAATATGTTAAATGTATTAGCAGCTATAAATTATATATATGAAAAAAGCTCTTTGTGAACCTCTGTGAATTCCAAAAGGTTGCTACGAGTTAAAGGTATCTTAAGATTAAAAAGTTTGAGAATAGATTATTGAGCTTTAAAATAAATGTTTCAAATTCCGAGACATTTACTTATGTAGCTACTATTTCCATGGTTCTACCTTCCTTCATATAGATGCAAATTTCCATCAAGTGTTATTATCCTTCAACCTGAAGAAATTTAACTTTTTTGATACAGGTTGCTGGCAATGCATTGCTTTTGCTTTTGCTGTCTAAAATGTCTTTTTTTCATCTTCATGTGAAAAAAAGCTGTATGAAGAATTCTAGGTTGAAAATTGATTACAGAAATTTGTGGTGAACATTATAATGCTTACCCCTTGCCCTACCAGTGCCCATTTAGAAAAACTAGTTACCCCAACTTCTGAAAATGGATATTTGGGAAGGTCAAAGTCAGCTGTGTATTTAAAAAATTAAAGCAGTTGAAATGAGTGTGACAAAGAACATTACACATGTTTTTAATTTAATGTGATAAGCCTGCCCCCACTTTTTCTAACCAACTCATGCCATATCTGCAGAAATTAACATATTTCCAATTGTGTTCTCCTATAAAATTTATATTATTGACCTGACCTCAGTCTTTAAGATTTTCATTTTCAGACACCTGCAGCTGTCAACACCTGACTTCTAGAATTTTTCTTGAAATTTACAATTCTAACTCATGTTAATGGTATGTGCATTTTTGAGAAAAAGCTACAATGAAGTAATTGGATAACCTTTTACATTTTTTTCCCTGTATTTATACTGCTAACAGTGACATCAATAAGACTTACTTTACAATTTTGTAGTATGCAATGTCACAGAGAAATGATGTATTTTATGTAGTGTCTGAACACAGATGTTTTCTTAGAAATTCTAAAGGAAACTAATCTTTCTCCCTTGATGCTAATGACTTTAGACATACTTTATCAACAAATTCAAACCCTAGACTTTACAAAGCCAATTGTTACGAGAAGTAGGATCTATCTAGTATCATTGAATACTAAACAAAATTATGAGAATGGCTAGTAAAGTGTGTCCATTGAAGTAAATATATGTTTAACAGAGTGCTTGCAATATTCAGGAGCTCAAGGCTGCCTCCCTTTAAAGGAAGCAATGCTTTAAGGGAGAAGTGGAAAACCATTATGAAGTGAAAAAATATTCCAACAGATTTCAGATGCCTTTCAGCTGTTCTGGATTCCCTGTTGATAACTGTCCTAGTGACATGAGTATTCCCAGGAGGGCTGTGGTAAAAACTAATGCAGGTTTTATTTCCCGTGCCCTTTGCTCTCTGCAAAGAGCCAGTCTACTAAAAACACGTACATCCCAGCTCCACCGGGTTTCTCACTACCTGTATTAGTCTGTTCGTGTGGCTATAATAAAATGCCCTAGACTGGGTAATTTACAAAAGATAGAAATTTATTTTTAACTGTTCCAGAGGGGTTGGGAAGTCCAAGATAAAGGCACTGGCAGATTTGATGTCTGGTGAAGACCCACTCCTCACAGATGGTGCTGTGTAGGTCTTCTTACATGGCAAAAGAGATAGAAGGGATAAATAGCTCCTTTGTACCTCTTTTATAAGGTCACTAATCCCACTCACTTGGGCTCCACCCTCATGACTTAGTCACCTCCTGAAGGTCTCATCTGTTAATATTATTACATTGGGGATTAAGTTTTAACATAGGTTATATTAGGGGGACACATTCAGACCATAGTACCAACCAGGCACACAGCACCCTTCTCAAACCCCTGTCATCAACCCCAATGTCTTCTCTCTGCCTCTATCCAGTTCTACTTGTCCTTCAGGGCTCAGCCTAATGACCATAACTTCCATGAAATCATCTCATAGATTGCAGATGAAATCAGTGTTTTGTTTTCATTGTGCAATAAAAGGAGAATATTGCTTTTTCTTTACCTTAACACCCCCTGGGTTGGTTGTTTACTTCTCTGTGTCCCTCCTGAGTTTGCATAGGGATTACTGTCAGACACCACTAGCACATAGTAATGCTAGAACATGGGATTTACTCGGGAAGACCGTAGGAGCTGAAAACTAATACAGCACATCCATGAGCTCTCACCATCCCACCTCTTAGTCTTCATATCCTGTGGTGGCCAGCCTGCCAGTATACAACACCTCCATCCCTTTAATAGTCTTCAAATTTATAGGGTCGAAAACAAGGAACACTTGTTTGACTATTACTAGTAGACAATACCTAGTTTGAGAAGTGGCTTTTTCAGGAAGGGTGAACAGTGTCTGATAGCCTGCTCTTTCGTTGAGAAATTTCTTACATGCTGAACTCTGCTAAGCTATCAAAAGAGAGAAGGAATTTGCTTTTAATGGCAAACTATAAGTAATTTGTTTTTAATGGTAAACTGTTTTGTTTCTTAGTAGTAAGCTATAAGTAAGAGCCATGCCTTGCTGATTTTTCTATCCTAAGTCCTAGCACATAGAAGGTCTGGATAAGCATCAAGACCCAACATGTTTTCAACATGTGGCTTGTATGGACAGAAGAACGACATACCAAAATGAAGACATGTCTGGGCATCTGTAGAAAATGTGTGAAATAGCCTTCACCAGACTTTTCTGCAGACATTCCATTTGGGTTTTCACCAAGATATTAATGATTGAACAACAACCTGATAGTGGTTATCTCAGACTTCCACTAAAGGATTGAGACTGTACATCCAGCTGTCCTTGTGCAAGAAACTGTATTTGAACTTCAGCCTTCAAGATCCTACCAATATCTCCTAATTGTGTTCATGTTTCCTATCTTGTTCACTATTGCTTTAAACTTTACATCCTCAGTGACTATTACTTTTGCTCCTAAATCTTTCTCAAGAATATCAAAGAGTGTTTTTCCATCTATTTTATCATGTAATTCTTCAATACAAGTACTCACTGTTAAGAATAATAAAAAAGAAAGATGCAGTTCCAGCTATCAGGCAAGTTAGGGCTCTGATTTGGCTCTGGCAGATAAGAATATTTTAGTATCTTCAACACAAGAAAGAGAACAAAGGCAGGGTATGTTTGCTGCTGTCACTGCTATGATTCTAAAGTTCAGCCAAAGACTTATTAGCGTTTCAATGTCCTGCTTTATAACACATGAACCAGAGGCAAAAATATAAGAAATCATACCAGAAATGACAACACTAGGTAGAGCTTTGATCGAAAGACTTGTCTAGACACAGGACACTTGTGATTTTGATTCAAGTCAAGCCAGGATGACACTAGCCAGGATACATGCTTAGGGAGGCTTTGATTCTCCATTTACAAAAAGTCGAAGTTTCTTCCCAGTTAGATTCCACAATTTCAGAAATTGTTTAGAAACTGTTTAGAAATAGTGTCTCATTTTTTTCTCTTAGATTATTTCTGTCTCTTTGGTGGATATGTTGTATCTCTGGGCTTAAATTTAGAGCCTTAGATAGATCTCTCTGATATGTGATAATTTTTTTTTTTTTTTTTTTGAGATAGAGTCTCTCTCTGTCGCCCAGGCTACAGTGCAGTGGCACTATCTTGGCTCATTGCAAGCTCTGCTTCCCGGGTTCATGCCATTCTCTTGCCTCAGCCTCCCGAGTAGCTGGGACTACAGGCACCTGCCACCATGCCCATTTAATGTTTTTGTATTTTTTAGTAGAGACGAGGTTTCTCCCTGTTAGCTAGGATGGTCTCGATCTCCTGACTTCGTGATCCACCCACCTCGGCCTCCCAAAGTGCTGGGTTTACAGGCGTGAGCCACTGCGCCCAGACGATAATTATTTTTATTAGTCATGTATTTCCATTAGCAAAATGCTGTGCTAATAATCTTGATATTTTAATTCTTCGTGTAATTTTTTGCATATTATCTCATTGAATGTCATCTAACTCATTCATTGCCATAAGCATTGGCTAATAACAAATCTCAAGAATAGAACGCTAAACCTAATAAAATAATCCCAAAGGTGAAAATTGACTTTATTATATTTCTGTGAACCTTCTCCTCCTTGAAGTCTCTCCTTGAAGTCTAATTCACTGACCACTGAGTTGCAAAATTAGCTCTCACTACAGCTTTGTCTGCTGTCATTTTAGAGACATATTTCCAAAATAAGGTAATATTTTCAGTTCTCAGCCTCAGAGTCAGAAAATTTAGGAACACACTGAAATCTGTAAATCTCAATGACCAAGTGAAGTCATAAATACATTTTTATAGTTGCCACACATTAAAAACCTATTTAATTTTTTAATAAATAAAATATTTACCCTCTCATAATCATAATTCTCATCATATATTATCCCAAATCCCTCTCAGTCAGCACTAAATATTTTAAGTTTCAGAAGCTGGGTTATAAGATATCAGTCAGAATGAACTGTTTTACTAAAGTAACAAATAATCCTAAAAATCTCAGTGGCTAAAGATAACTAAGTTAATTTCTAACTCATACTACTTTTCCAAGGTGGGATGGCAGGGATCCTCTGCCATTCATAGTTATTCAAGGTTCACACTGACGAAAGCTTCAACACAGTACATGTTTTCACGGTTCCCACAGTGTGTAAAAGGAAATGGGGCAAGTCATGTATTGGTTCTGAAAGCTTGTAACCTACAGTAAACTATTCCTTGTCCATTCACATATCAATGGCCACAGCAAGTTACATTCCACATCCACTTTTAAAAGGGGAGAAAAAGTTCAGCCCTGTCATCTGCTGGGAAGAGGGTGGAGAAGATGCATATTTATGAAGTCTTTAATGACAATCACACAGATAACCCAAAATGCATGTTAGCAGGGAACCTAACGATAACCCAGCTTAACCCATTCAGTTTACAAGTTGAAAATATGTGAGTGGTTAGATGCTTGGACCATCTGGGTTTCTCCTAAAATTTCAGGGCTTCTGGTGAAATCATTAACTCCTCCAGGCTCTGACACATCTCTAGGCATTCTGCTTCATGATCGATTTTTGAGTAATAAGCCTCTCTTGAACACCTGGAGTAAATTCCACTTATTTATGGTGTGTAATTCCCTTTATATGTTGCTACATTCTTTCAGATATTTTTTGCATCTACATCCATGAGGGGGATTGATGTGTACTATTCCTTTATGGTACTGTCTTTGGTTTTAGTATAAAGGTATTTCTGGCTTCATAGAGATGAGTTGGGTAGTGTTCCCTCTTCTATTTTCTGGGAGAGATTGTGTAGGATGTGTGTTCATTCTTAAACATTTTGTAAAATTCTCTAGTGAAACTATTAGAATCTGGACCTTTCTTTTTGGGGGCAGAAATTTAAAATTATGAATTTAGATTTCATACTAGTTATAGGGCAATTCAAATTTTTTCCTATTCCTTGAGTTATAGTAGCTTTTTTAAAGATTTAGAACATTTCATCTAAGTTGTCAAATTTATGTAGGTAGAGTTGTTCATAGTATTCTTTTGTTATCCTCCAAGTGTCTTCAGAGTCTGCAATGATTTCTGCTGTTTCATTCCTGATATTGGTAATTTGTGTCTTCTCTATATTTTTCACTGTCAACCTTGCTAGAGGGTTATCAATTGTATTAATCTGTTAAAAATAAGGTTTTTTTTCACTGAATTCCTTTATTGCTTCTCTGAGATTGCATTGATTTCTTTTATCTTTATTGTTTCTTCCTTATGCTTGCTTTGGGTTTATTTTATTCTTTTTCCCGTTTCTTGAAGTGGAAAATCAGATAACTGAAGACCTTTTTTCTTTTCTGATGTAAGATTTAGTAGTATAAATTTTCCTCTCAGCACTGCCTTGGCTGTTTCTCACTAGTTTTAATATGTTATGTTTTTACTTTCATTCAGTTCAATGTGTTTTCTGATTTCTTTCGCATCTTTCTTTACCATCTATGAATTATATAGCAATATGTTCTGGCCAGGCTTTGGTAACTCATGCCTGTAATCTCAACACTTTTGGAGGCTGAGGTGGAAGGAATGCTTGAACCCAAGAGTTCAAGACTCGCCTGGGCAACATAGCAAGACGCTGTCTCTATAAAACAAATAAAAAGAGGCCGGTTGGAGGGGCTCATGCCTGTAATCCCAGTACTCTGGGAGGCCGAGGTGGGCAGATCACCTGAGGTCGGGAGTTTGAGACCAGCCTGGCCAGCACGGAGAAACCTCATCTCTACTAAAAATACAAAATTAGCTGGGCATGGTGGCGCATGCCTGTAATCCCAGCGACTTGGGAGGCTGAGGAAGGAGAATCTCTTGAACCCAGGAGGCAGAGGTTGTGGTGAGCCAAGATTGCGCCACTGCACTCTGGACAACAAGACTGAAACTCCATCTCAAAACATAAAAATAAAAATAAAAACAAAAAGATAAAAAGAAAATTAGCTGGGCATAGTGGCATGCACCTGTAGTTTCAGCTACTCAGGAGGCTGAGGTGGGAGGATCTTTTGAGCTAGGGAGTTTGAGGCTGCAGTGAGCTGTGATCCTGCCACTGTATTCCAACATGGGACACAGAGCTAGTCTTTTGTTTCAAAAACAAAAGCAAAATTGTTCTTCGGTTTCCCAATGTTTGGAGATTTTTCTTTCTTTCTATTGTTAATTTCTAGTTTGAGTCTGTTGTGGTTACAGAACACCCTCTGTATGATTTTAACTCTTTTGAATTTGTTAAGGGTTGTATTATGACCTATATTATGGTCTCTTAGTGTATGTTTCGTAGGCATTTGAAAAGAATGTGTATTCTACTGTTTTGGGGTAGAATGTCCTATAAATGTTGATTAGATCCTTTTGATAAATGATGTTAAATTCTTCTGTATAATTGCTTATTTTTGGTCTAGTTGCTCTATCAATTGTTGAGAAAGGTGTTGAAATCTCCAACTATGATTGTGCATTTGTATTTTTCTACTTATAATTCTATTGGTGTTTGCTTTATACATTTTGTAACTCTGTTGGTGCATAAACATTTAGAATTGCTATGTCTTCTTGATGAATTGATCCTTTAATCATTATATAATGTTCCTCTCTGTCTTTACAATTTGCTTTGCTCTGAAGTCTACTTTATATTAATTTATCCACTCACAGTTTCTCTTCATTTTTCTTTGCATGGCATATCTTTTTCCATTTTTTTTTTTACTTTCAATCTACATGTATTCTTACATTAGTGGTAATATCTTATAGATAGCATATAGTTATGTCATATTTTTAATCCATGCTTCTAAACTTTGTCTCTGAATGAATGTAGTTAGACCATTTATGTGTAATACAATTTAATAAAATTATTAATATTTTATATAATGATTATGTTATAGTTTAAGTCTAACATTTTATTTTTCTGTTTATTGTGTTTATTATTTTTCTATTTTGTCCTGCCTTCTTGTGTAATACCTGAACATTTTACATTTGTCATCTTTTATTTTTACTGTGTTCTTTCTTTTCTCCCAATTTTCTATGACTTATTCTTTTAAAATTTCCTTTCTTCTTAGATAAATTCTTTTAGTCATTATTTTAGAAAAATTATGCTGGTAACAAATTCCTTCATCTAAAAATATCTTGAATTCATCTTAATTCCTGAGGTACAGTATGTTTTGCTGGACATTAAATCCTGAATTGACAGTCATTTGATTTCAACACTTGGACAAAGTACTGCTTTCTTCTGGCATCCATGTTTTTTGATTAAAAGGCTGCTGTCATTTAGTGAAAAATGAATCATTGTATGATTTTGCTTTTAAGATTTTCTTTAGTTTTCAGAAGTTTGATTGTAATGTGTCCTGGTATGCATTTTTACATTTATTTATTATTTTTGGGATTCACTTAGCTTCTTAAGTCTATGGCTGTTTTCCTTTTGCCAAAATTGGAAAAATATAGCCTTTAAAAAAAATACTTTTCACCTCCACTGCCTCTTCTCCTCTGCTTCTGAAGCTCCAGTGACATGAGTGTTATAGATTTAGTTATAGTCTCACATGTTCCTGAGGCTCTGCTAGTTTTTTTCCAGTCTATTTTTGCTCTTCCACTCAAACTGGGTACTTTTTAATTGCTCTATGCTCAAGCGCCCTAACTCTTTCCTCTCTTCTCTCCGTTCTGCCATCAATCCCATCCATTAAAAAAAAAACTTTTTCATATTGAATTTTATGTCTAAAGTTTTTGTTTTTCTTATATCTTCAATTGTTTTCCTTTGGCTTTTAATATTATCGTTGGTTTCAAGCATATTTGTCATTGCTTTTTGAAACATTTTCATACTGGCTGGTTTACAATCCTCGTCAGATGATGCTAACGTCTATGTTATCCCAATGTTTGTGTCTGATATTTTTTTCTTATTCATGTTTAGTTCTTCCTGGTTCTTTTCACGAGATAACTTTCAATGAACTATGAATATTTTGGGCATTATATTGTAAGACTCTGGTTCTTATTTAAAGTGTGTTTTAGTAGATCTCCTCTGCTACCACTTCAGCAGGGATAGCAGTACCTTCTCAGTGCTGCCTGGTGGGGCTGGAAATACAGGATTTCCACTTGGCTTCTGTTGCCATGATAAATGGTGAGGAAAGAGAGGCCTGTAGGGAATAAGACCAGGAGTCCAGTCTTCCTGCCAAGTATCTGCTGGCTGGGAAGTAGAAGAGGTGCCTCATTATCACTTCACATGCAGCTTCCACTGACTGTAGAGGTGCACGGCCCCATCACCATTAATGGACTTCCCAGGCAGCCTTCTTTAACACCATGTCAGTGAGGAGGAGCAGCCATCTTGGTACCATCAGGTAACAGTGGAAGTTCTGGTTCCCCCATGGCCTCTATTTCCACCATAGGGGAATCCCTTACTGTCTGGCAGAGAAGAAAACCTCCACTCAACCTTCTCTGATATCCCTGCCCTGGTGTGGGGCACGTCGTTATAGCCGAGCAAGGGTGGCAGCCTAGGCCTTTGCTGGAGAAGGTGGGTGTAGGGCTGCAGTATTTTCTGTGGTGTTCATAGTAGAGTAATTACCATCTAAGAGTTTGCAGTCCTACTAAGCTACCCCTTTCCTGGTCCTTTGGTTGGAGAGAGCAGGCTTTATTTGGGGCTTTTTGTTTCTATGCCTATTTTTGTTTCTTGAATGCTGGCTTCTCTATGTCCCAGTCTTGAATTTATGAGACCAAAAAAACAACAAAACAACAACAACAACAACAACAACAACAAAAACAACCCAGGGAACTCATCACTGTGTCTTCCCTTGGTGCTGATGCTCACTAGCTGTGCTGTCTTCAAAGTCTTTCCATGTTTGCTGATGTACACTGTCTGGGGTTTTCAGTTGTACTCAGCTGGAGAAATAGAAAAGAAGTATGTCTACTCCATCTTCCCCAAATCAGAATTTCGCTGCCTTATTTTAAAAATTAGTTTGGGGACTGATTTAAAAGAAAAGCCTTTGGAACAATTGATTGCCATTAAGTACCTATCTCACATTAAGTCAGAAAGTTATAACCCTGGGTGGACTTTATTGTCACCTGGGAAGCTTTAGAAAATATTTCAGTGTTCAGGGCCCAGAAACTAAGTAAACCAAAATCTCTGAGGGCAATGCCCAGCAAGGGAATGCTTTATCCTCATATGGATTTTCTGTGTAAATTGAAGAGCACTGGCTCTCTGTGATGGTGTCTACCCAAGGACCAAAGTACAAAAGCAACAGTTCATCTTCATTGTCACAAATGTGCCGCAGGTGAGAGGCGGGTAGTATCTCCATGGTAACCAAGCCTCAAGCTCTGTGATTTCCAGGGTAGCATTAAGTTATTGCTTCTTGCTCATATGCAGTTCTACCCACAAGAAAATGCCAGTTATGTCCCTTAGTTGACAAATAAGAAATCATGACTTTTGAAAAACGTATTTTCTTAGAATGTTATTTAGATTCTTGCAAACAAAAGGCCAAAATGAATCAAACAGATAAGGCTTCTCTCACAGAAGGTCCCTGTGCGATGCGTGTCCTTGGCTCCCAAAGGCTACATTCAAAGCAGACATTTAAAAACAAAACCAGAGAATTTCAAGATTTTTCACACTGATCAAATGCTGTGGTTGTGTCCCCTAGATATGAGGATTTTTTAAATAAAAAAAAATAGAGAAGAAAAATATTGGGCAGAGCTATTGTCCAGGCATGACAGAAGAAGTAAGGCTTACTAACCTCACTTATTATCTGGCTGTGTCATTATCTCTAACAGGTGAGTGGAGTATTCAGGTCCAGATAAGCCAGAAATGGTGCCTGTGTTCTTACACTTAGTGAAGAGATGTATTAGGCTTATGAAACAGCCACCTTTAGCAATGCTAGGAAGGTATGAGCACAAGACACCAAGTATCGCTGGGATGAAGAACTTTTGCGGGTACAGCAGACGGGAGTGGGGCCCAAGGCCTTTGCTTGGGCTGGGCCAGTGGTCCTCAGGTGGCAGGAAGGCTGCAGTGGGGTTGGGTCAGCAGCCAGTGTCTGTGCAGGATAAATCTTCATGCATAGGTGAGTGGTTCTTGCCCCCAACAGTGAGCTGGGTGGTCTTCGTGACACGACTCTCAATACCAACACCTGTAGCTCCAGTGAGCCTACCGAATTCCAGATGGACCCCCTGGTGCTCATTCTATTTCTGTTCCATGGTTACAGTCTCCTAAATTGCTTCATTCCAAAACATCTTCCTGATAGCCAGTGATGCACACTGCAACTGAGAAATTCTTCTGTTTGATACCAATTGGATCATACCCCTTCCCTGGCTAGAAACCTGCAGTGGCTCCACCTGTTTCATGGATTGTCTGTGCAACCCTGGGCTCTGCCGCTGGAATTGGAGAGCATTACGACCCTTCCTGGAACATTCTTGGTACCAGAGATGCCAAAGGTATCGACATATACTTTTCTGAGAGGAGATGGTTCATGAGCAAAGCCACCCCCGTGAGTTTTAAGTGCCATTCCCAGAGAGGTGGGTAAAGATTGGCCCATTAGAGGTTTGAGTGGGTGTCCTTTCTCAGATAGCTATGGACATGTGAACAAGAGAAACTAGTAGATCTTGAGCTGACCCCCAAAGAAAATGCCTTGAAAGGGCTTGGCTTCTTGAAAGCATGTCCTCAGAACCCGGGAATTGTCCTGGGTCAATTGGACCCCACACTTCCATGAATGCTGGCCCACATGTAAAGCCTTGGGTGGGTGGTTCTACAGGCAGTAAAGGAAGAATGGTGGGGACAAGTGAGGCCTCTCTACCTTTATCTATGCTGAGGAGCAGCTTCCTGAGCAGCAGCAGTACCAGGGAGGAGGACAGCGACCCAGAGAGGGCGGGGCCAGAGAGGGCAGGAGGGGCTGTAGACCTGAGGAGCAGGAGACTCAGAGAGGGTGGGAGGGGCTGTGGACCTGAGGAGCAGGAGCAGAGGCCGTATCTCTGGAGCATCAGGCAATACACTTTTCCCTCTTCCCATTTATGACCTGGAAAGGACTGACCTCTGAACAGAGGGGAGGAAGGCCCTTAGGTCATGTGGTTATTGAGCTAGGTTTTCTTAATTGGGCTGTTAAGGCCATTTACAGACTCCTTTTAATTTGTCTATTTAGTCCCCACTATTCCAGTTGAGTTAAAAACTGGTGATTGTTAAAATGTGTCATAAGCTTTCTTTCCTCTATAACTTTTTTCCTCTTGTCTACCTAACTTCTATGACATCCACAGAAATTATATGTGGATATAATATCCATATGTATTACATATTATATTACATTGGATACATCATATATATATCTAATGTATACATTAGATATATCTGATATGTATTAAATATATTATCTAATATGTATCTGATACATTATCTTTCTATCATCTATTCATCAACCTCTTTGAAATAATCTCTTTCATGCACTCATTACTCCTTTTCCCTGAATTCTTTCTCTATTTTCTTGAGCAGAAGATTCCTTGTTCTCTCAACCCCTGTGAGTGGTTGCATGTCTCATTTTTGGCACCAATTTCAGGTGACCTTGTACTGTTGTCTTTTCTGCATATCTTTCTTCTGGGAGATCCCACGTCTCATTTTAGGTAGGAAATATGTCTTCTTCTTTAATGTCAGTTGCAATTCAGACTGTCATGTGCAAATTTAAAGAATTAGTGACGTGGAGGCTGTGAATTCATTGTCCTCTCATGTTAAAGTCAGGTTTTGCACCACTAGTCTTGCTTCTTGCAGCAAGAGTCATCTTCTATATGCAATCCTTCAGTGGTTGTCCTTGGGCTATAAAATGAGCTGAAATAGTTAATTATGCATTTAAGATTCTCTATAAGCTGGTCTCATAGTTCTCTTTATCTTTCCCCTCATGCTTTCACACCCCACGCTCAGCAATCTAGAAACTCAACAACTCAGAAAGCAGAGCTCCTCCCATCTCCCTTGCACCATGCCTTTCATGGCCGGTGACTCTGTGGATATAGTTTTCTTGGGAGAGAAGCTGCTGTAAGTTCCTTTCTTTTGCTCATTTCTTCCAGAGGTCCTCTCCTCCCTAATTATCCCGGAGTTTGCAATTTTTGTGTGTGTGAAAAATTAGACCTTGGCCCATGACCTTGAACAGTAGGATAAAAACAACTCCCAGAAGCTTAGCATCCCAATAATGGGACTTTAGGCATAAATGGGTTAAAGAGCAATCTCAAGCTCCTTAGATTTTGTGACTCCTCTGATCCTCCTTTTACCCGATCCAAGTGTTTTCATCTCTGTTTAACACCTCGTTAATCTGCCCCATATTTCAGTGGGTGGTTTTCAGAGCCGTCTCTGATAAAGTGCGGTTCTCCTTTAAGGAGGGATGCTGTGCCTCAGAAGTGCAAGTGAAAATATATACCTAATGCTAGATGACGAGTTAGTGGGTGCAGCGCACCAGCATGGCACATGTATACATATGTAACTAACCTGCACATTGTGCACATGTACCCTAAAACTTAAAGTATAATAATAAAAAAAAGAAATTATTATCCTCCATCTGAACTGAAAAAAAAAAAAAGAAAATATTAAGACTGACAAAGACTTGAAAGAATGAGGATAACTGATGCTGGTGCAAGGTGAGGAAACAAGTATTAGAGATTGATTAAAGATTTAAATGTTACATGTTAAAGCATAAAAGTTCTAGAAGAAAATTGAGCTTCCTATATTGTAAGATGGTAATGGAAGATTTTCTAAGCAGGCAATAGCACTGAAACATGAGTAGAAATAGGTTACTTAATTCATTTTTAAATATTCAAAAATATTTTATCATTAAAGATTTAAAACAATAGACAAATCAAGACAAATAGCTGCCACATAACAGAAATACCCCTTCCAGGGGGAGGAGCCAAGATGGCCGAATAGGAACAGCTCCGGTTTACAGCTCCCAGCGCGAGCGACGCAGAAGACTGGGGATTTCTGCATTTCCATCTGAGGTACCGTGTTCATCTCACTAGGGAGTGCCAGACAGTGGGCGCAGGTCAGTGGGTGAGCGCACCGTGCGCCAGCCGAAGCAGGGGCGAGGCATTGCCTCACTCGGGAAGCGCAAGGGGTCAGGGAGTTCCCCTTCCGGGGTGACAGACGGCACCTGGAAAATCGGGCCACTCCCACCCGAATACTGTGCTTTTCCGACGGGCTTAGGAAACGGTGCCCCAGGAGAGCATAGCCCACACCTGGCTCAGAGGGTCCTACGCCCACGGAGTCTCGCTGATTGCTAGCACAGCAGTCTGAGATCAAACAGCAAGTCGGCAGCAAGGCTGGGGGAGGAGCGCCCGCCATTGCCCAGGCTCCCTTAGGTAAACAAAGCAGCCTGGAAGCTTGAACTGGGTGGAGCCCACCACAGCTCAAGGAGGCCTGCCTGCCTCTGTAGGCTCCACCTCTGGGGGCAGGGCACAGACAAACAAAAAGACAGCAGTAACCTCTGCAGACTTAAATGTCCCTGTCTGACAGCTGTGAGGAGAGCAGTGGTTCTCCCAGCACTCAGCTGGAGATCTGAGAACGGGCTGACTGCCTCCTCAAGTGGGTCCCTGACCCCTGACCCCCGAGCAGCCTAACTGGGAGGCACCCCCCAGCAGGGGCAGACTGACACCTCACACGGCCGGCCAGGTACTCCAACAGACCTGCAGCTGAGGGTTCTGTCTGTTAGAAGGAAAACTAACAGAAAGGACATCCACACCAAAAACCCATCTGTACATCACCATCATCAAAGACCAAAAGTAGATAAAACCACAAAGATGGGGAAAAAACAGAGCAGAAAAACTGGAAACTCTAAAAACCAGAGTACCTCTCCTCCTCCAAAGGAACGCAGTTCCTCACCAGCAACGGAACAAAGCTGGACGGAGAATGACTTTGACGAGCTGAGAGAAGAAGGCTTCAGACGATCAAATTACTCTGAGCTACGGGAGGATATTCAAACCAAAGGCAAAGAAGTTGAAAACTTTGAAAAAAATTTAGAAGAATGTATAACTAGAATAACCAATACAGAGAAGTGCTTAAAGGAGCTGATGGAGCTGAAAACCAAGGCTCGAGAACTACGTGAAGAATGCAGAAGCCTCAGGAGCCGATGCGATCAAATGGAAGAAAGGGTATCAGCCCTGGAAGATGAAATGAATGAAATGAAGCGAGAAGGGAAGTTTAGAGAAAAAAGAATAAAAAGAAACGAGCAAAGCCTCCAAGAAATGTGGGACTATGTGAAAAGACCAAATCTACGTCTGATTGGTGTACCTGAAAGTGATGGGGAGAAGGGAAACAAGTTGGAAAACACTCTGCAGGATATTATACAGGAGAACTTCCCCAATCTAGCAAGGCAGGCCAACATTCAGATTCAGGAAATACAGAGAACGCCACAAAGATACTCCTCGAGAAGAGCAACTCCAAGACACATAATTGTCAGATTCACCAAAGTTGAAATGAAGGAAAAAATGTTAAGGGCAGCCAGAGAGAAAGGTCGGGTTACCATCAAAGGGAAGCCCATCAGACTAACAGTGGATCTCTCGGCAGAAACCCTACAAGCCAGAAGAGAGTGGGGGCCAATATTCAACATTCTTAAAGAAAAGAATTTTCAACCCAGAATTTCATATCCTGCCAAACTAAGCTTCATAAGTGAAGGAGAAATAAAATACTTTACAGACAAGCAAATGCTGAGAGATTTTGTCACCACCAGGCCTGCCCTAAAAGAGCTCCTGAAGGAAGCGCTAAACATGGAAAGGCACAACCGGTACCAGCCACTGCAAAATCATACCGAAATGTAAAGACCATCGAGACTAGGAAGAGACTGCATCAACTAACGAGCAAAATATCCAGCTAACATCATAATGACAGGATCAAATTCACACATAACAATATTAACTTTAAATATAAATGGACTAAATGCTCCAATTAAAAGACACAGACTGGCAAATTGGATAAAGACTCAAGACCCATCAGTGTGCTGTATTCAGGAAACCCATCTCACGTGCAGAGAAACACACAGGCTCAAAATAAAAGGATGGAGGAAGATCTACCAAGCAAATGGAAAACAAAAAAGGCAGGGGTTGCAATCCTAGTCTCTGATAAAACAGACTTTAAACCAACAAAGATCAAAAGAGACAAAGAAGGCCATTACATAATGGTAAAGGGATTAATTCAACAAGAAGAGCTAACTATCCTAAATATATATGCACCCAATACAGGAGCACCCAGATTCGTAAAGCAAGTCCTGAGTGACCTACAAAGAGACTTAGACTCCCACACATTAATAATGGGAGATTTTAACACCCCACTGTCAACATTAGACAGATCAACGAGACAGAAAGTCAACAAGGATACCCAGGAATTGAACTCAGCTCTGCACCAAGCGGACCTAATAGACATCTACAGAACTCTCCACCCCAAATCAACAGAATATACATTTTTTTCAGCACCACACCACACCTATTCCAAAATTGACCATATACTTGGAAGTAAAGCTCTCCTCAATAAATGTAAAAGAACAGAAATTGTAACAAACTGTCTCTCAGATCACAGTGCAATCAAGCTAGAACTCAGGATTAAGAATCTCACTCAAAACCGCTCAACTACGTGGAAACTGAACAACCTGCTCCTGAATGACTACTGGGTACATAACGAAATGAAGGCAGAAATAAAGATGTTCTTTGAAACCAACGAGAACCAAGACACAACATACCAGAATCTCTGGGATGCATTCAAAGCAGTGTGTAGAGGGAAATTTATAGCACTAAATGCCCACAAGAGAAAGCAGGAAAGATCCAAAATTGACACCCTAACATCACAATTAAAAGAACTACAAAAGCAAGAGCAAACACATTCGAAAGCTAGCAGAAGGCAAGAAATAACTAAAATCAGAGCAGAACTGAAGGAAATAGAGACACAAAAAACCCTTCAAAAAATAAATGAATCCAGGAGCTGGTTTTTTGAAAGGATCAACAAAATTGATAGACCGCTAGCAAGATTAATAAAGAAAAAAAGAGAGAAGAATCAAATAGATGCAATAAAAAATGATAAAGGGGATATCACCACCGATCCCACAGAAATACAAACTACCATCAGAGAATATTACAAACACCTCTATGCAAATAAACTAGAAAATCTAGAAGAAATGGATAAATTCCTCAACACATACACCCTCCCAAGACTAAACCAGGAAGAAGTTGAATCTCTGAATAGACCAATAACAGGAGCTGAAATTGTGGCAATAATCAATAGCTTACCAACCAAAAAAAGTCCAGGACCAGATGGGTTCACAGCCGAATTCTACCAGAGGTACAAGGAGGAGCTGGTACCATTCCTTCTGAAACTATTCCAATCAATAGAAAAAGAGGGAATCCTTCCTAACTCATTTTATGAGGCCAGCATCATCCTGATACCAAAGCCTGGCAGAGACACAACAAAAAAAGAGAATTTTAGACCAATATCCTTGATGAACATTGATGCAAAAATCCTCAATAAAATACTGGCAAACCAAATCTAGCAGCACATCAAAAAGCTTATCCACCATGATCAAGTGGGCTTCATCCCTGGGATGCAAGGCTGGTTCAATATACGCAAATCAATAAATGTAATCTAGCATATAAACAGAACCAAAGACAAAAACCACATGATTATCTCAATAGATGCAGAAAAGGCCTTTGACAAAATTCAACAACCCTTCATGCTAAAAACTCTCAATAAATTAGGAATTGATGGGACGTATCTCAAAATAATAAGAGCTATTTATGACAAACCCACAGCCAATATCATACTGAATGGGCAAAAACTGGAAGCATTCCCTTTGAAAACTGGCACAAGACAGGGATGCCCTCTCTCACCACTTCTATTCAACATAGTGTTGGAAGTTCTGGCCAGGGCAATTAGGCAGGAGAAGGAAATCAAGGGTATTCAATTAGGAAAAGAGGAAGTCAAATTGTCCCTGTTTGCAGATGACATGATAGTATATCTAGAAAACCCCATTGTCTCAGCCCAAAATCTCCTTAAGCTGATAAGCAACTTCAGCAAAGTCTCAGGATACAAAATCAATGTGCAAAAATCACAAGCATTCTTATACATCAATAACAGACAAACAGAGAGCCAAATCATGAGGGAACTCCCATTCACAATTGCTTCAAAGAGAATAAAATACCTAGGAATCCAACTTACAAGGGATGTGAAAGACCTCTTCAAGGAGAACTACAAACCACTGCTCAAGGAAATAAAAGAGGATACAAACAAATGGAAGAACATTCCATGCTCATGGGTAGGAAGAATCAATATCATGAAAATGGCCATCCTTCCCAAGGTAATTTACAGATTCAATGCCATCCCCATCAAGCTACCAATGACTTTCTTCACAGAATTGGAAAAAACTACTTTAAAGTTCATATGGAACCAAAAAAGAGCCCACATCGCCAAGTCAATCCTAAGCCAAAAGAACAAAGCTGGAGGCATCACACTACCTGACTTCAAACTATACTACAAGGCTACAGTAACCAAAACAGCATGGTACTGGTACCAAAACAGAGATATAGATCAATGGAACAGAACAGAGCCGTCAGAAATAATGCCACATATCTACAAGTATCTGATCTTTGACAAACCTGACAAAAACAAGAAATGGGGAAAGGATTCCCTATTTAATAAATGGTGCTGGGAAAACTGGCTAGCCATATGTAGAAAGCTGAAACTGGATCCCTTCCTTACACCTTATACAAAAATCAATTCAAGATGGATTAAAGACTTAAATGTTAGACCTAAAACCATAAAAACTCTAGAAGAAAACCTAGGCATTACCATTGAGGACATAGGCATGGGCAAGGACTTCATGTCTAAAACACCAAAAGCAATGGCAACAAAAGCCAAAATTGACAAATGGGATCTAATTAAACTCAAGAGCTTCTGCACAGCAAAAGAAACTACCATCAGAGTGAACAGGCAACCTACAAAATGGGAGAAAATTTTCGCAACCTACTCATCTGACAAAGGGCTAATATCCAGAATCTACAATGGACTCCAACAAATTTACAAGAAAAAAACAAACAACCCCATCAAAAAGTGGGCGAAGGACATGAACAGACACTTCTGAAAAGAAGACATTTATGCAGCCAAAAAACACATGAAAAAATGCTCACCATCACTGGCCATCAGAGAAATGCAAATCAAAACCACAATGAGATACCATCTCACACCAGTTAGAATGGCAATCATTAAAAAGTCAGGAAACAACAGGTGCTGGAGAGGATGTGGAGAAATAGGAACACTTTTACACTGTTGGTGGGACTGTAAACTAGTTCAACCCTTGTGGAAGTCAGTGTGGCGATTCCTCAGGGATCTACAACTAGAAATTCCATTCGACCCAGCCATCCCATTACTGGGTATATACCCAAAGGACTATAAATCATGCTGCTATAAAGACACATGCACACGTATGTTTATTGCGGCATTATTCACAATAGCAAAGACTTGGAACCAACCCAAATGTCCAACAATGATAGACTGGATTAAGAAAATGTGGCACATATACACCATGGAATACTATGCAGCCATAAAAAATGATGAGTTCATGTCCTTTGTAGGGACATGGATGAAATTGGAAATCATCATTCTCAGTAAACTATCACAAGAACAAAAAACCAAACACCGCATATTCTCACTCATAGGTGGGAATTGAACAATGAGAACACATGGACACAGGAAGGGGAACATCACACTTCAGGGACTGTTGTGGGGTGGGGGGTGGGGGGAGGGGGGAGGGATAGCATTGGGAGATATACCTAATGCTAGATGACAAGTTGGTGGGTGCAGCGCACCAGCATGGCACATGTATACATATGTAACTTACCTGCACATTGCGCACATGTACCATAAAACCTAAAGTATAATAATAATAATAATAATAATAAAAGAAAAAAAAAAAAGAAAAAAAAAAAAGAAGTACCACTTCCAAGTTAAAAGACAAACTCATAGTTTAAAAAAGGAGCAAGCCATATGAATGGGAAATACTTCAAACAGGAAATTTAAATGGTAATAGTTTAAAATTTATCTAATTAGAGAAATTTACTAAAAATGGTAGAAGTGGCCAGGTGTGGTGGCTCATGCCTGTAATCTCAGCACTTTGAGAGGCCAAGGCAGGTAAATCACTTGGGGTCAGGAGTTCAAGATCAGCCTGGCCAGTGTGGTAAAACCCCCTCTCTACTAAAAATACAAAAATTAGCCAGGCATGGTGGTGGGTGCCTGTAGTCCTAGCTACTTGGGAGGTTGAGGCAGGAGAATGGCTTGAACCCTGGAGGCAGAGGTTGCAGTGAGCTGAGATTGTACCACTGCACTCCAGCCTGGGCGACAGAGGTAGACTCCATCTCAAAAAAAAAAAAAAAAAAAAAAAATGGTAGAAGCATTGGCAGGAGGCTGTTGGAACTAGCACTTACATAGTGTAAGAATATTTATGCATTTTTAATCTCTCATCAAAACCCTTTGCATATGCACATTCTCCTATCTAGAAACTGGCCAAGAGCTCACAGATGAAATATGGCCACCATATTGTTTATTTTATAGAGTATTGTCTTATACATCCACAAATACAAAATTGGCTGAGTGAATTACCAGAGTGGATGTTTCTCATAGTACATAGTAAATCAATCAGCCAATCAAAGCATATTGCACGTGTAGTTAGCCCTCTGCCCCATGCCTGTAGCTCCTGCATTATGGCATACTGTTTTATGGACTGATAAAGGAACCTTTAGTTTCCACCTCCAACTCTTGGTGTCTTGACATGAGACTGGTCCAAAGCTGTAGGACAAGCCCTAGCATTCAAAGCTGCAACCTGTCCCTGCAACCCCCCCACTTCCAGCCAAGAGCTAGCACTAAACTTTCTACTGGCTAACTGGTAATTCAGAGTCCACACTAAGTGGTGCTACAGAAAAATAAAAGTACATTTTTTGCACATGTGAGTCTGTGGACTGAAATTTCTATCAGTTATCATACGTCATCACATAGACCTAAAAAATGGGTAATATCGGAATTCCCAGGCAAGAAAGCTGCCCTGTTAATTTCATTTACAAATGACAGAACTTAATGGGAACGTTGATATATTTACATTGCACAGAGACAGTAAGAAACAGTGTGGACGACATCCACATTATAATATTTAGTGAGGATGTTTATATATTGATAGCTTATTGAATCTCTCTCCTCTTCCCACAATACAAATGCATTCAAAAGAAATTTTAATGGTGTTTGGAAGTAAGAATCATTAAGCAAATAAATTCTAGTTACTGGCACTCAAAATGTGGTTCCTGGACCATCCACCCACCATCTCGTGGGAGCTTGTTAGACTTGCTGAGGTATGGGCCTCACCCCAAATCGCCTGAAACAGAATTTGCACTTTAACAACATCCCCAGGTGGCTCCTAAGCCCACAAAAGTATGAGAAGCTCAAGTCTGGGAAACGACTCTCAGCCAGATGAGAACAGTGGATGAGGGACACAGAAGACCTCTGCCAAAATCCAGTCATAAATGGCAGCTCCGTTTGAGCCTTGGTGTTAGAACAGGAAAATATATAGACCAGTGAATGTGACTCTTCAATTTATGTGAACTGAACTAAATATAAACCTCAAAACTTTCTTCATGTTGAAATCACCTAGGGAGATTTTTAATGATGCTATGTCGCAGCTTTCCCCGCAATGATCACATCAGTATCTCTGGGACAGACTCAATCAGTGTTACCTTAAAAATTCTCCAGGTGATTCCAACATGCAGCAAACCTTGAGAAACCCTCAAATTCAGCCCCCATGATATTGCTTTTCCTCCTCCTGAGCTCCTCTGACAATCATTCAGAAATACACGTTTCTTCAAATAATTATTTGTGTATGCTCTTGTAATAGTAAGTGGCCACATAAATTGTGCAGCATCTATAAGGAAACTGATTCTAAATTTCACTCTGGTAATAGCAGCCATTTCTTAAACAGCCATTGAAATGGATGTAAAAGAGTACCTAACATTTTTATTCTGTAGTTTTTTTCTTGACACAATTCTCAAATATCTTATGTCTCATTTTATGAATCATTTTCACAAAGATAGGTGCTGTTCAAACATTGAATTGTTTCATTTTTTAAGTCCTATTCTTACTGTGTTTCAAGAACCTCCTAAACTCTTTATCAGAGCCTGTGCCTCTTTAAAATCTATGCACTGTATCTGGGAAAAAGGTATATTTTCAAAGAATATTCTTTTCAACTTTTAATTTTTTCATAGCATTAATTCTTACATCTGAACAGATGAATAAATATTGTTGACTGTGCACTTGGTAATGGCCAAACCACTTTGCTAATAAGAATTTAGAGTAGGTGGGGAAGGGGGTGTTGATTTGAGTGAAGACAGCAGGACTAATTAAATGGAGTAGAATTAAGCAAATTAACAACAGCAAAAGCATATTTAATTTTGAAGAGTTAATTTAGTCTGGCCTTGATATGTTAATGTGTGATTCTGTTGGCAAAATATAATGGCCCTAATTCATGTAAATTTTTCTTGTATTAGAAAAACCCCATGAAATACAAAAATTACCTGAAATTCTTTCATAGATATAATGTATTATAATTGGTTTCAAAACATGAGAAAAAAATGGACAATTAAATAACTAGGATAAACAAGACATGAAGAAAACAAGAATTTTTTTGTACAAAATGAATCTTGTACATTATATTATGTAATATAAATTATGTAATGACCATCACATTATAATGCAGAGGATTTGAATGACCTCAAGCACTGAGTTTTCAACCTTAAATAGAACTATATGAGATATACCAATCCATAGATATAAACATATGTTTATTTAACGTTCAACATGATTTCTAGTTTTCTGGCATTGGTTATAAATTTAAATAATGCTTACTTCCAAGTTATCAGAAGAGGACAATGAGAAATATAAGTATGAAAATCTGGAGAAATTCTTCTTTTCAAACACGAAACTTATTCAGTCACAGTACTTTAAAAATTAGGGCTTTCTGCCCAAATAAATGGCAGAACTTTCTATTCATTCAAAGAGCGACCACTTTATTTCTGTGTATTTTTCCTCTCAAGGATACAAGACAATACGCCTTCCAGTTTGATGCCATCGTTTTTGGAGGAGCACTGAGCAGGAGAACATTTTCTCATTAATCTTTACAATGTCCTGTGAATGGCTTCCAAGCAACTGTTATTATCCTTTGTTGACTGAAGCCAAGTGAGGACCTGAGGTCACCTAACACTTGCTGCTACAAACACTGAAATTGTGGGAAAGCAGAGATTGAAAGAAGCAGAGAAAACCCCTTGCATTGTCACACAGGGTTCTTCAAATACTTTTTATTTTTTTATAAGCATTTATCTTTGCATGTGAACAGATTAGCATTCATCCATATCTAAATTTGGCTATGTCTTCTTGCCTTATGTGCCATTTTTAAAATTGAAAACTTTACATTAAATGCACATTTCAGAAGTACAAGTTCAATACACCTTGAATAAATGACAGATTTTCTGTGGCTACAGCTCTTGACTATGAATCACATCCTCCTTTTACTCCCATTTCTTTTCTCTAGAGATTTTCCCTGATCCAATGGAATTATAAGGCAACAATGTTGGTAATCACCTGATGAGTTCAGATCCTTTCTCTTATAAGAGTTTAGTGTGAAAATACAATTACTAATATGAATAATATATATGTATATATATGTGTGTGCATATATATATATATATGTACATATTTCATGCACTCTACTTTACCCAGGATGAATTTTTTAGAGAATTTAGGCATTCTAAAAAGGTAAGATGGATCAGGAATGGAAAACTGAATAGTAATGAAAAAGCAAGAGTGAAGAGACAAGAAATGATAAGCTATAGTTTGCACAGCACCCTAATGTAGATGTTTAAAATTTAAACATAAATGATCTTTGTTTGATTTTGAGCCTTGTAACCATCATGCAATCTGAAGTATCAGCACCACTTGGCTTTAATTATGTAGACAAAGTGTGGAAGGAGCAGAGGTCCTAATACAGCTATGGCACAGAGTGGTGAGAAACCAAATAGCCTTCTCATGACCTCAGAGCCGTTCCCTCTGTTCTCTAACAAGGCAGGAAGGTGGGACTCACATTTCTTGTTCTGACCAGAAGAAGGATTTTGCATTGCTTTTGAAATTTCCTGTAGTGGGCAATTGCAGTATGAGACGCACTGAATAAAGCCAACAATTCGTTTGTGTTGGTTTTAACTATTATTATTATCAGTAATATTTTTTTTCTGGTCAGAAATACTGTAGTTTCCTGTTACAGTGATTCTGGCAATATTATTGCACATATTTTATTTTCATCTCTGAATTTAAACCAATGCTCTAAATTTTTATATCTCTAAAATAAAGTCATTCATTTCCAAATGAAACTTTTCCTGAAATCAATTTTAGGTTGAAGAATCAGAATCCGATATGATCTTGGCTGAAGACGTGGCGGTACAAAGATAAAATCTAGCCAGACTTCAGAATGAAGGAACTGGGTCTACTCGTGTTAATGGAGATGTGAGGTTGCTATCCTTCTTAGCAAAGTGCACATCAGCAGCCCACAGGGAAGGTAGTGGAAATGGGGGCCTGATTAATGTGACCTTAATGATTCTTTCTGGTTGACGTTCTTTGAAGTCAATATTAAGATCACTCAAATTCTGGGCAAGCTCTTGCCAGAAGTGGAGATGTGAGAGTCTGTTTGAACCAGGAGGGTTCACCTGCCCAGCTCATTTTCCTCACTTAGTGGGACCCCCTTCTCCCTTCTTCCGTCACCAGCGTCCTCATAATTGGACCACTTTTCTTTCTACTTGCATTATCACTTAAGAAAAGCTCTATGTTTATTCGTACTAAACTGTAATTGACTGATAAATAGATCACAGAGCTTCCAAGTGTTTTTATCCATTTTAATGGGTTACTAGCTGCTAATCTGTCTGCAGCTCCTTTAAGCACTCCAGTTCTTGGCATTAAGGTCAGGTGTGCCTGGGATGATTTAAATATTTATTCTTTTAATTTTGCTATATCCAAAAACAAGTTTGTAGAGTGTTCTTCTAGATGCTTTTTTATTCTTTCCAAAATTTTGATCTTATTAAGAGCTATTAATAGTTTCCACAAATCCTTAATGTTTAGCTCCTACAGTGGGCCGTATCATTTGAAGTTGAGGTGCTACTATACCACCATGGTTCCAGATAATGGGAACTCTTGCCGTACTTCTTATTATTTCTACCATCTGACCATTTTGTTCAGACCAGCTGAACATAGTGTGACCATGGCATGCAGACTGAGAGGTACAATTTAAGCTAAACATCCCCTTAGGGGAAGAATTAATAATGATTCCATAGGAATCGTTGTGCAGCACCTCTGCCTATTCTGCAATGCAATCTTCCTAAAAAGGTACGTTCATTTTTTCTGGTCAGGTTCAATTTTGTTTACAGGTAGGTTTCTGAGGGCGGTATGCCTCAATTATAGGAGCAGATTTATTATGGTAAATACTGAGATCAGGAAGCATGTGTAACTGCGTCATAGAGTGATTACATCTAGGCATTATTGCCAGCCAAGATTGATAAACATGCCAAATAAATATAATTGTTCTCTGTATCAGCCCTTATTGAAGGAATACTCATGGCAGTGGTGATCATCGCTATCATAGCTACCATTAAATTACTCATTGTGACTGGTTATTCTGCTTTCCTCAGGTTTTCTTACGTCATCTGTGACAGCTTCTTGATCTGTCCCCAGGTGGGTGGCTGTGTTGAATGGGTGTTGCTCATGACAGTTGGGGTCCTCCTCAGCGTCAGTCTCGACATGGCTGCAACCAGGGCGTCCTTGGGATCCTCCTGGAATCTCTTCCTTGGCATCTGGCTCATGATAAGGTTCCAGATGTCTTGATGGTATCCAAATTGGCTGTTGACTTTGGCCTGGAGAAACACAAGCATAACCTCTACCTCAAGTTATTATTTTACCTATTTCCCAAATTTTGTTATTGGATCTCTCCACCAAACCAGTTGTTCTGCTTCTGTCTTTGCAGCTGGTTTCTGTAGATGCTGTTCAGCTGCTGATAACATCTGGCCTTTGGGCAGGCTCAAAAAATTTAAAGTTAAAAATGCTAGATTCAATTGTATATGGGCTGTCCCATAATCCCTATTTCTCCCCCTTTTTTGTTTTTGTCATCAGTTGTTCATCTGTATGAAATCATAACTTAGCATTTTCAATTAACTGTGTGGAATGAACCACGTATGAAGAATCAGAAATCCCATTAATAGGCATATTAAAAGCAGTCAATACCTCAATTACAGCTACAGGCTCCGCTTTTTGAGCTGAAGTATAGGGTGTCTGGAAAATTCTACTTTTTGATCCAGAATAAGAAGCTTTACCATTACTAGACCCATCTGTGAAACAATGAAAATGCTTAGCAGGCTGCAGGTTGTTTACCGCAGGAATTGTAAATGCAAACCGTTCACAGTCTTGCTCAGCTAAGGGGCTAGTAAAGAAACAGTCCTTTAAATCTATGACTATTAAAGGCCAATTTTTTGGCATTATAGCAGGAGAAGGCGATCCTGGCTGTAGTGCTCCCATAGGTTGTATAACTGAATTGATGGCTCTTAAGTCAGTTAACATTCTCCATTTACCTGATTTTTTCTTAATTACAAAAACTGGAGAATTCCAAGGGGAAAATGTTGGAGCTATGTGCCCATTTTCTAATTGTTCAGTAACTAATTTCTCTAAAGCCTCCAGTTTATCCTTGCTTAGCAGCCATTGTTCTATCCAAATTGGCTTATCTGTTAACCATTTTAAAGGTATAGGTTCTGGAGGCTTAACAATGGCTGCCATCAAAAATGATATCCTAATCTTTGGCGGGAACTTTTTCTTTCCGCTTGAAGCAGTTCTTTCAAACCTTGCAGATTTGTTTCTAGTCCCATACCAGGGACATACCCCATTTCATGCATTGTATGTTGACTTTGAGGGCTATATAATTGTTCTGGAATTAGAACTTGTGCTCCCCATTGTTGTAATAAATCTCTTCCCCATAAATTTATAGGTACAGAAGTTATAATTGGTTGAATAGTCCCAGGTAGTCCATCGGGCCCTTCACAATGCAAAATATAGCTACTTTGATATACTTCAGTGGCTTACCAACTCCGACTATGTTAAATTGAGTGGGTTGAATTGGCCACGTGGACGGCCAGTGCTGTAGAGAAATGATTGAAATATCCACTCCTGTATCTACCAAACCTTTAAATTTTTTTCCCTGAATAGTTGTTTCACAGGTAGGAGGTTTATGAGTAATTTGATTTACCCAATAAGCTGCTTTGCCTTGTTTATTTGTGCTTCCAAATCCTCCTGTTCATTTAATTTCACTTTTCCCCATTCCCACATTCGGCACAATCAGGAGCTGTGCTATGCACTCTCCTGGCTCTGCTTTCCAGGAAACAGAAGTAGATATAACAATTTGAATTTCCTCATGATTCCTGTATGTATTTGTACCCCTTTTAAACTTAAACTAGACCTTCCTAAAAGTAATCCTATTGTCCCCGCTGGCAAGGGTCCACAGACTACTGCTGGGACCTTTTGCGGGGATTCCCCAGGCAGAAGGCTCACAGCTTTTGTGCAGCATAAATCTACTGCAGCACTGCTGGCTGTGGTGGGGACAAACATTGTACAGGGGTGAGGGAATGGCCTGAGCTGGAGATGCCCCAGTTTGGAATGGGGCCCGCTATGGGCCCCTCATGGCGTTTCCCAAAATTGGTTTACCATCTTTATCAAACTTAGAGTGACACTGATTAGCCCAATGTTTTCCTTTTTCACATTTTGGACATATTTCAGACTCAGCAGTTTTCTTTTCTCCCCTATCTGGCAGCCTGATTCGCTGATTTTTTTCTGTATTCATTTTTAGTATGACCATGCTTCCCACAGTTAAAACAAGCTCCAGGAAATGGAGTATTTCCTTTATCCACTCTCAGTCCTGCCATTGCCTGTGCCAACACAGTAGCTTTATGCAGATTACCTCCGATACCATCACAGGCCTTGATATAATCAACTAAATGTGCTTTCCTGAATTTAAAAGGAAAAGGCTCAAATGTAGCTATAATATTTCCCTGTTGATCTGGGGAGTGTATTCTAACAGAGAACTTCCAAGCCTCTATATCACCCTGTCTTCTAGCTTGCTGAATTCCTTCCCGAATAGAACTAAGAGCAGTCACTCACGGTGCTACTAGAACGGTCACTAGGGCAACTACTTTTTGCCCAGTGTCCTCCAGAAAAGAAAGATCTGGAGGGTCTTTATCTTCAAAATAATAATGAGGGGGTGCAGAAGGATAAGGATGAACCTCTCCCTCCTTTGCCGCTTTAGCTTTAGCTGGCAAATAAACCTGCTCTGTAACCTCTTCTGTTACTTCGTTATACTCTCCCTCCTCCTCATCATCAGTGTGAAAAAGTTCCAGGGTGGAACGAACCAGACCCCAAAATTGTCCCATTGTCACCCTGATGCTTCCAAGATCCCCTTCTTACTCACCACAGGGATTGCTTTAAGAGTACTTCGGTGTCCTTCGGCTAGTTGCACATTATCCAACCGACACTCCGGCCACCCTTCTACCTGAATTCAAGCCCCCATGATGGACGCCACTTGCCGAGACCAGCTCAGTTGGGGAGACCCTAACCCAGCGATGCTAGAGGAATTAAAGACACACACGCAGAAATACAGAGGTGTGAAGTGGGAAATCAGGGGTCTCACAGCCTTCAGAGCTGAAAGCCTCGAACAGAGATTTACCCATGTATTTATTAACAGCAAGCCAGTCATCAGCATTGTTTCTATAGATATTCGATTAGCTAAAAGTGTCCCTTATGGGAAATGGCATTAACTAAAACTATCCCTTATGGGAAATGAAGGGATGGGCTGAAATAAAGGGGTGAGTCTGGCTAGTTATCTGCAGCAGGAACATACCATCAGGCACAGATCACTCATGCTATTGTTTATCGTTTAAGAACAATTTTAAGTGGTTTTCCACCCTGGGCGGGCCAGCTGTTCCTTGCCTTCATTCCAGTAAACCCACAGCCTTCCAGCATGGGCGTTATGGCCATCATGAATATGTCGCAATGTTGCAGAAATTTTGTTTATGGCGAGTTTTGGGGCCAGTTTATGGCCAGATTTTGGGGGTTGTATTCCCAACACATGGAGTCAAAGGAGATCATTTTGGAGCTTTAGGATTTGAATCCAGGCCTGCTGGATTTTGAACTTGCATGGGGCCTATAGCCCCTTTGTTTTGGCCAATTTCTCCCATTTTGAATGGCTGCATTTACCCAATGCCTGTACCCCCATTGTGTCTAGGAAGTAACTAACTTGCTTTTGATTTTACAGGCTCATAGGTGGAAGGAACTTGCCTTGTCTCAGATGAGACTTTGGAATGTGGACTTTTGAGCTAATGTCAAAATGAGTTGAGACGTTGGGGGACTATTGGGAAGGCATGATTGGTTTTGAAATTTGAAGATATAAGATTTGGGAGGGCCCAGGGACAGAATGATATGGTTTGGCTCTGTGTCTCCAGCCAAATCTCATCTTGTAGCTCCCATAAGTCCCTCGTGTTGTGGGAGGGACCCATAATTGCATTATGGGGGCAGGTCTTGACTGTGCTGTTCTCATGATGATATGAGATCATCATGAGATATGATGATTTTAAAAATGGGAGTTTCCCTGCACAAGCTGTTTTTGACTGCTGCCATCCATGTAAGATGTGACTTGCTCCTCCTTGCCTTCTACCATGATTGTGAGGCCTCCACAGCCATGTGGAATTGTAAGTCCAACAAGCCTTTTTCTTTTGTAAATTGCCCAGTTTGGGGTATGTCTTTATCAGTAGCAGCATGAAAACAAACTAATACAATTGCATAACATCTGAAAAAAATCAGAAGCAATTCTTACCTTTGCTGCTGTCTATATATGGTGTTTATCCTCTCTGAGTTTCAAATTTTCTTTTTTTAAAATATTTGACTTTTTGTAGTTTAAAAATAATATGACAAGGTGTAGTTTCTCAGACATTCATCTTGGATTCTCTGAGCTTCCTGAATTGTAGTTTGGTATCTGACAAGTTGGGAAAAAAAATCTCAGTCATTATTGCTTCAGATTTATCATGTTTCTTTCTGTCTTTCTTCTCCTTCTGGTATTCCCATTAGCTACATATCACAGTTTTCAGTTGTCCTAATGTTTCTAGATGGTATGTTTTTTAAAATTAATTAATTTTTAAACTTTATTTTGGGTTCAGAAGTACCTGTGCTTGTTAGTTATATAGGTAAATTGTGTGTCATGGGGACTTTGTGTACAGATAATTTTTCCACCCAGGTAAGAAGCATAATACCAAATGGGTAGTTTTTCAAGCCTTACTTTCCATGCTGACTAGCTTCCTGGGACCAGCTTCATGGGAATGTGATATGTGCATTCCAGGTGGCTCCATGCTTGGTTTAATGCTTTTCTGTCACTATGTTGAATTTTTTTAATACTTCCTTAAACAAGGGCCTTACCTTCCACTTTGCACAGAACCTTGCAAATTATGAGGCCAATCCTGCTGGTGAGAAAGGTGTTGGTAGAAGAAGAGTGGTCTGAACGAATGGGCGTTTCATGGTTTCTGCAGCTGCCTTTTGAAGCCTTGCAGGTAGGAGTATGTTGGTTTGTTTATCCCTCACTCCTGCTCCTTGGATCCTTAAACATCTGTGCTGCACTCTCAGATGCTGAAAGGATGTCACTCTTCTTAGATAAGATTTGAACAACAAGTTCCTGAAAGGAATGGTTCAACACAGTGATTGTTAAATGCATTCAGCCTCTGATTTCCTTTTTTTGATCTACTTAAGCTTATGCCTCATGTTCTGGTGCAGGGATCAGGAAGCTGACTGTACAAGAATGCAGTTGTCTGGGGAGAAGAGAGAAGAAGGCATAGATTTCTCTCTGCTCAGAACTCAGCAGCAGCTGGATGGTTTTATAGTACTCTTTGATGAAGGTGAATATAGAGATACCCTTGAATATGACAGTTGGATAAAAATCCAACAGTCTCATAATCCATCAGGCTACCTGGCCACTTGCTGGTGCAGATTCAGAAGCTCTCAGGGAAGTGTGAGAGCCAACAGTCCACGGGAGTCAGTGGGCACGAGCAGAAGGTTGCAGGGGAGGGCATCAGGCAGGAGTGTACACCCACTGTGGCCTCAGTCCTGGGGGGAAAAAGAAACTGCTGGAAGAACTGGAATATAAAATTTGAAAAACCTTTATTTGGCCAAATTTCATTGCTATACGTAGTTATTATTTTTTGACCCCACAGCAACCCTTTTAGATAGTTCCAGCTGGGGAAAAATGAGAACAAAATGAGTAGCGATTAAATGCAATCTGGGGCATTTGATCTGTAAGAAAATGAGCAGGAATCAGAAAGCCCTGAAGGGTCCTCCACCTCTCAAGATACCTGCGCATGGAGGATCACTGCACAAGGGAGGCAGGAGCGCTTGGCAGACGGGGGCCTCCATCTGCTGAGAATGTGGCATAACTAAAACACTGGGTACAACAGTGCAGAGAGCTTCACCCATACAGAAGAAGGAAGTGAAGTGGGAAGAAACAAAGCATGAAAACTCAGAATGAATTTAGTAACATGATTGCATGACTGCCCAGTTAGCAGCTTAAAAACAGAGCAATACTGTCACAGAGGCCTAGGAAATTTCATATTCCAGAGAGGAGGGGAACGTGCCACAAAATAGGCCAATTCAGGGTTAAAGAAGCTAGGAAGAGATGCCAGAAAAATTTGGAGGGTAGGTGGTTGTGTGGAGGACGCAGAATTCCATTTCCTATGGCCTAAGATGTAAAGGAAACCTGACTGTGAACACTTTCCTTTATAATAGAAAAACATAATACTTAATTTGCTGTTGTTGTTGTTATTCTGTCACCAGGCTGGAGTGCAGTGGTGTGATCCTGGCTCACTGCAACCTCCACCTCCAGGATTCAAGCAATTCTCCTGCCTCAGGCTCCACGAGTAGCTGGGACTACTGGTGTGCGCCACCATGCCCAGCTAATTTTTGTATATTTAGCAGAGATGGGGTTTTACCATGTTGACCAGGATGGTCTCGATCCCTTGACCTCGTGATCCATCCGCCTCGGCCTTCCCAAGTGCTGTGATAACAGGCGTGAGCCACCACCCCTGGCCAAAATATTTAAAAAATATTTTATTATTATTCTGACAGTGCTTGTATATCATTTAAATAACAATGGAAAACATATCCCCTTGCTTTGATAGAAGTGATAAAATGCCACATAGAAGACCAAAAGCATAAGTAGACTGCCTGCAGAGCATTAGGGGAGGGGCCCTTAAAAAGGGATACCCTGAAAAAAAAGAGACACCCTAGGAATGTGGGGGTCTGAGGGAGCACATTTTCAGCCCATAAGAGATCATATAAGGGAGAACCACTACAAGATGCCTACAGTTAGACTTGCCCACAGTTAGTATTTGAAAAATCAATAACTTCCCTTTTTAGGAACATTTCTGATTTTGAAGTATTTTCTTCCTTTGAAAAATTTGTTACAGAAATGCATTAGTTATGGCTTGAATTATAGCACTATATTAAATAACAAATATCCAATATACACATTTTTAAAGTTTATTTTCATGGAATAATTAAAGCTATGAAATTACAGTAGATTTTCAAAGCATAAATAATCCTGGCCATATTCTCTGCCTACAGTTTCCACTATGAAATAATGTTAGGTCAAAACAATGCAAACAGAACAACAACAAAAATCAATTTAAACAAAATAAGACAAAACAAAACTTTTATACAGCATTTGGGTGGAAAAGAAATTATAACATTGAAATATTGCCGTAAATGTTCCATCCAGTTTTTAAAAACTTGGCCAATTTTAGGTCATTTAATTCTCATATAAATCTTAGAATCAGCTTGTCAAGTTTTTTTAAAAAGCCTAATCATAGTTTGACAGAAAGTTTATTGAATTTATAGGTAATTTGGAGAGAATTGACATCATAACACTATTTATTCTTTTCATCTTTTAACATAATGTATTTCCCAATTTATTTAGATTTTCTTTAACTTTTCTTCCAATGTTTTGTAGTTTCTAGTTACATATTCTGCACATAGGTTAGTCAATTTACCCTTAATTATTTTATGTTTTTAATTCTACTTTAAATATTTATTTTTTAATTTCCTTTTTTTTGTTGCCAGTATATAGAAATAAAATTGATATTGCATCCTGTGACCTTGCATAACTCATGTATTAATTCTAGGATCTCTTTCATAGATTCCTTTGTTTCTTTCAATAGAAGTCATATCTTCTGCAAATAAAGACAGTTGCATACTTACCTGTTTGATTTATTCATTGCTACATAACAAATTACCTCAAATAAAATGTCATAATTTGGTACAAAATGACATATTTAATATCTCAGAGTTTCTGTGGGTTAGGGATGTGGATGTGGCTTAGCTGGGTCACTCTGGCTTAAGGTCTCTCACGAGGCTGCATGTAGGCCACCAGCTGGGGCTGTGGTCTCATATGAAGGTTAAACTCGGATAGGGGGGTGTCTGCTTCCAAGCATACTCACTGGGCTGTCTCCAGGCCTCAGAAGATCTGCTTCAAAACTCATTCATATGGTGGCTGTCAGGCCCTGATTTCTTGTAATGTGGACCTCTCCACAGACCTCCTGGGTGACTTCATGCTATAGCAACCGGTGATTTGACAGAGAGAGAGAGCCAGAGAGTGCCCAGCAAATGCCGCCATCTTTTTAGAACTTCATATCAAGAGTGACATTCTTTCACTTCTGCCACATTGTGTTCGTTAGAATCAGATGGGTAAGCCCAGCCCACACTCAAGGAGAGGGGATTAGATGAAGGCATGAGTGCCAGGATCAGAGATCCTGGGGAAGGCCCATCTTAGAGGCTTCCTCCCAAATTTTCTAATTTTATGGCATTTGTTTTATTTTCTTGACTTACTGATTATCTAGGACTTCCAACAGGATATTTAATAAATGTACCAAGAGCAAATATCCTTGTTTTTGATTCTGCTCTTAAGAGAAAAGCAGTGTTTCACCGTTAATTCTAATTTTACATGTAGGTTTGTTGTAGAAGCATTGTATCAGGTTGAGGAAGTTCACTTACATTCTTATTTTATTGATGTTTTTAAAAATATTAATAGGTGTTAGACTGTATCAAATAGCTATTCTTAAACTGTTGAGACTATAATGCTTTTCTTTCTTTCTATTAATGAATTATTTCATCTATATAGAAAATTATGCTGATTGGCATTTCAGTGTTACGCTAACCTTGCATTACTAGGATATCTCTATATTTAAATGTATCTACTTAGAGATAGGTGATAGATAGACTGCAATTAGTGGTTAAAATAAATTAATGTATGCATTGGGTTTTTTCCCCCAAATTTGGAATGTTAAACTTACGTAAGAATAAGATTCTGTGCGAGGGTATAAACAAGGTGGTGTGATATGCAATGGCCAATGAGGCTGTGTTCATTAATAAAGGCACATATTTGTGAAGGTTGGGGCTCATTCTGATGGAGGAGCCACACTGAAAAGATGGAGTATGTTGTCTTACGTGGTCAAGAAGTGCAGGGGTGGATCAGGCTTTGGTGTGGCTGGATCAGGGTACACAGGATTCTGCCTCTTCCTTTATCATAGTTTTGGTTGGTTGTGCATGGCTTCTTTTCGCAGATAGACTTTCTCCATATTGAGAGCAAACAGCAGTGGGTACCCCAGATCTCTTATCCTTTCAGGGAAGAGACAACTTGTCTGCCTTCAAATTCCGTATAGTAATCTCAAGCAAGACCCAGATATATGTTTTTGGATCATTTCTCAATGCCGCGTCTCCCATTGTAGCCATTCTCCTTCTTTTGTTGGAAAAGAACACGGTGATTGCCAGTCCCACCTCTGGCCCATGTGCTGCTGGGGATTGGTCCCTAACAGGATGAGAGAGAGCAAGCAGACATCATGAGGAACAGGCAGGCTGACATTAGTGTAACCACCATGCTTTGTTTTTCTTGAGGCTGTGTGCTTCCATGAAGAAGCAAGCATCTACTATGAGACAATTTGGCTCTTCCTGAAAAGTCTAGAAGCAGGAAGAATTAGTTAGAGTTGATATCGGATCTGCTATTATAACTTACAAACTTTTCCTCTCACCCACACCTATTGCCCCATATATATATGCCCCAAGTCCTAAATCTCAGATTCATGGGGGGTATGTCAATGAGAAGCCTTGAATCCAGTTTATTTTTTCACTCTCCATAAAGAAGTCTCAGAGGTGAGAGAATAGAACTGAATTGATAAGTATCTTTTAAAAGCAGTGTGACTTTCTATCTGCATTATAACAATTTGTGTATTATTTCCCTAACCAAATGATAAACTCCTCAAGGAAAGAGTCATGATTGATTCATCATGGTGTTTTTCATATGCATAGCTCAGGAAGGACTCATGATTTTTTTTTAATGAATAACATCTTAGTGCCTGTATTAGGTTCCCAGGATTGCTGAAACAAATGACTACAAACTGGGCAGCTTAAAACATCAAAAATTCATTCTCTCACAGGTATAGATGCTTGAAGGTCCAAGATCAAGATGTTGGCAAAGATGTGCTGTCCCTGAGGGGTCTGAGGGAGGCTCCTTTCTTGCATCTGCTGGGCTTCTCATGGTTGCTGACGGTCCTTGGCTTTCCTTGGCTTGCATCACTGTGAGGTCTGTCTCTGTCATCACATGGCATTCTCCCCTCTGTGTCTGTCCCCCTTTATGTCTTCACAGGGCATTATTCTCTCTGTGTTTCTGTGTCCAAATTTTCTTGCTATAGAAGGACACCATTTATTGGGTTAGTGCCCACCTTAACCCTTTTCCTACGTGTCTGGAGAATGCTTGCCTGCACACTTGTGGCTGCAGTGTTTACTCCCCATGAGATAACTTTACCATGAAATATCTCGCTTTTATTATTATTTTTGCATCACTCTAGAATATCGACTTTGGAAACAAAAGACATCATTCTATTTATAGCGTTCTGTTTTTAGTAGTGTTATTTCCATTTATGACATGTAGTAATTCTTGATCCCTGAAAATGTCAAATGCTAGAAAACATAGCATTCCTATTCCTGATGTTAACACAATTCTTAAACTATTGTTGGCTGAAGATTCATTTGATGTTGGTTACCTTCAGAAATGTTTTGATTATAAGTGCACCAGTCGTATTGGATTTCTGACTGGATTATTTTCACATTGAAAATCAGTCAGATTTGCTTCAACCTCAAAGAGCGTGTTTATGTAAACTTAAATAAGTGCTGACAGTGAGCTGCACTTTTTTTTTCTAAACAGAAAGGGTTAATGCCGTGTGACCTCATTTTAACTTGGTGACATTTGCAAAGACCCCATTTTCAAATAAGGTGACATTAAGAGGTCCCAAGGGTTAAGACTTCAACATAACTTTTGGAGGATACAATTCAACCCGCAATAGTGCCTCATTCTCTAGTCCTAAACTCCAGAAAAGAAAATAAGCTTTGATACAATTCTTAAATACTTGTATTTTCATTAAAATTTTTTTGATGATCTGAGATGGTGTTGAAAACATGACATCATTCCCTCACCAATATTTTAAAAGTCTGATTGCTTTGTTTCAGTGACTAAAAAATGGAAGTGCTAATAGAAGATTGTGTTGGATGAGTGGTAATAGGGCCCCAAACAGAAGTGCAGCCTCCTGTTTCCTGGGCTGTGAATCGATATGTTAGCCAGGGACTCCTTCTAAGTGTGTGGGTGTGTTTCTGCTCACACTGATGTGGCCAAGTGGGATCAATTACAGTCAGCATAGACAATTCCTGATGAGTCTGGATGCTTAAGGAGACCCATATTGATTCTCAGTTGCTCGTTTTATTCAGCTCCCAATTTCTGCCAGCTGATGGGTGGCTGCTGTTCATGTGGAGCTGAGAAATGTCGAGCCATGTTATTACTGAGCTCTTTTCTATAGTGCTGTACAGGTGGCATCTAGTTAAGATTTTACTCGGGCTGAAAGCAGTCACCATATGTGACAGGAATGCAGATGTTGAAGGCCTATTAGCCCCAACTCTGTAACTGCAGTACATTGAGAACATGTGTCTTTCCTGATGGGTCAAAGGCAGACTTTATTTCATGAGGTCTTTGGAATTATCTGAAGATTCATACATTATTTTTCTGATAGACTCATCACAAATGCCTGAGAATGCATGTGATAAAATGGTTCTCCATAGCTCAGAAAACCACCCTGCATTGTCAAGTCTAATTATGTGACAGAGAGAGTGTGGAAATGAGCTGCCCTGAGCAAAAATAAAGACCTTATTTTGCTGATAAAGATCCTTAGATATAAAGTAAGACTTACATGTTCCAGGAAAGGTGTGATGGGTTCGACTGTATCCCCTATAAAAAAGTGCTATTTGGAGACCTAATCCCTGCCACCTCAGAATGTGAGCTTATTTGCAGAGATAATTTTTACAGAGTGTATTAGTCTGTTTTCATGTTGCTGTTAAAAACATATTTAAGTCTGGGCAATTTACAAAATAAAGAGGTTTAATTGGATTTACAGTTCTACATGGCTGGGGAGGCCTCACGATCATGGTGGAAGGCAAGGAGAATCAAGTCATATCTTATGTGGATGGCAGCAGGCAAAGAGAGAAAGCTTATGCAGGGGAGCTGCTCTTTTTAAAATGATCAGATGTTGTGAGACTCATTCACTATCACAAGAACAGCATTGGAAAAACGTGCCCCATGATTTGATTACCTCCCACTGGTCCCTCCCATCACTCATGGGAATTCAAGATGAGATTTGGGTGGGGACACAGCCAAACCATATCATTCCACCCTGGCCCATCCCAAATCTTGTGTCCTCACATTTCAAACCAAATCATGCCTTCCTAACAGTCCCCCAAAGTCTTAACTCATTTCAGCATTAACTCAAAAGTCCATGGTCCAAAGTCTCATCTGAGACAAGGCAATTCCCTTCCACTTGCGAGCCTGTAAAATCAAAAGCAAGTTAGTTACTTCCTAGACACAATGGGGGTACAGGCATTGGGTAAATACAGCTATTTCAAATGGGAGAACTTGGCCAAAACAAAGGGGTTACAGGCTCCACACAAGTCAGAAGTCCAATGGGGCAGTCAAATCTTAAAGCTCCAAAATGATCTCCTTTGACTTCATGTCTCACAGCCAGGTGACACTGATGCAAGAGGTGGGTTCCCATGGTCTTGGGCTGCTCTGCTCTGTAGCTTTGCAGGGTACAGACTGCCTCCTAGCTGCTTTCATGGGCTGGCATTGAGTGTCTCTGCTTTTTCCAGATGCATGGTGAAAGCTGTCAGTGGATCTACCATTCTAGGGTCTGGAGCATGGTGGCTCTCTTCTCACAGTTCCACTAGGTGGTGCCCCAGTATGGACTCTGTGTGAAGTCTCCATCCCCACATTTCCCTTCCACACTGCCCTAGCAGTGTTTCTCCATGAGGGCTCCACTCCTGCAGCAAACTTCTGCCTTGGCATCCAGTCATTTCCATACATCCTCTGAAATCTAGGCGGAGGTTCCCAAACCCCAATTCTTGACTTCTGTGCACTGGCAGGCTCAACACCATGTGGAAGCTGACAAGGCTTGAGGCTTGCAGCCTCTGAAGCCACAGCCCAAGCTCTACATTGGCCCATTTTAGTCACAGTTGGAGCAGCTGGGATGCAGGGCACCAAGTCCCTAGGCTGCACACAGGAGACAGACCCTGGGCCTGGCCCACAAAACCATTTTTTCCTCCTAAACCTCTGGGTCTGTGATGACAGGGGCTGCCACAAAGTTCTCTGACATGCCTTAGAGACATTTTCCCCATTTCTTGGGGATTAACATTCAACTCCTCCTTACTCATGCAAAATTCTGTAGCCAGCTTAAATTTCTCCTCAAAAAAGGGATTTTATTTTCTATTGCATTGTCAGGCTGCAAATTTTCCAAACTTTTATGCTCTATTTTCCTTTTAAAATGAATGCCTTTAACGGTACCCAGGTCACCTCTTGAGTGCTTTGCTGCTTAGAAATTTCTTCTGCTAGATACCCTAAATTATCCCTCTGAAGTGCAAAGTTCCACAAATCTCTAGGACAGGGGCAAAATGCCACCAGTCTGTTAGCTAAAATACAACAAGAGTCACCTTTGCTCCAGCTCCCAATGAGCTAGCTCCTCATCTCCATTTGAGATCACCTCAGCCTGGATTTTATTGTCCATATTATCAGCGTTTTGGTCAAATGGTTATTTTATTATTTTATTATTCAGTTATTTTATATCCAGCTGGTACATGTGCAGGTTTGTTACATGGGTACATTGTGTGACACTGAGGTTTGGGGTATGAATGATCACAGCACTCAGGTAGTGAGCATCGTATCCAATAGGTAGTTTTTCAGCCCTTTCCCCACTTCCCATCTCCCCCACTTAAGAGTCTCCAGTATCTGCTATTTCCATGTTTATGTCTAAAGCCTAACTCCCACTTGTGAGTGAGAACATGCAGCATTTGATTTTCTCTCCCTGGATTAATTCACTGAGGATAATGGCCTCCAGCTGCATCCATGTTGCTGCAAAGGACATGATTTCCTTCTTTTTTATGTCTGTGTAGAATGCCATCCTGTAAATGCACCACAATTTCTTTATCCAGTCTACCACTGATGGGCACCTAAGTTGATTTTATGTCTGTGCTATTGTAAATAGTGCTGTGATGTTGAATTTCCTTTCTAAATAATGTAGAGAATTTAAACTCCATGGCACTCTACTAGGTGAACCATTATAACCAAAAGCTTTTAAATGGTGGCTTATAAATATATAAGCCACTGATGGCTTATAATGGCTTATAAGAATAACCACTAATATGATTCAATTATCTCTGGTGGTGACAAAGTGAAGTATAACATCTGGAGATTCCACCAGATTAAAAGCAGCAGGTTCTCCACAGGACGCTCTATTGGTCCATTAGTTATCCATCAATAACAAAGCCTTATTAAAGGATAATGTGAAAGGTAAAGAAAAAAACTAACAAAAACAGATAATGAAGACTACTTAAATGATCATTGATTCTCCAAACTATACATTCATGAGATATCTGTAATCAGAGATATTTGGATATAGAAAAGTTAACTTAGAAAAAGGTATTTCTGAATATGATCATCTGACTTTTCCATTTGGGGGATATCTACATATTCTAGATCTTAGTCAACTTCTTAAAAAGTTAAAGCCATGGGTCTAGCCATATGTAGAAAACAGAAACTGGACCCTTTCCTTACACCTTATACAAAAATTAATTTTTCAAGATGGATTAAAGACTTAAATGTAAAACCCAAAACCATAAAAATACAATTCAGGACATGGGCATAGGAAAAGACTTCATGACTAAAACACCAAAAGCAATGGCAACAAAAGCCAAAATTGACAAGTGGGATCGAATCAAACTAAAGAGCTTTTGCACAGCAGAAGAAACTATCATCAGAGTGAACGGGCAACCTACAGAAAGGGAGAAAATTTTTGCAATCTATCCATTGGACAAAAGTCTAATATCCAGAATCTACAAGGAACTTAAACACATTTAAAAGAAAAAACAAAGAACCCCATCAAAAAGTGGGCAAAGGATTTGAACAAACACTTCTCAAAGGAAGACATTTATGCAGCCAACAAACATACAAAACAAAGCTCATCATCACTGGTCATCAGAGAAATGCAAATCAAAACCACAACGAGATACCATATCACATCAGTTAGAATGGAGATTATTAAAAAGTCGGGAAACAACAGATGCTGGTGAGGCTGTGGAGAAATAGGAATGCTTGTACACTGTTAGTGGGAGTGTAAATTAGTTCAACCATTGTGGAAGACAGTGTGGCAATTCCTCAAGGATCTAGAACCAGAAATACCATTTGACCCAGCAATCTCATTACTGAGTATCTATCTAAAGGATTATAAATCATTCTACTATAAAGACACATGCACACGTATATTTATTGTAGCACTATTTACAATAGCAAAGACTTGGAACCAACCTAAATGCCCATCAATGGTAGACTGAATAAAGAAAACGTGGCACATATACACCATGAAATACTACTATGCAGCCATAAAAAAGAATGAGTTCATATACTTTGCACGGACATGGATGAAGCTGGAAGCCATCATTCTCAGCAAACTAACACAGGAACAGAAAACCAAACACTGCATGTTCTCACTCATAAGTGGGAGCTGAACAATGAGTACACAAGGACACAGGGAAGGAAACATCACACACCAGGGCCTGTCGGAGGGTGGAGGGCAAGGGGAGGGAGAGCATTAGGACAAATACTTAATGCATGCATGGCTTAAAACCTAGATGATGGGTTGGTAGGTGCAGCAAACCACCATGGCACATGTATACCTATGTAACAAACCTGCAAGTTCTGCACATGTATCCCAGAACTTAAAAAAAAGACAAAAAAATCACTGGGTGTGGCTGGAAAAAAAAGTTAAAGCAATGGGCAAAGTAGTTATGCGAAGCCTTGGGGAGCAACAAAAAGGACAGTTTTATATTGAAAGAATAATATCTTACCTTTGGGGAGAACAGTGCCAACATCCCACCTGTTAGATAAGATAGGCATCTATGAAGCTATGATCTTCCAAGTTCTGGGTAAGTAGTTAACCATCTGTATCAATCTACTGATGCTGCTGTAACAAAGACCACAAACTAGGGTCTTAAACACCAGTTCTGGAAGCTAGAAGTCCAAGATCAAGGTATCAGCAGTGTTGGTTCCCTCTGAGGCTATGGGGGAAGGTTCTGTTCCAGGCCTCTCTCCTTGGCTTATAAATTGCCATCTTCTTCCTGTGTCTTCATATGGGTCTCTGTGTCCAAATTTCCTTTTTTCTATAACCACACCAGTCATATTGGATTTCATTTGATTTACTCTGTGATATGGTTTGGCTGTGTCCCCACCCAAATCACATCTTGAATTCCTACCTGTTGTTGGGGGACTGGTGGGAGGTAATTGAATCATGGGGGCAGGTCTTTCCTGAGCTGTTCTCGTGGTAGTGAATAAGTATCATGAGATCCGATGGTTTTAAAAAGAAGAGTTCTCCTGCTCAAGCTCTCTCTCTTTGTGTGCTGCCATCCATGTAATATGTGACTTGCTTCTCCTTGCCTTCCTTCCACCTTGATTGTGAGGTCTCCCTAGCAATGTGGAACTGTAAGTCCAATAAACTTCTTTGTTTTATAAATTGCCCAGGCTCAGGGATGTCTTTATCAGCAGTGTGAAAACAAACTAATACAGTAAATTGGTACCAGTATAGTGGGATGCTGCTGAAAACGTACCAAAAATGTGGAAGCAACTTTGGAACTGTGTAACAGGCAGAGGTTGGAACAGTTTGGAGGACTCAAAAGAAGACAGGAAAACCATAAAAACCCTAGAAGAAAACCTAGGCAATACCATTCAGGACATAGGCATGGGCAAGGACTTCATGTCTAAAACACCAAATGCAATGGCAACAAAAGCCAAAATTGACAAATGGGATCTAATTCAACTAAAGAGCTTCTGCACAGCAAAAAAAAACTACCATCAGAGTGAACAGGCAACCTACAAAATGGGAGAAAATTTTCGCAACCTACTCATCTGACAAAAGGCTAATATCCAGAATCTACAATGAACTCCAACAAATTTACAAGAAAAAAACAAACAACCCCATCAAAAAGTGGGCAAAGGATATGAACAGATACTTCTCAAAAGAAGACATTTATGCAGCCAAAAAACACATGAAAAAATGCTCATCATCACTGGCCATCAGAGAAATGCAAATCAAAACCACAATGAGATACCATCTCACACCAGTTAGAATGGCGATCATTAAAAAGTCAGGAAACAACAGGTGCTGGAGAGGATGTGGAGAAATAGGGACACTTTTACACCATTGGTGGGACTGTAAAGTAGTTCAACCATTGTGGAAGTCAGTGTGGCGATTCCTCAGGGATCTAGAACTAGAAATACCATTCGACCCAGCCATCCCATTACTGGGTATATACCCAAAGGATTATAAATCATGCTGCTATAAAGACACATGAACACATATGTTTATAGCAGCGCTATTCACAATAGCAAAGACTTGGAACCAACCTAAATGTCCAACAACGATAGACTGGATTAAGAAAATGTGGCACATATACACCATGGAAGACTATGCAGCCATGAAAAATGATGAGTTCATGTCCTTTGTAGGGACATGGATGAAACTGGAAACCATCATTCTCAGCAAACTATTGCAAGGACAAAAAACCAAACACTGCATGTTCTCACTCATAGGTGGGAATTGAACAATGAGAACACATGGACACAGGAAAGGGAACATCACACACCGGGGACTGTTGTGGGGTGGGGAGAGGGGGGAGGGATAGCATTAGGAGATATACCTAATGCTAAATGACGAGTTAATGGGTGCAGCACACCAACATGGCGCATGTATACATATGTTACTAACCTGCACGTTGTGCACATGTATCCTAAAACTTAAAAGTATAGTAATAATAAAATTAAAAAAAAAAAAGAAGACAGGAAAATGTGGGAAAGTTTGGAACTCCCTAGAGACTTGTTGAATGACATTGACCAAATGCTGATTATATGGACAATAAAATCCAGGCTGAGGTGGTCTCAGACAGAGATGAGGAGCTCATTGGGGACTGGCGAGAAGGTGACTCTTGTTATATTTTAGCAAAGAGACTAGTGGCATTTTGCCCCTGTCCTAGAGATTTGTGGAACTTTGAACCTGAGAGAGATAATTTAGGGTTTCTAGCAGAGGAAATTTCTCAGCAGCAAAGCATTCAAGAGTTTACTTGGGTGCTGTTAAAGACGTTCAGTTTTAAAAGGAAAACAGAGCATAAGAGTTTGGAAAATTTGCAGCCTGACAATGCAATAGAAAAGAAAAATCCCTTTTTTTGAGGAGAAATTTAAGCTGGCTACAGAATTTTGCATAAGTAAGGAGGAGCTGAATGTTAATCCACAAGACAATGGGGAAAATGTCTCTAGGACATGTCAGAGACCTTTCCTAAATTACAAAAAACAAAACAAAACAAAAACAAAAAACAAAAAATAGAAAGGAAATCCAAAATGACAAAATGTATTAAGTCTTGATTTAGAAGTAGAGAAAAACATAAAAACCATTCAGTTAGTTTAATTTCAGAGCACTAGCTTGGTCTTCACGCAGCACCCTGAGTGAAAGAGAAACGTCCACAGGCAGCCAATTGCATTACGAGGTAGCTCGAATTTTTGTCAACGTCTACCTTATGTTGAGAAAAAATTTACCTTCCCAAAGTTTAAAGTAACTGTCCTGCATATAAATGAGAATCATTTCATGTTAGGATTTGCTAGAAACTTGGATTCAGGTAAAATATCTCTTAGGTGCCTGCTCCTGGGGCTAACATGCTGGCTGCCTTCAACTTCCTGTCTTCATTCAACTTTTCTTCAGGTGACAAAGCTGGCTTAGCTGTCTCAGCTGTAGCTGGTCTCATTGGAACATTCTCCAGTGTTGCCTTGTCTCTGAACCCAAGAACAGAAGGTGGGATTCTGACTATGGTTCTGTGTGGTGCTGAGCGGAGCAGAGTGGAAGGTGATTGTCACCTACCTGATGTGAACCTTCAGCATCCACTGAGGCCACATCTACACATGGCCCACATGGGAGGTGGGCCAGAGTGTACCATAAACAATTTCAATTTTTGGATTCTGCTGATAGTTACATGTAGTTCAGAACACAACTTAATATTATAAAACAACATTGGCAAACTATGGTCTGCAGGCCAAATCTGTTTTTGTGGATAGTTTTATTGCAACACAGCCACACCTATGTTACGTATAGTCTGTAGTTGCTTTTCTGCTGCGGCAGCAGAGTTGAACAATTGCAGCAGAGATGGCATGACCTGCAAACACTAAATATTATCAGGCCCTTTACCAAAACAACTGCCAACTCCTTGTTATGGCATGTCATGTCTATGCTTTTTGCCCCCAAAATATTTGGCTATTTTATTATCTCCCTCCAAAATTGTAGTTGAATAGAATCATAAAATCGGAGAGACCTGAGGGAGCTATGGTAATCCCAGCACTTTGGGAGTCTGAAGCGGGCAGATCATTTGAGGTCAGGAGTTCAAGACCAGCCTGACTAACACGGCGAAACCCTGTCTCTACTAAAAATACAAAAAAAATTAGCTGGGCGTGGTGGCGCATGCCCATAGTCCCAACTACTGGGGAGACTGAGGAAAGAGAATTACTTGAACCCAGAAAGTTGCAGTGCGCCGAGATCATGCCACTGCACTCCAGCCTGGGCGACGGAGCAAGACTCCATCTCAAAAAAAAAAAAAAAAAAGGCTTTGAAATATTTTTTAAATGTGCATTTATTTAAATGAATTCTTACTCTGTCAAAGTTAAACTTATTTTGTAGTTTGGAGGTTTGGAGCAGGCTGAAATAAGTCACCTCCTTCTTCCAAGGGAGGCCTTCAAATCTGTGATATGCTATGAGGTTTTCCTTTAGTTTCCTCTGTGGGTGGACCATCTCCTGGTATAAAGCAATCCTTTGAAAGGAGCCTTCTAGGCCCCTCCTGGTACCCTGGCTTCCTCTGTCTCTCATCAAGGGTTCTCAGTTGCATGGTAGAGGTGTTCCCCAGGTACCTTCTTATTTCATCTCTCTAGCTTTGGCTCATTGGCACAGACCTCAGTAGGTTTCTCATTTTGTACTTCACTTTGGGTTTATTAGAAACACCAAGTTTAAAGTTAGGACAAGCTATATCAGAAGTAGCTTACTGAACTCTAAAAAGTAATCTGGTTTTCTAAACCTGAGTGCATCTTTTTCCATAATATTTTTATTGCTGTAATGAAGTTGTGACCTATGAATGCCATACACATCAGCTCTCTCTCAAATAGAGAAAGTAGAGAGAATAAAATCGATTTAAAAATGTTTTTATCTCTATCTTTCTCTCTCTCTTTCACTAATTGATTTCTACCTTCAGAGCTGCGGATCATGGGAATTTGTCTGGCTCCCCAGAGACACCCAGATGCTGGGGTGAGCCACACAATATCACTTACAACCTGTGATTCTTTAAGGTTTGCTTCACACTATAGCATTTCATAAAAGATGTGCATTACAGCTTAAATTGCAGTCAATTTTAGATTAAATGAAGTAGGGTGTTTTGGTAGTGAACAGATAATTCTAAGAAATAATCACATTTAAATTTATTTCTGCTCTGGGAAATATTCAGTGAATTGGAAAAAACCGTGTTGCAATACATTTTAAAATAGGACTTGCTATGAGGGTATTCTGATACTTCTGGCAGCATACACATTTCTCCTCTATAAGATAATTGCAAATTAATATTAACACTTGGACTCAGTCCCTTGACAGCTGTGAGAACACAAGACTTGCAGGATTGGCTGCTTAAACATCAAGCTGTTTTTCAAAAAGAAAGCCAAAGAGAAGATTCATAAAAATGAATTGCAGTAAGGATAAACCCACAAGGAGATAATATATATTTTTAAAAATCACTATGCCTTAGTGAAGAGAACTTGTGAGGGCATTAAACTGGTCTCACTGACTGTCTCCCTTCCCTGGCTGTGGTTACTCAGGGGTCGGGAGCCTGCATAGAGTTGCAGTCATTATTTGTTTACCCTTTGACTGTGCAGATGACTGTTTGCCCCTGGGAGGCAGAAACCAGGTAGTCTGGTACTGATTTTTCATCTACTTTAACTCTCCGACACTCTTCTGGAGAAATGATCTAGTAATCTAGTAATAACAACCTAACAACTAGATTAGTAAATGTCTCCTGACTGGAAAAGAAAAAAAAACAAAGGAAGGTAGTTAAGTAACTGATGACCTTAGGTAACTGATGGCCTTAGCAGGGATGATTTCAGAAGACAGATGGGAATTACAGAATTTGCAGTTTGAGGCTGGGTGCAGTGTCTCATACCTATAATCCCAGCTACTTGGGATGCTGAGATGAGAGGATCACTTTGAGTCCAGGAGTTCAAGGCTGCAGTGCACCATGATTGTGCCACTGCACTCCAGCCTAGGAAACAGAGGGAGATTCAAGAAAGAAAGAAAGAAAGAAAGACGAAAGGATGGAAGGAAGGAAGGAAGGAACAAAAGAAGAAAGGAAAGAAGGAAAAGGGAAGGGAAGGAAGGAGAAGGGAAGGGAAAGAAGGAAGAAGGAAGGAAAGAAAGAGGAAGGAAGGAAGGAAGGGGAAGGGAAGGGAGGGGAAGGAAGGAATGAAGGAAGGAACGAAGGAGAAGGGAAGGGAAGGAAGGAAGGAATGAAGGAAAAAGGAAGGGAAGTAAGGAAGAAAGGAGAAGGGAAGGGAAGGAAGGAAGGAAAGAAAGGAAGAAAGAAGGAGGGAAGGAAGGAAAGGAAGGAAAGGAAAGAAAGAAAAAGAAAGAAAAAGAAAGAGAGGTGATTTGCAGTCTGGTCAATGAATGGAAGGGAAGAGATACTAGATATGGTCACTACAGAAAACTGGAAATTTGACAAGAATCAAGGGGAGAAATAGGTCAACTGTATAAGAAGGAGAAGGAAGGATACAGCTGAGGAAATAATTATTTTTAAGGTGGTCAGAAATTGAGTAAGTTTGCTCATGGAAGGGGCCTCGGAAAGGCAGAAACAGCTGACACAGCTTTAAAAACTTGAGGGCACAAGGTAAGATAAATGGGGTCAAAGGTGCTAGGTGAGGGAAGATCACTTATCATGAGAAGAGATGTTATTATTCTCTATGATGGGAAGATGTTGATGAATGGCTGAAGTCCAGGATCTCTGCAAACTCCGCTAGCTGCCTGTGGACATCTGTGCAGAGGCCTAAGGGAGACAGAGCTGGCAAGTCCAGCAAATGTATGTTTAGCTTATTATTTTCAATGTAGGCCCAAATGGTCAATGTTGGAACACGACCTGATGAACTGGTCTGGTCCAAGTGTAAGAGGCACAATTTTGGTACCAAAGCACCCTGGATGAAAGCCTCTGTCTCCTGCTTCCTTTCACTTAGGTGCTCCTCTCCTTGACACACTCCATTGCTTCTCTTTACCTCCACAGTTTATGGAGAGATAAGATGAGGAAACACCGAAGGAAAAGTGCCTTGGGAGACACTGCATCCTTCTCCTAGCACAACTTGTCTAAGTCATGCATTTCTTTCCTCCTGCCTTCTGCATTCTGCCCTGGTGCTGACAGCCCTTCCAAAAGGAAGAAATCTTCCCAGGTATTGGTTGTGTCCTAAATAGCTGAGAACTGAAACTATCTAAGTGAAAGGCTTAGTAGACATTAATCAAACCAAAAAGAGAGAGATAATTATGATATACAGAGAGAAGAATTTAAAAATAGTGTATGAAAGGGGAGAAATCTACAAGGAAGAAATTCTAAAAGAAACAATTCTGAAAGGAATTCACCAGGTGGATTCTGCAAGTTTTTTTTTTTTTTTTTTTTTTTAACAGAGTCTTGCTCTATGCACAAGTTTTAATCTTCACACTCAGACATCTACTAATTGCACCATCATGTACCAACAGTGATCATGACCTTGAGTCTTATTCTGGCCATTCAATATAGAGGAGTGAGTGAAGCTCTGAATAAACCAGGGGTAGGGGAATGAAAAAAATTATAAATAGATAACCTGCGGATGGGAAAAACAGTGATTGGAACAATGGAAATATTGATTGGGAACAGCAGAGAGTCACTAAAGTACAGTCACATACTTACATCCCATTCATTCATTCATTCATTCATTCAATGCTGAGTGGATTTGGATAACTGTTTACTCAAGACACACCCTGTGCCTGTCTTCCCTGTGCCTGGCAGTGAAAATGCTCATGAAATGATTCCTTCTGTGCTCTTGAGGAGTGTCCAGTCTAGTGAGAGGGACAGCTGAAAACTAAGTGATAGCATAATGTCACATGTGAAGTGATGGCTTGAATAAAAGTACTTATTCCAGCACCAGGAGGTGAAGAAATGCTTTCCTGAAAAAGTCACTCTAATCTGAGAATTGACAGTACCCAGTTAGGTAAAACAAAAACAAACTGGTAAAAGTGTACCAGGCCGGAGGAGGAGGACAGGGTGTAGAGGAGAGGACACCAAGGCCCAGAGGAAGGGCAGAAACTGACCCATCCGGAAGATAAGCATGGTTGGAGCCCAGGATTCCAGGCGGCGACTGCATTTGATGGAGTTAAAGAGTGGTGCAAGGCTTAGATTTTGACTTGTGGCAGACAGAAATCTTTGAATTGATTGGCATTTTTAGAAGAATCACTTGAGATTAGCTGGGGTAGAGATTGGAAGAAGTGGACCAGTGACCAGAGACTATCCAAGGGGACAGGTAAGAGGGGCTACACCATGGTTGCATCCTGTAAGGTGGATAAAGGCAGCACATTTGTTCACATTAAGAAGGTAGACTTGACGAGAGGATTTTTTTCCAGGGGGCAGGGGTTGTGAAATCTGGCTATAGACTAGTTTTACTTGCATGCATTTAATTGAAAGTGCTCCATTATCCTTGCCCAGGAATTTTAATTTCTGTTAGCATCCGCACAGACAGCCAGAGTGGAGGGGCAGTGTGGGGGCAACCACAGGCTGAACAGATGTTTATGTGTGAGTAGCTATCAGTGAAACAAGATGACTGCATTTGGTGCAAGATTGAAACTTGCACAGGCATAGCGTGACAATTTCTATATTGGCTTCCATTTCTTAAGCATCTGCTAGGTATTTTACATATTTAACTGTGCTCTCCCTCTGTGTATGAGAAAAGGGAATCTTGTGGGAATCAGGCAAGGTTCTCAGCCAACTGGCTGTAAGTCGTGGGTGAGAGTCAAGGTCAGGGGCATCTAACTCTAATGGCTGTGTGTTAAGGAGAAAGCCTTGGGCCCACCTTGATTCTCCCACTGGGAAGGGAGCTCCTAGTGTGAGTGCTGCTTACTTCAGCCTCCTCACCCGAGCCTGAGCTGGATCTCTGGAAGAATGAGCTGGGCGGGCTCACTCAGCCTTGTCCCTGTCCTCTTTGGGTGCATCTGCTGCTCAGCATGCCTGCCCCACAGGTCCTCATCAGGAATGAGGGTGATGCTCCAAGGAGGCATCTACCCATTTACTTCTCTATTGATGCAGAGTCCCAGGTGGGGCAATGGGTGGATTGTAGGGGGGCCCTTCGGAGACCCAACCCCTGTGTGGGACGTTCTGTGTCACACACATACTGGTTTGTGTGTTTTCGCTCCTGTTAGTGACTCTGGTACCGAAGGTCCGCCCTCCTCCTGCCCTGGATCACGTCACTCACCATGACCACAGCCCGCTGATGTCAGGCCCTTGGGTGAACACCCACGAGCATCCGCTGAGACACAGGGACCCTGGGACCCAGGCCCTGATGCCAATTCTGGCGCCAACACCAAGGGCATCAGCCTCCAACTGTGGAGATTTCTCTCCATTGTGCCTGAATCCTTTGACTTACCTTCAAAATAGTATAGGCACCTTGTACGACAGTTTTACTGTTGGTATTGGAAATGCTATGAAACCAACATATCAATGTACTGTGTTTGTTCAGAGCAGGTTTTCTTGTATTTAATATTTCCTCCTGTCATTTTCTTTTTGTGATTCCTTTTCCTATAACCTTTAGTGCTGAACTTTTGTCAGAAGTTTCTGCCTTCACTAATCTGTGCATGAGAAGAAATTAAAGTCATTTTACCCTGAATTTGTCTTACATTAGAAATATTTTGTAGCAAATGAGTAAAAGCAGCGTTTTTTTTGAACAAAAATTACAAACAGTTATGAAAAAAATGTACTAAGGCAAAAAGGAAAAGATAAAAGCAGCTTAACTAGTGCTGGTAATATTGACCTTAATTCCAGTGATTTGTCTCCAACTAGGACTGTGATGAGGAGAACTTTCCTATTTCTGGTGTCAGCTTTGGCAATTAATTGAACAAACTAAAACCCCTTAGGCTTTTAAGGATTTTGTTTTTTTAAAAAATATTTTCTCTGTGTGCTGGGAAAAGCCAAAGCCATCGTATGGAGTTGGATGTGTGTGTCGGGGATGTGTGTCGGGGGCTTTTTTGCTCTTTGGTCATTGATTTGAATGAAGATTTTTGAATTATTGAGCTTTGCATCTGGCCCTGATATTGAACCATCTATCTTGTGTGGATCAGAATATGCTTCCCACACATCAATCCAGTTTGCAAGAATCATCTACAGTGAATGATTTGGTTCCAGGCAAATATGGTTTATGCTCTTAAAAGATACAGTGGCTCACTATAAAGTAATAAAATTGAAACAATAATAATTTTCGTTTTCCCCTATTAGTTTAAAATGGAGGTGGTGTCTAGGGGCGAGAAAGGTATTTCATTTCTTGAAAGCCTTAAGAAAGTCTATTATATTGTAGAGGAGGATATACCGGAGAAAGAGCCAGATCTGTTTCTCACATATTAAGCAGTTACATTTTTTCCCCTAATAAAAATGTCTAACATTTTTTCCTTGTGACATGGATAAATACATAATGATTTTACAAAGACGTTTACATCACAGAGAAGCACAAAAAAGAAACAAATCACTTGAAATATCAGTGTTCAGTGCACAGAAATATTTAATGATCTTTCTTTCAGATATTTACATATACATGTATGGACATGTATATATCTAAATATACTATTTATAAATGCGCATCAAATATTTAATAATGTATAGAATACATATACATATAAAAAATAAATGTGTATGGGTTAAGAAACAGAGCACATATAAATAAATGGACACAAAATGGGACATGTGTCTTTCTCAATGTATTTAAAAAACAATTCAACATTAATTTTCAACAATTTAAACTCAAAATTCTACTTTATCTTTCCAAATGGAAGACACTTTTACCGGAACAAGAGTTTAAATATTTTGTATTATTTGGAATTACTACCTACAATTACTCTATTTTTAAATTTCTTTTAGAGCAGTTGGAAGAGCTAACCCTTGTCCTGTTCCACTTCCACTAAGCAATCTTCTCATCTTAGCTAAAAAATGCAACAGCAAATTTAAGAGCAGCAATTTTTCCTCAGGAGCAATGTTTTTTTCTGAGTGCAGGCAAGATGTGATATCCTCCTAAAATCCTCAAATGTACCTTTTCGTTTCAGAGTATAGACAGCCAATATTATGTTTTCCAAAATAATATAAAGCCAGTGAATATACAAAGAAACTAAAATGGCTGTGCAACATTACAGGCAATATAAGAAGTACTTTTATTTTTATTTCTTCTTAAATAAATGTTGTTCTGCTTAGTGGAGGTCTAATTTATTATTCATTGATGGGTAATTAGCTTGCTTATTTTCCAGCTTCATGTCTCCTGGCTTCATGTTGTTGATAAATCTGGACTGAATTTTCCTTTGTTTTCTTTTCTAGCCCTTGTGCTTTAAATCTCCAGGCATTCCAGAAACGACATCTTTTCAACCTTTCAGGTGCTTTGCTAAAAACGCTTTAGTTCATCTATGAACTCATATTCTATGAGTCCCGAATGGACCGTTTCATAAGTCCAGCTTACTTTTTATTGATTGGTTTTAACATTTATTAAAAACCAACAACTAGCTTTGTTTTCAATGAATAACAAATCAAAACCAGCTTAAACTGAGATACTTATTCTCAGCTCCATTGAAGAAGATGCATTTCTCCCTGGATTCAAGGCGTGATCATTACAAAACAATACAAAAATTTGATACTCTGAATATACTTGATGAAATAATGAAAAACACACTGATTATCAATGTGGAATCTCTGTTTTATCTTCTTTCCCTGTTAATGTTTTGTAGCATATGCCTAATACTACAGAATCTTTGGGTGCTTTTCTGAGGCTGAAGGAAAACTAGGACATGCTCGTGGGTGTTTGCATAGAAACATTAAGAGAGGACTTCTACAGATGACAAAGATAATTTTCCAGAGGTGTCACAAATATCTGGAAGGTCATTCCCTTTGTCCCCTGACATGCACATTCTTCAGTTAAGAAGTTTTAGACATCCTGGGTCTCTATTTAAGTCACTAAGAAAAGCTCAAGGCAAGAGTCTCTCTGCAGATGCCGTTCTTTTTAGAAATGAAAATATCTTGGCCACTGTATATGTTAGAAATGACTGTAAAATGCTTTTCACAGTACTACCAGACATTTTCTCTTTGGTTCTGTCTTTAATCTTAAAACTGGGAGATCACAAAAGTGAAAATCCATGAAGAAACAAATCATAAGACAGTTCTTCCAATTTTCTCAGTCATTTCAACGTCTTCTTTTGAGAAGTTTAGAACAGGTATTATTTTCATTTTTTAATGTCACAGTGAGGTCACAGTTTAGGAGTGACAAGTTTCCCTGTCTCAGCTTCGTCTCTTCTCCCTGTAGATTGTCTCCCTACAGAACAGCAGCAGCAGCCACTGTAGACAGACACAGAATGGACCAAAGACAAAGGTCAAGGTAGAGGATAAAATCGTCTCCACCCCTGCTTGCCCGGGGCCTTAGCTGAGCATCATTGTTGGAAGAACTCAACCAACGTTAATGTGATACCCCTGGCAGCTCTTCCTTGGGTCTGAAAAATCTGTGGCAAACAAGCTTCCTAACATGAACTTATCTCCTCAGTGCTCAGGGTTAAAACAAGTTTTCCCAAAAAATTAATGAGTATTTCCATAAAGGATGAAAATATTTTAAAAACTTGAATCACACTTCAAGACAAAAGCCTGAAGATGGAGCTTTAAGTCCTGACTCCCTGCCTGAGGTTCTCATCTGTGGAATGTTCCAGCAGTTGAGTCCATCTTCCTGTTTTCTGTATGGTTGCTTGCCCCCTAAGTGAACACATTTACCTCTTCTACAGAAAGTCCTGGATTGAAAGAAGCTGTTTTGGGGGACCTGAGCTGTCACCACTTGTTTCCTCAGAGAGATTTGGCAGAAGGGGTGGCTGTGTAGCCCTGTCCTCTCCCTGCTCCTCAGCAAAACCTTCTGGGAGAGGCTTTCCCCAGGGAAGGAGGAGGAATGCTCTTCCTGCGAGGGTGGCAAACGGCAGCCGAGCCCCCTGGTTAGAGCTTCCAACAAGCTCTCAGTGCCCAGCTGTGCGGGATTTCTTCAAGGCAAAACGGAAACGGCTAATTCAGAAATCTCTGTGCTTTTATGCTGATTTTGTTACTTAAGTTGCTTTAATACCTGTATGAAAGCAGAATCTAAAATTAGCAAATGGACTTTTCTAAATCACTTCATTTTCTTTCAAAAATAACTTAATTTTTTTTTTTTTTTTTTTTTTTTACCTGAAGTGATCAGCATTGTACGTTCTGAAAGTATAAAGGGACTGAAAAGACAGGCTGAAAAATAAAGTAAGAAGAAGATTGTACAACATTGCTAGCTGGCTTTTTTTCCTTTGATAAGGGAACCCATGCAGTCAGCTGAGAGCTGCCACCAAGATCAACGCCCTGCAGGGCATGGATGAGCAGGATCACTGGGAGCGCTGTGTTTACAGGGATTTCATGTTTCATTTTGAAGGGTTGCCACATCACTTTCCCAAGTTTTGCGGGGCAGAGTGAGGCTTCATCGAGACACACATCCATGGACTGGGCGAAATTCCAGTGTCCATTATTTCCCGGGGAAAGTAAGAGGCTCTCTATCCCTCTTCTTACTTCTGCATCCCCCAGAACACACACACACAGTCACAGTCACACATGTTTTCACCAAACAAGGCCTCACTCTCACAAAACACTCACAAAGGTACATTGACAGTCTCACAGGATCACAAACATGCACTAGAAATCTGACACAAACACACACATCCAATCTCTCTCTGTGACACACACACACTATCTCACACACACACTCATCTGCTCTGCTGAGTCATCAGCCTTGAGTCTCAGCCTCAGCCCTTGTGGGGCCTGCCCTGTTGGAGGCTGTTGAACACAGAGGGAAGCTGAGGTTGCGCTGTCTACCTCCTCATTACCACAACGATTGCGTTCAGCATCCTTCATTAGCACAGGAGCACTAAGGGTTGGAGAGGACGTGCATCAGCTCTACACACATAGCTTCTCACATTGGGCACTTGAGACGTGTATTTGCTGGGACACTTGGGAATGAAATGGCTTGTGGAATTTAGTCTCGTGTCAGTCTTCAGCTTTAAGTTTTAAGCGATCCTGCTCTTGGAATAAATATTGAGGACAACGTAGAAAACAGCTTTTCTTCAAGGACGTCTGAAAACCATGTGAGAAGCATTCTTTGATAAACATTCTCATCCCAACTGATGGAGGGAAAAGCCAGGAACAGGGTCCCAGGGAGGCCAAAGGGGTTCCCAACTAGGAATGAGGGGCCATCTCTTCAGGACTCTGCTGTGCCTCAACAGCAGGCAAAGGGGGCGTGGTCCCTGCCTTTCCCCCACCTCACCTGCCCTTTCCCGCCGGAGTAAATGGGGTGAGAGCTCCGCTTAAGCCTCAGCCTCCAGGACTCTCCATCATACCAGCTGCCTCAGGCAAATTAAGCACAGCAAATGCTGCTCTGTTCAGGGATCCTCCCTGTTTATTGAAAGACGGTGGTTCTCAAATCTGACCTTCTGGGACACTTACGATTACCCTTGACTTTTGAATCTCTCCATGATGATCTGGTAAGAGTCGAGTGTGGATTTCTTGGTGACGTGAGGTCTCTCCCTCCACTTTCGCCCATGGATTTGAGTGATGGTCACCCCTCATTGACTCTGTGCGGAGAGCTGGTGCCTCCTACAGCAGAACAAGCAGGAAATAGCCCAGCAGAGAGCAGCTTACAAGCCAGAGCGGCCGCAGAGGCAGCACAGGGCAGAGCTGGGCGGTGAGGAAACTGAGCATCAGCTGCTGGAGCAGCTGCCGTGAGGGAGCTGGCTGGGTTCATCTCAAGATGCTGTGCTGCTGGGGCCGATCACTGGTGGGAGGTCCGATGCTCACCGGTACGTAACGTGACCTGTGCACGAACCGTGTGGGAACTGACCTCCTTTGTTTCAACAAACAGAACTGCATTTCCAACTAAAAAACCCAAGTGTGAAATTTGTAGACACCGTGTATCAGAGGGAAGAACTTGAGAAGATTAACTAAACTTCTGGAACCTCAACCGCTTTCCCTTGTGCACCTCACACCTCGATGAGATGATGAAATGTGATACTGCACATATCGATGGTGGGGAAAATGTTGTGTGTCATTCAGAGCATTTGTCAGACGTTTATTAAAGTCTCGTTTCAGGTTTGGAGGGTACTATTTAGAAGTCTTAATTTCTGAATTGGATCCTATAGTTATCTCAGGGTTTAATAACCCGTCAAAAGCATAGCAGAGAAGAGGAGTATAATTTTGCCTGCTCATATGAGGCACTATTTATGGATCTCCCTTGGGGTCCTGAGCGGAAGGAGCTGTGCTAAGAAATACTTTGGCTCGAAGTACCCAGCCGTTGTAAGTGGTTTTGGGTGTGGACTCTTACTGCCATGGTACTAAATGATTCAAATTGTAAGGTGGCAGGCAGGCAGAGGTCACACTTTTCTGATAAATGTTAAACTTAGTTACCTTCATTATATCAACATTATCAAAAGCGATTGTGTGTCTGTTTGTTTATTGTGGTAGAGGCTGCTCTAGAGCCGCAGCCACATCGTGGGATCTCCGCTACTCCAGCTTTCCTGCACATTCCAGGCTTACAGATACATGGAATAAGTGAATGATGAACAGGTGAAATCAGTAACATTCAGTCCAATCATGATCAACTGGTCTCTCATCTGAAAGCCACAAAGGTCAGAGATCTGCTGGTCTAAACCCTGTTTTGTTTTGAGGAGGATGACATCCCAGTGGATGGATTTACTAGCCAAGGCCATCACTTTACCGAGTGTCTAGAAACCGCCATCTGGAGGCCCCTAGGGCAGTGCTGTGTACCCCTGTCACCCACTACAGCCTTCTGTGAGTCCTGGCAACCTTCAAAAATGTACCTGAGGTGAAATAATGAGACAAAGGGCCTTAGTTCTAAAGTACTCAGAAGCAGTGAGTTTGTGTGTTCTGATCACCTCTCCCTGGCGCTGTGAACTGTCCCCGTTCTTACAGCACGAATGCCCTGCTAGCCTTAGATTTCCTCCTGAGGCTGCTGGGCCTGAGTGGGACATGGGGTTTCGTCCGAATGTGCCATCCCAGTCAGGTGCTTGATGCTTGATGCTCTGGCTAAGGAACGAAGGTGTTTGGACCCTGAAGGGAAGTTGGGACCCCAGTACATCCTTCCCTGGAGGTAACACAAAGTGTTCTCTTCACTCAGCACAGACAGGACTTCTGTAAAAAGAGAAGTGAGCCCCGAGAGCCACAGCTGCCCGCCCTGCCTTCACGGCTTTCCTTTGTCTTCCAGGTGGAGACGCACTGACCTGCCCCAATACCTATTGTTGTTTGTTAAATTACTCCAAGATAGTTATAGTAAATGGCAAACACCCATTTATAAGCACAAATCATGTCAGATGTTCAGGACCAGCACAAACAAACAATCAAGTAAACAGCACCCTCCTTGAATATGTGGCAAGTGTGTGAGGATTTCATGAACCTGTCCTGCATTTCCAGATCCACCCTGAGGCTTCTCCAGGGACACAGCCTGTACGCGGGCGGTTTTACCTTCTGTGTCTGTTTGTCACGGTCCTCTTGTCCTAGTGCTCATCACTGCACGTTCCCAGCTCCAGCAAATGGCCAACGTATTTCCCTCCACAGCCAAGGGCCTGACGGCTCAGCCCCCCGGTGGCAGGTGGCCCTTCCATGGCTGAGGTCACACACCCAGCATCGCATCCTGCCCTTCTCGGAGCTTCGGGCACCTTCGGCTCGTCTCCAGGGATTGCACTTGCTCCTGCTGCCCACGGAGGTTTCCTTCCTGTGATTCCACTCAGAGGGGGCGCTTTTCTTTCCCGGCTTCAACCATCACAGAGCTGCTTTGTGTTCACTGGCAGCTGCCACGCTTCCCTGAAAAGGCGGCTTCTGTTCTGCTGGAGATGAACTGATTCGCTGGCAGCCAACTTAAACAAGGAGGTACTTTGAGAACATTTTTTGAATCTGTCTTTTTCTCTTGATATTCAGCTTCGTAGTTGTGGGACTCTAAATACTCGTGGGGTTTAACACAAGGCCTAGGGGCTTTTGAGGATTTCAAAGTGATTCCTGTATCCAGTTATGACCACAGAACAACGTCACAGGGGAGAACAGGCCATGCATTGTGACATTTTGCACCGGGCAGCATCCGTTACCATGTCCCCAGTGGATGCCTTCCTTATCTGTAATGAAGGCAAAGTCACACTTCTGGTTTCCAAATAAATAAGCTGACAGCTTCTTTGATTGCTGGGAATCTTCAAGGCTCTCATTGACTCTGAGCATAAGCTTGGCTCCTCTTTTCCTTGTGATAACACAATCATTCCTGTTATTTCCCCCTACTGTTAATTTTAATCTATAGTACCAGAGAGATACTTGTATCACTTAGTCCTTTACTGGGGTACAGTTGATAATGGTGTTTTCTTTAAAAGAAATAGCAATGCTCAATGCCCGTGTTTCCCCCTTCCTCCTCAATCCAATATTAACACGTATTACAGAAACTAAATGAGTTCTCTCTTTAAATTACACTGATATTCAGTTACTATGTGGCATCCCCTCAATAGAGGTCAGCCAGCTTCTCTCTCATCACTGCTCCTGTCTGCTGTGTCACAAACATTCCTCTAGTTAAAAGGACTAGGACTCAAATCCCCACACCCCTTACACACCCTCACTGTGGTAGCTTTCTTCTTGTCCACCACCCTTTACTCTGTGAATGCTAGCCTCCTAGTAGCCAGTTGTCCAGGTGGCCTGGTGAACTGAGCCTCCTGCCCAAGGGCAGGAGGGAAGCAGTCCCTTCCCACACTGAGTGGCATTGCCTGAGTGCTCAAGAGAATGCAGTGGGAATGACACTGTGCAACTTCGTGGATGTAGCTTGTACCTGCAACCCCACAAGGTTACTTGTGAAGCTTGAGGTGTAAGGTCTACCCTGAGGAGAAGGAGGGTACAGATTCTGAAAGAGTGCCTTTTAAAATGAAGGACTTATTTTCCCTGATGCATGCTGTATTACATTTTCTGACATGATGAAGGGACTGGGCTTGAGACCATTTAGTTACAGAAACATAATGTTGCACATTTTTTTTTGTATTCCTGAGGTTGTGGCCACTACAATAAATACTATTTACTTTACAAAATTTTGAATTTTTCAGCTTACGTGACTATTTTCGATTCTGCAGAAATCCACTAACGTAGTTAGAGCTCAATATCAGGTTTCCTGAATCAAAGTTAAATGCATTAAAAAAATTCTGTTCATAGGAGCACCTCCCAAGAGGGCAAATGGGAGGTATATCTTGGCCCTTTGTGCTCTCAGATTATTTTTTCAAGGCCTGTCTTGAGAATGCTGAGGAAGGCCTTGACATTTAGCTGTTCCATATTATCCCATTGTTGTTCTGGACACTTATTTGCTAGTAATATTGGAGAGATCAGTGCTGTGGTTTCTGCTACAAACACTTAGAATATGGTATCATCCTCAAAGTTAAAAAAAATAAATATTTGTGCTTTGTTTTACTTTTCATTGGCTTTCACTCAATGTCATCAAGCAGCTGCAGTTCTTTCTCCTAGATGGGTTTACCCAGGAACAGACAGTACTGGAGGGAAGCAGGACGGACAGATGAGCTGGCGGGTGCTGGACAGAGTGCACGTCTTACCCAGGGCGTTGGACCAGCCTTCGGCTTCAAGCCCACCTCTGCCTCCCACAGTGAAATCCAGTGATGAACACATGCCCGGGAAAGAAATTATTCAGAATATTCACATTGAAGAGTGAGAGGAATGAGAAACACTGAAACATAAAATCCACTCCAGCCCAGATTATCTTTTTTAAATGTACATTGTAAATTCAGGATAAATAAGTGAACAAAACGTATGTATATATTATGGCTTTTCAAGATAGTGAGGCAAATCCTTGGGCATTAAGCAGCCCTAAATATGGCACATGTATACATATGTAACTTACCTGCACGTTGTGCACATGTACCATAGAGCCTAAAGTATAATAATAATAATAATAATAATAAAAAAAAGAAAAAAAAGAATTAAAAAAATAAAAAATATGGGTTAAATCCTTTAGTCCATTTGAAAGTTTCTTTTTAAACCTGGGCAGCCTTAAAACCAGTAGCTTTATGATTTGTAGGTAACGGGTCTACTGTCTACTGAAAAATGGAGGGAAATATGCTATTATGTAATTATACAGTGAAAATAGTGAACCATTCACTATTCTAGAAGAATAGGGCCCATTACCTCTCTCACGGTGTACTCTTTGGTTTATTGTTTCCTTGTGTGCGTCTCTGACTTGTCCGGTTGTTTCTGTCCTTATTGCTTTGGTGTCTGACCTCCTTCCTTTCTCACTTAAAGAAGGAGCATCAGAGGTATTAGGGTAGAATTTCATCTCATTCCCTCTGTATTAGTCCATTTTCATGCTGCTATGAAGAAATGGCCGAGACTGGGTAATTTATAAAGAAAAAGAAATTGAATGGACTCACAGTTCCACATGGCCAGGGAGGCCTCACAATCATGGCAAAAGGTGAAGGAGAAGCAAAAAGCACATCTTACATGGTGGCAGGCAAGAGAGTGTCTGCAGGGGAACTGCCCTTCATAAAACTATCAGATTTCATGAGACTTATTCACTATCACGAGAACAGCATGGGGAAGACCTGCTTCCATGATTCAGTTACTTCCCACTGGGTTCTTCCCACAATACATGGGAATTATGGGAGCTACAATTCAGGATGAAATTTGGGTGGGGACACAGCCAAACCATATCATCCCCCTTAATCTCATTTTCCTTGATTGTATCTTTCCATTCAAGGTCAAACTGATATTTTCTAAACTCATATCTGACCTTGAAATATCCACTTAAAATATTCAGGTGATTCCTCAGAAATACAGAAAATGTGCACATTTTGTAATGTGGCTTCAGGCCGCGTTGCTGCGGGACTCACCCCAAACTTTGGTCGACTCCTTCCATTCTCTTCTCCACCTTTAATTCCTCATGCTCCATCCACAGGAGGGTCTTTTCCTCAAAATCTGAGCATGTTCCAACCTCTGAGCTTGCTCTCTGCTTTTCCTCCTTTCTAAAAACTCTTTATCCCCTTTTCTGTAAGTCAAATTTCCCACGTAAGTGCAAACACTATCTTCTTGCAAAGCCTTAAAGCCCCAGCTTTTTTGGGTAAAGTCAGTCTCCTATTCCCAGGCTGTGTGAACAAAAACCTAGGCTAGTCTGTATGCAGAAGACCATCATGTTAGTTCCTCAAGGCCCAAGGTGAACATAACCTACCCAGGGAGCCCTTCTAACTTCCAGACATAGATGTCTACTCCATAATATTCTCTAAAAGCCTCTGTTTAAGCACATTTAATGACCTCCTGTGACTAGATCTCTCTCCCCGACACTGCCAAAGGACTCTTGAAGGCAAGTAGCATGTCCTATTCTATAATATCACCTGCCACAAATAGGTGCTTAATAGACGTGTGTTGAGCTGTTTTTTTTTTAATAACTCTCCATCATCAGACAATTATTCTGTACATATTTGCTATAGGACAATGCTATTGTATTATTGTAGTATAACATTTAACCAGGGCATAGTCATGGAGGCTTGGCCAAGCTGGAGAATTTGCTTTCTTGGAAGCCCACTCACATGGCTAACAGGCAGCCTTAGTTCCTCTCCACTGTGGACCTGCTACAGAACTATTTGAGTGGCCTCATATCATGGATGTTAATTTCTTCTGGTCTAAGCAATTAAAAAGCCCAAAGCAGAGACTATAGTGCCTTTTATGACGTAGCCTCAAAAATTATATACTTTCCTGTTCACAGAATTCTCCACACAGGGTAGCCCTGATTCTATGTGTGAGGAAAAACACAGGACATAAATCCTAGGAGGCAGCAATTATTGGAAGCCATCTGGAAGCTGGTTGTCACGTCACACCCTCTGCTCCCCACACCACCCCTCCCCGAGGAATGTTGTTCCTCTAGCTGCAAAATATACTCACCACCCTCGAAGTTCCCCAGAGTCTCAACCCTTTATAGCATCAGCTTAAAATTCTAAATCTCATCAGCTGCCTCCAGTTCAGGCATGGCTGAGGCTCTCCAGGTGTCCCTGAGTAAAGTCCTTGAGTATAGCACCTCTCCATCTGCAGACCTGTGAGCTCAAAAGAAGAGTTTATTTTCTCTTCCCTCCCCCAGCACTCACCTGACATATTATGGTAGAAAAAAGTAGAGAATAACTGCTATGGACCCTCATTCAAAAATGGATAAAATGGTAGGCACACATAACTCACTGTTAAATAATAATTCTGAAATCTAACAAGCTCATTGAGGGTCAGAATTTAAATACTGAGAACTAGCTCCTGAAACTTGACTTTTAATTACTACCCCATGCCATCTCTTAAGACTTTACATGGCTTTGTAAATTTTTATTGGAGTCCCAAACCTTGAACATTCTTTGCAATTATTTGTTACTACTGCCTTTTCTTTTAATACCACGGTCACTGCCATGTTTTATGGAAGCTCCATTTTCAGACACAGGCTTCAGATTTACGTCTGTTGCATTTTAATTGGCCAAGAAGACTGTTTCAGACAATATTCAGCAGAAACCTCCAGTGAGCCAAGAGAACTGGCTATAAGCTAACTTAAAAAGTATTTGGAGAACATTAATGTCACCTCCTGATCAATCCCAGACAATGGCTATTGAGCAAGAAAAGGATTCTCAATATAATCATAGGAGCTATGTCATATCATATGCATTATGTTGCTTAAAAATTTGCTTGTTTTTGCAAGTCTTCTTTTCAGAATTCCTTGCACAACCTTAATGAAGATAGTTGTTATGAAAAATCTGGAGGAAGAGACATTAGACTTGTTCAGATTGACTGTATTAGACAGACATAGGAAAGTTGATCAGAAGTCAACATGCTGGATTTCATGCAGCAAGCTCCCAGCAGAGTTCTCTAGGAATGGAATAAATTATCTAAAAATGTAGTTATTATCTGTTCCCTAGGTTTAAACATAAGCTGGATAAGAATTTGGTTTGGATTGACTGATTAATTAAACAAATATTTACTAAGTGCTTTACGCATGCCAGACACTGTATTGAGTACTGGGGATTTAGCAGTAAACCAAACTGACTGAAATCTATCGTGGGTATTAAGTCTTAGCGGAGAAAAAACCAAATTCTAATTAGAGGATACTAAACATAAAAAATAATATTATCTATGGTATGTATCATGTATTATCTATGTAACCTATATATTTGACATATATACCATATATGATATATGTATATATTATACATATATAATGCATATATAATATAATATGTTATATATAAAATACATATATCATATATATTACATATTTCCTGGTAAATGTAATGGAAAGAACGTGGTATAAGGGTGACAGAGAGTATGATAAAAGCAGGAGTCACCCTTTCATATCATGCGGAGAAGACCTTACTCAAAGAGTGGCCATTGGGCAGCTTCATGCATCAAATCATAAAGAGATAGTTGTGTCCCGGCAGTGGACAGGGCAAGTATGAAACTTGTGAGGGAGGAGAGTGCTTGCTGTTTCCAACAAGAGCAAGGAGGTCAGTGCGCCTGGGGAAACGCAAGCCCAGGGCGGGAGGATGGTACCTAACAGCTGAAAGGAACAGGAAGCCATGAAGGCGATTATAGTGACTTTGTTTTTGCCTTTGAGCAAGATGTGAAGACTTGGAAGGTATTGGGAAGAAGTGTGTGGTGATCTGACTTACATGTGAAGAGGATGACGCCAGCTGCTGTGTCGGGAGCAGCACTCAAGGAACAAATGTAGTAGAAGACCAGTTCCTATACTACTGCCATGATCCACAAGAAAGCAAGAGTAGGGGCTTGGAGAAGGTGCTGGTGGTGGGGTTCTTGCATGTATTCACCACCTAGGACCAAAAGTATTTGCTGAAGGGTTGCAAGTAAGTGTGAGAGAGAGCAGATAAGGATTATTCCAGGGTTTTTGGCTCAACTGACTGAAAATAGGCTTGTTTTTTACAGAGATAGGATAGAATTCTGGAGTAATTATTGTGTGTTTGTGTATGTGTGTGTGTGTGTGTGTGTGTGCATTGGGGGGATCAGGGTTTCTGCTTCCAACATGTTATGTTTTTCAGATGCCCGTTATACCTATCAGTACAGATATTCAGAAGATAGTGAGATTTACAGTTGGGTGTTCCTTGGAGAGACCCAGGCTTGAGATACATTTATTGGTCATCAGATTATAGATAGTAGTTAAAGGCTTGGGTGCGAATGAGATCTCCGATGGGTAAGTGTAGAAAGAAAAATAAGAGGCTCCAGGGAAGCCCTCAAGGATTTGAAGAGTTAGAGGCTGAGATAAGAAGGAACAAGAAATGAAGAGTTTTTCCATTAAGATATAACAAAAGAAATGCTGATTGATGCGTATCCTGGAAGACAAGGGAAAATGCATTTTGCGGAAAGAATGAATGATAATTAAATAAAGTATAATTAAGTAAAAGCAAGTTTCATATTAGACTACTGAATTTAGCAACTGGGAGCCCACTGGTGATCTTGGAAAGAGCAGATTTGATAAAGAACAGGTGGCATCAAAAACTTGACTTTGGTGGGTTCAGAAGGGTGGGAAAGGAAGCTTGGAGGCAGAGGAACGATCTGGTACCTAGGGAGGAATGTGGAGCCAGGAGACAGTTATATATTTTTAAATATGCATGAAATCAGAGATTGTTGATATTGTAATGGAGGTGATCCATATGTAGAGGAACACTGATGAAGTAGGAGAGAAAGGAGGGAAGTGCTGGAACAATATCCATGGTTAAGAAAGAGGAAATGGGCTGCAGCTTACTTGCAGGATGATTTGCCTTGGGACAGTTCATCTGTGGTTCCAGGAGAGAAGGCAGAGAATCCAGCACATAGGGCACAGTTGCACATGGGTGGGAAGGTATGGCGGTGGAGCTTTGCAGAAGCCCTCTTCAAATTGCTTTTCTTTTCTCAGTGAAAGGAAAGCAGGTCTTCCACTGAGAGCCAGGATATGGGGAGGAAGAGAGATTGAAGAAAAGAGAGAAGGGTGTAAGTAGGCAAACAGAAGAAAGAAATTTACAAGGATTATGAGGCAGCATGACAAGCCACTGGATATTAGAAATTATGACTTCAAAATGAGAACAGTTAGCTTGTTTTGTTTGTTTTTGCCCAGCCACATTTAGCCACACTGGTGCAGAGTTGTGTATTTCAGTTCCTGTTGTGGTTGCTGTTTATCTTTTGAGGAAGCATGTACAGAGAGACCTGGAAGGTGGATGAAAACCTTGATTAAAGTGAAAAATCCCAGATTTTAAGATGAATAACAGAGGATCAGAGGGCATGAGACAGCTGTTGTCAGACAGTGAAGAGATAGGAGGAGAACTAGACTTGAGGTCCTTGTAAGAAAAAGGATTTTTGGAGTGGGGCTAGAGAGGGAGTATGGTAGAAATCTGGGAGGGTAGATGTTAGAGATCAGCCTTCCGAAAATTGTGATTAGGATGGTATCGCAGCAGTTGGTAACAAGATCAATAGTTTAACCATCCAAGTGAGTGTTGAGTTAATTTGGAGCAGAAGATGGTTGGAGAAGAGAACAAAGAATTGACTGAAATATCAGTTTATATGGAAAAATTCATCTTCCTAGATATTGAACAGTGATGGCAGGGTTGGTATTGGGGAGAGAAATTATGAGTTGTTTTGAGTCAAATAGTAAAGGGCTGGCACACAGGGGTTGGTAGAAGACAATAACAGAGTGGGTGTCGTGCAGTGTATTCCGGTATCTGAGATTCAAAGTTAAGGAGGCCCAGGAGGGAGGGAGGGGCTTGATTTGGAAACAGTAAAGAGCAACAAAGAACAGGAAGACACTCCTTTAAATCCAGGCTCAGCCATATGATATATTGATATGGAGGTGTCTAGAGAGATCTTATCTAGGGCTGTCCCTCCTTTGAAATAAATTGATGATGTTTGAGAAGATGGTTTGAGCATTCACTATATCACTCTTTAGAATACGCAGCCTATAAAGTAAGCTATTCATTCAAATGTGTGGATATATGTATATGCACACACGTATATGCACCCATATATGCACACACACGAGAATGAATAGTATAAATTCATTTTTTTCTAGTGAAGATGTTTTTTATCTGTACACAGAATTTGTATTTAATCCCATTGTTTAGGCTTCTTCTATATTTACTCTGAAATCTCTACAGTAAATGCTCAATTAATCTGTTGATTGGTTGATATAAGCAGAACTTAAAATCGAGTGGAAAACTTAATGCTATACAGTATCATGAAACTATTGAAGTTAAATATGATTTTGAGAGAATTAACAGGATTTTACATGTGGAATGGAGTAATAAATTTGCAAAACTTTCTAATTTTTAGAGCTTTTGTAAAAACAGAATGAACTATCTTATGTGACTGAGAGTGTTTTGTTTTTTGTTTTTTTTCCCAACTGACATGAAATGACCACTCCATTAAGGACACTAGAAAGAGAATCCAGGCAAGACAAGAATGTGAACAATTAGTTGTTCATACAAGAATTGAAGGAAGGTCAGTTTTTGCAAAGGTCCTTGGCCTTTGATCCCTCACAGGCATATTTTCAGAAGTCCAGGTGACTCCCCCCTCTATCTCTAGGTGCCCATGTTATTTCCTTGGAAGCAGAGAAGCCTCTGATGTAAAGAGCTCAGGTCTTTCTGGATCACTGAGGGTCATTTGTGGTACTTCTCTCATCTCACATGCCACTTAGACCGTTTGTACATGCTATTTAGACTATTTTTGGTGTGTAACTAGGCTAAGAACAAGGCCATTCAACCAAAAATATTTTCCTGAAGTGACATTGTCTTTGTGTGTGTTCCGGTGTTTGAGGGAGATTTTAAAATTTCTTTATTTTCTGGAGAGTTCAGGGACTGCTGAACCTAACAGACAATAACAGGAACCTCATTTTTGTGCTATTCATTTACAGACTTGTCAGAAGTTGATGTGCAGCAGAGAGTAGCAACTCTGACAATAAAAGGGTGAGAGCGTCTCTTTTTATTAAAGCTGAGATTCAGAAGACATTTATAGAAAATTCAGTGTCTTTTGAAAATGTGGCATAGTGGATAATGACTATTACTTTTGCTTTACAATGTATGTAGAAAACTAGAAATAAAAAAAAAAAGAGTTATAGGAGAGAAAAGCTACTAAAAATATCCAGTAAGAAAATACACAATAAGCCTGGTCTATTCTGCTGACCTTTTCTGGTCAGTTTTCACATAATTTCTCCACTTGGATTCTGGAGAAAGTTATTTGTACAGTGACGTCATAGGTCATGGTTGTAGGAGGAGGTGTAGCGACTGGGCACTGGACATTATCGATTTCAGCTGGACCCTGCTAAGTTCAGACACAAAACATTGTTTCTTTCCTTGTTTCCTATTATGTGAAATGAGGATGTTAGTTTAGATATATGTGAATCAACAAAATATAATGTGAACTACACTTTAAGAATTTGGTTGCTACATTAAAATAATTAAAAGGAAATAGGTTCAATTAATTTTAACAATATATTTTATTCAGCTCAATATATCCAAGACATTATCATTTCAACATGTAACCAATATAAGAATAAGTATTTCCTGGCTAACACGGTGAAACCCCATCTCTACTAAAAACACAAAAACTTAGCCGGGCGTGGTGGCGGGCGCCTGTAGTCCCAGCTACTCGGGAGGCTGAGGCAGGAGAATGGCGTGAACCCGGGAGGTGGAGTTTGCAGTGAGCCGAGATTGTGCCACTGAACTCCAGCCTGGGTGACAGAGCGAGACTCTGTCTCAAAAAAAAAAAAAAAGAGTAAGTAGTAAGCGGATAGTTTCTATTCCTTTGCCTGTAAGGAGTCCTGAAAATCTGGTTGATGTCTACACTTACAGCACATCTCAGTTGAGACCAACCGCATTTTAAGCACTCAGTGACCACAGGATGCTAGTGGCCACCATGTTGGATGTCCATAGACAGTGTCCTGGCTCCTTTCTGGTTTGATATTGTGGGCATCTAAGTAAAATAATTATAATAGTTTAGTAGCCCTAATTATATGTCAAATATTATTCTTAACATTAAATACATTGACCCATTTAATCCTAGTGATAACATGAGAAAATGGATACTATTTGTTGTGCCCATCTTAGAGATGACAAAGCTGAGGCACAGTAGGTTAAGTAAGTTGTCCAAGGTCACATCCAGAGGTGATGAGCAGAGATTTCAACCCTTAGGCAGCTCTAGAGGTTGAGAGAGTCCTGCATGGGGAATCTCTGCAGTTCTGGATTCTGTCACATGGGGTGAGGTGTAAGAGACCATGGCTAACACAGTGAAATCCTGTCTCTACTGAAAAAAAAAAAAAAAAAAAAAAAAAAAAAATTAGCTGGACATGGTGGTGGGCGCCTGTAGTCCCAGCTACTCGAGAGGCTGAGGCAGGAGAATGGTGTGAACCCAGGAGGCAGAGCTTGCAGTGAGCCGAGATCGTGCCACTGCACTCCAGCCTGGGCGACAGAGTGAGACTCCAAATCAAAAAGAAAAAAAAAGAAAGAAAGAAAGAAAGAAAGTGTGGTCAGACTTACATCTCAGGGTATGAGGGTCATTACTTTTGTCACTTCTTCCTGAGGCAGTGGACTGGTTCTCAGCTATTAGTAAAATGACTTGCTGCACACCTGCCAGAGTCCCAAGGGGCGACATAGATCACACGTGAGTGCTTTTTCCTTGTTCAACTCCTGAGTCTCTTCATGAAGAGGTAAGTTATGGGAACATAACTCCTTGAAAATCAACTTCTCCTTCTAATTTCAATGTTTTTCTCTCCATTGAAATTGAAGTTGTAGCTCCTGATGCCTCCCCCACTCATTGTCCTTTTGCAAAAATTGAACATCACTGACCGATGAAGAGAAAAAGTTTATTAATTTTAACCTTATAATTTGAGGGTTAATAGCTGCAATCTTGCTGGACCTGCATTCCCCCATGAAGCCTGATTTTCAGTTAACCAGAAAGTCTTTTCATTAGAACAGTGATATTCCCTGAATGTCCACAGGCTACCATGATAGTTGATTATGTTGGCACTGGAAGTGACAGAGTCTTCTTTTGGGCTGCCTTTTCTTTCAATTGAGCATGTACTACTCCCACGTCATGAAGTTGTTCTGGAGTCACGTAGGGGTTGACTTCAGGGTAAGATTGGGTTCAAGGCTTTGGTTCTCTTAGGTTCCACAGGAAGTTAGGCCAGCACTTGGATGGGTTCCCTGGGAGGTCTGGCTATGATTCAGCTCTCTATAAAAGGACACAGAAAGTAAAAGGTTGGCTGGCCACAGCTCACAAATTTATCCAAAACTGGAGATGACAGACTGTGAATGGAGGTGAGAGGAGGTGAGTTCAAAAGGAAAAACCAAGCAGAAAAAACAATATTTATTAAAGCTGTAATAAATACAGCACAAATATTTATTAACATTTATGAATATTCAAGGATTAATATGTATAAAATGTTGAGAAAATGAGCTTACAAAGGCTCAAAAAATCACTAAGTCTAAAATCTCTTTTAATTCCAAATCTTCTCTTGTAAACCTTGTACCTCCTGCTTTCTTTTCTGCTGAAGGCCCCACACAGAGTAGACCCTGGAAAGAGGTTTGTGGCTTCTCCAAACATCTTTCCCCTCACTCTTCAACCCAGCCCAGCATGCAGCTTTTATATCACATGGGGCCATATTTATTTGCTTAATTTGGATGATCTCCTGTAATTCACCTAGAGTTTCATGAACATCTATGAACCCTGCAGGTCTTGCTATGTCTTGCTGACCTAGGATCTGGCACAGGCTCATCTTAGGGACCCAAAAAAGAAACCTGCTGATTATGGACCAGATGAACAATTACAAGAAGGGCTATTACGTGGGAAGTTTCAGAAGTCTGAGAAAGGTTTTCAGGCTTCAGCCATCCTATCAATTCTGTGTAAGAAACTGAATTGACAACATGTTTTTATCTTTCAAAAAATTTTATTTTGTTTTATGTTTGTATTAGTCCATTTTTACACTGCTATAAAGAACTTCCCAAGACTGGGTAGTTTATAAAGGAAAGACATTTAATTGACTCACCATTGCACATGTCTGGGAAGGCCCCAGGAAACGTACAATCATGGGGGAAGGTGAGAGAGAAGCAAAGGCATTTCTTATATGGTGGCAGGTGAGAGAGCGCATACGAGTGAAGAGGGAAGAGCCCCTCATAAAACCATCGGATCTTGTGAAAACTCACTCACTATGACGAGAACAGCTGGGGGAAACTGCTCCCATGATCCAATAACCTCCCACCAGGTCCTACCCTCAACACATGGGGATTACAAAAATTAGTAGCATTTCTATACACCAATAACATTCAAGTTGAGAGCCAAAACAAGAACACAATCACATTTACAACAGCCACAATTCAGGATTACAATTCAATATGAGATTCGGTTGGGGACACAGAGTCAAACCATATCAGTGTTTTAAAGAAAGCATAGTACTACACAATTAAAAGAATGAAAAATTTCAAAAATAATATTAACTTTTTAATAAAAGTGCATTTTAACTATAGTTACATTGGGTTTAATTTTAAATGTTGCTAAATAGAAAGGAAATTGTTTAAAGTCATAAATTATCTTTCCAGGAAGCCCCATGTGATTTATTTTTGGGGTGTGCATGTATCTTACTTGGTGCAGAATGTTGCAGATTACTTGCTCTGTTTCAAACCATAATTTTTGAAGACATTCACATCATGAGCCTAAACAGATCATTTTGTGTAATAATATATGGTTTCCTGTAGAAAGTTAGTTTTTGTTACTGTTGTTTTGTTTTTTTTTTTTTGAGATGGAGTCTAGTTCTGTTGCCAGGCTGGAGTGCAGTGGCGCAATCTCGGCTCACTGCAACCTCCACCTCCTGGGTTCAAGCACTTCTCCTGCCTCAGCCTCCCAAGTAGCTGGGAACGACAGGCGTGCACCACCATGCCCAGCTAATTTTTGTGTTTTTTAGTAGAGACGGGGTTTCACCATGTTGTCCAGGAAGGTCTTGATTTTCTGACTTTGTGATCTGCCCACCTTGGCCTCCCAAAGTGCTAGGATTACAGGTGTGAGCCACTATACCCAGTCAGAACGTTTTTAAAATAGTTATGCTGTTATTGTAAGTGTTTCTTTTTTATGATATACTTCTTTTACATAATTGTTATGAAGAAGAACATTGCATTCGACAAAATAAAAATATAGCTGAATGCAGAAAAAGTGTTATGATAAAAAATACTTATAAATTTATGTAAGCCAATATGTTTGTTCAGTTTAGAATTGTGAATTAATTTTTGTGGGGTATTTCCCAAAGAATACTATATATAGTAGAATGATAATCCCACTTTATATCTTATTCATAATATAATATTGTGATATTAATTTAAGAATTGCAGGGATTTTCACATTGATCTTTCTATATTCACTTTCTTCATAGGGTGAATAAATTATTATCCTTTAATCTCAATCTCAGTATCAGGTAAAGTATCATATTAATATAATTTCCTATTTCTTATTATTTTAATGTGGCAATAAGTTATTTTGATTGTTGGTTAATGAAAGCAAACAAATTTTGAAAGTTTGCATTTTGTTTTCTACATAAAGAGGCAACTCAAAGACTCAGTCAAAACTATTATATTTGTTATCTTCTACAGCCATTTATACTCTAACAAAAATTTAAGATAATGTTTAAGAAATTGATTTTTAATTTTATAAAAATACCTCAATGATCCCCTGATAAGCTTTCCTGAAATGTCTATGTTCATGTAAAATATGCTTAAGGATGAACTGCAATGAATTATTTTAGTTATCTTCTAAGTAATTGTAGCTACAATTTATATGCACATTTCTAACTTTCACTTATTTACAAAAGTTTTTCTGTATTTCTAAATCTGAGACTATTACAAGTGAGCTAGTTTAATTCGGTATAATGTACACTATTTCCCTTCACTGACAATATGATTCTATACCTTGAAAACCCTAAAGACTCTGCCAAAAGGCTCCTCCTGGAACTGGTAAACAACTTCAGTAAAGTTTCAGAATATAAAATCGATGTACAAAAATCAGTAGCATTTCTATACACCAATAATATTCAAGTTGAGAGCCAAAACAAGAACATAATCCCATTTACAGCAGCCACAAAGAAAATAAAATACCTAGGAATATAGCTAACCAAGGAGGTGAAAGATCTGTACAAGAAGAACTACAAACCACTGCTCAAAGAAATCAGAGATGACACAAATGGAAAAACACTGATACTCATGAATAGGAAGAATCAATATTGTTAAAATGGCCACACTGCCCAAAGCAATCTACAGATTCAGCACTATTCCTACCAAACCACCAACATCATTTTTTACAGAATTAGATTAAAAAAATTATAAAATTCATGTGGAACTGAAAAAGAGCCTGAACAGAGAAAGCAATTGAAAGCATCAATAACAAAGCTGGAGGTCTCATGTTACTTTACTTCAAACTATAAGTAACCAAAACAGTATGATACTGGTACAAAAATAAACACATAGACCAATGGAACAGGATAGGAAACCCAGAAATGAGCCATCTGATCTTTGACAAAGTTGACAGAAATAAGCAATGAAGAAAGGGCTCCCTATTCAATGAATGGTGCTAGGATAACTCCCTAGCCATATGCAAAAGCATGAAACCATGTAACTATTATATCTTGACCCATGCATTTCCTTACATCACTTTGCAAAATGTGAGTACCATGAGGACAAGTATCTTTGCTGTTTTTTTTCTACAGGATACTGGCTTATCCTAGGTTCCTAGAAGAGTGCTGGGAACATGCTTGGCCCTCAATAGCCATTTGTTGAATGAATGAGTGACAGTATGGGAGAAGCATCTAGGCTGTATGGCGTCTGTGCACTTGCTTCCTTCTCTCCATTTCCCATCCTGAATCCTAGCCACAATCCTTACAATTTCAAATCAACTTCTCTCACCTTTGCACAATACAGCAAACTAATATCAAGCTCTTGTTTTCATTTATAATGACGTATCACTTAGAATCCCCCAAAGAGAAAGATTATTCCCCAAATCAGAATTTCATTCTTTTCATCAGTGAAACTACAAAATAATTTGCTCAATTATTCTTATGTTATTATATATTGTATCGATAAATGTTTGTCAAAGTTTTTTCTCTTGTTAGTACTTATAGAATTTTTAAAATTTTGACTCTTGGCCTAAAAAACCTATAATATTTAATATCTGGTTCTTGACAGAAAAATTTGCCACCCGCAGTATAGACAAACATACAAATTTGTGAAATGCAGTTAAACAAGTCTTAGAGGAGTACTATCACTTTAAATGCTTATATTAGAAAGGAAAGGTTTCAGAATAATAAATCAAGTTTTAACCTTAAAAAGCTAGAAAAAGAAGAGCAAACTAAGGCCAATAATAGTATAGAGATGAAAAAAACAGAATTTAGGTTCGAACACAGTATTTAAAATGGGTGGGGAATTTAAAAAAGTATTTATACCTACACAATTTACAAAATTGTGGATAATGTAGCCACAATGTAAACTCCAGTTGATAAGAAACAATTCCCAAGAATGCAGAAGTGTACTGTGAAAATAATTTATAATTAAAATTCTAGGTGATTTTAAATTTGACACATAATTTTACATATTTTTGGTGTCCATGTGATATTTCAATATATTATATGCATACAATGCACAGTGATCAATCAGGGTAATTGAGATATTCATTACCTCATACATTTATCATTTCTTTGTGTTGGGAACATTCAAAATACTCTCTTCTAGATATTTTGAAATATGTGATAAATTATTGTTAACCAGTCACCCTACTACTGTGCAATAGAATACCAGAGCTTATTTCTCCTATGTAACTGTAACTTTATACACATTGACCAATCTCTCCCTACCTACCCCCCTCCCTGGCCCCCAGCCTCTGGAAACTATTTTTCTACTCTCTACTTCTACGAGATTACATTTTTTAGTTTCCATAAATAGAGAGATCACGCAGTATTTGTCTTTCTGTGCCTGGCTTATTTCGCTTAGCATAATCTCCTCCAGGTTCATCCGTGTTGCTGTAAATGACAGGATCTCATTCTTATTTTAGGGCTCAATAATATTTTGCTGTGTATATATACCACATTTTCTTTATCCATTCATCCATTGATAGACATTTATTACTAGAAGAAATCATAGGCAAATGCTCTAAGTGATTGTTTAAAATATATGAGAAATAAGAAATTAACGAATATGAACATGTGATGGATTTGTCTTGTTCAAGTTAGAGAGGCTTCACACAAAATTTAATTATTGATGTTAAATAAAAAGTGTGTTTAAATGGTTTTTCCCTAAATGTGAGTCAAATGGAAGACTAGAAAAGGCTAAATGTTATTTTTTACAATGAATTTGAATGGTATAGATTTATTGTCAGTTTTGGACAAAATAAAAACCCAGCTAAAAGCCACTTACAAGGACATATACCAAAAATACAATGACACAATATATGCTGAGTATGTTAGAAGCAGTAGACTAATCTTTTTATATAGATCACCTCATTTAATCCTCAAAATGACATTATGAACTAAGCACAATTACTGACCCGTGAGTTTGACTCCAGAGACTATACTTTCAATAACTCTCCTTTGTAAAAAGTAAATGCATGGTAAAAAAAAATCTATCAGGAGTAGGTTAATACAAAGATAGCCTGGCAGTTGTAAAATCAAAACTCCAGCTGAAAAATATTAAATGGGACAAATGGAGGTGAAAATTACAGTCCACTAAGAACACAGATAATTCATTCTATCGCTACCAATAGAGTTTCTAAATACTCGAAACAAAAAGTACGTGGCATGGCATACTAGGAGAAATTGATAATCCAATTTGAATGTATGACATTCAACTTTTAGAATTCAAAGATATAATGTGAAAAAACCCACAAAAATATAACTACAAGAATGGGTTTGATATAATGGATACACACAGCATTTATCACAGGGAAAGATGAAGGTCCATAATGAATGATTAACCCCTTATATTCAACAAAGTAGATACATGACCACATAGAAAAGCGTGCAAAGTAAAAATAAGCACATCAACAAAATGTTAATATATTTATAAAACAATGCCTTATCTCACAGTAATCAGGGATGCAAATTATAAAATCAATAATATATGTAGTATGTATATATTATATATACATACATATATAGCTATCAATCACCTTGGCAAAAAATAAACTGATAATATGAAGACAAAGCAGTGAAGAAATGGGCACTTTCATTTGTGAATAGCATTTCATAGACCATTTAAAGAACAATGGGGTAATGCCTATCAAATATCGAGTGTGCATATCGTGTGAACAGCACTTTTACTTTTGTTATCCATCACGCCTTGTGCCCTAAAGGCATATGTACAAAACGTCCTTCGCAACCTTCTTAGTATTAATGATAAATTGAAAACAACCTGCATATCGGTCAATAAGAGGATGGTTAAAAATTTAAGTATATCCACATTATGTTGTACCACACAGACATTAAAGGGAATGAGACACAGCTGAATGCACTCTTATGCATTACTATGACTGTAAAGTGATTTTGTTGTTATAAAATAAGATATATATGACTTTTTTTTTGTATATATATAGAGAGACTATCTATTCGTATGAAAATATGCCCGCTATTAAGAGTGGTTGCTCTGGGGGAAGAGAAAGCAAATCACTAGCTGTGTGAGGCGGAGAGAGTGAAGGAGCAATTTCTGTTTTTACTTCAGTTCTGGATGGTTCTGTTGTTTTACAAAGAGAAAGACTTCAAAAAATCCTTTGTAAGTAAAATAAAGCATGGGTGTATTCCAAAGCCCAGAAAATATCGTTTGAGCAAGCAAATATTGTTTTATGTTAACCTTTGATTTTGTATTTTTTGAGAACTTATATCTTCAATATTTGTAAAGGCTTTAACAATATTAGGAATTTAAAAGTCTATTCACCACTAAATTAACTTTTTAAGTTACATTTTTAATTCTTTTGGATACTGGATTATTATTTACTTTGTACTTTTGAGGATTTATTTTCAATTTTACTAGGTAAAGTCCCTGTCCTATTTTTTTTAATCATGTGTTTGGCAACAAAATTATGGAGTAAGTTGTCATGGTAATAAGATAAAGACTCCAAAGAGGATGAGCAGAGTTAGGCTTGTTCCTGTATTGCTGTGGATAGTCTGTATTGTTGTTTTGCTGTGCATATTCTGCATTGCTGTGGATGTTCTGTATTGTTGTATTGCTGTGGATATTCTGTATTGTTGTGGGTGTTCTGTATTGTTGTTTTGTTGTGGATATTCCGTATTGCTGTGGATATTCTGTATTGCTGTGGATATTCTGTATTGCTGTGGATGTTCTGTATTGCTGTGGATATTCTGTATTGCTGTGGATATTCTGTATTGCTGTGGATATTCTGTATTGCTGTGGATATTCTGTATTGCTGTGGATATTCTGTATTACTGTGGATATTCTATATTGCTGTATTGCTGTGGATATTCTGTATTGCTCTGTATATTCTGTGTTACTGTGGATATTCTGTATTGTTGTATTGCTGTGGATATTCTGTATTGCTGTGGATGTTTTGTATTGCTGTGGATATTCTGTATTGCTGTATTGCTGTGGATATTCTGTATTGCTCTGTATATTCTGTATTACTGTGGTTATTCTGTATTGTTGTATCACTGTGCTTATTCTGTATTACTGTGGATATTCTGTATTGTTGTGTTGCTGTGGATATTCTGTGTTGCTGCATTGCTGTGGATATTGAGTGCAGAGTTTACCTTAGCACATATAGCAGCCCTTCCACAAGTGGCTCGCCCTGGGACAGATTCACCCAAGCAGGCTGTAGAGAATGGCTGGTCACATCCTTTCCCCTGGATTGAAAGACACTCTCCGAATGGTACTTACCACACCTCATGGTGTAGATATTCATCCCTTAGTTAAACTCATCCAGACTTTCTTTCAGTTTGCCTGAGGTCACCAAGCCGGCACCTGGGCAGGGAGGTTCAACTTCATCAGTTTCAAACACCGGCTCTGCCAGCATCCCCGTCCAGGTACTTCTGTCCAGCGTTGCAGGCACCACCTCACCCGAGGGTATGATGAGCATCATTCATTATTCTTCCTTTTGCTCATGTATTTGCTCATTCACCACACCTCTAGTGATACCCACCACATACTTGACGTGGCCCTGAGTTCAGGGAATTGGCATGCAGTCCCAGGCCCCACTGGAAGCTCCAGTCCCCAGGAGTCACACAAGAGTGGGTTTACACCTGCATCTTGTGTATCTCAACACTCTGGGGACCTTATAGCTTTGGATCAAGAGCCTTGGAAGGAGAAAGGCATCTGCAGCCCCGCATCCCACCCTGAGTGCAGAGACCAGAGACACATAGAGACCCCAGGGTTCTGGGGATTCAGCCTGCATTGTCTCCACTGTCACAGAACCGAAAACCTAAGTCTCCAACTTTGCTTTTTGTCTCCAAACTGTGTGCTCTGCTGGGTCAATCGGTTCCTCCTTGCGCCCTGGGTCTGTCAGGCTTCCACACACCATGGGCTCTGTACCCTGCGGGCTCCTGCAGAGAACTTTCTCCTTCAGCTCCACGGGGGTGTAGTAGGGGACCTAATTTGCTTCACTGGGGGTGCCTGTCTTGTTTTTCTACCGTTACACCAGCACTGACAGACAGTCATTGTGTTTTCCATAATTAGTCCCACAGAGGCATCTCTTCCCATTCTGTTCTCTCAATTTGTTTATTTCGTGGCTTATTATTATGCAGAGATATTATGCAGGAGCACAGGAGACAGCATGCATCCCAGGCTGGGTCCTTGGCCCCACTTTGCTGGAGAGGGTTGCCCCGAGATAGAAAGTGGAGAAGCGGGAGGAAGGAATTCCTCTAAGGCAGGAGAGTGCACAGAGTGTGCAGGGGAGGGTGTGGGGCTGGCAGGTGGGGCCAGAGGAGTTAGGCAGGGTCAGATGAGCAGGGTACTGGTGTTCCTCTAAAGACTCATCACACTGCAGGTTTATGCAAAGCGGCTCTCTAATTTCCAACACAGAAAACAGTGGATGGTCAAACACAACACTGAGATAACAGCTGCAGCTAAGATTGATTATTTTGTGCCACTTAAAGAGGGGATAATGACTTGGGGCAAGGAAGGCAGAGGGGTTATAGGTAGCAAGGGCAGAAGAGTGGAGCACAGGGGGTCTGCTGGGGCAGCTGGGAGTTCGATCCATGGCAGGCGGCCTGGCTTTAGGCAGCACAGTGGGGCCTCCACACAGAGACACCGGCGGAGGGGCTGGAACCCAGGGCAGCAGATTAACTGGCACCTGAGCTTGTGGTTCCACCAAAAGCAACTTTCCTGTCTCTTGTGGCCCCCTGGAGGGATGTGGTGCTGTAGTCTTTCTGCTTTCTTCTGTGATTGCGCTGGCAGAGAGGCAAGTGATTCAGAGGACTGTGACTTACGAGGTGTGTTTGCAGGGACAGTTGCTCCTTTGATGGAAAATGTAAGGGGGTGGGCCAGTGTTGAAGCCCTCCTGAGCATGGCTACCGTTCCTATCGGCCTATGACTAGGGAAGCCCAGGAACTAACACTGCTTTTGGATGTATGCATTGCTTCAGCTTTATTTTTTAAGTTTTGCCTTTCATAAATTGCGATATTTTGTTTTTTTTCTGCACCTGCTCAAATGTTTAAAGACAATGATTTGAGAAGTCATTTATCCAAATATTGTTTTTAATGAATCAAAATAAAAATGGCATCATTTTCTTCATTCTTCAGAAATTAAATCCTTTTTGTTAAGAATTTTTGTCTTCTTCAACCCCAAGCACGAACCTGCCCTTATTTTCAGGTCATCTGGAAACAATGATGATAATGACTAAAACTTCTCAGGAAAGCCTGGCTAGCTGGAATCCTTTATCATCATGATTCAAAAACACCCTGGCTGTACTCTTTGAATATAAAATAACTGCTCTACAAAATGAAGAGAGAAGTAGCTCTCTCAGGCCTCTGCTTGTGCTCACAGTTTTCCACTCTGAAATCTGGCTGTTTTCCTGGTCCATGTCATCTCTCACCTTCAGCTCAGGGCACCCTCACCCCAAGTTTCAGCCCAGGCCTCTCCCCTGGGCTTTGCCTATTACATCTGTTAACTTAAAAAACCAAAAGACAATTGGCTGGGTGCAGTGCCTCATGCCTGTAATCCCAGCACTTTGGGAGGCCGTGGTGGGTGCATCAAGAGGTCAGGAGATCGAGACCATCCTGACTAACATGGTGAAACCCCATTTCTACTAAGAATATGAAAAATTAGCTGGGCGTGGTGGCGGGCACCTGTAGTCCCAGCTACTTGGGAGGCTGAGGCAGGAGAATGGCATGAACCCGAGAGGCAGAGCTTGCAGTGAGCCGAGAGCAATTAGAACATAGTTCATTCTTTAAAGGCAGGGGGCATGACTTCACCCTTGCCTGGTATGGCCTTAGGTTCTGTTTATAATTTGGTGTCTTATTGTCACAAAGAGTCTGTTCTGTCAGTTTTAGGATCTTTCTTGTAACATAAATGCTGTTCAGTTGTTGTGTCTCAACTCCAAAAGGGAGGGGGCATAATGAGGCCTGTCTGACCTCCCATCCCGTCATGGCCTGGAACTCAGCTTCAAGGTTTTTCTGGGGTCCTCTTGGCCACAAGAATTCCATTCAGTCAGTGGAGGACTTGGAATTTAATTTTTAATTTACACATCCAACACCCTTGGTCCTTCAAGGTATGTGGTGGGTGCCAGAAACTCCCCCTCTCTAGAAACTCCACGAGTCTGTTTCTCTTGACTGAGTCACCATCTCTCCATCCAGATGCATAGTCTGCCAAGATCAGACACTGGCAACCTCCCGCCTAATCCCCTCCTCCTCTATCCCCACATCCAGTTAGTCTCAAACTGTGATTAAGCTGTCTCCTAAGTCATTTTTCAGGTCGTTTGTCCTTCCCTGTCACCATGGACACTGCATTTGCTCTTCTTGGCACACTTGACTACCTGGTCTCCATTCTACCCTGTATTTCTGCTAGAGACCGCTAGAGTGGGCACCATCTGTATTCCCATCATGAGTCTCCCTTACCATCCGTGCCTGTTCCTTGGCTATGTCCAGACTTCTTAATCTGCTTCTTAACAGAGTGGTTCATACTGATGTGTGCAGCTGTATTTCTTATGCATGTGTGTGCGTGTGAGTGTAGCACACAGAAAGGGAAAATGAAGGAAGAAAGCCTGTATTTCTGGGCAATAAATTTTCAAAGACTATAATAACATATCTGAACATGCACCTGGGTCTACACTCTCTAATCAAAGCATTTTAATACATAAACTGAAAAATGGTTTCAATCATGTGATAAGAACAATAGGTCAGTTGTCTACCTATCTATCTGTCCCTAACTCGTAAGTCATGGATTATGGAAACACATAGTAAAAAGTCTGAATCTGATAGGGGGTGACTGTGGTGTGGCTTTGTTTTCTGTAGCCGCTGCCAGTAACGTTCTATGTCAAACCTTCCTTCACCATTTTGTAGCAGTTTCTTTAATTCCATCTTGACCATATCCACTAGATTTTAGAAATCCATTCAGTTTTAAATCCCAATCTTCATCTCAAAGTTTCTCTCTCCCCCATGCATGGCCAGGCTGGTGGCTCCAGGAACCTGTACTTGGGAGGGGTCTGTCTGTTCTTTCACTCCTCTCCTTCCTGCTCCAGCACTGGTGAGTGGAGAAAGGGACTATGGAGTTGTTCTGGGACCTCCCTTCCCTTCCTTTTGCAGAGCCTAACTTCTCTGGTTGAGGGTTCCAGGAAGTAATGGATGGGAAATGTCAAGTACATCCTTATTTTGTTGACGTGGTGCAATCCTGCCAGTCTCTGCTGCCACTGATGATAACCTCTACTGGCCATTCAGTTCCTCTGTGTCTTGGGATGCACATTCTGGCTCTCTCTCTCTTCTTTTTTTTTTTTTTTTTGAGAGGGAGTCTCACTCTATTGCCCAGGCTGGCGTGTAGTGGCGCGATCTCAGCCTACTGCAAACTCCACCTCCCGGGTTCACGCCATTCTCCTGCCTCAGCCTCCCGAGTAGCTGGGATTACAGGTGCCTGCCACCACGCCCGGCTAAATTTTTTTGTATTTTTAGTAGAGACGGGGTTTCACCATGTTAGCCAGGATGGTCTCTATCTTCTGACCTCATGATCTACCCGCCTCGGCCTCCCAAAGTGCTGGGATTACAGGCGTGAGCCATTCTGGCTCTCTTGTAGGATGCATGGGTAAGTTATTTTGGAGTTCAAAAGGTGAATGCCTGGGATAGGGTAATTGGAGGACTCAGAGTGACTGCTGGGCACAAAGGGCAGAAGACCGCACCTCCAGATTTTACCAAGTATGGAAATATGAGGGCAAGGTTCACACAGGTCTTGGTATCCACTGCTGCTTTTCCCTCCAGAGTGAACAAGCAGGCACAGTGAAAGCCAACGGAGCCATTCCTTTTATTGAGAATCCTCGTGGTGATGGTGTCTGGTTGAAGCTGATTGATGAGATAATAAAGAAACTGATCTGGAGCACACAGATGGTCACACATGCATGGTTCCTCTCTTTGAATTGACGTCTTAGCAAAAGCCCTCTGAGGCCCGGGGATTGCAATGCAGAATAGACACAAATCCACTTGAGTCAGCAGAAATCTGCTGTATGTGCACACATGCTTGCACATGTAGAGAAGACACCTGGAAGGATGCACTGGGCTTGTCCAGCCCGTCATCTGACTCAGGAGGTGGGCCTGAGGAATGGGTGGTGGAAGAAGTTAATTTTCACCGTTGCCCTTCTGTTCATTGAAGTCTTGTACCTTGTGTGTATTACCTATTTAAAACTAAATAAAATCCAAAATGAGAGAGAGAGAAATAATATAAAAATACAAGAAAAATCACATGGCTTGCTGCTTTCATTAAAAATAAACAAACACACACTAGAGAATGATACTTGCATATGAAAAGACTCACACTGTGGTTCCACATGTACAGAGAAGCCATAAACACAGGAATGTTTCAGTTGCTCCTGTTCTATTCTGCTTACCTGAAACCGTGCCAAGTTAAGGGGATATTTAGCAAAAACCCTTTCCGGTTATCCATAAATAAAAATATATGTGAATGCTATTCTTTTTCTTTCAACGCATTAAAAATCTTTGATTTAGGCATAAATAGCTAACAGGAGCGAAGGGGAATTATTTTTCCTCCTAAGCTTTTCCAGTGAAAGTTATCTTTGGCTCAAAAACAGCTAGAGAAATTTTTGGCTAATATTTTCAAGAAGTTAGAAGTGGCTAAGAACAAGAGTTTAGCATGAAAGTAATTCCTCAGCCATAGCTAATGGTATTCCACAAATCTCTCATGCAATTCAGAAGTAAAACACAGGCAGAAGATTAGACTAGAGAACAGCCAGGGTAGAAATGGGCCATTTTTAGTACAAGATGGCTTTCTAATTCTAACCCAGTATTTCAGATTTATTGACTGATCAACCTAAGCTCACATAAGCGTATTTTTCCAGAATTAAAATATACTTAAAAAATATGTCCCTGATTAAAAAACATTCTAAATAACTCAGGTTAAGGTACATCTCTAGCAAGCATCATGCCAGCAATATTCACGCCCTGCCCCATCTCCATGCTCTAGAATGATGTGCCTTTGCACTTAACCCTATCACAAATAGATCTACGAGCTACTAGAACTAGGTTTCATTGTATAGATGTGCAAAACTTTTTTTAATCAGTCTCTTATGTAAGGCCATTTGAGATGTTTCCAAGTTTTGCTGTGATGTATTGTAATTAAATAATTGCCTGTTCATCTTTGGGCAATTCCTATTAAGATAAATGGATTTTAATATTGAATCAATATTAAATATTTTTAATATTGATTCAATATGTATTCCTACCTGCTGTCCTGCTAAAAATTTTTCCAATTGTGGTTGCCAAGGTAAAAAAATCAATGTCATACTTCAAACACGTTACTTAGACTAAATACACTTAACAATATTGTAGACTATACAAATTTAAGAATATTTTAGGCTATGTAATTTTAAGAGTATTTGAATTTTTTATTATTGCAAAATATTATTCAGGCATCATATGCAAATTGCAACTCTTTCCAATTTAAGGATACTTCCAAAATCAACTACACACTTGAATCCAACTAAAAGAAAGTATATTATCCACATTACTTGGGATGATACCTCGTGTGTACATGTCTCTTTTGTTGATGTTAGTATGTAAGAGGAAAAATTTAGTGAGATTATTCAATTGTCTTTTCTTTTACCTAGGTGTTGTTACTCTTCAAATCCACACCATACTCCAAAGTGCTGTCTGTTTTAAGCCCTTCTGGGAGCACAAACTTCAAAACTCCGTGGAATTCAGACATAAGTGCTTTTGTTTCAACAATATAAGCAACAGTTGCGGAGAAATGTTTCCCTGGGCCTCACTGATGTTAGTAATGTAAGCAGATGCTTACAGTTTTGCTCTCGCTGGACCTGCCATAAATGTGAGACCTTGAGTGAGAGAGATGTACATGTGTTCTTTCATAAATTTTTGTTTTTATAATACAATGGACCCTCTAAATTAGGGCCAGCAAACTTTTCCTGCAAAGGACAAATTGGAAGTATTTTAGATTTTGTGGGCTGAGAGGCAAAATTGAACATTTTATGAGGGTACTTTATTGTGTTTCAATAAAAGTAATTTATGGACACTGAACTTTGAAATTAATAAAATTTTATGTGTCACAAAATATTTTTATTCTTTAGATTTTTAAAATCCATTAAAATTTAAAAAAAATCTTAGCTTGAAGATTGTATAAAAACAGGTGGTAGGCCATATTGGGCCCGTGGGCCACAGTTTGCCGCCCTTAGCTGTAAATTCAGAGCCCAAGGCAGGTGTCTCTCTTGATAGAAAAATATTCCTGGATCCTTAAAAAAATCCAGTGCAGGAGTTGTTTCACCCACAATAAATTTTGAATAAACTTTTCCCTACAAATACTGTTCTGGTAGGACTTATTTCACCACCTATTTTTCATATTTTATACTTATTAAATTTTGTGACTATGTGGTAGAGAACTATTCTCTTTGTTTTTAGAGCAGTGTTGGGCATACAGAGAGTACAGAGAGTTCCCATCTATTTCCTTCTCAACCCTCTTCCTCTGATTTGCTTCCGTTATCAGCATTTTACATCACCATGGTACTTTGGTTACAATTGATGAATGAATATTGATCAATTATTACTAAGTTCAGAATTTATATTAGAGTTCACTTTTTGTGTTGTCCAGTTCCAGTTCCAAGAAAAAAGTGTGGAAAGAAGTGCATTGTAGAGACATCCTCATAAGTGAAATCCCCTTATAAAACCCTCAGATCTTGTGAGAACTCACTATCACGAGAACAGCATGGAGGTAATGGCCTCCATGATTCAATAACCCCCCACCGGGTCCCTCCCATGATACATGGGGATTATAGACACTACAATTCAAGATGATATTTGGGTGGGGGCACAGCCAAATCATATCAATGGAATTTGAGGGAGGTTCAAGGGGACGTGCTGTATGACTTCCCAGAAGGACAGGCTGGAAGCTCAGGAGGGATTTCTATGTTACAGTCTTGAGGAGATGTCTCCTTTCCTGGGAAGTCTCAGTCTCTGCTCATAAGGCCTTCTCTACTAATTGGATGAGGCCAACCAATATTATAGAAGGCAATCTACTTTACTCAAAGTCTACTGATACAAACTCTTAATCACACCTGAAAAATACCTCCACAGCAATATCTAGGCTGATAATGGACTAAACAACTGGGCACCGTAGCCTTGCCCAGTTGACATAAAAATTAACCATCACATCCAAGAAAACATACTTGAGAATGCCAGTAGCTCACAGCAGCTGAAGTAAAGGCCTGGCACCTAACCTGCAAAACATGGCTTCCTGTTGTTCCTCAACCTGGCAGTGATTAACCGAGTGCTTTAATGTGGTAGCTTCTGTCCTTCTGTACACGTTGCTGTTCTTTCTTTCCTGTTTTCTCACAACTTGACTACCTTGTGTGTTCAACATGAGTTGAGTGATTGCTGTTCTATGGGTGAAGAAAGTCGCCTTCTGGACCACTGGGGAAAAGACCCCAGGGACACACGACCTTTACAAAGTTTTCCAGAGGGAGATACAGGTTGCTGGCAGAAGTTAAACTCTGGGGCCAGACACATCTTGAATTGGATCCTCCCCTCTGTTGGCCCTTAGCTGAGTGATATGGGACAAGATTTTTAGTCTCTCAAAATCTCAGTTCCCTCTCTGGTCATGGGCAGACAATAAGTTCACTTTGAGGATTGCAGTGAGGGTCAAATGAGGAATCACACTCAGAGTGTCTTTTGCTTCTGAACACGGTGGAACTTATTTAATGGTCTTTTTGTGGGGAAAACCCATCTCCTGGTTACTCCAGGTCATGACCTGCCCGAGGCTTGCCACATCTCCTCACCTCTCCGGTACAAAAAATAACTGCAGCACAAAAGGCCGGGGTTCCTCTCTGTAGAAGGCAGGCCCCTGACTTTCATCAGGATCTTTGAGGTGGGTGCAAATATCATGGCACGGTCAGATCCGATGTTGCATACTGGCCCTTCTTGGAAGATACTGTGGTGGAGGCTTATATTTTGTCATGTGAACCTCGAGGGCTACACCTGGCTGTTATGCCATTGACTTTTTATTTATTTATTTATTTATTATTTATTTATTTATTTTATTTTTGTATTATACTTTAAGTTTTAGGGTACATGTGCACAATGTGCAGGTTAGTTACATATGTATACATGTGCCATGTTGGTGTGCTGCACCAATTAACTCATCATTTAACATTAGGTATATCCCTAATGCTATCCCTCCCCGCTACCCCAACCCCACAACAGGCCCTGGTGTGTGATATTCCCCTTCCTGTGTCCATGTGTTCTCATTGTTCAATTCCCACCTATGAGTGAGAACACGCGGTGTTTGGTTTTTAAAAATCATTGTGCAGATTCATCTACAAAGAGTGCATGGATGCTTCTGTTGTCTTCTGAGTGAGGAACACTATGCTGGGTTACTAGGGCCTCTGCAACCTGTGTGATTCTCTGCGTTTGGAAGAGATGTGGGTATTGCCTTCCTATCATGGCCTCTGTGAGAGGATTTGGCCTGTGCCTGGTCTGTTCCTCTGAAACAAGTCCCAGCAGAGGGGAGTGCAGCAGGTGCATCCCTGCTCCCTCGGTGAACAGGACGGGCCTCATGTCTCCAGCAGCCCCATTCCATTAGTTGCAGTTTGTCCTTCATATTTTCTGTATCCAGTCTGAGTTCTAAGAATCTGAATTCCAATTAGGATGTGATAGTTGCCTCCATCCCCTGGCCCCATTTAAATAAGAATATAGTATAATTTTAAAATAAGGATAAATTAGAATTTTAGCTGGAGCTCTTCAGGTATTTTTTCCCACCACCCCCACCCCTTTTTTTTTGGTTGTCGTCTTTTGACAACTTCCGGTGATGAGGAGTGGCAGTTTGCAGAGTGATTATTTGGAAGCTTTAATATTTATCATCATGTGTGAATTATTTTTCAAGAGGGTGTGACACCTCTGACATGAAACCCTCTGCAATCTTAGCTTAAATAACACATCAGTCCCACGGAAATCATAGATTTTAGTATCAGTCACAACAATGACTAATTAAGTTTTGAGTGTTGAGGAAGCAGTTATGGTTTGTCACTTTTTCTCTTTGCCTTTTTTTCTATTTCTAAGTTATCACACTAATGGCAGCTCAGAAACACCTGCTACAGAAAGGAAACTGCTCAGGGTCTCATTTGGACCTGTCCAGAGCCAGGCCTGTGGCTCTCCCACTGACCTGGGGAGGTGGCGATGTGGGACCCCCGACTCCTGAACAGACATTCTTTGTCAGAGTGATGGTGGTGAAGACCAGTGATGAATCAGGCAGAGGATCTCATGCTTCACAGCTCGCGGATTTTAATGTTCCATATGGAACCACTGCAGCATGCCCCATTTCCAAATTAAACGAAAGGAGAAATTCCCACAGGCAAGCAAATGCAGCACTCTCTCTGGAGTGGCATCTGTTCTCCAGACAGCTTTGAACAAGGTTTACAGACCTGAGAACATAGTTCTGCAGAAGAAGGAAAGCATCTTAGAGGCGCTGGCACAGGCTTTCCTTCCCTTCCACCCACAGCCTGACACTAACCTGCTGCGAGGATCGGGGCCATTTTACTGTTCTCTGTTCTCAAGCGAGCACATCTCCTTTCTGTTGCTTCCCAAACCAGGTGATTACAACACAGCGAGAAGCTGGCAATGGGAAATAGGGAAGCTTTTACTCATACTTAATGTGTCCTAAGCACTAGCAACATAGACAATAATTTTAAAGGAAAATACAGCATCTATCAAAAACTCAGAAAAAGGACCTCTGGAACTTCCCTAAAGGAAGAGCATGAAAGTGATTTAATAGGAACACAGACTAAATCCCCAAGGTCAATACTTTTATTTCCCATTATCATACAGAACTACCACATAGAGGATTCATAGAAAAATTAAAAGCTCCCAACCAGTCACTAATAAATTTTTTTTTTTTTTGGCCTACAAATGAGAGAAAAATGAAATTCCCAATCCCTTCACAACAACCTCTCTAGTGATGATTTGCTCACATCTATCTAAGATAACTTCTGATATATACAGCAGGGGAGTGACTTCCAGTTCAATTTAATGTGCAGAAGTAGTGCTCTGGCTGACCTCCATGGCATGCCAATAGGTCACCTCCTGCTGTCCCCAATTCCCATATTGCTCCCCCAGGAGAAATAAAGAGCAGCCCCTCTCTGCATGATGCATCAGGTCCACTTGAACTTGGGGGGATGAGAACTCAGACTCTTCATGGCCTTCCACCTCCTCAAAATCCTCCTGATCCCCAGCCCTAGAGCATGCCAACAACCTCATGGTCCATCTCCTTCTTGGAGAATCACAGAAAGATTGGATCTCATACAACAGACCCACAGGTGAGAATGTTCACAATCTCAAATGGTGCTTTGCTTACTTTAGTTCAAATGGACAGCTACAATGGTAGCTTTAAAATTTAAATAATATAAAGTGTAATTCCATACCCCCATTTGTAGGATACTATAGCTAACATTATGGTGAACTGTAATGACTTCCATGAAGATTATCCCACACTGAGGCAGATTCAGAATCCATCTAAACAGGGCTTCGAACATCTGAGACACCTGAGACAAACTGCACATTGTCAAGTAGGTAGACTCCAGAGACGCCCAGACCTGGGCTTGGATTCTAGTCCTGCTTGTTAGTTATTTAAATGATTTTGCACTGATTACTAAGCTTATTTCTTCATCAAAAATGAAATGTATTGAAATCAAGGTTGTCTGGGAATTAAATGTGAAAATGCATATAAAACAGTTCACACATGCTAAATACCTGTTATTACCAGGTATTACCTGGTAAACACCAAATTCAGGAGATGCCATTAACTTCTTAGTTTCATTTTCAGTCGTGATACAGATGGGGACAGTTTAGTGCTGGGGTGGGGGGTGTGTCCCTGTCGAGGGCTACACTCTTGGTCCTATGCTCATGGACCTAGGTGAGGACAGGCACTGTTCTTTTCACACCCAAATGTTGCATGTTCCAAGACCACTCTCGCCCACCACGCCCCCTCTTCTGTGCCTATAAAAACCCTGAGACCCTGGCGGGCACACACACAAGCAGCTGGATGTCAAGAGGAACACAGTGGCAGGAGAACATACAGACCCTGACAGGCCATGGACGGTGGAACAACGTGGACACTAAGGGAAATTTGGCGGAGGGTGGTCAGAGGAGAGCCCGGCCACTGAGCAGCCCCACCCCAGGGGAAGACCATCTTCCCACTCCACCCCCCTATAAAAACCCTGAGACCCTGGTGGGCACACACACAAGCGGCTGGATGTCAAGAGGAACACAGTGGCAGGAGAACATACAGACCCTGACAGGCCATGGACGGTGGAACAACGTGGACACTAAGGGAAATTTGGCGGAGGGTGGTCAGAGGAGAGCCCGGCCACTGAGCAGCCCGACTCCAGGGGAAGACCATCTTCCCACTCCATCCCCCTTGTGGCTCCCCATCCATCTGCTGAGAGCTACCTCCACCATTCAATAAAACCTTGTACTCAATTCTCCAAGCCCACGTGTGATCCGATTTTTCTGGTACACTAAGGCAAGAACCCTGGGATACAGGAACCCTTCTGTCCTTATGATAAGGCAGAGGGTCTAACTGAGTCCATTAACACAAGCTGCCTGCAGAGGGCTAAGCTGAAAGAGCACACTGTAGCCCATGCCCACTGGGGCTTCGGGAGCTGTAAACACTCAGCCCTAGACAATGCCATTGGGTTGGAGCCCAAAAATTCTCCCCATGACCTGCCGTGTGCATGATCCCCTTAGGAGTTTGAGCTGTGGGGCACCAAAGAAGTGAGCCACACCCCGTCGCGCACACTGAGGGGGATAAGGGAAAACCTTTCCCATTTCAGTAGCAGTTTTGGGAGAAAGGAACAATAGCTGGTATTATAATAAAATTAAACACCGCTGCAGTTCTATAAATTTCCTAGAATCAATATCAGCTAAGATATTTTAGCTATAATAAGGTTCTTTCAATTTTTCAAAAGCCAAACTCTGGCTAACGAAAATTTGAAACTATTTTCAGCTAAAGATAAATATGATATAGATCTGAGGAGGTTAGAGTCCCACTATAGCAAGCACCTTCCTCCCCCTCGGCCCCGCCATGGTCTTTTTTGTAACAGAGTTAGAGATAATTCACAGGATGTAAAGATCTTCCTTTAAATACAAAACATTAAAATTAGAGGAAATTTTAGAGGTCATTCCTTTCAATAGACTGCTTCTCATAAGAAGCGCTGAATGAACTTGGGGGTGGGGCTTAGCCAAAGGGAAAATGGGGTGAATGGCCTTCAGTTATTTGCAAGCTGTGCTGTCACATGCCAGAGTGACAAAGCTGTGACAGCAGGGGAGGCCAGAGGGAGAATGAGGACAGTCTCAGGTGTTATGATAGAGCCAGTGGTGGAGTTTCACTGGAGCAGATTTTAGAACAGAATGAGGCACCTTTTCATCAAGCACCTCTTTTCTTCTTTTAATTTTGTTTATGATTGACACATGATAATTGAACGTATTTATGGGATACAATGAGATGTTTCAATAGGAGTATACATTGTGGAATAGCCAAATCAGGATGATTCACATAGGCATCACCTCATACATTTATCATTTCTTTGTGGTAAGAACATCCAAAATCCTCTCTTCTAGCAATTTTGATACACAATATTGTTAACCATAGGCACATTATTGTGCAATAAAATACTAGAACTTATTTCTCCTATCTAATGGTAACTTTGCCCCAGTTGGCTAACCTCTCCCTAATTGCCTTACCCCCTATCCTCCCAAGCCTTGTAATCACTATTCCAGTCTCTACTTCAATGAGAGATCACTTCTCCAGATGCCACAAATGAGAGAGACTGTGCAGTGTTTGTCTTTCTGTGCCTGGCTTATTTCACTTAACAAATGTCCTCCAGTTCATCCTTGTTGATGCAAGTGACAGAATTTCATTCTTTTTGTGGCTGAATAGTATTCCTTTGTGTGTATGGGCCCCGTTTCCTTTACCCATTTATTCCTTGAGGGACACTTGTGTTGTCATGTCTTGGCTGTTGTGAATAGTGCTGTAATAAATAAATAAATGTTGTGAATAGTGCTGCAATAAATAAATAAATATTTACATTTACTAAATGTAAATAGTGCCGCCAAAAATATGCTCCAAAAATATGCTCCAATTAGGCCATTTTCTCTCTAAATGGTGTGGTTTCAAATGCAGTTATCAATGCAAAAATGATTCCTATTGAGCTCATTTTCTTGTGCGTGGAATCAAAAACCCCACCAGCTGCATCATCAGCCTGTTGAATCCCCACAGGTGAAGATCGAATGTGATGTCACACACGAAGCATTCAGTGGGTATTCAATTAACATCGTCTAAAACTAAAAACGAAACAAAAACTTTAAAAACTTCATTTGGAAATCTTAGTTTCCTGACAAACTTTGAAAATTGCCTATGGTGAATCTGATTTACGGTGAATCCACATAAACCAGCAATTTTAGAAGCTATCACCAGGTCAAAGAAAAAACTGAAGGGCTCTGAAATGGGCAACAACCGGCTGTTCAAAGTGAAAATAAGAATCTTATTTGGCTGGGAGCGGTGGCTCACATCTGTAATCCCAGCACTTTGGGAGGCCAAAGCGGGTGGATCACAAGGTCAAGAGATCGAGACAATCCTGGCCAACATGGTGAAACCCAGTCTCTACTAAAAATACAAAAATTCGATCGGTATGTTGGCACGTGCCTGTAATCACAGCTGCTCGGGAGCTGAGCCAGGAGAATTGCTTGAACCCAGGAGACGGTGGCTTCAGTGAGCTGAGATCGTGCCACTGTACTCCAGCCTGGCAAAAGAGTGAGACTCTGTTTCACAAAATAAAATAAAATAAAATAAAATAAAATAAAATAAAATAAATAATAAAAAAAACTTATTCTACCATGTATATGTTACAAAGGGCTAACAGGTTATATGAGAATAATATCTTTTATTATTATTGTCTGGATATCATTTGAAATATTACGTTTTGTGTACATTTATTTATTTCAAAATCTGAGAATTAATTCAACCGTCTTTCTCACACAAACCACTTTTCGATACACATCCCCCAGAAGTAACTCTCATGGTGACTTTTGTAGCAGTCATTTTTTTAGGTACTGTGCTTTATTGTTTTATCACTGAAGTCACTGCAGCTTACTCTTGTCCATTTCATGCTTCCCTCTTCTTTACAACCTCCCTGTTGAACATCCTGGTCATTCACTTCAGTTTCTCCTCAGCTAAGGACTGCTGCCTGTACACTGTGGCTGTCCGTCAACCTGCTCCTCTGTCTTCCTTATTTCTAAAAAAATTGGCATCTGGGCCATCTCTAGTACCATTCCTTTGGTGAGACTGTTGTTGGAGTTATGTTCTTTCATTAGGAAGAAGTTTATATCTGATTGTCTCTCTTTTACTGATGCCAGCAGCATTGCTGCTTAACGTCTCCATCATTAATCCACTGGGCTTACAAAAGGATGACACACCAGTTCTATTATTTATATTGTATTTGTTAGTTTGAATACTCTTTAAATACCTCTCCTTATCTCCAATTTAGTTGCTCAGTGGTGTCATTCACATATGAAAGGCAAGATAAATGCTTATTTCTCTATATTTTACTTAGTGTTTAAGATAATAAATCAGTTTCTGTCATCCTCTAAAGATAGTTCATGCTTTGTAGTTTTTCCTGAACATCGGGTTTCTGAAATCATAATTTATACACAGTAAAAGTCATGCTTTTAAGGCATATGGCTTTATGAGTTTGGTCAAACATGTGGTCATGGAAATACCACCAAAATAGAAACAGAACATTTCTATATAACTAATGGTGTTGGGCATTTTTCCTGTGCTTAATTATTACCCACATGTTTTTTTTCTTTCTTTTTTTTTTTTGAGACAGAGTCTCGTTGTTTCCCAGGCTGGAGTGCAGTGGCGCGATCTCCGCTCACTGCCACCTCCACCTCCTGGGTTCAAGCGATTCTTCCACCTCAGCCTCCCAAGTAGTTGGGATTACAGGCGCCTGCCACCACGCCTGGCTAATTTTTGTATTTTTTAGTAGAGACAGGGTTTCACCATGTTGGTCAGGCTTGTCTCAGACTCCTGACCTCAGGATCCGCCCATCTCGGTCTCCCAATCTTGTTCATTAAAAATATTTGTTGTTGTCTTAATATTAACTTTTGAGAGTTTTTGACCTGTTCTTTATACAGATGCATTAAAAGTTTAATATGACTTCCATTTTCTGATTGTTGAACTTCTATGCTGAATGACATTTACGCTGTTCAACATTGCTTTAAAGTAAAATTAAGCACTCTCACCTTAGATTTAATTCTGGAATGAAAGTGTTCCTAAATAAACATAACTGGAGTGGAAGAAAAACTAAATTATGAGAAAAATTTGCAGCTATGTTGCAGTAACATCCAATAGCTAAGAAGTTTACCTAACATTTTAAAATTTTAAAATTTTGATATGCTTGTTAAATCCTTTTAAAAATCAGGTTCACTCACATGTAATTTACACAGCATAAAATTTACCCATCTTGAGTGAACAACTAAATAAATTTTAGTGTATTTACAGAGTTGTACAACCATCATCCCAACGTAAAATTTAAAACATTTTCATTAGTTCTATTAGTTTCCTGGGCCTGCTGTAACAAATCAACATAAACTTGATGGCTTAAAACAACAGAAGTTTGCTTCCTCACAGTTCTGGAGGCTGGAAGTCCAAATCAGTCTCATGGGGCCCAAGTCAAGGTGTGGCAAGGCCATGCTCTGTCTGGAGGTTCTGGGGGATCATCTGCTGCTTGCCTGTCTGGCTTTTGGTGGCTGTGGGCATTCCTTGGCTTGTGGTGGCATCGCTTCAATCTTCGAATCTTCAAGGCTAGAATCTACAAACGTCTTTCTGTTCCATCTTCACATCACCATCACCATTGTGTGTGTGTCCATTCTCCCTCAGTCTACCTCTTATAAGGATACATGTGACTGCATCTAGAATCCACCAGAAAATCCCGGGGTAATCTCCTCATTTCGAGATTCTTAATTTAATTAATTACATCTTTTGCCATATAAAGTAAAATTAACAGACTCCGGAGATTTAGAAGTGGGTATACTTTCAGGAATGGGTCATTTATCAGCCCACTTCATCACCCTACAAATGGGCCTTGTACCCAATGACAGTTACCACCCACCCTATTCTCATCCTCAGCCCTAGGCAACCACTAAACCACTTTCTGTCACTATACAAATTATCTCAATGCAGAACAGGCATTATACTGGATTCTGATATGTTGAGTTGTACTGTCTGTATATCTGTTTGCGGACTTTGGTCCATTTAAATTAATTGGTTTGAGAGAGGCAACCAGATTGTAAAATAATTCTGTAAAATATAAAATTATAACTTTTAGTTACAACTTTAGGACAATATTCGTGTCTTCTAAATGATTATTATATGTGATTCTGCATTTTAAAAATATTTTTCAGTTAAATTGTCAATCAATAGCAGTATTAAAGAGATTTTAATCACAACAACAGCTTAGTGTCTTTAGTTATGCAGGCAAAGGCTTACAAATTCTGGTCATAAATCAACAAAAATAAAACAATTTTTCAGACAGATTCAAGGAAACCACACATATTATGTACATTGTTCCTTCATAATTTATTTTTATTTATTTCATTTCCAATAGGATAATCAATGGGTAAGAGACATTCTTTAATGAATAAAATATGAGTATTTATTGTTAATTCACAGGTATAATAATCTCATATAATTTTCTTTAAAATCATATTTGTCTTGGTTTTCGTATCACATAGTTTAGTCTTCTGAGAGCTTTGCTATCTCGGAACTAAGAGGACAAAACTTAGATATTATTGCTCATCTTCAGTAATTATATATTTGTCCATAGTTCAGCAAGAAAATGCAGAGGTACCTTAAATATGCATGGAATTTCACCTACTCAATATCCACGAAGGCTTAATGGACCAATTAAAATATGCCAAGCAATGACCGAATGGCTTGTCCGATAGATTTTAGGTTGCAAATGCACAAAACCTAATGCTACTCAAGTACATTTTTGTTGAATTATTAAGTCATGCTCATTTAAAAGTGCAGTTTTTAATTTAAACCTGAATAGCTCCAGTTGCAATCATGCTATTGTATTAGTTTTCTAGGCTGCTATAACAAAATACCACAAGCTGAGTGACTTAAACAACAGAAAATTATTATCTCACAGCGCTGGAGGCTACAAGTGTGAGATGGAGCTGTCAGCAGAGTTGGTTGCTTCTGAGAGCTGAGAGAGAGACCCTGTTTCATGCACTCTCTGAAGTTTGCTGGCGATCTTTTGTGCTCACTGGCTTTCAGAAACATCACCCCAATCTCTTCTCCATGTTCACGTGATGTCTCCCTGTGTGTTATCTGTGTCCAAACTTCTTTTTGTACAGACACCAGTTATATCAGGTTAGGGGCCACCCTACTCCAGTATGACCTCATCTTAACTAATTACATCTGCAATGACTCTATTTGCAAATAAGTTCGCATTAAGAGGTACCAGGTGGCCGGGCGCGGTGGCTTATGCCTGTATTCCCAGCACTTTGGGAGGCCGAGGCAGGGGGATTACCTGAGGTCAGGAGTTCGAGACCAGCTTGACAAACATGGAGAAACCCCGTCTCTACTAAAAAATTACAAAATTAACCAGGCGTGGTGGCACATGCCTGTAATCCCAGCTACTCGGGAGGCTGAGGCAGGAGAATCCCTTGAACCCAGGAGGCAGAGGTTGTGTGAGCTGAGATTGCACCATTGCACTCCAGCCAGGGCAACAAAAGTGAAATTCCATCTCAAAATAAATAAATAAATAAAATAAAAATAAAGATAAATAAAATAAGAAAAGAGGTAACAGGTATTATGACTTCAATATAAATGTTGAGGGGATTCAACACAATGCAACCCATAACAGCTGTTAATGATACAGTACATGTTGAGAAACAGACTTTGTGACTGTCAAGCACAATTGGTAATAATTGAGAAACTGGCTTTACATGGCAGCACACTCTTGCAGAGGGGCCGATGCCCCAGCAACACACCCTTATTACAGGTCTGTTCATTCACAGAGGAAACTCAGGTTCACTTTAGGTTACCACTTGGAGGAGTTCACTTACATTCTATTACTTCTTTTGTCATTCCAGGCTTCCTTTTGAGACCCACAAAGTGCCAAGTGCCGTAACTCTTCCCAGTTTCCCATAAGCTCATACTGTGCCTGACATGACTATTCAGAAATTCTATACATGCCACTTCCATTTGGCATTTTGAACTGCATTTCATAATTACATGCTTGAAAACCCCTTGCATGAAAAGTTGCTTTGTGGAAATGAAATTATAATACCACAGTAAATCTCTAATTATGTGAAAATGTGCTATTCTTATCATCATCTGGTTTTATGAAGTTTTAAGTATACTCTATTTAAAATTTTATGGTAATGCTGCCTATGTTGTGAGCCCTTTTGTGCCAAGTTTATTTTAGAATCAAAAAACTGTGTGAAAATATATGATCTATAAAATATCCTTGTCACAGGTATAACTACTGCCTCAAATGGTGCTGAAATTCTGGTAAAAGATACTCAAACCTCGAAAACATAGAAGACAGTCACTAGGGCAGTGATGGTTCAAGCAGGTACCCAGAGTTGAGTCTAATAAGTCAATAGGTCAATGGAAACAGAGGTATATAATAAAACTAATTAACTTTTAAGCAGTAATGGCACTTTGGGGAAACACATGAATCTCTGTAACAATTTTTTTTTCTGCTGTAAAAATCCATGCGATTTTCAAACTTAACTCAAAACTGATTTTGTAGGTGACTTGATGATGACAGTGGTGTGAATCCGGTTTGAATTTCATAGATTGTAAAGGACAAAGAAGGCAGCTGCATTATGGTGATGAATGTCTATTTAAGATCCCTTTAATCAGGTGCATGGGTCAACATTCTCACTGTGTCTTTCTGCCTTCCACTCATTCACTGAAATAAATACACCAGCTATTGTTAAGTACGAGAGATGAAAACATCTGGCTTCAGAAATCCTAGGCCAAAGGCAGACAAATAAACATTAATTCATTTAATATTCAGTCAAACTGTTTTTAGGGATAAAAGTTATCTCACTTTCCTGGCTTAAGTCAACTCCTGAAAATCTCTTGGCTAAGTGGCTTAAATAGAAGTCGGTTCAGAAGAGCACTTGTTTATTTTCTCCTTAATGACAAAAGACTCCCAGCACAATGTATTGGGTGACTGCAGACTGTTCCAAATAGGGTGAGTCAAAAGTCTTTTACTTTAATAGCCAAAGACAGGGACACGAGGTACACATATTTGTAGGAATTTAAGTAAATATTACTATGTGTGATATAATGAATGATAAGTATATTTCACTGGGACTTCAACACCTTTCATCACTTTTTATGAGGTATGATTCTCCAAAAGACGCAGAACACTAAGGCCATTCCTTGTGGGCTCATGGCTAATGTGAATTACAACAACAGAAAGCAAAAGATAGGTAATACCTTAGTTTAATACAGACATGAAATTAGGTTTCTTTTAGTCAATATTTTTGTCCTGTGCAAAACTCAAGCATATTCACAAGTATAGAATACAATATTTTAAAGGTTAGGAACAATCTATCAAGCGTATAACTATGTTGAGGAAGTATTAGTTCATGTTGCATACTAATCCCAAGATTAATTTTTAAAAGTGTAATATCAAAGTGGACTTTAATGTTTATGTTTTGATTCTTTATTTCTTAGGCTCTACGCACCAGTATCACTGTCCCCTTTTCTGTCATATGGAATGGTCACTGGGGGGTAGCTTCACATCAGGGACTATACCTTCAAGCCCCCTTTGTAGCCAGATGGGGATGTGAACCTGTTTCTGCCTGTTGGATGTGAGTGGAAGTGATATGGTCACTTCCAGCCCAAGGCAGCTGAAAAGCAGGTACATCATTCAACTCTCCAACCACCCACCATCTGCTGAATCATGTGGAGGACTCAGGCCCAAGGGGATGGGGAAGGTGATACAGCAGGTAGTTAGTCATGAGTGGTGCAGTAAAGGGCTCCCCAAAACCCAGCCAATGAGGAATGTCAGGCCACAATCAGGTGATGGTCCTGCAGTTATCGCTGGCTCTCTAAAAAAAATGATAATTGGTCACAGCTGACACCAGGGAGAGGCAGTTTCCTGATGGTCCAGCAGTTGTCACACTGGTTCTCTAAAATGATAATTGGTTGCAGCCAGTGCCAGAGAGGCAATTTCCCAATAGATAAAAACACTTGAAATTGGTAATCAGCAGCTTCCAATAAAATCTCAGGAATTGGGCAAGTGAGCTTGAGCATGCTCATTAAGAGACAAAATGGCTGAGTATGACTATGACCGTCCAGGGACATTCCACCAGAAAAGGGAAGAAAGCCTCAGGTGGGCATGCACACAACTTCCTAAACACATTGTGCATGCTCACCTCCCAGGTGCAAGGATGGCACCACGCATGAGGGTGGCTCACCCTAAGGAAAGAACGAAGGAAAAAGAGATGCAACACCCCAGAAGTAGGCCAACATATAAAACCCCAAGTCAAAAAGTCAAATGCCACACTTGACCTCCAAGGTCCCTGCTTGGCTATCTTCCAAGTGTACTTTCCTTTCTTTCCTGCTCTAAAGCTTTTTTTTTTTTTTTTGAGATGGGGTCTCGCTCTGTCACCAGGCTGGAGTACAGTGGTGTGATCTCGGCTCACTGTGACCTCCACCTCCCAGGTTCAAGTGATTATTCTGCCTCGGACTCCCAAGTAGCTGGGACTACAGATGCACGCCACCACGCCGAATTCATTTTTGTATTTTTAGTAGAGACAGGGTTTCACCATGTTGGCCAGGATGCTCTCGATCTCTTGACCTCATGATCCGCCCTTCTTGGCCTCCCAAAGTGCTGGGATTACACACGTAAGCCACCATGCCCGGCCTCTAAAGCTTTTTAATAAACTTCCATTCCTGCTAGGAAACTTGCCTTGGTCTCTTTTTCTGCCTTATGCCTCTCAGTCGAATTCTTTATTCCGAGGACGCAAGAATTGAAGTTGCTGCAGGCCCATAAAGATTCACCTCTGGTAACTCGGGTATTCGCCACACCTAACAAAGGCATAAGATGAACTAACCATGGTCCCCGAGTCACCGTGTGCAGTAAAGCCACACACCAACCAGAGTCTCCCACATCATGTTATTAGGTGCATTTACGGCCCTCTCTTTGGTCAGCTCATATGCACCACTGCCTTTTCTAAGAACTTCCCTATGTTGTCAGCAAAGTTAAGAAATAGAATGCTCCAAATCTCTTTTCTTGAATGGCTCCAGGTTAGAATTTGACAAAGAGGGAAATTCAGATACAACTGGACTGCTGGGCAGACACCAGGGTCACTACAGTTTCCTGGGGCCATTGGGGAAGGTAGCAGGGGCAGAGGGGAGATTGGGAGCCACCTGCTTTGCTAATCTGAGGGAGGCAGTAGGCCCCCGGGGAATCCTGAGCACCAAGGAAGCATCTCCATGGGATTTTGAGAACCACTCGCTTCAAAGACTCAAGCTGAGCGGTCCAGGGGAAGGTTCCCTGACTTTTGTGGTAGGTTTCCTAATCTTCAGCTATTACATAAGACCTAAATCCTTTATGAAACCCTTCACACCTGAAATACTTAGAGTGGCATCTGCTAGTGTTACTGAAGCCTGCAAACTATGAATAAATTTCTATGTGTCCTGCTGCTAAATGCTCATCCTCACAGAACTCAACATGGGTTTTTGGTTGTGTCCTCTTTGTTTGAAAAACACAGCCTTTATGAATACATATTTGACTTTTCCTCTAAGCCATGTCCTTGCACTTGCTGTACTAATCTATGTCATTTACGGACAGCCTTAATCTGCATTTCATAGATACAACGTCAGTTCTTTAAACACACAGGTCCACTTATCATTCTTAATTTATAATCTCTCTCTGTTTTTGAATACTCATAAGTCCTTACCCTAATTCTTTACCCACATTCTTAGAATGTGGAATCATTCTCTGTATCAGTCAAAACTACTTTGAAGAAATCATCTGTTTAATTCTCACAACACTCCTATGTGGTAGGCAAGAACTACGGAAGAGGATAAACTTTTGTTAATGGGTTTTCCTCAAATTTCAATTTTCTAATTTATGTAGCAGAAAATAAGCAGTAGTCTCACAAACTAATGCATCTATAAAAAATAATGGTTGCTAGAAAACAAAGAAACCTATGTTGCATATATATTGGAAAACCCACAAATAAGTAATAGGTTTCAGGTTTAAGTAGCTATGAGAGGCAGGACTGTATGGAGAGTAAATATAAAAGAATCAAGTAAAAACATTTTTAAAATCAATTACAGAATTCTGTAATTTGCTAATTACAAAATTACCATAAAATCAGTAGCTTAACTAAACACAGGCAACAGCTAGAAAATTTAATGACACAAAATATTGTATTTATAAGAATAATAGACATAGATAAAATAACTTAACATAAACTTTACAAAGCATGTATACAATGCAGAGAAACAAAACTTTAAAATTCTACTGAAGGACACAGCAGAAGTTAAATGAAAATGAGTATCCTAAAGCTGGATGGAAAATTAAAAACCTGATCAACAAGGCGCCGAGAAACCAGTTTATATAAATTAGCGTATACATATATTCAATGAACATTCAGTGCTCATCCAATGAATGTAAAAGCAACAGTTTTCTCACATACATAAGTTGATTCCGAAGTTCTTTGGGTAAATAAGTGTGCAAGAATATGTAGGGCAGTGCCAAAAATGAAGAGTAATAAAGTTGAAATAATTCTACTTGGTATTAAAAACCTAATAGAAAGCAACACTAATTAAAATAGAGTGGGCTGGGCACAGTGGCTCATACCTGTAATCCCAGCATATTAGGAAGCTGAGGTGAGCAGATCTCCTGAGCTCAGGAGTTCAAGACCCACCTGTTTAACATGGCGAAACCCCATCTCTTAAAAAAATAGAAAAATTAGCCAAGCATAGTGAAGTTCACCTCTGGTCCCAGCTACTTGGGAGGCTGAGGCAGGAGGATCTCTTAAGTCTAGGAGGCAGAAGTTGCAGTGAGCTGAGATTGTGCCACTGCATTCTAGCCTGGGCAACAGAGCCAGACCCTGTCAAAAAAAAAGACAGAAAGAAAGAAAGAAAGAAAGAAAGAAAGAAGTAAGAAAGGAAGGAAGGAAGGAAGGAAGGAAGGAAGGAAGGAAGGAAGGAAAGAAAGAAAGAAAAAGAAAGAAAGGAAAAGAAAAGAAAAGAAAGAGTAATACCAAGTCACAAAGAGACTAAACAATCAATAGAACTAATTCAGGATCTATAAATAAGCTAAAAAGTATAGGAATTTCATAAACAAAATAGAGTTTAATAGAGTTTCACTTTTAAATCAGCGGGCAAATGTGGGTTAGTAAATAAATGTGATCAAGACAACTCCCTAGCTATTCGAAAACAAAAATTGAATCCACACCTCACCACTTATACTAAAATAAATTCCAGATATATCAAAAGTCACTTAAAAATTAAAACCATAAACATATTAGAAAAACATATGATGTAGTTAAAAATAACCTTGGAATAGGAAAGGCTTTTCTAATTATTAATAAAAAGCTTTATGGGAGAAGACATGTGGGTTTATCTAAATAAAAAACATCCAAATAACAAATAAAAATGTAATAACAGAAAAAATGTCAAAAACAAAAAAATGTAAAAAACAAGGAATTGGAGATATATGCCTGAATGACAGACAAAGAGAGAATAATGCTAATTATTCATCCTACCCTTATAGGAACGAGGAATCCAGGGCAGAGAATGTGTGTGTTAAGATCTCAGCTTTGGAGAGTCAGGATCAAACAGGACCACAAATGTGAGTTTAAGACTTGCTTGATACAATTAAGATTAAAAGGAAATGGCAGGTACCCGAGGCAAGTGTGACTGTGGCAGAAGAGAGCTGAGGATTCCCAGTAATAATCAATGTTCACAAGTGAAGAATTTTTACAAGTGAAGAACTCTCTCCAGAAGGTAGAGCCTAGGAGAGTTGGAGTCTGTTTAATTTAGAGTAAATCTATACAAACAGTGGAAGGACAACTGGAGACTCTTCCCACTGGCCAGCATGTCCTGGGCAAGAGTCCTTGCATGGAACTTAATTCCAGGCTATAGAGCACTTCTGAGAACGTGGCCTGGTGCAAGTGTCCCCTCTGCCATTCCCAAACCTTTGTCAACATGGCTCACTAAGATCTCCAGCTACATTGCTTCAAGATGATGCCTCCCAGTTCCCAGGTTGCTACTGTTTCATTTTACTGTCTGGTTTCCCTCTGAGGTCTTACTATCTGTAACCTTGTATCTAACAAGTAAAGCTGGAGGTTTCTTTCACTCTTCCAATCACTTCTAAGGATCTTTGCCTGCCCTTGATAATATCGACAGAAGCACTTTAAACTATTGATATGGTTTGGCTGTGTCCCCACCCAAATCTCATCTCGAATTGTAATCCAAATTGTAATCCCCATATGTTAGGGGAGGGACCTGGTGGGAGGTGATTGGATCATGGGGGCATTTTCCTCCCTGCTGTTCTCCATGCTGTTCTCATGATAGTGAGTTCTCACTAGATCTGATGGTTTTAAAGTGTGGCACTTCCCCTTTGCTCCCTTGCTCTCTCCCCTGCTGCCTTGTGAAGAAAGGTGCCTGCTTCCCCTTCCTCATGCTTGTAAGTTTCCTGAGGCCTCCCAGGCCATATGGAACTGTGAGTCAATTAAACCTCTTTTTAATTTTTTGTATAAGTTACCCAGTCTCAGGTAGTATATACCGGTGTGAAAATGGACTAACACAACTATTAAATAGTTCTGTTAAGTATGATAAAGTCAGATTACGTTTCATTCATAAATGCAATTAAACTATGTATTTCCAAAACATGACTGAGCATGAAAAACCAACAGTTTGCTATCTGAGAAAAAAGCAAAGCAAAACACCTCAAGCTGATCTCATGTCCACAAATAAAGCCACATCTCCATTTTCAGCTGGAGGCGTTTCTAGTCTAACCAATCCACACAAGCTACCAACGCAATGGCAGAGACTAAGAGTTTGGATGTTGCAAGAACCCCAGCAATTTCAGACGCTGAAATCCAAGGGATGATAGCATAATTTCATAATAATGGTTACTGGTTATTAAAGTATTACTCCACCAGGATTTTACCTCTATAATGTGAAACATAGCTATTACAGTAGCAGTATACCATCCTTCATTAGACAGTAATAACTACTCTTACTATACTTTAATGCTGATATGCTGGATTAATAATATCCTGCATATTAACATGAGAGAAGCATTACAGGACACAGTACTCCATCTGCACAGAGCTATAGGGAAGCCGTAGCTTCCTAATGAGGCAGGGATGGCGCCTGAATAGCAATTGCTTTGACATCACATGGATCTAACCTTTCCTGCACTTGTACTCTCTTCATGACAAAAATTCGGAGACACTGCAGGGGAAATGATGGAAACAGCAAAAACTACCAGCTCCAAGCAATACAAGAAATACCGCCAGCTGCATTTTAGAGATAAACTAACATATTCTGATATGTTGATTAAAATGGCAATAAAGATGGCCCTAAAGCATATATGGAAATAGGAAAATGTGGTGCCAGTTCTGACTGGGAGCATTCTAGGGAAAATTTCTAAATCTTGAACTGCAATTTTTCTCTAATCAGGAAATGGTTAAGTCCCAGCAACTGTTATGTAGTGTAAACATAATAATTGAGAAGATTTTGTAAGAAGTAGAAAATGTCTATAGCTTAATTATTGAAAAAATGAAGGCAACATTTTTCCTTCACTTTATTACAATGACATGAATTATATGCACATATATATACATGTGGGGATATGTGCAAAAATGAAATTCACTGTATACACAGGTTAAAATTTGAGGTGTACATTTTTTATCCCCTTTAATCATTACTTTTATGGTATCTTAATGAAATATACATACTAAAATTGGAATTTTCTATTTTCCAAAACATGATATGTTATTTACAGAACTGTATTATTTTTACTTTTGGAAAATAGAAAAGGCTGATTTTATTGTATATAGAACAACAAACAATGACCTAAATGATAAGCTTTCAGAGATCTGAAAATGATTTAGCAACTTCCTAAAAGTTCTCCAAGATCTGTCAGAGTCCACAGAAGTGGACCACTCCACTGAGAAATACCATGGATCGTCAATGGCACCAGACATTCACCTCAGCATAGGCACTGCCCTGCCACCCCTTGATCCTCCTCCTGTGGGGATGGTGCAAGCATTGCTAATTCTTTTTTGTTTGTTTTTGTTTTTGAGATGGAGTCTCGCTCTGTCGCTCAGGCTGGAGTGCGGTGGTGCGATCTCGGCTCACTGCAAGCTCCGCCTCCTGGGTTCACGCCCTTCTCCTGCCTCAGCCTCCCGAGTAGCTGGGACTACAGGCGCCCACAACCACGCCCGGCTAATTTTTTGTATTTTTAGTAGAGACGGGGTTTCACGTGTTAGCCAGGATGGTCTCGATCTCCTGACCTCGTGATCCATCTGCCTCGGCCTCCTAAAGTGCTGGGATTACAGGCATGAGCCACTGCGCCCGGCCAAGCATTGCTAATTCTTAGGGTGTTGTGAATGTTTATCAAGACATGTGAAGCCTTCTGTGGAGTGGCAGAGAAAATATTGATGAATCTTTGGACAGTCACAATTATTTGACTTTTAGAAACTGCTTACATTTGGACATACTGCTGGAGAATACAAACAAAATTAAAAACTAAGCTAATGTTGGCTCAATTTAGCAACTGTCAAGCAGCATTGTTGGCAACTGAGTTTGGTTAACTGCCTTATCCCAAGCAACACAGCTGGTGACTGGTCCAGACCCTGCATCTTTAGGAAAAAGGAGCCCATGATCATACCGATACCCTTCACGGCTTTTAAGGTTGCAAAAAGTTATGGGAGTGGTGATAATGAGGATGATGGGAGGGCATGGCCGGAGGAGCCTGGGGTGGCTGAAATAGAGGCTTCACATCAACTCGATGAGGCCAGACGATAGAAGATTGAAAGAGGAATGACCAAAATCTGTCTGATAACTACGAAAATCCTCTCATAATTTCACCAGCTGCCCATTTTTCATGCCATCCTACATATTACCTGTTGCTTTCACACACAAGGTGAGAGTCAGTGGCACACACAACAATGGTTCTGGAGAGTGTTCAGAAGACAGAGTGACAGAAGGAAGGAGCAGGATGCAGGAGCTGGGACAACAATTGTGTGCCAGCGATGTGTTAAATGGGGTTAATTCATCCTTGTCCACTCTCTCCCTCTCAGCACATTCAAGAGAATTAATATTATCAAGATGAGCTGAGTATACAAGATAAATATTCTACATGAACTCAATTCAGTATTATAAAACTCCATTCCCAGCAGTGAGAGCCCCCAGTGAGAAACAATTCTGACTTTTATTCAAATTGCATAGTTTATTTACCCCAGATGACTCCATCTTGGGATGGAACTACAAATTAATAGGGCACTTTAAGCATCATTCTTTTAGCAAAGTCAAAAGTGCAAAGAAGATTTTACACATTTGGCTTTATCTTGAATTTGATGAGGGCTTGATGCTCTCAGTTGATTATAAATAAATGGTCCCTAGGTCAAGATTATCATACTAAAGGTAAGTTGCCTAATTTGATTGCCCTCAATGAGGTGCACCTGTCTGCTGTTATATTGATTGGAATTTGGCCTTACAAGGAAAAAAGGCAGCATTTAGAGCTTCATTTTCCCTCTTGCTTTTTAGTGCACTCTACATTTATTTATTTGCTTTTCAAGATTATGTCCAATGGAAAATGACTTTGCTGAGTCACAGAAAGATAAAATACAATGCTGCCACTCATAAAGTCTTTTTTTGGCTGTTCTTTTCTGGATGACTGGGCTACTTTCCCAGGATTGACTTTTTAAGAAAGTAATCAAACTTTTTTTTTTTTAGTGCCATCTGTATTTATAGAAAAATTGTGAGGCTAGCACAGGGAGTTTCCATATACCCTACTCTAAGTTTCCCTCATTAACACTTTACACTAGTAGGGTATATTTGTTACACTTAATGGAATAATATCAATACATTGTTACTAAATCAAGTTCATTCTTTATTCTGTTTTCTTTGTTTTTTTTCCTAATATTCTTTTTTTCTCCTGAATTCTACCCAGGGTACATATCACATTTAGTAGCCATGTCTCTTTAGAGTCCCCTTGGAAGTGACAATTAATCAGGCTTTTGTTTTTGATAACATTGAAATGTTTGAGGAGTACTGATTAGGTATTTTGTAAGATGTTCCTCCATTGGGATTATTCGCATGTTTTGCTCATGATTAAACAGAATTAAAGTGCATTCTTACCACATCATATCAAAGGTACATCCTATCAACTTGACTTACTACCATTGATTGACATTGACCTTGATCATCTGGCTACCATAGTGTTAATCTAGTTTCCCTATTGTAAAGTTCACTCTATTTCCACTTTCCATACTGAACTCCTATGAAGGAAGTAACTAGGTGCAGCCCACACTTAAGGGATGGGATTGACGTACTGCTTCTTTGAGAGGAGAGTATCTACACAAATGATTTGAAATTCTTCTGCACAAAAAAGACTAAAAAGAGATTTGTCCCTTCTCCCCCATTTATCTATTTATTGAATTATTTTTATCAGTGAAGACATATGGATTTTTTTTTAGTTTGGGTTATAAGCCAATGCTATTCTATTTTGTTTATCGGATTGTTGCATATATGGCTACAGGAACTGACTCTCTATTTCAGAGAGATCTCAGACTCACGGGCCAGCCTACAAGGGACAGGTGTGATGGGAACGGCTCAGCCTTCCCCAGGCCTGCCTCCCTCCCAAGCACATATGTTATCTGCATGATCAGTTCCAGTTTTTCAGGGACTGGCACTGGGACTTGGGGCACTGTCCCCTTGCCAGACCCGTCCACTGTGGTCTGCAAGTCCCTGGATTTTCTCCAAGTTGCCATGAAAAGAAGACAAACAGATTCAGGAATAGAGGATCTCCCTGACCACCATCAGCATCCTGCACTTTTGCTTCCTATACACAGGACATCCACTCACTACAGCAGGTGAACAAGAGCAAAGATGAACTCAGGTGCCCCTCCCTCAAGGAACTCTTTTAGGGTAAAGGAGGCTAAAAATCCTGCAGTATAATCACAAGGTTAAAACAAATCCCTAAAGATATTCTTAGTAGTTGTGCCTTCATAGAGTCCATAATCCACTTTGAACAAATTAAATCTTCTTGCCCATTAATTTTCAAGGTACCTAAGAGATCAGTTTTGTGCATTTACTTTACTTCTATTTTTTTTCTGTGCGATTTCAAGCCTCTACTTCATCTTGGTAAAATTCAAAAGGGGACAATGAACAGATTGAAAGCCAATAACATTCTTTAGGATCTTCCAGAGACTTTAGGCTGAAACTATATTCCATTAATTTTGTTTAAATAGCTTTTGGATTTATTCTTTTTCATAGAATAGAAGTAAAAGTAAAATCTGACATGATATAAAAAATACATTGTTCTCTCAGCCTTTTTTGTGTCTCTGTGATAATCAAATTTTTCTGATCTTTTCAGCAGTTCACTAAATATATTACAGAATAAATTTAGAAATGGAAGGGTTGAATTAAATAGCTGACACCCAAAATGCTAAGTATTCTTAAGATAGGTTACAATGAAATAGACTTGTTTCAAACCTTACCTGGAGTGACCACCATCCTATTCATCATCTGTAGTTCACTAGATCAGAAATTGCTTTGCTTGTATTTCTTTTCTATCTATTTATTACAACAGCTCTACTATAGCAAGCCATGAGAAAGGGTGTTAGATCTTGACATTTTTCATATCTCTAGGGTACTTTCTAACATGCATCGAATTCAGATTTAATTAATTATGTGAATAATGTAAATGTGAAAATAATTTCCTGCTCTTGATATATCAAGCTCAGCAGAAAAATCCCAGCAAGAGAAATGCAGTGAAACTAGGTCCACCTTATTATTTTTGAAAGCCTGATTTGCTTAGACCCTTGTTAGTTCAATCCGTAGAATGACACTGGTATTCACTGAATTGACATGGCAGTATTCATAGCAGCACCATCCACACTGGAAATACCTCTTTGGGTAAATTGTACCTAAAGAAGAAAAACCTTTGTTTGCAATGCATATATTACTATTTTTAATTTTACTTTAAATAAATAATAAATTATAAAATATATAACGTATATTAATAAAGTCTATATTATATTTATTATAATACAGTATGTAATTTTAAGTAAATCATACATAATATTATATATTCATAAATATATTTAATATATAAGATAGTATAATATCTAACTAACCAAATGTAAATCAATCATAATCTAATGCTTCTAAATATAATTTTAATTTAAAAAGTACTAATAAATCTACAAATGATTTTATATCATCACATAATTGCAAGAGAAAGAATTTTAGTAGAACTTACTTTATAACACTTAACTGTTGCAAGACAAGTTATAAAATGTAAGGTATGCCTGTATTTAAAGTTTAGTAAGTATTGATTCACCATCAAAACTTTAAAGAGTAAACATGTAAACATATGTATGCACAAATATTTCCTAACTAACTGATGTTGAAACACATTGTGATGAGTTGTATCTTGCTGGTTTTGTAGACTAGATCTGGTTAATTGCAAGACAATCTGTAGTAACATGATGTAATTAACACTATCACAAGAGAAAGACTGAGTTGTGACAAAAATACTGAGTAAGTACAGATTACATAGATCCTTTATTGTTTTGAAAGATTCCAAGGTCAAAGACTTTTTGAATAATAATTTCAGAAAAATGAGTTCTTATATGAATTAAACGAGGGCCTATGTATCAATTTCAGAACAAAAGAGATACCATACTTATTGTGGCTGACATACTGTGAAGGTGGCCCCTTTTCTTTCCTACTGCATGGTGTTACTCTCTATGCACTCTTTTCTCCTGGAGTTGAGTAGGACTAGTTTGAAATGAGTAGAACATGGAAAAGATGCTAATATATACATGATTATGTGTATGTGATTATGTTACATAAAAGCTATGACACATGTTTTACTGAGAGGATCTTCCCGGCAGGCTTTGAAGAAGTCAGCTACCATGTTGTGAGCTGCCTATGGGGAGTGCCACAGGAAAAGAAACTGAGGTGGTCTCCCAGGTGACTGAATGCCACCAGCAACCACATAAGCAAGGAATTAAATCCTTCTCCTCAGATGAGCTTTCAGAGATCACAATACTAGCAGGCATCATGATTATAGCCTGTGAAACCCTGAAGCAGAGGACTCAACTAAGTGGTGATTCCTAATTTACAATGTGAGAGAATAAATATGTGTTATTTTGTGTCAAGATCACTAGGGTATCTATCTATTAATAACTAACTATCTATCATCTATCGATCCATCCATCTACCTATCTAATTCATTGTTCTGTCTCAATCTCTATGAATAAATTGGCTTGTATCTATCATCTATCTATCTATCGATCTATCTATCTATCATCTATCTATCTGTCTATCTATCTATCATCTATCTCTATCTCTATCTCTATCGCTCTATATGTTTATCTGTATCTCTATCTCTCTCCGTGAAAAAATTGGCTTGTGCAACTGCAGGGGCTGCCAAGTCTAAAATCTGATGAGTTAGCTTGCTAGCAGGCTGAAAACTCTAGGGCAAGAGCTAATGCTTTCAGTCTTGAGGCATAATTTTTTCTTCTTCAGAGAAACTTCACTTTTGCTCCTATTGCTATCAATTGATTGGATAAAACTCATCCACATTATTGAGGATGATCTCCTTTATTTATGGTCAACTGATTGTAGATGTTAACTTTCTACGTCTGTTGTTGTGTTGTTGACAGCAACACCTAGACTCATGTTTGGTTACATAAGAGTAATCGGCCAGCCATGTTTGCCCATGAAACCAACCATCACCCTAATCACACATGGTTTCCTCTGGCTACAGATAGATGTTGGAAGTCCACAAAGCATGTCTGTGTCTGTGTGTGTGTGTTCTTTAGGAAGGTGTGGAAAGAGTATTTATTTCAAAATTATCTTTAAAATATTAACCTTCATAAATATATAAAGCACCAATCCAGGTAGATTGTGAAACTCTAAAAAAATGGCTGAGTCAAAACCAGTGTTGTTACTTTAAGAGGTAAACATGCTTTAGCATTTAACACTCACATCATAATAATGATGATTGCAAGCATTAATGTGGATGCATAACAGTGGCAGCAGCAACCAGGCTTATGTATCTGACCTGAAGGATGAAAAGTGGCAGTGTCCCTAGAAATAAGAAAACTTAAGGATAATTAGACCTGTTAGTAATTTGCTTGTGATAGGTCAGAGACATAGGGCACTACATTGCTGAACTCACTCTCTTCCACCAGGAGATATTCACTAATTTGAGTTTTCAAGGCTGCCATTCAGAAAGAGTGTTTTTGAATCAAGGTTGCAATTTAACCACTAACTCATTGACTCCTTCATTTATCATTAACGGATTCATTTATTTATTACTTATATTAAATAAGACCCTTATATTTAGTTACCCATGGTACTGACCCAGAGGGAGGAGAGCAGAATTAGACACAAATCCTGCTTTCATAAATGCTCCCCTTTGGTATTTAACACTCTAGTGGAGAAAGAACTAAGGAAGCATGTGGTCAAGCCAGATTCTGATCAAGCTGATACAGGGACAAATTAGGTGTGCCGGGGCAGAGAAAATGCCCATCGCCTCACTTCCTTCTGGGATCTGTCTTGGGTCAATGGGAAGGCTTCTCTGCATGAGGCAACACATTTATCTGTGTAACCCTGGCCATCAGAACTGCATTCTCTCTCGATCCTCATGGCCTGAGACTTCATTAGGAAGACTGGAGACCGAGACTTAGAAAAGCTACAGGTGAACAGTCATCACTTGGAAGACGCTATGCCACTTTTATCTGTTTCATTATTTCCTGGCCCTAGAGCACTGTATCCTGGTCACCAAATGGAGTGAACATTTTCTGAGTTCAGAAGTCTAAAATATCTAACACAAATCTAAATTTTCAGTTGACTTGAGTAAAATTCCATTTGGGGATCATGCACTTATTCCTACAATTTTAGCTCGAGCCATTCTGGCTGAGGCAACATTTTGATAAATGGCCCAGCAATTGGTTCTCCTCTGATGGTCATATACATATCAGAGAAAACACTATTCATTTATATGTGAAAAGCCAAAGAAGAAATTCAGGTTTTAGACAAATGTGCCAATTGTGAAACATCTCATGTGGACATCATCTTAAACCTCTGGGTTGATTCCAAATGAATCATCTGCTCTTGCCATGAACCTACTGTCCATATGTTTACAAATAAAAACATGAAATGCAAGTAGGCTATCAAAAGATAACACCACATGTTTCAACCGCCACTCAGTGTTTCTTTCTCTCATGTCTTTTCTATTTCTCTGTATCAGCTTTTGCTGTACCTGAGATTATCGAATATAAAAACCATATGTCTTGTATTTTGTTTTGAAATGAGCAAAAATTCTAATTAACAATGATCCATGGTAATAGTTTTAAAAATATTTTTTCTCATTAAAATTAAAAAGAATTCAATCTATTTGATTCAACATGCAGATGGATGTCTGCACACATTCTTCCTTATTGCTTTATTTTTCATTATATAATTTTATTTTAAAAATCTAGTTTATTTTTGTTCACAACTAAAAATACTGTCAGAAAAGCTTAACAAAGCTCTGTGAATATTCTGTATATGTATGAGGACTACACTGAGTGTTTTTCCCAAACTAGCAAGATAAAAAAATAAAATTATCTACAAGTTAAATTATGACAGGGTAAAAAGAAAGATTTGTAGGTGGGAGGAGCCAAGATGGCCGAATAGGAACAGCTCCGGTCTACAGCTCCCAGCGCGAGCGACGCAGAAGACGGGTGATTTCTGCATTTCCATCTGAGGTACCGTGTTCATCTCACTAGGGAGTGCCAGACAGTGGGCGCAGGTCAGTGGGTGAGCGCACCGTGCGCCAGCCGAAGCAGGGGCGAGGCATTGCCTCACTCGGGAAGCGCAAGGGGTCAGGGAGTTCCCCTTCCAGAGGTGACAGACGGCACCTGGAAAATCGGGCCACTCCCACCCGAATACTGTGCTTTTCCGACGGGCTTAGGAAACGGTGCCCCAGGAGAGTATAGCCCGCACCTGGCTCAGAGGGTCCTACGCCCACGGAGTCTCGCTGATTGCTAGCACAGCAGTCTGAGATCAAACAGCAAGTCGGCAGCCAGGCTGGGGGAGGGGCGCCCGCCATTGCCCAGGCTCGCTTAGGTAAACAAAGCAGCCTGGAAGCTTGAACTGGGTGGAGCCCACCACAGCTCAAGGAGGCCTGCCTGCCTGCCTCTGTAGGCTCCACCTCTGGGGGCAGGGCACAGACAAACAAAAAGACAGCAGTAACCTCTGCAGACTTAAATGTCCCTGTCTGACAGCTGTGAGGAGAGCAGTGGTTCTCCCAGCACGCAGCTGGAGATCTGAGAACGGGCTGACTGCCTCCTCAAGTGGGTCCCTGACCCCTGACCCCCGAGCAGCCTAACTGGGAGGCACCCCCCAGCAGGGGCAGACTGACACCTCACACGGCTGGCCAGGTACTCCAACAGACCTGCAGCTGAGGGTTCTGTCTGTTAGAAGGAAAACTAACAGAAAGGACATCCACACCAAAAACCCATCTGTACATCACCATCATCAAAGACCAAAAGTAGATAAAACCACAAAGATGGGGAAAAAACAGAGCAGAAAAACTGGAAACTCTAAAAACCAGAGTACCTCTCCTCCTCCAAAGGAACGCAGTTCCTCACCAGCAATGGAACAAAGCTGGACGGAGAATGACTTTGACGAGCTGAGAGAAGAAGGCTTCAGACGATCAAATTACTCCGAGCTACGGGAGGATATTCAATCCAAAGGCAAAGAAGTTGAAAACTTTGAAAAAAATTTAGAAGAATGTATAACTAGAATAACCAATACAGAGAAGTGCTTAAAGGAGCTGATGGAGCTGAAAACCAAGGCTCGAGAACTACGTGAAGAATGCAGAAGCCTCAGGAGCCGATGCGATCAAATGGAAGAAAGGGTATCAGCCCTGGAAGATGAAATGAATGAAATGAAGCGAGAAGGGAAGTTTAGAGAAAAAAGAATAAAAAGAAACGAGCAAAGCCTCCAAGAAATGTGGGACTATGTGAAAAGACCAAATCTACGTCTGATTGGTGTACCTGAAAGTGATGGGGAGAATGGAAACAAGTTGGAAAACACTCTGCAGGATATTATCCAGGAGAACTTCCCCAATCTAGCAAGGCAGGCCAACATTCAGATTCAGGAAATACAGAGAACGCCACAAAGATACTCTTCGAGAAGAGCAACTCCAAGACACATAATTGTCAGATTCACCAAAGTTGAAATGAAGGAAAAAATGTTAAGGGCAGCCAGAGAGAAAGGACGGGTTACCATCAAAGGGAAGCCCATCAGACTAACAGCGGATCTCTCGGCAGAAACCCTACAAGCCAGAAGAGAGTGGGGGCCAATATTCAACATTCTTAAAGAAAAGAATTTTCAACCTAGAATTTCATATCCTGCCAAACTAAGCTTCATAAGTGAAGGAGAAATAAAATACTTTACAGACAAGCAAATGCTGAGAGATTTTGTCACCACCAGGCCTGCCCTAAAAGAGCTCTTGAAGGAAGCGCTAAACATGGAAAGGCACAACCGGTACCAGCCACTGCAAAATCATACCGAAATGTAAAGACCATTGAGACTAGGAAGAGACTGCCTCAACTAACGAGCAAAACATCGAGCTAACATCATAATGACAGGATCAAATTCACACATAACAATATTAACTTTAAATGTAAATGGACTAAATGGTCCAATTAAAAGACACAGACTGGCAAATTGGATAAAGACTCAAGACCCATCAGTGTGCTGTATTCAGGAAACCCATCTCACGTGCAGAGACACACATAGGCTCAAAATAAAAGGATGGAGGAAGATCTACCAAGCAAATGGAAAACAAAAAAAGGCAGGGGTTGCAATCCTAGTCTCTGATAAAACAGACTTTAAACCAACAAAGATCAAAAGAGACAAAGAAGGCCATTACATAATGGTAAAGGGATTAATTCAACAAGAAGAGCTAACTATCCTAAATATATATGCACCCAATACAGGAGCACCCAGATTCATAAAGCAAGTCCTGAGTGACCTAGAAAGAGACTTAGACTCCCACACATTAATAATGGGAGACTTTAACACCCCACTGTCAACATTAGACAGATCAACGAGACAGAAAGTCAACAAGGATACCCAGGAATTGAACTCAGCTCTGCACCAAGCAGACCTAATAGACATCTACAGAACTCTCCACCCCAAATCAACAGAATATACATTTTTTTCAGCACCACACCACACCTATTCCAAAATTGACCATATCCTTGGAAGTAAAGCTCTCCTCAATAAATGTAAAAGAACAGAAATTGTAACAAACTGTCTCTCAGATCACAGTGCAATCAAGCTAGAACTCAGGATTAAGAATCTCACTCAAAACCGCTCAACTACGTGGAAACTGAACAACCTGCTCCTGAATGACTACTGGGTACATAACGAAATGAAGGCAGAAATAAAGATGTTCTTTGAAACCAACGAGAACCAAGACACAACATACCAGAATCTCTGGGATGCATTCAAAGCAGTGTGTAGAGGGAAATTTATAGCACTAAATGCCCACAAGAGAAAGCAGGAAAGATCCAAAATTGACACCCTAACATCACAATTAAAAGAACTAGAAAAGCAAGAGCAAACACATTCAAAAGCTAGCAGAAGGCAAGAAATAACTAAAATCAGAGCAGAACTGAAGGAAATAGAGACACAAAAAACCCTTCAAAAAATCAATGAATCCAGGAGCTGGTTTTTTGAAAGGATCAACAAAATTGATAGACCGCTAGCAAGATTAATAAAGAAAAAAAGAGAGAAGAATCAAATAGATGCAATAAAAAATGATAAAGGGGATATCACCACCGATCCCACAGAAATACAAACTACCATCAGAGAATATTACAAACACCTCTATGCAAATAAACTAGAAAATCTAGAAGAAATGGATAAATTCCTCAACACATACACCCTCCCAAGACTAAACCAAGAAGAAGTTCAATCTCTGAATAGACCAATAACAGGAGCTGAAATTATGGCAATAATCAATAGCTTACCAACCAAAAAAAGTCCAGGACCAGATGGGTTCACAGCCGAATTCTACCAGAGGTACAAGGAGGAGCTGGTACCATTCCTTCTGAAACTATTCCAATCAATAGAAAAAGAGGGAATCCTCCCTAACTCATTTTATGAGGCCAGCATCATCCTGATACCAAAGCCTGGCAGAGACACAACAAAAAAAGAGAATTTTAGACCAATATCCTTGATGAACATTGATGCAAAAATCCTCAATAAAATACTGGCAAACAGAATCCAGCAGCACATCAAAAAGCTTATCCACCATGATCAAGTGGGCTTCATCCCTGGGATGCAAGGCTGGTTCAATATACGCAAATCAATAAATGTAATCCAGCATATAAACAGAACCAAAGACAAAAACCACATGATTATCTCAATAGATGCAGAAAAGGCCTTTGACAAAATTCAACAACCCTTCATGCTAAAAACTCTCAATAAATTAGGAATTGATGGGATGTATCTCAAAATAATAAGAGCTATTTATGACAAACCCACAGCCAATATCATACTGAATGGGCAAAAACTGAAAGCATTCCCTTTGAAAACTGGCACAAGACAGGGATGCCCTCTCTCGCCACTTCTATTCAACATAGTGTTGGAAGTTCTGGCCAGGGCAATTAGGCAGGAGAAGGAAATCAAGGGTATTCAATTAGGAAAAGAGGAAGTCAAATTGTCCCTGTTTGCAGATGACATGATAGTATATCTAGAAAACCCCATTGTCTCAGCCCAAAATCTCCTTAAGGTGATAAGCAACTTCAGCAAAGTCTCAGGATACAAAATCAATGTGCAAAAATCACAAGCATTCTTATACATCAATAACAGACAAACAGAGAGCCAAATCATGAGTGAACTCCCATTCACAATTGCTTCAAAGAGAATAAAATACCTAGGAATCCAACTTACAAGGGATGTCAAAGACCTCTTCAAGGAGAACTACAAACCACTGCTCAAGGAAATAAAAGAGGATACAAACAAATGGAAGAACATTCCATGCTCATGGGTAGGAAGAATCAATATCATGAAAATGGCCATCCTTCCCAAGGTAATTTACAGATTCAATGCCATCCCCATCAAGCTACCAATGACTTTCTTCACAGAATTGGAAAAAACTACTTTAAAGTTCATATGGAACCAAAAAAGAGCCCGCATCGCCAAGTCAATCCTAAGCCAAAAGAACAAAGCTGGAGGCATCACGCTACCTGACTTCAAACTATACTACAAGGCTACAGTAACCAAAACAGCATGGTACTGGTACCAAAACAGAGATATAGATCAATGGAACAGAACAGAGCCGTCAGAAATAATGCCACATATCTACAACCATCTGATCTTTGACAAACCTGAGAAAAACAAGAAATGGGGAAAGGATTCCCTATTTAATAAATGGTGCTGGGAAAACTGGCTAGCCATATGTAGAAAGCTGAAACTGGATCCCTTCCTTACACCTTATACAAAAATCAATTCAAGATGGATTAAAGACTTAAATGTTAGACCTAAAACCATAAAAACCCTAGAAGAAAACCTAGGCAATACCATTCAGGACATAGGCATGGGCAAGGACTTCATGTCTAAAACACCAAAAGCAATGGCAACAAAAGCCAAAATTGACAAATGGGATCTAATTAAACTAAAGAGCTTCTGCACAGCAAAGGAAACTACCATCAGAGTGAACAGGCAACCTACAAAATGGGAGAAAATTTTCGCAACCTACTCATCTGACAAAGGGCTAATATCCAGAATCTACAATGAACTCCAACAAATTTACAAGAAAAAAACAAACAACCCCATCAAAAAGTGGGCGAAGGACATGAACAGACACTTCTCAAAAGAAGACATTTATGCAGCCAAAAGACACATGAAAAAATGCTCACCATCGCTGGCCATCAGAGAAATGCAAATCAAAACCACAATGAGATACCATCTCACACCAGTTAGAATGGCGATCATTAAAAAGTCAGGAAACAACAGGTGCTGGAGAGGATGTGGAGAAATAGGAACACTTTTACACTGTTGGTGGGACTGTAAACTAGTTCAACCCTTGTGGAAGTCAGTGTGGCGATTCCTCAGGGATCTAGAACTAGAAATTCCATTCGACCCAGCCATCCCATTACTGGGTATATACCCAAAGGACTATAAATCATGCTGCTATAAAGACACATGCACACGTATGTTTATTGCGGCATTATTCACAATAGCAAAGACTTGGAACCAACCCAAATGTCCAACAATGATAGACTGGATTAAGAAAATGTGGCACATCTACACCATGGAATACTATGCAGCCGTAAGAAATGATGAGTTCATGTCCTTTGTAGGGACATGGATGAAATTGGAAATCATCATTCTCAGTAAACTATCGCAAGAACAAAAAACCAAACACCGCATATTCTCACTCATAGGTGGGAATTGAACAATGAGAACACATGGACACAGGAAGGGGAACATCACACTTCAGGGACTGTTGTGGGTTGGGGGGAGGGGGGAGGGATAACATTGGGAGATATACCTAATGCTAGATGACGAGTTGGTGGGTGCAGTGCACCAGCATGGCACATGTATACATATGTAACTTACTGCACATTGGGCACATGTACCATAAAACCTAAAGTATAATAATAATAATAATAATAATAATTACAATAAAAGAAAAAAATAAAAAATAAAAATAAATTCATAAAAAAAAAAAAAAAAAAAAAAAAAAAAAAAAAAAAGATTTGTAAAATGGATGAAAACAAGAATTTATTTAAAAAAATTATCTTACTGAAAAAGAATAGTAAGCCAGGCTTTACTGTTGCTAACTGAAGGAATTGAGGTATCTAAATATAAAATTTTTCTTTAGAAATGGATTTCGTAAAAGAATGAATGACCACTTAAAGTCCAATTGGCCATTACCCATCTGGGATGTTCTTCATGATAAAATCACAAGAGGGCAAAGATCGCCAGCGCTCAATGCTCTTATTGTGCCTGATCCTGCCTTATCCTGCTGTCCACCTGCACTGCCGTGGAGTGTGCATACAAAGGACAATAGAAAAAAGCAGTATCATTTACTTAATATCTGGATAGTAAATAATCCAATGCAGAACTGTGTTAAATACAGGGCAGGATTCATGGCTTAAGCTCAATAATGAACCAGGGCATTTTTTTTTTCATTTCTCCTCCCATCTAACCTTTGGAAATATACCACTCTCTGGATGGCCAGAAAGAATTGGGAAGGGGAGTTGGAGTTTTGTCAGAGTTCACAGGGGTCTCTGATTCCACCTAATCCCCTAGAGACAAAAACCCAGTGACATTCCCATTAGATATAGTGTCTCAATAAAAGCTTTGGAATCAAATCAGATTGCAGATAGTACATTGAAATAATAAGGTAAGATGCAGACTATGTCTTCTACTTTTTGTAAAAATACTATTGATGTCAGTGTATAAAATAGTTACAAATGTAATTTGTCATACATAACTACTGTATATATGAAAAAATCCTGATGTGTAAGAATAAAATCTAAACTGTCATGATTTGTTTTCTCAGAGAAAAGAGCATGTGATGAAGGACTCTCCACTTCTGCTGTATCATATTCTTTGTATCACTTGAATACTTTAAAATTTACATCTATTAATTCATAAATATTAAATGCCTACATCAAAAATTCTAAAAGAGCACAAATTGGCAATCTAAGGTCACACCACAAGGAACTAGAGAAAGAAGAACAAACCAAACTCAAACCTAGCAGAAGAAAAGAAATAATAAAAATCAGAGCAGAGCTAAATGGAATTAAAACAAAAAAATACAAAAGATAAATGAAACAAAAAGCTGGTTATTTGAAAAGATAAACAAAGTTGATATCGACCATTAGAGAGATTAACCAAGAAAAGAAGAGAGAAAATTCAAATAAGTTTAATTAGAAATGCAACAGGAGATATTACGACCAATACCACAGAAATACAAAACAACATTCAAGGCTACTTTGATAACTTTTACACGCACAAGCTAGAAAACCTAGAGGAGATGGATAAATTTCCAAAAACATACAACTCTCCTGGATTAAACCAGGAAGAAATAGAAACTCTGAACAGGCCAATAACAACAGCAAGACCGAAATGGTAGAAAACAAAACAAAACAAAACAAAAGGAAAAAAAATAGTTAAACAAACAAACAAAATATTCAGGACCAGATAGATTCACAGCTGTTAGACGTTCAAATAATTGGTACCAGTCCTACTGAAACTATTCCAAAAGATAAAAAGGGAATCCTCCTAAATCATTCTATAAAGTCAGTATTACCCTAATTCCAAAACCAGGAAATGACAACAACAAAAGAACTACAGACCAATATCCCTGATGAACAAAGATGCAAAAACCCTCAACAAAATACTAGTTAACTTAATCCAACAGCGTATCAGAAAGATACTACATCATGATCAAGTGGGTTTCATACCAGGGATGGTTTAACATACACAAGTCAATAAATGTGATACAACACATAACAATAATTAAAAGCAAAAATCACATGATAATCTCAATAGATGCAGAAAAAGCATTTGACAAAATTCAGCATCCTTATATAATTAAAGTCATTGGCAAAACTGGCATAGAAGGGACATAATTTAAGGTAATAAAAGCCATCTACAACAAACCCACAGCCAACATTATACTGAACAGTGAAAAGTTGAAAACATTCCCCCTGAGAACTGGACCAAGGCAAGGACGCCCACCTTCACCACTTCTATTCAACACAGTACTGGACATTCTAGTCAGAGCAATTAGACAAGAGAAAGAAAAAAGGGTATCTAAATTAGTAAAGAGGAAGTCAAAGCATTGCTGCTCACCGATGATATGATCATATACCTAGAAAACCCTAAAGACTCATTCAAAAAACTCCTATATCTGATAAATGAATTCAGTAAGTTTTCAGGATACAAAATTAATGTAAACAAATCAGTAGCATTGCTATAAACCAACAGTGACCAAGGTGAGAATCAAATCAACTCAGCCCCTTTTACAATGGCCTTAAAAATAAAATAAAATAAAATACGTAGGAATACACCTAACCATGGAGGTGAATAACCTCTAAAAGGAAAACTATAAAACATTCTGAAAGAAATCATAGATGATGATGACACAAACAAATGGAAACACACACCATTGCTCATGGATGGGTAGAATCAATATTGTGAAAAAGCCCATACTACAAAAAGCACTGTATAAATTCAATGCAATTCTCATCAAAATACCATCATTATTCTTCACAGAACTAGGAAAAAATCCTAAAATTCCTATGGAACCCAAGAAGAGCCCATACAGCCAAAGCAACACTAAGCGAAAAGGTCAAATCCGGAGGCATCACAGTAACCGACTTCAAACTATACTACAAGGCTATAGTCACCATAACAGCCTGGTACTGGTATAAACATAGGCATGTAGACCAATGGAACAGAATGGAGAACCCAGAAAAAAAAGCCAAATACTTACAGCCAACTGATCTTTGACAATAGACAAAAACATAAGGTAGAGAAAGCACACCCTATTCAACAAATGGTGCTGGGATAATTGGTAAGTCATGCGTAGAAGAATGAAACTGGATCCTCATTTCTCACCTTATACAAAAATCAACTCAAGATGGATAAAAGACTTAAATCTAATACCCAAAACCATAACAATTTTAGACAATAACATTGGAAAAACTCTTCTAGACATTGGCTTAGACAAAGACCAAGAACCCAGAAGCAAATGCAATGAAAACAAAGATAAATGACTTAATTAAACTAGCAAAGTTCCACACAACAAAAGAAATAATCAGCAGAGTAAGCAACCTACAAAGTGGGAAAAAATATTCACCAACTATGCATCCAACAAAGGACTAATATAAAGAACCTATAAGGAATTCAAACAAATCAACAAGAAAAAAACAAATAATTCCATCAAAAAGTGGGCTAAGGACATGAATAGAAAATTCTCAAAAGAAGATATACAAATGGCCAAAAAAAAAAAATGAAAAAATGCTCAACATCACTAACGATCAGGGAAATGCAAATCAAAACCACAATGTGATACCACCTTACTCTTTCAAGAATGACTATAATTAAAAAATCAATAATATATGTTGGCATGGATGGTAAAAAGGGAACACTTTTGCACTGCTTGTGGGAATGTAAACTACTACAAGCACTATGGAAAACAGTGTAGAGATTCTTTAAATAACTAAAAGTAGTTCTACAATTTGATCCAGCAATCTCACTACTGGGTATCTATCCAGAGGAAAAGACGTCACTATATGAAAAAGACAAGTGCACATGTGTGTTATATATATATGTGTGTGTGTATATATATATATTTGTGTGTGTGTGTGTGTATATATGTGTGTGTGTGTGTGTGTGTATATATATATATATAAAACTCAGCCATAAAAGGAATGAAATAATGGCATTTGTAGCAACCTAGATAGAGTTGGAGACCACTGTTCTAGGTGAAGTAACTAAAAAATGGAAAACCATACATCGTATGTCCTCACTTATAAGTAGGAGCTAAGTTATGAGGATGCAACGGCATAAAAATGATACAATAGGGTTTGGGAATTCAGAGGGAAGGATAGAATAGGGGTGATGGATAGAAGACTATACATTGAGTACAGTGTACATTGCTTGGGTGATGTGTGCACCAAAATCTGAAAAATCACCACTAAGAAATTATCCATGTAACCAAGCACCACCTGTTCCCCCTAAACCATTGAAATAATAAAAAAGAAAAAAGATAAATAACAAATCACAAATTAAATCTATAATTTTCAAAAATTCATTAAATGTGTTAAAATAGTAAAAATACTATCTTACTCTCTTGTATCCTATAATGATGGTAGATCTTTATTATACTTATTCATTCATTTATCCTTTAAAGAACTTTTGTTCTCCAAGGTAACATAGAGACATAGATTATAAGCATTATGAAGTATCTCTTCAAGTCGTGGTGAAGTGTTCTACACCTGGGAAATGGGACATAAAGTTGAGATACAAATTAATTTCACATTTTCAACTTACATCTGCTTTTAAGAACATATATGGCAGTGAAAATTCGGTAATACAACACTTTTAAAAAATTCTGGGACTTAGCATGGCTGATTTTCAAGGTGGGTATGTAAAAATATTTTTAAATGAAGTGCTATAAGCTCACTACTTTTTATTTTCATTTTATTTTTATTTTGGGGGATACATGGTAGGTGTACATATTTATAGAGTGCATGCGATGTTTTGATACAGGCAAGCACTATGAAATAAGCATAACATGGGGGTATCCATCCCCTCAAACCTTTATCCTTTGAGTTACAAACAATCCAATTACACTCTTTATTTTAAAGTCTACAATTATTATTGACTATAGTAACCCTATTGTGCTACCAAATAGTAAGTCTTATTCATTTTTCTATTTTTTGTATGCATTATAAGCTCATTATTACATTTTAAATTTTTTTATTTTTAATTCGGGTGGATACATAGTAGATACATGTATTTATGAGGTACATGAGATGTCTTGACACAAGCATGCAATGCACTGCAATCACATAATGGAGAATGGGGTATCCATCCCCTCAAGCATTTACCCTTTGTGTTACAAACAATCCGATTATACTCTTCATTATTTTAATATGTACAATTACATTATTACTGAACTAGAGTCATCCTGCTGTGCTATCAAATACTAGGTCTTATTCATTCTTTCTAGCTATTTTTTGTGCCCATTGACCATCCCCAACTTCCCCTTACCACCTCATTACCTTCTCAGCCTCTAGTAACCATCCTTCTACTCTTTATGTCCATGAATTTAATTGTTTTGATTTTTAGATCCCACAAATAAGTGAGAACATGTGATGTTCATCTTTCTGTGCCTGCCTTATTTAATTTAACATAATGATCTCTAGTTCCGTCCACGTGGTTGCAAATGACAGAATCTCTCTTTTTTTTTTTTTTTTTTGAGGCAGAATTTTTCTCTTGTCACCCAGGCTGGAGTGTAGTGGCACGATCTCGGCTCACTGCAACCTCAGCCTCCTGGGTTCAAATGATTCTCATGCCTCAGCCTCCTGAGTAGCTGAGATTACAGGCATGCGCCACCACTCCTGGCTATTTTGTATTTGTTTAGTAGAGCCAGGGTTTCACCATATTGGCCCAAGCTGGTCTCAAACTCCTGACCTCAGGTGATCCCCCCCACCTCGGCCTCCCAAATTGCTGGGATTACAGGCATGAGCCATGGTGCCTGGCCAGAATCTCATTCTTTTTAATGGCTGAATAGTTTTCCTTTGTGTATATGTACCACATTTTCTTTTTCCATTCATCTGTTGGTGGACTCTAAGGTTGTTTCCAAATCTTGGCTATTGTGAACAGTGTTGCAACAAACAGGGGTGCACAGAGATCTCTTTGATCTACTGATTTCCATTCTTTTAGGTATAGACTCAGCAGTGGGATTGCTGGGTCATAGAGTACATTATTACTTTTTTCAGTATTACTATCACAGCATTTCAGGGAAATAATGGCTATGGTCATTATTTATAAAACCTGTCTCATTCTCTGAGCAGTGTGGCTTTGTAAACTGTGGTGAAGACTAAGCAAGGAGACATCATCTGTTACTTCACTGCCATGCTACTAAAAAATACATCTTATATTATTAGAAGTAATAGGGACCTTAACATTTTCAGTGTATGTCGAACCAAAAATGAACTTAGGAAGTAATGCTAGGGTATATCAGAACACAGCCCGGACTTGGTATTTTGTTCAAATGGCATTTGCTTATTCCGTGACTTCAAGTTACCGAAGTTCTTTGAATTTCACCTCTTCCCTAAAACTCATTGTATGAATCAGATAAATTGGAGGATATGGAGTTCCAACACACTCTAAATCCTCAAGTGTGAATAAAAAAATGCCAGTAATTATTTTGTTACTATTGACTTTTAAAATTTGTTATAAGATCCTTCTGTGTATCTTTTCTTTTCAAAAATTAATATTTTAACAATATATAATTAGAGAATTATACCTAAAATACAATACTATAAAAACTGTTTTACATTTTTTTGCTCCATCAAGTCCATCTTAATCATACACCAAAATTCAATATTTCCTCCCTCCTTTCCTTTTCTTCTTTCTTTCCTACCGTCATCTACCCCACTTCCTACCACCTTCCTACCACCTCATTTCTGAAACCCTGTGTTTTCCTGAGGCCCTAGCAGTTACATAAATGGATTTTTTTTTAACTTTTCATGGACGTTTCATTTTCATGAGAACTGGTGAATGTGATATTTTTCTTTAAATTGTGAACATGTTGCTGACATCTGTTCTGCAATAAATGACTTTAAGTGCAGCAATTAACCCTTGAAACAGCCTGCTGCACTATGCCATTGCTCTCTCTACAACACCAACTGGGCATATAATGTCCTCTACCACTGAGGTTAGTACTCTTATTTCTATCTGTCAATTATTTAGCATTCTTCATTTTAGCCAAGCAGGTAATAACCCTAGTATAGTTGCTTTCAACAGCAGGGCATTAAAATCTTGTGAAACATACTACAAAAGATAACCAAGGACATAAAGAAAAATATTCCATAAAGTTGAACACAATGGAAAAAATTAATTGGAAGGTTGAATGAAATTTTCCAATAGCAATGTCAAGGGAGATAATAAACATTGGTCAACCTCACACTTTAGTAACATCAGAGAACCGCATCATCCTCTCAGTATAGATCACTACATTTATGAGTTTCCCATCAGGGATTGAATATTTTGCTAATTATAAGTCCTCATGTAACAAACACATTTTTTACAGGTTTAATTATTAAATAATTTGAAAATTCTTTATCTCATTGAATATTAAATTTTGGGAATCCCACACAAGAAATAAGAAGCAGCCAAGTCCATTAAAGTCTTCTTTGAACTGAAAATTATTTCCATATTCTATATGGTACTCTTTCACTCAGTTCTAATTCCATATAGAAAATTGTTACTGAAATATAGTCCTCAATAGTAAATAATTTTAATTGCATACATCATGATTTTTCAGTAAAAACAAAAAGAATATACTGGGTTGAGCCAAAGAAAGTATCAGAAAATGATGTATTCCTAAGTATAACAGTGTAATAATATTCAATTCATATTATAATACCTGTGAGGGATTCCTGTGAAATTTTCTGTCTCTCTCTCTCTCTCTCTATATATATATATATATATTTTTTTTTTTTTTGAGACAGTTTCGCTCTGTCACCTATGCTCGAGTGCAGTGGCATGATTTCGGCTCACTGCAAACTCCGTCTCCTGGGTTCCAGTGATTCTCCTGCTTCAGCCTCCTGAGTAGCTGGGATTATAGGCACCCACTACCACACCCAGCTAATTTTTGTATTTTTAGTAGAGACAGAGTTTCTCCATGTTGGCCAGGCTGGTCTCAAACTCCCGACCTCAGGTGATCCACTCTCCTCGGCTTCCCAAAGAGCTGGGATTACAGGTGTGAGCCACCACTCCTGGCCTAAAATTCTAATTTAATAGAAATTCTGGTCCAAATAGAAGAGAAAACAACATGAATTCTTTTCTTCACCTCCCAAAAACCTCGTTCTCCCCAGTTTTTATTAAAGAACATTGTCCCCAAAATGAGTGTGATATTTTCTAAGTGTTTACATTCTCACGTATGTACCAGGAATAGTAAAAATAATTCATTCTACATAAAGAAATATTTAAAATAATGTCATTTTCCTCTAATAACTTACTTGAAGAAATCCTTCAGAAACCCAATATGCACATTAATTGAAATGAGTGCCATTGGTTCAGTGAATAATTCTGAGGCTTAGGTAAAGACAGGATCATCACATTTGAAGATTCATTCTAGCCCTTTTGACACCGGTCTGATCATTGTTCTCAGTGGAGTCTAGTTCTTTGGATGTTTCTGAAAGTTTATAAGAGTGAAAGTATGCAAATACTAATGGGTATATGTTGCTCAATAATTAAACTCAGCTAAATAAATCATTGCCAAATCTTTTAACTTATTACATCCATTCAAATTTTCAAAATAATGCTTAAAACAAAAGATTACACAAATAATTCACAGGAGTGGACTGAGAATAGTATTTTGATTATCTTCTTGATGATATAATAATAATTTGGCATTTATTGGGTGCCTATTCTACTCCAAGCACTATGCCTTGTGATTTATAAACATTTCGTTGAGTCCTTAACACTTTATGAGTGTAGTTGATTTCCACACTGATGCTTGGAGAGTACATTCAAAATGATTAATCTAAACATTAGTGAGCCCACAGATTTGTCACTGAATTGATCCACAACGCTTTTACTCATTATTCTTGATGGAGAAAACTATTTATACATAGAACAGAACTTACTTTTTAAAAAGGATGTAAAGGCAAATTCAGGATGAAATTGAAATTACAGAAAAAAGTGTATACCAGGAAATTTGAACTTTCCCTTGTGTGGCATTAGTGAGGTATCATTGAGATTAAGGCCTTTAGAGGAAAGAGGTGGAGGAAGATGTTGAACCAGGACTCTCCGGTGAACACCCCCCAACAGGAACATCAATCTGAATGACTATTCATGCACAAAAATACCTTTACAAGAGATAATCAGACTAGCTGAGGGATGATAGTACATGGTTTTAGCACAATAATAGCAAAGATTCCTTGAAGATGGTTGGAAGGAAAGTTTTGCATTACTCTTGTCACTTTTCCTTGAACCTCAGGCAGCACAGTGTGGAGAAACTGTCCAACTGGAGAAAAGTGAGGGAAGTAGGCACAGGACTTTGCCCTGGAATCCAACACTGGGCCCGCCATAGTAAAACTCAGCACTAGGAAGACCCTCATGGCTCCGTCTTCTAAGCTGCTACCTGTGGACTAAGTCTCTAGACCTGTCCTGGCATAGGGCAGGACCACACAGTGCAGAATTATGTGGCAAACTCTATCTTTAGCTCAAATCACAACCAGGCTGACACCAGTGCCCCCAGGCTCCGGATAGCCCTCAGCAGCAGGCAGGCCTTAGTCGTCTCTGGATTCAGATGTGCCCCTGTCCTGAGCTGGCCATATCTGCCCCAGGCTTCTGGCAGGACCACAGCAGCCACTGCTGCCTGAGTTTTAGGGATGCCCCATAACAGCACTGTCTACACCAGCCCAAAGCTTCTGGCCTGTCACAGCACAGCACTTGCTGTAGTGAACCCTAGACATCCGGCAGTGCTACACCACCTGCAGCTGCCTCAGGCTTCTGATATGCCCTACTGCCGCATCTGCTGCAGGGTTTTTCCGGACAAAGCCAGTCTGCAAAGACTAGAATAAGAATCTGTTTCTTCAAATGCACAGACACTGATGCATAACCAAAAAGATAAAGAATAATCAGGGAAAAATGACATCACTAAATAAAAAAAAATAAGGTGCCAATGATTGACCCAAGGAAATCGAGATGTATTAACTCTTTGCAAGGAATTTTAAATAATTATTATTAAAAGGCTCAGCAAACTTCAACAAAATACAAGTAATTCAATGAAATGAGGAAAGCCATAAATAACCAAGATAAATATGTAATATAGAGATGGAAACAAGATAAAAATGTAATATAGAGATGGAAATAATAATAATAAATAGAAATCCTAGAGCTGAAAAAATTTAATAAACTAAATGAAACATGCAGTGGAGAAACTCAAGAACAGAATTGATCAAGCAGAGAAAAAATTTGTAAACTTGAATGCAGAACATTAAAAAATGTAATGTCAGAGAAAAAGGAAAGTGAAATAAAATGCATGAAGATAGCTTACAGGATTTATGAGGCAGTATCAAAAAAGAAAACTTTTAAGTCATAGGAGTTAAAGGAGAAGAGAAAGATAAACAGATATGAAGTGTATTTAAAGAAATAATGGCTGAAAACCTTTCCAAACATGGAGAAAAATGTAAATATCCAGGTATAGGAAGCTCAAAGGTCTTCTATACAAATAAGATTACCCCAGGATTTATTATAATCAAGTGTCAAAAATCAAAGACAAAGAAAGAATCCTGGAAGCAGCAAGAGAAAAGGAGCAAATAATACATAAAGCAGTTTCAATATGAGTCACAGCAGACAGTAGAAATCATATAAGCCAGAAGAGAGTGGAATAAAATATTCAGAATGTTGAAGAGCGGAAAAACAAGAACATTGGCAACCAATACTGGCCCCAGCAGAGTTGCTGTGTTGAATAGATTTCAACTATACCTAATTTGTTGAGTGGTTTTTTTTAATCATGAAAGGATGTTGCATTTTTTTGAAATGTGTTTTCCGCATTTATTAAAATGATTATGGTTTTGTCCTTTATTCTGTTAATGTGATGTATTATATTTATTAATTTAAGTATGTTGAAGCATCCTTGAATATATGAGATGAATCCTAGTAGATCATGGTGAATGTTCTTTTAATTGTGATGTTGAATTCAGTGTGCTACTGTCTTGCTGGAGAGTTTTGTGTCTATATTCATTAGGGATATTGACCTAGAGTTTGCTTTTTTGTATCTTTGTCTAACTTGGATATCAGGGTGATGCTAGCTAGCCTCATAAAATGAGATTGGAATTATTCCCTCCTCTTAATGTGATTCAAAATTTTATTATTTAAAGCTATTTTTAATTCTCTTTTTTATATTTTACTTTAGCATGCCAATATCTTTATTTCCTTCATGCACATCAGAAAGAAAGCTTAAGCCTTTGGAGAGGTTTGTCTGTGCTGGCAATTGCTGATTTGTACTCCAAGATGAAAAAGGAGACTTTGTAAAGAATAATTTCAGGGAAGCTGAGACTTTGATGAGCCCTTCATCATTTGATGAGGCAGACACTTCTAAACCAGACAAGACTGCTGGGGACTGATTGTAAGGCACTCCATGAAAGAGGAGAAATGGCTTGAGAATCTGAGCCAGTATAGTCAAAGAAGAGCAGAAAGAGTTAAACAAGAAAGAAGGTGACTTTCCCAACCCCTGTAGATAACTGCATCGCTTTCCATTATCTGGTGGATGGTATCAGTTTCTTGAATAGCACCCACAAGAGTGCAGTTATGAACTCCAAGAAGTAGTGGATTAATTGGAGGCAGAGCAGAGGGGCAGCAACAGACAAGTGTGTCCTCTTGCTACAGAACATGAGGGGAGTAGTGAGTGAGTTACTGAGTCTTCCAAATTTGTTTTTTCTTAAGGTGGAGGATGAAACTGACCCAGAATAGCTGCTACCATAAGAGGTCTTTACTGTGTTTATACACATATTTGAACTATGCTTTGTCAAAGAAAACCAATAATTTTCAGATTTTAATAAGATGATAACTTTTCAAGAGAGAATGAAGACAAGTGGTAAAAGAAGACAGGCTTATGAAAATGAAAAGTTTAAGTCATATTGTCTGTAGCTCTGATAATTTAGAACGTTTTAGCTTCTTCATATTTTTAAATATAATATCCCAGACATGAAAAATTTTTTATAAAGTTAATGGTTTATCTTGACTATCATTCTGTGTATTACTATAATTAAAAAGCATTTCTAAGCATTTATTTTGGCAGGAGCTATTCTAATGTCTTAAAAAGAGAATATTATAGATGGATCTTTACCCTTTCAAGATTGTTAATTACAAGAAAAAAGCATAAGAAGAAGTGATCTGCAGTACTAATTTGTTTCATCATTCTCTAAGCCTACTCATTTTAGTGTTTATCAGATAGTACAGGAAACATGCATAAGCCAAATGCACAAACACACACACACGTAAGTATCATTAGGATGCCTACGAGTCAAATTAAGCGATTTATTGGAGACTGATTTTTCTGTGTGTCAGTAAATGGGAATAATACCTACCTCACTCTTAGGATTATTGTGAGAATTAAAGACAGCATAGGCTTAATAAACACTTGGTATTTGCAGTCAATTCCTACAGGGAAAATGATAAAACTGTGGTTACTCTTCATTAGCTCTTTAATAACTACATATTACATATCAGTGAACTTGTTTTGGGGGAACAGCAGCAGAGAGAAAAATAATATATTGTTGTTATTTATATCAAACTAGTATCTGAAAGAAGTTTCTTTTTTATTTCCCCTTTTTTTCTTTTTAGAGATGGGATGTCTCTTTATTGTCCAGGTTGGAGTGCAGTGGTGCTATCATAGCTCACTGTAGCCCTGAACTCTTGGGCTCAAGCCAACTTCCCAACTTAGCTCCTGATGAAGGAAGTTTCATTTCAAATAGAATAGGTAAGAATAAATTTAATGAAAGTTATACCAAACCTATGCACTGAAAACTGTAAAAAATACTGCTAAACGAAAGCAAAAAGAAATAAGTGGAGAAATATATATGTTATAGGTTAGAATAATCAATATTGCTAAAATGGCAAATTTCTCCACAGATTCAATGCAATTCCAATCAACATGTTAGCTGTCTTCAAAGGATACAAAATATCAAATATGTAGGATGAACAAGGCCAAAGATCTAACATCCAATAGGAGAGCTGTGGTTTATCATAGTGTATTTTATTCAGAATTTTTGTTAAATAAATTATAGCTTATTTTGCCACAGAAAGGAATAGGGGAGATAGATAATCATTTAAGATATGAATATGTTAATTTGTTTCATTATAGTAATTTTACTATATATATTTATATATTCTGTTTATATATAGTATATATTTCTAAATATACACATAAATTTGTGTATAGCTATGTATACTATATGTTTATATATACTGTATATTTATATGTATTATATATACAATATATGATATGTATTATATAATTATATGAATACTATATATTTATAAACATACTATATATTTATATATAAATTCATATAATATATTTATGTATATATTTATATATTCTATTTATATATAGTATATATATTCCTAAATATATACATATATTTATGTATATCTATATATACTCTATATATTTATATTTAATAAACACATTTAAATCTATACAAATATATATTTATATAGTTTATATAGAGTGTATATATGTTTATAAACATATATAGAAAGTATATATGTTTATATATGTTTATATATACACTCTATATATGTATATATACTCTATATATTTACATATACACTATATATATTTATATATACTGTATATCTTATAGCATCATATGGTATGCCTTAAATATACACAATAAAAATTGTTTTAAAAAATTAAATCAATAAACAAAATTCACAAACAGACTTGGTTATACTGTTGATTGATTTTCAACAATGATGCATAAGTAGTTCAATAGGGAAAGAATAGTCTTTTCAACAATATTGCCGGAATAACTGGATATATGCAAAAAAGAAAATGAACCTCTCCATTCAACTAACACTACATACAAAAAGTAAATGGAAGTGGATCATAGACATAAATGCAGAGGTAAAACTGAAAACATTCTGGAAAAAATATAGAAGGAGAACCAAAAATAATGACCAAATTTGGAATGGTTTTCAAGTGGTAATGAGAGAAGAAAAAGTGGAGACCCCTAATATAGACAACACTTTTGAAGCATTTTTTAATAAAAAAAGACAGATAAATGGGACAGTGGCTAGAGAAGGTTGTCAAGAGATGATATACAAATACATACACATAGGCACACACATATACACACAGATATACAAAGATATACACACAGAATATATAAATATATGTATATACATATATTAGTTTGGATGATGCTAACAAGAGTGTATTTTTTTTTTACTGACGATCAGCTCATGAGCAGTTGACTTTTAGCAACTAATTTGATCTCTTGCCCTTTTTCTCCTCTAAAATGGGACAACATTTTATTCATGAGTTTGCAATGATGATTAAATTGCATAAAGTAACATCCACTTGAGTGCCTAGTAGGATGTTTTGCTCACAGCAGCCCCTCTATAAATAGAACTCCTCATTCCAACATGTGCTCCTTCAATCCATAAACCAAGACATGGCCGCATATGTGGTGTGTAAGCCCATGTGTGAGAAATGCTGGGATGTGCAAACACAAATCACTCTGGATCTGTTATGTGCTGGGGAAAGTTATGATCTTTTTGGAGTGTACCAGACAGTTAAAACTTTATTGGTTATAAGATCTCACTTAGTGACTCTTTTCTATGATTTCTGTTTCAGAAAAGACCACCTTTCCACATCAACCTAGAGCTTTAGATTTTACTTATGCTGCCCCTTTACATTGATATTTGATTACTGTATCTCATTTAATCCTTACAAAAACTATGAAAGGAATCACTATATCAATTATGATATTGCACAAATAACTTTTAGCTGATAAACCACTGGTCAAAATCCAGTCTTGTCATCCTGGTACCATTATTGGTTCCATGTCACTTTCCATACAGTTGGAAAACAACCCACATTCACCCAGGAATGTGACTTATTTGGGATAAGTAGACTCTGGGGCTTGTCTGTCCTTTTCATTGGTCTAGGGTTGTGTCCCACTACATGGACTGGACTTTAGCAGGCTATGAGAATTAAATGTTCTAAATATTTTCCAGGACATTCAACCCTACGTTCTGTGTTCAAGTACATAATTCATTGTATTAGTGTCTTGTTCTTTTCTTCTTTTCCTGTTTGCTGTCTTTTTAATCTACTTTAATTATTTTACATTACCTTTTCTGTTTTCTATTACATTTAATTATTTAAAATTTCAATTAAATATTTTTTGAGAATTAACAGAGAGTGTCATTAAAAAATCAAGATATTTCTTTTTGTATCTTTGGCATTCTTTTGAAATGAAATTATGAAGTAAAAATGCTGATATTTGGAAATGGCAATATGTGGTCTTCATATTTATATTATAAGTACCTACATTTGTATATTTATGTATATATTTGCTATCCTTTTCTAATTTTCCTATGAATGAAAGTTTAGAATGTCAAGTTCCTTAAGAATTTAAATTTAGACATGTTTCAACTACTAAAATGGGGCATATTGGTTAAGGCCATAAAATTAATAAAAAATACAGTTTCCATGGATTTATGCTACTTAACTATAATACATGGTTGTTTTATAATTCCCTAGGTGTAATGCAGCAAATACATTAGTATCTAATGCCCAAACCAGGCTGTAACTCAGGGAACACTTGCAGCCCACAAGATGGAGCCCCTGGGAGGTCTTCTGGTCTGGCTCCTCCCTGACACAGCAATGTTTAAGGACGAAACATGCCAGGCCAAGGACAGCCTCCCCATGCAGATGCAGGGCTAGCTGGCTGGGGACTGAGGACCTTAGAGTACAAATGTCTATCCAGATCTGAGTTAAGCAAATTTTAGGTTTGAGTGAATATTTATCACCACAAGAGAGTGTTTAAATCAGAGTACCTGGAAAAGTTAGTGGATTGGTCTCAGTTTACTGCACAATAAAATTTTATGCTCCCATTGTGAGGTGGAAATGGGACCTTGTCAGAGGTACAGTTACAACAATAAAGTTAACTTTATGATTAAATATATATGACTGGGGCCTATTAAATTATGCCTGGGGCACATGTAACCTGGTAAGAAAGCATGCATTCAAACACACCTCTGGCTCTTTAAAAAAAAAAAAAAAAATTATCCAGAGAATATATTTCTTTCCATATGGGGGCATTCCACTCTTCGCAAAATTCTCATTCTCATTTTCTCACAGCTTCAAAGCCCCATATTATGCTGAATGTTACAGATGACCCAGTGGCTCAAGGCCAATCCACTGAAATTTCCTAGTCAGGTGGCTCATCAGTTCTTCAGAAATCAAATTTGGAGCAGCCAGCATATTTTAATTCATACCTAATATCCCCTCTGTTGTTCATTTTCACTTTGATTAGCTGTCTCTCAACATTTTGGGATAGCTGTTTTTGTTCTTTGTTTTAGAAAATTTGGGTTACTGCAAATAGACTTTCTGTGTGTGTGACAGATTATCAAAATCTGGGTGTGTTAGTTCATCCTCATACTGCCATAAAGAACTACCCGAGACTGGGTAATTTATAAAGAAAAGAGGTTTAATTGACTCACAGTTCCACAGGCTGTACAGGAGGCATGGCTAGGGAAGCCGCAGAAACTTACAATCATGGCGGAAGGGTGATGGGGAAAAAGGCACATTTTCATATATCGGAAGGAGAGACAGTGAAAGGGGAAGTGCTACACACTTTTAAACAGCCAGATCTCCTGAGAACTCGCTCACTGTCATGAGAACAGCAAGGGAGAAATCTGCCCCCATGTTCCAGCCACCTCCCACCAGGTCCCTCCTGCAACACTGAGGATTACAATTCCACATGAGATTTAAGTGGAGACACAGAGGCAAACCATATCACTGGGCATATGAAGAGATGTAAAAGCACACAAACCATGCCATTTTAGATACCCCAAAGTTTACTCAGCTCAGTTTTTATTCAAGCAATGCCTTTCCTTACTATAAAAACAAGAATGGATTTCTAATTTCAGTGAACACAAGTTTTATATTCTAGCTCTTAGAACCATAACAAAAATACCTGACCACAGATAGAAAATATACAAAAGTTATCAAATGTCTAGGTCATCACCGATAATCTCTGTAGTAGGAGACAATAGTTTTGTCATGGTTTTTAATTTAGGATTTCTTTGTACTGTGATATTTCTGAGAAAGGTAAGGTTAATGTTGCCTATCCTATGTAAGGATGTACTGAAGCAGTAGATGACTTTGGATACTGATATTTTGACATCCTTCTAGGAGATAGACAAATAACTTTGATGGCTTAGAGAGGGTCCAGAGCCTCTACAGTTTTCTGACTCCCAGGAACCTCCATTCTCTCGACCTTATGGTTCGGGGCTCTGTTCTTGCATTTTTGCTGTCTCCGGGTTGCCTCATGGTGTGTCAGACATGAGCCTCAGCAGCAAATGGGCCAACAAGAACCCTCTCAAATATAGAGCATTGGTAACCAGGTGGAACAAGTATGGGTTTGCAGGGAACCTGGAAAAGAGATTCTGCACCACCCTCTGGAGAGCACATTTAGCAATCCCACTTGGACATTTATGTACAGACCAGTCTCATTCAGACCTCAGACATGGGAGCTGCTCTTCATTCTTTCTCAGACCAAAATTGCCAAATACACTAAGGAATGGGTAAATTTACAGTGGATATTCGTGGGGAGGCATACAAGTCGAAATAGCATCCTAATCTGAATACACTTGAAACTGAAGATAGTTAATCACTACTTGCGGAAAACCAGGAAAAGTAGACTTTTTGAAAAATTCATTTAATGCTAAGTGTTATTTGCTATGATTATATTATCCAATGCTGAATTCACCATTTAACCTAGAAACTTTTATGCCAATACAAAATCAACAGGTGTTCTATTCAGTTCCTTGTTTTGACTCCCAAGTTCACTCAAGCCTTTTAATGCAGCAACCAAATGTGATGCATTTGGAAAATCTGTCATAGAAGACTGTCCAACTGTTGCTTTATTACTTTTTATATTACGCTAGAGAAGTTTAAAGAAATATGTGGAAAGAAATAATAAAGAACTCTTATATATAGCTGTCTCAATAAAATATTATTTTTCTCAACATAGGCCTCTTGAGCCTATGAAATTCATATAAAATGTCTAACAATATAATATGTATATTTTAAATAACTTACCTTAGATAAGATATATTGTATACGCTTTTGGGCATTTACTTGTTCTTTTAGATGTCTTTTTTGCCTTTTCATAAATGCAATAGAAAAGGAGATTCTGTGTGATCCTAATATGTGCACAACGTATTATTGAAACTCAATTTCACACTTAAAACAACTTCTTTAGCTTATAAACTTTTTAGTCAGAAATATGGAAACAATTACAAGTTTGGGCATGAATTAACAAAGAAAAGCATATGTCTACCCTTCACTTGCTTTTTGTATATCTATTTTCTTTTTTTTTTTTTGAATTGTTTCATGCCAGGAAGTCTGTGCCATCTGCAACTCAGGAGAGAGTGTGAAATGAGTTGGGATTGAGTCGGACCTGTTTCTAGAAGTTGAATTCCAATCTTAGAAATTTGAGATTAACCTGCTGACCTGTGGAAGAAGGAAAGTGATATCATCAAAGCTGCACCCCAGAAAGACTAGGCAGGGTGGGCAGTGTGTGTTGAAGCAGGAGAGAAAGTGGACCAGAGGAAAGCATGGGGAGGTATTGCCACAGTCAGTCTATGCTGTGGTCTCCAAATTGAGCTGTATGGGCCAGTCAAGGTTGGGGACGTTTTGTAAACTGTATGTACATTTATCTTCAAATCATCCTTTCAAAACGTATCCTTTGCACCTGTTTCATGATATACCTAATATGGTAACACTTGTGTATCATATGTGGGTGAATTCATGTAGATGTATTGTAAGGGGTTTCTCATAACCATTTCCTGGTGGGGGGTGTGATTTGAAGACTGAGATTAGGTTGTAGGTAGGGACAATGGAGAGGAAAGGATAGATGCAGAAAGCATCCTCCAGGTGGAGGGAGGGAGCCAATTGCTTAATGAGAATTTTGATATTTAAGGTGTGAAATGACATGAGTGCAATGAAGTCCAGAATTAATAGCTTCTTAATGGGCAGGTTTTCAGGACTTCCTGATCATGAAATCAGGTAATTCTCTTTCCTTCTTTTATAAATTATTACCAAGAGGCACATGAATGAGTTTACACATGGGCACAACTTCATTTGTATAAGACAATCAAGGATGTATTAATTATGTTCTCCTAATGACTGAAGCTGGATTTAAGTGCTTTTTTGTACATTCTAAAACTAAGTCACAGTTGTATTAAACTCTAGGAAAATTTGATTAGTTTGATCTTGGTCCTTATAGGACAACAAATGTCAAGGGTAGTCAAAAGATGGCTACTTCTTCACCTTAAGAAAAGTTTTGGACTTTAGCTTTTTCATGTAGTGAATTTCCTTATTACATTAAAATATAAATCAATTTAAATTCTTGTAATTTGCATAAAATTCTTCAGAGGTAGACTGTAAGAGATCCTTCACTATTGAGCCTCAAAGTATGAATAAATTTAGGATTCTATTTTAACTAACAGTGGATCTTAAAAGTTATATTCACTATAGAGATCAATTGAATCCAGATTTTCTCTTCTAAGGAATGACATACATATATTACAAAAGTTGGCTTATAAAAGAAAAGCTAACATTGCTGGAATATGTAAATTGCCAGTTGAAAGAACTAGGAGAGTGCTAAAGGTATCAGAAAATAAAGTGAATAATTCTAGGACCAACATAGAATGTCTTTGACAACTGAAGAAAGAGCCTATGTATATGCAAAGCCCATTGCAATGGTTTTTCACTATCAGAACAAGGCTTAAGTAATCTGCCTTAACCTACTAATCCTTCCACAGTTTGAGTCTGATTCCAACCAAAATACGAAATGTTGCAACAAAATTAATGCATGGCCCTAAAAAGCTGCTTTTCTGTGACTACTCACTCTCCAGCTCATAAAATTATGAGTTTTCTTAATCAATGCCAATGAATATTAAGTTGAGCCCCACAGTTGCATGGTTTTAGTACATAAAAGAGTGCATTGGTAGCCTGCTAATGTGATCTCTTTGCACAGAGACACATCAATTCTCTACTTCTAATACTAAAAGTCCATCCATAATATATACCATAAGAATGCTCCTCCAGAGTTATTTTGAGAATTTTCCAATTAAGTTTCAAAAATCACGTTTGATGTGTAGTCCATCTTCTCTGTTTTTATCTATCACGTCTATGTCAAAGAAGAGTTTGCAGTATTATCTTATTGCAGAATGACCCTTCTCTCTAAGCTTTTAAAACTCAATTACAAAAGGTTCATATGAAGTGTCATTGGAAAGGAAAAAATAAAAGATCAAAACACATTCATCCTTAATTAAGTCTAAGAATCACCTGTAACAACAATATTAAAGCAGTATTCTACCTGATGTCTTTGACCTTCTTTGAGAAAACTGAGATCAAAGCTGGGGCCAGTCTACTTTTGAGGCTTAGTGGAAAAAGCAGAGTATAAAATAGAGAAAGAGGAACTTAATGTAATAGTAAATTTCTCCCTGGTATTTTCTCCTTACAGAGTTCTCATGTGGCTGTGCCCTGCTGTGTTGAAAGGTACCCAGGAAGGGAAATATGGGAAATATGCACACAGCGTTTTTCAATCTCTAAAACAGGCAGCAAGAGAGAAAACTTTTTTGTTTGAGACACAACATCCTCACCACTGGTAAAGAAACACAATCTAGTTAACAGTTTCTTATTTTCATTTTAGGTAATAAATAATAAAGTGTAGACAAGAAAACCTGATGCATTTGTTCCAATATTGCTATGCATGGCAAGTTGAATAGTAGCAGGCCGCTTCTATATAGTCATTAGAAAGGGGGAATACCTTTCTCCTTCAATATATTGCATGAGCCAAGTTATATTAAATAGTACACTGGAGGAAAAAATATGTCACAATTAACTGCGATAAATCCCAGGAATGCGAGAGTGGGTCAATAGGAAGAAATCCACTAGTAGAGTCCATTATATAAACAGGGCTAAAGGGAAAAATCCTATGATAAACTTCATAGCTGCAGAAATGTATTTGACATTTTTCAACTTTGAAAAATTTTATTTATAGAATAAATAGGAATTGGTATAAATGTTGACATATATATGTACATATACATGTACATATACATATACATATACATGTACATATACATGTGGGTATATGTACACACACATATATAGAATTAGATAAAAGAAAGTAATTAAAAACATAGGAATGAGAATAAAAGAATCAAAACTGTATTTATTGCAGATATTATAATGTTATATTTAAAAATTCACAAGAATCAATGGAAAATTACTGTAATATGAGAATTTAGTAAAATAGTAGGTCATATAATCAATAATCAGTTTATAATAATCACTAAGCATACATATATAGCAAGTAGAAAATATAATAGACTGATATATCATACAAAATTAATGGAGTACATAAAAATGTAAGATGGTAGGCAACAGTAAACTTCAAATTTTAAAATCTCTTGAAGAACATGAATTAGATCTAAACGAAATGAAAACATGTCATGTCTATTTTGCCACCAGATCTCTTTTGGTAATATGAACCACATCTCATATACCTCTGTCCCACCAGGTCTTGGTATAGCCTGCTAGAACCCATATTAGATGCTCAATATATCTTTTTGAATAAGGATGACTAGATGTTCATGTGTGGATCTTCAGCACTGAATTATTTGGAAAATGTCAAATATTGAAGTTTTACATACCAGAAAAAGACCTAATCTGAGTCACTGAGATTTCCTTGAGATACAGAATCGACCTTTTAAATCTGTAGATACATATCTCACTTTTTATAAAATGGAGTGATTCTGCTTATTACGAAATAACTTTTATCCTTATATAATGATTTTACTTTAATTTCCTTTCAGTACTAAGTTACCCTAGTAAGTTAAAATATTTCTCAGTTTAATAATAAAGTTAAACCTCGTTTACAACCAACTTTCTTGTTCTGTGATAGGGTGATACCTATTTTTTCATGCTTACTGAGATATATGAAAGTTTCAGAAATTGGAATAAAATTTTTCAAGTAGACCTGGTAAAAACTTTATGGGGGAATTATGATCTGGTTGTGATTCACTGTCCAGGGATCTCCAGCTTCTTCAATGGTTATTTAAAAAGTTAATTAAGGTTAAATGAGGTCATAAGGGCCCTAATTCCATAAGACATGTGTCTTTATGAAAAGCAGAAGAGATACTGGACATCTATCTCACTCTCTGTTTCTCTAGGTCACGTCAAGACAGTGAGAAGGCGGCTGCCTGAAAGCTACAAAGAGAGGCCTCACCAGAGCCAATCCTGTTGGTGCCTTAATCTTAAACTTCTAGTCTCTAGAACTGTGAGAAAATTAACTTCTGTTATTTAAGCCACCCAGTTTGTATGATATTTTGTTATGGCAGCCCGAGCAGAATAATACACATATAGTCTTTCATATTGTTAGAAAAGTCTCTCTTACCATAAATTAATTTTGATTTTGTTATCATTTCACCAGCATTTGTTGTTCAAAGCCTTAGTTTCATATGCTGTGCTAGACACTGGAGATACAAGGCAGAATGAGGACTTGGAGCATGTATAAGCTAGACCAAAGATGGCAAATACAGGGCTCTTAGCACCTTCCATTCCCTCCAAGGTCCTAACTGCTAATTGGTAACAACACAATTCCCCATGGAATTGAACACTACAATCTTACTAAACATAGAATAAGTGCCAAATAATCAGATTTACAATGTACCAGGATAAACGTGTTGGCTAGTCATGGTCCACTGCTATTGCAGAGACACCTGGAATGCAGGTTGTTTTGCCAGGACTTATGTAAATTTAAAGAAAAAAAAATTATGAAAGAAAGACTTTGTATGTGCAGTTGTGCCCATACAATAATAAAGAAGCTAGGTAGGCCTTCGGAATAGTACTCTTTTTGTATATTCATGGTTACCATATCATTTCTAGAACCTCAGACAGTTGTCAGATTTTCCTATTTTCCTACTTTATAAACTCAATGATTTCACAGTATCTCAGCACTTTCCTGCATTTACTTACATTCAACGGAAATGGAGATTATTCATATACCATCTGAAAATGCATTAAATTTAACTTTCACCACTCAATCACCCATTTATTGTTGTCCCAGAAAGTTGCTATACTTCTAAGACAACATAAAACTTTCAACCTGATGTTTATTTAACCAAATTCAGGATATTTGTAATTCATTCATTAATTACCCTCATTTCTCACTTCTAAATTGGTAAAAATAGCCTCTTTAGCATTTCTGCAGTATTTTTTTTGAAAATGATTATTTCTGTCTTTCTCAACAAAAAATATTATTTTACCTTTTGAAGCTTGCATGAGATCAATTCCACACAACTGAAAATGCCCAAAAGAGTCACACCCTGATTTTTTATTACTATTAATATAAATATATTGTAAGATTATTTGAACTCAACAATGGAGCTATATTATTACATATTTTGGCAGCTTGCTGTAAACAATGAAAGATAAGATGAAAATATAATTATGAACAGTTTTATCTAGAAAACCATGAATTATTTTCCTTTATTATTTATATATCTGACTATTGTAAATAGCTTCACAGAATTGGCTAGGATATAAATGAATGAAAACAAAATCTTGACAGTATTGCTTTCGATATGGCTTGGATTTATCCCCATCCAAATCTCATGTCAAATTGTAATCATCTCCAGTGTTGGAGGAGGGGCCTGGTGAGAGGTGATTGGATCATAGGGGTGTTCTCCCCCTTGTTGTTCTCAGGATAGTGAGTGAATTCTCAGGAGATCTGATTGTTTGAAAGTGTGTAGCACCTCCTCCTTGCCTGCTCCAGCCATGTAAGACATGTCTCCTTCCTCTCCACCTTCTGCCACGACTGTAAGTTTCCTGAGGCCTCCTCAGCCATGCTTCCTGTACAGTTTGTGAAACTGTGAGCAAATTAAACCTCTTTTCTTTATAAATTACCCAATGTATTAGTTTGTTTTCACACTGCTGATAAAGACATACCTAAGACTTGGCAATTTACAAAGGAAAGACGTTTAATGGAGAACTCACAGCTCCACATGGCTAGGGAAGCCTCACACTCATGGTGGAATGATGGAAGGCAAGGAGGAGCAAGTCACATCTTACATGGATGTCTGCAGGCAAAGAGAGAAACTTTGCAGAGAAGCTCCTGTTTTGAAAACCATCACGTCTCATGAGACCCATTCACTATCATCAGAACAGCATGGGAAAGACCTGCCCACATGATTCAATCATCTCCCACTGGGTCCCTCCCACAACATTTGGGAATTATGGGAGCTACAAGATGAGATTTGGGTGGGGATACAGAGCCAAACCATATAACCCAGTCTCAGGTAGTTCTTCATAGCAATGTAAGAATAGACTAATATAGCTTCTATTTTATTACACAGCTTTTTTTTAATAATTTTCAGTTTTTGTTGGCAATTATTAACTTATATTTACTTTTTAATTATTAATAAAGATTGTGAGATGACAAAATTCTGTATCTTTTATATGAAAAATAATACAAATAAAACATCAATAAAAACAAATAAGCAAAAGTAAACAAATAAAACCATATTAATATAGACAGACTCCAATTTAAGACCTAAAAAACCATAATACTATATATTAATTAAAATAACAATATTCTAAGAAAGTCTATTGGTAATTACTTTTCTTCAGTTAATAACATATAATTAAAATATTTAAGACAAAATTTGAGAGAAATACAAAGAGAATTTAACAAAAGCACAATCATATCTAACTTAGAAACTCAGGAAATAAATTAAGCAAATATGTTAGAATATTGAGAATTCAAAAATCACGTCTACATGGGTAAGCAAATATCACATATATATCATTTTGTTTTTAATAAATTTTAAAACAATGTCTTTTTGTAAATATCTCACACATAACATCTTATATTCAATAAATTTAAGAACAAGATCTCTTCACACACACAAATGGATCTTTTTAAAACAATGATCACATATTTTTTAATTCCAAAAGGTAGAAATTTCACAGGCGGCTATCATTGAGTCATAGGCAATAAAGTTTGACTACAATAGAAAAGTAAGAAAAATAATGTTCTATAATAAATGCACATTTTAAACATGTTTTTGTTGAAAGAGATATTCAAAGGAGAAATTTAAAGTTGCATATAAATAAAAATTAGAACAGCATTTTTAAAATATGCCGGTTATAAAAGCAGAATATATTGGAATGTTTGCAATTACAAATACGTTTATTATAAAACAAAAAAGAATGAGAAAAACGAAGACAACAGGATAAAAAGCAGGAACATAACATTCGATGAAACAAAATAATATAAAAGGGAAGAAATAATAAGGACATGAGCAGAAATAAATTATATAAAAATTTCCAAAACAAAAACTGGTTCTTTGGAAGCTACAATAAATAATAAATATGTAAGTGAAAAGGATTACGAATGCCAGAAGATAGCACTGTATTTTCAAAGATATAATTAATTACACAGAAGATCTATTGAAGGCAATTAGAAAGTTCACAGTGATGGCTAGAATTAAGAATAACATAAAATACAAATTAACATTTGCATGTAGCAGTAACAATAAATTAGCAAGTATAGTAGGAAAATCCCATTTATATAAGCAATTAAGACAATACAATTTCTGATAATAAGCCTAATAAGAGATTGTTAAGATCTTAATGAAAAAAATAATTTTAAAAAGTATAAAATTTTCCTGAAGCTGAAAAATAAAATTTGAATAAAAGAAGAGAGATATGCACATGAATTTGATTATAAGATATAATAAAGATAATTCTCCCCAAAGAGATCTGAGATATCAATACTATTACAATCAAAATTTTAGAAAGATTATTAGAAGGCTGATTCTAAAATACTGTATACTGTATGGAAGAAGCAATGCACAAGGAGAACCGGAATAAAATGGCAAAGTGAGCCCACCAAAGTTTAAACATTTGAAAGGAGCCCAGTGCCATGGCTCACAACTGTAATACCAGCATTTGGGAGACCAAGGCAGGAGACTCTCTTGAGACCAGGAGTTTGAGGTCAGCCAGGGCAACATAGTGAGACCTGTCTCTACACAAAATAAAAAAAAATTAGCTGGGCATGGTGGTGCATGACTGTAGTCCTAACTACTTGGGAGGCGGAGGTGGGAGGATCACTTGTGCTTAGGAGTTCAAGGTTTTAGTGAGCTATGAATGTGCCACTGTGCTCTAGCCCTGAGTGACAGAATGAGATGCCAGCTCTAAAAATATAAATAAATGAAAATAAAAAATAGAAAATATTCAGCTTTGTAACAGAAGTAGACAAAAATGGTAATATCAGAAAATGTAGCTTAAAGAAGTGAACTCATGTTTCATAAACAATAGATGTCAGGCACAGTGGTTCATGCCTGTAATCCCAGCACTTTGGAAGCTGAGGTGTATGGATCATCAGGTCAGGAGTTCAAGACCAGCTTGGCCAACATGGTGAAACCCCATCTCTACTAAAAATACAAAAATTAGCCAGGTGTGGTGGCACACGCCTGTAATCCCAGCTACTCAGGAGGCTGAAACAGGAGAATTGCTTAAACCCGGGAGGTGGAGGTTGCAGTGAGCCGAGATTGCACCACTGTACTCCAGCCTGGGTGATAGAGGAAGACTCTGTCTCCAAAAAAAAAAAAAAAAAAAAAATAGAATTTTTTGGATATGTATATAGTATTTTGCATATCACTATACACAAATCAGTAACTGAATTATATATACACTTCATTAAATAAGATTCAGATTATTAGCTATCAGTTGAAAATCACTCCTCTCATCTGCTAGACAAGTAAATTATAAATGTGTTACACAAACATAAAAGAAACAAAAGAAAATATAGGAGTTTTTATTCACTCCCAATGATGGTAGACCACCAACCTATAGGAGACTAAGCCTCCCACCAAAACAGCTAGAAAATCCTGGAGAGGTGACAGTACACAGTACAGAGGCTGAACACAGTGTCAATGCCACTTTTCTTTTTTAATACATTTGCTGATTTGCAAGTGGAGATTGAGAGCTGGGAAGCTGATAAGATCTTTCAGGGTCTCACAGGACAAGGGAGAGAAAAACTAATAATCAAGATCTGCCAAAGTTGAGGGGTCCTCGTCAATACCTCCAAGCTTTTACTCAGGTTTCATAAGAAGGTACATCCAAGGCATAAGAGCAAATTAGAGATCAATTCACCCTCAGAAATACCAAACCTTTAAGTCAGTCCAAGCCCTGATTGTATCATAGAAGTTACTTCCTACTCTAAGCAGTGACTAATAAGACTGAGTAGTAAGCAGTAATCACTTCAACATAAAAACTATAGTTCAGGAATCCAGACCTTGAGTTGGATTCCTTGAATGGTAATAGCCTAGGAGCACAGGCAAAATAAAATTTACTGATGTTAAAAAAGACTGAAAGTATAATACGAAAGTTGCACGTAAATGACCTTAATGCCTATTAAAGGCAAAAGAGCATCTTCTCTGCAACAAAAATGACACCACTAAGAAACCAGATTATCTCTATAATTTTTGTATGTAATTTTAGTCATTTAATCATTACCAGATACACAAAAGACATGAACAAATGAGTGAAAATCAAACTAAATAAGAGATGAGAAAGTGGCATTGAATTAAAAGAGCTGTGATTAAAATGCTCAAGAAATGGAGAAAAAATAGAGTATTTCACAAGAGAACTGAAACCTTTTTTAAAAAAGAATCAAATAAAAATTCTACAGCTGAAGAATACTGTAGCTCAAACTAAGAATTCACTTGAACATAAAGGTTTAACAGCACATTAGACCTAGCTACTGAAAAAAATGTAATAAAATAGTTCAATTAAAAAAATACAGACTGAAATCAGAAAGTAAAAGCCAAAAAATAAAATAAAGTATAAGACACATATAAGACATGGTGAAAACATTCTGCAAATGTATACTTGAAGTTCCAAAATAGAAGACAGGAGCAAATTTAAAATATCAAAGGACAAAGATTTACCCAAACTGAGAAAAACCTTCAGGACACATATTCAAGAAATTCTGCAAAATCCAGGCAGAATAAATACAAGAAAAACACCTCTAGGTCTAGTATAGTAAAACTGTAGATAATCAGCATAAATAGAAAAAAAAAGTCTTACAAGAAGCTAAAGGAAACAGTGTCACATTCGCAAGAACAATAAGAAAGACAGTTAATAGCACATCAGAAACATCGGAAGCTAGAAACAATAAAGCTATTAAACTATCTCCAAACTATTAAAAGATAATGACTTCTGCTTGGCGATTTCTCAAAGAACTCAAAGCAGAACTACCATTCGACACAGCAATCCCATTATTGGATATATACCCAAAGGAATATAAATCATTCCACCATAAAGACACATACAAGTGTATGTTCATCACAGCACTATTCACAATACAAAACAAATGGAATCAATCTAAATGCCCATCAACAGTACACTGGATAAAGAAAACATGGCACATATACACTATGGAATACCACCCAGCCATAAAAAAGAATGAGATCATGTCTTTGCTGCAACATGGACGGAGCTGGAGGCCATTATCCTAAGGAAACTAATGCAGAAATAGAAAACCAAATACTGCATGTTCTCACTTATAATGGGCAACTGAACATTGAATACATATGGACACAAAAAAGGGAGCAACAGATGCCAGGGCCTACTTGACGGTGGCAGGTGAGTATTGAAAAGCCTACCTATTGGGTACTACACTTATTACCTGAGTGACAAAATAATCTGAACACCAAACCCCCATGGCACACAATTTACCTACATAGCAAACCTGCATATGTACCACTGAACCTAAAATAAAAGTTAAAGTAAAAAAGATGACTCCAGAGTGAAACTCTGCATCTGGTGAAAATATCTTTCAAATATGAATGTTAAAGAGCTATATTTTCAGACAAACAAAAACTGTAAGAATTCAACATCTGTTATTCTACATTAAAAGAAATATTAATTGGATTGCTTAAGAACAAACAAAATTTTAAATAAAAAGTAAAGAATGGAGAACATTAAAAGAATTGAATGAATGTGATTGCATTAAACACGAATAAGAACATCTTGAGAGGTTGAAAGTAAACACGAACTGAAAGACATGACAGCAATAGCAGAAAGGCAAGTGGGCGTAAGTGAAGGTAAAACTTTCTAAGAGGCTTGCATTGTCCAGGGTGCAGTAATGATGATAATTTATATGAAGCTTTAATGAGCCCTGGATATGTTATACTCTTTAGAATAGTGATTAATACAATAACCAGTGTTATTTTATGTATGTGGGGATGTCAGGGACAACCGGGTACCTGACATGGCACAGGCATCAGAGACATTACTTTCCCTTGTGCCTTACATTTTATTTTGAAAATTTTCAAATATTCAGCAAAGCTGAGATTATTTTTCATTGAATCCCCTTTCAGCCTGTTTCTGCCATTAACTTTGAACCGCACTTCTATACATGTATCTATCCCTTGATCCATCTATCAAACAGTGTTTTATGCATTTCAAAGTAAATTACAGACATCAATATGCATGCATCTTCCTAAATATTTCTGCATGCATATCATTAGCTAGACTTCAATGCACTTAACCCTTAAACTACATGGGTTTGAACTGAGTGGGTCCACTTATGGGTGAGTTTTTTTTGTTTTTAACCAAATGCGTATTGAAAATACAAATATTCTCAGGAAGGGAACTCTTGTATACAGAGTGCCAGCTTTTCCTATATGCAGGTCCCACAGGGTCCCTTTAAGTATGTGTGAATTTTGGTGTAAGCAGGGATCCTAAAACCAATTTCCGCAGATACCGAGGGATGACTGGTATTTATTTACAGCTTTGTGTAAAGTTTACATTCAATGAAATGTGCAAATCTTAAGTGTATATTTGCTGAATTTTGACAAATGCCTGCATCTGGGGAAATGTTAATTTTATCTGAGAGAATATTGAGACACTGAAATTCATTACCAGTGCTGTGGTTTATATTAAGTCACAGGGAATCGCACACAGATGTAACGAAATGCCATCAGGGAAAGCTAGAATCTATATGTGAGGAAAATATAGCTAAAATTCAATAATTTAAATAGCCAGTAGTACTCATATTTTTCATCTTTTCTCGTTTAGAATAATAAGTATAATAGCTTCTGTTGTAACTAGAATTTCATGTGGAAGAGATAAAGTTGTTAATTTCATTTACCTATCAATTACTCAATATGTTTACTCTGTACAAGTGTTACTAAAACTTAGGTTAATGAGACATGCTTTAAGGCTCTAAAGAAAGCCAACAATTTTAGATAAATTTAATTGTGTAAATCATAATTGCAATGTTGGCAAAATAAAACCATTGTCTACATATAGGCAATATATACATTATTCCAAAATATTATCAACAACTCTCGGAATACTAATATTGTTAAAGAACTCAGTTAATTGAATTACACAATATAGGTTTATTCTTTGAGCACTCTACTTAATTTTGAAAGTATTCCTAATTAAAACAGCCCCACAAAATACTCAATATGTTTTCTCTTCAATAAGCAAGCACTTTAAAATTTATTTATGTAACTTAAATGCATCCACTGCTAACTATAGCTGCCAGCAATAAGCAATCCATCATTTTTTCATACATGCCAGTGAATAGATAACAAAGCACATGCGCCTCTTTAAGTTAATTTGGTCTCCATATGTTGTCAAATCTTAGAGAAACAAAGACCTCATTTTACTTTTTAAAAGTGATTTTCCTACATATAGGAAAAGCTGGCACTCTGGATACAAGAGTTTCCTTCCTGAGAATATTTGTATTTTCAATACACATTTGGTTAAGAACAAAATCACATTTTAAAAGTGATTTTGGTTAGAATAGAAGCAGTTTGTTATAAATGGTGTAATTTATTCCAAGTTCTGTCTCTCATCAAAGATATTTGTCGTCAGTAAATATTTAAAAACAAATCAGCCAATAAACAGTTTCCACTTTCCTCTTGTAGAGGGGTAGAGATGTGGTTGGTTTTGACCCATTTAATCCTATTGTCCTCTCTGCATCTTTTCTGGATAAAAGGGCTGGATCCACCCAATTATAACTAGATAACGGTGATCCAGAGAAAGAATGCAATTCACACGTGCATCACTACTCTAAATGTTTAGGATTCTGCTGCCTGTTTCTTTATGCATATTTTAATCTATTTTACTGTCTAGTATCAAGATTTATAAAATGCATATTTTTAGGCCTGGTACGGTGGCTCACACCTGTAATCCCCGCACTTTGGGAGGCTGAGGTGGGCGAATCACAAGGTCAGGAGCTCGAGACCAGCCTGGCCAACATGGTGAAACTCCATCTCTATTACAAGCACAAAAAATTAGCTGGGCATGGTGGCGGGCACCTGTAATCCCAGCTATCCAGGAAGCTGAGGCAGGAGAATCGCTTGAACCCAGGAGGCGGAGGTTGCGGCGAGCTGAGATCATGCCACTGCACTCCAGCCTGAGCAACAAAGAGCAAGACTCTCCCTCAAAAAAAAAAAAAAAAAAAAGCATAGTTTTAAATTCTGTGGGAACTACGTCAGTACTGCAGTTATATTGTAATCCTATAATAGAAAGTGCTGACAACTCAATTAGCTGCCACTAGAGGTATTTTTGGGAATACTAGGCCATTTTCTTTTAAATTTTATTATTATTTTACTTTAAGTTTTACGGTACATATGCACAACGTGCAGGTTTGTTACATATGTATACATGTGCAATGTTGATGCCAGGCCATTTTTAATTCTTCGTTTAGATATATAAATTATATTTAATATTGTAGTAAGAAGAGCAATATCTCAGGATAAATAATATGGCAATTTTCAACAAAGATAGCTTTTTCCTCCCAAAGCTGAGATTACACAACTCCCCCCCAGTTTCCTGCTTAAAATGTAGAAACACATAAAAATTGAAGGAATAACAAGCCCATGAGGCTTGTGGAAATGAGATTAAAGCTTAGTTTTTCATATTTCATGTCAATAGCCCTGAACAAGCAAAATGTCTCACATCAGGATCTTCACCCTAATCACCAAATTCAGAGTCATTAATCACAGATGAGAGTTGGAGAGAAGTTCTCTGGGTTTTCTCATGAAGTCATCTTAAATTTCATCCTGGGAGAATTAAGAGTCTGTCTTATCAGCATCCCTGAGCATGAGATCATCTAGAAATGATGAAAAAAGATAAAGAAAAGCCAAGAATTGAAGACATAAGGAAGAAATGTGGGACCTCTTCTAAAAGTGGAAATGATGTAAATGTCTGTGATAAGAAAATGGTCTCTCACTCTGAAGTGGGAATAATAAGTCTTCCCCAGAGTAACTAGCTACTGTAACTAGTTTATTTCTAAGACTGCAATTTATTGTCCTGCTTTTTGTTTCCCTCATTTTTTTTCTGTACATTCTTTTCACTATTTAGAGTAGTTACTTTTGTCATTTCGCTTTCTAACAATAGGTCAGCCAAAAAACAAAACAAAGCTCTCCTCTCCTCCCACCCTGGCTGAGATTGTTTCCCCAGCTGTGGGGATGCCTGAGTCCTCTGGGGCCTCCTTAACCTTCTCCAGCCTTTGGCACCCACATCTGGGTGCTTCTGTCATTTGCCTGGTCACATGCACTCCACATGACATGGTTGCCACTCTTGGTGGCCACAGCTTCTATGTGAAAAGTGGGTGGGCCCCCTGAACTGCTGGTGCTTCAACCTCGTAGGTACAATATTGCTCCCCACCAGCCCTCCCAGCAGGCCTCCACTCACAATGTCAGGATCATTCACGAAGCTGTCCTTGCAACACTGACATCAAGCCACCTCACTCTCTGATGCCACCTACTTTCATCCGAGGCCATTTATTTTTCTTCTCCCATGTTCAGAATTGTCTGACCATAATGACATCTCCCCCAAAGTGACCTTTATACTCTCTCACTACTGTTCCATGACCTGACTTCCTGACTCTCCCAGGTCAGATCCTCAGCCCCTCTTAAAACCCTGATGAAGGTATAACACTGGCCCAATAAATTTTGCATCTCAAGAGAAATGTTTGAACATACACTAGGGAAGCGTAGGCCTTTGCAACTTGATTGCAGAGCAGAAGGATGCCAGCAGGTCAGTGTGACAGATGGAGATGTAGGTGACTAAGATGCCAAGTGTAGATGGGCCCAGCTCATGGCCATCAGGCAATACCCCAACACAGAGACATTGAAAATGAACCACACAGAAGACCCCACATTCCCTGGGTTGCTTTAGTATAGCGACTTAGTTGTAAATAAGGAAGGTATCAATATGAGAGAGAGGGAAAGAGAACTATTGCAAAACCCTCAAAAAGAAAGAAATGGCTTGAAAAAGAAAGCCTATGTCATAGCAGGATTTAACTATACAGAATCCTGCCTTAGAATCTGTGGCAGATAAAACAAGTTGGATAGTGAGTCCCGTGTTCTAATATAAAAATTTATTGTTACTTCAACTAAGCAATAACTGGCTATTTCAAATAACTATTTTCAAAAGTTTTGCAAACACTGTCTCCATAAAACATCTAGTAGAGCTTTCTTAAACCACCTTTCCCTGCAAACTATCTTTCCCTGAATTATTTATCAAGGAGATAAACACACAAAACTCCCAATATTATTTTTACAACACTCTTACACATTAAACTTTTTATTTCCAACAGAAAAATTGCTTGGCTTTTAAGTATCACTCATGTTTACCCTTCTTTCTAATATCCTATAGAAAAAAATTATAGCATTGACATCAGTAGATCTCAGTTGTAAAGTTTTGACGGAAGTCCCTTGCTGTGAAGCTTTTCTGTTAAGTGTTACAAATACTTTTCATTTTCAACAAAATTCTGTCAGTTAAAACAACAACAAGCACCCTTATACACCAGAGTTTACCTTGTACTGTTCAGGAAAACCACATGTAATATACTCTTGACCTCATTGATAGGTATTTTCATATTTCCATAAAGAAACAGATTCTAACTGATCATTTTAAATGTAAGTAAGCAAGGAAGAAGTTCTCCAAGATGCACTGCTTTGTCTCCAGTTCTCTCTTAACTCAATTTTGAATCCAGACTTAGGAAAATTAAATGTATAGATGTGAGAGGAGTCTGCAAAGGTATATTTACACACTTGCTTAATCTTAAATTAAGATGTCATCCTACTTAAGTTGAAAACCCATTCAAATAAAAAAAGAGAACAATATTTTTTCTGGGTGAAGATCCAAAATAGTATGTTTAGTGTATTCAAGAATAAATTGTATCAGTCTCAGTACATTAATATTATAAGGATTGTACACAGATTTAACATGAGATACAGTAAATTATCTTAGGAAGAGTCAGCAGTGGTTATTAATAGCAGCATAATGCTTTTCAGTTTATTTCCCACAAAATCATATTTATACTAAAAATTACACTTGTTTGAAAGGTTCATTGAGCTATAAAGAACCTTTAAAATAGTTTAATGAATAGTCTTCGGTTGGAGTAATGTGATGAGGATTTTTCATTCAAAGCTCATGGTATTTAAAGATTATGGCACAAGTAAATAGAGAAGGTGAGATGAACTTCAATTAATTGTTGTCAGATGGGATGTGCTTTTAGAACTAAATAGAAAATCCAAAAGTTTTTATGGAATCAAAAATTTAGGGCTGGGTGTGCTGGTTCACGCCTGTGGTCCCAGCACTTTGGGAGGCTAAGGTGGGGGGATCACCTGAGGTCGGGAGTTCTAGACCAGCCTGGGCAACACAGAGATACCCCATCTCTACTAAAAATACAAAATTAGCTGGGCGTGGTGACGCACGCCTGTAATCCCAACTACTCGGGAGGCTGAGGCAGGAGAATCGCTTGAACCCTGGAGGCGGAGGTTGCAGTGAGCCGAGATTGCGCCGTCGTACTCCAGCCTGAGCAACGAGAGCAAAACTCCGTCTCAAAAGAAAAAAAAAAAGGGGGGGATATCTACCGTTTAGTGGAGAAATGAAGGCGGCCACCTAACGGGGCATATTTGTGATGCCAAAGGAAGACATTAGCAGTTATTTTGCTTTTTTTTAAGCCAAGATATTCATTCAAGAATCAAAAGCTAAAAGTCCTGGAAAAGCTGGTCCTTGTGATGAGAAGGTACAGAGAGGTAACGCTGGTGATGGAGTCCAACTAGTCTGATTTGTAAACTAATCTTAGAAGAGTAATTTCCAAAGACAAAATACCTACAAAATCTGTAAAGTCTTTCTAATGTACCCCTAAAATCCACTCTCCTCTTTTGAACATAGAGCTACAGTACAATTCCAAGACTTTGTGCAACTAGGTGTTGTCATGTGACTGAATCTTCTCATCGAAATGGTAACATGAGTGAGCACATACATGTCCACCCATTTCAGGGAAATCTCCCATGCGAGGTTCTCCATCCTATTCTCCTGCCAGCTGACCGGCATGGTGACCCTATGCACCCGTGGAAGCCACATGTTTAAAATGGGAAGCAGTGGAACAGCCTTGGACTATTGAATAAGAAAAAAATCAGATTGTATTGTGCTAGTCTTTGCATTTGGGGGTCCCTTATTGTAGCAATAGCATAGAATACCCTAATTAATACAGAAAGTGGTAAAAGCCCACGTCAAAAACAAATTATAACAAGTCACTTTTGGTTTTGTTTAAAATTATCCTCTTACGCAGAAAGGAAGTGATCTTTTAGCTCCTGAGAGTGGGCTGAGGATGGTGGCTTATGCCTGTAATCCCAGCAATTTTGGAGGCCAAGGCAGGAGGATTGCCTGAGACCAGGAGTTTGAGACCAGCCTGAGCAACATAGTAAGACCTCATCTTTACAAAACAGTAATGATAAAAAGAAATTAGTCAGGTGTGGTAGCGTGTGCCTGTAGTCCCAGCAACACAGGAAGTTGTGGTGGGAGTTTTGCTTGAGTCAAGGAGGTTGGCTGCAGTGAGCTGTGATTATGCCATTTCACTCCAGCCTGGGTGATAGGGTGAGAACCTGTCTCAAGGCCAAAAAAAAAAAAAAAAAAAAGGATATGTATGTGTTTGGCAAGTGGTTACTCAAAGTCAAGATGACATCTTCCTAAATGAGCCTTGTCTAGTCACTTGTGGTCCCACCAAATGTCCCCCCAAACAGCAGTCTGAGTGAGTCTTCCAAAATGGTTTCCTATTAATATTAAAATAAATCCTAAAAGTACCCAATAGGAACTGAAAAACCTTGTCCAGGTCTTCATCTTCTTCTGATGCTTCTCCCTGTCCCCCATCACATTGATGCTGTTTAGCTTAGTGAACTGGCCAAACTTCTTCCTGTTCCAGGACCTCCTTAGAATGCTTTTCCTCCTTTCCGCTTTGCCTAGTAAACTTTCACTGGCTCCCAATCTCACCTGAAATGTCAGTTTCTCTGCAGCCTTTTCCTCATCTCCCGGACGTGCTGATGTCACCCAGACCTCCTCACTGGACTCCCACATTAGTAACAGGCTATGTATTTGTTCAATTATTTAACATCAACTTTTCTCTCTTGGGCTTGAAGTTCTGTGACGGGAATAACTATTTTTCTTGTAATTCTCTGCACACCTAATGCTAATGACAGACCCTAGAGGGAGTCCCCCAAAAATTATTTTTAAAACAAGAGTCTGAAGCAGAACCTGTGGCCTCATGAAGATCACCCCTTCCTTTGCTCTCTGGGAGGCCACAGGTATCAATCACCCTCAGGAAGAGCAGAGGCCAGGGTTGCAGAGACCTTGCCCCATTGGCCATTCCCCAGCCCCAGATTGTGCACTTTCAACCCAACAAGTGCTGGGAACAGATCCTCCTCCTTCCTCTCTGGGCAACTCTGTACCTTACAGGGGCTTCATGACTGGGCAGGCTCCAGGACAAAGGATGGGGTGCTTGCCAAGCTCATACTCTCCCTGCTGGTCTAAGGAATCAGAGATCTTGCTATTGGGGTGGGACATTTTGTTTTATTCTTCATTATTCCCTCTCAGTTTTCCCTTTCTTTTTGCCCTTGTTCCAAGCTCATCGTATACATGAGAAGTGAGCAACAAAAAATGAAGCGAAAAAAAAATCTTTTCTGGAATTCTGGTATTTAATATCTTATCCTCTGAGGGACATGGAAAGGGTGCCGGGACAGATTCAAAATATGGGAGAAAACAGCATGTTAAACTGGAACTCAGGCTGGCTGGGGACAGGGAGGAGTGAAATAGAAGATGTGATAAGAGAATGGTCCCTGGGGACCTAGGACCAGTAATTTAGTCAGGAAATGACAACTCAGAGAAGACATCATGCTCAGCAAGGGCAGACCCTGTCTCCTCCCAGCCTTAGGAGTAAGTGCCCACTGCTGAGCCCAAGGGATACGCTAGACATATTTTCATGGTGTCTGGAGAGTTTCTTCTCAATAGAGCCCAGTATGATCCCAGTGCATGGAGCTTCAGGCGTAGAACCTGAAACTTTGCTCAGATTCTATCCTGAGGTTGGGTAATGACCCAAGATACTGGTGAGCTCCCTGAGAAGGAAGATGGCACACTATACAACAGGCTGCATGGTAGAGGTGCCTCATAGAGAACCTCTAATGGTTACAGGGCAAAAATGTGGGGTTAGAGCCCCCACAGAGAGTCCCCAATGGGGCAATGCCTAGTGGAGCTGTGAGAAGAGGGCCACCATCCTCCAGACCCCAGAATGGTAGATTTGTTCAATTATTTAACATCAACTTCTCCCTCTTGGGCTTGAACCTCTGTGAAGGGAATAACTGTTTTTCTTGTAATTCTCTGCACACCAAATGCTAATGACAGGCCCTAGAGGGAGTCCCCAGCAGCTTGCACCCTGCAGCTGGAAATGTCGCAGGCATTCAATGCCAGTTCATGAGAGCAGCCACTGAACCCTGCAAAGCCACAAAAGTGGAGATGCCCAAGACCTTGGGGGCCCACCCTTTGCACCAGTATGTGCTGGATGTGAGACATGGAGTCAAAGGAGATTATTTTGGAGCTTTGAGATCTATTGACTGCCCTGTTGGGTTGAAGACTTGCATGGGGTCTCTAGCCCCTTTCTTTTGGCCAATTTATCCCTTTTGGAACAGGAGTATTTACCCAATGCCTATACTTCCATTGTTTCTTGGAAGTAACTAACTTGTTTCTTATTTTGTGAGCTCAAAGGTGAAAGAGACTAGCCTTGTATCAGAAGAGACTTTGGATTTTGAGTTAGTACTGGAATGAGTTAAGATTTTGAGAACTGTTGGGAAAGGATGATTGTATTTTGCATTATGAGAAGACTATGAGATTTGAAAGGGCCAGTGCTGGAATAATATGGTTTGGATCAATGTCCTCACCCAAATCTTATGTTGAATTGAATTGTAGTCTCCAGTGTTGAAGCTGGGGCCTAGTGGGAGGTGATGGGATTATGGAGATAGAGTTCTCATGAATGGTTTAGCAATCTCCTTTGGGACTGTATAGAGATAAGAGTTCTCACAAGATTTGGTTGTTTAAAAGTGTGTAGCACCCCTGTTCCCTCTGTCTCTCCCATCTGCTTCAGCCACGTAAGATGCCTGCTCCCACTTTGCCTTCCACAATGAGTAAATTCTCCCTGAGGCCTCCCCAGTAGCAGATGCTGCCATAGTTCCTGTACAGCCTGAGGAATTGTGAGTCAATTAAACCTTTTTTTCTTATAAATTACACAGTCTCAGGTATTTCTTTATAGCAATGCAAGAATGGACTAATACAAGGTGCCAGAGGTAAAGCTGGAAGCAAACCAGGATTCCCTATGTACCTGTGAACATTTTCAGCTGGACTGTAGGAAGCCATAATGCAGATATTTAACAGAGGGCTCCTCTTTTAAGAATCCAGCTATTTCTTCCAACTTGTGCTTCACGGATTCTCATAGCTTATTTGGGCAAAGATTGATGTTCATTTTCTTCCACATCCATGAAACTATTTGAATTTCTATACCATTAGCATTAAAATTGTATAAGCCACTGAACAGGTAAATTGAAAAGAGAAAGAGAATTTCTCCAAAAAGTGATGAAATAGTAATTGTATTGGAGAACATGAATTTTCAAGATGGTTCTTGAAAAATTTGTTCTCTGAGTATCAGGATATATAAGTTTACATCTTTTTGAGTTCTGAGCTAACTCTAGTGAAAAATATATTGAAAATATGTGAGATGCCCCACCCTCCTATTGTAATGAAAGGTGTGTGCCTCATCCTATAGGAAAGCAACTACTTCCACTATATTCTAGAGGCTATTGTTCATACTCTGAAAAACATACACTATTCCTTTTGTATCCTTTTATTATTATTATTATTATTATTATACTTTAGGCTCTATGGTACATGTGCACAACGTGCAGGTAAGTTACATATGTATACATGTGCCATGCTGGTGCGCTGCACCCACCAACTCGTCATCTAGCATTAGGTATATCTCCCAATGCTATCCCTCCCCCCTCCCCCCACCCCACAACAGTCCCCAAAGTGTGATGTTCCCCTTCCTGTGTCCATATGTTCTCATTGTTCAATTCCCACCTATGAGTGAGAATATGCGGTGTTTGGTTTTTTGTTCTTGCGATAGTTTACTGAGAATGATGATTTCCAATTTCATCCATGTCCCTACAAAGGACGTGAACTCATCATTTTTTATGGCTGCATAGTATTCCATGGTGTATATGTGCCACATTTTCTTAATCCAGTCTATCATTGTTGGACATTTGGGTTGGTTCCAAGTCTTTGCTATTGTGAATAATGCCGCAATAAACATACGTGTGCATGTGTCTTTATAGCAGCATGATTTATAGTCCTTTGGGTATATACCCAGTAATGAGATGGCTGGGTCAAATGGAATTTCTAGTTCTAGACCCCTGAGGAATCGCCACACTGACTTCCACAAGGGTTGAACTAGTTTACAGTCCCACCAACAGTGTAAAAGTGTTCCTATTTCTCCACATCCTCTCCAGCACCTGTTGTTTCCTGACTTTTTAATGATTGCCATTCTAACTGGTGTGAGATGGTATCTCATTGTGGTTTTGATTTGCATTTCTCTGATGGCCAGTGATGGTGAGCATTTTTTCATGTGTTTTTTGGCTGCATAAATGTCTTCTTTTGAGAAGTGTCTGTTCATGTCCTTCGCCCACTTTTTGATGGGGTTGTTTGTTTTTTTCTTGTAAATTTGTTGGAGTTCATTGTAGATTCTGGATATTAGCCCTTTGTCAGATGAGTAGGTTGCGAAAATGTTCTCCCATTTTGTAGGTTGCCTGTTCACTCTGATGGTAGTTTCCTTTGCTGTGCAGAAGCTCTTTAGTTTAATTAGATCCCATTTGTCAATTTTGGCTTTTGTTGCCATTGCTTTTGGAGTTTTAGACATGAAGTCCTTGCCCATGCCTATGTCCTGAATGGTATTGCCTAGGTTTTCTTCTAGGGTTTTTATGGTTTTAGGTCTAACATTTAAGTCTTTAATCCATCTTGATTTAATTTTTGTATAAGGTGTAAGGAAGGGATCCAGTTTCAGCTTTCTACATATGGCTAGCCAGTTTTCCCAGCACCATTTATTAAATAGGGAATCCTTTCCCCATTTCTTGTTTTTGTCAGGTTTGTCAAAGATCAGATAGTTGTAGATATGTGGCGTTATTTCTGAGGGCTCTGTTCTGTTCCATTGATCTATATCTCTGTTTTGGTACCAGTACCATGCTGTTTTGGTTACTGTAGCCTTGTAGTATAGTTTGAAGTCAGGTAGCGTGATGCCTCCAGCTTTGTTCTTTTGGCTTAGGATTGACTTGGCGATGCGGGCTCTTTTTTGGTTCTATATGAACTTTAAAGTAGTTTTTTCCAATTCTGTGAAGAAAGTCATTGGTAACTTGATGGGGATGGCATTGAATCTGTAAATTACCTTGGGAAGGATGGCCATTTTCATGATATTGATTCTTCCTACCCATGAGCATGGAATGTTCTTCCATTTGTTTGTATCCTCTTTTATTTCCTTGAGCAGTGGTTTGTAGTTCTCCTTGAAGAGGTCCTTCACATCCCTTGTAAGTTGGATTCCTAGGTATTTTATTCTCTTTGAAGCAATTGTGAATGGGAGTTCACTCATGATTTGGCTCTCTGTTTGTCTGTTATTGATGTATAAGAATGCTTGTGATTTTTGTACATTGATTTTGTATCCTGAGACTTTGCTGAAGTTGCTTATCAGCTTAAGGAGATTTTGGGCTGAGACAATGGGGTTTTCTAGATATACTATCATGTCATCTGCAAACAGGGACAATTTGACTTCCTCTTTTCCTAATTGAATACCCTTGATTTCCTTCTCTTGCCTAATTGCCCTGGCCAGAACTTCCAACACTATGTTGAATAGAAGTGGTGAGAGAGGGCATCCCTGTCTTGTGCCAGTTTTCAAAGGGAATGCTTCCAGTTTTTGCCCATTCAGTATGATATTGGCTGTGGGTTTGTCATAAATAGCTCTTATTATTTTGAGATACGTCCCATCAATACCTAATTTATTGAGAGTTTTTAGCATGAAGGGTTGTTGAATTTTGTCAAAGGCCTTTTCTGCATCTATTGAGATAATCATGTGGTTTTTGACTTTGGTTCTGTTTATATGCTGGATTACATTTATTGATTTGCGTATATTGAACCAGCCTTGCATCCCAGGGATGAAGCCCACTTGATCATGGTGGATAAGCTTTTTGATGTGCTGCTGGATTCTGTTTGCCAGTATTTTATTGAGGATTTTTGCATCAATGTTCATCAAGGATATTGGTCTAAAATTCTCTTTTTTTGTTGTGTCTCTGCCAGGCTTTGGTATCAGGATGATGCTGGCCTCATAAAATGAGTTAGGGAGGATTCCCTCTTTTTCTATTGATTGGAATAGTTTCAGAAGGAATGGTACCAGCTCCTCCTTGTACCTCTGGTAGAATTCGGCTGTGAACCCATCTGGTCCTGGACTTTTTTTGGTTGGTAAGCTATTGATTATTGCCACAATTTCAGCTCCTGTTATTGGTCTATTCAGAGATTCAACTTCTTCCTGGTTTAGTCTTGGGAGGGTGTATGTGTTGAGGAATTTATCCATTTCTTCTAGATTTTCTAGTTTATTTGTGTAGAGTTGTTTGTAATATTCTCTGATGGTAGTTTGTATTTCTGTGGGATCAGTGGTGATATCCCCTTTATCATTTTTTATTGCATCTATTTGATTCTTCTCTCTTTTTTTCTTTATTAATCTTGCTAGCGGTCTATCAATTTTGTTGATCCTCTCAAAAAACCAGCTCCTGGATTCATTTATTTTTTGAAGGGTTTTTTGTGTCTCTATTTCCTTCAGTTCTGCTCTGATTTTAGTTATTTCTTGCCTTCTGCTAGCTTTTGAATGTGTTTGCTCTTGCTTTTCTAGTTCTTTTAATTGTGATGTTAGGGTGTCAATTTTGGATCTTTCCTGCTTTCTCTTGTGGGCATTTAGTGCTATAAATTTCCCTCTACACACTGCTTTGAATGCATCCCAGAGATTCTGGTATGTTGTGTCTTGGTTCTCGTTGGTTTCAAAGAACATCTTTATTTCTGCCTTCATTTCGTTATGTACCCAGTAGTCATTCAGGAGCAGGTTGTTCAGTTTCCACGTAGTTGAGCGGTTTTGAGTGAGATTCTTAATCCCGAGTTCTAGCTTGATTGCACTGTGATCTGAGAGATAGTTTGTTATAATTTCTGTTCTTTTACATTTATTGAGGAGAGCTTTACTTCCAAGTATATGGTCAATTTTGGAATAGGTGTGGTGTGGTGCTGAAAAAAATGTATATTCTGTTGATTTGGGGTGGAGAGTTCTGTAGATGTCTATTAGGTCTGCTTGGTGCAGAGCTGAGTTCAATTCCTGGGTATCCTTGTTGATTTTCTGTCTCATTGATCTGTCTAATGTTGACAGTGGGGTGTTAAAGTCTCCCATTATTAATGTGTGGGAGTCTAAGTCTCTTTGTAGGTCACTGAGGACTTGCTTTATGAATCTGGGTGCTCCTGTATTGGGTGCATATATATTTAGGATAGTTAGCTCTTCTTGTTGAATTAATCCCTTTACCATTATGTAATGGCCTTCTTTGTCTCTTTTGATCTTTGTTGGTTTAAAGTCTGTTTTATCAGAGACTAGGATTGCAACCCCTGCCTTTTTTTGTTTTCCATTTGCTTGGTAGATCTTCCTCCATCCTTTTATTTTGAGCCTATTTGTGTCTCTGCACGTGAGATGGGTTTCCTGAATACAGCACACTGATGGGTCTTGAGTCTTTATCCAATTTGCCAGTCTGTGTCTTTTAATTGGAGCATTTAGTCCATTTACATTTAAAGTTAATATTGTTATGTGTGAATCTGATCCTGTCATTATGATGTTAGCTGGTTATTTTGCTCGTTAGTTGATGCAGTCCCTTCCTAGTCTTGATGGTCTTTACAATTCGGTATGATTTTGCAGTGGCTGGTACCGGTTGTGCCTTTCCATGTTTAGCGCTTCCTTCAGGAGCTCTTTTAGGGCAGGCCTGGTGGTGACAAAATCTGTTAGCATTTGCTTGTCTGTAAAGTATTTTATTTCTCCTTCACTTATGAAGCTTAGTTTGGCAGGATATGAAATTCTGTGTTGAAAATTCTTTTCTTTAAGAATGTTGAATACTGGCCCCCAATCTCTTCTGGCTTGTAGGGTTTCTGCCGAGAGATCCGCTGTTAGTCTGATGGGCTTCCCTTTGATGGTAACCCGACCTTTCTCTCTGGCTGCCCTTAACATTTTTTCCTTCATTTCAACTTTGGTGAATCTGACAATTATGTGTCTTGGAGTTGCTCTTCTCGAGGAGTATCTCTGTGGCGTTCTCTGTATTTCCTGAATCTGAATGTTGGCCTGTCTTGCTAGATTGGGGAAGTTCTCCTGGATAATATCCCGCAGAGTGTTTTCCAACTTGTTTCCATTCTCCCTGTCACTTTCAGGTACACCAATCAGACGTAGATTTGGTCTTTTCACATAGTCCCACATTTCTTGGAGGCTTTGCTCGTTTCTTTTTATTCTTTTTTCTCTAAACTTCCCTTCTCGCTTCATTTCATTCATTTCATCTTCCAGGGCTGATACCCTTTCTTCCATTTGATCGCATCGGCTCCTGAGGCTTCTGCATTCTTCACGTAGTTCTCGAGCCTTGGTTTTCAGCTCCATCAGCTCCTTTAAGCAGTTCTCTGTATTGGTATTCTAGTTATACATTCTTCTAAATTTTTTTCAAAGTTTTCAACTTCTTTGCCTTTGGTTTGAATATCCTCCCGTAGCTCGGAGTAATTTGATCGTCTGAAGCCTTCTTCTCTCAGCTCGTCAAAGTCATTCTCCGTCCAGCTTTGTTCCGTTGCTGGTGAGGAACTGCGTTCCTTTGGAGGAGGAGAGGTGCTCTGCATTTTAGAGTTTCCAGTTTTTCTGCACTGTTTTTTCCCCATCTTTGTGGTTTTATCTACTTTTGGTCTTTGATGATGGTGATGTACAGATGGGTTTTTGGTGTGGATGTCCTTTCTGCTAGTTTTCCTTCTAACAGACAGGACCCTCAGCTGCAGGTCTGTTGGAGTACCTGGCCGGCCGTGTGAGGTGTCAGTCTGCCCCTGCTGGGGGGTGCCTCCCAGTTAGGCTGCTCGGGGGTCAGGGGTCAGGGACCCACTTGAGGAGGCAGGCAGCCCGTTCTCAGATCTCCAGCTGCGTGCTGGGAGAACCACTGCTCTCCTCAAAGCTGTCAGACAGGGACATTTAAGTCTGCAGAGGTTACTGCTGTCTTTTTGTTTGTCTGTGCCCTGCCCCCAGAGGTGGAGCCTACAGAGGCAGGCAGGCCTCCTTGAGCTGTGGTGGGCTCCACCCAGTTCAAGCTTCCAGGCTGCTTTGTTTACCTAAGCGAGCCTGGGCAATGGCGGGCGCCCCTCCCCCAGCCTCGCTGCCGACTTGCTGTTTGGTCTCTGACTGCTGTGCTAGCAATCAGCGAGACTCCGTGGGCGTAGGACCCTCTGAGCCAGGTGCGGGCTATACTCTCCTGGGGCACCGTTTCCTAAGCCCGTCGGAAAAACACAGTATTCGGGTGGGAGTGGCCCGACTTTCCAGGTGCCGTCTGTCACCCCTGGAAAGGGAACTCCCTGACCCCTTGCGCTTCCCAAGTGAGGCAATGCCTTGCCCCTGCTTCGGCTGGCGCACGGTGCACTCACCCACTGACCTGCGCCCACTGTCTGGCACTCCCTAGTGAGATGAACATGGTACCTCAGATGGAAATGCAGAAATCACCCGTCTTCTGCGTCGCTGGCACTGGGAGCTGTAGACCGGAGCTGTTCCTATTCGGCCATCTTGGCTCCTCCCCCCCCTTTTGTATCCTTAATACCTCGCGTTATCCTGATTCATTTTCTAATGGTCTATCCTGATAATCACAACCAAACTGCACAAAAGAACTGTCCGCACCATCTGCTTCCATTTCTGCAGTTTCTCCTCCATTTTCAATTCATTACAGTCTGGCTTCTGCACCTTCTCCCAGAATCCTTCTAATCGAGGCCATCTGTGACCATGTGTCATTAAACCCAGTGGACCTTTTCCCTTTTGCAACCTCACCTCCTTCCTGGATCCTGTGGCACCACACTTTTCTGGTTTCCCATCTGCCTTCTCCATCTTGTCATCAGTCCCCTTTGAATCTCTTCCTCAATGAACATTGTGTTTTTTGATGTTTTGGTAGTGGTCTTTCTCCTTCTGAACCTACATGTTCTCCTTGTCTAATCTTAGGCAACTCTTCAAGATCAATGGATGAGCTCATGAGTGCAAAGATTTCTCCAATATCCAATTCTCATGTAGACCAAAATCCTTAGCGCCAAACATATTGTTCCTCCTCTCTTACCCGTCTTTAAACTCGAAGTGTTTAGCACTCACCTCATCATTTCCCTTTGTCACTGCTACCTCCTTCCCCACCCCCACTAAGAATCTTAATTCTCTTCCGAACTTTCACCAACATCTTTCCATTTGCCCAACATAGAGGCCTAGACACATCCTTTCATTACTGGGCTCTCAGGTTCTGCCACATTGTACAACTTCTTCACGAGACTTCCATGTAGATATGATGACAGTGGCACTCCTGGGTTGCTCAGTGTGCAACCAGCACAGCTATGTGGGGTGCACTGGTCTCCTTCATCACCAACATTCGAACAGTCACCAACTATATTTAGCTTTGCTTCTGGAATATCTCTTGTATATATTCAATTTTTCTTCTATTCAATTTCTAGTAGAGCCTTGATTATCTTTTTCTTGGACTGTGGATCCAGCTCTCTGGCTTGTCTCCTGCCTCCTGTGTTACCCCTCCAGTGTTTGTAGTCAGAGTGGCGTTTAGAAACAGGATTATGTTTTTTAAACTCTTGAATACCCCACCATCACCTTGTAGATGAACAAACCTCCTGGTTCTCAAGGCCTCGAGATCTGGCCCCTCCTTCCTCATTTTCAACACTCTTCCTCCAGGGTCCGCACTTGCTGACGGCCTTCATTTGACTCAAGGGCACCAATGCTGTCTCTTACCTGCAGGCCTTTGCCACGTCCTCTACCCAGTACAATCTTCCCCTGCCTGTGTCCTTCACCCATGGTCAGGTCTCAGCTTAAATATCCATTCATTAGGGACCCCTTCTCTGACCCCTTGACCATGCAGGCCAGCCCTGATTGCATTCCTTTTTGCCCTGGGCTTCCCCCATTGTAACATGATTGGGCTTTATGGTGACTCCTGGTTTCATTGTCTCCCCGGAAATGGGGAACTCTTGTTTACTAGAATGTTCCCCCAATCCAACATAATACTTGGCACATGGTAGGTACCTAGCAAATTGCTGCTGTTGATTAAATATGTCTGTCAGTTCCTAGACTCTCAAATATGTGTGCCTGAAAAAAATCACAAAAATTTAAAACTCTTTATCTTGTGGAATACTATGATTTCTGAGACACAAGTTAAATATTTAAATTGCTTCTTCTCATCTTGATTCTAAAAAGAATGAGTTTCCAAAGAGTAAATAAAAAATCAAAAGCCTCAAATTTTACAAAAGTTATATTTAACAACCTCTGAACTCAATTCTACACTAAAAATAAAGTTTTTGCTCAAGCAGAGAATTATGTGACAGCTTTTCTGAGGAAGATAAAGTGGTTCCTTTTTTTTACTTAGAATTGCTTTTCATTGATGTCCTTGAGATTTCATTTCTATGTAGGGGAAGGAGGAAAGAGATTAACAAGAAAAAAGACTTGTCATTTACTAACTTGGTGAATTTTAGCGTATTTTTACTATAGAATATTTAATAGTCCAAAGACCTAACATTGTGGAGAAACATATGGTATATTGTCCTATGGTTTTACTGTTTTGTTTGGTTTGGTTCTATTACGTTTTTCCATCCCAGGGGAGTAGTTTATAATTTCATATCATTTATTTTTCTCACTTCCCTTTATAAATTATGCCCAGAATCTATAAATGACCAAATATATAATTGCATACTTGCTGACTACAAGTTCCAAGAGGTAAATATATCCCTACCTTAAAATGTAATGAACAAATCTTGAATGCAAATGAATTATTAGAAACTCTTGGATATTTATTTGACATGTAAATGTTTGAATTGGAACCTACAAATTAATACTGATATGTGTGTTTGATTATGTCATCATGTCATTAGCTGGTTACTATGCAGACTTGATTGTGCAGTTGTTTTATAATATCAATTCTTTATGTACTTCAGTGTTTTTGTGGTAACTGGTAATGGTCTTTCCTTTCTATGTTTAGCACTCCCTTAAGGACTTCTTGTAAGACAGGTCTAGTGATAATCAACTCTCTTAGCATTTGCTTTTCTGAAAAGGATCTTATTTCTCCTTCACCTATGAAGTTTACTTTGACTGGATATGAAATTCTTGGTTGGAATTTCTTTTCTTTAAGAATGCTCAATATAGGCTGTTAATCTCTTCTGGTTGGTAGAGTTTCTGCTGAAAAATCCACCATTAACCTGATGAGGTTCCCTTTGTAGGTGACCTGCCTTTTCTCTGTAGCTGCCTTTAACATTTTTTCTTTCATTCCAACCTTGGAAGATCTGAAGACTATGTGTTTTGGAGACGGTCATCATGTATAGTATCATGCAAGAATTTTCTGCATTTCCTGAATTTGAATGTTGGCCTCTCACAGGGTTGGGACAATTTTCATGGATGAAATCCTGAAATACGTTTTTTGCTTGCTTTCTCCCCATCTCTTTCAAAGAGTTGTAGATTTGGTCTCTTTACATGATCCCATGTTTCTTGGAGGTTTTATTCATTATTTTTTATTTGTTTTCCTTTTTTCTCCATCTGATTGAGTTATTTCAAAGAACATGTCTTCAAACTCTGAGATTCTTTCCTCAGTTTGGTCAATTCTGCTGTCATTACCTGTGATTATACTATAAAATTCTTGAAGTGAGTTTTTCAGCTCTGTCAGATCAGTTTGATTCTTTCTTAAAATGGCCATTTCATCTTTTACCTCCTGTGTCATTTTACTGTATTCTTTAGATTGGGTTTCAACCTTCTCTTGAACGTTGATGATCTTTGTTTCTATCCATATTCTGAATTCTACTTCTGACATTTCAGCCATTTCAACCTGTTTAAGAACCATGGCTGGGGAGCTAGTGTGGTGATTTGGAGGCAAGAAGACACAGTGACTTTCTGAGTTGCCAGAGTTTCTGCACTAGCTCTTTCTCATCTGTGTGGGTGACTGTTCCTTTCATCTTTGGAGTTGCTGTCCTTTGGAGGGATTTTTTTGCTTTTATCTTATTTGATGCCCTTGAGGATTTTATTGTGGTATAAAGCAGGTTCAGTCAACTGCTTTGTTTCTTAAAGATTTTAGGGGGCCAAGGTTCAACTCAGCACTCCTGGACTGTATGTTGTAACACTAGGGAGCTGGTACTGGGCCCCTGGCTTTGTTCTCCAGCCCAGTTGGGATTAGCAACCTGCTGCCCTGGAGGGTCTGAGGTGTTCCTGGTCCACTGGCCATAAGACCCTGATAGATGGTGTTGGACAAAGCATTTCTTTGGGGCAGTGACCGTGGAACCGGTGCTTGTTCATGTGTGCTGGCAGCTGTGGAAGTGCAGTGGGATGGATGCATGTCAGCTGGAGTTCTGTACTGGTGGGAGTCAGGCTGTGGTGTCCATGAATGCACTCATGTCTTTGCTGGTGGCAGCAGCATGGTGTATTCCAGGTGCTGGAAAATGCCAAGCCAAGCTGCCGGCCTCTGTGCATATGTTCACCTCAGCAGTAGAGATGGCATGAGGTTGGGGGCAGGGCTGCAGGAGTCTGTGTATGCGCTTGTGCGGGGAATGGCAGCATGGCCAAGTGCTCATGCATCACCAGGGTGTTGGGGCAAAAGGATGTGCCCATGCTGGCAGCAGTGATGTGGTAGTGTGCATGTACACACACGTGCTGTCAGGTGAGACGAAGTGAGGTTTGCCCACACATGTGCCAGCAAAGTTGTGAGGGTTAGTTATGGGCAAGTGTGCCAACAAAGTGGCACGGGGAGCCTGTGATAAGGGTAAAGTGCAGATAGGCTGATGTGCAATAGTGGGGACCACTCTGCTGGAGGTCTCTGACATTCTGCAGTCTGCTGGAGAAGAATCTATGATAAGGGACATGGGTTCCCGATGTCCCCGTCTCTCAGTGGCAGATATTCCTCCTGGCTTTGTCTAGTCAGTCATCTTGGTTCCAATCTGAACATCTTTTTATATGCTAATTTGCCATCTGTATATATTCAGTGAAGTGTCTGTTCAGATCTTTGCCCATCTTTAAATTATGTTGTGATACTATTGTTCTGTTTTAAGTGTTCTTTCTATATTTTGGATATCATTCATTTATCAGAAATATGTTTTGCAGTATTTTATCCCAGTCTGTGGCTTCTCTTTTCATTCTCTTACCAGTGTCCTTTGCAGGACAAAAGTTTTTAATTTTAATAAAATCCAACATATTTTTTGTTTTATGAACTTTGCTTTAGTGTTGTTGTATTTAGCTACTCAAGAAATTTAAGGTCTTGTTAATTTTCTCTTATGTTTCCTTTTAGAAAGTATAGTTATGCATCTTACTTTAGAACTATGTTCTATTTTGAGAAAATATTTTTGTGAAAGTCGCAAGGTCTTTGTCCAGATTTATTTTTTCTTAAATATAGACATCTGGCTTTTTGCATTTGAGCACCACTTTTCCTTATTTTCTTTGTGTTTGTACTTTAAAAAATTCAAGTGACCATATGTGTGTGGATCTATTTCTCATCTCTCTTGTGTTCTATTGATGTGTCTAATATTTCTTTTTTCTTTTTCTTTTTTTATTTTTTTGAGATGGAGTCTCTCTCAGTCACCCAGGATGGGGTGCAATGACACGATCTCAGCTCACTGCAACCTCCATCTCCTGGGTTCAAGCAATTCTCCAGCCTCAGCCTTCTGAGTCTCTGGGATTACAGGCCTACACCACCATGTTTGGCTAATTTTTGTATTTTTTAAGTAGATATGGGGTTTCACCATGTTGGACAGGCTGGTCTCGAACTTCTGATCTCAAGTGATCCACCCGCCTTGGTCTCCCAAAGTCCTGTGATTACAAATGCGAGCCACCACGCCCAGCCATAGTATTTCTTATATAGTAGCCTTTCTTAATTATAGTAGCTTTAGAGTAATTCTTGAATGCAATTTATCCCATGTTGTTCTAGCAATGATGTTTTAAAATAGGAAGTTTAAGACAAGTTTGTTTTAAATGAGGAAGAAGTATAAAACAACTCTCAGATTCCTTAAGTCCGTAGTTTCATAATTGTTTACCAGAATGAATTAGAGAAAAAAAAAGCAAAGCAAAGCAATCAGTTTCAGAGCTGAAAGTAAATTAATGAGGTATAATTTGTTTGTTTGCATTTTTGCAGAAGTTTGAAATATAAATAGCTCCAACAAAATTTAAACTAATTTGTAGAATGTAGATATACTAACATTTATTGAGGGAAGCAACAGTATTTGGTTTTGGATTGATGCCAGGAAGACACTCAGGATTTGTATCCACTTGTTATTTCCAATATAATTTTCTACCAAGATTCCTTTTTTTCTTTTGGAAGCAAGGTTTTGCTCTGGCACCCAGGCTGGAGTGAAATGGCATAATCATAGCTCATTGCAACCCTTGAAATCCTGGGCTCAAGTGATCCCTCTATCTCAGATTCTTGAGCAACTGGGACTACAGGTGTGAGCCACTATGCCTGGCTAACTTAAAAAATTATTTATATTATTTTTTGTAAAAATGGGATCTCACTATGTTGTCCAGTTCAGTCTTGAACTCCTGGCTTCAAGTGATCCTTCTGCCTTGGTCTTCCAAAATGTTGAGAGATATAGATGTGAGCCATTTCACCCAGACTCTATGGATATCTTTTTTAGATATGAGATTTTGTTTTTGTAATTACAATAATAATCTACAAGAGACAGTCTTCTACAACTCTCCACATACTTCTGTGAGACTTATTTTGGATAGAGTAACTGTACATCTCATTGGAACTGGGCAATTTTGATTTACATCTATTGCAGATTCATTAAAGTCATTTTTTATAGCATCTTTTTACATGCAACCATAGATTTTAGAGCATAATCCTGGGGTAGAAATATTGGATTTCAGTGATACACGTATTCTATTTCAATAAATACTTTAAAATATTTTTCAAAATTCAACACCACTTTATGCAAAATACTCTCAATAAACTAGGTATTGATGGAATGTATCTGAAAATAATAAGAGCTATTTACGACAACCCACAGTCAATATCATACTGAATGAGCAAAAGCTGGAAGCACTTCCGTTGAAAACTGGCACAAGACAAAGATGTCCTCTCTTTCAACATAGTATTGAAAATTCTGGCCAGGGCAATCGGCAAGAGAAAGAAATAAAGTGTATTCAAATATGAAGAGAGGAAGTCAAATTGTCTCTGTTTGTAGATGACATGATTGTATATTTAGAAAACTGCATCATCTCAGCACAAAATGTCCCTTAGCTAATAAGCAACTTGAGCAAAGTCTCAGGATACAAAATCTATGTGCAAAAATCACAAGCATTCCTATACACCAATAATAGACAAACAGAGAGCCAAATCATGTGTGAACCCCCATTCATAACTGCTACTAAGAGAGTAAAATACCTAGGAATACAACTTACAGGGGATGTGAAGGACCTTTTCAAAACAAACAAACAAACAAACAAAAAAAACTACCAAACACTGCTCAAGGAAATAAGACAGGACACAAACAAATGGAAAAACATTCCATGCTTATGGATAGGAAGAATCAATATTATGAAAAAGGCCATGCAGCCCAAATTAATTTATAGATTCAATGCTATCCCTGTCAAGCCACCATTGACTTTCTTCACAGAATTAGAAAAATCTATTTTAAATTTCATATGGAACCAAAAAAGAGCCCATATAGCCAAGACAATCCTAAGCAAAAAGAACAAAGCTGGAGGCATCAAGCTACCTGACTTCAAACTATACTACAAGGCTACAGTAACCAAAACAGCATGGTACTGGTAAAAAAACAGATATATAGACCAATGGAATAGAACAGAGGCCTCAGAGATAATGCCACACATCTACAACCATCTGATCTTTGACAAACCTGACAAAAACATGCAATGGGGAAAGGATTCCATATTTAATAAATGGTGTTGGGAAAACTGGCTAGCCATATGCAGCAAACTGAAACTGGACCCCTTCCTTATACCTTATACAAAAATTAACTCAAGATGGATTAATGAATTAAAGACTTAAACATAAGAACTAAAACCATAAAAACCCTAGAAGAAAATCTAGGCAATACCATTCAGGACATAGGCATGGGCAAAGACTTCATGACTAAAACACCACAAGCAATGGCAACAGAAGCCAAAATTGACGAATGAAATCTGATTAAACTAAAGAGCTTCTGCACAGCAAAAGAAACTCTCATTAGAGTGAGCAGGCAACATACAGAATGGGAGGAAATTTTTACAAGATATCCATCTGACAAAGGGCTAATATCCAGAATCTATAAAGAACTTAAACAAATTTACAAGAAAAAAATAAAGAACACCATCAAAAAGTGGGTGAAGGATATGAATAGACACTTTTCATAAGAAGACATTTATGAAGCCCACAAACATATGAAAAAAATCTCATCAGTTGGGCACAGTGGCTCATGCCTGTAATCCCAGCACTTTGGGAGGCTGAGGCAAGCGGATCATAAGGTCAGGAGATTGGGGCCAATCTGGCCAACATGGTGAAATGCTGTCTCTACTAAAAAATAAACTAATTAATTAATTTTAAAAAAAGCTCATCGTTACTGGTCATTAGAGAAACGCAAATCAAAACCATAATGAGATACCATCTCACATCGGTTAGAATGTCGATCATTACACACCAGTGCACTCCAGCCTGGCAAAAGAGTGAGACTCCTTCTCACTCATCTCAAAACAAACAGAAAAACAAACAAAAAAACAGAATGGCAATCATTAAAAAGTCAGGAAACAACAGATGCTGGAGAGGATGTGGAGAAATAGGAACACTTTTACACTGTTGGTGGGACTATAAATTAGTTCAACCACTGTGGAAGACAGTGTGGTGACTCCTCAAGGATCTAGAACAAGAAATATCATTTGACCCAGCAATCCCATTTCTGGGTACATACTGAAAGGTTTATAAATCATTCTACTATAAAGACACATGGACACGTATGTTTATTGCAGCACTGTTGACAATAGCAAAGACTTGGAACCAACCCAAATGCTCATCAATGACAGACTGGATAAAGAAAATGTGGCATATATACACTGTGGAATACTATGTGGCCATAAGAAAGGATGAGTTCATGTCCTTTGCAGGGACATGGATGAAGCTGGAAACCATCATTCTCAGCAAACTAAGACAAGAACAGAAAACCAAACACCACATGTTCTTACTCACAAGTGAAAGTTGAACAATGAGAACACATGGACACAGGAAGGGGAATGTCTCACACTGGGGCCTGTTGTGGGGTGGGGGACTAGGGGAGGGATAGCATTAGGAGAAATATCTAATGTAGATGATGGGTTGATGGGTGCACACAAACCACCATGGCACATGTATATCTATGTGACAAACCTGCACATTCTGCACATGTATCCCAGAACTTAAAGTATACTAAAAAAATTTTTTTAAATAAAAAATAAAAAGGCAAAAAAATTATTCAAAAGTACATCGTCAGTTTTCACTCGCACTAAAATTTTGTTTACATAACTGCCATGCCACTATCTGGTGTCTGACTTTATAAACTTTTAGCATTGAGATGGTATGAAGTAATATCTCCATATCAAATAAAGTCTTTTCTTAGAATCAATAAAGTTGTGCAATTCACCTGTGGTATCAAGAATTCAGGATTCTTTACCCCCAAAATTCCCTCTTAAGGTTTCTGATGATGTATCTACTTGGTTATGACTGCTCTTTATGTTGATTTTTGGTGGTCATTAACATGTTCTAGATCAGGATTCAACAGTCTACAACTTGCGAGCCAAATCTGTTTTTGTAAACAAAGTTTGATTGGAATCATATCAATTCAGTTCAATCTTGTCTATAGCTGCTTTCAAGCTATAATGGTAAAGTTGATTAGTTACAACACGGACAATATGATCACAAGCCTAGGTTATTTACTGTGTTGCCCTTTCAAAAGTTTGCAGACCCCTGTTCCTAAACAAACCACCATTTTGGTTTATGTAGGATAAAAATATACATTGCTGTTTGGTCGCCTGTCTCTTCTTTCTTGTATCTTCTTTAACTTAATGTGGCTAACTCTATTAGGTTTTACATGTTAGAGAAATTTTCTTTATGACATTGCAACAAGAAACATTAATAAGCAACATAAGAATTAGGAAGAAGAGATAATTTTCATCATGTGCTGGTGCTATATTAATATATAAAATACTTTTAATAACAAAAATTCAAAATAATCATTGACAAGCTTATGGTCTAAAAGTGAGTACAAAATGCTTATGTAAAAGTCAAAACATAAATCCATAACTTTCCAGAAAAAGTAATAGGAAATACCAGAGGAAACTAAGATACTATTTGCTTTAGCATTAGTCTACAACCCACGTGGGATTAATTTAGAGATAGAATTATTTATGAATAAATTGTAAACGTCACAAAAGAATGAGTAACTGGAGGAACATAACATTATAAATATGTCTATATTCCCCAAATTAATAAGGTATTTAATATGTTCATTAATAACCCAGTGATATTTGATGAGTATTGGACAAAATATTTTTAAAACATATGTAAATATAAGAAAGTCTCCAAATTGCTAAGATAATTCTGTAAAAGAAGACAAGAGATATCCCTCCAATCTTGTAGAAAGTACAATTCAAGCCACAGTAATAAAGGCTGAAAAATACCCTGAAAGCAGTGGTTCTCAACCAGACGCAATTTTATCCTTCATGGGACATTTGGAAGTTTGGAGACATTTTTCACGTCACAAGAGTGGGGAAGGCGTGCATGTGGTTGACGGAGGATGGGGAGCTGTTTAATACTTTAAAACACAGGATATCTGTAACAACAGAGAATTATCTAGTACAATTGTCAGTTATTCTGAGGTTGAAACACCTTGCTGTAAAGGAATAGAGAAATGGACTCATACTGTGGACAGACAGTGATAATGGAAAATTTGAGTTACCCTATAGGGAAAAGAAAACTAGATCATTAATCAGACTAAATCTAAAACAATACTTCCAGATGGATTAAAGATATAAACATAAATGGCTGAAGTATGGCACTATTGTAGAACAACACAGTGAATATCCTTTGAGTAGTCTTCCCTAATCTGAAGTCAAAGTAAGTCCTACAGTAATTATTTGACTGCAGAAATATTAGTATTTACCTGATTGCTTCTTTGATTAAAACCTATCATAAGAATCTCAATGCCTACCAGATGAAGTTTAAAATTTTAGCCTCTTTCCACTTGAGGAAACAATGGTAACACTTTCTAACATGTTAGTTTTCTCTGCCTTTCTTGGCCTCTGATGGAGTCAGATGCTCTGATCCAGTTGCTATATATATATACATATATATATACACACACACATATATATGTATACATATGTGTATATATGTATATATGTATATATATGTGTATATATATATATAAATAAATAATACATATACACTGAGCTATCACTGCACTTACAATCCTTCGTTAACTTTTTTAAAAGTCTTTCTTTGCTATTAGATGAAGAAGTTCTCCTGGGGTGATGCTGGTGACCCTCACATTTCCCGCCTTGCACTGAGCACAATGTCGAAGGTGAAGCAGCCAGACCCATGTTTTCAATTTAATGAATTGATTAACCTTTATTATTGCCATGTAACCTCTTTTCTCACCCTCTCACAGGCTGACAAAGATGAACTACTACAATCAATTCTATAACTACAAACTCAGACCTATTAAATAAAAGTTCATTTCTGCTTCTCAATCTTGGGGACTATTGTGGGCCTCACTAAAAATAGACAAGTGAAAAATTCTGAAATAAATGTGACTTAATAACACAACTTAGAAACCAGTGCTCTTATAATCAAATGGATAACTTAATGTATTTTATACCATTAAAATATTTCAAAATAGAATCAAATCATGACACAAACCCAAAGTGAAAAAAGCATTTTATTTTCATACAAATTTTATCACAGTTTTATTTGTCTTGGACATTGCACATCAAGTCCTCTTATTCATTTTTATTTTAATCAGAAAATATTTTTCAGAACCTTGCCTACTTTTGAAACAACGTCATTCAAAGTAGATGTTAGTGGTCCAGTTTACACTTTAGATCATGTACAGGCAAAATAAGAATGAACGTTGAACACAAGATGTGGAAGGGGTGCAAGTTAGTGTCTACATTTAGAACCTCCAGTAGTTCTTACAAACATCAGCTTGATTTTACAGTATAGGAAGGCTCAAAGACCTGTACCATTGCCACATGGTGGGGCGTGTATGCTCCTGTGATGGCTGAAAGGCGATCTTGTGCCTCATTTACACAATGATTGGTTTCACCATGTAATGAGAAAATCTCAGCAGGCTACTAGTTAACTACCAAGCCTTGTTATTTTCAGAGTATCTTGCATCTTTCCAGCAGTAGCTTATTTAGGGGAGGCAGGTAGGAAATGTCCTCCCACCTAGGAAGCTTCAGAACATGTTACAGTAGGTAATTAGGCAAACATGAGCCGGGCAGAAGAGGGCCCCACACCAGTATTGCCAGGAGACCATCCAGCGATGGTCAGGTGGCTGTTAAACTGTCTCTTTAAAATAATAATTGGTTGTAGTTGGCACCAGGGAGAGGCAGTCTCCTAACAGATAGAAAAGCCTGAAACTGGTGATCAGCAGCTTCCTAATAATATCTCAGGAGCTGGATGTGTGGGCTCAAGCATGCACACTGAGAGGCAAAAATGGTGGCATCTGACTGCTATACGATCTTCCTCCAGGAACATTCAGCTGGTAAGGGAAAATGCCTCAAGTGAGTATGTTCACAATTCCAGTAAACACACTGCGCGTGCGGCCCCTCCCAAGTGCTGGCAGGTCACTGCACATGCCGACAGCCCACTGCGATGAAAGAATCAGGGGAGAATGGACACAAGACCCCAGAAGGATGCCAACGTATAAAACCCCAAGTCAAAGCAACCTATGTACTTGGATCTCTCAAGTTGCCCGCTTGGCCCTCTTCCAAGTGTACCTTACTTCCTTTTGTTCCTGCTCTAAAACCTTTTAATAAGCTTTCACTCCTGCTTTAAAACTTGCCTCAGTCTCTCCCTCTACCTTATGTTCCTTGGTCAAATTCTTTCTTCTGAGGAGGCGAGAATTAAGGTTGCTGTAGACGAGTATAGATTCACCAGTGCTAACAAACACAGTTTACTGAACTGTTGCAGGTTCCACCCTCACTTCCGTGAAAGCAACGTGAGCCACGTGACCCATCATTTCAGTAGTTTCAGTGGTGGGATGGCATGAAAAACACAATGGTGAAACTCATTCCTTTTAAATGACAGATCTGTACAAGTGTTCCTTCCTACTGAGATTCCCATGACGTTCGTCTCCAGGGTTGTGTTAGAATTTCTCCAAGAAAGCTTGTCCCAGCCCTTTGAGTAGGAGCTGCACTGCAGGGCTGGGATGATGGGTTGGAAGGTCGCTGTCACTAATATGAGCTATGGTGACTTTGTGCAGTGAATTGCAAACAGTAATTCAGCTGAACTAAATGGGAGCACTCATGAAAACTTAAGGCAAAGGGGAAAAAGGAGTTGGAGTAGACATGAGACTCAGAAAGGTCATGTGGGATTTCTTGAGAAAGAGCCCCCTCAGGTACTCAGATGATGGCTCATGGCAAGACTGAAATTATTGCCAAGTTCGCTAGTGAGTGGGATTGAAGATAATAAAAACTCCACATTGTTAAAAGCCAAAAAGCCAAACTTTGTGCTATGTTTTATGTCAGAATATGTGCTTATAGAATGCCACGTAGACCAAAGTTCACACTTATTTTTTTTTCTCAATTTGAAAAGGAAGTGGGGCCTGGATGTGAGACATGGAATCAAAGGAGATCTTTTTGCCCTATTGGATTTTGAACTTCCATGGGGCCTGTAGCCCCTTTGTCTTGCCCAATTTCTCCCATTTAGAACAGTTGTCTTTACCCAATGCCTGTACCCCATTGTATCTATGTCTCACATACCACACCGTGTATTTACATTGGAGTTAGTTTTTCCAAGCTGGAAAAACAAGACCCCTCAGCTGTCAGATACCAAACTGGATCAACATTACCAATATATTAGTAGATAAATCTCCATATTAGTTCTCATGTTTCTATTACGTGTAACTTACTTTTTAACCACAGCTTTGCTTTAAACTATAATTAAAAAGTCAACTGAATCTCTGTGAAAACAAATGGCTCCTGAGATTTTGAAACTACCAGAAACTACCAGAAATTTAAACAGCCTCAGGAGACAGCACCTACAGGAACAATGACAAGCCTGTAGATTGCATACCGAAAATTACTTAGTTGTTAACTAAGTATGACTTAGAATTTTGATAATAACTTTCAGCCAGTAGGGTCATTGTGAAGACTTTAAAACTGCTGTGCAAGTCAGAATATGACTCAGCCACAGAGAACAGAGACTTTTTCAATCTGAGGGCATGGGGGGAGGTGGGTCCTTCCTAACTACCTTGTGGGGGTATGGGAAGAAAGAATTAGAGAAAGATCCCCACTCTGGGAAAGCAGATTGCTTGTACTGCTTTATAATGAGTCTCCAGGCTTGTCCAAACCATGAGGGGGATCCCCTGTGTCCAGCATCTGTGTCAGTGTACCCCCAGCCTCCCCCAGGGCCACAGGCACACACACACCTGCACACTCAAACCTGGACTCTGAGATAACAGGTGCCCAGTGCAGTGTCGGAAATGAACCCCATCTGCAAAGTCTCCTAATAGGTCACTATTCACTTGAAGGACTGAAAACTTAATGGAGTATCAAAGACCTTTTAGGCAGCAATCTCTCTGTAAAGGAACTCCTTCACTTACCCTGCTTAGACAGTTATTCACGAAGATATGACACAGTGGATATGTGAATGAGGTTGGCCTCATCCATGCTCTTGTTATGATATCAGTGTCTTCAAGGAAGGCAGTCCATGTGTGATGCACCTGGGGAAGAAGCCAGACCCAGTCCCTGGCAGAAGTCACTGCCCTCTGGCCTTGTCTCAGTTGTTCATCCCACCTGCTACACATCCCGTATCTAGGACCACAAAGTGAACTTGGGGGACTCTGTCTGCTATGTCTTAGCCCCCTGGGAGGATGCACTGGAGGCCCCTTTATGATCCAGGACCTAGAAGTGGAGAATCCACGTTCACAGCCCATGAGTGGCCCAGGACTATGGCAAACCTCAGACAGGGGTCCCCATGCAGCTGCAGACAGGATGAGGGGGATTCATGTAATGCCCTGGGTCTCAGAGGAGTGGGGCACTAGAATAGAGAGGCAGAGAGAGTGTGCCAGGCCCTCTTGGTGGGAACCATGGAGATGGCCTCAGAGGGAAGCTGGTACAGGAGGAAAGTGGCTGCATCTGGGTGAACTGTGACTCTGGGGAGCCCGTCAGGTGCCGGGGCAGCACCTGAGGCAGTTTGGTCAGGTTGAGGCAGCACCACAGGGTGGGTCACTGAGCAAGAGCCCAGCTGCGGCGAAAGTAGAGCATGACAGAGAGCGATCATCCCCGTCCCCTCTGTGGAGCAGCCTCTGGAGGTCTCAGCTCCAGGTCTTCCCTCCTGCCTCAGCTCCTGGGCAACAGATGACATTGATGGCAGTGACCATGAGGCTCCTCCTCATTCCCCAACAATTCTCATGCTCCACTGTGCACAGGGGACCTCATAAAACACAGAGGCTGACTCAGTCATTGGCCTAAGTGTGGGCATTTCCACCAAGCACCCTAGTGATGCCCATGCTGCAGGCTTAAGGAGCTTGCTGTGGGCACCGCAGGACTTGGGACTTCACCCCTCAGGGTGGGAAGCTTCTCTTCCTCATCTGGCCTGTGCTGGAACCCACAGCGAGCGGCTTCTTGGAGCAGAATGTGCAACTCTGACAGAGAGTAAATTCTTCCCGTGTTAAATTGAGGATTGCGCAACCCCTGATACAGCAGTCTTGCTGATGCAACTTGCTGCAAAGAGACACCCACACTTTTCCCAGGGCTGAGAAGACAAGCAGTTGATAGTCTATGTTGTGGCTGTACTTGTGAACCTGGGAGCTGGCAGGCAGGATCACTGAACCCCTCCCTCAAATCTGAGGAAGTCCGAGGGCTGTGATCCCTGTGGTCAGCTGGCCGAGGCATTCTCCCTAGAAAGAGGCCTCTGCATAGATTCGAGTTTCACTGATTTGCTGAAGAATTGTTAGGATTCTGTCCAGGAGGGGCAAACATTCCACCCTCACTCTCATCAAGCCCCAAAACGTGTGGGTTTGGATAAATCCCAGGGATCATCCTCAATTGGCTCATTTAAAGATAGGAAAGTCCGGGCACGGTGGTTCACGCCTGTAATCCCAGCACTTTGGGAGACCAAGGCAGGTGGATCACAAGGTCAGGAGTTCGAGACCAGCCTGACTAACATGGTGAAATCCCGTGTCTACTAAAAACACAAAAATTAGCTGAGCATAGTGGCGCACACCTATAACCACATCTACTCAGGAGGCTGAGGCAGCATAATCACTTGAACCTGGGAGATGGAGGTTGCAGCAAGACGAGATCACTCCACTGCACTCCAGCCTGGGTGACAGAGTGTGACTCTGGCTCAGAAAAAAAAAAAAAAAAAAAAAAAAAAAAAAAAAAAAAAAAAAACGTAGGGAAGCAGAGGCCTTTGGAGAGGAAGAAACTCCCTTGGGATTCACATGTTGAGTTTGAGGTTGCACCAAGACCAGTGTCAAGCGTGTGGCACCTTTTCCTTCACAACACACGACCTGAGACACTAAAGTTGACAGTATATTCTGGATTCAGCTAGATGCCTTTAGCTCATCACAGAAACCTTAAAACAGTGTTTTTTTTTTAAAATAAATTACAATGCAAGGAAAAACTGGATTCTTGTAAAACAGTAAATACTATCTATGTATGCAGGTTTAAGAATAAAAACAGATGTGTCAAGAAATGAAGTAAATCACCTATAGTCTGAACATAGTAAGACAATCCTGTCTTGTTGCAGACTGAAAGTTTGTGTCCCCCAAAATTCATATGTTGAAATCGAATCCCCCACTTGATAATACTTGGAGGTGGGGACTTTGGGAGGTAATTAGGTCATGAGGGTTTAGCCTCATGAGTGGATGAGTGCCCTTACGAAAAGAGGACAGGGAGCCAGCTCACTTTCTCTCTGCCATGTGGGGCACAAGACGGTCTTCACCAGAAGCTGACCATGCTGGCACTCTGATCTCAGACTTCCAGTCTCTGAAACTGGGACAAATAAATGTTTGCTGTTTACCAGTCGGTGGTACTTTTCCCAGCAGCTAGAGTTGACTGAGACATGGCTGGAAAAGAGGCCAAGCATCATTGTGGCCACATTTCTTCTCTTCTTAGAGCCAACACTTCCTCAGGGGGCACTTAACACCCCTATCCCATCACACTCCACTTACTGAAGCAAATTCTCCCACCTGATCACATACAGATGGGCCGGCTCTGAGGAGACATGCAATCTCCTTGAGAAACTCATCACTCTTGAAGCACGATATGAAGCAATGTCCTTGTAGTGCTCACCTACATGGATAAATGGCACCAGTCCTCTGATGGGAAAATCCACAGGAAAAGTTCAAGTCTTGACCCTAATTACAGAAGCAATGAGCTCACTGTAGTCATGAAACTCTGAGTCTAGAAGTGTCATTTCCACACCGAGCCAGGCAGTTTCTTTATTCCCTGAACCATATGTTTATTTCTTAGCTGAACTATTCTGTGAGTGGTTGTCAAGAACTAAGATTTGTTAAATTTATTTATTTTTTGCTTTTCTCTCAGCTCAAAATTAGAAACATATGTTCATCACCTCCACATATGAGTAGTTCAGCATGAACTGTTTTTCTCATTTTATTCCAAGCAGATCAGTCAAAATAGTTCTCATTTCAACGTTGACCTGAAAAAATAAGACATGCATGACTTATTTTATTAATTGTGTTTCCTTTACAAACTAGCAAATTAACTTAATTAACTGAAATATGGCTGTGCAAACTCAGTGGCACAACGAGCGGTACCTTCAGGTGAGAGATGCTAAAGGCATCATTAAGCCTGTGGAAGCAACATGAAGAGACACATCAGAGGCATCAAGTCCCAGAGTTCATTCCATTCCTAATGGAATCTGGGACTTTTCATCTCCAGTGTTCTGTCTTTAATGGGGCCATGGCTTCAGCTGAGAATAATTACCATCTGAAGACAGCTCCCAGGATGATCCATGGTGGGCTGGAGGAGCTGACACAAAATTTGCTTCTGGGTCAGCCCAGTGGGCATTGGACATTGAGTGTGCTGCCAGATGCTTCCCTGCAGGGGTGAAAGATCAGGAGCAATGAAGGCTATTGAGGAGCTCAGCTGTCATTTAGGGGCATTTAGGAAGGCAGATGGCCACGTCTTGGTCCAAAATTGATGCCATAGGTTGAGAGGTTTCTATAAAGGAATCTTGGACTTACATGACAAAAAAAATAAAAAAGGATAAACAGTAGTTATCACTGCATTGTATTTCAGAAACAGAGTATTTCAGGACCTGAGAAGAAAAGGAAGGCAAAATGATCTATTTGGTACCAAGCTCACCTGTGTGTCCCCCAATCTCTCTGGCTCTCTCTTCTCTGTCTCTCTGTCCTTGTCTCTGTCTGTCTGTTTCTCTCTCTGTATATATATTTGTACTCACACAGACATACACATGCATATATATGCAAGATGTATTATTTAGTTATCACAGAAACCCTATGAGTTATGCATTTAAGTAACTTTATTTTATCTAGAAATGGAGGCTTAACTTGTTGTTGTAACTCATGCAAGTTTCTATAGATATTAAGTGGCACAGTAAGAATTAAAGCTATCTATCTACTTATGTCTATTTATCTATCCATCATCTATTGATTATATATCAGTCATTGTCTCTCTCTCTATATATATATGTATATATTATATACATATCAATTTTTATCATTGGTCTTATTTTTACAATCTAGCCCACTGCCTGGCACAGATCATCAGATCAAGCACTCCATGAGTTGTGTTCACCAAGTCCTGCTCTGACCACAACTACCACGCCCATGCTCTTCCCCCATGTTCTTTTCACCACATCCATGTGTCTCACCATTTCTGAAGATCCTGGAGGTCTTCTCTCACCATTTCTTCTCCAGGAGCTTCATTCTCTTGTGAGATTTTCCATCTAAGGCTAGGAGATGATAGAGAGGTCAAGGACCTTCATAAATAAATTACTATCTATGACTAGCACTATTCTTAGCCTTGGAGAGGCAGAGATCAATTAGGAAAAGGGGGTACAGAAGAAATGATTATTATAGTGCCTGCTTCCAAAAAATGTACTGTCACTCATTCATTCACTCCACACACTGTCACTGAGCACATACCTCATGGTTAACATCATTCTGGGTGGTGGTGACAAGCATAAAAAGCATCTTTGCCACCTTTGAGAAGCTTCTATTCCAGTGGCCCCTGTGTCTGGCCCCTTCAGCACAGCCAGCTCTCCTCTGCATCATACCTGTGAGCCTGTCAAAGTCAAATATTGCTGGATTTTTGCAGGACCTGCCCCAGCTGCTTCACTCTCGTATTAGTATCAGTAGTTAAATCTGTAGTGGCTGTCCATGCTGGGGCACACGTAATCTCACAGAAACCCTATTAAATGTGTACTGTCACTGTCTGCATTTCACAGGTGAAGAAACAGAGGCTCAGCCATTTCTAAAGCACAGTGATAAAGCATGTGAACTGTGGGATTTCCCTACCTGGGTTCAGGTGCAGCCCTGACACTGACAGCTATAGGGGTTTGGAAAGATTACTTATTCCTTCCTCACCTCAGATTCCTGGTTTGTAAAGTGGTCATAATATTGACACATACTTTAATGTGGAATTGGTATAGGAATTAAGTGCATTCATACATGTTTAGAACACTGTCTCGAATTGTATAATTGTTTTGAGTTGAATGATGGTACCCCCCAAAAAAGATATGTCCAAGTTCTAACCCTGAGAAGACGACTTTGGAAAAAAGGTTCTTTGCAGATGCACTTTTAAGGATCTCAAGATATGATTGTCCGGGATTAGGACAGGCCTAAATCTGGAGAAGAAGGCCATGGGAAGATGGAGGCAGAATTTGGAGTGATGCTTCTGTAAGCCAAAGAGTGCCACGGGTTGCAAGGAGGCACGTAGCGGATTCTCCTTCAGAGCCCCTAGAAGAAACAGACCTGCCCATACCTTAACTGTAGACTTCTGGTCTCCATACCTGTGAGAGTATATTTATGTTGTCTTCAGTTACCACATTTGTGGTGATTTATTATAGCAGTCACAGGACACTAATGAGGTAATTAACACCCCCCACACCCACACAGACTTTTTAAAGCCAAATATCAGGTGTGACACCCCAAGGGCTCAACCTGCATCACATTTTGTCACCCAGGTCTTGACCTCATGACCCCCAGATGCTGGTTCTGCACATAAGCATCCATCCCTGCTCTTGACCCTTCTGTTGGTGACCAGGCTTCTTTCTATACCTTACTGAGCTCGGCTTCCCACCTGGTACTCCATTCTCTGTTTACTACTGCTTTGAACTTTCCCCGGGAACTTCAGGTGAAAGATACACCTTTGCCAGATGCCTGCTCCTTGCAGAAACTCCCACTGGGTTAGCTCCTTATCTTCCCTTCCTCCTCCTCACCAGGTGGGTGCTGGGGCATGGCGGGGGAACTCAGCCATTGATAGCCTATTGAGTTGCAATGTGTACACTTAATGCATAATTAGTGACTAGTTCAAGTAGCAAATAAATAGAAGCTAAGCTGAATATAATGCAAAACAGAGGCAGCATAGACACTATTTGCTGCAGTGGTTGCAGAGAGCACAAGGAGGAAGAGAAATATTAAGATGTGCAGTGAGGAGCAAGGGGCCCAGCCAGTCCAGGAAGCACCTCAGAGCTCAGGGCAGGGGAAGGGACAGAGAAGGAACAAGTTGGCCAAGACAGAGGGACAGATGAAACTAGGGAGGTCTTTCTAGGTGGAGGGTTTTCAAAAAATATGGATTCAAATGGAAATAAAGAGTCCAATTTTCTGTACTGTTAAAATTTATAAAATATCTACATCTAGCATCCTTCCTTTGACCTATTTCAAGCCACTGCATAAAATATAAGAAATAACTTAAAGAAAAAGTTCCAGGTATTATTTATTTAGAAATCAGTGTTTGTAAAGTTTAAATATTTTAGAAAAGCATTTCTCTGTGATTTGTCAATGTGTAAAACACACCAAGTGTTAAAGCGAATTAGTCCCAAATTCCCACTCATGATAAAGAAGAGAGACACCAGCAGTCCTGACATGACAACTGGTCTCTGACTCTCTGGCTTGGTTATTCAATTTACAGAGCAGCTGAGGAAGTGAGCAGGTATGAATAGCCCTTAATAGTTTCTCCAAGTGTGACAGACAGAGCCACTCTGGTCTCCGACCCAGTTGGGCTCAAGAAATGTTAATAAAACTTCTTCTGGCAAAAATAAAATGATATCAGGTGGATGTATCAACCAAATCAATTGAAAGCACTGGAAATGGTAACCACATGTAAAAATATGTAAAATTATTTTAAAATGTTATTTACATCTCACCGTCGGATAATGGATTGCTTAAAAATAAAGCAATAAATTATAGCACAGAGTTTATAATGTAGTTAAATTAAAGTGTATAACAACAATGGAATAAAGGCCAGGAGAAAATAAATAACACTGTTATGAGATTTTTGTACTATATGAAGGGGCAATATATAACTTGAAGTGTGTCTGTGATGTATACTACTATAAATCCTAAAGCAGATACTAAAATATGCAAACAAAAAAGGTAGTAAAGGAGGAAAAAGACAAATAGTAGATGGGAAAAACAGAAAATAAATATGACAGACAAACATAACTATATCAATAATTATATTAAATGTAAGCAGGCGAAACACTGAAATTAAAGGAAAAAATAGTCAAATTGAATTAAAAAGTAAGACTCAATGATATGCTACTTGCAAAAAAATTAAATAAAATTTTCCATAAAAATCAATAGGGAAAAGTATACCATGATAATGCAAACCAAAATACAGCTGCAGTGGCTGTATTTATTTCAGCCAAAGTAATTTCAGAGATGATAATAGTACTTCTATTCTCTGAATAAAGATAATACAATTCTATCCAGGAATAAAGAAGACTAATTCTTAGTGATTGTGGAATCAATTCATCACGTGGACATAATGATTTTCATCATTTGTGGTCATTTTAAGCTTCAAATGTTGATCCCCTGTTGTCAACCTTTGGTCAGAGTTTAGTCACTACCCCCACCGGCCACCCAGCAGGTGCACCTTGTGTGGCTGTAAAATTTGGAAAGTAGAGAAAGGGGACTGGTGACCTCAGCATTCAATTAACATATTTTAAAATAATTCTCCTGTTTCTAGAAAGTTGTTCTGCCCTCAAATATCTCTGAGATTCCAAAGACCCTCTGTTTTGCCTTTTCAAGAGCATGAATCTCCATCATTCTGCTGTGATTGAGAAAGACAGTTTCTCAATGTGCAGATGTGAAGAAGGGGACCCAGGGATCTATTTGCTTCTTAAACATAACTTAATTTGTCTCTCTTATTTGAGTCCTGGTATCAGTTACTGTTTAACTAGAAGAGCAGTACCACTATGAGTAGTGGGATGAGGGATTCATTATAGAAATCAGATTGGCACAATTAGGGGAGAAGCTGGAGAAATGGAGGTCTAAAGGGGAACTAGAATATAAGAGGAGATTCCCATCAGTAAACCTGAGCAGCCAAGCACATCTGCTGCTGAGGCTAGGCTGCTCGGGGGCTGGTGGAGAAGTTCATACCAGAACTCTGCGATCCCCCAGAAAAGCAGAGCAGCACCTGACACCCAGGCATACCCTGGCATTATCAGCCAGATCTTGGTGTTTTTATGAGCTGGTGTGGCATTCATGGCTGTGCCTCAGTGCTTTCCTGTTGAACATAAATGATTTCACAGAACATTAATATGAGACGAGATCACTCTGTGACTATGATAGATCAAGACACAACAACAACAAAGATAGCAAACAAACAGACCATTCCAGAATCATGCCTAAATAGAGACAAAACATGCATATCATCTGAGCTGCAAAATACAAAAATCTCTCTTCCTCAGCTAATATGAGTGGCTGCTTTATTATTATTATTATTAATTACTGCTTTAGCATCTAGAATACCCTCCCATAGGTAAGATTTATTGAGGTACCAATCATAGAATGACCTTCCCTCTTGACTGCAGCCAACAGAGACCAATTCCCTACTTCACTAAATCCTTTCAAAACCACCAAGCAAAGCCCACATCCTATAATAGGTTCTTTTTCGACCCCCTTTACTGGGACACCTGGCAATTCTCCATGGTGTGTGTGCCCTCCCTCATGGTGACAAATGAGAAACCCAGCTTACTTAAGTGCAGGTGAGCTCTTGGAGGCCTTTGGCTGGAGGGCACTGACATCTCACAGCCCAGCATGTGGTGACAGACTTGGGGCCACTGTGTTCAATAGGGCCAACAGTCAGGAAGAAGATTTGGATGAAAACAGAAGACAGTGAGGACTAAGCGCCAGGAGAAAAGAAATGGAAGTATATTGTTGTGAGGTTTTTGTACTATATGAAGGGGCAATATATCACTTGAAGGGTGCCTGGGATATTTACTACTATATATCCTAAAGCAACTACTAAAATAAGCAAACAAAGAAGGTAGTAAGAAAGGAAAAAGACAAATAGTCAATGGGAGAAATCATCTGGCAGCTCTGCACCTTACCTGCTTCCTCCTCTGAAATCTTTGGTTGCTGCCTAGATTTTGCCTCCTTAGGTCTCGGGAAAGGCTCTTTGTTGGTTCCTCTTATGCAGAGCCATTGGGGAAAGTCGAATGGGCATTCCTGCCTTGTTTGACGAATCCTCTGTATTCTCACTGCAAGGTCAAAAATTCCTGGCTTGTTTGAAGAATCCTCTGTATTCTCACTGCAAGGTCGAGATTTGGTCTTCTCAGGTTTTAAAGCCAGCTGTCACATAATCAATTTCTTCTTCTGCTCCCATGTTTTTGTTTGTTGGTTTTTGTCTCTCATTTTCCCTGTTCTTGTGTGTCTTATTTTATTAAAATATCTGCACTGGAGGTTTCAGTGGGGTGCTGGGATAGAGTGAAATCTGCTGCATTGTTAATTGAAAATCGCTGCTCAGAAGTCAGGCCTTTTGTTTACCATTACACAGGTGCAGAGAAGGCTGGGCGCTTCCCAGGGGCTTGTGCCCTCTGTCCAGAGTGAGGAGCACCCCTAGTGGTCAAGCCAGGGACTGCATCCACCAGCCCTCTCATCCAAGTAGGGCCATTGGGTCTTGCCCATATTATGTGGAAAGAAGTGAGTTGTGTTGCTTTTGGGAAGGCGTATTTTAAAAAATGACTTTTTTTGTTTGTTTGTTCCTTTAATCAACAAATGTTAAGATTGTTGGCTTTGCTTTGGAATCAGCACAAAAGTATAAAGTTAATTAGCACACATTCTGAACAGGGAACTGTGTCATATCAAGTAATAAAGAGTAAACCTAATCATCAAAGTCAGGAGGAAGGAAACTTTTCTTGTGAAAGATAGAAGTAAATATTTTCAGCCTTTTAGGCCATGTCGATAACTGTTGCATAGTATTTGTTTTTATAAAGAAGGCTTTAAAATGTAAAAAATCATTCTTAGCTCACAAACTGTACACTTAGAGAACCTGCACAGGATATAGCCTGTGGGCCCAAGTTTACCAGTCTGGGCTCTGAGTGACTGGAGGATGTAAGAAATGAATCTTATAATAATAAGTAAGACCCTCCAGGGACCATGAATGGACACATTCCACTTTAAGGCTGTGAGATACTTGAAGGCAAGAATCATATTTTATGCTTTCCTCTTTACAATTATTTTATCTCATACGGGGCTTTTAATTTCATTAAATTTTGACTCTCACATTGGTTTGTACAAACCTCTACATTAGATGCTCTAGACTTAAGAATAAAATGGATGACCCCCAATACAATTGAGTTAAATGAAATGAAATATAACTAATTCAAATTATACCGCAAAAGTTGAAATAATAATTACAGAACAGAATACTAAGCATTTTATAACATATAAAATTACATAATATATAAAATTGAACCTCTATTGAGTTTCAGTAGAGGTTTTATTTCGTTGGAACCTCATTGTGATTCAGTGGTAGCCATTGCTACCATTGAAAATCTGTGTCACTCTTAGTTTTTAATATCTAAATGTGGAAGCCTAAATGAGAGGAAAGAATGATGCTTATTTTTCCTTTATCCTGAAACATGTGGAAACATAATAATAATATTTTAAAAATTTTATATAATTCATTTATTTGAATCAAGACAAAAATAATATATATTTTGTCTGATGAGATATGGTGATCTCCCCTAGGGATTTGATAAAATTGGGTATTTTTATCTTCTCAAGATCATTTTAAGAAATGTACCTATATCAAATTATTCTGCACTTAAAAATTCCTTCACATATATCAGAGATTGGGCAAGTCTGGATTCCAAGAGAAAGTTGAGAGCTAAGCAAGATTCAGTAAGAGCCATATTTTTTTTCCCTTGAGCTATGATTAAGTTCTTTGCATCTGTTGTGTGAATATCCCTGTCAGACTGAACAGATTGGAATTCCATCCTATGAGCAAAACCAAAAGCATCTGGCTTTTGCTGAAAAGTGCAACACAGAAAGCCATCTTGAAAATACAACCAGTTGTCATGCCAGCATCCTGCAGTTAGGTTAGCAGCTGGGGACCCAAAGAACTCATGTGGATTTGTGACACCATAATAGATTTTGAGTCTACGTAATTAATGAATGAATTCCTAGTAGATGCGTTGCCAGACTAAGAGATCTACATTATTTTTATATTTTAATCTATGCACCACATGCCTTGTTTCCTGAGTTTAGGCTCTGGCAGTAGCTATCTTTGAATTGCTACAGCTTCCCATAAGGAGCTTACCTCTCTGCGGCGGTACTTCTACTACATTGAATCCAAATTTTCACTTGAATAAATACAATTGGATAGGTCCACAGTGAAGAAAAAATATGATTATAGCAAAGAAACCCAGTATAATGAAGTCCACAGCAGCTTTGTGACTTACCTGTTGCTCGGGGTTCTTAATGGTAACAGAGTAAGTCCTGAGCACACATTGCCCTGCTCTGTGAGAAGGAAGATCTGCATGTGGATCCAGGCTTTTATGTCTCTACTGTGTCCATCATGTTTATCTTTTGCTGTGGGCATTTTCTTTCTAACCTTTTTAGTCGACTCTCACAGGACATGATTTTCATGAATGTGCAGTGGTGGAAGAGAATTTTCTTTACTCCGCGGGGGCATCTGAGATTATTATCAGTATGTGGAGGGAAACAGCCTGCATTCGGAACAGACTCAAACAATCCTGACAGCTTCTATTAGAAACATATTGACTATAGACAAACAAATGATTATTTTTACAAAGAAATTTTGCTTACTTAGATCTCTGATATCATGGTGAAATCACAAGTCTAATTAGCACTAATCATTAGGATGATTCCACAAATGCAGTTCCACCATCTTGGAGGTCCTCTCTACTAGGAAAACGCATGTTAAAACATTACATTTCAAATGACAATTGATATCTATTTTTGAAGGATAAAATAAAGTATTATAAAAATATTGATCATCACTCTTTTAAGCTTCATTGATTAAAACATAATTTAAATATTTTTACTTTAAGTGGAAAATGTGGCTTACAAGTACACAGATATGTTTAAATATATTAAGTGCTGAAGTTCAAATAAATAAATCAAAAGAGAATAGCTAAAATTCATCATCTTCTCTATTAAACCGGACGTTCTTTCTGACTTCCTTAGTGTATAAATAATGCACATGTTACTCAGGGATTCAGCTCCAGATTCTAGCCTCCGTCATCTTTTTGCCCATCTCCATCCTATATTATGCACTTTTGATAATTCTCGCTTTCCTTCTATTTCTCTTGCTAGATTATTATCGTCTCTCTCTATTACCAAGGTCCCTAGAGCAATCTTTACTCTCCACATCTATGCAATCTGAGTTCACACAACATGCTGCCATAGAGGAACTTCTCCAGGCACCATGCTGATAAGGTCCATATCTTGCTCAGAAACCTTCCATTTAACCTTTAAGCATTTTTGGTAATTTGTTTAATTAAAAGGCACCAACCTTCTCAGGCACAATAGATGGGTCACACAAGTTGCTTTCTATTTTCATTGCCCCCTCCTGGGAAGCCTGGGAGTGCCTAACTTGTCCTTAAACTTTTACGAAAGTCTTTTCATAGAGATCCCTGCACTTACCATTGACTCATCTCTTCCTACAGCCACCACTCAGTCAAAGTTGCTATATCTTGGAGAGAGGCTAACCATATCAACTGGATAACGCTGCAGGGTGATACTGTCCCAAGGGAATTGAAAATGTAAAAAAATTACTTTTTTTACATATGAAGCACAGATATATATATATATGCATGTATATATGTTTATATGTATATATGCATATATAGATACATATGTGTATATATGTATATTACATATAATATACACACATACAGATAGATACATATACCCCTATATATACATATATACACACAAATGCACAGTATATATCTGAATTTGTATGTAGATAGGAGCGATCTGAGAAGAAGTGTCTAAAATATCTCATTAGTGAAGTGATAATGACAGAAAGGTTGAGGAGCATTGCCATCGCTCTATCTAAATCCAATGAGGTTAACAAGCTCGGGTTTCCCTAACAAGCTGCAGTGAGCATGTGGCCTCATGGCCAGCAAGACCTTGGAGCAGAGAGGTTTGTTTCCAGTTGTTAGGAGTTGGCCACTGACAGGAGAAAAATCCTTATACTGTATCACTACACTATATGTCAAAATGACTAAAGATTGCTCTTTTAATTGGCAAATGGGTAGAAAGATTGAAATTCAATAATCCCATCAAAATAAGCAGTAATGGCCCAGTGCTCTGTCCAAGTTCTTCCTTCCCTTAGCAAGAAATATTATTTAATGAATAATTAATGAAATAATAAAGAAATATTTAACTAATATTAATGATAGTTACTGTTTGAACATCAATTGTGGATATGTCATGAGGCTGAGATTCTTAATTCTATTTTTTCTTTTAAGCCCGGAAACAGCATTATAGACATGTATTGTTATCACCATTTTACAGGGGAAGAAACTAAAACTTGAAAAGCTGAAATGATTTATTGACGGTCAAACAGTTCGTTCTGAAAGCTAAGATTCAAACCTGGGTCTCTTTAATTCAAAATCCTATAATCTTACTCACTAATATACCAGAAAGATAACCTATTAAAACTATCTTGGGAGGCGGAGGCGGGTGGATCACCTGAGGTCAGGAGTTTGAGACCAGCCTGGCCAACATGGCGAAACCCCGTCTCTACTAAACATATAAAAATTTAGCCAGGCATGGTGGCGTGCACCTGTAATCCCAGCTACACAGGAGGCTGAGGTAGGAGAATCACTGGAACCTGGGAGGCAGAGGCTGCAGTGAGTTGAGATCATGCCACTGCACTCCATCCTGGGCAACAGAGCAAGACTCCGTTTCAAACAAAAACAAAAACAAAAACAAAAACAAAAACAAAACTCCTACCAGTAGAATCCAAGAAGTGATGTTCCATGTTAAGGGCAATTTCATCTCCAGGGAACTGGAATTGGGAACCAGAAGGTAAGAAGCACAGAGCAGAAACTTCAAAGCGGGGGTGCAGGGCTGCGGGGGTGTTCCCTACCAAGTCTCTAGAATTATGAGTAAGAAACTTCGTTTCCACTTGGCCTATAGCTGAATTCTAGTTCTAAGGACAAGCTGGGATTTGTTTTCAGGGACTAGAATGTCTGCAAACTATCCAGCTGTATCTGTTTTTACTGTCAAGCATTTATGTTGACTCAACAATGTTTAACAGATAGACTCACCAAGTAAATGCTGCTTGTCAGCTTCCTGTTAGCTCAGCTGGCACTAAAAACCACAGCACTTCTGAGCCAGTACTGCACAAGTTCTGCAGTGCTCAGGGTGAGTTCCTCACCCAAACGCATCCGAAGGTGGCCCAGAAGTGCTTGGCTGAGTGGCTGCAGGTGGCTAAGGGCTTAGGGAAACCTATAAACGTGGGAGATTACATCAAGAATTACATCCCTCAGAGAAGTGCTGCTGAGAGGGGAACCCTGGCTGTTTATATGAGTTCTCTGGAACATGGCAGGCAAAGTCTCTACTTAGCCAGGAAAGCAGAATCCACAAATAGCAAAAGGGGCAGCATCACAAACCCCAAATGTCTGAGGGAGGGACCCAGGCAGCTTTGTGCAGCAAGATAACCACACTACAAAACTAGTCAAGTCACAAATGCCAGGCTTTCCAGGATTGAACAAGTTTGGTCAATGCCAATTGTAGAACAACAGTCTACAGTGACCACGGCTCATAGACTAGTGATCCCCCCACACAGTGACCCTGACACTTCTCAGCCCCTCAGGGTCAAGGCATTGCTAGGGTTCCCCAGGCGTGACAGTGGTCCTGGTAAGGAGTCGATGTAAATAGCATCGTAAGTGAGAAACCTGCAGGGGAGAGGTTCTTCTCCCCATGGTTGTCTTAAAGCAGAAGCTCAAATTGCCATCTCTTCAGAAAAGCCAAGAGTACTATTTTGAAGTCTGCAATGTAGGGAGCAGTGGTCTCCTATATTTTTGGATCCCCATACAGCAAAAAGTTGGGGTAACATCTTGATGACATGTTGAAAAATGCCGTATGATATTTAAAAGTGTGTATCATATCTGTTCTAATATTTGCAATGGCGGGCAGAGAAAGAGAGAGAGTGAATATTATACGGTCTTCGAAGTTAGGTAATCTTTCCAGCATATGAAATACTAAATTTTCTGATTGCAAGTATATTTAATCCGTCTTTCTCTTCTGTCGCTATCTCTGTCTTTTCTTTTTTATACTAAGTAAACTTTCTCAGCCTAGAATTTGAGCCCAGCCAGATCCTCTCTTGGGTTGGAGATGATGAGTGCTTGTCTACTCTTAGCATCCCACAGACCAAGACAGGCAGTGAAGCACCTGGCCGGCCTGACACTGATGATGCATTTGCTGTGGATCCCAGCAGGCCATGACTTTGCATCCATCAGTCCATCATGGACTGGCAGACAGTAAGAGGTGGCTGTGGGAGTGAGCCTCCAAAAGGCTATGAAAACATTTTATTGAAAAGTCAACACATGAGATGATGTTCGGATTTTGTTTCTCAAATGTTTATATATTTTATAATCATGGAGCTAATTGTTGAAATTCTGTAGAGACTTGTGTCAGCAGAGAAAAGATTTTCTAGTCAGCTTTCCTTTTTAAGCAAAATCTTGCACGGATTTCACTATGTAAATCGCACCCATGGAAGGCTGCCTTGGTGGAAGGAAGTGGGACTCCTGGTGTCCTGGGTTCAGGCTCAGTCTCACACTGCCCTCAGTGACCGCAGCACCCCCACCCCCAGGGATCAGCATGGTCAGGAGCTGGGAACAGGTGGACACGTCCTGGGGCCTAGTTACAAGGGCTTGTAGTCACAGTTTGTGAAGGCCCCCAAAGGATTTTATATTAAAAATTCTATAGAGATTAGTAGTCTTCCCAACATAGATTGGGGAATTATTTTAGAAAGGTTAAGGGGCATCCCCAAAGTCACACAGCTGAAAGAAGAGTCAGTATGATCACCCAGGTCTGTCACCTTTTGGTTCAGTTGTGTTTACACCACCATTGCTTCCCATTAAACAACTGTACCGTGGGCTGAGGGCCAAATTACTGCATGTTGCTCCGTTGCTCAATGTTCCTGTCGTGCCAGCATAGCCCTAATAAAGACATCTGCACACAAGAAGAGGCTGTGGGAAAGTACTCAGGGTCAGGAATCCAGATGAAAAGAGGCTCTAAGAGTCTTTTGGATTTCCTAGGGCTTCTAACACTAGGATGTCATGATAAATGACTTTATCTTTTTACTCTGATACTGTTTTTGGTTGTGACATTTTCAGAAGTTTGTCGCTCACAAAAGTTCACAAATACAATTACAAATCTCTACATAATGCTCATATAATAATTAAATTAGCTTTTTTTCTCTTTAAAATCAATGGGACACCATTTATATTTCTCTTAGTTGCTCGGAGCTATTTGAAAGACACATAGCTTTAAATCTAACTGTTATCCCATGGCTCTAACTGGAAATATAATTACTTTAAGGAGTCACAAAAATAGTTAATTAAAAAATAAGCTTGACTGAAAGTTAAATTTGGATTTTCTTGGCAAATCAACAAAAATGAAGCTGCCATTATTTTTGTACAACAATGCTTATTTGCAAGTCTTTCTCTTCTATTTTATTGTAATTTTCTATGAGTAACATAAGCATTTCTTAGTAAATGAATGAAGAAATTTATTAACCATGAGTAAATGATTGTATGCCTTTAAATAAATTGCCTTTGAGTTTATACAGCATCTACATTAAAATAAGCTAGGGTAGTGTCCCAAAGGGTTAAGACAAAACTTCTGATAAAATAAGCTTAGTAAAATATACACACAGGAATGTGAACACGTTCTCATTCTTGAGTTCATTTTCCACTCTTTTCAGGTTAGCTTGGGGTGAATTAATTAAGTCTGCATCCTACTGGGCAAAGTCCTTTCCTCATTACTTTGTTTCTGCTCCCCTCTCTTCCTGTTGACGCTGATGGACCACCAGGCCTAAAATAGATAGTAATTATTTTCCACCTTTTACCCCTCACTGTTCAAAGTAATGCATGATGTTTTCACTGTAAGGCTCCATTAACACAGAACTCATTAAAGCCACAGATAATAAATGAATGTACAAGAGCAAATATTTTGTTGAGTTAAAGATACAAATAATACAAATCACAAACAGAAAGATAAATATCATACAGAAAATTTTACCTGCTCTCTTTTTATTATGGAAGAGGAAACACCTGATGTGTGTCATGCAGAAAGCAGTGCCTGCCCTAGTGATTATAGGAGTTTCTGTCCATTGCTGACTTTGTATATGAAGCAACACCATTAGTAATCTTGGGACTGTTGGTCTCACGGCCACTGTTCTAATAAATATGAAACTAAATTTATTAAAGAAGTTTATGTGAAAAATGTGTGCCAGATTCAGCAGGCAACTGTACCGATACAACTCTGTGAAAATTGGATACTTTGGAATTGTCTGCTACCCAAATTGTATCCCAAGAAAATCTCCTGCCTCTACATATTGAGAAGTTTAGAACTATAATGCTGTAGTCATTGAGTGAAAAATTAGTTCGCAACCACATAAATACTCCACATCCTACAAAAGGGAGAAAACAAGAAAAATCAAAGCAAGCTAACTACCAGCAACATGGAAAAGTGGAGATAGTTTGTTACACACCAGGTGTTCAGTCTAAACCCTGCTGCTTACTGCACAGAAAGCCAATCACTGAGACAATGAGTATTGTCAAAGAAGAAGGCTTTATTCAGGTGCTGTAGCTGAGGAGATGAGAGATGAGTCTCAAATCCATCTCCATGATCAACTAAGATTAGGAGTTTATGTAGCAGAAATGTAACTACATACAGGAAAACAGGATGGGGGCATGATAAAGAAGAGAAGTTGGTCAACAGGAAGCAGGTGGTTGGTTAGGCAACCATGATGGGTGAGGAGCCTGTTTCCTCATTGTCCAGATGCTGAGTTTCAATTCCTTGATATTATCTGGGAGGTCTGATGATTGGATTCCTGAGAAGGGAAGTCAGATAAAACAACTGTAACTTTCTCAAGTTTTAAGACTGTGAGTGTCAATTTCTATGTTCATTCAAAAGAAACCACAAATATGAGTTCTGTGCAATTGGACATGAGATTTGGGTGGGGATACAAATCCAAACCATATCAGTATAAAATTCAGGGTGCATATAATCCTTAAAATATATAAGCATTACAAAGAAAATTAGAGAAAGTTACTGAATTCATTTTATGAGTTATTTTTATAACCTTGATAGCAAAAATAAAAGAAAAAATATGGGCCACTTTTATGTATAAACATAAAAATTTAAAATCGTAAATAAATTCATAAGTTCCAGTTTCAAGTTGACTGGCTTGTAACAAAGGATACTTCATGATCTGAGAATACAACAAAACTAACTTCTCTATACGGTATTAACATGCAGATTGTAAATTTATTACTAAATGTCCTATGTAATCAGTAATAATCTATCATTACCATTTTAATAGAATTTACTAAGCAATTTTGGATTTACACTCAATCTCTGTATAACATTCCTACAGGGTAAAAAAGAAAACTATTTTATTCTTCTTATAGATGAAGAAACCAAGGCTCAGAGACATTCAATGGTTACATGAAGTCGCTGCTCATAAATGATAAAACTCGTACCAGATCTCAGGTCTCCTGACTTTTACTCAATGTTTCTCCTGATACGTGGTGCTAAAAATGTGTCAATGCATAATGCAGTAAATGAAGTGATTAATTTTATGTGTCAAGTTGAATGGGCCACAGAGTGCCCAGCTATTTTGCCAAACATTATTATAGGTGTTGTTGTGAAGGTGTTTTATGGATAAAAATAACATTTAAATTGGTAGAATAGTGAAGCAGATTGCCCTACATAATGTGGATGGGCCTCATTCAACCATTAGAAGGACTGAATACAAAATTCCACCTCCTGAAAACCTTCAAACCAGGACTTGAACTGGGACACTGCAGATTTGGAAATCTCCAGCCACCAAAATTGTGTGAACTAATTCCTTATACTAAATCTCTTTTTATATATTTACATATGTGTATATATATATGTGTGTGTGTGTGTGTTTGTGTATAGGAATATATGTATACCTATAGGTCACCCCCACAGGATAGCAGCTCCTCTAGACCAGTGTTGGTAATGTGCACGCTCCCTGAATCAGGAATCCTGAGACAAGTTCCATGAAAGAAGGGTATTGGGGCCCATATCAGCATTATACTCTAAATATGCAGTTCAAAGTTTCTGTTATATCAGCCAAGAAATAAAAAAGAGACTTTTAAAATGCTGATACCAAGCCAAAAAATATAGTGCTGGAAATAAAACCATAGGCCAACCTTTTGTATGTATAGGAATATAAAAATTCTAAACATAATATTCGCAAACTAATGCCAGTAAGTTAAAAAAATTATACTTCTCTTTTAATCTGTTAACTGGTTATAGATGTTCTTGCTTCCCTTTTTAAAAAAATTTTAGTTGTTAAACTAAACTTGAAAATTTTTAAAAAAGGGAAGCAAGAACATCTATAACCAGTCAAATAACAGATTAAAGGAGAAATATAATACCAGCATCTAGGCTGATTAAGAAGTAGTATCCTATAAAATTCCATATCAATCTTGGTAAAATCTTCACACTCTGGAAACTAAAAGAAAAGTTTCACAGAAAAGTGTATGTATTAGTCCATTTTCACACTACTATAAAGAACTAACTTAGACTGGGTAATTTATGAAGAAAAGAGGTTTAATTGACTCATAGTTCCACAGGCTTAACTGGAAGCATGACTGGAAGGCATCAGGACACATACAGTTATGGCAGAAGGCAAAGGGGAAGCAGGCACATCTTTACTATGGAAGAGCAGGAGAGAGAGAGAGCAAAGGGTGAAGTACCACACACGTTTAAACCATCAGATCTCATGAGAACTCACTCACTATCATGAGAACAGCAAGAGAGAAATCTGCCCCCATGATCCAAACACCTCCTACCAGGCCCCTCCTCCAATTGGACATGAGATTTGGGTGGGGACACAAATCCAAATCATATCAGTATAAAATTCAGGGTGCATATAATCCTTAAAATATATAAGCATTACAAAGAAAATTAGAGAAAGTTACTGAACTCATTTTATGAGTTATTTTTATAACCTTGATAGCAAAAATAAAAGAAAAAACATGGGCCACTTTTATGTGTAAACATAAAAATTTAAAATCATAAATAAAATAATCATAAATCAAACCCAGGAATAAAATACGATTAATTAGGGCTTTTCCCAAGACCATTGGAATGTTTTAAGTTTAATATTACTATTTACATGAATTAAATGAGAAAAAAAATCATCTAAAATATACAGAAAAATAATATTCAGCAACCATCAGAATTGATAAATTTCTTAACAAATTAGAAATAGTAAAAGACCTTTTAAATTGTAGCAATGTGACTACAAAAAACTAAAATGAATAATATGCATAGCATTAAACCGTTAAGATCATTCCCATTAAATTTAAAGTCAGAATCACCGCTACCATTCAGCAATGTGTATAAAGTTCTTATCTTGTACAATAAGATAAAAAAATAAAATAAATATAAATATATTGCCTAACTGCAGAAAATAGGATTGGCTACATAGAAAATAAGAGTATATAAGCTATTAAGACAAATAAGAGATTTAAGCAGTGTTTTCTAACTGTGTGATTAAAGAAATATCAACAGCAATTATCAGATCAAAAATAATTTTAAAAATAATCTCATTCAGAATAGTTACCAAATTCTTTATTGGGAAAGGGAATACAAAGATGTATAAGACCTTATGGATAAGGTCTCTTCTTCTTAAACAATCTAACCAATCAAAATTAATTTATTCAAATAAAAAAAATGTGAACAAGTTAAACTGGATCTGATCATTTTCCTTTGACCTTGCTAATGGAACTGGGGCTGCAGCAGCCTTTCCTTCTTGCTGTCTGATTTTGAGAATGCTTACCGCGTTGATATATGGAGTGACTTACAAACATTGTTTTGAGGTAAATAAAGCTCAGCCTCAAATTCTGGGTACCTGGATTTGAGTTAATCTCATTGCTATAAATATGTTTAGCACTTTTAGTAAGGAGTATTGAAAGGGCCAAGAACGGAAAGCGGGCTGCACTGACAGCTCTAATATTTCATTTAAAAACAAACTCTCCACTTTGGGCAGTGGTGACTCTTTTGTTTAAAGAACATATTGGTGAGCTTTAAACCAGTAACCCCCAACCTCTCCTATCTTTTAACTGCCTGGGATTCTTTGTCCTAATATGGTCTCAGAAATTGCTTTATAATCAACAGCCAGTTAGGAGGTCCCATCAGAATGAAGTTGTCCTCCTTACCATTTCCACTTGATATAATTCCAGCCAAAAGCAAAGGGACTTCCATTTACTTAATGTGTGTGCTTTTGTTGGCTAACACGCAGTTTATGTTAGACTGGAAAAATCTCAAGATGCCCTTTTGCCCTCTGTGAGACTTTTATGGGTGTGGTAATTCTCAAGTAGGAAAAAAATGGTGTTAAAACATATTTTCCATGTGGTAGTGTGCTGTTTCTTGCTTGTTTTCAAGAAAGTACAAATGAGTTCTAAGCTAAATGTAATTAATGCAAGATCAACAGTCGTGATTCTTATGATTTATTTCTTTTATACATTTGGGGTTATTTTAAATAAATGTTGACTGTGGTTGCAGTGACAACTTTCAGTTTTTCTAATATATTGTCTTAATACTTTTAAAAAAAGGAAATCTCTTGTTATCTGTGAGAGGATCAGTAGGTAAAAACAAACTTGGGAGAAATTTGGCAATTATTCACTAAAAATGTTGTCATGTATGTCAAGCATTATCCAAAGATTTCATTTCATTTCTCGAAATACATCCCTGAAGTGAAAGGAGAGGAGTATAGATGAAGCAAATATGACCATTACTATTGGACCAGTTATTATATGCATGGAGATTAATAATACATTTTCTACGTTGTTGTGTATGATTAAATTTTTCATAATAAAAGCAATTTAAAAAGATGAGCTAGGCCGGGCGTGGTGGCTCATGCTTATAATCCCAACACTTTGGGGGGCCAAGGTGGGTGGATCACCTGAGGTCAGGAGTTCTAGACCAGCTGGCCAACATAGTGAAACCCCATCTCTACTAAAAATACAAAAAAAAAAAAAAAAAAAATAGCTGGGCATGGTGGCGGGCACCTATAATCCCAGCTACTTGGGAGGCTGAGGCAGGAGGAGACTCTCCTGAACCAGGGAGGTGGAGGTTGCAGTGAGCTGAGATCGCACCATTGTAATCCAGCCTGAGCAACAATAGCGAAACTCTGTCTAAAAAAAAAAAAAAAAAAAAAGGCTAGAGTCTATGATCCTTACCAAACGAACGCAGGAACAGAAAACCAAATGCCACATGTTCTCACTTAAAAGTGAAAGCTAAATGATGAGAACTTATGAACGCAAAGAAGAAAACAACAGACACTGGGCCCACTTGAGGATGGAGAGTGGGAGGAGGGAGAGGAGCAGGAAAAATAACTATTGGGTAGTGGGCTCAATTCCTGGGCACTGAAATAATCTGTACAAAAAATCCCGTGACATGAGTTTACCTATGTAACAAACCTTCACATGTACCCGTGAACCTAAAATAAAAGTTAAAAAAAAAAAAGAAAAAGAAAAATGAAAAGCCTTGCCATTTTATAGTATCCAGGATTTTTTTCTTTTTTGGTAAATCTAGACGATAAAGAACATGGTTTTGTAAAACACAACTTAGTAACAATGAGAAACTAAGCTTTTTATTTTTCTTAATCAACCTTTAAGTACTTCCCGAAGATGTTTGAAAGTTCTCTGCTACACATGTCATGAAGACACATTTCTTTGGAAGAAATTTTTTAAACAATGATTTTACACTGGAATTTGAAGGCTGCAAAGTATGAGATGGGCCATTCCTTTCCCTAAGTAATATAACTATCTTTACTGAAAATATATTTTCTGAGTTAAGAGCTTGAGCCAAAGTTCAATTTCCAAGCTATTTCCTGCAGTGTCTGTGAGCTGGAGGCAAGGTCTTGTTTTGTTTTGTTTGTTGTTGTATCTCCTGTGTGAAGGTGAGTGCCCTGTTCATTACAGGTGCCCAAGAAAGACTTGTAGCGTAAAAAGCTACAAAATACGTTACTCCTCTGGCACTGGGACTGATCCATTTTTCTGTGTATTACATGTCTTTCCATTAAGAGTTTGCATTACAAGTGAAATACAAAAAAAAAAAAAAATCTTTTACTTTCTAACACCATTTAGAATCCTCTTTCCTCTAGTTGCTTAAACTTTCCTTTAAAACTTACTACTACTGGAATCTCCTGAGAAGTGGAGAGGCCTCTCATAATTACCTGCTAGATAAATGGCAGGCTGGAGCGATTTTCCCCTGGCTGCCGTGGCCGTTGGTGGCAGTTTGTCCCAGGAGTTTTCAGAAGTTCAGGAAGTCTGCTGAACATCTGAGCTGTATTTGCATGTGGGCCAAGCAGGCACCGCACCATCAGGGAAGGACCTGGATTGGAAATGGAGAGGTGTGGGGTGCACTGGCAGTGGGGCCTGTAAGTACAAGGTGAGTCCAAACTTGCATCAAACTGCCTACTTTGGCAATGGTTGAAATCAAAGGTGGGTTACAGGACAGTGATACTGGGTACCAAGCGGACCTGCTGCAAGTCACCTCTTGTACCACCCAGATCTGTTTACCACCAACATTAAGTCTTTAAAGCAATAACTGGCTGTAATGTCTACAAAAGGGGAGTTTATGAATATGTGGTATACGCTGCCTCTAATGGAATCCCTAAAGATACAGTTCAAATGGATGCAAGTCACAATAACTAGCACTTAAAAATTAGAGAAGTCTTCTTAAGCTGCTTGACACACATGGCCCTCTAAAACCATAACCATGTGGCTAACCCCTGTATCTTCTTGACATGTGACTTAGTAGGGCATACAAGGCATCCTGGTCCCCTGCCTGACTAACATGGTGTCATCAGTCCAGTGGCTCAACATGACTTTCTGTACAAGATCAAGGCCATCAAGGTCATGCTCTATATTTCTACAGAGAAGATGGATGAAAGATGGGGTCATTAAACTTGTCTAAGGTAAGTGAGTGATCATGTATGGCTGGAGCTGCTCATCTTAAATGAGAATGAATTTTCATCCCTTTTACTTATGGGGATTGAAAAAAATGCACCTGTGTGACTCTTTTTCCTGCATAGGAAACCAATCCAAAATGTAGTGGCTTAAAAGAACTACTTATTTAACCTTTGGTTTTTTGGATTCATAATTTTGGCCAAGTTTATTTGAGGGATTCTTTTTATTTGTTCAGGGCACGCTCATGCATGGGTGATCAGTTGCTGGGTCAGCTGGGGTCTGGACTGTCTAAAGTGGCCTGAGCTGGGTGCCCTTCTTGGTTCTACAATGTGTCTCATCCCATTGTAGGCTGGCTTTTCTAATGGCGGGAGAAACTCAGGGCAGGAGACAAGAGATACTCTGTAGAAAGGAGGTAAGTTGCTGCCAGACCACTAGGTACAGCAATGACCAGAAGGAAAGAGCAGGCCAAGGGATTTGAGGTGGAGCATGAAATGTGACTTGCTCAATGGCTGGAGACAGTAGTTGATCCTAGAGCTTGAAACAGTGCTTCATCTTCAGCTACCTCAGTAGTCACAATTTCCATTTTAAATTTTGGGAATGTTTTTGGTTCCTATTTGATTTACAGTTTTGAGAACCTCCTCATTTGAAAATAAAATTGATGAATATTAGATGAGAAATATAGAAAATATATAATGCTTTTACTTTGAAAAGTCAGCAGGAAATACTAAAAATTTGTAAATATCATAAACCCTCCTATAATATGATATTGCAACACAGCATGTTTGTCTTATGAGCAGAGCCTCAATGCTGTGATGAGCAACTCCCAGTTCTCAGGTGTTTAACACAATAGAAGTCACTTCTCATGTGCAAGTGTTCAGTTGTGATTGCCCTCAATGTGATTTAGGGTCCCAGACTGCTCCCTACAGCCTCTAAGTCCTCTGTTGGGTCCTCTGCAACCTGGAAGCAGAGGAGGGAGGTGAGTGAGTAGAAAGGTACAAGGGAGTGATGGTGAATCAAGCTAGAACTGATTTCTATCATTTCTGTACACAAAACACCAGCCAGATTTCAGACACAAGATGGACACAAACCACTTACATAAAGTTTTAAGAGGAAAAATTAGTCTATAATCTCTGAAGACAGAACAGGAGTTACCTAAGGGAGAGAGAGAGAAGAAACTACTCAATGAAGATCATGAGGGGGACAACTGTTGTGCCAGAATTATTCTATTCTTAACCTGGGTGATGGGACATGGGTGTGAACACTGTAATAATTCACTAAGCTGCACAATTATGCATTGTGTAATTTTTTATATGTGTGTTACACCTCACATTTAAATTTTTAAAATAATTTAAGTTGTTTAAGAAATAAAAAGATAAGTCATGGACCAGGAGCAAATATTTGAAGTCACGTATCTGACAAAGGACTTGTATCCAGAATATACAAAGAACTCTCAAAACTCAACAATAAGAAAACAACCCAATTAGACAGTGAGCAAAACATGTGAACAGACACTTCACTCAAGATGATATATGGACAGGTGCAGTGGCTCCTGCCTATAATCCCAGCACTTCGGGAGGCCAAGGTGCAGGGATTCTGGAGCCCAGGAGGTCAAGACCCATCTGGATAATATGCGGAGACTCCATTTCTACCAAAAACATTATCTGAGCATGCAGCATACGCCTCTGGACCCAGCTACTCTGGGGGCTGAGGTGGGAGGATTGCTTGAGCACAGGAGGAGGCCGAGGCGCTGTGTCACTGCACTCCAGCCTGGGCGACAGAGCAAGACCTTGTCTCAAAAAAAAATGATAAAAAGATGACCAATAAGCAGATGAAAAGATGTTCAACATCATTAGTCATGAAGGAAACACAAATTAAACCCATAATGAGATACATACCACTGCACACCCGTAAGAAGAGCTAAACACACACAAACTGGCCTGACATATTCTAACTTTTCAACTTTGAATGTGATGCTCAGACTTCCCTCTTTGATATGAAGAAAGAGGCTGTAACAGATACGCAGTGCACCTAATTACTTTTTCCATGCACTTAAATGTATCTTTATTTAAATCCAGCATTGCAGAGCTATATATTTATTTAAAATTACTTTTCATGCTCACAGATTGGCTTCCAGAGAGCTGTATTTTGGCACTCACTAAAGACCGTGTTAAGAAAAACTCATTCCAGTGAAACTCACCGTTTTATTTGCCATAGGGATGCTATTGGGAATTTTTTTCACTTCGCTTCTAAGGGAAAACTTCTCACAGACCTAAGTAGCCAGATTGTCAGTGCTTGTCTTGGGCAGCACCAGGAACCTGAAAGTGTCACCTGGGGCAACTGTGGCTGCGTTAGCTTGAGGACAGAGCCAGAGTGGTGGGGCAGGGGGTGGGATTGGGGATGGGAGTCCCTTGAAGAACTGTAGCATGCTTTGTGTCCTAAGCAGCCTTCCTAATGTCCAGAATCCACAATCCACAATCTCTTGAGAAGACAGGTTGTTGATGCCTGGATGTTCACCTCCTTTAACATACTGCTAACTTGCTTTAGCCCCATCCCATTTTAGATGTGGAACAGCTGATGGATGTCAGACCATCGCCTCTATTGTCTTAAGTTTTGGTATTTTTCCTATGATTCCTTCACAAATAAAATAAAGATGAAATGAAATGAAATAATAAATGCAAAATGCATTTCCCTCTTCCCCTTACACACTAACAGTAGAATACCCCCTCTGACAGATAGAAACCAAACAGAAGAATTAATTTAAGAGAAGGGTAAGACAAGACTATTTTCTCTCTCCTCCTTCAATCTCTATTTATTTTACATGTACACAAATAAACACATATCCATATTTAAATGTTTCACATAAAAATTTAAAAGCCTAAATGAAAAATATATATAAGAGCCAGTTGCTGATTGTACTATAGCAGACTCTGGAAAACATTTGGGTCAACTAATGACTTGTTTATGATGATCACTTAGATACTTCGTAAATGTAGCTTATAATTTCAATAAAGGTGGTATAATTATGTTTTCAATCTTCCTGAAAAGCTGGGCACCCACATAGTGAGGACTGTGGAGAGATAGGGATATCAGATATCTCAGTAACTAAACCTCTGCCTTACTTCCCTCTAAAAACTGAAGATAATAAATGCCAGGGAGTTCATTAGGTTCTTAAGCCTCGGCAGTCAGCCTCCTTCTTCGCTCTTCATGGGGAGGGACCCAGGCATCTTGGGGCTCTGGTCTTGCTCCGCCTTTCCCACATACCTCCTCCTGCTTCAGGGGGAGCTCCGGGAAGGGGGCATCCCTGGACCCAGCTCTCTCCTGGCCTAGCCCAACCCAGGTGTTCTGGGTCCAGCTGCTTGGGGATGATGACACTCAGCCCAAGGGAGCTGCCATGGTGCAGGATCATGCGAGACACAGGACCCGAGCCCAGCCAGGCCTCCCAGGCCCTCCCTGAGATGTACACCTGGACAGCAGTCCCTGGGCTGTGCTAGGGGTCCAGTCTCCATCCAGCAAAGGAAAATGTTTCCTTTATTTCAAATCCCACTAGGGGCTTCGGACATATAATGTCCAAAATTTTGAATGTGATATAAGGCTAAAATGCTTGTGCCCCAGCTGGGGCCTCATACAGGTGGGAAACACAATGCCCAGCCCTAAGTTTCCACTGTCCTTCCTCAGCCTCCCAATTTCTTCATCTAGACCTCCAGGATCAACTTCTTCCTTAAACGGGTTCAACTCAAGATTTCTTACCTTGGCTTTAGTTCTCAATCTAAATGGTATTTCGAGCTGACTTTTATTTTTGATCTTTCTGTGGGTTTTGTGGGACCCACACCAGCAACCCAGTTCCACTCACCCTTCTATTACCAGGTGCCTTTCACCTGGGCCCTCTTGCTGCGGGTGAAGCACTCTCCTCCATCCTCTGTCTGCATCCTGGGTATATGGGAAGGTGGTGATGTTCTCGGTGACTCCCTGATGAGCCTGTTCTCTGCTATAGGTAGCCAAGACAATCCCATGCCTTTTTCTCCCCACAGACTCTTGGCTGCTTCTTGGGAATCTCTTGAGCATCCTTTGCTCTGACCCTCCCTGGTGATGTGGCTGGCCCAACTCTGCCCTTGGAGTTTTGCCCCAGTTCACTGGCCCCTTTCCTGCAGAGGTACGTCTCAGGCTCTCCACAGGGATTCTTCACAACAGGCCTCTCCTGATGGAGGTGAGAGTGAGAGCATGCCCACTCTTTCCACTTGGAGACAGCTCATCCTTTTAAACTCCCCCTTTGTTACCCACCTCCCACACCAGCCTTAAAAAATTACTGTGGTTTGGGCTTAAGCATCCTCTGAGCAGTTTTCAGTCAGTTACATTTGAAGTAATTGTCTGGGTTTGGTAACCATCTGTGTTAGTTCCTTCTCACACTGCTATAAAGAAATACCCAAGACTGGGAAATACATAAAGGAAAGAGGTTTAATTGACTTACAGTTCCACATGGCTGGGGAGGCCTCAGGAAACTTATAATTATGGTGGAAAGGGAAGCAGGCACTTCTTACATGACAGCAGGAGAGAGAGTGTGAGCATGTGAAGGAGGAACTGTCAAACGCTTATAAAACCATCAGATCTTGTGAGAACTCACTATAAGGAGAACAGCATGAGAGAAACTACCCCCATGAGCCAATCACTTCCCACCAGGTCGCTCCCTCAACTCTGGGGATTACAACTCAAGATGAGATTTGGGTGGGGACACAAAGCCTAACTATAACACTATCTGGTAGTACAGTTTGGAACTCCATTCAAAACTTTCACTTATACACACTAGGATTCTTCAATCTTATTAAATAGCAAATGATAAAATTTATTTTGTTTTCCTAATTTCCTCACTCTTGTGTCCTTATATTGAGATAAATCATACCATTTTACAGACAAGCCCTTTTATTGGAGCAAGTCTACTTTTAATGCTATACATATCATGGATCAATAATGAAAATAAATTCATGAGAAAGCCAGGGGCATTGGCAAGATGGAGGCCCCTGAATGCTCCAGGGAACCTAATAAAGAGGTTGATGTCATGTTCTCCTGTATTTAAAGCTCAGTTCTCATTGACTGGAGTGGTAATAATTACAAAAGAAAGATGATCTTTAATGGTCTTAAACTCAGTAAATAGAAACAGCAATTTTTCCAAGTAGGAAGATGCTATGGGCTGAATTGTGTACTGATGTGGTTTGAATATATGCTCCTGCCGAGTCTCATGTCAAATTGCAATCTCTAATCCTGGAGATGGGGCCTGGTGGGAGGTAACTGGATCATGGGGGAAGAGCTTTCATGAATGGTTTAGCATCATCCCTCTTGGTATTGTCCTCATGAGAGTGAGTGGGTTCCCACGAGATCTGGTTGTTTAAAAGTGTGTGGCAACACCCCTCTTCTTGCTCTTGTCAATCCAGCCATGTAAGATGCCTCCCTCCTCCTTCACCTTCTGCCATAATTGGAAGATTCCTGAGGCTTCTCCAGAAGCCAAGCAGATGCCAGCACATGCTTCCTATATGGCCTGTGCAACCATGAGCCAATTAAACTTTTATTTATGAATTACCCAGTCTCAGGTGTTTCTTTATAGCAATGCAAGGACTGACTAATACATGTCCTCTCAAGAATTCATATGTTGAAGCCCTAACATTTAGTGTGATGATATTTGGATATGGGGTCTATCCTCGTCACTTTGGTCTGCTCTAACAAATGTCATAGACTGGATGGTTTAAACAACATTTATTTCTCACAGTTCTGGAGGCTGACAAGTTCAAGATCAAGTGGCTGGTGTCTGGTGTGGGCCAACTTCCTGGTTCTCTGATGGCTATCTTCCTGTGTATCCTCACATGGCCAAGAAAAGAAAGAAAGGGGTAAGCTCTCTGATGCCTCTCATTCCAAGGGCATTGATCCCATTCATGAGGGCTCTACCCTTATGTCCTAACTACCTTCTAACCCATTTACAAATGCCATTACATTGGGGGTTAGGATTTCAACATACAAAGTTGAGGGCAGGAATTCAGTTCATAGCAGGGTTTTGAGGAAGTAATTAAGTTTAGATGAGGTCATGAGGGTGGGGCCCTCATTAGGGGATTAGTGCCCTTATAAGATGAGACACCAGAGAGCCTGCTTCCTGGATCTGCCATGTAAGGACACAGTGAGAAGGCAGCTATCTGCAAGCCATCAGAACCCTGCCACATGGGAACCCTGATCTCAGATTTCCAGCCTTCAGAGCTGTCGGAAATAAACGTCAGTTGTTTAATTCACTCACTCTGTGGCATTTTGTTATGGCAGCCTGAATTGACTAATACATAAGATAAAGGACATTCCTTTGTTACCAAGGGCAGCCATGAAAAAGGAGTCTAGGAACTTAATGACAGACAATAGAAGAATTTTCTGCCTTCAATTTCTGCTCCCATCATGGCTGTGAAGTAAAGACTCTTTTATCTGCTAAAGGCAAAGGCAACAATATCCAGCAGGGGAATTTGAAGGGAAATTAAGTGTTTCTGAAAATAATCATTTAACAGTTTGTCATCCACATGGGTAAGTTGAAAATATCCACTTGCCTCTGTACTGATGGAAACAGAAAATGAGAGGCCATCAGGCAAAAAAGCCCACCAGAGCCAATGTTCTATGCACTTCCTGTACAAAATCATCCCAGGAACTGGACAACTCTTGGCCAATAGGAATCTGTGGCTAGTCCTTTAGATTTCTTTCAAAAGTTGGAGATTTAGTGGTTGGAAGGAAACGATGATGCTGGGGACACATCCTTGCAGGAGAAGAGAAGCTTGACGGTGCTGGCCCAGGGCCTGGGAGGCTGCATTCTCTCTGTTCTGATTCCTGCTGTTGATTTTCAACTGAGCAGCAGGACCTCTGCCCCAAGCATAAAAACTGGCCACTGTGGAACAAAACAGACAGCAGAGAACAAAAGTTCTGAGGAGTCCTTTCCAAAATCACATGCAACTTGGGAATGTCCACTTTCAAATTTTACTAGCAGTTTCTGGTAAAATTTGGAGTCCTCTTCCCTGAAGACACTACACAAGTTGTAGAATTCTCAGGAGATAGGATAGAGTTGTGTGTACCTTAAAGAGACTTGTAAATCTAGTTTGTGACTTTTGACTTTTTCTGATTGATTGACAGATGGATTATAAAGGATTTTAACAAGTGTTGATGCCAGGGAACAGCATCATGCTTCCCAAGCCCTCTCCAGCCCCTCCCAGCACATGCGCTGTACATACTGCTGCAGGAAGCCTGGGGACAGCACAAATGCACCTCACACCTTTTCTCTGAATGCCAGCATCGAATGATTCCATATTGCTTCTACTCTGGGTTCCCAGGAGGAAAAAGAGGCCTTGGCCTTGAATGAATTGTAGAATAATTTTCTTTTTCCCCAGAGCTGAAAGAGATAGATCTTATTTGCAATGCTATGTCACTATCCCTCAGGCAGCTGGTTTCAGAATATATAATGTGTTCAATTGTGTTTTTGTTTTCTTAGAAGGAAAATGTGAAATGGGTTTTTAAATAGAGGTATACGGTTTTTAAAAACAGTTTTATTGAGGTATAAGTGATATACAAAAAATTGCACATATTTAATGAATAAAATTTGATGAGTTTGGACATCCACCTGCACCTGTGAAACCATTACCACAATCAAGGTAATAGACATGTTTGTTACTTCCAAAAAGTTTCTTGTGTCCCTTTATCTTTTTATGGTAAGAACACTCAACATGAGAGCTATGCTTTTAATGCATTTTTCAGTGCACAGTACAGTACTGTTAACTATTGATATGGTTCAGAACAGTGTTTGCATCAAATTTCATGTCAAATTGTAATCCCCAGTGTTGAAGGTGGCGCCTAGTGGGAGGTGACTGGGTCATGAGAGTGGAGTTCTCACGAATGGTTGAGCACCATCCCCCTTGGCCACAACAGTGAGTGAGTTTTCACGAGATGTGGTTGTTTTAAGCCTCCAGACATGCTTCCTGTACAGCCTGTGGAACAGTGAGCCTATTAAACCTCTTTTCTTTATAAATTACCCAGTCTCAGCTATTTCTTTACAGCAGTGCGAGAACAGACGAACACAACTGTAGGGACCCGTAAGTAGCAGCTCTCTAGAATTTATTTGTCTTGAACGACTGAACTTTACACCAATTGAACAACAATGTCCCCCTCCCTCAAGCCTCTGGTACTCAGTGGTGGATTTGTTTTTTATGAGTTTGACTATTGTAGATACCTCGTATAAGCAGAATCACATAGCATTGATCCTTCTGTGACTAGTTTATTTTACTTAATGTAATGTTTTTCAGATGCATCCATGTTGTCACGAATGGCAGTATTTCCTTCTCCTTTAAGGTTGAATAATATTTAACTGTTATTTGTGTATACCACGTTTTGTTTGCTCATTCTTCTTGATGGACATTTGTGTTGATTCCACATCTTGGCTATAGTGAATAATGCAACGAGCATGGGAGTACAGGTATCTTTCTGCAACACTGATTTCACTTCCTTTGAATATATACCCAGCGTGGAATTGCTGGGTTATATGTAGTTCTCTTCTCAATTTTTTGAGAAACCTCCATACTGTTTTCCATAGCAGCTGTGTTTGATTGTCTTAAAGCCATCTTCCTTACGGTTATCTGGCCCAAGGTGATACTCACACCAGGTGAAGTGTAAAGAAAGACAACTTCTCTTTCCTATAAGATTCTTTCTAATATTCTTGGCCTTCTGAACAATGGCTAGTGACACATCTGTGGCCTGTGTTTACAGAGTTGCTATCATCTCTGAAAATATTTGAACTTGTGAACCTGCAGCCCAATGGGCTTCTTCAGCTCTCCCTGTCAGGATAGCATCTCCGTGATCACTTCTCCAAAGCCTGCTTTCTTTTGTCCCTACTTAGCGAAGGCTCTGTGAAAATTTCTGAATTCCAGAGGAAGGGAGAGTGCCTTGTAATATTTTTATAACACAGACAGCAGAAGCGGCATTCATATGCACTAAGACATATTTACAATCTCATAGGGGAAAATAATGCCATCGTAAAGGACATTTATCCTTTAAGGTCAGCAGAGGAAAAGATACTGAGTCGATGTCATTATTTTCTGTATAATGTATACCTTGTGTAGAAAAGATAAGTTCGTGATTAAAATTACAGTTTTTACATTTTTCTTCCTTGTAATTTGTAATAATTCTTGGTAAGTAAAACTCATCCTAAGTAAGCCACTATAGGAATGTGGAATAATTTAATACTAAAAAGTCACCTTAGGAGAAATTTAGCTATTTTCAAATTTGGATCTCAGGTTTAACTAGTCTTTAATCACTACTCTTTGCATTCTTCAAAAAACAATCTGCGTGTATATGTGTATGTGGTGTGTGAATGTGTGTGGCGTGTGTTCGGTATATGTGTTACGTGTATGTGTTTGTGTGTGTGTGGTGTATGGGTGTGGTGGTGGTGTGTGAATGTGTAGTGTGTGGTGTGTTTGTAGGGTGTGTGTGTGCATGCGGTATGTGTATGTGTGACTCAGTGTCTTGTAGAGTGTGAAGTATGTTTGTGATGTGTGTCTGTTTGAAGTGTGTGTGTGCTGTGTATGTGGTATCTGTGATGTCTATATGTGTGTAGTATGTGTCTATGTGGCATGTGTCTGTGTGTGTGCATGTGGTGTGGTATATGATGTGTGTGTGTGAAGTGTGTGTGTGCTGTGTATGTGGTATATGTGATGTCTGTATGTTGTGGTCTGTGTCTATGTAGCATGGTTTTTGTGGTGTGTGGTATGTCTGTTTATGATGTGTTTGTGTATGGGCAGGTGTTGTATATGTGTGCCTGTGTCTATGTGGGGTTTATATGGTGTGTGTGTCTGTGTGTATAGGGTGCGTGTCTGTGTGTGGGGTCTGTGTGTGCAGTGTGTGTGCATGTGGTGTGTAATGTGTCTGTGATATGTTAGTGTATGGGCAGGTGATGTATATGTGTGTCTGTGTAGTGTGTATGTGTCTATGTGGTGTGTATATGGTGTGTGTGTCTGTGTATATGGGATGTGTGGTGTGTGTCTGTGTGTATGGAGTGTGTGTGGTGTTTATGTGTCTATGTGGGGTGTGTGTGGTGTGTATGTGTCTATGTGGGGTGTATGCGGTGTGTGTGTCTGTGTGTATAGGATGTGTGTGGCATGTATCTGTGTGTATAGGGTGTGTGTGTGTGTATGTGTCTGTGTGTTTAGTGTGTGTGCATGTGGTATGTATGTGTATGTGTGTCTATTTGGCGCATGTGTGTGCATGTGCACCTTTTGCCTTCTAGTGTGAATAAGCATGAAGAAGGAGAATTTTCTACTTGAATTAAAGGAGAGGCTGCAAAGCCTCCTAAGCCAAAGGGTGGCTCACGCACCTTCCTGGGAACTTACAGCATTTTATCTTTTCCTGGGAAGTTCAGAAGATCAGCCTAAGGCATTGAAACGTGAAAGTATGAAATATGTTGCCAGCCCAACTGCGTTTTCTCACCGATGTGAGTGTCTCTGGGGCTCTGAAGGACCATTGTGAGCCTCCATGGGGCAACCTTCCCACCTCAAGGAAGGCAGGTAACTTTCCAGTCATTTAACTGCAGTGTAAGTGAGGTGTTTGCTGTGTTTGTTTGATTTTGGTTTATTCCGGGTCTCTTTTTAAACTTCTTTTGAAAACGATGAACTGGTGAAGAAAAGATGCCTGTAAGACAGTGAACACAGGCAGGGGTGAGGAGAGGAGGTGCTTCTGCACTGGGAGACGGTTTTTGAAAGTGAATTTGGTTCCATACAAACCACCTTCTGTGACGGTGCAGCCTCCCACGCGTGACTCATGCTGCCTTTTAAAATTGACTGTCCTACTGTTACTGAGTCTTCATTATCAAGTTGGTTAAGAGGCAGGACAGATCATTTTCCACACTGCACAGCCAGTCCCTGAGGCAGCAGATCCTATAACAGGAGCAGAGTTTTGGAGGTAAGGATAGGTCACCTCTTCCTGATGCATTGCCTTATTTTGTTAGCAAATAGCAGAGTTGTGCTTTTTCCAGCAGTGATGCTGATAACGTTCTCATGCCAAAAACGTACCAAGTCAGATCATATCCACTGTGATTTGCCACACTGCTTGTCATACGAGATACCCCAAACGGGGCTATATTTTGAAACTGAATGAGTGACAAAATGCCAGTTGATTTCTTTGATATTCCCACAGAAAGAAATTGACTCTAATCCACACAGAACTTCCAGCTATTTTTGACGTAGTCTTCTTTCAGCTGTGTTTGCATGATTTATGAAAGATGATTACCCAGCTCTAAACATGCAAACGACATCCCTCTCTTTGAATAAGCCCACACATCTGAGAGAAGTTAGTAGTTGGTAGAGCAAGAGATACTAGTTGAGAACAAAAGCTTCTACTGCCAGGAAGGAGGGAAAATCTGAGCAGGCTGCCCAACATAAGGTCTGATGGAGAGAAATAAAACTGTGTTCACTGTCCTTACAAAAGTCTTTGTCCAAATTAAGGAATCTTTATTTTAGCTCTGTGAGACCCATGCCAGGCTTCCAACCTCCAGAACTGTAATGCAGTAAATTTATTTTATTTTTTATTTATTATTATTACTATTATTTGATACAGAGTCTCACTGTGTCGCCCAGACTGGAATGCAGTGGTGCAATCTCGGCTCACTGCAACTTCCACCTCCCAGGTTCAAGCGATTCTCCTGCCTCAGCCTCCCGAGTGGCTGGGATTACAGGCTTGTGCCACCACACCCAGCTCATTTTTGTATTTTTAGTAGAGACAAGGTTTCACTAGGTCAGGCTGGTCTCGAACTCCTGACCACAAGTGATTCACCCGCCTCTGCCTCCCAGTGTGCTGGGATTACAGGCATGAGCCACTGTGCCTGGCCAGTTAATTTATATTTTTTAAACCACTAAATTGGTGGGAATTTGTGAGAACAGCCACAGAAAACAAATCCACTGTCCTTACTCACCTGAGAGCATGTGTGTCCTTCTTTTCTTTTGTTTCTGTTTTTTGAAAAGAAAGAGGTAGCAGCCTCCCCTGGGGCACTTTGTCCCCCTGGCCCTCTGTGCCTTGGTCTGCTCTCCTTCCCCAAGCCCCATTCCTGCAGTTTTTATAAATCTTGAGCTAACCACACTGTCATCTGTCCCTCTTGAAATCAGGGTTTGTGGCCAGGCACAGTGGCTCACGCCTGTAATCCCAGCACTTTGGGAGGCCGAGGCGGGCGGATCACAAGGTCAGGAGATCGAGACCATCCTGGCTAACATGGTGAAACCCCGTCTCTGCTAATAACACAAAAAATTAGCTGGGCATGGTGGCGGGCGCCTGCAGTCCCAGCTACTCGGAAGGCTGAGGCAGGAGAATGGTGTGAACCTGGGAGGCGGAGCTTGCAGTGAGCCGAGATCGTGCCACTGCACTCCAGCCTGGGCGACGGAGCAAGACTCCGTCTCAAAAAATAAATCAATCAATCAATCAATCAATAAAAATAAAAATAAAGAAATCAGGGTTTGAAAAATGGAGTGTTGACTCTTTATGCCTAGGATAACAGTTACTTTTTGCAACAGTGGCACATTCTGATCCCAAAAATCACCTCCGCCCTGAGCACCAGTGGGATGGAATGGGCCAGTGTGTCCTGCCCACGCCCTCTCAGCTGCTTGCCACCTGGCAGAGGAGGAGGGTTTCACCTGCTTTCCCCCATGATGGAAGGGGCACTGCTGATGGCCCACAACGTGTTTTACAAAATATATCTTTGGTATGTTTACTCATTTGTTCATTTAAAAGTAACTGTTGCATCTTTACTAGGTTTCAGGCAGGTGGAGATAAATAATTGAGGAAGATACGGCTTTGGTCTCAAAAGATAATGTCTCCACAGGGCTTATGAGGCAACTTGAGTTCTGTGGGTTAGGACTTTCCAGGAATAAATTAATAGGTGTCTGTGTTTTCAATTATTGAGGGCAGCAATTCCTCTATGAAGACCCTGAACTTTGTAAATAGTGAATGATTTTCAAATACTTTCAAATAAGAGGGTTTTGCTCCGTGGATCTCAACAGAGATCCTGGAGTTTTGGTCTGAGGCGTGGTGTGAGAATGAGTTTTTTCTTTCTCTCTCTCTCTTTCTGTTCTTCAGGTGACTGGAATGAGTGGCCTGAACTGGGAACAAATTGGGCTGATTTAGCCTTAGGTCAAGGAAGAAGTAAATTACACAAAGAGACAATAGGGAAGTGAATGAATCAGTTAAGGAGGAGCTGGAGGGATGGAGGAATCTCTGGAAGGGAAGGGAGAAGGTGAAGCTTAGGGACCTGTTTGGGTGGGCCAAGCTCTTGCACCTGGAGATGGGGCCTGGCTGGTGTTGGAACAACTGTGCTCTGAGTTGGGAGATTTTGGCCACCAGGAGTCCGTGCTCACTGGCTCTGCCTCAGGCCTTACGGCGTGTCCTGATCATCCCTTATGACCTGACTGCCCGGCTCGGGCTTTTGCCTCGTCACAGGCCACTGCCTGTCTTCAGCCTTCCCTAATACTTTACAATATATCTATCCTTCTATTCAGTAGCCAACATTTTTTTTCTGTAATCCCTATTATCTTTAAAGTCCAAAAATCCATAGCAAGTCATTATCCCTGTAATTCTTGGAGGTGAAGGATCTAAGAACATTTAGTCTTATTAACATTAAAAAATGTGTTTATCACGATGCAAAGATATGAGTCATTATCTTGTTTCATAGGTTGAAAAACTACAAAAACAATATAATGTTTATTCTGCAATTTCTGTAGTACTTTTTATTAAGCACTAGCTGATGTACAAAATTCTTAGTAATTTCAAACATAATTTATAAGTGTGTATATACAGGAAATCTGTAATTTAATAGTTAAAAGGAGTACTATGAGATGATATTTTATATTTATATAACAACAAAGTCTCTTTGGATTTATTTTTAAAATGAGACAAAAATAAGGCCCTTCTCTGATCTTTTTCTTGACTGTACCAAAATTCTACACTCCACCTGACGTGTCCACTCTGCAGCTGTCCCATGCGCACGAACAGCAGCCACTACCCCGCTACCATGTTGCCTCCACCGCCGCCTCCTCTCTCCCATTCTGCTCTTCTATGAGGAAGGTGCACTTGACTCATGGTGCTCGCTTTCCAGCGGTCAGAGATGGGGCCCATAGACTTACTTCCTTTTGGTCTATCTTTCCACAACTTTCTGTCTGGGCTACTCTCTAAAAACTTTGAACATTAGGGACATTCTCCCTGCCTTCACTTTTGCACTGAGATCCATCTCCCCATTGCCTGGTGCATGTCTGTTGCCCCTGAGTCATCTACCGCCTGTTCCCAGGAGCTCCCAGGCTGCCTGTCTTGTCCCTGACCAGCCTGTGACTTAGGGCTAAGTCACACACATTTGTGACCTGGCCGTCTTTGCTCATGACCCCACTGGGGTGACAAACATCTACAACTTCAACCTGAATAAACTTGACTAAGACCAACAGGCAGCTCTGTGCACAGGTTCTGAGGGGGAAGGTACAGCTGAGAAAGAGATGGGAGACAGAAATACTGAGAATAGAAAATCCTCCCGCACATGTGCTGCTTTCCATTTCTCTGCAAGAACAGCAATTCACCTCTCCAAAAGAAAGTTAGGAAGATAAATACAAAGAACATTGCTAGGACTCATGACAGATGCTTTTAAAAACCTGGGATGGAATAGAAGAAAGAACTTTTTAAAAGGAAAAAAGATACAATTGCTATTGAGGTCATCCAGAGCCGGCTATGTGAATCCTGTGATCCCAGAGCAGCAGCATAGCCAGAGCTGGTCCTTCTCCATCTCCCAGAAAATATCCCATTGTTCTCTGAGATCACCCAGCCTTTGTTCAAACCAATTCAAGCTAAGGGTATTTAGCTTTGAAAAGGAGCCAGAATCTCTGGTTCTGTATAGTTGGTGGGGGGGGGCTAATAAGAGGTACATCTATTTTTCCAGTAAGCCTAAGAGTTCCACAAGGATGTGATGTATTAGTTTCTTGGTGCTGCCTTAACAAGCCACCCATGACTGGGTGGTGTAAACAACAGATATTCATTGTCTCCCAGTTCAGTTCCAGAGGCCAGAGGCCAGAGGCCAGAGTCCAAGCTAAAGACGGTGCCAGGTTTGGTTCCTCCTGAGGCTATGAGGCAGACGCCGGTCTCTGCCTCTCTCCCAGCTTCTGCTGGTTTCCTGGCAATCTTTGCTGTTCTCTGACTTGTAGAAGGATCACTGCATGTCTGCCTTCATGTTCTCATGGTGTTCTCCCTGTGGATTTGTCTGTCTTTATGTACAAATTTCCCCCTTTTTTTTTCTTTTTAGAAGTGGAATCTCACTCTGTCATCCAGGCTGGAGTGTAGGGGCATGATCCTAGTTCACTAGCTCACTGCAGCCTCGAAGTCCTGGGCTCAATTGGTCCTCTCACCTCAGCCCCTGAATAGCTGGGACTACAGGTGCACACCACCATGCTCAGATAATTATTATTATTTTTTTAGAGGCAAGGTCATACTGTATTTCTCAGGTTGGTCTTGAACTCCTGGTCTCAAGAAATCCTCCTGTCTCAGCCTCCCAAGTCACTGGGATTATAGGCATGAGCCACTGCACCCAGCCAAAAATATCTCCTTTTAATAAGGGCACTGGTCATACTGGATTAGAATCCACCTTAATGACCTCGTCTTAACTAATGTCATCTTCAATGACTCTATTTCCAAATAAGGTCACAGTCTAAGGTCCTGGGAATGGGACTTCAACGTATGAATTTTGGAGAGACACAATTCAACCCATAACACCTGCCATCCCACCACACTGATTCCTTGGACATGAGTGTTCTTCTAAGGGAAGTAACTGAGGTGCTCCTGTCCCCTCCCAGTGACCAGATATCCACAGTTGTGATGATAATCTTCAGGATATTCCTGTGTCTCTGCTGCACATGTCCCTAAAGTATAGAACATGAAGGGTAACCCTTGGGTATTGCAGATCCCCAGCAGAAGCCCAAGCTCAGCTTTAACAAACATTTCAGACAGGATAACTTTCCACTTAATGAAACAAAACCTCTGCTGTTTTTTATCTGAATACAGACATCTCCATTAGTGAAGATCTTTAATATTCAATATTCAACATATGTTTTTAAATATTTCCACCTTTTAAATATTAAGGCTTTCTCAGGCTCAGAAAGCACAATTGCTACAATGTTATCAAAGGAGCCCTTGAAATAAATTTACCACACCCAGCCAAAGGGATAACCACATACATGTTTTCCTTTATAAGTTAAAGAACTTATAAGTAATCTAAGTTACTGTACGCCAAGTTCTACATAGCCGATTCTCAACTATAGAAAGATTACTTTTATTACCAAAACTTTTATGAGACAGGACAGAAGCCAGGGTAACTATGTATAGCAATGTGCCCTGTAGAATAAATACCTGCATAATTGTTTAGCACCTTTGGATTCTGAATCTGCTTAACAAAGGCTTATGCAGGTGGCAGGTCTCTCAGAAAACTATCCTAGATGGAACAAAAACTTGGCTGAGTAAATGGAAATATTCACAATAGAGACCAATTTAAAAAAGAACATATTCCAAAGTTATCCAAAGCTACTATTTCCCTTGAAGCCAATGATATGGTACTCTATTATGGAGGTTTATATTTATGGAGTTGTTCAAACAGATAACGGCCTTTAAATATTGTGCTTAGGTCCAATTTGTGGCTAAAAAAGAGAATACATATTCCATAAAGTGGCTGAGATTGGAAACTCTCTTTAAACCTGTAATTCAGTACAGGTCAGCTACATGTAGTTTTGCAAGAAAGAATGTTCAAACTCTTGTAATTGATATCTTAAATGAAATCTAATTGGTATCTTAAAGTGAAAGAGTTTTTCCAATCAGAAGTTCTTTAATATATGGTTACATTTTCATTGCAGCCTGCATGCAGGGAGCTGACTTAGCTCGCAAGCCTGTTCCATGACCTGGTGTCTTTCTTGGAATGCTCCTTTCCATAGCTCTGTCTCTGGTCTCCATGCTTCTTACTGAGCCCCACAACCCTGACCCTTCAAAATTTCTCTTTCCACCTCTGTCACATGGAGATAATGAAATTCCATACCTAGTGGGATAGTCATGAGGCGAAGGTGGGATAGCTTGGGAATAGACACTTTGTAAACCCAACAACTTCTCCCCTACCCTAGGACTTTCGGGCAGTGTGATTGCCCTCAGATTCAGCACCCAACCTCTGGACCAATTTCATTGAAATTCATTTCTGCAGTAGAAACATTGGCATTTTAAAAAGAACTATGGCCAATTTCTGATCCACATGTCTCCTTCCTCTACTATAAGGTAAAAATCTGGAAAAAAAAATCAGATATTTTTAGAGAGATAAAATTATAAGATAGTTGATAATCATTGAAAAATGATTTTTCTTCCCAATAGCTTTGAGTTTCAAGTTTTCCAGAACTGTACATAAGAAGAAAAGTACTGTTGAAGATAAGGGAAGAAGTTGACACCCATTCTGATAATTTTTTTCATTAATATTTTTGAAGAATTGATGTTGACATCTGCTCTAGGATATATGATCAAAAATTTAAAAGTCAAATAGCTTTACCAGTACCTCTCAAACTTCCACGTTAGAATAAAAAACCACCACTGGGAAGGGTTCTGGGGGGAGGATGGGGGAAAGTTGGTCAATGGATACAAAGCTACAGCTGGATGGGAGGAATGCATTCCAGTGTTCTGCAACACTGAAGGGAGACTGTGGTTAAGGATAATTCAGTGTATATTTTCAAGAGGCTGGAAGATGGAATTTTGACTGTTTGCAACACAAAAAAAGATGAATAATCAGGTGATGAATATGCTAATTATCCTGATTTGATCATCACATACCATATACATGCATGGAAATATCACTCTGTGTCCCATAAATATGTAAATTTTTTTCATGTAAACTAAAACTAAAAGGGAAAAAAACTTCAGAGATTGCATCATCAACTGATTAAAATTACTTGGAATGTATTCCTTTATTCTTCTATTTTAATTCTTGTATTTTAGCTGTATTTCTTGAAAGACTATCTTACTGAATATAATAAAATGTGTTTGACTTTAACAGGAATAATTAGTCTAATTATGCTTAATGTATTAGTGTATACTTTTGGGATGGATTTACCAATTTATCATGGGCTTCTCATGATACTTGTATGCTCTTAGTTTTTTTTAATTATCTTCTTCTGTATTCATTCTACCTTTTACCCTTTATACTTTTGATAGGGAAGTGCTGGGAAGGGAAGAGTGTGATCCCTTTAAATGATATGGAAGTGGAAGGGAAGTGCTGGGTAGAGGAGGGCACAGTCCCTGGCTAAGGCTCCACCCCCATGGACCTAGGTGAGGACAGGCACTTCTGCCTTCGTGCCCAAATGTTGCATTTTCCAAGACCACTCTGGCCCTCCATACCCCCATCTTGGGCCTATAAAGCTCGAGACCCCAGCAAGGCAGACACACAGGCAGCCAGACGTCAAGAGGAGCAAGCACATCTGCAGAAGAAAACACAAGCGGCTGGACAGTGAGAGGACATCGAGGGGCTGTGTTGGGGGAAGAGTACACCAACAGATGGCCATGGATTGGGGAGACAAGCCAGACAATGGCTGGGGCAGTCGGAGGAGAGCTGGGCTGCTACTGAGCAGCCCAATCCCAGGGGAAAACCCTCTCCCTTCTGGCTCCCCCATCCGCAGATAGCTACTTCCATTCAATAAAGCTTTGCACTAATTCTCCAAGCCCAGGTGTGATCCAGTTTCTCCAGTATTCTAAGGCAAGAACCCGGGATACAGAAAGCCCTCTGTCCTCCTGACAAGGTAGAGTGTCTAATTGAGCTGGTTAACACAAGCCGCCTATAGACTGTAAACTAAGAGAGCACCCTGTAACATATGCCCACTGGGGCTTCAGGAGCTGTAAACATTCACCCCTAGAAACTGCTGTGGGGTTGGAGCCCCACAGTCAGCCTGTCTGTATGCTCCCCTAGAAGTTTGAGCAGTGGGACACTGAAGAAGACAGCCACACCCCCATCACATACCCTGCGACGGGGATGAGGGAACCTTTCCCATTTCACTTTGAAGGATGTACACTAAGTATTTCTTAGTTTTTAGCTTGGAAACTATAGGATGTTCTAAAAATCTACCAGAAAAAGAGTTGAAAGCTTCCATATGAACATGAGTGAAATGTGTGCAGGTTACCTATCACCTACTATCAAATGAAAAACAGAACGAAAACAGTGAGACAGTGAGGCTCTGGGGTCTACAGTGTGCATTGTATGTTCATAGTCCATCTGCATTGCTGACTGGCTGTGGGATCCTGGGCAAGTCACCCAACCTCTCTGCACCATTCATTTCCTCATCGATGAAACAAGGGCAGTGCAGGTGTCTCTGTCATGCGGCCCTTTGCAGGCTAAGTGAGTTAATACACATGAAGCTGTGGGTCAGAGCTGCCCCCAGAAAGCACAGAATACATGGTATCCAGATGAGCGGTGGTGAGTTCATCCCCAACCATCCAATGCTCCTATTTATGTCTCTCTAGTATCCCTGAGCACAAGGGTGTTCATGATGTGTTCACCTTTCTGTCTCTGCTTCTAGTGTCTGAGTTTTATGCAAGCAGGAACTATGACTTTCTTCCTTTCCTCCCTGCTGCTCATAACTCAAGAGCTGCTCAGCCAACATTGGTCAAAGGATTCAAACTTTCAACTAGACAGGAGCAGTAAGTTCAAGAGAAATGTAACTCAGCATAGTGGCTGTGGTTAGTAACAAGGCATTGCATTATTGAAAATTGCTGAAAAGCTAGATTTTAAGTATTCTTACCCCCAAAATATGATTAGCATGTGGAGCAATGCATATGTTATTTAGTCTGATTTAGCCATTCCACAATGTAAACATATTTCAAAACAACATGTTTTACATAAAAAGATATATAATTTTATTTGTCAACTTAAATAAATAAGTACCTATATGTCAAAAAAAGAGAAATGTTCAGCAAATGGCTATTTTTTTTTTTTTTTTTGAGACAGAGTCTTGCTCTGTCACCCAGGCTGGAGGGCAGTGGCATGATCTCGGCTCACTGCAACCTCCATCTTTTGGGTTCAAGTGATTCTCCTGCCTCAGCCTCCCGAGTAGCTGGGACTACAGGCATGTGCCACCACGCTTGGCTATTTTTTGTATTTTTAGTAGAGATGGGGTTTCACCATGTTGGCCAGGCTGGTCTTGAACTCCTGACCTCAGGTGATCCACCTGCCTCAGCCTCCCAAAGTGCTGGGATTACAGGTGTGAGCCACTGCACCCAGCCACAAACGGCTATTGAATGAATGAATGAGTGAACAAGTCCTGCCAATAAAAATTTTCAGTGTTTCCATAATTGAGAATAAACTCACATACCTAATGCAGAAAATACTCTATAATCTGTCTGCAGCCCACATTAAAGGCCAGGTTCCTCTAGGGATACTTATTGGTATTTAGTCTTAAAAATCAACTGAACTGTTTGTAGCTCCCAAAACATGCCTCATGTTTTTCTGTTTTTCATTATTCTTTCTTTCCCATTATCATGTACTTTCATCCACATCAGTGAGTTAGGTTTAGTAAAACACATGGAGCTAGCCTAACTCAGAACTGATTAAATATACTTTGGAGAATTTATTTAAAATAATTCTATACGTGATTTTAGAAACTGTAAATTAATGCAGGTTCATAATCACAATGAACCAAATATGGTTAAATCATATGCAATTTATAAATAAGTGCTGTAAATATTATTTGCAACTTGTTCAAAATTAGCCGAAAAATGTTAAGCAACAAATTCACAGTTCGGAGCACCAAAAAAAAGATTCAAGCATTCAAGTTTCTAATTAATGGTACTTACTGGAAAAATAACTTGTAAACAGGATAGCCCTGGAATTTTTTCCTGTAAAGGCAAGTAGGAAATAGTATAACATTTATTTTTAAAATTATAGATTGTGATATCATCTCACTCCCGTTAAAATGGCTTTTATCAAAAATACAAAAAATAGTGGATGTAGAGATAAGGGAACACTTTTATAGGGTTGTGTGAAAGTAAATAAGTATAGCCACTACCAAAAACAGTATGGAGGTTCCTCAGAAAACTAAAAATGGAACTACCTTCTGATCCAGCAATTTTACTACAGGGTAGATGCCCAAAGGAAAGGAAGTCAGTACCTCAAAGAAGTAGTTCCACCCCCATGTTTCCTGCAGCACTGTACCCAATAGCCAATGTATGGAATCCACAGGTGTTCATCAGTGGAGGAATGGATAAAGAAAACGTGGTCTACACACATGATGAAATATTATTCAACCATAAAAAAGAATAAAATTTTGTCATTTGCAGCAACATGGACAGAACTGGAGGACATTATGTTAAGTGACATAAGATTCCCTCAGGTGCCTACACCACCAGGGCCCTAGGTTTCAAGTACAGAACTGGGCGACTATTTGGGCAGACACCGAGCTAGCTTCAGGAGTTTATTTTTCATACCCTAGTGGCTCATTGAATGACAGCAAGGCAGAACCATTCACTCCCTTGGAAAGGGGACTGAAGCCAGGGAGCCAAGTGGTCTTCCTCAGTGGATCCCACCCCCATGGAACCAAACAAGCTAAGATCCACTGGCTTGAAATTCGTGCTGCCAGCACAGCAGTCTGAAGTCAACCTGGGGCACTCGAGCTTGGTGCGGGAGGGGCATCACCATTACTGAGGCTTGCATAAGTGGTTTTCCCCTCACAGTGTAAACAAAGCCACCAGAAAGCTCCGACTAGGCAGAGCCTACCACAGCACCACAAAGCCGCTGTAGCCAGACTGCCTTTCTATATTCCTCCTCTCTGGGAAGGGCATCTCTTAAAGAAAGGTAGCAGCCCAAGTCAGGGCTTAAAGACAAAACTCCGATCTCCATGGTTCAGAGCATCTGGGGGAAGGGGCGGCTGTGGGTGCAGCTTCAGCAGACTTAAATGTTCCTGCCTGCCAGCTCTGAAGAGAGCAGCAGATCTCCCAGCATAGTGCTCCAGCTCTGCTAAGAGACAGACTGCCTCCTCAAGTGGGTCCCTGACCCCTGTGCCTCCTGATGGGGAGACACCTCCCAGCAGGGGTCAACGGATACCTCAGACAGGAGAGCTCTGGCTGGCATCTGGTGGGTGCCTCTCTGAGATGAAGCTTCCAGAGGAAGGAGCAGGCAGCAATCTTTACTGTTCTGCAGCCTCTGCTGGTAATACTCAGGCAAACAGGGTCTGGAGTGGACCCCAAGCAAACTCCAGCAGACCTGCAGAAGTGGGGCCTGACTGTTAGAAGGAAAACTAACAGGCAGAAAGCAATAACATCAACATCAACAAAAAGGACGACCATGCAAAAACTCCATCTGAAGGTCACCAGCAGCAAAGACCAAAGGTAGATAAATCCACGAAGATGAGGAAAAACCAATGCAAAAGGCTGAAAATTCCAAAAACCAGAATAGCTCTTCTCCTCCAAAGGATCACAACTCCTTGCAAGCAAGGGAACAAAACTGAACAGATAATGAGTTTGATAAATTGACAGAGGTAGGCTTCAGAAGGTGGGTAATAACAAACTCCTCCGAACTAAAGGAGCATGTTCTAACCCAAGGCAAGGAAGCTAAAAACATTGACAAAAGGTTAGAGGAATTGTGAACTAGAATAACCAGTTTAGAGAAAAACATAAATGACCCAATGGAGCTGAAAAACACAGCATGAGAACTTCGTGAAGCATATAAGTATCATTAGCCAAGTAGATCAAGCAGAAGAAAGGGTATCAAAGATTGAAGATCAACTTAATGAAATAAAGTCTGAAAACAAGATTAGAGAAAAAACAATGAAAAGGAATGAACAAAGCCTCCAAGAAATATGGGACTATGTGAAAAGACCAAACCTACGTTTGATTAGTGTACCTGAAAGTGACGGGGAGAATAGAACCAAGTTGGAAAACACTCTTCAGAATATTATCAAGGAGAACTTCCCCAACCTAGCAAGACTGGCCAACATTCAAATTCTGGAAATACAGAGAACATCAAAAAGATATTCCTCAAGAAGAGCAACCCCAAGACACATAATCATCAGATTCACCAAGGTTGAAATGAAGGAAAAAGTGTCAAGGGCAGCCAGAGAGAAAGGTCTGGTTACCCACAAAGGGAATCCCATCAGATTAACAGTGGCTCTCTCTGCAAAAACCCTACAAGCCAGAAGAGAGTGGAGGCCAATATTCAACATTCTTAAAGTATAGAATTTTCAACCCAGAATTTCATATCCAGCCAAACTAAGCTTCATAAATGAAAGAGAAAAAAAAAAAAAAAAACTTTACAGACAAGCAAATGCTGAGGGATTTTGTCACCACCAGGCCTGCCTACAAGAGCTCCTGAAGGAAGCACAAAATATGGAAAGGAAAAACTGGTACCAGCCACTGCAAAAACAAACTAAACTGTATACTATGAAGAAACTGCACCAACTAATGGGCAAAATAACCATCTAGCATCATAATGACAGGATCAAAGTCACACATAACAATATTAACCTTAAATATAAACTGGATAAATGCCCCAATTAAAAGGCACAGAGTGGCAAATTGGATAAAGGGTCAAGACCCCTCGGTGTGCTGTATTCAGGAGACCCATCTCACATGCAATGACACACATAGGCTCAAAATAAAGGGATGGAGGAAGATTTACCAAGCAAATGGAAAGCCAAAAAAGCAGAGGTTGCAATCCTAGTCTCTGATAAAACAGACTTTAAACCAATAAAGATCAAAAAAGACAAAAAGATGGGCATTACATAATGGTAAAGGAATCAATGCAACAAGAAGAGCTAACTATTCTAAATATATATGCATCCAATACAGGAGCACCCAGATTCATAAAGCAAGTTCTTAGAGATGTACAAAGAGACTTAAACTCCCACACAATAAGAGTGACAGACTTTAACACCACACTGCCAGTATTAGTGTGAGACAGAAAATTTACAAGGATATTCAGGACTTGAACTCAGCTCTGGACCAGGCGGACCTAATAGACATCTGCAGAACTCTCCACCCCAAATCAACAGAATATACATTCTTCTCAGCACCACACAGCACTTATTCTAAAATTGGCAACAGAAGTGGAAGTAAAACACTCCTCAGCAAATGCAAAAGAATGGAAATCATAGCAAACACTCTCTCAGACCACAGTGTAATCAAATTAGAACTCAGGATTAAGAAACTCATTCAAAACCACACTACATGGAAACTGAACAACCTGCCCCTGAATCACTACTGGGTACATAACGAAATGAAGGCAGACATAAAAAAGTTCTTACAAACCAATGAGAACAAAGATACAACGTATCAGAATCTCTGGGACACAGCTAAAGCAGTGTTTAGAGGGAAATGTATACCACCAAAAGCCCACAGGAGAAAGCAGGAAAGATCTAAAATTGACACCTAACATCACAATTAAAAGAACTAGAAAAGCAAGAGCAAACAAATTCTAAGTCTAGCAGAAGACAAGAAATAACTAAGATCAGAACAGAACTAAAGGAGATAGAGACACGAAAAACCCTTCAAAAAAACCAGTGAATCCAGGAGCTGGTTTTTTGAAAAGGTTAACAAAATAGATAGACAGCTAGCCAAACCAATAAAGAAGAATAGAGAGATGAATCAAATAGACACAATAAAAAATGATAAACAGGTGATTACCACTGATTGCAACAGAAATACAAACTACCATCATAGAATACTACAAAACACCTCTATGCAAATAAACTAGAAAATCTAGAGGAAATGGATAAATTCCTGGACACATACACCTCCCAAGACTAAACCAGGAAGAAGTCAAATCCCTGAGTAGACCAATAACAAGTTCTGAAATTGAGGCAGTAATTAACAGCCTATCAACCAAAAAAAGCCCAAGACTAGACAGATTCATGGCTGAATTTTACCAGAGGTACAAACAGGAGCTGGTACCAGTCCTTCTGAAACTATTCCAAACAATAGAAAAATAAAGACTCCCCCTTAACTCATTTTATGAGGCCAGCATAATCCTGATACCAAAACCTGGCAGAGACACAACAAAAAAAATAAAATTTCAGGCCAATATCCCTGATGAACATTGATGCGAACATTTTCAATAAAATACTGGCAAACCAAATCCGGCAGCCCATTAAAAAGCGTATCCACCGTGACCAAGTTGGCTTCATCCCTGGGATGCAAGGCTGGATCAACATATGCAAATCAATAAATGTAATCTATCACATAAACAGAACTAAGGATGAAAGCCACATGATTATCTCAATAGATGAAGAAAAGGTCTTTAATAAAATTCAACATGCCTTCATGCTAAAAACACTCAATAAACTAGGTATTGTTGGAACATATCTCAAAAAAATAAGAGTGATTTATGACAGTCCCACTGCTAATATTGTACTGAATAGGCAAAAGCTGGAAGCATTCCCTTCGAAAACCAGCACAAGACAAGGAGGCCCTCCACCCCTCCTATTCAACGTAGTATTGAAAGTTTTGGCCAGGGCAATCAGGCAAGAGAAAGAAATAAAGGGTATTCAAATAGGAAGAGAGGAAATCAAATTGTCGCTGTTTGCAGACAACATGATTGTATATTTGGAAAATCCCATTGTCTCAGCCCAAAATCTCCTTAAGCTGATAAGCAACTGCAGCAAAGTTTCAGGGTACAAAATCAATGTGCAAAAATCACAAGCATTCCTATACACAAATATCAGACAACTAGAGAGCCAAATCATGAGTGAACTCCCATTCACAATTGCTACAAAGTGAACAACATACCTAGGAATACAACTTACAAGGGATGTGAAGGACCTCTTCAAGGAAAACTACAAACCACTGTTCAAGGAAATAAGAGAGGACACCAACAAATGGAGAAAGCTTCATGTTCATGGATAGGAAGAATCAATATTGTGAAAATGGCCATATTGCTCAAAGTAACTTAAAGATTCAATGCTATTCTCATTAAGCTATCACTGACTTTCATCAGAGAATTAGAAAAAAACACTTTAAATTTCATATGGAACCAAAAAGGAGCCCATATAGCCAAGACACTCCTAAGCAAAAAGAACAAAGATGGAGGCATCACGCTACCTGACTTCAAACTATACTACAAGGCTACAGTAACCAAAACAGCATGGTACTGGTACCAAAACATAGATATAGACCAATGAAACAGAACAAAGGCCTCAGAAATAATGCCAGACATCTACAACCATCTGATCTTTGACAAACCTGACAAAAACAAGCAAAGGGGAAAGGATTCCCTATTTAATAAATAGTGAAGGGAAAACTGGCTAGCCATACACAGAAAACTGAAACTGGAGCCCTTCCTTATACCTTAAACAAAAATTAACTCAAGATGGATTAAAGATTTAAATGTAAGACCTAAAACCATAAAAACCCTAGAAGAAAACCTAGGCAATACCATTCAGGACATAGGCATGGGCAAATACTTCATGACTAAAACACCAAAGGCAATTGCAACAGAAGCCAAAACTGACAAATGGGATCTCATTAAACTAAAGAGCTTCCACATAGCAAAAGAAACTATCATCCAAATGAACTGGCAACATACAGAATGGGAGAAAAGTTTCACAATCTGTCCATCTGACAAAGGGCTGATATTCACAATTTACAAGGAACATAAAGAAATTTACAAGAAAAAAAACAAACAGCTCCATCAAAAAGTGGGCAAGAATATGAACAGACACTTTTCAAAGGAAGACATTTATGTGGCTGACAAACATATGAGAAAACTCATCATCACTGGCCATCAGAGAAATACAAATCAAAACCACAATGAGATACCATCTCATGCCAGTTAGAATGGCAATTATTAAAAAGTCAGGAAGCAAAAGATACTGGAGAGGATGTGGAGAAATAGGAACAATTTTACACTGTTGGTGGGAGGGTAAATTAGTTCAACCATTGTGGAAGACAGTGTGGTGATTCCTCCAGGATCTAGAACTAGAAATACCATTTGACCCAGCAATTCCATTACTGGGTATATACCCAAAAGATTATAAATCATTCTACTATAAAGACACATGCACACATATGTTTACTGCAGCACTATTCATAATACCAAAGACTTGGAACCAACACAAATGCCCATCAATGTTAGAGTGGATAAAAAAAAATGTGGCACGTATACACCATAGAATACAATGCAGCCATCAAAAATAATGAGTTTATGTCCTTTGCAGGGACATGGATGAAGCTGGAAACCATCATTCTCAGCAAACTAACACAGGAACAGAAAACCAAACACTGCATGTTCTCACTCATAAGTGGGAGTTGAACAATGAGGACACATTGGCACGGTGCGGGAGCATCACACACTGGGGCCTGCAGGGTGTAGGGGGCAAATGGAGGGAAAGCATTAGGAGAAATAACTAACATAGATGAAGGGTTATTGGGTGCAGCAAACCACCATGGCACATGTGTACCTATGTCACAAACCTGCACGTTCTGCACATGTATCCCAGAACTTAAAGTATAACAAGAAAAGAAGAAAAAGAAAAAGAAAAGAAAAACAAAGCTATTAATTCACTGTGGCTAAATACAGCATTTTACTTAAAACTAAGTCTCTTAGAGACACTGTCCCTTCTCCTCAGCTGAGGTCTGATACTGAAACTCCCTGCTTATAGACAACGTCATCATGGTGCAGCCCTGAAGGCCTCACCTGGTTCTCCTGAGGAAGATAGCAAATGCCTCACTAGGGTCCCTTTTTGTTACAACCATGAGAGAACGTGCTGTTTCCAAGGCTGCTTAGAGGTGTTAGATGTGGACTCAGAGGTCTTGAGTTTGCTCAGACGAGCTCGCAACTTCTCTGATCTGTTTCCTTATCTGAAAGTAAAGATGATAATAATTTACACTGAGAGTAAGACCTACTCCACATATTTTATCGGAGTTGAATGAGACAACGTAAGCGGGAAAAATGATGAGATGTTACAGTCTAAATTGTGCTTCCTCCAAAATCATATGTTGCAGCCCTATCGCCTGGTACCTTGGAATGTGGCTGTATTTGGAGAGAGAGTTTTTAAAGAGTGAGGAAGCTAAAATGAACCCATTAGCATGGGCCCTAACCCAATTTGACAGGTGTCCTCATAAAAAGAGGACATTCGGACACAAAAAGAGACAGCAGGGATGCACACACACAGAGGACAGATAATGTGAAGAGACAGAAAGAAGACAGCCATCATTATCCAGGGAGGCAGGTCGCAGAAGAAACCAGCTCTGTCAGCACCTTTATCTTGGACTTCGGATATTCAGAACTGAGAGAAAACAAATTTCTGTTGGGTAAGCTGTTACCGGTGGAGGGTGTCCACGTTCTTGGTGTTTGGAACAAAGAGCTGGACAAAATGCAGAAACAAAGCAAGGAAAGAATGAAGCAAGCAGACGTTTATTAAAAATGAAAGCACACTGCACAGGGTGGGAGCAGGCCGAGCACAGGAGCTCAAGGGCCCGGCTACAGAGCTTTCTGGGGTTTAAATACCCTCTAAGGTTTCCATTGGTTACTTGGTATACTCCTCTGTAAACGAAGAGGGTAAAGTGAAGTTACAAAGTTATTTACTTGGTGTACACCTTATGTAAACGAAGAGGATGAAGTAACGTTACAGTCATTTACTAGGTGTCCGCCCTATGTAAATGGAGAGGATGAAGTAAAGTTACAAAATCATTTACTAGGTGTCTGCCCTATGTAAATGGAGAGGATGAAGTAAAATTACAAAAGCCCTATGTAAATGGAGAGGATGAAGTAAAGTTACAAAATCATTTACTAGGTGTCCGCCCTATGTAAATGGAGAGGATGAAGTAAAGTTACAAAATCATTTACTAGGTGTCCGCCCTATGTAAATGGAGAGGATGAAGTAAAGTTACAAAATCATTTACTAGGTGTCCGCCTTATGTAAATTAAGATGACATTTCCTGTCACAGCTGAAGTGTTTCCGTTTGATTCAGTGCTAGGAAATCCTTAGGTTCCAGGCTTCCGGGCCCTATCGTCCTGCCTCAAAGCCACCTAGTCTGCGATATTTTGTTATGGCAGCCCTAGCAAATAAGTATAAATTGCAAGACATTAAACAAATATTATTATTGATTTGAAAAATATACACATCTTGCATCTTCTGCTGCATAATACAATGTTGTAGGAACACCACTGAAGCCTTCCACCTCACCATCAGCGTCCTTTTCTTGTGAAACACATCAGGCTTTTCTTAAGGCACCCCGACTTCAGATGACTGAAATTTGCTTTGAAGAGAAACACCATTTCCCAGCTTCCATTTCCCAGCCTCCCCTCACTTACGCACTAGCAGCATGACCTGGTCCCTAATTTCCATAATCCAATTTTATATCCTCTAGCCCTCTGATGGCAAAAGAGAAGAAGATTAAGGGGAAATAAATATTTATAAAGGAACAGGGCAAAGGTTCACTATGCAATATAGTATAATTAAATATCTTTTTCTTTAAAGCAAAATATTTTCCTTAATTTTGCAGGTACTTTATACTCGGTGAAAATGATAATGTGTCTATTTTTGTGCTATGTGATGCTAAAAAAGAATACAAAAATCTTGTCCATTAAACGATAGTAATTTAAAATCAATATCAAAATAAATTTATAATTATATGTACCTAGAAATGCTTTTGCCCTCAGACTCTCTAAAGCATCAAAATGTGATCTGTTTTTCATTTTTCTTGCTGCCTAAAAACCTTTTAAAATGTAATCTCTGCTGTTTTATCAGAAGATAGATTACTTGGGCAGTGGATTTGGATCAGGAAAATAAGCCCCTCACTTTTTTCATCAATATTTCATTTCCACCTGGATTGCCACTGACACCTGCCCCTTTCAATAACCACTGAAAATTAATTACTGAGTCCCCCAAATCACAGAGTTGTGTTTAAATTCTGAGCCTAGACCAAAAACTCTCCAAAGACTCCCTTCTACCTAACTCCCACTGTGCCCAAAGGCAAGTGATTTATTTTTACCTTGTTTCCACATCAACCCCCAAGAGATGGCTTCAGAAATTAATCTAAACTCCAGGTCAGAGCCCATTGCCAAAATTCCAAATATCTCCGGTTTCCAAAGATCCCTAGTTAATAGTTTGGGAATTAAAATAAATCAATACAAAACAAAAACCTAGATTGCTGCAAAGAGCTAATAGTTACTATATTTCTCTAGTTGGGATATATTTTTTTGGCTTATTTCAGGTCCTCATAGCACAATATTTGTATCTCTGCCTGCCTTGAGTCAGAGTCACTTATGAAGATTATTTCCCTGCCTGAAGATGCTGAGATTCTGGAAGTTATGAACCATCATCACGCTTATCCATTGAGCTTACCTTGGCTACCCCACCACTACCCCAGAGGAATCTGAAAATGGCATTTCCCATAGAGAAGAGCTCATCAGGTATCTATTGGACTCAAGAGTTAGAAGCAAGCGCAGTGTCTCAGAAAGACAGGTAATCATGGAGTTATCGGAACTTTTCCTTATGGCTTTCATTCTCCATCCTCTATTGAACACATCCAGGCTGACACAAAGACACTATTACAGATAAGGTAACTGTCCATCGGCCATCTTCTAAGAGACATTTTGCTCCAAGCGACCTAATCATTGGCAGGAAAGCTCGTGCTTCGCTTGTTTTTGCAGAAACGTTTGGCAATGTTATAGAAATTGACATTTTTAAACAAATAACGGAAAGATTGCATCGGCTCCAAATGTAATGCCATATTTAAAAAACACAGTTTCATGTCTTACTGGGATTTTTAAAAATGAAACTTGGGCAGAGCCCCAGAAGAAGACCCCGTGACAGTAACTTTATAAGTAAATCAGGGCTGGTGAGCCCCCCAACTCCATCCCACCTGCACCTTAGTCTGCATTTCTGCTTCCGAGAAAGAGTGTCACCCCTCATCTCAGTCCTCAGAGAAGAATTCATTTGACTCAGCCCAACAGTGTCACTGCAAAGGGAGCTGTTCCTGAAGGATCAAGGGTATGGGACTTTTGCTCTAGGTTCCACATAAAATCCCCAGGAGACACATTTATTTTCTCACAGATAGGGTTCTCTGGAAACTGATGCTGAGGTGGACTTTGGGTACTGAGATGCTTTCTAGGGATGAACATTCATAAAAGGAAGTGGGAGGAAGCAAGGTGGGAGAGAGACAAGTCGAACTATGATGCCAAATGGACAAAGCCTTACCCAACCCCACTGGGAGCCTTGGGGCTACTAGTGTTCTTCAGAGTGTCCTGAGCCAGGCTGGTGTGACTGGGACTGCCTTTGTCTCCAGCTGCAGGCTCTGGGCAAGGATGTGCAGTCAGGTGAGGTGACTATCTGCAGCTAAGGGCAGACCCTGAAGAAGCCCATCTCAGGAGGCTTCTGGTAGCCATGTGCCCCAAAGCCAGACTTGGAATCTTTCGTGGAGGAGACCTGAAGAGCACATGTCTGGGCCATGACATTCTCCTCAAAGCCTCATTAGCAGCCCACACCAGACCTTCCATCTACCTTACCTCTACAGCGTGCACAGCTCCTCTGCTCCTCTGTGGTTCCCATACCCTTGATCCTTCAGGAACAGCTCCCTTTGCAGTGACTCACTGTTGGGCTGAATCAAATGAATCCTTCTCTGGGGACCGAGATGAGGGGTGGCATCCTTTCTCTGAAGCAGAATCACAGCCAGCGTGTCTCTCTCCTCCATTGCACAGGAAAATGCTGCTCTTTCTCAAGTGCTGCAGTCAGCACCTGATGGAGCTGACCTCCTAAGAAGGCAGTGCATCAACTCTACTGAACCTCTGGATTCTCACCTCTGCCCAACTGCCTTTTTAAAACATTGCTTCACCTGGATACACAACTTTCAGAAAACACTATTCTAAGAGTTCTGATAAATACAGTGCTCCTCATCTTCTTACAATTATATATACTAAAAATTATATGTAATAAAAATCTCAGTAAGCAAAACAAATAAAGAACTTCGCTGGATGAGTATAAGCCTGAGACAAGCATCTCAGTCACAAACTGTTGCATTATAAAAAATTAAGACCTAATACAATGTGTAACTATTTGAAAATAAGAAAAATGATTGCACATAGTGTGTTATCTATGTTTTTTCCAGAAATATATATATATATGTAAATATAAATGCTTACCAGGAAAGCACAAAATCATTATAATTTCAACTACAAATTGGTTGGCTAACAGGCTCTAAATTGTTTTATGTGAAAATAAATTAGGAGGCAATTAATAGAAATCAACAGAATTGAAATAGATGGAAAAACTCCTGATGGTTTAGGAGAGAATGAACCTTATAGAACCCAGTGAGGTCTGTGAAACCGAGTGCAGAAAAAGAAGAAAAGAGGTTCTTCTTGGTGACAGATGAGTCCACAGTTGGAAGAACATCATTTCTCTTCAGAAGTGCCTGGCAGAGTGGGGTTCAAAAACTCACTGGCAAAATAAGCAGGCTAACACCTCTGAGCTAAGGTGCTAGTCACTACTGAGACCAAGAAAACTCCACAAAAACTAAGAGAAAAGAAAGATCAGGAATGAAGTTTAAGAAAACTTTTTGTATACTGAGAGATGCTAAGTATAATAGTATCCAAAGTATTCTCCTGGGATTCCAAAGCTCTCATTTCCAAGGCAGTTTAGGGAAGGCACTCATGGAATGTTTATCAGACACAGTACAGAATGTTAACAAAATAAATCTTATGCAAGCTTTCTAAAAGGTTCTAGTAGATCTCTTCTGTGTCTTCTAAGAGGCAGAAAGCAAGAAAACCAAGAAAACAGACATTCTCTAGAATTCTTTTATGTGCCAACACAGAGCCAGCCACTTCCTGAGAACTGTCCCTTTAGTGTCCAGCAACCATTCATTTTACAATTCTGGAAACAGAGACCCAGAGAAAAAAATAACAGTTTTGAGGGCTTACTGAAACTAACACTCATAGTCCAGAGCCAAGTCCAGGCTTGTTGGCTTCATAGATTTGTGCTTCATTCTGGGTAGAGGCATCACTTTGCTCTGGGAGCCCCTGGAGAGCTGGGCTCAGTCTGGAGGGTCCTGTGGTCTCCCACAAAGATCACATTCTGTTCTCTCCATCACATCTCCTCCTTCACTCTGCAGCTACAAGTAATACAAAATTTATATATTTAGAAACCGTAGGAGTGGCCCCTTTGTTGGCTGTTCAAGGCTAGCTCAGACAACTCTTTTGTGACCAATGTCCCTGCAGGCATGTATATTTCACTACTTGCCCCCAGTTTTGGAGAACCCATTCCTTGTATCCCAGCCCAGCTTCCCAGCAAATGACAGGAAAGGATGATGTTCACAGTTCAGAAGCCCCCTCTCTGGGGTCAAGCTGGCCTGGAGGACTCTCACTTTCAAAGATGGCATTTTACACATGAGTTGATGCAGCAATAGAAATGTGTGTGTTTTGGAGAATTTAAGGATGTCTATTGAATCAAACTATCTTCATCTACACTCAAATTACACTCAAACACATCTCAGCCAAGATTAAATAAAAACTTCCACCGTATGCAGACAGGTCCAATTTATCTAGATTTCCAATGTGCTTTAGAATTTCCCAAGGTATGTTCTTTTTTTTTCACCTGGATCGATTGTTCCCATTTTGTTGCATTCCCTCTGATTGGCATTTAGAGTGTGTAACAATTAACTCTGTGCTGGGGCTTTGTAAACTTTCACCGATCAACGTGTAAGGGGAAGAACTTGCCCAAGCCTCAGAACTAGGCAATGGGAGACGGGGCTGTCTGCCTGTGAATCTCCACACTACATAGCCTCATTTACTTACCTACCTGTTTCTTCAGTACTCGAAGGTCAGGTTTGACCAATAACGTCTATTTAGTTCCAACTATTAGCATGTTTAATTTCCACCACACAAACAGAATAATGAACAAGGTATCCATCTTAATCACCCATTTGTAAATATATAAAAAAAAAACTTAAATTGAAGTGGGATGCAATTACAGGGAATGAAAAAATAGAGGAAAGAATAGATAAATAGATGCTTACGAAAGAGCAGTGTAAAGAAAATGCACATTCAAAGCAACGTATCTCCTTTTCCGATATGCCCTCCCAGCAGAGTGAATTTCCTTCTTATTTTCCCCTACTTAGTGACCTAATCTCACCTCTTCTCTTTCTCAGGTTGCTTGTGAACCCCACATTATCTCTCTGTCATCACCTAGATTGGCTGAACAGTTAACTTCTCCTCATCTTTTCCTCACAACCTCTGTGATCTGAACACACCAAGATCCCAAGCAGAACAATGGGGAATTCCTTTTATTGGGACATTACATTTTTTCCTTGGCAATTGAATAATTTTTGCTATTGTTATACAGCTTAAAGTATGGGTGTCTTTAACGTCTGAGCTTGCACCAGATACATTTCTACAGAGAGCCCTTAGCCACGCTTCACGCATTCCCTTACCAGCAGAATGTCTGATAAGGATTTTCTGTGGTCCTTCCAGTGCAGTGCTGGCCTCTGAGGCTACCTTCTGACATGGCAGGGTGGAGCCTCCAACTTAATCCAGAAGGAAGAGGAGAGGGCAGGATTCCCAGCACAAATCCCTGCTGGAGAGTTGCTATACTATTAATAGAAACTTAGCCTCAAAGGGATGGGCAGATATTCAGAGGAGAAAGAGGCTTTCATGTGCCGTCTTCAGAATCAGTGCTTGGTCAAATAGTTTCATTGATGTTCAACCAAATGGTTGTAATGTACTGGATCCCGAATATACACAAGTGTTTCGGTTACAATACAGTTCCTTGATAAGGAATATCAGCTTTCTCGTAACATTGTGCAATTATTGGCAGCTTTGCATTTCAAGTTGAAAAAACCAAACTATTCTGCTAGGAAAGCAATTCATCCAGTAAGAATTTCAATTTTATATAAAATCATATTTGTAGCAAACTCGGCATATTGACTTTTACCTTGTACTTATGGAAAATGCGGGAAGAAGGACTTTGCTCCCCATGAAAACTACTACCCCCTGATGGCAACTGGTCACTCAGAGTGTAGGAATTGTGGTTACAATTCCATGTTGCTTCACTGAATTCTTTGCTCTAAAGAGTTTTCATTTGTTTGAGTTGGACACCCCAAGAAGAAATCTATTTTGGGGGTGCTCATTCCCCTTTGTCTTAGACAATCTTTGCCTTTTATCTCTCTAGATCCAGTAACTCACACATAGGCTGGTCTATGACAGGCACCCAATACTGGCATACCTTAGAGATACTGCGGTTTTATATCTGGACCACCATAATAAAGCAAATATTGAAATACAGTGAGTCACATAAATGTCCTGATTTCCTACTGCACATAAAAATTATGTTTACACTATACTATAGTTTACTAAGTACAATAACATTGTCTAAAAATTATACATAATTTAATTTAAAAAATACTTTATTGCTCAAAAATGTTAAGAGTCATCTGAGCCTTCATTGAGTTCTAATTCTTTTGCTAGTAGAAGTTCATGCCTCAGTGTTGATGGCTGTTGACTAGTCAGCATGGAGTTTGCTGAAGGTTTGGCTGGCTGTGACAATTTCTTAAAATAAGACAACAGTGAAGTTTGCCACAACAATAGACTCCTCCTTTCAGGGAAGACTTTTCTACAGCATGCCATGCTGTTTGACAGCATTTTGCCCACAGCAAAACTTTCAAAATTGGAGTCAATCTTCTCCAAACCTGCCACTGCTTTATCAACTAAATTTATGGAATATTCTAAATGCTTTGCCATTGATTTGTGCCAGGACAGGACAGGCTGCTCATTCTAGTGGTCCAATAATGATATGCAGACAGACTGGGAAAGAAGGGTTTATTTCTGCAACCAGTTGCAGGGAAAAGGTCAAAGTAACTCAACAGACCAATTCAAAGTTAAAAGCTTTTTTTTTTTTTTTCAGTGCTTAGATATAGCCTAAGTTCTATGTCTACATGTGAGTGTGTACCTACAAGAAGGAGTTTCATTTAATCAATAGCTAATCTTTAACTAGGGCCTAAGGTCTGGAAAACTTCCTCTAGAGTTTTGGAAAATTTCTTAATCTTAATTGGGCCCTGGTACAAGGTGTATGTGTTAGAACACTTTTATTATTCAATCAGACTTTACGGTCTGAGAAAACCCAGGTGGGGTCTTAATGGATTTTATTTTTTTCTTTTTGCATTCCAGTCCTTGAACTTAGACACCAGTTATTCCAGTTCTTTAATGCTTAACTTACACATTCATTAAAATTATAGTAAAGGGTTAGTGGAAACTGACTACTCTGGTTGCTAATGGAAACTGGCCTGCCACAATTTCAGCAACGTTCACAGCATCTTCACCAGGAGTAGATTCTTTCTGAAGAAACCACCTTCTTTGCTCATCCATGAGAAGCAATTTCTCATTTGTTCAAGTTTGATCATGATATTACAGCAATTCAGTCCCATCTTCAGGCTCCACTTCTGATCCTAGTTCTCTTGCCATTTCGACCACACTTGCATTTACTTCTTCCACTGAAGGCTCAAAGTCTTGAAGCCCTCAAAATCATTTATGTTGAAGAAGTTGGCATCAACTTCTTCCAAGTACTTGTTAATATGGATATTTTGACCTCCTCCCACAAATCATGAATATTCTTAATGACATCTACAATTGAGAATCCTTTCCAGAAGTTATTTAATGTACTTTGCCCAGATCCATCAAAGGAATCACTATCTACAGCAGCTCTAGCCTTATGAAATGTATTTCTCAAATAATAAGACTTGAAAGTCAACATCACTTCTTGATTCACGGGCTGCAGAATGGATGTATGTTATTAAGCACGAAAACAACATTAATCTCCTTGTACCTCTTCATTAGAATCCTTGGGTGACCAGGTACATTGTCAATGAGCAGTAATATTTTGAAAGGAATCTTTTTTATGAGCAGTAGATCTTAACAGCAGGCTTAACATATTCAGCAAACCATACTATAAATTGATATGCTGTCATCCAGACTTTGTTCTTCCATTTATAGAGCACAGGTAGAAAGACTTAGCATAATTTTTAGCAGCCCCAGGATTTTCAAAATGGCAATGAACTTTGACTTCAACTTAAGTCACCAACTGCATTAGCCCCTAACAAGACAGTCAGCCTGTCCTTCAAAGCTCTGAAGCCAAGCATTTATTTCTCCTGTCTAGCTGTGAAACTTCTAGATGGCATCCTCTTCCAAGAGAAAATTATTTCATCTACATTAAAAATATCTGCAAAGCACAAAGAAAGAGGTATGCCTTTAAGTGTCTTCCAAGGAAGTCCGTGATTCTACCTCTTGGAATAAGACCCCATGTAGTGAATTAATATATACCGCATGCCTAATAACTGCAGGTAATTTTCAATGAGATAGAATTTATTTCTCTACATCATGGTCTTATAACTCCATAAACTAAAAATCAAAATGAAACATAACTGAAACTTCCTTGATAACTTGGCTGTGTGTTTGCCTAGTGATTTTTTCTTTTTTTTTTTTTTTTGTTGAGACGGAGTCTCGTTCTGTCACCCTGGCTGGAGTGCAGTGGCGCTATCTTGGCTCACTGACGCACCACCTCCAGGTTTCATGCCATTCTCCTGCCTCAGCCTCCCGAGTAGCTGGGACTACAGGCGCCCGCCACTACGCCCAGCTAATTTTTTGTGTTTTTAGTAGAGACGGGGTTTCACCATGTTAGTCAGGATGGTCTCGATCTCCTGACCTTGTGATCTGCCCGCCTCAGCCTCCCAAAGTGCCGGGATTACAAGCGTGAGCCACTGTGCCCGGCCTCTTTTTTTTTTTTAAATCTAGTTTAATTTTAAGTTCAGAGATACATGTGCAGGATGTGCAGGTTTGTTACATAGGTAAACATGTGCCATGGTGGTTTGCTGCACCTATCAACCCATCACCTAGGCATTAATCCCAGCATGCATTAGCTATTCTTCCTGATGCTCTCCCTCCTCCTTCCCCCAAAACAGTCTCCAGTGTGTGTTGTTCTCCTCCCTGTGTCCATGTGTTCTCATTGTTCATCTCCCACTTATAAGTGAGAACATACAGTGTTTGGTTTTCTGTTCCTGTGTTAGTTAGCTGAGGATAATGGCTTCCAGCTCCATCCATGTCTTAGCAAAGGACATGATCTCTTTCCTTTTTATGGCTGCATAGTATTCCATGGTGTGTATGTACCACATTTTCTTTATCTACTCTGTCATTGATGGGCATTTGGGTTGATTTCATATTTTTGCTATTGTGACTAGAGCTGCAATGAACATACAGGTGCATGTATCTTTATAATAGAATAATTTCCATTCCTTTGAGTACACACCTAGTAATGGGATTGCTGAGTCAATGGTATTTCTGGTTCTAGGTCTCTCAAGATGGATTAAAAATTTAAATGTAAAACCCAAAACTATAAAAACCCTAGAAGAAAATCTATGCAATATCATTCAGGACATAGGCATGGGCAAAGATTTTGTGATTAAAAACACCAAAAGCAATTGCAACAAAAGCAAAAACTGACAAATGGGATCTAATTAAACTAAAGAGCTTCTGCACAGCAAAGGAAACTATCATCAGCGTGAACAGACAGCCTACAGAATGGGATAAAATTTTTACAACGTATGCATATGATGAAGGTGTAACATCCAGAATCCACAAGGAGCATAAAAACATGTACAAGAGAAAAAAAAACTCTGGGAAATTCTCAAAAGAAGACATTTATGTGGCCAAGAAACATATGAAATAAATCTCAGTATCACTGATCATTAAAGAAATGAGTATCAAAACCACAATGAGATACCATTTCATGCCAGTCAGAACAGTGTTATTAAAATGTCAAGAAACAACAGATGATGGCAAGGCTGCGGAGAAATAGAAACACTTTTACACTGTTGGGAATGTAAATTAGTGCCTAGTGATTTTTAAAGCAATCAACTTACATGTATTCAGTACAAGTTATGTGTAAGATTCTATGCTTTAAATACACATCTCCTGACTAACATGGAAATTTGGATAAAAGCAATACCAATCCCTCTAAGCGTGGTTGTTTTGTAATCATAAAATGTTCTGTAGAAGTATCGGTTCTGGGGATGGCAGGGCACAGTACAACACTTGAATAGCTGAGCTCTTTGTTACTGGAAGCCACATACGAGAGAAGGCTGCTACACAGGGCCATGCAGAGCCACACTTGGGGCAGGGTGACAGCAAGCTTAATTATGGCAAGCAGACTGGGATTAGCTGGGTTCCAGAGCTCCCTGTGGCTGGGCTAATTTGATGACTTATTGGGCTCAGCATAGGGCTGTCCCTATTTATGGGCTTTTAGGATGGGTACCTTGTGGCCTGGCACATGAAAGACACATAAGAAAAAGGGTTAGTGTATGAACTTAACAGCTGATCAAGGAGGGGAAATGCACAGCCTCTACTCAGGGCATCAAAACTGGGTAAAGACAGTGTTAAAAAAAAAAAGAAAAAAAAACTAAATAAAATCTTGTATTACAATGATGCAATATGTATCTTGACCTGAAAGTCAAATGATGGCAATTCCTCTCCCACCAGAACTTTAACAAATCTCTTTAATGCCGCAATGTGTTTATGTCTTTTTTGAGTCATGCGGAAATGCATGAGTTACAATGTTTTTGCAATTGGGTTGAGAAAGAAAATAATCACAAGTGCTCTTTGAAGACATTTTAAACATTGTTACTGGCATAAAAACTGAAGTTATGTTCAGAGTTGAGATAGGATGATTAAAATACGGTGAGTTCTGCCTGTTATCTGAAGGCATCTGTGGACAAATTGCTATTGCACCCATTTCATAGTTTGAAGAAGTGAACAACTAATGGCTCCTCCAGGGTCATTGCATGAAAGAGCATAGTCAACAAATGCTTCAGGGTACAAGCCATAATTTAACAAAACCAGCTTGTGTGCTTGGGCCAGATGGTGTTTTGTAATGGAATTATGGGGCTGTATCATCACCGTATTTGCTAAGTGCAACTTAAGGTCTTCCCTAAACCCCATGACCAGTGTGAGAAGGCCATCTATAAACTCATTAGAACTTTGAAGAAAAGTTGACTTGGTTTTTAAGAGAGTAGTAGCACCAGAGATTTGATTCACTTTTTAAAAGTGGATATTTAATTAGAGATATTAAAAATATTCATTTCTTTTCTCATAGAAATCTTAAAGTAAATTTTCTCCTATTTGTACTTAGGAAACAAATATCATTATGCTTTATATCATGAGTTACACCAAATAAAGACAGTCTTATTTAACACCATACACACAGATATCTAGATATATACTTATATATCTATATGTAGATATATCTATATATAGATGTAGACATATTTATGTATATGTATATACATATGGTATACAAACACATACACTAATTTTGTTATTGGAGGAAAGTCAGTTTAACTCCTCCGAATGGACCTGATGATTTTCTTTTCCAATGGATGGAGTTGAAAAAGAGCATCTTTAAGGTCTTATTTATGTTTTACAGCCTTGGTTATGTTAAGAGTAAAAAAGAAAAATAGAAAGAGGGTTTTATATCTTATAGTTACAGAACATCTCTACTTCTTACATTTTAATTTGTTCAGCGAAAGAGACAGTAGCTGTTCTCATGTCCTTGCTTTTTTTCAGAGCTCATAATTTAATATATTTGCATAAAATGAGGTGGGGAAAGCTAGCTAATCTCCTTTGCTTGTAAAATACCTTAAGGAAATTTTTTATTAGTCTACAAGACCCAAGGGCAAGTGTTAATAATAAATAATGAGAGCATATGGTAGAATGACTGATTCATTTGTGGTCTACCAGTTGTAACCCCTTGTGGGGAAAAAAAAAAGAATCCAGGCAATAATGTAAAAACAGTCCCTTACAGTGCCAGAATCTCTTAAGCCTTACCCTATTTGATTCATCTTTAAAATCTCTTTCCAATTAAACATGCTGATACTTGGAATTAAATAAAAGCCTTGGAGGGGAGGCGAGACTTTTGCTTTAAACATCATTTAAATTACAGACATCCTAGATTTACGAGCTGGAACTGAAGATTTCCTAAGATCAATTACATCATGCATTTTCAAGAAAGATGTAATTCCACAAAGCCGCTGTGCAAAGCTCAGTAACAATTACCATCAAGAAATACAGATTAGAGACCACACAGCAGTAAAGTACATCAAGATTTCTCTTCAGAGTACAGGAGATTTCAAAGTAGCCCATGCTGAAGCAATGATTTAGGATTTCCACCCTTAATCTTTTAGCCTACCAAAATAGTTCCTTAATGAATAGAGGAGTTGAAAATTTTTGTTTGCATATCAGTTTCTTACTAGCTTTTATTATTATGAATCCACATCTCTATGAAATATTCTTCAGCCCTGAGAAGAGATTTACAATTCAAATATTATTTTGAAGCATCCCATTCTTGCAAGAAAGTAAGATCATGCCCTCGAGGGGCTCCATCTGCTAGCAATTAGAGCTTTGCCAAAACATTCAAATAGCTTAGCGCGTACACACTTCTCCGGAAAATAAACTGCATTCTCTTCTTCTTTGCATCTCCAGGTATAACCTGGTGACTGGCAGAATTTGGCCATCAGCAAATCTCTGTGCAGTGGCGGTTCTTGAAGACGAGGCACCAGGTTGCACACTTCTGTTATATTTCCTTTGCACCCTCTAATGGGTTGAACACCTACTTGTCCCACAGGCAATGTGATGGGCGATTGCTAGATTTGCACAATCTTCTTAAATTATGATTCTTTGTTCATTGAAGCTCAAAGAAAACAGTGCATGACTTCCACGTTCCAGCTGCTTATCAAAACTCTTTCTTTGCATTCAGGCAGAGAGAAGTCTGGAGCTCCAGCCTCCGTTTTTTTCTCAGGGACATATGTGAAGTGTCATCTCATTTCCTTCCCCCCAAAATAAAAAAAATGGGGCAGTTATGCAACAAATCAACTTTGTGCTATTTCCGGGTACATGAGACTGTCCATGAGATGTGCTTTGAATGCCAAACACCGAATATATAGTTATTTTTTAAAGCTTTGTTGAGATATAATTGACATACAATAAACTGCACAAAATAAAGTATACAAATTGATGTTTTGACATACATATACATCTGTGAAATCATCATTATCCTTAAGATAGCAAACATATTTACCACCCTTCCAAAATATTTTTTGCACTGTATTTATTTGAAATTTCTAGCTTTATTGAGATACACTTATGAAAATTATAAGGGTTCAATGTATACAATGTAATGATTGGATACACATGTATGCTGTGAAATGATTTACCACAATCAAACGAGTTAACATATTTGTTACCCAAGGTCATTGCTTCCCTTTTTGTTTCATTCTGTTTTTGGTGAGAACATTCAAGCAAATTTTAAGTATACAATACAGTATTGTTAACTATAGTCCCCTGAATTTACTTATCTTGTGACTGAAAGTTTGTACCCTTTGACCGACATCTTTCCTGTTCCTCTGCTCCCCTGCCCTTGGTAACCACCATTTTATTCTCTGTTGCCATAAGTCCAACTTTTTTAGATTCTACATATAAGTGAAGTCAGGCAGTATTTGTCTTTCTAATTTTGCTGATGATGAAAATGGAAGAATAATGTAAATTGGGACATTCCCTGAAAATGTGGGACATACCTGGCTTTAGGACTCAGAATATAATAATTATCATAAAATTTAAAAATCCATTTTGCTACAATTGTGAATCATCAGGATTAGACTAAGCCAAAAGAAAAACAATCCAAACTTAAAGCAAAAAAGAATAAATTCTTTTAAGTCTAAAATAGAAAGTTCCAGCATTCTGATTCCCAAACCATCTCCTCAAAGTAGAAAAAGCATAAGCCAACTTTCAAGGGAGACTTTATTTATTTTCTCTCATGACATCGTGAGTATGATATGTATTGGACAGAAATAAGACGTGGCTTTGGCAAATATGAGTTTCCAGACATCCACATTGTGACTACTTTGCTGTACACAATCAAATGTCATCTTTCTAATGAAATAGGATGCAGGAGTAAGAAAAGATTCTGATAAAAGTCAAGTTGATATACTAGTCAGCCCCAGTCACCTATAACTTATTCTCCTAGCACAGAAATTACATTCCATGCAACATATGCATGGAACACTATATTCACAAATCATACCAATGGTCTACCACCAGGAGGGCCAGAACAGTACAAAAAATTAACAGAAGTAGAAGTGGACTTTCAATCATCTGTGGAAACTGCCTCCTTCGGACTCCTGGAGACTCGCTGGAGGGTGAATTGCAGGAGGTGGGAAGGACAGGCTATGGCTGCTAAAGTGAGCAAAGTTAACTGATTCTGGAGGAAACTGATCACGTGACCCGGGCCACTGGGCTACATTCCCCTCAAGGCACAGTGTTGGTCCTGTTATGTTACCAAACTCCAGAGGCTTTTCTGTTCCTGGTATTGAGTAAATTCTCAATTAGAATTTGTGTAACCTGAATTTATTAACCACCTATTATAGTTAATATGGGACATGTATATACTGTCCACCAAAAGCCACGCTTTGGAAGGAAATTGGTTTTGGAATCAGTGAAAATAGGATGGGAGGGTCCAAGGAAAGACTAGAGTGAAAAGAATCATGATGTCTCTGTTATGACAATGAAAATGTATTCGTCTACAAGGCAGAGGTGAGGATAGCGCGATGATATTCCTGGGTAGTTATTAATCCCTCTTACAATATAGAAGTCTGGGGCTTCCTAGAAAACCATGGCAAACCAAGTCTACATGTACACAACTTTTTCTTTCCCATGGCTTCCCATCACCAGTAGACTATAGAAAATCACATAAATCATAAGAGTGCTGGCTGTGCCATGGGGATTTATATTGCTTTTCTCCCAGTCCAACTTCCATTCTGCCCTTTTCTGATAATAACAATAACCTCAGGTTATTTTTTTGGCTTTGGGTTTTTTCTTTTTTTTTGAGGAAGGAGCCCTCCTTAGGGGGAGTGACTGTCTCCCTAGGAAGGCTCATGGGATAGAGGGATTTCCCAGGATACAGGACTTTTAGTGCTAAAGCTAGGTAATTCCCAGGAATTGGGAAGAACCAGTAATTCAGTTTCCTTCAGAACTTGCCCAGTGAGAATATGCATCACGCTGCTCTTCTCCTTATGCTCCACACTGCAGGCCAATCAGAATCTCCCTCTTCTGGAAACGGACAAGAAATATAGCTTGGTTGCCATTCCAAAATAAAACCAAGACAAAACCAAAGATACAAATATTTGCAACTATGCACCCTGAAGGGCTTGTCCATTGGGTCTCACTTCCTAGGACCTCTAAGGTCTCTGGCTCTAAGGACTGATTGTTTAGCCACACTGACTCAGTTTAACCAACTCTTCCTCTCACCAACCAGAGTGAGCATATGTTACTTGTACCTCCAAACCTCTAACTGGTCCAGAAAATGACACCTGGAATTGAGTGGGACAAGTGAGAAATGTTAACTATGGGATTGGCTGAGGCAAGGTAAGTGGAGGTTGTAAAGGATTTTTTATTCCATGCTTGTCCCATGCATTCCATAATAGAGAAATCTGTTATGTGGTAGCATTTTGTTAAGTAGTTTTCTGTTGTGTCTTGGGACTAATGCCAAGTGCCAGTGGTGTCTGAACTTTATAGGATTTGATAGAAAGATGTCAAGGTGTTGCAGTCTCTAAAACCAATGAGGGAGGAAAACACAGATTTGCAGAGAGAGGAGCTTTCTTCCTAGGACCAGTAATCTAGGGTGACCACTGTGAGCATAGTATTCAACTTTGGAAAACCCAAACTTCCCACTTCTAAATTAAAATTGGTGGTAGTTGAAGACTGAGGACAAGAAATATACCTGAAGAAGAGAAGAGGACCTGGGCTATGCTTGGTTCTTCCAGGTCCCCAATTCCTGTCTGACAAATACATTATTGCATATGGCCCTCCCTAGGATTACACCCCCAGTCAAAGTGCAGACTCCATAGTTTTGACTTACCTTCAGGTAGAGATCAAGTTCATACTCAACTGAACTCTGTGGATCTGGGCACATATTTAAGGCTTTTTCTAAGAGGCAGGGTATCCCACACTTGTCCTGGATACAAGAAAAATAAATACTTCTGGATTTAGTCTCTCATTAACTGAGTTGACCAAAGGCAAATCAATGGAAAGTCAACTCCAGCTCCACAGGAGCTGTGTTGTCAAAGACACCTAGACTGTGCTGCAGACTAAGGCCTGGGATTGTTTAAACTGCAAGATAATCCTGAGGCCCCCAAAACCCAGAGGAAGAAGGTTTCTAATGTGGACTTCCCTAGAAGGGCTAGAACCCCGCTACCTCTCTCCAAAGGGTCCTTGGGAAACAACAGACAAGGGTGGGGGCTTCCAGTGGGCAGATTCACCACCCAGAGCCCACTCCTCTGCCAGGGCAGTGAGTCCTGCTCTTCTGACCCAGAGGGATGTGGACATTGCTCTCGGCCAGTCACCATCATCATGGTCTCTCAGCTACATCTCTCTCCCCTTTCCCAGTGGCATCTGCAACTGTACACAAGGCCCATGATGGCTGCTGCCTCTGAGGAGGAGACTGGGAAAGGCTTCCAAGGATCTTCAATGAAATGTCGACATCTGTTGATTTGTGGTGGATTCATAGTGTAGGTTATATTGTTCTTTGTTTTCCTGTATTTTTAAAATCTTTCTGAAAGTTAGCTCAAAACACTTTTGTTACTCTTAGTGACTAGCTATACATGATACTTCGCTATTATTGGTGATTCATTCTCTTTGCCTGGAGTAATCACTCCAATTAGTAAAAAGGCTTTACCTTTCTTTTTCATAAAACAGTAATTACCATGTATAATTCATAACAATGATATGCATACAATTATGTACATAGGTATATATGTATTTTTGTGTGTGTGTGTGTGTATGTGTGTGTCACCATAGTCTGAAATCTGAAGATTCCCTGGACAAGAATTAGAATAAGGAACACCTATGTCATTCTTTTAGGACTTGCTTCAGCTGCTGTCCCTTCCTCTTTCCAGGGTGACCCAGGAAGGTGATCAGGTTGCTAATGTTTTTTCTTCGTATCTTTTCTGGATTGAAAATGGGAATCTTTTTCTCACTTTCTTTAAGCTTCAGGAGAGATTTTCGGTGTGGCTTTAGTGACAAAGCTCAGGAAGAAATCAATTAGAGAACAACGCAAATCAGTTATAGACAACACAAGAGAACCCACTGCTAAATTATGCGGAAGACCCCAGCAGCGGGAGAAGTATGCAGGAGACTAATTGCAAGGCCACACAGATGAGGCAGCCAGGAAGCACTGAATCAGCGAGAAGGACCTCAGGAGTTAGAAAATGCATGGATTGCTAAGACACTTGGATTCAGTGACAGTGGGGAGCATTTATTCATTACATCATAGGAAATCAAGCTTGGGTTCTCTGTTAGTAACTGTGGTTACTCTTGTGGTACAAACATTGCTCTGTCTGTGTGGAGAAAGCTGCACCCAGCATCTGGATAGTTTTGTCATTGCGGGTGGTCAACTGATGAAGATTTGCACTTTAAACCTCAGACCTTGTTTTTAAAGAGTATGGAAGAGCACAAAGACCACTCAAATGAGAACAAGCCACACTATTTATTCAACCCTTGATACAGCATTATTATCCTGCTACTATTGCTTGTGTTTAGTGGAGACTTCAAGACAGACAGGAAAAGCAAATGCTTCATAATGAAAAGCAGGGAAGCTCTGAGTCTACCCTGATCAGAGGCTGCTGGCCTGGGGAAGCTGGAGGTGGCTCCCTAGACAAGGCATCCTATGGGATTCCTTACTGGTGCATACCTCGGCTTCCTCTAGTGGATCCTGAGTCGGATTTGGAGGAAAAATTAGGGAAGTTCTTAGTCACTGACAAAGTCTTGACCATTCTGAGCCAATTGCTACAGAGGTTGTGGGTCAGAGTTCTGTTGGCACACCTGGTCTGGCCATTGTCTGAGTATATTCAGTCTCTCAAGAGGAATAAGCCACATTTGTTACCATCGTTTTATAAAACATTAATAATGCCTTTGAGGCTCACTAATAAACGGTGCACATGAAATTTCCTAGAGGGAATTGAGGGCTGACGCCTAGTCGGCTAAGTATAGGAAAAGGACCATTGACAGTTCCCTAAACAGCTCCCAGTTTAGGAAGAGAGGGACCTGGATTCAGTCCCAGCTCTGTCCCAGGCTGACTTAGGTAGACAGTTGTGTCTCCCTTGGCTCAGCTGTCTCACACATAAGATGGGAATAGTAATACTTATTGAATGCAGTTGTATTATTATCAAGTATTTGTATTATTGTGAAACTGTGGAAACAGAAGCTCAGAGGATTTAGAGTATTTGCTGGAGGCCCTGGAACTAGGAAAAAGTAGCCTGGGGCCCAGTTCTACCTCTTCCCTTCAATCAGGTGTGAAGATAAATAAAACCTCAGAAGGGAGAGGGCTCTGCAGGGCTGGAGGCACTGAGCCAGTGTGCTGCATTGCTGTAGATAGTTCAGTCAACAGGAATAGTGCAGCGATAGGAAAGATACAACATTTATAGAACATGTACACGATGAAAAAAAAGTAAAATTTATCGATCTACGTGGAGAGCTTCACCATGTTGGAAGAGGGATTAAAATCCAAAACGATTTGTAGTCAAAAACAGGTTTTAGCCCCATTCAAATTTCTGTGGTTGTGCCTTTTTATTCCTGTAAGCTTGATCTATGCTCAAGATTTTAGTTGCTTTCAAAACCAGAGTAAATATCACTAAAGTGTGTAGGCCAAATTTCTTTGAAAAAGACCATTTACAGCTAGGGAAAAAAAAAAAAAAGGTGTAACATACTATTTAACCACAGTAAGCTGCTGCAGGAATCCTGAAAATCAGAATTCTCAAAACCCAGCAGATCAGAAATGGTTCACTTGGTCCAACCTCTTGCAAATGACCAGGATACAGGTCCACACTTTCTGGGGTGCTGGGCCTTAGGTAAGCTGCCGGGGCACATCTAGTGCCCAGGGGAGCACACCCAGGCACACCCAGGTGGTAGTTCTCGGGCAGGTGGAAAAATGACCCAGGCTCAAACCAGCTCCTGAGCATGGTATTTGAGGAAACAGGAGTGACCACCCTGTGATTCATCCCACAGCCTCTTCCACAGAGAAGCAAGAGAGACAAGTGAAGGCCCTGTGTCCTTCATCACAGGCCCTGCACACTCCCAGAACCCAACCTTTCTGTGGTCAGATGGGAAAGGTACTGCATACAGAGACCTCTCAGGACATAGAACTGGCCAGGGCCCAAGAGGAAAGAGATTTTGGCTTGGCGGTTACATGCAGTTTGCTGCAAGCAGGGTACTGTCCTATGCAGTTTATGTGCATCTCACTTGACGACCTTATTGAGCAGCAGTTACCAATTTCATTTCACAAAGGAGGATGTTAAGGACCAAAGGGGTTAAGGAGATTGCCCTCACTCTGGTGATTATAGAAAAAGAGAAAAGACAATACCATTAAAAATGGTTGGAACAATATAGTAACAGTGTATTTCAAGAGAAGACAAGGTAGCACTTTTTGTAATAAATTTAAAAATCCATAAGAAATGGATTTTATAAGGATATATAGATATTAAATTACATATACACACATATACTATACATATGTGCATAAACACACTCAATTGTGTGAAAAACTGAATAACTTCTTAATAGTCATGGAAGGTTATCAATATCACTTGTGAATATAGGTTCCTGGTTTGTAAATAAAATACTAGCAGATCTAATTTGAAAGTATAATAAAATAAATGAAAATTATGTTTGTGATGCAGAGATATTTTAAAATTGGAAAATCTATTAGTCTAATTCATCAAATAATAGTTTATTTATCCTCATGGTTCCCTAAAAGAACACTTGATAACATACAATGAAGTTTGAATGAGCAGTTCATAGTCAGGTATGTTTATTCTTTTATTTCCCTGAACAAAAATGTGTTTAGATTTTTGTGTTTATTCACAACCTCAGTTCTGTAAAGGATAGAAGTTACTCATGGATTCTTCCTTTCCAGGATACTCTTTGGTGTCCTTAAACAATTAGGACTTCCAGTGGCTGCGTTCTCCAAATAGTAGATTTGCATAGTCATGTTCATATTATTTCAAGTGGGATATGCAACTCGTCCTTGCATTTTTCATCTAGCCATCAACACCTGCCTATGCTAATTAATAGAAAAACGCATCCACATTTGATAAATTCAGTGTATAGATGCACCTCTCCAGTGTTGTACTGATTAAATCATTTGCAGAATGTGTCTTTAAATAAATGAACTCCCTAGGAAAATATATGTTGACCCAGCATGAATGTTGAACATTACTATAAAATAAGGTTATTGTGGGCCATATCAGGAAGCACTAGCATGGGAGTCTAGAGATCTGGTTCTAAAATAAGACCTTGCAACTCTGTGGTTCTTACTGCTTTTCCCAGATGTTGAAGTGGAAAGACTAAAACATGGCCTACAAATGGAGATAAAGACATGTAAAGCTCTTGGCAAAAATAAGACACTCAGTAAGTGATAGATTCAATCAAAATCATTAGTAGAGATGGCAGTGAAATTTCTACTGCACAATAATGTAAAGATTGTAAGGGAATAGAAACCCACTATTAAAATCCCACTAAAATAAGGGGATTTTATTACAAATCTCATTTGATGGCCAAGACCATTAACCTCTAATCTCAGAACAGATGATATTGTAACTGAAGAGGAGAAAATATGAAATATGGTAGCTACATCTTCAAATAAAATAAGACCTTAATCACTACTTAGAAATACTTACTGTGATTCTATTTAGCTTTTTACTCTCTTTGATAGTGAATTCAGGAAGCCTCTAAGTACATTTTTAACCTCATAAAAAAGTTAAACCAAGAAGAAAAATTATAGTTTCTACAGAAATAATTTTCTTTCAAGTAGTCATAGGAATAGAACAATAAAATGTAATTATGTGAAAATGACTTATGTGTAACTTTAAAGAAAGCCTGTGGAAGATATTATACAACAGAATATGATTTTCTATGGGGCATACATATTACTTTGGCCAATTTATTCTGTCCTCTTACTCATACCTAAGTTTGAAAGAAATGATGTAGAAACAAGTCATTAGCATTAAAACCGAGCAATTTTGAAGACAAAAGCCAAGCCCATCATTTTGCACAGAAATGTTTAGGGAAGTATCATATGAATACAACATCACAATCCAGGTATTTTGAAATGGTTAGTTTCTATTTAACTCCCCTTACCACTCTAGCTGTCTCCAAGAATGATTATTATGGTGAGCTCCCTGTTTTTTTAATAATAGTAAAGAATCCAACACACTTTATAACCCAGCATCAAGATCTTGGTTTCTAAATAATATTCTCTGCTGAAAGAAACCAAGATTCCTTGGAAAATTGGCTGATTCTAGAGGTGGACCAGAAAAAGCATAAGATAAGTATAGAACATCTTAAATAATAGTCTCTGCTGAAAGAAACCAAGATTCCTTGGAAAATTGGCTGATTCTAGAGGTGGATCAGAAAAAGCACAAGATAAGTATAGAACATCTTATTGCACCAGAAACTACAAATTCCTTAAAGAATCATGGGGACATATCAAAGGAAGCCAGGAGCCATCTTGAAGAGCTGCGTTGGCGCCAATCTGTGAAAAATTGAGCATCAAAATAAGTATTTGTTGTAATAGACAATTGAATAAGATAAAAATCACTAGTCTGCCCTTATGTAAACAAACATAAATAGGAAGAGTGAAAGCTCTCTCTTACAATATAATGTAAACTAATAAATATAGAAAGAATGACAGAGCTAGGAAATCATTAAGGATGTTAAAACTAGTAAGTAGGTGAAAGACTGAGGAAAAAATAAGATATTTTTATTCTTTCAAAGTAGCAACCCATAAATTATCCACAAAGGGAAAATTGTGATCCTACAGTGAAGAAACTTGGCTGCCCACCCTCTAAGTTATTAAAATTGACTTCAGCAATTTTAGGACAATTCAATGTTATGTGCCTCCTTAAATGATATTCACTAAAAAGTGCGCCATTTCAGAATATATCAAATTAGATGTATCAAATATATGTAAAAATAATTATAATAAATATCTATTTTTCCTAGCTGCTATGCTACTGTGTTGACAACTGTGTTATGTGGTCCCACCTATGTTGGACATGATAGCCTAAAAGATATAGAAGTCTTCACATTGTTAATGGTTGCTTCTCAGAGATTATATGGTTTTTCAGACTTGGTGTCAAAAAATCTTTATGCAGAGAAGTAGTTGTAATGTACTAAGACTAGTTTCCTCGAGTGAGTAGTTAGTTGCAGAGGCAAAGGAGGCGGTTGTAGAAGGGGTGATTTGTAATAAAATATTCCAACTGCAGCTATCACACTGGGCATCAACAGCAGCCCATCTCGCTGTAGCAGCAGGATGACCGCAGCTGTGTTTCTTCATGCTGGTACAAACTTGTTTGCTTGGAGCAGAGTATTTTAAGGTTTCCCATGGGGCCAAGTAATTTTGCAGGGGAGACACGTATGGAGGGGAAGCAGCGTTAGCAGGGAGAGTAGATGGTGCGGTACAAGGGGAGTGGGATGGTTTAGTGGCTTCTGGGCCCAGCTCAGCCAAGCTTCCTACATGTTGGTTTCTAGGTACGGGGAAGAGGGCTTCCTCCTCCCTGAAGGGGGAAGGCAGTTCAGTTCTCTGGGAGGGAAGCGTTCCATAACCGTCCACGTTGCTTCATGAAACAAGTTATTCCAGTCCATCTGGTGGTCAACCCTATCCCATGAGATGCACTTGAGACTCCCTGGAGTTTCCAGAGGCACAGAGTGTTAGCTCTGGAGCAGACCTCGGTGAAGGAAGAAGCAACCTCTCAGTTTATACATCAAGGCTCCTCCTTAGCGTCCTCTGAGTCACTAGGAGTACAAGTGCCACAGCACAGCAAGAATGTATTTTAAGACTCAAAGACCAGGGCTCTTGGTCTTGGAATTTTAAAATACAATCCTACAATACAAGCTTTCTGGAAGATTACTTACCCAGCACTGGTATCTCAGAAGGTGAAAAACTTTCAGGCATTTCACTGCTGGCATCAAAATATTTTAAGTGCTGATAATTTTCACAGAATGTACTCAGGGCCTTAAAGACTCTTTCCAAACCCTCTAAGGACATGTTGTGGGGAGAGTTTGGTTCTTAAAAATATGTTGCCATTGCTTTAATCCCTTGGAGTAGGATTGGCTACAATGCAATTGGCATATTCGGCACTTTCATTTTCTGTTGCTGAACTACAGGCTTTTTTTCTCAACTTTTTACACAGCTGATTTCACTCTTCAGGTTAGTTCAAATGTCACCTCCTTAGAGCCAAGACCTGTGCAAGTCAACCTTTCTCAGCGACTCTTCTTTCTTCACCCATTTCCTTCAGGAAACTTTTCCCATCTGCAATTATATTGCTTGTTGGGTGCTCCCTAGTTTGTGAACTGCTTCCTCCCCAACGGACCATTGTAAGGACAGGGACTGTGTTGTTTCCCTCACAGCTGGATCCCCAGACCCTGTCTCAGTTCCTGGCAAGCTTATCAACAAGAATGAAGGAATGTGGTGAGCACCTGCTGTGCAGTCCTCTTCCCTGCATTCCGTGTGGACAGTTTTAAGTGAGTTCCTTCAAGGAGACTTGATTTTCAAGAGATGGATGTGGTTCTGCGGTTGCCGGTAGGACACTCACATGAGCTTCCTACAAGCAGCATCCCTGGGAATGGTGGCGAGCTGGCCAACAGTGTCAGGCGTGGGAATTGTTCAAGCTGAGACCACAGAATCAGCTGCGTCCGGGGCCTCATGAAGAATCCAACTCCAAGCCAGTGGCTGCTGAGGCCACTCCTGGTTCACCGACCACAGCCCTCTGAGATCTTATAGGGCTCCCTCGTGGTACACAGCCCTCAATGGAGGTTAGCAGATGGAGTTGCCACAACGAAGTAGGTTGGAGAAAGAATTTATAGTAAATGTTCAAAACTACTGTGTTTCTGCGTGTGGTTTCATGTCAGCTTTCTGATCTGACACATATACGAGTAGATGGATTTCTCAGGTCTCTCTCCACTGTAGAATTATGGAATCCAGGGGCTAGCTTGTAAATGGAACTCTGGCAGCCTGGAAAATCAACTATTTTAATGTCAGAGTATACAGTGTTCTCTATAATGTTGGTACTCATACAAGAGAGAGGTGGTAGGAAGAAGGAGGGGCTGAGGGCTGGTCCCATGTGATGGAAAGAGAGAATCATCTCATTGGGGTCTGAAGTACCACTTGGTTTTTTTTTTTTTTTTTTTAGACAGAGTCTCTCGTTCTGTCACCCAGGCTAGAGTGCAGTGGTGCAATCTCAGTTCACTGCAACCACCACCTCCTGGGTTCAAGCGATTCTCTTGCCTCAGCCTCCCAAGTAGCTGGGATTACAGGCGAGTGCTGCCATGCTGGGCTAATTTTTGTTATTTTCAGTAGAGATGGGGTTTCACCATGTTGGCCAGGCTGGTCTTAAACTCCTGACCTCAAGTCATCTGCCCACCTCGGCCTCCCAAAGTGCTGGGATTACAGGCGTGAGCCACCATGCCTGGCTTCATATACTGGTTTTATGCTAAATTATTTGGATAAAAATTGAGACCTATGTTATAAAAGAATCAATACAAGGTTGTGCTTTGGTCGAAATATTAATATTCTTTGATGTTCCACAGTAAGGAAAATGTTATATGGTAGAGATTTAACATATTTTGATGATGGAAATTCATTTGCTCCTAAATAGGAAGATTATTTTCTATATACTTAATGTGATCTTATATTCTCTGAAAATGAGCTTAAATTACATAATATCCCTCAATGAGAAGGGAAATCTGTTTGCTCTGTGAGAAATATATACTCAGTATTTGTCAGAAAGCCTTTTGTGGGCAAATGAAAATAGATACAGACAGTCCAAATCATATTTTTAAAAATTGTGCACTGGCACAGATCTCAAAATAAATCAGCTTGGCTAGGATACAATTCTTTGGGTACATAGAAATAAAGATCCCCTCCATCGTTTCCATTTAAATATATATTAGATTAAATTTACAGTTAACTTACACTATCAATAAATATGTAATTCTAGAGCGCTATTTCCCATAGGCAGCAATTAGGTTAGATTCCCTTCTAATGTAAAGCTATGTAGTATTGAGGTAAACAGGGCAGAAGGAAAAGAAATAATAACTATGATTATTCCTCAAAGGGGCTGACAGAGACAGGCCTGGTGGTACATGCCTGTAGGTCCAACTAACTGGGAGGCTGAGGCAGGAGGATCGCTTGAGCCCAAGAGTTTGAGAGTAGCCTGGGCAACATAATGAGATACTCTATCTCTTAAACAAAAACAAAAACAAAAACAAAAAACACTGAGGAGGGAGGAGTACTGATAGATGCAGGGGAGTTAAAGTGCCCTAAGGTCAACCTACAAAGTCATTGCCCTCTAGCATTTAAGCCAGAACAGAAAAGTCTTACCCTAGGCATTCAGGTACATTTTACGTTTGATTCTCAAATTTGTTGGTCTATGCAACAAATATAATCTTGATCACCGTCCATATCCTCAGACACACAGGGCTTAAAATACCTGGCTGCTAGTCAAAATTTTATAGTAAATTGGTTTGTAAAACTTTATAGTAAATTGTTGACTGAGTGAACAAAGCACTTGAGTAGTAACTGATAATATTTGGTCAAACAACAAATCAAACTGATCAATTGTTTAAAGATATACTTCTAAATAGGCCAGGCAAGGTGGCTCATGCCTGTAATCCCAGCACTTTGGGAGGCCGAGGCAGGTGGATTGCCTGAGATCAGGTGTTTGAGAACAGCCTGGCCAACATGGTGAAACCCTGTCTCTACTAAAAATACAAAAATTAGCCAGGTGTGGTGGTGCACGCCTATAATTATAGCTACTGTGGAGTCTGATGCTGGAGAATGGCTGGAAGCTGGGAGGCGAAGGTTGCAGTGAGCAGAGATCACACTACTGCCTTTCAACCTGGGCGACAGAGTGAGACTCAGGCTCAGGAACAAAAAATTACTTCTAAATAATTAATTCTATAGTCTAAAGACACAGACAAAGTTGCTAGAAAGGAGCTAGCATCAACATTGTTTCTGTACTGGATGCCCATTATTAATTTTGTTGACATTTGCTCAATACTCTCACATAATATTTTGTTAGCTATTAGTAATTCTATATATTCAATACTTCTTCTGTAACTTCAATACTAAGTGAACATGGAAAAGGGAAAGCCAGGCTGAGGAAATTGAACACAAGAGACAGATATGGGGTCCCCATAATGGCAAATTGAACAGTCAGTACAAGAGATGAAGGAGATTGAAAATGGCAGGCAAGGGGCAGCTGCTGCCAAGAAATGCCTGCAGCAGAAATCAAAAGATTTGGAAGTGTACATTATCTGCCCTCTCCCTCTCCTTCCTCACTCACTCCCTGGTTACCACACACTCCGGGACTGAGTATGCAGTAAAGCAGCTAGATGTAATTAAGGGTTAATTGCTACCTGAATGGGCAGAAATGCAATGACTAGTAGGTGAACAGGGGCCAATCTGAGGCCAATTATCTGAAAACTGTTCTATCGTGACAAAATAAACCATTTAAGGGCAAGTAGAGTGGTATAATAATAAATAAAAAAGAAATCATTTAACAGCAAGTGTAGTAGCTAAGAACTTTTAAAAACGTTCTTATTTAAACTAAATGTGTATAAGTACTTGTAAGTGAGGTGACTAAAAACAAAGGTGAATTTCAGTTAGCGGAACAAATCTTTGTTATATAAAGAACTGGCAAAAATTTTCTGCTCTAGAATAGCCTGTGAAGTTGGCCACTCCATCATTCTAGAGATGAGCTGGGTCCTCCTGCCCTGCCTGGGGCCGCTGTTTAATTATCCTGGCTGAAGGGACTCTCATTGTTACAGGAGAAGAAGAAACCTGGAACTCCTTCTGGAATATTCTAAATTGTCAGCATTGCTACTTAGTATTTCCTAGTCCAAAAGCTTATTTGGTTACCAAGTCTTTTCCTCCTTTCCTTATTTTTGTCTTTTGTTTTCTATACCTAATCCTCACTGATTAATCGATCAAACATTAAAGGAGGGTCTGTCTGTGATTTATCAGACCTTTCGCCTCCCAGGCTCAAGCAATCCTCTCACCTCAGCCTCCTGAGTAACTGAGACCACAGACGCATGCCACTACACCTGGCTAGCTTTTGTGTTTTTTGTAGAGATGGGGCTTCGCCATGTTGCCCAGGCTGGTCCGGGACCTCCTGGGCTCAAGTAATCTGCCGGCCCTGAGTTCTATCTTGATGCATCTTAAAAATGAGGAGAAGTTGTCCAGGCGAAAGGAGAAGGGTGACTATACAGAGGGAGCAGCAGCCCTCCAACACAAGGAGAGGAGAGCTCTTATGTCCTCAAAACTGGAAATTCTTCCTGATTCCCCTTTCTCCCTCTTTTTCCCCTCTTGCTTTGAACGCCACACGAAGAGGCTGAGGAAAAGCTAGGACTTTTGTAGAAAGAATCAGTTTCCCGTCAGAGCCCTCACAGCTCAGGAAGCAACCCCCTTCCCCCAGGAAGCAATCTCCCATCATAAGCATCTCTCAGCTGCTTCTGCTCCGGCGTCCGTCCTCCAGTGGGCTCCGGGTGCCAGCACCGCTGGTTCTCTGCAGTTCCCAGCTGATTGGCTGATAGGGAGTTTTGGAGGCTGGTGGAGATGAGCCTCCGGGCGTTCACCTGTGCACACAGACGCAGGGATGCAAGATTTAAACAACCATACTGCAAAACCCATTCCCCTTCTTTGGTCAAAGAAGGAGTGGGGAGTTACTGAAAACAGGGAAAGAGACAAATAACCAGTAGAGCCAACGCGGCATGACTAAGCTGGGAGCCAAAGAAAGGCAACAGAGGAAAGCAGACCCTGCTGCTCTGTGGCTGTCTTCTTTCAGGGAGGGTAGCGCAATGTGGGCTCTAGGTTCTTTTGGGGTCTACCATTATACAGAAAGGGAAGGAAGGAAAGGAGGAAGAAGGAAAGGACAGATATAAATAGGGAAAAAAGGACAAAGGGCTCTTCAGTGCCCAGCAGGACAATGTTTTTTTATTTTTATTTTTATTTATTTTTTATTTTTTATTTTTGTTTGAGATGGAGTTTTGCTCTGTCACCCAGGCTGGAGTGCAGTGGTATGATCTTGGCTCACTGCAACCTCTGCCTCCTGGGTTCAAGCGATTCTTCTGCCTCAGACACCTGAATAGCTGGGACTACAGGTGTGTGCCACCACGCCCAGGTAATTTAATTGTATTTTTAGTAGAGACGGGGTTTCAGCATGTTGGCCAGAATGGTCTTGATCTCTTGACCTTGTGATCTGCCCACATGGGCCTCCCAAAGTGCTGGGATAGGTGTGAGCCACCACGTCGGGCCGGCTGTCATGTTTTTAATTAATCACAACCACTTTTGGAGAAAAGTGTATATTCTGTAGCTTAGAGCTGAGAAAACAGACTCAGCAGTGAGTAAGGCATGGCTACTTTCTTAAAGTCTGGTTCCTTATCTTTAAATGCTGTAGACAATAATTATTAACACTGAAAAAGAAGAAAAGACAGTTTTGATTTCAACCACATAAATGAATATTCACAGAAGCATATCATAATGAAAAATTCCACCTAGACTCAGAAGCATGAGGGAAAGTAGCATTACTATTCAAACTTTTGGGGCTGGGTGCGGTGTCTCACGCCTGTAATCCCAGCACTTTGGGAGGCTGAGGCAGGTGGATCACGAAGTCAAGAGATCAAGACCATCCTGGATAACATGGTGAAACCCTGTCTCTACTAAAAATAAAAAAAAAATAAAAATAAATAAAAAAAATTAGCTGGGTATGGTGGCGTGCACCTGTAGTCCCAGCTACTTGGGAGGCTGAGGCAGGGGAATCGCTTGAACCCAGGAGGCGGAGGTTGCAGTGAGCCAAATTCGTTCCACTGCACCACTCCAGCCTGGCAACAGAGCGAGACTGTGTCAAAAACAAAAACAAGCAAACAAAAAAACCTTTGGAACTCATGTTCCTAAAATGATAACATTCTGCTGAAACACAGAAATGTTTAATTTATGCTGATGAGCTTCACATACAACATGGGACTGGATATTTTTGATATATCTAAATTGTAGATTGTGTAGATTCTCCTGTTTAATATACACATTAACATTTAATTAAAAATATCTACAGAAGTTAGAAATTATTGTAGTTCCATCCCAAATATCCCTATTTTCTAAAATTACTATCTATTTTATTTTTTAATGCTTAGACAACAATTATTTCCACCGAAAATATATAAGGAACAATTCTGATTTCTGCTGCATAACAGATCCATATTATGATTAGCATAGTATAATCAAAACTCCATGCTGTCTCGGAAACATAGGCAGAAGGAATATTACTTTTTAATCCATTGAGTTCGTTTTTCTAAAATAATGAAAAATACCTGAAGGACAGATAAAGATGTTTAATTTATGCTGATGAGGCTCATCTTGCCTTCATACTGAATATAGGAATCCAAATGTGAGCTGATTTCACTAAATTGTAGATTTAGGTATTCTAGAGTGCTTAAGATAGGTGAGTGTTCTACAGAAGGTAGAAGTTGCTGGGCAAGTATTGTATCCACAGCCTAAATTTATCAGATAATGAAACCACAATCACACAGGAGAGGAGAGGGGCCAATCTTTCCCCATACTTGTTTTCCCCTCCCCAAGAGCTCCTCTACCCAGCCCAAGGAGCACAAGCTCACAGTCATGTGCCTTTAGAACCACGAAGGTGGTACATGGCACCTCAAACTCTGGGTGGATGTTTGCTGCTGTATCCCCTTCCCAGCTGCCAGCCCTGGGTCCTTTGTGATGCTATGACCCTCAGAGGAGCATGAAACTGAGGCACTGGTCCCATACACAGCAAGAGTGAGGACCTGCACATCCAAAGGTGGAGGCCTGCTTCCACCCTTCCTCGGTCCCCTTGCCTTGTACAAAGGGCTCACAGAGCTGAAGCTGGCACTTCTTTGCCAAGGGACAAGGCAAAGAAGACACCCTCACCCACCTCCTTGTTATTTTTGTCCTAAGAAAACAGAGTCCTGGCATATTTGGATGACGCTGGACCTCAGGTTAATCAGTGAGCCTGAAGCAGAGGTTTGATGGAGGGGAGAGTTAATAAAAAAAAAAAAAAAAAAAAAGGAAATAACTGTAGAAAAAAATGTTATAAAAAGGCTTAATTCCTTGGTTGGGATGTTGGGATTTTTATGATGAGAAAAAGAATCTAACATTTTGGGAATCTGAAGAACATGTTATCAAAGTGGATCAAAGTGGAATTCTGAGCTGGCTGCAGCAAGGTGGATAAACTTGAATTAGGAAAAGAGAGGAAGAGGGGAGGAAGAAGACTTGGGGGGAAAGTGGAAGAAGAATAGTCAAATTGGGGTTAGTTAAGGAACACTTGCAAAGATCCTGGTATCAGGCTGACCAGTGCGGGTGGATGTAGGGATGGGGCAGAAATCAAAACAGGGAAAGAGAACATGAAGAATTCCCTGGATATGGACATGAGGAGTGCAGGGAGATGCTGAATCAAATGTGACTCCGATAAAGGCACACCTTGGTAATGTGAAAAATCCCCACACCAGTGGTGGAAATATACAAAAATCTTGGGAAGATCTCTATTCAGACCCTGGGGCTTGCGGAAGATGCTGGCTTCAGCGTTAGACACTGGACTTGAGGAGGGGTGGGGACCTCGTTATTTAGCCCTGCAGGGCTGGGCTGGAGGGACTTGGGGTGGGCTGGACCCTGTCTTGCTGTGGACCTGGATAAATTGTCCAAGGGGAAATGGAGAAATTAGACGGGCTTTTTTTTCCACCATGAACATGTACTACTGCATATTGCAAGTATGCATACCAGTACATATTTATGAAATGATAACCTAAATGCAATTATTTCTAAATTAAAAGTCTTTCACTTTGTTAGGTTTTGATAAACTTATACTGGGTTTGGATTAGTATAAGTTTAATAAACTTGTACAGGGTTTTGTCCCTTTATACAGTTAGGGTAACTGCAATATTTTTTATGAAATATTTTTATTGTATATATTTGAGGTAGCAACATAATTTTTTGATACATATACATAGTAAAATGATTACTACAGTCAAAAGATTCATATAACCATCACCATCCATAGTTACCTTTTGTGTATGTGTCTGTGTATATTGAGAGCTTAAATTCTACTCTTTCAGCAAATTTCCAGTATGCAATACGGTATTAACTACAGCTTCATGCTGTACATTACATATCTAGATGTTTTCAGTTTACATAATTGCCAGTTTATACCCTTTGACATTCTTCTCCCCATTTTCCCTCCAACAGCTCCTGGTGACCACTGTTTAGGTTCCACATATAAGTGAGATCATGAAGTATTTTCCTTCATATATCTGGCTTATTTAGCTTAACATAATGTTCGCCAGGTTCATTCATGTTTTTGCCAATGGCAGTATCTCTTTTTTTGATAAGGCTGAATAATATGATATTGTGTGTGTCTGAGTGTGTGTTTGTGTGATTGTGTGTGTGTGTATGTACTCCACAATTTCTCCATTCATCTATCAGTGGATACTTAGGTTGTTTCTGTATCTTGGCTATTGTGAATAATGCAACAAAAAACGTGGAGCGCAGATATCTCTAAGGGGTGTTGATTTTTATATCTTTGGATATATATCCAACAGAGGAATTTCTGGGTCACATGGTAGTTCTATTTTTAATTTTTTGGGGCACCTCCATATTGTTTTCAATAATGACTGCACCAATTTACATTCCCATCAACAGTGTTTAAAGGTTCTGTTTTCTTTACAACCTTGGCAACACTGATCTCTTGACTTTTTGATAATGACCATTCTAATAAGTAAAAATAAATAAAAATATCTATTCATATCCTTTGCCTAGTTTTTTTAAATTAGATTATTTTATTTCTACTATTCAGTTGTGTTAATTATTTATATATTTTAGATATTGATGCCTTATCAAATATATGGTTTGCAAATATTTTCTCCAAATTCATAGACTGCCTTTTCATTTTGTTGATTATTTCTTTTGCTGTGTAGAAGATTTTTAGCTTGATGTAGTACTACTTGTTTCTTTCATTTTTTGCTTTTGATGCCTGAGCTTTGGTGTGATATCCAAAAAATAATTGCCAAGATCAATATCAAGGAACTTTCCCAACATGTTTTCTTCTATCAGTTTTATGGTATGTTTAGGTCTTTAATCCATTTTGAGTTTATGTTTGTGTATAGTGTAAGATAAGAGGGTAGTTTCATTCTTTGACACATACATCCAGTTTTCCCAACATGATTTTTTCGGAAAGACTATTCTGTTCCCATGTGTCTCCTTGGTATGCTTGTCAAAAATTAGCTAACTGTATGTTCTCTTTCCTTCTGGGATCTATAGTCTGTTTATTTCTGGGCTATCCTGTTTCATTGGTCTATGTGTCTGTTTTTATGCCAGTACCATACTCTTTTGATTACTATAGCTTTGTAATATAATTTGAAATCAGAAATGTGATGTCTCCAATTTTGTTTTTCTTTCTTAAGATTGTTTTGATTATTTGAGATCATTTGTAGTTTGTTACATTTTAGATTTTTTTATTTCTATGAAAAAAGGCACTGGATTTTGATAAAAATTGCATTGAATCTGTATATTGCTCTGGGTAGTAGTTTAACAAAGTTAATTCTGCCAGTGCAAGAACACAAGATATCTTTCTATAATATTTATGGCTTCTCCAATTTCTGTCATCAATATTTCATAGTTTTCACTATACAGATCTTTCACTTCCTTAGGAAAATTTATTACAAGCATTTTATGATTTTTGATGCTATTGTAAATAAGATCGTTTTTTGATTTCTTTTTCCAGGTAGATTGCTATTGGTATAAATAAGTATAACTTATTTTTGTGTATTAACTTTGTATCCCACTACTTTACTGAATTAATTTATTAATTTTGGCAGTTTAGCATTTTTTTGTAGAGTCTTTAGGATTTTCTGCATATAAGATGATGTCATCTGCAAATGGGGTCATTTTACTTCTTCCATTTTGACTTGGATGCCTTTAATTTCTTTCTCTTGTTTGATTTCTTTTGCTAGTACTTCTAGTACAGTGTTGAATAGAGGTTTTAAGGGTGAGCATCCTTACCTTGTTTCTGCTCTTACAGCAAAAGCTTTCAGTTTTTTTCCATTAGTTACGATGTTACTTTTGTAATTTTTATAAAAGGGCATTTATTTTTATACACCATGACCAATGGGACTTATTCATGGGATGCAAGATTTTCTTAAAATATGCAAATTGATCAATATGATACATCACATTAACAGAACGAAAGATAAAAACCATATGATCATCTCAATAGAAGCAGAAAAAGTATTTGACAGAATGCAACATCCTTTCATAATATAAACTCTCAACAAAATAGCTTTAGAAGGAATTGTTCATACCCTACTAAAAGCCATTTATGAAAAGTCCCAGCTAACATCTTAATTAATGGGTAAAAGCTGAAAACTTTTCCTCTGAAATCTCGCATTAAGGAGGAGGATGGTCAATCACTTGCAATTTCCAATACATGATTTTCAAGTGGTACAGGTTCTCTATGGCATGAAGCAATTTATTCCACTCTGTGTTATTCAACCCAGAAGTTCAAGGATTAGTGAGAAAGCTGAGATATTGAAACCAGCACCCCTGACATTGTTTAACAATGTCACGCACAGCAAAGCTGGCTTTGAATACTATTATTCCTCTGGAATGTTTCAGTTTCATGCAAGGAAATTTTTCAAAAGATATAAGGAAAAAACAACTATAAGGACATTTTAAAATGTCTGTTTTTAAAACTTGAAGCTGCAACAGAATTTGACAATTGAACTTTATAGAAAAAAATGGTTTTTTTTTCTATATCTTTATCTGGTGAAGTGGTTTCATGTAAAGGTTGATTCAGCTAACAATTCTTTATCAAAATGGCAGCCAGTAAGGTTGTAATGTTGAAAATAAGTTGGGTGATGTCTGCTCTCTGACTGAGGTGATTAAAGCAGAGACAAGGCCTCGAGTGACTGATATTGGGCCTTACCTGGAAAAGTCCCTGCCCTTTTCTAAATCTTACCAGAGGAGCCTTTTTCTCTGTGGAGGGGATCTCAGTGCAGCAGATGCTGCAGGTCTGAGGGCAATTGGGGCCTTAATGACATCTCAGGGCAGAGAGAAGGGGGCTTGCACTGGACTCAGGGAACCTACAGCTGCCAAGAAATAAATTTGGACTCTACCTGCCCATTTTTCTCCGCATAGTTAAACGACCTAAAATGGACCAGGAGCTGTTCCCACACCTGAAGGTATTACAAAATCTCTTTCCATTAACGAGTTCTGGGGACATCTTTGCTACACAGGGGCACTGCAGTTGCAGTAGAGTTAGAAGGACACAAACTGGGCCAGCGTTATTAAGAAACTGCTGAGTTTGAGGTTTTTAATGAGGACCTCTGTAAATGTACATACATTGCAAAAAAATAATACTATTTAGGAATATTTAACGCATCTTTGTATATATCTGCTCTCTTATTTCACCAGATAAGAGTGAGTGTATTTTAAAGCAATACGTAAGTTTCAGCGTTTATGATCTTGTCTTCAGGCACAGAGTTGGAGATCTTTATCATGGCACATATGCGACAGTATCCGTGGGTTTTAGCAAACGATGTGATGCCCAGCATTCCCTACAGGGGGCGCAGTTCTACAAACGTGGTCGTATGGTGTAGGGCATTTTGATTTTTTTAATTATGTATATTCAAGGTGCATAACATGATGCTTTGATAAACATCTAAATAGTGAAATGATTACCACAGTCAAGCAAATTACTTGATTTTTTATTATCAGCTTCCGCTTACTACCTTTAGATATCATTTTGCTTCTTTTGTCCTAAAGAAAGGCGCTTGTTGAGTGACTGCTACATGCATAGAACTCTAACTCCGAACTAGAATTTAGCTGAGAAAAGTCATAAAAGGTTGACAGCAAAACAAAAAGATATCGACTATAATAATCACATACAAAAATCACTGCTATTATTAGATTTGCTTTTTATTTGTGGGATATTGTTAATTAACTTAGAAAACACAAATTATGCAAAAGATGGGGAAAGTACATCCATCTATACATACCTATACCAGTACACCTATATCTATACATCACCCATCTGATACTCAAACCTTAATTCTGCATGATCTTGGACTTAAAACTTCTCATCTGTAAGATAAAGATTAAAATATAACATTAGTATAGGTTAAATGCTAATAAAATCATTAGAACTGGATCTGGAATATAGTTAGCATAAAATAGGGTTATTATTTGAAAACAAAAGGCCAAAAGACCTGTAATGAGGTTTCAGAAGCTTCATCACGTGGGTGGTAATGGGGACAGCCAGCTACCAGGAGGGGGCTGAGCTCAGGCCCTGTTTCTCAGGGTGAGAAGGACCAGAACCACACCACCCACCCCCACACCCCGCCCATGGTCACTAGATGCTGCAGAGCAGAAACTGGCCCTGGGGTGATGTCCCAGCAAGACTCACAGATGAAAAGGTCATGCAACCAAGAGGCTCAGGTGCACTTTTGCCCCCTACAACATTCTTAGGAGGGCAACTTTGGATCACAGAAAAGATGTTGTCTTTGACATACTCATATTTGTCCTGTAGCATACAAATAAGGACTTGATTTTGCTCCACTTCAGAAAACAGAAAGGAAATTCTGTCCCCCAAAGAGCCAGACCTCCTCTAATGTAGCCTAGCACTAAACCCAGAGAGACCCCAGGTAGAACACAGCCTTTCCCTAGAGTCCCATTAGAACTTGGAACCAGAAATAAGGAGGAAGCTGACCCAGGCTGGTCCATCTCACAGAATTGGTCCATGCGACGGGCCAAGCACAATTTCCACAGAAGAAAAATACAATATTCCTGGCACATCAATTTCAGGGTTTATTCCTTGAATTTGTATTAAGGAAATGATGATGGACTAGCTTTCCCTAATCTAACCTAGCTGGTCTTAAGAGTCCTTTCTGGAAAGAACTGCCTGGAGTTGTGGTGCCTTCTGGGGCATACATCAGAATTTTCATCTCTGAGAAGTTAATTGATCTATGTGAGATCCAAATTTCAGAGCCTCCTTAGCCCTAGACTCCAACCCACCATGTGCAGATATGCATACAAATGGACCTAAATTTGCTGAGAAAAGTGCTTGCAGTGTTCTTTCTAGTCCCATTTTGTTATATGATAGTCAGTCCCTGCACAATTTGAGATTGACAAACAAGCTTGTTAAGGAATATTTCGGTATGAGCATAAATAACAGTGAATACGGCCAGGCACGGTGGCTCATGCCTGTAATCCCAGCACTTTGGGAGGCTGAGGTGTGTGGATCACCTGAGGTCAGGAATTTGAGACCAACCTGGCCAACATGGGGAAACCCCATCTCTACTAAAAATACAACAATTAGCTGGGTGTGGTGGCAGGTGCCTGTAATCCCAGCTAATTGGGAGGCTGAGGCAGGAAAGTCACTTGAACCCGGGAGGCAGAGATTGTAGTGAGCCGAGACTATGCCATTGCACTCCAGCCTGGGCAACAAGAGCGAAACTCCATCTCAAATAAAATAAAGTAACAGTGAATACTACAACCTGATTTTCAAGATGAGCACTGAATCTGGCACTGGAGGGGAGGGAACAATGTGTGAGGGATTATCATTAAATTGGACATACATTAATGGTCCATTTCATTTTAAGTAGCAGAAATTAATAAAAATCCTCTGAAATTTTTCTTAGTTAAAATTATACATTATTTTTAAAGAAAATAAAATCTATACATGGGTTTTTCTCCAATAATAGTGCATATTGGAAACCTGAAATTCTGCTTAGCAGTGTTTCGTCTTTAGAGATGTTTTCCATAGGGAGAAGCCTAAACCTAACTTCTAGGATGTCAGATACATCCTTATTTATACAAAGTGTGTGGTTCATGAAGACAGAAGACATCTGTTTCACTTTATCCTAATGCATTGGTTAGGGAATGCACTGTCTGGAGAATCGAGGGAGAGGCAGAGTCTTTATTTCATGGACACACTCTCATGATCTCATGACATAAAAAGGTCACAGGCACTCAGCTCTCAGGGCCCTGCACCACACCCAGAACCCAGATATCCCCTTGGAACTGGAAGACCACGTGGGGTCAGTCTTTCTCCTCCTGTGGAGATGGTTCCTCTGAGTTCCAGGGTAGTTTCAATTAGAATAATGTTTAAGGCATTTTCAAATACCCAGGGAATCCTGCGTAATGCCTGATAGAGAAGAGATTCACATCCTTGGTGGGATTCCAGAGGGTCAGCTTAGGAGAGAAGCTAGGAAATTTTACTCTGGATTTATCTGAAATTATTCAAATGTCAGTACTGCTGAAGATTAGAAAATAATTTGATGACATTATGGGCTGTGTATCAAGACTGATATTCTAGCATTATAATCTCCAATACCATCAGGTGGAGTAGTTGCTACACATTGGTTGATTTTTAAAGCTGATAGAGTAAAAATATTATGCTGCTATCGCTAATGTGGTGAGGAAAATGTGGGGAAGTGGGCCATCGGTGACAATTCATTGAAATCATCTTGTTTTTATATTCTGTGGCAAGTTCAGTCAATCACTTATCTATATCCCTATAGCACCCCAGACCAAAGCAGTTGTCCAGGATGGTGACCGCCTTCCAGGAAGTACCATGACCTGAAGCCAAGTGGAGCTTCACAGGTCTTTGTTTTTAGCTGGATCACAGGTGGCTTTAATAATACTATAGCAAAAATCATCTCAAAACAACTTTGAGCAATTCAGTGACACAAAACCCCTTTATTACCAAATTCCATAACAATTCTCTCAAAATGTGATTCAGTCCTTTCTCATTCCTGTCATATAAGGAAATAAATAAAACAACATAATATATGAAGTCTTATTTTGAATCAGCACTGTAACGCCCTTCCACTTCTTATGTAAGATGCTGAGGCCTTGCAAATCATTTTTTATCGAGATAAAATGTAATATGAAAGTGTTGCCATATTTGTCTGAACTCTCCATGTTTCCCTACATAATGACATGCGTTTTAATTCCCCCCTCTGTGAAGCTATAAAGTCTCTTAGAATAATTCACTCAATATATCAAGTAATTCTACCAATCCTCAAAGCCCACATACACGAGGGGCTAATTTTAGGTTAATTTTTCTTCGTGTTGTGTATAATGACTTGTAGAAGAGAGTAGGGGCCTCTGTTGAGCAAGCCAACTGTGTTGTGACCACATCTCCAGCTTTGCAGCCCTTCCCAGTGAAGAGGGCAGCAGGGACTGTGTCCTGCTCTTACATGAAGAAAATCGTGAAATGCGCTCCCATGAGGCAGCTCTCTACAGGGATGAGGTGATGCTGGAGAATGCATCTCAGAAGTGACAGCAAAATGAGATTCTAATGTCAGAATCCTGGCTCAAGTAGAAGTTCCACCCTGCCATGGCTGGAGCTAAGGCATCCCCACGGTGGAGAGGAGGTGGAGCGAGGGCAGTAGAGGAGAGCAGGTGGTCCCTGAAGACAACAGATCCTGAGAGATCAGTCTTACATATCAGAATAATTTATCCTACTTTCCCATACAGAGGAATGTATGAAGGGGGAGCGGAGACACCACAGGATATCTCCAAAGAGCTATCTTCACATGAAAGCAAACACCAAGGCAGGATAATAAATATTCACTCTCCCTTTCAGTATATTACCTACCCCTGCCAATGTTCTCCAGCCTCCCATTCTCTCAACTCATTGGGGTTAAAGTAAAAGCCTGTGGTGACCTGAGATGTGGGCCTTTACCCGCAGTGAAGGAAGAACAGTCCATCACGACAATCCTACTCTCAACTTCCTGAGCTCAATCCCCCGGTGACTACCCTGTTTCCTGGAATGTTTCACTTAGGTTTTTCCTGGAAACAGTAGTGGGCAGCATGGATTTGTCCCGCACAAGCTCCTGAAGTGGGTCTGAAGAATACAATAATTAAAATAACTTCAGACTTATACTGATCCGAAGTTTAAAAAAATATCTTATTCTACTTCCCATTCCAAATACTGTATTGTCAAAATAGTCCACCAGTAATTCTGTAAAGAGTTCCAATTACAATATTAAGAAACTAAAACAATAAAATATGTAAAAGCATTTCAATGATAAAATTCTGACTTCAAATTTACATCTTAAACCCCTCCCATTCTTAAAATTTTACAAAAATGTTAAAGTTCAAAGATTAAGTCACCTTGAAAGTTAATTTATTTAAGTTAAGATTCATGTGCCTTGCTCCTTCAAGTTACAAGTCCAAAGAAATTAAATTCTAATTTCTTATTCCACTCAGTCTGATATCCAGGGATTTTGCTGCCTTTGTGAAAGTTTAGAAATGTCTTGTGGTAGATGTCTGAATTGTTAGGTCTAATTGGAGGTGTTCCTTTTCCATTAAGGATCTTTGTTTCCATTTGCACCTGCCAGTAGCACTCCAGGACTGGCACTGATACTTTAAGCCTGGAACTCCCTAATGTTCTGTGCTCTGTGTTAAACCCACAATTCAGCCACTTTGCATTTTCAAAGGCACAAATACTGTTCTGTCCATCAATGCCTTAAAACCCAGTATACGGAAAATTATTTCTTTACCCTCGTTGCTTTCTTTCCTTGGTTGCACCTGCTCACTAAAATCTGTATGGCTCACCAGTCTGTTGCTGTCCTGTGTGCAAGAGTATATGGATGAATGATATTGCCCTCGTCATTTAAGTCAAGCAATAGCAGCCTGCCTCTGGAGCCCCCACCTTGTGGCACAGTCACCTCTCTTTTAAAGCCCACACTTACCCAAAGGCCCTAGTGGTGTTTTCTTGAGCTCTCAGCAGCCCTATCTTGGTTTAGGCCAAATAGTCCTCACATCTCTTGTGCTGGTTCAAGTTCTCCAAGAAGTAGACTGCAACATGGGATGAGATGTGCAAGAGATTTATTGGGAAAATTTTCTACAAGAGTAAAATGGAGCCAGAGTCATATTGGTTATTTAAACACTCAGAAACAGAGTCCGTCATCTAGGAATAGAATTTCCAGGGAGAAGAGGAAAGAATCCAGGATTTAGCTCTTCAACTTCTCCATTTAGAGGTGGAGAAAATGAAGAGGGGTCAGGAGGGTAAGGGGAAAGTCAAAAAACAAGAGGGGGTGAAGCCACAGATGCTCAGAGAATATGAGGTTTAGTAGAGTTGACTGTAGTGACACACACAAAAAAGAAAATGAGCACTGTATAGCAACATATAGCATGGTGGTGATTTTGGAAAAGTAGCATTGGATTTTAATGGTTTTGGTCTCATAGAAGCAGGGGTTTTTGAAAACTGGAGACAGAGGATGGGTCTGGAGTCAGCCCAGGGAAGCTAGGAGGACCTCGACCCCTCTTTCTGGCCTAGAGGTGTGTTGGGTATGAGGCAAAAAGAATCCTTTTCTGAGAAATGGGTACTCGATGGGCAATTAGGTTTCAGAGTTATGAATAAAGAAATTTAAAAATGACTTCAAGGAGAGTTTTACCAATCACAGAGGATAAAATGACCAGGGCACAAGGAAGGATCTGCTAGGAAGGAGAGCAGAGGATGGCTCACATCTCAGGATATGTAGAAAGGTATGGAAAGATTAAGGTATGTAGAAAGGTATGGAAAAACTAAAGGCAAACAGAGTGCCCAGGAGCCTGCTTGTACTCAAGGTGGATGGAGATATGAGGCATGAGTGGGTGTTCCTGCCAGATGCTGTCCTAAGGGACATAGGCAATTGTTGTCCTGGTTGCAAGGGCCTCAGTCTTCACCCAAGCCAGTCAGTTCCCTCAAAGAGTCTGGGTGATTAACCGCAAGAGATGAGCCCCTACTAGTGACAAGATTTCATTAATTAACACTGTATTATTCCAATGTTCATTTATTATCAATGAGTGTGTTATTTTCTGCCAGTGATTTTTTAGTAAAGATAAGCCTAATTTTTTGTATGTTAATCATGAACTGTTTTCAATAGACATCTTTAAGAAACACACTTTGTTCTTTAATGAGTATAGCTAATTACACATAGAATATTCTCTTCTGATGACTTGAAGCCAACATATAGAACATAAACACCTGTATGGTGATTATGATACGGAGCTGTTGAAGTAGGAGATGGTTTGTCCTTTTTCCGATTGCATCTAGAACAGCTACTCAGAGTAGCCTATGGAGCTTCAGCATCAGCATCACCTGGGAGCTTGTTAGAAATACAAGTCCCCGTAATCTTCCCTAGATCTATTGAAATCAAATCTCTGAGGCTTGGTCCTGGCACTATTCATATAATTCTGGTATTCCAATTTCAGTTTTGGGTCTTAGTCCATTTACAGAATATAAGGAAAACTAGTGACGCCCCCTAGAAAATAAAATGTGAACCCATCCACACTCAACATTGCAATCCATTTCCAGGGCCTCCCGTACATTTTAGGATAGAAATGGTCCTGGGACTTCCTCTGTTGTGTCAATAAGAAAGTGAGAGCTCAAGGACCCCTGAGAACACTCTTCTCCTCCTGGTTTTCAAGTCTACCAGTAACAATATGCTGTGCAGAAACCTTAAATCCAACTCTTTGTAAGGTTCTTGGCAGCTCTAAAACCCTATCTGACTTGTGGTTGTTATTGTTTTGTTGTGCTTGACTGAAATGCATGATCCTGCTGTGAATGGTTGACTTTGCTCAAAGTTCAACCTAATTTAAGTAAGATGTTATTGAAAATGACTGGTTAACACAGTGCAGAAATTCACTTTCAAATGGAAATCAAATGAAATATTTCAGTATACATATACATTTATGTTGAATATCTCAACATTCCTTTCCAAGTTCCTATTGTAGACCTACCCAGATGATTTAGTGAGCAGGATGTAGAGTGATTTGTTGCTTTCATAAAATGTTTGCTCTGAAATTTTTATAGTAAAATTACATCACTACCTGAATCAAATAGCAAACTTCTGCATGATAGATCTTACTCTCTAGAATAGCAATGCAATCTGTACTTTGCCTATCACTAGAAGATTCTTCTAAGTAGGGTAATACACATTGCAATTTACAAAATAGATTAGAATGAGTCTTTGAGTTCCATAGTATATTTTCTTATGCATGCATATTTATGCCATGTATCCAAATTTACCGAAATTCTGTGAGAGTTACATTTATTTCCACTGGAAAAATCTGTAGTTATTTCATTTAAAAATGATAGACCCCACCACAATTCTAAACTCCCAATGCTTTTGTGAAAGTTTTGTAAAGAAATATATGCAACTATGAAATGTACAGAAATATGACTTTAAATAAATACAAAACTGGATACTCTCTTTCCCTAGGTATTCTACCTAATGTATTTGGCTGGCTGTCCTCTGTGTCAATTAAAAGGGCTGACTTGGAGCAGCCTTACTGGTTTTCTTAGTAGCCAAGGACTCATTTTCTCTCCCTCTGTCTCTATTCTTATGGACTCATACACACTTACCAACCTCCCACTGTGTACTGACTATCTACACACAACTCCTGCAGTACATCCCAAACCCAATTCATTTAGACAAACCAGTCCTCCTATTCTCCTTCCCAACCATCTGAGGGTTACCATTGAGATTCCCCAAATCCAGTCTTTAAAATTTTTTTATTTAATTTTATCTTTTAATTAGTTAGTTAAATTTTTAAAATTTATACATAATAACTGTACATATTTATGGGCTGCATGGGGATGTTTTGATACATATAACGTGCAGTGACCAAATCAGGGTGATTAGCATATCCATCATCTCAAATATTTATCATTTTTTTTGTGTTGGAAATATTCATTACCCTCCTAGCTATTTGAAACTATATAATATACTATTGTTAACTATAGTCACCTTACAGTGCAACAGAACACTGGAACTTATTCCTCCTATCATATGCAATTTTGTATCCTTTAATGAATTTGAGAAAATGTGGTAGGAGGCTGACAGATGTGACAATACAATTGATGAAGGAGGGGTTTTAAATCTCTTAACCTGTGACTGAGTGAAATCCAGGATCAGAAACTTTCAAAGTAGAGTAACAATGCATTGGGTGACCATAGCATACAGACAAGTGAGATGAAACACAGCCATGCCGTAAGCTTTAGGAAGGAGGAATATTGAGCACTCAGTGGTAAGGTACCTGTACTACATGTGAAGTGGTTTAGGGTTACTTGAAAGTGATATTAAATTACTTAAAAACGTACACTGCCAATTCTGGAGAAACCACTAAAAAGGTTAAAAGAGAAGTATCATTGATACTTAAGTAAACCTACATGTAAAGGAATACCATAAACTCTAAAAAGATATTATTCACTTTATGTGTACATCTGTGTGTCTTTGAGTGTATGTATGAATATCATATGAATGTATCACAAAAACTAATATAAACTAATAAATGAGCCAGTGCCCTACAAGAGTAAGAAAAGACAAATACAGAATTATGTGGAAAGAAAGACATTAATATTGTCAAATTTTAAAATAAAATATATTTATTTCATTTCAAGATAAATGAGGTAGTATGAAAATTCTCCTTTAAACAATATTCCCAGTTAAATCAATCAAAGTATAGTAAATATAATTGCATTTACCATGCTGCCATTCCAATAGTTATTTTCCAGTTTCTTTTCTTACTGTTATGAAGAATGACTCTAGTCCATTGTTCTCTCCTTTCATATCAGTTAAAAAATGTAACATCCTTGTCAACTGTTTGTTAGGGTATCCTTAAGCCAACTCTGAGTAAAAAAGCAGTATGGTGAGTCAGTAGCTTTAAATTCTTTGTATGAATTAATAAAATGGTTCAGAAAACAGCACAGAGTTTCAGTTCTAGAAATATTAAAATCTCTGGAATAAGTAATTGCATAGAAAATAGAGGGCTTAAATATAACTTTAATGATGCTGTTGGAGTTTTCAATAACCCTGGAGAGAACATCGTAAGAAATAAATATCTCTAATTTCTATAAGGAGGGAGTGAAAAAGGAGAACACATGTAAACTATCAAAATTTAGCCTTATGTATCTTGAGGAGATACGAAAACAAAAACTGAAGCTGCCACTAGCCAATTCCAATAATGTGTTGGTGAGACATAGAGGATTATCTGAGTGACATTTTACCCAAGTCTTCATATATGTTTTCTCAAAAGGAATAGCTGTTAAGATGAGTTGTTCTAAGAAATAAGAACCAATGTTACAAAAATAAACTAGAATGGAGTAAGTTGATAAATTATGCTTGGAAATAAGAAAGGTAATTTGTTGATTAGATGTTATATCACAAGAAACATACCTTAGTGAAGGTAGGCAGAGGGAAGGTGACATGGTTAGAATAGGAAACAAATTATGAAACATCAATCTGGCTTTGATTCTAGCCTTAATGTGCTACATACAGATGAAAGGGAAACAGACCACATGCTGCCCCCATACTCCCTGCACTGCAGAATGCCCCACAGGCTTTATTTTCGGTGCAGTGAATCAAAACATCAAAATTGCAGAGTCTGTATCTTGATTAAGCTCATTCTGCAGCCACTATTATCGAGAACAAATTATGTGTGAATCTCACGCTTATGGCATCAATAAAATTTCAGGTATAAAATGACTATTTCTGTGGGTATTAAGGAAGGGGACAAGGATGCTACGTGTACCATGCACAGATTAACCAGCATGCGCATGCATTCATACACACATAATACAACTCTTGGAATCCAAGGAGTCACTAAGTTTTGATCATTACCAAATGGTAAATGGTCACTTATGGACTCTGTGGACACTGTCTCCTTTAATTCGTATTGCATATGCAATACAAGTTTTCATTGTTTTCTTACACAAATTGCTGTAAGTAGAAATATGTTTGAAAGTGAAACAGCATATTTGGAGACTGTTTGAGTAATGAATCTGAATCTGTATGGTTTATACCTTCATTCTATTTGTATAGTAATGGAACATTCCTATTAACCAACAATATATGATTCAAATCATATTTGCTAATTCATTCATTCATTGATCAGACATCTACTGAGTACTGAATCTGTTCTGGGCATTAAGCCACATTCTGGGGATATAACATTGGTGGCAGTATTTCTTCATTTAAAGACTTCACCACCTAGTTATGGGCATGAACAAATAGCTAAGCAAAATAAGTCAGGCACAGAAAGATAAATATCACATGTTTTCACTCATATGTGAGAGCTGAAAACAATGTTGAGCCCATGGAAGTGGAGAGTATCATACTAAAGGGTGAGAGGGGTGCAGAGGAAGGCAGGATAGGGAGAGGTGGGTTAACAAATATGAATTTATGGCTTGATAAGAGGAATATGTTCTAGTCTTCTCTAGCACTGCAGGAGGAATGTGGTTAACTATAATTTATTGTATATTTCCCAAGAGCTAGAAGAGAAGATTTTGAATGTTCACACCACAAAGGAATGATAAATGTTTGAGGTAGTGGATATGCTAATTACTCTGATTTGATTATTGCATATTGTATACACATACAGAAATATCACTCTCTGTCCCACAGACTTGCATAATTATTGCATGCCAACTAAAGGTTAAAAGGAGCAAAATAACCTAGCAATCACCATGCACACGTAGGCTCTTACTGGCAGGGTTAAGGAGAGACATCTTTAAGTTTCCTTAAGGAAGCACGCCTGAGATGTGTTAGAAAAGGAGAATATAGTGATTCAGGTGAAGAGTGGGCAAGGAAAAAAACCTTCCAAGCAGAAACATAGGGTGTACAAAGGCTGCAGAAAAGAGAGAGCCTGGACTCTTGGAGAAGCTTCCAGCTTTGATGTAACTAGGAATAAGGGTTTCACGAAAAAGAATGGGGAGACATGAGGGTTGTGTTATGTTAATTTTGCAATTTTTATAAAAGTAGAATCTTATTTTTATTTTCAAAGGTTAATAGAGAAGAATTAGCCAGGTCAAAAAAGGAGGTAGTGATATCAGCACAGCACAATAATTCCTATTATAAATGTAAGATATTAACTTAAGTGTCTAGCAATGGATGACTGGATAAAGAAAATGTGGTATGTGTGTGTATGTGTATATATATGCACTGTATATATGTGTGTGTATATATATATATATATACACACACACACACCACTATATATTTATATATATATATAGGAAAGATGGATATTGAACATATATATAGTGGTATATATAATATATATAATCAAATACTACTCAGCCACATAAAAGAATGAAGTCATGTCTTCTGCAGCAACATGGATGAAATTGGAGACCATTATCTTCAGTGAAATCATTCAGAAACAGAAAGTTAAATATCAGACGAAGGGCAGAAACAGTGCTATGATGGGAGATCTACATTTAGTTCCTCAAGGAGTCTACATACTGTTTTCCCTAGAGGTTGTACTAATTTACATTCCCACCAGCAGTGTAAAAGTGTTGTTTTTTCACCACATCCACACCAACATCTATTGTTTTTTGGCTTTTTAACAATGGTCATTCATGGAGGAGTTAGATGATATCTCATTGTGGTTTTAATTTGTACTTCTCTGACAATTAGTGATGTTGAGCATTTTTTTTCATGTTTGTTGTCCATTGGTATATCTTCTTTTGAGAATAATCTATTCATTTCATTCACCCACTTTTTGATGGGATTATTTTTTTATTATTTGTTTTATTCTTATTGATTTATTTGAGTTCCTTGTAGATTCTGGTTATTAGTTCTTTGTCGGATGCATAGTTTGTGAAGACTTTCTCCCATTCTGTTGGTAATTTGTTTACCCTGCTGATTATTTCTTTTGCTGTGCAGAAGTTTTTTAGTTTAACTGTGTTCCATTTATTTATTTCGTTGTTGTTGTTGTTGCATTTGTTTTGGGGGTCTTAGTAATGAATTATTTTCCAAGACCAATGTGCAAAAGAGTTTTTCCAATGTTATTTTCTAGAATTTTTATGGTTTCAGGTCTTAGATTTAAGTCTGTGGTCCAGCTTGGCTTGATTTTTATATGAGTTGAGAGATGGCGATCCAGTTACATTCTTCTACATGTGGCTTGCCAGCGTTCCAGCACCATTTATTGAATAGGGTGTTCTTCCCCCATTTATGTTTTTGTTTGTGTTGCCAAAGATCAATTGGCTGTAAGTATTTGGCTTTATTTCTGGGTTCTCTATTCTGTTCCATTGGTCTAAATTTCTTATTTTTATACCAGTACTATGCTGTTTTGGTAACTACAGTCCAGTAATGTGATGCCTCCAGATTTATTCTTTTTGCTCAGTATTACTTTGCTCAGTATTCTTTTTGCTCAGTATTCAGGCTCTTTTTTGGTTCTATATTTTAGGATTTTTTTTCTAGTTCTGTTAAAAATGATGATGGCATTTTGATGAGAATTGTATTGAATCTGTAGGTTGCTTTGGGCAGCATGGTCATTTTCTAAATATTGATTCTTCTCATCCATGAGCTTGGAAAGTGTTTCATTTGTTTGTGTAATCTATGATTTCTTTCAGCAGTGTTTGTAGCATATTTCTAGTTATTTTATTTTTTTGCAGCTGTTGTAAAATGGATCAAGTTTTCTATTTGATTCTCAGCTTGGTTGTCATTGGTGTATAGTTGTGCTACTGATTTGTGTACACTGATTTCGTATCCTGTATTTATCAGATCCAGGAGCCTTTTGGACAAGTTTTTAGGGTTTTCTAGGTATACAATCATATTATCAGTGAATGGTGATAGTTTGACTTCCTCTTTTCCAATTTAGATGCCCTTTATTTGTTTCTTTTGCCTGTTTGCTCTGGCTAGGACTTCCAGTATTATGTTAAATAGAAGTAGGGAAAATGAGCATCTTTATCTTGTTCCAGTTCTCAGGGGGAATGCTTTCAACTTTCCTCCATTTAGTATGATGTTGGCTATGGGTCAATTGTAATATATCACATAAACAGAATTAAAATAAAAAATCATATAATCATTTCAACGGATTCAGAAAAAGCATTTGAAAATATCCAGAATCACCTTATGATAAAAACCCTCAACAAACTTGTTATAGAAAGGAATTACATCAAAATAAGAAAGAGCAGCTAATTTTAAACTATCATTTCTGCACCAGTCATCAATATACAATCTCAATTCAGCATCCCCAAATCAGAAACCCATCAGGAGAAGTATACTTGTCCAATAATAATGAGAGTTGATAAAACTTTTCTTAGTGATCACTGCTTCTTATGGTTTACCTTTCTTTATTTGTTTAAATCTACTGGCCAGCCACCTTAAAAATTCCCAGGAAGAGAGTGCAGTGCCATACTAGATGGATGTGGTTTATACAGACAAAGACACACACAGTTTTATTCTGTATGTGATGGAGCATGGAAGAATTTGTCAACACAATTGTATTTCTTAACATATAAATGTATTTGTGTCTTCAAAAACCACTGGGTTTGCTTGATTTCTTATGTCATAGCAATGGCTTTTTGACATGGTAGTTTCTGCTAACAATGTTGGACACAAACAGAATCAAGTCATCTGGTTTATTCAGTTTGAACTTTTAGTTCAGTTTGTTAAACAATACTGTCTTTCAGACAGAAGAGATATGTGCCTGTAGCAACCCAATAAAAGAGAAGATTTATGCTCATCTCAGGTTTTTTTCTTGTAATTTAAAGAAGTCACCTTAAAAGACAAAACATTGGTCTCCTTATGTCCTGCACTGGGGGCTGGAACTCTGAGTCAACAGGAGACGTCTAGTGAAGCAATAGAGACACGTTCACTTCCTAATAGGTAGCATATTTATCATTCTCTGCTTGATTTTAGCTGTGAAGCAACCCACTCACACAGCAACACCGGGGAGGACATTCAAACTGTCTAGCAGTGAACGGTCTTAATGATGAATGCAACTGTACCATGAGGACGATGACAATAATATTTAATTGAATTAGAATCTCAGGCAGACAATTTTTGTCAATAATTAATATGTTGTTGGGTCAATAAGATAGCTGCATTGTGATCGATATCACATCCTAAGGCAGTAATTGCTGAGCACTTAGATATAATTTTGAAGATCCAAAATGAGTTGTAATATGTTCTTTCCCAAAGCAGCTGGGTCAGCATTTTGCTGAAAGATGAAATTGTGTATGTTAATGTTTGGTTATTTTTTAGTGATTTGCTTAGGACACTGAGACAAATCAAGGACAAAACTGAGAATATAGCTTTTGTCTCTTAGAATATAGTTGTTGTGCTTGTTCCACAAGCATTCATTGCCAGCAACTCTATCAACTTAGGTCAGGCTGTGGAGAAGCAGATAAAATGACCTTGTAGCAATGATTCCCAAACTGGGATGCCTAGAGTAGCAGCATCAACATCACCTAAGAGCTGGTTAAAATGCAAACTCAGAGTTTTCTGCCTGGATCTGTTGAATAGAAAACTCTGGAGGTGGAATCCCCAAATCTGCATCTTAACAAGCCTTCCAGGTGTTGGTGATACGTTCTAACATTTGAGAACTAATGACATAAAGGAAATATAAGAACACCGGAGAACAAGGAGGTTACATGTAGTCATGTCTGGCTGATTTCCCTATAAGCACTCAAAAAGACTGGGATTTCTACATAGAGATTATAAACCCAGACAAGCGTTCACAGTTTAGAAGTGGAGGTTGACAAACACATAATCACACAGATATCACAAAGGGAAAACAGCAGGTGCTACGGGATTCCATAAGATCATGGGTGGGTTGAATTGTAGGTAAATCAAAAAAAATTGTATCTAGTTAAGATATGAGGGATGAGTGGGGCTCATCTAGGTGGAGCCTGGCAGAGGAACATCTAGGTAGAGGATGGCTGTGAGGGAAGTAGGTGAGGGGAGGAAATGCTGGGGATTTTGTAAAATAGAATAAAAAGGGCAAATGGGACTTTGTGAGCAATGAGAGATGTAGTTGAAGGAGTGAACAGAGACCAGGATATCCAGGCCCATTAGGCCCTAATCTTTCTCTCACTAAAAATTTGAATATGAGCCAGGCACGGTGGCTCACGCCTGTAATCCCAGCACTTTGGGAGGCTGAGGCAGGTGGATCACGAGGTCAGGAGATCGAGACCATCCTGGCTATCATGGTGAAACCCCGTCTCTACTGAAAATACAAAAAATTAGCTGGACATGGTGGTGGGTGCCTGTAGTCCCAGCTACTGAGGAGGCTGAGGCAGGAGAATGGCGTGAACCCGGGAGATGGAGCTTGCAGTGAGCCGAGATTGTGCCACTGCACTGCAGCCTGGGCGACAGAGCGAGACTCCGTCTCAAAAAAAAAAAAAAAAGTGAATATTAATAAAGAGAGAGAAAGGTTAGATTTTTGGTTTGCTTGTTTTTGTTTTTTGCTTCTTTATATTATTTTGGTTACTGCATAGAATATATGCAAAGGAACAAGAATAAATGTGGGGAGAACAGTTAGTGGACAATTACATTAGTCCTGGTGACAGCTGATAGTGGTTTGAACCAACTAATGGTGATTTGAAAGAAGTTAATACATCCAAAATATCCAGAGAGTAAAATCAGGGTGTGATCATTTTATTGGATTTGTGAGATGAAGAAGAAGGAAGTGGAAAGGCTGACTCTGAATTATCTGGCATTAGACACCAGGTGGATTGTAATGCCATTTATATTCATAAAAATATAACTATAGAGGCTTTGTTCAGTGATGTACAAACACAGAACAGGCTTCCTTTAAATAATCACTATCAACTTTTCCTTTTTGAAATTAGATGCTCATCTCCACTACTGTTTTAGATATCAGAGAGGAATTGCTAATTAACGATGTCCTAGTACCCCCTTATAAATGTCAGCTTTATCCTGGATCTGTCCAGTTATTAAATCTCACCTTTATTTTGGTAAAATATTTTATTCCACTTTAGGAGCATTGCCCTCTCTTACTGTCATCTGTGCTGTGAGACTTGAGATGGAATCCACTCATGTGGCTACCTGTACCTATGTAGGAACAGCAGGCGAGTAGGGGTCATTCGTCCACTGATAATTGTTGCATCTGATTCTGGAGCTGGTGAAATGAGTAAAGCTACTGATGTCCTCATGGTCACCTTGTTTCACATGGGACTATAAAATATGAATGCCTGGCTTTGCCTCCACCTTGGTTTAAGTGATCCCCTCTCAGTCTCTCCTCTCACCTTCCTAATTTCAAATTTGTGTGTTAAAACCTACTCACCAATGCAATGGTATTAAGAAGGTCTTTGGGTCTGGGCACAGCGGCTCACACCTGTCATCCCAACACTTTAAGAAGCTGAGACGGGTGGGTCACTTGATGTCAAGAGTTTGTCACCAGCCTGGCCAACATGATGAAACCTCGTGTCTACTAAAAATACAAAAATTAGCTGGGCATGGTGATGCGCCTCTGATCCCAGCTGCTTGGGAGGCTGAGGTAGGAGAATCGCTTGAACCCAGGAGGTGGATGTTGCAGTGAGCCCAGATTGCACCACTGCACGCCTGCATGCCAGCCTGGGCGACAGAGCAAGACTCTGGCTCAAAAAATAAAAAACAAAATAAGAAGGCCTTGAGAGGTGATTAGATCATGAGGATGGAGCACTGTTGGATGTGATAAATGCTCTTATAAAAGAGGCTGCAGAGACCTGCCTTTCATTTTTTTTTTTTTTTTATCATGTGAAGATGCAATGAGGAAGTGGCGTCTATGAACCAGAAAGCAGGTCTTCACCAGACACTAAATCTATTGGCACCTTGATCATGGAATTCCCAGGCTCTAGAACTGTGAGAAATAAATTTCTATTATTAATAAGTCACACAGTTTATGGTATTTTGTTACAGAAGCCCAAATGGACTAAAATAGGAGGATTGATTCAGAGAATCAGGAATTACTTCGTGCCCAATTAGATAACTACATTGAGAAAATTTTACTTTGAACCCATGTATTCGATGAAAAATGCTTCTCATAATTCGAAGTATCTGACTTTGTATTTGAAACCTCTGATGATGATGCTCGTGTTAAACCGGCTTCTTGGGAATATTTTTCTGCTTACAGAGGCAACAACACATTAATATCAATAATTTCACTCTTTGTTAATGTAAACAGAAACTTGGAATAAAAACTGAACAAACTAATTTAGAGAACCAATCATGTAACCTAAACAAAAAAGCATAGTCCAAAGAACAATGTGCAAACCCAACTGTTACAGTGGCTCATGGCCTATTCGTGTTTTTGGACACACTCTACTTAAAACACCTATGGATGCTGGAGTAGACGATTATTCATCTTAAGCAGATTTGTGTTTTCTGGGTTTCAGGTGATCAAAAGTATCACTATAAACTTCCATGGTGGATGGGAAAACATTTTGTGCAAATTTCGTGTTTACTACCAATTGTGTTGAGATATTGAAATTCAATATGAATTTCTAATTGAGCATGCACTTTCCATTTTTAAACTCATTCATAATAGAGGAGTTTCTTTTAAAATTACCAAAGAATAAAAATAAGTAACCATTTAATCCATTGAATCAAGAGTGTTCAAATTACTGCCCACCTGTTCTTGAGTATATTAGTGAGGTTGAATTAGTGAAGTTTCTTAGAGTGTAATCTCCTTGGGCAGAGGAAAGAGAGCCCAAGTCATCACAAAACAGAAGGCCATCTTGGATGGCTTTCCTCTACGTAGTTCATCTAAACCATTGAGTGCATCCTCCATTATTAGAGCCAGGATGGGGATGGAGAATAGAAATCATGCATTAACATCTCCAGCTGGCATTAATGCATATGGTTATAGGCTCTGAGGGACAGAGACTAAGACATATAACTATGATTTGTTTATGTATCTAGTCAGTGTTCTTCATTACTGATGACAGATAGCAAAAAGACATTCCCATCGATGTTCCCCATTCAGAATGGGACAGCACTGTCCTTCCCAACAGCAAGAAGGGGCTCTGCGGCTGGAGGAACAGGAATAGTGGCTGAGAGGGCAGCACTTTCCCCCTCACTGAAATAGGCACAGTATATTCCCATGACCTTAAAATAACTTGCAATATCACAACACAGTCACATAGCCCAAGAAAATTACTTTGGAGTATATAGAAATTGTAGACAAAAATCTGTCATTGAAAAGTCATTTGTAAAAGGTTTTAAGACAGTATAATTGTGTAAATTTGTACTGTTCTACCATCAAGTTAGATTTATTCCCAAATACCACTGAAAGTCCAGTTACTCTCTGAATGTAATTCTATTCAAGTGGGACCTTGCAGCCCACTAAATGGATGAGAGAAAGAACTTTGACTGAAGACTGTCTAAGTGTCAATACTAACATTTTCTCTCCCCGAGCTATAACCAAGATCTAAAGTTTTGATTGGGGTCTTTGTCACTTTCATCCTCAGGGCAGATGTAGAAAGAGATGCTAGAATTCAAAGACATCATTCAATTTGTTCCCGAAAGGGGTTGATAACTGTTTCCGATCTGAAAAGAATCATCTGTGAAGACGAGCATAGAGCAAAGTTTCAGTTTTCATTGGGGACTTAAACCTCATGAAAAAGTCTATTTTTTCTTCATGTTTTAGCTATGTGTGTGTGTGGTGTATTTATTTGCCAAGAACTCCTAAGGGTGAAGAATATTCCATTAGTTAATCTAAAAAAATGTCAAAATCAGCAATAGTTTGTAACTCAAAAGCTTACTAAACAGTTTGAACTCTCTAAAAGTAGATCAGGATAAAAGAAAAGTGACTACATATTATGGCTGGCCTTGGTGAAGTTAATGGAGTTTAGATGAAGACAGTTCTCTAAAAGAGGATTGATACAGTTTGGATATTTGTCCCCAGCCAAAACTCTTGTTGAATTGTAATCCCCAGTGCTGGAGATGGGACCTGGTTAGAGGTGTTTGGGTCATGGAGCGAATCCCTCTTGACTTGGTGCTGTCTCTGTGGTAGGGAGTGCTCACTATCCCCCACCCCCACGCTCTGTCTCTGTCCTGCTTTTGCCAAGTGTTGCGTTTGCTCCTGCTTCTCCTTCGGCCATGATTAAGAGTTCCCTGAGGTGAGTGATGTCAGTGTCATCGTACAGCCTGCAGAACCATGAGCCAATTAAATTTTTCTTCATAAATTACCTAGTTTTAGGTATTTCTTTATAGCAATGCAAAAATGGCCTAACGCAAGAATGAATTCAGAAACTTTCGTGTATTCCAAAGGCTGCAGTTAGAGGCAACAAACAAACAACTAATTTTCCCATTCTCAGTGAATATCTACCAATTATGGCATTTTGTGTTCCAAAATGGTACTGAATGCTTTACATACATTACCTCATTTATTTGAAAAACAATAACATAACTTAGATATTATTTCCTTCTTTCCACAGGTAGAGAAATTGAGTTTTAAGAAAAAAATATCTTGTCTGAGTATATAATGCTGGCAGGATAACTTAGTACAGAATGCTGTCTTTGGGCCTTAGTTATTATTATTTTAAAAATCATTATAACTCCAAAATGTGGAGGCATCATAACAACAAAGGAAGAAACAGAATTTCAGAGCCAAAAATTCTCATCCAGTTTAAAGGGGAAAAAAAATAGCCACCAAACTTTTAGGGATCCAACGTCACTACCAAGGCCATTTTTCATGTAGCTAGATAAATAAATAAATAAATAAATAAATAAATAAATTTATTCTAGTTTACACATCCCATTGGTGAAACCGCTCCATTTTGACCTGAGAAACTGAACCGTTCAAGAAAATTAAGCTTCCTCATTCTAATTTCAACTCAACAAACACCCTTCTCATTCTCACACAGGCATGTGTACATGAGAGATTTTTTTGTTTTTAGATAAATTCTCACTGTGTAGCCCAGGCTGGAGTGCAACAGCACGATCTCAGCTCACCGCAACCTCCGCCTCCTGGGTTCAAGCAATTCTCATGCCTCAGCCTCCTGAGTAGCTAGGATTACAGGTGCCTGCCACCTGCCCAGCTAATTTTTGTATTTTTAGTAAAGACAGGGTTTCACCATGTTGGCCAGGCTGGTCTCAAACTCCCGACATCAGATGGTTCACCCGCCTCAGCCTCCCAAAGTGCTGGGATTACAGGTGTGAACCACCATGCCCAGCCAAGATTTTTAAAAACTCCAATGAACTTTCAATACTTTGACCTTGGCCAGGCACGGTGGCTCACACCTGTAATCCCAGCACTTTCGGAGCCTGAGGCAGGCAGATCACCTGAGGTCAAGAGTTTGAGACCAGCCTGACCAATATGGAGAAATCCAGTCTTTACTAAAAATACAAAATTAGCCGGGTGTGGTGGCATGCACCTGTAATCCCAGCTACTTGGGAGGCTGAGGCAGGAGAATTGCTTGAATCTGGGAGGCGGAGGTTGTGGTGAGCCGAGATCATGCCATTGTACTCTACCCTGGGCAACAAGAGTGAAACTCCGTCTCAAAAAAAAATATTTTGACCTCATATTGTATCAATAAATGGCTTTTGATTATGATTTTGTTTCCCATGCAGCCTAACCAGAGAGGAAATATCCTGATGGATCTTGACAACACCACAACTTCCAACCTTCACAGGCACTACATGATATTGTAAGACAGGAGCAGGCATTCACTGTCCAGTCAAGGTACATTTAGTGTGCATGAGTCAGTCTCTCACAGTCTCACGTCCTCAGGCACCAGCAAAAGAGAGTTTACAAAGCAGACGGCCACTCTAATTGACTTTCCCCTAAATGGCATATTTGAATTCTAGATGAACCTTGGATTACTATCTATAGGATGGACAACAGCGCTACCATCTACAGTATGTAAAACACATACACAGTTATTGAATCTTTCCAATTTGGGAAGTAGATAGAACCTGTACCTCTCCCACCTACAGACAGGGAAGCTAAGGCTCATGGAGATGAAGGTATTAACTTAAGGTCTTATATTTAGGGACAGAATATGCAAGGGAGACCTGTGCACTTAGGTAGAGCTTTCTGTTGTTGTTGTTACATTGATCTTTTTAGTGTTTTATCTTTCTTGAATATTTTTTTATTATACTTTAAGTTCTGGGATACAGGTGCAGAACATGCAGGCTTGTTACATAGGTATACACGTGCCATGTAACATGGGTGCCATGGTTTGCTGCACCCATCAACCCATCATCTACTTTAGGTATTTCTCCTAATTCTATCCCTCCCCTAGCCTCCACCTCCCGACAGGCCCCAGTGTGTGATGTTCCCCTCCGTGTGTCTATGTGTTCTCATTGTTCTACTCCCACTTATGAGTGAGAACATGTGGTATTTGGTTTTCTATTCCTGTGTTAGTTTGCTGAGGATGATAGTTTCCAGCTCCATCCATGTCCCTGCAAAGGACATGAACTCAACCTTTTTTATGGCTGCATAGTATTCCATGGTGTATATATGCCACATTTTCTTTATCCAGTCTATCATTGATGGGCATTTGCATTTGTTCCAAGTCTTTGCTATTGTGAATAGTGCTGCAATAAACATTTAGCTATGCCCCAGAGATTCTGGTACATTGTGTCTTTGTTCTCACTGGTTTCAAAGAACTTACTTATTTCTAGGTAGAGCTCTTTTAACTATTCTATGTGACCTTTCACATAGTTTTCTTTTAAAGGTCACCTCTGTTTCTCTGTATTCTCATGTTTCTCTCATATGCAGAATAACCACCTGGGTGAAGATTGTTGATATCATTATTAAGTCAAGGACGGGGCCTGAAAATATGTATACTTTATAATCTTAACTGATGATGATTTTGGTACCCTGGAGGACAAATACTGAGTCTTACGCCTCTTTTTCTAGGCTCTTAATTGCATGAAGTCTGCTTTGTATATAACAGGCACTTAGTCCTTACCTGATGATAATTAACATCATCATGATTAATATCACAGTGATACTGTTATATTCATTCCCTATTTATTTAAAGGCTTTGAGTAAGTTTAACTACATTAAGTTTTGATTTTCTCATATTTAAAATGGGGCTCATACTAGCCATCCTGTAGTCTTGAAAGCCATGAAAGTCTTGTAGCCATGAAACTACAGATAATTTTTGTGAAACACCTAGAACACTTCATAACCCATGGGAGGTTAATAAGTAGACACGGCCATAGTCACCTCACCTCTGTGATTATTTTGTAATCATCATTATCTCTCATTAATGTTTCTTTTGCTGTCTATGGAAACTCACACACAGAAATATAGATATTTAATAATACGAGCTTGATAAATGCATGTAGTTGATTAACTGATTGTCAAGGAATGGAGGCTGAAGAAGAAAAATTACTAGAAGAGCTCTGGGAGAAGTCAAGGTTTCTATTCCACCTAATTCATTCTGTTTGTCCCAGGTAGACACTCCTACCTTCTTTGCTCTTGCCCAAGGGCTGTCCAAAAGCCGTCATAGGATCTTTCATTCCAGAGATTGCTCTAACTATCAAGCTCTAATGACATGAACCAAAACCTTAATGTGATCCCTGCTTAGAAATACATGGCATTTCAATCCTCATGCAAAGCAATGTGAGACTACATTAAAAGTATACTAAGACACAACCTGTTTGGGGGTCTACTGACTCAGTCTTAGAGTTTCATAAGAATGGAACATGGAATGGGAATGGGAATAGGAAGAGAGTTGAGGCATATTGTGGATGCATGATGGTATTTTCCAGAAAATCTCCTACACATGGGCAATAATTTTGGAGGCAGGTTGAATATTCTAAGGTAGCTAGTCACTGAAACTGGCTCTTTCATTTCTATTTCATAGAATTCCACTTAAATGCAATGTAATGCAGGTTGAGAACTTTCTGAGTTCTTGTTAGGAGGTGATGTAAGGCATTTTACTATGTTAATAAAACAAGAAATCGTCTTTTCTGGCTGCCACTCTTGAAAATGTTATCTTCCTACTTTCCCAGTTGAGCTCCAAACAATTGTTTTTACTGAAGTCTATTTGGCATTATTAGAATTAGATATTTTGTCTTACTAAGGTTTTCATTTTACTCTGAGGTATTACAGAAATTATTTTCTTATCCTGTGGCTTTGATAGGTTTCTTCATCTTGCCCTAAGGGAAACAAATTAATCTTTATTTCGTTGTAAGTAGATATAAATGTAAGCATCCACATCTACTAAGAGTAGGGTTATGTGTCAAGGATATTAACTGGAAGAATATTTGATCTTTTAAATTGATATCAAGGCAGCACACACAAAGTCTGAAGCTCAGTGAAGACCTTCATAATATTCCAAAAAGCTTACATATAAAAACTTCCTCAGAAAAAATAATATCAACTGCAAGACTGTTCCTTCTATCTGGAGACTTTTAGTCATGTGTCTGTTCATGGGAAAAGGGGAAGATGGAATTAGTTAGCATGAATATTAAAGAGAAAACTGGGATGGAAAAGGGTGACAGAACGTCAACCAGTGGCCTAAAGAAAGAACCACAGAGAACAAAAAGGACCATATCTCTCCCCTGGCCAGCTTTCGAGAGCTTGTCCTTCCTTAAGGATGCGCCTGAGAGATGAAAAGAATGGAAAAGAATATGAAGTTTTACAGCCTGCAAAGTGGCCATATTGGAGGAGGCTAAGCAAAAGGCAGTTGGAAAACGGGCATCAGAATGATTTACTCCTGTGATTACAAAGAGGTTGGAGGTGAGGGGTAGGCCAGAAACCAAAACTTCTGATCACAAAGGCTGGAGTCAAGGCCTGGGAGGACCACGGTGGCTGAGGCTCTGTGTCTTAGAAGCTGATATGTTGGGGAATCCCAGATAGGGACCCACTCACCATGTGGCACAGCCAACAAGCCGTGAGAGGAAAACTGGGCCACTTCACCAAAGTAGCTATGTCAATTGGCTCCTGTGGGGGTGAGGGGTGGGGGCTAGTTCTCTCTTGTTCTTAAGGAGGTTGTACCTGCAGGACAGGAAAAGCACTCTTCTTGGTCCTAACTACATTTACGTGTGTATGTGTGTGTGTGTGTGTGTGCTGGTTCTTTTTTCTTCTTCCTTAGGTGGTCATCCCCAGGCAATCTGCTCAGTTGGGACATATCTCCATCACCAAAACCCGGCTTAGGTTTGGTGATGTCTGGAGGGAGAACCTCAACCTAGAACATTTTCATAGTATGCAGGGAAACCAGAGTGAGAATGTAGTCATTTATGATGGGGTTAAAAGTGGTAGTATTTCTAGTACCATGGATTTTCTTAGAACACTCCCTTCCATTGTATAAGCTCACTCATGAGATCATAATGTCATATGAAAATTTACTTAGTGAGCAGAACTCGTTAGAATGGAAAAATTGGAAGATCCATGAGATATTTCCACCAATCCACACATTACAGATGGTTATCTGCCTCTATAACCAGGAGCAATACTCTAGAATCAAAACATTTGATTCCTTCAAATTTCTTCCTAGCAGATACTGGGTAACTCAAAGACTTCAGCAATTTCCTTTTCACCCCCTAGAATCGAAAACTTTCCCCATCCTAACTTTTTAACAACAAAGTAATTATTGCAACATATTATGCCATTAAGAAGGTTATTGGTTGTTTATCTTATGTCACCCTGTGTTTCTCGTGAAAGACACCCTAGCCCCATCGGCAGGACAACACAAACACCTCTCAGGGAAAGCTACCTTTGCCATCAGCTGATGTCCTTCATTGAGTATAGATTTCTACTTGTTTCAGTTTCAGAAGTGAACATTGCCTCACCTAAAGCCCCTGAACTCCAGGAGCACCTTTCCCATCCTGTGAGATTTCTTGGTGAAACTATATTGTTGGGTGTAAAGCAGTGTAATAGGGCATCAGCAAGTGAGTCACCATGATGTCATGATGGCCGGCACCGATCTTCATTGCATCACAAGGCCGTGCTGTGACCTCTTTCTTAGAGGATCCTTAATGTCATTCTTTTCACTTTCTACCCACTTGTGAAGCTACCCCCTTTTCTTTTGCATTTAGATGAAGCTGGGAATTACTCAAAATACTGGAATAAACAGAATGCAAGGTTTGTAATCAAACAGAGGTGGAGCAGTCCCTTGATGATGGCACATGGGGTCCCCTACACCTGGAACCAGGGATCACCCATCTATTAAGTACATTCCTAGGGTATGTGTGCGAGGAACTCTGAAAGCAGAAATGACCCAGAGGCATCATGACAGAATTGCATATATGTTTCAGAATTGGGTCTTCAGAAAAAGCTGCTGTCCTTTGCTTCACTCTAAACATGAATTAGCCTTAAAAGTAGCCCACAGGTTTTTTGGGAATGTTTGTAAATCATATTTCTCAATAATGCTCAGTGGTAGATGTACCAGAAGATTCAATCAATTACCTTAACTAAACCATGTATGTTGGGCAATGCAATACGTGCCCAATATATAACACTTTACAAACCCTCAGCCAATTGAAAAAGAAAACAAACCACATAAACTTTATTGCAGACAAAGGTAAATTGGAGATGTCACTTAGGCTGAGAGCCATAAGAAACTATTCCCTGAGTTCCAGAATTAAACTGATTTCTCCCTCTAGTACCAACTAGTGTTGGAGTGGGGAGGCTCCAGTGAGGGACCCGCACAGTAAGACTTGCAGAGTAAAGGAGCTCAGGTGACCTCGTGCTTTCTCTGGGTAAATCCAATCTCAAGTGAGAAAAGGACAGAGCCCAGCTGAGCATGCCGTTACTCTCCCCAGAGTGAGCAGAGGAGTCACTCACCTCTGCCACAACAAGGCACAGTTAGTTACACCCACTGGGTTCTATTCACAGGAAGGAAACACCAGGAGATGGAAGCAAGCTGTTGCCACAGCTATGCAGACTTGGTTCAATCAATAGTCTCTTAAACACCTGAGGTTCAACCTGTTACTAAACAGGGAGATTCCATACCAGATAGGATAGGGTGGTGATATTGTGATGTCTCATGTCGTATGTCAAAGCTAAGGCTGAGATCATGAAGAACGTAGAGGTGACATAAGATGTTTTGATAAATTATGCCTTGAGAATAGGCAAAAGAAATCATTTCCTAGTTAAAAGCTAAAATCAGCCATCAAACACACAGAGCAGAATGTCAATTCTGTCTTTAGGGAATGAAGGAACGTGTGAACAGGCTGCCCAGGCATAGTTGAGGGAGAGCACCCATCTCAGGGTCACACAGGGGAGAAGCTGGGCAAACATCGCATCAGCGAAACATGCTCCTGGAAACAGGTGAATCCCGAGCCTACACTGAGGGAGCAGCCTGCCTCTGCAGGCCAGGCAGTCCCTAACAGGAGGGAGAGCTCCTGGCCCTCAGTTCCAGCTTGCTTTGCTGGAGCAGCCAACTTTTTCTGTACCTGCCAAGCTCCTCTCCAAACTAACACAGGGGATCTAGACTTCTGCAGAGACTAACACCACCCTCTACATCTTTCCATCACAATTGATCTCAGGGGAGGTTCTAGAGTTCCTGTGTGGGGGGAGCTTGGAGGCAGCTCTCTGGACACAAGGCAGAGGACTAGGGTTATTATTCTTATCTTGAAAGTGCTTCTGATAAAACCCCCTTATATTGTAGATTTAGCTTGGCATGTCTTGAGGTAGGGAGAAGTATCTTCATTTCCAGTAGCTAAAGACCATAAGAAATATGCTTCTCGTCAAAGTTAAAGGTACTGCTTTATTGCAGCAAGGGAGACAGCATGGCATGGAGAACCATGGCATCTCAGTGACAGGGGCTTTGAAAGGATGTGGGTTTGCGTATGAGATTTTGGAAATGGCTCAAGGAACCATCATTGTGCTCTGGACGACGCCATCAGAAAGCAGTGATGATTCTGTGGTTGGCGCTCCCAGTGAATCCTATCCAGGTGTGAGGAAGCAGCAATCACTCATAGTGGCTGGGAGAGAGTGATGTTTGGTCATATGGGGTTTTGTGATTTAGGCAACATTATTACTTTTGTCTGTGTTCAGAGGTGATTGCTGGGGTGCGTGTGTGTGGTTGGTTGGTTTTTGTTTTTTTCTCCATAATAATCAGAGCGGCTTTGTCTGCTGCTGATGTTTTATGAAACTGTTTATGTGCAACAGGAGGCCCACCTGGCTGAGCTGATAAAAACACACCCAGCGCCAATTGTTTTATAATTGTTTTTGGTCTCTGGTGATTATGGAAGGACTTAATTCCCCTCAAGCCACCCATGGGAACTCTGCTCTACTCTTGGTCTTTCAGCCAGCTTGTAAACCACATAACTTAGCATTATGCTTCATCTCTTTAAAGAATAATAGTGCTGATAACGACAATAACAATCAGAGTTGGTATTAACACACACACTGCAGGGTTACCTGTGGAGCCCTCTCCACATACACTCAGGGCTCTCCCTGAGCATTCCTCTTGCTGGCCAGGCTATGGCAAAGTCCCTTTAGGTGAGGAGCCAATGGCATCATGTTCCAAGGATCACAACCACCTGGAATCTGGTTAGAAACTCCTGTAGGGAGGAGAGGATTAGGGACAAAGTGGTGTTTAAGAAAGCTCTCCATGGCCGGGCATGGTGGCTAATGTGTGTAATCCTAGCACTTTGGGAGGCCAAGGCAGGCAGATCACAGGGTCAGAAGTTCAAGACTAGCCTGACCAACATGCTGAAACCCTGTCTCTACTGAAAATACAAAAAAACTTAGCCGGGCATAGTGGCACGTGCCTGTAATCCTAGCTACTCAGGAGGCTGAGGCAGGAGAATTGCTTGAACCTGGGAGGTGGAGGTTGCAGTGAGCAGAGATCGAGCCACTGCACCCCAGCCTGAGCGACAGAGGGAGACTTCAGCCAAAAAACACATGAAAAAATGCTCACCATCACTGGCCATCAGAGAAATGCAAATCAAAACCACAATGAGATACCATCTCACACCAGTTAGAATGGCAATCATTAAAAAGTCAGGAAACAACAGGTGCTGGAGAGGATGTAGAGAAATAGGAACACTTTTACACTGTTGGTGGGACTGTAAACTAGTTCAACCATTGTGGAAGTCAGTGTGGCGATTCCTCAGGGATCTAGAACTAGAAATACCATTTGACCCAGCCATCCCATTACTGGGTATATACCCAAAGGACTATAAATCATGCTGCTATAAAGACACATGAACATGTATGTTTATTGCGGCACTATTCACAATAGCAGAGACTTGGAACCAACCCAAATATCCAACAATGATAGACTGGATTAAGAAAATGTGGCACATATACACCGTGGAATACTATGCAGCCATAAAAAATGATGAGTTCATGTCCTTTGCAGGGACATGGATGAAATTGGAAATCATCATTCTCAGTAAACTATCGCAAGGACAAAAAACCAAACACCGCATGTTCTCACTCATAGGTGGGAATTGAACAATGAGAACACGTGGACATAGGAAGGGGAACATCACACTCTGGGGACTGCTGTGGGGTGGGGGGAGGGGGGAGGGATAGCATTAGGAGATATACCTAATGCTAAATGATGAGTTAATGGGTGCAGCACACCAGCATGGCACATGTATACATATGTAACTAACCTGCACATTGTGCACATGTACCCTAAAAGTATAATAAAATAAAATAAAATAAAATAAAATAAAGCTCTCCTCAACATCTTGCCACACAGACTGAGGGGGAATATAGCACTTATCAATTTCATGTGCCCAGGACCCAGCTCTAGAGATGGTACCTGGAGAACCATCATCACCTTTCTACAATGCTCATATTTAAATAAAATATTGGGATCCATTCAGCCCAGATTTGTGATTTGATAGCTTTATTACCTGGGAGGAAAAATATTTGCTGACATAAATGGATACAAAAGACAGTGGCAGTTTCAAGGAGAAACAGTGAAAACACACAGCCGGCTAGAATTTTACAAATCATTAGATTTGTTTACTCTATGAATATGCAATTCATTCAGAGTAATTAATCTGAAAGGGAACATTAGTTAAAATTTATTTGTGTTGTTCAGGTGCCTGAGCAGCTTAAAATCATCTTCCAAGGAGAATGATATCTGAGATGATCAAATAAGTATATTCTGTGGATTATGGACACCAATAATGTTGTTACTCAGAAGCTCAAGCATACTTCTTGCTTCTTACTCTGTTTTTCTATTTCCCTGTCTCCCCTGCCCTAACTCTCTCTGGATGCTATAGATAAAGAGGAAATTTCTCTGCATGTCTCTGTGCCAGCATCAAGTGCGCCTAAGGTGCAAACTGGGGTGTAGCAGTAAGCTAAGGAGTGGAGCACTAAGCTAAGGAGTCTGACTCCAAGTGTCTGTCATTACTACTGCCACTGTGCTAATCAGAATCTGGAGTCAGGTCATGCCAACTCCATCCTCAGCCCATTATCTGCCTATCTCAGCCCAAGCTTAACTCTTGATGACTGGTGTAAACCTTGTTGCTCACACAATTTCTCTATACCAAAGTGGTCAGGGGTCTTTCTTATTCAAGATTGGCAGATATGTGAACCACAATCTCATTTTCCACCTCTCTGCTCCACGTACCCCATGCTCCCAGCACACAATTTTTCATTAGTCCTTAAACAAGCAATGCTCTTGGCAGCTCTTTGCTTTGTACATGGTGTGCAGCTGCCCAGAGCATCCTTGCCACATCTTCTTACAACACTCTAACAACTCCTAAAGACCCAGATGGAGTTCCACCCCTTCTGTGAAATTTTTTCCCAAATCCCTCCGTTTCATCATCTTCTGTCTCTCATAGCCTCTGTAAAAGTCTCTGTGAGACCATGGACCACTTTTACTGTGGTTTGCTCACACTTCTGTCTCTGCCTGATCACCTACCAACTCTACATGGGCTTGAAAAGAGACATAAGTGTTCCATGTATTACCCAAATATGGTCTCCCCAGGATCACCCACAGCATATAATTTTCAGAATTTTTTTCTTCCACCTCATCATATCATAATATATTAAGCGTCTCCCTATTTGACATTATTGGGGCTCCATAATTTTGTCACAGCTCTAGTTTACTTTTTGCCATGTAGTTTTAATGATATTTTTTCATGCCTCCTTAAGATTACAAAGAAGCCTTCGTATGTTTTCTCTTTGGAAAGTAAAATATTGAGAAAAGAATCGGAGAACAAGAGATTTATAATTTCAAAGTTGAGCCCCCAAAGCAAGTATGAAAAGGTATTCAAAGTTTGAAAGAGGAAAGAAGGACTAGATTTATTTTTGTGTGTTAGCTCACAGTGTTGATTTTTTTAACCAATGGTAGTTTTGGGTAAGACAGAAGCCACAGCTGAACTCATGAACTAAAATCCTATTGAACTTTAGATATTTCTCTCCAATGATCTCATGCTTTTTCTCCTTTCTTTTTACTTTCACAAAGCAGGGGGCTATACTGGTTCAATATGAGAGTTCTCCAGAGAAATAGAATTGGTAGGAGGTACACAGGTAGATAGATAGAGTTATCATGAGGAATTGGCTCATATGAATATAAAGACTACAAAACCCAGACCCAGGAGAGCCAACAGTATGTTCTGTCTCAATTTGAAGGCCTGAGAATCAGGGGAGCTAATAGTGTAATTTCCAGTCAGAATTTGAGTCTCAAGGCTGGAAAATATCAATGACCTAGCTTGAAGAGAGTCAGACAGAAAATGACTTTTTTTTTTGTTACTCAGTCTTTTGTTCTATTGAAGCCTTCAACAGATTAGATGAAGCTCACCTACATTGTGGAAGGAAACCTGTTTTACTCCTTCTATCAATTGAAATGTTAATCTTATCCAGAAACACTGTCACAGACATACTCAGAATATTGTTTGACCAAATATCTGGGCACCAATGACCCAGTCAAGCTGACACACAAAAAAAGACCTTTCCCAGTTTTTGTGAGAGATCAGAGATTGATCCTAAAGGAGAGAAAATAAGAAAATAGAAAAAACAGACAAACAAACAAAACAACAAAACTTCTTTCCTTAACCAATATGCTCACCATTTCTGACCCTTTAAAACAGGGTTTCTGGACTTTGCCCCTATTGATATTGGGGCTTAACAATGCTCTGTTGGGTAGAAGTCTTCTCTATTGTAGGATGTTTACCAGCATCCACTACATGCCAGTAACACTGCTCCCCAAGTTGTGCAACCAAATATCCCCTGGGGGGCAAAATCACCCCTGGTTGAGAACCACTGCTCTGCAGCCACAGCTCCCAAACTGTATGCTGAGGTTCCCTGGGGCACTGAAGGAACTCGCAAAGGTACCAAGGCATGTCTTACAATTTCTAGGGAAACACAGTGACATTTGTCTAACCCCCACAGGAACTACTAATCTGAGGTAGTTTATAATGTTAACATTAAATGACTGTATTACTTTTGGTAATATTCTGTATTTGTGAATCTGAGTTTCAGGAATAGCAAAGTACTGCATAAAAAATCAGTGTGGAGCAGGAAGTTAACATGGCAGTATCCAATCTGATTCCAAGGTTGGGAAATTCGTTCTGTGCAATAGTGGTAACATCATAATTCAAATGTTTACAAAATTGTTTGTACTTAGCTGTATAATTAACTGAATTGCAGGTATTTCTTTTGCCCTAGGAGTCCCATGAACAAACAATTGAGGTGATACAGCTACCATGAACCAAGATAGTTTGAAACCTCTGCCCAAGGTCCAACAGATGTGCCCATTCCTAATATATGGTGAGGAATCACCTTTTGTATATGTATTTTTTTTTCAAAATTTAGTATGTATATAACACTAAACATAATTTTTGTGGGTGACATATGTGAGGGAGTCTGGATATAAGTAGATACCATAATTCTTTTTACCCACTCATTTGAAGATGAGTTGATAAAGCTGCCCATAACATTGGTATTGTTAATAAGCCCAAGGACATTTTGAGGGTGTTTACGAGACTATTGTAATTGACTTTCTCTTTTAGCTATACTAAGTAATGTGCACGATATTACAGAGACCTTGGCTATCACCTCCACTGCACACAAAACACACTTAATAATTTCCTTGGGATTCAACAAGGTCTTTGTGTAGTATAAAGAAGCAACCCTCCTTTAGAAGGGGAATCATTGAGACAAGAACCAGGAAAGGAGAAGCATTCTTGGCCTCAGGAAAAGCTGATAGAAAGAAGGTATCAAGAAAGATGAGGAAAGACAGAAGATCCTACAGCTAAGAGAGGAAAAGTAATACTGTAGATGCATGTAAAGAAGACATTTCGGGGCCAGGCGCAGTGGCTCATGCCTGTAATTCTAGCACTTTGGGAGGCCAAGGCAGGCGGATTGCCTGAGCTCAGAAGTTCGAGACCAGCCTGGGCAATATGGTGAAACCCCATGTCTACTAAAATACAAAAGAAATTAACCGGGCGTGGCAGCATGTGCCTGTAGTGCCAGCTACTTGGGAGGCTGAGGCAGGAGAATTGCTTGAACCCTGGAGGCGGAGGTTTCTGTGAGCCAAGATCATGCCACTGCACTGCAGCCGCACTCCAGCCTGGCGACAAAGCGAGACTCCATCTCAATTATAAATTAATTAATTAATTAAAGGAGACATTTTGATGCCTAGTTAAATGAGAAAAGACAATGGTGGCTAAACACAACAAGTGGGGGCCTGGAAGAGAAAAGAATCTAGAAGATGTATTTCAGAAAAATATCCACATAGAGGATAACATTGTGAGAAAAAGGAAAGAATAATTGCATTAGAGGAGGAAGAATTAGAATAAAATTGGATACCCTTGGAGAATAAATTTCTGTATCTTGACCAAGCTGAATTTGATGGAGTATGGCCCTATCAATAAGAAAACTGGACAAATAAATGCATGAAATTTAATCAGCTTTGGTAGATCATGTTTACAAAGATGGTAGCAAACAAACATATTACCAACCCCACATGCTCTTTCACAATGTAACTTTGTCATCCTTGATTTAGAGATGGAATCAAATTTCTTTCCTCTTGAATCTGGGCTGGCCCTGTGGCTAATCTGAAGGTAAATCATGTTCTGGGACTTCTGAGCTCAGGCATTAAAAAGATCTGGAAGCTTCTGCTTTTGTGCTCTAAGGGAAATTGGCCATTATCTAAGAACTTGAACTAATCTCAAATGACCGTACTGCAAAAAGACCAACATAGCCATGTAAAGACATCATGTGGGGCAAACCAAGGATCCAACCCTCAGTCCCCGCTGAGCTCCTAGCCAGCCACCTGGAGTGAGGCATAGGAGTGAGGCCATCTTGGAAATGGAACTTCTAATCCTAGTAGAGTCATCCCAATTGAGGCCATACAGAGCAGAGTTCAGTTGTGTTTAATGAGCCCTTACCAAACTGTATCATTTTGAGCACATCAATGTTATTTTAAGCCACTGAGTTTTGCAATGTACAATTTGAGGTTCTTTAGCCTCAACAGATTATGTAAATACAGATGTATATAAATAGTGGTTGCCCCAACTTACTGGGCTCTTGGCTACACTTGACTTACTTAAGTTAACTCCCATAGGCTTTCTCTGAATCAGTTAGGGCCCAGATAAGAAAACAGGTACCACTCTAGAGAGTTCAAGCAGGAGAAATTCAGTACAGGGATTTGTAGCATATGAGAAAGAAGAAAGAGAAAGCAAATGCTAAGCAACCCTAGGTGTTGATAAACACTAGAAAGCTGCTAACATCCCTGGGACTGAGCAATAGGAAGGGGAAAAATAACCAGAATCCAGAATCTAGAATTGTCTTATGGAGACTGCCTGGTGGAAGTGGGGACCACAGAGAGTGAGGTTGACCAGAAGGAAGTGGAGCCACAAAGAAGATTCAGTCTTTTTTTTTTCTTAGATGGAGTTTCGCTTTTTTCTTGTTGCCCAAGCTGGAGTGCAATGGCACAATCTTGGCTCACTGCAACCTCCGCCTCCTGGGTTTAAGCCTCTGCCTTCGTAGTAGCTGGGATTACAGGCGCCTGCCACCACGCCCAGCTAATTTTCTTTCTTTTTTTTTTCTTTTGTATTTTTAGTAGAGATGGGGATTCATTATGTTGGCCAGGCTGGTCTCAAGCTCCTGACCTCGGGCGAGCCACCCGCCTCTGCCTCTCAAAGTGCTGGGATTACAGGCATGAGCCACCGCGCCCGGCTGAAGATTCGGTCTTCTTTAGGACTCCTCCTTCTGTCTTCAATTCCCCTCATTTTCATTTGATCCAGTGTATGACTGCAGTGACTGATAGGTTAAAAAAACAATTTAAGTGGAAAACACTATGTTATATGCAAAATTATCCAACACCTGGGATAAGAAAAGTCTGATACAGTTTTATAATCATATAGGAAACCCCCTCTTCCCTGAAGCTTCAGTCTGCATTCAAATTCACTTCTGATGAATTAATTGCTGAGTACACTGCCCAGACACATCAGGAATGCAGATATGTACTGACCTCACCAAGCTAGAGTGACACTGTTGTCAGGGATAGGGTCACAGATAGGTGATCTCGCAAGTGGGAGCCCTGTACTGCGTAATTTCCTTTCCTGTTGAGGAAATTTGAGGAAGTGTGATTCCTAGAGCCAATCATTTGATTCATTATTTTCCCAACTCTTTCTTGTTTACTCATTTCTCTGACATCTTCCCATAAACTTCATATGTCCTCCTGGGCTGTAAGAAGACCAACAAAGCCTGTAAAATGTTCTTTCTCAGTCCACTAAACCCCCGGGTTATGTGTTTTGTTACCTTGGATTCTTAGGGTGTGCAGCCTAAGTCCAGCTCAGGAGAGGAGATGGTGAAGCAACCTTGCAAACGGACCACACCCTGTGAGGAATTAGCCTCTTCAACACTGGGTGGGAGGGGAAGGGAGATAACCAGAAAGGAATGATTAAAATCTTAGCCAAGAACCCAGAATGAAATGGGAACCTGCTGGGATCAACCTCGGAAATCTCTAACTCCCCGATCACAGTCATTAAAATGTGCCTTCTGGTGGTGTAATATCGATCCTTATATGTCTCATCCTTTATAAGCAGTAATCACTTTACACAAAAATATAGGTCAGTCAATAAGAAGAGCCTTTTCAAACAATTAAATGTGCTGGTCTGATGTCTCTTGGGATATCAGAATCTTTAGGAACTCATGAGCAATTTCATTATTGAATCACAGTGGGGAAAGGAAATTAAAAAGTTAAGGATTTAAAAAAATACAAATGTAAGAATATTAAACCAATTGCCTATTAAGACATCCTTAGTTGATTTAAAGCAACTTCTTCATTATCCTAGTTTTATATTGTGGTGAGAAAACAAATTTCTGTATAAAGTATTTTGCTATCTTAAGAGCAAAGCTTCTTTATCTACAGTATTGTTATAGAAAATTTTTGTAGAAATTTTTTTTATGTTTTAAAAATGAATCCACTACAATTCACAATTGCAGAAATATGGATCCAACCTAAATGCAACCAACAAGTTGATAAAGAAAATGTGGTATATATACACTATGGAATGTTACTCAGCCATAAAATGGAATGGAATAATGGCTTTTGCAGCAACTTGAATGGAGTTGGAGGCTATTATTCTAAGTGAAGCAACTCAGAAATGGAAAACCAAGTATCATTTGTTCTCACTTATAAATGAGAGCTAAGCTATGAGGTCACAAAAGTAAAAAATGGTAAGATGGACTTTGGACACTCATGGGGAAGGCTGGGAGGGGGTGAGGGATAAAAGACTACATATTGGGTACAGCATATATACTGCTTGAGTGACAGGTGCACCCACATCTCAGAAATCATCACTCAAGAACTTATCCATGTAACCAAACACCAGCTGTTCCCCAAAAACTATCGAAATAAAATTAAAAAATAAAATAAAGCCACCACTAACACATTTATTTTAAAATTGAAATTTGCCTTCAGTGGGCCTCTGGAAACACCCATCACTGGCCATCCTACAGAGACGAGAACAACACAGTGACGAGGAGGCAAAGGAGAGGCATGGACCCTCAATCGTGTAGCAGGAAGCTATGAGCACCCTGTTTAAAGCATTTTCTACTACGATAACCATAGTTTCTTCCATTTACTCTCCTTCCTGAGTGTACTAGCATTACATCTCAGTGACCTAGGAAGGAATAACCAAAGGAAAGTTTAAACTCTATGGCTCTCTTTGCCTTGTGAAAACCCTGAGGACTGTCTCACTGAAGGAATCCTGCAGAGCTCTCCTGGAGCAGAAAATCTAAAAGCACCCCTCTTAACATCACCCTTCTTTCAAGACACGATGTGATGTTTTATCCCTATAGCAGCCACCTCTCCCCCCACCCCCCATCCCCCAATATCTTTGTACTTTCAGGCACAAGTGACATAATTCCAAGTCAGGAAAGAGTCTGGATAAAAAGAAGCTTGGCAGTGGTGGCCAGGATTCAGGCTGTGCCTGGACAGTTTTCTTAGCTCCTGTAAAATAATTATTTTATTTCCCCACCACTAATGACAATCACGGTGATGTCCCCATGCTTCTGATGGGATTGGCCACATTCCAGAGACTGGCCTTGGCAGTTTTCTTGGTTCAATAGTCAGAAGACTTCGATTTTCAACATGTGTGTTATTTTCCCCTTTTAAAAGTTGAAATCATGTAAATTTCAAAAGATCAAGTAAAAACATGCAGAGGAGAAAAACATATATCTTTCTAATAGATGGACATTTTCCAGAAACAAAATATTTGCAAAGTATTTTAAGCTGGTCATGGAAACAATGGTCTGCACAGTTGCTCCCAGTATTATTGATGACCCAGTCTCCATTTGTGTAGCTGGCAATTCTCAATGGTTCAGCAACATTGAGTTGGGGGCACCAATCTTAGAAATAAGAGCTGCCATATACTGGGACTTAACCTAGTAAATGATACTGTTAATCCTAGTTAAGCTGAAGTCCAAATAATTGGAAAGCAAAGAGTAGTTCATGGATGCTTCTTTGTGCTCCTTAACACTGTGAATTATTTCTCAGTGATGTTACCTGAGAATATTTATAAATACCTGAAAAACCAAGGACCAATCATTTTCAGAATTAAATCAAATTAGAATGCAGAACTAAGAAACTCACTCAAAAACACACAACTACATGGAAACTGAACAACCTGCTCCTGATGACTACTGGGTACATAACAAAATGAAGGCAGAAATAAAGATGTCCTTTGAAACCAATGAGAAAAAAGACACAACATACCAGAATCTCTGGGACACATTTAAAGTAGTGTGTAGAGGGAAATTTATAGCAGTAAATGTCCACCAGAGAAAGCAGGAAAGACCTAAAATCGACACCCTAACATCATAATTAAAAGAACTAGAGAAGCAAAAGCAAACAAATTCAAAAGCTAGCAGAAAGCAAGAAATAACTAAGATCAAAGCAGAACTGAAGAAGATAGAGACACAAAAAAACCTTCAAAAAATCAATGAATCCAGGAGTTGGTTTTTTGAAAAGATCAACAAAATTGATAGACTGCTAGCAAGACTAATAAAAAAGAAAAGAAAGAATAGTCAAATAGATGCAATAAAAAATGATAAAGGGGATATCACCACCAATCCCACAGAAATACAAACTAACATCAGAGAGTACTATAAACACCTCTATGCAAATAAACTAGAAAATCTAGAAGTAATGGATAAATCCCTGGACACATACACCCTCCCAAGACTAAACCAGGAAGAAGTCGAATCTCTGAATAGACCAATAACAGGCTCTGAAAATGAGGAAATAATTAATAGCCTACCATCCAAAAAAAAGTCCAGGACCAGATGGATTCGCAGCCGAATTCTACCAGAGGTACAAAGAGGAGCTGTTACCATTCCTTCTGAAACTATTCCAATCAATAGAAAAAGAGGGAATCCTCCCTAACTCATTTTATGAGACCAGCATCATCCTGATACCAAAGCCTGGCAGAGACACAACAAAAAAAGAGAATTTTAGACCAATATCCCTGATGAACATCAATGTGAAAATCCTCAGTAAAATACTGGCAAACCGAATCCAGCAGCACATCAAAAAGCTTATCAACCACGGTCAAGTCAGTTTCATCCTTGGGATGCAAGGTTGGTTCAACATACACAAATCAATAAACATAATCCATGACAATAAACACAACCAACGACAAAAACCACATGATTATCTCAATAGATGCAGAAAAGACCTTCGACAAAATTCAACAACTCTTCATGCTAAAAACTCTCAATAAACTAAGTATTGATGGAACATATCTCAAAATAATAAGAGCTGTTTATGACAAACTCACAGCCAATACCATACTGAATGGGCAAAAACTGGAAGCATTGCCCTTGAAAACTGGCACAAGACAGGGCTGCCCTCTCTCACCACTCCTATTCAACATAGTGCTGGAAGTTCTGGCCAGGGCAATCAGGCAAGAGAAAGAAATAAAGGTATTCAATTAGGAAAAGAGGAAGTCAAATTGTCTCTGTTTGCAGATGACATGATTTTATATTTAGAAAATCCCATTGTCTCAGCCCCAAATCTCCTTAAGCTGATAAGCAAATTCAGCAAAGTCTCAGGATACAAAATCAATGTGCAAAAATCACAAGCATTCCTATACCCCAATAACAGACAAACAGAGAGCCAAATCATGAGTGAATTCCCATTCACAATTGCTACAGAGAATAAAATACCTAGGAATCCAGCTTACAAGGGACATGAAGGACCTCTTCAAGGAGAACTACAAACCACTACTCAATGAAATAAAAGAGGATACAAACAAATGGAAGAATATTCCATGCTCATGGATAGGAAGAATCAATATCGTGAAAATGGCCATACTGCCCAAGGTAATTTATAGATTCAATGCCATCCCCATCAAGCTACCAATGACTTTCTTCACAGAATTGGGAAAAAAAACTACTTTAAAGTTCATATGGAACCAAAGAAGAGCCCGCATTGCCAAGACAATCCTAAGCGAAAAGACCAAACCTGGAGGCATCACACTACCTGACTTCAAACTATACTACAATGCTATGGTAACCGAAATAGTGTGATACTGGTAATAAAACAGAGATATAGACCAATGGAACAGAACAGAGGCCTCAGAAATAACACCACACATCTACAGCCATCTGACCTTTGACAAACCTGACAAAAACAAGAAATGGGGAAAGGATTCCCTATTTAATAAATGGTGCTGGGAAAACTGGTTAGCCATATGTAGAAAGCTGAAACTGGATCCCTTCCTTAAACTTTATACAAAAATTAATTTAAGATGGATTAAAGACTTAAATGTTAGACCTAAAACCATAAAATCCCTAGAAGAAAACCTAGGCAATACCATTCAGGACATAGTCATGGGCAAGGACTTCATGACTAAAACACCAAAAGCAATGGCAACAAAAGCCAAAATAGACAAATGGGATCTAATTCAACTAAAGAGCTTCTGTACAGTAAAAGAAACTACCATCAGCGTGAACAGGCAACCTACAGAATGGGAGAAAAATTTTGCAATCTACCCATCTGACAAAGGGCTAATATCCAGAATCTACAAAGAACATAAACAAATTTACAAGAAAAAAAAACAAAGAACCCCATCAAAAAGTGAGCAAAGGATATGAACAGACACTTCTCAAAAGAAGACATTTATGCAGCCAACAGACACATGAAAAAATGCTCATCATCACTGGTCATCAGAGAAATGCAAATCAAAACCACAATGAGATACCACCTCATGCCAGTTAGAATGGCAATCATGAAAAAAAGTCAGGAAACAACAAGGGCTGGAGAGGATGTGGAGAAACAGGAATGCTTTTACACTGTTGGTGGGACTGTAAACTAATTCAACCATTGTGGAAGACAGTATGGAGATTCCTTAATGATCTAAAACTAGAAATACCATTTGACCCAGCAATCCCATTACTGGGTATATACCCAAAGGATTATAAATCATGCTGCTATAAAGACACATGCACATGTATGTTTATTGTGGCACTATTCACAATAGCAAAGACTTGGGACCAACCCAAATGTCCATCAATGATAGACTGGATTAAGAAAACGTGGCACATATACACCATGGAATACTATGCAGCCATAAAAAAGGATGAGTTCGTGTCCTTTGCAGGGACATGGATACAGCTGGAAACCATCATTCTGAGCAAACTATTACAAGGACAGAAAACCAAACACTGCATGTTCTCACTCATAGGTGGGAACTGAACAATGAGAACACTTGGACACAGGGCGGGGAACATCACACCCTGGGGCCTGTCATAGGGTAGGGGGAGAGGGGAAGGATAGCATTAGGAGAAATACCTAATGTAAATGACAAGTTAAAGGGCGCAGCAAACCAACAAGGCACATGTATACCTATGTAACACACCTGCACGTTGTGCACATGTACCTTAGAACTTAAAGTATAATTTTTAAAAAAGTGTTCTAATAAGAGTTAATAATATCTTCCCTTGGTAAACAAACCACTGGCTCTTTTTTCTTCCTTCCCTTCCTCCCTCTCCTCCCTCTCCTCTCCCTTCCTTCCTTCCTTCCTTCCTTCTTCCCTCCCTCCTTCCCTTCTTCCCTCCCTCTCTCTCTCCCTCCCTCTCTCCCTCTTATTTTTGATGCTTTTTGTTATTGTTTGTATCATTTTCCTTATCGGCTGGGAAAGAATAGGAATGTTAAGAAGAAGATGTTTCCAACACCACTTTGACCGACCTTCTGCCGGTATCCTTGGAGTCCTGGCCTCAGGGACCACCCAAGACAGCGGAAAGTGCAGAGGAGCTAAGAAACCAGCTCTAGCTGACTCCAAATCTAAGCTCAGACAATGTAGAAAATTTGCTTGTGCCATTTATTTTTCAGGGCTCAGATTTTCACTTTTGAAATGCAGATGACGACTCCCGAGCAAGTTTTTTATGGAATGAGTTGAAACTCTATGCAAAGACCTTAGCTCAGTGTCTGCTCTATTTCTTCAAAAGGAAGAAATATCTGTATTTTACTAAACCATGATTGGCTTTATAAAAAGGTATACATATGCAAGTAGGAAAACAAATGTAGGGCCTATTTTTTCAAATAGTGAAGAGTAAAATTCTTGAAAATATCTTGAAATACACCCTTTCTATCTATATGCCCTTGGCTGCAATTTGCCTCTACTGGAACTGTCTGTGTGGATGGGAACTCAGACGATAACCATCACAGTCGTGATGTTTCAATGTTACCACCATGGAGTTTACCCTGTCTTAGACATAACACTAAATATCTTCAGATTCAATCAAGTTACTTTTAGAAAAGTCAGGGTTTAACAGCTCTACAAGTTTACATCTAAAACTTACCATTACTTTATCTACAGCTGACTTTTGTTTGTGATAATTTGAGAGCATAGATTTGTTTTGTTCTGGAAGTCAATAAATATATTAAAAAGAGACAACTTTTATGACTTTTGTGCCACACTGTAACTGGAAGAGGAATAAGAATTCAGGAAACAAAACATCATCCACCTACTGAAAGATTCATACCTTCACCTTCCTGATGATTTGAGAGTTGGAATTTAATCACATCCCCCAATGAGTAATAAACTTCACGCATGGAGTGTGTCTGCCATAAATTTTGATCAGCTCACCTACATGTTATTGCTAGAGGCATGAAAAAAGATTCTCCACCAACTCAGTACAATGCAATGTTTGTTTCCATTTATAAAACCTTGGTTTATTCTATTTACCTTGTTTTCCATGAATAGAATACATTTAAATAGACAATGATTGGGGCAGTTTTAAGAGCATAATATTCTGAAAATTTTCAAGACTGTTAGAAAAGTGTGCTAGTTTTTTAAATATTTCTTTTATTTTATATAGTATTTCTTCCTTATTTTACTAAGAAACATGTTTAAAAAATATGCTCAGTCAACAGACGTATACATGTATAGTAGTTATGGAAATTGATTTATATTATTCCAAGAATCTCTTATGGGTTACACATGTCTTTATCTAAATTTTCAGGAACCATATCTTCATTTTTCCTTAGTGTTTACTGTAAGGTCATCGAGGACTTACATAGTGTGTAGATTGTAAGGTCTGCCAACTGTGGAAGTCTAGACATTCAGCAAACTCATGGCATGTCAAATCTGGGAAAATTTCCCATAGTGATTTCATCACCAGAAAAGTACCATCTATAAAAGTGCAATAAAAATCAGCTCACACAAATACTACAAACCCTAGTTTATATAGCTATAAACACGTTACTTATCTCACTGAAAATTATGAAAAATGACCCAGATTTCTTTGATAGTAATTTAAGCAGTATTTCTTAAATTATTTTTAAATATGTATATGAAATAAGTTAACAGAAATATATCAACTAATGAGAAAAGAAAGTTAAAATAACATGAAAATCAGCACACAGCAATCCTGTTATCTTGGACCTCTGTGCTTTACCTTAAAAAATGTGTTTGCATGGCTAGTATATGTCATGTAATGTATATGGCTATAGCTCTGAAACAAAGAAGATTTATTTTCCCAAGTCTGACACAGTGATTTGGATATGAATTGAATGGATTTAGATGTAGAAATAATGCTAAACAGCAATGGACCAATTCAGAAATCAGACCTTTCCCTTCTGTTAACACGGGGGTAATTTATTACATAAGAGACGTTAATCCTGGGGAGAAATTTTAAATACTCAGGGAATAAGTAATGGCTGGGCCGTAAATGATGAAAATGTGAATGTGTTACATGGATTCTGAATTATTCCTGGCATTCCCTGGGGAGAGAGAATAGAAGTAAGTTGCAATAAGTTGTGATACCTCCGAAAGGAGAGAGAGAAGGAAGGAGGCTGGGCAGCAGCCACCCCACTGCAGGGCTGCTCTGAGAAAGTTTGAGCTTTGTCAATGGGAGTACATGACAGAGATGACCCAGGAGAGAAACCCTGCATCAAGCAGCAGCAGCCTGCCCTAGTAGCTTTGCTGTGCTTATGTCTGGGAGCAGCCCACGGGAGCATGGCCTCAGTGTGAGCTCAGTGGTGAGGCTGTTGGCCAGTGGTGCTCCCTGTAGCCTGTTTCTTAAAGTAAGATCTGAATGGTGCACCCCATGACCACCATAGAGAATTAGTGTGTGATTGTAACAACACACAAAGTGTTATAAATTATATAAATATGCATACATGTCAAATTTTAAGTAAATATGAACCCCAAGTTAACCCAACAACTAACAGATACATTGACTACTAAATACTAATCATCCAAGCTAAAATGAGTTTACTACTAAAAAAAACACCACAACCCACACACACATTAACATTACTCAGTTTTCTTTATTTTTTAACACTTAAAAACACTTGTCTTAAAGCAGAATTTACAGAACTAGTATAAAGGTTTTGCTTTTTTGTTTCTTTCCTTATGAATCACTTTTTAAGCATATGATATTCTGGTTTTAAAATGGACATCTTTATTTTTTTTCTCAAAAATTACTCTTGAACACCTTTGGGAATCAATCATTAAGTCAGTGGCCCCTCATCCAAATGTTTGATATTTCAAACAAAATCTACATATTTTGCTTTAAGCATTTGCAATTCAAATGTTCATTCTTTGTGGTATTTCTTTATGATGACATATTCTCTTGGTAAATGAAATGACCATATGTGTCTGAGAAAAAGGAGTTTTTAATAAAAAGGATAATCCTTCCTTTCTGTGTAATATCTTCAAGCTAAGATTGAATAATAGCAAGGGACGGCAAAAGATTTTTACAGATGCTTCCTCAAACCCTCTTAAACCTGAAATGTTATGGAAGTGGCTTTAATGGCACTAAATATTGTGCTTGTTTTTCAAACCATGTTCTTTTGAGGAATCATTCCTGACTTCCCCTTGAATTATACCACAGGAATAAAAAAGATACCAGTTTAAATAAAACTGGAAAATTCCTTTATTTAAAAGCTTTGATTAATTACACAAAGGATAAGAAATGATTACCAAAGAGCCAGAGAGCTTGAAATCTGGGAGTCTCATACTTTTCACTTAGCACTGGTAACACAATTTAAATGTATTCACTTTCATACAGCTCTGCCCTTCTCAGTTGGAGCCAGAAGCCTGGCAAAAGTGAGGTGGATTAGTTGCTCTAAAACAATGTTTTAATAATCCTAATATATTTCATACTGAGTAGCTAAGTTTAAAGTATACGGACTAAAGCACAGAACAATAAAACAATACTTGTGAAAACACTATTTGGATAAATGCAAGATACATGTATATATAACCATATGCTGCATAACAGCATTTCAGTCAATGATGGGCTGCCTAGACAAGGGTGGTCCACTAAGATTATAATTGAGCTGAACAATTCTCATCACCCAGTACCCCCATTGAAGCCATCATAGATGTGTGTACTCTATAGACTGCTGCTGCTCTGATTTAAAAAGAACTTCTGAAGGGTAATGTTTCCATCAAAGGGTTACTCCAAAATGAGCTAAATATGAGAAAATATCCACATAGTGCTGCAAACACCCAAGAAGCCCCCTAAATACTTTCATCATGAGCAATGTATTTAAGGCCTCCCAAAACAAAATAATATTAGCATGACGTATATTTGGTTAAATGTCATAAGTATCTAAAAGCACTATCCTTTTCCAATCTCCTTTACAGAACATCACTAAGCTGACCTCTGTATTACAAGGCTAAGAATAATAATTTTTAAAGAGTGACAATTTTAGAATTTTTCACATTGGTATTTATGCAGGCACTGGTATTTCTAAATGCTAGACTCCCATATTGGAATTATTTCTTTATATTCAAACCTCCTAGACCACTTCTTATCAGTATGTATTTCAGTGACTCTAAGTCATTTGCCTTTTCTGTATTTTAGTCACACAAAATGATGGTAAAGAAAATCTGCTTTTCATTAAAAAATGGCAATTTTAGACCAATGCGTTTTAATATCTGTCTACAACTGACCTTCTGTTAGAAACATCTACCCTAAATCTCCTTCATAGTATGAGATCAGCATTAAGGAGAAAACATTCTCAGAAGAAAGCATTTCCTTGGAGAAGAACACAGAAAGATACTCATATATGCTTGGATTGGTAGAGCTGTATGAACAAAAACAAAGATTCATTTCCCAGACTCCCTACTCAACTGATTTCCATCAGGGCAGGTAGCTGCACATGTAAATTGTGCTCCCCACCTCCAAAGAGTGGTTCAGGGGTGTGGTCTGAGAAGCAGGGTTAAGGATTCTCTCCACCTGACCAGGTGAGGAAGGTGCTAAGACAGCATGTCCATCACTTAGAAGCTATACCTGGGAGAAAAGATTCTCAGAGATCCCTCGTCCATTTGAATATGACCTCTAGATACGTAGGGGCTTATAGGCACTTTGGGGCATTTCAGATGATGGATCTCTACTAAACTAAGAACATCTGGATTTCCTCATTTACTGACCACTAAAGAGTGATCAGACAGATGTTCTGAGAAATTGCCAACCTGGACCGAATCAAACTGATGATTTGTAGAGGTAGAATTAATATCTCTTTCTAACCTCCTGGGCCAATGAGAATTCCTTAGCACTATTTCTTTTCTTTTTCTTAAAGCACAAATTCAGCTTAAAATAGACACCTGGCTATTTTACTGAAATCAAAGCAAGGGAAATCCACTTAGACTATACTAGTTTCCCAGACATTTTATAAGCTTCTTGAATTTCATGTTGAACTTAAGGAAAACTAGAAAGACATTTATGACAAGCAACTTACCACAATTTATCCAGTTTTTAAATATAGAGGCAAGTACACACTCACATGATTAAATTCAATAAACCTCAAAGATTTGCAACTTTACACACAAATGCACCTATATATGTATGTGAATATGCACACGCACACATCACACACATATGCACACCCATAAAGAAATAGATAATTTTTTAAAGTAGTTCTAGTTTGAAAAATTGCAAAGTTGTTTCAGGGAATATGTAAACAAATCAAAATTTAAGAATAAACTTGGAAATGTGACACTTTTTAGGTGTGTTCCTCTGTCTAGAATTGTTCCTCCGTCTTCTAAGGCCATTGAGGCTTACATCATCCTTAAGGCCTGAACATAGAGATGCTGCGGCCAACTTCTCTATCTCTCCTCCTGCAGTACTTCAACCGCATTAACGCTCTGTCTTGGGAATCTCCACTAGTCTCATTGACAGTATTATTTAGTTAGCCATTAATCACATGCTGCTGTCATCTATCAACACAGTCCTATTCCCTATAAACCAATTTTGCTTAATAATAATTTTGACTTCTGCTCAGTTTTCTAATGACTGATTTACCTACAATTTGCCACCCTTTGATTACTTTTGAATTTTGTATACCTTCTTATTTGATTAATGCATTCTCTTGCCATCTTAAGAATATTTTAATAATTAGAGCACATTCTTCATTTTATTATTTCAGAGTTACAACATTTCAAAAAACAATTATGTATTGTTTTTCTTTGCTGTATAACAAATTATTGCAATCTCCAGGGTTTAAAACACAATATACAAGATATTTTACGGTTTCCATGGGTCTGGGTATAGGCACAGGTGAGCTGGATCCACTACTCAGAGTCTTTCCAGAGTTCAGTCCAGGCATGGGCTGCATTCTCATCTGGAGGCTTAACTGGGGAGAAACCCACTTTTATCCAAGTTCATTTGGGTTGTTGGTATAAATACTTTCCATGTGGCTTTTTGCTGGCTGTCAGCTAGAGGTAGCTCTTAGGTCCTGAGATCACAGACAGTTCCTAGAGGCATTCTGCAGGTGCTTGTTCGTGGGTTCCTTTTCAACATGACATTTGTCTCATCAAGCTGGCAAAGGAAGTCTTGTTTTAAGGGAGGGCCCAGTACCTTTTAAAAGCCCTTTTACCTGATTAAGTCAGGCCCACTGAAATAAGGTCTCCCTGATTTTGATGAACTCAAAATCAACTGATTTGGGACTTTAATTACATCTGCAAAGTCCTATGATCTTTAACATATTCTCTTGGCTAGAAGCAAATTACAAGGTCCCACTCACACTCAAGGAGTGGGCTTTATACAGCCAGACTATAGGAATCATGAAGACTATCTTATCGTTTGCTTGGCTACAATCTGCCCTCTGGCCCCAATGATTAATGTGCCTTCCATGGGGAAAACACTTGCACTGACTAGAGACCAACATCTCATCATCTGTCTATATTAAGTCAAGGCATGGATGAGGCTACTGGGTGAATTATTCTCCTAGACAAAAATTCCTCTCCATCTGTGAACTTGAGATCCTAGAGAGATAGTGGGTGGTGGGGCCCTTATATGATAATAATCCTAAACTACTATAAACATGACCATTGCAAAACGGGAGAATGGAAGGTAGAAAGGAATCACTAGGCTAAAGTAGCTCTGAAACCCAGTCAGGAAAATATTGGGAACTTCTTGATTGGATTTCAAGGCCTGGGAATAAATTCCCTGAGATTCTTGGCTCTGCTTCTTGTGCTTTTGTTTCTACTTACTGAATCATCGATCCTTTTTATGAAAGGTAGTGTGTGTGTTTCCAGCTGGTAATTTTATCAGCATGTTCATGGTATAGCCTATATGAGTGAAATTCAAAGAGACTCTTTAGAGTGAATTTTCTATCCAACCTTCTCACAATTCCATCTTAAGAAGATGTCTGGTATTAGATATACAGATGGTAAAAGTAGCTAATTCTTTAGCTACAAAAAATGCAATAAAAGGTTTATAAAGATAACATGAAAATAGGAAAAACCCTAACAGTCTCACTTATTAATAAAGATATAAAAATGCTAAATAAAATGCTAGAAAATGAATTTAGATAGTAAACAATAATATACAATGCTGTGAAAGTTGCAAGTATCAGGATGAAATTAATTTTGTCAGACCCATATAAAATAGGGCCAGGAAGGCAAGGAGGAGAGAAGACTCATGTGTACATGTCTGAGATAAGAACAGTTCCCAAGGACTTTTCAAAAACACTACAAGAAACCCCTTCACATCCTTCGTGCATCTCCTGCTTTGACAAGGTTTATCACTAGACATTCTTCAGGGCTGCAGTAATTCTGGTAAGATGCTCTCAAAAGAATACTTGCCCAGTAGTAGCATCTCCACTAATAAATTCACAACAGTTCTGGCTTTGAGCCTCTAGAATCCATGAAATCTGTTTCTAAGCAGTTCATGAGAACCTCTCCCTTTTTGTTAATAAAAGCTTCTCTTTATCCTTCCCTCACTGGATGCACTGGTGGTTTGCTTTCTGTACATTCCAGATTCTAATCCTTTTTTCTCATTTCTGAGTCAATTGACCATATTTGGGGATAATTTTCTCTAGTTTTTTTTAGCCTAACAATGTCTTAGTAGTGCTTACCTTTAGACATATGAGAAAAGTGTAACATCGTATTATCAAGTAAAAGGAGCAAATCTAAGACATCCTCTACAAAGTCCATTAGAAAAAAATTCATATACATTCCTATTTTTTAAGTAAAATAGGAGTAGAATGATATCTCCTTACTATGGTATTAAATTTCTGTCTCAAACAAACATCACAAATATGTTATTATGGAAATACTAGCCAATATGATTAGATAAAAATGAATTATGAAGTATTATTTGGGATGGAATGCAGTGAAATTATCAGTGTGTGCAGATGGTATTTTGATTAACTAAAATAAACAGAAGACTTTAATGCAAAACTATTGCAGACACATGAAATGATGAGATAGGCAGCTTAAAAACACACATGGCAAAATCAAAAGCTTTGCTCTTTTTTGAGCTGGTAGATGGAGAACATGCATCTTCTGCCTGCTACACAAAATCCCACTGCAATGACAGGTGTGTGTGTGTGTAATTCATAAACAGGCTGGGGAAAGTGAATGAAGTCATGATGAGGTCATGAGGGGTTGGGAAGTTTTTGAGTAAATTTTTTTAGTAATGTTGGAAAGCAAATGGGATCAGAAAAATGGGGGAATCAGGTCAAAAAACAGTACAGGTCAAGCCTCCTGCTGCCTATAAAGTAGCTCCTCTTTCTCTCCAAGCTCCAGGGAAGTACCTGCTGCCCATCATCCAAATCACAGGACATGTGTGGGCCAAGTGCAGTAAGCATAGTTAATAAAATGGTGGTAGAGGCTGGGCGTGGTGGCTCACACCTGTAATCCCATCACTTTAGGAGGCCGAGGGGGCAGATCACCAGGTCAGGAGATCAAAACCATCCTGGCTAACACGGTGAAACCTCGTCTCCACTAAAAATACAAAAAATTAGCCGGGCGTGGTGGCGGGCGCCTGTAGTCCCAACTACTCGGGTGGCTGAGGAGGAGAATGTTGTGAACCCGGGAGGCGGAGCTTGCAGTGAGCCCAGATCGCGCCACTGCACTCCAGCCTGGGCAACAGAGCGAGACTCCGTCTCAAAAAATAAATAAATTAATTAAAATAAAATAAAATGGTGGTACAGTACCCGAACTACTGAATTTGTCACATGGAGGCTGGGATCACTACACATTGACTCTGTTTTTCCAACTCAAGCACAGTATATAGAACCTAGTAGCCAAGTAATTAATGTGTTTGATCGAATCCATTAATGAAACAATCAATAATGTTAGAATGAGTGAGTGACGAATGCCTTTCCCTTCTCCTCCCCCAGAACATTCCCTGCACCAAGATCTTCACAGGAAAACGCAAATACTGCTTTCCCAGTAGGATCCAGCTTCCATGAGATGCTGCCTCTTGCCTCACGAAGCATTCTCTTCTCCCGTTTTCCTCCTATGAGCTCCCTTTCTGCCTGTTCCAAAGGCTTATTAAATATTCATTCATCAAATAACCAATGAGTCGCTGCCACATACACAGCCCTGTGCTTATGGAATACAGCCATATATTGTAGTTATTTTCCACAAAGATTCACTTACATGAAATTTTATTTTACCGAAAATACTTCTAATTTTTTGAAGAACCTCCCTACTAATTTACATTCCCACCCAGCTGTGTAAGGATTCCCTTTTCTCCACAACCTCACTATCTGTTATACTATACTATTTGTTTTCATAATCACCATTCTAACTTGGAAAAGGTGATATCTCATTGTGGTTTTGATTTGCATTCTTCTGATGTTTACTGATGTTGAGCATTTTAAAAATATATCTCTTGGCTATTTGTATGTCTTCTTTTGAGAAATGTCTATTCAGTCCATTTGTTCCTTTAAAAATCAAGTTGTTTCTTTATTATTAAATTGAGTTCCTGGTATATTTTGGATATTAGCTGCTTGTCAGATGTACAGTTTGCACTTATTTTCTGTAGGTTGTTTTATCAACCTGTTGATTGTTTCCTTTGCTATGTAGAAACTTGTTAGTTTGATGTAATTTTGTTTGAACAATGTTGCTTCTGTTACCTGTGCTTTTGAGGCCTTATCTAGAAAATCTTTGCCCATACCAATGTCATGAAGAAATTCGTCTAGGTTTTCTTCTAGAAATGTCATAGTTTTGGGTCTTATATTTAAGTCTTTAATCGATTTTGAATTGATCTTTGTATATGGTAAAATATATTATTACTTTCTTATAATAATATTCTTTCTGATCACTTTCTTCTGCATATGGATATCCAGTTTTGTCAACATCATTTATGGAAAAGACTGTCCTTTCCCTAATGTGTGTTCTTGCCACGTTTTTCAAAAACCAGTTGGTGGTAAATGTGTTGATTTATTTCTGGGCTCTCTATTCTGTTCCATTGGTCAATGTGTCTGTTTTTAATGCCAGTACCATGCTGTTAGGGTTACTATAGTTTTCTGGTCAGGTAGTCAGGTCTTGAAGTTTTTGAGGTGAGTTAGTGTGATGGCTCCAGCTCTATCCTTTTTATTCAAGAATGATTTGGTTATTTGAAGTCTTTTGAGGTTTCCTAGGAATTTTAAGATTGTTTGTATTATCCAGCAATCACTATACTGGGTATATATCCAAAGGAAATGAAATCAGTATGTTGAAGAGATATCTACACTCCCATATGTACTATTCACAATAGCCAAGATATAGAATTAACCTAAGTGTCCACCAAGGGATAAAATAATAAAAATGTAGTGAATATACACAATGAAATACTATTCACCCTTAAAAAAGAATAAAATCCTGTCATTTACCACAACATGGATGAACGTGGAGAATGTTATATTAAGGAAAATAAGCTAGTGATACATGAATACTGCAAGGTTTGGTTATATGTGGAATCTAAGACAGTTGATCTTACAGAAGTAGAGAATACAATGGTGCTTAGCAGAGGCGGGGTTGCTTGGAGGTGAGGCTGATGGAGAGGTGGTCAAAGCATACATAATAACAGTTAGATTGGAGGGATAAATTTAAAAAGATCTCTCTTACAATAAAGTGACTATAGTTAATGATGACATTATATTCTTGAAAAATATGAAGAGAGTAGTTGTTTTGTGCTCTCACCACAAAAATAACTGTTAGGTAATGCATTTGTTAATTAGCTGGATTTAAGCATGGCATAATGTATACATATTTTACATAATAAAATCATACGATATTATCTGGCAATTTAAAATTTTAAAAACATTAAAAATAAAAGTAGTTTTAAAAAATCTCCCTCAGACTTTTTATTGATGGAATTGAAATTATAAATGTGCCACTCCAATTATTGGTTCACTTTCAGATAAAGCAGTAACTCACTGCCCTTGACTGACTCCGTTTGTGACTTTGCCAGAATTATAGAATGTAGCATTGTATAAAAAGAGCAATTAAGAAAATCAAAGACAGATGCCTCTAGAGTAAAATCTATGAAAACCTACACTGAGTTTTTAATTTTAGCGGAGTCCCACAGGGTGACTCAAAGGAGACACTTGAGGCAAACATAGGACACACTGGCCACACTACACTTAAAATATTGTACAGCTTTCATGAGGATGGTTTCATAAGTAAACCAAAGAACAAAAGTTTATTTAAAAAATATTTGCCATTAAAAAAAAAACTATGACAGAGAATAGTCAATGAGATCACCACATAATCCTTAAAATTTAGTTCAAAGGAGAGGGATGTAAAAGGGATAAAAGAGAAGTCAGGATTCAAATGGAAAATGTGAGCCAGTAGACACAAAAAAGATCCCTTTAAATTGAGAATATTTTCAATGTATATGAATATTATAACAAGCTAAAATTTCTACTCCAATATACTTGTAATAATCATAAAATATTAATAGTTATCCTTTGTTCATCATTCAAGAAAATTATTAGTCGAAATTGATTGAGCTGGCATTTATTATTGGCTTTAAACATACCTTCGGTAATTTTATTCCAACTGGAATTCCTCTGAGTCACCAAAGTTAGGCTAACAAAAATATATAGATAAATAAGTAGACATATTAGTAGTTGTCAACACATAAAATATCTACATACCACCTGAAAATATTATATTGTTTTTCAAGTGATAACACTAAAAAAAATACCAGCTTTAATGTACAAATTTGGATTTTCCAGTCACTGATCTTGTGCTTTAAATGCTGTGATATGGCTTTTCTTAGGCCTAGTGACTTTATAACGTTGACCTTGACATCCCTCCTTCAAGTTACTTCAGCTCACCCAGAATAAGGCATTGATTTTGGCCTACAGATTAAAAATCAGCCAGTTATAGTGAACCAATGGAATAAGATTGACTAGTTACCATAATATGTCCAACAATTTTAATTCTGACTGAAAAGGAAGAATATGTTTTGTATTCAGTTTGCCATCAACTATTTCTACTCCAGCTACTGGGAAAATTGAAATTATTACTTAGCTATTTTAGGGTCTACACAAAAATAAAGCAGCCTTATGTTCATTCTATATTAGCACTCTGTTTAGTGATGCTCCTTTTCTTGGAAATAATAATTTGGCTGACAATTATTAAGTACTTATGTAATTTGCACTGTTTTAGAGCTATATGCAAAATTTTAAATTTAGTTTACATAACAACCAAGCAAATGGAGTGAGTACTATTGGCATCACTATACAAACGAAAAAATGAGGCTTTAGGTGGAGAAGGAAGCTGCAGAGAGCCACATCTGATCAGTAGCAGAATCAGGACATCAACTCAAGTATATGTGACCACAAAGTACTAGCTCCTATGTTTCCCAGCTACCTCCCTAAACACCTGTGTCATGCTTCTCCCCAAAACGTTTCCATTGTTTCCCATTGTTCTTGGGACAAAGATCCCTAAAGAGGCCCCAGACATTGCCTAATTCCTTCTTCAGCTACCTCATCTTGAGCTTAGGGGAAGTATTTAATGCAAAAATGAACAATAATAGCATCTCATCACAGAACTTCTGGTCCAAGACTGAACACATCTGTTTGTCTCTTCTTCTTCCTGATATTTCATTAAAGTTATAGTAACAGAGTTTCTGAAAAGCATAAACCCAAAATAATAAAGTCTAGAAGGGAGACTTCAGCAGATAATATAATTGGACAAATGTTAAGAAGATGGAAAGATGCAGAAAGACAGAAGAAGTGGTCCAGGGTATGTCTACCTCAAAAAAGTGACTCATAAACCTGTCAGAACTAATAATTTCTTTTTATAACAAATTCTTGGTAATACTTCTTTTATTACATTAAAAATGTATAAAATGGTAAGTAACGCATGGATAATTTTAAAAAATCAGTATAATGTCTTAACTGTAACTCAAAGGAGAAAAAAGGAAGTAAGTAATTTATTATTATATTTAGCTCAATTTACAAAGTCTTGGGTACAATTCTACCAGAAGACAGTGAAGATGTTAGAGGTTTCATATCTACATATAATAGTGGAACTCATCAACTGCAAATATAACATTCAGACAGGTATTTTTGCCACTTATACAATGCAAAAAGGTTTGCCTTTGATATTGGTATTTTCTAAAATGGTGAAAGTCTAAATAGAACAAAGTCATCTTTCCTGCCTTTCAAAATAGATCTATTTCTTGAAAATGCAATGTATATTACAACTTTGTTTAAAATATGCTGTTGCCATAGTTCCTAAAACAAACCTTGATTACTGAAAGACAACATTACATCAATTTGTGTTACCCCTCAAAGTTCTGAGGGGCAAGGTTTTTAAGCTTAGAATTTTAAGGGTAGGCAAACTATCACACAAGGTAAGAATGAAAACATTTAAAGATATGTACTAATTCAGAGTAGTGCTTTCTTTCTTACAAAGCCACTTAAAGAAATACTTCAAAAAATGAAGGAATCTCTGCAAGAAAAAGAAAAGGAAATCAAGAAATGACTGATTACATGTATAAGAAAAGCACAGAAATTGGCAGTATGAAAGGGGAACAGCTGATCTACAAAGCAACAAGCAGATGAGAGTCCATGGCTCACCTCTCAGGAGGCTGTACAGAAGGGAAGGGGGAGGTAGGTAGGTACTCGACAGAATGGACAGTGCTGCTGAAAGCTAGGGAGACCTTGAGTTCCAATATGAATTAATTGGTCCCATTTAAATTATAAACCTTGAAGAAAAGTTTAAGTGATTACAAATGGTAGATTAAAAGCATGACAAATAAAAAGATATGGAAAATTTTCTGAAAATGGCTTTTTCTTTTTTTTTTTTTTTCTTGGTAAAGAAATGATGGTTGTCACTTCAGGAAAAACCAAAGCATGTCATACTCAAAACCCAAAATCATATGAAATGTAGCATCTTTTTTTTTTTTTTTTTTTGAGATGAAGTGTCACTCTTGTTGCCCAGGCTGGAGTGCAATGGCACGATCTTGGCTAACTTCAACCTCCACCTCCCGGATTCAAGTGATTCTCCTGCCTCAGCCTCCCAAGTAGCTGGGATTACAGGTCTCGCCATCATGCCTGGCTAATTTTTTATATTTTTAGTAGAGACGAGGTTTCACCACATTGGCCAGGTTGATCTTGAACTCTTGACCTTCAGGTTATCCACCCACCTCAGCCTCCCAAAGTGCTGGGATTACAGGTGTGAGCCACCACACCCAGCCTGTAGTATCATTTTTAAGCAATTGCTGAAGTACAAGAAAATACTGAGTTAATTGCTTACTCATTCTTCAGATAGAAAAGAGCAAGGATTGCCTCTCTCCATACAGAAATACTGATGGAAACTTCTCTCGCTCTGTGTGGACGTGCTGGACAGTCTTCCAGTGTGGCTTCCAGAAAGACAGGGAAAGTTCCAGAAGTCTGCCTGTGCATGATAGTTAATTTTAATGCATAAACTTGCCTGGGCTGTGGCACCCAGTTGTTTGGTCCGATACTAGTCTCCATGCTGTTTTGAAGGTATTTTGTAGACATGACCAATATTTAAAATCAATGTATTTAAGTAAAGGAGATTACCTTTACTTGGTGTGTTGGTTTTCATTCACACAATTGGTGGCCTAAAGAGTAAAACACTGAGATTTTCTCTAGAAGATGGATTCTGCCTCAAGACTGTAACATAGAATTCCTGCGTGATTTTCCAGTCAGTCAGTCTGATCCACAGATTTTGGACTTTCCATCCCTAAAATTGTGTGAGCCAACTCTTTAAAATCTATCTATCTATCTATCTATCTATCTATCTATCATCTGTCCATCTATCTATCATCTATCTGTCCATCTATCATCTATCTGTCCATCTATTACCTATCGATCTAATGTATCTATCTAACTATGTATATAACTATGTATCTATGTAACTACCTACCATCTATCCATCCATCTTCTCTTGGTTCTGATTCTCTGGAGAAACTGGCTGATAAACTGTGTTTTCAGGAATTCTCCTAGTGATTCACCTCATCTGGGTTCAGAGAAGTGGCTTTTCGTTAGGTCCCAAGTTACTTGTGTAGAAGTCAAAGCTGTCAGTGATTAGGTCAGATGAGTCTCTACACAATCTGGATCCAAAGAGGTGGAAGCCTATATTCATAGAAATGCTTCTCAAAAGAACATGCTTGTGCCAGGAGTAGAAAGACAAAAGGAACAACTGATCTCCCTTCCTTATCCTGTAGACCCAATTCTGTGCTTCAGGTAATTTTCTTTCCCAAGGCAGCCTTGCTTCTCCGTGGCCTTCTTGCCTGACAGCTAGTGGTCCTTATTTTAATATTTGCTCTGGCAGCTCCTCTAGCCCACTCTTCACCTATTCCCTTCTAACTGTCAGTAACAATGAGTACTGACATATACTTCAAGGGTTTGCTTTTTAAAATTTCTTCCGGAAATTTGGTCAACCTGCTTCATAGTCCATTCATTTCCCCTGAAAAAATGTGAATAACTAATATCTGAAAGGAGAGGAAAAATGTTGGGGTCTTTTAAATAGTTTCTGTCTTAGTTCCATCAAGTGTAGGGTATTAGTAATTTTTTTTCTAAATTTTTGAGCATCTATACAAAACAAGAAAAAATATTTGGCTTGATTATTGCATGAGTGGACTGGAATTTGCCCTTTCATATATCATTGGGAATCAAAAGGCAAATTATAACTCAAGTCATGTTTTTACTTGGTGCTGCTGCGATTTTTCTTTTTAGGTTGACTTGCTCCTCCCCATGGTTCTCTACTCAATGTCCTGTCAAGATGCCCCTGAAAGCTTGTTCTCCTCACCGAAGCCCTTTCCCAGTGACTCTAAGGAAAAGCAACATGTCTTCCAGGAATGAGGGAGGGGAGATCTACCAAAGACACCAAACTCCTGACATGGAGTTAAGAGAAACATCATGGCACATTCTGATTAAGAAATAAATGACTGAAACTATATGACATCACCAAGACAAACGTGAGTGCTTGTGCTATTCCGCTTGTTATATGCATCCCGAGCCTGTTATCAAGAAGGCTGCAATCCTCTTTGAATTCAAGTCAGTTTAGGCTGTGTTTGATTAAAATTATCTTCCTCATATACTACTTCAGGGTAAAAAGGATAATTCTCACAGAAAAGCCCTGGAAAATCCTCTTGAGTCTCAATAATGGGATTATTTCCAATAGTATGACTCTTCTAGCATTCTACACCTATTCTCTTCATGCTCTGAAAATTCTCTCAGGGCATCATTGCAGAAGGGCAATATTCCATGGTAAGGAAGGTGTCTTCTTGACTTTCCACTTTATAGCTCCAGAGAGATTAGAAAAGCAGAAAACTGTTGGCCTCGTGAATTCTAAATCCATGAACTCTAACTGCATGGTATTTTTTTTAACACAGCCCTTAGATAAGCTTAAATGAATATATAGGCATGATTCTCAAATTTAGTGGGCACAGGTCTCCTGGAGGGCTTGTTAAATGTTAGATTGCTGGGATTATCCCCTGTGTTTCCCATTCAGTAAGCCTCAGATGGAGCCTGAGTATTCCAGCAAATTCCCAGGAGATGTTAATGCTGCTGGTCTAGAAACCACACACTGGAACTAATTTAGATAATGACAGCATTAAATTATATGTTATTCCTTTCATGAGACACTAAGGAAGATAATATTCTATTCATGATATAAGAAACAATATTATGCTTCTCTCTTCAAAATTTTTTTGTAGTTTCAAGAATATTTAAAAGTTTATATACATTACAAAACCAGACCAAAATAGAGCTTGTCATTCCCTTGCTAACCTTGTTTCTCCTTATTCTGGATCTCAGCTGGGAAGTTTCAGGCTATCCTTCATTTATTTTTCAGAGTCTTGATTTTAGCTTGCTATAAAATTGTTAAATTACCATCTGGACATTGTCTTATTCTTATTTCATATATATTACAAAAAGAGAAGAAAAATCAAAGTTATTTACTTACTAATACATTATCTTTATTGTGTTTTATTTATTTGTAATTTATTTTGAAAATATTGTGTGTTCAGAATTCCTCTATCCAGCTTACCAGATCTTTTCCACAAATGGAAAGTATTCTTTATCTGGTTCCCAGAGCACAACTCACAACATGTTTAAAGTCAGCCTCCAAAATAAATCCTGGTCAATTTATTTAAGAAGCCTGCTCCTGGTGCTTAAGGAAATAATGGCAACTTGTGAATATAGACGGCATCCACTTCTGCATAAGCTACACATTACTGCCTGCAAATGCTGTCCATCTAAATCAAACTAATAATGATTGGATTTTAAAAGGAAACTCTGGAGAAACTTACAATATGTTATGAGAGGTTCTGGAAACTCGAAGACAAATGCAGGTGATAATAAAACTGAGGTCTGTCCCCTGTCTGAAGTGGCTTATACCAAAAATCTGAGTGAATACCAACACTCCATTTGCACGAATTCTGTCTTCTCTGTTTCTACCTGGTCTTTACACTCACACTTGCTCACACTTGCCTCTTCTTCTTTCTCTTGCTTTGGCTCTTTCTTTCCACATTCCCATTCTTTTTTTCTCTGCACTGCTATGAGATCATGATCTCTTGAATTCCTTAGAATATTTTTTGTATGTAAATCCTACAATTTCACACGTTACATACAGCTCCATATGTCATGAATAACAAACTTGCTTCTTACATTTGCTGAAAATTTAACTCGAATATATTCTTTAAAATAGGCTACAGCTGTTACAATTACTTTAGAGTGGCTTTAAACTACACTGAACACCAGAATACCCAGAGAAACTGTTTAAAGAATTCAGATAACAGAGTCCTATCCCCAGAGAATTTTATTTAAAAGTTCTTAAGTGAGTTTTAGGAAGTTGCTCTTATAGTAAGAACCCTGGGTGTCTTTCTGCTCTTTTTTTTTTAAATAGTGACTTTATTGATATATAATTTACATATCAAGAGGTAGGGCAAGATAGCTGAATAGAAGGCTCCACCAATCATCTCCCTCCCTCACAAAGACACTAACTTAGGTGTCTACATAGAACAAAAAAACACCTTCATAAGAACTAAAAAACAGATACGTGCTCATAGTACTTTTTTACCTCCATGTCACTGAAAGAGCCACAGGAGACATAGAAAAAACAGTCCTTAATTTCTGATGCCACTCTTCCCTCACTCCTGGCAGCAGCAACAAGACGCTGAGGGCATGTCTGGGCACCAGGGCAGGCAGAACATAGCAATTGTGAGGCATTGGACTCTACTGTCCTGTTAGAGCAGAAAGGAAAGCTGGACTAAATTCAGCATTTAAACCAGCCCTAGCCAGATGGGAATCACTGGTCCCAGGGTCCAAACTTGAATTCCCACAAACCTCATCAGTGGGGGCCAAAGTGCTTTCTGTCTCCAAGTAAATTTGAAAGGCAGTCTAGGCCATCACGACTGCAACTCTTAGGTGAGACTTAGGGCTGAACTAGGCCCAGAGGCAGTAGGCTAGGGGAGCATGAGACACACTGAGACACCAGCTGGCATAGTCAAGGAAGTGATGACCTCACACTTCCCCTAACCCCACACTGTACCGCTTAGGGCTCCAAAAGAGTCCCCTTCCTTCCCCTTGAAAAAAGGAGAGCCGGGCCAATATGGCCGACTAGAAGCAGCAGCCTTCAGAGGCTGCCATTGGAAAAAACATAATAAGCTTGTAAATCCTTCATCAGCAACCAAAGTATCCAAGTTACCTCATCAAAACTGACTAGAAGCCTCGTGTGACCCATGGACAGAAGGAAAACAGCATGGTGTGGCAGCCCACCTGAGAGAGAGAGGGGCAGGGGAATCCCCTACCCCCAGCCAAGGGAGGTGGTGAGTGAGGTGCTACCCAGCCAGAGAAATTGCTTTTCCCACAGAACTGTGCAACCCATGGATCAAAAGATCCCACTCATGAACCCATGCCACTGGGGCCTAGCATCCCAACCCGGAAACTTGGAGATTCTTACAGCCTTTCAGCTGGAATCTGCTTAAGCTTACCAAACTCCCAGTGGGAGGGGCAACCAGCACTGGCTGTGGCTGCCTGCTGTCTAAACCATTTGAGCTCCTTGTGGGAGAGGCAGCAGCCAGCAATGGAACTCTCCATTGCCTAACACACTAAGCTTCCGGGGCAGGGCAGCACCCATTTTCATAGCTCCAGACTGCACTTTTCCCCTGCTGGAGCCAGGGAGGCTGGACAGCTTGGTCCCAAGACTTGACCTCAAGACTTGTCCCCACAGCCCAACACACAGGCTGCGGCAGTCAGCAGCCAGAGTGCCTCTTCAGGCCTAACCCTGACTCATCCTTCCTCAATGGACAGGGCTTCCCTGCAGGAACTCTAATAACTCCAGCCAGAGGCTCAGGGACAGAATTTGTATCTCCTGGGCCTGAGCCCGTACAGGGAGGGGTGGCTGCAGTCTCTGTGGACCAGCAGACTTAGCATTTCCTCTTGGTAGTTCTGAGGAATCCAGGTAGCTCAGAGTTTCCTCCAGGCAAAGCACACCTCCTCCACTAAGGGACAAAGTGCTTTGTTAAATGAGTCCTGCTCCCCATGCTACCCAACTGGGGAAGACCCTCCAACAGGGGTTGACAGATACCTTATACAGGAGTGACCCTACTGGCATCAGGTTGGTGCCCCTCAAGGTCAGAGGTCCCAAAAGAAGCAGCAGGCACCCTTCTTTGCTGTTCTCCATCCTCCTTGAGTGACATCTCCAGGCACGGGAGAGAATTAGATGAATAGGGCCTGAAGTGAACCCTCAGCAAACTGCAGCAGCCCTACAGAAGAGGGATCTGACTATCGAAGGAAAAGCAAACAAGAGGAAGCAACAACAACAGGATCATCAACAACAAAAAAGACCCCCACAAAAATCCCATCCAAGGGTCAGTAGCCTATCTCGTTTTTTCATTTGTTTCAGAAGAAATAAAGAAAAGAAAAAAAAAAAAAAGAAAGAAAGAAAAGTGGAGAAAGAAGAGTGGGGAGGACTTTGTCTTGTATCTTGGATACCAGCTCAGCCATAGCAGAGTAGTGTTACCAGGCAGGTCTTTGTTCTTAGTGCTCCCAAGACGGTGGCAGGCTGCTCCCAAGATGAGGTGGGCCACTCTCAAGATGGCGGCAAGCCTTTTGTTCTCTGACCTGGGGTTCTTGGCCTCACGGATTCCAAGGAATGGAACATTGGGCCATGCAGTGAGTGTTATAGCTCTATTAGAAGCTATGGGTCACAGAAGGGAACCGTGGAACCCAGCGACCAGTGTTCAGCTCAATTAGGACAAACCTGGGCACTTAGCCATGCAGGAACAATAGTGAGTTTTAGCCCTGTGGGGAATGGCAATGGGCGCTTCGCTGGATCAGGAGTGCAGCAGACACCCTGCTGGATCCTGAGGGGTGGAAGTCAATGGCAGGTCTGGGACAGTGGTGAACAGCAGTGGTGGATAGTGAGCAAAACTCAGCTCAAGCTGTAACAAACATGGACCAGAAGAATGTGCAGTTGCAAGATTTAATAGAGTGAAAACAGAGCTCCCATACAATGGGAGGGGACCCAAAGGGGGTTGCTGCTCCCTGCTCAAATGCCTGGGTTTATATCCCGATCATTGTCCCTCCCCCTGTGCTCTCAGGCGATATATGATTTGACTATTTCTTTGCCTCCTGCTTTAGCTTAATTTGTATTTTAGTGAGCCCTCTTTACTACCTGATTGGTCAGGTGTGAGCTGAGTTACAAACCCTGTGTTTAAAATTGGGTGTGGTCACCTTTCCCAGCTAGGCTTAGGAATTCTTAATGGGCCTAGAAAATCCAGCTGGTCCTGTCTCTCAATAGGGCACTGAACAGAGTCATGAGGTCCCTGTTCCAGGCTCTAACTAACACATAACATTTCTAGACACACCCTGGGACTGGCGGTAACCCACTGCCTTGAAGCAGAGGACCCAGTACTGGAAGCATTTATCACCTGCTAAGTGAAGAACCTTTGGGATCTCAATTGCCACCAGCAATACCCAGGTAAATGTTCAGAAGCTTGGGTGAGCCTCTGAGAATTACTGCCTTCAGGTGAGACGCATCACATTACCAGCTGTGGAAGCAACAGGACAAAACTTCTGCTTGAGAAAAGCAGAGGGAAAAGTGAAGGAGACTTTGTCTTGCACCTTAGGTACCAGCATGGCTCCAGGGGGTTAGACTACTAAGTGGGCTCTTGGGGACCCCAATTCCAGGACTTGATTCCTGCACAACGTTTCTGCATCTTCCCTAGGCAGGAGGGGATCCCACTGCCCTGAAACATGAGTCCCAGGCTAGGCAGCATTTACCACAAGACGACTGAAGAGCCCTTCTGCCTTAGGGAAACATCAAAGTTAATCTGGCAGTATTTCTCATGGACTGGGGTGGTGGTGGTGGCTATGAGGTGAGGCTCGTTTGGAAATCGGAAGGAAGAATGGAAAGGACTGAGTCTTGTGGTTTGAGTGCCAGCTCAGCCACAACAGAGCAGAACACCAGGTAGATGTCTAACACTTATTAATTTAGTCCCTCACTCCTGGATAGTACCTCTGGACCTAAACCAAAACCTAGAGAACGTAGTCACCCTGAAGAAAGGGACATAGGCCTGGCTGGCTTTGCTATAGGCTGATTGTAGAGCCCTAGGGCCTAGAGTGAACAGAGGCAGTAGCCAGGGAGTGATTACAGCAGGCTTTGGGTAAGACCAGTGCTGTGCTGGCTTCATGTGTGGCTCAGCACAGTCATAGTGATGATGGCCGCAGGGTGCTTGTCTCACTTCATTCCAAGCTTTAGGTGGCTCAGAACAGAGAGAGAGAGACTCTGTTTGCTTGGGACAAAGTAAGGGAGGAGAACAAAAGTCTCTGCCTGGTAATCCAGATAATTCTTCCGTATATTGTCCAAAACCATCAAGGTGGTACTTCTACAAGTCTGCAAGTACTACGGTGTTACTGGGTTTGGGGTGCCCCCTATGGCAGACACAGCTTAGATCACATTCCCAAGTTCTTTCAAATACCTGGAAAGGCTTCCCAAGAAGGAGGACTATAAATAAGCCCAGGCAGTGATGTCTACAATAATACTTAACTTGTTAATGCCCAGACACTGAAGATCATCTAATAGCATCAACACCATCCAGGAAAACATGACCTTACCAAATGAACTAAAGAAGACACCAGGGACAAATCCTGGAGAAACAGACATGTCACCTTTCAGACAGAGAATTCACAATAACTGCCTTGAGGAAACTCAAATAAATTCAAGATAACACAGAGAAAAAATTCAGAATTCCATCAGACAAATTTAACAAAGAGATTGAAATAAAAAGAATCAAACAGAAATTCTGAAGTTGAAAAATGCGACTGGAATACTGAAAAATGCATCAGAGTTTTTTAAACAGCAGAATTCATCAAGCAGAAGAAAGAATTAGTGAACTTGAAGACAGGTTATTTAAAACTACAGAGTGAGAGGAGACAAAAGCAAAAATAATAAAAAACAATAAAGCATGCCTACAAAATCTAGAAAACAGCCTCACAAGGCTGAGTTATTGGGTCTTGTTTTTATTTTATTCATTCAGCCACTCTATGCTTTTTGATTGAATATTTTAGTCCATATACATTGATTGTTATATTGATAAATAAAAGCATACACTTACCATTTTGTCATTTGTTTTCTGGTTGTTTTGGGTTGTTCTGGTTGTTCCTTCTTCCTTTCTGTCTTCCTTTCAGTGAAGATGATTTTCTCTGTTGATATGATTTAGTTATTAATATTAAAGAGATGTTAATATTAATATTAAAGCATTAGTTAAATATTAAGAGTTATTGGCCTTAGAGAGGAGATAGGAAAAGGGATGGGGTAGAAAGTTTTTTCAAAGGTATAATAACAGAGAGTTTTCCAAATCTATAGAGAGATATCAATATTCAGGAAGACGAAGCTTATAGAACACCAAGCAGATTTAACCTAAAGAGGACTACCTCAAGACATTTATTTTTAGGATCCTAAAAGCAACAAGAGAAAAGAAGCAAATACCATACAATGGAACTCTAATGTGTCTGGCAGCCGACTTTTCATTGGAAACCTTACAGGCCAAGAGAGAGCGGAGTGACATATTTAAAGTGCTGAAGGGAAAAAAAAATGCTTTTGTCCTAGAATAGTATATACGTGAAAATATCCTTCAAACATAAAGGAGAAATAAACACTTTCCCAGACAAACAAAACCTGAGAAATGTCATGAACACCAGACAAGTTCTACAAGAAATGTTAAAGGGAGTACTTCAATCAGAAAGTAAAGGATGTTATTGAGCAATGAGAAATTATCTGAAGGTACAGAACTGATTGGTAATAGTATACAGAAAAACAGAGTATTATAACACTGTAACTGTGATGTGTAAACTACTCTGATCCTGAGTGGAAGGAATATATAGTGAACCAATCAAAAATAACCACTACAGCAACTTTTCAAGACATAGATAGTACAATAAGATATAAATAGAAACAGCAAAAGTTAAAAAGCAGGGGTACAAAATTAAGGCATAGAGTTTTTACTAGTTTTGTTTTTGCTTGTTTGTGCAGTGTTAAGTTAATATCAGCTTAAAATAATGGGTTATAAAAGAGTATTTGCAAACCTCATGGTAACCTCAAACAAAAAAAAATACAATAGGTACACAAAAAAATAAAAAGCAAGAAACTAAATCATATCAACAAAGAAAATTATCTTCACTAAAAGGAAGACAGGAAGAAAGAAGAAAAAGAAGACACCCAAACATCTAGAAAACAAACAAAATGGTAAGAGTATGCTCTTACTTATCAATAATAACAATGAATGTAAATGGACTAAATTATTCAATGAAAAGCCAAAGAGTGGATGAATGGATATAATAAAAAACAAGTTCTAGTAATCTGTTGCCTACAAGAAACAAACTTCACCTATAAAAACACACATAGACTGAAAATAAAGAAATTTAAAAAGATATCACTTGCCAATGGAAACCAAAAAATAGCAGGACTAGCTATACTTATGTCAGATTAAATGGATTTCAGGACAAAAATTGTAGGAACATACAAAGAAGGTCGCTACATAATGATTAAGGGGTAAATATAGCAAGAGGATATAACTATCATAAATATGTATGCACTCCAATCTGGAGCACCCAGATATCTAAAACAAATTTTATTTGAGCTGAAGGGAGACATAGACACTCATACCATAATAGCTGGAGACTTTCATACTTTACTTTCAACATTGGACTGGTCTACTAGACAGAAAATCAATAAAGAAACATCAGACATAACCTGTACTGTAAATCAAGTGGATCTAACAGATATTTACAGAACATTTCATCTAATGGCTGCAGAATACACATTTTTTTCCCTCAGCATAGGGATCATTCTCAAGAATGGACCATATGTTAGGTCACAAAACAAGTCTTAAAATGCTTTTAAAAATTGAAATAATGTCAAGCATTTTCTCTGACCACAATGAAATAAAACTAGAAGTTAATAACAAGAGAAACTTTGGAAACTATACAAAGACATGGAAAGTAGACTGTATGCTCCTGAATAACCAATGTATCTATGAAAATATTAAAAAGGAAATTGAAAAATTTCTTAAAGTAAATGATAATGAAAACACAACATACCAAAACTGATGGGATACAGCAAAATCAATAATCAGAGGAAATTTTATAGGTATGAGTTCCTACATCAAAAAATAGAAAAAAAACTTTAAATAACCCAATGATGCATCTTAAAGAAGTAGAAAATCAAGAGAAGACCAAACCCAAAATTACTAGAAAAAAAAATAATAATAATCAGAGCATAAATAAATAAAATTGAAATTAAAGAAAATATACAAAAATCTATGAAGCAAAAGTTGCTTTTTTGAAAAGTTACAACTGATACTGCAGAAATTCAAAGAATCATTAGTGGCTACTATGAGCAACTATATGTCAATAAATTGGAAAATCTAAAAAACATGAACAAATTCCTAGCCCTACACAACCTACCAAAATTGAATCAGGAATAAATTCAAAACGGATACAGCCCAATAATATGTGACAAAATTAAAACTATAATAAAAAGTCTCTCACTAAAGAAAAACCCAGGACCTGATGGCTTTACTGCTGAATTCTACCAAACATTTAAGAAAAAACTAATACCAATTCTACTCAAACCACTCCAAAAAATACCGGAGGTGGTGAGAAAACCAGACAAAGATATGTCAAAAAAAGAAAACTACAGGCCAATATCTCTGATAAATATTGATACAAAATCCTCAGCAAAATACTAGCAAAATGAAGTCAACAATACATTAGAAACATCATTTATCATGACCAAGGGGGATTTATTCCAGGAATGAAAGGATGGTTCAATATATGCAAATCCATCAATATGATACATAATATCAACAGAATGAAGTACAAAAACCATATGATCATTTTAGTTGATGCAGAAAACCTTTAATAAAATTTAACATCCATCCATAATTTAAAAAGTCAACAAACTAGGTGTAGAAGAAACAATCCTCAACAAAAGTCATATATGAAAGACCTACAGCTAGTATCAAACAGAATGGGGAAAAACTGAAAGTCTTTTCTCTAATATCTGGAACACAGTACGGATGTCCACTGTCACCACTGTTATTCAACAAGCATATAATTTTGATTTTTAATGCATGTAGTTAAACATATGTTGGTTGCATAAATATAGTTAACACTTAAACAAAGGTATACTTTTTTAAAAGCACTCTCCAGCAATAAGTAATCTAGTTGGATCACTTACTAAGCTTTGAGTTTATGTCTTAGAAACTTACAAAATTATTGCACTTCATATTGAGTTAATGATTTTCTTTTCTCTGAACACATGTGGTAACTGAACAATACAAATGTAAAATTTTGCATATTACAAAGAACATACTATTACTTTCTAAGTGTTACTTCATTTTGGTTAACAGAGATGATCAAAGTAAAACAGTTGGGAAAATAAACCAAATCTTTTCACGGCGGAAAGTAAAACTAATAAAAAAATTGTCCTTGCTGGCAAAAAGTTTGAAAGCCTATAAAGTTGCCCAACTCCATCACCTAATAATTATATGAACTTGTATTTATACATACAAATCAAGTGATTTATAGAATATGCTACAGAAGACAGCTAAGACCAGAACCCCAGATCCACTGATGTGACAGACCTACATTCTTAACTGTGTATTTCCCAGAAGAAATAAAACCAAATTCCTCTTTAAATGTGTTTAGGGACTAAGGATCTACCCCCGACTGCAGGAGAAGACTAAGATGACATGATGACAGAATGCAATTTGAACCATGGACAGGATCTTGGACCAAAACAATTACCATAATTTTAATAAGATCTGGAGATGAGTTAACAGTATTGTATTAGTTGTCTTTTTTTAATGAACAATTTATTTAAAATGGGTTAAAATATTGCATTCTTTCACATCTAACATTTTCATATAGCCATAGCCAATAACTCAAAATATAGCAATGAGTTTGGCTTAAATCTTCTTAATATGAAGTTTACCAATTTTTTTAATAAAATTAATGTGACTTTTGGTGTAGTGATACACCCTTCATGAAAAAAGTCTTCTCCCTTCCACTAATGTGTTTCTGTGAATTCCATTAAACTAAAAACCATGGTAGCAAAGTCAGTGTTCTGAGATAAAGCACAAAAGTTCCCAATAGACCTGACCTGCCTGGTCTTTATCATGTATAAATTTGCTGAGAAATAATTTATTCTAGCCCAGACTCTCTGCTCGTTTTATCCAGTACTGTTTTGAGGACTCATCATCAGTCCTCAGCTTTAATTCCACATTGATTCTAATCCTCCCCAGTTCAGTGATTTGTAAGGCCACAGTGGCTGGAAGGAGATGCCCGAAGGTGACAGACCATTGAAGAAAACACACAGTTACCCAGAGCTAGCAGCAAGGGCAGGGATGCAAAACTTTAAAAAGCAAAAGCAAGACCTCAAAATACATAACATTTGGGGCCACATATTTAAACAAGACTTGAAGCTTTTGTTTATGAAGAGTTACAGTGCTAACCTAGAAATATTTCCTATAGAGATTGATTTTGAAAGCAATAAAATTTATAACATGTTTGGAATAATTTTTATTTTAATGATTTATGCTAAAAAATGATGACATGGGATTAAAGGTGAATTCCAAATTTAACCAGCACTTACAAGGTAGAACAATAATTCATTCTCCACAGATAAAATGAAAGTTTTATTTTATCCTTACTTGGAGCTTTCAGATATGTAAGAAGAAATCTTTATACCTTGTGTACATTTTTTCAATTTATTTTTCTCTTTCAACCCAAAACTCTCAACAAGAAATAAAGACGCTGGTGTGAGTAGCCAGATGGCCATTTAGTGGTTTGTTCTTACAGTGCATTGTCTCGGGCCTAGAATATAAACAAGCAATGGAATAAGATCTGCGGGCTTCAGAACATCCCACAGGGGACTGTGATTCCAGAAATCAGAGACCAAGGATGCCCTGTTCTTTGTCCTGCACTTTACACAGATCAGTGCCAACCCCACACTCACCTTGCTGGGGATGTGAACAGAGGATATATTAAACTGTGATAAATCAGTTTGTGGCTGTGGAAAAGTGCTGTAATGACAGAAGAGAGGACAGCTATGAAGAACATGCAAATCAATTACCATATATTTTTGAATAGAGCGAGGCTAGTTGTGAGTTGGCATTGCAGCCAGCTGGATGGTTACCCAAGGAGGCCTTAAGTAGAGGAAGCAGTTACATCAGCAAGAATAAATTCAGACAGATCTGAAGCTGCTTCACTTGCCAGCATCCCCTTCAAATTTACCTTCTAATTACTCTTTCTAGGTTCAACATTGTTTGATATGTCGTTTCTCCCTTTCCTTCTCTTCCCTTCCCTTCCCTTTCTCTTCCCTGCCCTTGATTGAGATATGCTATCAAATTTGATGAAAGAGCAATTCTGTGGTTATACAGATGGATGTAAGAACATATAAACACTTTAATCTTATGTTTTTGTGAATGTACTTTTACATTCATTTCAGAACACAGATTCAAAAATTCTGAGGAAAAAAAACTAAGCTTTACATCTATCTTCTAGAGACCCTAAGGAAATCATCATTCTCAGTAAACTATCGCAAGAACAAAAAACCAAACACTGCATATTCTCACTCATAGGTGGGAATTGAACAATGAGAACACATGGACACAGGAAGGGGAACATCACACTTTGGGGACTGTTGTGGGGTGGGGGGAGGGGGGAGGGATAGCATTGGGAGATATACCTAATGCTAGATGACGAGTTGGTGGGTGCAGCGCACCAGCATGGCACATGTATACATATGTAACTTACCTGCACATTGCGCACATGTACCATAAAACCTAAAGTATAATAATAATAATAATAATAAAATAAATAAATTTTTAAAAAAATAAATAAATAAAATAAAATAAAGAACTGATAGTTATTATTCCATTATGTTTGAATGGCTTTTTTTTTCTCCCAAGCTAAAAAATACAGAGAACATGATATAATCATATGTGACTAGATACAGAAATAAAATTTATTAAGAACAAAGAACATGTGTGTAAATAATTGCCCAGGCAAAATGGCAATGAAACTGTTTTCCTCTTGCTCTTTTGCACTGTCTCAGTGATCTAAATGGTGCCCGATTATTTCTCTTCCCTGTCTTCCAATAGTCTTTCCTCCCTGAACCTTTGGATGCTCCCATTGCTGTAGGAAGAATTATGTAAATAATTTTCACCAATAATTAAAACATGCTTGTTTCCTTCATGCTCTCTTCTTCCTCCCCTACCAGAGGCAATGCCCAGTAGGACCTTAGGAAATCCATATTGAAGATGTAGAAGCCTCCATCAGCCTGTGTCCTTCAAGCCCTCCCTATTCTTGCCCTCTGGTCCCACCCACAATCAGGAACACCCATGTGGCACTGTTGCAAGAACCAGAGCATACTTTTATTGTATTATATTGCTGAAATTTGGAGTTGATCTGTTACAACATCTAACAGTGCCTTATCAAACAGAGATTTGCTCTCACATCCTGACTCTGATTATTAAATAAACTGTTTGAGGTTCTATTACAGTGACTTTATGCCTCACCAAGTGGCTATGAGAAGAGTTGGAGGGGACGAAATAGGCATTCAGACAAGAGATTATTCCAGTCTTCTAGAAACCTGGTACTCAATTCATGTGTTCTTCAATCTCATGTTTGATCTTTACCAAGAAGCAGTGAGCAACCTACTTCATCGAATCTTCCATTACTTCTCCTGCCATGCTGCATTCCAGCTGGGACTCATAAATTCACTACTAACAAGAAACGTATTGTGGCCAAAATGAAGCAGAAACATAGTTTGCATTTCACAAGAGTACATCAGTGTCATAGAAACGCTTTTCCATTCCCAATGCACTTAAAGTAGATGGTTTGTGGACTGTAACATAATACAGCTTCTCAAGACACAATGCTTTTTAACACTTCTAAAACCAGGAATGAACAAGAATTTACAGATTTTTAAAAATTTCAGTTTCTTATAATAATTCATGTATGCATGAAACTCATTTTCCATAAAGAAGTGATGCCAACGACCTCAGCTGCATTCCTTAAAGAAGCATGTGATTGAGATCCTCTTGTTCCCAGTAGGTACCATGGTCATCTCCCCATGACTGACAGGAAGGACCTTCCTGAGCAGAAACAGAGTCCAGGCTGCCTGGAGGGGAGACTGGCTCCGCTCAGGGGTCTTGGAAGCATCAGGTGTTGGTGGGCAGGAGGATGGGGGATTCTGCCTCTTGTTCACCGCACACCAGCCGCAGAAGACCCAGGAGTTGTTTTGTTGGAAATAGACAGCAGGAAGGAGAGACTAAAGTAGAGATACCAACAATCCCTTAGATGCTATTGCAATTATCCAGGCAATTGGTGCTGGTGCCTTGAACTAGAGTGGTTGCCATGGAGACGATGAGATGGAGTAAGATTCAGACTACCTGGGGAAGGTAATGCAGACTGGCAGGGAGGACCTTCCATCAGTTGATTTAGTTGGAATATAAAGTTAATGGTAAATGGCTAACTCTCTTGCCCCATCATACCAAGTTTGCTTCTGTGCTGGTCTCATTCTAGCCTCTGTAATAAGGGCTGCAGAACCTGCCCTTAAACATGATTCCCTACATTAACTTTCAAAGAAGACTGAAAAAAAAAGTATTTTGCAAGTTTCCAGCTCTTCTGGATCCTTCAGCTAGGTATCCATGTGTCTCCTCATCTCAAAAAGTGACAACTCTACCTTCCAGGTGTTTAAGCCAAAGATCTTGGCGTATCTCTACACATCGTTATTTTCCTTAGACCGTATGACCAGTCTGTTATCCAATTCTGTCTACAATATGTTCCCATGATAGCCTGAATCTTACTGCTCATCGTTTCCATGGCAACCACTCTGGGCCAAGGCACCAGCACCTGTTGCCTGGATTATTGCAATCGTGTTTTAGGGTTGTTGGTATTTCTGCTTTATTCTTTCCTCCCTGCAGTCTATTCCAACAAAAACAAAAATCTGTTAAATTTATGAAAATGTCCCTTCTGTAATCAATCTTCTTCACTGGTGTCTGTCTCATGCAGGGCACAAACAAAGTCCTTAAAATAGCTTCAAAGGTTCTACCATCTTGATCCCTTACTCTCCCACCCTTCCCAGGGCTCTCTAGACATACCCCCAACTTGGGGTTCTAGCCTGGCTGCTCTCTGTGCCTGAAATGCTCCTTCTCACATTAGCTTCACACCCTCTCCAATCCCTCCCCCACCAGAATATTATGCTCCTCACCCACACCCTCTGCTTTGTTTGTCCCTTCAGAAATGCCACCATTTTACAAGTCACATATACAGTTTTTCATATATATCTATTTGTAGCACCTAAGAATATAGAATTTTGTCTCCTTGGTTTACTGCTATGTCCTAGTGCCTGAGACAGTGCCTACCAGACAGTAGGTGCTGAGTAAGCGTCGGTTCAACAGACATGTGTTTTCCCCACAAAAGAATTACTATTGTTGATATATGCCGTTAAATTAGTAATTGCAATATCAGAGTAGGCATTTACATTTTGTACAAAAAAAGTTTGTGTCCTTTTACTAGGCTGGATTCTGTTCTTGTTTGTCTTTTAGGGAGATAAGGAGAGGGAACAGGAATGAGGTTGCTGTCTCTTAGAGTTTGTAAACAATGATGACATGTTTTTGCATAGTTAGGTCAAATTATTCTTCTAGAAATTGTTGTGAAGAAGTTTAAAATTGTGGGTATGATACATGTGGACTGTTTTTTCTTATGTTTCTGGCTGTGTTTGCTTGTTCTGGCTTTTTTCGGTTTGTTTTCCTTTGTTGTTATAGTTTTAGGTTAGTCAGTGAATGGATAATACTCATGTAACATTGACTGTGTATCAGGCACTTGCAGGACCCAGATGGAGATAAAGCAATGGGTGTGCCAGGACCACAACTTTTCAAAAGATTAAGTTGCTGCCATACTTCACACACACATGCTGCGTTGTCTAAGATCAATGAAATTCTGATTACAGAAAAAGTTTTGGAAGCACAGTCACCTCGGAAAGTGGTAGTCGGCACAGAATAAATGATTATTTTGGGTGATAGAATTATGAACAACTGAATCTCCATTCTCATTTATTAGTAAACTGTTTATGAAAAGTAAGTCATGAAGTGAGGATAGATATGAGATTGAATTCTCTTTCCCCAGCAACACCAAATCATTAAACACATAGATTGTAAAAGTGGAGATTTACTCCAGGGGGTCTCTCATTTAAAATGTATATTCCATTAGGACATTAGCATGAATTACTTATTAAGATCCTTAAGAAATATACTTTAGATTGGTGAAATTGAAAGACAAGTGATGAAAGAAACACACACACACACACACACACACATATACACACACTCACACAGAATCTGGGCCTAGGGCCCCATGAGTAGAGGCTTCCACAGTGAAGGAGCACAGCGGGTACCACCCCACCTTGAAACTTTAGAGACGGAAGAACTCCGCCCAGTGGGATAGGTTTTATATCCAAAAACAGTGGCCCTGAAATTTTTCTCTCCTATCTCTGAATGAAACTTTTAGAGAAAAGAAAGCCTTACACCTCGATTGTCAGAGGCACTGATATTCCAGTTGTCATTCCACTACTGTTCACAAAATATGGAAAAGTTTCCTTGTGAGACAGAAAGGAAAACCAAATCAACCCCATCAACTAGTCCTCCATAGAAAACCAAGGTCAAAGATAAAGCCTCCCCACTATTCCCTCCACTGGCGGAATCACACACTGTGGCCCCAACTCACTCATGGAGGCCGCTGGGCTGAGGGTGCTGCTGGTTTAGTGTGTGTATCCCACACTGATACATGGAGCAAGAGGCAGAGGATGCTTCCTAAAGGCCCCATGCCTGTGGCCCTCTACCACGTACAGAAGTCAAAGAAAGATGAAATAGTGTCAGTGTCCTATGAATTTCTATACAGCCTGAAGGGGGAACGGTTGAGAAGCAGTTTTAGTATGCTTAATTTTAATGAGTATTTGCCTTGAAAAATAGAGGATTTTTATTATTATTGCTTTTCAAGAACATATGGATGACTTTTGGAGACAGAAATTAAACACTTCAACTACTAATAGAGAAGTAGAGTTTTTAAATTAAAAAAAATTCAAATTTAAAGTGTAATACTTGAACACCTGTGGCTGTTTTTACTTAAATGGATAATTTGTTGCCTCCCTCTCAGGATTCCAAGAATGAGTTATCATTCTTCCTGGTTCCTTATTTTTGTTTCTTTTTTATAAAGGGAAAAGGGCTTTACTTACTCAAATTTGTTTTCCTGGAAAGAACGTTATTACCGTAGTGTTTGAAAAGATTTTTTTTTCCTCTATCTAGTATAGAGGCATACAGTTTTCTGCTACAAATGAAAATGCATATGCAAACATTAAATATTACAAATAAAAGCATATACAGCTCTAGATATTTTTTTATCCCTTACCCTTATTCAGAGTTTCCCAGACTGTCTGACCTCATTTCCAGTTGCACCAACACCCCCAGGGGCATAACTCTCTAAAGGAAAACAACAGCTCCCCACACACTCACAGCTCCACATGCCCCTGTGCAGAGACATCCTGTGCAGGGCCTGAGCCACCTGCCTCCTCCTGAAAGGCAAATCGTAGAGTCATTAGCATTGATTTCTCTGTCTGCAAATGGCAGCCACTAATTTTTATCACAGCTTGACAGTTGGCTTTTCAACATTTATATCTGCCTGTCCCTGGCCTCACTGCTTTGAGAATTCCATCATCATTATGCCTCAGCACACCTGTCTTTATATTATGTTACCCTTCATAGCAAGAAGCACTCCTTCAACATTGGTTTATTTACCTGATTTGTTACTCAAGGTGCTTTTAGCTCAGGTAATTTTCCAAGCTCCAAGCACATCATGCATCATCCATAGGAATGAAGATCCAAATCAGTGAGGATTGGGACTGCCCCAGAGCAGAGCAGCCCGAGGCAACACAGAGGACTGAGAATTTCCAGAGTATAGTTGGATGTTTAGTAGTTATTTGTGGACAGAATAAAGAAGGATATCCAATCCCTCCAAAGGGGCTCTCAAACACAGAAAAGCTTTACTGGCCACTCTACAACTAGAGTTGACCTCAGGTAGAATGAAGCCCTAAGACAAGGCCAGCCCTCCCCACCGTGACAGTTGACTTGAAGCATGCTGGGAAGTCCACTGCAGCAGAAACAGCTAGTTGCCTATCCAGGATCTTTCTCCAATTCTTCCATGACAACAGGGCCCTGAATTTGTTAACGGCGGTGAAATACCCAAGCTAAAAGACTGTAAAGTACCTAGCCTTCCTTGAAACTAATTTCTAGCTAGGGAGTTACATTGGTAAGACATGAAAATATGCTGAAAACAGGAACAGACATCTGTGTAAAGGACTTTATGTACTTCTTTCCTTCCTTTTCATGAGGAATGGAAACGAGATGGCTGGAGCTCCAATAGCCATCTTGGACCTCGAGGCAAATATGAGCATGTCAGCCTCTGACTTAGAAAATCAAAACAGAAAGATGAGAATAGATTGATTCCCTAGTGGTGCTGAAGTTGGAAAACTAGTTCTTGACTTTCAACCTCCATAATTTGTTTACATCAGAGAAAATAAATCATTGTAATTTCTTGTCTATGCCACCAGCAGACAGAATTCCTATACAATACAGTCTCCTATAAATAATACTCAACCCGTATCTGCACACATGCACACACAAACATGCACAGAGTAGATGTCACTAATTGACCTCTTCTGTGGGTTTCTTTAAAACTCTGTATGTCTGGAGTAGATGACTTATTAAGTTCTTAGTATACGACTAATTTTGTCCACAAAGTGAACTCTTCTAAGCAAATAGAATATAAATGGAAGAATCACATAGAGAACAAAATAAATCTTTTAAATGGGGAAAGAGAAATCATAGGTAAAGGAGGCAGAGATATATTTGGAAAAAATTACAGTCCTACACTGTGTGTGGCCTGTTATTAAATAATATCCAAATCATCCATATTTTTATTAATCAAGTGTAAAAACATGACACAAAGAATGAAATTAATTTCTTTAGTTGAATTGTGAATTTATGGTTGAATATTTTTTATTTGTAGTTACCATATTTTAAACATTGAGTTAATACAAATCAGTTATATATGTTAAAAGGAGAATGCCCATGCTAGTTATGTTCCTCATCCAAGGCTTCATCAGCTACTCCTAGCATGACAGCATCATCCACATAGTTAACTAATATTTGATTAAAAGATTGACTCCAGAAGTAGCAACTGTAAGCACTTCAGCTCCTTTTCTCTCCAATGAAAATCAGATATATTTTGTTAATTAGTATTAAAAACACTGGATTTTATTTGGTGAAATTAGTAGTGTTTCAGATATGAGGACTGCTCAGTATCATAACGACACGATCCTTATTCCTACCAGAACCAGTTGTAAGAATCCTATGAGTACCTCACCCTATAGCCTTCAGAAGTTGCCCAAAGCCTAACTCTGAAACCATCCTGTATTTACCCATGGACTTGTAGGTCACCAGCTGCTGGAAGCTGACTAGATGTATACCCAGATTGGTCTCCAGAAAAATGTTCTGTCTGCTCCAGGAGAAGGTTTCATACTAGCTATGGAGGATGACCCAAAAGGACAGAGGACTAGGGATTTACTGAGTTTACTAACCAGGATGCATGACTATTCTAGACTTGCTTGCTAAATTAAACATTTATCAAGCACATGTTTTTACATGTAGCACATCTCATTTTCTGATCTATTTTCACCCAAAGTCAAGGTTGTGTGGAAGGAAAACTATAGACCTCACCAATCTTTGACTACTGGTGGTTACACACTTACCAATAAGATCCAACTAGTTATTCATGATGGATCTGCTTAGATCAGTTTACAACCAGCACCAATGACAGATAATACCACACCACAATTTGTTAGGCCTGCCTCCAGCCCCATCCCACATTGCACCTCCCATTACTGAATTTGAGTCAGCCTTCTCCTTTGCAAGGAAGACAAAGGAGATTATTCAAAGTGTTTTTCCACTGGACCCACCCAATAAAAGCTAGGTTTTACTATGAATTGTTTCAAGATAAGACAACCCTGTATACAATGCCAGTGTGCTACCTAAATTAAAGCCTCTTATCTCACCTCTTGCCTCTCTTTAGATCATGATCAAAGAAAGAATTATCTTAATTTACTTGTCTATTTATAATCAATCAATTATTATACTACTCTGTCATTATTGGGCAGGAAATGATTAATCATCCTTCTTGGGAGATTTAGGTGATGCCCAAGAAGGATCCTTGTTGCTCAGTTTTGGCATAAATAAGTATGTATCTTCTGTTTGAGCTCCAAGAAGAGGCAACTCTTTCCTAAAACGTGGCCTAAAACAGCTCTAATCTGAGCTAAATTCAGGCACCACCACCCCTCAGCTGGTAGACAAGCAAATGCTGAATATTGGATTTTTTTCGGTTATTTTAATCATAGTCAACCCCACCTATCCTAGCTGTCACCATCCAGTTAACACAATTGGTTTCTGACTTCTTAACCCATTTATTTTATAAAAGCCTCCAGCCTCTTGTGTATAACTAACTCATTTACAGTGTTTTAAATGAACCAACAGAATTGCTCAAGAATGAATACACTTCTGCTAGGTGGCATCAACATTTCTACGTGCACCACGGTCTCCCTGGCTCCTCAGTCTGTTTATGCTCCAGAGCCCTCTTAGCATTGAGGATGTACTGTGGGCTACCAAAGCAGGAAGAGAGTGCCCGAGCTCTCCTCTTTGTGTAAGAGTCCTTGGTGTACTCCAGGATTGTATTGCTTTTACTCCCATAATTTACGGAGATTTAGAGCAAAAGCCCTTTGAGATTTTCTGACAATATTACTATGTGAGGCATTTGAAAACCAATCCAAATACTACTTACTCCCCAGAGGAAAAAAATTGGCCAGGGCTGTATTTCAACAGGGGAACTGACGTTCATTCCACCCCGGCATCTTGAAGCCTTCCTGCCTTTCCTAAGTGGCAGAAAAACAGTCAACAGAAGTCAGGGCTTCAAGGAAATAGATGGAGATCCCTGCAGTCACAGGAGGAAGTAGAAGGAAGGGGGAGTGGGCTAAATGATGGAAAAATATTTGTGAAGGTCACAGCCCTGAGATACAGGGTGACTAAAGCTGACATTTAATCACCTGTGTACAGAACAACATTTCTCCTGCATGCATTACCACCACACTAACGGGGCTCCAACATAATCATATTTATAGAACATTCCATCTGGTAATGGCAGCAAATACATTCTTTTCATGCTCATATGGAACATTTAGCAAGACAGACCACATTCTGAGCCATAAAACACACAATTACAAAATTAAAAGGACACAAAGCTCATGGTATACTCTCAAACTACAGTAGAATTAAACTAAAACTCAATAATGGAAAAATAGCTAGATTATTTCCCAAATGTTAGGAAAATTAACAAATTTCTAACTAACCCAAAGTCAAAGAAGTTTTAAGAGAAATTATAAAGTATTTTGAATTAAGGAAAACAAAATGTATAATTTATTAAAATGTGTGTGATGTGAAATTAGAGGGGAAGCTGCAGTGTTGCATGTGTATATTACAAATGAAGAAAGAGCTAAAATCAATAAAGTAAGTTTTCATTTTGGGGAACCAGAAAATAAGCGCAATTTAAGCCCAAAAACAGCAGAAAAAAAGAAAATGGTATTTAAAAAATAGAGCAGAAATCCATGGGGGGAAAAAAACAAAACAAAAAAAAACAAACAAAAAAAACAGGACAAAAATAGAGAACAGAAAAGATACCAAAAAGTTGTCTTTGGAAAAGTTCAATTAAATTGATAAGCCTCTCAACCGGAAAATGTCAGAAGAAGGACACAAGTGACAATTTCAGAAATGAAAGGTCATTACTACTGTAATTCTATGATTTAAAAGAATAATAAAAGAGGACTATGAACAACAGTACTAACAAATTTCATATCATAGATGAAATGCACCAATTTCTTGAAAGCTATTATCTGCCAAAACTCAAAAAAGTAGTAAATGACCTAAACAGCCCTATATCTGTTAAATAAATTGAATCAATAATGAATAATCTTTTTTAAAAAAACACTGTCAGGCTCAGGTGCTTTTTTAATTTTGGGGGGAGTCAGGGTCTCTCTCTCACACATGCTGGAGTGCAGTAGCACAGTCACAGACACTGTAGTCTCAACCTCTTTAGCTCAAGTGAACCTTCCAGCTCAGTCTCTCAAGTAGCAGGTACTACATTCATGCACCACTGTGCCTGGTTAATGCTTTCTTTTTCAATTTTTTAAAAATTTTTTGTAGAGATGGGATCTCACTGAGTTGCCCAGACTGAGCTTTAACTCAAGCTCAGTCTACTGAAAAAAAAAAAAACAAACAAACACAATCTTCCAATTCACCTGACCTGAAGTCCAAGAATTTATCACGATGTGGGATGGGGCCACTTGGGGTTTCAGCACCCAGCATTTTTTAGTGACCGAAGTAATGAAAATGACCGAAGTAATGACAATTTAATCAGGCCCACAAAAAAAAAAAGTTTGCAGAAGCGATGAGTGGCTCGAAGGACATTGCGGCCAGTTGCTGACACCCAGAAGTCTGGTTACTGAAAGTGTCATCTAAGATTGAAGAAACATAGATTTTTTTCCCCTGATTCCTTGAAATTTCCCTTCCCTTACCCTCTAGCTGCATTAAAACTCCCTACTGCTGCTTTTTGTTGAGGTGGATTTGGGAGCTCTTGCCTTCTTACCTTCTCACTTTGGTCAAATAGAATAAGCCTTTCTGTATCTCCAAGCACCTGTGCGTGAGTGTCTGGCCTCAGTTGCATATCAGGTGCACAGGCCTGAGTTTGGGCTTCTACCTCTGACTTACAGCCTAGGATTTCATACAGCAGGAGTGGAGAGAATAACACACTCGTCAACAAGCCCATTCTGAGACCATTTTTACCCATTTTTAAGCCTTTTGGTCTCAGGGATGCCTAAGGAATAAGTTACCACTTTTTGTGAGGGAATAAGGCAGTTTAGGACCAGCTGAGAAAAGCAGAGCTGAAGGAATAATTAGGACTAAATCAGCCTAATTCACGAAGTCTTCTTGGTCCCAACTCTAAGACGTTCCTCCAAATCATCAAATGGAGCAGGGTGATGCTTGTTTTAGGCATCAGGCGAGCGTCCAGGGACACGTGAAGATAGCCTCGCACACATTGCTTTCATGCCCTTTGTAAACCAAGCCTCCCCAAAGAGCCCTTCCTTTCCTATCCTGATGTGAAGACTGACTGAGATAAACTATAGCAAGGTGAGAGAATTGTTCCTTACAATAAATGTAATCTCAAAGGCTAAAGTACCTCATTCACCTGGCTGCTTAAGGATAAGAAACTACACAGCACTTAAGGAAACGGATACATAGTTAAGAAATTAAATAACATTAATTACTAACACCTGTATCCTAAAGATGCCACAAGGGATAAAGTAAACCCTTGAATAGGATACATTTTAGGAGGAATTCTAAGGAAGCCCCACTTTTCAAAGAGCAAATTTAACTGCTTAAGAGCATATTAGAAGAAAAGATGTAAAATTAAAGCAAGTGAATTAGTTTCCTATGAAAACAGAGTCATATCTTACCAAATTTGAAATTATTATAATTATGTAATTTAATCATTTAGACTTCTTCCCCTGTAACTGCTTATCTCCAGAAGTCCTGACTTTTGAGATGTCTGGTCTTCTGCAGACAAACCATGTGAAAACGGATTCACTGACTCACAAGTTACAAAACCCTCGGGCAAAATGACCCACAATTAGCAACTGAGTCATTGTTACAGGCAGTTTGGGGGAATGAAATGAAATTTTCATCAACATTTTACACGATTCACTCTCCTTAACCTTGAAGAGTGGCTCCATGTTTTTGAGTAACATTGACAAAGATAATTGAAGGGACATATTTTTTTTTTTCTGAAACATCAATGAAATTGTTGTAAGCAAACTCAAGCCTGAATCCTGAATTAACATCTCCTCAATTTCCCACTCTAAGGTTGGCACTGTCGGTGGTAAAGGGTGGATGAAGAGACTGGTTTTCAGAGGATGGTGGCAGTGCTGTTTTCCCAGGAGATCTGTTGGGGAGGACCTAAGAGTGGAGAAGGAATCAAAGGAGAGGTCTCTGCTCTGCCCTGTCTGCTGACGGACCCTAACCCTGCAGTGGGGGCCTACCAAGCCCATTTGGGGGTCCCTAGGTTTTTCTAGACACCATCTCCTCTTCCTTGCCATCGTCCACTTTCTTGCTGGCCATCTGAATTTGTCCACAGATAATATACAAGTTTTATCATACAATTATCCTCTGGACAGGCAGCTGAAAACCAAAGCCTGTCTGAGTCTCCCAGGAGAATTACAGCACAAAGTTAGGACCTTCCTTAAGGTCTTTAGCATCTGTCCCTGGATAAGCGAGCAAGCCAATAGCTCCGGGTGCCCTGTGCAGCTCACTGACCTGAATTAATGTTTTATTTAAACTGTCCCCAACCTCCTTGTTGGAGGAAATTGTGCCTAAGGAAGTATGGTTTTATGCTCTTTCTTATGAACTCATGAAAGGAACAAATGATGATATATGGGGCTCAAATCAAAAATTGGTGAGAAAAAGTCCAGGAGTCAGGATTCACTTGTAAAGTGGACCTGTAAAGAGGTGAGAATTAGAACATTGGAAACAATATTTTCACTCCAGCGATGTGGGCTTTTTGGTTCCTATAACTCCTTCTTAACATGTTCACCGTTACCTATGCTAATAAACATTTTTAAAATATTTATTGTATTTGAGTAGATCTTAAATGATTTTGTGAAACTCAGACTCCTGATGGTTCCTGCAGAGGACTTGTTTGCAAACACAGTGAGCCCCACTGTGGATCCCTAAGTACACTTAGAGGAGACTTTGCGAAGCCGCTAACAAGCAGTTGCATACGTTCTTATGAATTTATCTTTGCTTCAAAATTTTTATCCCATTGTACATCCTGTGCTTTGTTTTACAAGCATTGATACATTTACTAAAGTTTCTCTGAATATTCCAAAAAGCAAACAAACCAAGTTTTCTTATGACTTATGAATCATCAGACCTCACCTTTCTCAAGACCCACAAAACTAAAAAACTAACCTGCAGGCTGAGGTGTGACCAGTGCCTGAGTCAGACTGACGGAGGCTGTGAGGATGCTGGAGGCCACACTGTCCACTCTGAGTGTGCCCTGAAGTTATCATGCCTGGACATAGGAACCAGTAGGACCCTGGAGACAGCATTGTGTCCCCACAGGGCCACCGAATTGCTTCTTCCCTCTCATCCTGAAGTCATTTTCCAATTCACCCAAATGATCGGCTGAGCTTACACTATAGTTTCCTGGTGGGCACACGATACGCCTGAGGGCACCCCCACCAGGCAGCCAGTCACTTATTGTCCTGCTCAGCCCTTGATAGCCCTGCTCCTAGGCTGGAGATCCAGATTTTCAACCTGCTCTAGGGTTGAACCCCAATCAAGAAGGAGCCCTGGAGTCCAGCTCTTCCTGCAGGGGCCTGCAGCTGCACCTCCCTGAGTACCGCCCTGTGGGCACCTGCAGCTGGCCAGTTCCTCCTCAGCCTTTCCTTGCTCAGGAGCAGCCTGGTCCAGCACTGCCTCCCTGGCTTCAGAACCCCCTCCTCTATGGACTCATGCTCCTTGGATCCGGCATCCTGAGTGGAGCCCAGCCCAGTCAGAACACTGGACTTGGTCCCTGAAAGCCGAGCCAGGGCAGCTGCTCCCTCACCTGGGAGGGCAGCCGAGGTCTTTGAGGGACAGCAACATCTCTGTGGCAGGGAGGGCATGGAGAGAAGCCTCACAGGTAGCCTCCTCTCCCCATGCCTGATCTCTTCTCCCCATGAATCTTTCCCCTGAATTCTGCTGAAGACCAGGCCTCAAAAGGGGCACTGCCTTTGTATTTTGCCCTTTGTTTCTCTTTACTTCTAGAAAACCCCGAGTCTACCTCGGAACACGCTCTTGAATGTGACCCATCTAATGTCATCTTGACCCCATGTGCACTTCCTACAGGCATGCCTCCTTCTTCGTTTTGCTGCCGCCAGCGCGTCTGCCTCCAGACCCTCTTCCTCTATGTAGCAGAGGCCACTCTCCTTCTAAAGCAAACCTTGCTTCCTTTTGCTGGAAAACAGCAGCTGCTGACCCACAGAGATCCAGACTCCACAGGTGGCCCACAACCACCTTTACCCCATGATTTGTTTCCAATCTTCCTCGTAGCCTATCTCCTTACCCCACCACCTGCATGATTAGATTTCTCTGCAAGAGCAGAGATCCACCATAATGGCAACTCCAGTAAGAAAGCTGATTTCTGTCTTCTAAGAGAGTCTGCAGTGTGGCAGTCCTGGGTTGGAGGTGAGACTCCGCTGCATTTAGAGTCTGGGGATGAGGCTCCTTCCTTACTGCTCTGTCTCCCTAAAAGATGCCGTCCTCCTGGGCCTTCAGGTGGATGCCAGTGTGGGATTTTATTGGAATGCACAAACTCCTACACTGGCCAAGAAAAAAGGGGTGCAAAAAGCAATGCACGGGAATGGCTTGAGCAATGCAGGAGATGACGCCAAGCAGCCATGTGCCAGAAGGACCTGGGGAGCCCGCGGGAGGGCTTGGTGGTCAGCAGTGAACATAAGGTGGACAGTTTGTCCTCAGAGCCCAGTTACCAGGTGCATCCGCTTCACAGGGTTGGAGCCCGAATCTCTCTGTGCAAGGAGAGCATGTGGTTGGGCTGGTTTGGGTCTCACCCTTGACAAGAAAGGACATCCCACTTTGATGGCATTTTACCAAGACTGCACATCATTGGAGCTGTGAAATTCTCCAAAGCAAAATTGGGGTGCTGCTGGCTTGTAGAATTCAGATGTATGCTCCCCAGGAGGAAATGCCCACTGCTGACTAGAGATGGACAGTTCAGCAGACAACTGGGCAGGACATTATCCCAGCAGCAGGAGTGGGTAAAGAAACGGGCAGGCAGAGCGGGTAAGGAGGGAGTGAGGATCTGAGGAGCTCGCTGGAGTGAGTGAGATGGTCATGGACACAGAGCAACAACTCAGCCAGAAGCCAAAAAATAGCCTGAAGGCTGCACCAAGCAGTTTTGATGTCTTGCGTATGGTGGGAGGCAACACGTATTTGTAGGGTAGAATGAAGGGAAGAAAGACTGATTACAGGGAGGCCACTTAGGAGGCGATTGTGATATTCAAAGAAGACTCAAAAAGACAAGCCAAGGTAGACGCAGTGGGAGTGATAATGCTGAAAATAGATTTATTTTGGAAAGGAGAATTTAAAACTGTGTCTTTTCCAGTGAAACCATTTCTCTGTTGCCCAGATCCAGTGCTGCCATTTGTGGCCACACAGGCTGTGCAAGGCACATGGAAATGAATGGCTCCCCTGAAGTTGTGGGATGAGGCAGCCCTGCCTGGAGCTTCTGACATATGCAGGCAAATAAATATCCAGTGCTTTCTCACAGAGATCTCCGGTGATAGGATAAATCACACGTCCCAGCAAAGCAAGGGAAGAAAGCCAAAAATATTGAAGGCAGGCAAGGAGAGACCAGCAAACAAAGGACAAATAAAACCATAAGAAGGATTTTATATTTGAAGATGATGGATCTTGAGCCACAGACAGAAGAGATGGATAGTTAGAAGCAGAGCAGCTGCAGAAAGAGGAAATCAGCAATGCATGTTTAATTTAACAGTTCAGGAAATCCAGTTACCATTTATTTTTATTCAAGCATAGTGGTGTGCTCTGCTATTCTCAAGAAATTATTTCCTTTTAAAAGTCCTGTTATTTGACTGTATCACAATAGAAATGGCTACCCATCGGCCATTCCCATCTCTTTCTCCAGTGCCTGTCTCCAGCTACAGAGGCCAGAGAACCAGGCACCCTCTTCCCAAACATTCTGCAGCTGGGAGGGGCCCTGTGGTCCCATCACATGGAGAGTGAAGGGCAGGGTGCCAGGCTTGTGGGAACGATGTTTCCTTCTCTGTAGAAGAGATTAGCTCTCTCCTTGCCCTTGTATCCCTGCTTCCTGCCTTGGCATGTTGAGATGTGAGAAGCCACTTTGCACCCATGAGAGAGAAGCAGGAGAGCTGTAGAGATGCTGACCCACGTCCTGACATCATGGGGCTTTGGAGAACACTTGGAACCACCTTCTCTCTCTTCAGATAAACAGTATATGCTCTTATGGTTTAAGCTGCTGCTTCCTGGGCTTTATGTTGCACACAGATGAAGATACCCGAGTTGATGCAGTCCAAAGTGAAGGGTGTAAACACATTGCTTGTATAACAAGTACTTGAATGGACATGATTCTGTAATGAGGTCTATTATTTAAGATTACCAGTTATCAAAATTAGATAAGTTATTCACTTTATATTTTACAGAAAAAAAATATTCTTGAATAAACCCAATTATATGATCGGCCATCTGATGATCAAATGTACTCAAGCAGTAAAGAAATACTACTAACCATTTCTTCTGGATGTTACTCCCTGGAAAAAAAGGGTAACATTTATAGAATTGATGAATAATTATAGTATTAAATAATTATTTTCAACATCTCAATCAAAATTATCTCTTCTCTTAATTGTCAATATTTACCCCACATTTCAATTTTTATAAAACAAACACAACTTTTTCATGATGTAAGTTTCAGTGGTTGGTTATTTATTAATTGATGATTTTTCCATTTCTAATATATGACAAGCATTTTGCTTCAGGAATTGGTATCTTTATCTCAGGTTTCTTTTTTCTTTTCTTTATTCCTGAAGTGAAATTACTGGGAGCTGGCATATCAAAGAAGTTCTGACCTTAAACAATTAGACAAACTAATTACAGTCAGGTTTTTAAAAGAGCAGGCATTTAATTTCCACAAATCTCTATGTTGCAATATTCTTATAAGTTGTTTCATGCCCCATGATTAGCAGGCAGTCTGTGACAAGAGATTTCTTCAAGGCATTGGGATGGATGAGCCTTTAATTGTCTTACAAGACAATTAATGAAATAAACGGGGATTTAAAAGTTTCTTTTAGGTCTTGGCATAAGTAGATGATGAATCAAAAAATGAGCCTGTCAGTCTTTGGGAAATGTGGTTAAATCTACTGAAGTAATACATTGAAGATAATGAAGTTAAATTTGCTGAATGATCTGTTGAATTTGCTATTGCATGTTTGGCTCCCAGAAATTGTTCCTTAAAAGACAAACAAAGAAACCTTCAAATCACAATTCTATTTCTTTATTTCTCTCTTTGCATGCCAGACTTTTAAGAACAGCAACACTTTGCATGGCCATCTCCAGCAGGAGGTAGTAGAAGAGTGCTGAAGTTGGTGGTAGAAGCTGAGCTCATTACCTGACCATAATTAATCTCTATGTGATCACAACATCCATGTTGACACAATTAACATTAATTTAAAAATATTGAACATGGATGTGTTAACCTAAATAGCAAACAGAGAGAGGCTCTCTATAAGTAAAAGATATTTACCGAGGCATGGGGCATTGCAAAGGGCACACATGTGCCTTAGTAAACTATGTACAAATTCAGGGAGGCAAAGGAAGGCTATGCTTTTAAAGAAAAAATGAAGAGTATTACATAATTATTTTAAAATGATTATTCTTGGCTATGTTGATCAATAACAAAGATGATGCTACTCCAAGGTTGGACAGGAAGTTTTTGGGGTGATGTCCTGGCAGAAGTATTTTTTGGTGTAAGTTCCTGAAAGCGTTTGTGCAAGGGTGTGGTTTTTGCAATGTTTTGTGATAGTTTTTGTTGTCAGGCATACAAACATGAGAACTCTTTCTTGATACCTTTCCTCAGCTCTATTTGTTAGAGTTTTTTTTCTTTGTATTTTTTTAACATAAATGACTCCTTTTTGATACTGACAATTTCCAAAGAGACAGTTCAGATTTTTCTAAAAGGCCTAGCTATTTGCAAATGACCAAACATCATAGTCATCAAGAAATTTGGAAAACTCAGAATTCCTTAAATCGCAGGTCTATTATTTAGGATAACCTGATTTCAAAGGTAGATAATTTATTAATTTTCTATTTTACAGAAAAGGATACTCTTGAATAAACCCGATTATATTAGATACGGAAGGTTAATTTTTCCTGAGTTTCAATGCTGTTCAAATTATACAATGGCTAACCTGGACTGCAGGTGAAAACCGCCAAGGAAGACTTAAAAAGCACACCCTGCCCAGTGTGAAAGGGCTTTCTGATGATTGTCATGTGCAGCCATGGCTGAGAGCATCCCTGGCTGGGCTAGCACTTGTGCCTCAATGCAGTGCTCTCCTTAATTATTAATTGAGTGAGCTCAGTTTTTGCCAGAAAAACATAAGTTGGACTCAGGAGAGCTTCTCTCTTTCATTTTACATAAGCCTGCTTTATTTGATGCATTAGTGAGCCAGGAGATGTAGACTGGTGCCTATGACAAAAAGAAAACACTCAGAGAAAATGACAGCTCACTTAGGTCTCTGGCATGAATTGCTGCTTTAAAGAAGGAGAACAAATCTTTTTTGGAATCCGAAAAGCAAATTGCTCATCTCTGCTTACCTTAAACAAACAAACAGCTAATCCTCGTGTCTCTGCAGTATTTGTAATATTCTCTTTTATATCCAAGGTCTGTGTGCCTCGATACTGTACTGTAGACAGGTGCTGTCAGGCCATCTTCCAGGCAAACATAGAAAGGAATGGTGATCAACAGTCAGGGGTAATAATCAACACAGGCCAAGAGCCCCAGCGATCTTCATTCTGCGTTCTTCCTGCTTCTATTTTTAGAAAGTTTGAAATGTACATACTTTATGTAGCCTGCACTGTGGAAAGGCCATCAGTGTTAGCTGCTCAGGTGGAAGGACACAGAGAATGCCCCGCTTCCATCTCCTTCTTTTCCTAACTGTGTGATGGTGAAAAGTTCTTGACTTGCTGAGCCTCTATTTCCTTGTCTGCAAAAATATGGCTACATGTGTCTGTGAGGGCCAACTACCAAAAACAAAGAAACAAAAATCCAAATATAGTACCTGGCACATAGTGGAAATAAAAGATATTATATTATTACTCTTTGCTGGTATTATACCTACACTTCATTTTCAATTGTAAAAAGCATCACACTTAAGCTAGTAACTAGTATTCCTCAGGGAACTGTAGTAAACTGACCCTTGATCATCTTCAGGATAAAAGACTTAGCATTGTATCTGTATCTCTTTGTGGTCTGCTACCATGTACTTGCAATACCCACTGAGGGATATTCTTAGGTCCAACTAAATTGAGATGTGCAGAATCACCACAAGCCATGCTTGGCACCCACTGTGCTTACACAGGGCAGAAGCCACAGCATGAGTGTGAAGAGACAGCTCTCCAAGGAGTTTCTGCACATCTTGCACACACACCTTCTGTTGTGACTGTCTTGTCAAGCATGATGTATGATGCATTGGTTATCCATGGATGGCCACGTGGCTCCAATGCACTCTGCAATGTTGCTCTAGGATAAACAATGGGATTCTTTTCAACCTTTCTCCTTTAAAGCTAGTGTGATTCTGAGGCTTTTAGTAGAAGACACTTGGGACTCTGCAAGAGGAAAAGACTTCCTGCAATTCCAGTGTGGAGCGAGGTGAAGATGTAGATGTGAGGACCTCAGGAGGGTCTGCCACAGCCACAGTTAGGATGTGGTCTTTCTGCATCCTGCAGACTTGACCTGGTAATAACCTTTCCACAACCATCTTGACCAAGAAACCAGAATCCCCCATCATCTGCCTGATTCCAAGGCCTCCTGACTGTGCTGATGCCAGGACTCCCTCTGCAAGTCCCCATGTGGCCACCTGCAGGAGCACTTGCAGCCTTCTAATAATGCTCCACTATCATGCACAGCCCACCCACCACCCTGTTGGTACACACATGCCTGCTACCCCTATGCCTCTCTGCCAATGTGCACTCACCCACGGCTGCCCTGCCACCCTACTGATGTGTGCTTTCCTATACCCCCCATCCACAGTGTGCTCTCCCATGGGCTCCCCACTACCTCCCCACCAAAGCATTTTTTCTGGCAGCTCCCATTGGAATGTTATTGCCAGCAGACTGAGAACACATCAGCCCCTCCAGCACAGAAGGTGCTTGACCTTGAAGTGCCAGAGAACAAAGAAATAGGCCTGGTCCCAGCCCCGCATCAGGGTTGGAGCATGCAGCCCAGGAGCGCTGACCAGAACCTTGCTCCCTTGAAAAGATTCAGAAATGAAACCAATCAACTAAATGCAGCTTATATCACAGCCAAGCCCTAGAGGGCACCAAATAATATTAAAGCAAAGAGCCTCATTTAAGGGGTAGCAACTTTAAAGGTTAAAAGAACATCAGCCCAAATGGATGAGGGGAAAAACAAAACAAAACAAACAAAAACACAGTACAAGAATTCTGGCAACTCTAAAAACAACAATGATTTTTTAGCTCCAAACAACACTAGCTTCCCAGCAATGGTTCTTAATCAGATTTAAGTGGCTGAAATGACAGACATAGAATCCAGAATCTAGATGTCAAGGAAGCTCAATGAGATACAGGAAAATGTTGAAACCCAATCCAAGGAAAACAGTAAAATGATGCAAGAGCTGAAAGACAACATAGCAATTTTAAGAAAGAACCAAACCAAACTTCTGAAAATGAAAAACCCACTACAGGAATTTCACAGTGCAAATGGAAGCATTAATAGAATAGACCAATCTGAGGAAAGAATCTCAGAACTTGAAGATCACTCCTTCAAATCAACACAGGCATACAAAACATTTAAAAAAACAATTTTTAAAAATGAACAAAACCTCTGAGAAATAGGGGATTATGTAAAGAGACCAAACTTATGAATCATTGGCATTCCTGAAGGAGACAGAGAGAGAGCAAGAAACTTGGAAACATATTTGAAGATATTGGCCACAAAAATTTCTCCAACCTTGCTAGAAAGGTTGGCATGCAAACTCAGGAATTTCAGAGAACCCCCAGAGAGATGCTATACATGATGACCACCCCCAAGATACAGAGTCATCAGATTCTCCAAGGTCAATGCAAAAGAAAAAATAATTATAAAGGCACCTAGAGAGAAGGGGCAGGTCACATAAAAAGGGAATGCTATCAGGCTAACAATGTATTTTCAGCAGAACCCTTATTAGCCAGATGAGATTAGAAGCCTATATCCAGCCTCCTTAAAGAAAAGAAATTCCAACCAAGAATTTTATAACAAGCCAAACTGAGCTTCATAAGTGAAAGAACGATTTTTTTTTTTAGATAAACGAATGTTACAGAAATTTTTACCACCAGAACTGCCTTACAAGAGGTTCCTAAGGGAGTGCTAAACATGGGAATGAAAGATGGATACTGACCACCACAAAAACACACTTCAGTACACAGTCTGCTGACACTATGAAGGAACTCTACAATCAAGTCTACATAACAGACAGTTAACAACACAGTGACTAGATCAAATCCTTACATTTCAATATTGACCTTGAATGTAAATCAGCTAAATGCACTATTTAAAAGGCACAGAGTGGCAAGTTGGATAGAAAAGAACAATCCTCCTGTGTGCTGTCTTCAAGAGACCCATATCATATGCAGTGACACCTATAAACTCTAAGTAAAAGGATAGAGAAAGAGCTATCAAGCAAATGGAGAACCAAAAAGAGCAGGAACTGCTACTCTTATTTCAGGCAAAATAGACTTTAAACCAACAATAATCAAAAAGGACAAAGAAGGGCATTACTTAATGATAAAGGATTTATTTCAACAAGAAGACCTACCTATTCTAAATGTATATGCACTCAACATTGGAGCATCCAGATTCATAGAAAAAGTTCTTAGATATCTCTGAAGAGACATAGATAACCACTAAATAATAGTGGGAGATTTCAATACCCACTGACAATGTTAGAAAGATTGTTGAGGCAGAAAACTGACAAAAATATTCAGGACCTAAACTTGACACTTGACCAAATGGACCAAACAGAAATCTAATACTCCACCCAACAACAACAGGGTATACAGTTTTCTCATCAGCGCATGACACATACTCTAAGACTGACCACACATACATCCATAAAGCAGTTCTCAACAAATTCAAAGAAGTGCAATCATACCAACTACACTCTCAGACTATGGCACAATAATAATAGAAATTAATACCAAGCAGCTTTCTCAAAACCATATAAGTATATAGGAATTAAACAACCCGATCTTGAATGACTTTGAGGCAAAGAATGAAATTAAAACATAAATTTATAAAAACCTTTGAATCTAATGAAAACAAAAATATAATATACCAGAATCACTGGGACACAGCAAAGACAAAGTTAAAAGGAAAGTTTATACTGCTAAATGCCTACATCAAGAAGTTAGAAAGATCCTAAATTAATTATCTAACATTATACCTGCAGGAACTAGAAAAACAAGAGGAAGCCAACCCCAAAATTAACAGAAGAAATAAACAAAATCAGAGCTGAATGTAACAAAATTGAGATGTGAAAATCCATACAAAAGATCAAAAAAACCAAAAGTTTACTCTTCATAAAAATAAGCAAGATCAATAGACTACTAGCTAGATTAATAAAAAAAATAAGGTCCAAATAAACACAATGAGAAATGACAAAGAGGACATTACCACCGAAGCCACAGAAAAAAAAAACCCTCAGAGACTATTATGAATACCTCTGTTAACAAAAACTAGAACATCTAAAAGAAATGGATGGATAAACCACTGGAAACATACCACCACCCAAGAATTAACCAGAAAAAAATTGAAATTCAGAACAGACTAATAAAATAGAAAAATAGAAAAGCAAGTTAGTTTCTTTAAAGATACAAAGGGAGTATAGGCATTGGGTGAATGTTCCCATTCCAAATGGAAGAAATTGGCCAAAACAAAGGGGCTACAGGTCCCATGCAATTCTGAAACCCAGCAGGGCAGTCATTAAATCTTAAAGCTCCAAAATAATCTTTGTTGATTCCATGTCTTACACCCATGTTATGCTGGGATGGGCTCCCAAAGCCTTTGGCAGCTATGCCCCTGGCTCTTCAGGGTGCAGCCCCCATGGCTGATTTTACAGGCAGGCATTAGTGCCTGTGGCTTTTCCAGGTGTACAGTGCAAGCTGTCAGTGGATCTACTATTCTGGGTACTGGAGGATAGTAGCCCTCTCCTCACACGTCCATGTCATAGTGTCCCGATGGGGACTCTTTGTGGGGACTCCAACCCCACATTTCCCTTCTGCACTGCCCTAGTAGAGATTCTCCATGAAGGCTCCACCCCTCCAACATATTTCTGCTTGGACATCCAGATGTTTCCGTACATCCTGTGAAATCTAGGTGGAGGTTTACAAACCTCAAGTCTTGCCTTCTGTGCACTGGCAGGCCTGACTCATGGAAGCTACCAAGGGTTGTGGCTTGCACCCTCTGAGGTCATGACTTGAACTGTACCTTGGTCCCTTTTCGGCATGGCTGGAGCTGGAGTGGCTGGGACCCAGGGTGCCATTTCCCAAAGCTTCACAGAGCAACAGGGTCCTAGGCCTGGCCCATGAAACCATTTTTCTTCCAAGGCCTGCAGGCCTGTGATAGGAGGGGCTGCAGTGTAGATCTCTGAAATGCCCCAGAGGCATTTTCCCCTTTGTCTTGGCTATTAATATTCAACTCATCTTTACTTATGCAAATTTCTGCAACCAGAGGCTTGAATTTCTCCCCAGAAAATGGGTTTTTCTTTTCTACCGTATGGTCAGGGCAGATGTTCCAAACTTTAATGCTCTGCTTCCATTTTATACATAAGTTCCAATCTGTTTATGAATGCATATGAGCATAGACTCGTATTTAGAAACAACCAGGTCACTTCATGTGAGTGCTTTGCTGCTTAGAAATTTCTTCTGCCAGATACCCTAAATCATCTCTCTCTAGCCCAAAGTTCCACAGATCTCTATGGCACAGGCAAAATGTCAGAAGTCTCTTAATTAAAGCATACCAAGTGTGACCTTTACTCCAGTTCCCAAAAAGTTCCTTATCTCCATCTGAGACCACCACAGCCAGGACTTCACTGTCTATATCACTATCAGCATTGTGGTCAAAATCATACAACAGATCTCTAGGATGTTTCAAATTTTTCTACATCTTCCTCTCTTCTTCTGAGCTCTCCAAACTCCTCCAACCTCTGCCTCTAACCCAGTACCAAAATTTCTTCCACATTTTCGGGTATCTTTATTGCAGTGCCCCATTCCAAATACCAATTTTTTGCATTAGTCCACTTTCACACTGCTATAAAGAACTATCTGAGACTGGGTAATTTATAAAGAAAAGAGGTATAGTTGACTTACAGTTGTGCATGGCTGGAAGTCCACAGGAAACTTACAATCATGGCAGAAAGCAAAGGAAAAGGAAGGCACATCTTATAATGGTGGCAGGAGAGAAAGAAAGAGCAAAGGGGAGAACTGCCATGCACTTTTAAACTATCAGATCTCACATGGACTCACTCACTATCATGAGAACCAAAAGGGAGAAGTCCGTCCCCATAATTGAATTACTTCCCACAAGGCCCCTCCCCCAAAACTTAGTGATTACACTTTGAGATGAGATTTGGGTGGGGACACAGAGCCAAACCATATCACCTGCTAAATGGAAAAAGCCCTGGACCCACGTGGATTCACAGTCAAATTCTACCAGACATACAAACAATAGCTGGTACCAATCCTACTGAAATGACTGCAAAAAATTAAGGTAGAGGGACTTCTCCCTAACTCATTCTATGAGTACAGCATCATTATTATATTAAAACCTAATTATGACATAACAACAAAAGAAAACTTCAGGCTAATATCCTTGATGAACATAGATGCAAAAATCCTCAATAAAATACTAGCAAACCCCATCCTCAATAAAATGCTAGCAAACTGCATCCTCAATAAAATACTAGCAAACTGAATCTAGCAGCACATCAAAAAGCTAATCCCCCAGATCAAGTAGGATTAATCCCTGGGATGCAAGTTTGGTTCAACATATGCAAAGCAATAAATGTAATTCACCAGATAAACAGAACTAAAAGCGAAAAACACATGAGCATCTCAATAGATGCAGAAAAGGCTTTCAATAAAAATCAGCATCCCTTCCTATTAAAAATCCTCCACAAACTAAGGGTTTGAAAAACATATCTTGACCGGGCGCAGTGGCTCCTGCCTGTAATCCCAGCACTTTGGGAGGCTGAGGCGGGTGGATCACAAGGTCAGCAGATCGAGACCACCCTGGCTAACACAGTGAAACCCCGTCTCTACTAAAAATACCAAAAATTAGCTGAGCGTGGTGGCTGGCTTCTGTAGTCCCAGCTACTTAGGAGGCTGAGGCAGGAGAATGGAGTGAATCTGGGAGGCGGAGATTGCAGTGAGCTGAGATCGCGCCATTGCACTCCAGCCTGGGTGACAGAGGAAGACTCCATCTCAAAAAAAAAAAAAAAAAAAGAAAAACATACCTCAAAATATATACATGCCCTCTATGGGAAACACACAACCAACATCATACTGAATGGGCACATACTGAAAGCATTCTCCTTGAAAACTGGAAACAAGCAAGGAGAAAACAGGCAAGAGAAAGAGGGAGCAGCTAGAGGCCCTCTCTTGCCACTCCAGCTCGACATAGTACTGGAAGTCCTAGCCAGAGCAATCAGACCAAAGAAGGAAATAAAAAGCATCCAAATAGAAAGAGGGGACATAAAATTATCACTGTTTGCAGATAATATGGTTCTATACCTAGAAAACCCCATAGTCTCTGGACAGATGCTCCTTGATCTAATAAGCAACTTCAGCAGAGTTTCAGGATACAAAATCAATGTAAAAAAAAATCAGTAGCATTTCTATACAACAACAACATCAATGATGACTTCCAAATCAAGACTGCAGTCTCATTCACAATAGCCATGAAAAGAATAAAATACCTAGCAATACAGCTAACCAAGGAGGAGAAAGACCTCACAGTGAGAATTACAACACCTGCTCAAAGAAATCAGAGATTACACAAGCAAATGGAAAAACATTTCATATTCATGGATAGGAAGAATTAATATTGTTAAAATGGTCATTCTGCCCAGAGCAATTTATAGACTCCATGCTATTTCCATCAAACTACCAATGACATTTTTCACAGAATTAGAAAAAAAAATGCTAAAATTTATTTGAAACCAAAAAAGAGCCCAAATAACCAGGGCAATCTGAAGCAAAAAGAAAAAAATCTGGAGGCATCACATTACCTGACTTAAAAGTATACTACCAGGCTACAGTAACCAAAACAGCATAGTACTGGTATAAAAGCAGACACATAGACCTGTGGAACAAAATAGAGAGCCCAGAAATAATGCTGCACATGCACAACCATCTCATCTTTGACAAAATTGACAGAAACAAGCAGTGAGAAAAAGATTCCTTATTCAATAAATGGTGCTGTGATAACTGGCTAGCTATATGCAGAAGGCTGAAAGTGGACCCCTTCCTTATACCATATACAAAAATCAACTCAAGATGGATTAAAGACTTAAATGTAAAACCTACAACCATAAGAACCCTGGAAGATAACCTAGGAAATACTGTTCTGGACATAGGACTCGGCAAAGATTTCATGACAAAGATGCCAAAAGCAGTTTCAACAAAAACAAGAACTGGCAAATGGGATCTAATTAAACTAAACAGCTACTGCACAGCAAAGGAAACTCTCTACAGAGTAAACAGGCAGCCTACAAAATGAGAGAAAATATTTGCGAGCTATGTATTTGATAAAGATCTAATAACCAGCATCTATAAGGAACTTAAATAAATTAACAAGCAAAACCCAAACAACCCTGTAAAAAAAGTGGGCAAAAACATGAATAGACACTTTTCAAAAGAATACCCACATGCAGCCAACAAGTATGTGAAGAAAACGTTCAACATCACTGATTTTAAGAGAAATGCAAATCAAAACCCTAACTAGATGCAACCTCACTCCAGTCAGAATGGCTATTAATAAAACGTCAAAACATAACAGATGTTGTCAGGGTTACAGAAAGAAATGAATTTTTATATACTGCCGATAGGAGTGTAAATTAGTTCAGCCACCGTGGAAAGCAGTCTGGAGTTCTCTCAAAGAGCTTAAAGCAGAGTTACTATTCAACCCATCATCCCATTAATGAGTATATCCAAAGCAAAACATATTCCACCAAAAAGACACATGCATGTGTATGTTCATCACAACACTCTTCACAGTAGAAAAGACATAGAATCAACCTTGATGCTCATCAGTGGTGGTTTAGACAAAGAGAATGTAGCACATGTCTACCGTGATATACTTACACAGCCATTAAAAAAAAACTCAAATTATGTCCTTTGCTGCAACATGGATGCAGCTGGAGGACATTATCCTAAGCAAGTTAACGCAGGAACAGAAAACAAAATGCCACACGTTCTCACTTATAGGTAGGGGCTAAACATTGAGTACACATGGATACAATGATGGAAGGAACAGACACTGTGGACCACTTGAGAAGGATGGTGGGAGAAGAGTAATGGTTGAAAAACTACCTATTGGGTACTATGCTCACTACGTGGCTAATGAAATCATTTATACACCAAACCCCAGTGACATGCAACTTACCCATGTAACAAACTTGCACATATACTCCCTGAGCCTAAAATAAAAGTTGAAAAAAGTATCATCTCTGTTTAGGTAATCAAGATCTGAATGAATAAAAAGATCCTTTTACTGACTGATGCACACCAGGAGACACAGTCTCCAAACAAACTTTGAAGTGATTAAACAGGAGAAGAGTTTTATAAGGTTTTAGGAAATAAAATATCCTGAAATGTGATCTGCCAGCAAAACAATATACCTGCTGGCATGAGCAAGCACAGAAGCACAAAAGGTGACTTAACGTTTTCTTGAGAAAATTGCATTTAGTTATGTAAATTAGCTTTTACTGAGGTAAACTGGAATTTTCCAGAAGGGGGAGAATGGGGCACTTAAAAAATGTAGGAAAGATAAAAATTCAGAATCACTCCATAAAATATAAATCACTTCCTTCTGTTTGGCAGTGTGCCAGATAGATGCCTTGCCCTCTCAAACTCTTATCTCTGTGTATTTATCTCAGTTAGATAGCTGGGTTCAGTTTTGGTTCCTCCCTGCTTCTCCATGGGCTGGAAGACACCTTGAAGTACTAAGCAGGTGTAAAAAATAGTAGGTTAAGAAAAAAGAGAACAGAGTGCCAATGAGCTGCAAGATAACATCTAGCAACTCATGAATGCAACTCTTCAACCTCACCCCCTAAAATGTTCTTTCCAGGTTTTCACAGCATCAATGGTAGTGATGTTGCCAAATGTTAATATATCATGATTGGGTCTTAAGAGAGACCCTTGCATTTGTTTAGAATTTTGATTTTAAGTCATGATCTTGACCATTTGTCTTGTGAGCAGCTACATAGAAGGATTTAAGACTCTGGGTGGTATACAGTGTGTGACAGAAATTTTGAACAGACAAAAGGAGCATTAGTAACCCCATAAAATGCCCATGACGCAGGAGCCAACTCCTCCAGGGATCAGCCAGGAGAAGAAATCCCAACTATGGCTGTCTATAGAGTTCTTGGTTATAGATATGAAGTTGTTTTACAAATTGATTATTTTTATTAATTTTTCATTATCTGAACCACTTTATTGATCTTAAGTGTTCCTGAGAACTACCTGGTGACACAGGTAGAGCATTCTTCTTTGGCACAAGCCTCTTCTATAAGCAATGATGGCATCTAGTCCTGCTGAGATTTGGACCACAGACTTTCAGTTTTTAGTTCCTCTTTAGGCAGCAGATCAATTGTTTTAGTCTTATCTCATTAAAACAGTTGATCTGTTGCCCAAAGAAGAACTAAAAACTGAAAGTCTGTGGCTGATCTCTTGCAGACATTTTAAAAACCATGGAACACCAACCTCTAATGAGGTTTTCTGTTTCCTTTATGGCTGTAAGAGATACAGCCCTTAGGGCAGCATAGCATTTTCCAATGTTTTTCAGTGATGATTGAATTGTCTAGTTTTTCACCGAATGCTCTACCATTTCCTTTAGAAATTTAATAGTTTCTATTAAATATATATTTACCTAACTTGCCACAATCTTGTTTTCCATATCAAAAAGAAAACATTTGGAGATATTATAGGCCGAATGTCCGTGTGTCTCCCAGGATGCATATGTTGAAATCCTAACCCTTAATGTAATGGTATTAGAGGTGGCTTTGGAAGGTAGTTATGGTTATAAGAATGGGACCCTCATGAATGCAATTAGTGCCCTTACTAAAGGGAATGGAGAAACCTTGCTTGTACCTTCCACCATGTGAGGATACAATGAGAAGATGCCATCTATGAACCAGGAAGCAGATCCTCACCAGACACTAAATCTGCTGGTTCTTTGATTTAGGACTTCCCAGCTTCCAGAACTGTAAGAAATAAATATCTGTTGTCTAAGCCACCCAGTCTGTGGAATTTTATTCCGGCAATCCTAGCAAACTAATATGTTTTCCTACCTTAAGCAACTACAATGCGGATAAGACATATGAAATAATGATTTTCAACATTGTACAATACGCAGCACAGGACTATGATACATGAGAAGTGGAACACAGTCCAGGTGAACTCTACATTTGCACCTGCTTAGTACTTCAAGGCATCTTCCAGCCCATGGAGAAGCAGGGAGGAACCCAAACTGATCCCAGTTATCTAACTGAGATAAAGACACAGAGATAAGAGTTTGAGAGGTCAAGGCATCTATCTTGCACAGTGCCAAACAGAAGGAAGGTTCAAAATGAGAAAGCCTCAGAGAGCTCTAGAGAAGTCTCTTCAAATTTTTAGCTGACTGCTGGTTACACCTGCAAGATAGGAACCTAACCAAGGGTGGGGAAGAAACAACTGGAAAGGAATAGCCAGAACAACTCCAGGAATTCACACAGGGGTGGAATAATTTGTGTTCCCACCAGCCAGAGTGGAAAGACCTTATGAAATTTATGGCATTAAATGCAATACTTAGAATACTAGATGGGTATTGCCTTAGAGGTAAGAATAAATTAGCCTGCTATAAAGGCTGCTCTCAGGCTGTCTTTAAAAACTTAAAACCAAGCTTCAAAAAGATGAAACTGACTCTAAGTTTACAGTGTGTAACATATTTTTTTTTAAAGAGGTGTGTGAGTAACCTCATGAAATGCCCATAGCCCAGGAGCCAGCTGCTCCGTGGATCAGCCAGGAGAAGCCCCAGCAAATAATTTTGCCACTCAAATATGGGACAAATAATTTTGTTCCAGAGCAAGCTCAATAATATTTAGTAGAACACAAAAACATCTAGCACCCAACAGGGTAAATCTCAAATGGCATGCATCTGATATCATTTTCCTTGTATGCAAAGAAGAAGATAATGTGACCAATAACCAGAAAAATATCAATTAATAGGAAAAACAAACAGAACCAATGGATAAGATAGAACCTACTGTAATAGCTATCAAGTGTTCTTTACATATTTAAGAAAACAGAGGCTGGGCTCCATGACTCATGCTTGTAATCCTAGCACTGTGGGAGGCTGAGGTGGGCAGATCATTTGCGCTCAGGAGTTTGAGACCATCCTGGGCAACCTGGGAAAACCCTGTCTCTACAAAAAATACAAAAAAAGTAGTTGGGCATGGTGGCATGCACCTGTCATCCCAGCTACTTGGGAGGCTGATGTGGGAGGATTGCTTGAACCCAGGAGTCTCTGAGGCTGCAGTGGGCCGAGATCATGCCATTGCACTCCAGCCTGGGTAACAAATAGGACAATAAACAGAAAACTGGAAAATATTCAAAAGTGTCACAAGGAACTTTAGAGATAAAAAATACAATATCTGAAATTTTAAAAAGTGCTGGATAGACTTAACACCAGATTAGATATTATAGAAAAACCGAACTGTGAATTTAAAGACATTGCTATGGAGACATTCACAAGGATGATTGTAGAAAAAAAACTAGGTTAAGAAAAAAGAGAACAGAGTGCCAATGAGCTGCAAGATAACATCTAGCAATCCAAGCTAGAGACAAGAGGGGAGAAAAAAAAAGAAATTTGAAGAAATTAATAGCTAAAACTTTTATAAATTTGATGAAAATCTTTAGTCTAAACTTCCAAGAAGCTCAAGAAATGCAAAAGGAAAAAAAAAAATGATGGAAAACCACACCAAAGCACAACACTACAAAATTGCTGAAAACCAAATTTTTTAAAAAAAATCAGAAGCAGCCAAAGAAAACACACACATTCATACAAAAATAAGAATACAGAAGACATTCTTGTCACACAATATGCAAACTAGAAAACAGCAATCATTCATACATAAAGAGCTGAAGGAAATACTGTCAATTTAGAATTATTTACAAATAATTTCAAAATTGAAGGAAAAAACTGACTTTTAGACAAATACATCAAGAAAATTTATTGGTAGAAGAATTTCACTACAAGAAATATTAAATAAAGCTTTGTAATAAGAAGAAAATGGCATAATAGAAATTTGGATCTATGCAAAGGAACATAAAACATTGGAAATGGTAAATACAGGCATAAGTGTGAAGGACTTTTTTTCTCATTTTTAAATAGCGCTTTAACTATAATCTCTTCAGTATAATTTAAGTATAATTGGCTGTGGAAAGCAAAAATATTAACAATTTTTAGTAAAATTTAGAGCATATGCATAAATAAAATATATGGCAAAATGGCACAAAGAATGTCAGGGGAGATATTTAAATATTCTGCTGTAAGAATCCCTAAACTATATAGTATAGTGTTCTTTGAAGGTAGATTGTAATAAGTTAAAAATACATTATTATATCACTTTGGGAGGCCGAGGCGGGCGGATCACAAGGTCAGGAGATCGAGACCATCCTGGCTAATGCGGTGAAACCCCGTCTCTACTAAAAATGCAAAAAATTAGCCGGGCGAAGTGGCGGGCGCCTGTAGTCCCAGCTACTCGGGAGGCTGAGGCAGGAGAATGGTGTGAACCTGGGAGGTGGAGCTTGCAGTGAGCCAAGATTGCGCCACTGCACTCCAGCCTGGGCGACAGAGCGAGACTCCGTCTCAAAAAAAAAAAAAAAAAAAAAAAAAAAAATACATTATTATAAAGCCTGACATAATCATTAACAAATAAAAAGAGTTAGCTCAAATACCAATAATACTGATAAAGTGAAACTATATAATAATGCGAGCACTGCAAAAAAATCCAGTGCCAGCACAATAGGAAAAAATAATAAAATTAGAACACAAATATCAGCAAGGTAGATTTAAACCTAATTATATCAAGAATTACAGTAAATGTTAATGGTTGAACACTTTAAATAAAAGGCAGAGATTTTCATATTAAATGAAAACTTAGGCATGACTATAAACTTTCTACAAGAGGCTCACTTTAAGTGTAAAAACACAAATAGGTTATAAATAAATAGACAAGAAATATATACCATGCAAACACGAATCAAAAAGAGATAACTATATTAATATCAGATTGGCTATATCAAAATCAAAGTACTTTTTACAACAAGAATTCCATTATTGAGAATGAAAAGAAACATTATTTAAGCTAGAGGTGTCAATTCAATATGAGGATTTAGCAATTATGTGTATGCATCTCATAACAGAGCTTTGAAGTACAGGAAGCAAAAACAAATAGGACTGAAAAGAGAAGTAAACAAATCTATAATTAGAGTTGTAGAGTTCAACATTCTTTGTCAATAATTGATAGAACAAGTAGACAGAAAATGAGTAAGAATATGAAGAACATGAAAAATATTATCAACAAACTTGATCTTAATTATATATACAGAAAATTCTACTCCACAGCAGTATAATATGAATTCTTTTCACATGCTGTGGAACAAATTTTGAGCAATAAAACAGGTATAAATAATTTTAAGAGAATAAAAATTATACCAAGTTGTATCTCTGAGCCAATTAATTACAAATAAATTATATTAACTGAAATTTTGTTTTTCTTTAATTAAACCATTAAATAATAATCAGTGACAAAAGGAAATCTGAAAAAAAACAAAATGTTTGAAAATTAAATGGTATGCTAATCAAAAAAATCACAACATATTAAAATTTGTGTAATATAGTTAAAGCAAAGTTTTTAGTGTGGTATAGTTTGAATGTATGTGTCCCTCAAAAATTCTGATGTTGCAATCTACTACCAAGGTTGTGGTATTAGAAGGTGGGTCCTCTGGGAGGTGATTAGGCTATAAAAACTCCACCCTGATGAATGAGATAAATGCCCTTAGAAGAGGGCTGGAGGATGCTAGGTAGGTGCTTAGGCCCTTTCATCTCTTCTGTCATATGAGGACACACCAACAAGGCATCATCTTGAAAGCAAACAGCAGCCCTCACCAGATACCCAACTTCCTAGTGCCTTGATCTTGGACTTTCCAGCTTCTGGAATTGTGAGAAATGCATTTCTATGTATTTATAAATTATCCAGTCTCAGGTATTTTGCTACAGCAGCACAAACAGATTGAGATAACATGCTTATATTAGAAAAAAAGGAAGGTCTCAAGTGAAGCCCTTTCTTCACTTTTCTTTCCCTTAAGTCTTCCTACTTAAAAAAGATAGAAAGGGAAAATTAAATGAAAACAAAAGTAAGCTGAGAAAAGGAATGTTGGAAAAATAAATCAATGAATATATTTTTGAAGTATAAACTAGCAACACCTCTCCAGGAGAACTTGCTCTTTTAATCACAGTGACAAGTATCTGATTCAATCATAAGTGAACACTTTGAACTTCAAAACTTGTTCAAAAATAAGTGCTTAAGTTGGAGGGGACGTTAAATGAATAAAACGACTCATCAATTGTTCCCCAAGTGATCCAAAATTAACCCAGAACTGTCAGAAGGGCAACAGGGAAGTACTGAAGTTCACTTTAGGTGCATTCGGTAGGTTTATTTGGAAAAGAGGATTCTCTGAGTTGCTTAACTTAAATCAAGGTTTTAATTTTCAATGGTGAATTTCATTACTCATTTTATAATGGTTAACAATCTGGCATCTTTAAAAACAGGGACTGTTTGTTAGGTGTGTTGCTTGATTTCACATGAACCTATAAAACAACACTTAAAGCTCATAGCCATTTAGCTGAAACACGTATGACTGAGAGGACTACTTGTGTTGTTTCCTGAAGTAAAATTTGGGAATTTTGGTTGTTGTCATCAGGGACTGTTTTATCCTAAAATTTATTAAATACACACATACTTCACTTTCACAAAAGGAAGCCTCTGTTATATCTGAAAGTAACTTAACTTTGCAATTCATATATTTGAACTATTCTAGGCACATATAAAAACAGAAAATATATTTTTAAGTCAATGAAACTTATCCCATAGACCCTATCAGTAAATAAATATTTTTGAAAATTCTCCAGCTCTCAACTTGCAGTTGTAATTCCTAGAGACTGCAGGTGATCATTTATATTTCCTAGAGGCAGACTTATGATGGATTAATTCCTATAATTCATCATTTTTCTCTTCTCCCCATCTGTGTCATGCATCATTTCTACACTTGATTGCAGAACTTCTGATGCTGAATTTTAGAAAATGCATAGTTTTGTGGCTATTTGCTGTACCAGATGATTATGTGTATTGATATTTTCTTTCTCAAGACTCTCAGGGTTATTTTTACAAAATTTGGCATTTTCAGTCAACCACTTTTCTTCATATTTGGAAACTTCACACTGAGATACTTCAAAATACTGAATGCAAATTTTGAATTTCCATTTTTATAAAGATGTAATTTCTTGTTTCACATAGGATAATCATGGATAGTTTTCTTGCAGAGAAATAGTTGGAAATATAAGTAAATGCATTTTAAAATAACTATACAATTAAGGAGTTTGTACTGTGACCTGTTTGATGAAAATCTACATGATTTGTTGCATTAGTGGAAACCTATCACGTAAACATCTTTAGATCATCTCCACCAGCTATCACGTATAAGCATTCATTAAGGAAGAACATTTCTTTCAAACTTAGATATTAATTGACTGAATTTCCTCAAAATATTAACTTTATAATAGGGGGAAGAAGGGAGAAAGTTGGGGTGGCCTCCTACCCTCTCCTCTAGGCTGAGCATCTGGAACAGAGGTGATGCTAAAGAGGAGGGTGACAAATGGGAGGGAGTAGCATAGCAACTAGGATGGTTTTGGCTCAAAGTAACATAAATTGTAGTGAATCTTTGATCTAGCATATCAGCCAGTCTTTAGGAAAAGAGGCTCCTGGCAGAAGGACTCAGCTTTGCATCTCTTTCTCAGCTTCTGTTCCCATTCTTCTGGAGCCAGCATCCCTGCCTTGGCTGGCAGTAAGTAGGCAGCAGCTCCAATGTTACGTTGCAACACATCCCAGAGGAAGAAAGAGACATTCTCTTAGAAACAAGGACACTTTTCATAGCAGCCCCTCGTGTTTCACTGGCCAGAATTGATTTGCAGGTTGGACAGCAGCTGTACCAAATAAAAATGCTTGACAGAAAGCTTGGCACCTTCCAGTCACCTGGAATTTCAGCTGCCACTCTAGAAGACAATCGTTGTAGGCTCAGACTCAGGCTGCAGCATTCATCTCAAGCACATGCCTTTTTTTGTTTTCCTCCGCAGACTTCTCTGAAGCCTCACTCCCTTCCCCAGGAAAAATGTCAACCAACAGGGATTCTGTAGAAAATGGACACTTGCAGGAGGCACCGGCATCTGTCTCAGCAGTCCCGGGGGAATCAAACTCTGCTACCTACATAATGAACCTTGTGGTGGGCTTTGCCATCTTCTCTGCCTCACTCTCTTCATTCCTCCCACCTGTGCAGCACAGTCATTTCCCTAATAAACTATGTGATCAAAGCCCTTGTCTCAGGCTCTCCTTAAGGGGGACTCAAGCTGAGAGGCAGGGTTACCACTCTCAATTCCTACTCCTATGATGCAGGATACAGTTCAAAATGGAAGGTGGGACCTTATATGTCTTTGAGGTTTTGAATAACTCATTAAGTTTGAATGCAATCGAGTCAGGGCTGGAGTGGCGCCCAGGGTACATTGCCCATCTTCAGGGGTGCTACTCACATCTATAGGACATTTTAACACCCTTGGAATCATTCAATTTACAATCTGCATGACTGTACACAGTGGCTTTGGAAGGACAAGGATTGGAGTGAGTCTTCTCTCCCAGGTACATTTGAATATTTGGGGCTACCCCCAGAATCCCGTCATTTCATTAGATGCTCAGTTACACACTCACTGTGAAGCCACTGATGGTCAACCCTCTTTCTCAATAAATGACTGACTTTTTTCAGCTTTTGGTTTGGATGACTCACTTTATCACATTTGCTGCGGATCATATCCAGTTGGAGCAAAACAGATTTTAGAAGCACGTTAGGGTTTATGTTAACAGTAGGAAAACTACCATCTTGTATCCTCAGTGACATTATTTGACACTAAACAATACATAGTTCATTGTATCACTTTGGAATCTTCACAGAATCCCTTTGCCAGCAGGTGTTGGTTTTAAAGTCTTTCAGTTTGATCATTAGGAGTGATATGTGGTTATTCGTTCTGATCAAGAAGATTCATATTTATTCATGTTCCATGTTGATATCTTTGAACATAGCTTTTGACAAACTATTTTGCCTTTTATGTGAGATTGCAATAGAGGATTTCGCTTTTGAGACACCAACATTGTTTATGTGTTTAGAATGCTTTGATACATCTCACCCAGCATTCACTTCTATGGTTTAATATGTCTGCTAAACTTTTGAAAGAGCCTCAGCTTAACAGCATATAGAGAAAAAATTCAATTACCAAGCATAGATGTCCAAAATTTTTCTTCCTTTCATGTATTGTATTTTCAATAATTAATTTGCAATATTTTTGCAATAATATAAAAATTTATGTTCTATATGAGTTTATCTTCAATTTGTTTCCTAGTTATTGACAATTCCTTAGTGTTCCTGTCATTGTTAGTTGAGCAGACCTGATCATATTATATGAGAACCTAAGGGTTTAAGTGAGTTAAGTGTTTTAATAAAAACTGAAGTAATGAGAAAAGGAAGGGAAACTCACACCAAACTGCTCTGAATGTGAGACCTTCTGCCAGAACCTCACACACTGACTTTGAAACTCACAGTGCCTTTGGGAGGGAGGGACCATCACCCCTTTTGCAGATGAGGAGACTGCGATGCAGAAACAGCACCTGGTTTGTTGTACAACTTGATATTGGCAAACAAAATATCAAATACATGACTCCAAAGTAATAAATGACCTAGACTGTTGGCTAGTTTCTAGATAAAAGGTCGCCTTCAAAGCAAACATGCTTTGTGGCTGAAGATTTGTAAACTGCCACTAGAATACGCATATCTATCATGTTACCAAATTTATATGACTTTTTTTTTTAACTAACAATCTTAGGCATTTAATTGAGATGATACATTTTTTCTAAGCAATCCGAAGAAATTCAGTGCATTATTCAACCTGTTTACATTCTCAATGGACCTAAGTCCACAAGACAAGCCGGAATAAGTAAGAAAAGCTATATGAGAAAGTACACTTCTCTTCTTGTTTCTACTATAAGTAAATAGATTGACTCTGCAGCAACAACACTGCTGTAAAGTAAACTTTCACAAAGGGAGTTGGGGAAAAATACCCTAAAACCTCAACTATAGCAGTCGTATTGGAGAAAATGTAAAGTTCTCCTGGATGAGAAAACTGTTCTTGTATTTATTTCATAAGCTTTAAGTCAATTAATACAAACATTAATTAAACAACAAATATGTTACCATTTTGAAGAAGAGCTTAAGCAGTTTTATTTCTAATCAAAATAAAACATATGCATGTTTGCATTTGAGATATGTTATACTCAATATAATTTTCATTATATTAAAATTTTATGGATGAAATTATTAATGCCAATAAGCAATGAAAATGTATGATGCAGCACACTTTCAGCTTTCTTGGTACTGAAAAGCTCTTAGAAACTAAAGGGCAAGAAGATCCATTCTGTTCATGTTATTCCTGTGGTTTCCCAGCAGATGAGATAATTGTTCATGGGGCTGTAGACTCCATTTGTTAGACACCAAGCCACGGTATAGAAAGTGACATGCTTCAGCAAAGAATAAAGTTACCACATTTGATTATTTTTTGCACCAGAACATGCAGATGTTCATGGTAATTACCATAAATTACCTTCATATTTATTTTTTATAAAGTTTTAAACTTGAGCATGTGAAAATTCAATAAATATATATTACATATATGTATGTGTATATACATTTATGTACATGCATACATATGTTTATATATGTATGTATAGACTTAGCATGTATAGACTAAGATAGTTCTTGGTCTAAGGTTAGTTTAGGCAGACCAGGAATTATCTCCATAGTCAGTAACAGATTATATGAGAGCTACCACAATATCTTCGCCAGTGTGAAGAGAAAGAAATCTGGTTGCAACTCCTAATAACAGACATATCCTTGGGTCTGGGGTAGTGTCAGACAAAGCACCTTGTAACTCTCTTTCTCTGAATTTCCCAAGTCTATCTGGGATGTGTGGTTTTTGCATCTCACAAAAACAGGCTCTGCAGCAGCACAAAACCATTGCTCAGCCTCGCAAACCAAAGGATGGAAGTGCTGCAAAAGTCAACTGGAAAGATCAGTAGAAAGAGACCGAGCCAGACCTTCTCATACTGAGCTTCTCCACCAAACACTTGCCAGTGTCTCTCCGCATCCATTCTGTGGAGCCAGCCCCAGGGGAAGGCGAGTGAAGGAAACGCTTGGCAGACATCAATGCTCGGTCATTCTTACAGAAGAAGTAGGAAAAGCAACAGCAGGCCTTTTGAAAAGAGCTTGCACAAGTGGAACTTTATGTGACAGTTTAAGGTGTTAAAAGAAATATGATCTGCAAAGGCAAGAGCAAAACAAAGCCATAATTTGGGATTTACTCCATCTGAATTGGTACCAACTCTCTCTGACTTCATAGAATTACCTGATCCACACAGCATGTCAGGATCACTCTATGTTCTGTACCTTGGTGTGGACTCAGTGTGGAGAGCTCCTTCCAATTTTTCTAAACAAAATATAGTGACCAGAATTAAGCAACCTAACGTTTTTTTTCAGATTAGATGTTAGAACTGAGGAATTTCTGTGCTAGGTCATCCATAAGCTAACATTTAATTCAGAAAGCCCATACATTTCTCTAATCTTCCAGGATTTCCTCCAGAAATTCTCATTAAAAAGAAGAATTCACATGATTCATAGCATCTAGTTTATTCATCCAGTGTATTCAGGGCATCTAGTGTTTACAGAGCATTGTGTATGCAGAGCATTCATGCTTGTAGATGATTTAGTGTTTACGGTTTACTTTATGCAGAGCATCTAGTATGTGCATTTGTATTTGCAAAGCATTTGGTGTTTGCAGAATCTTTAAGATATCGTGTTAAGTGTTCTTACAAAAAATAACAATAAGAAATAAAAAGGGCAGAGGAAAACTTTTGGAGTGATGTTTTTGGTATTGATTCTGGTGGTGGTTTCATAGGTGTATACTCATATCAAAACACTTAAAGTTTTACATATTAGGTATGTACAGCTTTTTATATGTCAATTATATGTTAACTATTTCTTTTTTAAAATAAGAACTTTTAATATTTATAAAAGAACCTTTAACGTTAATGTGTCCTGACTCCAGACTCCTAGCTCTGGAATGTGGGCTGAGAGTAAGGAGCAGGCTCCTCACCATGTCCATCTTTCCACTCTCCAACCCTGCACTGGGTTTAAACAGGTGGGCATGCTCTGCATGGAGGGGCTTTTTGTTTTTGGAGTGATTGCACCATACAGGAGGCAGATGTGGCGCTCCATTCTGTATGTGCACAGATAAAGGGATACACGACAATGAAAAAAATGCTATACTCACAATGCAGGATGGATCTTCCTGTGCAGGAGAAACTAGATAAAACTCTTCACATAGGCACACAAACACTGGGAACATATAGAAGAAAAACATTTATATGGGCTAGGTTTGGTGGCTAACGTCTGTAATTCCAACAATTTGGGAGGCTGACGTGGGCGGATCACCTGAGGTCAGGAGTTCGAGATCAGCCTGGCCAAAATGGCAAAACTCTGTCTCTATAAAAAATACAAAAATTAGCAGTGCGTGGTGGTGCACACCTGTAATTCTAGCTACTCAGGAGGCTGAGGCACAAGAATTGCTTGAACCTGGAAGGCAGAGGTTGCAGTGAGTCAAGATCATGCCATTGCACTCCAGCTTGGGCGATAGAACGAGACTCTATCTCAAAAAACAAAAAAAGTTATATGAAGCATGGATCTTCTATACATACAAAACAAAAAACAAAGTGGGGCCAGGTGTGGTGGCTCATGCCTGTAATCCTAGCACTTTGAGAGGCCGAGGCGGGCAGATTGCTTGAGGTCAGGAGTTTGAGACCAGCCTGGCCAACATGGCAAAACCCTGTCTCTCCAGAAAATACAAAAATTAGCCAGGTGTGGTGTTGCACACCTGTAATTCCAGCTACTCGGGAGGCTGAGGCATGATGATTGCTTGAAGCTGGAAGGCAGAGGTTGCAGTGAACCTGGATTGTGCCACTGCACTCCAGCCTGGATGATAGAGTGAGGCTCTGCCTCAAAAAAAAAAAAAAAAAAAAAAAAAGAAGAAAAAGAAAAAAGGAAAAGTAAAGTGGCATTAGAACTATTGAGTCAACAATAAAGTATTCTCTCTCTGTCTCCCCGACCCAGGTAGATAGATAGATACACACATACATATATAACATATTTCTATTGTTTCAAGAAAAAGTAAACCATGAGATTTTTGAAAAAAGACCCATCCTATGTATTACAGATTATCTCTTATCTGGAATGCTTGGGACCAAAAATATTTGCATGTATATAATAATGAAAAATCTTGGGGATAGAACTCAACTCTAAACAGGAAATTTATTTATGTTTCATATATACCTTATACACATAGTCTGAAGATAATTTTATGCAGTATTTTAAAATAATTTTGTGCATGAAACAAAAGTTTGTGAACATGAGGTCAGACGTGGAATTTTACAGTTCGTGATGTGATGTAGGTGCTCAAAAAGTTTTCAATTCTGAATAATTTCAGATTTTGTATTTTTAGGTTAGGGATGCTAAACTTGTATTTAGGTTGTTATATATTTTCAAATGTATTTATAAACTCCTCAGAATGCTATCAGACAACCTCTGAAAAAATTCCAACAAATTATTCAATAAGAAATTAAATTTCTATCTTCGAGTAATCATCATATTATCAAGTTTCAAACACACTTCTAAGTGTACTCCTGTATTTCTGGCTTTTAACTACATATCCAAAATCTTATTTCTATAGGTAGACTAATTTCTCTGCATTCCTTAGTATTTCAAATGGAAAATGCATTTTTACTAAAATTCTCATGTGAAAAGTGAAATGCAATCAGAAAAAGAGATTCTCCAGTTTACTGCCTTTAGCATGTAGTAGATTTGCCTGAATATTGCAAAATTTTGTGATGTATATTTAACGATCTAAAGAGTGACTTAAATTTTATAATTTAGGTACTAAGTACAGATTAGGAAACAGTAGAATACCTTTTTCTTCCTTTTCCTTCCCAGAGCATCCTCCTTTAGAAATAAGAGGCAAACATTCCTATCTGGGCTAAGTCAGTTACCTTTAATGCCATCATTGTCAATAAAAGCTTAACCCTGCAGGGCACTATGCAGAGGGAATTGCAAATATCTTCTGCTGATTGTCGGTGTTCACAACCTATGGTGCACATAATATTATGCACACAAGCCCAGGGTGTGCAGGGCAAAAAACACTGTATTAACCCAGTGGTTCACTGTGACTTTTACATACCAAAGGACATATATTTCCTTGAATTCCTGGAATTCCTTAATTCCTGGAATTACATATATGTCGCCAAAATAAGGACAAATAATATTTAGTAACTACGAAAAGTAATTTGGTGAATGTAGCTTCCTGACAGCAAATTCTGGGAAGTAAAAATTCTTTTTACCTCACTTCAGAAAAAAACTCCCTGATAAAAGGTAGAATACAATGTTACACTGAAGGCATCAACAGGGTGAAGCATCTTGAGCACTTTGTAATGCTTTAGAGAAGGCTGAAAGGTAGAAATATTAACAGTAACCATGGAGCAAAACCATTGCTTAGGAGAAGGAAAGGAAACGATAAAGAAACTGGAATAATTGTTTTAATGCTATACTAAGGATGAATTCCAACACTGTTTTTAAGAAATCAAGAAGGTCACAAAGCTCTGGGAATAAAATAGCATTGTCAGAGTTAAGCAGTGAGTACTTGTCTCCAGAGATTGGTATATCATCTTCTGATGGCCAAGAAGCCTGTGAATTTTCAGGGGCTGGTTATGATTCAGTGTGGAGTCTGAGCTAACAGGCAGGTGAGTCATCAGGTAAAAGAGCTCATGAAACAAACATAAGCAAAATTGAATGTGGAGATTTCATATATAATCAGAGGAATGGTTGTAAATGCCAAATTCCAAATAGTAAGATTGCAATTTAACTGGGTGTTGGCATAACTAAATGTCAGGAATGTGTTGAAGCTGGAACCAGGGAAGACCACTGAATGCAGACCAAGGAGACGGTGTTCAAAAATGTAGGTTTTCCTCTTCAACATTAAGAATGAGTGGCTCTGGTGATGAAATATTCCTGACCAGGTTTATATGTATAAGTTGAGAAGACATTGTTACTATCAAAGGGAGAGCTACCAAATGACTTGATGAATGTGGTGGTGTTTGTAAGAGAGAGAGGAAGGCTATATATATATATATATATATATATATACACACATATTATATATACACATATATATACATATATGTATAATCTCTATATATTATATATTTTATATATATATGTAGTTTGTAAGAGAGAGAGGAAGACCATATATATATAAAACCATATACATATGGTTTTTATAAAAACAAATATAAGATCTGTCACTTGTGTGAATATGTTGAGCAAAACAAATCAATAAATAAAGTAGTGTCAAAGTTAAAGTTTCATTTTGAAGGAGGGATGCATTCTTAGTTTCAGAGAAAGATTCCTTGATAGATCCTGGTTAAGGCTCTTGAGAATGACAAAATCAATTCATCAGGCAGATTGTTGTATAATGAGAGTACATTTCTCTGAGCTTTTCAGTATCAGAATAACCTAGGTATATACTCTGTGGCTATTCTTTCTTTTCTCTTTGCTTTAAAATTTTTTAAATAAAAGAAAAATGTTAGACGTTCCTGTAAAATACCGTATTCTTTCATTGTCCCAACACGCAAAGCTGAGCTGAAGACCTCTGGACAATCTTATTAGGTTAGTGCAAACGTTGTTGCAGTTTTTGCCATTACTTTAAATGGCAAAAACCATAATTACATTTGCAGGGACCTGGAAAAGCCGGTATATCATAGGTACACAAAAAAGTAACACTTTCTTGTATATCTTTGTTTGCTAAGGGAAAAGGAGATACTCTTCTAATTAGGAGAGAGTAAATTCTGGATAAAAGTTTTAAATCCTAGTTGTAAAAGAGTCAAAATAAAATTGAAGATACAATTGATTAAAAGAATTTCACTGGCAGGGCGCAGTGGCTCACGCTTGTAATTCCAGCACTTGGGGAGGCTGAGACGGGCAGATCACCTGAGGTCAGGAGTTCGAGACCATCCTGACCAACATGGAGAAACCCGGTCTCTACTAAAAATACAAAAATTAGCCAGGCTTGGTGGTGCTTTCCTGTAATCCCAGCTACTCAGGAGGCTGAGGCAGGAGAATTGCTTGAACCCGGAGATGGAGCTTGCCGTGTGCCATTGCACTCCAGTCTGGGCAACAAGAGGGAAACTCTGTCTCAAAAAAAAAAAAAAAAATTGACAAAATGAAAGGAGACAAAAACTGCAAGATAACCTTGAAGGTGCATGTAGCACGGGATTTTCAAAGAGTCTTAAGCATCTACTGGCTGCATTTCACAGTTGCTAACAAGTTGCCTTATTTTGTTTTTCTCTTAGAAGTTTCTTTTTCCTTTAAGCCATCCTTCTACAGTAGTCCTGTGAGACAAATCACACCAGGATCTTCTAGAGTGTCACCCTTTGAAATTGCAGCACCTCTAACAAGAGAGGTCATAGGAAAATAGAAATGACTGCACTGGTTTCGTCCCTTTGCATCTGGTTTTCACTCAAGATTCTACCCTGGACCGGGCGTGGCGGCTCACTCCTGTAATCCCAGCACTTTGGGAAGCCGAGGCGGGCGGATCACGAGGTCGGGAGATCAAGACCATCCTGGCTAATACGGTGAAACCCCGTCTCTACTAAAAATACAAAAAATTAGCCGAGCTGCGGGCGCCTGTAGTCCCAGCTACTAGGGAGGCTAAGGCAGGAGAATGGCATGAACCCGGGAGGTGGAGCTTGCAGTGAGCCGAGATCGCGCCACTGCACTCCAGCCTGGGTGACAGAGCAAGACTCCGTCCCAATAATAATAATAATAATAATAATAATAATAATAATAATAATAATAAAAAGAATCTACCCTGGAAGAGACTGCTCAAAGGAAAGCCCTTGAAAACCCCTAAGTCTGAATCCTCTGTAATTGTGAGAAAGCGTCTCCGTCTGATCACCCTCCTCCCACTCAAACTAACGTGTGTTGCTGAGAGTCCCTTCATGTCAGGCTTGGTCACAAGCAACAGTGGGCATGGCAAGTGAGTTACTTTGGTGACTCTGGTTTTCCTTGTTTTTTTTTTTTTTTTACAAATATTTATATACTGGAATACTGAATAAGTTCTTGGGATTTCAGTCTTGCTGTACTCAACACACTACTGGCTTTTACCAGATAATTGCCAGAATATTTTTTTCTTGACATTTAACTGGAGCTCTTGGGCCTCTAGTATTTTAGAGCACTGAAAGTCACCAATGAGTTTAAGATGCAATAAAAGTTAAAGTCTTAATTTGATGTACAATAGCTTATTCTCATTTTGCACTTGAAAACAATCATTGTTTCACCATGAATTATCCATTTTTCTATAGTCCTATTCTCTGATCAAAGAAATCCCTTTTATAATCTGTTATGAACTAGATCATCCATACTGCATCACGGTTTTTATGCTATAAATGGATTTTACAGTTTTTATGCTATAAATGTGTATTCACCTCATTTATTAATCAGATTTTCATTTTTTTCTATTAGTCAAATGAACAATACTTCTGTAAATGTTTTAAATATATCAACTTCCATCCCAATTTTCCCTGAAGGCAGCTTTATGCAGATTTGTGCTTGGATGTACAACTTACACTTTTAACCAGAGCAAAGGAGCTGGGTCCTTACTCATCCCTGAGCATTCAGCTTGGGATGGGTCATAGCAGGTGTTAGTTGATAGCAGAGTGTCCTTATTCTTGAAGCAGTGCAACAGAATGGAAGAACTCTTTGCCCAAATCGTCTGACATTTTAGAGGGTTTAAAAGCTTCCAACCAATCTTAACATGTGCAAGCTTCTGAAATAGCAGGGATTGAAAACAATTCAATCCATGAATGGCTTTCCACCTATCAAGTCGGGTTAAACAGTGATGGATCTGGCATAAGCCTGCCTCACAGGATTGTTTCACAAATAACAAAGCCTGCTTTATCAACATCATTGTTCAGTTGTACTCTCCAGGGCAAAGGGAGTGACATATTCATGGGTAACCAGAACACAGTCATGAAAGAAAGGGCTGATTCTCTTTGGTTTAACTTTAGGTTGTAATACTACCCAGTAAAACTTAATAAATCTGTTGATTTTATATGTTGAAATGTTAATCTTTTACCAATATCTGGCTTCAGGATTTTTATAAAAAGCTCCCCCAGTAAACTGCCCTTTGAAGTGATATCACCTGTTACAACCTTAATAAAATTTAATTAAAAGATCATTGTAAGCTATTTATCTGTCCATTAATTAAAACAAGAAAAAATATATGCCAGTGTGGCTGAATAAGAATTTTAAAAGCAATATGAAATTTCCAATAACCATTAACAAGATTATATTGTAAATGTGCAGAAAAAAATTAAACATTAAAACTATTTTGTGAGGCTAAAAGCAAATGTCTAATTCCACATAAAGCAACCAACAGTTAATCCCTAGACTGAGCTGAAGTGCCAGCATGATGAGCTGATAAACACAGAAAATATCTCCTGATTGTGTTTATACGGCAGCTTTATTGAGGGTATTTTCAGTGAGAATGGTAGGTAGTAACAAAATACAATAAAACCTTGAAAATGTTCCCAAATGTGACATAGCATCGTTAGTTAGAAACCATTACCTCATCTGACAATATCACAAACCTGGGACCTTATTAGCTCCCCCTCAGCCTTGTAAGTTTTGAGACCTGTCCAGCTGAACTCTAAGGATCAAGTCTGTTCCTCAGCAGACTCCCTTTCAGAATGTCCAGGGAAAACTGAAAGGATACCATGGAGAAGCTAAGCTAGATCCCAGGCTAAAACTGCAGGGAAACTGACCACACTGGAATGCGCAGATGGGGATACTGGGAGCAGAATGGGTTTTGTCCAGGTTTTGTCCCCTACACCTGGTACACCTGAAGCAAATCCCATCAGTGGTACTTCAGGGAAACGAATTGCTTTGATAACAAGTTCTGGCTTATACAATTTAATTTTATGGTGGATTTTTTACTTGAAGTGAATCAAGTAAATGTGCAGCTCTAAGGTATTAGAGAATAAATATATTTTAAGAACATGATGACAAAAAAAACCGCTTAGCGAAAGAATACACTATTGGCAAATGTGTATTGAATTAAAATGTTTCAAACTTCCCAGCTTGTTTAAAATAACACAATTTAAATCAAGCAAACAGAGTAAGTAGAGTCACAAGTTTAATATAGAGTTAATTAGTCTTGGTAAAGTGCTCAACTGCACTTTCTAGAAACTGAGAAACTACATAACCATATGCCCTGTGCAAAAAACAAAACAAACAACAACAAATGCCTTTGCAAATTAGGTGGTTTCCAATTATTTGTTTCCAAAAACATTGAAGGAAAACATAAGCCATGAGCTGATATAGATCAGTAAAATGAAGTTTTGATGCTAAACCACCACGTAATTTTTGATACATAATGTGGAAGAAATCCACAGAATTGGGTGGCAATTATGCAACAAAAAGACTCATTCCATTACAATATTTGTTTAATTAATTTGCTTATATTATTTATTTAATTTATTGCGTTATTATTTTTATATGATAGTATAAAGTTATATACATTTCTTAAAACTTAACAACTCTAAACATGAAAAATAGGAGTATAATTGATGCAAAACTTGTCTGTGTAAGCGGCATACATCCACTGAAAGCTGCACTGTTAAGGATAAAATTAAAGAGCCTGGGCTGCCACAAAAGGAGAAAAAAGACAAAGAATGAGGCCTGAGGTTTTTCCCAAAATAATGAAATACCTCAAACCACAAGTTAAAGAAGCTCAGCAGAAACAAATACCAAACAAACAAACAAACATAAAATCGCATACCTAGATACATCATATTCAAACTGCTGAACTGCCAGATGAGAAAAGGTGATTGTATAGAGAAGAACGAAGATACAATTTACAGCAGATTTCCATCAGAAATTACACAAGCCTGATGGCAAGAAGTGACATTGTTAAGTTGGCAAAAGGAAAACAAACCAACCAACCACAACAAAATAAAGCTGTAAGGTGAGAAGCTTATGCCCAAGAAAAATATCTATCAAAAACGAGAAAAAAAATGAAGAGTTTTTCAGATATGCTATAACTGAGACAACTTATTTCAGCAGAATTATGCTATCAGATATACTTTTCTAAATTCTTCTGACAGAAGAAACACAATACCAGAGAGGAACTTAGACACAAAAAATTAAGGCATCTGGAAGTGGTTAAAAATGACAATAAACATAAAATACATTTTTACATTGTTAACTTCTCTAAAGGATAATTGACTAAATAAAAAATTGTAGCAACATATAATGTAGAATATGTTTATAGAACTGTAACAATGTTTACAGAATATGTAAACAAAATATACTAAAACAGCACAAAATATAAAGTATATTACTACAATGTTTTTACACTATCAATAAATCAGATGTTATTATTTGAAAATAGACTCTAATTACCTAAATGTTTATATAGTAAATCTTATGATAACCAATAGAAAAAATTTTTATTGATTTATTTGAGAGGGAGTTTCGCTTTTGTTGCCCAGGCTGGAGTACAATGGCGCAATCTCAGCTCACTGCAAACTCGGCCTCCTGAGTTCAAGCGAGTCTCCTGCCTCAGCCTCTCAAGTAGCTGGGATTACAGGCATGCACCACCATGCCTGGCTAATTTTGTATTTTTAGTAGAAACGAGGTTTCTCCACATTGGTCAGGCTGGTCTCAAACTCCCGACCTCAGGTGATCTGCCTGCCTTGGCCTCCCAAAGTGCTGGGATTACAGGCGTGAGCCACCGTGCCCAGCAGAAAAAAATTTAAAAAAATTAAAACATACATAAATAAGAAGCCAATAGTGGAAAAATATAATTTGTTAAAAATCTGATTATTTTAAAAGCAGACAAAAAGGACGAAAAAAGAACGATGAACAAATTAAACAAATACAAAGCAACACACAATAAGGATAACTTTAACCAAATGATATAAATAACTATATTAAATATAAATAATTGACATGTACCAATTGACAGACAGAGATTGTTATATTGGGTAAAAGCAATATCTAGGAGTATGGATCTATGAGAGACCCACTTTCAACATAAGATATAGATTAGTTAAAATAATTTTTTTAAAAATCTTATTATACAAACACCAATCAAAGGGAAGCAAGAGTGACCATATTAATATCTTACAAATTAGACTTTAGACCAAGGAATATTGCCAACATGACGAGGGTTCTACAAGTGGTAAAGGTAAATTCATCAAGAAGATATAAAAATCTTTAATGTACACACACTTAAAAAGCAAACAACTAACCAAACAAAAAGCTTCAAAATGCAAGGAGCAAAATATGATATCACTGAAAAGAAGAATAGATAAATCTGCAATTGCGGCTGGAAGCAACAACCCTCTTCTCCCATTAACTGATACAGCAAGTAGCAGAAGAAGGAAGAGGAAGATGAAGAGGAGAAAGGAGGAAGCAGAGGAGGAGGAGAAAAAGGAGGAGACTTGGACAACAGTATTAACTATCTTGGCTTAATTGATATTTACACAGCACTACCTCTCAGGACAGCAGAATACACATGCTTTTCAAATGCACGTGGTACATTCACTAAGGCCACATTCTGGGCCATAATAATAAAATTTCAGCACAATAAAAATAGTTGAAATGATACAAAAGTATGTTGTTTAGCCATAACTGAATTAAACTAGTAATAAATAACAGAAAGATATCTGAAAAATCCCCAAATATATTAAATTTAAAGAACAGACTCTTAAATAATCCCTGTATTAAAGATGAAGTCTTAGGAGATGGAAGCCAGGGCAAAGGGAGGCCCATTGCTGTCTATATCCTCACTGGTTCCAATAAGAATGGTTGCAAACTGTTCATCTGACAAGGGATTGATATCTAGAGTATACAAGAAATTCAACTCAAAAGCAACAACAACAAAAAATCAAAACAAAACAAATAATCCTATTAAAAAATAAGCAAATTAGCTGAATAGACAGCTCTAAAGAAATGACATACATATAGCCAACAGGTATATGAAAAAATGCTCCACATCACTCATCATCAGGAAAATGCAAATCAAAACCACAATAAAATATCATCTCACTCCAGTTAGAATGGTGATTATAACATTATAGCAAAGTTAAAAGACATAATTCAACATATATACAAATAGTGCACACTCAGAAATCACCTCAGGTAATATAATTATACAGAGTTCAAAACTTAATATAACACAGCTGTCTTAATTGTAGATGTGGATCATTATGGGAATTAATGTAGATAAGGTATTTCAATACAAAACTACACCATTTTTTAAATGTATTAATGTTCAGAATAAAACATTGACTTGGCCAAAAGTAGAAGGTACTTTTTTAGGAAAGTAAGATAATTGTAGGCAATATGTAAAGTAGGATTAAATTTCATTAAAATGACAAACAGGTAAAATATTTAAAACTGATTTTTTACTTAAATACATACTATCTATATACCTGAGTGTGTTTATTTTAAGAAAAATAAAATTAATTTCATCACTATTTATAAATTGCCTTATTCTTTTCAACAGTCTAATGTTTAGGTAAAAAGAAGAAATAAATTCAAGATCATTTTTATGAGTGTCTTAGTAGAAATTTGGAAAGTTAAGAAAACTGAAAAAGGGGTCAGATAAAGTGAAAGACAAAAGACAGAACATTATGAGCATGGAAAGGCCAACTCTCATGGCATCAGGAGGTCATTAATTATGTGCTATGCTGCGATCTACACAAAAGGCTAAAATGGTGGTGGGTGTTGATTTTGTTCACATATAAAGAACAAATGTGAACCTTCTGGCTTGATAATTCATCACAGTTGAGGATCTAATAGTCATCAAGAGGTGTTATTTGAAAAACATGAAACTCTTTGTGACTGATGATAATCTTGTACCTAAACTATGAAGACTTTAAGAGTCTAATGTAGAGGGTACCAATCCCAGGCATCCCTAGTTGCTAATAAAGCAATGACTGAACCATCTCGGCCCCTTGGTTGGCTCAGAGCCTGGGTGGATACTTCCCATTTGATACGGATTTGGCTCTGTGTCCCCACCCAAATCTCAGGTCAAATTGTAATTCCCAATATTGCGGGAGAGCCCTGGTGGGAGCTGATTGGATCATGGGGGTTGACTTCCTCTTTGCTGTTCTCATGATCATGAGTGAGATCTCATGAGATCTGGTTGTTTAAGAGACTGTGGCACTTCTCCCTTCTCTCTCTCTCTCTCCTGCTCTGCCATGGTAAGATGGGCTTGCTTCCTCTTAACCTTCTGCCATGATTGTCAGTTTCCTGAAGCATCCCAGCCATGCTTCCTGTACAGCCTGTGGAATGGTGAGTTAATTAAACCTCTTTAAGGTAGTTCATTATAGCAGTGTGAGAACGGACTAATACACCATCCAATAAGCTTTCTCTGTTCTCTCCATGTCCACTCCCAAGCCAATGACTCTTCCAACTAAGAAAAAGCAAGAGAGGTGCTTCAGCATTGTCAATTCCTCAGGAGGGAGCTGGGATGAGAAGCCAGAATCCAACAATGTATTTGGCATCTAAGGAAAAGCCCCACTGCTGTTTTCCTTGGATACAATGACAGAGACACATCTAAGGATGGCAATGTATTAGCCCATTTTCACACTGCTGATAAAGATAGACCCTAGACTGGGCAATTTATGAAAAAAAGGGATTTAATCGACTTACAGTTCCATGTGGCTGAAGAGACCTCAAGATCATGGCAGAAGGTGAAACGCATGTCTCACATGGCAGCAGACAAGAGAAGAGAGTTTGTGCGGGAAAATTCCCACTTATAATCACCATCAGATCTTGTGCTACTTACTCAGTATCATGAGAACAGCACGGGAAGGACCTGCCTCCATCATTCAGTTACCTCCCACCGAGTCCCTCCCACAACATGTGGGAATTCAAGATGAGTTTTGGGTGGGGACACAGCTAAACCATATCAGGCAATATAAGAAAACCACACTTAAAAATCCTAGCAACTTGCGTAATGAGTCTCCAGAATACAAACAAGTCCAATAAAAAGTTGTTGGGGCCAGTGATCTTCTAGTTTGAAACATCATCCACATATATCAATATTTCTGTGTTAAAATGTTTTCTGGAGAAGAGATGGCTTCATAATGCAGATAACATTATTAAATCTGGCATCTCTGCCACCCTCCTTTCTCCACTGGATGCTCCTCAGGGAGGGATTGTTATATGGCTGTTAGATGAGTCAAGAGAATAAGCATGCCTCCTCTGTGCATCTGAGTTGGAGCTGCACTGCAGGTGTACACACTGGCACAGAGATGACTGATGGAGGCACCTCCTCCCAGGGTTCCATCAACCTCCCCAGGGGTTGTGTGCAGGAGGCTGCAGTGGACATCTGTGCCCACCTCTGATGTTAGAGAGCAGTGTACCTCCTGGGACAGACGGCCCACAATGATGGGAACTCATGAATGAATACCTGGGAAAATGATTAACCACTTCACTAATCAGAGAAAGCAGATTAAAATCACTCATGCGTCAGCTAGTTTGATACATTGTGGGACATATCCTAACTCCCAATGCTAGCATGCAGTGAAATTGGTCTTCTCATGCACTCGAATTAGCACAGCTCTTTCAGGCGGTGATTTAGAAGAGAATATCAAGAATTAAGCAAAAGCGAATACCTGCTGACTTACTATACGGTTTTTATGCTGAAGAATGAATGTGAATTTCGAACAAAGAAAAAATTTTAAATACAAATACATTATTCTCAGTATTTTTATAACAATAAAAATTAAAACCAACCATTCACCAAAGACAGGAAAGTGATCAAGTAAATTATGGTATTTCCATAATATGCAGTTGAAATGAATAGTGCTTTTACATTATAGTTATAAGACCATATAGTGAATTTGAAAAAGAAAAAACGGTGAGTTATAGTATGTTCCCAACCATGTAAGCATGCATTTGGAAAAGTAGAAAACTACTGCTTAACAATAAAATGAACTACAATTGTCAACTTTGTCAATGTAGTTATGTTTGACGTTAAGAAAGAGGAACAGCCACCCACATATAAAAATGTCAATGTGGGCCGGGCACGGTGGCTCACGCCTGTAATCCCAGCACTTTAGGAGGCCGAGGCAGGCAAATCACGAGGCCAGGAGTTGGAGACCAACCTGGCTAACAAGGTGAAACCCGTCTCTACTAAAAACGCAAAAAATTAGCTGGGCGTGGTGGCAGGCACCTGTAGTCCCAGCTACTCGGGAGGCTGAGGCAGGAGAATGGCGTGAGGCAGGAGAATGGTGGAGAGTGCAGTGAGCCGAGATCACGCCACAGCACTCCAGCCTGGGTGACAGAGCGAGACTCCATCTAAAAAAAAAAAAAAAAAAAAAAAAGTCAACGTGTACACGTGTACAATTACCGACAGAACACACACTTTGAGTTGTTTTTGCTAGTGACATATACCATGACCAATTTTACTCTCTCTTCCCTCTCCTGTGCATTAAATTTCAATTTTGTTAATTTTTCTTAGTTTAGTTTTACTAAAAATCAGTTTAAACGAGAATTTTTCAATACATTTTAATTTAACAGAATATTAAAAACCCATAAACCCATGACTCAAATGGCACCATTTTCATGTTTCGTATTTTCCACAAGTTTATTCAGTCTATTCTGCTGCCACATGTATTTACATAACACTAATTAACTCACACACGATTGATAAACAGGGGATGATGATGACAGGAAAAGTTGTGTTGTCTCATGCACTATTATGTACGGCCTGGAATAGGGAAAGTAGGATCATAGCCTTTAGTAGGACAACTTGGCTGTTTCTCAGGTAGAAGGCATTTCAGTTTTATATGAAGAAAAGTAAAAATGAATGACTGTGTCCAGGGTTCTTTCCCCAGGGAGGCTGCCTCCAGCCTGAAATATTTAGACCAGAGCAGGTCGCACTCCACCAGTGCCCACTATAATGGCCGTCCTGCTGGCTCACATCTCTGCTGTCAGCTGTGCTGTCTCAGAGCCTGCAGGTCAGCACTCCCATTCCACTGTTTCCGTGCATTTTAAATATGGCCAAAGTAAACCTCCAGCTGCCCTGAACTGCCACATCATCTCCCCAGGTACTAATTATTGTTTATATTAGTAGCCTATTTTCAGGGTGGCAGAGGTTTTTAGTGGTCTACTAATACACATCTTCATACAAATAATCATTTGATTCTATGGAGTATTTTCTTAGGAAAAAAATCCAAAAGCAGGGTTATATGTGAAAGAAATAAACTTTTTATAATTGCAACTATCTACGGCCATATATATTTACAAAAGGTCTGTCCCCCACACCGCACAGGCCTCTGCTATCTCTAATAATCTTATTTAGGTAAGAGACCAATTACTGGACCCACGGAAGAAAGCAAGTTAGCCAGTCCTTACAGAAAAAAACTTGGGCACAGCTATCCTAAAAAACTTTTATTAAACTATTTAAATCAAGTAGTCCAAATACAATAACAAATTATTTTAAACTTTTGATGTCAAAAAATTAAAAACAAAACACCTATTTCAATGTATTACAATTATGATTACACATTTTGCTATGGTAAACCAGTTGAATACATGTGACTATCATTACCATTGAATTGTGCAGTTATCTATGGTAATTGCATTGGAAAAAGGAAATACAAGTATATTTACTGGGAGTCGCAGCCATGGCTGGAGAGCAACACTCGTAAACATTGAAATGCTTCCCATATGCTTCACAAAACCCACATTTCAAGTACTGTTATTTATTTCTATAGTGATACTATAATTACAATGGTGGTGTTGTCCATTAATTGTGTGTTTGTGTGTGTGTGTGTGTATATATATATCAGTAACATACATATCTTAATGTGTATATATGTGTACATATATACATATATCTATCTCTCTCTACATATATGTGTGTGTGTGTATATATATATATCTATATATATATCAGTTGCATTTCTAATTCCAAAGATCTGAGCTGTCTTATTTCCAGCTCCATGTAAACATGCATTTTGGACTCTATCCCAGCAGTTAGAAGCTGCATTTTTGAAATCATTTTACTAGAAATAAGACTGAAAATCCCTAAACAATATGCCAGCAAGATTTCTGAGTAACATATCCCAAGTTGTTCACAAATTATTAAGTTCTCACATCCAACTGGAGGTTTATTTTCTTCAGTTTCCTTTTCTGTAATAACCAACTCATAAGTGTGTTTTGAGAATTAAATTATTTGTATTCATTGAGAACAATAAAGTTTCTTTAAGAGGGGATGCAATGGATTTTCTAATTTATGCCTCAACATAATTACAAATTGCTACATATTATAGATCTTCAGAGGTGTTTGAAAACAGTTTATACGGAAATTGTTAAATCCCTAAATGCCTAGTGATCTTTATTTAATAAAGCAACATGAGGTCACAATGTTTACTATTAAGTGATTCAAAGCAGTCCAGCTATGCATCTGAATCAATCAGTAATAATTTTTTGACTACTTGTATGTTCAAGGCACAGTGAGCCAACACATGTTGAAGACGCAAAGAATAATATAAATGGCCAGGCACGGTGGCTCACGCCTGTAATCCCAGCACTTTGGGAGGCCAAGGTGGGCGGATCACGAGGTCAGGAGATCGAGACCATCCTGGCTAACACAGTGAAAGCCCGTCTCTACTAAAAGTACAAAAAATTAGCCGGGCGCGGTGGCAAACGCCTGTAGTCCCAGCTACTCGGGAGGCTGAGGCAGGAGAATGGCGTGAACCCTGGAGACGGAGCTTGCAGTGAGCCGAGATCACGCCACTGCACTCCAGCCTGGGCCACAGAGCGATACTCTGTCTCAAAAATAAAAGAATAATATAAATGTCTGGCAGTATAGTGAGGGAGGAAGAGCACATTAACAAATGCTTCTAACAACACACCATAGAAAGGGATGCATATAACCAAACAACACAACATAGTAAGTGATAAATCTTGCTACAGGAGTTCAGAGGAGAGAGAGCAGAGAAAGCAGTTCCAGGAAAAGAAGAGGTTTTAGATGGCTTTGAATGAAACCCATTTCAGGTTAGCTGAGTGTAAAGAACATCTCTAGTCCTAGGAAACACCAGGACCGCAGGAACCACAGGTCGTATCGCAACAGCATAATGAGGTGGGTGAGAAGAGCAGTTTAGGTGGTCTGTGGATTCCTTGAAGTGTCAAAGAGGCATAATGCTGTGAAAAAAATGTTGAGGGAAGCCTTAAGAAGAAAAGAATTTACTGTAGTGTACAGATTGTATTGGATATACCACAACTAAATACAATAAAACCTGTAAGAACAATTCACGATGCCCGTAAATATGTATTATAAATGGTTTAACTACAATTATAATTCAATTATTTGAAATAAGTAAATTTAACAAACAAATCTATGTGAACTACAAAGTACCTACTTATGCTCATTATGTATATCTTTCCAAAGATACTCAATGATTCATACTACATGCAAAGATATGTAGATGATGTTCATAATAGTATTTTACTTAGTGACTTGTCTTTACATACTAAAAACTATTTATTATTGACTTATCATTAAATTACACCCATTAAATGCAATAATAATTTTTCACATTTTAATTTGATTTAATAACAAATTTCATTCATTGATATGGACAGCCATTAACACTAAGCAAATTATTTTTAGTTAAAATATTAATAGGTGATGATAACACTCTGACTTTCCTAAAGAATGTGTTTTAAAGCTGAGTCTGATACAAAGTTTGCAGTGATATCTTTGGAAAGAAAACAGTAGTCAGATATAGGCAGCAAAAGAATACAAATCGTTGAAACAACCAATCCAAATGGGCTTTCTGGAACCTAGTCATTGCAGTCAGTTCGTACCAGCTTTGGTTTCTGACCTGACATAGACAGTCCACTTTATCTCTCACCATGCTCAGAGCCCCGTGCTGTTTATGTTGGCTTTTCTGTGGGTTTCATGAATCTCAGCCATAATCGTGGTCATCTCATTCTGAAGTTTTCTCTAGAAGAAATACAAAAGCTTTCTGGAAAGCTCAACTCTGCCTGTAGGAGAAAGCGTTCCGAGGAAGACAGTCTCAGCTATGTCAAGGGACAATAAAACAGGATACAGGGCACACAATGGGCTTATGTGAGCCCTTCACAAGTCAGAGACATGAAAGCACTCACCAGGAGTGGTGAACAGAACGAGCTTATCCGTGAAGCAGAGAAGGAAAGAAAAGCATCACTGGTCATTTTATTCGGAGAAGAGCTCACACTTGAGGTACCCTATCTACTCTATAATACAGGGGATTATAGGAACTTCTGAAGCTCCGCTTTCCACAGGTTCCTCTCCATAGCATTCAAGGATAAAAATGAAGATACAGTCACTTCTTTGCCCCATTTTCTGTTTCTTTAAGGGAAACCTACCTGTTAAAGAGGATTGTATTGGCAGAATTAGAAAAAATACAAGAAGGGTCAACAGTTACTCCTGAGAAACCCACAAGGTGAGAGTATCAAGTCATGTATTTTGCAAATTGTTACATAAAGGTGTCTTATGTGCAACCAAACATTGCTATATCAGCAAGATTTGATTGAATTCTGAAAGTCAAAAACAGGGGAAAATGCACAAATACCCCAACTGACGTATCTCTGCATATATTCAAATTCCATAAATGTAATGTTTATTACTCAGAAAAAAATGGTTTTCTATTTTATTTTTTAAAAAATCTCTGTACTCAATAACAACTGCATCTCACATGGCAACTAGTAAACCTACATTAACACAGAGAAACACAATTTTCTTTTTTTTTTTTTTTGAGACAGGGTCTCACTCTTTCCCTCAGGCTGAAGTGCAGTGGTGTGATTTCCAAAGACAGATGTTACCTTCCATATGTACAATTTACCATCATATTTTCTATCCTATTTATTCTATTATGTTATATAATGTTTTAAATGTTTCTTCCAACTCATTACATTAACTATTGATTATGAATGTCAACTCTTTTTCTGAAAATTACTGCATTAAAATATCTCTGCAATATAGAAATAATTTAGTTGAACTGTGTCATGTATGGATAAGACTTTATAAATAACCTACCATTCTGAGTCACTCTTCAGAATCTGAACCTGCATCCACAGAATTTGGAGAGCATTCCCACAGCTCCTGTGGGGTAGCCAAGATGGTTGGACTTCAAGACTGGCTACAGGAGTCTGCTTTCACTTTCTCTTGTTTATTTTGTGTTACTATTTGCTTCAATTACATAATATCTTGGTAGAATCAAAAAGTGTTTTTATATGTGTTTTTGTGTTTAAATGTGTGGGTGAGTGTGTGCACAGGAGTGATTGACCAAAGGTAGGGGGAGAGGTGCTTTTGGAAGTGACAGTACAGGCTCTTTCCATAATATGTTGTAAATATATTTTATTTATTTTTATGCAGCAAATATAGCTTCGGTGTCAGGAACTTTATGAATCCTTGTAAATCCCTGGGAGCATACCTAAACAATTTGTATTCATAATTCAGTATATTTTTTCATTAAAAAACTAAATTGTGCAATACCAAAGACATGATCCAAGAAAAGAAATAATCAATGAGCTGGACTTCATTAAAAGTAAAGTGTCTGCTCTGCCAAAACAAAAACAAAAACAAACAAATGAAACAAAAACACTGCCTAGGAAATGAGTTACATACAAAGCACAGACTTATGGAGAAAATATTTGCAAAAGACACATTAATAAAGGACTGCTAACAAAAATATACAAAGAACATTTAAAATTCCACAATAAGAGAGTAAACAACCTGATTAAAAAATGAGCTGAACAGATACCTCACCAAAGAAAATATACAGATAGTAGATTAACATATGAAAAACTGCTTGACCTTATATGTCACAAAGGAATTGTAAGTTAAAACAATAAAATACCACTATGCACCTATTAGAGTGGCCAAAATCCAAAGCACTGACAACACCAAAAATGAGAATATGCAATAACAGAAATGCTCATCCTTTTCTGTTGGGAATGCAAAATGGTTCAGCCATTGGAAGACAGTTTGGTGATTTAAAAAAATGTGTAAATTTAAGGGGTACGAGTGCAATTTCCTTAGATGTGTCTATTGTGTAGTGGTGAAGTCTTAGATTTTACTATATCAATCTTTCAAATAATGCAGATTTTACTCATTGAGTAATTTCTGATCAGCCTTCCCATTTTGTTCCCCCACACTTGTTAGTTTTTAATGACTGTCTTTCCAGTCTGTGTCCATGAGTACATATTATTTAGCTCCCACTTATAAGTGAGAACATCTGGTATTTGACTCAGTTTCTAATTTGTTTTACTTAAGGCAATGGCCTCCAGTTCTATCCATGTTGCTAAGACAGACATGATTTCCTTCCTTTCTATGGCTATAGTATTCCATTGCATGTATATACTACTTTTTAAATCCAATCATCCTTTGATGGACACAAAGTGATTGCATATATTTGCTATTGTGCGTAATGCTGTGATAAACATACAAGTGCAGGTATCTTTTTGACATAATGATTTCTTTTCCTTTGGGTAGGTACCCTGGATCAAATGGTGTTTCTATTTTAAGCTCTTTGAAAAATATCCATACTGTTTTTCCATAGGGGTTGTACTAATTTACATTCCCTTTTCTCTGCAGCCTCACTAAGATCTGTGATTTTTTGACTTTTTGAAAACAGCCATTCTGAGTGGTGTTAGATGATATCTCACTGTCTTTTTAATTTGTATTTCTCTGTTGATTGGTGATGTTGAGCTATTTTCCATATGCTTGTTGGCTATAATATGCATTATTTTAAAACATTTGTGTTCATTTTCTTTGTCCACTTTTTATTGAGGTTATTTGTGTTTTTTGTTGTTGTTGTTGTCATTCTTGTTGTTGAGTTCCTTGTACATTCTGGGTGTTAGTTCCCAGCAAATATTTTCTCGTATTCTGCAGGTCATCTATTCATGCTGTTGATTGCTTCCTTTGATGTGCAGTGTCACTTTAGTTTAAAATCCCATTTGTCCATTTTTTTTTTTTTTGGCTTGTGCTATTTTTTGAGACAGAGTCTCACTCTGTCCCCCAGGCTGGAGTGCAGTAGTACGATCTTGGCTCACTGCAACCTCTGCCTCCTGGGTTCAAGCGATTCTCCTGCCTAAGCCTCCTGAGTATCTGGGATTACAGGCGCACACCACCACTCCTGGCTTATTTTTGTATTTTTCATAGAGATGGCGTTGCACCATGTTGGCCAGGCTGGTCTCAAACTCCTGAGCTCAACAGATTCACCCACCTCGGCCTCTCAAAGTGCTGGGTTTACAGGTGTGAGCCACTGCTCCTGGCCTGGCTTGTGCTTTTGAGGTCTTAATAATTAATTCTTTGCTTAGACCTATGACCAGAAGAGTTTTTCCTAGGTTTGCTTCTAATATATTTATAGTTTCAGGTTTTAAATTTAAGTTTTCATCTATCTGTAGTTGGCTTTGGTACATGGTGAGAGATAGGGGTCCCGTTTCATTCTTTTGGTTATGGCAATTCAATTTTCCCAGCACCATTTGTTGAAAAGAGTGTCAATTCCCCGTTATGTTTTTTGTTGACTCTGTCAAAAATCAGTTGCTTCTAGATATGTGGCTTTATTTCTGGATTCTGGATTCTGTTTCATTTATCTTTGTGTATATTTTTATACCAGATACCATGCTGTTTTGATGACTATAGCCTAATTTGAGGTCACATAGTGTGATGTCTCCAGCTTTGTTCTTTTTGCTTAAGATTGCAATAGATATTTGGGCTTTCTTCGGTTTTCATATATATTTTAAGATTATTTTCTTCTAATCCTGTGGAAAATGACGGGATTTTTGATAGGGATTGCACTAAATTTGTAGATCGCTTTGGGAGGTGTGATGATTTTTACAATATTAATTCTTCCAATCACTGAGCATGGGGTTTTTTTAATTTAATTGTGTCATCTACAATTTCTTTCATCAGTGTTTTCTAGTTTTCCTTATGGGTATCTTTCATTTCCTTGGTTAAATATAACCCTTAGTTAAATACCTAAAAAGACATTTTCTTTTTAGTTATTAAAAACAGGATTATCTTCTTGATTTAATTCTCAGCTTAAGTTTTTGCTATCTAGAAATGCTACTGATTTGTGTATGCTGATTTTGTTTCCCAAAACTTTACTGAACTCATCTATCAAATCTAAGAGTTTTTTTAAGGAGTCTTTAGGGTTTTCTAGATATAAGATTATATAATCAGCAAACAGATAATTTGACTTCCTCTTTTTCAATCAGGATGTCTTTTATTTCTTTCTCATGAATGATTTCTCTAGCTAGGACTTACAGCATTATGTTGAATAAAAAGTGGTGTAAGTGGGCATCCTTGTCTTGTTCTAGTTATTAGGGGAAATGTTTTCAACCTTTCTCCATTCAGTAGGATATTGGCTGTGGGTTTTGCATATATGGCCTTTATTATTTTGAGGTATATTCTTAGTTTGTTGAATTGTTTTTAATATATATCATGAAGGGGTGCTGAATTTTATCAAATGCTTTTTTCTACATCGAATGAGTTGATAATATGGTTTTGTCCTTGATTCTCTTTATGTGATAAATTAAATTTATTGAGATTTATGTATGTTATACCATCTTTGCATCTCTGGAATAAAGTTCACTTGATTATGGTGTATTACCTATTTGCTGTGCTGTTGAATTAAGTTTGCTGATAATTTGTTGAGAATTTTAACATCTATGTTCATCAGGGATATTGGTCTGTAGTTTTCTTTTTTTGTTATATCCGTATCTCACTTTGGTACCAGGGTGATTCTGGCTTCATAGAATGAGGGAAGCATTTCCTTCACCTTGATTTTTTAAAATAGTTTCAGCAGGATTGGTACCAGTTCTTTTCGTGTTTGGTAGAAGTTGTCTGTGAATCCATCTGGCCCTGGGATTGATTCAATCTCATCATGACTCATTATTGGTCCGTTTACAACTTTCATTTGTCTGTAATTCAATCTTTGGGGATTGTATGTTTCCAGGAATTTATCCGTTTCCTCTAAATTTTCTAGGTTGTGAGTATATATTGTTCCTAGTAGTCTCTGACGATCTTTAGTATTTCTGTAATATCAGTTGTAATGTCTTCTTTTTCATTTCTGATTGTGTTTATTTGAATCTTCTCTCTTCTTTTCTTGATTAATCCGGCTAGTTGTTTATCAACTTTATCTTTTCAAAAAACCAACTTTTATTTCATTGATGTTTTGTATTATTTTTGGTCTCAGTTTTATTTAGTTCTGCTCTAATTTTTTATTTTTTATTTTGATGTTTTATTTCTTTTCTTTTGCTAGCTTTGGATTTGGTTTGACCTTGTTTCTCTAGTTCTTTGAAGAGGTGCAACATTAGGGTATTAATTTGTGATCTTTCCAACTTTTTTTGATATAGGCACTTAATGCTATGAACATCCCTCTTAACACTGCTTTAGCTGTATTCCAGAAATTTTAGTATGTTGTGTTTGCATTTTCATTTGTTTCACTTTTTAAAATTTCTTTCTTAATTTTGAAATTGACTCAGAGGTCATTCAGAAGCATATTGTTTGATTTCCATGTATTTTTATAGTTTACAGGGTTCCTTTCTGTGCTGCTTCCTAGTTTTATTCCACTGTGGTCTAAAATACTTGATATGATTTTGACTTTTTCTATTTAAAATTATAATACTTATTTTTTAGCCTAACATAAAACTAAATATCCTCTTACCATATAATTCAGCAATCACATTCCTTGTTATATACCCAAATTAGTTGAAAATATATGTCCACACAAACACCTGCACACAAATGTTTACAGAGGCTATATTGATAAATTCCATAACTTGGAATCAACCAATATGTATTCTATAGGTGAATGGGTAAATAGCCTGTGAATATACAGATAATGGAATAGTATTCAGTGCTAAAAAGACATGAGCTACCAAGCTGTGGAAAGACATGGAGGAACCTTAATTGCATATTACTAAGTGAAAGACACCAATATGAAAATGCTGCATGCTGTGTAACTGCAACTATATGACATTTTGGCAAAACCATGGAGGTAACAAATAGATTGCTGTTTGTGAGTGGTTAGATGAGAAGACAGTATAAATAAGCATAGCACAGAGGAATTTAGAGCAGTGAAACTACTCTGTATGATACTATAATGGTGAACACATGTCACTGTATATTTGTCTAAACCCTTAGAATGCACAATACCAACAGTGAACTCTAAGGCAAAGTATGGACTTTGAGTGACAATGATGTGTCAATGTAGGTTCATCAGTTATAAAAAATATACCACTCAGGTGGGGGATGTTGATAATTGTGGAGGTTGGGAGGTTATGTGGCTACAGAGAGCAGAGTTTATGGGGAAATATCTTTACCTTTCTTTCAATGTTGCTGTTTTGTTGTGAATGTAAAACTTGTTCCGTAAAAGTAATGACTTAAAAAAATTATTAACAGGAGTTTTAGACTAGTAGATTAAATTTGAATCTATTCCAGAATCTGACTTAAATAACGAATCTATTTGGAAATACATTTAACACTAAGTTAATCCCTTTAACTCAAATCCACAATACATATTAAGCACATGTTACACATGCCAAAATTTCACATTAAACTGTTGGCCCAATGAGAGAAGGGTCAGGCCTGCATCACCCTTTTCTGCATAGCCGGGGCCAGCTCAGCACTTTACAGGTATTAAGTTCAAGAAATATATGATGAATACATTAACAAAAGAAAGGCCATAGTCTTTACAGGCTAAACCATAGCCAATAGGAACAAAACTCAAAATATTGAGATTTAGAAAACATATTCATTTTGAAAGGAGACAATATGTTTTATAAACTGAATGCATGTAAAAATATCATTCTGAATGTTGTGTGTGATTCATGCCAAATGACTAGTGTGTTTCTGGGCAATGAAATACTTAGTAGGATCCTGAAATTTCTCTGTATTACAATGTGTGCTTTTTAGATCATGCAGATGCTATCTTTAGAGAATATATAGTTAATAAATGTGCCAACCTATTAACTCCACCCTTTAAAACTTTGTCCTTTCAGGCAATAATTGCTCTACATTTACCAAATTTTTATACTAATTTTCTTAAGGAGGTGTTAATTTTGTGGTCTGGATGAAATTATTAGAAGCTAACTGAAAAATAGTGTCTACACATGCTCACCCAAATGGAGGAAAAGTAATTTTTTAATATTCCCATTTTTTCCTCCAGGTTTAAAAAGAAAAATTGCAATTGTATTACTTTCTAATTTGTATACGGTTTATGGTTCTTCCCATTGTCTGTTTTATTCTCTCCCTAACTAGCTAATAAAACAAAATAAAATAAGCACCTGAGGCCCAAAAGTGTTCAATCTATTTTCCGCTGTTTTATATCAACACACTTTTCAGTAAGGGAGAGTTTCACCACCTCATAAAGATTTAGATATGTTATGAAATAACATAGTAATGATACGAGGGTCACAGGGTTCATTTGTTTATTCAACAAGTATTTACGGAGCCTGTCTAAAGACAGCCACCATGCTGGAAGATTAATAGAACTTGGAAATGGATAAGCCTCAGCCATACGGAGCTCCTGTTCCCATGGGCTGAATAAAGTCTAAACAGACGAAAGTGCTCAGAACTCTAGTTTTTGTTTTACAATGGACTGAGAAGCTCTTAAAGTCCCCCTCCACTTGACCAAACTCTAGACAGGCTTCTTCCTGAGTCTAGACTCTGACTTCCCTTTTCTTAGAGCATTTACTTTAGAAACCTTGCAATTAAAAATTCTTTCTCTACCCTTTGAGATGTAATCTTTTAAAAAGCCTTTTGCCAATTTTATAACTCAAGGATTATAAGTAATCCTTTTGATATGTAATCATCAAGGAAGATAGTGCCCCTATTTCAGAGTCTCTGTGGGAAAATAGAAGCCTAATTTCAACAGACACCAATTAGCAAATGTAGATGGCCTAATCACAAAGAAAAACACTTGTAAACTTAGGGAAAACTCAATGTGCTGGACACATTCCATAGATCATTAGTCCCCCAGATGTCCTCTGGTACTTTTCCACCAGCTCATCACAGCTGTTATAAACGCCACCACTCTGTTTTGGCAGAATTTAATTCAGACTCAATTCTGCCCTCTCTTCTTTATTGCAATAGCCTTCGATAAAATCTTCCTTGCCTGCTTACATTGTCCATTGCAATTCTTGCTTTGACACAACTGATGATCCTTTGGGCAAGTTGCTTATACTCTGACTCAGATTCCACATCATTAAAATGTTGATCCTACCGCCTGACCTATTTATCTCATTTTAAAAATTTTGATGAGTAAAAGGATAAAAATCAAATATATGTGTAAGTATTTGAAAAGCATAAAACACTAACTGTGTTGGGGAGCAGAGCAAGATGGCAGAATAGAAGGCTCCACTGATGGTCCTCCCAACAAGGACACTAATTTCACAACTATCTACACAAAAAAACAGCACCTTTTTAAGAACTAAAAACCAGGTGAGCACTCACAGTACCTAGTTTTAACTTCATACTGCTGAAAGAGGCAACGAAAAGGTAGAAAAAACAGTCTTGAATTGCTGATGCCACCCCTGCCCCATCCCCTGGCAGCAGTAGCCTGGTACAGAGAGCATTTTTATGTTTTGGGGAGAGGAAGAACTCAGCAACCATGAGGCATTAATTCAGTGCCACCCTATTATAGCAGAAAGAAAAACTGGACCACACTTAGCTGATGCCCAGCCCTGAAGGGAGCATTGAAGCCACCCCTAGCCAGAGGAGAATTGCCAGTCTCAGCAGTCGGAACTTCAGTTTCTGCAAGCCTTGACACCATAGGCTAAAGAGCTCTTGAGTCTGAAATGAACTTGAAAGGCAGTCTAGGCCTCAAGGACTGCAATTCCTGTGCAAATCCTAGTGCCAAATTGAGCCAGAGTCAGGGGACCTGGGGGGCATGAGACCTACAGAGACAACAGTTGGAGTGGCTAAGGGAGTGCTAGTATCACCCTTCCTTTAACCCCATGCTGCATAGCTTATGGCATCAAAAAAGACTCTTTTTTTTTCTACTCAAAAAGAAGAGAGGGAAGAGTGAGGAGAATGTTGTCTTGCATCTTGAATACCAGCTCTGCCATGGCAAGACAGGACACCGATCAGAGTCGTGAGGCCCCCTTTCAAGGCCCTAGCTCCCAGATGACATCTCAAGACATATCCTGGGACAGAGGGGAAACCTGCTGCCTTGAAAGGAAAGAACCATCACCTGCTAACTGAACCAATCACCTGCTAACTGAAGAGCCCTTGGTCCCTGAATAATCATCAGTGATAACCAGGTACTATGTTGAGGCCCTTGGCTGAGGCTCTGAGACTTGCTGTCTTTAGGTGAGTCTAAGCACATTAATAGCTGTGGTAGTTACTGGGCAAGATTTCTGCCTCAGACAAATGGAGGGAAAAGTAAAGGCAACTCTGTTTTGCACCTTAGGTACCAGCTCTGCCACTGGGGTTTAGACCATCAGCTGGGCTCTCGGTATCCCTGATTCCATGCCTGTCTCTTAGACAGCAATTCTGGACCCTCCTTAGGCCAGAGGGGAGCTCACTGCCCTGAAAGGTATGTCCCAGGCCAGGCAATATTCAACATAAGCTGACTGAAGAGCACTTCAGCCTTAAGGGAATAGTGGTGTTAATCTGGCAATACTTCTTGTGGGTCTGTGATGGTGGTGGCCATGGAGTGAGGCTCCTCTGCCTTTGGAAAAAGGAAGGAAGTTTAAGAAAGATTGAGTCTTGTGCTTTGAGTGCCAGCTCAGCTATAATGCAACAGAACACCAAGTGGACTTCTAAAGTTTTTTACTCTAGTCCCTGAATCCCAGACAGCACCTGTGGACCTTCCTAGGGCCTGGGGGAACATGCTGCCCTCAAGGGAAGGAACCAACCTGGCTGGCATTGCCACCTGCTGATTGCCACCTCAAGGCTTTAAGCAAACATAGGCAGTAGCCAGGAAATTGTTACAGCAGGCCTTGGGCAAGACCCATTGCTATGCTGGTATCAAGTCTGGCCCAGTGCAGTCCTAGTACTGGTGACCACAGTAGTGCTTGTGTCACTCCACCCCCAGGTTTAGGTAGTTCAGAACAGAGAGAGACACTTCATTTGTTTGGGAGAAAGTAAGATAAGAAAATAAGAGTCTCTGCCTGGTAATCCAGAGAATTCTGGAGCTTGTCCAAGACCATTCAAGGCAGTACATTTACCAGTCTTCAAGAACCACATTAAAGCAGATACAGCTTAGATCATAACACACAAGTCCTTTTAAATATCTGAAAAGCCTTCCCAAGAAAGGTAACTACAAATAAGCCTAGGCAGAGAAGACTATAATAAATGCCTAACTCTTCAATGCCCAGACACTGAAGAACATCTAATAACATCAACACAATCCAGGAAAACATGACCTCACCAAATTGACTCAATATGCACTAAGGGCCAATACTGGAAAAACAGAGATATGTGACTTTTCAAAGAGAGAATTCACAATAGCTGTGTTAAGAAAACTCAAAGAAATACATGATAACACAAAGAAGAGTCTAAATTCTATCAGATAAATTTAACAAAGAAATTGAAATAATTCAAAAGAGTCAACAGAAATTCTGGAGATAAAAATGCAATTGGCATACTGAAGAATACATCAGAGTCCTTTAGTAGCAGACTGGATCAAGCAAAAGAATGAATTAGTGAGCTTGAAGACAGGCTATTCAGGCTATTTGAAAATGCATTGTCAGTGGAGACAAAGAAGAATAAAAAACTTCATAATGAAGCATGCCTACAGGATCTAGAAAACCACCTCAAAAGGCAAATCTAAGAGTTATTGGCCTTCAAGAGGAAATAGAGAAAGAGATAGGGTTAAAAAGTTTATCTTTATCCAGATAAACCCTAAAACCTTGGAAAAACAAAGAATTCCCAAGTTAAATTAATTATTCTAAATTACAGAAGTTAAAAGCATTTCCAGAAAGCAGAACTAGTGTATATTTCCTCTAGGCTTCAAAACAAAATGCATAGGGTGGGGCTTTTAAACATTCACATTCAGTAGATACAAAATGTATTGATTTCTGTTTACCTATTCTCTTGCTTTTCTAATAGCTTAAAGAAACATCTGTATTTTTTCTTAATTGTGCAGAAATTATACCTGCATATGAAATAAATGGCCTCATTGACAATGGTTACCCACGGCAAGGCATAGAAGTTCATTGTGGATGTTGAGGCTACTAACCCAGAAAGCTAAATTGCTTTATTTCAAATTCTGTAGAGCCTGGATAGGTATTATTTTTGTTTCTGTTTGACTCCTCACTGGTATATCTGAAATACATTTCTGGTGTTTGTCTCATCAACACAGAGTCACTGCAGAGTAAAAGAAAATGTTTCGTATTTGTATCTGTTAGAGTTCCAAGATTATCAGGGAGGTAATGATGAAACACCCTCTTCCACTCACTGGGCAACTCATCACCATGGCAACAGATCATTATACAAAGTTCATCAATTCAGCTGGTCGTTATCCCAAAGCAGCAGACAGCTAATATGTTAACGAAAGTTCTTTCTCTTAACTTGTAAATGAGCAAATGAATTAAATTGGTCTTGGCACTGGGAGTTCAGCGTTACCTTTATATAGCAAAGAGGAATTCAAAGAAGAAAACAGGTCTTTTTGGCTAGCATATGCTTGAAAAGGAGATTTTAATTAGCTCAGTTATCAGTTTTGACTAAGGCTTATATTTCCCTAAAAATTATTTTAGCCATTTCAAACATTCTTTGGCATAAATTACATGCAGCATTCTTTCAACTTAAAGCATTATTCCAAACCACATTCCCCTATGCCACACCTTTGACATATACGCTCCAGAAAATTAGGTGCTGGGCGACATAGAATGCCTTATTCACTGTGACATTGCTGGCTTCCAGAACAGAGCCAGGCACACAGTAGATTCTTAAACAGATCACCTGGTACAATGTGTGGACCCTGGGACCCAACAGCCCAAGTTAGACTCCTGGCTTCCACACTTACAGGCTCTGTGGCCAAGAGCAGTTCATTGACATCTCTGTGTCTCCTCCCCAGTGCCCAGTTCACAGGGTTGGGGGCCACTAAGTGAGTTTATCTGTGTGTTTGCTTGGATGGTGCCTAGCACACAGAACACACTGCATAAGAATTTTCTATTATTACTTTACTGTTACTGTTTAGCATGCAGATGATAAGTCCTATTCAAGTTTTGTCTAAAATCAACAAGCTCCCTGCCTCTATGAATAATCAACACACATAAACCAGGAGGGGAAATGATATGTCTTTTACAGAGGCTCTTACTGCCTTACTGAAACACAAAGCAAAATACTCCTTTAAGTACTCAAAATCATAAGTTAATAGCATAAAAGACATTTGCCACTACATTTCCTGTGAATGGAAACCCAATTGTATTTAAAACAAGAGTGCAATCAATAGAGTCCTCTGGGTATCCTTTCTAAAAGCTCTTCCAGCCCCATAGCTTAAAATGTAACTTCAGCCAGACTGAAAATCATTCTGTTAAGGAGGCAATTCAAGGTTCTGAAGGGAAATTACTTGCCTTAGATTTATTGTATCTAAATTACAAAGAAACCACCCAGTTGGTAACATTGGCAGCCCTTCTCTGACAGTCACCAGGCAGGCATCCAGAGTCTAAATTACCCTCTCACCCCCAGCAGTGAAATTTATACTGCATCTGGTCCCATTAGTATGGGTTGGGATGGTTGAGAAAAATCTATGCAAAGCACTTTTACACATCATTAATGTGAAAGAAAAAAAAGAGAACTGTGTACTCTATGGAATAAGAAAGTTAATTTGTCATTTTTCTGAGTTGCTGTATTATACCAGTTCTAAACTTGGAATGATGACATTCCAAGCTATTTGGTAGCTAGAGTTTTCTCCCGCTTTCTTCAGACATGATCTTACCTGTTTCTATGGCTTCAGAGACAACCTGAGGCTCCTATTACTGATCCAAACCTTCTCAGGTGTCAAAGAAGGATTTCCAGCTGACTCTTAGACCTACCACATGCAATTGGAACTCAGTGTATCCAAAATGGAGATCAATATCTCGCTTTGGACCAAATCTCTCCATGCATCTAAAATTCTGAATTCATTTGCTAGGATGAAATATCAATCTGACTATCCTACCTTTCAGTTTCATCTCCTGTCTCTTCACCCACAACTGCAGGTCATTTCAATGTCTCCCCCTTTCCAGAACACCCCAGGACTTTCTAGAGCTGCATGCTTTGCATGTTCTGTGCCCTCTCTGCGAGGCAGCCATCTCCCCATCCCCCAAGAGCCAGCTCCCAGGCCTCTGCTCTGGGTGGAGGAGAAACCTTTTCTCACCTCCCAGGCCAGCTCAGCGCTCCCAAAGTCCGTGTGCTCATGGAAGGTATTCTTCCTTCAATTAAGATACTGTATTGGGTCAATCGCAGGATAAATGTCTGCCTTTTGTGTGATGTAAGCTTTTCTTTGCATGACTTGCTGAGTCGAATCGTCATCCATGACACCTTCATACTCTATGGACACACTAGGCTGTTGATCAAGCCTTAATGAATGAACACATAAGAATTTCACAAGTGTAGAGTCATGCCTGGGAAGTCAATCTTTGAGCTCAGGGTTGAAATTTATCTCTCAATTTTCCTGGTTATCACCAAGGAACAGCAGAATAATCATGTTTAAAAATTATTTCGTGTATAGGTGTCCAGAGCAAACAGGTGACCGCTAACTTTCTATGCACCTCTCTTGCTGCCCACTCCACTGAAAGTTGCCCAAGAAGTGAGAAGCTAAAGTGAGGTGGGGCGGGGCAGGGATCTGAAAAGGAAGGCGTGACAGGAGGAGAGCCCTAAATACAGCAGAGTGGTTCCCAAGCTTTATGACTAGAGAAGCTACTCAGGGAGAAGGCTGAGATGAACCTTTCAGGTGCAGCCCCAGAGACTGGGATTTGGGAGGTCTGCAGTGGGCCTGGGGACCATCATCAACAAGAATTCCAGGTAAATCTAACTCAAAGATCTAGAATGATCCTTTGACCAACAATTAGGTGCTGTTGATTTTAGTCCATATCACCAAAGATGCCAACAGTGAGGTCCATGATGAAGGAGCTTTGAGTCTTGGTGACTATTCCTTAACTTCCTAAAGCCTTTATGTAAAGTCTGTAAAGTGTTTAGCACAGTGCCTCAGCAAGGGAAGCACTTTTTATGTCTTCATCATTGTTAGCATGCTGGTGAGGAGGATGAGGATGCCATGGCCAAGAGCCCTTCCTTCATCCTGGAAGCTCTTCTTTCCATGCATTGAAAAGTCACCCCTAATAGGTCATAACCTTAAGTAGATGCAGTGGACCTTCTGCCTGGCTGCACCTTAGACTCATCTTGGGGCTGTAAAACATTATAAATGCCTGGATCCTGACTTCATGTGCAGAGACCCAAATTAATTGTTCCTGGTAGAGGGTAGGAACAGGTGGTTTTTAAAAGCTCTTGAGATCAATGAAATATAAATATAATAGTTGAAAACTACTCATGTGTAAAGCATGAGAGGAAATTGAGAGAATTATAGGTGATATTCAATTAATGATTAGATAATCCATTTGATTTTCCCCATTATCTAATTCAGTCCCATATACTAAGCCAGAAAATTTAGGAGACTGAAACTCTTATCCCAAACATTTAGGGGGAGATGTGAAGACATATCATATAGGCTCAACTTTGGCCAGCTACAGGGCCTCTGGTTAGCTGACAGCCTCCAGCTGTTAACTCCTTCAGCCTTCTAACTGGGTCATATATTCTTGGGGGTGGCCTCAGCCTGAGGTGGTGATAGTTGCCAGGGAATGTTCTTCTTATAGATGGCCACAGCCAGTTGCTGGGCAAAATAGTTGGTCTAGCTCCTAGCCATATTTTGTTCAAACCTTCCAGCAGAAACACTTTGCAAAAAGTTCCACATTGGCCTGGGAGAAACCTTTGACAGATCTGTGTCACATTCTGATGGCTCCCTCTGCCCAATTCTGCTTCTTCCTTACCTTTTCTTGTGCTTCTAGCTCCATCTCTGCCTTCTTTCTGGAGAACCCAACCTATAAAGGGGACATCTGGATTAGCAGACTCACTGAAACACAGAAGAAATCTAATGCACTTACAAATTAGAAAAAGGCAGTGGGGTAAGGGAGGGAAGATACTAGAACTCAAACTAGTGGGTGACAGGCCGTGGAGACGCATCTTCTCTTTTTATTCACGTTGACAGTTTTGCAGAATAGATATTGTGAATTCTACTTGGTAGATACTAAACCTGGGAACTCCAGTGGTCTAGAAATGTACTGTGTCACATAACTTATAATAGGTGAGTAAGAATATGATCTCAGGCATGTCCAGAACTAAAGCTTATATTTTGCCCTCTATGCTACACTGTTTCTAGGTTCTCCATTTCATAACAATTTTATCCTTGTCTGAACTCCTACTGCATTAACCATAGTCTGAAGTGTTCCCTTTGAACAAATTTGCATCATCCTTAAAGACTTCCTATGGCCAGATATAAACACACCCTGGATTATAATTGTAAATGTTTTAAAGTTAAGGACTACATTTTACGTTTCTTGTGCAGCCTGAACTTAACCTAGTAAACAATGTGCCCTCTGTCCATGCATATTAACCACATGAATAATACATATATAATGCGGATGGCCTTGTTCAGAGAATTGAATGATGTCAATGGCATGTAAACATGCTGAATATACTGGGTAGCGTCCTATTGTTTAGCATTTATCAATGGATTTTTCCCTCCAGAAGCAAAAGTGTGTAATATGCATGTTATGCAAATGACATACCTGGCCAAGTTTGGCTTACTCACCTGACATCACTCTTCTGTTGTTTCTCGTCTTTCCCCAAACAAATAAAACGTTGATGTTGTCAGAAGTCCCCCACCCTCCCCTCCCTTCAACACAGCAGAGCAGCCTTGATGTGGCTTCTGATCAGGACTTATGTCCTCCTTCTTGTTTCCCCAAGCACAAAGACATGGCTGCCTCATGGCAAGGCAGGGACCCACGAGCTGTTCAGCTCTGCAGGTGGACCACTCAGAAGACCCTGTCCTTCTATTTCTGACTCAGAAATGCCAACCAATTGCCCTTGGACACAAATACTAATTAGTTCATTTATTCATTTAGTGAAAATTGAGAGCATAATTTGGCTCATGTTCCTATTTAACTGCTGTTGCTACGAAAATATCAAACTCAGAAGCTTTTTTAATATTTGGGGCTGGACTCAATGTCCACCAATTTCCTCTGATTTTAAAAAAATGAGTTACCTGGAAGAATTTCTTTTCACCTGCCCATATCTGTCTGGGATGTGGTTCACAGCAAGTGATGTGTTTCCATTTACAAGTCCGGAATTACAAAGGTTCCATTCTTCTAGCCCAAGCATGAACAGGATCTGGCCATTCTGAGGGATTCTAAGTACTTCAGTGTCCTGCCTCCCACCAGGATGTAGCCTAGAAGGATGAAAGGGAGGGCCACACAAACTACTTAGGAAAGTGGGCTAGAGGCAGAGCTTCCAGGATCTGAAAATGCATGATCTGTCTCTGGGGAGATGATGGAGAGAGGAAAGTCTACACTTTTTATTTAACTTTCACTTTAGGTTCAGGGGTATATGTGAAGGTCTGTTACATAGGTAAACTCATGTCACTGGGGTTTGTTTTTCATCACCTAGGGATTAAGTCCAATACCCAGTAGTTATCTTTACTGCTCTTCTCCCTCCTCCCACCCTCCAGTCTCAAGTCACCCCCACCTTCTGTTGTTCCCTTCTTTGTGTTTATAAGTTCTCATCACTTAGCTCCCACTTAGAAGTAAGAACATGTGATACTTGATCTTCTGTTGCTGTGTTAGTTTGCTGAGATTCATAGCCTCTAGCTCCATCCATGTTCTCACAAAAGACATGATCTCATTATTTTTTATAAGCCTACACTTTTCAACTGTGCCTTGAGGAATGAGCAAGTATTTGCCAAGCATAGAAGAAAATAAGGGCATGTGAGGGAGGGAGGTTGGCTTGATCAAAGTATTAGAGACCATGGCTTGTGGACATGTAGGGTTCAGTATCACTTAAAAGGGTGGTGCATTGCGTTGGAGTCAGTGATTCATCCTATCTGTCCCAGCCCATCTCTTCCATAGAGGCAGAAATGCTCAAAGCTCCTACATGGTTTGATTCTTCAGCATTTGATAAAAACCATATAAAGTTGTGATGGGCAACTGCAAATGTTATATTTGGAATCCAGAGAAGTGTTCTGCATATATGTGCTTTCACAATATAATTGATTGGTTCAAATGTAATTGAACTACTGAGGTCTGCGAAAACAGTTTGGACACAATTTAGAAAGCTGTAGCAGAGGTAGTACTCAGAACCCTGAAGGACCAGTCTTTCCACACCTGACACTCACCTGCTCAGCCCTTAGGTCCAGAAAGTGTTACAGGTACACCAAGATATTGATGCCTTCCACCTTGGAGAAGACTTCTACTCCTGCAGCCATCACAAACAGCTTTATTTGTTTCCCAATGAACCATAAAAACAATATTATTTCCTGTGGTTGTCATGATCGGGAAGCCCTGACTTAGGAAAATCCCTGCACCAGGAGACTTGGACAGAAATAGCCATAGCAGCACTGTTGGTGCTAGCAAAAAACTGGAAACATCACATATGACAATCAATGGAATAACATGAAACTCAGGATTACAAAGGGACATTGTATAGTGGTGAAGACTAAGAAATCTTGGTTATCTGCGTGACAAAATAAAAATGAAAAATAGCAAGTCACACAAGAATGCATATCTTTCCATTTGCCTTCAGGTCAAACCACACAATGCTAAGTGACACTGCAACCACGTCTTTATGTGTCAAAATCATAAAAGAAAGGGGGGTAATAATCATTACCCAAAGCAGAGGAAAATGGGTTGGAAGAGTGTTCAGAGTAGACATCAAAACTGCTGATGAGGTTGTGCAGTAAATTTGGGTGCGAGGTAACATAACATTTTCATTTCATTACTTTATATTCAGTACATATGTTTAATACCATATTATTTATGTATTTATTATTTATTAATAAAACAGATAACTTTTGTTGAACTCAAAAGACACAAACAAACACAAATAAGAGTAAATTATTAGCCCTTGCTAGACTACATGTTAACATAGCTGGGCGGGTCACTCAGGCCATGTTGTGCATATGCACAGACACCTGCAGATACACACATACACAGTAACAAGGTAGGCCACTACGTTTAGATGTTAATATGTTAAAGTAGGAATGTGGTGGTAACAGGTGAGAGGATGAAGGGGACACACTGTGATTCACCGCAGCACTCAGGAAGTGTGCTGACTTTCTTGGGCAATGCCTGGAGCCAAATTTGAAATGGTACCTCTACAACCAGGGTTTGATCATTGGATCGGGGGTCAGACAAGACAGGAGCCTCTGCATAAGACCAGGGAGTAGTTTTGGTGCCTTTCTGGTAAAGGGAACAGAAACAGTGAAGAAAAGAGTGAGTGGGAGAGAATGGAAGCCAAGGAGATGGCAGACAGCTGCTGACTGCTCTATAAACCCTTCCTTACCACCATTCAACCTTCAATAGGAGCTTCAAAACTCATGTAATGCTTGATGTAACTTGTTTTTGTTTGTTTGTTTGAAAACAGGAATAAGTGAGAGGACTGAGATTGCATTTGTTCAATAGTGAAAGAAGTACATCCCGCCTCATGTAGAGTCTAACCCCAGGTATTGATAATAGAAATAATGGGGAGGGCTGTGGACATCCTAGGCATAAAAGAAATAAGGAGCCTAATATCTGGGAAGCAAGAAAGCCTTAGCTGATATCTGAGGGTCAGGCATGACATATGTTCTTAAACATTCATGAGGAGAAACAATAGGTTTAAGTTCTGACCCACTGCTGAGATGTGAAGCTGAAGGATCCACACTAATGATATGAAGTCCAGGACTCTTATCTCTCTGGCTTCTGTTGACTTTCCTGTGTGACTCCCCAAATCTTTTCATGGGTGCAGATTTGCTTATGATCTATGAGGCATCCCAGCCCAGTTCTTACTGGCAGAAGGCAAATTATGAGTCTCATATGGTCTGGCTGTGTCCGCAGCCAAATCTCATCTTAAATTATAGCTCCCATAATTCTGACATGTTGTGGGAGGAACCTGGTTGAATCATGGGGGTGGGTCTTTCCCGAGCTATTCTTGTGATAGTGAGTAAGTCTCATGAGATCTGATGGTTTTATAAATGGGAGTCTCCCTGCACAAGCTCTCTTGCCTGCCACCATGTAAGACACGACTTTGCTCCTCATTCACCTTCCACCATGATTGTGAGGCCTCCCCAGCAATGTGGAACTGTGACTCAATTAAATCTCTTTCCTTTAGAAATTACCCAGTCTCAGCTATGTCTTCATTAGCAGTGTGAGAATAGACTAATACAGAGTCTTAACCAAATTCACTGATTTCCCTAACTGGGATGTAGGTGGCTGAGAGGCAGCCCGGTCTCAACACTGGTTATACATCCTTCAGCCAACCATATAGACTGTGGCCTTGGGTGCAGTCAGAAAGCAGGAGGCAGAGGACCAGGGGAAACAGAGGTCTGTGCCTGAAGATGAGGCAGGAGGGAATGGGCACCAAACACAGGGCACAGGAATGGCTCTGATTCCTCAGATGGGGATGTGTCTTAGGACACAGGACAAAGCTCAGGGACCAGAGCAAAGGACTGATCATAAGAGAAGATGTCAAAGGCCAGGTCACTCAAATTGGGTGAGAGGTGAAGGCCAGAAGGGCCCCAGAATTGGAGGAACTAGAGGTGTGGGTGAAGGGGTCCCAACTCTGAGAGTTAGAAGGTCCCAAAGACAAGCTTCCAGGTGAACCACTGCAGATCAGCAACTCAACAAATCCCAAGACAACTGGCTTATATCCAAGTCATGCAGAGAGAAATGAATGCTTCCCAGAGATATTGAAAAATGCCAAGACTGTGTAATTAATACAATTTCTAATTGAAGAAAAAAATATAGTTTAACTCAAAGAGCAGCAGCTCATTATGAAAATTGCCTTTTAAAGACCCAATTTACCAAGGACAAGTGAAGGTCTCTACGGTTGAAACTATTTTTCACTCTGAACCAGTGTTCTTTTGTTGAGGACAAAGTCAGATTTTAAAAATTAATTAAATGTTCACATTGAATCTTTAAATGAAACTCTAAATTCCACTAATTAAGCTTAGGGAACACTTACAATACGAAGGGTCAGATGTTTCCCCTAAAATTCCAGAAAGATATTTAGACATTCAAATAATTAACCACTGGAGGTTTTATTCCTGGCAAAAATACATGAAAAATGCTGTGATAAAAGCCTTTACATTAATTTGTGACAGTTATAATCAACTTCTACTGGGCTCAAACCTTTATAACTTATGTGCCACCTGCTAATTGTAGACAACGCTCAATGTTTTATCACTCCTGGTCCCTTCACAAGTGAACCCTGCAGCTCACTCAACTTCCTTCATTTAGCAGGAGGTCCTATTACCCTCTGCAGCTGCCACTGCCAGAGCTGGGTTCCTGTAAAGAAGTCCAGGCTAAAGCCACAGAGACTGTTGTGGAGCTGAGTCTGGCTGTAGCTGGAGAACAGCGTGATTGGACCCTTCCTATTTGTCTGTCCTGGGCCGACTGGTGGGTGATCTCTGCCGAATCCAACATGGGAGCAAAGAGAAACTGGCAGGCAGTGGAGGAACATGGTGAGAAGTGGTGCTCACTTTTCCCATTCCTCCTAACACAGTTCTACTATATTAGAAGTGACAGCCAGTGGCCACAGCTAGAAAATAATCTGCAGTGTGACTTAACTTGTGTATGACATTCCAGCAGACCACTGAACCGGAGAGCTGAAGTCAAGATCATTGCTCTACTGTGTATTTACTACTGTGTGAAGTTGATTCCACTTCAGGTCTCTGCTTAAATTCCTGTCATTAAATGGAAATGTGTTTGGTTTTAAACTTCAAAAAAAAAAAAAAAAAAAAGACAACGTAGGAATGTTCACACACTTTCTACTTCAGGAAAGACATCCTCTTCCTTATCCAAATTTTCCTTTCGTCTTTCTCAACTTCATTTTAAGTATGAAATGGTTGCACATTTAGTTACTTTTATTATATTTTTCTGGGGCTCAGTATTTGAACTAAAAGCAGGAAATTGGGTCTACAATGTCAACACTGGTTTAACCTCAAAATTGTTCTCAAATGTTAAACATATTTTAGGGTTTTGCTGGATTCAGAAATCCAGAATGTGCACAGGACGTACTTGAACATCAAGATTTTTGATACGTGGGATTAGCTAACATAATGCCAATGAGGATGATAATGATGGATGGTAAATAGATGAACAAGCAGCTGCTTTCCATTCATTCCAACTGTTTAATGCTTTAGCACTTACTAACGTCAGCCAAGATGGAAAAATGAAAAAAAAATACTTTTTTGTGTTCATATTGATTTTTATTTGGTCTCCAAGGATCAGTTTCTTCATAATTGTAATTTCAGATATTCTTGTCTCAGGGAATTAGTAAAGACTGCATTGATTCTTCATAAATGTCTCATTAGCAAAGCATCATGCCCTCAGCATCTCTGAAAAGGCATTTGCTTATCTAAAGGGTAAGGCAGAGAGAATCATAAGAACATTGCTTCTCATCATACAGCTGCTCTACGAGACATTAGCTTTACCCATCCTAAGCATTATTCCAATTTATTATTAATGTTCATGACAGCTATGGTGTTACCTAACAACATCCTTAGGAATATCCTTTAGTAAGAATAACTCCATTTAAAAATCATAAAAGAAATTGTAAGAAGTATATTTTGGCTAATTACATGTTTCAAAAAGGGAATGAAAATATTATAAACCAAGATAAAAATAATCTGATTAGTCTCTAATTGTGGGATTATGCAGCTGCTGCTTTTGGAAAGAAGGAAGGAGGGAAAGAGAAGGAGGGGGGAGAAATAGGAAGCAAGAAAGGGAGGGAGGGAGGGAGGGAGGAAAGGAGGAAAGAAGGAAAGAAGGAAGGAAGGAAGGAAAGAAGGGAGGAAGAAAGGAAGGGAGGGAGGAAAGAAGGAAAGAAGGAAGGAAAGAAGGGAGGAAGAAAGGAAGGGAGGGAGGAAAGGAGGAAAGAAGGAAGGAAGGAAGGAAAGAAGGGAGGAAGAAAGGAAGGAAGGAAGGAAGGGAGGGAGGGAGGGAGGAAAGGAGGAAAGAAGGGAGGGAGGGAGGGAGGTAGGGAGAGAAGGAAAGTGTAAAAAAGAGAAAAAGAAAAACGTTAAGAAAACATATGACTTTCTAGGCTGAAATACAGTCAAGAGATAAACATTGCTTTCCATATGCCCAGGAAATGTTTATCTTTAGATTTGGCTGGTGTTAATCACTGCGGCCTTATAAAGCTATTTTTCCAATTTCCATCCTGGCGGAAAGGAGAATGGAAGTGTCCTAAGTAATGCATGATGACTTGGAAATAGCCCATTTACTCTAATGGATTCAAAGTGGGAGCTACAATATTAACAGTTAACACATCACTCTTTTATTTCTATGCCTGTCAAATCTCTTTGTTTTATTATTTAAGGGAACCCTTAACCCCCATCTTCCCTGTGAAAGTTTATTTTAAAAGCAGTGATAGCTGATATCAAAACCAGACAAAGACATCCAAAGAAAACTACAGACAAATATCTCTTTTGAATACAGACACAAAAATCTTTAACAAAATACTAGTGAACCCAGAACAGCGACACATAAAAGCAATCATATACCATGATCAAGTAGGATTCATCCTACGAATACAGTGGAGGTTAATATCAAAATTCATTAATGCAATACACTTTACCAATAGAAATAAAGACAAGAGAAACATGATCATATTAACTGATATGTAAAAATTATTTGACAAAATCTGAGATCCCTTCACGATAAAAGCACTCAGCAAACAAGGAATAGAGGGAAACTTCCCCAATGTCAGAGCATCTATTTTTTAAAAATGTTAATGTCAGACTTAAAGGTGAAAGATTGGAGGCTTTCTCCCTAAGACCAGCAACTGAACAAGGCTGTCCATACTTATTACTTCTATTCAGCATTGTATTGGAGGTTTTAGCAGTGCAATTAGTCAAGAGAATAAAATTAAAGGTATCCAAATTATAAAGAAAGAAGTAAAGCTATCTCTATTTGCAAATATCAGGATTTTGTATATAAAAAAACCTTAAGGTATTCAGCAAAAATCTATTAGAACTAATAAAAGAGGTTAGCATGGTTACTGGATGCAAGCTTAACATATAAAAGTCAATTGTACTTCTGGACATTTGTAATGAACAATCTAAAAATGAAATTAAGAAGTAAATTCCATTTATAATAACATCAAAAAGAATAAAATTATCAGAAACAAATTTTAAAAAGTGTAAAACTTGTATTCTTATACTAGAAAATATTTTTGAAAGAAAACAAAGAGTATCTAACTAAATGTAAAAACACCCCATGTTTATGGATCAGAAGACTTAATAATGTTAAGATGAAAATACTCTACAAATTGGCCTACATATTGAATGCAAGCCCTGTCAAAATTCCAGCTGGCATTTTTGAATTGACAAAGTGATCTTGAAATTCATATGGAAATGCAAAGGACTTTGAATAAGCAAACAATCCTGAAAAAAAACAAAGTTGAAGGACTCATATTTCCCAATATAAAAGTATAAAACAATAGAAATCTAGATAGCATGGTATTGACATAAGAACAGACACATAGAGTAATGGATAAAATTGAGAGTCCAGAAATAAACCCTCTCACATTTATAATCAATTGATTTGTGACAAAGTTTCCAAGACAAAATGGGGAAAGAAAACTCTTTTTAACAAATAATGCTGGGACTACTGATTATCCACGTGCAACAGAATGAAGTTGGATCATTACGTCACATCATATTCAATAATTAACTCAAAATGGATCATCCACCTAAATGTAAGAGAAAAAATTATAAAACTCCCCCTAGAAGTCCTAAATAACTGAGTGTCAGAGATGCAGTGTCTTCTATGGGAGAGATGCATTCACTTCGCCACCTGTAGGTGACTTCAGAAAGATTCCTTCCGAAGGATTCACCTAACAGGGTATTTGTTAAATCCATAAGGGCTGCAAACAGACATGGCAATGACCCTTATCTTTTACTTATTTATTTATTTTTTGAGACAGAGTCTCACTCTGTCGGCCAGGCTGGAGTGCAGTGGTGCCATTTTGGCTCACTGCAGCCTTTTCCTCCCAGGTTCAAGCAATTCTCCCACCTCAGCCTCCCAAATAGCTGGAATTACAGTGTGCACCACTATGCCTGGCTAATTTCTGTATTTTTAGTAGAGTTGAGGGTTTCATCATGTTGGCCAGGCTAGTCTCAAACTGCTGACCTCAAGTGATCTGTCTGCCTTGGCCTCCCAACGTACTTGGATTACAGGCATAAGCCACTGCACCTGGCCTATGGCCCTTACATTTTTAATGTGTCAAGTAGGGATGTTGTTTGTTTATTCGTTTTCGGTTCATGGAGAGAATTACCTATTGAATGACATAAAATATGCAGCATTTTTCCTTTGCTCCCCTCTACTACATTACTTTTTTTTTTTCCAGTGGAGACATTTACTTATGGAGCACTGGAGCAAATGGAAAATAAATTCAGGCAGGTCTGAGTAACCATACATAAAGCAAATAATCAATGCAATTACTTGTGTGGCTCAACCAGAGAAAAATATCCCCCTCCCCATTAAAATGTAAACAGTCATAATGATTGCAGCAGTAGGAGATATATTTTATTTTTAAACCATTAACATTAAAACTTATTTTCAGAGTTTTGCAGGAGTGAGTATAAGTGTCAGGTTAAGGTGGGGGAGGGGCCTCCAATAGATCTTCAGGTGTTTTCATTTAAAACCTTGCTAAACTGAATGCCAGACCCATGGCCCTCTTCTGAGGTTATCTTCCCTGCTCCTGTTGAAGAACTAAGTCTGATTTTGTCCTGTGTAACTTTGCTCCTATTCCCACAGTCAATTGTTGACCCTTACCCAAGAATGGCCACAAGCTGACCAGCAGCTTTCCACGTGACCTCCACTGGAAGGCTCTGCAGAACCAGAATGACAGTGATGAGGTGGGCCAATGAGATTCTCTTTTAGAAGAGGAAACTAAGAAGCAGAGACAAGTGAACATCAACTGTGGGAGCAGAAACATGTTTCTTTGCATTATGCCTAGTACTTTATGCAACCAAAGTAAGTATCACTTCCTCACAACCAAAAGAATATAATCAAAACTTAACAGATGATCAGGTAAAGGCTCTGGAAAGGATCTTGCTTAATTATTGAATGGGAAATGACTTCACTGACTGTTTCAGTGACAGTGAAATAAGTCACATAGCAGGAGTGATGTTTTGAAGTTGAGTCATTAGACTACAATATTAAAACCATATAAACAGATATTCAGAAATTATGAGGAGCTATAATTCTAAGAGACAGTTACAAAACTGCCAAACTTCCTTTGGATTCTAGTTATTACATCCAAATTGAATGAGAAATACATGTTAGAAAGGACAAGGTCAAAGAGCAAGAAAAGCAAGATGACTTAACCAGTGAGTTTAAAATCTTCTAATTTGTATCAGTAAGTTGAAACTGTGGGAAAATGTGATAGATGACTTCCCAACTTGCTCTAGGTTGTCATGTGGGTTGAATTTTCTTTCTGATATTCCTCGCCCGAACATTTGGAAGAGTCTTTTCTGAGAGATGTGTCCTTGCGTTTTCACTCAGTTTGTATTTTCTGAAATAGGTTCCTTGAGTTGACCTTCATTGACGACTAAGGGCCGTGGAGTTATTGCACTTCAGGGTGGTAACCGCAGTGAATTCCAACAGCATTCCCAAGTGTAGAGGGTCCTGTCCAGCACATGCTCATCTCCTGTTTCTTCATGTGGTTCATGGCACCCACCGTGCCTGTCCTCAGTCATTGACTCTTTAAGACAGGTAGCACTGGGCCTACCTTTCTCCCTGGTTACTAAGGGTCATAAAAATCATGATTTTTAACACTAACACAAGCACTATACACAGGTCACAACCAATCTTCCAGCAGATGGAATTTATTTGGTTACTGAACACATTCAATTATAATAATTAGAGTTTAGTTCTAGCTTTAATATTTATACAGATGCCAGAAACTATGTTAAATTTGAGTTTATTGAAAGCAAAAGAGGTAAGATTGAAAATCTCATATTGACGTGACCAAAGTTTGTTTCTAATTTTACTTTATGAGTAAATGCATGACCATTATACAAAAAAATTGAGACATAGGCTCACCACCTAAATCCAAGCACTAGTGGTTACCGGAGGCTAGGAATGGTAGAGGGAAGGCGGGGATCGAGAGGGACTGATTAATGGGTACCAAAATACACTCAGAAGAAACTAGACCTAGTGGTTAAGAAATCAATGGTAGCATTTTCTCTCCTGAGTTTTATTTAAAAAATTATCATCCAACCTCATAATGTGTATTAGGAAATACAATTATATTCAACTTTACAGTAGAATCTTACCATACCACCTCCTTCAGTGACAAAAATAGAATTGGATAAAACTCCTTTGAAGACATATCCACCATTTTCTATGGAAAGAAGTAACCGACAAGCATTAATTGTAAAGTGTGTCTCATCACAGTAAATGAAATGCAAGGGGATGGAGAACAGTTTATTTAATTAGACATCTTTATTACCAATGGATTGACTGAAAATATCCTTTTATAATAACACTTGCAGATTCATCTTCCAATTAGAAGATAAGTAGATCTTCTCATAAGTGCATGATCTTAGAAAAAAAAAACTGCTAGTGATTCTTAAGTCTGTTTCTAAATTATTAACTTCAGCAAACATGTACCTACATTAGACTTGCCTTATAAATATTCTATGAGGAGCAAGATCCCACGGTTCTCCCATAAAAGTGAAAACTTTGATTTAGACTTGAGCTTTAGAAATATATTTGGGTAAACATCATCAAAATTTCTTTGGAAAACAACATCATTATCTAGAACAGAGACAATAATATATGGTTTTTTGTATAAGAAAAAGTTGGTAGGTTTGATGAGAGTTGTGCTTAAACTCCAGCAGCTTCCATTAAACCTAAAGGACTTATATGAGACGAGCAGGATTTATATACAAGATGAGCCAGTTTTCTTTCTTTTTTCTTTTTTCTTTTCTTTTCTTTTCTTTTTTTGTCCACAGACCACACTGCTTTAGTACCTGGGCAACTTTCAATCAATATTGATCATGAGAAACACTAGAGAGAAAGGTTGAGAGTCTACAGATCTCAAATAAAGACAGGCAAAGAGGTAGAAAGCCAACCCAAAAAGAAAACAGTATGGTTGGTTACTCCATAATGACAGAAGCTGATTACATTCCCTTTAGAATGAATTAGGCTAATGACACACTTATAGAGTATAGCCTCATAGGTATTGTGGATTTGGAACTAGGCTTATACAGCTACTAAAATTATCAAGAAATCATATTTAAATACAAAGCATAATATAATTCAAGAGTTAATTGTTCTTATTTAATCAAACAACATAGTTATTTAATACAATTGAAGTAGTATGACATATATAAGTTGTTTTTTAATAGCATGTTTTTAAATTTTTTGCTTGAAAAAAATAATAAAAAACAATTTTTTCTTTAAATTCAGGTTAATTAGGAGTTCAGAGGAGGCAGAAGAAAGCCAGATTTTATTTTAAATTTGTCAATGAGATTGTTTAAAGGCAGAAAAGTTGTAACAAATAATTAAGAGTTGGTTCCATTGTTAGTACTCACTGGAATTATTAACTGAAAATGTATTACATTATTAAACTAAAAATCAACTAAATTTTATATAATTTATGAAGTTCACCCTACCTTTTCCCTTTTCTTTTATACATAACCGCTTACATATATAAAAACATTTAGAACAAGTTTTAAATTAAGTTTAGATTTATAAATTCCCATGACAGCAAATCATTTCAATACTAGAAAACATTTTAATGTGAGAATTTTCACAATTCACTGTTTGTTCATGACACTGAGATAGTTGCAAATTGCATATAAATGTTGAGAAAGATAATTTTTGGTAGAGAGATAAATCCATTACTTAATTTTCAGTGTCTGAAAGGATCTCATTGGGGTCTGCAAAATCCTATTATCCTCTCAAGTCTCATTCACCTTAGTCAAGGAAAATGCTACAGCCTGCTATGAGAAAAACTTAAGACTGCAACATCCCCCCAAACTAGGAAGGAGCTGAGAGACCAAAGAATGACATGGACCAGCACAGCATGGTAAGTAGCTGAGTTTATTAGCACTTACTTACAGGGCACTCCTGGAGGGCGGCAGGACAGCTCTAGAAATCTGGGCCACCTTCTGTCTGTGAACTGCTTTTAAGTGAATTTTCTGGCTCTTTGCCTACTGTATTTCAACAATGAGACTGTGTTTCTTGGTAAGTTTTCAAATATTCTCCAGAATATTTGGTTTCTCAGAGACATCTGCTCCTCAGCTGAGCACCGTGGCCTTGGCTCACCGCCTGGCCTTCCGGGTTCAGGCAGCAGACATACATGCTTAAGTAACCTGGTGGGGTACCCATCACACTACACAGCCTGTCCCTCACTTAGCAGTCTAGCCTCTTTGAGAACTCGAGTCAAATGGCTTGAATCAGGAGCTGTAAGAAACTACACAGAGAGATAAAGTGAGGAATGGGATTTCAGCATTTGTTGAGTTAGTTGTTGAGCCAGTTGTCAGTCTAATACCAACATTTCTAGAGTACATAGAACACTTTTATTACAAAATCACTGTGGGAGTCATACTGACTTCTGAATTAATAATGATAGGTAGCAAGTAACTATAAAAAGGCCATGTTCTATATTTAAAATATTTTTGGAAGGGAAGAGAGGGAACATGGGGAAGGTCCCTGGTCATGTTTCCTTCCTGGTGTTCATGAAAAGACTAAGTGAAGATGATAGGTGTGGGTTCTGGGTCCCTGTCCACATCAGGGCTTCTCCTTTCTTTTCCTTGAGGTTAGGACAACCCCACCTGCTGTGTCCCTCAGAGCCTCCCCTACTTGGGGACACCTCTCTCTAGCTCCCTCATTCTTTCTTCACAGTGAAATGATGTCCATCTGTAGTTGTAAACTTTAAAAAAGCCAGATTCATAGGTCGTGGACTCTAATCTGTACTGAAAATAGTAACACTCTAAAAAGTCAAAGTTCTTAAGAAGTCAGTTCTTTTTTTTTTTTTTTTTTTTTTTTTGAGACAGAGTCTTGCTCTGTCACCCAGGCTGGAGTGCAGTGGCACAGTCTCAGCTCACTGCCACCTCTGCCTCCTGGGTTCAAGCGATTCTCCTGCTTCAGCCTCCTGAGTAGCTAGGACTACAGGTGCGTGCCACTACTCCTGGCTAATTCTTTTTTTTTTTTTTCTGTACTTTTAGTAGAGACGGGGTTTCACTGTGTTAAGCAGGATGGTCTCGATCTCCTGACCTCATAATCTGCCTGCCTCGGCCTTCCAAAGTGCTGGGATTACAGGTGTGAGCCACCACATCAGCCAAAGTCAAAATTCTTAAAAATAGAATTTCATCTTTACCTCACACCTCTTGAAAACCACTGAACACAATGGATATCAGTCGTGGCCCTTGAAAACGCTTCTGTCTGTCATTGCTTCTCTCACCTCTCTGGTGGTTGTTTTTTCTCAAATGACAGCCCCCTTGCACCCTATCAACAATGTGATGCTGTCACCCCCTTCTTCGCTAGCTTGTACCTTCTCTCCATTTCCTTTGGTACTTTATTCAGGGGACCAACTCAGCCCCTCAGCCAAGTCCTCCCCTTTCCCTCAGCCTCTTGGCCCAGGCTCTAGGTCTGAATCTCAGAGGATCAGGGATGGGCTAGATAGAAACAGGGGCTCCTCCAAGGCCCAGGGAGGAGTATGATCTTGAGCAGGTGAAGATGGATGGTGAGGAGGGTTGAGGGAGGCTAGAAATTTCACAGATGCATTTCCCTGTGGCAAGTGCAAAAAAAAATACAAGCTAAAGTCCACAGTAAAAGATCCTTGCCCACCTTGCATCCTCATCTGTTCTGCTGCATCTCTCCCCCATTCTCGCCCCCACAGAGTCCATCATCTGGAAGCGGTTCCCCAGACAGGTTACCATTTCCTGAGCTCAGTCCCTCCTCAACTCACTCTAGTCTGTCTCCACCCCAGATCTTCCATGAAAAATACCTTCCCTGGGTATTTTCCCCACAACATTCAAATTTACTGGACCCTTACTCTCTTCATCTTGCATGAGTTTCTAACACTGAAGTCCTTGCCCTCCATTCTTTATTTCTGCTTTACTTTTCCACATCTAATGTTTCAATTAACTTTATTTTGCGCTATTTGTCTCTGTTTAAAATAAGCTCCATGAGGGCAGAGATTTTGTTTATTTTGTTCATTTCGGAATCCCAAGCACATCATAGGTGCTCAGTCAATTTCTTGTGAAAGTGCGTGTTGAGTGAATCTTTTCAGCCATGCTGCTCTCCGTTTTCCTTGCCACCACACTGTTTTAAATTCCCCTTGACCTCACTCGTTGTTTAACTAGATTTCCTTTGCTGGCTTGTCATTCTCAGTGAAGTCGTAAATGTTGGTGTTGCTGTGGGTTCAGTCCTTGGTTGCCTTCTTTCTCCACTTTCCTTTCCTGGTTTCATGACTTTGAACACTATTTAAAGCTATTGACTATCTAAATTATATATCCTCCCCAAGGCAAAGATGCTAATAAGAGGCAGGGAAAGGAAATATAGCCCTTGCAATTTTTAGAATACTAATGCTAAGAACAGAGTATTTGGTGTATTAAGGTTGTAACCTTTTATACCTGTGCTCAATCTAGAGTTGATGGTAATAATAATGCGACATTTTCTCTCAGACTCACTGTTATACCTCTGTTTGAATTTACCAACCACTTTTCATTCTCTATTCCTTTCAACATCTAAGGAATGATCTATAAAAACAAGCTTTCTCCGATTCAAAGCACTTAGTCTTTTATTTTTTAATTCAATATCTGGCAACACTTGCTGCTTGGATACAAGCTACAGGCTGTGACGACAGTAATGGTCAGTGCCTACATAGGCCGTTTCACGGGCAAATCGCCACTGTATATAAGCTGAGTGATTATGAGAAGGAACACTTATGTACCTATGGACTCCAGTTTTAGAAGCAGCAAGAGGTGTTTTTTTGTTTGTTTGTTTGTTTTTGTTTTTTGAGACAGAGTCTCACTCTGTCGCCCAGGCTGGAGTGCAGTGATGCGATCTTGGCTCACTACGAGCTCCGCCTCCAGGGTTCACACCATTCTTCTGCCTCAGCCTCCCGAGTAAGCTGGGACTACAGGTGCCCCTCCACCATGCCCGGCTAATTTTTTTTATTTTTAGTAGAGACAGAGTTTCACCGTGGTAGCCAGGATGGTCTCGATCTCCTGACCTCGTGATCCACCCGACTCGGCCTCCCAAAGTGCTGGGATTACAGGCATGAGCCACTGCTCCCAGCCAAGAGGTTTTTTAAAATACATGAATCATTAGGTTTTTTCCTTCATTTCCTTGTTTTAACTGGAGAGCAGCTGACTTGCAGCACTAAGTGTGTGCATTGATATGTTAGCTGCCATTTGGCCAAATGCCTAGACACAGATTAAACAGTTCAGAGGGCTTCTAGGTGCTGCTACACTATCAAAACCCTATGGACCCCACAGAAGCCAAATGGTTTTTAGGAAAGAAATCATTGATGAGATCCTGCCATGGTTGACTGGCAAAGCTCTGAGACTCAGATTAGCATGTATGTTATTTCTAAAACTGTGGTGATACTGTTTCCCTTCTCCGAAAATGTTCTTCAGGGTCCCCAACAAGCAGAGTCAATAAATCAGCCTTTAAAGTACTCACAACATCTGAAAACAAATTAAATGTGGAGAGAAATATTGCCTAACAAGAAAACATGCAAGAGCCAGGTAAATTTACTCATCTCATTTGAAAGTTGTCCACATCATTCATTAGTAATTTTTCCATCCTCAGAACCACCTTTGTGGTGTTCTCTAAATCATCAAAACAACGTTAAGATGGCTCTTTCCAAAATCAAATAGATGGCACTTGGAGAAAATGAAATTTTAGAGTAGTTTGATAAAAGGGAAATTAATTTTCTTTTTTATGTCACAGTTGTGTTATTAGGACAATAACAGAGAAGATGATTAGGACAATTCAGGAGCTGATTGAAGAAAATGATAAGGAATGATTCTTTCTCCCACCAAACTACCCCTTATCAGCTACTTCTGAGCTTGAGAGAGAAGAGGGTAAGGGAAAGGAAGAGGTGTCAGAAGCTTGGCATTTTACACATTTATCTAATTAGTCTCTGCCTCCCTCTCCAACTAAAGTTCAAGTAACCTCACCCTTCTTCTTTCGCCTGATTGCAGATACGCAGAATAAACACTCAAGATAGGAGAGGCAGCCCTTGGCCACTGAGCAGTGGGAAGAGCATCCCTTCTGTCTTCTGATGACAGGCATTGATAATGCAAGCTTGTCTTCCTCAGCAGCATCTCCGCTGGCTGCCATGGCTGGCTCCCATTGCAGAGCAATTGTCACAGGATGAGCATAAGAGGAGCTGTGCCGTCCACTGGCCGTGAGATTTGTCTCTGCCACTGACCGGCTGAGTGACATTTGCAGGTCACTTGCTCTCTTCTGACCTCAGTGTCCACATTGGTAAATTGGAGATTATAGTAGTGTCTAACCTGGAAGGTTCCTGAAAAACTACATGAGATACTGCATGTGTAGCTTCTGGTATAGTTAAAATGTCAGCTGTCATTTAATTGTCCTGTTTGTCATATCCATCAACTAACTCTGCAACCTGGAGAAGTTTTAACATACAAACTGCAATCACAATTAGAAGAATATTATCCAAAATACAAACTATACTGACCACATTGGCCAATGAGTTTCTTCCTTAATGAGTAAGGACCTCACAGTCCATTTCAGTTCAGTGTCCAAGTCTGTGTTCAGAGATAGGTTAGTGCTTTTCCGGATGTCTTAAATAATATATTTGACTAATCTTTTAATACAATTACATATGAGAATTTACAAAATAATTGATCAGATAGATGTAAGTTAATATTTTTAATTTAAGAGGGAAAAGCACAACAATGTTCTTCTATTCCTGTGTCTGTGTCTGGGGTTCCCCAGATAACCCCTAGGTTAAGTGATCTGCTAAGAGAACTCACAGGACTGAGCATATACTTGTGTCCTAAGACTTATTATAGTAAAGGGTACACTTATGTCTTTAATCCATTTTGAGCTGATGTTTGTACATGGTGTAAGATGAGAGTGCATTCTTATTCTTCTCCATGCGGTGATCCAGTTTTCCCAACACAATTTATTAGAGACTGTTCTTGCCCGATTGTGTCTTCTTCGTACCCTTGTCAAAACTTAGTTGACTCTATATGCTTGTGTGTATTGCTGGGCTCTTTATTCTGTTCTACTGGTCTATGTGTCCATACTATACTGTTTTGTTCACTATAGGTTTATAATATAATTTGAAATCAGGAAATATGATGTCTCCAACTTTTTTCTTCTATCTGAAGATTGCTTTGGCTATTTTGGGTCTTTTCTAGTTCCATAAATTTTATAATTGTCTTTTATTCTATTTCTGTAAAAATGCCATTCAATTTTTGATAAATATTACATTGAGTCTGTAGATTGCTTCAGATGGTATGTATATTTTAATAATATTGATTCTTTCCAGTAATAAATATGGGATATCTTTTCATTTATTTGCATGTTCTTCAAATTCCATCATCAATGTTTTACAGTTTTCAGTATAGAGCTCTTTCATCTCTTTGGTTAAATTTATTGCGGAATATTTTTTGGTCTTGATGCTATTTTAAATGGAATTATTGTTTTTTATTCCTTTTTCAGAGAGATTGCTATGGCTTAAAAAAATACAAATGATTTTTGTGTGTTGATTTTTATATCCTGGAACTTACTGAATTCATTTATTAGTTCTAATATTTTTTATTGGGCCTTTAGGGTTTTCTACATGTAGAATCATGTCATCTGCAAACAAAATTACTGCTTCTCTTCAAATGTGGTTGCTTTTTATTTATTTTTCTTGTCTTATAGCTCCAGATAATACTTCCAGTACTATGTTGAATAAAAGTGGTTAGAAGGGGCACCCTTGCCTTGCAGTGGATCTTCGAGAAAAAGCTTTCAGCTTTTCACCATTGATTATGTTAGCTGTAGGTTTTTCATGAATGGTTTTTATCATATTGAAAAAATTTCCTTCTGTACCTATTTTGTCGAGGGTTTTTGTTATGAAATAATGTTAAACTTCATCAAATGCTTTTTCTGCATCTATTGAAGTGATCATGTGGTTTTTATCTTTTATTCTGTTAATTCAATGTATCACATTGATGGATGTGCAAATGTTTAGTTAACCTTGTATCCCAGGGATAAATCTCACTTTGTCTTAGTGTATAATCTTTTTGATATGTTGTTGAATTTGATTTGCTAGCATTTTATTAAGAATTTTTGTGTCTATATCAGAGACATTGGCTTATAGCTTTCTTTTTGGGGTGCCTTTTTCTTGTTTTGGTATCAGGGTGATGCTAACCTTATAGAATAAGTTTGAAAGTATTCCCTCTACTTCAGTTTTTTTGGAAGACTCTAAGAAGAATTGGTATTAATTCTTCCTTGAATTTTTGTATATTCAGCCAGGAAGCCATCTGGTTCTGGGCTTCTCTTTGTTGGGAGGCTTTTAATTAGTACTTCAATCTCTTCTATCCTTTTATTATCTCAACTGTGAAAAATCGTTACTTTTGTATTTAATATCACAGAATCCCAATAAGTGTTTATCTTTCAAGTTATATTCTATTCCAAATTGTGTCAGCTATTTGCATACATTTAGTAAACAGAAGAGGCTATCTATATTTTTAAGGTCAGTGAAAAAAATTAATAAGGATGTATAGTTATTAATACATCCAACTTTATTTGACACTTTTTAACATTCCAGATTTAGTAATAAGCCATCCAAAATCATGGTGGGAAGGTTGGTGGGGGAAGTAAATCATGGAGCACGCTACAGTGAAAAAACACTAATTTCATCTTTATTGAACAGTGAAGATATGCATTTCCTTAAGTTATTTCCACAGATTTCTCCAATTCCTTAGATTTGAGTACTCCTAAAACCCATTTAATCTTAGCACCACAAAGTTCTAAATAGAAAAGAGATTAATAAAATGACAAGGAACAACTGTGTTCTTATTTCCAAGAATTTCTAAGAGTCAGGCTTTAATGCTCATAGTCCACATGCAATTCCACTGAGGCACTTTATTTAAGCCATGAATGGATGCCACTCCCACCCCCACTTCATGGTCTTGTGTTTTATTGCTTTGTCTTATTTCCATATGGTGTAATCAGCCCTCTGCATCAAATCATTGTTGATTAACACGGCAGTGACTTCCTCTTAACAGTTAACACAAAACCTTTAAGGGTGGAGAACAGCCAGAGCTTACAAGTGCAGCACAACTTTATTTTAAATATTTATTGAATTTATAAATTATCCTGTAACGACACAGAAATCTGTATTCAGAGTCGCTGCATAACTGTGACCCTTTTTTTCTTTATTAATTAAGCTCTCTGTCTGTAGTTCAAGAAAACTACCTCTTAGGCTAAACTTTACTGCAGACTAGGTAGTATTAGAGCAATGAGCCCTCAACCACAGTGTGCGATGATACAATTAAGGAGCCTTACTCTGTTCTATTTCAAGATGAAGAACTTAACTCATCAAAGTAAAATAAACAGTTTTGTTATTACCACTTTTTCACAAAGCAAAATCTACCATAATTAATATCCTTCTTGATTGGATGCAGTTAAGATTTTAAAAAGGAAAAAGACAAAAAAGCCTGTCCCTGTACTGGAAGCCATCGACCACAGAACAGTCACCTAATCGCATTTACATGGTTAGTATGGACGAGATGGCAACACACAGTGAGCAAGGATCAATGGCACTCACTATCACATACTGACATCTGGTCGACCAACAAAGCTGAGGTGGCTTTTTTGGTCTCCAGGCATTATCCTTCTACACTGACCTGACAAGCTCCCCATAACTCTCCATGGGGAGAGTCCAGAGAAACAGCAACATGTGAGGGGAAGGCAGATGAAGTGGAGTCGGGAAAAGAATAATCACAGAGCCAGAAGAAGGGGCAAAAGATTCAGGGTTCTATAAGGCAAGTAAGGAAAAGATTCTCAGAATACACAAATGGCACATATAACTTTAATGTTATCTTTATAAAGAGGAACAGAGCCACCGTTTGCATAGAAGACACAGAAGTTATAGAACTCCAGTCACTGACATTCTAAAGGAGTTACGATTTGCCATTGTGCCTTCTTCTCTAAGAAGACCTTCCAAGAAGTTGCCAAAATATCTGCACAATCAGGGCCCAGATGATTTGCTTGGCCCTGGTTGGATTTCCAACAAGAGAGACACATGGATGCAGCAAGAAAGCTGACCCAGAATGTGTCTGGGGAGGCTGTTGCCCAGCTGGGGGGGTGGCAGGGGGGAAACGTCACAGGAGCAGCAAGATGCATGTTAGCTGCACCAGCAACAGGGGTCTAATTCACTTTAGTGTTTTTATAACAGTGAAAAGTAATATAAACCAACTTTTTCCATGGCCATTGGCAAATTTTCTCCAATTTACATTTGTTCAAGTCAAATCAAAGTGTGAGAAAATACACTTATTTCTAAACCTGGATTCTTTTTCTAAATTCCAAGCCTGAGATTCCAAACTGATTCTTGCAAAAGATGACATCCACCTCAAAATTCATTAAGATGGCTATAATAGCTAAAATGGAAAAATCTAAAAATTAGTTAAAATATGAAACTTGTTTATAGAGGTGATGAAGTTAGAATTGTCAAACTGGTCTAAACAAACTTAAATGCTGTCTCAGAATCCAGCTTCCCACAAAACTTTTTGGGGGTCTGCCCTGAGTTACCACATAGGATTTGGGGCAGGGCTTCCTGTAGGACTGTGCGTCTCTATGGTTGTTTTCTGCAGGAAGGTAACTCTTCCCACTGCAAACTCCCCCTGCCTTTGAGTTAGCAAACAAACTGACTAGTGAGAAATGGAAACTGTAGTAGCATTCTATGCAGAGCATCTTCATCCATAATCCCGGACTGATTTGAATCCCAGCCTATGATTTGAATTAGCAACATCTTGACATTGTGTGCTACATAATTTCAATTTGTAAATAGCCAAGGATTTAAAATTAACACACAAACAGGCCTAGGGAAGAGTCCACTGCAACCCTGGGTATGATCAGATAGACTGGAATGCTTCCTGCTGCTAAGGGCCGGGAGCTTCTCACTGTGGTGGTCAGGAGGCCAGCAGTCCAGTCATGAGACCATTCAAAACGAACTCTGTAACCAAACTTCTAGATGGTTGCATTATATGAAAAGCAACTGATATTAACTCTAATTTTATGTAGGAGTGTATAATTTATGTAAGATCTTCTGTTTGACTAGATTTACATTCTGTTCACACATACTGTTTGGAATAAAAATCTTCGCATATAGTACCACCTGCACGGGAATATTTTCAATAGTGTGAGAAAGTGTGAGAAAATAAGTGTATTAAAACAAGTATTATGTTCTTAGAAATAAGTGTTCCATTCTTCATAAATAGAATGAGTCGACTCTTCTAAAATTAATGAATTCCAATTTCGTGAGAAATAATCAGAAACCTCCAAAACCAAGTCACTATAAACATAATGGACACGCACTTCACCTTCTCGTGGCCACTGTTATGGAAAGGGTCAGAAGCCCATGGATGTAAGAAATCTTGCTAAGTTGAAGTTCTGCAGTGACTCACTCAGACCTGCTCAGGAGCAGCCCCGTCACCCCGACACCATCTCTCCTCACTCCCCAGCCTATTTGGGTATTGATGAAAACCTTCACTGCCTCCTAGAATTATAAGGATATGGCTCTAATCTCTGTAGCATTAGCCTAAACATTTGTGATGAAAAACTAGGAACGCTTATGGAAAGGTCTAGTTTATTCACTCTGCAAACCTGCTCCATGCCAGGCACTCTGGGGGACCTTAAGGATAAAAATGGCAGAAAAGAGATAGAATTCCTGCCTGCAGGAGTGAGCAATACAGACAAGGAAATGGTCATTCTTGTTCTCCTCTTAAAACAAACAAAAAGCCAACAAAAATTTCTTGCTTGACCTCCCATGCCCTCCAGATGTTGCATCCATCCTCCACATCCCTTACCTCAATCACTTCTGGAGGAGCTGCTCCTAACAGCTGTGTCGGCCTGACTTTGGCCCACGCCCCTTCTCCTCCTCCCACAGGCTGGCCCTGAGAGGCAGCTGTGGCCTCCATCTGCCCCATCCAGTGTTCACCTCTGTCCTCTTCTTACTTGACTGCTCAGTGGCATGGCCTTCAGCTGGCTAGTCCCACATCTAGTGTTTTGGCCACTTCCCTCATGGATGCAGGGCTGACCCCTCCTGCTCAGTCTGCACTGAGCTTAATCATCACCTCCTGGCAGAGACTGATGCTGATCAGCGAGTACATGATCCTGCCTGGCACCTGCAGCTACGTCTGTCTGTGCTTCCACTGTGTCTGTTTGCCATCATTTTCTGGCATCTCACTGGCTGGTCTGTTTATTATCTGCTGTCCCCACTAGAATGTAAGCCCCAAGAGGCCAGGAGATGCCTGCGTGCTCACCAGTTTACTCCCCAGTGCTTCAAATGAACTACACAAATAGTAAAGTTTCAGTAGATAGCAGCAACTTTATGAATAGAAAAAAGCAAGTAATAAATGTACAACTACAAAGTGAGTTTTTTGAAAGAAACATATTATTAGGATAAAAATGATTTCTTTTTTGTTTTCTGAGAAAGTGTCCGTTAAACTGAAATGGAAGAGTGAATGGGTTGTTTGCTGCATAAAGAACTGGTGGGAATAGGGAGGATGTGGATGCAATCCCAGGCCAAGGGAGGCCGATGTGAGAGGACTGAACACAGGAAAAGGCTGGACAAGTGTGCAAAATTGAAAGGGCATCCCTGAAGCCAGTCTTCAGTATCCTCAGCATGTGAGCAACTACAAAGAAGAGGTGGAACTCTCCTGCCACACTCTAAGTTACTCTGGAAATTGAACAGGTCTAAATGTCATAACTTGATGAGCCCCATCCCCTAGATTTTCCATAAGACATTATGTTATTTGTGCTTAAGGGATAAGTTGATTCCATGGACCATGATACAAAAAAAGTATTGTCTTTGAACCAATCAGAAATTACCACGATGATTACAGGATTTTTTTTTAAATCACAATATCAAAGTGTTGTATTATCTTAAATTACCTAAACTAAATGGTTTTGCTGGGAAATGGCTATCTTGAAAAGTTAAGGAGCAATGGTGAGGGCACAAAGTATTGTCTTTCCAATTAAAATATGACCAAAGTATGAGAAAAGATAAAAATTCAAACTGTAAACAAGATACATAGAAGATGACAAAGATGAGTATTGTGGGTTTTGCTGGTTGCGAGGAGAGGTGGCAGATGAAAAGCTTGAAACTGAAATTTCTCATTTAGAATCTAAAGCCCCAAATCAAAAGATGGTAGAAAACTCCTCAGATGAGGGCAGAACTACCACTTGTGGCCAAACAGATGGTGTAGACAAACATGTCTCTGCTCTGCACAATATCAATGGCCAGATGGGAAATGTGACTATTGTCTTTCATGAAGGAGGGCACTGTAGTCACTGGCTGCACCACCTCATGCATCAGAATGAAATTCTGAACATCCTGCAAGCCCCTCTTCATCAGATTAATGTTCAGGCTCTGGTCCACAGTGCTGCACTGCAAGGGAAGACAGGCCGTGTTACTGGAACCAGGTACCTGGACACCCAGAGCTGACTGTGGCCACCCCAGCTAGAGGAGGGTGACTTGGAAACTGAATAAGTCACAATGTATAACTGAAGTGTGCAAACATGTGTGCTTCTCCATTTTTCTTGAAGTTCCCATCCATTTCTCCCATTTTAGAGTTGACCTTATCTTTACAGACTTTCTCAGCTCCATCATAAAGATAGATGATCAAAAGTGAAAAAAAAAAAACATAGAGTGGATGTTACTGCTGACTTTGATTTGAACAGCATATGCATAGAGGCTCCTCAACATATTTTAAGTCACTTGGGAGCTATTTGTTTAAGTGCATATTATTATATCTTTTTGATAAATCGGGTACCCAAATTGAAAAATGCAGCTAGAACATAATATAGATTTATGACTTTCCTTTTTGAAGGAATGGGCCTTAAGGCCATGAAAATAAAATTATGCTCGTTTCATCTAGAGTGCATGTAATACTGTAATATCATTCACATGGGCTATAAAAAGTCTATACTGGCTTCTTAGTCCATTTGTACTGTTTTAACAAAATACCTTAGACTGAGTAATTTATAAAGAACAGAAATTTATTTCTCATAGTCCTGGAGGCTGAGAAGTCCAAGATCAAGTTGCCAGCCCACTGAGTGCCTGGTGAAGGCTACTCTCTTCTTCCAAGATGGTGCCCTGTTGCTGCATCCTCCAGAGGGGACAAATGCAATGTCCTCACATGACATAGGCAGGAAGGCAAGCCAGCCAATGGCTGTCTGAAGCTTCTTTTATGAGGGGGCCTTTGTCCCAATCATGATGCAGGAGTCCTCATGGACTAATTGCCTCTTAAATGCCCCACCTGTTAATTTCATCACATAAGCAACACCTGAATTTTGGAGAGGGCACATTCAAACCATAACACTTGATGTATTGCCTTAATTTATTATTGTATGTTAGAATATATAATACACCTAATTGGAGAATAAACATGCTAGAAATCAGAGAAATATCATGCCAAATTTTGCATGGTAAGAATGAGGAAAGGAGAGATGAGAAGAGAAAAGAAGGAGAAAAAAGAGAAATAAAGAGAGAAAGATATTTAAGTAGAGCAAAAGCATGAATAAGAAAGTGGCATCTATGAAGAAAAGAAAACCTGACCACTGCTGAGAATCTAATTCAGAGCTACATTGCAGAGGTTGGCAGTGTATCAATGTATTCTGTCAAGGAAGAACCAAAAATGCATAGGGGGAAAACAAAGGTTAAGCTTTCCTGGAGCAGAGAACTGAATCAGGAAACCATAATCCTTTTAAAATTTATTTTCATTAGCTTAAAATCCTGGTACAAGTAATGGCTGATTCTCATCAGAGTTTCTTATAAATTGGTTTGATAGAAATGAATTTTTTAGTTCATAACAATATGAAACTACAATTTATAATATGGCATTCTAATACTTGGTTGTATTATTTTGAAAAATCACCATATTGAGCTATGACTGGCATTCAAAAAAGCTGTACAAATTTAACATGTACAAATTGATGAGTTTGGAGGTAAGTACACTTCCATAAAACTGTGAAAGCAAAACGTCTTGGACCCCCAAAATCACTAAGGAAAACTCAACCTGGAAAATGCTTAGGGCAAACCTGCCTCCCATTCTAATCTAAGTCATCCTTCTGCTCACTGAGATAGATGCACATCTAATTGCCTCCTTTGGAAAGGCTAATCAGAAACTCAAAAGAATGCAACCATTTATCTCTCACCCATCTGTGACCTGGAAGCTCCCTCTCCATTTAGTCTTCCTGTCTTTGCTTCAAGTTGTCCTGCCTTTCCAGACTGAACCAATGTACTTTTTACATATATTTACTGATGTTTTATGTCTCACTAAAGTGTATAAAACCATGCTGTGACCTTGGGCACATGTCTTCAGGACTCCCTGAGGCTGTGTCGGGGCGCATCCTCAACCTTAGCAAAATAAACTTTCTAAATTAACTGAGACCTGTCTCAGATTTTCTGTGTTCACAAAGCCATCACCATGATCCATGTCATGAATCTCTCCATTGCCACCAAAAGTTTTCTCTCACCTTCATATTCATTATTATCATTACTATTTTTTTGTGATAAGAGCATTTAACATAAGATCCACCCTCTTAGTGGTCAGCCAGAACTGGGTACAGGATGGTACCTCGTGAAGCTTCCTTACCTAACCTGTGAGATGCCACGGAAAGGTTGCAACATCAAGTCAGGTATTGAACCAGGTATGTAAACTCCATTCAACTCCAACATTCTCTAATTCTTCAGATTTTTAAATGTCATTTTATAGCATGTGGGACATTTTTATCTCATGCTACACAAATACCATTTGCTTTAAAAGAATGTCAAGAAGGAAATATAATTTATTATGTCAATCCTCATAAATTTGCAATTGGGACAGACCCCTATAACAAAAGACAGATTAAAAAGACAAAAACAAGCTAATTAATGTATGCTGGGCATGCCGTGCATGAGAAATTTCAATTAAAGGTAACAGAAAACAACGGCTTAGGACTCGGGCTTATATAGCAACTTCAGCCAACAACAGTGAATTTGTAGAGAAATAACAGGACAAAGGAAAGCAATTTTAGGCCTCTAAGCATGGGAAACTGTGCAAAGAGAATATAGGAATAAACCAAAAGGTGAGTTTTGTTTGCAGATACCTCTGGTGTCTTTTCTGAGCTGATAAGTCTCTGGTGGTTAATGTTTGTTCTCTCTGGTAGAGATGGGGCAGAATAGCTTTTGTCTTTGCAAATTTATGTTCTACTTTTAGGCAAACAGAGGAAGGGAAAAGAGCTTTGCTATGTCTTTCTTCTTAATTGTCTTCAGCTCAACAAACCCTCATATTTTGAGGAGATATATTCTGGTCTCCCACAATGTGTACCTCTAACCTGTTATAAAATCAAACAGTTTTAAGCATAGTATAGTTAAAAATACTTGGTTTTTATAATAGGTTTTATGAAATAATTTAAATCATAGTATATTAAAAATACTTGGCCTTATATCAAATTTCATAATAACATTTTAAATCATAGTATCAGGCCTCTGAGCCCAAGCCTGCACGGATACATCCAGATGGCCTGAGGCAACCGAAAAGTACGAAAGAATTGAAAGAGCCAGCTCCTGTCTTAACTGATTGACCAACCTTATGACATTCCATTATGACTCATTCCTGCCCTGCCCCAGCTGATCCATCAATCGACCTTGTGATATTCTTCTTCCGGACAATGAGTCTTATGATCTCGCCACCATGCACCGTGTGACCCCCTCCTCTGCTGACGATAGATAACCACCTTTAACTGTAACTTTCCACTGCTTACCCCAGTCCTTTAAAACTGCCCCACTCCTACCTGCCTTTGCTGACTCTCTTTTCGGACTCAGCCCACTTGCACCCAAGTGAAATAAACAGCCTTGTTGCTCACACAAAGCCTGTTGACGGTCTCTTCACACGGACTCGCTTGACATTTGGTGCCAGGACTCGGATCAGGGGACCTCCCTTGGGAGATCAATCCCCTGTCCTCCTGCTCTTTGCTCCATGAGATAATCCACCTATGACCTTGGGTCCTCAGACCGGCCTAAGAAACACCTCACCAATTTTAAATTAGGTAAGCGGCCTTTTTTTACTCTCTTCTCCAACCTCTCTCACTATCCCTCAACCTCTTTCTCCTTTCAATTTCAGTGCCACCCTTCAATCTTTCCCTTCCCTTAATTTCAGTTCCTTTCCTTTTCTGGTAGAGACAGAGGAGATGAGTTTTATCCGTGAACCCAAAACTCCGGTGCTGGTCACAGACTGGAGAAGACAGTCTTCCCTTGGTGTTTAATCACTGCAGGGACGCCTGCCTTGATCCTCCACCTTGGTGGCAAGTACTATCTCCTCTGGGTGGCAAGTATCACCCCCCTCTCTCTATGTCTCTACCCCTCTTTTCTCTAAATTTACCTGTTTACTATGGGCAACCTTCCGCCCTCCATTCCTCCTTCTTCCCCCTTAGCCTGTGTTCTTAAAAACTTGAAATCTCTTCAACTCTCACCTGATCTAAAACCTAAGCATCTTATTTTCTTCTGCAACACTGCTTGGCCCCAATACCAACTAGATAATGGTTCTAAATGGCCAGAAAATGGCACTTTCAATTTCTCCATCCTACAAGATCTAGATAATTTTTGTCAAAAACTGGGCAAATCATCTGAGGTGCCTGACATCCAGGCATTCTTTTACACATTGGTCTCTCCTTAGTCTCTGCTCCCAAGGCGACTTGTCCTAAATCTTCCTTCTTTCCATCACGCTTGTCTCGTCAGTCCCAACCCCAAGTGCTGCTGAGTCTTCTGAATCCTCCTTTTCTGCAGACCCCTCTGACCTCTTTCCCCCTCCCCAGGCCACTCCTCGGCAGGCTGAATCAAGTCCCAATTCTTCCTCAGCCTCTGCTCTCCTACCCTATAACCCTTCTGTCACCTCCCCTCCTCACACGAGTCTGGCTTACAATTTTGTTCTGCAGCAAATACTCCCCAACCTGCCCAAAAATTTCCTCTTCAAGAGGTGGCTGGAGATGAGAGCATTGTCAGAGTTCATGTACCATTTTCTCTATCAGACCTTTCCCAAATTAATCAACACTTAGGCCCCTTCTCATCAGACCCCACTAAATATATACAGGAATTCCAGTATTTAACCCAGTCTTACAATTTAACTTACAGTGACTTAAATGTCATCCTAACTTCTACCCTTTCCCCAGATGAGCGGGATAGAGCTTATACCCTAGCCCAATCTCACACTCACACCTGTTGGTATCATGAGCCAGACCTTCAGGAAGGCATCAGGGAACTTCCCAGAGAAAATCCCCAATAGGAATACCAGACAGGCTCCCCAGGTATAGCTAGGCAAGATTATATGATTTCCTGCCTAGTTGAAGGGCTTAAAAAAGGCAGCTTACAAAGCTGTTAATTATGACAAACTTAAAGAAACTTCCAAGGTAAAGACAAAAACCCAGCCTAGTTCATGGCTCATTTGGCAGCAACCCTGAGACACTTTACCACCCTAAACCCAGAAGGGCCAGAAGGCCGTCTTATTCTTAATATGCATTTTATTACCCAGTCCACTGCCAACATTACAAAAAGCTTCAAAAATTAGATTCCGGCCCTCAAACCCCACAACAGGAATTAATTAACCTTGCCTTCAAGGTGTACAATAACAGAGAAATGGCAGCCAAGTGGCAATGTATTTTTGAGTTGCAATTACGTGCCTCCACTTTGAAAGAAACCCAAGCCACATCTCCAGCACACAAGAACTTCAAAACGCCTAAACCACAGTGGCCAAGTGTTCCTCTAGTACCTCCTCCCCCAGGATCTTGCTTCAAGTGCTGGAAATCTGGCCACTGGGCCAAGGAATGCCTGCAGCCCAGGATTCCTTCTAAGCCATGTCCCATCTGTGCGGGACCCCACCGGAAATTGGACTGTCCAGGTCTCCAGGCAGCCACTCTCAGAGCCCCTGGAACTCTGGCCCAAGGCTCTCGGACCGACTTCTTCTCAGATCTTCTAATCAGAAACTCAAAAGAACGCAACCATTTGTCTCTCACCTATCTGTGACCTGGAAGATTCACCATCAACACCCAAAGCTGAGATTCCAATTAAACTAGTCTCTGTATTCTCTGTGGCACGCATTTTAACTACTGTGTAAGTATTGACCATCAGCACTAATACATTAATACTTTTATGTGCTTCGTGCATGACTGCTAGTCCCCATGGATAATATACAGTACTATTACATAAATTTTCTCATCAATATTTAACACAATACCTACCAGATACAAAAAGTTTGGTAATCTGCAAATCTTGTCTTCTATCCAAGTGTGAAAGCTTAGATGAGTAAGCCTCCTACATGAAACCAGAGCCACGTTTCTGCATGAATTATTCGTTGTACTGTGTGATCTGACTTCCATCTCATCAACTCTAAGAGGCCGTGCTTTGTGACACTGATTTTACAAGGTGATTTCTTGTGAGCCTAAAAATGTAGACAGAAGGGGAGATTACCCAGTAAGGACTTCCTAGATCTGGTAGGGAACGAAAAAGTTTATTGATTCACTCAGTTTTACTGTGAGGAATTTTACAATAAAAACATCAATAATTTAAAAGCTTGCAATAGATGTCTGTTTTCAGCTTGGACATGGGAAAAGCTGATAAGAAGGTTACTTTAACACAGAAAGAAAAAACATCTGAACAAATTGCAAATCGATGACTTCCTGTACCTATCAGAAAGTTCAAGGCACAGGGCAAACAAGCACAAGCAACCTGAAATTTAGAGAAAGAGAGGGGCCTGCAGAGCGAAATAGAAACGGAGCATTTGCCTGCCTGGACAGACATCATCAAATCCTGCATACGCTGCAGAGAAAATTCAGCTACAAAGTTCCTAAATTGCTACAGGCTGAGCATGGGCTAGAATGGGACTGTGAAGCTCCTGAAACTGGCAAGCTTCCCCTCCAGAAACCCCAACATCAGCTCACAGGAGGCTCAGCAGGAGTCCCAAGAGAGCATCACTCATGGTGCCAGGGAGTGGAGCAGAACAGCAAGAACATGAGAAACTCTCCTAGAGTTATTTCCCACATTTATTATATGGTAACAAGCCTTAATTTGTAGATGAAACAACAACAAAAACTGCTTCCTTAAAGCACAGCACACCCACTGCTGCTGGAGGAGCAGAAAAGCAGCCACCATTGAAAGTTCATCCAGGCTGGGCGCAGTGGCTCACGCCTGTAATCCCAGCACTTTGGGAGGCTGAGGCAGGTGGATCACGAGGTCAGGAGATCGAGACCATCCTGGCTAACACGGTGAAACCCCGTCTCTACTAAAAATTCAAAAAATTAGCCAGGCGTGGTGGCTGGCGCCTGTAGTCCCAGCTACTCGGGAGGCTGAGTCAGGAAAATGGCGTGAACCCGGAAGGCGGAACTTGCAGTGAGCCGAGATCGCACCACTGCACTCCAGCCTGGGCGACAGAGCAAGACTCCATCTCAAAAAAAAAAAAAAAAACAAGAAAGTTCATCCAGACCCACCCCTTCTATCTCCCGTTGGAAACATCAACAACCACAGCCTAATCTCCAGGGGAAAGAGCAACGAAACTGTGACATGAGGTACTGATGGAAACCACTACAGCTGGGGAACAGAAAAGAAAATTTAAATAATAGTAATTAAAAATACCCTCTACCCCTGGGGCCCAGCACAACAGATGAAAGGGCAGGAGCCCCTCAAGTGAAGACCACGCTCCAGCACCAGGTGCATAGTGTTTAATTAGAACATCAGAGCTATTCGTTCTCCACTGCAACCCCACAATAACTCTTCAGTAAAAATAACAGAGGAACACAACGATGAGAGCTGCAGAAGACAAATTATCTCTGTCAAGTAGTATAAAGGGAAAAGTCATGAGCCCACAGAAGGGCCAGGAGTCATGAAGAAAACCTCACTGGCAAAGGAACTGACACTTTAAACACAGAAACTAGAGAAAGATCTCCTAGGGTAACTTGAAGCCTAGGCTGCCCTGAGGGTAACAGTCACAACAAAACCCTTCAAATCCAGTTTGACTCCTGATGACATTAGTACTAATCACCCAATTAATAATTTAACGGAAGGAAAGGGTGCTCAAGTTCAAACACTAAGGAAGGTATTTCAGTATTCACTATCCTGTACAGCTTATCCAAATTGTGTGTGAATGTGTCTGCCTTATAAAACAAAGGAACAACAAAAAATACAGTCCACAGAAATAAAGCAATTGCCAGAAACAGATTCAGAGATAACATAGATATTGGAACTAACAGGCAGGGAAATTAAAATTCCTATGATTAATATGTTAACATTTGTAATGGTAAAGATAGAGGATATGAAAGATCAGAAAAATAGTTTTAGCAGAGAGATAAAGAACTAAAAGTAGAACTTTCATTTGATCCAGCAATCCCACTACTAGGTATCTACACAGAGGAAAAGAAGTCATTATATGAAAAAGATACTTGCATGAGCACGTTTATAACAGCACAATTTGCAATTATACAAATATTGAACTAGGCTGGGTGCAGTGGCTCATGCCTGTAATCCCAGCACTGTGGGAGGCCGAGGTGGGTGGATCACCTAAGGTCAGTAGATCAAGATCAGCCTGGCCAACATGGTGAAACCCCATCGCTACAAAAATACAAAAATTAGCCAAGGATGATAGCAGGTGCCTGTAATCCCAGTTAATCGGGAGGCTGAGGCGAGAGAATCACTTGAACCCGGGAGGCGGAGGTTACAGTGAGCCGAGATCATACCATTGCACTCCATCTTGAGTGCAAGAGCGAGATTCTATCTCAAAAAAAAAAAAAAAACAACCAGCCCAAATGCCCATCAATCAATGAGTGGATAAAGAAACTGTGGTGTGTATATATATATATAGATATATATATATATATATGTATATTCCTTTTACATAGATAAGTCAGTTAGCAATAAATAGCAATAGGTAAATTTCCTTTCTCCAAAGCAGGGGAAAAAACACATGATATAGGTAATAAACTTGGATCTAAACAATAAAGAAAAAGTTTTTAAATGGGCTACATAAACATAAAATACAATTTTTTTCTTATTCTTAATTGCTCAAAATGTAACAATGTATTTTTTACCATTTATTCTTACCATCTGCTGTTATTTAAATTAGTAATCATAATACTATATATATAAAGTAAAAATATCGTTCTTTAAAAGATAAAATTTATGAAATTCAAGCCAGAATGGAGCAAGAAGGGGAGAGAGAATACAAATTATCATTATCAGGAATGAAAAGGGGAAATTATTGTTGAATACAGACAATGAAAGGATAAAAAGTATTTCTACAAACAACTCTGGTCTCTTTTCATAAATTCAGCAACTTAAATGAAATGGAGCAAGTTCTTGAAAGAAATGAACTACTGAACCTCATTCGAAAATAAATATTTATTTTCAAGGCACCTTATATATTAAGTAAATTGAAAAGAATGAAAAATCCAGACACAAATTTTCTTTATTGCTGAATTCTGCCAGATGTTAAAGGAAGAAACAATATCATTATATATGATATCCTTGAAAAACAAAAAAAGAGGAAACTCTTTTAAACTCATTTTATGGAACCAGTTTTACTCAAATACTAAAACCAGTTTTACTCAAATACTAAAAGGTATTTTTTAAAAAAGAATATACAAATGAATATTCCTCATGAATAAATACACAAAAATTCTTAACTAATCAAACTGATATCATCAATATAAAATGATGATACATCAACATCAAGTGTGATTCATTCTAGGAAGGCAAGGCTGGCACAATGTGAAGAAATCAATAGCTATAATCCAACATTTTAACAAACTAAGTAGAAAAATCCATATAATCATCTCAATAATTTTTTAAAAAAATCATTCACAAATTACTGTCTTTATTAATTATTTTAAAACTAGAAGAAAACCAGGACTAGAAGGAACATCCTTTCCCTAATAAAAGAAATCTATAAAACCTTAAATCTAACATTAGGCTCAATTATGAGAGACTGAATGATTTCTTCTTAAGATCAATGACAAGGCAAATATGTCTTCTGTCACACTCCTATTTAACAGCTAATGTGGTTTGAATTCTTGTCCCTTTCCAAAGCTCCTGTTGAAATTTGGTTGCCATTGTGGCAGTGTTGGGTGGCAGGACCTACTGAGAGATATTTAGGTTGTGAAGTCCCTGCCCTCGTTAGTGGTTTAATGCCATTTTATGAAGGATTTGGGGGAGTGGGCTACCCTTTAGCTGTTCTGCCTTTCTGCCACATAAGGAAAAGTGTTTCCCCTCTCCCGAGGATGCAAAGTTCAAGACACCATTTTGGAAGTGGAGAACAGGTCTTTACCAGACACCAAACTTGCTGAAGGCTTGTTATTAGATTTTCCAGCCTCCAAAACTGTAAGCCAATGAATTTATATTTCTTATAAATTGCCCAGTCTGTAATATTCTGTAATAAACTCTAATATTCTGTAATAAACAGTCTTCCTTAGCCTGATTGCCTATGTAGAATATCCCAAAAAAATCTATAGGAAAGCTCCTAGCACTAATAAGTGAGTTTACCAAGTTGGGGGATTCAAAGTTAATGTAAAAATAAAAATTGTATTCTTATGTACCAGTAATAAATCATTGGTAATAGAAACAAAAAAAAAAAAAATAGGCCAGGCGTGGTGGCAGTGGCTCACGCCTGTAATCCCAACACTTTGGGAGGCTGAGGCAGGTGGATAATGAGATCAGGAGATTGGGAAGATCCTGGCAAACATGGTAAAACCCTGTCTCTACTAAAATACAAAAAATTAGCCAGGAGTGGTGATGTGCACCTGTAGTCCCAGATACTAGGGAAGCTGAGGTGGGGTAATTGCTTGAACCCAGGAGGCAGAGGTTGCAGTGAGTCGAGATCATGTCACTGCCCTCCAGCCTAGTGAAAGAGTGAGCCTCTGTCTCAAAAAAAAGAAAAAGAAAAAAGAAAAATATATTTACCATTTATAAATAGCACCAGAAATAAAATACTTATGTATTCATCTAACAAAAGGGTGTACAAATTTTGCATTCTGAAGACAACAAAAGATAGATGATAGAAATGGAAGAAAATCTAAATAGAAATGTATACCATGTTTATGGATTGGAAATGTATACCATGTTTATGGATTCAATAAGGTTAATCTATTGATTCAGTATGGTCCTCTTTAAGAAAAAACCTGCAATGCTTTTAGAAAGATACTTGTAAAATTTATAAAGAAAGGCAAAACACCTAAAATATCCAAAATAATTCTGATAAAGGAAAAGATATGTAGAGAACGTACAATCCCTGATTTAAAAACTTGTTATAAATCTAAAGTAATTAAGACAGTAGTGTTTATGCAAAAGAGAAACACATAGATAAATAGCATAGAGAATCCAGAAATAGATACATACTAATACAGTCACTTATTGACAAATTGCAATGTTAAATCCATGATGATGTGTCTTTTAAACAAATAGTCCTAGAACCAGCATGTGAAAAAAAAAGGACTTCAACACATATTGCATTTCTTATACATTTCTCATTTTTTATCCAGTTAATGTCTTAAAAATTAACTGAAAATGAATAATAGGCCTAAATATAATTGTAAAATTATAACACTTTGAAAAGAAAATGTAGAACAAAATCCACATAACCTACCGTTTGGAAATGAGTTTTTAGATATAACATTAAAAGAACAATATATGAAATTTTAAAAAAAGAAAAAGACTTTATCAAACCTAAAAATTTATCTGTGAAAGCCTCTGCTAAGAGAAAAGAGAAACATGTCAAAAACTTGGACAGAATATTTGCAAATCACATAATCAGATAAAGGATTGTAGCAAGAATATATAAAGAACTGTTAAAAGTAACAATTACATAAACATTCAATAAAAGTAGTTGCAAATATCTGATGAAGCACTTCATTCAAGATAATATATGGGTGACAAATGAGCATATGAAAAAATACTCACCACTATTAGTAATCAGGGAAGTACACATTTAAAACACAATGAGATACACTTATACCTTAATTAGAGTGCCTGTATATATATAAATTAATACTAGCAATTGTCAGATATGATGTGGAGCAACAGAAACTTGCATTCATTGGTGGTGGAAATCCAATAGTGTGAAACCACTCTGAAACATAGTTTGGCATTTTCTTTTACAGTTATACACACATTACCATACGCATATTGAAAACTCGAATACACACAAAACCTTATTTGTGAATTTTTGTAGTAGCTTCATTCATAATTTCCTAAAAATGGAAATAACTCAGATGACCTTATGTGAAAGAAATGGCACACTACTCAGAAAAAAAGATCAAACCATTCCTGAACAACATGGATGAATTTTAAATGTATGTTGCTAAAGTGAAAGAAGTCAGTCCCAAAGGAAACATATTATAATCCATTTTACCTTAGGGTCTGCAAGAAGCAAAACTATAGGGACAGGAAAACAGATCACTCTTCTCCAGGGTTTGAGGAAGAGTAAGGTAAGGGGCTGGGGCACACAAGGAAATTTTCACAGGGATGAGACCATTCTGTTCTCTATGGGGCTGTGGTGAAGGATACAAGATTCTGTTCAATTCTGAGGAGCCATTGAACTTTATTTCATAAAGTTTGACTTTTCTTGTATCAAAAAAAAATTACCAGGGTGTTAGGAGAAATCCAGGATGGAAGGCAGACTGTGACAGATGAATGTAACTCGATTACAAGTTTATGATATAAACTTAGGGTGGGAAAGGAATTCACCTGAGTAACTTTGAAAAACATTTTTTTTAATTATACTTTAAGTTTTAGGGTATATGTGCACAACGCGCAGGTTAGTTACATATGTATACATGTGTCATGTTGGTGTGCTTCACCCATTAACTCTGTGGATACTGTAAGGTTAAAGTCAAAAAAGCCTGTACACAGACACTGTGCTGTAGTTGGTAAATGTGTTTCTCTCAGGGTTACACTTTAGCAATTATGAAGGTACTTTTGACGAATACTAGGGTTTCACAAATAAATATATTGTACATCATGTGAAAGTTTGATTTCTGGATTTCTCAATCAAAGAAAGAAATTACAAGTAATCAGTGAGGAAAAACTGGAATGAACTCTATAGTGCTAGATTAAGGTCATGGGTATCAGAATAAACTCATCTTCATTCTCTCTCTCTCTCCCTCTCTCTCTCTTGCTCTTCATAAATAAACATAGATATGTATATATATATATCTGTCGATATATATATACACACACATATATACATACATAAACACACACACACACACACACACACACACACACAAGCTCTGCCCACTTAAAGGGAATAAAACTACCTACACCCAGTAGAATTTAGCAGATCTAGCACCCAGATCTTGGCTTCAAAATACCATTCTCCAACACAAAAACAAATGTTTCCTAGAGAAATGGCTTATTCTATAATTAAACAGGGAAAACAAAAGATTATACTGGATAGTCTTGTAGGTACAGAAAGTGTTTAAAGAAAAGAAAAAAAAAGGAGGATGGAGATGGGAGTATATCCAAAGACGCAAGAACATATCAACAGAGCTCTCAATGTTCAAAGCTGGAACAGTTTGAGCCACAAAATAAATAAAAAGGAATTGGATTATAACTCAATGGATAAAATAAATATTCCTGGGTCCATGCTGATATATAAGTTAACATACAATGCTGTATGTTATATACTAATTGTGTCATATAAACACATGATCTAATATGCTATATTTATATAACATAGCATATTAATTACAACAATTCATAAAATATATGAATTTTGTATATAATACATATCATATTAATATATTAATGATGTACTTGGGATGAATACTGTGCATGAATAATTTCTGTACTATTATAACATTTCAAATAAATCCATCTAATGCTGTATTCAGTATAAAGAACCATTTGGCTAACAGACCTAGAGTTGCATGTTTCATGTTGTCTTTTATCAGTAATCAGATTGAGAATGTCGTCTTGATTATTTAATTAAACTTTTTGTTTTGAGATCGTTGTAGAGTCACATGTTGTTGTAATAAACAATACAGGTAGGTCCCATATACCCTTTGCCCTGTGTAAAATCTGGCAAAACGAGTTTTGTATTACAACCAGAATATTGACATTGATACTGTCTGGATGAAGAGCAGCTCAGTCCCCACAGGGATCTCTCCTGTTGACTTTGCATAGCCATGCCCATCTCCCTCTCTCTCCCCACCCCAATTCCTGGCAACACAAATTTGTTCTCCATTTCTATAATTTTGTTGTTTCAAGAATGTTATATAAAAATAATATACAGTATTCCAAATCTTTGGGATTGGCTTTCCTAACAGAATAATTCCCTGTGGATGCATCGATGCTGTTGAATGTGTCCACAGTTTGTGCCTTTTTTTTTTTTTTCTGAGACGGAGTCTCGCTCTGTCACCCAGGCTGGAGTGCAGTGGTGCGATCTCGGCTCACTGCAAGCTCCGCCTCCCGGGTTCACGCCATTCTCCTGTCTCAGCCTCCCGAATAGCTGGGACTATAGGTGCCCGCCACCATGCCTGGCTAATTTTTGGTATTTTTAGTAAAGACGGGGTTTCACCATGTTAGCCAGGATGGTCTCGATCTCCTGACCTCCTGATCCACCCGCCTCCGCCTCTCAAAGTGCGGGGATTACAGGCGTGAGCCACCACGCCCGCCCAGTTTGTGCCTTTTTATTGCCTAGTAGTATGCTTGGGATAAATGCCCAAGTGTGCAGTTGCTGAGTTGTACGTCAGTTACATGTTTAGTCTTGTAAGAATCTGCCAAACTGTTTTTGGCTATAGCATTTTACATTCCCATCAGTAATGTATGTGTGATCCAGTTTCTCTGAATCCTTGTAAACATTTGCTGTTGTAAGTATTTTTATTTTAGCCATTCTAACAGGTGTGTAGTGAAATCTCATTATGACTTTAGTTTGCATTTCTCTACTGGTAAAATATTTTGGACATCTTTTCATGTGTTTATTTGACATGGGTGTATCCTTTTGGTGAAATATCTCTTCATGTATTTTGTCCATTTGCTGGTAAGATTTTTTTTTTTTTTTTGCTTTCGTGTGTATTGCATATCGAGATTTCTTTATACATTCTTTATGCTATTTCTTTGTTGGATTCATGGTTGACAAATATTTTCTCCCAGCATATAGCTTTCTTTGGCATTAGGTTAACAGGATATTTTACATATCGATTTTTAAAAATTCTATGATACATAAATTATCAATTTTCCTTTTATGAATTATGTTTTTAATCTGAAATGTAAGTTTTTTTGCTTAACTCTGAATTCCTAATTTTTGTCTTAGGCTTGTTTTTTCTATAATTTCTACTGCTTTCTATTGATGTATAGGATCCATTCCGAGTTAATTTTTGTGTAAGGCATGGCATCTAAGTCAAAACTTATGGCACATTTGTGAAAATTCAGTTAGGCAAATCAGGGCTTTTGATATTGAGAAGATGGTTTAGACCCATTTCTCCCTGTTTTCTTCACCAAATAAAACTCTAAACCCCGGGGATAATGTAAGAAGCAACCAAGGGAGACTTCTGAAAGGTGGCAAGAAGGGGATCTGGTTTGGGGCATCAGGATTGGAGAAAAGCACAGCGGCAGGACGTCATCCAACCCTCCACCCCGCAGAAGGCAACTCAGGTCTGGTACTCCCTGATCTCTAATGTAGCAACAGAACGTCCATTCCTCCCCCCATATTAAATATTCCTCCCCCACTGACAACATCAGGCAAACTCAACATCACTAGCAATGGGGTGATAAGGACCCTCACCAACGGTAAGTAGACAGAGGAATCTCTCTTCTTTTCTGCAGGTGAGAGTCTCCTCCTCTGTTGGGAAATACTGAGGTGCAGGTGGAACCAGAGAGGGAAACCCAACCCAGACAGTGAGCAACCTGGCCCAGGAAGACTATTCGACTCCACTGAACTAAGACTCTACTCCTCCACCCAGAAACACTAGGCAGCCAAGGGGTAACAGCACCCAGCTCAGGAAGTCCTCTACATCCCCAATGGCAGGAGGGATCTTGCCGTAGCAAGCACCCATCCAGGGAATCCTCTTGGTGCCTGCAGGCCTAAGACTCCTCTCTCTCGCAGAGAGACAGCCTGCATCTAGTCTGGGAAGACCCTTTTACTCCATCAGGCAGCACCAGCAGGGACTAGGATGCCTCAGGTGGCATTACGTAAACCAAGCAGATAAAGTGACACCTGCTGAAATAAAAAGTAAACTGTCATTGGAATCACAGCCTTCAAAAACATCACAGGTCCTGCATACTACACCTGATCAGAGTGGCTGCCTACTAAAATAAAATAGTTACATTAGATGAGTCTTCTAACATGATAGGCAAAATGTCCAGGATACAACACAAATTTACCCATCATGCTGAGAACCAATAACATTGCAACTTGAATGGAAAAAAAAATCAACAGATACCAACACTAAGATGAGTCACATGTTGGAATTATTTGACAGTGATTTTAAAGAAGCCATCATAAAAATGCTTCAGCAACTTACTATACATTCTCTGGAGCCAATGAAAAGATAGAAAAATCTCATTAAAGCAAAAGAAGTTATAAAAAAAGTCAATGGAAATTATAGAACTGAAAAATACATGACAAATTAAAAAAAACAAACAGTAAGCAACTCACTGGATGAGCTCAATAAAGGAGTGGAAGTAACAGAGAATGAACTTGAGGACAGATGAATAGAATTCACCCCATTTGAACAACAGAGAGAAGATAGACTGGGAAAAACAAAAATGAGGGAATGGAGCCTCAGGGACCTGTAAGGCAACAACAAAAGACCCAACATATTTGTTGTCGTAAAAGATGAGAAATAAAGTGGAACTAAAATGGTATTTAATGAAATAATGCCAGAAAACTTCATAAACCTGTTAAAAGACATACCACCACAGATTCAAGAAGTAGAGAAAATCCAAATTAAGGCAAACACACAAAAAAATCTACATCAAGTCACATCATAATTTGCTTCTGAAAAATAAGTCAAAAAATATTGAAAGCAGCCAGAGGGAAATAATACTTTATCTACAGAGGTACACTCACCGGAATAGCAGTGGATTTTGTACATGAACCCAGGAGAGTAAGAAGGAACTGGGGCAACATTTTTCAAGTACTGAAAGAAAAGTTCTCCTTTTCAGTCTGAAGGTGATTCCTGTATTCCTGGATGTATTCTTCCATTTTCACACTGCTGATAAAGACATACCCAAGACTGAGCAGTTTACCAAAGAAAGAGGTTTTTTGGACTTACAGTTCTACATTGCTGGGAAGGCCTCACAATCATGGTGCAAGGCAAAGAGGAGCAAGTCACATCTTACATGGATGGCAGCAGGCAAACAAACAGAGAACTTGTTCAGAGGAACTCTTTTTTTTTTTTTTTTTTTTTTTTTTTGAGACGGAATTTTGCTCTCGTTGCCCAGGCTGAAGTGCAATCATATGATCTCTGCTCACTGCAACCTCCGCCTCAGATTTAAGCGATTCTCCTGCCTCAGCCTCCCAAGTAGCTGGGATTACAGGTGCCTGCCACCAGCGCTGGCTAATTTTTATATTTTTAGCAGAGACAGGGTTTCACCATATTGGCCAGGCTGGTCTCAAACTCCTGACCTGAGGTAATCCACCCACCTCGGCCTCCCAAAGGGCTGGGATTACAAGCATGAGCTACCATGCCTGGCCGAGAACTCCTCTTTATAAAACCATCAGATCTCAAGAGACTTATTCACTACCATGAGAGCAGCATGGCAAAGACTTGCCTCTGTGATTCAATCACCTCTCACTGGGTTCCTCCCAGAACATGTGGGAATTCCAGATGTGATTTGAGTGTGGACATAGCCAAACCATATCACTGGGGTTCCAAATGAGTGCATTTTCTTCTCCTTTTTTTTTAGAGTCCCCTTTTGCTTGTGTCCTGAATTATTTCCAGGGTTTACAGTTGTACTTCACAGGGAGGAGCAGGGAAAGAGACAAGAATATGCTACCTGTCCCACTGGAAATCTTATGACCTTTCTTTTAATGCTCTGTTTATTTCTTGTAAACTTGTGAGGAAGGGAAGTTCTAGGAACTTCCTTGGTTATCCCAGAAGGGAAACTTAAAATTTGTTTTGTGGGCTTACTTGAAGTCATCTTAAAAAATATATAAAAAGTATAGATGTTTCAGTAGGAACAACTTTTTACTTCTTCATGAAAGTTGAGCAATAAAATAACCATACACTTCTCTGTCCCCATAACTTCAACCTTGTGTGACCAAATTTTTTAGAAAAAAAAATGTCTGTGGTGATAGAAAGCAGATTAATACTTGCCTTTTCAGTACTGATGATTAAAGGCAGGTGATTGATTACAAAGGTACATGGGAAATATGTTAGCTGAAGGATATGTACTATATCTTGATTGGGTGGTAGTTACACACTTACATACAATTGATGAAACTTTATAAAGTACACAGTTAAATTGGGAGAACTCTATTGTACATAATTTATAGCTTAAGAAGGCTGGGAAAAGTAAGGTAGAGAAAAAAACAGTAAAAATGAAAATCTTTATAATACTCTGTTTTGTCTTAAATGGTAAAAAGTTTTCTAAGAAGGTAATCTCTTTTTTTTTTTTTTTGAGACGGAGTTTCACTCTTATTGCCTAGCTGGAGTGCAATGGCACGATCTTGGCTCACTGCAACCTCTGCCTCCTGAGTTCAGACAATTCTCCTGCCTCAGCCTCCCGAGTAGCTGGGATTATAGGCACATGCCACCATGCCTGGCTAATTTTGGATTTTTAGTAGAGATGGTGTTTCTCCATGTTGGTCAGGCTGGTCTCGAACTCCCGACCTCAGGTGATCCACCCATCTTGGCCTCCCAAAGTGCTGGGATTACAGGCGTGAGCCACTTAGACAAAACTTGTTCTTAATATAGTGAATGAGGAAGGGGTCACTGTGAACAGCTTAATGATCACTGTTATATTAGTCTGCTCAAGCAATCATATCAAAAAGCCATAGACTGGTGGCTTAAACAAGAGAAATTTATTTTCTCAAAGTTCTGGAGGCTGGAAGTCTGATATCAAGGTTCTAGCAGGGCTTGGCTCCTGGTGAAACTCCTCCTCTATGTGTTCTTACATGCAGAGAGAGTGAGGTCTGGTGTCTTCTTCTTCGTATAAAGACACCAGCCCCATTGGATTAAGGCCCCACCCTTATTACCTCTTTTTGTTATGGCATCTTTGGGGTGTCACTTTTCTGGCCAGAAACCTCTGTGACCAGTGGTGCCTCTGCTAGAGTTCTTGTCCTGTGTCCAGGAAGAATAAGGTATGCAGACAAGTGGAGGGTGAACAAGATGAAGACGAGCTTCATTGAGTGTTACAACAGCTTAGAGGAGACCTGCAGTGGGAAGCCCCTCTTTGTAGACAGGTCATCTGGAGTGTCCAGCTACCAGCAGAGAGGAGGCCCTGGAGAGGGTAGGTCCTGTCTGCACTGCCAGCAGGTCGTCCCTTTGTCTCCAGCTGTCAGTGGAGACAGTATCTCCTCTCTGGAGCTGATAACCTATAGTCTCTGCATCCTTTGCCCTGCTCTGGTTGAACCCGGGACTTTTATGGGCCTCAGCAGGGGGAAGTACATATTGAATGGTCCATGGGCAGCTGTGGGCGGGCCCAGGAAGAAGCACCATGAGTTTCCCCTCCCTTCTCTGGCAGGCCAGACCCAGGCATCAGGACTATGCCGGCCGGAAGATGGGGCTTCACTGGGCACCTGCCCCCTTCTGCCCAGGAGCCTGTCTGTCTCCCGGGGCCATCCATGGCATCCAGGCTGCTGGCACCAAGGGGCACCTGCAGGCCAGCACCCAGCCTCCCTCAGCCCCCACTCAGCTTCCTTTCCTGCACTCTTCCGTTCCCAAAATCCAGAGGGGGGCAAAGCAGCAGGGCGCTAACATGTCAGGACTGCCCCAAGCGTGCGCACACCCAGCAGGGCTCTCACAGCCCCCCGGGCTTGGCCCCAACTCTGCTCAGAGATGGGAGCTGGTGCCAGTAGTGGGGAGACGCCAGGCAGCAGGAGCAGGCACCTGTGTGCCTGCAAGGGTACAGGGATGCCTGGATTTTCAGCCCCGGTTTGGGCAGCTGCAGCTGTGCAAATGGGGGTGGGGGAATGGCGGCCAGGCTCCCGCCTCCTCGGTGGAGTGGGAAGCCAGGATCTGCAGCCACGACTTGGGCGGCTGCAGCCCCACTCAGGAGGGCAGGGCTGTGCGCCTACTCCCGGCTCCTGAGAGCACAGGGGTGCCGGGGTTGCAGCCTTGCCTTGGGTAGCGGGCTGTTGCACCTAGGGAGCTTCCATCCAGACAACTTGGAAGGGGCAGAGTTCCCGCTTGTCCATGACTCACCCGGCTCCATGGAGCACCACGCTCAGCTGTGCACCCTCATAGCCTGGGACAGTGTCTCCTTTTCCTTGCTGGGCCTGGGGCAGGGGCAACATTGCCCTGAGCTCCCCCTGTGGGCCCAGCACTCATGGGTGGCCAGAGTTTCCCCCTCGCCCAGTGGCACAACCTGGCCTGGCCCCATCGCAGCGGAATTGCTGGAGTGCGAGCTGTCTGCCTCCACCCCGTGCCCTCCCTGCAGCGGCCTGCATGATGGCAACAGTGTAGCAGACAGCCCACCGCTGTCATCAGTTTGACTTTAGCTTTTTATTTCAATTTAGTCACATTGTGAATTAAGGCTTCAACATATAGATTTGGTGGGTGGGGATGGGGAAGACACAATTCAGCCCACAGTAACCCTACACAGAATATCGCGGCAGAACCCAACTTCTGAATTATGGCATACTGGTGTGAATAAAACACATCAGCAGACTGTGTTAATCAGGTTTCACATTAACCTGCTATTGCTAACATCAAAAATGATCAGCACAATTTGCTACACATTTTAGAAAAATACACGTCTTTCCATATTATAACCAGCAGAAATTCTTCATTACTGGTGACATAAGGTCTTTGACAAATGAAAGAGCTTTTCTGTATGAAAACTTAGGGCAGAGGAGGAAAAAAAGATAAAATATTATATATCTTTATTCATGTTTGTTTTACACAGGACGTGAAAACATTTTGTCTTCAAACAGGTATCTGAATATATTTTTAAATGATTTTAGTGCTTTTGAGGATAACTTGGAAAAGGTTTTATTCTAGAAAATTGAAATAAAATGCACTTTAGTGATTTTAGTGACCTAAATTTGCTTTAGCAATTACAGTGATTAAAGTGTCTGATGACTCTGTTAGCTTTGGGGACCAACTCTTACTCTTTTCTTTCTAGGTTGCTAGGGAAACCATTTAGGGAAGGAAAGGATGTTGAGAAGAGGCCACTGCTTTGCAACTTTCTTGCCTCATAATTAACTTAAAAGCAGGAAGATACAGCTGACAAAATTCTGCAAAGCTGTTAATTGAGCAAACTCAGGAGAAACTTGAGAATTACATAGACTTTCAATTACTTTTTTTTAATAAGTAAACAAAGCCAAGACCTCCAGGAACACACCTGTGGTTAGGCAAGTTAGGTGAGCACATACCAGGGAGAATCGTGGGTGTCTCAGGAGGAAAGTGTTAAAATGAACCTATTATAGGATTTGGATTTGGGTAAGTAATTCGGGGAGGTTCTAAGAGGTTTGCTCTGGATTAGATGTCGTTAGAAAGCTGGAGGTTGATGAGGTAAAAAAAAAATAGCAGTCACTCATTTAGCAGAGAGCAGGAAGTATACGCCATTCTCGGGTGGCACAGTGACCTTGTTTTTGTCTCTGCTTCAACAGAATTATAAGGTGGCTTTGCTTTGTTTCACTCTGTCTAACTATAGTCTCAGAGTAACCTTGTCTGAGGTTGGTATTCTGATAATGTTTATGTCCAACGGGAGAATAGCCTGTTCCAGCTGTGAGTGTTAGGCCAACTTCTAGATGTCAGGAGATACTTTCCCCTCCACCTCAAATGTTATTTGCACAACATTCTGATGGATGATATAATGTATTGAACCTGTCTATGACATTACCTACATAGTGGAACACCTCAATTTACTTATTTTTTATTTATTTATTTATTTTGAGACAGACTCTTGCTCTGTTACCAGGCTAGAGTGCAGTTGCATGATCTTGGCTCACCGCAATCTCCACCTCCCGGGTTCAAGCGATTCTCCTGCCTCAGCCTCCCAAGTAGCTGGGATTACAGGCACATGCCATCACACCCAGCTAATTTTTGTATTTTTAATAGAGACGGGGTTTCACCATGTTCACCAGGATGGTCTCGATCTCCTGACCCCGTGATCTGCCCACCTTGGCATTCCAAAGTGCTGAGATTACAGGCATGAGCCATCATGCTGGGCCTCAATTTATTTTTTAAAAGTCTAACAACTGGATTTGATTCTATTTTCTGCATTTCTACCTCCCATTTAATAAGCAAGTGTCAGAATTTTACAGGACAATTAGAATAATTATAGCAACAATATTCAGTGTTCAAAATGAATGGAAATGTGTAGACAACAACTATACCTGTTCGAACACATTTTCAGAGACAACTAGGCATTTGTTGGGGCAATTGAGTTGGACATGTGCTTTGGTAGGTGAAGCTGAGTTGCACCAATGGACATATAATTAGTAGAACAATTAAAATGCATTATTTCAGTATAAAAGGAGCCAATAACATTGAGAATAATACACTCACATACACTCACTTAAAGACAGAAATAATGAACTGGTCTTCAGTGTTTAGCACCACAGTCTGAACTTGCACCATCTGACCCAGGGCCTCTGCATCCAAAGTACACAAAAAAGCACAGTAAGTCAAGAACACATGAATTATCTGAGCAATACTCAAGAACAGAATTAGGATTCCTCTCCAGTGGCTTTGGATCAGAAGCTGGCAAGCTCTTAGAGATGGAGTCCCTCACTGACATGTGGAATGGTGAGCAAGTATTTATAGGGATTGGCTGAGGAGAGTTTTAGAAGTCACTGAAGGAGAAGAAAAATGTCCAGAGGGAACTTCATCTCACTGCTCTAAGAGCTCTCAGGAACGTCACAGAACAAGCAAGGGAGGAGGAAGGGGCGATCACTAAAGAGCTTATTAAACAAGGTCACTGTTGGAGAGCATGTGATTTCGGTCCAGAGATGGTGTTTGATGTACTGCCCACCATGACCTTAGTGTGCAATGAGTACCTTAGTGTGTCTATGGCATGTCTGTTTTCTACTCCATGAAGGCGCCCCCCGTTCATATTTCTCATGTAGATTTGTCCCCACATCCTTCTCATTCCATAGAAAAGCCTTGTCTGATGTCTCCAAAGCATGCTGAGCTTGCCTTTCTCCCAAATTTATTTTCAGAGTGTTTTAACTAAGTGTAATTTTAATAAAAATAGTCAAACAAATGTTATCCTATGAAGTAGGCAAGAAATAACATGTTTAAGTACATACAGGCTACTGTAGTCAAGAAGCCAACTGACATTTAGGAGCACATCGGTCACCGCAGTGTGGCCTTCCAAGACAATGCCTGGCCTCTGACTGCGGTCTTCAGTTGAATCAGAGAGCTCCATTTGTTAGACAGAAGAGACTTTTGAAACTAAGCCAGTAGCATCCTTATCCTTTTCGAAAGACAGGAAGAAAAAGAAATAATCTTTAAACTCACCACTGAACCATGGAACCTTCAGATAGAACGTACCTCCATAGGCCTGCATTTTACAGATACAATGTGTGTGATTTGGGGGTAGAAGAGAGGCTTCAATCTCCCCAGAAAGAATAAAAAAGAATGCAAGTTGTTTTCTTTTATTTAAATACTTAAAAATCTGTTTCTTGCTAATGTGTAATTTGCCACAAATCTAATTTGTGTCAATTCTGAGATAATCAAAGAAATTATAAAGCAGGTATTGCTTTATCTTATTATTTATTTATTTATTTCTTATTTTTTTGAGATGGAGTCTCATTCTGTCACCAGGCTGGAGGGCAGTGGCTTGATCTCAGCTCACTGCAAGCTCCGCCACCCGGGTTCAAGCGATTCTCCTGCCTCAGCCTCCTGAGCAGCTGGGACTACAGGTGCCCACCACCACACCCAGCTAATTTTTGTATTTTTAGTGGAGACAGAGTTTCACCATGTTGGCCAGGATGGTCTCAATCTCTTGACCTTGTGATCCACCCACCTCAGCCTCCCACAGTGGCAGGGACCACTTTCTAATCAACAATGAATGTGAGTGAGAGATGTGAGGGTGCCTTTGTACTTTATTCTTATGGATACACATGAGCAGAAGATGTGCTAACTAAGCAAGGCTGAAAATAGGCATGAGCATATGTCAGCCTGCGGAATGATTTCATGTGTGTGTGCCTGGACATATGCATGGAGATACAGCTTTCATCACACATGCTTGGATAGCATATTTACTTGTGAATTTCACAGTTTCTTATAAAAATTCATGTACAAAAAAGAAATTATACCTAATTTAAGAATTTTGTTTTACAACATTGTTTCCAAAATGGTAATGTAAAATAGTCACTGAGATTATTCAGAAAAAAATCCAAACTTTACAGAAATATTTGGCATTGAGATGATAAACAACAAAAAGATTGAAAAAGAAATTATTGTTATTCGTTGCCTGGTGGTATATGTAAGTTTCTTTACAACATGCATTTAGGAGTAAATAATTAATAAAATTTATAAATTAATAAAATTTATAAAAAATAAAATAATTCATAAAATTATTTTATTTAGTATGGCCTATGTTTACTGATTATATTTTTAAATTAACAATGAATGTTGCTTTTATTTTTTAAAATAAGTTAGCCTGAAAGATCATAAATAGCACTTAAGAGTGTAGAAAATATGCAGTTGTAAAGATATGGAACATATCTAAGTCTCCATCAACCAACTAGTGGATTAAAAAAATGTGTATATATACACCATGGATTACCACTCAGTCATAAAAAGGAATGAAATAATGTCTTTTGCAGCAACTCAGATGGAGCTGGAGGCCATTATTCTAAGTAACTCAGGAACGGAAAAGCAAATATCATATATTCTCACATATAAGTGGGAGCTAAGCTATGAGGATGCAAAGGCGTATGAATGATATAATGGGCTTTGAGGACTCAGGGAGGAAGGCTGAGAAGAGGGTGAGGGACAGAAAATTACCCATTGGGTACAGTGTAAATGCTCACGTGATGGGTGCACCAAAATCTCAGAAATCACCACTAAAGAACTTATCTATGTGTGTTAGCCTGTTTTCACACTGCTGATAAAGACACATCTGAGACTGGAAAATTTATAAAGAAAAAGAGGTTTAATGGACTCACAGTTCCATGTGGCTGGGGAGGCCTCACAATCACGGCAGAATTTGAAAGGCACTCTTACATGGCGGCAGCAAGAGAGAATTTGTGCAGGGAAACTCCCCCTTATAAAACCATCATGTCTCATGAGACTTATTCACTATCATGAGAATGGCATGGTAAAGACTCACCCCCATGTTTCAATTACCTCCCACCAGGTCCCTCCTATGACGCATGGGAACTGTGGGAGCTACAGTTCAAAATGAGATTTGGGTGGGGACACAGCCAAACCATATCACCATGTAAACCAAAACCACCTGTACCCCCAAAACTATTGAAATAAAAATAAAAATTTTAAAAGGAGCACAGAAAATATTTATAAGGGAAAGGTTAAAGAAAACAATTTTGACAGTATTAACTTGAATTCAAGAATTCTGGAAATATTTTACACAAAGCAATAAAGTTCAAAGATTTAAATTTGTATTAAAAATAAGATCTAACAGAAGGAATACATTAAACTATAGCATTATTTTGTTCTTATCAAATGCCCTCTTCAATCTTCAGCTAGAGAATAATCCATTTCATTGCTTAAGCCTTGATGCCTACCTATTTGGAGAAGAAACTGCTCCAGAGAAACTAAAGGATAGACCTGGACCAGGGTAAAGAAAAGGCAGAAGCACCTCCAAATAATTTCTTAAAGTACAGTGTTGAATGATTAATTGTGACACGACATTTACTGGAAAAAAATATTGCAGTCTTTTGGAGCATATTTGCTGAAACACCTAGACCAGAGTATTTTATAAATAGGGTGACAATATAATTTACAATTCAAACTGGCATGCTTTTGAGTGGGAAACAGCATTCTATATTTATGCCAGGACAGTGAAAAGTGTAAACCAGGACTTACTCCTCTTAGAATTAATCTTCAGACAATCAACACTTAACGATTTCCCTGATTTGATAGATCAATGATAACACAATTCTATGCAATACACTGAAGTTCTGTATAATGTATAATGAGGCATACCTTATTTGTGCAGCATTCATGTGAATTGCATCTTTTAGGTGACAGATTTTCCTAGGTTTGAGGCTACATAAGTTTGCTTCTTTACCTTCATGATATTTTGCTAGGGGAAGGGAGACAGCTGACAAACAAGAAGGGCTCACTAATCCATGGTAATTTTAAATATGTAAATTTAACCTAAATATTTTTAATAAGTTACTAATGAAACATGAGGAGCCTACTCTTGGTCTTTGTTTTTATTTTATAGTCCTCCTTTGTCTTTGTGTTAAAGTCTGAGGTTCTTTTACACAAATATATCTTATTCCCAATCTCCATTTGTCTTTATTTCACTTGTTCTGTGACTGCCACTTCCATTTATGAATTATCCGCATTAGTAAATGTAATCAGACCAGCGAGCACCTAGGGCAGATGCTTCACATTTCCAGGGAACTCTTGTGTGGACCCTGCCAAACAGGCTCTCACTGTCCTGGGACAGAGCCCAACAAAGTCACCCCAGCCTGGCTGTTATTTGGCTGGTGAGAGTCAGTGCCTGCTCACAGGGAGAGGTGCTGACCTCCACAAAACACTTCTCTTCAAGTCAAACAGAAATGATTTGTCCTTCAATTAAGCACAGAGAGAGGATTTTTATTTCTTCCAGGAAAATTATCTTTAATCACCAGAAAGTTAATGACTGTTATTTTTTTAAACCACAAGAGAGTTTATTTCACATCTTCAAAGCAAGCCAGGAGAATTTAAGCCAATGTTTGAGTCTCCTTTATTTAAAAAATAGCTCATAAAATGATTTTATTGCAGTAAGAATACTTTTAGATACATGAGAAGTAAGTAGCTGTCATGTTAGATTATTTCAGTTGAGATTATGACCCTCAGAAGAGAAAAAACAGTGAAGTTCATTGTGACAACTGGGGACAGATTAATACTAGTTTACTGACAAACAGAAAATAAATTAGGATCATTTGGGGTAGACAATACTAACGTCCATGTTGAGCTAGTTAAGACTGGTGAAACAATTGTTAAAAGTTCCCATTGATGATGGGGTATAGTTCCCTCTTTTGAAGGCATACAGTTCAGTCTTCACTCAGGAGCTCAACTTTGCATTCTAATTTGGAAATATGATTCCTGTTTCCTCAATTTTCATTTTATTGAAGGCAAGTTTTACAGCATCTCTATTTTAGGTATCTCTATTTTAGGCATTAATCATTAAACATTTACTTCTTTATAGTAAACTCTCTTGTATAATCATTTTAAAAAGGGTTATTAACTGATTAACATTTTAAGGTATTAAAGCAGTATAGGTACATCCCTAAGCACATACATTTGTTTTTAAGAGAGATTTTGGCACAGAGAAGGGATCTGACTTTGAAACTTAGATTTATTACTAAACACATTATTTGGGGTTCCTGTTTTCTTCAGTGACACACCTGGACAACCCACTTTCTTCAGTAAATAACTAATTAAAAACAATTGAAAATAGGGTTTACAAAGAATTATGAAAGTCAAATTGTCAGTGTCCTCATCCTCAATTCATTTAAAGCAGATTAATCTGTTGTTTTCTTTTGGATCATCAGTAATATAGTTTTTCCTTCTCTTCATTTAACAAGTTTTTTCATATTTCTGCTGCTTATCAAGACCATTTGTCACATATTCATCCTAAAATTATTGATTCAGTGTGGACTATATTTAGGTTTTTAATAAAGTGCTGGGCACACAAATGAAAAAGGTGTCACTCTACTCATTAAGGAGTTCATAAATCAGTCATTAATTAATTTATTCAAAAAATAGTATTGCTTAGCAGTGTTCTCAGCTTTCAGGATAGATTGATGAATAAAAGCCATGGAAATATAAGTGCTTTGTGGAACTTGCTTCATAGTAATGGGAGACAATTACAATAATCATGAAAATTTGAAAATTATAGGGTATGTTAGAAATTGATAAGTGTTATGGAAAAAATATGAGTTCAGGAATGCTAGATGGGGAGTATCAATATTGAATATGTGCTCATTCAGAAAATGACACTTGAGCAAAAACTTAAAGGAGTTGAAGAATTTGACCAACTGGATACTGAATGCAAAAGCTTTACACATGGAGGGAAAAACAAATACAAATGTCTGGCATTTTACAAAAAGAGTCAGAAAGCCAGTATGGCTAAAGTCTTAGTGAATAGAATGAAGAGTAAAAGGGGAAAATATCAAAGAGAAATTGGGAAGCCCAGGGGAAAGATTTCAGGTTTTACCAAATTTGAAATACGGAACTGGTTTAATCCATTTTGTATTGTTACAACAGAATACCTGAGGCTGGGTAATTTATAAACAAAAGAAGTTTATTTGGCTCATGATTCTGGAGGTTGGGAAGTCCAAGATTGGGCCACCTCTCTGGTCTCCTCCTGCTTCAACTCATGTTGGAAAGTGGAAGGGGAACAGGTGCATGCAAAGAGACCACAAGGTGAGAGAAGAAGAAAGAGAGAGAAATTAAGGAAGCTAGACTCTTTTTAACATCCCACTTTCATTGGAACAATCTCATTCCTGTGAGAGGTAAAACTCACTCCTGAGGGAGGGCATTAATCTATTTATGAGGCATCCACCCCCATGACCTAAAAACACCTTCCCTAGGGCCAACCTCTCAACACTACCACATTGGGGATCAAATTCCAACATGAGTTTGGTGGGGCAAACCACATCCCAACTCTAGCAGGAACTATAGGTTTTTAGCAGAGGATTGACTAAGAGTTCTAACACTGCAGAGGTAAGTACCATAATTTAGGATGCTGATAAAAGAGTAACAAAGACCTAATGAAGTCTGGGGAAAAGTGAAAATTCAATGGAGAATTAAAGGAGCAGCAGGAATTACCCAAGAGGCACAAAAAAACTAAAGTCAGAATTGATGCCATTTGTAAAGGAATAGAGGTAAAAGAGACCATGATACATTTAGGAGACCACACGTTGCTCCTTTACGGAGTGGTATACAAGTGAGGCAGTTGCAAGAGCTAAAGATGAAAAAGTAGACTGACTTTAGAGTGAAGGGACCCATGAAGAGGAAGAAAAAAACAAAACTGAAAAAGCAAGAGTGAGCAGTGGATGTGCCTGACATTGCTCATGCTCTCCTAGTCCCTGAGGATAGTGGACTGGTCTGTAGTGCATAGATAGGTGCCACTACGCATGTGTAATGAACAGTAGGTTATTATATGACCTAAGGCCTACGTAGCAAGGTGGCATGTATGGTGTAGTAAAGCATTATACCTGAACCTCAAATGTTAAATTTGAGCAACCTGGCTTCCAAGAGAGATGTTTCTGCACCCATGGAAAGATAATTACTTATGCTGGACTTTCAGGACAATGTGGGTGGATTATAAGAAGCTTAGTAAACTCTTATGCAAGACTTCTTGCAATTTGACAGGGCAGAATACCATCGCTGCCAACCAAGTGCATTTGTCATGGGGAACAAGGGGGTCTAGAGGACCTGAGATCAGTGAATGTCCCACAGACTAAAGTAACTTGTAAACATCTTCTGAAGACACAGTCTTTGTGCCTACATTACTCACTAAAGCTTCTCTAAGACTGTCGCCTCAGAGTGTTCTTTATGTAATTCTTCCAATCCCATATTTTTAGGGATTAAATCAGAATACCATTCCCACCAACCAAGTGCATTTTCCTTGAGAAACAACAAGAGACTCTACGGAGCAAGAAGAGATTCAAAGACAGCCCTCAAGTTGAAGGAGGGACACCATGTTCTCTAAGGCTATGGGGCAAAAGGAGAGGTGCACGTGAACACAGTAAGCATTTCCAGGCATCGTCTGGCTGATTGATTGCACAAAGGCTCCAATTCGTACTCTCTCCCTATATTCATGTCCTTTGATACATCACTGTGCAGAGCTCTACTACTCTGACTTTGACAGTGGAATTTGCTTTGGCCAACAGGATGACAACAGACTTGACAGAAGTCTTGGAAAAGTGCTTGTTTTTATGTGCTCTCTCATGATGCTGCTCTTACCAGGGGACATGCCCTAACCAGCTGCAGGGGAGAAAGTCGAGTCACCTCAGTCATACCAACAAGACCACCCTGGATCGGCCAACTTGGAAGCGTTCACAGATTCATGAGTAAACCTAGCCAGGATCAGCCACCACAGATAAACGCCACAAACCCATGAACAAAATAAATCTTTGTTAATGAATGCCTCTGAGGCTTGTGGTTGTTTGTTATGCAGTTGTTTGTATGCTTCTAGGAAATGGATGCTTTCAGTTAAGAAGAGTGATTTGAATGTGTCTACACTTAGGGTAAACATGCTTTGTTGTTCAAACCAGGACATTTTGGCCAATGAAAGCAGTAGTAAATAATTACACATAAATAAGACTCTTTCAGGCAAAGTAGGATATATGGTAATCCTATAACAACTTGAGAGCCTCTATTTCCCTTTAGGAAGGGGAGACAATGTCATATGATGAACATAAGAATAAGGCCAAGAAAGTCTGAAAAGTTGCACCTGCAGCTCTGGAAAAATTAAGGTCACAGTCAAGTAGTGAGACAACCACAGTTTAAGATTTTATAGTTATGGCACTAAGAATTGTGAAAGGAATGGTTGCTGAAATGGAACTTGGTGGATGGATGGGTGGGTGGGTAGATGGATAGATGGATGGATGGATGAATTGATGAATGGCTGGCTGGCTGGATGGGTGGTTGGATGAATAGATAAATGACAGAAGGAAGATTGAAGGATTGAGTAGGTAAAGTGCCTAACAAGTTGCTGGTACTGGAAATTTTGCGGTTGGGCTCTAACACTGGACAATGCCCAATACAAGAAATTCTGTTCCTCACAAATTTACAAATATCAGTGATGATGGTGAGTGACAGCCCCCTAGAGGCTTTTAGTCCAACTTAAAGTCTAGACACCCATTCCATAATGCTTTTCTTGTGGAAGAATTTATTAATAATTGGAAATAACACAGGCAGGTCAAGAGGTACACATGTGGCAGTGGAGGGGAAGCTGTGGCATGAATAAGAAGCACACACACAAAAAGCTTCTGAAGTGAGAAGAGTGGGAGAGGAGACCAGGCAGATGTGAATGGAATGTTCAGGAAACCAACATGCTTATAGCTCTGGCAAAAGAAATGAGCCCCAAACTGAGAAAGTGCAGAAATGTAGGACCTGAACCAGTTATGACTGGTGCAGTGGCATTTTCTGAGTGAGAAGATCCTTCTAGACGAAAAGCATTGTCGGCGAAGCCAAATCTTTCCAAGAGGCCAGTTAAGATAATGACTTAAAAAATTCCTCGAGTTTTGTAGTTAGACCTTGTTCATATAGGGAGGATAGTTTCAGTTAAGTGATGGGGATCAGAAACCAAATGCAGAGGTATGGGCAGCAACTGGGATATTCAAAAGTTGTTAAAGGCAGTAGTTAATATTACTTATCATTCTCAAGAAACTTGGATGTGAAGAGGAGACAGGTGATAGGAAAGATTGCTTATTTCCTTTCCTGAGGATTTTATAGAAAAGAAACCATATTCCACTAAAAATGAGGAAACAAGAAAGACTTAAAGCTTCTTACTGCTTCTCATGGCACTTCCTGAACCCCTTTCCTTTAAGCAGCTCTATAAGTAACAAAATGTACTTGATCTCCATCTGCTAGACTCTTCTTCCTAGTTTCAGAGTTTGTTGAAAACTAAGAAAGAGAATATGCCTTTTTTAACTTTCTTCACAAGAACAGCAACAACAACAAAACAGGTGAATTGTTTTTAGCTTGTTAGTTGTATTGCTTAAAAATTAAAATATTTGAGCATGATTTTAAATTAATTAATAGGAAGTAGCCATTACAGAAGTAGCTGCAGCAGCAAGAAGAGATAATCAAAGCAACGCATTCCTTGAGAAGAGAGCACACAGAAAGAAATTGGCCACAGGCTGATAACAACGCTTCTTCCTCTGCACTGAGAGGTGAAAACATGCCGAGTCCATAGATGATGGTAGGTTATTTTGTTGGCTTCTGGGAACCTGGAAGGTGTCAAATGTCTCCAGAAGTACAAGACAAGAAAAGGCAGCTGATAATAAGGGACTAGAGAGGGTATAGGATTTCATTTCTTTCCGCATCCCCTTACCTTCACAATGTCCTACACATTCCCATGTAGGTAGCAAGTCCTTTCATAGTAGATCCTGGGAGCCACAATAATTAGTTATCTATACCAAACATATTATTCCATCTTTTCTTGGGGCAAGGTAAATCCTCAATTTTTCAGGTATCTAACTCTCCCTCATATAGCTCTGGGGTAAATTTAGGTTTAATTCAATTATGAGGATCCTGTCCCTTTTGACAATAACTTGTGTAAGGGTAGGTGTGTAATGCCATGTCCAAGGAGATGTGAAGAATGGTCTGCTGGGGAGTTCTAGAAGTGAATTCACAGAAGAAAGATTTCCTCTTGATTTGATGAATGTGGTACCTGAAACTGCACTATCACTTTGCATCCATGGGATGCAATCATGACAAAAGCGAAGCAGGCACCTTCTTCACAAGGTGGCAGGAGAGAGAGAGATGTGTGAAGCCAGGAGAGCCCCTTATAAAACTATCAGATCTCATGAGAACTCACTCACTATCAGGAGAACAGCATGGAAGAAACTGCCCCCATGATCCAATCACCTCCCTCCCTTGACACATGGGGATTGCAAGTCTCTCCCTTGACACATGGGGATTACAACTGGAGATGAGATTTGAGTAGGGACACAGCCAAACCATATCAGAGTTTAAAGAATAGAAAGAAGAATAGATCTTCAATTTATGATAAATTAACACTTAAGCTTAAACATATTATATTTTTTAATGTCTTTATTTCTATGATTCTGGAGATATAGTTTGTATTCTTTATACGAAAGAGCCATGTGGTACCCTGCCAGACATAATTTCTCAGGATTAAATATGTATAATTTTGACTTGGGACCTCGTGTGACCTCATGTGATGAGTTAAGAGTTAAGATGCAGATGCACAAAACAGTTTATTCAGCATCCCAAAGGGAAAAAAAAGACACTCCCAGGCCCCTTCAGCTGCAATATATCTTTTCTGAAAATGCCCATATCTCTCCACTTAACTATGCCCACCAAAGATAATTAAATGGCAAGTGTGCAGGACAGAGGCACCATCAGCAGTTCCCCATGATATCCTACACGGAGCCAAGGTCTACACATGTATCCCCCTGGGTATTTTTTACTTATTTCCTGATCTGTGGTATAAAGGTATTGTCAGAAATGTCAAAATGGCCTGCCAATACCCCTTTGGGTAACAGTGATATGAAAAAGAGGAAGCATTTGTATTTGTCTGTAGCACAGAATGTTAAGCTGTTGAAGAAACTGGGCAGCAGTGTAAATGTGAAACATCTTATGGAAGAGTTTGGTGTTAGAATGACCATTATATATCACCCTAAGAAACAGAAAAATAAACGTGGAAGTTCTCTGCTGAAAATAATCAACCGAAGTTAATTGAAAAAAATAGATAAATGCTGCTTAAATCTAAAAATGAAGATCTTAATCGTGTATTGAATAGAAAGAGTGGATCTATCAGTATTGCAGTAAACACATGACACTCAATGGTATATTGATCACAAAACAAGTGAGTATTTATCATGATGAACCAAAAATTGAAGAAAATGTAAGCGTTCAATAGGCTGGTTACAGAAATTTAAGAAAAGATACAACATTAAATTTTTAAATATTTGTGGTGATAAAGCATCTGCTAATCACAAAGCAGTGGAGAAATTCATGGATGACTTTGCCAAGGTCATCAGTGATAAAAATCTGATGCCAGAACAAGTTGATAATGCTGATGAAACATCAATGTTCTGGTTTTAATGCCCCAGAAAGACACTGGCTACAGCTGATGAGAGAGCCCCTACAGAAATGATGGATGCCAAGGACAGAACAGCTATTCTGGGATGAGCTTATGCTGCAGGCATTCATACATGTAAACTTGTTGTGATAGGCATAACTTGTATCCTTGCTGGTTTCAGGAGTGACTTTCTTACCAGTCCATTATTATGCTAATAAAAGGCATGGATCACCAGGGCCATCTTTTCTTACTGGTTTTACAAACATTTGTACCAGTGGCTCATGCTCACTGCAGGGAACCTGGACTGGATGACAACTGCAATATTTTGTTATTCCTTGACAACTGTACTGCTCTTGTTCCAGCTGAAATTCTCATGAAAAATATTTATGCCATGTACTTTCTCCCAAATGTGACTTCACTAATTCAACCATGTGATCAGGGTGTCCTTTGTAAACCAAACGTGTCTGAGACAGGTCTCAATGAATTTAGAATGTTTATTTTGCCAAGGTTAAATATGTGCACCAAGCAAACATATCTGTGCCTTTCTCCAACGATTATTTTGAGGGCTTCAATATTTAAAGGGAAAGGGTGGATATTGGGGAAAAAGGAATAAATTTTTTCAAGTTGTGGGTAGATAAGAGAAAAATTGTTGCATTATTTTTTTGTCTTTGATCAGCCTTTCACTGAATACACAATTTACATGTTGGCAGGGATGGGGGGTTTGGGGGGCGGTGGGTAGAGGAATAATAGTCACTCATGCATTCATGTAGCTCAGTGAATCTGCATTTTTACATCAGAGGAAGCAATCAGATATGCATTTGTCTCAAGTGAGCAGACGGATGACTTAGGGTTGTGTCCTTTGTCCTGCAACTGTTTAGAAAAAGCTATCAATTTACATTGTCAGGATAAAATTCAACAGAACCATTTTAGGGTAAAGATCTTGAGCCCACAAGGAATTTCCAAGTGGGCAAATTGTGAGGAAGGTATGTAGCTTGCCTTCCTTACTTCCTTCCTTTCTTACTTCCTTTCTTTCTTTCATCTTTGTAGCTATCTTCTTTAGGAATAAAATGTGAGGCAAATTGTCTGATGCAATTCCCACCTTGACTTTTTCATTTGGCTTAGTGATTTGGGGGTCCTGAGATTTATTTTCCTTTCACACCATATACAGAAGAAGAGTAAATATAAAAACACTTTCTTGAACAACAGGCTAGCAGCAGTGAACAGGGGCATGGGTGTGGAAAGTTTTCAAAAGAGTTTGGCGTGAAAGATGCCATACATACTGTTCCAACACTTGGAACACAATAACTAGAGACACAGTTGTGCATGCCTGGTGCAATATCTGGCCTGCAAGTATGCTCAGTGATGATGAAGAACAAGGTAGTGACTTTGAAGGATTCTGTATATCAAGTTGAAAAAAAAGTCTGACCTCCTGCCATATGTGAAGTATATACCTTCCGAGTCTGTCAGTAGGCTGAAAGAAGAGGATATGGAAGAAATTTTTACTATCCATGATGACATTTCAGTTGTTCATTCATTGACTGATGTGAATGGTCAAAATGGTTCTGAATCAAGGTGAGCATTGTAAGAGTGATGAGGAAGATGATGTTTACACTGGAGAAAAAGCACCTATAGATGACATGGTGAAAATATGTAATGGGCTTATTGAAGGACTGGAGCATTGTGCATTCATAACAGACCAAGAAGTCACATCAGTTTATAAAATCAAAGACAGACTTCTTCCACAAAAATTGTTGTTAATGAGGCAGATGACTCTGGAAGAAACTTTAAAAACCACCCAGCAGAATGTCTCTCATCTCTAGAGTTCCCACTTCCTAGTCCCTGAACTGCTTCTGATGTTTCACCTAAAAATAAAGTAAAATGCAGTGTACAGTAATATTTTAAACAAAATGCCACATCATAACTGGAAACTGAATGCCTGCTGCTTGTTGCTGTTGTTGTTTAACAGCTGATACAAGTGTTCTGGGGATGCTACTGTGCTGCTTACTTACCCTGAACACATTAATTTTTCACCGTACTAATGGTATATATTTTTTACTGTTAATTACTTATGTGTGAATATGTGTAAAGAAATGATTGCTTATTGATAGCATGTAAATTCAAAGTCAGGAATGATGGGGACGACAAACAACCACAGATTGTCCATGTGGATGGCTGAGATTGTGACACCATTGCTTTCTGATGGTTCAGTGTGCACACATTTTATTTCATGCACAAAATTATTTAAAATATATAAAATTACCTTCAGGCTAGGTATATAACATACCTATGAAACATAAATAGATTTTATGTGTAGACTTTGGTCCTATCCCTAATATATCTCAGCATGCCTATGAAAATATTCCAATATCCGCCCCAAAAACTATCTGAAATCCTAGACACTTCTGGGTCCTAAGCATTTCAAATAAGGGATACTCAAATCTAGAATAATTCTGAGATTAGTTGAATAATCAGGAAATTAACAATTACATTTCTTCATTATGTTTATTAAAGAAAAATTGATTGGTACTATTAAGTTACTTTAGTAGGGCTGCTACAACAAAGTACCACAAACTGGGTGGCTTAAATCACAGAAATTTATTGTGTCATAGCTAGGAATCCAAGATTATGGTAGCTTCAGAGTTGAAGTAGAATCTGGCCCAAGATTCTCCCTGGCTCCTGGTGGTTTGTTGGCAATGTTTTGTATTCCTTGGCTTTCTGGAAGAATCTTATCTCTGCTTTCATCTTTACATGGCATTCTCCCTATATTGGGGTTTGTCTCCAAATTTCTCATTTTATGAAGAAATAATCTCCAAATAAAGTTAAATTCTGAGGTACTAGGGTTTAGGACTTGATCAGCTGAATTTTTAGGGGACACAATTCAACTCATAACAACCATAAATTTGTACAATTATATTTTTTGCTATGCTAACAATACTTCCTTATTTTTCCAATATGTATATTCCATGTTAAATTTTATTTGTTTGTTTTTAAATTGATTTATATAGAGATGGGGTCGCACCATGTTGCCCAGGCTGGTCTTGAACTCCACACCTCAAGCAATTCTCCCACCTCACCTTCCCAAAGCATTGAGATTACCGATGTAAACCAATGCATCTGGTTATTTTGTTTAATTTTAGATTTCTTATCCAGTGCTTATCATCAACTTGGAGATGATATTTTCTTCCCTTTCATTTCAATATCTTTGCTATTTCAATAGTTATTTGTAGCCCTATAATAATATAAAATAGGGAAAAAATCTATCCATTTTAGAGTCAATTGATTTCTTGGTAAATGGTTTGAAAATTGTTGGTAAAAATTGAATTTGGAGATCATGTTTAAACTCAATTATGCATGCCAATATTTTTCCCAACACTATAAATAATCCAGTCTTGATTATAAGTTATCAATGATTTATTCACGTTCACAGTTCTTTTAAAAAATTAAACAGCAACTTCTTTGTGCACAAAAAATGCTTTTAAACTTGATGTTTTAAAATGATGTTTGGTTTATTTTCGTACTAGTCAGTTATCTCCAGAGAAACAGACATGTATATATAGAGAGAAATTTTATTTTAAAGAATTGGCTTACACAATTTTGGAAGCTGACAAGCATAAAATCTGCAGGTTAAACTGGCAGGCTGAAGACCCAGGAAAGAATTGATGTTACAGCCTCAAGCCTGAAGGCAGTCTGGAGGCAAAATTCTCTCTTCCTTGGGGAACCTGAGTCATTTATCTTAATGCCTTCAACTGGTGGAATGAGGCCTACTCACATTATGGTTGGTAATCTGCTTTACTCAAGGTCTACTGATTGAAATGCTAATATCCTCTAAAAAAATAGTCTTCATAGCTACAATTTGACTGGTGTTTGACCCAAAACTGGCAAAACTGGGTACTGTGTCCTACCTATGCTGACGTATAACACAACATATCACAATCCTGTGTTATTAAATCCTGTTAGGCCTCAAGGTGAAGGCCTACTCTGTGGTTCACACAGACAGAAGTGAAAGCATTTCACACGTTAATAACTGATCACCATTCATACAGATGCACACACAAATCCATATCTAGTTTTAATATTCTTCCTGAAAAAAATGAAAAAAAAATCTAATCAGAAAAAAAGAAAAAGAAAGTTGTTCAAATAACTAAAACACTATTTGACCACTTACATTATGGTTTAGGAAAAAGTAACTTAATTAAACTGTTGCAATGTCTCCTATGAACTTAATCAATGCAAAATATGGAATCAATGTTCAATTAAAATCTCAATGTGTGTGTCCTATTTTGATGAGTGTAGGTAAATTTTTACCAGCCTAAATTATCTTTATAAAATGCATGCACAATTGCTGGGCTAGAGATTGTTTTTCAAACCATGCCAGAAAAAGTCAGATCTAGCCTCAGCTCAAGTATCTACCCTGCATGCAATGCATCGTACATTCCAGTTACGGTAAACTATTCATCATTTGTCAATGTCGTATCTGGAATGCTGCCAGAAATGCTCTTCCATCACTCCTATCACCTATTTTCCTCCTAAAATTCAGCCCATGAATCACTCCATGTATCATTTTCTGATTTTCTTTAAGTCCTAAATTCTTGTATAATACCATAGAGTTTTGCATGAATTTCAGTGTGAGTGTGCACATAATATTAAACTGTGATCAACCATGCACCTATCCTTTGCTGGATTGTGCTGCATCAACTTGGCTAAAGTTATAAACTATATTTCCCAGTTCCTTGAGAAGCTCAAATATTTTTATTTTTTATTTTTTTAGAGATGGGTTCTCACTCTTTTGCACAGGCTGGAAGGCAGTATATATTTATAGCTCACTGCAGCCTCAAACTCCTGGGTTCAAGCAATCCTCCTGCCTCAGCCTTTCAAGCTGGGACCAGAGGCACATGCCATCGCAGTTGGCTAAAAATCAAGTTTACAGTTCAAAGAAAGAATCTGAGAAAGATTTGGAAAATGGAAGCCTTTTTTTTTTTTGAGACGGAGTCTCGCTCTGTCGCCCAGGCTGGAGTGCAGTAGCACAATCTCAGCTCACTGCAACTCTGCCTCCTGGGTTCACACCATTCTCCTGCCTCAGCCTCCTGAGTAGCTGGGACGACAGGCACCCACCACCACACTTGGCTATTTTTTTGTATTTTTAGTAGAGACGGGGTTTCACTGTGTTAGCCAGGATGGTCTCGATATCCTGACCTCGTGATCCGCCTGCCTCGGCCTCCCAAAGTGCTGGGATTACAGGCGTTAGCCACCGCACCTGGCCAATGGAAGCCTTTCAAATTGTTTATTTGTATAATCAAACAGAAAGGTTTTACATCTAGTAAACAAATCGATGTCTCACTTGAATCACCGCAATAGAGTTTATAGCCCTATTTACAGGCCAAGAGCCTTTTGAATGAAATGGAAGCCTGATCTCTTCAGGGAAGGAACAATACTATACTATCAGAAATTAAGAATTTAAATCTTCCTCTAATTCATTTCCAAAGTACCTGAAACTCTTTACCAGGTCAGTGTGCTTTGTGGAAGAGAAATGAATGCTCTTCATAGGCTCTAAAGTGATACTTTTTCTTAGGAACTCAAAGTGTTGTTATGGTTCATAAGTCAAGGTAGAAGTTTACAGAATTGATTAATGTAGTTTTAGCACAGTTCTATCTCACATGGGGCCAGAAGGTCCCCAAATCTATTCTGTGGTATTTTTTCCTCCAATTCCAAAATGCAAAGTTGGAATCAAAATACTCAGCCCCAGAAATATTTCTATATTGGTTTCTTGATTTATGGACTGAGGACTATTACAGAAGAAATATGAAGTTGAACTGTCTCTACTACCAAAGTAATAAAAGCAATAACACACTCATGGAAGAGATGTGGAGATTAGAGCCTCCATCAGGAACCTAAAGGATGCAGGGGCTTGCAGGAGACTTGGATCTCGGAAAACGGCAATAGAATATAACCTTAATCATACGGCGACTCCAATGGTAACTGCTGTTCAGTTGTGTGTGTGTGTTTATTTCATTGAAAAAAATGAACACAATCCATTACCAGGTATGCGGTTACAAATCTGGTGAATGCTTTTATGGCTATATTTGTTAATGAAGCGTACTGAAACAGTTTGCTTTCAGCTGGCAGAATCTGCAAAATTGTCTAACTTCCAGACTCTATCAACTCTGCAGTCCTATGTAATAATATAATCCATAAGAATCTTGGTGATCTCTGCATCCCACAGGACATGATGCTGGCCCTCTACAGTGCTGATCAGACCTGGTGAGCACAAAGTCGCAAATTTCCCAGACACCCTGACCAGAGACACACATGTATACCAAGGACAGGAATAAATACCTAAAAATGCAAGGCGCTACCGCCTTCTTAGATGTCTTGGTGAGAGGTCCGGTGTTCAGAGGGCACATTGAGATACAAGGCGAAGGCCTTTTTGGATCTGTAGTGTGCTACCTCTTTAATGGGAAATCTTAGAGGCTATCAGTATTGAATGGTGACCAGAGGAAAATACTGCTCTACATATAGGTCTGGGCTGTCATACAAACTGATCTGCTACTGGGGCCTCATGACCTAGCAGATCCAAAAGTATTCAACATGTTTGTGGCAGATGCAAATGCTGTTTAGAACCTTTGGGAGGTCGCTGTAGAAGCACAATGCAAAACTTCAGGATTTTGGAGCAAAGCTTTGTCATCTTTCGCACACACAGTGTTCTCTTTTGATAGCTCCTGGTGTGCTACTGGACTCTAGCAGACACAGAATGTCTGACTCTGCGCCACTAAGTAACCATTCAACCTCCTCTGCCCTTCAAGAACTGGGAAATGTCTGAAAAAACAAGCAATGAAATGTGTGTATAGCAGCACTCCATTACAAGTTGTAGTTTTATATATGAGATTGGTCTCAAGCAAGACCTAAAGGTAAAAAAGTAAGAGGCTCAGATTTGCATGGCTCCTCCTCTTGCTGCATTAACTGCTGTCTCTCAACGCAAGCATACTGTAACATATTGATGGAGGAGAAAAATACTGAGTCTCACTTACAGATAATTCTGTGTAATGTGCTGGCATCACCTAAAAGTGGAAAACTGCAAGATTACTGCCCCATCCAAGAAAACCCTTCAGCAGCCCCATTCTTCAGGAACTGTGAAGGACTGTGGCAAAGGTAAGCACTTTCTGTGGGCAGAACTCCAAAAAATGCCCCCAAGCGTTCTTTTTCCTGGAAGGAAATTATCAGGGGTATATATCTATGTACATAAGCTAATAGATTGTGCAGATAATCCAAAATGTCAAAGGACCAGAACTGGAAAATGGGTAACAAAGAAGTGTGGGGAAGAGCTGTGTATACTGTGACAATAGTCACGGTATAAAAGTATTTTTGTCCCACCATAAATGGTATGAAAGAAATGCTGGGGTATAGAATGGGGTATGTAGAAGGGATTAAATCAGTAATTATTAGGATTTAAAAGGGGAGTCTCCTATGCTTTTAAAAACAATGTAATGTAGAACTTGTCTCCAGAAAAATACATGTATATGGTACATACTTTACACTTTCTGAAGGTTCATGAACCTTCCAATCAAAACGATGTCTGCAAATCTCTTAGATTAAAGGTCAAAAACATGATTTTCAATAGCACAGATCTGATAAGAATTGGAAATCAACTAACTACCTGATTTTAAAGTGAGCAAAAAATGCTTTAAAGCCTAGCCTCCAAGTAGACAGACTAATTAACTGAGTACTTTACCATATTAGAATCTATTCAGTCTCTTTCGCATTCAGTCTGTTTTATTCTCTTTGCCTTCTTCACTCTCTAAAACAAAAGAACCAGAATATTTTATGAATAATCTTAGAGATGAACTAACCTAACCCCCCTCTCCCTGAGTTTTACTGATGAATAAACAGACCCCAAAGATAAAGTGAGGCACCAGCATAGTGTGACAAAATCAGACATAATCGTTATAATAGTTAAAGTATACTTTCTTTGTGCTTCCATGTTTATGTTTTACATGTATTCAATAACATGTGCTATCATGTTTGTGTTTTACATGTACTGAATAACTTAATTCTCACACAATTCTACTAGTAACGTCTCCAAGGAAACTGTGACTTGAGAATTAACTTGTCCTAAGTCACATGGTTGGCATGTAACGAAAGTACCTGGTACATGGCCTGACATGAATGGGCATTAAGTGAGAAAAATAATACCATTTCTTTCCTTCTTCTTGTTCCTTCTTGACAGAACTGATGATGAAAGGACCCAGACTCAATTTTCCCAACTTCAGAGCCTTTTCTATCCATGATCCCTCATTCCTGCCTTTCTTGCCATTCCTGTCCTGTCTCTCAACCTGAAAATGAAGCATTTATATGGGATCAAATGAAACTCGCATACTTTCTATGACTTAAAATCAGAAGTTTCCCTTGTCAATTTCCTTTGCCGCCTCTAAGAAAAGCTTATCTACATTAAGTTCCTTTTTACTGATTTGTATTTTTATGTTCACCCAAATTTCACATTGATATATAAGAATCTTCTGTTGCTAGTTTAAATAATTTTCTGCATAATTCAATGATTATAAATATTTATCTCCAGAATAATATGATCTATTTTTCTTTATTTATCTTCACTATATATTTCCTTTAACTGAGATCCAGCCATCAACATATCTAGGTAGACTTGATTCCATGTAAAATTATAAACTAACCCTCTTAAGAAAATGTCCAAAGTGACATTTAGACATTTGCTCTTTCATGAGAAATTCTAACATATATTATTGTGGTTATTATTATCAATATTATCTCTAAAATTATATTGCAGCTCTTCAGTTAGGTCAGTAAAGATCCTGCTCTTCTGGAAACTGCCTGCTTCCCTTTCCATAAAATGGTTAAGTTTCCTTAACTATTTTCTTCTAATTCAAATGCTTTACCACATGATTTTTTTTTTAGACCATTATGGAAAAGAAAGTCAAAACATTGCTGAGTATAAAGGATTCCTGGACTCTGAAACATCAAAATTTCAAACATTAATTATTCTAGTCTAAGTTATAACCAGCTCATCTTGAAACTAATGAAGAAAATAAGAGCTAAATGTGTTTAGCATAAGTCAGATGATTATATTTGATCAGTGAACTTGAATTAAGAGTTTAACAATATTATGCATGAAAAGAATAAAAGTGAGGGAATAACGTATTTTCTAGTTTTCTAAACAAAATGCAGGTTTTCATGGCAAGTAATTGACTTTCCCAAGTGATTTTATTAATTGAAAACCTGAGGGACTAAAAGTTTATTCAGTCATACTTGTTTTATTGTACATTTTCCTTTATTGAGCTTCACAGATACTGTATTTTATATACACATATATATGTGTGTATATATATGTGTGTGTGTATATATATACATATACATATAGAAGGGTTGTGGCAGCCTTGCATTGAGCAAGTCTATCAGTGCCATTTTTCCAACAGCATGTGTTCAGTTTGTGTATCTGTGTCACATTTTGGTAATCTTCACAATATTTCAAACTTTTTCTTGTTATTATATCTGTTATGATGATATGTGGCGAGTGATCTTTGATGTTACTATTATAATTGCTTGGGGGTGCCAAGAGCCACATCCATATAAGACTTTAAACTGAATTGGTAAATATGTGTGTTCTGACTGCACCACCAACCAGCTGTTCCCTATCTCTCTCCCTCCCATTAAGTCTCCCTGTTCCCTGAGACACAATGTTAAAACTAGGCCAGTTAATAACCCTACAGTGGCCTCTAGGTGTTCAAGTGAAAGGGAGACTTGCAAGTCTCTCACTTTAAATCAAAAGCTTGAAATGATTAAGCTTCGCAAGGAAGGCATGTCAAAAGCTGGATAGGTTGAAAGCTAGGCCTCTTGTGGCAAATGGGTAGCCAAGTTGTGAATGCAAAGGAAACGTTCTTGAAAAAAAAATTGAAAGTGCTACCTCAGGGAATATAGGGATAATAAGAAAGTGAAACAGTCTTTCTGCTCATCTGCGGAAAGTTTTAGTGGTCTGGAGAGAAGATTCAAACCAGACATATCATTCCCTTAAGCCAATGTCTAATCCAGAACAAAGCCCTAATTCTCTTCTTTTCTATGACCACTGAGAGACATAAGGAAGCTGCAGAAAAGTTTAAAGCTGGCAGACATTGGCTGATGAGGTTTAAGAAAGAAGCTGTCTCCATACATAAAAGTGCAATGTGAAGCAGCAAGTGCTAATGTAGACACTGCCACGAGTTATCCAGAAGATCTAGCTAAGATCATTGATAAAGGTGGCTACACTAAACAACAGCTTTTCAGTGTAGGCAAAATAGCCTCATGTGGAATGAGATGCTGTCTAGGACTTCATCTGACATGTTTATTGTGATATTCACTTTATTGAGGTGGTCTGGAACTGAACCCCCAATATCTCTGACATAAGCCTGTAATTTGCAAAGGGGAAAACAAGTTTTTGCTATTACATTCAAAATGGATTTTGAAAGAGTCAGTTTTCTTTTTTCGTTCTTTCTTTTTTTTTTTTTTTTTGAGACGGAGTCTTGCTCTATCACTCAGGCTGGAATACAATGGCACAATCTCTGCTCACTGCAACCTTCGCCTCCCGGGTCCAAGCAATTCTGCTGCCTCAGCCTCCCAAGTAGCTGGGACCACAGGCACATGCCACCATGCCCGGCTAATTTTTGTATTTTTAGTAGAGATGGGTTTCACCATATTGGCCAGGCTGGTCTTGAACTCCTGATGTCGTGATCTGCCCACCTCGGCCTGCCAAAGTGCTGGGATTACAGGCGTGAGCCACCACCCCTGGCCCAGGAGTCAGTTTTCTGTATCACTTGACTTTCTTTGCTCAGAAAGTCCAGCAACATGTTGCTCTAGGTCTTTGTTTAAAAAAAATGTTATTGTGCCCAAAGTACTTAAAACTTTCTAAGATTTAGGATCTATTTTTTTTATTAGAACTAAGAAAAAGAGAGCTCACAGGTAGTGTCTGATCAAAAACCACAAGTATGCTGCACACTTGGCCTATTTAGGATTCAAGTTAGAAACTGTCAACTGAGAGATGTTAGTTATCTTCTTTTTAAAAGTTGCTTGTAGATCCACTTTTTCAGCCCAGAATATTTCATAAAATGACACTGATATGTTTTGAATATATGTCCCCACCAAATCTCATGCTGAATTTTAATCCCAAATGTTGGAGGTGGGGGCCGGTGGGAGGTGTTTGGGTCATGGAGGCAGATCCCTCAGGCTTGGTGCTGACTTCCTGATACTGCGTTCCTGCAGGATCTGGTTGTTGTAAATTGTGGCACCTCCCCACCACTTTTCTCTCTTGCTCCTGCTGGCCTTCCACCATGAATAAAAGCTCCCTGAGGCTTCCCGGAGAAGTCTAACAGATGCCAGCAGCATGCCCGTACAGCCTGCAGAACTGTGAGCCAATTAAACCTCTTTTCTTTATAAACTACCCAGTCTCAGGTATTTCTTTATAGCAATACAAGAATGGACTAACACAGACACAACATTTTTTGTGTGTGGTAAATTCTTCCAATTTCTCACCTTGCATTCCCAGTGCTGCCCTAACTGGACCTGGGGAGTTTCATCATACTTTCTTCAATACAAAGATTGTGAATACCTACGAACTCTTTTAAGACATTCTGTATTCTGCCATCAGGCTTCCTAAGCTACCTTGTGGATCCACATGCAACAGAATCAGAACTTTCAAAGCAGTCACTAAACATGTAATTGACAGCTTTTTAAAAAAAAAAAATTCAAAATGAGATTAACAAGCACCAAGGGTGTTATTCTCTTATATTTCTTTTAGCAGCATTCCATCACTATCTGTTTCTTCCACTTCAGAAACCTGCAAAACTGCTGTAGAATATCAAGCAATTGTTCTAGTAAAGTGAATTTTTTTAGCTCACTGCAAAACATCTATTCACCCATGTTTTAGTCTTCTGTTCACTCTCTTCCAAGTATGTACTTGGGAAAACAACAGGACATCAACCAGGCAAGCCCATTACCATTTTCTGCAGATAAACCTTTACAGTCGGTGTGAAAAATCTCACCCTGAACTACGGTGGCTGTAGTGAAAAGAACCATGGACACAAGTATAACTTGTGAACATGATTCATAAAGCACCCAGAGCCCCAGTGTGGCAACAACACATGAATGAAAAAGGTTCTCCTACCATGTTATCAAAATCATGTCATTCTCACTTTCCCTCAACAGTACCTAAATTTTAAAAAGAATATAAGATTAATGATGAAATACTACAAAAGTATCATTTGAGTCAACACTGTACTCAATGAAAATTATCCATGTTTATGAAAATAAAGATCTGTACCCCCAAAAATAGCAAAGTGTCCACAATAAATTATAAACACCAGGACATCAGGGACATTGATCCCTATATCCCAAGGCCTAGAAAAGTGCCCAGCACCTAATAACAATACTAACTTTTGAACATTTCACCACGTGCCAGGCACACTTCTGATATGCTCCATGTTTCAACTTAAGGCTTACAGGCCAGGCTTACAGGCCACCAGCGAGTCTATAAAGTTTCATTTATTATATGAGAACTGAAGCACGGGGTTAGATAATATTCGGAGACAACACAAGTTAGTAGCTGATGGGTTAAACTCAGGCCGCGCACGTCTAGAATATGCACACTTACATGCTTGTTGAAAAAACTGTGTTGGTTAGGATCAAACTAGCTTTAGAAAATAGAAGTTAAAAAAGGCAATAGACTTTGGCCAAATATTTGGGTAAAACGTCAAATGTCAGATATGTGGAGGCATGGGTAGCCTTCTAAGGGGTCATGTCTATGGAAGGAAAAAGTTTGGCTTAACAAACAGGAAAGTGAGAGAAAGAATGAAACAGTAAAATAACAGGATCCTGATGGGACAGGCGGCCTGCCCAGACCTTAACGCCTTCCAGGCGACGGGGGGATGACTCAGCAGGACAGAAGGGAGAGAAGCTCCAGACGCCAAGGCCCTCTTCGAGATGAAAGAACCTCCCATCCTAAGGGACTGGCGTTCCAGGAACACCTGCGCTGGCTGAGCCATCTCAGTGAGGCGGAGCGGCCAACCCTCCACTCCACCTCGCCTCCCCGCTGAAAAACCGAGGACCGCGCAGCGCAGCAGCTCCGCGCACGCTGAACACGAGGAGACACCGCCCACACGCCAGACGCGCTGTGATTGGCCCCAGCTACCTCGGACCGAGATTCCTATTGGTCCCAGGTGCCGAGAGTGCGCACTTTGGACGTGGGCGCGTGTGTGGAATGGGAGGAGGTCGCGCTGGCCGTGGGCGTCCCTGGCCTGCGCCGCCTAGGTGAGCGCTCCGCAGGCTGCGATCCCCGGGTCCCGACCGCCTGCCTACCACTGGCCTGATGGGGAAGCGTCCCGGGGCTGGAAGGGCAGCCGGCTTGCGCGCGTGGTTCCCACGCCCCTCGGGCTCCGGGGGTCGCTGTGGGTGCTGGCTGCGGGCTCGGCCGGGGGGACCCCGGGAGCGCGTCCGTGGGCCCCGCGTCGGCCTCTGCGCGGGTGAGCCCCTGGGCGCTTTGGCTCTAGACGCTTTCCAGGCCCGGGGAAACCGCACGCGTGGACGCGGGGAACGGGGGGCGTGACGGGGAGGGGCGCGCCCCGGGGGTCCGTGGTCGTTCCGAGCTTCCACCTGGACGGACGCAGGCATGTGCCCTGCCCGCCGCCGCCGCCGCCGCCGCCGCGTCGTCCCTGGGCCTGCGGGGGCTGGGGCCTCTGCTGAGAGTCGTGGGAAGGTGGTGCTGGGTTGTGGCTCTGTCGCGGGGATGAGGGTTGATCTGGGAAGCCCTCAGGATGTGTGTGTGGCTCCTGGAAGGTGACGCACATTGTTAGCTTCAGTAAGGTTTTCAACACCACGTTTCCGCAGAGCTTGGTCATAATAACTATATCGCCTTCTACATAGTGCTTTTGGGGAGTTACTCATTTTAACAGCTATTACGTGTTGAATGTCCTCTTGTTTGCCAGGTGCAGTTCTCATCCCTAGGTGTGGAGAGTTGAAGAAGATATATTCAGTTATTTTCTTTTTTAATGCGTGAGCTAACAATGATTTTATCCTTTGCCTTCTTAAAGGTTTAATTTGCTCTTAGGTGGACAGAAAAGCATAAACTTAATTTTAACTACTAGTTGGTCACAGTTCAAAAGCCTCATGTGTGGTTTGAGTTTTAGCTTAGATCTTTCCTTACATGTCTTTCCTGACAGCTCCTCAGATTTAGACAGTGTGAGGATCAAAACTGTATGAAGGTGCTTTACTCTTGATAATCTGTGAACGTCAACTAGGAAAATTTTTAGTGTATTAGAAATGTTTTTCGAACTCTTTGGCAGAGAGTCTAGGCAATTTCACTTGGGTTCTATGATTAATTTGCAAAGTATCAGGATGAAATCAAGAAACCTGCAGTTTTAATTGAATTGCCTTTGGTTTTGTTTCTCAAAAAGCGGGACAACAAAAATACCTACCAACAAAAATACCTACTTAAGACTACTGTTTCAGGCACTGTCTAATTGCATTTATCAGATCTTATTATATTCATTCCATGAGGAATATTACGTCGAATAAAGAGCACATTCCCAGATCAAGCCCATGTAGGCTCACTCTGGATTCTGATTTTGAACTGCTCTATTTCTGAATTGGAGTTTAACTCCTCTGTTACCCCTAGATTAATGGTGAGTATTTTCTCTCACCCAATTTAATTCCATTAACTCTAATCAGAACCCTAATTTAGCATATTTCCAGTAGAGTAGTTGCAGATCCATCCTACTGTAGAGTTTTTGTGCTATGTTTTAACTGTCTTTTATAAATGAAGGGACGGCTTCCTCTGTAACATATGGGAACATTGTGTAATCTTTGAACAGGCAAAAGCATTCCAGAGAAAAGATAGATGAATTTCATATATTTTTATTAAAACAATTTTATTAAAACATAGATAAATACTGGATTATTTAAGCAAGTTGCAGTCTATGTAGGTTAACCGCTAAGCTATGCTTCCTCTCTTTGCATGCGTGTGTGTGTATACATGTGTTTTTCCTAAAGATACATCAAGGCTTAGTACTTTCACAATGAGTTAAGTCCTGCACTGTGCCTTGAAAGATGAAGGGAGGGAGTTAGAGGCAAAGATAAATTAACAGGTTAACAGGATCCAGGTCCAAGTCCTTAGATGCCTATTAAAGAGTTCAGGCTTCACTCTGCGGGAAGTAGGAAGATTTTTGAAAGACTAAGTACTGGAAGGACATGATCAGGTTTGCAACTTAGAACTATCACTGTGGCTGCAGACCTAAGAGTAGACAAGAAGCGTGGGTAGAAAAGTTAGGAAACTACATTTTCCAAAGAAAAACATGGAAAGAACTGAAAGGGTGATCTTGGAGTCAGAGCCAGGTAGAGAGTTTAGGGATTTAAGGAGGATTTGGTAAGAGATTTATTGTGAATCCTACATCCTAAAATTTTAATGTTTCTTTTCTTTTCTAGAGATGATAAATAGCCAAAGATGTCAATGGCACTCATGGACATAGTAAGCATAGTAGGAGCTGAAACACTAGAAGCACTGACAATGTCAACTATTTTGAGCAAAAAGAAGCAGTGTCTTCGGAACATTTGATCATAAAACCAGAAATTATGAGAAAAACATTTTTCTGAAGCTTATACTTTCGCATTTCCTAGAGAGCATATTTGTATGGATGGGGGTGGGCAAACACTCAACAAAAGTTTCTTTAAAAAGAAGAAACCATCCTGGTTTGATGTTACATAATCAACAGTTGCCCACTGCTCCCTTCCTGTGCCTATGACCCTTCCCAAACTGCCCTGTTGCTTGCAGGCTCGCCTGAGCTGAGAGGCAGCCCTAGCTCCCCATTGGCACCTCCCTGGGGCCGCCTTTACACCCTGGAGAACTTCACAGGGAATCTGTATCTGTAACACAAAGGCTTCCTGGTGGTCCAGATGTAGATACTAAGGCTGACTGGATATTTAAGTCCTGCGGACTTACTCTGCCAAAATTATTTAATCATGTAAAAATAATTTATAATTCTTATAAAGTATCCCCTTCATAATATAATGAATGTTGGGGTTATTGCATTTAGGTGCACATGTACAGTATACAAGATTATTAATAATAATGTTTTCAAATAGTTATTGTAAAAGCTATTTTTCTTATGTTTATGAAAGTGCTTATAAAATTCATGTTTTATGAGGCTGGAGATGTATATTTTGTAATTTCATTCTGATATTTGTTAATATTCATTTCCAATGCTGGTTTTGGTTGATGAGACTGACATTGCCTAATTTCAAGCTTTTTGAATGTGTATTCTTTCAGGGCAAGTATGAAATAACTAGTAAAAAATATACAAATATGCTTAACCATAAGTAGACTTTCTCACATTGATTACTTACAACAGCTTTAGGTGGGGTGAATCAGATGCCTGTATTACAGAAGTTTCTAATGCAAAGCAAAATAAAAACACTTGTATGAGTGCACAGAGGTAGGTGTGGAAGAAAGTGAAACACTATTTTAGGTTTTAGTTACACTGCTGTGGTGTGCTGCCTAGTATTTGCATTTGCATTAACCTGCAAATACTAGGGGTTATGAATTGTTTCTAAGTCTATTATTAAAAATAGCCTTGCTTCATTTCTTCCTAAAATGGAGACAAATATGTATAGCGTCTATCTTACCAGTATGTGTAAGAATAATATCTTAATGTGTGTAAAATGTTTATAGGAACCTGTATTTCAAAGAGCTATTTTTGCAAGTGACACTATCCTTTTAAGAAACTTTTTTATTCAAACTTTTTTCTCCATTTATAACTACTCTATTATTTCTTAATGTTCAGAACCCTTTTCATTATCTATAAGGCTAAGCTTTAGGTAAGTAATGAGAAAATAATAATAATATATGGAAAAGAAATGAGTGAGGAGTTGAGATGTGTGTCAATCAAGAATGAGTTTGTCAGCCCTTGTATTATGATTTTACTCAGGAGGTAATTGTTGAAAGATGTAATGTAAGGGCAGTGATACTATATGGTATGTAAGACTGTTAAAATCATTGAGGTAAGATATTACTTGAACTAAGCACAGAAATAGAGACAGATTTTTAATGCATTTAATTATCAAAATATCTAAATTTAAGATTTGGTGTGGCTGTTCACTGGAAACAAATGGCAGACAAACAGAATATTTCTTGGAGTCGTAAATGACATCATCCTGTCTCCAACTTTCTGTGTAGCTTCTGTCTTCAGTTGGTCTTTGCTTAGATTTCCCTGTATCGGAGAAGACTTCCCTGGACATCAGTGACAGTTATTGATTGCTCATGCTATGAGCTCCTCCCATTTCTCGGTCCTCTTGCAGTAGGTGGGGCCATGGTACTAGTTATAGCTGATTGCTTAGACTTTAAGGCTCCGTATGTGACTCTCCAGCTCTGGTCCACTGCTACTGCAGCTCTGGCGGGACTATGTAGGTGCCCCATGTCTCAGACGGTGCAGCCTCCATCCACCTGTGTCCCTGAATGACTAGAGCACAGGCACTGGTGACCTGTGGTGGATGTAGAATGTGGGTAAGAGATAAACTTATGCTACACCACTGGGGTTCAGGGGCTAATTTGTTACCACAGCATAGTCAACCTTTTCTAGCACCCCATTCTGTCTACATTTAGCAGTCCTACCCCACTCCATGCCTCCCCAAGCCGTCCTCCTGCTTTAGTTTCTTTGTAGCACTGGGCCCCGCATGACATGTCTCTGTTTTACTTTCTCGCATCGCTTCTCCCTGCCTCCAGCACATACACTAAAATTTAAACTCCATGCCTGGCCAAAATAAATGTTTGTTAAATAAAGTCTGCCAGTTCTGTTTGCGATTTATCAGAAACAAGGAAAGAAATCCTATATAAAGTTGATCTGTGCTTTGGCAATTTTCATTTAGGGTAATTGCCCTTTTTTCAAATGGCTGTGCATTTTTTATGATGATGAATATAAAGTAGCAGAAATATTTTTTATTAAAATTGTTGAGCTTGTGGAGTGAATCTAGCAGCCTATGTGAAAGAAACATTGTGCTAGAGAGTCGTCTTTCTGCCACGTGAAATCATTACATTTAACTCAAGTTCTCCATGGGAGATCCATGCAGAGATATGAAAATGGGATGGACGTCTCTTCCTTCTTAAAAGTTGCTCCAGGTTTTGGCTTCAGGTGCCTCCTGTTTTTTGCCCTCCCTTATCCCTGGGAGTTCCCTCTATTTACTTTCGTAAGGACTCTTGGTATAAAAGATATTTGTATACCTGGGTGTGTGGGAAGGAACTGAAGGCAAAGGGTAGCAGTCATTTCAAGCTGAACATGTTAAGTGGTAATCGAGCACTTGGTTTTTGTAGAACCTCCTGTGGCCATCTCCACAGTGTCATATTTGAAAGAAATCTTGTGTAAGCACTGGTCTAAGGGTCACTGACCATGAATGATGGGTGTGGTGACAGCATGGCCATTTTAGAGACAGGCAGACCAGATATTGGTTACTTTTATTTTAGTTGACAAAGTTTATTTGCTTTTAAGTTTTAAAGCAATACAGCAGTGTGAACTTCAAGTTGTAAACTTTCATTTAGAAAGTTCAAAATTTAGTTCAAATATAAAATATTCTGAATTTGAATAAAAACTTTAAAACTCATTCTTCCTTTTCAGTTGTTTTAAACACAAATGAATCAAGAACATGATTATCACCAATTACTACATGTTTATATTTCTGTTGTATACTGAAGGGAGTGGTAAAATGAATGCTGGAGGAGGATTTTGGTTGAGAAATTGGGAGGAGGAAAAGTAGCAACAAAGACTGAGATGAATGGCCAGTTAGGAAACTCAAGAATATGAAACACTAGAGAACAATAAAGTGTTTCAAGAAGAATTTAAGGGGCAACTGAGTCTATTACAGTTGATAGGTCAAGTAGGAGGAGAACTGAGGAGTGTCCATAGGATTTGACAGCATTCAAATCATGGGGAATGAGGAGCGATTTTTGTGGAGTGGTAGGCACAAAAACCTGACATGGGGGGTTGTAAGAGGAATCAATGAGAATGAGAAGCCATGATTATTAGGGGTATTTGAGTTCAAGACATATTGAGGCTGGGCATGGTGGCTCACACCTGTAATCCCAGCATTTTGGGAAGCCAAAGAGGGCAGATCACAGCCCAGGAGTTGAGTCTAACCTAGGCAATGTGGTGAAATCTGGTCTCTACAGAAAGTACAAAAATTAGCCAGGCATGTAATGTAGTCCCAGCTACTTGGGAGGCTGAGGTGGGAGGATCGTTTGAGCCCAGGAGGTCGAGCAAGCATGCAGTGAGCCATGATCTTGCCACTGCACTCCAGCTTAGAAGATAAAGTGAGACCCTGTATTAAAAAAAAAAGAAAAAAGACATTGAAAAGTAAAGTAAAAAATCTGTTTGAAGTTAGAGAACTAGATAAGACAATAATGAAATAAAGCCAGTAGAAGGAAACAAATGAGAAAAAAGCAAGCAATGACAGAATAGAAAAATTTTTTAAAATAATAAACCTAAATGTTATTAAAATGACTAATAAAAACAGGAAAAAGAGCAGAAATAGGCATCATGATCAAAAAGGGGGACATAACTATAGGTACAATAATTTTTAAAGAATCTGAAAGAACATGCACTGCTTTCTATGACGTCTTGGCCCTCAGCATCCATTTCTACATCTTCATTATTGGGGGGGGGTGTAAATCAGGGTCTGGAGTCACAAAATAGGAACTGTGGCTCCTCAGAGGGGCAGTAGAGCATAGTGGTTTAAAAGCATGGACTCTAGTGACAGACCATATGGGTTTGAAAACGCCCTGACACTTACTAGTCATGACTTGGCTAGTGCCTCAGTTTCTCATCTTTAAATGAGGATGATGGGAGTCCTTATTGCATTATTTGAATAAATAAGTCAGTTTGTGAAGAAGCACTTAGAATAGCTCCTAGCATAAAGTGAACAGTGTCTTGTGTGGGTATTATTGAGTACAAAAATTTGTATATATATATATTTTTTTTTTTGAGACAGAGTCTCACTCTGTCACCCAGGCAGGAGTGCAGTGGTGCGATCTTGGCTCACAGCAAGCTCTGCCTCCTGGGTTCACACCATTCCCCTGCCTCAGCCTCCCAAGTAGCTGGGACTACAGGTGCCCGCCACCACACCCAGCTCATGTTTTTGTATTTTTAGTAGAGACGGGGTTTCACTGTGTTAGCCAGGATGGTCTCAATCTTCTGACCTTGTGATCTGCCTGCCTCAGCCTCCCAAAGTGCAGGGATTACAGGTGTGAGCCACCGTGCTCAGCCTGTTGTATAATTTTTAACTCTACTGACCATAATTTATTATACTCCCCTCTTTAAAATGCATCCAAGATAAATTAGGATCATTAGTGGCAACATTATTTTGATTCTGAGGTATTAGTAAATCCTTCATTTTATAATTTTAAGCATTAAGTGAGCATTCATAAACTTGAAAGGTTTAAGCTAGATCTACTCTTATCCAGAGCTAAATGAGTAGAAAACCAATACCCTGAGTTACCTGCTGACAGCCCAGTCACTCCCATGTTTCCAAGGCCAGGTATTCCTAAGTGCCTTCTGTTCTGAGTCATCCAGGTTCGTCTAGGAAGCCTGTAGGTTGTTCTGTTGGTGCAATTTTGCTTAAAGTACCTACATATCAATGTGGCTTATTACCTCGAAACCCTAAAAACCTAATTTAAGTATGTTTAAAATACTTCAGCTGACATGATTTCCCCATCTGCAAAGGGGCATTAACTCAATTGCTAATAAAAGTCTTCTTATATATGGTGTTTTTAAATTATTTTTCCACATTTTCATCTCTGTTAAATGCTAACATTTTTCATTTTAAATATTACTGGCTGATACTTAAAGGAAATCCAAATACTGTCTTTGACAACCCTTAGATATTCATGGCTAGAGCTTATGAATCATGGTTTTCTTAAGTTAGGAAACATTTTGCTATTAAAATAATTTTTCAGAATGAGAGAATGCTAACATAGATTATTTATGTCTAAACAACCTAACTTTAGCATTTATTGTTTTCTGTTTGTGTGTGTGTAATCTATCATTGTTATAAGAGACATAGCCAAAGAGTTGAAGATCCAGCTCAGATGCTGTAAGGGGGGTACAGCTACTCATGTGTGCTTGATCTGCAGAGTTTAGCAGAGCTCCTTAAGTGAGCTAAAAGTACTCAGGTGCTAAACACTGTGCCAAATATTTATGTTGAAAGCAAACAAAAACAGCCCCTGACATCCAGAACAATACACCTGTTCCAAATGAGAGAAATTGGCCAAAACAAAGAAGCTACAGGCCACATGCAAGTCAGAAATCCAATTGGGCAGTCATTAAACCTTAATGTTCCAAAATGATCTCCTTTGATTCCATATCTCACATCCAGGTTATGTTGATACAAGAGGGGCTCACATATCTTTGGGCAACCCCGACTCTCTATCTTTGCATGGTACAGCACCCCCTCCCAGCTGCTTTCACTGGCTGGCCTTGAGTGCCTGTGGCTTTTTCAGGTGCACGGTGAAAGCTCTTGGTGTATCTACCGTTATGGGGTCTGGAGGATGGTGGCTATCTGGCTGTCTTCTCAAAGCTGTACTAAGCAGTGCCCCAGTGGGGACTCTGTGGCTCCAACCACACATTTCTCTTCTGCACTGCCCTAGCAGAGGTTCTCCATGAGGGCTCCACCACTGCCACAAGCTTCTGCCTGGACATCCAGGCATTTCCATACATCATCTAAAATCTAGGCGGAGGTTGCCAAACCTCAGTTCTTGACTTCTGTGCACCTGTAGGCCCAAAATCACCTGAAAGCTGCCAAGGCTTGGGGCTTGCACCCTCTGAAGCCATGGCCTGAGTTGTACATTGGCTGCTTTTAACCATAGCTGGAGTTGAAACAGGGCACCATGTCCCAAGGCTAGGCCTGGAAGGGGCCCTGGGCCCAGCCAATGAAACCAATTTTTCTTCCTAGGCTTCCAGGCCTGTGATGGGAGTGGCTGCCGTGAAGGTCTCTGACATGCCCTGGAGACATTTTACCCATTGTTTTGATGATTAACATTTGGCTCCTCATTACTTATGCAAATTTCTGCAGTGGGCTTGAATTTCTTCTCAGAAAATGAGTGTTTCTTTTCTATTGCATTGTCAGGCTGGAATTTTCCAAACTTTTTTGTTCTGCTACCTTTTGAATGCTTTACCACTTAGTAATTTCTTTTGCCAGATAGCCTGAATCATCTCTCTCAAGTTCAAAATTCCACAGATCTCTAGGTCAGGAGCAAAATACTGCCAGTCTCTTTGCTAAAGCATAGCAAGGATCACCTATATGCTAGTTCCCAACAAGTTCCTTATCTCCATCTGAGACCACCTCAGCCTGGACTTCATTATTCATATCCCTATCAGCATTTTGTTCAAAGCCATTCAACAAGTTCAAAGCCATTCAAACTTTCCCACATCTTTCTGTCTTCTGAGCACTCCAAGACTCTAGAAAGTTCCAAACTTTCCCACATTTTCCTGTCTTCTTCAGAGTCATCCAAACTGTTTCAACCTCTAACTGTTACCCAGTTCCAAAGACACATCCACATTTTTTGGTATCTGTATAGCAGCACCCCACTCTCTGAGGTATCAATTTACTGTATTAATCTGTTCTCACACTCCTATAAAAAAACTGCCAGAGACTGGGTAATTTACAAAGGAAAGTGACTTAGCTGACTCATAGTTCCACAGGGCTGGTGCAGTCTCAGGAACTTACAATTATGGTGGAAGGGGAAGTAAACATGTCCTTCTTCACATGGCAACAGGAAGGAGAGGTGCCGAGCAAGGGAGGAAATGCCCCTTGTAAAACCATCAGACCTCATGAGAACTCACTCACTACTAGGAGAGCAACATGGGAATAACTGCCCCATGATTCAATTACCTCCTACCATGTCCCTCCCATGACATGTGAGGATTAGGATAACTACAATTCAAGATGAGATTTGGGTGGGAAATTTTTCAGTTTTGTTATTGTAAGCTTTTAAAAAATACACTGTATTTTTAATGTTCATAATTTTGAGAATAAGATTTACCTGTATATTTTTTCTATAATTTTATTGCCTAACATTAAGCATATTTATGCCTCATGAGCTGATTTGGGAAGTAAAACCACTTATTTAAATTTTTGGAAGAGTTTGTAAGATATTTTAATAATTTATACTTTGAAATTTTGGTAGAACTCAGTGTAAAACTCAGTGTAGAATTTTCTTTATGGAAATCAGGTAGACAACACTTCTCTGGTATACAATGCTTCACACATGCTATCACAACTTATTCCTAGAGGAATCAAATGTGTCATCCTATGTGACTCCACAGGGAGAGAACTCTAGGAAGCTTGCTCCTGGTTTCCTCTGGACTTCACTTCATGTGCCTTTTCTCTCTGCTGAATTTGCTTTGTATCCTCTTGCTATAATAAACTGTAGGCAGAAGTATGGCTATATGCTCAGTCCTGTGAGTATACTTAGCAAATCATCAAACCTGGGGGTGGTCTTGGTGACCAACAACACAGTGATATTTTCCCAGAAAATTTTTCATTTAATTTCTATTTTCTAAATTATTGTCATAAGTGTATTCATACTACTTGTGTTATATTTTATAATTTAAAAATAAAAACTATTGTTCCTTTTTACATTTAATATTTCATATTGTTTTTTATTTAGATTTTATTAGCCTATATTATTTTGTCCATTTCTTTAGTACTTTAAAATAAACTTCTTTTAGATATGTTGATTTTCTCTACTGTATCTTTGTTTTCTATTTCATTGTTATTTAATTTTATCTTTATTATCTTTCATTCTCTTTGGTCTCATTGATTTGTAATCTAACTTAATATGTATATGTAACTCCTTAGTTATCAGCCTTTTCTTTTCTAACATAAATATTTAAAACTATGTATTCCCTTCTTAGTGTTTATTTTAATATGTTCCACAAATTTTGGTTTGTGATACATTTTTTACTATTAACTTCTAATTTTTTGACCACTAAATTAGTCAACTATCAGAATACATATGGTACATTTCTCACTATGGTTGACACAGGATTCCTTCTGTGCCACTTCACCACATGGAAATCTCGGTGGCAATGGCACCCCTCCCTGGGCCTCTCTTGGCTCCATGCTCACTGCTGGGCTCGCTTCACCTACTCTGCCTGGCAGCCTGTGCTCAGCTCATGTTACCGGACTGGATTCTGTGCTCAGCCTGTGGGTGGGCTGGGCATGCTGCAGTCTGCTGCCACCTTGGGTACTGGCATCTGGATGAGGGAATGTGGTGGAGCCTGTAAACTAGGAGATGACAGCAACTGCGGAGCCCCAAGCAGTGTTATGGCTCTTGCCCACAGAGTCCAAAGGTTTGAGCCCCCAAGCACTTTTCCTGTTCTCTCTCCATCCCACCACCCACAGATAAGCAAATGGGGCCTGGGGGAGGGGGCAGGGGTGTTACAGATTGTTCATGTTACAGCTTGCATTTGTTCCTCCCAGTTGGTGGGTTTTGGGTTCTCATCCTGCATCCAAGAAAAATGAGGCTACATGGACACTAGAGAGTGAGCAACGTAGAAAAGGGTTTTGTTGAGTGAAAAAACATCTCTTGTCATGAGAGGGTACCTGAAGTGGGTGGCCCTCTGTGTGAGAGGGGGCCCAAAAGTGAATAGCCCCACATGTGGCTGAGTCTGGGGTAATTATGGGCGGAGAATGGGGGAATGTGAGGCGATTGGTCCGTGGACAGGCCTGGTTTTTCCATTTGATTGGCTAAGAGGCATCGAAGAAGTTCTCACTCTGATCATGGACTCTACCTGGACTGCCAGCCCTGTTTTCAGGCTTTAAGTTGTCCTTGGTTTGAAGGTTGGGTTTTACTGGGGACCTGTCCTTGTCTGCCTAGGAATTTTTCTCCCTCCTGCTGCTATCAATCTCCCCTCTGAAAAGGTACATCTAACTGACATTAGGATAAGGACAGTTACTGCTCTTACTGCTTCATGCTGACAGGGGGCATTGTTTTGGGAAAATGCAGTCAGATTTCTCTCAGAGGTTTATCTAAGGGTCTCCAGTGAAAGACATTACCCAAGGCGCCATTTGCATAACCATTTGGAGTTTGGTGGTCTCTAGGTGAGAAGAAGCAAATTTTACAAGAAGGTTAAGTATGAATGGGCCAAGTATTAGTATTATACAAAGAGGAGCTAAAAGGAAAATTCTAGTGCCAAAGATAACAGAAATAAGAAGTAAAAGAGACTAATCATTCTGAAAACAATGTTGTGGCCAGAGCTGTTTCACTCTGGTGAAAAATATTAAGTCTTTATAGGGGGCAGTTAAACTTTAGAGGAGAGATAATTGTTTATGGAAGTAGATAATCCCATGGGAGTTCAGGATTAAGGGGTCCTTGGCAAACATGCCTGATGGGGAGGAACAGAACACAGGTGATAACAGCAAGCATAGGGGAAGCTATAAGGAGGATATTCACGGAAAGTTAATTATTGACACTTATCTTTGTGATTGTTTGCCTGAGGTCTCCAATTTCTTCACACTGGTATTTTGGGTGCTCTTCTGGGTCAACAGAGGTAATTCTGTCAGTTTCCCTCTTTACTTGAGTATAATGAATCCAAGAATATATTTCAGTGACCTTTACTGTCATAGGAGTAGAAAGAAGAAGAGTGTAAGGTCCCTCCCACTCTGGGCCTAGAGAGGGAGAAAGGGAAAGAAGTGCCTTTACCAGTACTAAGTCCCCTGGGTTGAATAGACATGGCCCTAGTTCACAGGGTTAGGCCTCCAACAATTGTTTCAGTTCCTGTTGGAAATGGGCCAACACAGTTACATGTTTAATCAAATCAGAGATTTCTTGGTCTAGCAAGAAATCATTAGCGGGAAAAGGCCATCCATACATCATTTCAAAGAGACTTAAACCCAGTCTCAAAGGGGAGTTTCGAACAGGTAGTAGGGCTATGAGAAGAAGAGTGATCCAGGGGAGATGAGTCTCTCAAGACAGTTTTCTGAGGTGCCTTTCGATAATATCATTTGTCTTTTCTTCCTCTCCTGAGGATTGTGGTCTCCAATCACAATAAAGATGATATTGTGTGCATAGCGCATTTGAGACCCCTTGGGTGACAGCCACCTTGAACAAGGGGCCATTATCACTCTGGAGGTACTCAGGGAGTCTAAAGTGAGAAATTATTTCATTAATTCATACTTTTATTACCTCAGAAGCTTTCTCTGTTAGATATAGAAAGGCTTCTACCTAGGTAGTGAAGGTATCTACCCATACCAGTAAGGAAGTATTGGATGTCCTTTGTCTTTGGCATATCGGTGAAATTCATCTACCAGTCTTCCCCTGGGTAGCCTGTCATTCTTTGGTTTCCAGCAGGGATAAGTCAATAATTTAAGAGACTACATTAGAGTAAGGGAGTAAGGTTGTCAAGATCATAAGAGGATTGTAGAGATACTCTGAGTGGTACTGAGTGCTTCCTGGCAGTGAATATGATTATATAATTACAGATATTTTTTGAACTTTCATTGCCTAGACTACTACCATATATTCTAATTATCCACCATTTTTTATGCAACTGGCTATAGCACACAGCTTTCCTTAAATGCACTGCCAGTGCATGGGGCTTTGAAAGCTGCCATGACTCTTGGCAGGAAAAGTCTGAGATGTGCTTGGGGCACTCTCCATACCATTTGATTCAAAATATGAAACTAATGCTGAGGGAGAAAAAAGCACATTCACACAAATTTTAATTCATGTTCCAGGTCCCCTGCTAAAAAATTTTTTAAAAGTAATGTATCATTTATCCCTCACAATTACCCCATGAAGCAGTTGCTACAAAGACCCTTCAGCTGTGGCTATTTCTGCTCATTCTGAGCCAGGGTACTGATTGTACAGTAGTCATTAAAAGGCTGCCCCTTTTGAAGGACGTTTCTCTTTCACTGCTCATGTCAACTCTCCATGGGTCTTAGCAAAGGCTGGCATATTTGTCACATGGGTGTACTGTAGAATGTGAAATTAAAATGAGACTTACTTGAGAGAGATTTTTCTTCTGAAGAGAGAACAGTAGTTTAGTACTTATTTCCATCACTCTTAGGGTAGATGGACAGAAAATGTCTGCCTAAAAGAATTTGTCGAATGAAGCTGCCAAGGTTACAAGAAACACAGTGGTAGCAGAAAGAAGGCCAGAGAAGCATTGCTTTTTAGGTCTTTATACAGAACATGAGGCTTGGAAAAAGCCGTCCTTCCAGCAACTTTTCTTCCTTGTGTTGCTTCTGTGGTCCAGAGGATTCAGTTCGGGAAGGATGTTGGTATTCTTTTTTTCATATGCAATACTTTCTGCATAAAGAATGTTTTTTTCTGTATTTCCTTAAAACCATATCATTTTCTTTAACATTCTTTAATTTCTGCCAGTTACTTTCTCAGCGAGTTTTGCAATATCACACTTGTTTTTTTCTTTTCCCTATCTAACAATTTTTTTTTTCTAAAGATTTCTTTCCCATCCATGTTTGCATTTTTGGGTATGTTCTTTTTATCATCATCATTATCATCACCATTATTATTCTAGATTGAACACAAAATTAACATATAAATCTTTGACAGTTAAGAAAAATGTGATCTAATTTAGTTTTGTGTAGTGGAAAGAGTACTTGAAATCACACGATCTATTTGAATCCTGAATCTGCAGTGCCCTCACCTTCTGCCACATTGGATGAGAGCTTTGTATTCTCTCTAGTCTTCAATTTTCTCATTTGTGAAGTGAAAAAGTTAAAGTAAATACTCTCTAACCCCTCTTCCAGCACTGCTAACACAAGGACCAGCTTTCTCCCAAGATGATGCTGCCTCATACAGCGATTTAATTTTTCTGTTTATATCCACCTTCTTCCAAAAATTATTTTAGGGTATCTGTGAAGGATACACAAGAAACCAATAACATGGGTTATTTTTGGGTGAAGGAACATCAAGGCTGGGAGACAGGAGTAGAAGAGAAGATTCAGGCCATCTGGATTTCGACCAGATAAACCTGCTTTCAATTCCAACAAATAAACAAAATGTAAAACTGTAATTAAGAGTAGTTACCTGAGCAGATTTTTTTTTTAAATCATTTTGGTCTATTCAGTGATTATAGTGACTCAAAATAATACTTTACTAAAGCTGTAAGGGTAGGAAAAAATCAGTAGAATTTAGTTTTTTCTTTACCATTTTAATAGTAGAACGAAATGCTAATGAACAACAAAATAGCCAGAATAAATAAAAATTTTGGGTAACATTTATTGAGACTTTTAGCACTGGAGACTTGCATTTATGCAATATTTATTGGATCTGTGTTTTATATTTCTAGACAAATTTAGAGCTAAGACTCGTGAGTCTAACATTCTCTGCACACACACTTAAGAAAGATGTCCCGGCTGGATGTGGTGGCTCACGCCTGTAATCCCAGCGCTTTGAGAAGCCGAGGTGGGCAGACCACGAGGTCAGGAATTTGAGACCAGCCTGGCCAACATAGTGAAACCCCGTTTCTACTAAAGATACGAAAAATTAGCCAGGTGTGGTGGCGTGCACCCACAATCCCAGCTACTCGGGAGGCTGAGACACTACAGTCTCTTGAACCTGGGTGGTTGCAGTGAGCTGAGATCACACCATTGCACTCCAGCCTGGGTGACAGGAGAGACTCTGTCTCAAAAAAAAAAAAAAAAAAGAAAGAAAAGAAAAAAGAAAGATGTTCCACAAGACCTTTACTCCCCCAGCTGTTATTATAGGCCTCAAACTTTATTAAGCAATTATACTGCTCTACACATGTTGATAAGGACATTTAAAAACGGTTATTAATTTTTAGAAAAATTTAAGATAGAAAATGAGAGAAGTTAAGACCAATTTGTGAAAATAATCCAATGAAACACAAACTTTTAAAAATTATAAAAATTACTTTGAGTAAATAGACACATTCAAAAACATTGTGTATGTCTTCTAACAAATAATCATTACTTTTTTTCAGGTATGTTGGAGCAAATTAGTGTTTAAACACCTGTTCAGAAGAATTAACAGATTGTAGTACAGCATGAAAACTATCCCTCTGGTCATTACTTATTCTGGCACATAGGCATGGAAGCATTTTGTTTGCTCAAGGGTAATTAATCTGTATTGATTCTTCACAGAGAAGTGAATATTAAAAAATTACTTAAAAATGTACCTTGATTTTTTTTAAAAGAGCATCCTTTGCTATATAATATTTGTTAAATCAAACTAAAATTTGGCCTGATAAAGACTTCATACTTGCATTCTGTATTAGCTCCTTCTCCCGCTGCTATGAAGAAATACCAGAGAATGGGTAATTTATAAATGACAGAGGTTTAATTGACTCACAGTTCCCCAGGGCTGGGGAGGCCTCAGGAAACTTACAATCATGGTGAAAGGGGAAGCAAACACATACTTCTTCACATGGTGGCAGGATGGAGAAGAATGAGAGTCGAGTGAAAGGGGAAGTCCCTTGTAAAACCATCAGGTCTCTTGAGAACTTACTCACTATCATGAGAATAGCACGGCAGAAACCTCCTCTATGATTCAATTACCTCTCACTGGGTTCTTCCCACAACATGTGGGGATTATGGGAGCTATAAATTCAAGATGAGATTTGGGTGGGGACACAAAGCCTAAGCATACCACATTCTTTAGTTATCCTGTACAAACTGCAATATATGCAAACTGAAAACCTAACTTAGGTGTGTGCTTCTGTAAAATAGCTGAGTTTCAGCCAAACCCAGCAACCAGACTTCATCCACTCACAGGCAACCAACTGTTCATTGTTGAAATAAGGCAAAAGCTGAGTTATAACTAATCCAATTGTTTCTGGAGGTTACTTCCATTTTCTCTATGTCACTTTCCTTTTTCTGCCCATAAGTTTTATCCAACCATGCAGCAGCCCCAGTGTTTCTCTGAATGTGTTCTGATGCTGGGAACTGACTGATTCAAGAATCATTTTTTTTCTTGCTTAATTAGGTTCTGTTAGATCCTATTAAATTTAATTTGTTTAAAGGTTTGTTTTGGTTTGTTTGATTTAACAGATCTGGTGTCAAAAGTGAGGATCCAAAGTAAAACTCCAGTGACCCTCAGGATCACCAGGTGACCAGGAGGCAAGGTACTGTGGAGCCCACTGTGCTTCTTGCTCTCTTGTTTGTAACTGGAGTTCATGGACAAGTATTATTGTGGATTCTGAGCTCCACCAATTGTGTTCTGAGCATTTTTTTAAAGCAATATTTAGCTGGAATGACTGGAGGATCAGATTGGATTTGATAGTTAACTGGTTCAGATTTAGTTAGAGGCCTGGAACTTCAGATAGTCACATTTGTGATAATGAGTTTGTCTCAATCAAAGGAGTTTGGAACTACACCTTCTAGGATTCCAGCTAACTTTTTTTTTTTTTTTTTTTTTTTGAGATGGAGTCTCGCTCTGTCGCCCAGGCTGGAGTGCAGTGGTGTGATCTCTGCTCACTGCAAGCTCCGCCTCCTGGGTTCACGCCATTCTCCTGCCTCAGCCTCCCGAGTAGCTGGGACTACAGGCGACTGCCACCACACCTGGCTAATTTTTTGTGTTTTTAATAGAGATGGAGTTTCACTGTGTTAACCAGGATAGTCTTGATCTCCTGACCTTGTGATCTGTCCACCTCGGCCTCCCAAAGTGCTGAGATTACAGGTGTGAGCCACCTCGCACAGCCGATTCCAGCTAATTTTATGTATAAAATTAGGAACCCAAGAACATATGTCATTTTTAAAATTTGGGCTAACCTTACTAAATACAATGTAGAATTCAGATGGCCACAATAGGGAAGTATTTTTTTTAATTAATTAATTTATTTTTATTTTCGGAACAGTCTTGCTCTGTTGCCCAGGCTGGAGTGCAGTGGTGCTATCTTGGCTCACTGCAAACTCTGCCTCCTGGGTTCAAATGATTCTCCTGCCTCAGCCTCCCAAGTATCTGAGATTACAGGAGCCAGCCACCACACCTGACTACTTCTTATATTTTTAGTAGAGATGGAGTTTCATCATGTTGGCCAGGCTGGTCTCAAACTCCTGACCTCAAGTTATCTGCCTAACTGAGCCTCCCAAAGTGCTGGGATTATAGGCATGAGCCACTACACCTGGCTGGAAGTTTTAATTTGAACAAAATTGTGTATTTAAAGGCATATTATAAAAGGGGTGACCAAAAAGCCTGCAAAACCAATTTCATATATTCTTTAATTGGCATGTGAAGGCATCTAAAAGATTAAATGAATGAAAAATTGCTATTGCAGAAAAAGCAAACAAAAAGTTTAAGCCACAGACTAAGGACATAACAGAAGAGGATTGTACTCTTTATTGAACTAACCCCAACTATTCCTTCTCTTTATCCATCTCTACCTAAATTCTCTGAGTCCACTAATCTTTTTCTAAATGACCTTTTCACCTTGATGATGATGAGAACAGAGAAGTTAGACAGATGCCTTACAAAGTAAGACCTTCTGATCAGCCAGGCCTCCGGGCTGTTATCACCTTTTACTTTGTGGTCTAAAACTGAGCATACAGTCATTGTAAAGAACTTCCCTGACTCAAGGGAACATCCTCAAGAATGTATTGAGGAATTTAGAATCATCATAGGAGCTTACGATCCAGGGCTTTCTGACCTTTACTGATTTATTCCCATGACATTGGGACCTAGCAAAGCTCAGAAATGGATGACAGCAGCAGATTGGGACAGACCTAAGGAGGATATTAAAGATCCTCCCACACCCCCTTATGAGAAGGGCCAAACTGAGCTATGAAAATTGCTGAAAATCCTTTAGATTCAATTTCTACATATGTTTCACAGAAAAATAATTGGTTCATCATTCAATTTTGAAGACCAAAAAACAACAACAAAAACAAAAAATTGACCCAGTTGTAGATTATAGAACTCAGAAATACTGTATTTGAAATGTTCTGGGCTCAACACAGCAAGCAGTCTTTTCTGCAGGTACTGAAATGGGATTAACTAATCTATTTATAAATAGATCCTGTCCTTAACTCAACAGTTTAATTTAAAAACATAAACTTAGATGGGTAGTGACAGATGTGACTCAATGGATAGCCTTAGCTGAACATTTTGAGAGGACATCAGAGCAAGAACAAAACCCCAGAAGGGTAACAAGCTTATGTCTGTCCTGTTACTATGGTTACGGGGTCCGAAACCAAAGAGGCCTTCTTGTTTTTATTTTAAATCACAACCAAGAGGTAGAGAATAAGAAATTCTGTACTCCAGGATATCTGCCTTTATTGCAAATAACAAAGACACTGGAAAAGAGATTGTCCAGGTTTATATCAGTCCACTCATAAGCCTCCTCCCTTTAGGCCAGACTGTTTCTCCCCTAGAGGCAGCCCAAGAGATCTTAGCCCTTGTGGTGATAATAGACATTGTGGAGGCCCTCAGGGATTCTCCTGTAAATTGCCCTTGCCCCCTCCCCAACTTAATGTCCATTTTTCTCCACAATATCCTTAAATAAACCTGAAGAAACAGGGTCAAAATAAATGAGCAATCCTGTACAATACTGGTGGATATGAGAGCCACATTATCTACCATAAACTCCACTTAAATCGATCAACAAATCCCTCTGAGTAAAAAGGTCATTTCTCTGGTGGCGCTTTTGAATCAAGTTCAAGAGGCTTCCATATCTGAACAAATCCAATTTACTTTGCAGCCATTTTCAGAAAAATGTACCTTTCTGCTATGTGATACTGCCCCAGTAAATTTGCTAGGGTGAGAATCACTTTCATCGCTAACAGGGCATATGAAATTCTTCTATGAGGGAGAAGTAATCTTAGAGTTTTTGACTCTCCTCAATCAGAACGGTTATGCTCTCTACAGACAGAAACTGGTAAGATCAAAAATCAGGCCTATAATCCTGTGTCTTTTCTAAAATACCTGAAGGTTTATGGGCCTTTTCCTTAACTGATATAGAAATAATTAAAAGTATGGAACTTTTAGAAGTCCAAATAGATCGTTCTAAATCCTTGCCTAAATTACCCCAGTATCCACTAAAACTCAAATTAGTTCAAATGCTCTCACCAGTGGTAGAAGAGTCAATTAAACAAGGACTTATAATTCTGTGTATCAGTCTTTGTAACACTCGAATCCTACCAGTTAACAAACCAGATGGACAAGCTTAGAGATTTATTCAAGATTTACAGACAATTAATAAAACAGTAATACCAAGGTTTCCTGTAGTCCCGGATAGTGATATCTTAATGTCTAATATACCCACTGATTCAAAGTGGTTTGCAGTAGCAAACCTCTGCTCAGCCCTTTTTTTAGTAGCATTCCAGTTCATAAATAGAGTCAATACTTATTTGCTTTACTTGGAAAAATCAGCAGTACACCTGGATAGTAATGCCACAAGGATTAATGTAGTTTTCCCAGGCATTGCATCAGGACTTAACCCTATAGAGTGCTGGAAATTCTACTCATATTCAATATGTAAATGACCTGTAGTTATGCACTCTGCCACTAAAGAGTGCTTTGAAATTTACTCAATTTACCTTTTATAGCAAGTTGCATGTAAAGGTCACAAGACTTTGATGATAAAACTTTAGTTTTCAAGAGAAAAGGTCAACTGTTTTTGACACAATTTGACTGTTGAAGCGATTTCCTTCTCACCTGAAATAATACAAACTACCTAAAGTTTTCCTTGCCCTGCAACCCAACACAAGGACTTTTCTTGCGCTTATAGAATATTACAGATACTGAGTCCTGAATTTTTCCTTTATGGCCTCACCATTCTATGAACTCACTAGAATATAGTACCCAAGGTCTTAACCTTGGAAAGACAGTCATGCACCAACTTTTAACCAAATGAATTTGGCCTCAAAACCGCCCCTCGCTTTAGAAATTCCAAGTTACAGTAAATCTTTTACCTTGTTCCTTCCCTTCATGAATGTTATAATTGGGTACTAAGATTTCTTACCCAAGAACATGGGGGAAACAGGGCCATGGCATAATATAGCCTGCAATTAGAACCAATAACTGAAGCATATCCTAATTGTTTAAAAGCAGGAGCAGCAGCAACCTACTTGATAGAAGCAACTGCCTGGTTTTAAGAAAGGAACTTAATTTGCAAGTCCCACATGAGGTGGAAAGTCTATTAAATTCCAGCCAGACTCAGCATTTTTTACCAAGTAGACTAACATCTTAGAAATTCTTGTCTCCTAATCTTTCATCAAAAATGTGGAAACCCACCCAAGCCTGCTACTCTATTACCTCTGCCTGATGATGTGAAGACCACAATTGTGTAAATGTAATATCAGAAATAGTATCTCCTCCTGTAGATTTATGAGCTGCTCCACTGGATAATCCTAAATTAATACGTTTTGTTGATAGGTTCTATGCCAAAAACTCAGAAGAAAAATATCAGTTGAGGTATGATGTTACCACCAAAAATGAGTTAATAGAGAAGGGAACTCTTACTTAAGTCACCTCAACCTGTGAAGCTTATTGCTCTCACCCAAGCTTGTCATACAGCTAAGGACAAGTTATACAGATAGCAAATATGCTTCTGGGGTCTTACATGATTTTGGCATGTTATGCAAACAATAAGGGTTCCTCACCTCTACTACTACTAGTAGTAGATTTTACAGCTATCCTGTTACAATTACAGATTGCCCTTGTTAAGTTTGAAGCTCACATGTGTAGAACTGAACCGGAATATCAAGGGAATGCCTTAGAAGATTTTTGTGTTAAATGAGCTAGTGTTGAAATCACTGGAGTATGCAATTTGAATGAACTCCATCAGATTGATCCAAGTCAACTCTCTTGTGATGACTTATTTAATAAATAGTGAAATGGCCCTGATTTTAAAAAAAGAACAAAATTGGTGTCTAACAGGATGTAAATTCAGTGTTAGATATGGACCCATAGAGGAAATGGATGGTTGTCTGGCCCTTCTTCAGTCTTTGAAACTTCCATTGTTAAAAGTTCTGCACTCCAAAAATCATCATGGAACAGACAAAAGATTCAAAATATGAAAAAGTATTGGTGCGGTGACTTCCAAAATTGCTAAAACAGTTTATAATCAATGTTTGGTTTTTCAAATTTATAATCCCTGGGAAACAATAAAAACCTTAGGTGGTATATTTCTGCCACCTGTTTTGAACATTTACAGATGGATTTCATTTAGATATGACCCTCAGTGGAGTATTAATATGTTTTTGTGATATTTTTCATGTTATCTGGTTGGGTAGAGGCTCTTTCATGAAGGAAAACTGATATTGTGACAGTAGCCAAACAATTATTATAAAATGTGTTTCTTTCATGGGACATCCCTGGAAAAATCTCCAGCAATAGTGAAACTTATTTTACTGGGCAAGTTATGAAGAAGTTAAGTAAAATGTTAGGAACACAGTGGCATTACCACTGTCCTTATTAATTTCAATTTTTTGGAATGGCTGAAAGAACAAATAGTTTCTTACAACTGAAATTGGCAAAATTAACCAAGTCAATCGGGTTGCCATGGCCCAAGGTACTACCACTGGCTTTAATGGCCATCAGATCCATTGCCATTGAAAAGCATTAAGTTTACCCTTCATAAAATAGTTACTGGAAGGCCTATGTCCCTAATATTAGAACCTCCTGCATCTGTCACTCTTGTAAACTCTGATATGACTAAATTCTGTAAGGTTTTAATGCATTATGTCAAAGTGTATTTTCACCAGATAAAGGATGCTTTTCCTGATCCACCAACTGAGGAAAATAGAACCTTTTATGGTCTAGAAATTAGAGACTGGGTCTTCTGGAAATAACATTAGAGGAAGACCACCATTGATCCTCCTTGGAAAGAACGATATGTGAACCCCAAAAATCTGAGACAGGCCTTGGTTAATTTAGAAAGTTTATTTTGCCAAGGCCGAGAAAATGTGTGCCCATGACACAGCTTCAGGAGGTCCTGATGACATATGTCCAAGATGATCAGAGCACAGTTTGGTTTTATACATTTGAGGGAGACATGAGACATCAGTCAACATATGCAAGATGAACACTGGTTTGGTTCGGAAAGGTGAGATGACTCGAAGCAAAGGCAGGAAGACGTGAAGTGAGGAGAGGGCTTCTAGGTCATAGGTAGATAAGAGAAAAATGGTTGTATTCTTATGAGTTTCTGATTAGCCTCTCCAGTGGAGGCAATCAGATATGTATTTATCTCAGTAAGCAGAGGGTTGACTTTGAATAGAATGGGAGGTAGGTTGGCCCTAACAGTTCCCAGTTTGACTTTTCCCTTTAGCTTAGTGATTTGGTGGCCTCAAGATTTATTTTCCTTTCACACATATCGAGTCCTTCTCACCAACTACACTACAGTAAAGCTTCAGGGCCTCGAAACTTGGGTCCACATTTCATGGTTGAAAAGGGCCCCTTCAAATTTTTGGAACTGCACACCTGTTGGAGACTTTAAGGTAAAGCTAAACAGAAACATTTCTCCCTAGAAGCAGACAGCATCCTAGATGTGGACAGCTTTCAAGACTTTTGTCTTGAACAAAGACTTTTAAAAAAAATTAACCTTTTTAAAAATTAATGTTCATTTTATTCAGAGGGACCTTACTCTTGGCACTAGTGGGGTACTAGTTTCATGAAATTTAATGCTAATTCATAAATTGGGAAAAATCTTAAATAATGTATCCAATTAAACCTCCCAGGGATTTAGATAGGTAGAAACCACTCTCTGAAAGGCAGATGATAACATATGGATTTGACAAAAACAAACAAACCAACATACAAAAGAAACAATGAAACATAGTGCAGCTTTAGATCTCTTTTATGCTCAAGTTGTGGGCTTATGTTCCTTATGTTTAGTTTTGAAGAAAACTGAATGTTTTACCTGTCTCTCACCTGATTTTATTAGTACAGAAAGCTTAATTTAAAAGTTGAGTGTTAACTACTGTTTTCTTAAACACTGCCACCAAGTACATTAAGGAAATCTCCCCAGAGAAAGAAGCACATCATATGTTTAAGCGGGCAAGTAACAGTTGATTTTAAAGCATCTTAAATAGTGGATGGCAAGCTTAGGTTTTCCAAAATTTTCTAATTTTTGTATGTCTTCTAGTAGGTGTATAAGGACACTTGAAGCTCATTACACGTGGTACTCTATGGAAGGAAGTGTCAATGCTATGGAAAACAACCCCGATAGAGAGAACATCATGAGAGCTTGGAATGATTACATCATTGGCAATGCCATCATTGTTATAGAAAAGCCATGAAAGCCATCAAGCCTGAAACAACAAATTCCTGCTGGAGAATACTGTGTATAGATGTGCATGGCTTCACAGGATTTATGACTGAGCCAATCAACAAAATCATAAAAGGGGTTGTGCATATGGCAAAAATAAAAAGGTGGGGGTAAAGGGTTTCAAGATATGGGTCTTGGATTAATTCAGGACCTAATAAACGCTACACCAGAGAAATTCACAATGGATGACTTGATGGAGATGAGTGCTTTCAAACCGGTGCCAGATGATGAGGAAGAAGGCATAGAAGATGCAGGGACAGGAAACAAGTTGACTTTAGACACGCTGGGAGGAGGGATCCAGTTATTCAAGAATGCTTTTGACTTCTTGTATATGACACGGACCCTTCTACGATACAGGCAATAAGATTAAAGCAAATGATAAAGAAGAATTAGTACTGTATTAAAACATTTTTAGAGAAATGAGAAGACAGGAATTCAGATAGAAATTATGATGTAATTCTGTAAAGTTACACTGAGTGTGCCTGCTTCTTCTGACTCCTCTTCCACCTCCTCCATATCTTCCACCTCTGTCACCCCTAAGACAAAAAGACCAACCCCTCATCTTCCTCCTTCTCAGCTTACTCAATGCGAAAAGGATAAAGATCTTTATGATGATCCACTTCCACTTAATGAATAATAAATGTATTTTTAACTTACTATTTTCGTAACAAGATTTTCTTTTCTGTAGCTTACTTTATTGTAAGAATACATTATATAATATATATAACATAAAATATGTGTTAATCAACTGTTTATGTTATCAGTAAGGCTTTGGGTCAACCGTAGGCTACTAGTAGGTAAGTTACTGGGGAATCAAAAGTTATATGCGGCTTTTTGACCGCAAGAGGGCCCGGTGTCTCTCACCCCAGCATTGCTCAAGGGTCAACTCTGTATTTCATGACAATTTCTTAACTACTTATATTTAGATTTGGTATAAACAGCAACAACAACCAAAGAGAACGTTATTACAGCAAAAAAGTTTCACTCTGTCATTTCCACCCAGACCCTCTGCAACCTCAGTACCTCCCACTGATTTCTGAAAGCCCTCATCGCTCTCCGGAAGAAACAAAATTTTGACATTTTGTTCAGGCTCAGGTAAGATAAAGTTAAGAGGATCGTTATTTGGCTGTTGAAGAATAGATGATCATGAGTTTATATTTCAGGTTAAGATTGTTAAGAGAGTGACTTAAATATGAGATTTCAGTATCAAAAAATGTGATGAATGCTCACCCTTCTTTTTTGACCTTGGCTAATGCCGCTGCTCAGTTGGGGACCCTTAGGTTAATGAGACAATATTGTATTCTGAGCAGCAGGCCCTGCTTTGAAGTAGTTCCATTCTCTTCTGAAAACTCAAAGCTGCTTTCATGCAAGTACTATTGATTAAAAAATTATTTCTTCACATGAAGAAAAAAATGTTTCATAAGTATCAGCATAGAGGATGTTCAATTTTAAGAAAGTCTCCCATCCTGGATTTTCTAACTTTGAAGGTATTACTAATAACACTAACCATTGTTTTTCGCTTTATCTTTAATCACTATCTTATTTTTTCTGACTTCGTAATTTCCATTTCATAAGGATAACAGGTAAAGGGCATTTTGGGCTTCTAAATAATTAATCATAACTCTAGTGACACATTTCAAAGGGCCAGGAGCAAATTGGTATTCACAGTAAAAGCTGAAGAGTCGGCATTTGCCTTTCCAAATTCTCTGTTGTTTAGAAAATTAAATAAACTGTTGTTTAGAAAATTTTTATGCATTGCCCGAACTTGGAAATTTTGCATAGAATTTGGCTTTATGATTTAGAGTTTTAGTTCCAGATGTTTTTGTGCCTATTTAACAGAGGTATTGCTTATGAATGTTTAAGAATGATTTTTGCAGTATATCTCATTGATTAAGTACTGCTACTGTCTGATTTCAAGGATGGTCCCCACAAAAATGGCTTGCACCTGTTCAAATTCTACTCTACACTTGAATTTCCATTATAATTATAATTATTTTTTGACTCCTGTACCAAGTGAACTTTATGCTGTTTATTTTTAAAACCCTTACAGGAGCAAATGATTGATCTTAAATATATCCGCATGGGCCAAGGGAAAGCTTCTCTGCCTTCTGAAGGTTTGCTTGAAAAATCAACTCCCAAAAGGAGATTAATATGACATACAGATTTATTAATGTGCACATGAGGAAGAAAGAATGGGAGCTTGGATCATGGCAAAACAGGTTATCGTGGTAAACAGATTCTGGGAGAGGGAGAAGAGGAAGCGTGGCTGGCCAAGGTGGTCTTTCTATGCAGATGAAACCTCACAGGTAGCAGCTGTTAGACCAAATAGATGGTAAGTGTGTCTTTTAGACCTTTCTAGGGGTCAGACTGTCAGTTAACCTTCCCTAAATCCAGACAAGAAAAGGCCTGGCTGCATCACTGCAGATTCTGCACAGAACCAAATCTCCGCCACCAAAGACAGCTTTGCAAGGCCACTTCTGTTTGCTGGTTCTCTGAACATTCATCTCAAAATATGTCTACAAAGTATATTTTGCAGTACAGTATTTTGATTTCTTTCATATTACATAAATAAAGGGTTAAGTTCCAATTTAACTTTTAAATATCTTTATTGAACTTAATTGAATTCAGTACTCTACATTGTCTTTTGTTGTCCCGACCACTAAAGGTAAGAGCAAATGCAAATTAAACATAAGAGGGTTAATTAATTCACCATATAAAAAATAAAGGGAGAGACAGCTCCTTCTTCTACTTCTTAGAGCATTCATTTCAGAAAACTCAAGATTATAGGTTCCTTCTCTGTCTCTTTGAAATGCATGTAAATTTTTTACAAGCTAAATACATCTTTTTGCCAGTTTTATATTCCAGTAACATCTCTCTCAAAAAACTGGGAGCCATCCCTTTGAAATATAATTATCAAAGATAACACTCTTATCTCCAATTATCTGTGGGAGGGTAGGAGCCTAACTTCTGTGGACACCTGGCTCCCAGTTGTATAACTACTTCCTGTCATAAATATATGAATAGTTTATTTTTCCTTTGAATAAAGCCAATTAGCTAAGACAGATGGTGACCACAATTACCAGGTGAATCTAGGATAAATTATGTGTAACAAATGTTAGTGTCAAGTCCTCTTTCTTGAGGACTAGTTATTGTTTATCTTGAAAACATGTTTGTAATGTAAAATATGTCTCTTTACCTATATAAAATGGTAAGATTTCTTTGTCTTTGCAATCTCTCAGTAGACTACCTATGATATGCATCACATTCTGGTTTAATGCTCATTCAGTAATAAGCCATTTTCTTTCTCTGCTACATTTGTGGAGAGTTTTTTCTGGATGGGAAGAAAATTTTGCTTTTAATTATGTTTTCCCCATATCAGCAATATTATTCCCCTCATTTCCTATGTCCACACACACAATTCACACAATTATTCCTCATGTTCATTTATAAAAGAAAGATAAGGACAATAGTTACATGTAAAATGACATGTAACTGCCCAATGGGTTCATTTTGCCTGCTGCCTAAATAAAGCCAATTTATCAAGACAGGGGAATTGCAATAGAGAAAAGAGTTTAATACATGTAGACTCAGCTAAGCAGGAGACTTGAGCTTTATTAATGCTCAAATCATCCTCCCCCAAAATTTGGAGGCTGTAGTTTTTTAAAGATAGTTTGGCATTCAGCAGGCTTGGTAAGAGGGAATGCTGATTGGTTGGGTTAGGGATACAAATCACAGAGAGTCAAGGCTGTTTTCTTGCACTGAGTCAGTTCCTGGGTAGAAGCCATAAGACCAGATGAGCCAGTTTACTGATCTAAGTGGCACCAACTGATCTATTGGAATGCAGGGCCTGAAAAATATCTCAAACACCAATCTTAGGTTTTATGACAGTAATGTTATCAACAGGAGCAATTGGGGGGGTTAGAGATCTTGTGGCCTGTGACTGCATGACTCCTGAGCCATAATTTTTAATCTTTTGGATAATATGTTAGTTTCACAAAGGCAGTCTGGTTCCTAGGCAAGGAGGGGATTGGTTTTATGGAGGAGATGTTATCATCTTTGTTTAAACTATAAACTAAATCCCTCCTACTGTTAGTTTGGCCTACGTCCAGGAAAAAAATTAGGGCAGTTTGGAGGTTAAAGGCAAAATGGAGTCAGTTAGGTCATATCGTTCACTGTCATAATTTTCTTACTGTTATAATTTTTGCAAGGTAGTTTCATTTACATACAGTGAGAATATACACATATGGATATCATACAAAGTAGAAGGTAACTTCCAGTTTTCTGAAAATAACTGAATACTTATCAAATATGGTAGTTATAACCTATTGAAATCCTGAAGAGAAAGAGAAAGCAATACTTACTCTACTGTAAAATGACTCAAACCAACATACTCTTTCATGATTTGTAGGTTTTTTTTTTTTTTTTTTTTGAGATAGGGTCTCACTTTGTCACCCAGGCTAGAGTAAAGTGACGTGATTTTGGCTCACTGCAGTCTCTACCTCCTGGGCTCAAGGGTTCTTCTCACCTCAGCCTCCCAAGTAGCTTGGACTACAGGCGAACACCACCACATCTGAAATTTTTTTTTTTGTATTTTTTATAGAGACAGGGTTTTGCTGTGTTGTCCAGTTCCTACTCCTGAGCTCCAGTGATCTACCTGCCTCGGCCTCCCAAAGTGTTAGGATTACAGGTGTGAGCAACTGTGTCTGGTGGATTTGTAGGTTCTTTTTGGTATAAATTACCCCCCACCTTTAAACCATAGGGCTAGTCTCCTCCCCCACAACAAATTGTCTTGGCTCCATCTATTATAAGAGTCAATCAAAGATTCATTCTGGCTTCTGGAGACATCATGAGCTAGCAGACACAAAAGCTTGTAGCCCATTCTGAAAGCACACCGAGTCCTTTCTTTCTGCCTTTAAGGTCATGGACTACATCTGGCATGAAAGTTTCCATATGTACAGCCTGAAGGTAACATAATTATTATCAGGGGTATTCATGACCACATTCCTCTGCTTCAGAGACAGAGAAGGAGTATTTGAGAAGTTGTAAAAGCTTAGACTTGAAGTCAGGCAGGGAGTCCTCTTGCTCTTTCTTTTCACTAAGTTGTGTTGTGTGCATACAATGACTTGGCAATAACTATCATGACTCACATTACTTGACAATTGGCCCTATGTTATGAGCTTCTAAGGAATTATTTTCTGCAATCTCACAATAACTTTCTGAAGGGGTCCCAATTGAAGGTGAGGAATCTGTGGTATGGGGAGGTAGAGAGGCTGATCCAGAGCCCCAGAGTTGGCAGAATAAGGCTGTGAGGAGGCCTTTGAGCCCAGAGGGCCTGACAGCAAAGCCAGCTTAGTGACCACTGAGCCAAAGGGCTTGGTACAGGGAGCCCATATGTGAATGTTTGGGCAGAGTAGTTGAGGGCTCATCAGGTTTTATCAGGGCCTTTTCAGGCTGTACCTCATCTGAGTGCCAAGTTTCAGGGTGTCAAACTTGTGGATGGAGCTTTCCTTTCAGGATTCTTAAGGCCCTGTAGATCCACCCCAACAAGAGCTGGGGTATTAAAAAAACACAGAGCACATTCCTTGCTCCCTAGAAATCTATGGGGAAACACAGCTAGTGTTTCAGCAGATGCGTTCCTGTGTTAGGTCTTGTTGCACAGGTACTTAGGCTTTGCAAGTGGGCCCAGCAGTATCCTGACATTCTTCAAAGTAAATGGGCTTTCTTTAGTGCCCTCTAAGTGCATCTTAGAGAGAAGGAGTTAATTTTTCCAAAGACAAACTTGGAATAAGGACTTATTGTGGACGTTCACTGGAAATTGGTGATGAGATTTATTTTTCTTTTTTTCTGGGACACTAAAAGGAAGCACAACCTTTCACTGCCACAAGAAATGAATTGAATATAAGTGATTTTATATGCCTGTTTTTTCTTAAACTCACTGACCTTTTTCTTCCATATAATATTATTGACAATAAAAGCCAAGCTCTGTAAAATATTTGAAGGGATTTATTCTGAGCCAAATGTGAGAACCATGACCCACGGCAGAGACTCAAGAGGTCCTGAGAAGATGTGCCCAAGATAGTGGAGTTACAGCTTGATTTTATAGGTTTTCGGGAGACGTAGGATATCAATCAATACATGTGAGGTATACTTTTGTTCAGTATGGAAAGATGGGACAACTTGACACAAGGGACTTACAGGTCAAAGGTGGATTCAAAGATTTTCTGATTGGCTAGTGATTGCAAGATTTAAGTTATTATTTAAAGACCTGGAATCAACAGAAAAGAATATCTGGATTAACATAAGGGGTTGTGGAGACCAATGTTCTTATTATGTAGATGAGGCCTTATAGATGGCCATCCTCAGAGGCAATAGATGGCAAATGTTTTCAGAGTGTGAAAAGGTGTGAGACTCTCAGTTAATCTCTTCAGGACCACAGAAAGATCTGGAAATGGAATAGGATTCTCTATACAATGTAAATTTCCCCTGCAAGAGACAGCTTTGCAGGGTCATTTCAACAGATGTCAAATAAATGTATTTTGGGGTAAAATATTTTGATTTTTTTCAGGCCTGCTATCTCTCATGCAATGCTATACAAGAGTCAGGTTGCAATTTGATATCTTACTGCTACAATGAGTCTGTTATGTCAGTCTTAAGATCTCTATTTTAATGTCCATGTCGGTAAGCTGTGCCTGAATTCCAAAGGGAAGGGAGTATAATGAGTCATGTCTGACTCCCCTTCCCCTAATGGGCTGAGCTAGCTTTTCAGGTTTCTTTGGAATCCCTAAGGCCAAGAGGAGGGGTTCACTCAATTGATTGGGAGGCTTAGAATTTTATTTTTGGTTTGCAACATAATGTACCCATCACTTTATAATAAAAAAAGAAAAACGAGCCCAACTGCATTTTCTTCCTGTTATTTTGGCAAATGTTTCTCATTTTGGCATATATTTTTGTAAAATTCTAACAAAAATATTCTGTATGCACCACAAGGATAAGAGTGATACCCGATCTCCAAGTGGAAACTGCAGTGTTTCTTGCCAATAACCTGAGTGTGTTAGGATTTGTGTGGCCAAAGTCTGTCTCACTAAGAATAGAAAAGGGGAAATATTACAACAAGCTGTTAGTATAGGAAGTGTTGGGAAAGCAAGCATAGTCACTGAGCAGAATGAACAACTGTTTTCCTTTACTATGTACCCCATAGGCTTGTTTTCTTTCTGTTTCTTTTCATGGGAGTCCATAGCCTTGATAGTTTCTCTTTTGGATTCAGGTTCAAATTGCATCTGCTGTTGTTAAACATTTTAAGGAAGACGTAATTATTAAAGCAGGTACTTACTAGTCTATGAAACTGTGAAATGGAACCTATTTAATAAATCACCTTACCCTGTGATGAGCTCATCTCCTCCAGAGACGAAAATTTTTCTGGAATTATGCCCAGCACTAGCTGCTAATGTATATTGTTAAAATACTAAATAAAAGTTAGATATTTGTTTTACATTTAAGTTTTGCTTGTCATCAATTTCCATATGAGGGTCATTCTGAAATGTGTGGTCAGGTAGGGACATTTACTTTGAAATACTTTATTCAGAGAAGCCAATTAGCTGTCATTTGGCTTTTAAAATACCACTGTCACAATAACTTCTAGTATATACACTGTTTGAAAAATAAGGATGTTTGGAACTTTTTTTGCTTTACTAAGCCATCTGGTTCTTATTTCCCAATAGAATTTCTATAGAAAAAGGAGTAGGAACACTATTAAATCTGAGCAACTCAGCTTACTCAAACTTTGAAGTCATGTTATCAAGAGCTTTCGGCCCTTACAAGTAATAGAAAAATGGTTACATATCATTCCAACTCCAAAATAACATTTCATGAATATTTCATATAAATCACCGTCCTTAATTTAAGCTCTAGCTTAATGTGGTGATTTCACTTTGGAATAAATTTATCAGATATTATTTCTGACAAAATGATGAACTTTAATTTAAACTTTGTAATTATAAGTTCAAAATTAGATTTATTGACAGAGTTTTGATTTTGTTCTATTTTAATTATAAAATGAATAAGTTCTGATACAAATATCTCTATTTTTTTCCAAATGCCAGAGTTATTGTGGTAGAAACAACATTACATATGAAGAGCTGTGCGTCGTTTAATTAATGGCTGCATATTTATTTGTTAATTCCAAATAACTAAAATGACTAAAAGTAATTAACAACAAAGAACTTGTGTTCTGTGTACTGTAATAATCCAGGAAATGGTGATATAGAGATGGCATATTGGTCCTTAACCTTGAGAGTCTACTGAAGGACAGACAAGCAGAGTGCTATGGGAGCCCAGAGTCAGGGAGGGAAAAACAGTTAAGGTGAATGATGTAGGGCAGCTAGTCAGGCAAAGAGGAGAAGAGGGGAATCAGGGAGCAAGGAATTGCACAGAAAGGGAAGTTGACAGATTCAATAGACAGCAAGGACTCCACAGAGAGAACTAGGGCTGCAGGAGGGCTGAAGGCAGACAATAATGATGGAGGCATAAGCAATGGCCAGATTAAAATAGCTTTTTGTGACATGCTAAATATCTATCCCCAGATGATGAAGGTTCATTTTACAGGTGTCTTAAGAATAATTGTTTATTAACTCAAGCAACTTGTTTACAGTTGTTAATACATCATGATAATATAATATTTTAAAATTTTCTACTATTTTAAGATGCTGTATTTGTGTATGTATTTTACACACAGACACAAAACTTTTAATCTTCACAGCAGAGCCAATGATTTACACATGCTTTTAAGATATGTTGTGAACACTAAGAAGTGTTGCAAATACTGAAAATACATAAGTTTTTTTGTTTTGTTTAAAACAGATGTAAGAAATTTCCTTTATGTATATACAAGAAAGCTCTTTTTATCTTCTGCCTTTTAAAAAAATATTTACCTAATACTGAATCATAAGTGGAAAACATTTTCATATCATCTGAGAGCTTCCAAATCTTCTCAAACTATACTTTATCACAATTACTATTTTTTTTAAATAATGCTTTAAACCAGCTTAAGTAAAATGATAATGAGTATTCAGTAAGTCTGACTTGTGCTTCTTCAGCAACACCTGGGCTTATTCGAGGTAATGTTTGATGGCAAACACTATTCATTGCTTCCAGCACTGCCTGCTCGTTTGAGTCAGCTGGAGGGCTTTTAACATAGCATGTAGAGCAAGCAAGAAAATAACATTTTTTTTGCCGGGGGCGGGGAATGATGTTCTGAGAAGAGAAATATAATTACAAAGTTGAGAGATCATATTAGCAAACTTAAGCTCTACTATTTACCATTCCTGGCCTGTAGAATCAACTTTACTTTAGAAAACCTAACAGATGAATTGCTTGAATTATGATTTATTTATGCCAAGAGCTGAAAGAAACTTTTAAAACCCCAGAAGCTAATAACTCATATATTGATTTGTAGGATACTGAATCAATGGAATTCAAAGAAAATTTACACTTTAGCTGCAAAACCACATTTTACCTAACAAGGTTAATTTATCTCAATGTCGTGTTTAAAATATTTTGTTTTGTTATTAGCTTTTTTCAATGAGATGATATTAAGTGACTCGTAGGTATAAAGATTTATGACGATTTTAAAAAATAAAATCATGCAAAGCAACTGTTTTTTTCCCCCAAAAACTTTACTGTTTTTAATTGTTTAAGATCATCTTTCCTATCTTCATAACCCCAGAATCCAGGACCATCTCTATGCACCAGGTGCCAGGCCCACCCCAGTGAACTTTGATTCTAAGTCCACCAGGCCAGTTCCTGTGGACTTACAATCAGGTGCAGTCCATCGAACCTAGCCACCAGACTTGTCACAGTGCCAGGACAGCTCCCATAGACACAGGGTTAAGGCCTACCCCAGAGCTAAGTTGGCTCCCTGTGAACCCAGGCTTCAGGTCTAGCCCTAAGCATTCAAGTTTCAGGCCTGCCCTTGCAGACCTGAGTATCAACCAGGCTGACTCCTGTGAACCCAGGCACCAAGCCCATCTCTCATCTAATCACTGACCCATGCACCATGAAAGTCCACCCAGACACTCCAGCAGCAAGCCAGCCTGACAGACCATTTCAGAGAAGGCCCACTCGTGGATCCTAATATTTATTCAGAATATTGGACAGGCTGTGTATTATTCTGTTCTCACACTGCTATAAAAATACTACCAGAGACTCAGTAACTGATAAACAAAGGGGGTTTAATTGACTCATGGTTCCACATGGCTGGGAAGCCTCAGGAAAGTTATAATCATGGTGGAAAAAGGAAGCAGGCACGGTCTTCACAAGGTGAGACAGGAGAGAGTGTGAGTGTGTGAAGAAGGAAATGTCAACACTTATGAAACCATCAGCTCTCGTGAGAACTCACTCACTATTATGAGAACAGCATGGGGGAAACCACCCCAATGATCCAATCACCTCCCTCACTTGACACATAGCGATTATAATTCAAGATGAGATTTGGGTAGGGATACAGAGTCAAACCAAATCAGGCTGATCGGTAAAGGATTTTTCCTACCAAAACCAATCAGTGAAGACTTCAAGAGGTATCCATTACTTTAAAGGAGTGTGGAGACAACATGACAAAGTCACAGGAGTCAAAACTAATCAGAGAAACATAACACTACCAAACGAAAACACATACACACGCAACAGAAATGGAAATCTACAAACCACCTGACAAAAATTCACAATATTTACCTTAAAGAAGCTCAGTGAACTACAGAAAAACATTGACAAACTAAATCAGGAAAATAATACACAAACAAAATCAGCAGCTGAATAAAGAGAAACTATAAAAAAGAACCAAACAGGCATTCTGAAACTGAAGAACAAAACAAATAAATTAAAGGTTTTACAGAGTGTTGTGATCATGAATGAAATTAAGCAGAATAAAGAATCTGTGAACTTGAATACGATCATTTTAAGTAACCCAGTCAGAGGAACAAAAATAAGAAAAGAATAAAAAGAGTGAATTAATGTCTATGAGACTTATGGGAGACTATCAAGTACCAAGTGTATAAGTATGCACATTATAGTATTCTCAGAGAAAAAGAGATGGTCAGAAAGATTAAAGAAGTAATGACAGAAAACTTCCCAAATCTGGGAGAGAAATGAACAATCAGATTCATAAAGCCCAAAGAACACCAAACACAAAAAAGTCTTCACCAAGCCACATTATTATCAAACTTTCAGAAGTCAAATATGGAGACAATTTCAAAAACAGCAAGAAAAAAGTAATTCATCACATACAACGGAACTTCCATAAGAATATCAACAGATTTCTCAGCCAAATCCCTACAGACCAGGAAAAAGTGGGATGCTATTCAAAATGTGGAAATAAAAAAAGAAAAATAAACAAAAACTCTGAAACCAATAATGCTATACTTAGAAAATCTGTACTTCCAAAATGATGAAAAGCTATTACTTTCCCAAACAACAAAAACTGAGTTCATCTCTACTAGAAGTAAATTACAAAAAAAAAAGCTAAATAGAGCTCTTCACACCGAAATCAAAGAATGCCAAAAGGATATAAAAATATAAAATTTAGTGTATATGTAAGAATATAATTCATAAAATGTTATAAGGTGGTGCATAAGTAATTTTTAACTTTAGTATGAAAGTTAAAATACAAAATAAATATAGCTTTAATAATTTTCTAATGGATACATAATATATAAGAGATGTAAATTGTGACATGGATAACAAAGTCGGGGGGCAGAAATTAAAGTGTAGAGTTTTTGTACATGATTGAAGTTCAATTGTTATTGGATTGAAATAGAATGCCATAACTATAAGATATTTAAGCCTAATGGGAACTATGAATGGAAACCTGAAGTAGATACAAAGAGAGAAGGAAAGTAATCAAAGCATAGCACTACAAAAAATTATCAAACCACAAGAAAGATAACACGAAAAAGAAAAGAAGAACAAATCAGTCAGAAAACAATTGACAATATGGCAATAGTTAAGTTTTTAACTACAAACAATTGCTTTAAATGTAAATGGATTAAATTCTACAATCAAAAATAATAGAATGGATCAATGGATAAAAAATAATTCAACAATATGTTTCTTGACTCTTTTTAAAATTAAGGACGCACATAGATTGAAAGTAAAGAGACAGAAATAGATATTCCATGCTAAAGAGAGTAAAAGGTATCAAAAATAGAGCAGAAATATCTATGCTTATATCAGAAGAAAGTAGACTTTAATTGAAAAATTGTCACAAGACACAGTCATTGTATAATAATAAAACCATCAATTAATCAAAGGAATATAGCAATTTTAAATATACATGCCCTCAACATTAAACTATCTAAACATATTAAACAAAACTCAACATAACTGAGGTGGGACGTAGAGAGCAATTTCAGAAGAGTAGGAACTGTAATATTCCACTTTCAAAAATGGATAGATCATTTAGACAGACGATCAGTTTACAAAGAGTAGATCTGAGATACACTATGGAACAAATGCATCTAACAGACAGACATAATATTCCATCCAACAGCACCAGGATAAACATTGTTTTCAAGCACACATGAAACATTCTCCAGGATAGATCATATGTTAGTCCAGAAAGCAAGTCTTAGAAAATTTATGAACATTGAAATCATATCAATTATCTTTTCTGACTAGATGGTATGAAATTAGAAATAACAGGAAGAAAGTTAGAAAATTTACACATATGTGGAAGTTAAAAAATATACTCCTGAACCACCAATGGGTCAAAGAAGAAATCAGAAGAAGAATTAAAAAAACATCTTGAGACAAACAAAACTAGAAACAACATACCAAAACTTATGCGATGCATCAAAATCTATTCTCAGAGGGAAATTTATAGCCATAAATGCCTCCATTAAGGAAAAAAAAAACTACTCAAGTGAACAACATTTCACCTCAATGAATTAAAGCAAGAAAAACAAACTATGCCCAAATGGTAGTAGAATGGAGAAAATAATAAAGGTCAGGGAAGAAATAAGTGAAATAGAGACAATAGAGAAGATCTATAAAACTAAGAGTTGTTTTTTGAAAAGATAAGCAAAATCAACAAACTTTAGTTAGACTAACTTAAAAAAAAGACTCAAATTACAATCAGAAATAAAAGAGATTTTACAACAAATACCTTAGAAATATAGGAGTCCCACATAATCTGCAGTTTTGTTTTACACAGTTTTAGCTACCCATGGTACAGTATAAGTTTTTGAGAGACAGAGGGAAGATATACATAGCTTGTATTACAGTATATTTTTATGATTGTTCTATTATAAAATTATTGTTATTGATTGTTGTTAATTTCTTACTATGCCTAATTTATAAATTAAACTTTTTGTAGGTATGTATGTATCAGAAGTCAATGTTTGTATTGTGGTCACTGGGAAAAGGCTCGACCAGGCACAGGCAGCATAAGAATGAGGAACTGGCAGCTAGGCGCGATGGCTCATGCCTGTAATCCTAGCACTTTGGGAAGCCGAGGCGGGCGGATCACGAGGTCAGGAGATTGAGACCATCCTGGTTAACACAGTGAAACCCTGTCTCTACTAAAAATACAAAAAAATAGCCAGGCATGGTGGCACGTGCCTGTAGTTCCAGCTACTCAGGAGGCTGAGGCAGGAGAATCACTTGAACCTGGGAGGCAGAGATTGCAGTGAGCCGAGATCATACCACTGCACTCCAGCCTGGGCAACAGAGCAAGACTCCATCTCAAACAAACAGACAAACAAACAAACAAAAAAAAGAAGAATAAGAATAAGAATGAGGAACTGGCATTGGTTGGGTTTCTTTTCTTACTATGGGGCTTTTATGGGATAAATTGTGCCCTCTACAAATCCACATGTTAAAGTCCTAACCCTCAAAACCTCAGAATATGACTGTATTTGGAGATACGACCTTTAAAGAGGTAATTAAGATAAAATAAGGTCACAGACTGGGCCCAAATCCACTATGACTGGTGTCTTTATAAGGAGAAGAAATTTGGATACACACACACACACACACACACACGGAATATGATGGAAAGACACAAGGAGAAGACAGCCACCTGCAAGCCAAGAAGAGACCACAGAAGAAGCCAACTCTGCCAACATCTTGATCTTTGACTCGAGTTTTCAGAATTATGAGACAATACACTTCTTTCGTTGAAACCACTCAGCCTGTGGTTCTTTGTCCTGGCAACCCAAGCAGAAAACTCGGTTGAGGCCTCGTGTCTGCATTGACTCAATTGGAAAACATCTCAAAGATCCAGAGGGAAAATACAGTCCACTGGCCACGTGGGACACAGAGGTCTCACCCTCTGAGACAACTGAGCCTCATATTTCCAGCAACTTGGTCAGGGTTGACTCACAATTATTTTGGGCTTTGCCTACAAGTAAAAATCTCATAGCCTGTGGTTCTGTAAGGGCTAGATGAATAGTAAATCCTAATATACTTTTTGTGTTGTTTTGGTGTATCTGGAAAATATTTAATAATAATTGACAATGCTTATGATGCAGTATTAAGTAAATATGGCATTGCTCAAAGTTGTATATTCTGTATGAAATGCATTTTAAAAGTAGGCATGCATATCTGTCGAAGACTATTTTAAGCTCTCTACAATTTCTCTCTTAATTGTTCTTGGGGAGTTCAGGGATGTTAGTTATGCATCTGCCAACACTTGAAGAGTCTGTGGGTTGCAAAAACACTTAGAGTCCAAAGCACTATTTAAATGTAAGTTTATTAATGTTTAAAGATGCAGCACAGCTAACTGCATTTTTACTGTCAAGTGTACTGCATGTTAAGAGGGAGATTAGGAATAAAAAGAGCCCACGTCGATGAAAAAGAAAATATCTTCTGTTACCTGCTGAATCTTGCCTCTTCACATATTATCAGCCTGAACTCCTGAATTTTTTCTCATTAATTTTTTTATTTCTGCACCATATATCACCCATTGCTCCTTTTATGAGTTCATAAGAAAGAGTATAAAACCATGTTTCCTCGGGCACAATTTCCTTGAACGAGTTTTAATAAAACATTCATTCAGATCCGCGAGTTGCACCTGGTGCTGTCAGCACTTCCAGCAGCAGGTGCTTCTTGCCTGTGTTACTGACGTTACAACAGGAAGCATTAAGAGCAAAGTCTGGACATTGTGTCCTAACCCTGGAAACACCTTCAAAGACATTTTAAGCCTGATTCCCGGAATGTTCACATGTAAAATCATACAGTACAAGTAAATACCCATTTTCTTGATGATATTGACACACAGAAAATAAACAACCTCTCTCTGTTTGTCATCACTTCCAGACTCACAGTCTTCTTAAAATAGCAGTCCATTTTTTCTGGATCTCGCTTGTAGGGTGTCTGAATAATAAATGATTTAAATAAATATTCTCCATCTCAGATCCATTTCTTTTTTTGTCATCTCCTGCCCTCTTGTCTGTTGGTGGAAATAGGTCTGGTAAGTTTTCCAGACATGTGCAGACAAAACAATAGTACAACAAACAAACAAACAAACAAAAAACTACTAAGCTGTAACAGATTGAGTATGAGCCATATGTCAGACATCATTCTAGTCATTTTCCATGTGCTTATTTTCACAATAATAGAGCAAATAAATATGAGTATCTCCATTTTACAGAAGAGAAAACAGAGACTGAGACAAGTTGAAATAATTGGCAAAGAGACTTTCTGATTTAATCTTTCACCCATGTGGCACTGAATCTAATCGATCTTAATTTTGGAGACTGAGAATAAGGTAGTGAGAAATAATGTAATTGATGGATATTGAATTTTATATAAATATGGGTTTAATTGACCATCTTTCTACTGAGTTAGGCTGCACAAAGGCAGGGATTGTGAATGACTATTTTTCCACTGCATCCTCAACATAGGTAGGAGTTCTGGGACTTCACAGAGGCTTGTTCCATACTGAAGAATGAATGAGTGTATTGAGCTTTCAATTCTAGTAACATCTCTACTGAGAAGAGTGTCTTTAATAGGAATGTTTATCCCCAAAGGCGTCGAAGATCTACTTACTCTTCTGTCTTCCTGGTTATTCTTATTTCCCAATTCCGTGACATAGTTGATCACGCCATCTCTATTTCAAAGAGTTCTGTCCTCCCATCTTGACCTAAAACTTGTTATAACTTTTGGGAAACAGGAGGGTTTATCTCACATTTGTTTTAAGTAAACCTCCTTGTCTGCAGCTCGTTGGGTGTTGGTTTCATGACAAAACTCACCCTTCTTTAAAAGCCTATGGGCCACCCGCTTCACCACAATGGGGCTGGTCATAGGCTCCTCAGACCTCAGTCTCTGTCACGCGATGCTGCTCACTTGAAAACAGACACTGAGGCCCCCCAACATCCTAGGCGGGCTCGCATGAGGTCCCATCACACTCTTCTTTCCCAAGGATGTAGCAGGCATGCCCCGTTTTTGGCCCAGGGTTCAGAGGGTACCTAGTGGATAATGCACAAACATTATCTATGGACAAACTCAAATACAGCAAGAGAACTGACCATGGTGAGAAAAAAGGACAACTCCACAGGATTCCTGAGTGGGGTAGGGAGGCCACCCTCACAAGGTGAGGACCCATCCAACTCCACAGGAGTCTTAAGCAGGGCAGGGAGGCCACCCTCACAAGGCGAGGACCCATCTGGAGACAGAACAACCTTTGCTTCTTTTATTCCCCCTTCACCTTCAGATTCTACCCATGGGCCTCTGGGGAAAACAGCAATGCCACCGTCCTCTGAAAATGAGTGTCATGTGTCTGTGAAAAACAGCAAGGCCAACTTGAATGTAAAATTGAGTGGTGTTCGTTCCGGATTCAGATATACGCTTGCTTGTACCATTTCATTGATCTTTCAGTGGAGAAATATGCTCAGCCAAGCATCTTTGCCAAAGTTACTGGAAAATAGAGAGTGCTATGTAAGGCTAAAGAGAATAAATAATGCCAAACCGCAATCATAATTTTCATTTTATACACAAAATAATGTGGCATTGTATTTGTCCATTCTTGCATTGCTATAAAGAAATGCCTAAGACTGTATAATTTATAAAGAAAAGAGGTTTAATTGGCTCACAGTTCCACAGATTATACCGGAAACATGGCTGGGGAGGCCTCAGAGAGCTTTTACTCATGGGGGAAGGTAGAGCTGGAGCAGGCATCTTCTCATGGCAGTAGCAGGAAGAAGAGTGACAGCAGGGAGTTGTTACACACTATTAAGCAACCAAATCTTGTCAGAACTCACTCACTATAAAGTGCCAAAGCGAGATGATGCTAAACCACGAGATACTGCCCCCATGATCCAATCACCTCCCATCGGGTCCTACCTTTAACACTGGGGATTGCAATTGAACATGAGATTTGGGTGGGGACACAGATCAAAATCATATCAGACGTTTCCCTGATTACTAATTTTAATCTATTTTCTTAAGTTTTGTTACATAATGAGCAAGGGACTTATTCACCAAATCGCTTTGTAAGCCATTTGAGCCCAACAGCGGTGGGAGGAAAGAGGCGTCATAGAGTTACATTGGGAAAAGTTTAAATGATTGAATTACATAATTATAATATTTGCAGTGATGACATTTGACTTTTTTGATTTGGAAGTAATTTTTTTGCTTCAGTTTTGCATCTTTTTAAAAAATATTGTCTAGGGGATTACATTTGTTATTTGGGTTGTTCCTCTTGGTTAGAAACTCTCACCTTCTGGGTAGGTGTTGTATTGAAGGACTATGTGTCCTGCTGTATCTTTTGTGGCTTATTAAATCCAGGTGCTATTAAACATAGTTATTGAATTTCTTAATTTTCCTGCCCCTCTGCTGAAGTGCTTCTGTAGTTTACCATGCTTACACAGTCAGGTTAATGAGGTACTTGCCCTCTGAGATAGCTGTTATCACAAGGAGCAATTATCTCACTGTGGTAGGGTTTAATCTCCCAGGTCATCTTTCACACCAAGGTAGGAAAGGCAATGTTGCTACTGAAGAGCTCCTTAAGGGGGCCTCTCTAGATTCCAGTAGAAAATTAAAGCATCGTGTGAGGCTTTTAGTGAATGTACTTCCTGTGTTACCTCAAACCTGATCCGTCACCATCTATTCTAAGTAAGTATCCCAAGACTCTCCTTAGATGTTTGCAAGGAGGCTCTGGAGTCAGGGCAGGCCATGAACCTGCAACTTGAGCAATTGCACAGGGCCCCATGGCAGAAGGACTCCAGGCTTCATTTAATGCTCTGCTGTTGTTACGTTGAATCTTAACAATTTTTAAAGAAGGGATTCTGCATTTTCATTTTGCACTAGGGCCTACAAATTCTCTGGTTGGTTCTGTCTAGTTGAGGCCTGGGTAACCTTCTAAAGCAGGCTTAGACTTGGTCCTAATTATTCCTTCCCCTCTGACTTTGCAGGAATCTTCATTTCTCCATAATTCCTTCTCTGGAATTCGTGCCTTGCTTCCTTGGAGCCCTGCCTTCTTTGGGTGGCAGTGAGTTGGCGGGGGTCGGGTGGGAGCAGGGGTTGCAGGGACAGAATCATCTAGGGAATGGACCTGTGAGCAAATGTGCTATGCACTCAGGCTGTATGATGCTTTAGTCTGGAAAGAGCAACGACTAATGATGGCTAATTCTAGAATTTCAGGTGTCGCACATGAATTAGCTGAGATTTTTGTCTAGAGGAAAAGTTGGGAGCCCACAGTGGTGACTATCAACGACATCTCGCAAGTACCCACGTGCAGTAAATACTGTTTCCTCATTGTGTCCTTCCCTCCTTCTTACTTCACTTCCTCCCACTTCCATCCTCAATCCAGTGGGACCTTTTAGTTAGCCCCTGGACTATTTTTTTAAAAATAAATAAATGAGATGCAAGTTGTCCAGGGTCTTCTGCAGAGTGTGGAAAGAAGGTTTTAGACTTCACTGCACAGATCTTGGTGGAGAAATCAGACAAGCAGCTCTGGCTTCTCCAAGGGCTAGTGTTTACTCATCTCCCTCTTCTGTTTCCTGCTACTCTCAAGTCTTTCCTTTCTTGTAACCACCTGCTTGTGTTCCCCCTTCCTGTCAACCTCTCTCCCCAGGATCCCCTTCTGGGACATTATTTCATTCCTATTTAAAGGGAGGAGGAAGCATCTGCTCTCTAATTTCATCTATTTGCAAAATGTGGCTTTGGGCACCTCACTGAGATGCTAGGTTAGAATCGTCATCTTCTGTCTGTGTTCCCGTACAAGCACTCATGTATGCCCTTGCCTTGGAACTCCCATCAGGGACTAAAAATTATTTTAAATTTTCCTCCTGTAACATATCCATGTGGCTGTGGCAGCTTGGTCAGGACATAGCTCCCTGTTAGCTCAGGCCTACCAGGGAGATAGCGCTCATATCTGAGCCTGGTTTCAGTATTTATTACTACTTACATGGACCCAGGAGGAAGCATCCTTTACTCCAGATTATTTTGGTGGTTCATTAAGGGATTTTTGAACAAAACAATGTACATTTTTTAAGTTGACATTATAATATTTAAAATGGAAAAACAATCTCTATGCTCTTGCATTTAAACATAGGGTGGGAAGTGAGCACCTCCCAAACAAGCTCCACTTTCTTTCCTTCTGTTTAGAATTCTGTGTAATTATCTGAGATTGGTGACTTTCTGATAAAACAGTCTACTTCAGCTACAGTAATGAGTCCTTCATTTATCCTGATTAATTTTTAATGCTAAAGATTAATGTAAAATCGTGTTTAAACATCTGCCACGAGGTAAGAAAAATAATTTATTTAAAAGTCCATGGAGAAATTCATCTGAGGGCCAAATTCTCTGGCAGATACTTGGCTTCTTCACTGATGCTGTGATTCTAGTCCTGAACACATGGAATCAATTGTCACAGTGAGGTGTGTTTTAAATGGGGGTGTTATGGTTTGGCTATGTCCCCACCCAAATCTCATCTTGAATTATATCTCCCATAATCCCCACATGTCATGGGAGGGACCATGTAGGAGGTAATTCAGTCACGAAGGCAGGTCTTTACTGTGCTGTTCTCATGATAGTGAGTAAGTGTCAAGAGATCTGATGGTTTTATAAAGGGCAGTTCTCCTGCACATGCTCTCTTGCCTGCCACAATGTAAGATAAGACTTTGCTCCTCTTTCATCTTCCACCATGATTGGGAGGCCTCCCGAGCCATGTGGAACTGTGAGTCCATTCAACCTCTTTTTTAAAATAAATTACCCAATCTTGGGTATTCCTTCATAGTAGTAAAAAAATGGACTAGGCTGGGTGCAATGGCTCATGCCTGTAATCCCAGCACTTTGGGAGGCCAAGGCAGGAGGATCACCTGAGGTCGGGAGTTCGAGACCAGCCTGACCAACATGGAGAAACCCCGTCTCTATTAAAAATACAAAAATTAGCCCGGCGTGGTACACATGCCTGTAACCCCAGCTACTCCTATAACCCCAGCTACTCGGGAGACTGAGGCAGGAGAATCGCTTGAACCTGGGAGGCAGAGGTTGTGGTGAGCTGGGATCACACCATTGCACTCCAACCTGGGCAACAAGAGTGAAACTCTGTCTCAATTAAAAAAAAAAAAAAAAAAAAGGACTAATACTAATACAGGGGGTAAAATCTACACCCAAAGACCTATTTTACCAGGTTTTATTAAAGATTATTGCTCTCCTCTCCTAAAACTCCCACAATTACTTGGTTAACTAGGTTTTATCTATGCAATGCATTTTTTAAAAATGACATATAACTATATAGCCAAGATACATGATTATTTTAAAAAGCACGATGCCAAGGTGTGTGGAATTTTGGATTCATAAAAATTTTAAGAAATATGTATTTCCTTTCTCAAAAATATGTATTTTCCAAACATATATAATGTGTGTATATATGTATATTTGTGCCTGCATAAAATATTTTTTAGAAACATAATAGTGGTTAATTTTGTGAAGAAAGACTACCCTTGGAGCTTCTATTTTATCAATTATCACTTTATGAACTGGTTGAATTTGTAATTATTAGCACAGGTGACTTTTTTATTTTGATGTCAATATGGGCTACCTCATATATTTGTCCAAGTATAAATTAGGCAGAAGTAGCCCCAACAGCTCAGGGGCTTCATATAATCTACATTTATTTCTCACTCACAGAACATATTCACATGCAGTGGCAGGAGGCCTTATTCCTCACAATGGAGGTGCTGCCTCTGTATGGCATGAACTTCTCATTCTGGGGACAGAGGTAGACAGACAGGAGAACCAGTGTGCGCTGCTGCCAACTTCAGCCAGGAAGCAGGAAGGAGGCATGGTACTCCTGCTCAGTTTCTATGACCCAGGACAGTTCCAAGGTCTTGCCCAACTGTAAAGAGGACTGAGAATGATAAACATTTTCATTCCAGTGGGAGAGGTAGAGAGACAGGACTTTAGAGACATTACTTACTATGTTCAACATATAAAAGGGAACACTATTTATAAGAATGCAGCGGCAACATAAAAATGTGTCTTGGGAGCACCTCTCCTAGCCATCACTTGACGTTTTTTTTTTTTTTTTTTTTTTGCTATGTAACTGTTTCGGGTGCTGTGTCCTATTTGACATATGTCAGTGAGGATGCTTCCGTCTCTCAGGATTGGCTCCTCATGGCTGCAAGGTGGTTGCCACCATCCTTGGTATCATATGCTCATGCAACTACATGAAAAGCCAGGAAGAAAAGATATTTTGTTTACTGGTTTATCTTTATCAATATATTAATAAAGGTTAGGTTCAGATGTACGCATTCACAATCTAAATTTCACAGTGGCTTAAATGCACAAGAAATAGTATTAGCAGGTTGATGGAAGCACATATGTCCTTACACTATTATGAATCAATTTATGATGGTTTTATGCTTCTTCCATTATTATACTCTTCAATCACTAGGGTTTGGTCTTCATTGCATGGTCCATAGTGGTCACTGCAGGCCCAGCAATTATACCTACTTTCATACAAGCAGGGAGAAGAAAATAAACAAGTAAGAAGAACAAAAGGTCTCTGTCTTTTGAGGAAGATTCTCAGGAGCTGCTGCTGACTCTTTGCTTACTTACCATTGTCCAGAACTTAGTGGTGTCATCTTACCTAGCTGGGAGTTTAATTGGGAAATGTAGTCCATATCATGGGGCTATTGTTCCAGCTAAAAATCCTGTTACTATACAAGGAAGGGAGAGTGGGCAAGGGGATGACTCATTAATTTTGTCATGATCATGGAGGAAGATGTTTTCTGAAATCCCTTAGGGAATTTTCCCTCTGTTCCCACAGCCAGAATTGAGTCACATGCCTATAGAAGGATAGCCAGATAAAATGAAAGATGTCCAATTAAATTAAAACTTCAAAGAAAATATATATATTTGCAAGAAGGCCCTGGAGTCAGGGCAGGCCATGAACCTGCAACTTGAGCAATTGCACAGGGCCCCATGGCAGAAGGACTCCAGGCTTCATTTAATGCTCTGCTGTTGTTACCTTGAGTCTTAACAATTTTTAAAGAAGGGACTCTGAATTTTCATTTTGCACTAGGGCCTACAAATTCTCTGGTTGGTTCTGTCTAGCTGAGGCCTGGGTAACCTTCTAAAGCAGGCTTAGACTTGGTCCTAATTATTCCTTCCCCTCTGACTTTGCAGGTTTGGGGTCATCACTGCCTGAGGCATATGGATTGAAAATAAGGTGTAGATGTTTTCCAAAAGGAATGTGGGACATACCCAAAAACCTATGTCTCTCCAAATATGTGTTTGGGTAGGAATTGGGAAGAACTTCACAGTATGTTGAACCAGAACAATCATTCATGTTTCTACTCACTTCCTACTTTCTTACCTGAGCATTCACCTTCATAACAACACAGACATCACTTAAACAATGAAATTAGAGAGAGACATAAATAGATGTAAACCCAACCACGTTAGAAAAAGTTAAAAAGGAATGAAAAATGCTAAATGTCTGCATTTGACATCAATAGATAATAACACTTTATTTATCAAAGGACTAATTTAAAAACATGTCTATATTATACATAGACAAGTTCTGGAATAAAGACAAGAAATAAGAAGAGAAGAAGGGAAGAGAAAAAAGGAAGATAATGAAAATGATGAGGATCGAGCATGGATGGAAAGAACAGAAAGGACAGCAAAGCAAAACAAAAGAAAACATCAAAAAAAGGAACCATGTAAAAAGAAGCTGAAGAAAGAAAAGGGGCTCAACTATTAAAAAGAGTATTTTTTCTCTTTAGTCAATTTAGGGCGGAAGTTAGATGAAATGTGTAAGAATTATATTTTCTACTTATGTATATGCAAAAACCAGCAATCATAGTTTGACCTGGCTGCATGGCATAGAAGGCAATGGAGATAAATATGTGAGGAACATCTGTTTCAGTAAGATTTCCTTCATGATTTTGATATTAGATTGGCATGATATTGAGTTTTAAGGTCTCTTGGCAGATTTTTTGTCTCTTCAATGAGGTTTAAAAATAACAACTCAGGGAGGTATTTATGTTTCTAAATATTAAGATAAATGAATAATATAAATTGGTATTGCGTGTATATTTTCTCTTACCTACTGGAGGAGAGTGAAAAGTAGATGAAAATCATAGATTGATTAAAAATTTGTGAATATCTACATTACAGTTGTGTCCAAAAGTTCGGACACTTCAGTTTAAATAGCATTTTCTTGTGGCCAGATTGCCATTGTGATAGTTGTTGTTATTGTCATTTATTTACTTATCTTAATTTTTAGTTGTTATTTTTATTTTATTTTACTTTAAGTTTCGGGATACGTGTGTAGAACGTGCAGGTTTGTTACATAGGTATACATGCGCCATGGTGGTTTGCTGCACCTACCAACCCATCATCTAGGTTTTAAGCCCCACATGCATTAGCTATTTGTCCTAATGCTCTCCCTCCTGTTGCTCCCTACCCGCCGACAGGCCCAGGTGTGTGATGTTCCCCACCCTTTGTCCATGTGTTCTCATTATTCAACTCCCACTTATGAGTGAGAACATGTGGTGTTTGGTTTTTTGTTCCTGTGTTAGTTTGCTGAGAATGATGGCTTCCAGCTTCATCTATGTCCCTGCAAATAATATGATCTCTTTCCTTTTTATGGCTGCATAATATTCCATGGTGTATATGTGCTACATTTTCTTTATCCAGTCTATCAGTGATGGGCGTTTGGGTTGGTTCCATGTCTTTGCTATTGTCAGTAGTTCTGCAATAAACATATGTGTGCATGTGTCTTTAGAGTAGAATGATTAATATTCCTTAGGGTATATACCCAGTAATGCGATTGCTGGGTCAAATGGTATTTCTGGTTCTAGATCCTTGAGGAATTGCCACACTGTCTTCCACAATGGTTGAACTAATTTGCATTGCTACTAACAGTGTAAAGGCATTCCTATTTCTCCATAGCCTTTTCAGCATATCTTGTTTCTTGACTTTTTAATAATGGCCATTCTGACTGGCGTGAGATAGTATCTCATTGTGGTTTTGATTTGCATTTCTCTAATGATCAGTGATGTTGAGCTTTTTAAAAAATGTTTGTTGGCCATGTGACGGTCTTCTTTTGACAAGTGTCTGTTCATATCCTTTGCCCACTTTTTGATGGGATTGTTAGATATTTCTTGTAAATTAGTTTAAGTTCCCTGTAGATTCTGGATATTAGACCTTTGTCAGATGGGTAGATTGCAAAATTTTTCTCCTATTTTGTAGGTTGACTGTTCACTCTGATGAGAGTTTCTTTTGCTGTGCAGAAGCTCTTTAGTTTAACTAGATCCCATTTGTCAATTTTGGCTTTTGTTATTATTGTTTTTGGCATTTTTATCATGAAGTCTTTGCCCATGCCTATGTCCTGAATGATATTGGTTAGGTTTTCTTCTGGGGTTTTTATGGTTTTATGTCTTACATTTAAGTCTTTAATCCATCTTGAGTTAATTTTTGTGTAAGGTGTAAGGAAGGGGTCCAGTTTCAGTTTTCTGCATATGGCTAGCCAGTTTTCCCAGCATCATTTATTAAATAGGGAATCCTTTCCCCATTCCTTGTTTTTGTCAGATTTGCTGAAGATCAGATGGTTGTAGATGTGTGGTGTTATTTCTGAGGTCTCTGTTATGTTGCATTGGTCTATATATCCATTTTGGTACCAGCACCATGCTGTTTTGGTTATTGTAGCCCTCTAGTATAATTTGAAGTCAGGTAGCATGATGCCACCAGCTTTATTCTTTTTGCTTAGGATTGTCTTGGCTATACCTACTTCTCTTACCTACTGGAGGAGAGTGAAAAGTAGATGAAAATCATAGATTGATTAAAAATTTGTGAATATCTACATTACAGTTGTGTCCAAAAGTTCGGACACTTCAGTTTAAATAGCGTTTTCTTGTGGCCAGATTGCCAAAAAAGAAACCATGGTCTCTTTTTTGGTTCCATATGAAATTTAAAGTAGTTTTTTCTAATTCTGTGAAGAATGTCAATGGTAGTTTAATGGGAATAGTATTGAATATATAAATTGCTTTGGGCAGTATGGCCATTTTCATGATATTGATTCTTCCTATCCATGAGGGTGGAATGTTTTTCCATTTATTTGTGTACTCCCTTATTTCCTTGAGCAGTGGTTTGTAGTTCTCCTTGAAGAGGTCTTTCATGTCCCTTGTAAGTTGTATTGCTATGTATTTTGTTCCCTTTGTAGCAATTCTGAATGGGAGTTCATTCATGATTTGGCTTTCTGCTTGTCTCTTGTTGGCATATAGGAATGATTGTGAGTTTTTCACACTGATTTTGTATCCTGAGACTTTGGTGAAGTTGCTTATCAGCTTAAGAAGCTTTTGGCCTGAGATGATGGGGTTTTCTAAATATAGAATCATGTCGTCTGCAAACAGAGACAATTTGACTTCCTCTCTTCCTATTTGAATACCCTTTATTTCTTTCTCTTGCCTGATTACCCTGGCCAGAACTTCCAATACTAGTTGAATAGGAGTGGTGAGAGAGGCCATCCTTGTCTTGTGCCAGTTTTCAAAGGGAAAGCTTCCAGCTTTTGCTCATTCAGTATGGTATTGGCTGTGGGTTTGTCATAAATAGCTCTTATTATTTTGAGATATATTCTGTAAATAAGTAGTTTATTGAGAATTTTTTAACATGAAGCGATGGTGAATTTTACTGAAGGCCTGTTCTGCATATTGTTATTTATTTTTACTGCTAATTGGCTTCACATTTGTCATATAACCTTGGTCCTCTGAACAATCTTCTTTCCAGAATATGAAAGTTATATCAATTTTCTTAAATATGGGAACTAAATGAGGTAACATGAAAAGTGTCTTGAAAATTAAGTTAAAAACAAAACATTTATAATATCTGATTATATTTATAAATGAGCATAAGACATCAACTTTCTTGTTTTATCCTTTATTTTTCACATCTATCTCAGTGGTAAACTGGCTCCAGACTAGTAATTTTTTTATAGGCTGCATTAGTCAGCTCTCACATTGTTATAAAGAACTACCTGAGATCTGGCAATCTATTAAGAAAAGAGGTTTAATTGACTCACAATTCTGCAGGCTGTACAGGAAGCATGGCTGAGGAGGCCTCAGGAAACTTACAATCATGGCAAAAGATGAAGAGGAAGGAGGCATGTCTCACATGGCCAGAGTAGGAGGAAGAGAGTGAAGGGTGAAGTGCCACACAGTTTTAAACAACCAGATCTCATGAGAACTCACTGTCATGAGAACAGCAAGGGGAAGGAACTCCATCCCCATGATCCAATCATCTCCTACCACACCCATCCTCTAACACTGGGGATTACAGTTTGAAATGAGATTTGAGTGGGGACACAAATGCAAACCATATCGTAGGTTATCTCTTCCTCTAGAATACACAGAAAAGAACTGGAGTCTAGAATCATAGGTCCTTAAAAACAGGGACTCTTGTTCATTCTTATATTTCAAGAACTTTAAATAAAGATTAGCTTTAAATAATTAGTTTCAAGTTAATGAATTAATTTTGTCTGTGTATATTTAATATGACACCTCCCAAAAATAACATCATAATTCACCATATGAGAGAAACCAATTCTTTCAAGCAGTTGTCATTAAAATACACAAGGCTTATAAGGCAGGTCTTCTGGAAAACTCTGTATGAAATTAATTTGTGTTAATAAATTAGTTTTATCTAGGATTCTGTTCTTACATTATGTACATTTTTCTTCCAGAATACAGCACTACTAATTATACCTCCATTTTATATACTTGAAAAAACCTTTTTATTTTATTTTATTTTACTTTAAGTTCTGGGTTACATATCCAGAATGTGCAGGTTTGTTGCAGAGGTATACATGTGCCATGGTGGTGTGCTGCACCTATCAACTGGTCATCTAATTTTTAAGCCCTACATGCATTAGGTATTTGTCCTAATGCTTTCACTTCCCTTGCCCCAACACCCTAACAGGCCCCATTGTGTGATGTTCCCCTCCCTGTGTCCATGTGTTCTCATTGTTCAACTCCCATTTATGAGTGAGAAAATGTGGTGTTTGGTTTTCTGTTCCCATGATAGTTTGATGAGAATGATGGCTTCCAGTTTCATCCATGTCCCTGCAAAAGACATGAACCCATTCTTTTTTATGGCTGCATAGTATTCCATTGTGTATATGTGCCACATTTTCTTTATCCAGTCTATCATTGATAGGCATTTGGGTTGGTTCCAAGTCTTTGTTCTTGTAAATAGTTCTGCAATAAACATACGTGTGCCTTTGTCTTTATCTTGTAAAACAAAAATAACCCTTGTATGCAATGATCTAGATTTGGTCTTTAGAAATGTGGCCACATTTTTATTTCATCAGACTGAAATAATTGAAATACAATGGAACAAAATAACTTCAACCACATAAAGTTCATAAAATTAAATGGGCTCATCCTGTTCACACTCAGAGAAGAATCACTTGTGGGAATGGAAAAAGCAAACAGACAGAATGAAATTCAGTTCAATATCCACCGTAAGCTGGCACATCCAACTTTAATACTAATAACTAAATGTGTAACCCACTGAAGTATATTTATACTTTTAGCAAAAATATTGCCATTTCTTTTAAGGAATGGCACATCCAATAGCAAAAGCACTGAAAAATTTCTCCTTATGGCCAGGAGAGTTTATAGACAGGAGAGGCAATCTTCCTAGTCTGGTGTTCAGGTGAAGGTGCTTACACTGCAGCTTGGAACTGAGACATCATTGTGATCAACTGTGATGAAGATGAGCAGTTGTTATTGGTGGTGGTGTTGCAGTGGTGGTGGTTGTAATTGTTGTTGTTGGTAGGGGTGATTGTGGGCTGTTATTTTTCATGGTGTTGATGGTGTTAAGGAGTATGATGGTGATGGTGGTGGTGGTGTTAGCTCAGCCTTATTCCTGGTATTTCCTGTCTGTGTCTACTAGATTGTTATAGTTGGAAGGAACTGGATTTCCCTTGGATTATCTAAGCTAAGGAAAGGGCTAGGAGATATGATGAGTGGCACTAGTATTGTTGGTAGGTATTTGAAAAATGGAAGAGGAATCAAGAAACTTTGACTTCACGCCTAGACATCTTGGAAACCCACACAAAGTTGTACAAGCATTTTCTCTGAAACACAGGCCAGTTGTTCAGACAGGCCATGGAAGACTAAAGAATGTGGTTAAGTATGTCAGAATCACCAAAATATCTTCCTAAAATTTACCAGGAACTCCCCATTCCACCTAGAATGAAATGCACGTGCCTCTGCATGCTCTCCTCAGTCCCACATGGTCTGTGGTCATTCCATCATCTCTCAGGCTCATCTCAGTCCACTGGCTCTTTTCTCATTCTGCTCTAGCCATGTGGACTTTCTCAGTATCAACCTCACTAAAGCCAAGCAAGGGTCTTGCAGTGGTGGAAGGCTATTCCCCAAGTTGCCACTCTCCGGTCTCATGCTAAGGTCCTTATTTCACAGATCTCCTCCTCAGTGAGTCCTCTAATTACCATTCTTGTTAAAGTCTCCTTCCTCAGGCACTCACCTCTATACATCTTATGTTCAGCACTGTTCTCATCTAAAATTATCAATGAGTTTTCTTTGTAATTAACCAGAGCCAGTACAGTCTGCAAGTGCAGGTATTTCACAACCTGAATGAAAAAAAAATTGAAAAAAAAGGCAAGCCTTACTAATGAAAGAATGTGACTGTAGCCAGCTCTTAAACAATTGGCTATAGCATGACTGTGAAAAAAAATGGACATTTAGCTAACAGAGTAAGTAAAACTTGGTATGTGAATAGCAGCTGCTTTTTGTGAAAGTTGTCTGGCTAGACCACAAAAGTGCAATGTGTAAAGTAAAAGATGTGACTAGATATAATAATTATGCAGTGATTAAGAGAGAAAAGCCATAACAACTATTGCATCCAGTGAAATCTAGATTTAATTAAAAAAAACTGCAAATGCATAGTAATATATTTTATAGTTATACATTTATAGCTACTAAAAGCATTATCAAGTGATTTCCCACAGAAGACAACTTTGTTTCTATGAGTCTGAAATGCTCTCCGAGCTCCCTTTTCCTCCATTAAAAAAAGAATCTTATAATTTTATTGTTATAACTTCTTATTTTGCTATAATTTCACATTTACAGAAAAATTTCAAGATTAGTACAAAGAACTTCTGTATACCCTTTACCCAAGATCAGAAATTGTTTATTTTGCCCCATTTACTTTTTCTTTCTCCCTGTCATATGAATATACACATAAATTTATATGTATTATTTTGGAACCATTTTAAATCAATTTCGAGACATAGTGCCCCATTACCTCTAAATACTCCATTGTGTATTGTCTAACATAACCACAATGATCAAAATCAGAAAATTTTGTTTTGATAAAATATTATATGATTTATAACTCAGTCAAATTTTTCAAGTGCCTTAGTAGTGGCATTTATATATATATTTTTTCCCTAATCTAGGATGCAATCGAATTGGGTTAATTGCTGCTAACATCATTCAATATAGAAATGCCTTGGCCTTTCTTTGACTTTCTTAACCTTGTTATTTTTCAATAGTGCAGGCCAGTTTTTTTTTGAATATTTCTTAAATTCAGTATGTCTGATTTTTACTTATGATTAGTTTCAGCACTGTTGACATACACCACTATAAAAATCAAGTCTAGCAAATAGAGTACAATATTTATTTACAATATATTTAGGTAAAATTTATATATAATGAAGTGAAGAAATTCTAAGCATGCAATGTGATGAGTTTTGACAAATGCATGCACTGTGCTGCTATCAAGATATACAACATTTCCATCTCCACAAAAAGATCTCTTGAGCTATTTCCTAGTGAATTCCTCTGCTCCAGATGCAATCTAAGTACTGATCCTTTTTTCTGCCATAGATTAATTTTGCCTGTTCAAAAATTTCCCATGAATGCTACTACGTAGTATGCACACTTTTGTATCGAGACTCTTTTGCTCAGCATGTCTGTGAGAATCATACATGTTGTTTTGTCTACCAATAATGTGTTCCTTCCTATTTGATGAGCAGTTGCCTATATGTGAATGTACAACAATGCATTTCTCCATTATTTTTATGATGGATATTTGGGTTGTGTGCTAGTTTTGTATTGGTTGAGGTTCATCCAAAGTAACAGAACCAGTAGGAGATGTATGAAGGGATTTGTTACAGAAAAGTGGCTTACAAAATTGTGGGGGCTGGTTCCATAGCTGTAGAGCTGTTATCTCTTTGCTTTGCTGCGCTGTGGTGAATTCCCCCCAGACCAAACCTCCCATTCTCCTTAGCACTGTCAGCTGAAAACCGCCTACTAAAGCCTCAGTAATGGCGGATACCCCTCCCCCCACCAAGCTCAATCTTTCCAGGTGGACTCCAGACTGCTAGGCTGGCAGCAGTGAGGATTTCAAGCCAGTAGTTCTTAGCTTGCTGGGCTCCCTGGGAGTGGGACCCACTGAGTGAGATCACTTGGCTCCCTGGCTTCAGCCCCCTTTCCAGGGGAATGGATGGTTATTCTCTCTCTCTGGGGTTCTACATGCCGCTGGGGTATGAAAAAACTAGCTTGGTGCCTGCCCAAACAGCCGCCCAATTCCGTGCTTGAAACCCAGGGCCCTGGTGGTATAGGCTCATGAGGGAATCTCCTGATCTGTGGACTGCAAAAAACCATGGCAAAAGTGTAGTACCGGGGGCGGGTAGCACAGTCCCTCATCACTTCCCTTGGCTGGGGGAGGGAGGTCCTATGGGTCCTTGCATTTCCCAGGTGAAGGGATGCTCCACCCTGCTTCTGCGTGCTCTGCATGGATTGCACCCACTGCCTAACCAGTCCCAGTGATCTGAACTTGGTACCTCAGTTGGAAATGCAGAAATCACCTGCCTTCTGCGCTGGTCTCACTGAGAGCTGCAGACGAGAGCTGTTTCTATTAATCCCTCATGGCCCCTCCCCAGTGACTCACACTTTCACATGGCTGGGAGGCCTCAGGAAACTTACAATTATGGCAGGAGGTAAAGGGGAAGCATTCACGTCTTACAGGGTGCCAGAAGAGAGTGAGAGTGAGGAAGTGCCACACTTTACAACCATCAGATCGCGTGAGAACTCACTCATTATCACGAGAACAGCATGGGGGAGACTGCCCCCATGATCCAATTGCCTCCCACCAGGTCCCTCCCTCAATAGGTGGGAATTAAAATTTAAGATGAGATTTGGGTGGGGACACAAAGGCAAACTAAGCCAATTATGTATACATTTTTGTCTTAAGAGGCACTGCTAAACTATATTCCAGGAAGCTTGCATACATGCTCACTTTTACAAGGTCTGCTTGAAAATGACAATTACCCAATATTCTTCCCTGTTACCCACTGAATATTATCAACCTTTTAATTTTCCACTATAACAGGCAAAAATAGATAGCTTTTTAAGTTGCATTTTTATGATTATTATTGAGGTATATATTCTTTGATCACCTCAAAAAGTAGGCTGCTTGATTTTTTTCTGATTGAATTTTGATATGGATTATTTAATTTTCTTATTAGTATATAATTTTTCATAGATAAATATTAATTATGCATGACAAATTATAAATATTTTAATATTTTTTCCTTTCTGTACCTTAGTCTTGTTTCTTGTTTATATTTTGTGTGTGTGTGTGTGTGTAAGCTTTTGAATGTTGCACAATAAATCTGTCGTTTTTCCCTTTCATTCCTTCTGAATGAAGGGAAAATCTATTCTATTTTGAAAAATACTTCCTAATCCAAAGTAAAAATATTCTTCTCTAATTTACTCTAGAAAATGTACTTTTTCTTCTTCTATTTTTTTTTTTTTTTTTTTTTTTTTTTGAGATGGAGTCTTTCTCTGTCACCCAGGCTGGAGTGTGGTGGTGAGATCTCAGCTCACTGCAACCTCCGTCTCCCGGGTTCAAGTGATTCTCCTGCCTCAGCCTCCCAAGAAGCTGAGACTACAGGCACATACCACCACGTCCAGCTAATTTTTGTATAGAAAATTTTCTTCTTAGCACTTAAATCTTTATTTCATATGGGATGTTTTGGTGTAAACATTTAGTTTCTTTCAAATCAGTAGTTGATTATTCTAGAACCAATTTTTCAATATGTAATAATTTACCCATTGATTTTGAAATGCTACACTTATTATACACACTTGAATCATTTTGTACGTGGATTATTTTTCCTGTGCCAGGAATCTGGAATGCGGAGATCTCCAACTCATATTTGGAATAAAAATTATTGGTTATTTTAATTAACAGATTAATGTAGATCTAATTTAGGCTTAATTTCTTCAGTTTAACACATTAGTCATTTAGGTGATGACATTTTGTGAAAACTTGGGCATTCATAGAGGAAGAGCTGATGTCTGTGTGACACTGTGGGACCCTTGGGGCATTTTTTATGAACTCTGAAATATGATAGTTTTTTTGTATATATCTGTGCCTGTTTTGTTGCAAAATATTTGTTTCTAAGAATTTTATAGTTTTATTGGTATTGTGATTTGGAAATGCTTGTACATACTGTAGATAAAGAAATCTATTTATATCTATTTCTAAATGGTTGTACATACTGTATATAAAGAAGAGTTATTGCTTTATCTGTGTTTTTCTTGTATTCAATCACCTTATTAAAGGTGATATTATTATTATATTTTTATTTATTTCCCTTAGATTTACTTAAATATGATAGTTTTCCCCTTTTTAAGCATTCATAGGTTTATAAATGCTTTTTTTTTTTTTTTTTTTTTTGAGACAGAGTCTTGCTCCGTCGCCCAGGCTGGAGTGCAGTGGCGCGATCTCGGCTCACTGCAAGCTCCGCCTCCCAGGTTCACACCATTCTCCTGCCTCAGCCTCCCGAGTAGCTGGGACTACAGGCGCCCGCCACCACGCCCGGCTAATTTTTTTTTGTATTTTTAGTAGAGACGGGGTTTCACCGTGTTAGCCAGGATGGTCTTGATCTCCTGACCTCGTGATCCGCCCGCCTGGGCCTCCCAAAGTGCTGGGATTACAGGCATGAGCCACCGTGCCCGGCCTATAAAACTTTTTAAAAGTTTTATTAAATTGACAGAATTCTTAAACAATACCATCCAATCCTCCTGCCATTCCATTCTAATTCTCTTCCTCTGGATCATGCTGCCTTCCACAAGGGAGTGGAATACTGGCCTCATATTTTTCTTATTACTACAATCCATGTGGATTTGTTGCATGTAGAAATTATCTTATAGATATAATAAATTTTATTGTTTGAACAATGTTTTTCTGTTTATCTAGAGAAAGAATAGTAACTTTTGTTTACTTTAAATCCAATCAAACTGAGACAGAGACAAAGAGAGAGGAGAAAGAAAGATTGATTTACTCGAACTCAGCATTAGAAACATCTTGCTCACCTCGGACCTACAGAATCAAATTCTCAGGGCTGGAGGCCCAGCATCTGCAGTTGTAACCAGGTTTCCAGGTAATTCTGGCACGCAGTGAAGCCGAAAACTCCTTCTGTAAATCCATGGGCACAACCGCAATTTTTAAAAGTTACATAATGATGCCAGGTTTTCCGTAAATATAAGAAGCAAGTGTGTTACCCATAATACTGTAGGGAATTGTATGTGACACTTGTAAAATTGTAAGATTCACTTACAAAAATGGACTCCAACAACTTCAAGAGAGTGTGATCTGATAGTAGTGTGGAAAGGAAAATAAGATCAGGAAAGCCGAAAAACAGAGCAAAGGCAAAAGCAGGAGTGAGGAGAGGCAGGGTGAACAAAAAAGACTGGTTAGAAAGAGAGAAGACATATGTTTGTAACACAGCTAACCTGTGCAGTTGGAGTGCTGATCTTCTCTCACATTAGCTCGTGTGAGCCACCTCAGTACGGGACAGACCGCAGGCTTACTTGCATCTTCTTCTGTTTTCAAGCTCACAAAGCCTCTCTATCATAAGTTTCTCCACATTTTAAAATATTTTATTATAATCCAACAATCATTGGCCTGATATAAACAGGAATGATCATGTATTCTCCAGCATTAATTTGTAGTTTATGCAGAAGTGCCTACTATATACAGTAGGGTCCCCCTTGTCCACAATTTCACTTTCTGAAGTTTCCGTTACCTGTGGTATGATATGATATTTTGAGAGAGAGACCATATTCAAATAACTTTTATTACAGAATATTGTTGTAATTGTTCTTTTTATTTTGGTTATTGTTGACAATCTCTCACCGTGCCTAATTTATACATTAAACTTTATCATAGGTATGTTTATATAGGAAAAAAATGTAGCATATTTAGGGTTCAGTACTATTCGTGGTGTCAGGCTTTCACTGGGGAACTACTGCACATTAATAGGGTGCTATTATCTCCTTGAGCACAGACAGCAGGCTCCTTAGACGGTTGAGATCAATTGGCAAGCATTTGCTTCTGTAGCTGACTTCGCGTAAGTTCCGAACTATGCCCTGAGACCCTGATAAAGAATCCTTTCTGTCTGTTCAAAGGGCCTGGTGAGCTGGATAGAGTGACTCAGAGCAAATCAAATTGGAAAAATAGCAAAAAAAAAAAAAAAAAACAAACAAAAACACACAAACACACACACACACAAACAAGCAAAAAACCAGAGACAGACAGAATAATCATCAAGTTGACCAATAAAAAGAAAGCGAAATGCTGTACTGATGAACACTGCAGAAAGAGATTTGAGGGAAGCCAGGCTGTTCTCTTAATAAAACAGCAATAACATATGAAATAGTTGCAAAAAAATTTTTTTAAATTTAATCTACTGATTTTTTTTATTTTTCAGTAATAGTAATAGAATAAGAATCATACAACCTTTAATGGTGATTTAGCAGTTTTATGGAAAGCTAAAGATAAAACAATTCTAAAATAGAAATGAAGAGGGGGCCACTAAATTCAGTCTTCTTCCCAACTGAGATCCAGGATAAGGAGGAACTGGATTAGCAAGCAAATGACAACCTCATGATTAGAGCTCGTTTCATAGTCTCTGCAAGCCTGTAACTAAGCCCTGAAGCAGATGAAAAAATTCTGAAGAGAGAAGCATGATACAGTTCATTAATTTAATGAAGAGAAGATTCTCTTTCTCCATGTCTTTAGGAAAAAAATGACATATAATTCAATCTCCTCCATTCCCTAAATCAGAGTTTCTAGTGTGTGGTCCCTAGATCAACATCAGCATCATTTGGTAATTTCAAAATGTAAATCTGAGCTCTTCGCCAGTCCTATTGAATCAGAAACTCGGGGAAGTTTCAGCCATCTGTGCTAATAAGCCCTCCAGGTATTTCTGATGCTCAGGAAAGTTTGAGACCTACTTCCTTAAAGCATGTGTATTTTCCATTTTAAAGCCTTTATCAAGAATGTGTGTGGTGGAAATTATCGTAGAAGTGGACTGGATGCATTCACGCTTCCATAGGCTTTCTGTTTCTTGGCTTATTTGGAATTATAAAGCTAAGGGGTAGACGGACACATTCCTAATACAAGAATGTTGGTATTTGCACAATGAGGTCCTGGGAGACTTTTTAACACATTAAAAAAACTGGTATGAGAAGTAAGAGGGAGTTGAAACATTAACTATTGTCCTGTTTTCCAGGATGAAGAAGATCTTCCAGGACTTTTCTCAGGGGACCATCCTCTACATTGAGAAGTGGCACAAGGAGGAGATAATTTTAATCCAACTCATAGCAAAGTGATATGAATTCAAAGAGGGTTGTAGCCTACTGGTTGACCTTGTGATTGGAAATTAGCTCATGAATTAATTTTTGCCATAGTGACATTGTATATATTCATTTGTGTCTTTCTTACTTATAACTTAATTCTCTTAATTTCCTGACTATTAAAAGTTTGGTATTTCTGAGAGTTTCCTTCTCTTTCCTCCAGCTCCCCAATGATATCTAATAAATATTCCAGTTCATATAAAAAAAAGAGTAATTTTTGCACTTAGTGAGTGCAATTTAACATCCTTTTTAAATTGAGATAGATTCCATATGCCATCAAATTATTCTCCTAAAGTATATGACTCAGTGGATTTTACTATATTTACAAAGCTGTACAACCATCACCACCAATTCTAGACCTAGCAAATGCAGTAGTCTTCCCTGCTTCATGCCTGTGAAATGTGTTGCTTTTCCTTAGTGTCCTCATTTTCTCCTCAGAGAGTGGAGAAAGTCCAGGTTCATCATGATAGCACCTCGGCTGTGAACTCACATGAACAGGTGAGTAAATCTGAAAAGCACAACATACTGGCTAGATGATAGCTTGAGCTATATTTTCTTCTTAATTCCTGTGGTAGCTGAGCATAGAAATTTCAGTTTAGTTACATAAACTGTAGCATGATTTTTTACTCCTCTTTTAATATCAATTATCAAAGATTTAGAAAAATGGAAGAAATAATAATCTATGCTTCACAGAAACTAGGATAAAAATTAAAAGGCCCTTATTCCCCTCTTTTTCCAGATGTTAGCTATCATAACCCCTAAGGAAATATTAAAAGGCTATGACCTAGGCTGATTAAATTTATAGAAGCAATAAAAAGAAGCCCACCATATGCATAAATACCAGCTTTGGTGGGTGGGAGTAAGATAATGGGGGATAAGAGAGCCCTAGAATAGCAGATACTAAAATAACCATGGGCTATCAAGCAAAAGGGCCACCAAGAAGCAAGGGCGCCTTGGGAAGGGAAGTGTCCTGGGGTACAAGAGTAGGGTCTGCAGGATAAGGAAGGGAGCACAGCTATCTCTCCCCTCTTCCTGCTGCCTGATTACCCCACATCCCTCTAGAAATTGGTGCTGTGGATCCAGGCTTCCATCTGTTTGCATTCAGATCTGTGATCTTGCCAAGTCTAATCTGACCAAATTATTGGCAGCTTTGCATCGTACACAAGTGACTGGGGACCTCTTCTCTGAATCCAGAGATGAAGTGAGCCACTTGGAAGAATCCTGCAAAGATAGTAAAACTTCTGAGCATTTATTTCCCCAATCCTCTTGGAGGCTATTCAGCCAGATACTGTGCAATACATCCACCTGGGAGGCTGCAGCAGAGGAGAGATCCACATTGATAAAACACACAGAAAGGGGATTTTGATGTCAATGTAAGGGAACTTGGAGAGTTGTAAACCATGGCAGACTGTACTGTTTAGCTTCTGAGGCATAAGAGCCATTACTTCAAGTTGCTTGTTCAATACGCTGAGCTACAGGGTCACCCCAGACTTCAGGAAGAGCCAGAACACTCAGAACCTAGACTCTTACTCTAAAACTAGGAACTCCAGCTGCTGCTGTGTGAGAGCTGCTTGAGAACTGTGTGTCATGTTCTGGGCTTTTCTCTTTCAGGGATTGCAAGGCCAGGACCCTCAAATTTGCCCAACTTGGAGACCCTCAGAATGCCCCAGGGACCTGGGTCCTTCTTCCTCAAAACAGAAGGGAGTTTAAAATGAGATTGGACCATGACAACAGTGACTATCATTATCTAGATGACAGTAGGTTTAAGGAAAATATTCATTTACTGGCTTTCAAACTTGATGAAAGAGAAAGCATGAATTACAGACTCAGTATTTAAAAATTAAATGCATTATTCAGAATCAAATATAAAAGCCAGATGCCACGAATTACTCCAAAAATTCACATTTTTTTTTGAGATATGATTGATTAAAGTTCTATTTGAGGATGCATTTTCCTATGTGACTTTTGGTTTAGGAGTCTTCTTCAGATAATCTTTTTCTAAGAACTAACCAAAAGGAATTTATTTGTTATCCAAGAATTGTCATTACTGTTTCTTCATTTCAGCACTCATTTATTTATTCACAGGTCGCATGCTGTCTGACCTGTCCTGGTTGGTGGGAGGGATGGAGGGATGGAGACTGTGTAGGGTGCCCAAGGACTGGCTGTGGAGGCTGCTGGGCCTAAATGCTTTCCCCCCACTTTTTTCCGTGGACTGACTTCTGTATCCCAAATGACTGACATATTTATTATTGACCCTCTCTGACAAAAGACAAAGAATTATGGATCTACATTTTTCTCTCTCAATCTCAGGAGCCAACATATTCAGTGTAAAAGCTCAATTTTCATTTGAAAGAAAAAACAATTGGCTCAAGAAAATTTTTTTCCCATAAGTCTAAATTCTAAAAATTTGACTTATTAAAAACAAGAAAGATGTGTTATTTTATATATATATATGTTTTTGTCCTTAGTTCCTAGCTCATAACTCCCCTAGCTCTTGTTAAAATCTTTTATTATTATATTGGGCATGTTAGTTCGCAGGAGCAGAGCTTGGGAAACTGAATCTCTCTACTGCCTTCTTTCTCCTACCCTAAGGCAGGACTTTAATCTTCTCTCACCTTTCTGATTATGGATCTTAAGAAATTTCCCTGAGAGGGCTCTGCCCTGTACCCTATACTTGGGGAAGGAATGCTGATGTCACAAAGCTTCCATAAAAACCCAAAAGTACTGGGTTGAGAGGGCTTTTGAAGAGCTGGACATGTGGAGGCCGACAGGAAGGTGAAGAAGTCATCCACATGCTGTGAGGGTAGCGCACCCCAACTCCATGGGGACAGAAGGTCCTGCATTTAGGACCCTTCCAGACCTCACACCTATGTATCTCTTCATCTGGCTGATTACTTATATCCTTTCAAAGACCCTTCTTAGTAAACTGGTAAACGTTAAGTGTTTCTCTGAATTCTGTGAGCCACTCTAGCAAATTAATCAAACCCAAAGAGGGCGTCTTGGTGACCTCAACTTGAAACTAGTTGGTCACAAGTTTCAGAGGCCCAAACTTACAACTAGGAGGAAGAAAGGAACAGTCTTGAGGACTGAGCCTTCAACTTGCAGGATGGGACACTCTCTCTAGGTGGACAGTGTTGGAATTGAATTGGGGGACACCGAGCCACTTGGCGGCGGGGGAGAATCTGCATGCATTTGGTCACAGAAGTCTCCTGGGGTGATTGTTGTGTGGTGAGAGTCGAGGAGAAACACAGTTTGAGGGTCGTTTTTCTGATACGAAATGAAAATATAATTTAAATACATCTGGAAAATAGATATGTCTTTATTAACACCATTCTCAATTTGTCAAATTTCCAATGAAAGAGACGTCTATTTTGTGAATTTAAGGATTTAAGGCCAGGCAATAATAGATTTAAATACAAAAGTGTAGAGGTGTCATTATTATACATTTTCTTCCTAAGTGAGTATGATGAACTTTATCGGTTGAAAGATCGCTGCTGAGAGTCAATGGCACTGAGTCATATTTTAACCTTTAGAATATGACAGAATAAACCATTAGCTGTAATCTTATTCATATTGTTTCTGTGGTTGTCAGAGTCTGCCACAAAGTCCCAGCACTCCCTTCGTCATTCCAAAGCATCACATTTAGTCTTAATTTCTACTCCCACTTCATCTGAGATAGGACTCTTTTGTCTGTGCTAACACTGACAGGTTTTCAAACTGTCTTTTTAAACATTAGATTTTGTATTTGTAAGGCCCCTTTCCACTGCTAGAGCCACTGGAATTGCACTTTGAAGTTTGAGTATAATCCTTTATTAGTCTTAATACGTGAGGATCCTAACTATACACTAAGGCATAAAGAATTCCCTCCATTCAGACAATGCCCCCAATCCTATGAAGCAGGGAATGAACCCAGACATGAAGCAGGGAGGAGGAAGTAGCTGGAGGGTCAGATGGAGCCATTCCTCCATGATGTGTTCAAAATGATTTCTTATACCTCCAGTGAATTTATAGGAGTCCTTGCTGATTGAAGTCATAAACTTTGTCAATGATATAAAAAAGAAATTTTGGAAAAACAGGCTGAATGTCAGATGTAGACACAATACCACCATTGATTATGATGTTAAATTATATGGGGGTTGTCACACATGTCGAGGGACCACTGGTCTTCTTCATCCACTGTTAAAAGTCACCCTAATGGATAGTCTTTTTGGCATGCAAAGTGGTTCAGGATGTTTGTATTGGACATTTGTCTTAGAACTAAGTAGACTTTCCACAAGGCTGGTCTAAGAGTTAGGGTGTGTAGTATGAAGTGTGTAGGAAAATTTATTGGATACTATTTTGCACTGTTTCGTTCCATACTGAATTTGTTATGTCACAGGCTTTCACTCTGATTTTTTTCCTGAGTTTTAAAATCCATAAAGTGTGAGAAAAGAACAAAATCTTTTTGCAGTCTACAACTGCTAACAAATTAATCTCAGAAATCCCTTTGAAGACCAACATAAATGTGACCTACATCAATGTATATGGACTCAGGGTCTATTCAGCTCAGGGATGTACCTGTGTTGGATACTGAATGGATATTGCATCTCTGTGAAACCTGCTCTGGCATCATAGTGTCTTAACATTAATCACGAAAAAAGTTATTTTGATTTTCTGCTGAGCTTTGGTTAATTTTACTGACAATAGATGCATTACAAAAGAAAGGAGCTCTTTGTCAGATGAGTAGGTTGCGAAAATTTTCTCCCATTTTGTAGGTTGCCTGTTCACTCTGATGGTGGTTTCTTTTGCTGTGCAGAAGCTCTTGAGTTTAATTAGATCCCATTTGTCAATTTTGGCTTTTGTTGCCATTGCTTTTGGTGTTTTAGACATGAAGTCCTTGCCCATGCCTATGTCCTGAATGGTAATGCCTAGGTTTTCTTCTAGGGTTTTTATGGTTTTAGGTCTAACATTTAAGTCTTTAATCCATCTTGAATTGATTTTTGTATAAGGTGTAAGGAAGGGATCCAGTTTCAGCTTTCTACATATGGCTAGCCAGTTTTCCCAGCACCATTTATTAAATAGGGAATCCTTTCCCCATTTCTTGTTTTTGTCAGGTTTGTCAAAGATCAGAATCCTTTCCCCATTTCTTGTTTTTGTCAGGTTTGTCAAAGATCAGATACTTGTAGATATGTGGCATTATTTCTGACGGCTCTGTTCTGTTCCATTGATCTATATCTCTGTTTTGGTACCAGTACCATGCTGTTTTGGTTACTGTAGCCTTGTAGTATAGTTTGAAGTCAGGTAGTGTGATGCCTCCAGCTTTGTTCTTTTGGCTTAGGGCTAATATCCAGAATCTACAATGAACTCCAACAAATTTACAAGAAAAAAACAAACAACCCCATCAAAAAGTGGGCGAAGGACATGAACAGACACTTCTCAAAAGAAGACATTTATGCAGCCAAAAAACAAATGAAAAAATGCTCACCATCACTGGCCATCAGAGAAATGCAAATCAAAACCACAATGAGATACCATCTCACACCAGTTAGAATGGCAATCATTAAAAAGTCAGGAAACAACAGGTGCTGGAGAGGATGTGGAGAAATAGGAACACTTTTACACTGTTGGTGGGACTGTAAACTAGTTCAACCCTTGTGGAAGTCAGTGTGGCGATTCCTCAGGGATCTAGAACTAGAAATTCCATTCGACCCAGCCATCCCATTACTGGGTATATACCCAAAGGACTATAAATCATGCTGCTATAAAGACACATGCACACGTATGTTTATTGCCGCATTATTCACAATAGCAAAGACTTGGAACCAACCCAAATGTCCAACAATGATAGACTGGATTAAGAAAATGTGGCACATATACACCATGGAATACTATGCAGCCATAAAAAATGATGAGTTCACGTCCTTTGTAGGGACATGGATGAAATTGGAAATCATCATTCTCAGTAAACTATCGCAAGAACAAAAAACCAAACACCGCATATTCTCACTCATAGGTGGGAATTGAACAATGAGAACACATGGACACAGGAAGGGGAACATCACACTCTGGGGACTGTTGTGGGGTGGGGGGAGGGGGGAGGGATAGCATTGGGAGATATACCTAATGCTAGATGACGAGTTGGTGGGTGCAGCGCACCAGCATGGCACATGTATACCTATGTAACTTACCTGCACATTGCGCACATGTACCATAAAACCTAAAGTATAATAATAATAATAATAATAATAATAAAAGAAAAAAAAAAAAAAGAAAAATTCATTTGGGATAACAGTAAATCAAAAAAAAAAAAAAAAAAGAAAGGAGCTCTTTGAAAAACTGAAAATTTAATAGGAAATTTTATTAAATACATCATTTTGATTTGCAACCTCATTATAAAATTTGAAAAGTTCATATTCCGCATTTGAATTGTCCATGTTTCCTTAATAAGGTGCAATAAAAATAGAATATAAAAGTATGCAGCTTCTCATCACTTTCATCTTTAATTTAATTAAACTTCTCTGGCTTGGTAAATCATACAAACCCATTAATATTGATCCTAGCATGTGTGGTTTTTTCCTAGCTATTTGTTGAATTCTATTATTTTTAAAATATGCTATCTTATTAATTATCAAAAACTACTTACATGTCTCTTTTCATTCTAGTTTACTCATATTGTTTTATAACAAGAAAAGAGATGAAATTTGTTGATATTAGAGGGAAGTTTTGTTTAGGTTAAACAGGGGGTAATTTGAATTGAAGATAAAATATATAACCACTCTAGATATGGAGTTCTGACCTCCTCTGATTAATAGTTGGGACTGAGGTGGAGCTGAGGTAGGGGCTGTAATTCCACAGTTCTTAGACAGACCTTGACCTGCAGTGGGTGAGATAAAGGAAATGAGGTCTTCTTGCAGTTCAGGAAGCCTGACTCCTATTCATGCGCATAACTCCATCTAGAACAGAAGCAGGGTTGTTTTTTTATTTTGGATTCAGGTTTCTCAGTGTATTTTCTGAATAAATAATGCAATTAATTAGTTCTAATTTTCAGAATTTTTCTATTTGCTTTAAAAAATATTTGTGCATGTATATGTATGTGTGTGTGTATATATATACATACACAATTCTTTGGGTTTAGGGAATTTATTTTCTTGTATACTTATATACAATATAAATTGGTCTTACTTTATATTTGGAAACTGCATAAATTGAGGTAGTTGCTTGTCACAAAAACTGTTCTTGTTTTCTTTAACCTGAACTGGAAATTCAAAAGCTTATTAAAATATTAAGGCAACTAGTGTTCTCAAAGTAAATTTTCCCTACTCAGATTTTAGTCAAACAACAACATGCCCATAATGAGTTAAATTTGTGCTTTAAGAAAAAGAAAAGCAATCGTGCTGAGGAATCCTAGTTGGCCCAGGAGGTTAGAAAATGGACATTGATTCTCCCTCTACAAGTCATCAATTTGATTCGGTCCAGGTTGGCAGTTTCTCAGAACATCTGTCCTCTGATTGCTCTTTAGTGGTCAGTAAACAAGAAAATCCAGATGTTCTTAGTTTAGTAGAGATCCATCATCTAAAATGCCCCTAAGTCCTGTACACTTCTATGTGCCTAAAGGTCACATTGAAATGGACTAGGGATCTCTGAGAATCCTTTCTCCCAGGCATTACTTCTAAGTGGTGGACATGCTGTCCTAGTGCCTCCCTCACATGGCCAGCGGAGAAGGGCCTTGCCCTACCTCTCAGACTGCAGCCCTGAGCCACTCCTTGGAGGTGAGGAGCACCATTCACCTGAGCAGCTCCCTGCCCTGCTGGAGAGCAGAGGAGCAGTGTCTGAGAAATAAATCTGCCTTCAGTCATACGGTTCTACCAATCTGAGCACACGTAAGGGTTTTTCTGTGTTGTCTTCTTCCAAGCAAATGCTTTCTCCTTAGAGTTTTTTTAAAATTAATGTAATCTCATCTAGAGGAGGAGATTGTTTTGTGATCACCCTGTGTAAGCCATATCAGCCTGCCTCCCTAAAATGTGGTTCAGATGTCAAGACTGAAAATGCTACACATGCAATAAGAGAGAATGCAAAGATTTGTTACAATATTAATGCTTTCTGGGGAGAGCATCATTTTGTAAAGGGATGGCTTAGCCATGGTCACCCATGCCAACATCCACAATACATAGTTACAAACGTGTAAGTGTAAAAAGTCATGTTGACTTGGGGCTTGGCTTGTAGGCGTATTGATTTTTATAGGAATATTTATATACAAATTTTTCAAAATTTAAATCTGTAAAAGCCAATTATTCTTATCACTGCAGTGCAGGTGTATGTGGCCAGGTGATATTCTGGAAAAGGGTCTGGGAAAGGATGGTCATGTTGGATGACTGGGACAATCAACCAAGTATAGGAGGGGATACTGAATACTGATATTATTTTGCTATTAGTATTTTGGCTACACATACTATACTTCTATTTATCAGAGTAACAGGGAGCTTGTTGGAGGCATTGACGAACAGTGTGGGCATTTTTCCATATGCACTTCATGTTAGAGTTTGGGTGAAGTCCCTGGTTAAAGAAAAGAGGTACCTGGGAAGTTCAGCCTGTAAGTTAGAGTTGCAGCAGTAAGCGGAAAATAAACGTCCGCGTGGGTCACGGCTGTACCCTGTAGCCATGAGGATGGAGGCTAAAGGTCCAGCTCAGGCCGTTGTAGCTAAAGAGGTATGCTCTCAATTTGCCCAAGAACTCCGACTTTCTCAAGACAGAACTGAAAGTACACCACACAGTTGACAGATCTTTGAGGGGAAGGTGTGTGTCCAAATTGCCAAGCTCGGATAGGAAAGAGACCTCCTGTGTTCTAGAGACAGCCCTAGATCCTCCCCAGCCATGGCGTTCAGATGGGCAGACACAGGCTGCTCAGCAGTGTCCAGAGATGGCTTCAAACTTGCTGTCATTTATCTATGCTCTGATCAAGGGCACGGGTTATAAAATTGTTGTAAAACTAGTCCAGTTGGGAAAGACATAGAATGCACCTTTCTCCCCATCTCAATGTTCCCCTGCCTGCCCACTGCCCACGACTCTTGTGGAGCTGCTTTTCCCCTTTTCTTCCTGTGCTTTAGCCTTTATGGCATGCCACCAGGCATATCTATGTGTGTGCGCATGTGTAAGTGTGCACCTGCAGGCTAGATCATTCTCATAATTTATTTTTAATTACTAAAATTTGTGCATACAATCATTACACATATTTTTATTTTTACTTGTATTAATTTAAAATGTATTCTAATATCTAAAGTTCATTTTAAATTTTGTTTTATATGTGTTTATTAAAATTCATTTTAAATATTAAAATTTGCTTTTAATATTTAAAATTATTATAGAGTTCAGTAATTCATCACAACGTATACTTCATTTCTTCTCCCTAAAGGAAAATATATTCAAATTTTTTCATTGATTATTTTGGGGTTTATTTCCACATCATTAATAATTATTTTATATTGTTGCTTCTTAATTTTTCAGTTTTAGCTGTAATCTGTTTACTCCCTACAATTAAAGGTGGGAATTTACCCCCCTCATATGAATCTTTCTTCCCTGACCTCTTCTTTTTTCCAATTCTCCTTTGTTTAATCTTCCAAATATACTTGCATCATAATTTTGTTTAGATCAATATTTAATATTTACATTATTACTATATACATGTTCTTCATATGTGTTTGCATAGTTTATTATAATGAGTTTATCTTTCTTACTGGTATTCCTCTGTCACTGTTTCAGCGCCAGCCTCTCCTTCCACTATGTAACTTTTGTCTCAGGATGCTCCATCACACCCTCACTCTCACAGCCTGGTGTGAATTCCTCCCAGCCTTCTGGCTGCTCTGAGCTGCCTGGAATGATTTCTCTCTCGGCCCTCTGGCCGCCCCCCAACCTCGGACCCCAGCTTTACTATCATCTTGGAAATCCTTTTATCTCTTTGAATGGTGGATGTCAAATTTCCTGAATTTCCTTATCTTTTATTTCTTTCTTTCTTGGATTATTCCTTGGATTTTGTTGGTCATGTTTTCTAGTAGCTTCCTGAGATAGGGTGCACAGGTTGTAAAATTTTTGAGAACATATATGTTTGAAATGTCTTTTTTCTACCCTTGCGTTTTATTTGTAGTTTGACTTGCTTTAGAATTCTAAGGTGGAAATCATTTTCTTTTTTTTTTAGAGACAGGGTCTCCCTCTGCTGCCAGACTAAAGTTCAGTGCTGTGATCACAGCTCACTGCAGCCTCAAACTGCTGGGCTCAAGTGATGCTCCCACTTCAGGCTCCTAAGTAGCTTGGACTACACATACGAATCACCACGCTCTACAGTTTTTGTAGAGATGGGGGGGTCTCACTATGTTGCCTCGGCTGGTCTTGAACTCCTGGCCTCAAGTAATCCTTCCACCTCGGCCTTCCACAGTGCTGAGCCACCGCACTTGGCCTCAATCCTTTACATAAAACCTGTTTTCCTCTTAAGAAGCTTGCTGCATTTTCTGTTTGTTATATTCAGTGTTCCGAAAATTTATGATGCCATCCCTCGATATGGCTCTGTTTCATCCATTATGTTCAGCAGTCAGTGATGCCTTTAAATCTGGAAACCCACGTTTCCCAAGTCCAACCTTATTTTTTTTTAAGTGTTTTACTGACAATTTTCTCCTCGTTTTCTTTGTTCCTTCAGTCATCTTTAACTGAGAATCTGTAATCTTTATATTATAATAAAATGTTTAGACTTTTTTTGTTAATACCTTTAGAACTGGTTAATTTATTTTAACTACAGTATGGTATTATAATATATGAACAGATCTTAATTCAATAATACATTCATAGACATTTAGATTGCTTCCCTTTTGAGATTTTATAAATAATATTTTAATGAATGTCTTTGTGAGTGTATTTGTGTGCCTGTGTACAGAATTTATGTTCTGTAGAGAATGGCTAGAGGAAAATGTACATTTAAACTTTACCAGACATTTTTACATGTTAAGTGGTAGTACCATTTACATTCCTACTTATGATCACTGAAAAACATTTCTCTGCATCCTCATCAATGCTTGACACAATTATACCTTTAAAATGTTGCCAACATAATGGATAAGGAATTGTTACTCAATTGAATTTGCAGCTATAAAAGTTGGAGATACTTGCATATATATTAATTCAACATGAAAGTTTCCTCTTCTATGAATAGCTGATTCATATCATTTGTGCATAAATTCTAAACTAAATTGAATTTCTAGATATAACAAAAAGCATACCTCAAAATATAAAAACAATGCAAAATCTGAATTACATAGAAAATACTTGATTTTTGCTTAATAGGATTCCATAACAAATAGGAAAATATCTAAATTTGAAGGATACATCTAAATGAAATTTATTCATAATTTTTATATTACTTTGTTATTTCAAATAAGGAGACCATTCCTTTTTAAAAATTAAAATAGCAAATGAACTATGAACACTGATTTGCTTTTTATATATTAATCTTGTTGGCTGTTTTCATCATTTATGGACCATTGCTAATGTGCCTTATTTGTAAGCTGCTTCATTTTTTGAAGTTACAAACAAAAATATATATTAAATGTTTTTCTATGTCCAAAATAGAAGACAAATTAACCATAATCCTGAAAATAGGTATAATCAATATTAATATTTTATATATATCTCTCTCCTCTTTTTATGCCTATATAAAAGTTATATATTTTAAATGTGAATATTTTGTGCAATTCACATTTTTTTCAGTCAATATCACATGAGGAGCATTTCCTTCTACATTATCAAACATTATTTTGCAACAGTATTTTAAATGGCTGCATAGTATTCTGTTATATGGATATACAACAATTTATTAAAGCAGTTTCTCACTTTTCTATTGAAAAATTTAGTGTGGTAACGTTAAAAGTTCCTGATGAATGCCTAATATAGAGTATATTTTTACTCCTACTTTTTCCCATAACATTATCTGAATATCATTTTTATTTACCATTCTAAAATTATTACAATACTTCTATGCTTCATTTGTTAAAGACAACATACACGTGCACACACGTGCACATACACACAGGCACTTTCCATGTCTTTTGGCAGAGAGATTGATATCCTGGTAAATGGAATCAAGTTTGGTACCATAAGAAATTAATGACTTTGCGTGCTTTGTTAGACCAATCTGTGATCCATCAGGAAAGTGTTAACCTAGTTTAGTTCCCTTGCATGGTTATTTTTAAATAAATTGATATTGATACTGATGTCCAGTTGCATGGGGTGGTGTCTTAATAAGTAATTCATTGAACTTATCAGCACATCACAGGAATTTCAGATTAACACTCCTGATTTACATGATTAAAAGTGCCACCATTAGCAGAACAAGGAAATGAAACACTTGCTTCCTAAGGAGCTGTTGAGATGATCATTGAAATATCTGAGTACCGTATTTCACTGAATCACAAATACGTATTTTCATCCAATTTTAACATGAAAAATGTGAATGACCTTACAGTCAACTGTGTCTTAAAATATAGCTGGTGGCAGTTTTACTTTCTTAGTGGTATGCACATTATAGCACAGCTTGTATTTGGTGGCTTCCATGCTTGGACCCACAATCTACCAATGATGTGATGGATACCTTTGGCGTGGCTCCCATCATCCCCACATTCTCGTGGTTAAACACTGCGCAGTCCACTCCCCTTGAGCATGGGCTGGAGCCAGTACGCAGAGCACCGCAAAAGGGATGGAATGCCATTCTGAAATTAGGTTATAAAAGACTGTGAGCTCTGTCTAGCTAGCAACCACTCTATGACCCTTCTTTCCTGCTTGTTCTGATGCGCAGGACCACCCGATAAGGTACTGAGGATGGCTTCTGACCTGGAGGCATCAAGGACCTGAAGGCAGTAACCATTTCAGAGGACAGCCACATCTCTCAAACTACAAACATCTAAAAAGTCCATTAACTGTTGAGTGGATATATAAATTCTGATGTTTTATAAAATGGCATACCCTACATCAATGAAGATGAGTGAATTACTTCTGCATAAATCAATATACATGCATCTAACCAATATGACACTGAGTGAAAAAAGACATCCATAGAAGAGCACAGCTCACCATTCAGGAGGTGAGTAGGCTGAAAGAATCCATGGTGTTAGAAGCTGAGACATTAACTCAAGGATGAGAAAAGTAATAATAGAAATTGGGAACCGGTGATGAGGGTTTTTTGGTTAGATAAAATTCTGGTAATATTCTATTGCTTTTCATCTGAGTGATGGTTATCAAATTGTGTTTATTTTTTGATAATTTAGAAAGTGGTACACTTATGATTTGTGTAAATTGTCTATGCAATTTTTATGTCATGACTTTTTTGTCACTGTGGCCGGGTGAGAGCTAGAGTGTCATGCACCGATTTTTTTTTTATTCTCATTTTGCTTTAAGTTCTGGGATACATGTGCTGAACGTGCAGGTTTGTTACATAGGTATACATGTACCATGGTGGTTTGCTGCACCTGTCAACCTGTCATCTAGGTTTTAAGCCCCACATGCATTAGCTATTTGTCCAAATGCTCTCCCTCCCCTTGCTCCCCACCCCCAGACAGGCCCTGGTGTGTGATGTTCCCCTCCCTGTGTCCGTGTGTTCTCATTGTTCAACTCCCACTTATGTGTGAGAACATGTGGTGTTTGAGTTTCTGTTCCTGTGTTAGTTCACTGAGAAAGATGGTTTCCAGATTAATCCATGTCCCTGCAAAGGACATTAACTCATTCTTTTTTATGGCTGCATAGTATTCCATGGTGTATATGTCATGAACCAATTCTTAAATGTTTTGAACCAAGAGAGAGAAGCTTCTATTTGCAGCCTTTTGGCCAGACAGTGCTAATCTTAAGTCTTTGGCTAACTGCATGAGGGCTAAGGATTGTAGACATGCGTGTGACCAAAATACAGAACCAGAAATAAGCAAAGTGTGGGAATATCTATTATATTAAGCTATTTCCTAAGGTCACATAGCTGTTAAGTGGAAGAGTCAGAGCTGTAGCCTGAGAGTTGAATTCTAGAATCTACTCAGCTAACACACAGTAGACTGCCTATAAGAAAAAGTGGCTTTTTGAAAACTTATATAGTCATAGGTTATGGTACTTAAATTCAGGTATCCCTATGTTAATTTAGTGTTCCTTTAATTATATTAGATACTTTTCAATTTTTATTAGTCAATTTATACACTAAACATTTTAAGAAACTATTTTATATCAGGTAACATATACTAATCTTAGAGATTCAAAATGTTTAGGAAAAAATCCCTCCCTCAGTGACTTCATGGTTAAGAAAAGCTTATGGATACAAAATCAAATTAACTTAAATCTGACACATATTTACTAGGGCCAGCAACTGGCAAAAGGTGATCTAAACAGTAGACATTCAAAGATGAGTAAGACATAAAGCATGCCCACAACAACCTCACTGTTCAGTGGAAGAGATGGGAACATTTTAAAAAATAGCTGAGGTCAGTGCAATATAACATGAAACATGTCTGAGGCTGAGAGCTGGGTGAGCCCAGCTGGCCACGTAGGGCTTCAGAGAGATGGCGAGATTTTATCTGGGGTTGTAAATAGAAATGAAATTTGTCAGGAAGATATGGAAATATTCGAAGAAGAAAAAGCTGATTGTGGAAAATTTCTGGTGTCAAGGAATTGCCTGTCATGGCTTGGAAGGGAAGGAGTGGCCAGTGTGAGTGGTCTCAGCTTGCAGGAGACAGGGTTTTGCTAACAGCCTTGTTCCCAGCTAGAGAGCACTCAGTAGTCAGAGGATAAATGAAGTTACCATAAACTTGAGCTAGAAGGAAATGGTTCAAGAGAGAATTCAGAAACATATTCCATTGCTGGGGTGAGAGAGAGGACTCAGGGATGATACAAGGTTCAATGTTGAACAAGTGGGTACTGCTCACAGAGATAAGGAAAAAAATGGTTGTAGAAATTGCTACTGCTTTGGATTATGATATGTTGGACACATTCAGTCTAAGTTGCCTGTGAAGTATTTTGGGAGAAGAGTCCAATACATTTCAGCTAAGTAATAGTTGTATATTCTTACATCCTTACCTTTCTATATTATCAAATGCTCTTTGCTCTTTCACTACTTATACAGAGAAGAAATTCAAATGAAAATGTTATGAAAATATCCAAAGACTAAAAATCCACTGCTATCACTGAATCTAGGATGAATGCTTTTTGGAGCTATCAATTTGTGAAAATTGTAAGACAACTTATTTTATTAAAGATCATTTTTAAATCAAGGGTAAGGCTTTCTGTGGGGCCAATTTCATCACTAAAATTAGTAAAAAGTGAGAGCAAATTGATCTACCAGTTTTCTGTTTGTTTTTACCTTTGAATTTTAACAGTGTTATTGAGATATAATTAATACACCATATAATTCACTTATTTAAAATACACAATTTACTGATTTGTAATACACAAATTTGTGCAATTCTCACAAAAATCTACTTTCAGATATTTTCATTATCACAAAGGAAACCCTGTATTCATTAACAGTCTACAAAGCTCTTTCCATATTTTAGAAAAACTGTACTTAATACTCTAAGCAATTGTACTACTTCAAAAATATGTATTTCAAGATTCATAAAAGGAGATACTCCTTCACTATTTCAAACATAATTCTAATATTATAGCTTCTAGATATACCAACTAAATCTAATTAAAAGTCAATGATGCAAACCAATAATATAATAGTAGATCAAATGCTAGCATATCAAGCACACAGATTGTTAGAATAAACTTAACAAATTAATAAACCAACTATATACTATCTGCAAGGAGCTCACTTCCAATATAAAGATACGTGTAAGTAAAAGGGGAAGAATGGAAAAATATATGCCATGCAAACATAAATCAAACAAAAGCTGAAGTTATTATATTAATGTCAGATCAACTAGACTTCAGGGAAAATATTCCAGAAAAAATAACATTAAATAATAATAAAAGTGCTATTCACCAAGAAGACAGAACAATCCTACAAGCATATGCACAAAATAACAGAGGCACAGAATATGTAAAGAAAGAACACTCTGCTTCTAGGAGTTAAAAACTCATGGACTCAGAGAGTAGAATGACGGTTACCAGAGGCTGAGAGGTGAGGAGAAGAATGGAGAGATTTTGATCACAGGATATGAAATTGCAACTAGACAGGAAGAATAAATGATAAGTATTTAAGATGAGGGATATGTTAATTAGCTTGATTCAAGCATTCCACATGGTATACATATATCATTATAACATCACTATGTATCCATAATTATATATGATCATAATTTGTCAAAAAATAAAATAAAACTAATAAATCTGAAAGGAGAAATAGGTAAATTCACGATTATAATTGGGCACATCAATAACCCTCCTCTCAGTAATTAAAATAAATGATGGGCAGAAAATCATAAAATACACAGAAGAACTGAACAGTAATACCAATAAACAGAATCTGATTAATATTTACAGAACTCTTCAGCCAACCAAAGCAGAATATACTTTCTTTTTAAGTGCCCCAGGGATATTCACCAATATAGACATTATCAGTTCATAAAACAAACTTAAATATGTTTAAAATTTTATAAATAATAAAAGTATACTCTCTAACTATAATGTAAATAAATTAGAACTCAATAACAAAAAATGAGGTTCCAGTTATTCATAATCTTCCCATTTTTTCAAGTATTACATCAAATACTTGGAAATTAATTAGCATATGTCTAATAACACATGGATCAAAGAGGAAGTCTCAAAGGAAATATACAAACACATTGAACTGAATGACAATGAAAGCGCAACATATCACAGTACGTAGAATGCAAATAAGTTCTGCTGAAAAGGAAGGTCATAAGGCTTAGAAATGAAGAACGGTCTGAAGGAAAGCACTTTAACTTACTAGAAAAGAAGAGCAAGAGCAAAATAAACCAAAATCAGGAAGAAAGAATAAAATAAAAATATACAGCAAAAAATGATAAAAATTAAAATAAGACAATAGAGAAAGATTAATAGACTCAAAGTGGTCTTTCAAAATGATCAATGAAACAGATAAACTTCTTGCAAGCCTGATAAATAAATAAAAAGAGAACATCCATCTTACAGAAATCTGAAATGAAGAGGGGATATCACTACTGGTATCACAGATAGTAAATAATCAGAGCTACAAACAACTCTATGCACTTACATTTGACAACTTAGATAAAATGGACACTACTTGAACAGTACAAACTACCAACACTGGTCCAAGATAGAACAGATAATCTGAATAGTCCTACTATAAAGAAAATTGAACTATTATTTAAAAACCTTCCAAGAAAAAAACTTCAGGCTTAGATAGTTTCACTGGTGGAGTCTACCAAACTTTAGAGAATAAATAACAATTCTACATAGTCTCTTTCTGAAATAGAAGACATATTTCTAAAATCATTTTGGAGTTTGCTATTTCCCTGATACAAAATCAGGAAAAGACATTACTTATAAAAAAAAGAAAGAAAATTATAGAGGAATATTCCTCAAGAACATAAGCACCAATATCCTGAACAAAATATTAACCAAAATATGTTGGTTAACATTATATATGCATACACACAAACACACACACACACACATATATATATATATTTTCACCAAATGGGGATTTATTCCTAGGGATGAAAATCTCATCTGGTATTCAAAAAAAAAAAAAAACAATCAATATAATTTTCCAAATTAATAGTGTAAAGAAGAAATGCCATACAATCATATCGATTGATGGAGAAAAAGCATTTGACAAAATGCAACACCTTTCATGATAAAAAATATCTCAGCAACCTAGGCCTAAAACTTCCTCACCCAGATAGAGATCATCTACATAAAACCTACAGCTATCATCGTATCGTATGTATGTCAAGAGGTACAGATGCCATGTAAAAGAGCTCTCAATGGCCAAAGCTGAAACAATTTGAGTTATAACACACATACATATATAAATTTCTACATAAAGTAACATAACAATTTTGTACAAAGCCAAATATATCTTTCCTATGACCCGAAATTCAACTCCTAATTATTTACTCAAGAGAACTGAAAACAAGTTCACAAAAAGGTTTTTCCAAAATGTTCATAGCAGGTCTATTTATAATAGTTAAAAACTGACGACATCCCAGGTATCTTCAATAATGAATGAACAAACAAATTGGAATATTCCCACAATGGAACACTACAATAAAAAAGTAACAAATGTTTGGTGAATGCAAGAACATGGAGGCATTACAAAAGCATGCTGAACAAAAAGCCTCACACATGTGAGAACATATGGCTCCATTTCGTTTACACAAAATTTTAAACAGGCAAAACTGATCTCTATTGAAAAAACAAATCCGAACAATGGCTGCCAATTTGGGTGTAGTGGGGGGGTAGTACTGGAAGTGGCATAAAGAAACTTTCTGTGCTAAGCGTAATATTCTATATTTTGATAGGGGTTTAGGTTATGGTGTATGTATTTGAAAAAAACTCAGTAAATCTACACTTACTACTTATGCATTTCATTGTGTATACATTTTAATACAAATCTATAAAGAAATATTGAAATCATGCTAATGTATGCATACTTAAGCATTTGAAAAGTTGTGTACTGATGTCTGCAATATACTTGAAAGCATTTCTAAAAATGGATTAAATGATAAATGGATGTATAGATTTGATAAATCAAGTATAATAAAATAATGATAAAATCTAGGTGGTGGATATTTTCAGACTCATTGTAAACTTCTTTCAGTTTGCTGTGTTCTTGAAAAATTTCATTAGAAAATCCTGAAAAAATTAATGCTACCCAATTCGTTATAGAGATGCCATTTTCCCACCAGATTAGAAGATAGACTGATGCACAAATGCCTTTAAATCAACTCACTGTGTCTAAATAAGGTCGCTGAATCCATTGTTCGTCATTTGATATTTTTATTTTTTAGATTCATAACTTCTCTTGTGTCTGTTTACCGCTTTGAGCCAACAATGAAATTATGTGCTCTTAAAGATTCTGATATCCCAACAGACCTCAGACCTGCAAACCTAATTGTTCGAAAGGCTCTTCTTATTGACCGACCTATATTTATGTGCATTGTGATTGCTGCCTGTGGGTCAGGCATGCAAACATCAATAACCTACCACCAGAAGGCACATTTTAATGACAAAGGTTAGGGAAGCAAAGGTTTACAGGATTTGCTCCCAGCAAGTTCCTTATTCATTTTAGGGTCTTCCCCAAGATTTGTGAACCCCAAATATAGCAGAGAGGCTACTTGCTCATCCAGGGCTGTGAACTTGTTCATGTAGTAATGTTATACCATCTTTTATCCATCTTTATTCGTCTGTTATAAATTAACACAGTATCCATACCCTTGGAATCACATAGTATCCACGCTCTTGGAATCACATTGAAAAAGCACAAAGTATCCAAGCCCTTGGATTTAAATTGAAAAGGTTTTATAAAACTAGACAGAAAAGGTGGTTTTTGTGGAGTACTCTTTGGAATTAAGCTGAGGAAGAATGTTCCAAAGAGGACGATCCAGGAGGACACAGGGCAGCAGAAACGAGGCACAGGGATGATTAGAGAATACAAAGATAGACCCTGGAAACTGTCCCATCTCCAATTTCCTCATTAAGGCATGTGTAACTGCAGCCACTGGCCTCCCATCTCTGGGATCACATTCCTCTGCTCCAATGTAGCACTGTGAGATTAGCAGGTTTCATCTGAATTTCAGATGTTCTAGGCACATTCCTGTGCTCCAACATAGCAGGCTTCATCGGAATTTTAGATGTTCTGGGCACTTTGTCAGAAGTGAATTTGTCAGCATGGAGAAGTAAAGCTTTGATTATCTCAAGGAAGGGGGATTCTACGTATAATAAAACACTTGCTACTCAGATGTGTCTGTGGGCACATAACAATTGCTGCAATCATATCTCAGTCCTGTGGAAAGACGTGGGTGGTATGGAAACATAAACCAAGCGGAAAAAAAAAAAAAGAGTCTGTATTAGTCTGCTAGGGTTGCCACAACAAAATATCACAGACTGGGTAGCTTAAACTGTGTCTTCACCTGGTTTTCCCACTATGCACGTCTGTGTCCCAATTTCCCCTTCTTGTAAGATCACAAGTCGTACTGAATTAGGGCTTACACTGTTGACCTAATTTGAACCTGATTACCTTTCTAAAGACCCTGTTACCAAATGCAGTCACATTCTGGAGTACTGGGGGTTAAGACTTCAAATAGAAATGTTAGGGTGACATAATTTAGTCCATAGCACAATCCTTTTCCTTAAAATATTGTGAAACTCATAAGATAAGAGTATATCACCTTGGGAGGCTGAGGCAGGTGAATCGCTTGAACCTGAGAGGCGGAGGTTGCAGTGAGCCAAGATGGCGCCACTACACTCCAACCTGGGTGACAGAGCAAGACTCCATCTCAAAAAAAAAAAAAAAAAAAAGAGAGAGAGAGTATATCACTTCAATAAACTGTAACATGCAGGGAAGGGAGTGATAGTTTTGTGCTTTGCTACAGACTTTCATCATCTTTTTTTTTTTTTTTCAAGACAGTCTTGTTCTGTCACCCAGGATGGAGTACAGTGGTGCAATCTTGCCTCACTGCAACCTCCACCTCCCAGGTTCAAGCAATATTGCTGCCTCGGCCTCCCAAGTAGCTGGGATTACAGGTGCATGTCACTGCACCCAGCTAATTTTTGTATTTTTAGTAGAGACAGGGTTTCACCATGTTGGACAGGCTGGTCTTGAACTCCTGACCTTGTGATCCTCCCACCTAGGCCTCCCAAAGTGCTGGGATTATAGGTGTGAGCCACTGCGCCTGGCCTCGTCATCTTTTTTGTAGTGACAGGAAGCAGGCTTGCTTGTGCACCTGAGTCCACTATGCTTCCATAGGGATGTGCACATCAGTGCTTGTCCTGCTGTGTTGGTTGCATGATTTTATCACAGGGGTCTGATTCCAGCCCACTCTCTTCCCCTATTACCTGGCTTCCCTTTCAGTCTGACCAATGAAAGGTACAGGCAGGAGACAGAAGGACAGAAGGGAAGGGATGCCAGGGTATCTCCCCCTCTCTCTCTGCCTTGGTGAGTGTTTCCAGTAGCAGCCACATCTCCTTGCTGCTCAGGTTCCTAGAAAGCCCTGAGCTCCATGGTTCCAACTTTTACTAGGCAGTCCCCAGTATAAAATGCTAGCCCCATCAAAATGCCTCTTGTATTTGGTTACTTGAAATTCTACTGCTTCCTACTGTTGGGACAGTAGCTCCTTCATGCAGTTAAACTGCCATGCTAACCTGCCTGCCTTCTCATCTTCCCATCACCTATGTAACAGATCTTTATGTTAAACTCCCTATATTTGGAAAAACTAGAGTAGTGTTTGCTTCACTGCCTGGATCCTAGCTGATATGGGGGTGGTCTGCTGACCAATGTATTTGATTTATACACGCACACACACACAGACACGTGAATAGACATAAACATACATCTCGCTTTTCCTTTGTTCTTCTCTTTCTAAACTTAAATACTTTTTATTACCTAATTGGAGCTCCAATTTGGGGTTTGTAGATGCTCAGATTTCTTCTGAAACATATTTATTTGCAGAAAATAAAATTGAAGTCTTTATGAAAATCTAAAGATGCTATGCTAGTTTATTGCAGTAAGGAGAATGAAGGAGAAGAATAAGAGCTGTGACAAAATTATAGAAGCAAAATAATGTTGTCAGATTTAATTAGGGGGTGTATTATGGCAAGATGGGGTAGGGGAGAAAAACAATCCATGCTAAAGCTGGTCACTGGCAGAGAATATTTTGAGTAAAATATGAAAGGAACATTTGTATTCTTTGTCAAAATCATTACAGATTTATAGATAGTTTGAAAATGGAAGACATGTGAAGAAATAATTGTAGGGAGTGTGGCTCACGATCTAACCTAACCTTTGCAAATGCCATGAGAGACAGACAGTAAAAAGACTAAAGGGCTTGAGACATAAAGGAGAAGGGATTCATTCTGGATCTTTAGGAGTTACTAGGGTGTTGTGAAGGAGTAGGGGATGGGTCCTCTGGGCAGCTGGAACAGCGTGTGCAAATTATCAAGGTGCCCTGAGCCTCAGTTGGTTAGGGCATGGTGGAAACTGTGTGTGCTAGGAGCATGGGGTACATGGGCTGGAGAGAAAGGGAATGAGATTCGGGCTCACACACCCATCACTCTTGAATAGGCGGGACGCCTGACCACCCTTGGGAAGAAAAATGTGAGAATAACAAGGTTTGAATAATAGTACTGGGGCTGACCACAGACTGCTAGGGTTCCAGTGGGGAATGGAGGGAAATGATCTGATGAACTCAGTTTCCTTTCCTTTAAGGACAGGGCCACAAAGCTGGGGAGACCTTTGTTGTCAGTCTGTAGGCTCCTCACATCTCCGCTGAGATAATGATAACTCAACTTTCACTTTAGGGGCACTTGAGCAGAACGTACTGTTATTGGCCATGTCCAGGTTCATTCTGCCTGCACACAGTAAATCAATCACTGTGACATGGGCTTTGCAAAAGAGAACAGATGTATTCACAAGGCCACAGAGCAAGGAGGCAGGAGAACAGGTCTCAAATCCTCCTCCCTGAAGATAAGGCTTATGGATATTTATGAGTTAGGAAAGTAGGGTGTTCTAAGGTGAAAAATGAATAACAGGTTCATTCTGCATAAACGCAATCAGGCTTCATGGGACTTCACAAGACATATGTACAGAAAACAGTAGTGTCACCATAATCTAAGGATGGATCTTTTAGCCCTCCAACATCAAAATGCCACTGGTAGTTTGGGGTAAAATATGGAAGGTCCAAGTGCTGTACGGCACTCGCACAGGCTCAGTTGAAGGGTTCATGGTCTCAACCAGTTTGAACTGAGGGAAGCTGGCTTAAGTTTCTCAAAAACAACTGAAGCAACCGTTACCATGGTGACCTTTGAATGTTATCTGTAAAGTGTCCAGTGAAGGTTAAGTTTGAGCGTTCAGTCGCGAAACCTTCTGCTGCCGCAGCCTTCGGCTGCGTGGAGAAAGGAAAACAATAATAAAGATAACACAAGGTAAGTGACCAAAAGCAATCAAGGCAGGCAGACCTGATCAGATTAACCCCTCAGTTTCAGGACTCAGAGACAGCGCCTTCAAACCCATAGTGCCTGGAAAGAGGAGAAACGGAATAGAGTGACAATTAGCTGAACAAAGAGATAAGCACAAAAAGGCATGTGCATGTGCCTGTGAGGTGGCAGCAGAAGCAGGAGCATTCATGCCAGCAGTGCCAGTGAGGGAGAGAAGAGGGGCCTGGGTGGGGACAAGGCTGGGACCTGCTGTGGGTGACCAGCTGGCCTGTCTGTCTTGGAACCCCTGCCTGCAGCCTCCCCTCAGATAACATGCTGCACTCTGGGTGCTGTATGGAAACTTCTGGACCTCTGGGAGGACATTTTTACAAAATTGTTGTACACTATTTTGTAAAAATAAATTATTTTATTCAATTTCAAAATATTTATTCTTATTTCAAAATAAGAGCATACACATGAACACTGTCATTAAAGCCTGTCAGGGAGGTCCCAGAGATCTTCAAGGAGTTACAGTCTCTTACTTGAAAAACTGCCGCAAAACTACAAATTAAATACCTACAACCTTAGAAGTAGAAATTATATTTAAAGATCGTCGCACGTGATGATAAAAAACCCTGTATTCATATGAAGCTTTGGATGAACCGATTATTAATGAGAAAGATAATTTTAAAATTAATTACCTCCTTATCAAAGATAGAGTGATTACTGCATGAAAAGGCACTTTGAAATGAGGACCACTTGTGAATCCACTCTGGGTTTCTTGTACTGCCTTCAAAAGTTACAGGAACTGGCAGAGAAATCATTAAAATATGACTGTGTACATTTAAATTTAAGATTAAATTCAGACTCAAAGTTGATGTATATGAAGATTTAAGCCTTTTCATAAAATTGTTCCATAAGAATCATCATCTTTAGATGCACTGAAATTTGTTTTTCAAAAGGCCTCGTTAGGTATTTATCCTATTGTTGTCACAGCCAATTTAATACTCTTCAGGAACAGTTGGATCAGGATTTTGAGTCTACTCAAAATTTAATATAATAAAAATTATTTGTGATTTTACATTTCCCAAGAGCAAGTGACATTGTTTATAATTATATCAATAGAAAATAAAGTTGCTAAGTGCATAAGTTAATGGCTTAGTAGAAGTATTTTCAGAAAAATTTAGCCATTGAAATCTTATGCTCTATCAAGGTATCACATTAATAAAGTATTATTACTTATTTATTATATACAATTATTATTTCAAAATATTATTTTTGCAATTTATGATTGTGATGTTATGTACAAAATTACTATGAGTTTTATTAATGAAAAAAATTTTAATCAGAGTAATTTTGTACATTTCTGATTGTGGTGTTACTTATGTACAAAATTACTCCAGTTATTATTAATGAAAAATATTTTTATAAAAAAATTAGCTGAGCTTGCTGGTATGTTCCTATAGTCCTAGCTACTAGGGAGGCTGAGGCAGGAGAGTCGCTTGAACCCAGGAGGCAGAGGTTGGAGAGAGCCAAGATCAAGCCACTGCACTCCAGCCTGGGTGACAGAGTGAGACCCCATTTCAAAAACAAAACCCAACTATTTTTATATAAAAGGGTCTATATTTGAGTATCTATAACTGAGCTTATTTTTCTTACTTTTGAAGAGGAGGTCTCATGTTTTCATTTAAGAATATTTACTGAAGTTTTATATATTTAATGTATGCAGCACGGTGTTTTGAAATCCTTGTACATAGTGAACTCATGGCTGCTGTCAAGATAGTTAATGTGTGCGTCTCTTCACAGAGTTACCATTTCTTTGAGTGTGGTCAGAACACTTAATATCTACCCTTTAGCATATTTCATGTATATAACACAGTAGTATTAACTATAATCTGCATGCTGCACATTAGAACTTATTCATTCTACATAAATTAAAACTGTAATAAGATATCACCTCCCACCTGTTAGGATGGCTATTATCATAAAGACAAAAGATCACATGTTGGGAATGATGTAGAGAAAAGGAAAACCTTATACACTATTGATGGGAATGTAAATTGGCACAGCCACTGTGGAAAACAGTATTGAGATTCCTCAAAGAATTAAAAATAGAACTATCATATGATCCAGCAGTCCCTTTTCTGGGTGTATATCCAAAGAAATGAAATCAGTGTGTTGAAGAGAGATACCTGCACTCTCATATTTATTGCAACATTACTGACAACAGACAAGAAATGGAATCAACCTAAGCATCCAACAATGAATACATGAATTAAGCAATAGTGGGATATTAACAATGGAATATTATTCAGCCTTGAAAAGGGAAGAAAATCTTGACACTTGGGACAAGGTGGGTGAACCTGAAAAACATTCTAAATCAAATAAGCCAGATACAGAAGGAAAAATATAGCATGGTCTTACTTATATGTGGAATAATAATAATAATAATAATAATAATAATAATAATAATAAACCACAGTGCATTCACAGAAACAGAGTAGAATGGTGGTTACCAGGGACTGGGGAGAGGGGCAGTGATGGATAGGGGATGGTATTAGGGAAACTGAGACTTGTTGGTCAAATGATACATTTTCATTTTTGCACTGGCTTCACAAATTATGTGACTGGTTCTGCTTATAAGTGTGCTAATTCTATAGAATTTATTTGTTTCTCTCGTTTATATTTTCATTTCCTTTTGTTGGTATTTTTAAGCTACTTAGCTACCTCAGCATTACTAATGTGTTCTAGCTAATATTATCTTTCAGATTAATTACTCTGAATGAATTGCATAGCCTTATACAGTAAACAAGTTTAATGATTAGTAAACTTCCTCCAGACTGCTGTGTGCTTTACTGTTTCTAATGGAATCTGTCACTGTTTTATTTATTTGTTTATGTTTGTTAACATTTCTTCTTCCCAGTGAATCAAGGAGCTTTCAGCCCATCAGCGTGAGCTGAGTGTCACCTAATTCCCAGTTATAAACATGAGCTCGTAGAAGGGTGATACAATTTGGGTGCGTCTCCACCCAAATCTCATCTTGAATTATAGTTGCCATAATCCCTATGTGTCATGGGAGGGACCCTGTGGCAGGTATTTGGATCATGGAGGCCATTACCCTCATGCTGTTCTCATTACAGTGAGTGAGTTCTCACAAGATCTGGTGGTTTTATAAGATGATTTTCTCCCTTTTGCTCATTCTTCTCTTTCCTGCCACCACGGGAAGAAGGACATATTTGCTTCCCCTTCTGCCGTGATTGTAAGTTTCTTGAGACCTTCCCAGCCCTGTGGAACTGTGAGTCAATTAAACTTTTTTCCTTTATAAATTACCCAGACTCAGGTATGTCTTTATTAGCAGTGTGAGAACAAACTAATACAAAGTGACACTGGTTCTCCAGGTGCCATCCCCATAACTGGTTGTTGAGTACCCCAAATGAGTTTACTTCTAAAGTCTGTGGGCCAGGATACTGAGGAGAACTTCCTTAAATACCACTTTGATACTCATTTTCCTCTGACTGCCCGAAGTACCAGTTATGTACCTACTAATGTCACATCAGGCCTCCATGGCCCTTAGAACCCAGCACCATTATTCCTTCAAAGTGAGCAAGGATGTGCTTCAGGCTGGGCCAGCAGCATGGCTCTTCCAGGGGAACCATGGAGGAAGCACACGGGGAAGGTTTAACAACCAACTTTCCAGTGTGCTAATAAAAATTCTGATTGATTAGTATTGCTATTATTTTAAGAGAAGGGGAGGGATGCTCTGCCATGTGGTGTAGGATTTTCTTGAATGGGAAGCAGTTTCTGAATCTAAGGTATAATGTTGGAGAGGAAAAGAGATGGTGCTAAGGACGGCTTGGTGGGATAGAGTCCTCCAATAATCTCATACTCACTTCCAACCCAAGACATGCCTGATGAGCCTACAATATGAGAAAATTGAAAGCAAAGGATGTTTGCAGAAAAGCATCCCTGGCCCTTCCTTTTGTCTAGACTGACAAAACCTCCTATAAACCTCCAATTCTAGAGCCTCCCCCGAGGTAGAGGACTGATGGATGGAAGGGGTGGAGGTAGGTGCTGCTATTTCATGGAGAAGTATAGGCCCTGTTGCTCCGTGATGTGGAAGGTTTTGGGGCCAGGTACAGAGGAGACAATTTGTTCACAGCATGGTGACCTGGTGGCTTTTCGGCAGTCCAGCAGAGATGGAGGTGTCAACACGACCACACACTGTTTGCTCAGCATGAGGTTCATCTATCTCCCAGACATGATTTGGCAGTCTTCTCACTATTTTCTGTATTCTTTCAAGAAAGAACTGCCACTCTGTTCTCTGCATTGCATGATTAACTTCAGATTTTTTTATCTAACAATTGCCAGTGTCTTCCTTTGTTTGACTACATACCATGTACAAAGTATTTTTAGCATATCTCTCATATTATCCGTTATTAACTCTCTTAGCTTTAATTTATGACATATAACATATCATAGTAACTTCTACTCAGTGTTCTAAACTGGTATGGAGTTTCTTCATTTAGCAATATGTTAAAGCTTGTGTGTGTGAGTGTGTGTGTGTTTTAAGAGAACATTGATTACATATGACCTATATGATGGGCCTGTGGTCACCTATACGATGGACCTGTGGTCACCTCTATAGCATTTTGCCTCCAGATAGGGGACTGTCCTCTAACTGGTCAATTTGGGGAGGTTAAGGGCTCATGGTCAGGTGGCCTCTAGAGGTCTTCTCTCTCTTCAGCAGGCCTGTCCAAGGAAAATATAAGTAGCCTTGGCTCCTCCACACTGCAAGTCTTACTATGCAGGCTTCCATCTGCAGCAACCCCAGTCCAGTGCTAAGACTGGATGGGAGAGTTGGTCTAATTCTGGAATTCAGTGAACTTTCACATAAGCTACATCCTGTGATTTAGCTCCTATCAATAGCATGGGTTATATTTTGATGACTTCTTTTCTTTTCTTTTTATGTTTTCTTATCTTTTCCTTTCTTTTCTTTCTTTTTCCCTCCCTTCCTCCCTCCGTCCCTCCCTCCCTCCCTCCCTTCCTTCCTTCCTTCCTTTTCTAACTTTTTTAGAGCTATTGGCAAGGGCAAGTAGAAGGGTGCTATTCATTGGGATACACATGGGATAATCCAATGTTTGTTTGGTTAATACAGTCAGTGAACTCCACAACTTCTTTATCACTGAACATTAAAATTGTCTCTATTGGATCAGGTTAACTTTCAATCACTTAGCTGGTGTGTGTGTGTTTCAACATTATTTAGGTGAGAAGTACAATTTACATGCATCCCCCCAAAAAAACCCTGAGGATACTTCTCAGGCTAGGTAATCTTTGAAGACGAAACATGGGATGGTGATCCTTTCCGTACAACTCAATTATTAAAAAGGTATGCATCCCAATGTCTTGCCTGTGGGTCCTTCCTGCTTGAAAAGACTCTGGCAGAAATGTACAATGATGAACCTGCTATTTGTGGACTGGTAATAGCTAGGTTGAAGTGCACGTGGTGACCCACACATCATCCCTGCAGGGAGTTGCTCTGCTACTTAGGGGTTGTCATTATTGCATTTTTTTCATCCCAGTATTTCAGAATCAATCCAAGATTCATCTAAATGCAAAATAGGTGATAATGTTGCAAATGGGCAGAATACTGAAAGGAAATAAAATACAATGACCTTAAGAAAGAATGGGTCGTGAGATAAGCTTTTGATGAATTATAGAGCAGTCTTGGCAGTAACGCCATGATCAATGAATTAATCATTTGTTGCTGCACTGTTACATTGTTTTTAATCTGATAATGGAGGGGATACATTTTCAGTATAATTTATCCTATGTTTAGCATAGATGGGACCTTCAAAAAGTGCTTCTAGGTGAAGAAAAATCACCTCTGAATTTGAAACAAATGGAATGTACACCTGTTGAAGGAGAAACTTCAAGTATAAGAAACTTCTCTGAGAGGTAACTTTCACTTCTGCTGATGAAATTAGTGTGCTTTATAATTCAATCAAGAACACAAGATTTTTATAAATGTCTGCAACATTCTTGTATTAGTTTCCCATTTATGTGCAACCAATTACTACCAACTTATCTTGGCTTACCCAAATATTCTGCTTAGGGTCTCTCCAGGATGTAACCCTGATGTCTGCTGGCTGCATACTCAGTCGGAGGCTTGATTAGGGAGGGGTCCCAGTCAGTCTCACTCAGGTTGACAGAACTCATCTCCTTGGACTGTGCGACTGAGAATCCTGGCTCTCCCAGGTTGATGGCTGGAGACTGCCCTCAGGTCTTAGAAGCCACTCCAGTTCTCTGCCACATGTGCAATCATGACACAGCAGTGTTCTTCTTCCAGATTGGGAACAAAATTCTTATTTACTCATAAAAGTTCCCAGTTCTCTTTTAAGGGCTTTCATCCAATTTTAAGTAAGATCCAGTCAAGATAATATCCCTTTTGCTTGACCAAAAAAAAAAAAAATACCTCATCTGCAGTCTTAGTTGCCTGAAAATCTCATCACTTTTGCCTTAAAATGTACTTAATGAAAAAAAGTGAAATATGTGTTCATTTTGCTAAATAATGTAACCCAATCAAAGGAGACTGATCCCATCTCATTTTTCATATCCTGGTGCTTAGAAACAAGTCACAGGTTCTGCCTCACTCCAGAAGCAGAGATGATCCAAGGCCATAAATCCTTGAGGGACATTTTAGAGTGCGTCTGCTACAACTTTAATTAGTTTATCATATCTGGTGTAATTTTCATGTGACAATTTGAAGAGATTCCGGAAAAGGGGAATTAAAGATGAGAAATTAATTCAGTCCACTGCAGACAAGTGGGAATTTGATTCTAGGAGCATTGTACTCATTACCTGGGCAGCTAGATAGTCCTAGAGTAGTGGAAATATCCCTCAAGACAGTCACTTCGCTCCATGCTTTCTCTTTCTGCTGACCAAACACTTTTGTACTTTACATTTTGGTCTCCCAAGTGAAACTGCCACCACAAAAGGGTGTTCCGAAAAATCACACCACCAGTTTTAACCCTATTTAAATGACTATATTCTCATTCTGTATGAGTAGACATGGGACTGAACAAAAAAATAAAAAATAAAAATAAATTGTCATTCCTGTTTATCTTCATCCTAAATTTTTTTTAACAGACATTTATTCATTGATTTACTGCTTGCCTGGAGCTTGTTTGTTTCTGTCCATGTAATGTCACTCACTGTCTGCAAGGAGACTGAGATCTGTTTTAGTTCCTGTGATTCATCTGCCCTGAGGCCAGGTCAGGGGTATCTTCTCCTAGGATGAATTCCTTCCTCCTCGCTGCCCATAAGCCCACTATATTTCTCTGGAGCCAGGAACCCCTGGGGAGCATCCCTGTTAGCTGCCATGCTCACACTGAACAGCCCTGGGCTTCTTTTGGTGACAACTCCACTCTTCCAAGGAGGCCAAAATCTGGTGGGGTCTGAGGACTCACCTTGAGCTGCTGGGATCACAGGAAAGACCCTGCAGCCTTTGCTACGGGATCTGGTCCAGGGACCCTTTGGAGACTCCAAAAAGATAGTCATCCTTCTTTGTCAACTGAGGAGAGCTAATTTTCATTCCCTGGAGACATACACAAAATCTGTTCGCTGGACAGCTCCGCCCAATGCAATCAGGGGGTTTTCTTCTTCAACATCTCTCTATCTGCCGTGCCACCCTTGTGCATGATGATCATGGTTTTCCTGACAACACTGCTTCAGAACCCAGATTCTTCTGTTATGGCAATGGCCTCTCAAAAGAGCCTTTTAGTGATGAAAATACCCTCCAACATAGAACCGTTTCTAGGCTGTGATTAAATGTGGGCATTTGATACAGAGCCAAACACCTGAGGAAGATGAAGTGACTGGGTCTGGCTTTACAACTACGTGGTGTTAAGACACAAGGAGAGTGTGTTTCTATGTCTGGTTCGGCTTCCCTTTTGGGAAGAAGAGCAACAAGGTCAGTATCCCTCCACTCTAGAGGAACCACCATGAGGGTCATGGCGGTCTTGAATTGTGAGCTATGGAGATTGCACGACTCTTCTATGTTGCTGCGGCACATCATCGTCCCCCTTGAAATTCATAAGCATTTCGGGTCCTGAAATCCTACGATGCAGAAGGGGACTCTTCTCCCTTTTGAAACACAAATTCCAAGTGACCAGTCCTTAAAGTAGGTTATGCTTGGGTATAGTTTTAATTTAATCTCACAACACTTAGCATAAGAATTGATATGCCGCATATCTCTAAATAATCATCTGAATTCAGGTTTTGTTTTATGTCTTTGGAGCCTGGTACTGAAAGCATTTTCTGGTATAGAAGATTCTGAGATTGTTTTCCTCTGACAGAGTCATCCATAATCAACCAAGCGATGTGCCACATTCAAAGAGGCCCAAGTGTCAACCCAGGACAGACAGAAGAATTTGTTACATGGAATAAACAGTGAAGCTTAAGCCAAAAGATCCTCTGGTGATTTTTCTCCTTCATCCTTCATTCTTGACAATGAATGAATGAATGAATGAATATGGATTGAACTGTCATTATTAAATATCTTTTATATTCTTACTTGTGTTGAAGGTTTCACAGGCAACAGAAGATATATTGATAGGATATACATATTGATGACTGCAAAATAGTCTCAGAGATAGTGCAATAATGACCACTTCTGCAAATGATTTTTCTTTGATGTGCTAGAAACTGTTAACTGTTCTAGATGCTTAGCAGAAATTATCTGAAATTCTCACTGGGGAAACTGCAATGTGGGTAAAGCTAGCCTACTTTAAAAATAAGAAAAGCAAGGCTCAGAGTAAACTTACCCAAATCTCCACATAAATAATGAATGAACAAGAAGGCATTACTATTATATGATTATTATAACATTAAATATGAACAGTTAATTGACAAGAGTGTCTTATGTGGGTTGGATTATCTCAGAATGAGAAGAGTACTTGGTGAGTTGCAGTCACAATGGAGGCATAGAATTGAATTAAATGGTTCATTTTTTTCTGGCTATGATTGATTATTTCACTCCTCAGAATTGAAAATTAGGCTGGGCACGGTGGCTCATGCCTGTAATCCCAGCACTTTGGGAGGCCAAAGTGGGTGGATTGCCTGAGGTCAGCAGTTCAAGACCAGCCTGGCAAACATGGTGAAACCCTGTTTCTACTAAAAATATAAAAATTAGCCAAGTGTGGTGGTGAGCACATGTAACCTGGGTACTTGGGAGGCTCAGTCAGGAGAATTGGTTGAATCTGGGAGGCAGAGGTTGCAGTGAGCTGAGATCCCACCACTGCACTCCAGCCTGGGCAACACAGTAAGATTCTATCTCAAAAAAGAAAAAAGAAAGAAAAGAAAAAAGAGAATTAAATAATCTTTAGCCACACAAAAAATAGTCTTGGTAGTGAAAATCATGTACGTAATTATCTACAAGCCAATTATTTTTTCCCTAAACTAAATTGGAATGGCTAATTTTTAACTTGTGGTCATCCTTTCTACCCTGTCTTTTATGATACTTCCCCTGTTTGAAGTTAATTATATATATGTTTTCTAAAAAACTAATATATAATGAAGAACAGAACCCATTGTAGGTCATTTTCTAAGAGAATAAAGAGTAAACAAGGCAGCTATCCTTTCTAAGCTTCAATCTCCTCATCTGTAGAAAGGAAAAAATATTCTATTATTATTTGTAAAGTATTATTTATTAATTTTTATTATTTTCTATTATTATTACCATGTAATATAATAACTTCCGTGATTTTTGTGAAAATGGATAAAATAATATTTGTAAAATGCCCAGTACCATTGAGTACATAGAGAGATAATTAGTATTTATTACCTTTGGATAGGAAAATTAGCTTTCGGCTAATTGCCATCAGAATCAGCCTTCAAACCAAAAGCTCTTGGATAGTTTCTTAATTAATTTTCCTGGGGAGATGCACCCCTAAAATAATTCCACAAATTTCTAAAAGAACCAGCTATATTATCCAGTGAGCCTTTAATCTAGTCCAAATTTCAGCATATTCAAAGCTCTTAGGGGACTTCCAGGTTTATAAACTATTGCTGGTATTGAAAAGTTTTGCTTTTGGTGGTGCTTTGTATAATCAACAAATTTAATGTTATTCACCCTTAGGAGTTCTTGACAAATAATATCCTAAACAAACAGTTAAAACATAAGAAAGAACTAAAGCTTTTTATGAGTTCTAAAGACCCAAACAAAACTTAAACTCCCTTTATATTCTGACTCCCACAGCATCTTTTCAGACTGTAAATAATTATCACCTCATTGAGGAAGAAAACAGAATAAAATATTTGCATTCTAGCATCTCTTCCTACTTATACCTTAAGAATGAAATGTTGGATCCTGGTTATGACTCTAGGACAGAATGCTTTGGTACTGACCCAGACTGATATGGTTCTCAATCAAATGCACTCTGTTTCCTGTACTACATCAAATGCATGCTGCCTACCTGTCCACTTTGGGTTTAGAGAGCAAATCAAGAAAGTAAACAGTGTGTGGAATGTTTAAGATGTAAATTACTCTAAAGGATGAATCACAAAGATGCAAAATGGTACAATCAACTTAGAAGACAATTTTCCAGTTTCTTACAAAACTAAATGTTATCATACTATATGATATAGAGATTATGCTTCTACATCTTTATATGACAGATTTGAAAATTTATGTCCACACAAAAACAAACAAATGAATATTAATAGCAGCTTTATTCATAATTTCCCCCAAATTGGTAGTAATCAAGGTATTCTTCATTAGGTGAATAAAATGAGGTAGAACCAAACAATGGAATATTTTCCAGTGGTAAAATAATGAGCTATCTATCTATGCAATGATGTGGATGTACTTTAAACACATATTGCAAGTGAAAAACTGGCTAATTTGAAAAGGCTACTTACTAAATAATTCCATATATATGACATTCTAGAAAGACAAAACTATAGGTATGGTAAATAGATTAGTGGTTACCAGGAGTTTGAGGCTGAGCCAGAGTTGATGAGGTAAAGCCCACGGGATTTTTAATGCAGTGACACTTTGCATATACGGCTATGAATTAATAATGCTATGTTTGTATCATACATGGTACTTGATAGCACAAAGAGCAACCTTAATCTATGCAAGTTTTTAAAAATCATTTGGTAGTTCAGGGGATCCCAGGATGAAATGCAGATTGTGACAAAAGAATCTGTGTACACATGTATGAAACAACCTCACTGATAGGCATGGTGGGGAAAGTGTTGACCTAAGCAACATTGGGAATTAGTGGAATCTGTAAGATTAAAAACAGTGGAAACTGCACATAAGCACTGTACTCTAGTTGATAAAGTTGATATGTATAGGTTAGCAGTGGTGAAACCACTGTACATACATACTGGAATGGAACAATTACAAAAACGGGTGGCAGATGGTAGGAACCAGGTTTCTAAATGTTGAAGTGGAAGTTTATAGAAAAGCAAAGAGAGAAGGCATGAATGATCCATGTGGTAATGAATTAGAGTTAGAGACATCAGTATGAGCTCATGTTTAGCTACATGTGTGTGCATATAGATGCATACATAGAAGGATATTTATAGATATATGGATATGCATAGTTTAGTATACACATATATTTCCTTGTTCTAGCAACTGAGAGGGTCTAGAAGCAATGACACCCAGTAGCAAAAACCGCACTTATCACCCAGAGTTTGTTTTCTAATTCTATTATGAGATAAAAAGAAGCAACATACTTGAAAAAATTGCTGGTTCTAGGAATGGTACAGGGAACAGGCTAGATGATCCTGGAGCTTCACAAAGTGCCATGAAGTGAAGAAATGTTTTCCAAAGTCCACAGTCATGAGGGTATGTCAAGGAGACACAGGAGATGACTGAAGGAGCCCCAGATAGCTGAAGCTGGATAATTAAAGCAACAAAACTAACAAGGAAGTATTAAAACTCAAAATATAAGTTAAGTATCCATGATTCCACATTGATATAAATTAATGACTGTTTAAGAAAGCAGAATTGGAGAATATAAAATCTTTTTTTGGAGAAGAATTCCACACAATTTATGTAGACATTTCAGTCTCAGGGAGATAGAACATAATTCCACACTTCCTAAGTTTGGGCTGTGCACACGGCATTCTTTCCAAAGGGTACTGTATAGAAAGGAAGGGAGAGTAATTGTACAGTAGAGGAACCTGACACACACTATCTCAGGCAGATGATCAAGATGAACAACAGTGGTTAGTTGATTTGGCTTGGCTGTGTTCCCACTCAGGTCTTATCTTGAATTCCCACGTGTTGTGTGAGAGACCTGCTGGGAGGTAATTGAATCATGGGGGCAGGTCTTTCCCATGCTGGCCTCATGATAGTAAGTCTTACAAGATCTGATGGTTATTACACGGGGGAGTTTTCCTGTACAAGCTCTCTTTGCCTGCTGCCATCCATGTAAGATGTGACTTGCTTTTCCTTGCCTTCCACCATGATTGTGAGGCTTCCCCATCCACATGGAACTGCAAGTCCAAATAAACCTCTTTCTTTTGTAAATTACCCAGTCTCAGGTATGTCTTTATCAGCAGCATGAAAATGGACTAATACATAAGTCATGGTCAGAGTATGTACGCTTGATTTAATGTGATGGAAATGGCTGAGCCACTGCCATTTTCAGGCACAGCAAAGAGGAGCCTAAAGAGAAATAGTGACTAAAGGCATGTGGTGTTCTGAATGGGATCATGGGTCAGAAAAAGAATAGTAGGTAAAAACCAAGGAAATCCAAATAATATACATACTTAGTTAATAAAGATGTATCAATATTAGTTAAGTAATTTTGACAATTGTACTTTACCAATATAAGATGTTAATAATAGGAGAGACTGGGTGCATATGGAAACTCTGTACTATCTTCACATATTTTCTGTAAATTCAAATTTTTTTTAAAAAAAGTTCACTGACTTTTTTGCAAACTTGTAAAAGGCATTGCTTTTTTAAAAAATAAAATTATAATTATTCCTTGCTCAAAATCATTTGGATTTTTTATATTAGATTTGCTTTTTGTGACCTTGCTATATTTATTTATTAGTTCCAGGGATTGTTAAATTTTTTTAGCTTCTTTGATATAAATTCTTTGAGATTTCCCCTGTAGGTAATCATGTCATCTTTGAATAAAGACAGCCGTATTTCTTCCTTTGCAATCTATACACCTTTTATTTCTTTTTTGTGTCTCGTAGCACTAGCAAGACTTCTCTTACTGGATAGCAGTAGTGATAGAGCACATTGCTTTGTTGCCAATCTCAGGGAAAATGTTCAGTTTTTTACTATCAAGTATTATGTTACTTGACTTTGTAGGTTTTTTATTCTTATTTTTACTTATTTATTTATTTAAATCAAGTTGTGGAAACTCCCCTGTTACAAAGTCAGCTGACAGTTTTATCACCTGTGGGTACTGGATTTGTTATCTGCTTTTCCTGCATCAATTGATAAAGTCATTGTAAAACGTTCGTTAGCCTACTTATAGATGGATTACATTGACTAATTTCTGAATGTTAAATTAGACTTGTATAACTGAAAAAAAATCTCCTTTGGCTATGATGTATAATACTTTATATATATTGTTGGATAAAATGTGATAATATTTTTTGACAATCATGTCTACATTCACGAGAGATATTGGTCTGCAGTTTTCCTTTTCATTTTACAAGACATTTTTCTTTTAATGTCTTTATCTTGTTATTAGAGTAATGCTGGACTTTGTGAGTTAGAAAATGTTTCTTCTGTTTTTATTTTTGGGTAGAAATTGTGCAAAATGTGTATTATTTCAACTATTCCAAAGGCAGAAGCAGCCACCTGAGGTACTTAAAACTTTTAATGAGATGCATTATATAGTTTTAGTTATAGCAGATTCTTTCAAGGGTTAGCCTCAGCTCTCATGGTTTTCTGAATGGTTTTGAGATTGTTAAAATTAGAAAACCTATGTCATTTCCTTATAGGTTTTAGAAATATATTTGTCACAGGGAAAAATCACTCAGGTTAATCTAATCTACATTCTGTAGTTTGGCACAGAAAGAAGAAAGACAGGATGTCTGCCCAGCGAAGTCACAATAGAGTGAATTTTCATCCTGATTTGCCCAGTAAGTCTCATCCTGCCTATTGTCTAATCAGCTTTTCCAGTTTTGCATTTTTCCTAGATCTTTTATTTTTTAAGTAGTATGATTAATCATTGCATGAAAACAAGCTGTGATGTTTGAGTCAGCCTCCCACGCCACGCATCCAGCTCCTCTCTAGTTTTTACCTGCCCATGTAAATAGACCTATATTTCTACAGTGATACTAAACATTTTCTAAATAAACAAGTCCTCTAAGTTTTGCTTGTTTTTTTTTTGTTAAAAACCAATTGGAAATATTTAATCAAATATTAAATGAAAGGTAAATAAAAAGATAAGCTTTTAAACCTTTGAATGAGTTCTAGTACTCGCACACAGAAAGCAATTATACCTACAAAAACAAGGAAAAAACAAAGATATACAATAGGCATTTGAGTGTACATAGTTTAGTGTTTAAATCAATAATTGCACTTTGGTATACCTCATCTCATGAGAAGAATATTTTGGTGGAGTTTACATTTTTAATTTGATATACTATGTGCCACAACAGAGCAATACTGAGATATCTGTGAATTTTTAGCATCTAAACTCAGCAAAACTTTTAGAAGGATCATAAAGATAAAGAAAAGTACTCTGGATAACTGAATGGTGCCACTACATAAGAAATATTTACACATTTTATTTTAAAACTAATACACAAAATGTTTTAGAACTGAGACTCTCTGTTTAGCAGATTTTGCTCTCAGGTTAGCAGGTACTACAGCACTTAGAGAAATAATATTTTCCCTATTAAAAGTATTATGATATATAGAAAAGGGCCAATTAAACATTGTCAATAATTTCAAATACATTGACTACAACCTGCAATTTAGAAAATTAAAACTAATATGACCATATTTGTTTTATCTCTCTCTGTTTCTGTATCTCTGTTTCTCACTTTCTCCCTCATGTATCATAAAGAAGAATTGTTGATGTCAACCAAAAATGTTATTTGTTTGAAAATAAGTTTCTGTTTTGGTAGAGGTATTAGCAGACCAGTCCCAGTATCTGGTCCAGGAGGGTGGGTTAGGTACTGCTGTTGGGGCTGGGAAGAGAAACTATGGCTCTCCTCTTGGGTGCACCATCGTTTTGAGTATGAAAATAGACAATACAGACTAAGAGAGAAGAAGATTATTTACCCCAACATGGGGGTTGTAATCAGACATTACATCACCTCATGTGAGGTAAGCAGACCTTGTAGAAACAAACAATTTTATGATTTTATTAGCTACACAATCAGAAACAATATTGGTTAACTGAAGGGAGGTTCACACCCACTTCCTATTTCTACCTATTGTCACACAAATACATTCTTTTACCACCCTCTTCTCATTCTTACTTCCTTGAGAAGACAGAAGATGTGGGTCACACTTCTTTCAGGAACACTACAATTTAGCAAGAGGATAAAACATGGTAACTGAAATTTAGAAACACAGGCCTGGCGCAGTGGCTCACACCTGTGATCCCAGCACTTTGGGAGGCCAAGGTGGGCGGATCACTTGAATCCAGGAGTTCCAGACCAGCCTGGCCAACATGGTGAAACCCTGTCACTATTAAAAATACAAAAAATTAGCTGGATGTGGTGGTGCACACCTATAGTCCCAGCTACTCAGGAGGCTGAGGCAGGAGAATGGCTTGAACTTGGGATGCAGAGGTTGCAGTGAGCTGGGATTGCTGCACTGCACTCCAGCTTGGGCGACAAAGCAAGACCATCTCAAAAAAAAAAAAAAAAAGAAAAGAAACATAAAGAGACATTTACTCAAATAGAGGTGGCATTTAATAATTTTATTATACTACAAACTCCTTGAATATCTTCATTGCCTTCTGTCCACTCTCCAGAGTGAGCGGAGGTTGGGTGATGACAGCAATAGTGATGTTGTTTAAAGTAAGCAAAATTGATAGCAGTTATTAGAATAAAGCCTATTCGATCTCCTTACCTCACTAAAGTATTTACCAAAAATGGTAAATAGTGTGAATATCCACCCACATTCTAATGCCAGATAATTCAGAATCACCCTTTACACACCCTTATTCTTGATCTCTGCTGATTTTACTTTCTGTCTACTTTCTGCATGTGCTAACTTCTCTCCAACACGTCCAGCATCACGCTGGTCCAAGCCACCATCATCTCTCACCTAGACTAATGCAGTTCTTCCTGTCTCCATGAGCCTCCTCTCCAGTTGCTGTATTGCAAATAACAATCGAAACAGCATTTAAAAGCAAAACAACAACAACAAACAAATGGTAAGCAAACAATCAACCTAATCATTCCCTCTCTTAATTATTTCGAAGTGGCTTATTCACAAAATAAAATCCAAATCAGTTGTATGATCTAACTGTCCTGTTAGTGGCATGTATCTACTGCTTCAGGCTTAGTGTCCATCACTCAATCATTTGCTCAGTATACCCTGGGTTCCCCCTTTCTTCTATTTTCTGAAACTCCAACATCACCTCCCATCTCTCAGTATGAAGAAGGTATGAAGATACCTTCCCTCTATCTGGATTGTTCTCTGACATGCTTCCTCTAGCTACCTCCTACTCATCCTTCATGCATTAACTGTCACTTCCCGCATTTTCCTACTCTTGAGTTTCCCCAGATCAGAATTGATTCTAGTAAAATTTGCTATTTCTCCTTTGCCAAATTTATTATAATTTTAGTTAGATTCATTTTGTGATTCTGTGTTTCATATCTACCTTGCCTCTAGACCATAATAAGCCGTATGGCAGCATGAGAGAGATTATACAAGCTTTGGTGACTAAATACTTAAAAATGTCTGACCTAGATGAAATAATCAAGATTGTCATTTGGGGAAGAAAAGCCTGAGTGTTTCGAGTGTTGATAAAAGCCCTGTCCACTCACATCTATGGGAGCCCCTTCTTTCTTATTGGTTTCATCACTTCCTATAATTCATCTCTCTCAGCTTCTCCAGAGCCTGACATAAGCTGATAGAGTCATGAATTTAATAAACTAGAATAATGTGACTCTGTAGACTGAAAAAAACTTACCATCCAGAAGATGAGGATTGTATTCCCAGTTTTGCTATTAATTTTCTCTCTGAACCTAAGCAAAGCACTAAGCATTTCCATGTACAACTTCATTGCTTCAGCAAAACACTGATTTGGTTCCTTAGAGAAATAAAACATTGTAATTCATCTTGAATTTTTTTAAAAATTAGATTGAAATGCTAAGCAATTACTTTCTTATGCTGTAATACTGATCACAATGCAGCTATCTTATTGATTCAACAACATATTTATTATTGATGGAAATTGTCTGCCTGGTATTCTAATTCAATTAAATGTTACTGTCATCATCCTCATGGTAATGCTGCATTCATCATCAGAACTGTTCACTGCTAGATAATTTGAATTCCCCCCCCTCCGCCTCCAGTGTTGCTCTGTGAGTGGATTGCTTCACATCTAAAAACAAGCCAAGGAATGATGGGCTCGACTTTATTAAAGCCACACACCTCAGTGCTTCACTAGATTTCTCCTAGAATGTGACATACAGAGTAAACTATTAAAGTATCTTCTTCTAAATGTATGAAGAAAAAAGCTTTACAATTTTTGTTTTGCTCAAGATAAACCTTCTACCTCCCCAAGTTTCTACAGGCACACATCTCTTTGGGATTTAACAGAGCATCATCACTTAGCCAAGCAAACTGCATGCTAAATAGATCCAGCTGAATAAATAGGACCACTTGATTCTTTTTTTGTTTGGTATTGTCTCATGTATCCAACTCTGTTAATAGAAAATACAGTGCTACTAAATCATTGCTATGTTATAAGAAAGCAAGAAAATCCAATGATTGCACAGATATATAACTAAATTTATGGTAAAAAAAATTCTTTTTTTGGAGTTGAACTCTCTCATGCACCATTACAATTGACTTATTTAATGTACAGAAGAATCAGATTTATTCTTGTGGATTTTGAAAACACTGGGACCTATTTACAAAAATCATAGAAAGCCACATATTGGTTTAATAAAGAGAGGGTTTCTAATGACTAGGATGGTCCAAGAATGAGGTGGTCTGGCTTGTGTCCTAGTAAATTAGTGGTCACTGAGAGTACTGGCCTGATGACCTCTGTCAGATAAAACTCCCAGATGAAGTACAAGGTTGTACAGAGGACATCTGATAGCATCTCTACCTTCAAGGTTTCCAATGTTGGCCATAGTCATAAGTTCTCCCTTCAGGTAACACTCACAGCCAAATTTCATCCTTGACTATTATTATGTTAGCCATCCACTGGAGAGTTCAGGTTCAGGGTCTTTTATGAGGTTATAGTCAGATGGTGCCTGGAGCTTCAGGCATCTGAAGGCTTAAATAAGGTGGGGGGTCCACTTAAAAGGGGCTTTCTTGGATAGATGGCAAACTGGTGCTGGCTAATGGCCGGGAGACTCAGCTCCTCTCACTGTGTGCTTCTTCACAGGAACATCTGAGTGTCTTTATGGCCCTCATCCCTAAAGTGAATAATTCAAAATACCAAGGCAGAAGCTACAATGTCTTTGTAACAGTCTTAGTCGTGTATTGCCACTTGAATAGAAGTAGAATGGAACTAAACAATGGCATGAATATTAGTGGGCAGGCTCACTGGAAGACATTGGAGACCAGCTTTTATAGTCCACCTCCTTCCCCCGTTGTCTCATGTCTATTTCATATGCAATGTATACTTGTGCTTTGTTGGGAGACAATTCCTCATGAGTCTCATATTTCTCCATGTCTTGTAAGCAGAGAGTGCCTATTGTTTCACACTCTGTTTTCAAAGATGGTTGTATAATGAACAGCTGTGGAAGATACAATTTCTCCCTCGAGAAGAGAAGACCTGTCTTCTTATAGCTGTAAACAGAATATATCCCTCGGAAGCAAAGCAGAGGCAAGCTTACCATGCAGTGCAATCATGGATAATGTCTTTCTCCAGACTAAGGACAGGCAAGCTTACTGTTACAAAACACTTGGGGTTTCTAAGCTCAGTATTCCTTTCCTGTAATGCAATCCACTCTGTGTACAGGTATCTATCCACGTCTCACTGCATTGTCCTCACGGTACTTGGGAGCCAGGGGAACTGACACGTGATGTTCATACTTACTGCTATTCTTGGAGTAACAAAAAAAAATTCATTTTCTTCGACCAGGAGACATCATGTTTTCTACCAGCATTCTTGAAACTATGGCAAGTTAACTAATTATCAGGTAAATGTGGTAACATATCAGACCCCTCTCAGCTCTTGACACTGTCTTCCAAGAATACCTCCATCCCCCATCCAAGTCTCATCCCATTATAGCATCAGCTTGAAGCCCAGATCTTAACATTCCAATCAGGTCCATTTCAGAAAGTGGCTCTTCCCATATCAGCTCTTTGAAATGTGAACGCCTGTGAACTAGAAAGGCAAGTTATTCAATTTCCATGTGCCCAACACGTAGTGGTGAGACTTGTGTAGAATAACTGCTACAGCACTTTGGGAGGCCGAGGTGGGCGGATCACGACGTCAGGAGTTTGACACCAGCCTGGTCAATGTGGTGAAACTCCGTCTCTACTAAAAAAAAATACCAAAATTAGCCAGGCGTGGTGGCACAGGCCTGTAGTCCTAGCTACTCGAGAGGCTGAGGCAGAAGAATTACTTGAACCCAGGAGGCGAAGGTTGCAGTGAGCCGAGATTGCCCCCACTGCACTCTAGCCTGGGCAACAGAGCGAGATTCCATCTCAAAAAAAAAAAAAGAGAGAAAAAAGAATAACTGCTACAGACCCTTCTATCCTCAAAGGGGGAATAGATAGAAAGCAACACTTAAGTTACTTCTCCATAGTAATTCTAAAATCCATTTGGACACATCAGGCCGATTTCTTCATGAGGGCTCAGCACCACTGCCTGAGATCTTGGCTCCAAACTTTGGGCTTTTGGTTCTGACTTCTGCATCATTCTACCTTTTGGATAAAAAAGTGGCTGGTATTTGCATCTAAGTAGTTTTTTTCAGTTTGCTTTCTTCTTAAAATAGTTGAGAAGCCCAAGGCCTCTTTGCCTTTTTACTGACTCTTTCCCTTTTCATCCAGTCTGGTGGTGTTGTATCTATTACAATTGTATAAAATGTGTGTAGGTCTTTTGTAAATTTTGCAGGGATTCACTCCATTGGAAAATAGACACACACAAATCTCATCAAGATCATCTTTATTTTACCTTTTGTTGCCCATAAGGTACCTGTAGCACAATGCTCTTAAGGTTCTTAGGAGTGATTTTTTCATAATAAAATGTGTGGTGCATACCGTTTGCATCCTGGGAAGGGCACTGATCTGTTTGAGGCTCTGTCTTACATGTTTCTGATATATCACAAAAAGGCTTCACAGTCACACCTTTGACCTTACCTGTGAACCATTTTTGACTCACAGTATTCTGAGCTATCTTCATCTGGAAGCTTTTCCTTTAAGATCTTTTACTATTTAGAGAGACCAGAAATGATAAACAGTTTTTAGTTTTGAACCCAAAAAACCCTGGTTCCTTCACATAGAACAGCTTTTTTTTTTTTTCTGATAGTATTTCCCTATGTCTCTCACATTTTGTGATGGGTACCGAAGAACACAAGACAGTGCCTTCAGCACATTGCCTAGAAACCTCCTTTGACGGACCCTCCAGGTGATTAGGTACATTTTTTCCCTATATTCCATCTTACATAGGAGAGAGTGTTGTTCTACTCTATGCCACTTTATAATTTTATAAAGGGGCCCTCTTTCCCCCATTTTCCTCAAATGAATGCTAAGCACTCACTGCAGCCTACTTGGAGGGCATCAGGCTTCTGCCAACACTCTCTTCAAGCTCTCTAGGATGTCACTAACACGTTTCCCAGGCACTTTTCTAGATTCTGCTCACTGCAGGGTCCCAATGCCCATCCCATGTCTTTTAGAATTTCTGTTATTGCAGCAATCAGAGTTGGCCCTGTGTTATCAATTCAATTCTATGGGAGTGTGGCTATATCATAAAATGCATGGCAGCTTCCATCTTGTTTTCTTAAATCACTTTCCCTACAGCAAACGAGACACTGTTCCTTAAGGATACTCAGCCTCGTGGACAGGCCACTGGAGAGCAATGGAGCTCCACAGGATGGTCCACAGGATGGCTCACAGGATGGCCTTCATTTTTATGTACCAAAATCTGTACTAGTTACCTATTTTTGTGTAACTAAACATCCCAAAATGCATGTTTAGAATAACAATAATCATTCCTTATCTCCCATGTTTTCTGTGGGTCAATAATTTAGGAGCAGCCTGGTAGGAAAGTTCTGGCTCAAAGTCTTCCATGAAGCTGCACTCAGGTGCTGGTTGGGGCCAAAGTCATGTGCAGGTTTGACTGACTGATGCTGGGGGAGCCTCCTCCAAGGCGTGTTCCTGACGTTGCTGTAAAATAGGTATGGTGATTGAGAAGGGACCTGCATTTCTCTTCCTCCGTGTGGGCCTCTCCATGAGGGTGTTTAAATACACTTACAGAACAGGGTCTAGTTTACCACAGAGAAAGTGATTTAAGAAAACAAGATGGAAGCTGCCATGCTTTTAAAGATATAGCCACACGTCCATAGAATTTAATTGATAACACAGGGCCAACTCTGATTAAATGTGAGGATGGATTGCACACAGGCATACGGACCACAAATGGAAGTCAGGGCCGCTGGAGAGCTGCTTGCAAGCCCACCACCACTATAGCCAGATGTGAAAAGTTCTACATAATCCGTAAAGAAGCAAGAGGTCAGAAAAATCCACTGATGTGCTAGGTGGTGTTACTCAGAGGAATATGGTCAGACTCCAGTGTTTGTGGGAGATTTAAGTGTGAAAACAAGGGATACTTCAAAATCATGTTACCACATTGGGATGTAGGTGTCTATGCATCTGTGTGTCTGTGTGTCTATGTGTCTATGCATCTGTGTGTCTATGCGTCTGTCTATGTGTCTGTGTGTCTGTGTCTGTTTTTAGTTACTCTTTAAAATGTGAATTTTCCTGAAAAGTTTTTAAAATAAGCTTTACATTTTGGAATAATTTAAAATTTACAGAACAGTTTTAAGGATAACACAGAAAGTTCCCATGTACCTTTCATCCAGTTTCTCTAATGTTAACATCTTATATAACTATGGTATATTTTCCAACACTAAAAAATGAGCATTGGCGCATTACTATTAATTAAAGTCCAGACTTTATTTGGATTTTGCCAGTTTTCCATGGATGTTCTTTTCCTGTTCTGGGATCTGATCTGGGAAACCACATTATAGTTAGTTAGTATAGTTGTTAACTGTGATATCTCACTCAGGAATCACAGTCTTCCATATTCTCAGCTCTTCTACCCCCTTTCTCCCACCAGAATCACTTCAGAGATCATTGAGATGACTAGTCCATGATCTCTTTCCTTACCCCCATCAGTCTCCTTCAAGTTTTGACTCAATTTTCTCTTCATTTGGACCACACATTTCGCAACATTGATGGTCATTCAAATGTCACTCTATCAACTCTCTGCCTTCCATTGATTTTCACAGCCCCTCATCAAAAAGCCTCATATCTGTGTAAGTGAAATCTCCAAAGCTTCTCCCTCTATTCTCACATTGGTGATGGATTACAGTTTAGAATCTCTAAAATTCATGGTCTCCAACCTCAGTTTTCTCAGGACCACCTGGCTATCTTACTGTGTATTCCTCATTACTCCCTGACCAGTCCCTATTTAAACCTGTTCTAAGATTTAATTGCTGGTTTATACTATGCATACTATTATGCTCACCATATCTTCATTCAGAACACTGCCTTCCCTTTCCCCGCTTCACCATAGAAATACAGGAATCACGAAGGACCTGCCAATATTCTTCCACAGCTGCCCTGTCCCAATTAGTAACACAATTTTTGGCACCTGCCCTCGTCATTCCTTATCTGCTCAGTGGAGGAGGCTCCCCTGATCACAGACTGTCATCCACCTTGTCCTTGCACTGCATACCCCTCCACTCCTTGGGGACCTTACCCCATTAATTGCCCAGCCTCTGCAGATGTCTTTAATCCCTCCTCACTTGCTGCTGTTTGAGCTTATACATGGCTTCATGTACACTTCCTGCCTTAGAAAAACTTTCCTCCAAACCTACATCCCCCTTTTGCCTACTGCCCAAAGCCTTTTCTTCAGTTTTTAGGTGCCATGATTCCCTTTGAATCACTCACTCCTCAACCTTGATAATAGAGCGTATGCCCCATTACTCCATGCAACTGGCCTTGCCAAGGATGCTAACAACCCGCTCCCCTGTTCAATACTACTGAATCTTATCATTTACTGTTCCTCATCTCACTGCAGGATTAGACTTGAATGACCTCATCTTCCCTCCAAAACACTTTTGTTCCTTAACATCAAGATGACAAGTATCCTGCTCTTGTACTTTTTTTTTCCCCCTCTGAATGTTCTTTCTCAATATTCTTTGTAAGTTTCTTCTTCACTGTTTTTAATATTGGGGTCTCATGAGGTTCCAGCCTGGTTTATTTTCTTTATTCTCTCTTCATGAGTAATGAAATGATCACATCAAACCTTCCTGCAAACTACCACCTTCCTAGCTCTAGACTGAAATGCACCAGGTTTAGGCGATTTTACAGCTGATTTATCGGAGAAAATGGGTAGTTTAATAATCTCTTATAACTTGTTTATTTATGAAACACTCTGAAGGTCAATAACAAATATTCAAAACTCCTTTCTTACATTTTACTTATCCTTTCTCAGAACTGATTAATTATGGTTTGATGTTATTTGAATGCTATTTCCTAAAATACAGATGGAGTAGAACTTTCAATACTCATCGCTTCTTTGTTCCATTTTCATTATTTCCTTATGGAAATGTAAGATATGTTTTCCTATTTATGTTCTTCCAAGTGGCATTGCAGACTTTGAAAGTATCATTAAAGTTATGCCTGAGCCTTAAGTTTTCCATGTATTTTCTATGCCAGAAAATTTCTATGCCAGAAAATTTAGCATTTGTATAACATAATACTCTAAGCTTCTGACTGATTATATATAATTATATTATAATATATTATATATTATATATAATATATAATATATATTATATAATATATATTATATAATATATATTATATAATATATAATATATATTATATATTATATAATATATATTATATATAATAATATATATAATTTATATTTACATATAATATATAATTATATATAATACAATATATAATTATATATAATTATATAAATTATATATATTTATATAAAATATATAATATATATTATGTATATTTAATATATATGTTACATATTGATATAAATATCAATACATGTTACATATTGATATAAATATCAATACATGTTACATATTGATATAAATATCAATACATGTTACATATTGATATAAATATCAATACATGTTACATATTGATATAAATATCAATACATGTTACATATTGATATAAATATCAATACATGTTACATATTGATATAAATATCAATACATGTTACATATTGATATAAATATCAATACATGTTACATATTGATATAAATATCAATACATGTTACATATTGATATAAATATCAATACATGTTACATATTGATATAAATATCAATACATGTTACATATTGATATAAATATCAATACATGTTACATATTGATATAAATATCAATACATGTTACATATTGATATAAATATCAATACATGTTACATATTGATATAAATATCAATACATGTTACATATTGATATAAATATCAATACATGTTACATATTGATATAAATATCAATACATGTTACATATTGATATAAATATCAATACATGTTACATATTGATATAAATATCAATACATGTTACATATTGATATAAATATCAATACATGTTACATATTGATATAAATATCAATACATGTTACATATTGATATAAATATCAATACATGTTACATATTGATATAAATATCAATACATGTTACATATTGATATAAATATCAATACATGTTACATATTGATATAAATATCAATACATGTTACATATTGATATAAATATCAATATATGTTACATATTGATATAAATATCAATATATGTTACATATTGATATAAATATCAATATATGTTACATATTGATATAAATATCAATATATGTTACATATTGATATAAATATCAATATATGTTACATATTGATATAAATATCAATATATGTTACATATTGATATAAATATCAATATATGTTATATACTTATATAAATAAATCTCCTTTGGTTTGAAGTTACTCTAAATCAATAGTAAAGGCATATTTTAATTGATGTTGAAGTGGAGGAAAAATACTGAAGTTCTTCATATCAACAGAGGGAGAAGAAAATAGAAAATGAGTGTTAGAATTGGGAAATTGTTAACACAAGTTATTTATTAAGAGTTTAGTCAGAAGGTTTATTAAATGAATAGGCTTTTGACTTCCAAGAAGCAGTTCATGGTATTTGTGGTTTTACATATTCATTGGATCTCCTTCCTTTATGCAGCATTGGGGTTAATTCTTTTCCACAAAACAAGATAAGGGAAAGAAAAGGGAAAGGCTTCCCCAGGGAATATCACTGGGGAGCCCAGTCGCCCCATGTGGCAGGACCTGTAGCAGGGACAGTGGTGTGATGTGGCTCCTCATCGGGTTTTCTGTTGGTAAAGCAAGGAATGCTTGTGGCTCAAGAGACTGAAAAGGAGCATCCTACTCAGATGAATAGCTCTGGGACATAATTTCATCCACAGGAGACTGTTCTGGGAGAGAGGAAAGGCGGCCATGGAACAGCAAACCCAATCACTCCCTGGGGCCAGCAGAGGCCCTTCAGGTTCAGGTAGGGGTCACTGCCTGTAACCACTTTCCTTCACCTGTGCTGTGTTTGCTTCTGCTTCCAACAGACTTTGAAACTATAAAGACAAATCAGCTAGTCTTCCATCTTCTGGATTTAGCCACTTCCCATTATAAATGAAGGGATTTTCAGGCGGAATGTAAGCCATGTTCCTCTCCTTATCTAAATTTTTTCTGCTGTGTGCTTGAGCCCCAGCAGGAGATCTATGCAGGACAATGATCTTATAAAGCATACAATCCAGGCAAGAACAAGGAACATTATCTTCATTCGCATAAATGAGCTATTACCATATACCTAACCAGCAGGGAATACTGAAATGAGAGAAATAAAGGTAGGCTGAGTAAGAGATTCTGCACAGAGAAGAGGAGTTGCACAGGTGCTGAAGGATAAAGGAGAGTTCAGGTTATGGCAGGACCAGAGTTCCGGGAGGGCAGTAAAAGTATCGGGCTGTTCACTGCTCTATTGCTGTGTCTGGCGCAAACTCAATAGGTTGTTTTTAAATAAATGATAGATCCAAAGCACTGAGAATTTCCCAGTAGAAGCCTCAGGTTTAGGGTTCACTGAATTTTGAAAGAGACAAAATAATTCTGTTTCTGAATAAAATTTCAAGAGCAAGTATTAGGTGGTTTGCCAAAAAGTACATTTTATCTTGATAAACTCTAATGATATAAAGGAGGAAAAAAAAAGACTGTCATGATCATTTCCCAAGTAATCAATGTATATACAAAGATGAGTTGTTGAACTGCGAAATTACAAAATTTGGATATTAATGTTAAGAATGATACCCTTTTTTGACATCAGTTATCATAAAATTGCAAGCAATTAATTTTAGAGAGGAAAAACTTACTCTATGAGGACTTTGACATGACTCAGGGACACTAAAAAATGATAGTTGTGGCTGGGTGCAGTGGCTCATGTCTGTAATCCCAGAACTTTGGGAGGCCGAGGTGAGCAGACCACTTGAGGTCAAGAGTTCAAGATCAGCCTGACCAACATGGTGAAACCCCACCCCTACTAAAAATAACAAAAAAAATTAGCTGGGCATGCTGGCGGATGCCTGTAATCCCAGTTACTCCAGAGGCTGAGGTGGGAGAATCATCTGAAGCTAGGAGGTGGAGGTTGCAGTGAACCGAGATTGTGCCATTGCACTCCAGCCTGGATGACACAGTGAGACTATGCCTCAAAAAAAAAAAAAAAAAAAAAAGACAGTTTTAAAAATATGTCAACAGGAAGCCACACCCTTATGAATAACAACCTGCCACTAAAAACATATTTAATATATTAAAAATCAAGCCACATATTAGAGTTTAAATTAAAAATGATTCATGCATGCTTTTAACCCTTCCCCTCAACTGACCCCAGTAACACAGTCTGCAGGTAACCATTTAAACAGGTTTCCCATCTCTTCAGATGATGACCACTATAAATCTAAATCATCAAAAAATAAATTAACATTTTAATGCTGATATAGTAATATATTTTTACATATCTATACGATGATTGTCTCTTTTGAACACAAATAATTTCCCATACTAAAAGGAAGGGGGAGAAAGTGGATAAAAGGGAGGGGGAGAAAAGGGAGGGGGAGAAAGTGGATAAAAGGGAGGGGGAGGAAGTGTTCATTATATGTAAGAAACTTCCGGCATTTCAAACATTCATCCAGTGTGCTTGAGTACAGTGCCAAATAACTTACAAATTACAGCTAAAATTAACTTTAAACTTTCTCAAATTGAGACTTTAACATGGAGCTAAACAAACATTATTATTCTGAGAAAGCAAGGGTCTAAGTGGCTCAAAATCTGGAGCTTTCTTGCTTGACGAAAAGAAAAAATTACAAATCAAAAGTCTAGGAAATTTAAACTCGCGAAGGCACAAATTTAAACACCCCACATTCTCAGAGCCTTTATTTTTTCTTTTCTTTTCTTGGGCAGTAGCAATACATTCTGCAGAAATTCAGGACTGATGTTACCCTTTAAAAGTAGCTGTCAAGAATTATGCTCCCATTCATCAGCACCCATCTTGGGGTGTCAGGCTGAAACCTGTGATCCATTCCCAATGAGATCACATGGAATCCACGCCTGTCTGCTTCATGTCGTCAGTTGTTTCAGGTGGAGGCTGACATCCCCGATAGAACAAATGTTTGTGCTTCTGTGTCTGCGCTGACATGGGCCCAGCAGCCTCCTCCTTGATATGATTCCCAGGCCCTGAGTGGGTCATGTGGCCTCCCCCAATGTTTCCCCTGTTTTTGGATGCCCCAAATATCTTACTGTTCCAGCCATATAATCTAGTAATTCACAAAAAGTTACTGTTGTGTAGATCATTTGCAAAGGTCACAGTGGGAACCAGCACTTCTTAGTGAATGTTGCCGTAGTTGGGTATTTCCCATCCTTTCAGGTCTCATTTTTAATAGCACTAGAGCTGGAAATCAACCAAATTCTGGATGCAGAGTTTGTCTCAGAAGATGAAGGAGGGTGGAGTGATAAAATATTGGGCCTATGATGTACCAAGACACAATTTTTCCTCTTTGAAACTTTTTCTAAAACCTAGCTCTAGACACTTCTAGAAGTTCATGGGGTAAAACATGAAATTTGCTCGTAAATTAGTCCAAAAGCCCATTCCCTCATCCTATTGAGAAAGGAGTTGAATTTCGTTCTCTGTAACACATATGTGGAAAAAGGCAACTGTGCGTTTGGTCATCTATGTTCACTTTGCAGACACTTCTACTGGTATAAAGTGTATGAGCCATTCATTCCTATGATGAGGGCTTTGGCTGTTTGAGATCAAAGCTGGACATTTTATTTGCTCAGGTGGTGCTGGGCGGCATTTCAGGAGAGGGCTGTAGATCATAAGAAATTGAAGTTTTGTGTCATTAATTTGGATTTAGAAGTGATTGGGAAAACGTCCTTCTCTGTTGGTTGCACTGCCTTTTGATGCTGCTAAAGCCAATAATTAATAACATTTTTCCTGAGCAAATTTCATAAAACAATTACTAATGACTATTGGTTAGAGTTGACATTAAGATAAAGTAAAATAAAAAGAACAGAAAACCAGTGGTAATTATGGTCTTTGTTAAATTCCAGTAATCCAAAAGCAAGCAATAGATTTAGTAAGAGAGCTTAATCTCAGTATGTGCAAAAGGCCTGTCCTAAAATGTAGAATAGTAGTGATAGTAATAATAATAATAACAATAACCTTTTATAATCCATGGAGACCATGAAATCACAAAGTTTGTCTTCTAGCCCTAAACTATATAGTTTTCAATAATTTGAGGATTTTGTGAAAGCATATGCCTTTTCTAAATGGAGATCTCATAGTTGTTTTGGTTATGGCTTCCAATTTAATATGAATAAACATTTGCTTTGTTTTGTTGCTATAGGGTTTAATTTAGAGTGGGCAGTTTCTTAAATCCATCAAGAAGATTAGAGCGGGAAACAAATTTGGTTATGTTCCCCTTTAGGAGAAGAGGGCAGGCTGCAGTGAGAACTGGAGACACTCACTCTTGAGTGGTCTGCATTCTCTACGCTGAAAGGAGAGCAGGTTTGATAACTGTGTCATGTTGCTGTGTAGAACAGGCTGCCCTCACACAAGACCTAGGCCACTGGAGAGAAGCTGTCCAAAGAAATCCTACTGAGCAGATAGTGGTAGCCCTGGAGGGTGAAAATTTTGCATGAAAAACATGATCCTTGGGTTAGATTTTCTTAGTGCCATGATCTCCCTGCACGCCCCATCTCCACATTCAAGTAATTCCTCATGTTCTTTTTCCTTTGGTTACTTCTTTCCCTCCACCCCCCATCACACTGATACTCACTCTCATACCTAGATCATTCCAAGTGTGCCTGAACCAAACCCAACTTACTTGTATTCCTCCAGCTTCCCTCTCAGCCTCTTCCTTCCCTCTTCCCCCCTTATCACCATTATCCAAACTGCTACAGTCACATCAGAATTCCACTGCCACCACCACATATCCTCTACATTTCCAAAACATGGAGGTTTTGCACTCCACATTTATAGTGGAGTATATTAACAGTCCTAATAGAGATTAAAGACTATGTATAGTACAGCTCCACCATTTATTTCTATCTTTCTCTCTAACCCTGCACCAAATCTCTGCTTCAGGCTCATTGATTAACCTGTGGCCCTTCACATAGGCCAGGTGATTTTTATTAATGCTATTTTCTATTCCTTGGTGCCTTTCTTCTATTATTTTTTAACTTAAACTTATTCACACTTTGCAAGTCTATCCATCTTACAGAGCCCTGTTTTCCTAAGCCTTCTTCATCCTCCTCTTTTGAACTCTACATATTGTCTGCTCCATTAACTAGAATTTTTAATCATGCCCCTGAGTTTCCTTAGCTCCCATAGAACTAAGGATAGTCATTTTTTTTTTGTGCAACATTCAGTGGCCTCAGATTTGCCCCGGCCCAACCTGTGGCATGGGTGATATGGTTCTATCTCTTCATCATCATCAACTTGTGCCGCACCTCATTAGCTTAGCACACATTTATTAGGCTCCTGTTATGGGATGGGGGCTCTGCTAGGTGCTGGAGTTATAGAGTAAATAAAGCAGACATCCTGGTCCTGGAACACTCATAGTATAGCAATGACAATAGCAGCATGCATAAAAATAGACAAACATGCTCCAGTGAGGGAGCAACTGAGTGGAGTGTGCACAGTGTGCTCAGATAATACATTTGGATTATGTGGGTTTAAATCCCTGCTCTCACACTTATTATTTCTGCCTCACTTACTACTTGTGTCCAGCTCCTCCCCTGTAAGAGGAAATTAACCATAGCTTTATCGTAGGAATATCATGAGAATGAATGTGATAATCTGATGCAGCCCCTGGTCCAGCACCTGGCACTGCAGACAAGCCCAGAGGCTGCTCTGGGTTGTTCCTGTCACTCAGCTGGGTCCCAGGGAAATGGCCTGGGGCTGCCTGGGACTTGGAAAGGAGGAAGGAGGCGTACCTCATGGGTGGGGGGAAAAGCATTAGGGCAAAAAAGTGGGATTTTAAAACTTAGAAAATGCTTTTTTTCTGCTATTATTCTGAGTACTTCTCCAGAATAAAAAAAAAAAAATCAACTCCATGGAAGAATCTGATACAGAATATAAGAAATAGAAAATCATAAATTAAAATGTAGTTTCAGAGCATGCAATATATTTAGGCAGCTGTATTCGTCTGTTTTGAATTGCTGTAAAGGAATACCTGAAGGTTGATAATTTATAAAGAAAGAAGGTTTATTTGGCTCATGGTTTTTCAGGCTGTTTAAGAAGCATGCCATGAACATCTGCTTCCAGTAAGGATGTCAGGAAGCTTTTACGCATGGAGAAAGGAGAGGGGGCCCCCACTCCGGGAGCAAGAGTTGAGGAGTCAGGGAGGAGAGGTGGGGAAGGCACCATGCTCTTTTTTTTTTTTTTTTTTTTTTTTTGAGATAGAGTTTCGCTCTTGTCACCCAGGCTGGAGTGCAGTAGTGTGATCTCGGCTCACTGCAACCTCCGCCTCCCAGATTCAAGTGATTCTCCTGCCTCAGCCTCCTGAGTAGCTGGGATTACAGGAGCCCGCCACCACGTCTGGCTAATTTTTTGTCTTTTTAGTAGAGATGGGGTTTCACTATGTTGGCAGGCTGGTCTCGAACTCCTGACTTCAGGTGATCTGCCCTCCTCGGCCTCCCAAAATGCTGGGATTATAGGCATGAGCCACTGCACCTGGCCGGCACCATGCTCTTTTTAACAACCCGCTCTCTTGTGAATGAATAGGGTGAGAACTTATTCATTACTGAAGGGAGGGCACCAAGCCATTCATGAGACATCTGCCCCCACGACCCTAAACATATCCTACCTGGTTCCATCTCCAACATTGGGGATCATCTTTCAACATGAGTTTGGGAAGGGACACATCCACACTATCTCAGCAGCAATGTCACAGCCTGGCTATATCATTTCGGGGACTTTTCCTTATTCCTGTGTAATTCATCCTTAGAAATTTTAAGGAACAAACTTGGATCACTCAGTCTATAGAAATTCCCATAGTAGTTCAAAAAGCTACTCAACTCCTCCCCTCTACTTATCACAGCAAGACCACTATGTGGTGACATGGTGGATATCAAAGAGGAGCCCATCCTCCTGTGGCAAAGGGAATTGTGGGAAGTGAGGGAGAGGAGACATTGGTTCTGCTTCTCCCACCCCTAGCAAAGTCCAGGCAAGGGACCCCTTCTCCCAACACTCCAATGAGGTGTGAGCCAAATATCCTCCCTGAAACCAGGACTCCTGCCAAAGACAGAATTCGGGGAGGGTCAGCTCTTGGAGAGACTGAGCAATTTCTGAGTGAATTCATTAAATCCTTGATAAAATGAAGATTTAAGTTGCTTGGTCTCAAAAATGTTTTCCCATCCCCTAACGGCTAAGGGCTCAAAAAGATAAAGAGTTCTGTTTTGACTGTAATCCAGGGGTCAGGAGCGTGGCAGCCTCTATCACAGGGTCCTGCCAAGCTTGTGAATCCTCAGGCAGTGACAAGGACTTAAATGACCTACTGAGAGTCTGTGATTTGTGCACCCAAATGCTGAGCTGTATTTATTTTTATTTTATAACTTATTGACAACTGGATGGCCTCCCTAAAGTGAAAACAGCCTCCTTTGTCATCTTGTCATGGTTTGTTTGATAGTTTTGTTTCACACATGATCTATTAGGAAGCAGCCAGCATACCACAGCAGTTCAGGGACACAAATTATTGGAAGGAAAAAGAAGATCCACTCAGAAAGAAGATGAAAGGAAGGGAGAAGTTGAGGCAGTTCTGATTGTAGTCGTTTTCTAATGAATAACTCATGGCGGGTTCTGAAATACTGTTGTACCCACTGTTCTCAATGGGAAGGAACTAGGAGAAGAAAGCTTAGGGACAGAAACCAGGGGAGACATTCTGACACAACCAGCACCCCACACTGGTGCTGCTGCAAGACCAGTTGAGAAAAAGTGCTGTGAGCTTGTCACTCAAGGATTTCCTACTAACGGCAGTGATGAAAGAAACATCCTTTCATTAAACAGATTAGACTGTGATTGCTCAATGATTCTTAGGCAAAAGTGTGGCCTCCCGGGTACAAGGATGGCAGTAAATCACTGACTAACCAACAGGAAGATGTGATGTGGGCTGGGCGCCCCCAAGCACAGGCAAGAGAGGATGGAAGCCTGGACAACTGAAGACTGTCACCGCCACCTCCCTCAATCACCTTCCCCTCCAGCCTGGTTCATTTTTCCCTTAAGGAAAATCTACAACTTAAATTAGCTCATATTTGGACCCAATATTCAGGGCAAAGGCAAGAGGCACTTCATCGGCATAAGTTAAACATCTTTATCTGTCTTTCCAGAATTTTTCATCGTTTTAGGAACAAGAGCTGAATAAAATAAACAGTGATATTACTTTGGTCCATGTTTCTGAGGCAGTGTGGAGTTTATGTTATACTATGCTAATTTTAACATGGATCTATTATGTGGCAAAAATCAGAATTGTCCTTTTTCATTATTTTCAGTGTTAAGTGATTACTGTCTAAGCATTTAAAGATAAACACAGATTTTAAGAAATAGTAATTCTTTTTCTCTTTCATACATGTCTGTTTTCTCAGTGATAAGCTGTGGATATAATTCTTTTCTTCAATGATGGTCGTAATGAATCAACAATATTAATGCATGTGGAAGCGTCCAGTGCAATGCTGGGCACCCATCAGCCCCTTCCTTCCGGCCTCCATTTTTTCCTTTCCCTCTTTCTCTTCTCTTTCATTACTTTCTCTTAGGAAAAATAGTAAATAATCAAATAGTTCAAATAGTTTATCGCTGACATTCTTTAAGATTTCCTAAATGAACAAAAACTCCACAGAAAGATGATTTTTTCTTTTTTGGTTAATTTTGTGGGAAGATTCTCTAAGATCAAAGTACCCCTTTTCCTTGGCAGTCCTGGCTTACATATTCAAGAAATACAAATCTTCTCAGAGGCAGCAAAGTCTCTATGTAGCCTAATTATTGAAAGGAATAAAAACACTGAGCAATGCAATCCATGAGTGATATAAATTAACATACATATAGTAGGTAGTTTTAGCACTCAAATGCAGGACCTTAAGGTGCTTAAGATCCTTTGCAAGGCTAACGTTACAAGGTATGTGTATGTACCTGACCATAAATGAATATGTCAGAAAAGAAAAAAACAAAAAACTACATTTTTTCTTCTGTATCATTCAATTATTCTTGGTTAAATTCGGATCTGTTAAAAAGTGGTTTCGCATGATTCCTGTAGAATTTCACATATATTCCACTTTAGCACTTTCATTTCTTCCTTATTTGACATATGTGCAGCTGATTTTGCCTCATTTTGGTCATGTTGTCTGAAGAAGGGTCTAAATATACACAGGGAATATTTCATAATTTAAATCCAGCCACTGGTTCCCAAACACACTTGGTCCAGGTATATTTGCTTAGTTATCATGCACAGTGTTTTTGGTTTCTTAATCCAGTGTTAAATGCAGAGACAATCCTCTCAGAAAATTTGGAAATCGAAACCAAAATATATCTTATAAATATAGACATTTGATTTTCTATTACACAAGTAATACCTATAAAATTGTTTTGAAAAGAAATTGTGTAAAGAACTCTTAGAACTCAGTAAAAAAAAGGAAAAAAATGACCCATGTATAAATAGGCAAATATGTAAATAGGTATTTTCCAGTGAAGATATACAATAACCAATATGCACAGGAAAAGATGTATGACATCACTGGTCATCAGGGAAATGCAAGTCAAAATTGGAATGAGATGCTAGGTAATTTCCATTAAGATAGTTTCAGAAAACCAGAGAATAACAAGCATTGACAAGGATGTGGAGAAACTGGAGCCTTCATCCACTGCTGGTGGGTTTAAACATAGAGAGTTACCATGAGACCCAGAAATTTCACTCTCTAGTATATGCCTAGGATAAATTAAATGTATGTCGACACAAAATCTTGGACCTACATATTCTCATGAGCATTATTCACAAGAGCTAAAAAGTGGAAAGCATTGAAATAGCCATCAACTGATGATAAAAAAATGATAATAGACAATAAAATGTGGTATATTCACAATAACAGGCTCTGAAATTGTGGCAATAATCAATAGCTTACCAACCAAAAAGAGTCCAGGACCAGATGGATTCACAGCCGAATTCTACCAGAGGTACAAGGAGGAACTGGTACCATTCCTTCTGAAACTATTCCAATCAATAGAAAAAGAGGGAATCCTCCCTAACTCATTTTATGAGGCCAGCATCATCCTGATACCAAAGCCGGGCAGAGACACAACCAAGAAAGAGAATTTTAGACCAATATCCTTGATGAACATTGATGCTAAAATCCTCAATAAAATACTGGCAAACCGAATCCAGCAGCACATCAAAAAGCTTATCCACCATGATCAAGTGGGCTTCATCCCTGGGATGCAAGGCTGGTTCAATATACGCAAATCAATAAATGTAATCCAGCATATAAACAGAACCAATGACAAAAACCACATGATTATCTCAATAGATGCAGAAAAGGCCTTTGACAAAATTCAACAACCCTTCATGCTAAAAACTCTCAATAAATTAGGTATTGATGGGACGTATCTCAAAATAATAAGAACTATCTATGACAAACCCCAGCCAATATCACACTGAATGGGCAAAAACTGGAAGCATTCCCTTTGAAAACGGGCACAAGACAGGGATGCCCTCTCTCACCACTCCTATTCAACATAGTGTTGGAAGTTCTGGCCAGGGCAATTAGGCAGGAGAAGGAAATAAAGGGTATTCAATTAGGAAAAGAGGAAGTCAAATTGTCCCTGTTTGCAGATGACATGATTGTATATCTAGAAAACCCCACTGTCTCAGCCCAAAATCTCCTTAAGCTGATAAGCAACTTCAGAAAAGTCTCAGGATACAAAATCAATGTACAAAAATCACCAGCATTCTTATACATCAATAACAGACAAACAGAGAACCAAATCATGAGTGAACTCCCATTCACAATTGCTTCAAAGAGAATAAAATACCTAGGAATCCAACTTACAAGGGACGTGAAGAACCTCTTCAAGGAGAACTACAAACCACTGCTCAATGAAATAAAAGAGGATATAAACAAATGAAGAACATTCCACGCTCATGGGTAGGAAGAATCAATATCTTGAAAATGGCCATACTGCCCAAGGTAATTTATAGATTCAATGCCATCCCCATCAAGCTACCAATGATTTTCTTCACAGAATTGGAGAAAACTACTTTAAAGTTCATATGGAACCAAAAAAGAGCCTGCATTGCCAAGTCAATCCTAAGCCAAAAGAACAAAGCTGGAGGCATCACACTACCTGACTTCAAACTATACTACAAGGCTACAGTAACCAAAAGAGCATGGTACTGGTACCAAAACAGAGATATACATCAGTGGAACAGAACATAGCCCTCAGAAATAACACCACATATCTACAACTATGTGATCTTTGACAAACCTGAGAAAAACAAGCAATGGGGAAGTGATTCCCTATTTAATAAATGGTGCTGGGAAAACTGGCTAGCCATATGTAGAAAGCTGAAACTGGATCCTTTCCTCACACCTTACAGAAAAATTAATTCAAGATGGATTAAAGACTTAAACATTAGACCTAAAACCATAAAAACCCTAGAAGAAAACCTAGGCATTACCATTCAGGACATAGGCATGGGCAAGGACTTCATGTCTAAAACACCAAAAGCAATGGCAACAAAAGCCAAAATTGACAAATGGGATCTAATTAAAATAAAGAGCTTCTGCACAGCAAAAGAAACTACCATCAGAGTGAACAGGCAACCTACAGAATGGGAGAAAATTTTCGCGACCTACTCATCTGACAAAGGGCTAATATCCAGAATCTACAATGAACTCAAACAAATTTACAAGAAAAAATCAAACAACCCCATCAAAAAGTGGGCGAAGGACATGAACAGACACTTCTCAAAAGAAGACATTTATGCAGCCAAAAAACACATGAAAAAATGCTCACCATCACTGGCCATCAGAGAAATGCAAATCAAAACCACAATGAGAAACCATCTCACACCAGTTAGAATGGCAATCATGAAAAGTCAGGAAACAACAGGTGCTGGAGAGGATGTGGAGAAAAAGGAACACTTTTACACTGTTGGTGGGGCCGAAAACTAGTTCAACCATTGTGGAAGTCAGTGTGGAGATTCCTCAGGGATCTAGAACTAGAAATACCATTTGACCCAGCCATCCCATTACTGGGTATATACCCAAAGGACTATAAATCATGCAGCTATAAAGACACATGCACACGTATGTTTACTGTGGCACTATTCACAATAGCAAAGACTTGGAACCAACCCAGATGTCCACCAATGATAGACTGGATTAAGAAAATGTGGCACATATACACCATGGAATACTATGAAGCCATAAAAAAGGATGAGTTCATGTCCTTTGTAGGGACATGGATGAAATTGGAAATCATCATTCTCAGTAAACTATCGCAAGGAGAAACAACCAAACACCGCATGTTCTCACTCATAGATGGGAATTCAACAATGAGAACACATGGACACAGGAAGGGGAACATCACACTCTGGGGACTGTTGTGGGGTGTGGGGAGGGGGGAGGGATAGCATTAGGAGATATACCTAATGCTAAATGATGAGTTAATGGGTGCAGCACACCAGCATGGCACATGTATACATATGTAACTAACCTGCACATTGTGCACATGTACCCTAAAACTTAAAGTATAATAATAATAAAATAAAAAAAAAGAAAGAAAAAGTTATGCCAATAGACTTGGTCAATGCAGGGTTACCATAAACCATCAGCTGGTCAAAGAAATGCAACATCTGAAAAGTACAATAAAGTGGAGTGCAATAGAAAAAAAAAAAAAAAGAAGTGTGGTATATTCATTCCACAGAGTGTTATTCTGCAATAAAAACATATGAAATCTTGTGCATGATACAACATGGATGATGGACCCTGGAAACATCAAGCTGAGTGAAAGAAGCCAAAAGGAACAAGACATACTCCCTACACCGTGGGTCTCATGCCTGTGGCATAATGGCTATGTGCTGGTCAGGGGTAGATCTGCATTGTTTGTTAGTTTTTTACTTAACCATCATAATGAAGTACCACAGTAGAGAAGTTGGGAGAGAGCATTAGAATGCATAAAGATGCAACGTAAATAAGAGGAAATAAGAGAAAGTCATTTTTATTTTAGGTCAATTGATCCTTTCTTAATTTTAAGACTTCCTACAGTTATATTTACTTCTTATTTTCCTGGATTTTAAAAATGTTTGTCTTCTAAATTTTTCTTTGTACATAAAATCTATAATGCTTGATTTTAATCCAAAAGCAATCAGGTTCATACATTTTCATGAAAATCATAATATAGCTGTAAAATAACCAACTTACAGACATTTATGGACAGTCTGTCAGACCAGGCACAAGCTGTCTTTGTTAACTTTAGATACTAAGAAAAGGAACTTTCTGCAAGTATAAAGCTTCACATTTACATGGATACATGTGTATACCATACATTTATATAAATCAAATTGAATGAACAGCCTGAAATGTGTTCTTAATAGCAGAAACAGAGTGAATTTAATTATTTCTTTTGGATTTCCTATAAAAAATTCATACAGGATGTGGTCAAGTCACCTTTATCATGGTTAACAAAAAATTAAAGGGCTGCTCTCTGAAGTGTGGATCAAACTCAGGTGCACCAAATAATGAATTCTGGGCATCTCAGGACACAGCAATTCTGAGGGAAATCTACTGGATTCTCAAAAGCGTGTTGCATATCTCCATTCTACATTCAGCTTTTGCTTCCAAAGTTCTTCCACCTAGGACCTCAGTCTCTCACTCTGAGCATAGATTCCAGCAGGGAATATGGCACAGATTCCAGCAGGGAATATGGTCTCTAACAGAATAAAGTATGCCCTGGCAGTTGTGTGCAGGGCCAGCTTCTACCCACCTGTGAGTTTTCAGGGATTTGTGAGCTGGTTGACATTATTGGTAGCTTGACACCAGAGGCAGTGGGAGAATATTATACACCACGGAAACTGGCAAGGACAATTTCACATAGAAGTTCCTCAGACAATGTTGAAGAAGCCTTTCCAGCTTGTTCCTGGGCCTCATGTACCAGCTTCTAAGAGAGGGAGACTTCTGAGTCATGACTTTCCATGCTTGTCTTTGGTCCTCTGGACTTGGCCTCTTTACAGATCTGGGGCCTCTGGAGGCTCCTGCCCAGAGTGTCTTTGGCTTATTCAGGGGTAGCCTCTGGTCTGAGGCTGTGGAGTCCTTCCTGTCACTTGTGCATAAATTTCCTTCCTTGTGAAATATAAGAAGCCAGTTGTGGCCACACATCAGCTAGGATAGCATGAACAATGGCACAGGTGGTGTCCATAGCTCCCACTCCTGGATCCGTCTTCAGTTGGTGCCAAACTGAGAAGGGGAAGAAAGCATCCCCAAAGCCCCGCAAAGTTAACCCTCAAAGTATTTTAAGTCTTTGTATATATCCCATTTTCTCTTCACAGGTTTGTTAATAAAATGTTAAACTTATGTTGTAATTAACGTTCTCCCAAATCTACCAACTCCCCCACTAAACCTGCAAGTCCATAAACTCAAGTTTCTTTCTACTTCTTCTCCATTATAAATATCATTTAAAAAACATTCTTCAAAAACTCAAAGGCCTTGTCTCCAGTTTTCTGAAATCTGTTGTTCACAATGTGTAATTACTTTGTGTTACCTTTCAGGCATTTCCTTGGATCTGAATCATCCATCAGCATTACTGTGAAATCACGTCCTTCCCTTTCATTTTGTCTCATACATTTTCCAGGTTCCACGTTTTGTATGGGAGTCAGAGTGTGATGGTTTATTTTATGCATCAACTTGGCTAGACCAATGTGCCCACATACTTGGTCAAACATTATCTTGGAAAGCTGTTTTTTTTTTTTTTCTGAATGAGATTAACATTTAAATCAGTGGACTTTGAGTAAAGCACATTACTCTCCATAATGTGGGTGGGCCTCATCCAATCAGCTGAAGGCCTTTCCTAGAACAAAAGACTGACCTCCCTGAGCAAGAAGAAATTCAGCCAGCAGAAGCCTTGGAACTCCAGCAGCAGCTCTTCCCTGGCTCTCCAGCCTAGATGCTCCCCAAGATTTGGGACTCACCAAGCTTCCATAATCACATAAGCCAATTCTTAAAATAAATCAATTTCTATGTATCTATTTCTCTCTCCCTTTCTCTCTCTTTCCCTCACTTTTCATCCTGTTGGTTCTGTGTCTCTGGAGAGCCATGAGTAATACACATAGATACTAGCTTTTCTTCCCTTTTTGTCCTTTCTCTGTCTCCTTCAATATCTTTGGGACACTCACTGTACCACTTTCTCTCTGACCCCAGGAAGTAGCATTTCCCAGTGGGGAAGGTTTTAGAGAACCAGCCCCACATTCTCTTTGCCAGGTCAGGAACCACGTTCTCCCTGCAGCTCTTCCTCACACCTGCCTTCTTGTCACAACTGCCTTCTTCTCACACCTGCCACATCCTCATACTGGCCCCCTCCTAGCACTTGTCCCTGGTACCTGCCCCTCTCCTTCCTCCTGATCCATCCTGGTTCCTTGCCCCCTCCTCCCACCTGCCTCGCTCTTAACATTCACCCCTCCTCAAACCTGTCCCCTCCTGGCACCTGCCCCATTCCTCCAACTCAGCCCCTCCTAGAACCTGCTCCCTCCTCAAACCTGTCCCCTCCTGGCACCCACCTGCCCCATTCCTCTAACCCAGCCCCTCCTAGAACCTGCTCCCTCCTCAAACCTGTCCCCTCCTGGCACCTGCCCCATTCCTCCAACCCAGGCCCTCCTAGAACCTGCTCCCTCCTCACCCTGCTCCCCTCCTCATACCTGCCCCATTCCTTGCACCTGCACCTCTGCTCGGACCTGCCCCCTCCTCACACCTGCCCCCTCCTCACACCTGCTGCTTAACTCTAACTCCTTTTCCTCTCCTTTTATTTCCCTTCCTTCTATCACTTGGAATCCATCCTCCTTATCTATCCCACTCCCCAGTTAATGTCTCTGCCATTTGGGGGCACATGCAGCTCAGCTGGCTTCATTTGGCTGCTAATGTGGGTGTACTTTCAACCTGCCAGCTGTGTAGTTGCCGGAAGTCCTTGGGAGAGAGCAGCTCCCCTCCCTCTTCATAGGTAACTTGCTGGGTCCCTGTACTCCTCCCAGTGGCAGGTGATGCTGCTCCTGACTACACATGCCATGTGCACAGTTCCTTATTGTTTCTATAGCTTTCCTTGGCTGTGCACTGTCATGGCTCCAATACACCTGTTTCTTCACAGAAAGCACAAGAAAGGTCACCTCCATCTGCCCCTTTGCCCAGGTTATACTTTACACACTTCCCAGGCCATGTCCATTGTGATTGTGGAGCTGTTCGTTCTCCCCTGGTCTCCGTCTCTTCTGTAGTCACTGTTTCCCATTGAGGGAGAAGGGGACTTGGGCCCTAGATATGAAATCAGCACCAAGTTTTGGTCTCTAATGATCTTAGATTCCCTGCTTCATATTGACTTGTTGCAGAAGCAAATCTCAATTCAGATAGCTAGCTTCCAGGAATAAATCCTACAGTAATTATGTTCTTAGGGATTAATTAATCAAACAGGTAATCTGGTCTTCCCTGCATATTATTTCTGAGAAGCCACCTCATGTTTTGTGTAAAACCCCTCAGCTTCATCTTCCCCAGAAAGATTTCCCTACTGCATGGCTCTCCCACCCATCCTGTTTCCCCCAGGCCGTGGGGGCCATGCACCTAGGGAAGGGTTTGCTTTCTTCTATTTGCTTCCCTCCACTTCATTTTTTACCAGCCTGTCTACTCTCCTACTGAGCATTCTCATCTTCCAATGCTCCAATGAGCATTCTGATTTCTCTGGTCAAAGTAGGAGAAAGGGCTTTGCTGTACACATTTTCAGATTCATACACGCTCTGTAGTTACCATCTCTGAACAATCTACTCAGTAGCCTCTGCAATGGTCAGTTACTCCATCAGCTGGGAACTCCAAAAGGCTCATGTGCTACCATTCAGTGACCACTGGAGAATGCTCTGAAGAGAAGGCACTGAGATGTGCTAGAAAATTCCAGGCCGGTTTCTGTGTGTGAGGATGGTTGTTGCAGGGGCAATGATGGGCTGGGACTCGTCAGATGCAGCTCAGCACTGATTGTGAATCTTGAAGACTTTTGCAAGGCAGTTGTTAAAGCATCGGCAACTTGAAATTACCCAGGGTGGAGGTATTAACATAACAGAAATCACTAAACCTACAAATCTGTTTTTGGTTTTGTGCTATTGTTTTCTAGAAAGCTAGTCTGCCAGCACACGACTAAGGGTGAGTGTTCTACCAGTTTCTGGTTCTTTTTACAATAGTGATGTTTCCTGGGTTCTCCATGTGTGGGAGAGAAAGAGAGAGAGAGGAGAGAGAGAGAAGTGAGGGGTGGAGGGAGGAGGAGAGAGGGAGGAAAAGAGAGAGAGGCTAGAGATAGAGGAAGAAGGATTGCTAGTTTCTTGGACATGTAATACAGTGCAGTAGTGACTGCACCCTCCTCCTCCCTTCCTAACGAGGGCTACTGATATGGTTAGGTTTTGTGGCCCCAACCAAATCTCATCTTGAATTGTAATCTCTACATATCCAAAAAGGGACCTGGTGGGAGGTGATTGGATAATGGGGGCAGTTTCCCCGATGCTGTTCTCATGATAGTGAATTCTCATGAGATATGATGGTTTTATAAGAGGTTCTTTCCTTTTTGCTTGGTGCTTCTCCTTCCTGCCACCTTGAGAAGAAGGTGCCTTGCTTCCCTTTTGCTTTCTGTCATGATTGGAAGCTTTCTCAGGCCTCCCCAGCCATGATAAACTGTGACCCAATTAAATCTCTTTCTTTTATAAATTACCCAGTCTTGGGCAGTTCTTTATAGCAGTGTGGAAACAGACTAATACAGCTACTCTGCCTGGTCACCCTCCTCCCATCATCTGGACAACCTCTTCTCATCAAGGGTGACAGACCCAGAGCCTATCTACCCAAGCTTGAAATAGGGTCAGTTAGACCATAACACTGTCTGCACAAGCCTGTCATCACATGCCCCAGTGTTGTGAAAACATGTTTACTGGTGTGTTTGCTTTAGTTGATTGTCACCACTTGACCACCTTGGAAGCAGAAACCTAATTTTATTTAATTTGAATATGTACAGCCTCATTCTGCATCTAAATATCACAGACTCACATTAAATTTTATTATTCATATGAATAAACAAGAGAAGAAAAACGGAAAATCTCTAAAAAGAGATTGAGGGAATTCTTTAAGCCCAACAGGTCCACAGCAGTAAGAACAATGACCACCTCAGCAGGAAAGTAGGGGAGGAACATGGGGCAGGTTGGAAGAAGCCAGCCTGTCTCTGGAACCAGGAAGGGGCAAAATTCACAGGCTACTTTAAGTTGGAAAATTTCTAGACTCCTTGTGTTACAAGAAATTGTTGATCTAAGTTAAGTTCATCTCAATTTATTTAAGGGATTATTTTTACATTGATTAGATATGTTTAATTTAAATGGGCAAGTGATCTTTAAATGCCTTACTATTCTGCAAGCACAATTGTCATTAAGCAGTCCTGTCTCATAACAGTGTAACAGGTTGTAAACGGATGGAGCCCTGCCAACTGCCTGGACATTACTTTCACGCACAGACAGACACTAACTACACTCTATTGGGTGGACCTGCACAGTTACCCACAGCATGAATGTGTGGAGGCTGGGTGGGAAACAGAGTAGGGTGGTGTCTTAGGTATGTAACTGTTTCTTTTTCTCCCAGAGGGTTCTTAGCTTGGCCTGTCCATGGCCCACTGTCTGCTGCTTCAGGATCCTAGTTCTACCATAGGCTTTTAACTTGCACAGACAACTCCCCCTCATTACACACACACACACACACACACACACACTGATAGTTGATACTCATTTGATCAATGCTAATTCTAGAAAAATTGACATAATAATCCCCATTCAGTGGATGAGAAAACTGGGGTGAAGACTTACCTCAACTTCCATGACTAGTCAGGATCAGAATTGGAAATACCACATTTGTCCTCTTGCTCCCAGATGCACCTGTCTCTGAGTGCACCAAGGGTGTCTCCATCTGGGCCACTGAACTCCACCCTGCCAGGGTGAAGTCCCTCTCTTGAGGCTGAGTGGGTAATAAGAGAATAATTCCCGCTTCCAAGTCAGTGAAGCAAAACCTACTGCCCTGCATGACCCAACACTCACGATTTAAGTGGATTAATTACAATTGCCTGTGTGTTTCTGGCATAAAATGAACAATGACTGTAAAGAGATTTATGAGAAAAAAATTAAATTTTAGATATATCAATATTTGTTTCCCAATTTGGAAATGATTTCCAATGCAGCCTCTCTCCAGCTCCTATGGTTGTGTTTTTAATATTAACTGATGGTCTATTTGGAACTAAATTATTGTTGAGGAATTAATTGGACTTATTATAATTTTAAATGAGTACATTTGAACAAAAATTAGTTTGTAATCAACTAAGTGTGGAAATTTATAAAAGAGTGGCATCCAATTGGGACCAGCCTAAGGTGCCCCAGTGGTGGAGCCCATCTGCTTTTAAAAGTTGTATGTTTTCTGCAAATAAAAAGAAATTTGGAAGTACAATTTAAAAGTAAAAATGTAAATTTACACTAATGCATAGATTTTAAGATAGAAAATCAAAGTCATCTAAATATATAGTACATACACATGGTCATACACTCAACCACCTAGTCTTATGTATATAACTCTCTCTTTCTCTCACCCGCATTCACACACACACCCACACCCACACCCCCCACACACACATACACAGAGAAACACTCAGTTGGGCACATTCATACGTATGCACGTGCACAAACACCAAACACTATTCTCTTACTTTGTGGAGAAATACTAAATAAAATATTATGAAAAACTAAAAACAATTTTAAAAACCACAAATATAACAATAAAAACATAGCCCAACATTAATTCTGGTGCAACCTCTATGCCCTGATGTTGACACTGGTGGACACGAACATGAGCTGGGAGGCGCTGTCTTCACCAAGGATGTTCTTACATTGCTGTATCTGTCAGCCCCTTTGAGGATCAAGCACAGATATTTTTTTCTTTTTTTGTCCTTTTTATCTCAATTCTACATTTCACATTAGAAAATAATCCAATCTAATGTCTGCCCCAGGGAAATCTCTCTCTAGATTCATACATTTATTGATAGAGTAAGTCACATGGAAATTTAATCTAATATAGGTTTAAGTGGAAAGAATAAGAACAGGCACGTGTATTATTTCTACATATCCCCAAACTAGCCAAGCTGATGTTATTTTGAGATCTCTGCAATGGAATGTATTTTAAAAAAGAGTATTAAGTAAAACACAGCCTGCATCATAATTTAATGATTCTGCTAATGTGCTTCTTGATTTTAATCTACTATAAATCCACTGCAATTATGTAGTGGAATTATTTAATGCGATTTTTCCTGTCTGAATCTATTATTTTTCCAAAAGAAGCTGTCTGGAAAATACCAAAACATATATCACCTGACAGGCAAATAGATTTCCATTGTCAGCAAAGTATAATATGTAATTTAAATTCATTATCTGAGGATGTGAGATCACATAAAATATATAGAAAATAATCTTTCTGGTCGGGGACAGCTGAATTTTTACTATCAAAATACATCAGATTTCTATCATATTAACAGTTTCATTATCTTGAAAAAAGAAGAAAAGTGCTATTTTTATCAGCCCACTTGCATTGGATTCTAATATGTGTTTCAAATTTGTTCACAGCTCTTTAACATTAAAACCAATGAGGCTGACTACATGATAGAAGGTTCCCTCCTTCTATAGCATGGAACATATTGGCTGCAATGTTCTGAATGTTGGTGTCCTCTCCCCCACATTTATATGTTGGAACCCAATGTGATCATATTAAGAGGTGGGGCCTTTGTGAAATGATTAAGTCATGAGTTCTATCCTCATAAATAGTATTCTTCTCACTCGTATGAAAGAGGCTCAGTGCCAGCGAGCTCCCTTGCCCCCTTTGCTTTGTGAAGACACAGCCAGAAGGTGCCATCTTTGAAGCAGAGAGTAAACTCTCACCAGACAACAAACGTATATTTCTTCCTCTCAATTTTGGTGGACTATAAGAATATAAATACTCCTTTGTGAAATATTAGAATTGTAAATAGGATTAGTGGGACATCGTTTTTTTTTTTTTCTTCCCCTTGGGACCCTGGGATGTGCCATCCTCAGGCCACAGACACTAGTCTTAGGTCATGTCCCAGCCTCCATGTGGGGTCTTAACACGAGCAGGCAGCCACCCCCAAGCCATGACTGTGGTTCTCACTTTGGAATTTCATCAAACTGCCAGAGATACAGAAACTTGGGGTCAGGTCCAGCAGTGGCAGCTGCCCCTCCCAGGGACAGCGTGTTGCTCCCTCCCACCACCTCCCAGGCCCGCTGTCTCCTGCCTCACTGACCACCTGCCAAGTCCCCCTGTTCGTGAGCCAGCACCCCATGCATCCAGTTCTTTTTTAAAAATTATTATTATACTTTAAGTTCTGGGATACATGTGCAGAATGTGCAGGTTTGTTATGTAGGTATACACGTGCCACGGTGGTTTGCTGCACCCATTAACCCATCATCTACATTAGGTATTTCTCCTAATGCTATCCCTCCCCTTGCCCCCCACCCCCCAACAGGCCCCAGTGTGTGATGTTTCCCTCCCTGTGTTTATGTGTTCTTATTGTTCAATTCCCACTTATGAGTGACAACATGTGGTATTTGGTTCTCTGTTCTTGTGTTAGTTTCCTGAAAATGACGGTTTCCAGCTTCATCCATGTACCTGCAAAGGACATGGATTCATCCTTTTTATGGCTGTATAGTATTCCATGGTGTCTAATTAAACTAAAGAACTTCTGCACAGCAAAAGAAACTAACATCAGAGTGAACAGGCAATCTACAGAATGGGAGAAAATTTTTGCAATCTATCCATCTGACAAATGGCTAATATCAAAAATCTACAAAGAACTTAAACAGATTTACAATTTAAAAAAAAAAAAACATCAAAAAGTGAGAAAAGGATATGAACAGACACTTCTCAAAAGAAGACACTTACGCAGTCAACAAACATATGAAAAAAGCTCATCATACCTGGTCATTAGAGAAATGCAAATCAAAACCACAATGAGACACCATCTCATGCCAGTTTGAACAGCAATCATTAAAAAGTCAGGAAACAACAGATGCTGGAGAGGATGTGGAGAAACAGGAATGCTTTTACACTGTTAGTGGGAGTGTAAATTAATTCAACTATTGCGGAAGACAGTGTGGCAATTCCTCAAGGATCTAGAATCAAAAATACCATTTGACCCAGCAATTCCATTACTGGGTATATACCCAAAGGATTATAAATCATGCTACTATAAAGACACATGCACACGTATGTTTATTGCAGCACTGTTCACAATAGCAAAGACCTGGAAACAACCCAAATGGCCATCAATAATAGATTGGATAAAGAAAATGTGGGATGTACTTTTAACAACTCTAAAAAGTAACTTTAATTTTAAAAATATTTATAAACATTATCAACCCTATTTTCTCTAGCAGGCTTATTGGAGGTGAAGGAGTGGAGGAACAAGACTTGGAGAGCTTTGGTTGTGTTTCTCTTGCTCTCCAGAAGTATGAAAAAATAAATTTTCATTGTTCAAGCCGCCAAGTTTGTGGCACTTTCTTGAGGCAGCAATAGCTCTCTAATACACAAGCATGGTTTTATTGCAGAAAGAATTTTGTTTTATAAAATATCAGAATTATGTTTGCATGGGTTGTGATTTAAAGAGCTATAATGTGTATTCAAATCTCCACCACATTCATAGAAAACTCATGAGGTTCAATGTAATCATTCCTTTAAAATATTTAGCAGGTTAGGAGACTTTTAATCTGAACTTAGCACTTTAAAGTTCCTGGATTATATTGTTGGACTAGATATAGATAGACAGACAGATTTAATTCATTTTGCATACAACTATCTAGTGGGATATATATAATGTAGTATGCATAATATAGATAGTATACTATATATTATAATTTATGCTGTATAATAGATATTATATTATCACATATTATATGTATATTATATATCATGTTTGTATGTGTGTATTCCATCAAATATTCATATTTTTAGGCAAAACGAATAGGCTTGCCTAACATTTTATCTTTAAAATATCTTGGTTTTAATGTCAATAATTTGTTTGCATCATTCATCCCAAATTTAGTTTTAAGGAAGAGGAAGAGGACTAGCCAATTCAATATGGGTACACCATAGGAAAAATCATATTATGATGTATAATGTTGTTGAATGTGGCCTTGGAAAACAAGAATTGTTAAACTATTTTAATCCTTTAGAGAACTTTGATCCTTTAGAGTCTGTCAGTAAATACTGCATAAAACATAAGCAACTTTTTTAGTAAAATAATAAAGACATCTTCTCCAAATTGAATTTTAGTGAGTTTTTCTACACATGGAATGTCCTAAGGAATTACTGGGATAAAAACTATTATATGAATTATCTTGATAGATCTCAATATTAAAATATTTCTGCACTACAAATTGTCATGAACACTCAGCAAAGCCAGCAAGGACTCACACTTACAATTTGGTTCAGATGTTGACAGTGATGGTTACACACACACATACAAACACACACAAACAATCCAAGAGGTATGATAAGTTTTATTACTTACATAATTGAGGTTTTTTTGAGTATAGAATGGCAGATCCACCCAACAGGCCCAAAATCTCTTGGGAGAATAAGGAAAAGAGAGTAGCCTGGGGCTATTTCTATGGTTAGAGGTTGGGGTCAGGGTGAGGGTTACTTAATACAACAGGGGCTTCTATGGATTGAATATACCCATTGCACTGGCTGGCTCCAAAGTACAGAGACCCTTCTTATCAGCTTGCCCAGATGTGTGACACAAAGAGAAGACAGAGGGGTAAGGCTCAAAATCTGTCAGCAGCCAAACATCAAAAAGTGAAATCAGACTCCTTGTAACAGAAACATAATGTTAACTTAGTTACGAGATCTAATCCATTTACTATACTCCTAAATTAGACTTGCTAAATATTTTATTTACTAATTTGAAATCTATATTCACAATTGATAATTATCTGTTACTTTTTATTTTAGGAGTACTATTTCAAATTGTACTCCTATTTGAAATAGGAGTACAATTCCAAATAATTGTATTTGGAATTGGATTGTGTAGGCTAGCTTCATAAAATGATATTGTAAATTTCCTTTTATTCTTCTTATAGTAGAACAGTTAAATAAATTAGTAATTATTTGTTTCTTGAAAGTTTTGTAAAATCCCGATTCCAGAGTTCTTTGATAGCATTTTTATATCTTCCGTTCCTGCTAAGTAATGTATTTAGATTTGACACAGTTGACTCTCTGTGTGTGTTTGTGTGTGTATGAAAATATGCACATATATATGGATATAGATATATGCTTGATATATAGAAATACACACATATATTTGTTTTCTAGAAATTTTCAAATTCATCACACAAAGTTCTACACTGAATTATTTTAAGGTATTTTCTTGTCATATTGCTTTCACTGGTCTTACTATTATTTGTTCCAACTTTTTTTTCACAGTTTTTTGACTCTTAGAAATCTAATTAAACTTTCTAAGCCTCAGTTTTCTTATTTATAAGTTGTGACAGATAAAACCTAAGGTGTGAGTTTTCTTTGGTTGTGTGTCAAATTACCACAGACTTGGTGGTTTAAGACAACCTGCTCTTATTATCTCACCATTTCCATTAGTACAGAGTCTGGGCACAGCTTAACTGAATCCACTGTTCAGGGTCTCACCAGGCTACAGCCAAGGTGTTGACCAGGGTTGGCATCTCATCTGAGGTTCAAGATGGTCTTCTAAGCTCATGTGGTTGGTAGCAGAGTTCAGTTCCTTGCAGTTGAAGGACTGAGGTGGTTGGCTTCTAGAGATTTCTCTCCTCACCCCAATTTCCAGCCATGTGGCAGTCTCCACAAAATGGAACTTTCGTTTTCCATTTTGGTAAGAAGCTGATTCTTGCCTCTTACCACCACAACTTCATATGAAAGGTTCAACTGATTAGGACAGGCCCACCCAGAATAATCATCCTTTGATTAACTCAAAGTCAACTGATTAAGAACCATAATCACATCTGCAAAATGTCTTTACCTTTGCTATATAATGGCAGCAATATCCATCACGCCCATTCTGCACACAATCAAGGGGCGGGATTACAGGAGGGGTGAACATCAGGTGGTGGGAGTCTTGAGAGTCATCTTAGAATTCTGCCTACTGCACCTACCCAGTAGGGTTGATGATACTTGTAAGTTACTTACTGAGATAATATCCATAACGTACGCAGTTCACCATCTTAGCAAACTGAATGTACCTCTCAAGCTCTGGCCACTTCTATGCCCTGAGAGGTCTCTTTATGCAGCACCTTTCCTGTCTGACCACAGAAAGGCTATGTGGGTGCTGGAAGTGTGCAGGGCCATTGCCAGAAGAACACTGGAGGCTCCCTTGTCTCTCTTGCTCTTCCGTGGCACAGGCTTTGGATAGATTAAGTCCTGGTCACTCTTATCCTGAAACACCATGATCAGGGTCTGATTTCAACTTAGGTCATTATCCTAGTTGCCCAGAAACTACAACTTGGGTGTGTCCTGGTTTCCTCCATTGGGCACTAGATGTACCCAGGAAGATCACTCAAGGTCCAGCACCAACCAGGTCTGAAACAACACCCCAGAGAGGGGTGGAGTTCTGCCCTGGAGCTTCGCAGGGCATCAGCCCAAGGGAAGGATTTCTGAGCTGCTGGGGTTTGAGAATTTCAATCCTTAGAATTAGTGCAGCAGCTTACTGAGGTCATACAGCCTCTAAGTCTCTTTTTTCTATACTAAATCTCTTTTTCTAGACATAAATGGTCTTCAAAGAAATTTTAGCTGAGCCATTTCAGTCAATTTACGCTAGCTTTTTGAAAGTAAGAAAAGTTCTTGAACATAGATCAAACTTGCAGAAGTGAAAAGGAACCAAGCACAGGAGTTTCAATGGGGTTAAAACCCGCTCTTAACTATAAACACTTTCAAATTTTATTCCCTCTCCTAGTACAGAGCAGCTCTCCACATAGATCAACAAATTTTATTTTTTCATCACCTAAGTGTTCAATAAACTTTGTGTCCTCCTTAACATGATGCTGTTCTGGTGGACTGAACTATTGAATAGCAATGTGGCACATTAAGTCAGAGCCTCCTGTTCTGCAAAGTCCTCTTTATTTCTGGTCTTATTTTTCCTCACATACCTGGGAGGAAAAAGAACTAAGTGCAGGTAGACCTCTGCCCAAGCCAGCTCTTTCTAGTTCCAAGGCCTCCTGCAAATCCTTTAATTCTGCTTTCTAAACTTGCATAATAATATAACTACTTGAGGACAACACAACTATCTGATAGTGATGCAACCACATCCAAAACCTATTGCAATGTCCAGCATACAGATGAGGCACTTGAGGCTCCGAGAGAGGGAATGATCTGCCTAAGCCAGCCCTGGGCAGACCTAGGACTGAATGCAACGCCTCCTCCTCCAAAGCTGGGAGTTTCATAGGGGATTGTCATGGCCCCTTTCCTAGACTAGCCAAATTGGGATCAGCCCAATTTATAGGATCAGCCCATTTATGTCTTATGTCCCCATTTATATCTTATGGGTAACTTGGTAGTGGTAGTCCCTAGGATATTATTCATATTTTATGAAATGATGGTAACAAATTTCATTGATTCTCTTGGAAGAGCGAGGTGTAAGGATGGAAAGATGAATTCTACTCAGACTGGCCGATCCCAAAGAGACAAAGAAACAGACTCTGGGCCAGGATCTTTTTCTATCTTTTCTACACTCAAGCAGAGAAAGTTTTGTACTGAAAGAAAACCATAGCCACTTAGAACACAAGACCCACTAGCTGAGGATTTCCTGTAATATAAATGAATAAATGCTCCTTGTTTTCACTCAGTGCAGGGTGTGTCAGCAACCATGTGTATGAAATACACTTCCAAATGTATTAGATCCTTTATACTAAAGAAATTTATGACTATGCCTAAATTATGTGGCCTTACAAATGTTCCCACCCATTCTGGCTCTTGGCTTTTCTAAAATCCTTTGCCTTTGCTGTCATCTACACAATGTAACAGTGGGTTATCTACTATTATTTTATAATTGATTTTCATTGTCCTATAATTGATTTCTGTCTGAATTTTACCACTAAAATTATGTTGGAAATCACCCCGTCAGCTTAAAGGAAAAAAAGACAATCACCATCTTCAATTAGGTAATGCTTATAAACAAACATTATTGACCTTGCCAACATCCTACTTTGGTTGCCCTGGAAAGGGGAAGAAGAGGTGGCTGGAGAAGGAATAAGACCAGGATGAATGGCCTTGGTTTTCCTTATTCTAATTCTTGTCCAGGGAATTCTTGGATTGAGACAGAGAGAGAGAGAGAGAGAGAGAGAGAGAAAGAAAGAGATTGTATATTGATATTTTATACAATACATATAATATATACATATAATATATATATGTGTATATGTGCATATATATATATATTTGCTGTCTTTGTTGTCATTAGAAATGGTGCTTGCATTGTTATAAATGAGAAAGACAAGCTAAAGTCTTCCCTTTAATCAGAGTAATCACTTCAGACAGAGAGATAAACTACCAATGATTTAGAGAATTAAAAGGTAGCTGATGATCAAGACAGTATCAAAATCTCCTTCCATTTGACTAAAATTTAAATAGGTCTTCCTAACACTAGGTCCCTGACCTCCCCCACTTTTTAGAGCATTTATTTAAAAAAAAACTTCTAATTATAAACTCCTACTTTGTTCCTTAGAAATTTAATTTTTTATGTGAAAGTTGCCAGAATCAAAATGGAATCACTAATGTTAAATAAAACTCTGACAAATAGAGCCAGGGAAACCGTGAAGAGAGAGTTTTGTTTGCATGCTTGATAATGAAAATGACTATAAAAAAAGACAGCCTTGCACAAAGGCCATCGCAACCTTGCACAAAAAAATACTTCTGCAAGGACATCTGCCCAGCAACTGCCTGTCCAACCTTGCACTGGAGTCACCCTTTTATGGATCTTTGTAGCCAAGGATAATTATGTAGTTCTTCTCGTTTTTTCTTTAAAAACCTTTGCCTTTCTTTACCTCCCAGAATAGGATACTATATAAATACATTTATATGGCACAAGTATTCTCATTGTAATGCTCTATTTCCAAATAAACATCTTTTTCTTTCAGGGAGCCTCTCTGTGTTTGTAATTTAGATTGATGCTTAAAAAGCCCCTTGACAGTTTCAAAACCTAGAAATGTCTTTCTCAAGGACCTGGGCGCCCTCCCTCTCACATGTATTCATCCAGGGAGATAAGGCCCCCCTCTATCAGTCTCTGTGGAAGAGTGGGAGCCTAACTTCAATGGGGCCCCTTACTCCAAGTTGTAAAGTTATCTCAGGTCATGAAGATGTAAGAAAGTTTACCTCTCATTTAGGTTTGGCCAACAGGCAAACACAGATGGCCTATGATCTTCTCTGACTCAAGCTGTTAACAATCCTACTGCCTCTTGTTTCAGCAGAGTTGAGTTCAGGCTATGATCTAGTCCCCTATTGCAACAGCCTTGGATAAAGTCTTACTTACCTGTTTAATTTTGTCCAGTGTAATTTTTGTACTAATAGTAGTAAAAAATGTTTCAAGCTTTCAGAAAATATTCAAAATACAGGAAAGTCAGAGAATATTAGAACCAACACTATGAAACCACCACAAATATTGAACAGATGTTGACATGTTGGTAAAGATCTTTGGAACCCTTTCCCACTCTCCTCCCCAGAAGCAGCCACCATCATGGACCTGGTGTGCCGTTGCTGATGCCACTGGGAAAGGGGAGAGAGAGATTCAACCAACAGACCATGGCAATGGTGACCAGCCGAGAGCAATGTCTATGTCCCCCTGGGTCAGAAGAGCAGGACTTACTGCCCTGGCAGAGAAGTGAGCTCTGGATGGTGATTCTGCCCACTGGAACCCCTGCTTTTATCTGTCATTCCCCCAAGGACTTTTTGGAAAGAAGGAGTGGGGAGCTGGCCTTTCTGGGGCAGCTCCACTTAGAAACCAACTTCTAGGTTTGGGGGCCTCAGAATTATTCTGGGGTTTGAGCAAGACCTAGCATTAGTTTGCAGCACAGACCAGGTGTCTTGAGAACATACTTCCTGTGGAGGTGGAGTTGGCTTTCCGTCGATTTGCATTTGGTCAACTCAGTTAATTAGAGATCAAAGCCAGAAATAATGCTCCCAGGCTGAGGTCAAGTGTGCGATATTCTGCTTCTTATAAATATGTGCCCACATCCACGAATTTCAGTTTAATATGCATCTTTTTCTCTGCCTGAAGGCAATTCAAAACTATAGAGCCTGCACTTTGCCTAGAGGTAGAATCCTAGGGAAGGGCATGTGCAATTCTGTATTTATCAGACAGGGATGGGAGCCAGGGAGAACCAGACATGGCCCAGGTCCCCTTCTCTTCTTCAGCTGTATTTCCTGCCCCTAGGACTCAACTGGCACCAATTTTAGTTGAGGAGTGGGGGAGTCAGGCTTTCCTAACATTGAATACTGTGCTCATGATGACCATCTTAGATTTTTGATCCTAGGAAGAAAGGTTCTCTCTCAGTAAAGCTGTGTTTTTTCTCCTTCGCTGATTTATTTTCAATGCATTAACATTTTTCTATCAAGTCCTGTAAAGTTCAGCCACCATAAGCACTTGATGTGAATCCCAAGACACAACAGAAAACAATTTAACAAAATCCTCCCACATAACAGTTCCTCTGTTTCTGGAATAAGAGTGGAATGTAAATAACTTTAACAACCTCTGCTTATCTTGCCTCTGCTGATCCCGTAGTTAGCACCTCTCACTTGTCTTACTGAAATCCAGGTGCCATTTTCTGAACCAGTTAGAGATTTTGGGGTACAAGTGACATATGCTCACTGGTTAATTCAAGTGAAGAGGAGATTCGTTGAACTGAGTAAGGGTAGCTGAACAATCAGTCCTCAAAAGTATGAGGCCTAGAGACCCTAGAGGCCCTGGGAAGTGAGACCCAGTGAACAAGCCCTTCCGGGTGCAAAGTTTCAAATATTTGTATATTTGGTTCCATCTTATAATCAAGATTTAATTTCCAGAAGACGGAGATTCTGATTGGCCTAGTTTTGATCACCTGCTGCCTCCTGCAGTGAGGAGGGGGTCAGTTTAATGGACATTCTTACTGTGTATGTTCCAGGGAAATGGGGTCACCTATTCTTCAAGACTTACGTAGGAACTACCTGGCTTTAACACTGGAAATCCTGCCTCCCGGGAAAATCCTTAGTCCCATGAAACTTAGGGACAGTTGTTCACCGTGATAGAGCTTGATCTTCAAAAGAAAATTGAGGTGTTATTACTTGACAAAGGCAAGAAAGAAGTTGGGTTGGCAAAAACAATAAATATTCATCACAGAAAAATTTAGGTGTTATTACCTGACAAAGGCTAGAAGGTGAGTTGGCAAAAACAGTAAGTATTCATCACAGAAAAAATTATTATTTTTTCAAAATAGAAAAATAGAAACAATTATTATTATTACCAGACAATGGAAGTATGGATGGTGTGAGGGCAAAAATAATAAATATTGAAATTGGCCATCTTTTGATCCAGTTGTGGTATATAATTTTCTACATTCCACTGGTCAGACCACTGGAGTGAGAAACATGAGAGAGAATGAGAGATTCAATGTGTGGACTTAGTTTTCAACCTTTGTCTAGGAGCTCCAGACTCCTTTTAAAGGAAGAGGGATTCATTAATTACCCAGAAACATCATATAATTTTTATAACCTCTTTCCTTGGTGTTCCATTATGACTTTTTCTGATTACAAAACCAATTCCTTCCACAGCACGAGTTTTAGAGAACAGAAGGTACAAGCACTAGCTTAAGTACAATTTTTGTGCTAATATGTTCAGGTTATATAAACTCTAATTGAGCATTTATGCAATATAAGGCACAGGAAAGCCTCCAGAGTTGCAAACACATCAAGACCAAGACAGTGCCTCTGAGGGGCATGTAGTTGAGAGGCTCTAGTCGTGGGACCAATTTCCTTTGAAATCAGTTAACTTTACTGAGTTTTGCAGCCACAGTCTGTCCCTCCATCTCTTGCAAACCACCCACCAGTGAGTGCCCCAGGAGTCCGGGGAGAGGAGTTTCTATGAATTGTCAAAAATCTGCTACCAATCCTGTGAATTTTATAGATGGTTCTCATCCTCCAATGGTAGGCCATTGGTATAATCTGTGACTATGAAGTGTTCCCTGCAAATTTTTCATAATTATTTATAATTTCTGTGTCAGGATTAAAATATATAGGTGACTCATGCTTCATGGTATATCAACTTCACATTTCATCAGAGTCTTAGTTTAATTCTGCATTCTATTTTATTCAAAAACTTATATTTTAATATGCGCAGCCAAAGTAGTCACATTGGAGACAGCTAAAAACACAGAATTGCTAGTCAAACTTGGTTTTTGCCCAGGACTGCTAAATATTGTTTTAATGAAACCGCATTTTTAAAAGCCTCCTTTAAATGTTAACGTATGCTTCTTCTACTCAGAAGATTTTAGAATGTAAGAGCTGAAGCTTTCTTAACTGTATTTTTAGACAAGGTAATTTATTCATTTTTACTTCAAGTTTGGATTTTGTGTGTGTGCATGGATTAGCCTAATCCTGATGCTTCTTAATTGTCACAAAATAGATCTTTATATTTTATGATAATCTTTACATTCCTTAGTCCTAAAGCCAGGCATATTTCAAATTTTTAGCACATTCCCCTATTACACTATTCCTATTTTTCTACATCAGCAAAATTAAGCAGATTATTCAATGTTCAGCATTCAAATACATCTCATGGATAGTCTCTTACAATGGAATGACACCAAGTTGACTTGTTGTATGACTGTCCCCACTTTTGTTTTTTGAGAATTTGGTAAAACTCTATACGTGTTTCCCTAAGAAACCAAGGCAATAGCTTCATACTTCTCTTTGCTTACACTTGCAAACAAAACAGAAAGAGCGGGTTTGATGAATATTGGGAAGGAGGATGGCATAACCTGTATTTTCTCAGCTTTTTAGTAAACACAGATCCAGCTTAAGGATGAGAACTAAAAATAATATCGTAAGGTCTGCAACTAACTGAAAGAACCTCCTCTTGGCCATGGGAACCCCAGAGAAACCCTAAAAATTGAGTTCAGGCCATGACAAGATGGAAAGTCAGATACTCCTCATGATACCCCCACCCTTTGGGGTTTAGACACAACAATCGAGCAGCATTAACTTTAAAAGAGGGATCATAAGACTGATGAAACAGAATGTTTGTGGCAATAAGATACCAAATTATAAGCAAGACTTACAGCCAGGCTAGACAAGGATTAAGTCATGCTTCCCCTACACCTAAAGAATAAAGTGCATTCTAACTGCCACATGGTTTCTTTTTCTCCAGCAGCTAAACAAACACTGGTCTTGAAATAAAGCAATATTAAAACAATTGCAGCTCAACCACCGCCAGGTGCTGGCTAACTGACCCCTTGTTTCACCAGCCGTAACTACAGCTTTGACTGGACAAGAGACCAATTTCTCTAACTTTCTCTTGATAAGACACCGCTGACCAGGGACCAGTTCTGGCCAGTTTACAGAGGCTGCTCACGAGAGTGCCAATGTGTTCTGAAAAGACCTTTAGGCTTACAGGGCCTAACTGTGATACATTTAAATGTTGTCTCTACCACAAAGTGAACATGAAATGCATGTAGTGTGTATGTTTTCTTATTACATATATGCACAACCTCCCCTTTATGATTATTCATAGCTTTTCCTATGATGTGTTGAATATGTGTACTCAGCTAACTTCTTCAGCATACGTTTCTGTCATACCTTTCCTCCTTCTAAGTGCCTAACTTGCGGGCTTTGCTGGAGGATACATTTCTCAGACTGTTAGAATGGTCACCTTGAAGGCAGTAACCCTTTATAAGAAATAAAGCTCTCTTTCCACATTTATAGATCTCATGATTTTTCAGCTGCCAAGGAGAATGTGCACACCCAGCTGTTAACCATCACATTTCCCGTGAGTCGCGTAGCTGTTCAGCACATTAGCACGAAGAAGATAGAATAAAAATGTGGAGGACACAATGCCTTAGGTCATGGGTTGAATTATTCTCCCCCCCAAATAATTTGATGTACCAAATCCCAGTACCCATGAATGTGACTTCATTTGAAAATAAGGTGTTTGTAGACATAATCAAGTTAAGATGAGGTTATTAACACAGGCCCTAATCCAATATGACTAGTGTCCTTATGAAAACAGGGAAATTTGGACACAGACACACAGGGAGATATCATCTGGTGACAGAAGCAGAAATTGAAGTCATGGAACTTCAAGCCATGGAACACCAAGGATTACCAGCAGCCATCAGAATCTAAAAAAAAATTCAAGAAAGGTTCTCCTCTGCAGCTTTCAGAGGGAGCATGGCCCTGCCGACACTTTAATTTTTGATTTCTAGCCTCCAGCACTATGAAACAATAAACTTCTGCAGTTTGAAAGCACCTAGTTTGTGGTACTTTGTTCTAACAGTCCCAGAAATATGAATGCACCTTGTCTTCAAGAACTGCTACTACATAGAGATTCGTCGATCACCAGCTGCATGCCAGACACCAGGTTATTTCCGTGGATGCACAGGCAAATAAAATGCAGACGCTTTCCTGAAGAAGTGTGGACACTGTACACCACTGGGATGTTTGGCAGAGCTGGACTTGGCAGCAGATGGAGATCCCAAAGACAGCCTCTTTCCCTGCAGTTGTAGCACACTTTAAAATAAACACACTTTAAAATAATGTTTGAATTGTAAACCTCTTCCCAGGGTTCCAAGATATTTTCAGAAGATGTAGATTTAGAGTGATCAAACCTAACAAGAGACAGTTATCCACACTGCAGCTTTCAGGTCTTCTATTTATTAAGGAACCATTTCTGTAGGCTAGAGGATTAAGAGCGGGAACAGTCAATCATTACTTCTGTATTTGCTATTTTGAAATCTCCTATATATCTCTGAAAAAAAGAAATCTGTGTAGTCATCAGTCTGTACTTCTGTTGGTAATTATTTATAAGCTTTACACAACAGCTTCGTGAAATTACAATGTTTTCTTTCATATGTGTGATGTGTTTGATCTTAGCAAAGCACTAGTGGCAACTGGAAAATCCAGGATGTTTGCCTTTAAGATTATATTAAGGGCAAAATCACCTCCTATCCTCTAAGGCTGCTATTTAATTTCAACCATTACCATGTTTAATTGGAAAAAGAATTTGAAGATAAATAACATCATGGAAGGCTTTAGAGAGTCTAGCTATCTTGGCTTTAAATTATTGCACAGATTTTTTTTTTACCTCCCAACAGTGTTGACAGATAGATCACAATGAATCAGGCTTCCTACTGTATGTTCTCATTATTTAATATTAACACCTGCCCCAGGGGCTTGGAAAGTAATCATAAAGTTTTCCTAATGGACACTACACATAAAAGAGACTTTAGCACGCATTTCTCTCTTCATTTTATCCAAGTGCATTACACCTTTCCTGATATGGTTTGGGTCTATATCCCCACCAAATCTCTTATTGAATTGTAATCCCCACATGTTGAAGAAAGGGCCCAGTGGGAGGCATTTGAATCATGGGAGCAGACCTCCCCCTTGCTGTTTTTGTGATGAAGTTCTCCTGAGATCTAGATGATTAAAAGTGTGTAGCACTTCCCCCTTCACCCTCTTTTCTGCTCTGCCATGGTAAGACGTGCTTGCTTCCCCTTTGTCTTCTGCCATGATTGTAAGTTTCCCAAAGCTTTCCAGCCATGCTTTCTGTACAGCCTGCAGAACTGTGAGTCCTTTGAATGTCTTTTCTTCATTACCCAGTCGCAGGTAGTTCTTCATAGCAGCGTGAAAACGGACTAATACACTTCACTTCTTACTTCCTTCATTCCTTACACCAAATCTGGAAAACTTCAAATAAAAACTTAGATATTATCTCCTTCCACTCCTTCCATAGAAAAGAGAATTATCAGGACCAAAAAAAAAATTAAACTGACTTTCTTATAGTATAATGAAATTTAAGAGCATCATATTTAGTCTCTTATGTACCAATAATAGAATAAAATTCATCTTGAGAACTCTCTGTAAGAAAAATTTGAATCAACGCATATTTTCATATCTATAATTAAAGGTATACTTTTTAAAGAAAACAGTGTTTGATATTGACCAGATAATACCAAATTGGTGGTATCATTAGTCTCCTAAGCAACAAGTCAACTTTTACAGGATATCCTAGCAATTTTGTAGACAGCTATTTAATACAGAGTCCCTGCACCGGAGTTGGGAAAGCTGTCAAGCCACCACACTTACCAAATGGGGTGATACTACTGCCCTCGTAATTCCATTGCAAAGCACAGTCTGCCACAAGCACATGAATTTGTGTGGTTCAGTTTTGGCTGGTTTGCTGTGATACTGGACGACTGTGGCCCACTGTGGTAATGATGTTGGATGGGTCATTTAAATTCTCACTTTTTTGGTTCCTGATAAGGGAATTACAGCAATTTGTCATGGGTTGCCAACAACGAAGATGCAGATAGTGGTCTGACTCCCTGCCAAGTCTGACTTCTAGAGAGCAGGCTGCCTCCCTGAGTTGGTTACTGTCAATAATGAGTTGGTGTCCTTTGCAGGTTGCTCCAGAATTTTGGTCTGATTTCTGTTTTTATGTATGGTCTGCCTGTTGTCTGTATATTCAGACTCTCAGCGTGAAGACTATAGAGACTCCACAAGGCACATAAATGGGATCTGACATGAGTTACAACCACAGGTTTCATCACTGTCCCTGGTGTGAACCATGGTTGCTCCAAGCAAAGTCATGGAACTTTCCAAACTAAGAATTTAAGATCTCAGAACTTCTCTTGACAGGTTGGAAAACACTGTTCTATACAAGTATTTCTCATAAAAGATATCACTGTTAATCTTGGTTCTTTATATGTAAAAAGGAAAAATAAAAATGCTGCATTTACTGAGAGATTAAAAAGACAATAGACAAAAGTTTTCCTTTCCCTTTGAAACTTTGATGAATTTTGCTGTAATCTTCAAAGTCAAAGCAACAATAAAATCTACATTTGTCAATGAAGATCAGACTTACTTCATTTCTAGCATAAGAAATAAAGTTGATTTATAGGTTCAAATACACATAACCCTCACCTCCTGAATGTCTTAATCTCATTACACATATAATTAAGTGATTTTTCCCCTGACTGCAGAAATAACAGGACATTGATCAGTTGTCTAGCTGTCATACCAGTGTGATTTGTCATTATAAATACAGTGAGGCTCACAAGTGTGGCGCTTTGACAAGATGTTTGACTCCAAGTCCTTGTTCGTGCTCATTATCGGTTTGCTTTTGCCCAAGTTTCAGTGATTTGAATCTTAAGAGAATGCACCGTTGGCAGTGGCTGAAGCTTTTCTAGGCTGTGCATGAGATCAGACAGTGCCCCAGAGTTGACCTCCCTGAGCTGATATCCCACCTTTAGGAATGTGATCAAAGAGAACGTCTCTGAGACATATGTTCCAGATTCCTATTAAACACGGGATATAAGTTTGTGCATAATGCTTACAATCCTGACTCACCTCCTTGGTAATTTGAAAACTATGCCACTGTCTTTTCTGCGACAGAGTGTTTATAACTGTAATATCCATAGGTTGATATGGACAGTTTGTGTTTTCTGATCCAAAGGAATAATCACAGTGCTTTGTGAAGTGGCTAAATGCGGTTTATTGGTATTTTCCTTTGGGCAACTGCCCAAAGTCACCTTTTCCTCTGAGATATAACTTTGGAAATTCATTTATCTGTTATTTGTACACTCGGCTGGCAGTCTCTTGACAAGGACTTTCTCTTGATCAGAGTATTGATCTATGGAATAACTTTAGCAGTAAAGCTGGTCTGAGAAAGGGTGTGGAGAGACACAAAACAACAGGATGAGCAACATCATGGAGGAGAAACACGTTTCTTGTATATAGAGTGAGAACCAGTGTATAGACCTATGGGCCAGGATAAACAAATGAAGTGGGGGCAGAGCTATTCAGCATGAGGAAATATGCTGATAAATATGCTTTATGAACAATAAACCTTCAAAGCAAATTTGCAAACCTCCGTATTCCATTTCTTTGACTCATTCAGAAAACATCTCAAGCAGCAACCGTGTATCAGGCCCAGGTAGGGACACAGAGAATGTGCAAGCCTTCAAAGTGAGAGAGGAGAAACTTGGGTCCAAATACCTTCTCTAAAGGCAAAGTAATAAATTCTGGAGAATGGGGGCAATGCTTGTTTTAGAATTCACAAGGATAAAAATTCAAGAGAACAACCAGGAGAGATATTTGAGACAGGTCTTGAAGATAAAACAGATTTTAGTAGAAAGAAGGAAGGGAACAGCTGGTATTCCAAAGAAAAGGAATGGAATGAGCAAATGCAAAGGCAGGTGCAAATGGGTTGACTTTGTTAAACTTCAGGTAATATGTAGGATGAGCATGAAGGAAATTCCCACTTATCAAATGTTTTAAGTGGTTTCAATATTAGAAAATTTCACATATGATATTACAGGTTCTGGTGAGCTTTCAGACCCACACTAAAGCAGTGCTACTTTTTTTTCTCTCAACACTCACAACTTGACTCTGATTTTTTATACTTCTTTTGTTGAAATAAAAATTTAATACATTGAAATGCACACATCTTTAAATCAAATGGTGTTTATCTTGTTGAGTAATCAAAATTCTTTCAATATTCTGGATACAAGTTCTTCATCTGATATGTGCTTTGCAAATATTTTTCGTCTAAACTCTGGCTTGTTTTTTTGTGTTAAAATAATTTTTCAAAGACCAGAAGTGCTAAATTTTGATGAACTTCAATTTACCTGAAATATATATGTATATTTGGTGCTTTTTATGCCTTTATAAGAAAACTTTGCCTATTTCCACGTTGCAAAGATATTCTTCTATGCCTTCTTTAAAAAGGTTTCAGTTTTTAGTTATTACACTTAGCTATCTGATCCATCTTGAATTGATTTATATATATATGGTGTGAGTTAGAAGTTGAGGCAAATATTATCCATATAGATAGCCATGCTTCTTGCACTATTTGTTAAAAAATCTTTTCTTCATTACATATCTTGGAAATCTCTGTTAAAAGCTAATAGTCAAAGTAAATGTGGGTCTATTTTTGGACATTCTATTCTGTTTCTTTGACTTTTCTATACTTTTCTTGAATATCACTTTCAATGTTTTATTCATCAGAGTTACTCAAGACTATATTCCCTTCAACAATTAATGCCTTAAAATGTATTTTGGGTCACTCCATTTATTTCTGATTGCCCCTCAGGTTCTTGGTTTCTCAAAATGGACATAGATGAGAGACAGATCCAAATCATCCCAATGTGAAACTGAAGTTCAACTTCTGTATATGATGAAATTTACTATTTTTATCTATTATTTTGAAAGGTATGTGATCATGATGTTCTTTTCATTTCCTTTCTCTAAGATTAAGGAATTCTTTGACCACATATTTCTTACAGATTTCTCATAAAATTAATTGAGTTAAGGACATACACCTCAAGAAAAAGTGCCTGGTGGCCCCAGTTGGTATGTGGGAATCAGAGACAAAATTGTCCTTGGGATGAATGAGAGAAGGAGAGCATCCTTACAGACAATAGAAGGCGCCTATCTGAGATTTGAGCTGATCTGTGGTGAAAAGAACTCCAGATGTTAGGAATGATTTTTGGTTTCAAAAACCTGAAATGATTTTGCCTTATTATAATATTTCAAATATGTGAAATCCTGTAGTCTCCTGATATCCTAAAATTCATGTGACACTCCAAAGTGACTCTAAAAATTTATCACTTCCATGATCCATCTGGACTTCAGGGCTGGCCAAAGATGCAATGCGATCCCTGCCCTTCTACTGGCTGAAGCAGGTGCCCTGAAACTGCAGGCTCTGCCCAGCACATCCAGGTCACCCTGCCACTGCTGAGTCCTTGTAACAGCTTTTGACTGAGAGGTCTGGCTGGGGCTTATATTCAGAAGTGAAGTTACTTACTTGTTCTGCTTATTTTTTACAAAAATTACACATAATTGTAAGAGAATGGAAAGTATCAAATTTATCAGAGATCTCAGAATAATGACATACCATTTGGAAACAGTGTGTCAATACGCCTCTTGGGGTGTTGGGGTGAGACTCGAAAGAGAATGTTCAGTGTGGCCTCTGCATTGCCTTAAGCAGGTGTGTCCCGTCAGTTGCCACCTACTTGGAATTTGAAGAAAAGTGACTTTCTGTGTATTAAAGATGTTGAGGCAGCACATCTGAACACTCCATGAAGCGAGAGGGTGACGACATAAGATGTGGGTGCCTAGGAAGAGGGTTTGGGAAGAATGTGATCAATACAGATATCAACACCACCCTCTGTGATGGTTAATTTTCCATGTCAACTTGGAGGGTGCTTTCAGATGAGAGTGACATTTAAATTGGCAAACTTTGGGTAAAGCAAATTGCCTTTCATAATGTGGGTGGGCCTCATTCAATGAGCTGATATCCTGAATATAACAAAAAGAGACTGGCCTTCCTGGATTTTATCTGCACCATTGGCTCTGCTGGGTCTTCAGCCTGCAGACCCACACTGCAGGTTTTGGACTTCCCAGCCTCCATAATCACATAAGCCAATACCTTATAATAAATCTTTTTATCTTTCCCTCTATCTCTATCTCTCTGTCTATACATGTATCTATTGTCTCTCTTTATTTCTGTCCTGTTGGTTTTACTTCTTGGAGAATGCTGACTAATACAACCTCCTAGATCCTCCTTTAAGCAAGCACTTGCTGCTCAGCTACAAGGAGTGTGGATGGCAGAGTGTGGGAGCCAGTTCCTTCAGGCTATGCATCAGCTGTGGGGATAAGCCTCGCCTCATGTCTACTTTTCTGGGGCAACCCCGGTGATTGAAGAAGGCAGTTACATGGAGGTCCACCATTTAGGCCTGAAGGTACTACTTGTTCCGGAGTTCCTGGCTGGGTTGGCTAAGGCTTTGTCAATCTTCTACAGATCAACTTCTCCCCCTGCCCCATCCTGCTGCTGCCCCATTCTTTCACAAGTCGGACTCCTAATTCCCATTTGTACCCCAAACTTCAACTCAGCATCTGATTGTGAGAAACCAAATTGCAATAAGAACATAAATTTGCTGGGTAAGGTTTTAAAATGGAACTTTTGATGAAAACCTTTTACTCCATCTATCCTAGAACAACTTTGCTATCAGTTACCTCTCAGTAATGCTTTGGTCAAATGACCCATTCTTTTGGAGAGCTGTTCTCTCTCTTTGAAACAGACAGGTGAACAGTATGTTCAGACATCAGAGCTGGTGGATGAGGGACCGGGTAGTATCTGCGTTACCAGCTTTGACTCATTGTTCAGCACCATGCCAGACAGTGTCCCTCTGTGGCTCTTCCGTGAACTATTTTAGAGATGTGCACTACACTTAGAGTCTTTGCAGTTCTTTCCTAACTTTATATTAAAATGTATTTTTGCTAAGGTTGTAGAAAGTTTCTGAAGACAAATAACAAACAAGACTCCTGTTTTTCTGTCAATGATTCACTCTAGTATGCCAAAATGTCTCTTGGATGGTGGCTGCCAGATAGTCACCTTCTCTATAATGTCTTTGTGTCAGCGTAGAGGTATTCCATAGGGAAGAGAGAGTAAAGGCCACGAGTAATGTCTTCTTACACGAGGATTGACCCAAAGTTCCATTCTCCCTGTGAGACAAGTATTCTCTATGTTCTGATAACTCTGTCATTATCTGTCCATCAGACCCACAGCAATTCCAGTACTTGAGTTCAATAGACAGTTGATGAGCCCCTCTCTGTGGGAAATGTCTCTTTCCCCACAGGGGTGCAGTTCAGTGATAAGATAAGCCTTGGTTGAAAATGGAATCAGAAACTTAACAAAGGGCTCTCATTAGGGCACAATGAAGATCAGAAGTACGTGCTGTGAAGACCTGAAAGAAGGAAATTTCAGGCCAACAGGAGAATTAGATCTAAACAAGAGGATTTTTTTTCTTTCTTTATACTTTAAGTTTTAGGGTACATGTGCACAACGTGCAGGTTTGTTACATATGTATACATGTGCCATGTTGGTGTGCTGCACCGATTAACTCCTCATTTTTCCTCTTAGATTTGTTTATATTTTGTGTTGCTTTATTTTTAATTCTCAAACCATTGATTAGAGAACTCCAGAAGACTGCAGTTTTGGCATTTTGGTGACAGGTTCTAAACTTTAATTAGATTAATTTTGGAAGACATCTTTTTAGGGGTGATGTGGAAAGAAGATAAAAAATGAATCCTTTTTTTTTTTGGCCATTTGAAGGTCATGGGATTCATTAGAGAGTGTCTCTCGAGGCTGACAGTGTAAACTCAAACATGTGACTTTGCAGGTCTCAATAATGAATTTTCAGTGGTTATGGAAAGGACAGGTGTCAGTGTCAATCCAGGTAGAAATGAAGTATAGATAGATAAAGTGAAGGGCTGGTTTTCCTGGTCTGAATTCATTGCTCAAGTTATCTATCTTTTGAAAAAAAAAAAACAGAGATTAAATCTTTAAAGACTTCTAGGTAACAAGGAAAATAAAAAATTAATCCCATTCTGATGGTCTAGAAAGTTTGAGAGGAAAAATATTTCTCAGTCTATAAAATTATTTTCCCAATTCTCATATTTCCTTAAATTAATACTGAGTACTGGAAATCATGATTTATGTGTATTTGCACTTACTTTTTAGCATTGTATGGCATAACTGTTGATATCTTTTACATTTTCACATGTAACTGATTATCTACAAAACATTTAATGTTTTAGAAAAGTATACTTAATTATGCTGCAATGAACAGTTAGTCCAAGCTGTTTTTGTTTATAAATATTAATTCCTCATATTGTTTTTAGGTTTGATACCACAGTCCAGAATATGGAAGGTGGTTCTTTTGGTAATTCAGGAATAGTGAATGCTGCTAGTAGGTGAGTGTGGGACATGCCGTTTCCTTTCACAAGAATCTTGCTCATCTAAAGTGAGGCTGCATTAAGAAATGTGTCTGAAGTTTCACACAGGAGGCTGATGACAAGGTGGAAGGCCATAGTGTAGTCTATTTTCACAGAAATTTAGCATTTCTCATGTTGGGTTACAATCATTAGTTTCTAATTACTCCATGTACATTCCATGTTCCGGAAACACTACTTTGTATTTGTGGTATGCTTTTGTGAGTGTGACTAGAACTGCAGGCTGTGGCTTCCAGCCTGTATCCTTCATTGAACTAAGAAGTTATAAATAAGTGATATGATGCTGTGCTGATAAATACGGATGAAAAGACATCATGGTTGGTGTCACCAATGCTGCGAACATTTCAGAAACAAGTTCCATCTTTAAATACTTGCTATTATCCTTATGAAAGTTAGTCCAAACCATGCATAGCCATATCAGAGCAGATTATAGTTCTGTTTGGATTTTTAAAAAATAACTTATCAAAAGACTGAGTTCTATTTTCATCATATTCAAATTAGTGACTTTTTCATATTTCTATATAACCAATGATATAGATAAAGGAAATAAAAGTAATAAGAAGAGTATAACAGTGGTTGCCAAGAAAAGAGATATGGGGGTGCGGCAGGGGGATGTAGCTCTATGGGTACTAAGTTGCTCTAATGCAGGATAAGTCTTGATTTCTAATGTATACCATGGGGACTATGGTTAATAATCCGTATTGTGTACTGGGAATTTGCTAAGGTAGTAGACCTTACTTTTTCCTTACTAACAGAAATAAGGTAGCTATGGAGGCAATGGTTGTGCTAATTTGACTATTGATCATTTTGCTATGTATTATGTTGGTGCGAAAGTAATTGCGGTTTTTGCCATTAAAAGTAAAGCAAAACATTAGGTATACCTAATGTTAAATGACGAGTTACTGGGTGCAGCACACCAACATGGCACATGTATACATATGGAACTAACCTGCACATTGTGCACATGTACCCTAAAACTTAAAGTATAATAATAATAATAAAGTAATGCAAAACAACAATTACTTCTGCACGAATCTAACATATCAAAGCATCATGTTGTACATCTTAAATATATACAAAATATAAAAACAATTATAGAAATTATTATATTACCATATATTATGGGCTGAATTATGCTCCCCATTCATATATTGAAGACCTAACCTCCAATACTATAGAATGTGACTGTATTTAGCGATAGCGTCTTTAAGAGGCAAATAGGTAAATGAGATTATTAGGATGAGTCCTAATCCAATATGACTGGTGTCCTTATAAGCAAAAGAGATTAGGAGGACACAGACACACAGAGAAGATCATACCAAGGCACAGGAAACAGCAGGCACCTATAAGTCAAGCAGAAAGGCTTCAGGAGAAACAAACCCTGCCAACACCTTGATCTCTGACCTAGTCGCCAGAGCTATGAGAAAATACACTTCTGCTGTTTATATCCCTCAGTCTGTAATACTTTGTGATGACAGCTCTTACAAACTAACGCAATATACCTGTCTCTTGAAAACCAGGACCACAGCTCCCAAAGCTAAGCAAAGAATGGAATATGTAGTCTCAACAACTACCATTTCTTCTTGAGAGTTTGCTAGGAAAATTAACAGCACTGGCAATGATTTCACAACCTGCATATTGAATTGTGTCACACAAGATATTTTGGCATTTTTAATTTATTTGTTCATATTTTAATTAATATATCTTTCAAATACATTTAGAACTAACTAAAATTTAAAAGCATCACTACTATTTTTCTTTAATTCTTGCACTATGTTTTCCTTATCTGATCTCCTCTTTATTATTTAGGTTGCAAGCTTACATTTTTGTCAAACCCTTGGGTTTCAGAAATGCTTAAGCAGGAATGAACTGTAGAAACCAGAGTCTCAACTAGTTGTATGTTTGCAAACATGTAGCTTATAAAGTAAGCTTACATTCAAGGTAACATAGGTGATGAGGGTTAGCAAGTTTATTTTGTCTTCAACTCTTTTCTAATATTGAGCATTAAAATTGGCCACAGGAAGGAAACTTTTGAATAAGAAAGGAATAAGTTGGAAAGAGGCAAAAGCAGAATGAGGAAGAGGCACTTTGGAATATGCATATTAAAACAAAGGCAATTTTAAACAATAACTTTCAAAATGACTTTATTCCTTCATTCTTTTTAGAATTCCTATAACATTTTTGTCATGTAGATGTTTTTACATATTTGGAAATATTCTGTAAACATTTGTTCATTGTCTCCATGAAAACTGGTTTTTAACCATGTAGAAGCGTTTGCATAAAAAAAAGAGGCAAGATGGATTTTTAAACAACATAAGCTACAAATATTAAGTATATGGCTCACTGATTGTTAACTTGAAATTTGTGGATCATATGTTGATTTTTGCCTATGGGATTAGGAAAGTAGTAGGTAGCACATGTGCTATTGATTACTTTCTTCAAGTAGTTGTTTTTTTTTTCAATTACTTCTGAGTTGTATACTTTTTTTTCTGACCTTCAGAGTAATTTATAATCAATACCTACTTAGCAGAAAAAAAAAATCCCTGGATATTTAGTGTATAATAACTTCAGTGTTCAAAGTCAATTGACCATTATAACATGACCCAGGGCTAAATGAAGTGTTAGAAAAAAGGATGTTAGTCCAGTTTGTTAGGCCTTTTAGCATGAGTAGTTTTTCCATTAAAGTGGTTCTGTGAGCTTCTAAATTATGAAGGCTGCCACATGCTGTTTCTTTTTCTGATAGCTGCCTTTTTCGACAAATAACAATTAATTCTGTAGTTTCATCTTGGTATTATAAAGAGCTACTATTACCACAGACAAAGTGTATTGGAAAAACCAGTTAATACTGAAAAAATTATAAATTTATAGGTCATTTCTAAAATGAAATAGATCATATTTATATTTTTCTAGATTTCCATTGAGTAAAATAATATTCTGTGTATATATAATTCTAAAATGTGATTTAGGGTATTATTAAAATTCTACTTTTTTATACAAAAAATGTCTTCTTGAATTTTGAGTAGTAATTTTATATTTATTTATACTCATTCATTCAATAATTTGTTTTGAATGCCTACTACATAACAGGTTGTCTTTCAGCTTCTAACATTATTATTAAATTATATCAAATTCCATTAAAAACGATTTAAATTGAACTAAAATAAGTATTTGATCATTCATCTAAACATTAGACTTCCTGGATTATTTCAATGGGTCCCTGACGAATCAGCTGATGTACCTCAATTTTACTTCTGTCGCAGACATGTAATAGCTCCAATATTGATCACAGATTAATAAGGTGGATTACAGGAGAAGGACCTGATTTAGTAAGGATATGGCAAAGTGGTTTAATCCATGCAAGCATGTGAAAAGATATTTTTTTTTCCCAGAAAACCATCAACACTTAGGGAACAAAAGAGACTTACTAGTTCCAAATTTACACAGAGTATTTTAGGATCAGAAAATAGCCACCTGAAGAAAATAATTTTAAAAATATATATTATTTACAAAGAGAAAGGCACATAATCAGATTATAAAAAACTGGGCAGAGAATATGGGAATGGGAAGAGGTATCATCTGTTTTTAGAATAAAAATATTCACATTTTTGGGGTATAATACGGTACTATTGACTATATGTAAGACATCATACAGCAGAGCTCTAGAACTTACTCATCTTGTTTAACTGAAACTTTATACCCTTTCATTAGTAACTCCCCTTTTCTCCCTACCTCCAGGCAGTGGTGATCTTTATTCCACTTTTTAATTCTAATTTGATTATTTCAGTTACCTCGTGTAAGCTGAATCAAGCAGTATTTGTCTTTCTGCGACTAGCATTTTTTACTTAGCATAAAGTACACAAGGTGCATCCATATGATGACATATTACAGAATTTCTCTTTTTTAAGGCTGAATAATATTTCACTGTGTGCGTATCACACATATGTAGTATATTTTATACTGTATATATACAGTGTATTTATGTATACATAACCATATTTATAGCTATATAGATATATATATCACATTTTCTTTATTCATTCATCTATTGATAGACATTTACATTGTTCTCACTGGTCAACTATTGTGAATAATGTTGCAATAAACATAGGAGTGCTGATATCTCTTCAAGATCCTGACTTTTATTCTTTTGGATAAATACCCAGAAGTGGGATTACTGCATTATGTGATAATTCTATTTTTAATTTTTTAAAGAATCCCTGTACTTTTTTTCTATAGTGGCTGCATCATTTTGCATTTTCACCAACAGTGTAAAAGGCTTCCAATTTCTTCACATACTTGTGAACATTTAGTGTCTCTCTCTTTTTCTGTGATAGCCATTTTGACAGGTGTGAGGTAATGTCTTTGTGGTTTTAATTATAAGATCTAAAACTAACAGTCTAGAAAGAAACATAGGTGAACAGATTTCTGAACTTGGTATTGACAATGATTTCATGGATGTCACACAAAAAGCACAGGTAGCAAAAACAAAAATGGACAAGGGGACTATATCAAACCAAAAAGTTTCTGCCACAGCAAAGGAAAAAAATCAGCTGAGTGCGCAGGCAATCCATGGAAGGGAGAAAATATTTGCAAACCATGTAACTGATAAAAGATTAATATTCAAAATATATAAGAAACTCCTGCAATTCAACAGCAAAAAAGAAACAAGTAATTAAAAATTAGCCTAAAGACTTGAATAGACATTTCTTCAAAGAAAATACAGAAATAGCCAACAGGTATATGAAAAAATGTTCAAAGTCACTAATCATCAGAGAAATGCATTTTTAAAATAAAAGTATTTCTACCGAATGTCTCATGTGAGTTAGACACAGTGACAGGGGCTGAGCACCCACATATAAGTGACACATGGCCTTGAAATTCAAGGAGTCTCCGTGTATGTTTCTGACTTCACATTTTTAGAAAAATAAATAAAGTTGAATTGTAAAGAATATATTTCTCAAATGGTATTTAGTTCATTGCTAGTGTTATTTACCGAGGAAACTTTTTAAGATGACCCCAAGATGCCAGCTGTTCTGTTCTTAGATTCTAGCTCTGATTTCCTGGGGTGCAAAATTATTTTTCATACATGATTGCCACAAAACCTGTTGATTAAAAGGCAAAAATGCAGGTATTAAATGGAATTTTATTGTTTGTGAAAATCAAGTACAAATTGAAGAGAGAATTTGTGTCTAAGTACCTCTCAGATCTACCCACGTGTACAGTGAGTGTTCTGTCCTAGGTACACCTATACCACACCTGACCAGATGAAGCCATGGACAAGACAGGTGTACACTGTGGCTATTTACCAAAACTATCCTATCTTATTTTACTGCAATAATTAAAAATAATAGTCTAGTAAAGAATAGCTCTGGAACACAGAATAAGGCTGACTGAACATGTGAAAGTAGGCATAAGAAGGACTTTGTGGACAGACTTGGGATCATGGTGACCCTCAACACCCCTATGCAGCGATTGATGTTCCTGGTGGGAGTCTTGCCTCGTAGTCTGACCTTGAACTTGTGTGGAGAGGCAGACAGGTGGTTTTGCTTTTGAAAGTTTTGTGTGAGCAAATATTAGCAAATGTGATCTAAAATTGTGCTGTTTACATAGGTATAAGGCAAGAAGACTTTGGTCTCCTGGTTTCTTGAGCTGTGTGGTGACCATGTGTTTGCCATAGGGCTTGGCTACTCTTTCTAGGGAGGCAGGGATGTGCACAGTAGGACTTAAGCAAAAGCACACAGGCTGAACGCAGCTGATATGCATAAAGAGGTGGAGTTGGAGGTTCTCTTCAAAGGCATGGGGGCCATGCAACGCTCAGCTGGTGATTGGAGTGCAGGAGTTGGGAGCAGAAGGCAGAGACAAATGCCAGACACTCAGGCAGGCTCAGCCAAGCAGTCTGTTTTGTTTGTTTCACCTGAGACAATCACAGTGAGTGCAAACAGAAGATAAACACACACAACAAACAAAAACAGACTTCAATCTACTCAGAGTTTGACTTAGAGGAAAGTATAAGACAGCCTTAATAAAAGAACTATTTTCCACACCGGGGACTGTTGTGGGGTGGGGGGAGCGGGGAGGGATAGCATTAGGAGATATACCTAATGCTAAATGACGAGTTAATGGGTGCAGCACACCAACATGGCACATGTATACATATGTAACAAACCTGCACGTTGTGCACATGTACCCTAAAACTTAAAGTATAATAATAATAATAAAAAGAACTATTTTCCACCACGTACTAGAAAAATTTCTCAGAAATACACTAGAAGAAAATTTCACTGATGTCCTGAATGAACTGAATCTACTAACTAAAGAACCCAACACAGAAGAAGGGAGGCCCTCCTGGTTGGTAGGAAGAGATCAGCTGATGACCTCTGAATTCCGAGCATGGTTAAAACACTATAAGAGAATAATTTCAAACTTTATGTTTATGATAATTCTGTTTGTTTTCATTATGCATTTTTACTAAATTTAAGTAACCGCTTTGGAATAAGATACATGATAATGAAAGGAAAATATAAGCAAAGGAGGAAAAAACGAGGCCTGTTGTGAGAGCTAAGAGCAGTTCAGTTGGTCATTAAACTAGATGTTAGTAAGTCTCATTGGCATAGCCTGGCTTGTAATGTGGGCGGCAGAGAGATTGTGGAGGACTTTTAACATTAGGTCCACAAGTTTGTTCTTGATTATGGGACTATCGAAAGTTTCGACTGGTACAATCTCACTCATTCAGTCATTTGTTAAATAACTTTTTGCTGAGCATTTTTTTTTTTTTTTTTTTGCACAACATGGAGTGAGGACAAAGGGAAGAAATTCAAAGTCCCTGCTCCCGTGAAGCCCTGAGTCTAGTAAAGGATACGAAAAGGTGAATATATCATGAAAGTTCATGTGCTCAGGATTAATGTGCAGACAAGAATAGGAGCATCGGGTGGCTGGGGACGAGCTCCCCAGAGACTCATCTGAATAACATGTGTCCTGTGCTTTCCAAAAGTAGCCCTGACCCGCGGCTTCAGGTATATTGACTCATTCAGCCTGCAAAATGCCCTGTATTAGACAGAGGTCTCCAGAGAGACAGAACCAATAGAATGAATGGATGATTAGATAGATAGATGATAGATAGATAGATAGATAGATAGATAGATAGATAGATAGATAGAATGGGGGTTTATTAGGGTAACTGGCTCATACAATTATATCTGGGAAGTTCCATGGCAGGCCATCTGCAAGCTGGAGAACCAGGGACACCAACAGTGTGGCCCAGTCTAAGTCTGAAAGCCTCAGAACCAGGGAAGCCAATGGCATAATGCTCATTCTGAGGCTGAAGGCCTGAGGATCCAAGGGGCCACTGGTATAAATCTCAGAGTCCGCAGGCTATAAAACCTGGAGTTGTGATGTTCAAGGGAAGATAAGGAGAGTATCTCAGCTTCAGGAGAGAGACAGAGAAAATTCTTCTCTCATTTTCTGTTCTATTTGGGCTCCCCAGCTAATTGTATGGTACCTGCCCATATTGAGGGTGTATCTTCCCTGCTTAATCCACTGACTTACGTGTCAATCTCCTCTAGAAACATGTCACACACACCACACACACAGACACACACACACACAAGTCATGCTTTGCCAGTTCTCTAGGTATTCCTTAATCCACTCAGGTTCACACCTAAAATGAGCCAGCACAGGCCCCATGACCCAGCTGAGAAAACATCACAGAAAGGTTGGGTGACTTGCTCAGGATGATTCAGCCAGTCAGCAGTGCAGATGGACTCTGAACATAGAATGCACACAGTAGACCCAAGAGCTTCTTGTGTTCATTCTGTTTCACATCACGTATTAAATGTCAGGTAACTGAAGAAATTTAATTCATGTTAATATGGAGAACTTTGATTGTAAATGTAAGTTTTAGAGGTGCCGGTAAAGATAAATTAGACAATTTTTGATGGTATATATGCTACAGCCAGAGGTCAACACCAACTTCTGAGGAAAATATTAAGGAAAATAAAATTATCATAGTTGAATTTTTCCTTCAATATTTAATATCTCTTTTGTTTCCACTATTGTTTTGAAAGAATTGAAATTCAAAGCTATTTGTAAAGATGTAAATTGTTTGTTTTTAACCAAATATATTATTATTTATTTCTGTTGGATGTATCTAAAGCTTTTTAAGGACTACATATATTTATGTATGAAAGAAGGAGATATGTGGATCCGAAATTGGTTACAGTTTTTTGAAAAACACTAACATTTCCACTGCTGAGACCTACAATGAATCCAGAGAGTGGGCGCTGAATCAGAGGAAAAGACACATGTCCTGAAAGTTCAGGGGGAGAAGTTGTTGGGTTTACAAAGTGCCTGTTCCCAGGTTATCTTATCTGCGTCTCTTGTCAGTCCTACAAGGTACAGGGTTGAATTTCATTACCTCCACATGACAGATGTGGAACAGGAAATTATGAAGGATAGAGTTTTTTGATTTTTTTTTCCCCCAGATTCTGTAGCTCAGTAAGGGGCATGGAGACCAGAGACAGGGTTGTGGAGAGGAGCCCCTGAGAATGACGCCAACCCATAGAACATGCTGGTGAGCTAAGTCTGGCTCACTGCATGCAGGCTGCATTGAAAATTCTACCGTGTGCTCATATGTTTATTGCAGCACTATTCGCAATAGCAAAGACTTGGAACCAACCCAAATGTCCATCAATGATAGACTGGATTAAGAAAATGTGGCACATATACACCATGGAATACTATGCAGCCATAAAAAAGGATGAGTTCATGTCCTTTGTAGGGACATGGATGAAGCTGGAAACCATGATTCTGAGCAAACTATCGCAAGGACAGAAAACCAAACACCGCATGTTCTCACTCATAGGTGGGAATTGAACAATGAGAACACTTGGACACAGGGTGGGGAACATCACACACCAGGGCCTGTCGTGGGGTGGGGGTAGGAGGAAAGGACAGCATTAGGATAAATACCTAATGTAAACGAGGAGTTAATGGGTACAGCAAACCAACATGGCACATGTATACATATGTAACAAAGCTGCACTTTGTGCACATGTACCCTAGAACTTAAAGTATAATTTAAAAAAATAAAATAAAATGAAAAGAAAATTCTACCGTGTACTAAAGAACTTCTGGTTGAAAAAAACATATTTTATTGTATTGTATTGTATATTTTATTTCTAAACTTTTATTTTAGTTTTGAGGGGTACATATACAGGTTGGTTCCATAGATAAACTGCATGTCATGGGGGTTTGTTGGACATGTTATTTCATCACCCAAGTAATAAACATAGTACCCAATAGGTAGTTTTTCAATCCTCACCCTCCTCCTACCCTCCACCCTCAATTAGGTCTGGTATCCATTGTTCCCTTCTTTGTGTCCCTATGTACTCAATATTTAGCTCCCATTTACAAGTGAGCACATGCAGTCTTTGGTTTTCTGTTCCTGCATTAGTTTGCTTAGGATAATGACCTCCAGCTCATCCAAATTACTGCAAAATACATTATCTCATTTGTTTTATGGCTATGCAGTGTTCCTTGGTGTATATGTACCACATTTTCTTTATCTAGTCTACCATTGATGGGCATTTACCTTGATTCCATGTTCTTTGCTATTGTGAATATTGCTGTTTGGCCACTGTAGAAAGCAGTTTGGTGATTTCTCAAGGAACTTAGAGCTACCATTTGGCCCAGCAGTCTTGCTATTGGGTATATACCAAAGGAATATAAATCATTATATTATTTTAAAATACCAATTAGAATTTGTAATTACAAGACTTTGGTCAGTCTTTTGGAAAATAAACTTATGGTTTAACACCATTCAAATATTATAATTTATTGTTTCCAAACTCCTGAGTAGCTACGCTATAGTATATTACAGGCTTAAAGAGAGTTTTTAATGTTAGCCATAGCAGAGAATGTGTTTTCTTGTTTTAGCTATAAATTGGACCCAAGCACAATGTTTAAAGGCCAATGTATGTTTTTGTAACAACTCCACAAATATAAATTCTGCATGCTAGTGTGTCATACTGGCTTCAAGGGAAACAGTAGCATTCAATAACTTTGGGATATGTTCTTTATAAAAATTGCTCTTCACTGTGAACATTTCTATTAATTTGGCCTCATGTTCATTACATCCAGGGTATTTTTCTCAGACACTGGCTGCCTGGATGAATTTTGTTAGGCAGATGCAGAATCAAAACAGGCTAAACAATACTGCAGGAATTTATGCTACAGGAGATGTTTCTGTACATAGTTACCCAGACTTCAGTCATGGCTCATGTGGGCTCTAGTAATAAAAGTAAGAGTTTTACAAGTGAGCATCTGCTACATACCTCCTGGGTGGGAGTAACTCACACTGTCACAAGGAGTCACATTTGTGACCGTCACTGGCTGGATCTCATGGCATCCTTTGATATTACTGTAGTCTACGTTGAAGAAATATTTAAGAACATATTTTGTCTGAATATTAAAACCATTTTGAAAATGGAGCTTTTTGTATTAAAGAACCATCCAATATTTTGTTTCATTAGATAGAAAATTATCATCAATGAAATAGTCACTAAACTGGAGCTCGAATTCCTACTTGAAACCTGGGACAATTATTATCTAATCTATTATCCCAAGTAATTTCAATTGCAATGTAAATACTAACAAATAATAATCAACCAGCAACTACCACTAATCAGCACGAATAACTGTACAAGGCAGCCACACCCAGAGAATCTTCACGCAATAACCCTGCCCCCTCACCCTCAAAAATCATCCAACTCTCTATGCTATTAAACTCAATCGTGATCCCCATTCCATCGTGCTCAATTAATCACCAAACCAGCATCAACTCCATTAATAGTCCTAATAATAAATCTCCTCAGATGTCAATATTTAACCCTTATGTTTCAGGATACTCCTCAGTAGCCATTGCCATAGTATAGCCAAAAACAACCATCATACCAACCAAATAAACCACACAAACTATCAACCCCATGAAAGCCCCACCAAAATTCAACACAATACCACAACCCACACACCATTAGTAATAAGCCCTTGACCTCCGTAAATAGGAGAAGGTTTCGAAGAGAAACCTATAAACCCTATAATCAAAAAGACACTTAATAAAAATGTAGTATATGCCATTATTCCCACATGGACTATAACCATGAATAATGACATGAAAAATCATTGTTGTATTTCAACTATAAGAACCCTAATGACCAATATCTGCAAAACATATCTGCTAATAAAAATTATTAATTACTCATTTATTGATCTTCCCACACCATTTAACATTTCTATATGATGAAACTTCGGCTCACTTCTTGGAGCTTGCCTAACCGTCCAGATCATCACCGGACTGTTTTTGGCCATGCGCTACACATCAGACACCTCAACTTCCTTCTCTTCAGTTGCTCATATTAGCCGAGATGTAAACTACGGCTGAATGGTCCACTATTTTCATGCTAACAGTGCTTCCATATTTTTCATCTGCCTCTTCTTACACATTGGCTGAAGTTTATACTATGGATCATTTACATTTCTAGAAACCTGAAATATTGGCATTATCCTCCTACTCACAACTATGGCAACAGCATTCATAGGCTACGTGCTCCCATAAGGCCAGATATCTTTCTGAGGCACTACAGTAGTTACAAATCTACTATCAGTGATTTCATATATTGGAACTGACCTTGGGCAATGAATCTGAGGTGGATTCTCAGTTAACAAAGCCACCCTTACATGATTCTTTGCTTTCCATTTCATCTTACCCTTCATCATTACAGCCCTAGCAGCTGTTCACCTTTTATTCCTACATGAAACAGGATCTAATAACCCTTTAGGGGTTTCATCAGACCCAGGCAAAATTACCTTCCACCCTTACCATACAATCAAAGATATTTTAGGTTTAATTTTTCTCCTCTTCCTTCGAATAACTCTAGTACTATTTTTGCCTGACCTCCTGGGTGACCCAGATAACTACGCTTTAGCCAACCCCCTCAATACCCAACCCCACATTAAACCAGAGTGGTACTTTTTGTTTGCATAGGCAATCTTACCACCCATCCCTCACAAATTAGGAGGCATACTGGCCCTTGTATTCTCCATTCTCATTCTAACACTTATTCCCATGCTTCACACGTCTAAACAACAAAGCATAATATTCTGACCATTGAGTAAATGGCTATTCTGAATCTTAGTGGCCGACCTCTTTACACTCACATGAATTGGAGGGCAGCCAGTCAAACACCCTTTTATTGTCATCGGACAGATGGCATCTATCAGGTACTTCTCTACCATTCTCACCCTTATACTACTCACCAGCCTAATTGAAAATAAGCTACTTAAATGAAGGTGCCCTTGTAGTATAATTTAATACTGTGGTCTTGTAAACCAGAAGTGGAGACTCCCCTCCCCAGGAAAATTCAGGGAAAATGCATCCCGCTTCACTGTCAACACCCAAAGCTAAAATTCTAATTAAACTATTCACTGAATTCTTTCTTGCACATACATTGACTACCACGTCACTACTAATCAATTAGCACTATTATATTAGTGCTTGTATGTACTTCCTGCATTACTGCTAGTCCCCATAAATAATATATAGTACTATAATTGCTTGATTGTACATGGTACATTCATACATAACAATACATTATAAATCTAGCTCACATACATATAAGCACGTATTAGGAATTTCTTAATCAACTGTCATAAATCTAGTATTACTGACCATACAACTAAATCTAATCCACATGGATACTGACCCGTACTATAAATCCTTAATATTACATAGTACATACATTCGTTCATCGGACACAGAACATTTTAGTCAAGACGTCCCTCGTTAACATGGATATCCCCTGTCAATTTTTGGTGTCTTAATCTACTAAACTCCAAGAAATCATCATCCTGCTTGAGAGTACTACCCTTCTCGCTCCGGGCCCATGACACTTGGGGGTGACTATACTGAAACTATACCTGGCATCTGGTTCTTACTTCAGGGCCATGGAACTAAGATCGCCCACACATTCCCCTTAAATAAGACATCTCAATGGGCTAATGACTACCACACTATTAACCAGTCACGGGAGCACCGTCATGCATTTGGTATTTATAACTTTGGGGGATGCTATCACAGCATCGCGGATGGCCTGGTCCCTGACCAATCCTCTGTGGATGAATTCGTATTTGATTCCTGCCAAATCAATTGTAGAAGCTGAGCTTGTATTGAATATTCCAGGCTGGCATAATAACTATAAGGTGTTAATTAATTCATGCTTGAAAGGCATAAGAATTAATCAATAGATGCTCACGCACGCAGGCATGCTCAATTTCAAGAACTATTTCCAATTAAATCCACAAATTCCCCTTTCCCCAATCTGTGACTTTACCATCAACCTAGGTAAACGTACCCTTGCCAAACCCCAAAAACAAGAGACTAAACAGTAATCCAGTCAGAGCTCAGAAATTATATTTTAACCACAAATACCCCAATAGCTACCCCTCGATTTAGGTAATTTTCTAAAAAATTTTAAGACCCTCCTACCAAATAAATCCTCCTTTGTGTAATAAATATAAACAAATATCTGCCCTAATACTAATATAATATCTTGAGAATATTCCTCTGAAAGCACTGCCCCAATATATCATACCCTAAATAAACCATATTCTAATTATAAGAAATCCTCTCAGCCAAACCTCTGCCAATTTGACTTTAAAGACCCTGAATTCCCAGAACTGTTAATAATTATACTTCTTTCTTTCTTTCTTATATTTTAATTTTCCACTTAAGAATTCTATGCAGTTCTTTGGGAGACCGAGGCAGGCAGATCACGAGGTCAGGATAGTGAGACCTTCCTGGCTAACATGGTGAAACCCCGTCTCTACTAAAAATACAAAAAATTAGCCGGGCGCGGTGGCGGGCGCCTGCAGTCCCAGCTACTTGGGAGGCTGAGGCAGGAGGATGGCGTGAACCCAGGAGGCGGAGGGTGCAGTGAGCCGAGATCGCACCACAGCACTCCAGCCTGGGCGACAGAGCGAGACTCCGATTAAAAAACAAAACAAAACAACAAAACAAAAAACAAACAAACAAGAATTCTATGCAGTTAATACAGTTTATTCATTCAAAGCAAGGCATTGAAAATGTTTAGATGGGTTCACACAGCCCTATAAACAAATAGGTTTGGTCCTGGCCTTTTTATTAACTCGTAGGATTACACATGCACACATCCCCACCCCAGTGAAAATGTCCTCTAGATCACCCGGATCAAAAGGAGCAGGTATCAAGCACGCACAAATGCAACTCAAAAAGCTTTGCTCAACCACACCCCCACAGCAAACAGCGGTGATAAATCTTTAGTAATAAAAGAAAGTTTGACTAAGTCATACTAATATTTAGGGTTGGTTAATTTCATGCCAATCACCACAGCCATACGGTTAACACGAGCTAATAAAACTCAGTGTAAAGAGTGTTTAAGGTCTACCCTCAATAAAGCTAAGTTCCATCTAAGTTGTAAAAAACTCCAGCTGAAGTAAAATGTACTACGAAAGTGGCTTTAATATCCTGAAGACATAATAGCTAAGACCCAACCTGGGATGAGATACCCCAGGCTGAGATTCTTTGTACAGATGCAACGAATTAAGTGAGATAAGCTCAAGGGTTAACTTTAAATTAAAATGTGAAATTAGCTAAATTTTTCCAAGTTGACTTTTTAGTGTTGAACTATCACTGGCCCTATAATAATCAGAATGAGTTACTCACAAATAATTGTCATAAATTACGCAGAAGAAAAATAACCATAATTTTGATTAAAAACATATTTAAACTTTTATAAACAAAGCATATATTTTGTGGTACAGCAAGTCATAATATCTATTCAATATCTTGCTAATAGCTGAACTTAAAAAGAATAATGGCTCATGATATTTAATTTTTCCCTATGAAATTCTAACAGTGTCTCTCTAAACATAAAGCCTATTTTGGCTTCTTTTACATTATAAAAATATTACACGGCATTTTCTTTTTTTCCAGAATTCAGATATTTTGCAAGAATTTTGACAAAATGTTTTCCCAGCTAATGAAAAAAGAAAGCAGGCATAGAAAAAAACAATTACCGAGAGTTTTATCCTGCTGGAGAGAACTGAAGGAAAATGTTGAGCTGTATGTTTTTCAGATTTTCAAAGTTTTTCAAAGGTGATAGCACCTCTGCAAACACAGGCCATGAACATTTCACCTGCCGTTGTTCAAAAGGTGAATGTAATGTACAATCATACAGAAAATGATCTCTTTTACTCTTCATCTGAGATCCATAAGGGAGATTGTATTAAAATAACTGAATGTATCTCACATTGAAAAAACAGCTAGTAAGAACCACTTCTGTAATGGCAAAGTAATGACCTTCCAATATCTATGCCTTCACATAAGCAATAAGAAAACTAGCAAAGATGATTATAATTGATATGTTCAAATTACTAAAATCAGGAATGAAAGAAGAAACATTACTACTGACTTTCAAATCTTTAAAGAAGATTTAAGGCAATATTTTGAATAGTTGTATGGCAACAAACTTGATAATATAGATGAAATGAACAAATTCCTAGAAAGACACTGTGGTACACAGATAATTACACCCAAAGATATGTCCATGTTTTAATATCACCTTACATGGTAAAGTTTATGCAGATATAATTAAGAACTTTAAGATGAGGAGATCATTCTTAATTATCCCAATGGGTACTAAATGCCATGGAAAATGTCTTTATGAGAGGCAGAAAGGGGTCACACACACATAGATTACCAAAGTAGGAGATGTGAAGACAGAAGCAGTGACTGGAGTGATGTGGCCATAAGCTAATGGATGCCAACAGCCACCAATAATTTGGCAAACACTCTGGTAATGCCACAAAAAGTTATACATACAGTTACAATATAACAGATCAATTCCACTCTCAGTTCTATATATAATTGAAAACAACCCATACACAATCTTGTACACAAATTTTCATAGCATTATTCAGAATAGTCTAAAAATGGAAACAACTCAAATTATAAACTGATAAACAGATAAGCAAAATATGGTACATACATGCAATAAAATGTTATTCACCCACAAAAAGCAATGAAGTACCTATATATGCTACTACATGGGTATACCTTTAAAACATTCTGCTAAATAAAAGAAGTCAGACACAGTAGGTCACAGTTTGTATGATTCCAGTTATATAGAATGTCTAGAAAAGGCAGTTCTATAGAGAAAAAAGCAATTAGTGTTGAGGAGTAGGGGGGAGGGGCAAAGGAAGACTGCTAATGGGTGAGCGGTTTCTTTAAGTGGTAATAAAAATATTCTGAAATTAATGGTGATGGGTGCAAAATCTTGTGAATATATAAACCTTGTGAATACCTAAACCAGTGATACCCCATACAAACCAGTGATACCAGTGTACCCAATAAGTAATTTTTCAACCCTCATCCTCCCCCAACTTTTCCTTTCTTTTTGGAGTTCCCAATGTCTATTATTTCTATCTTTACATCCATGTGTATCCACTGTTTAGCTCCCACTTATAAATGGGGACATGCCATATTTGATTTTCTGCTTCTGAATTAGTCCACTTAGTATAATGGCCTCCAGTTCCATCTACGTTGCTGAAAAATATATGATTTCATTCTTTTTTATGGATGAATAGTATATATGGCATAGTGTATATATACCATATTTCCTTTATTCCATTGACCATTAATGGACATATAGGTTGGGTCCATGACTTTGCTATTGTGAATAGTGCTGCAATAAGCATAAAAATGTATATTCATTTTTATAGAATGATATTTTCCCTTGTGTAGATACCCAGTAGTGGAATTGTTGGGTCCAATGGTAGTTCTATTTTTAATTATTTGAGATATCTCCATACTGCTGTCCATAGAGGCTGGACTGATTTACATTCCTACCAAGAGAGTATAAGTGTTTTCTCTGCACTTATGCCAACATCTGTTGTTTTTTGACTTTTTAGTAATAGCCATTCCGACTGATGTAAGATGATATTTCAGTGTTGTTTTAATTTGTATTTCTTTGATGATTATTGATATTGAGCATTTTTTCACATTTATTGACCACTTGCATTTCTTCTTTTGTATTTCTGTTCATGTCCTTTGACCAGTTTTTAATGGTGTTGTTTTTTTCTTGTTGAGTCATTTGGATTACTTGTAGATTCTGGATTTTAGTCCTTTGTCAGGGGCACAACTTGCAAATATTTTCTCCCATTCTGTAGATTGCCTGTTTATTCTGTTTATTATTTATTTTTCTGTGCAGAATATTTTATGTTTAATCAAATCTCACTTGTCTATTTTTGTTTTCGTAGCATTTGCTTTAGAGGTCTTTTATTACAAATTATGTGTTTAGGCTGATGTTCAGAATAATTTTTCCTAGGTTTTCTTCTAGGATTTTTATAGTTTCGGGTCTTATGTTTAGGTTGTTAATTCATCTCGAGTTCATTTTTGTAGATTGTGAAAGGTAGGAATTCAATCCAGAGGCATCACATTGCCTGACTTCAAATTATACTATAAGGCAATGGTAACTGAAACAACATGGTACTTGTACAAAGACAGATACGTTAATGGAACAGAATAGAGAACCCCAAAATAAAGCCACATACCCACAATCAATTGATCTTCTATAAAGTAAACAAAAATAAACAATGGAGAAAGGACACCCTGTTCAATAAAGGGTGCTGGGGATATTGGCTGGCTATATGCAGAAGGTTGACACTTCTTTAATTGAAGAAAACCTGTATTCTACATAGCCATGCTTCACAGTATAGAGTGAGCTGTCAGCTGCTACTGAGAAATTGTTGGAGTAAGAATTTCTTTTAACTTTATACATGTTCATAAGTAGCTCACATTTTATTTTTGGGGTTTAACATTAAGTGTTGCTTTTTAAATGTTTCCTTTGGCATTTGAAATTTAATTTCCAAAGACAGAAATAAGGAAATTCACCTACACACAATGTGTAACCAGGGACTAGGTTAGTGCAGTGTCTGAACGGGTAGTATCTGTGGAGATCTTTCTGGCTTAAGTCCAGCTCAGGCACTTCCCAGCTGTGTAGCCTTGGGAAAAATCATTTAACCTTTTAGGGATAGTTAATTATATGTGTCAATTTGACTAGGCCAAGTGGCACAGTTGTTTGGTCAAATACCATTCTAGATGTTACTGTGAAGTTATTTTCAGATGTGATTCCTAGACTTTGAGAAAGCAGATTACCCTCTGCAATATGGGTGGGCCTCATCCAATCAGCTGAAGGCCTTAAGAACAAAGGTTGCTGGAAGAAGAAATTCTACCTCAAGACTACAACATAGAAACTCTGCCTAATTTTCCAGACTGCTGCTCTGCAGCTATTAGTCTCAAGACTGGAACATCAACCCTTTTCTGAATTTTCAGGCTGGGAGCATGCCCTACAAATTTCAGACTTGCCAGCCCCCATAAACATATAAGCCAATTACTTTAATTCTCTCTCTCTCTCTCTCTCCCTCTGTGTGTGTGTGTGTGTGTGTGTGCATAATTACTTGGAATAATACCTAGGATATAGTTAACACTAAAAATAAATTAGGATATAAGCATATTTTTTGGGAGGCCACTATTCAACCCACTATACTCTGAAATTCAATTCGTTGTTTTTGTGTGTGTGCATATGAATGAGTCGAGTTCTCAGTAAAAATATTTTGATTTTTGTCATCTGAAGAACATGTTTCTAACTTCAGTTTTTATCTACATGTATTTTTTGTTGTTATTCACATTGTCTTAATTTCCCAGATTTAAAAACAATCTGTCTTCTTGGGTAAAAATAGATGAATATCTACAGATTTGATACTCATTCATTTGTTAACACAAGGGCAAATTTTTTCTCATTTAGAAACCCATCCCCTTGACTCCTATTCCGTTCTTATAATAAATATATTTCTGAGACTGGCAATTCTCCAATTCTCTTCCAAAGCTATTTAATTTTTTGGCTAAGGCATACAAAAGAGTTACAATAATTTGTTTATAAATTAGGGAATAAATTGGAAAGACAATAGTATGAGTATCAACTGCTGTGTTCAAGGACACCGGGAGAGGGGCTCTATTTTTTCTTGTTAATGAGGATAAACTTTGGGGATCCCAAAAGATACCAATGTTAGCAAACCTTCTTCTAAATGAAGTGCAGGAATGGTTTCTGGAAGTTCTTCTTCAGTGAAGACTGAAACCCTGAGTGAAAAGACCTCATGCTGCAGTGAGCCTGGAGATTCCAAGATATTCTCAAACCTTCCCCTGCTCCAACAGTTTCACTGCTGAGTGCATCCCTCAGGGCCTCCAAGGCCGGGCACAGCTGCCCTGCAATGTGGCATCTGCTTCTCCTCTCTGTGGCCACCTGATTTGAGATGACATTCTGTAATGCTTGACAATAAATTCATATGTGATCTGGGAAGAGGGAATCCCACTCACCCACTTTGCTTGTTTTAGTGTGATAGTCTCAAGTTAAATACAAGCAGCATGCATATATTTTTATAAAAACGCTTGTCACAAAAACAATAGCAGAACAAGCTCAAATTGTTTAATTTTAATACATTGATGATGTTTTAGTCCATTTTACACTGCTATGAAGAAATACCCGAGACTGGGTAATTTATAAAGGAAAGATGTTTTATTGACTCACAGTTCCTCATTGCAGGGGAGGCCTCAGGAAACTTACAATCATGGTGAAAGGCAAGGGAGAAGCACACACCTTCTTCACAGGGTGGTAGGATGGAGTGAGTGCAGAATGAAGAGGGAAGCCCCTTATAAAATCAACAGCTCTTGGGCTGGGCGCTGTGGCTCACGCCTGTAATCTCAGGACTGTGGGAGGTGAAGCTGGGTGGATCACTTGAGGTCAGGAGTTCGAGACCAGACTGACCAACATGGTGAAACCCCGTCTCTAGTAAAAAATACAAAATTAGCTCAGCATGATGGTGCATGCCTGTAATCCCAGCTACCTGGGAGGCTGAGGCAGGAGAATCGCCTGAACCCGGGAGGCAGAGGTTGCAGTGAGCCAAGATCGTGCCATTGCACTCCAGCCTGGGTGACAAGAGTGAAACTCCATTTCAAAACAAAAACAAACAAACAAAAAAACACAAAAAACCCATCAGATCTTGTAAGAACTCACTATCATAAGAACAGCATGGGAAAAGCTGCCCCCATAATTCAATTATCTCCACCTGTTCTCTGCCTTGACATGTGGAGATAATGGGGATTACAATTCAAGAGACATTTTGGGTGAGGATACAACAAAACCATATCAGATGAATATAATATTTTAGCAAAAATAAAGAATATCTTCTATAGCTGTGAAAATAATAGCAGTTATTATTGCAGAAATGGTGCATCATATGAAAGCTTTGAAAATTAAAGTGTATTCAAACAGTATCTTTCAAAATGTGTGGACGATGCCATGCAAGCCAAGAACCTTATTAGAGCATGAATTTTTTGGGGCAGATTCCTCAAAGATATTAATAATATTAGGCAATATGTTTCAAATGTTTTCTATTAAATTCCATTGGCTGTTTTCAGGTTAAGTGTGAGCACAAATATAATTTTCTCACAGAACCTGTAAAGTACATGGATGTGCTTTGGTCAAAGAATAGGCTGAGGCAGGTATCCAGGTCTGCAGGACTCAGTGAGTTTGGCGCACAGGCACACGCCTCCACTTGTTATATAACCTGTTTGTGTAAGTTCATACTTGGCTCTGAGCCATTACTGTCTGTAAAAGGTATAATTGCCCTGCTAACACTGCATAGGGGCTCTTGGGGCTCAGCTTGACTCAACATGGCAGGACATGTCTCTTGTGCAGGTGCTCTTGCATCCAGAGAAAGAGAGAAAGCCAAATTTGTCCATCTTTGCAGACAGACAGAGGGGAGCCAGGACACAGCTCAGCTTGCTTGTGCCCAGAGAGGTAAAGAGTTAAGCTGCTGACCCTGAAGGCAAGGGAGAGCTGGCTGCGCAGCTGTGTGTGGGAGCTGGACTAAGCAGCTGAGGCAGGGCAGTGTGAGAAAGCTGTTGATGAGAGCTGCTGCTGCTGAATAAAATCATCTTTCACCTGCCCACAGCTCCCTGATGTTCTTTCTGCTCATCCACCCACTCCCTTTGGACCTCAACATGACATTTGGCACAGTCCTGAAACTGACAGAACCAAAACACATTTAAAAAAAAATCAAATATAACATTTTACGTTGATGTTTTCAAAGGGTGAATGTAATCAATGAAACAAATTCAAAATCTCTGTCAACATGTTTGAAATTTGATTTTAAATAGTGATGAAATTGAAACGTGAAGTTTCTACTGTAGTTTCCAAACAGTAAAGAATACTGTGGAACTTAGCCTGCCTGTCTAAAATATTGAGCACTGAACATCTAATATTTTTAGAAGGATTCTGTTAAATATTATTTTAAATTATGAAGCATACAAATCTCAAATCTTAGGCATAATTTGCATTCATGTGATCTCTTATGGATAGCTGATATGAATATAATTTGGCATAAATATATTTAAAGTATATTTGAAATATGCTGGCAATTTTCTGGATTTTCTATATAAAGTTGAAAATTTATATACTCTATGACCCAGCAATTATATTCATAGAAGTGTAGCTCATCTTTCTAGGAGTTAAGAATATTCAAGTGGCTGTTCATAAGAGCAAACCTGGGACAATTCAGATATCAACAGGATAATGGATTCACACTGTAGAATATTAAACAGTCCTGAAAAGAAATTTGCTACAGCTGTAAGCAATGGTGTGAATTAAATGTACCATTATTGAGGAAAGAAAAGAGAAATACAGAAAGACTACATATAATAGTCTTGTAATAAAATTAATGATAATAAAACTAAATGATATTCTTTGAGGCATACACCAGGTGACCAAACAATACACAGATTTATTTTAAGTTTAGAGTGAGGGGTTGTTGTATTGGTGTGTTCTCACACTGCTATACTAATAAAGAAGACAGAAGAATCAAATAGATGCAATAAAAAATGATAAAGGGGATATCACCACCAATCCCACAGAAATACAAACCACCATCAGAGAATACTATAAACACCTCTATGCAAATAAACTGGAAAATCTAGAAGAAATGGATAAATTCCTGGACACATACACAATCCCAAGACTAAACCAGGAAGAAGTTGAATCACTGAATAGATCAATAACAGACTCTGAAATTGAGGCAATAATTAATAGCCTAAAAAACAAAAAATGTCCAGGACCAGACGGATTCACAATCGAATTCTACCAGGGGTACAAAGAGGAGCTGGTACCATTCCTTCTGAAACTATTCCAATCAATAGAAAAAGAGGGAATCCTCCCTAACTCATTTTATGAGGCCAGCTTCATCCTGATACCAAAACCTGGCAGAGACACAACAAAAAAAGAGAATTTTACACCAATATCCCTGACGAACATCGATGTGAAAATCCTCAATAAAATACTGGCAAACCAAATCAAGCAGCACATCAAAAAGCTTATCCACTAAGATCAAGTTGGCTTCATCCCTGGGATGCAAGGCTGGTTCAACATAAGCAAATCAATAAGCGTAATCCATCACATAAACAGAACCAAAGACAAAAACCACATGATTATCTCAATAGATGCAGAAAAGGCTTTGACAAAATTCAACAGCCCTCCACACTAAAAACTCTCAATAAACTAGGTATTGATGGAACATATCGCAAAATAATATGAGCTATTTATGATACACCCACAGCCAGTATCATACTGAACGGGCAAAAACTGGAAGCATTCCCACTGAAAACTGGCACAAGACAGGGATGCCCTCTCTCACCACTCCTATTCAACATAGTGTTGGAAGTTCTGGCCAGGGCAATTAGGCAGGAGAAGGAAATAATGGGTATTCAATTAGGAAAAGAGGAAGTCAAATTGTCCCTGTTTGCAGAGGCAATTATTATATATTTAGAAAACCCTATCGTTTCAGCCCAAAATCTCCTTAAGCTGATAAGCAACTTCAGCAAAGTCTCAGGATACAAAATCAATATGCAAAAATCACAAGCGTTCCTATACACCAATAACAGACAAACAGCCAAATCATGAGTGAACTCCCATTCACAATTGCTAAAAAGAGAATAAAATACCTAGGAATCCAACTTACAAGGGATGTGAAGGACCTCTTCAAGGAGAACGACAAACCACTGCTCAGTGAAATAAAAGAGGACACAAACAAATGGAAGAACATTCCATGCTCATGGATAGGAAGAATCAATATTGTGAAAATGGCCATACTGCCCAAGGTAATTGATAGATTCAATGCCATCCCCATCATGCTACCAATGACTTTCTTCACAGAACTGGAAAAAACTACTTTAAAGTTCATATGGAACCAAAAAAGAGCCTTCATTGCCAAGACAATCCTAATCAAAAAGAACAAAGCTGGAGGAATCACGCTACCTGACTTCAAGCTATACTAAAAGGCTATAGTAACCAAAACAGCATGGTACTGGTACCAAAACAGAGATATAGACCAATGGAACAGAACAAAGGCCTCAGAAATAACACCACACATCTACAACCATCTGATCTTTGACAAATCTGAGAAAAACAAGAAGTGGGGAAAGGATTCCCTATTTAATAAATGGTGCTGGGAAAACTGGCTAGCCATATGTAGAAAGCTGAAACTGGATCCCTTCCTTACACCTTATACAAACATTAATTCAGGATGGATTAAAGACTTAAATGTTAGACCTAAAACCATAAAAACTCTAGAGGAAACCCTAGGCAATACCATTCAGGACATAGGCATGGACAAGGACTTCATGACTAAAACACCAAAAGCAATGGCAACAAAAGCCAAAATTGACAAATGGGATCTAATTAAACTAAAGAGCTTCTGCACAGCAAAAGAAACGACCATCAGAGTGAACAGGCAACCTACAGAATGGGAGAATTTTTTTTCAATCTACTCATCTGACAAAGGGCTAATATCCAGAATCTACAAAGAACTTAAACAAATTTACAAGAAAAAATCAAACAATCCCATCAAAAAGTGGGCAAAGGATATGAACAGACACTTTTCAAAAGAAGACAGTTATGCAGCCAACAGACACATGAAAAAATGCTCATCATCACTGGTCATCAGAGAAATGCAAATCAAAACCACAATGAGATACCATCTCACACCAGTTAGAATGGCGATCATTAAAAAGTCAGGAAACAACAGGTGCTGGAGAGGATGTGGAGAAATAGGAATGCTTTTACACTGTTGGTGAGACTGTAAACTAGTTCAACCATTGTGGAAGACAGTGTGGCAATTCCTCAGGGATCTAGAACTAGAAATACCTTTTGGCCCAGCAATCCCATTACTGGGTATATACCCAAAGATTTATAAATCATGCTACTACAAAGACACATGAACATGTATGTTTATTGCGGCACTATTCACAATAGCAAAGACTTGGAGCCAATGCAAATGTCCATAAATAATAGACTGGATTAAGAAAATGTGGCACATACACACATAGAATACTATGCAGCCATAAAAAAGGATGAGCCATGAAAAAGGTCCCTTTGTAGGGACATGGATGAAGCTGGAAACCATGATTCTGAGCAAACTATCGCAAGGACAGAAAATCAAACACCGCGTGTTCTCACTCTTAGGTGGGAATTGAACAGTGAGAACACTTGGACACAGGGTGGGGAACATCACACACCGGGGCCTGTAGTGCAGTGGGGGAATGCCGAAGGGATAGCATTAGGAGAAATACCTAATGTAAATGAAAAGTTAATGGGTGCAGGAAACCAACACGTCACATGTACACATATGTAACAAATCTGCACATTGTGCACATGCACCCTCAAACTTAATGTATAAAAAAAAAAAAAAAAAAGAAATACCTGAGAATGGGTACCTTAAAAGGAACATAGGTTTAATTGGCTCAGCGTTCTCCAGGCTGTACAGAAAGCATGGCAGCATCTGCTCAGCTACTGGAGAGGCCTCAGGTAACTTTCAATCATAGTTGAAGGCAAAGGGGAAGCAGGCACATCTTACATGGTTGTAGGAGGTGGATGAAGGGGGGTGGGGGATACATGACACAGGCTTTTAAACAACCAGATCTCATGAGAACTCACTCACTAAACAGCACCAAGGGAGGATGGTGCTAACCCATTCATGAGAACTCTACTCCCATCATCCAATCACCTCCCACCAGGCCCCACTTCCAACACGGGATTACAATTCGACTTGCGACTTGGGCAGGGACACACACCCAAATAATAAATTAGGGGCTATGATTGCAGTTTTATTACAGGCGTATATTGCATGATGCTGAGAGTTAGGCTTCTGTTGATCACGTCACCCAGATAGTGAACATAGTACTCAATAAGAAGTTTTTCAGCCCTCCCCTACTTCCTTCCCCTTCTTCCTTCTTTTGAAGTCCCCATTATCTATTGTTTCTATGTTTGTGTCCCTGTATAGCCAAGGTTTAGCTCCCACTGGGACATGGAATATTTTGTTTGCGGTTTCTGTGTTAATTCACTTAGGATAATGGCCTCCAGATGTATCCATGTTGCTGAAAAGGGTTAGGGCATGATTTCATTCTTTTTAACGGCTGTGCAGTATTTCATGGTGTATATGTGCCACATTTGCTTTATCTAATCTACCATTGATGAGCACCTAGGTTGATGCCTTCTCTTTGCTATTGCGAATAGTGCTGCAATAAACATATCAGTCCACTGGTCTTTTTGGTAGAACTATTTTTTTTTTCCTTTGAGCATATCCCCTGTAATAAGATTGCTGAGTTAAATGGTACTTCTATTTTTCCTTCTTTGAGAAAGCTCCAAACTGCTTTCCACATTGGCTGAACTAATTTACATTCCCACCAGCTGTGTATAAGCATTCCCTTTTCTTCACAGTCTCGCCAACATCTGTTATTTTTTAACTTTTAAACAAAAGCCATTCTGACTGGGGTGAGATGGTATCTCATTGTGGTTTTGATTTGCATTTCTCTGATGATTAATGATACTGAGCATTTTTTCATATGCTTTTTGGGAACTTATAGGTCTTCTCAGAAGTGTCCATTCCTGTTCTTTGCCCACTCTTTAATACGGTTATTTGTTTTATTCTTGTTATTTTAGTTCCTTATAGATTCTGGAAATTAGACCTTCGTCAGATGCGTAGTTTGCAAATATTATCTCCCATTCTGTAAGCTGTCTGTTTATTCCGATGATAATTTCTTTATACACAGAGTGTTTGAAGTTTACTCCTGGAAGAAGTAAAATACTTCTAGTGCCCAAATAAGAGCCTTTTCTTCCCCAGTGCAACTTTGGTTTACCACATGTATGAACTCAGACTCTTGTCATTTAAGAGCCAATAATAGTAGACCTTCTGTATTCTTTTCAATAGATTCTCATGTAATCATGTCCCAGTGCCCTATAGCAGTGACTTTGATTATCTACTCATTAAAACTCTCAGCTGTGGCGGATTAGCAGCTATGGAAGAGGAAGTGTCCTTTTATAAAGTAATAGCCATGTAAACATGGTAAGGAGAAGATAACAGTCCTGCAAACAATAGCTACTGAAAAAGCCTGCAAAATATCTAAAAGAAATGTTAGCAGGAAATGTTGAAAGATTTTTATTGAAAAAATATTAAGCTATATGAAAGCTGCCTACACCCTGAATACATGGGAGATATATGGTCTTCCCATTCGGGCAGATACAAGAGCAAAAAGAGAACAGTCCTTCCATAATTAAAATATAAAAAGAAAATATTAAATCATAATTACAATATAATTTTTTGCAAACAGTTTAAAAGAAATACTTTTATAGATCCTGCTAATTTAACTACAAACTTATCTGAAGAAAATTCTCAAGAATAATTGAAGACATGTAAAATGCAGAAAAAATTGTCTTACCAAGTAGCAAGGCATATTATAAACCCAGAAAAAATTAGAATACCAAGGCATTGATATTCTAAATAGGCAAGTCAGTCATTGAAACACAATAGCTGTATTAATATAGATACATAATTTCATATATATGCAGTTTATCATAAAGATGGTATTTCAAGTCAATGATGAATAAAAGAGTCACAAAAATAAACTATAGAAACATCAAAATGATAAAGATAAAACAAGGCAAATCTTTAAACATATTATAAGAAAATAAAAGAAATTCATTTAGAACATTGAGAGAGAAAAGACCCTTGTAAACAAATTACAAATGAAAGTTTTTCTCTTTATGGTAAAAATCATTAAAGGAAGCAAAAGTTAATTTGATATCAAGAAAACATGCTTGAATATGACAAAGTCACTATAAAATTAAAATGTGTTAAAACTTTAAAAATATTTGATACGTATATAAAATAAAGGATTAATATTTAAAGTTTATTTTAAAACCTACAAATACTCATAACCACAAAAATCCAATAGACCCAGGGGCCAAGTGTGGAGATAGGGAATTCAGAGGACAGGAAATCCAAACACTTCCAAACACAGAGTCCGACCCACTCCCTGAGAGTTGGATGTTTGGAAACTACAACAGCGGGACATAATTTTTTGCCCACATCATTTGCAAAATTGAAAAATATAAAAACGCACCATCAAATTTTGTTCACAATATAGGGAAATAGGCACTGTCATTTCTTGTGTGACAGATTGGTTCAACCTTCAAAGGACAACTTGTCAGTATTTGCTGACATGATCAATGTGCTTCTCTTTTGGTCCATCATCTCCACTTCTTGGTATCAAATCTTAAGACTATTCAGATGGGAAAAAAACAAGATAGTCACACAACTTTCTGTTGTATCTTTGTACTTAGAATTACAATATGGGAGAAAAGTACGTTGACATTCATCTTCAAGGGAATGGTTACACTACCCTACACCCCCGTTGTGAAGTACTGTGCTGCATACTCCCCAGTGACCAGCCCCTCTTAAATTCCAGACTGCTCAAAGGTAACCATGTTGCATTGTGGTGTATGTCTTTCCAGAATTTTAAGTACAGCATTTCCAGAGTTTTAGTTGGAAATTATATATACATATGCATATATCTATGTTTACTTATATGAAAATTTGTGTATATAATATGTACATATGCGTATACATATTTATATATGGAAATGTGTATATATAATACATAATTTTGCTTATATGTGTTTCTCTGAACACAAAATTTTACTAGATTTTTTTTTTTTTACTTTGTAGTTTTTTGCTTTTAATCGGTTTGAGAGAGATCTGTATAATAACTCACAGAGCTTTTCCTAATTTTTCTTAAGCTTGGTTTAAAAAACATGAATTGATTATAAGGTACAGGAGAATGACCTATGCATGTGTAGGCACATGTGTGCATGTGTGCATGTGTGTATGTGTGCATGTGTGCATGTGTGCATGCATGTGTGCATGTGTGTATGTGAATCTGTTTATGTGTATAAGTAAAAATGTGTACACGTACATGTGCATGTGTGTGCATGAATGTATGTGTGCTTATGCATATGTTGATTATTTTTAAATTATTAAGCCAAACTTGAATTCCTCGGGTAAACTCAAATTGTCCATGTGCATTTTTACTTTTTGTTTGTCTGTTTTAACTTGCTAAGTTTGTTAATATTTGGTTTAAAATGTTTTTATTCACATTCAAGGAAGAGATATTGGCCTGTGGCTGTCTTTTTTAGCACTTTCCTTCCTGGTATTAGCAGTAATATTTCAAAAACTGTTTTTAAAAAATATTTTCTACATGGTATAACAGAGGCTTTGCTATGTTTATTTACTATCTAATATGCTTATTTGATCATGCTGCTCATCTGAAAAATAACATTGGTATACTTTTTCATTACATTTTATTAATGATAACAATGGTCCTAGAACCTTTATTTTGTGGAGATGTTATTTATTCATCTTTAACCCTAAGCACAAATTCTTTATTCTTGTGAATTCATTCATTCTGTGTGGCTTTAATAAGCTCTGTGTTAATGGGGTCTCATTGTTGAAACCACACATGCACTTCTTTGAATGGTGAGGGGTAAAGGTGGAAAATAATCAGTACCTATTTTAGGTTTCAAGGTCTTTCAGTGACAATAGGAAAAATGGGGAGCAAAACCAGAGTAATGAGGAGAGAACTTTGTCCGGAAGGGATACTGACTTAATTAATTTACTCAAGCTCATCTGAAGAGTGGAAAATGGACTCAAGGGGCTTCTATTCCCATGCATGTATTTTAATTGCTAAGTATTGTATTGGACGTTTTGCTTTTTCTCTGTTAAAAACTAATCTCATTATTTTAATAAAGATGCTTTATAAACCTGAAGTAAAAAAAGAAACAGAATCGTATAGTCAGCTTAATCCATCCATTCTTTTATTTAACTAAATGATATACATTGACAATAAAGACATAAAACATGACATAAAATGAGAAGAAAAACTCATAAATAGACATTGTTCCAACAACCAAAATATCACTGTGGTTTCCAGGCTCATAGTGATTTTTAATTAAGCTCGTTTTTCATTAGTATTTTTGTAACTTTTTAACATAACAATATTTTCAATGTCATCATACAGTATCATAACCAGAATATGGGCACTCATACAGCCAAATCCAGAAGAATTTCATAATCACAAGGGTCTTCCACGTTGCCCTTTTACTGACACACTCACTTCCTTCTTGCCACCAGCTCCTTCTTAGCTTTGCCCACCATTAATCTGTTCTCCACTTCAATAATTTGGTTCCTTTAAGAATGTTATAGAACTGGAATCATACACTATGCAATTTTTTGGAAACGGCTTTTTTTTTTTCACATGGCATAATTCTTTAGAGAATCATATCGGTAGTAAATTACTTTTTATCATTGAGCAGTATCCTAGCCTACGGTTGTGCTATATTTTGTTTAACATTTACCCATCAAAGAACAGTCTGGGGAGAGGAATAACTACGCCACTTCTATCTGTAAAGATGTCCAGTTTATTTGCCACGGAAAGGTAAGTGCAGTCCAGGATGGTCTGCCAGAGCTATTTATGCCTTGTTCTCCCCCTGTCCATCTTTGAAACTTAATTTTTGCTATTTTGTATCCCTGTAACAATGCGTAAATATTTCTCTAATTTATCATCTGTAACTGGTTTCAACCATCATACACAGTGAGTCTGAAATCTATGACGATTTTGGACAAGAATATTAGCACTCCTGCTTTCCCCACTGCCTTTCCTCTCAAGCCACATTAAAAATTTGCTCACATCTGCCCTCATCAAGATTTCTAAGACTTAAATGTGGCTTATAACCATAATCAAGTCTTCGCTTTTATTTCCTATAGATTAATTCTAGCATTTGAAAGCACAATGGCTTCTACATACATACTATTATGATGAAATAAGTAATGTTTACTGAATACCATTCTCTTCAGCTATGATATCAAAAACCTCATTTTGACAGAATTTACATGATTTGGTTTATATTCCTTGATGAAAATTACATCAAGTTTTGGTTTGTAAAATCTCTGGATGTTGTTCCTCTTGTACTGTGTGTGTGGTGGGGAAGGGTGTTTTCCTGCCCTTCCAAATGCCTTTTTTCTTACAAAAAAGTAACATTTTTCTTCTTTACTGTATCCCTAGCACTGCCCACTCTACTCTACCCATTTTATCAATTGCATGCACTCTGTTCCATTTTTTTCCCTTGGAGATTTCCTTCATGAACTCACTAATGTCTTGTTCTAATTTGGGTCAGTTGTTTTCTTGTCCAATCCAGAGTTGTCAATTTGAAGTTTTCTTTCTGATTGGGCCTCTAGATTATTACATTCTTCTAGAAGATTAACAAAATAGCCTATTTTAAGTGTCTTCAGTCTGAAGACAGAGATTCAGATCCCAAGACTCAAAGTTACTTGCCCTGAATGTATTCCATTGAAGACAATGCTTCAAGTACCTTATGAAGATTAGCTAATTCCATCTTTCAGCCAAGTCTTTGGAGTATGCACCATTGTTATCACTATTTGACAAATGAGGAAATGTGAGGACCTGACGTTTAAGTCTATGCCCCAGGCCCCATCATCATTAAATTTTAGAGCTGCATTTGAATGAGTTAGGCAGTTTAACTTCAAATATTACTCTCCTATTGACTATACTACAGCAAGTTGTAAATATTTTTGAGTCTCATTTCATTTGTAGAAACTATGATGATTATAATTATTGATATTAATGTAGGGTGAAAAGCCACAGGTCAAGAGTTACCAGGGAGCAGATCCTGAACATAGCAGAAACAGCTGAAAGGTTTGTGTTAACACAAACCATATGTGGGCCCCAAGAGAGCTGCATTGAAATTGCCAGGCACAGGCACACCGGAATGGAAGCTTCTTGAAGGAAGGCAAGGAGGATGCTTTTCATGCTTGAGTCACCAGCACCGTGAGCACTTGGCTTGATGCTGTGCACACAGTAGGTGCTCAGCGCGCATTAGTCATAGGAGTGAGTCAACAGCAGAGTCTGTTCCATACACTTCTGTAGTCCATCTTCCTTGCTCTATTCTGCTACTCTAAGCACAGCACTAGTCATATAATAGTGGTGTATTTAAGTAGGTATTTGATCTTTGTGGCAGGAAAATGGTAGTTCCATTATAACTAAACAGTAGAAGTTCCTATATTAGAATGTGTAACCTAGAGCAGAAACAGTGAAAATAAACATTCCTAGTAAGGCACATGGATATGGTAGAACGAGTATAGACTTTGTTGTCAAAGAGTTGCTCGGTTAATACAATTAGTTGAGTGCCTTCTATGTACCAGGCTTTGCTCTAGATTCTAAAAACAGGACAGACGATAGCAAGCAAGGCACATTCAGCCTTGCCTATCTTATCTCTCTGATGATTGTTTGCTTGTTTTTTAAATTTTGGCTCTGTTAATAGTTGGGTATTTCCATATAAGGAATATTATTCTAAGCCTCAATTTTTGTGTAAAATAGAGATATAAAAATACTTATCCCAAAGGGTTTTTGTGAGCACTACAGAACCTATATATAGATCTATGAGAGAGAACGAGAGAGCACTTGATGCGTGATAAATGTGATTTCTCTTCTTTTTTTTTTTCCTTCACAGTTCATGGACAGCTCATGCTGATCTCTTTTGCCATCTGAGCCCTAGCTTTCTTTGAAGACGATTCTCTATTTAATAACTTGTGCTGGGATAACTGGCAAGCCATATGCAGAATAAAATTGGATCCTTACCTTTAACCATGTACACAAATAAGTTCAAGAAGGATTAATGATATAATGTAGGGCCTCAAACTATAAACATCCTAGAGAAAAACTCTTCTCGATATTGGCCCTGGCAAATAATTTTTGGCTAAATCCCCAAAAGCAATTGCAACAAGAACAAAAAATGGCCAGTGGGACCTAATTAAACTAAAAATCATCTGCACAGGAAAAGAAACTATAAATAAACAGACAACTTACAGAATGGGAGAAAATATTTGCAAACTAGGCATCTGACAAAGCTATTCAGAATCTATAAGGAACTGAAATCAACAAAAATAAAACAAATAACCCCGTTTAAAAATGGGCAAAGGACACGAGCAAACACTTCATAAAAGAAGACATACTTGGCCGGGTGTGGTAGCTCAGGGCTGTAATCCCAGCACTTTGGGAGGCCAAGGCGGGCAGATCACTTGAGGTCAGGAGTTCGGAAAGAAGGCATACAAGTGGCCCAAAAATATATAAAAAATGTTCATTACTAATCACAGAGAAATGCAAATCAAAACCATAATGAAATACCATCTCACACCAGTCAGAATGGATATTACTAAGAAGTCAAAAACCAAAGATGCTTGCAAGGCTGCAGAGAAAAAGGAATACTTATATGCCGTTGGCAGGAATGTAAATTAGTTCAGCCAATGTGGAAAGCAGGTTGGAGATTTCTCAAAGAACTTAAAATAGAGCTACCATTTGACCCAGCAATCCCATTACTGGGTATACACTCAAAGGAAAATAAACCATTATAACAAACCGACACACGCCCTCATCTGTTCATCGTGGCACTCTTCACAATAGCAGAGACATGGAATCAACCTAGGTGCCCATCAACTTTGGACTGAATAAATAAAATGTGGTACACATACACCACAAAATACCATGCAGCCATAAAACAGAATGAAATCCTGTCCCTTGCAGCAACATAAATGGAGCTGGAGGCCAAAATTCTAAAGGAAATAATGCAGAAACAGAAAACCAAATACTGCACGTTCTCACTCCTAAGCGGAGCATACATGGACATAAAAATGGCCACAACAGACATCAGGGACTACTAGAGGAGGGAGGGGGGATACTATGTATAGGGGGAGTACTAGGCTCATTACTTAGGGGCAGTATATCCACGTGAAAAATCTGCACTTGTATCCCCAAATCTAAAATCGAAGTTGAAATAAAAAAAATAAAGATCACTCAATGTACAGTATCAATTTTTGGACCACGATGTGGCCATCTGTGTTCCTAAAGGCCTGTAAATGACTTCTAAGCTTTCTGATCATCTTCATTGCTAGTGATCTCCTAGCCCTGCAGGAAAGTACCTGGTGTCACGTTCTAGGCTCAATGCCTACTGGGCTGACCCAAGAGTGATTTTTGTGTTAGTTTCTCCCTACTTCCCTGTGCCATCCTGGATAGTTTCTTCAGATGGTAATTATTCTCACCTCCAGCTGTGGCCCCATTAAAAACAGAATGCTGGAGATGAAAAGTCCTGGATCACACTGGCAGACTCTACTTCAGACATGAACTCTGGAACCTGACGGCTATGATGGGTCTGTTCATGTTGCTTCCACAGGCTTAATGATGTCTTTAACATCTCCTACCTGAAGGCATCACCCATCATGCCACTGAGATGCACGGCCACATTTCAGTTAATTTAGCTAATTTGCTAGTTTGTAAAGAAACACAGTTCATACAATAAGTTGTGCATCTCTTATTTTTTGGCAGGTCAGTTTTGAAATGATAACTGTTTTGATTGATGTGCTCTAAATAACAAGAGAAAAACAGTTCATGTTGAACCACCCATATGCTGAGGTGATAAACATATGTTCCAATTTGGAGCCAAGAGAAAAACAAAAAAACACAGTTTAAGCAAATCTTAGCTCTTGACAAACACTCACCGGGTATTTCAGTGAAGAAATATGCACATAGCTCAGGAAATTAAGAAATTCTGTAGCTCAGTGTGGAAATGACACCTTTATACTCAAAGTTTCATGACTACAGTGATCTCATTCCTTCTGTGATCAGGGTTGAGACTTGAACTTTTCCTGTGGATTTGCCCATCAGTAGACTGATGCTGCTTATCCACATAGGCAAGCACTACGAGGACAGAATGGGCTTCCTCATTACTTTACATCACACTACAGCCACCATCTGGAGATGATCACGTGGGAGAATTTGCTTCAGTAAGTGGAGTGTAATGGGACAGGGCTGTTGATTGCCATCTGTCCCATTAATAGGAAGTGTGGGCTCAAAAAGCGGAAGAGGAGGTTGGCCCCCATGCTGCTTGACTTATTTTACATCCATCATTCTTTAACCGTGGCCACACTATGGGCAATTTATTATTATTATTATTATTTATTCCTAATCCTAGGTACACAATACTTACTGTTTCATGAAGATAAGCTTGGCTTTGCACTGCGATTCATAGAAATTACATTTTTGTAAGGCTTATCTAATGACCGAGTCAGTCTCTGTGTTTTTAAGGTCCTCAGGTGATTCCTGTGCTCAGCAGAGTTGAGAATCACTGGAGAATGGGGAGGAGACGCATGGTCACCACCCCCAATGTCATCTGTTGCCCAGAAGATGAGACCTCCAAAGGCTGCCACTTTGCAGAAGGGCATGGGGACATCCTCTTTTTGTCATGCTCTGCTTCATCCGCAGCTGGCCTCTTGCTCAGTAACCCACCCTATGGTGCTGCCTTGACTTGACCAAATAGCCTCATGTGTGGTCTTGGTACCTGCTGGCCATTCTGGAGTCACAGTTCCTCCACATGCAGGCACCTTCCTGCCATACTGGCTTTCCTCCCCTCTGAGGCCGCGTCCGTACTCCCCACTGTGAGGGCCAGGCACACTCTGCCTCTCTCTTCTAAGGCCTACACCGTCTGAGACCCCAGGGATTTTATGAAGCCTCCTTGTCTTGTCTGCAGCTGCCAGGGGACCCGTGTCAGAGACTTGCCTCTTGGACTTCTTGCAGGCTGCATTCTCTACTCCTAGTCCTGGATTTTAAATAATCACTTCCTGGTCCTGGATCTTAAAGAAGTCTCCAGAACGTCTTCCCTGGGGGCTAAGGCATAGCAGACATAGCCCCTCAAGCAAGCATAAATCTAGCTGGCAAACTCCTTTGTTTCCAACCTGTAATTCTGTTCAGGCTGGAGAAGTCTGATTCTGTTGTACTGGCTCCCCTCTCAGATATCCCAGCACCCCTGAGTAGATGCTAACTGGAGCTGGCCCCCACCTGAGCCTGCCTGCAGTGTGTGTCAGTTCCTGCCTCTCAACTGCATTGAAGAGGTCATGGGGAGAAGTAACAGGCATGGGCGTTATTCTCTCAAATAACTTCCTCTATGCTTCCTCTATGCAAATGAGACCAGCTGGCTGCAGGGCCTGCCACACGCGGGGCTCACTCTGCCAAGCCTGGTGCATGGACTGTCGCTGAAATCAGTCCAGTGCATCTTGGGTTTTTAAGTGGTCCTGGATGTGGGATGTGTAGCATGTGGGAGGAACGACAGAGACAAGGCCAGAGGGCAGTGGCTTCTGCCAAGGACTGGATCTGCCTGGTTCTTTCCCGGGTGCATCACGCTTGGACTGCCTGCCTTGAAGACACTGCTATCATAACAATAGCATGGATGAAGCCAACCTCATTCACATATCCACTGTGTCACATCTTCATGAATAACCATCTAAGCAGGGAAAGCAAAGGCGTTACTTTACAGAGAGATTGCCACCTAAAAGGTCTTTGATACTCCATTAAGTTTGCAGTCCTTCAAGTGAATAGTGGCCTGTTAGTTAGCAGACTTTGCAGACAGAGTTCATTTCTGACACTGCACTGGACACCTGCTATCTCAGAGTCCAGGTTTGAGTGTGCAGGTGTGTGAGTGCCTGTATTCCTGGGGGAGGCTGGGTGTGCACTGGCGCAGATGCTGGACACAGGGGATCCCCCTCATGGTTGGGACAAGCCTGGAGACCTTATTTTAAAGAAGCACAAACCATCTACTTCCTTAGAGCAGGGAGCTTTCTTTTAAGCTGCCTTGACTTGACCAAACTGCCTCAGGTGCTGCCTTGGGACCTGCTGGGCTCCCAAGATCCAGTACCAGGAAGTGCTCATGTAAAATCCAGGACTAGGAGTAGAGAATGCCACCCACAGGAGGTCCAGGTAGGCAAGCTCTCTCTCCACATCTTCTAACCCCACAAAGTTATGGCTCCCATTTAAAAATCACAGTGAGGGGCCAGGTGCAAGTGGTTCACACCTGTAATCCCAGAATTTTGGGAGGCCAAGGCAGGCAGATCATGAGGTCAGGAGATCAAGACCATCCTGGCCAACATGGTGAAAACCTGTGTCTACTAAAAATACAAAAAATTAGCTGGGTGTGGTGGCGTGTGCCTGTAATCCCAGCTACTGGGGAGGCTAAGGTAGGAGAATTGCTTGAACCAGGGAGTTGGAGGTTGCAGTGAGCCAAGATCGTGCCTGGCTACAGAGAGACTCTGTCAAAAAAAAAAAAGAAAAAACAGGAAAAAAAAGAAAAGAAAAATGAAAAATCACAGTGAGGGCCAGGTACAGTGGCTCATGCCTGTAATCCCAGCATTTTGGGAGGCTGAGGCAGGAGAATCACTTGAACCTGGGAGGCAGAGCTTTCAGTGAGCTGAGATCGTACCCCTGCACTCCAGCCTGGGTGACAGAGTGAGACTCTGTCTCAAAAAAAGAAAAAAAAAAAATCACAGTGGGGTATATCAATCATTATTCTAACTAATAATGTAACAACTTTTTAACTATACCAGGCATGCGATTTTACCCCATAACATTCCATAATCATATTTTCTTGCATAACATTCAGCATAGAATCTGACTCCTCATCTTTGGTGACAGGTGGAAATTTAATGTTTACTCTCAACCACAAGTAGAACTGGATAAACTGATCCTCTGCAGCGGCCCCAGGCAATGTCCTTGAGTACATTCTCTCTGAAGACCCTCTGCTCCCCGCCCTGCCCCCAGGGTGCTTTGTAAGTCTTTCTTCTGTCTTTACATAGCTGCCTTCACTTGTCTCCTGCCTTTGCCGTAAATCTACTTTGTGCAGTACAGCTAAATTATTTATCACTGTCTTCTGAGTAAAGTTTGCATAAACCAAATTTGCTAGAATGACCTTCCAGTCTATCACCAGGCCCTCCAGATCACCCCAGTTTAAAGGCCTGGACAAGCTTCCTAGAGAACTCTAACACAATTCTCCATGTATGCTCCCTGAAAAAAATGAGTGAAAAAAAAACCCTCTGTGGGAAATTGGTATTTAAAGAGAATTAGATGCACAGTTGTGTTTCTCATCCAATCCCCAGAAAAAAAACTGACTCTGGTGATCTGTCACCTTTGTTTCATGGGCAGGAGACCTGTTCCCATAGTGGCAAAGTGCTCAGAGGATCATGAGGGCATAAATGCTTGCTGGTCTCTAAATGAGCTACTGCTGAAAAGAATCTGTGCATTTGCAAATAACAAGAGTTGATGGTTAACCAGCAGCCTTGGAGTGTTTATCATTATCCCAGTAAAACCAATCTTTGTGAAATTGAGCCACAAAGATTGCTTTTAAACCATTAAAAAGGCTGTCACCTCTTAGATTACAGCAAGAGCAAAGCTTGTAGAAAAACATTTTTGTTTGTAAAAATGACTGGAAATTCTGCATGTAAAAAATGAACTTTAACTTCTCATGCTGTATTTCAAATATATTCCTACCTTGCTTCATGCTATCAAAAGTGTAAAGAGACTTTGTATATGTATTTCTGTATTTCTTACATTTAATATAGGTGAGGGTTCTAAAAAGGAAATTTTAGTAATGACAGTTTTGTGGAGTCTTTATATGCCAGTTTAGGATAGACAAATCCTATATACCTAAACTGCTTTCCTTGAGGGCTGTGTCTTAATTTCAGCTATTTCATAGGATGTATTTAAGGCTGCATAATATATTGATATTTTTATTTGATTGTAGGATTATTGTCTCCAAGTTACATTTGTAAATTACCTTGATTTCAGAATGGTTCCCTTGTCATGTATTAAAATGGTAATATTAATAGATAGTCTTAATAGAACAATAGTCTTAATAGAAACTGGTAATTGAGAAGTAGAAATGAACTGCAATGCAATCCATCTGGGGTTGAAGTTTGTATAGGTGATTATAATAGCAGGTCCATGGATGAAGCTGGAAACCATCACTCTGAGCGAACTATCACAAGGACAGAAAACCAACACCGCGGTTCTCACTCACAGGTGGGAACTGAACCATGACAACACTTGGACACAGGGCGGAGAACATCACACACACCCCTGTCGTGGGGTGGGGGGAGGGGGGAGGGATAGCATTAGGAGATATACCTAATGCAAATGAGGAGTTAATGGGTGCAGCAAACCAACATGGCACATGTATACATATGTAACAAACCTGCACATTGTGCACATGTACCCTAGAACTTAAAGTATAATTTTAAAAAAAGAAAGAAAAAAATAATAGCAGGTCCTGTGAAAGAAATAAAAGCATCAGGGAAGAATTGTTACATCCCATTGGCAGTAATAAATCAATGAAATTAATTCATTTAATAAAATGTATTTGGGTTTCAACTCTGCCTTAGCTCCTGCGCTCACTGCTGGGGGTTAAACTTTGGAGGCCACAGTCTGTGTTAACAAGGAACACTTAGTACAGTACAGAATTACTCCAACTCAACACTATTGGTATTTTGGGCTAGAAAAGTTATTTGTTATGATGGAGAGCTGCCTGTGCACTGAGGAGTGATTAGCTGCATCCCTGGCCTCTGCCCACTGTATACCCCTGGAATCTCCTCTGTGGTTGTTACAACTAATCCATGTCTCCAGAGTTTTCCAAATGTCCCCTGAAACACAAAATCACAGTTGGGAAGTCCTGACCTAACAGGACAGGGAGATTGTTGGAGTCAATGAGGTATGGTGAGTGCTGAGATGCTCAGGGCATCTGAGAAAAGCTGTGAAAAGAGAAATTCTGTGTCAGGGACAGGAGAGGCAGAGAGGCTGAAATGCCTTGTTTCAACATTAGTTCATTCAGTTGAAATAGGCTAAAAATTTTAACTTAATCTAGTAGAAAATGAGATACCTCTAATGCAACCTTCCCAGTGAATAGATAAATAACATTTTCATTATCAACCAATTATTATGTTTTAGAATTTGCAGCTTGTTTATGATTTTAGGATGGGAAAGATTTCTTTAAAATACTGTCCTATATTTTTTCACTGGTGTTTCAAAGTTTTGCCTTTTATGTTCCTGAACTATAATCTATCTAGAAGATTTTCTAACAAGTTTAAACTGAGGTACTGATCTAATTGTATTTCTTCTACCTGGTGAGCAAGTTTTTCCAACCTGGTGGTTTAGATTCGTAGTCTAGGCTCTAAACAACTGTGCTTTGCAATCTAGACTCTTTCTGTTCTTCCATATTGGTCCATTTATCTATATCTTTAAGAGTGCCTGCCTGTGGCTATGTAATATTATCATCTATATGGTAGAATATCTCCTCCTGCTCTTTGTCAGAATTGGTTTATAAATCTAAAGAGTTTTGTACTGTCATATAAATTTTGTAAAATTATCAATTGCCCCAAATCTTTTAGTTTTCTTTTGGAATCACATTAAATATTTTGTTTAATTTGGGAGGGATGGTTATATTAACAATATTTAGTTTGTGTGCCATTTATTTACTCTTTTATTTGACTTAATTGGCTTTTAAAATTTACTCTCTAAAGAACTAACATTCTTAAGGTAATTCCTGAATATGTGATAGTCTAATGTTTATGCAAATGGTATTTTATTGCATTTTCTAATGACATTTTCTGAATTACAATAGATTTGTGTTTATATCTTTACAGCTGCTTTGTACTCACATTTTATCACTAGTCTTTCTGTTGATTCTTCTGTTTTATATGAATATCTGTATGAATATCCCCTGCAGAAAAAGACAATGTTTGTTTTTTTCTCATAATCCTTATGCTGCTTAATTATTTTTTCTTTTTGGAATGATGTTGAGAAAAATGCCTGAAATAGAAATCTTTGTAGAATTAGCTATATTATAATTGAAAAAAAAAATACTAGAAGCGAGAGACAAGTGATCAACCAGGAATTTATACTTGCTTGTATATTTTTACCAGTGACTATTACCTAAAATATCCTAGTAACTCCTAAAATCAACATGGATAAAGCAACATGATCCAGTGATAAATTGTCAATGAATCTGAAAAGGCAGCTCATGGTCAAAAAATCTAAATGCTCAATGTGTTTGAGATCCCTTCATATGCTTATTAATAATGAAAAGATAGTATATTGAAAATTGAAATGCCACTCTGTGTTTTCCTATTGCTGAAGATTAGATAGAAAGTTAGATACAAAATTCATTGTCAAGGTAATTTGGAAACAGAAAATCTTGGTGGGAGCTTGGACCAATGTAGTAATTTTGAAGACAAAGTCAAGTCTTTAATAAATTGGACTATATGTTTAATTTCAAACCCAACGATTCCATTCCTAAGGAATACATCCAAAAGGAATCTCTGTGAGCAATTAATCACAGATAGTGGAATATGAAAGGGTGCTAAACGTAATATCTGATTTACAGTAGGCATAAGCCATGACTGCCCCCACTCAGACCTGAATATCTCGTCACCATCACATGGAAATCTTACGCAAGTTCAAAATGACATCTAAAGAATACTCATTTCATTACTGTTTGAAATAATGAAAAATCAAAGAGCCTAGATCTATCAATAAAATAACGAGATATCAGAGAACAATCCCAAATAGCACATACTATCTACCTATTAACATAGATTTCCCTCAAAAACAAATTTGGAATAAAAAAATTTAATATATGGATTTATATATGCATATGAAATATATAATTCGAAAATTAAAAAAAAAATTGCTTGCTTTTTTTTCTTAAATAGACGTAGTGTCTTAGTCTGTTCCAGCTGCTATAACAAAATATCATGGACTAGCTGGCTGAAACAACAGAAATTTATTTCTCACAGTTCTGAAACTTGAAAGTTTAAGGTAATTGTGGGTTCTGGAGACAACTTTCTTCTTGGCTTCTGGACAGTCATATTCTCACTGCACCCTTAAGTGACCTTGCCTTGGTATGTATGCATAGAGAGCGAGATCTCTGTATCTTTCTCTTCTTATAAAGCTACCAATCCTATTGAATTAGGACCCCAAGTTTACGACCTTACTTAACCTTAATTGTCTCCTAAAAGCCCTACCTACAAATAAGGACACATTGGGAGTTAGGGCTTTAATATATGAATTGAAGCACAGTTCAGTCCATAGCACATAGTAAACTAATAGATTTGTGTTTATTTATTATTAGTTTAGTTTGGAAGAGTTTTATGTAAACATTTATTTATTTAAATAAACACTAGTTGTTTACATATATGCTTTTAGCAGTTGGGAGCCAGGTTAGGATTAATTGCATCCATGTGGAAAATATTATAAAATAAAGATTCAGATAAAAAGGAAAAATATAAGATTGTTCATGCATTGATGAATGAAAACGTATTTCATACTGAAGAATATAAGTGATGGTATAAATTCAACTCTGTACCAATGTGGGCAAGCAGATTATACTATGTAGATTTAAAAATCTCAGTATGAAAAATGAATTGTGTATGAATATAGGTAGAGGGAACCTAAATAAAAGCGAGGATAAAATGAAGCTATTATAAATAATTAGCAAGATTGAATTTAATGAGAACTTAAAATTTCACTCAGTAAAAATAAGATCATATTTTAGATGTTAAGCAGTAGAAGTAACATCTCGTGAAGGCTAAGACACATGCAAGATGCTGGCCCATTTAGATGGGGCAAATCCAGTATTTGTGAATTTTGTAGCAATTAATTACTAGATGAAATTTTGGTAGATAAATGAAGAACCCCACTTCAGATGTGGTATATTTGATGCCAGTTATGAATGAAATAACATTTTCACTTACAAGATCACGAGAGGCACATGCTTTTTTCAATCTAGGGCAACTCTGGGCATATTTCAAATGTTCTCTATGTTGTCAAATCCAATGGTTACTTCCCTGTCTTCATCTTATTTATTTTTGACACAGCAGATCTTTTTCTTTTTTTTTTTCTTGGGAGGGAGTCTCCCTCTGTCGCCCAGGCTGGAGTGCAGTGGCATGATCTCTGCTCACTGCAAATTCCGCCTCCCGGGTTCACGCCATCCTCCTGCTTCAGCCTCCCGAGTAGCTGGGACCACAGGCGCCCACCACCAAGCCCAGATAATTTTTTGTATTTTTAGTAGAGATGGGGTTTCACCGTGTTAGCCAGGATGGTCGCAATCTCCTGACCTCGTGATCCACCTGCCTCAGCCTCCCAAAGTGCTGGGAGTACAGGCGTGAGCCACCGCGCCTGGCCAATTTTTTATATTTTTAGTAGAGACGGGGTTTCACCGTGTTAGTCAGGATGGTCGCAATCTCCTGACCTCATGATCCGCCTGCCTCAGTCTCCCAAAGTGCTGGGATTACAGGTGTGAGATACTGCGCCCAGTCAGATTTTTTCTTGAAATGAGTTTCCTTTCTTGGGATTCGCCACATAACACTGTCCTGTTTTCTTTTTATCTCCTTCACGCTTTCTTCAATCTCACTTATTGGCTTTTTTTTTTCCCCCTAAATCTGCCTGGGACATCTGTTATTCGTTGTTGTTGTTGTTGTTTTCCCCTTCTCCATTGGCATACGTTCTCCAGGTGAGGTATTCAGTGCCATGGTTTAAGTCTATTACATGTCAACGACTCAAAAATCTGTATCTATAGTCCTCACTTTCTCTGGAGCTCTGGCCTTCTACAAATAACTTCATACCTGATTTCTCCCCCTTGGATGTCAGATAAATGTATCACATCCCATATATCCCATATGTAACTTGAAGTCATCTCCCAACGTATTCTTCTGATTTCTTCATTTTAAGAAATAGCGCTAGAATCTACTCAGTTGTTCAAACCCCAAACTTGCCACATATAACCTCTCAGCATGCCCATTGGTTAGGCCTTGAATTACTCATCTCTCTGGCTTCTCACTGCTCTCAGTGTATCTGTGGTCTCTTACCCAGACCTCTGCCTGGGAATGGCCCCTGCTTTCATTCTTGTCTCCCCGTAGCCTCTTCCCCACACGGTAGCCAGAATAACCTTTGGTAAACATGAATCAGACTACATTATTCTGCAGTTGAAAAGCCTCCATTGGCTTCTGATCTTACTGGAATTAACCACAATCTCCTTACCACGACGATTATGAATCTATATTAGTTGATCACTGTCTGGTGTTCTCACCTCGTCTGCTTTGCTCTCTGCTGACGTCATGATGTTTCAGGCACAAGGGCATTCTTCATGCATTTGAATGCACTGCTGTGTGGCACTTACGGCTTTAGTTCCTTCTGCCTGGAATTCTTTTCCCTTGCAGCTATACACAGCTGATTCTTTCCCGCTGATTCAGTGCTCAGGCCAAATGTTGCCTTGAAGAGAGATCTAAGTAATCCGATCTCAGGTAGACCTTCATTGCCCCATTTTCCACATCTAGGTTGCTATCATGTGACCTAGATGTATTTTTTTATGTTGTTTTCCTTTTTTTTTCAATAATTATCTTGGTTATTTTTTCAAGCTGTAATCTTTTATCCACTAGTTACATTTCATAGAGGCAAGGTCTCTCTCTCTTTTGTTTACTAAATACATTTCTGTTGCCTAGAATGGCTTCTGGTACATAGAGAAATGGAAGAGCTGGTTTTTTGAATACTTGATTATGAATCAGAGATGGCTCATAGACTGCTATGTTAAATCATTTACTGTTCCAAACTAGTCTGCACAGTAGATACAATTGTTTTTCTGTTTTAAAGAGGAAGGATCTGAAAGTAGACAGGTCAACTGGCTTGCCTAGGTTGTATCGCTTACAACAGGCAAAGGTAGGATTTAAACCCAGCACATCTCTGTCCAGAACACACAATAAAAAATAAATAAATAAATAAAAATAAATAAACAAAAACATGATTACTGTAGTTCAGCACAATTACTGAACTACAGTTTGAAAGAAAGATCAAACAGAAAACATTGATTTGTGTTGTCATATATTCTGCTATTTTTTTTCTAAGGCTTAATGAAGATTACCTAGTATTTTCAATATTGGAATTTCAATGTAGGTCAAATGTTAGAAATGTTGGAGATGGAAACAACAAAAATTACATAAACAAAGCAACTCAAACCACAAAACTCACTGATGAAGTACTGTGAACACTAACTTCTTCCTGAATAACTGGAAACATTGGGAGCAATGCTTTATAACCACTACTTCTGAACTTCTCAGCTATAATATGAGGGGCCTGAGATTGCTTGCTGCATCCTCTTCCTTTAGAAACATTGTCTTGAAAGTAGATTTTCCTTACAGGTAATTATTCTATCTCTTATGGAGATAAATCTTCCATGCTCTTCTTCAGAGTTTCAGTGGGTCAGTGTGCCTGGGCTAGGTGGTGAACCCAGCTGTAGCTTATTCTTATTTCCACAGTAGTCCAATGTCCACAATGTGAAACTTGTTTACTCTAATCATTGTCCCATGTAACGCACCTGCCATTACTGTTAATAGTCATTAATGAAAAATACCAATAGAAGGATCCACGAATATAAACCTGTATCTTGTAGTTCATGATTTATGCCTTTCATATTAAAATACATACTATGTGGATCACTTGTGCAAATTCTACTTTCTTTCATGATTATGTTTGCATATTTGCATAATGGCAAGAATATCAGACAAAACAGCATCTCTGCTAACTACTAAACTGTAGTAAGCTCCTGTAGAACAGTTTATTGGTAGTCAGTTTATAGTATATTACATCATGGTAAGACACCTTTAAAGAACCTGGATGTACCAAGGCATAAGGCTTCACCTTTGGCTACTGAGGTAAAATTTTTCATCATAAAATTTCTGGGAATAGGAAGCTAAATGTAAAAAGTTTTTATATGATTATACGGAAAAGGGATTCTTTTGTTGTTTGTGTTTTTTCTTTTAAAAAAATTCAACTTTCATTTTTACAGGGTACATGTGAAGGGTTGTTAAATAAGAATATTGCTGAGCTTTTGGGCACGGAAAAGGGATTCTGATGGGAATAAATCTATCTCTACAGATGCATTTGCTTTTACTGAGTCTTGCCTTATTTCAGAGTATATATTAATCCTTTTAACAGAGTCTACGGTTCCTTTGCTATGGTGGACTATTTATGAAGGATGTCTTTAAATTTAGATAAAGCTGATGAGAAAAAAATATCATCTATAACAGCTGAACTAGGGAAGGGACATAACCTGATGTCAATAATATTATATATAAATATATGAGACATGTTACACATAAAATATACATAAAACTTATGTTTTATATATAAAGTATATATGAAATATTATATGCATGTGGGGGGGGAGCCGGGGGTGCAGAGAAATTCCAGAGGCAAGAGATAGCTACAATACGGCTTTTACCTAACCTGAGCCCCATTTATGTCACAGACATGCTCTTTGAGATGATTAAATATCAGTAGTGATCACTAATACATTAGGCTCCTAAATAATCAAACTGAAGCTTCATACTTAACCTTTTCCTCTTTTGAATGGGGACAAGTGGGTAAAATTAAGCAAAGTGGACAAGAAGACTGCTTCTCTTTGCATGATCTGAGACTCCACTGCTCCATGATTAATTGAAAACTGACCTGAAACATTCGGGTGTTGCCCATTGGAATATCCACACACACATGCACACCACACACTCACTAATAAACATAGTACAGTATATGATAATGACCCTGATTTAGACTATTGAACAAACTTAAAGAAGAGGACAGAGATCACGTAACCTAAATAAAGAGGATATGACCTCTGTGGGGCTCCCTAGGGTCCAGCACCCCAGTCACTCCCTCAGGCTATATAAAAGTACACTGCAGTTCTAGAGTGAAAATCAACTTCTACCCAATAGGATGGGAAGAGAGTCATGAAATTAGCTTACCTCAAAATAACTAATAGGTGGACTGCCCATATTTCAGTGTCACGACCAAGACGGAATGCCAAGTACACACACATAGGACAGGGGCAAAAATAGGCATTGTAGGGGAAAGGAGACAACAGAACCAACTATACAGAACTATACAATGTCCTCATTGTACAGATTTTACTATTATGTATATATTTATAAAGTTTCAAGTGTGTTAATTAAAGGCACTTTTCATAGGCAAGTCAGAAATATCTCAGGAAAGTTACTCTAGAAGCCCTTGGAGGAAAAAAAAATGATTTAACAATTAAATTCTTCTACTTAGGGACGAAAAATAATAAATATTTTGGAGATTGAGTAAAGAAAATGTTGTGTAATAAATTTATTTAGAAATGGCACTAAAATATTTCATGTAGTATCTAAAAGCTAGACAAAGTTAGAATTAATACTAAATTTTCATATTATTTTAAAAGCTAGAGAAATGACACCTATGGAATGTTCTATAAAGATTGTAGATCATTTCAATAATTTATTAAATTACATAAAGAAAAATTATTTCTGAATGTTTGGATTATAAATAGATTTTTAGACTTTTATTTATTCTTTTAAATTTTTAAGAATAAAAATGTAGAATTAATTTGGTCATGAGTAGGTAACTGTTTCATTATTAAAAAACTAGTGTTAAGTAAAGACCTTAATAGGCCAGTGTAAAAGTTAGGTTAATGAATGCACAGAATTTCTCACTTATAGTAAAAAAAAAAAAATAATAACAGTGGTGGAATGGCTAATGATGATTTCACAGAAATTGAAAATCACAAATATCTAAATTATATGGATAAGTGACCTTAAATATAGTCTTTTCTCACTTCATGCAGATGTTAATAATATGGTTCTATACAGAATATGGTGAAGAAGTCAAGTTTTATCAATTTTGTCACTAGCCAGGTAAATTTGTCTGATTGGTCTGGGGTAAGCCTTGGGTCTTTATCTTGTTTCATAGTTTCTATTGAGTTCTTATGTTTTATTTGTCAGGGTTGCCCTACTGCTTTGAAGGATTTGAAGATAATATACAGGGTCCTGGTTTTCCCCAAATGACTTTATCCTGTAGCCAAATACTCCTACTCTCAGGTTCACCTATTGCTTGGGCAATCATGGAGGTGACAATATTTCCAGGAGACCACGATAAATGCCATCTTTAATGGATCACTTATATATTAGCCTGCATTCATTATTTTATTAATAGGGGTACATTTGTAATCCTGTTGAAATATGAAACTTGTTTTAAAATGTTGGTGCCTCAAGAAGATAATTCAAAACCAAATTAAGGGGCCTACAATAGAATTGGCCTCCATTAAGAGCCAGCATCTGGCTGGAAAGCCATCAGTGTCTGCCCAGTCCTCCTGTGGGCAAAAGTGGAGGATCATCCCACAATCATCCCCAACACTACTGCTTTCCTCTGTACATTTAGAATTAACTAGTTTCAGTTTTGTTTGAGGTATTTATGTTTCAGTCTTTTGGAAAAAAAAATATATATATACACATCATTAAGAAAAAAAAAGTGCTTTGTTTCCCTTCTGAATTGCACATGAAAAGTGATCATGGAGATGGAGAGTTGAGGACTTGTAGGGTTGTTCTCTACTTTCTACAAATTTGAAAGAGCCTTTACACAGTTGCCTATTTTTAAATATTGTTGGAAGTAATCAATAAAAACACACACAAGTTATTTTGAGTAACCGTACTTCCTGTCCTCCTATCTCATTTCTAGCTCCCTCCAAGGATCATGTACCCAGGCTCCAGGCCGAGGTTGGGACCCCCTTCTGGCCTTTGCTTCAGCTACTATGGCACCCCGTGTACCATAATATGTGAAAATGTACTGGCCACTCTCAGAAATTTCAGTCAAACATTAAAAATGGAAAATTATTCTCCCCCAACCACCTTTATTTCTGGTCCAGCCTCAATCATCTCCCTGTTTATAGATTTCTAGAACATTTATAGTCATCCCAAAGTAACCTACCTTCCGGGTTATATGCTATTTTTTAGGTTCTACTGTTTCTAGTGAGTCATCTATGACTTGTGTGTCTGAGTAGCTGAAACGTATCTAGAAGAGGGCAGAGCCAGCGTGTCTGTGCCTCTTGGGTATCTACATCCCTGAACACAGATGTGGAGACCTTCTGTGAACTAGCCTGTCTTCACTGTACAGTATCATTGCCAGATAATTTTGAGCAAGGATTTTCCATCTAGTAGGAAAGCCTAAAAAGGCTCTCATCAGAATTTATGAGATAAAATAACATCAGAACCTAAATAAAGCCACCAAATAGGTACACTCGTTGTAACATGTTACTGATTCCAGTCTTGGTTCACAAATCTGTAGCTTAAACTAACTACCCAAGTGTTTCTAATAAAGTATTCTGATTTAAGAATATTTTTATTACATTTAAAGGCAGGTGTATCATTTCTCTGTTAAAATCAAGTATTCGGCAAGAATGCTTTTTTATATTTGGGCGTTTATAGATCATTGGCATGGTTTACGAAAAACGTAAGAGAGAGGAAGTGTCAGAAAATACAAACAATTCCCCTTCGACAGGAAAGCAAAACAGAAGGAAACCCTGGGGTAATATGGCTTATGCGTCACCATAATGTTAGCTGTCTGCTGTCTATAGTAAAAAGATGCTAAAATTCACAAAGTTTATAAATGATGGGTCTTTTCTCTTATTAATCTAAGTTTTTTCCCTCAGGGAAATTTAATTTCATAGATTTCAATGGAAAACATATTTCAGAATAACAAAGGACACGTTTTATCTATCTCAGAAAAGCTGTACCACAACTTTCCGCAAGGGCAAAAATACTTTTGTTAGTGCACATTTAAATTGAGAAGTTGTAAAGGTTAACTTTTTAAAAATAAGCTATTTTAAATTTTTAATGCTACCCTTCTGTAATTCATTCTCAAGAAAATACACGTTAAGCCATGTGAACAGTGAAAATTAGAGCTTTCTAAAACCTTGAAAGTTTTTATTTCCATGTGTGTGCTTTTTAAATCACACATATTTGAGAGTCTAGGAACTGATAGAACATATTTAATCAACAGCAGCAATTTGCTAGGTACCTACCATGTGCCAAGTAGTGTGTTGGATGTGGGGACACATTAGTGAACAAGACTTTTCCATCTTCCTGTGAAATGATGAAACCCTAGTCACCATAAAGCCCAATCATGTTACAATGGGGGAAGCCCAGGGCACGGAGGAATGCAAGCAGGGCAGGCCTGCCTGGTCAGGAGGTCAGAGAAGGAGTCCCTAATAAAGGGATATTTAAGCTGAGACCAGACCATGGGTGAAGGATGCAGGCAGGGGAAGACTGTGCTGGGCAGAGGACGTGGCACAGGCCTGCACGTGAGACACATCATTGGTGCCCTTGGGACAAATGACTACTGTCAGCAAGTGCGGACCCTGGAGGAAGAGTGCTGAGAATGAGGAAGTGGGGCCAAATCTGGAGGCCTTGAAAGCCTGGAGGTTTGTTCATCTACGATCAGTGTGCAGGGGGCTTATTCAAGAGTTTAAAAAACATAATCGTGTTTATAAACGTCACTCCAACTATAGAGACTGGAGGCATAACACAGGAGGCAGGAGACAAGTCAGAGATCTGAATCCACAGTGCAGGAAAAAGATGATCACAGACTCTACTAGGAACTGGAAGATAAAAATAAATATATGCAAGAGATATTCCAGAAGCAAAGCTAAATATATTTGGTGACTGTTCAAATGTTGGTGGTGAAGGAGGAGAAGACCAGTGTACCTCACATAGCTGTACACTGAGCAACCCAGGAGTGCCATGGCCATCACATCTACATGGAAGTCTCGTGAAGAAATTGTACAATGTGGCAGAACCTGAAAGCCCAATGATGAAAGAATGTGTCCAGACCTCTATGTTGGGCAAATGGCAATAATTGATTTTATTTACTACAAGTTAGAAGGAAATCAGGGCTTACTATATAGGTGAAGAGTGTGAGCAGCGGTAACGAAAGGAAATGATGAGGTGAGTACCAAACAGTTTGAGTTTGAATGGAGATGAGAAGAGAGAAATTGATATGTATCTGTCTGGATATTGGCCTGACAATGCACGTTTGAGAAACCTCAGTGTTCAGGTGATGATTAAAGCAAGACAGTTGCCTGAGATTAGACAATAATAGTGTTTGGGGACTGAAGAAACTTTGAAATTTCAAAACCTTTGGAATGTGCCAATTATCAGTGATGGAGAAGCAAAACATGGAGATGTGGAGGAGGCACCCGAGAGACCAGGAAGGGAGGCACAGGGTCCACGAAGAGAGTGAGAAAGGGGCAAAGTAGCTGGTGATGAAAAAGTGACAGTGTCCACAGGGCCTGTGACACATGGGTGGCCGTGATTAGAGTGATATCCCATTGGCAGGAGGGGCAGAATCCAGATCATAATGATTTGAGGATGGAATTGAAAATGCAGAAATAGAGGCAGGAGCTGCAGACAGCTTTTTTATTCAGTTTAGTTATGGATATGAGGGCAAGAACAGTAGCAGAGGGAAAGTTAAAGGGAGTATTGAAAATACAAAGGAGAATATTTTTTAGAAAGTTAAGCAAGCAAAGTTGAAGCAATTAGCTTCCCATAGAAGTAGGTACATGCCATTTATTATAATACAAGAGTGTGCTATCCCAAATACTCATAAATTTTTGTTTCACTTGAGCTGGCTCAAATCAAAAAGACATAAACTGATACAGAAAGATGTTCAGAGGAGAAATTTTCAAGAACCATCTTGAAAATGTATATGGTCTCTAATACAATTACTATTTTATCACTTTCTGGAGCAGTTCTCTTTCTCTTTTCAATTTACCTGTTCGGTGGCTCACAAAATTATAATGCTAGTGGTACAGGAAACTCTAATAGTGACAGATATGGAGAAGGAAAAGAACGTCAATCTCATAACTAAAGAAATTATAGAAATTGTGAAGCTGATTTTAGAAGCAGCAGATGGATTCCTGGAAAAAGGACCCTCTTCTGTCTGCATCCTGGTAACCAGCAGACCAAGAAGGAATTATTAATGTGTATATATCATCCAAGTAAATGAATTGTTTGAAAATTGCTTGAATTATACAGAAAATTTAGGGTTGATAAATAGCCCATGACTTTGAGGGTTTTCTTTTGAATAAATTTTCAGGATATTCTTTAAAGGTGAATTAAACCTTTTGTTTGGCTAAATACATAATTATATCAAGGTCAGCAAATGCAATGTAGTCTTAACGTAATTAGGTATTTATTATATTTATACTCAAACTAAAATGCTTGTATTTATTAGTTATTCATTATTTTCAATACTATTTTTAAGGTATTTTAAGATTAACTTACCAATTTTCTTGAATTTATGGTTATTACTGATTTTAATATTTTTCTTCTTTAATTACTGCGATAAACTAAATTGGGTCTCCTCAAAATTTATGTGTTGAAGCCCTAACTTCCAATGTAATGTTGTATGGAGATGGGGCCTGCGGGCAGTGATTAAGTTTAGATGAGGTCATGAGGATAGGCCCTTCATGATGGAATTAGTGTCCTTGTAAGAAGAGACACCAGAGAGCTTGGTCTTTTTCTCTGCCATGTAATGATACAGTGAGGAGACAGCTATGTATAAGCAGGAAAGAGAACCCTTACCAGAAACCACCCATGCTAGCACCCTGATCTAGAGCTTCCAACCTTCAGAACTAGGAAAAAAATAAATTTCTGTCATCACCCAGTCTATGGTACTATGTTAAGTCAGCCTGAGCAGAATAATGCAATTACTATGGGGATCATCTGGATCCTAAATGAGGCTATGGAGACATGCTATGGATAATCATCCTAGGTCAGGGCTTGTCAGTTTCAGCGCTATTGGCATACTGGTTCAGATAATTCCTTGCTGTGAGGGGCTGACCTCTGCATTGTAGCATATCTCACCATTCCTGGCTTCTACCCAGTAGAAGCCACTAGCATCTCCTGTCCCTGTTGAAAGTCACTGTTTTAGGTAGTGTTTAAAGCAAAAAAAAATTTATTTAGCATAAGCATTATTATTCTCTTTACACCTCTATTCTCAAGTCCACAAGCCTTTGTTAGAACCAACAGTAAACACATGTTATTTTAGCTCAAAATGTAATATGTGAGCACTTTACAGTGGAGGGAGACACTGGAATTTTGATTAAATTCTCAAATGAGTCAAAGATGGACGTTAAAAAAAACAAAGCAAAAACAAAAAATCAAAACAAGTGGAAACTGAGCTAAATACAAATTTGAGCTTAGCTACTAAATTTATCTTTAATATCCTATTTGCTTATGCTTTTTCCTGCTACTTTTTCTATATGCAAAAGTCATTGGTAGAGGATGTTTTGAATTGCTGTAAGGAATAACTAAAGCACATCAGATGTTCTTATTTTTGAGGAAAAGAGATCTTGGTGTATTTATTTTTCCATCCCATTGGCTAACAATGACTGAGTGGCCAGCACGTGCCCAGTGCTGTGCTAAAGACAAGGAAGCAGGTGTTGCAATCAAACATGATGCTGCTTTTCCCAGTTCAGGAATAGCAAATAGAAGGTACATGTGTGTCCACAGCAACATCACTAATAACACAGTCTTCCGCCAATACCAGAAGGGCTGCTGCTTCATCCCAGTCAGACCCACAGATGCCCTTCATCCCAGGCAGATTCATCAGGAATATGAAACCTATCTGCCTAGTCAGTGACTGCATTTTTCTCAGACCTGATTTCCCTGCTGTCCCTCCACATCTTTTAACACAGAAACTTACTGATAACGTTCTCCACCCCAAACTGTTCCATTCATCTGAGGATGAGGACCCAAATCTTTAACCTAACCAGAGGGCCCTGGAAAATTCTAGACTTTTTTTTTTCCTCTCTCTCTCCCCGTCCTATACTCAGCTCTATAGTCAGTGACCTTCTCTCAGTTCTTGAACCAAACTTTCTTTCTTACCACTCAAGTGATTTTCAACTGCTACTATTTTTTCTCTGTGGAATAGACTTTACTTAATTAATTCCACACATCGTTTACAACCAGCACAAATGTCACTTCCTTAGGAGATACTTTCTGACTTTCTCTCTCTCGCTCTTACTTTCTCTCTCTTCCTGCTTTCTCTCCACTTTTTGCTCTTACCTTCATGAGGGCAGAGGAAGTGTCTATGTCTTGTTTCCTGTATATGTTACAGTGACTGGCACATAACATATGCTCAGTAAACAATTAATTCTCAGTTTATTTCTATTTTTAAAGGCAAGACTCTGTCTTCTAGCTGAAGAGAAAACTCAGCTTAGGGCTAAGCAAGTACTAATTTCCCTGAGTCTGGATGATCACCTATATATAATTCTATTCTGTGAAACCAATGCCTGGTTCCTTCTAGTTGTAAGTTTATGAGGAATTACAGCAGATGTCAACATTTAAGGCAAATAAGAAAGCTGAATCACATAAACACTGCTGATAACACAAGCAACTTGAATGGATCTTAAATGTGTTATGCTGAGAGTGGGATAGAGGCCAACATCAATGGTTTACATATTGTGAGTTTCTATTTATGCATCATCCTTAAAGTGAGAAAATTATAAAGATGGATAGCAGAACAGAGGTTTCCAGGGGATGAGGCTGAAGGGAGTCTCTTTAATATAAGTCTGTATCTTAATTATATTGAGGAGTACTCAAACATATACAAATGCCAAAATCTCAGAGAGCTAGACACCTTCCCCCAACCCCTACAAAATGAGGACATACGAAAGCTGGTATAATTTTAATATGGTCTGAACTGAGGTAGATAGTATTATACCAACATTGATTTTATGGCTTTGACATTGTTCTGTGGCTGAGTGAGATTATCATTGCAGAGAGCTGGACGAATGATACCCAGGAACTGTCTGTATCATCTTTGTAAACCGTATGGGTCTTAAACTATTTCAAAATAAAAGGTTATTAAAATGTTTCAGAACATTTTTGTAATGTCATTGAAATCTAATAACATGTAGTTATTGATTTCAGTATTATAATAGTGGAGCCTTTTTCTTATATGAGAAAAGGGTAAACATGAGTTATAAATAAAATCAAACAATTCTGGTGATTAGAAATTAAGATTTGGGTGCCAACAAGTATTAAAAGGAACAGATAGTAGAAATATTCTATTTATCTCTTCCAGAAATTATCCAGGGAAAGATTGTTTCCAAGGCAATGTAGTTGAGTGAGCTTTACAAATGGCTCCATGAAAAAAAAAGTAGATGCAATACTTCAGAATTTAGTAATTTTAAATAACCAGTGACTGAACCTGTTGAAATAATGTGTAAGAAATATTTATGTTAGAATTGGAGAAACTTTATTTAATTCATTATCCATCACATGTCCTAAAGCAGTAATTTCAAATAACTAAATACGATTAGATTACATTTTGGTTTTTTAAGCAATATTATTCCTCTTAAAGATTTTGCAACATTTTATTCTCTCTCAAATGAATGCCTTCGTTATTTTCAACCATGCTGCTGTATTAAATCAGCCCAGGGAATTTGAGTTATTCTTTGTGGGGCAATTTCAATGTCTGTGTATTGGGAAATCCCATCTGATGCCCCATTAGCTGGGCAGCATCCAGCCTGTCTATGCTTGACAATTTAGTCACCTGGAGCACCAACTGTCTACCATGGCATGCTCCTAAATAACAAGAAGACTACAGAGTTCTACACTTCCCTATGTGAGTTTACTGATTCTTCTTGAGAATCAGTTTCTTTAGCTGATGTAAAAGACCCTTACAGAACACCAGTTTGTGAGTGATGGAAGAATAAAATCTGTGATAGTTAATTTTGTGTGTCAACTTGACGGGATTAAGGCATACTAGAGAACTAGCAAAGCATTACTTTAGGGTGTGCCTGTGAAGGTGTTTCCAGAGGAGATTGCTGTGTGAGTCTGAGTGTCTAAGTGCTAAATCCACCCTCAGTGTGGGTGGGCACCATCGAATCTGCTGGGGTCCCAGACAGAACTAAAACAGAGGAGAGAGAAATTGGTCTCTCTCTCTCTCTTCTGGAGCTGTGAAACATTCTTCTTCTCCTTGGATATCAAAACTCCAGGCTCTCCAGGCTTTGGCTTTTGGACTCCAGGACTTATACCAGCAGCCCCCTGGGTTCTTAGGCCTTCAGACTTGGATTCATCCATGCTACTGGTATCCCGGGTCTCAGTTCACAGATGGTCTTTCATGGGACTTCTCAGCCTCTCTACCCATATGAAACAATTCCTCTAAAAAAAATCCCCATATATATTTATCCTATTGGTTCTGTTTCTCTGGACAATCTTGACTAATACTTTGGTACTAGTTGTGGTCGTAGAGGAATAAAATTTTAAGAATGAAGTTTCTTTACTGGTTTTGGGGTTTCAATTCTCTAATCCGATTAGACATAAAATTACCCAAGACTATGTGTCTAATAGTACAGACAGCACTGATAATCTGTGGAATGAACTGTTTATAGAGATACACAAATAACCGTATTTGATACTCCTAATTTACCACTTACAGGAGGCAGGGAACTTGGTGACTGTGATGATTAATATTAGGTGTCAACTTGATTGGATTGAGGGATGCACAGATGGCTGATGAAGCATTGTTTCTGGGTGTGTCTGTAAGGATGTTGCCAGAGAAGATTGACATTTAAGTTAGTGGGCTGGAAGAAGAAGACCCACCCTCAGTGTGGGTGGGCACCATACAGTCGGCTGCCAGCCCAGCTAGAATGGAGCAGGCAGAAGAAGAGGGTAGGCAGCTTGCTGAAAATCCTTTCTCTCTGCCTTCCCATACCAGATGCTTGCTTCCTCTTCTCTTGCCCTTGGATATCAGACTCCAGGTACTTCGGGTTTTGAACTCTAACGCTTGCACTCCCAGAGGCTCTTGGGCCTTCAGCCATTGACTGAGGCCCTCACTGTAGGCTTCCCTAGTTTTGAGGCTTTTGAAATTAGTCAAGTTACCAGCTTCTCTCCTTCTCCAGCCAGCAGGTGGCCTATTGTGGGAACTCGCCTTATAATCATGTAAGCCAATTCTCCCTAATAAACTCCTTTTTATATATCCATATATCCTATTGATTATGCTCCTCTGGAAAATCCTAATACAGTGACTCCAAATATGCTATAGTCTGCTTGTTGGTCCCTTCCTAATATCATGTTAATATGTGATCTCCAATGTTGGAAGTGAGGCCTAATGGAGGTGTTTGGGTCATGAGGGGAGATCCCTTAAGAATAGATTGATGACCTCCCCAGTTGGGGGAACATTCTTGCTCTATTTATTCCCACAAGAGTTGGTTATTAAAAAGAGACTGGTAACTCCCCCCTCTCTTGTTTCCTCTTTCATCATGTGACCTCTCCACAGGCTAGCTCCGCTTCCCCTTCTGCCAGGAGTGGTAGCAACCTGAGGCCCTCTCCAGAAGCAGATGCTAGCACCATGCTTCTTGTACTGGCTTCAGAGCCATAAGCCAAACAAATCTATTTTATTTATAAATTACACAGCTGCAGATATTTCTTTAGGGCAAGACACACAAACTAAGACAGTATGATACTTCCAAATATTTGCAGAAAACTAAGGAATATAATGATGATGGTTGGTTGCATCTAATGTTGTTGGAAAAGGTAATGAATGAAAAGGATGAGCTCGGGGATGTGATTTCCTGGCTGCAGCTCTGTATAAATAGCCTAAGAACTTCTCAGTGTTACCTGAGTCAGAATCTTCTCTCCTGTAACCGCAGGGCTGAAACTGCTGAAAGTCAGATGCAATCCCCTATCATATGTTTGACTGAATTACAACAAAAGTTGAATTTTCAGTCTCACACGGTGTGTACCATGGAAGTGAGGGCATTGTTTGGGAAGAATAGGATCCTGTATGTTGGAATGGGACGTGTGGGAGGACCCTGATGAGGCTGGGGACATTGAGCTCCTAAATTCTGAAGAGTCTTGTTTCCCAGTGGAAGTGGTCTCCCCACCTGCTTCTTCACCTTGTTTGAAAAGATTAACTCCTCATTGCCTGAGAAAATGGTAATGGCTACTCTTGAAACCCCCATGACACAGGTTCACTTATGTAACAAGCCTGCACATGTAACCCTGAACTTAAAATAAAAATTAAAGTTTTCTAACTTATACAAATGGAAATCTGGGGAACATGTGTGGGAATAGATACTAAAGGTATGGGATAATGGTGAAATAAACATAAATTCAGATCAGGCCAAATTTATTAATATGGAGCCACTAAGCAGAGATTCTGTATTTAATGTTGAAGCTCAGGGATTTAGGAAAGGTGCTAATTAGTTGGTTGGTTTGTTGGCTAAAACATAAATTAAAAGATGGCCCACTGTGTGTGAGTTAAAGATGTCTAATATCCCTTAGGTTATGTAGACAAAGAGATTCAAAAGCCTAGGGAGACTGGAATGTTAGAGTAAATTCATTGCTTTAAACCTACTCACCCCAACTGGGAGGGTCCAGAAGACATGTCTTCCACCAATAATACTTTGAGAAATATATTTGTAAGGGAACCCCAGCCTCCCTGAAGAGATCTGTGATTGGTTTTCTCTATAGACCAGACCCTACAATGGAGACTGCTGTCACTCAGTTGGAAAACTTAAATGAAATGGGAATAATTGGATCCTGGGGAGGCAGAGGTCAAGGTCAAGTAGCAGCACTCACAATTAAAGGCAAAGTGGAGAAAGTGGATATGGCAACAATCAGAATAGCCATGTGGATCCTTGGCACTAGCTAGTTAATCATTTCGCTCCTAGAAGTGAAACAGACAGGAAGACTACTAAGTTCTTACATCATCCAACATGAATCAAAAAACAAGAAAACATGGACCCTCAGTCCATTCCTAGACTTAAGAAAGTTTACAGATCCCTTGAATGAAGGGGTGGCTGGGTCTTCTCCAGGAAGGATGCTGATATACTACCAAAAATTTGTACCATTCAACTTTCTCCCACACTTCCCCAAAGAGACTTACAGCTTTTTGTCAGAGTAACTGTGCATTAGGTAAAAGAAAATAATCAGACCTTTTGGGGACTCCTGGACACTGACTCTGAACTGATACTGAGTCCAGGAGAACTGAAATGTCACTGCGACCCTCCAGTTACAGAAGGGGTTTATGGTGGTCAGGCGATCCATGGAGTTTCAACTCAGATCTGGCTCACAATAGGTCTAGTGGGTTCCCAAACCCAACCTGTGGTTATTTCCCCAGCTCCAGATGCATACTCAGAATAGACATTGGCAGCTGGCAGAGTTCCCTGTTCCCTGACCTGTGCAATGGGGACTATTATGGTGGGAAAGGCCAAAAGGAAGCCATTAGCACTGCCTCTACCTAAGAAAATAGCAAATGCAAAACAATACAGCATTTTCCTGGAAATATTGCACAGAATGGTGCCATCATTAAAGACTTGAAAGACGCAGGGATGATGATTCTCACAACAGCCCCAAGCAACAGAAAAGAGTTGCTTGGCATAGAGCATATTATTTTCACCCACACTCCAGGCACAATGATCTACTCTTATCATTTAAGAAAAGTTTTATATCAGTGTAGGAAATTGCTTATAATATAGCCAAGTTCTCAGACGCCAGCCAGAACCAAGCTTGCAAACAGGCCTTTGTAAGAATACAGTCTTACTGAGCTCAAGGTGAGGATGACAAATCTGAGTGTGAATATCCAGCACTGGAGATGCAACTTTGGTGAGTGAAATGAATGAGCATAGAATTTAAGACTAGCCAGAACATGGTGAGAAAGCTGCAGGGATGCATGCTGGTTTGAATAAAGGCAATGTTCTCATTTGTTTACATTTTGTTTTTAATATGCTTCAAGTATACCAATGATTGTTTTGATGTTCTTGTTTTAATTATGTGACTGGTGACAATTATCTAAGAAACAGATTCATTTTTTGAAATATCTAGAAACTTTGAGGCTTTAGGCAAAGTTACAGGCTATGAAAAGAAATAAAATCAGATGTACACTAGTGAATTATTCAGTTTCTTCCTATGTATAAGGAGATATATTAAGTGCATTAGTATCCACAAGATTAAAAAGATATTTTGGTTTTGTATTCCATTTACCATTGAATTAGAACTATAAGACACATGTAAGATAAGTAGCTATAGAATGCAATCAATACTTTATGCTTCCTTAAGAACATCAAAGGCCTTATGAAGAATTAAATCCAGGAGAGTTGGATCTACTTTGAGACTTCTTACTCAGAAAATGCCTCAGAAAGAATGAAGTTTGATAACTGAGTTTATGAAAATTTTTCTTTGAAGCAAATAGGCAGAATATACTGGAGGACTGGCAGAATTCAGCTCCCATTCAGGAAAAATAGTTTGCTTTTGATTCATCAGCAGATGCCCCTGATGTAAGTAATCACTAGGATCTTTTTTTTTCTTTTTCTTTTAATTATACTTTAAGTTCTAGGGTACATGTGCACAACATTCAGGTTTGATACATAGGTATACATGTTCCGGTTAGAAGTGAACCTTGAAGATACAAGAGGATGGGCTCATTGCTTTTTATTATGGATAATTTGTCCAAATGAGTGGCTGGGTTGACCAAGTTGCTATATTCTGTGCTGGGTATTCTTCCTGCGAAATCCAGGACCAGTTTCATGGGTGTGCTACCTGTGCAACTGGACAAGCCTTAGCCCGCAGAAGAGCCCCACACTTGGTTTGATGCTGTACTGTTGCAGTCTTGAAATTCTTAATAATTTTATCTTTGTGCTTATGTTTTGTAACTACAGTTTGATGAGACAATGAAGAACATGATTGAGCCAAGGAGAATGGGCAAGGTGCCTGCCCGAAGTTCCTTACCATCACATTTGCATAGAGCCTTCTCAGTGGTCAGTGAGCACAAAATGCCAGTGGACCCATAATGCTGGTAGCTCAGCTAGATTCAAAGTGAATGCAAGGTAAGCACATTAAACCTATGGCTAGTAACCAGGGCACCGACAGCCTGAGAGGTGATGCTTTCCATTAGAACCACAACTAGAACTTGCTTTGAACACAGAAAGATGACAGTGTTTTAAGAAACATTTGATCAAGGAAACTTGTCCCAAGTTGTTTTTGACTCATGTTATTTTCCTTTATTCATTAATTATGTATGCTGAAAATGATGACAAAAAAGATGAGGGAAATAAAGATGGAAGCATCTATAGTTTCATTCCCTTTTGATCCTTCCTTACTCATCAGTAAGCCAACAGCAGACAACGTTGATAAAAAGTACATGTATAAATAAGTAAAAACAAATAAAAAACAGGTAAGTTTAGTCTTGGGCAGTGTTTCCACAGTTCTGATAAGTACAAAATATAGATGTATATACTTATGTACTGCCAAATATGAATTGGGTAATATGGGTTGACTCTGAAAATTAATTAAATGAATTTATTTAATTTATTCAAATTTAAAACTGGCATTGAATAATATGAAAATGAATGGTAAAATTCCTGCTAATAATTTTAAATTTTAATTTTTGTTACCTAAAATGACATTAAATACTTAAACGTTAGACCTAAAACCATAAAAACCCTAGAAGAAAACCTAGGCATTACCATTCAGGACACAGGCATGGGCAAGAACTTCATGTCAAAAACACCAAAAGCAATGGCAACAAAAGCCAAAATTGACAAATGGGATCTAATTAAACTAAAGAGCTTCTGCACAGCAAAAGAAACTACCATCAGAGTGAACAGGCAACCTACAAAATGGGAGAAAATTTTCGCAACCTACTCATCTGACAAAGGGCTAATATCCAGAATCTACAATGAACTCCAACAAATTTACAAGAAAAAAAAAACAACCCCACCAAAAAGTGGGCAAAGGATATGAACAGATACTTCTCAAAAGAAGACATTTATGCAGCCAAAAGACACATGAAAAAATTCTCATCATCACTGGCCATCAGAGAAATGCAAATCAAAACCACAATCAGATACCATCTCACACCAGTTACAATGGCAATCATTAAAAAGTCAGGAAACAACAGGTGCTGGAGAGGATGTGGAGAAATAGGAACACTTTTACACTGTTGGTGGGACTGTAAACTAGTTCAACCATTGTGGAAGTCAGTGTGGGTGTGGCAATTCCTCAGGGATCTAGAACTAGAAATTCCATTTGACCCAGCCATCCCATTACTGGGTATATACCCAAAGGATTATAAATCATGCTGCTATAAAGACACATGCACACGTATGTTTATTGTGGCACTATTCACAATAGCAAAGACTTGGAACCAACCCAGATGTCCAACAATGATAGACTGGATTAAGAAAATGTGGCACATATACACCATGGAATACTATGCAGCCGTAAAAAATGATGAGTTCATGTCCTTTGTAGGGACATGGATGAAACTGGAAATCATCATTCTCAGTAAACTATCGCAAGGACAAAAAACCAAACACTGCATGTTCTCACTCATAGGTCGGAATTGAACAATGAGAACACATGGACACAGGAAGGGGAACATCACACTCTGGGGACTGTTGTGGGGTGGGGGGAAGGGGGAGGGATAGCATTAAGAGATATACCTAATGCTAAATGACGAGTTAATGGGTGCAGCACACCAGCATGGCACATGTATACATATGTAACTAACCTGCACATTGTGCACATGTACCCTAAAACTTAAAGTATAATAAAAATAAAATAAAATAAAATAAAGATTATAATTTCTTTTTAAAAAAATGACATTAAGTAACAAATAGAAAATCTGCCATAACAAATAGAGAAAGTTGCTGCACAAGAAAGGATAAATAAAAACATTTTCTATTTTAGTACTTATAGCTATGTATTTTTTCCTTCTTTTTTAACCAGATACCAACTCAGCTATTGGCCTATGCAGAAGACAGATGGATCTTAGAGAACAACAGTGGTTTATTGTAAGCTTAACCAAGTGATGACTCCAACTATAGTTTCTGTACCAGATGTCATTTTATTGCTTGAGCAAATTAACCTGATAATTTGCTGGCATTTTTTAAATACCTGTCCATAAGGCCCACTGGAAGCAGTTCACTTGCAGCTGGCAAGGCCAGCCATATCCCTCCACCATCCTCAGAATATATCAAACCTCAGAAATATATCAATTCTCCAGCTCTATGTCACAATCTAGTTCAAGATTAAAGGATCTTGAGCATCTTTTTCTTCCACAATATATCGCATGGGTCGGTTGCACAGAGTGATGACGTTACATTTACTGGACCTAGTGAATGTGAACTAGCAACTACTCTGAACTTACTGGTAAAATATTTGCAGTGATTGGTCAGGACTACCTTGGGGAAACTGGACTACTACTCCACAATGGAGATAAGAAAAAGAATGTCTTAAATACAAGAAATCTCTTAGGGCGTCTCTTAGTATTGCCATGCTCTGTGATTAAGGTTAATGGGAAATTACAACCACCCAATGCAAACAAGAATATAAATAGCCTAGACCTTTCAGGAGTGAAGGTTGGGTCACCCTGCCAAATAGAGAACCATGGTCTTTTGAGATGCTTGTTGAAGGTAAAAGGATACAGAATGGGTAGTGGAAGAACAACATAGTTACAATGACCAGCTATGACTATGTGACCAGTTACAGAAACGAGAAACTATAATTGTCCTGAGTATTTCCTCCCTATTTCATTAAAAATATGTTTGTGCGTGTGTGATGCTTTTTTATTGCCTAATTATTAGGAACATTTCTCATCTTGATTCATTTTGCATTCTAACATTTTAAATGATTTTTTGTTAATTATAACTATAGTCTCTAGATATAAAACTTCTCTTAAATGATAAGAGTAGATCATTGTGTCTGGAGTGTGGGTGAAAATAATATGCTCTATGCCAAGCAACTCTTTTCTGTCTGGGAGTCTGGAGTTTTGAACATGTTAGGCAGAGAATGTCTACATTACCAGCCTCTAGTAGAAATTCGAGGCCCTGAGTTTCTACATAGCTTCACTGATGGACAACACATCTCACACATTGCTCAACTAATTGCTGGAGAAATTAGGTGTGTCCTGTGCAACTTCACTGAATAAGGACTCTTGAAAGCTTGAGCCTGATTCCTCCAGGGTTAGCATCCTGGGCCTTTCCCTTTGATGATTTTATTTTATTTCCTTTTTGCTGTACTATGTCTTAGCCATGAATGCAACTAACTCTGTGTGAAGTCTTCCTAGCAAATAAGTGAGCCTGGAGCAGTCTTGGAGACCACCTGCACACTTGCCCTCTAGTCATTTTATCTCACTGTTTCCCACTATTTCCACTCTTCTTTATATACTGACTTTATCTTATGAATATTTCTGTTTTGGGAACCAAAGTCCTAGCATTCCTCCACAACTCTAGTGTTTCTAGTCCCACAATAACTCTAATGATTATTCTATTATTTAATATAGCTCACTTTCATCACCACTATTGTATTCCTGTGGAAACAGCATGGTCACTAATTTTCTGTGCGTTATTGCAGGAGTCTCCACCTTCAACTATCTGTCTCTGCTATTGCACGTAATCAATCCTCCATTTTTTTCCTAAAGTAATCCTTGTAGTACATAAATACAATCATGACTTCCCCTACTCAGAGCCCTGGAGAAGCTCTCTGACTGATAGCCCCCTGATATTACACAGGAGGCCCCACTTCTCCAGCCTTCCTGCTTATTGAGATCGACCTTGCTTCTATGACCCACCCACAGGCACCAGTCATAACAAACTCCTCCTTTTTTTTCTAAACACACTTGAGAGTGTAGTGCTTCAGGTCTTTGTGAAAAATGTTCTCTCACAGGAATTCTTCTTCCACGCAGCAGCTACTAAATTTTCAGGACTCGAGTTTCCTTCTCCATGAACCCTTCTTGGTTTTTTATGATACTCGGGAAGAACTGACCATTGTTTGTGTGCTGTACACCACTGCCTGGCATTGCATCCTCCTGTGATAAGGCTTGTGTGTATGTGCACATCTGTGTGCACGCGCACATATATTCTTTCTCACAAGTAGACCAGATGGCTCACATCATATCCTTTTGGGGATACCTATATCAGCTCAGCTACTGTTGACCAAATGATTATGCACACTCCCTTTATTGGGCAGATTTATTACTACCCAGGAAAAAGGAGCATAAGTCATCAACTTCCAGCATAAATTCAAAATAAAAACAAAGCTTTGAAATAAAACGCATGCAACATAGTATGGACAGGGTTTTGTTTTGATTCCTTTTTGATATGGATGTATTTAACCAAATATTATGGAATAATTTTCAATAGTCAGATAAATAAAAAAGATGAATGATTCATGTTTGGTTCAGATGAAACTGTTTATGATAATATTCCTATATTTTCTTTCATTGTTCAAAGCAGGATGCCATAATGTGTATAATAATTTATTTCTGTGGTTGAGTTGGAGTAAATCTACAGTATATTGCTATTGAGAGTAATAAAAATCAATAAGCTCGTGAGTGTTCCTGACATTTTCACTTGTGTGATCTCATACACATTTCATAAAGTAAAATAATTTTATTTAACTTTACAAAAAAAAAACGAGGAAGTCACAATTTTGAGCCCATAGGTAAAAACATACCAGAAATGACAAAGTGGAATTTTTAGCCTTACAGATATAAAATAACGGAATAATAAATAATTACAGAGATTTTGAATTTTGTTAAGCAAACATAATAAAAGGTTGAAAATTTTATTCAGCAACCTCCTGGCAAAAGAAAAGTAGGTGAGCGGATGGTGTTTTGAGTGTAACTCTTCAAGTTTCTCTATTACCTTAGGTGATAACTACTGTCCCAGCAGCTACCAGAGGCCCAGACAGAAGAGCACAGCAGGGGATCCAGCTGCATGGGTGGCTTCAGGAGGCACAGCTTCAATGACACAACCACAATGTGCAACTGTAAGAGTTTTGATTACTCACAGGTCCTCAAGTCGGGCAGGGCAACAAGAGCAGGGCACACAGCAGCCCCCACTCCAGGTCTCATTTAGCAACAGCAATCACAGGCACGTAGCAGCAGGCTTACCCTATTTAATGGTCATCTGGATGGGCGTCCTATTGTGCCGAGTAACTTTCTATTGCGTATTGCAAACAATTCCAATGATAAGGGCATTTCAGCAATTTGGGGGCAAAGCTGGGGTTAAAACAGGGCTCTGCAGAGGAATTTCTTATCTGTGTTGATCAGCCTTGGCCAGGCCTAGAAAGCAGCAAAGTCTGACTTCGCCATCATTCCTGACACATGTGGTGAACATTGAATTTAATGCATGTTATCAAGTAGCATATGAGTTTTCCTCCCCGAGTTAAATGGTGGCAAATGCAGGTAAATAATGAAGAGCTGAAAAATCGTTGAGTTCAGAAAGTAAGTATCTAAAAGAGCTCTTACTTTGAAAACATAGTAAAAATATGACAGCTGTGAGGCTCCAGAAATATTACAGTTACAATAGATAGTCAAAAAAAGGATTACTACTCACAGGACCTACCAAATATTCTTTAATATACAAAGAATACTTGTATTATAATTATTGCTTTAGATTTAGATCTGTGAATTAATAGTAACAAGGCACCTTAGTCCATGGGCCTCTTCTAAAGTATGGGGTAAGGCTTGCCAGTAAGTTCCTCCTGGAGCAGCCTATGTGATCAGTTAGTTGTGAGTTCTTGTATTGCTGAATAGGATTCTGATTTTCCATTCAGGATCAGTGAAAGATGTGGCTAATAATTAGCCATTAGAATATGAGAGAGGCTGGAAACTGCTAAGGACTGAGTATTTGTCATCTGTGCTTCAGGATTGAGCAGTCTTTGAAGATGAACTTCATTCACCTTTGTATCTATAATGTCTTGCAAAGCATATAAAATAAAGATTTCTATAGCAAACCTTTGTAGAATGATGAGTTAAATAATAAACAAAAAAATAAAAACTTTATACTGAGTGGCATTTTCTGGCTATATATGGATCCTCTGATAACCATTAAATAAATGGAAGGTTCCTGAACAATGGATCACAGCCAGCTCATAAAATTCTCCTATAAAGTTTTGACCAAAATAACCTGAGAATGTTTATCTTAATATCCTAGGCTTCCATGTATCTCAGTAAGTTTTTAAAATTATACTATTACTCTATAATAAATCCAGAAAAAAGTGTATACATTGGGCTTAATTTTCTATTAATATATCATTTAATATTTATTCTAATAGACTATTCAAAAAGAATATTAGAATATGAGTTCTATGAAGGCAATCTACTATTTAACAGAGATTTAAAGTGAAATTATCATATTAGAATTTTTTATAATATTTGGAATCACTCTACCTTCATTTTAAAGTGAAATATATATATTATACATGTAATATATAACATATATAATAGATTTTAAAGAGTAAAAAGAAATTAGTTTAGAGAATACTAGAAACAAGCAGATGAAATGGGATCTTACAGCCATGAATTTTGCCTCCAATCTGAGCAAAATGCAGACAATGGAGGATTTTTCAGGATGTCATCTATGTCTTTAGAGCATCATTCTTGCTGCTGTGTTGAAAAGAGATTCTTGGAGGGGCAAGTTTGGAAACAAAAAGGCCATTAAGTGTTATAGAAACTATTTCTGTAATTTATGTATAAAATTGTAGTGTCTTGCACCTAAATGATAGTAGGGAAGATGCTCAGAGGTGGTCAAATCAAGGACGTATTTCAAAGGTAGAGCTACCTAACAATGTTTCCCGACAGGTGAGATGTGTCACACTAGAGAAAGAGGTGAGTCAATGACGAATAGCAGGAATTTCACCTGAGAAAATGGAAAGATGGAGAAATGGGGAAAAGAAGGCAGTTATGAGGAAGGATCTAGTGCTGTTTTGACACAGTAAGGGTAAAAGTGTATTAGATGTTTTCAGGGGGCTACTGAGCAGGGCATCATTGATATAATTCTAGAGTTTGAGAGAAGGATGTGACCTAGTGATACAGGTTGGACATCATCAGCACATACATAGATGGCATTTAAAGTTATGAAAATGAGAAAACCAAGGGAGGAGCTATTGAAAGAGAAGCAAAGAGAACAAAAGACTGAGCCTTGAGTTACTCCAAAATTAAACATTGAAAAGAAAAGGAGAAACCATCAACATAAACTTAACAAGGAAACCAAGAGTATTACGTCTTCAAGGCTGTATTAATTCGTTGTCACACTGCTATAAAGAACTGCCTGAGATGGCATGATTTATAAAGAAAAGAAGTTTAATTGACTGACAGTTCACCTGGCTGAGGAGGGCTCAGGGAACTTACAATCATGACAGAAAGGGAAGCAGGCACTTTCTTCACAAGGCGGCAGGAAAAAAAAAGAAGTAGGAACTTCCAAACACTTATAAAACCATCTGTTCTCATGAGAACTCACTATCACAAGAACAGCATAGGGGAAACCAATCCCATGATCCAATTACCTCCCATCACGCCCCTCTTTCAACACCTGGGAACTACAATTTGGATTGCAATTTAAGACAATATTTTGGTCAGGCCACAGAGCCAAATCATATCAAAGGCCAAGTGAAAAAAGAGTACTAAGGATGAGGCAGTGATCATCTATGTCAAATGCTGCCAAATAGTGTAAGGATTGAGAATTGATTCTCAGATTTCATGGTGTGAAGGTTATCCTGAACTTGAGAGCAGTCCTGGCACAGGGTTAGGGCAAGGCCTTTATGGAGAGGGTTTAAAAGTCAGTAGGAACATATGAATTCAATGAAGCAAGTGCAGAAAAGTATATGGAGAAATTTTGTTACAGTGGGAAACAAAGCAAAGGGACAATAGTTGGTGGGGAGGTAGAATAAAGAGAGGATTATTATTTAAGATGGGAGACAGAACGTGACTTTTGTGGAATAATGTGAATAATCCAGTAGAAAAAGAAATGTTGCTGATATAAGAAAGGAAGGGGAGAGAGTTGGTTAAGCTTTGCCCTGGAATAGATAACAGGGAATGAGGACAAATGCAGCAGTGGAGATACCTGCATCAGAGTATCTCAAAGTAGCTGCAAAGTTCATATTTGCTAGTGGAAAGTCAGAGTGTGTAGGTGCAGATGCTAGTTGATGGGTGATATGGTTTGGCTGTGACCCACCCAAATCTCACCTTGAATTGTAATAATCCCCACATGTCAAGGGTGGGGCCAGGTAGAGATAATTGAATTATGGGGGCAGTTTCCCGCATACTGCTCTCATGGTAGTGAATATGTCACGACATCTGATGGTTTTATAAAGGGGAATTCCACTGCAGAAGCTCTGTTTTGCCTGCTGCCATGTAAGATGTGATTTGCTCCTCCTTGCCTTCCACCATGATTGTAAGGCCTCCCAGCCATGTAGAAATGTGAGTCCATTAAATTTCTTTCCTTTGTAATTACCCAGTGTTGAGTATGTCTTTACTGGCAGTGAGAGAAGAGACTAATACAATGGGCATCATTGCTACTGGGTGTCTGTGAAAGTTCTGTTTTTATTAATGAGGGAAGAATGGTTGCCTTTTGAGAGTTAGTATGAGAAAAGAAAAACGTGTTTGAGGAGAGAGTATAAGGTATGAAGTTGTCACACAGGACAGTAGGAAAGTAATCAGAGAAAGGATGTGTAGTATGATTGCCAGGTAGCATGGCAGGCCCACGTGACATTAGTGATCATGTGTTAGATGTGACACTAGCCAAGCTGGTGTTGCATTTTTATCTACCCCTTGTCAATTATACAGATGTAGTGCACAGCAGGCAGAAATTTGTCCAGAAAGCATAAAGCAAAGCAAAAGCTGGGCACAAATTTCAAAAATATACAATGTAACAAGAATATGCTTCCACTTTCTTAGTTTACAATTATATTTTTAATTCCATTTCTAATTTTTTTGTCTACTTTCCCATCTTTTGGTCTTTGCAGAGTGGCATATGTTCTTTTAAAAATACCAAACAGCTCTTAAAAACTTCTGTCCTCTTTAAGAGTTTATTTTCAGGGATATTATCTTTTTGTTGGTCTCAGTACTTTCTCAGAAACTTATGTTTCTTCATTTTCTTTAATTATTCTAAAACAAGACATGATATGTCTGACCAGTCTTGGTATGTGTTATCAGAAGGTACTCTGTATATGTTACTAGGGTATGGCTGATAGCTAGATCGTATTCCCCATTCACAGCTAGAGACAGGCCAGTGGATACTACAAACGCCCATCTTATTCCTAATATTTCCATATATGTTCATGGTAGTGGTTATTATATTTAATGTCTGTTAACAGGTGCTTTTGATATTGTTTTTAAATTACTATTCTCATTTCCAGAGGTTAAACAAAACCCTGCAGCTAAGAGTGGTGAATCCACACATACCTGATCATAAAGCTTCTGTGTTACTGAAGTGAGATTTAAACTTTTATTGTTGTTCTGTTGACAATAAAATTCTCTTTACAACAATTTTATAGTGTAATATGTTTGCCTAGAGTTAAACTGATAGTACCAGGACTTTAAGTTGGTACCATCCTTTGCAATCTATGCTTGCTGACCACAGGCCAACCCTTCAGCTCTTGGCCAGAGATAATGCACGTGGCAAGACATCCTACTGTTGCTTTTTTGGTACTCTTTTACTCTAACCTGCATTCATTAAACACATGCTCATTTATCACTCTTTCCCAAATATCAAATAATGTTTTTCCATTATATTAAATGCCAATTTCATTTTTCAACCTATGAATCATTCTTTTCAACTTTGTTGCCTTGAGTGAGAATATTTATTATATTTTTTGTTTCTGTTGTCAATTTAAGAAGTCACAGAATATAATGATAACAATTATTTCTATCCAAGTCTTTTGACATCATTTGATCATTTGACTAAGCCATGCATGGTTGTTCATTGTGTAGCATAATTTTGCAATAAATTGAGGATGTTTTTGGCAGTATTATTATGAAAGGACCAACAGGATTTTGAGATTTATGTAAGTGCCATTTGCTTCAAGTTTTAGTACAGTATTTTTAAATTTTGAGAATGATGAATGCTTAATTGACACATTATAACCAAGCACAATGAATATATTGAAGTTATAATTGGAAAATTAGAGAGAACAGAAGTGATCATTAATCTCATTATGATTAATAGAGAAAAGGAGTCTGAACGTTTCTTTCAATGTTCTCTTGTGTGAAATTTAAAACTATTCTACAAGTTCTAACTTTAAAAATGTAGTTGTTCCAAATCCCATGTAAACTTCAGGATCATAATGAACTTTAACTTTCTTAAAAGGAATTTCATAGATTTTTTTGTTATTGTTGCTTTTTTCTTCACTCTGACTTATTTTTGTTACTGTCAGTTAACAGTTCTTGTGTTCAGAAATTTTATCTTCGAGGCTCTGACTCTCCTGAGAATGGCTGTTTGAAGTGAAAACTAAGCATAATTTATGACCTCAATACTTTATGCATGATTCTAAAAAAGTTAAGGTCAAAGGTTTAATCTTCATAAATTCAGGATGATACCAGACAAATTAAGATAAAACAAAATGATATGTACTACTCAAAGTAAAATTGCATAGCTCAATGTAATCCTTCATATCTACCGAAAATAAATATATAAATAAACAAACATACATGTCTGCTTTGCAATAGTGTGGTAGTGTGCTTCCAGATGAATGTACCACAGTAATTTACAATAGTGAAATTAGGTCCTATTTAGTCTACTTGCTCTTCTAATTAGCTTTCCTGTATAATAAACAACCCTAAATTTTGCTGCATAAAATACTAATTTGATATTCTCGGGTATTGCAGGGCTCAGGAACTCAAGAAGTCCACAGCAGATGACACTTCTCTGTCCCATGACATCTCAGATGTCCATGACTGGGAGATGGAACACCTGGACTGGGACAATCTGAAGGCTGATGCAAATGAAGTTTTTATCCAAGTATCCAGTCATTGTCTGTCAGCATGGTTTGGGCTTGTAACAGCATAAGAGCATGTTGAAAGGGGACCTCTGGGAAGAAGGCCTTTCAATATCACCAAGTAGAGGCTCCATGACTTTTTCTGACTTAATCCAGGAGTCACGGCATTGATTGCATCACAATCTATTTGTCTCAGGAGACCAAAGCCCACACAGTTTCAAGGGAAAGTGACATGATCCAACCTTTTACTGGATGGAGGGACAAAGTCATACGGTAGATGTGGAAATTATGTTAATGCTGTTCCCACTTTTGGAAAATATAATTTATAATCCTTGAATACTTAATGATTTTGCTTCTGTATCTGAGTGTGTATAGTCACATGTATACAGAGCATACTCAAGTACTACATGTAAAATCACATTTATGCAAATAACACAAATATGCTGAAATCTGCCTCTGTGCTGCACCTGGAACTCAGCTTATACTTCAAATATTTTTATGAATTATTAATAAGGAAAATCTGTATTAGTTATATTATGATAACAGTTCTTTTAGCATATGAATAACAAGTTTCCATCAAAATTATAGTATTGAAGATGAAATTCGGAGTCAACTTTTTTTCCATACGTTAAGTGGTGAAATAGCTTAAAATGAAATGGAAAAAAGTTAAAAGACTCAGACCATCATGCTAGAATAAGACTTTTCTATTTTTATTTTATTTTATCAGATTCAGGGGGTAACAGTGCAGTTTTATTGCCAGCATGTATTACATAGTGTTGAAGTCTTGGCTTTTGGTGTACCATCACCCAAATAGTGAACACTGTACACAATAGGTAATTTTTCAACCCTCACCCTGCCTTCCCATCCTCCCCTATTTTGGAGCCCCCAGTATCTGTTGTTCTTCTCTGTATGTCCCTGTGTACCCATTGTTTAGCTTAAACTTGTATGTGAGAACATGTGGTCTTTGATTTTCTGCTTCCCAGTTATTTCACTTAGAATAATGGCCTCAGCTCCATCCATCTTGCTGCAAAAGACATGATTTCATTCTTTTTATGGTTGTGTAGTGTTCCATCACACACACACACACACACACTATATATATATGTTATATATTATATGTATATAAAATTATATTTTTCATCCAATCAACCATTAACGGACACAAGTTGATTCCATGACTTTACTATCATGAATAGTGCCATGATAGGCATACAAATGCAAGTGTCTTTTTGATATAACGATTTATTTTCCTTGGGTTGAGAATGCTGGATCAAATGGTAGTCCTACTTTTAGTTCTTTGAGGGTTTTTCATAGTGGCTGTAATAATGTACATTTCTACCAACAATGTAAGCATTCCCTTTTCTCTGCATCATTGCCAATATCTGTTGTTTTTGGAATTTTTCTTAATAGCCACTCTGATTTGTGTAAGGTGGTGTCTCATTGTGGTTTTAAATTGTATTTCTCTGATGATTAGTGATATTGAGAATTTTTCCACGTTTGCTGGCTACTTTTATGGCTGAAAATGAGAAATGTCTGTTCATGTCCTTTGCTTGCTTTTTAATGAAGGTATTTGTTTTTTCTTTGTTGAGTTGTTTGAGTTTCTCATAGATTCTGGATATTAGTCCTGTTTTGGACGCATAGTTTGCAAATATTTTTTCCCATCCATTCTGTAAGCTGTCTTTTAACTCTGTTGATTAATTCTTTTGCAGTGCAAAAAGTTTTTAGTTGAATTAAGCCTCATTTGTCTATTTTTGTTTTGTTGCATTTGCTTTAAGGTCTTAGTCACAAACTATTTGCCTAGGCCAATGTCCAGAAGAGTAAAAAGCTGGAAGCATCATATTGTCTGACTTCAAATTATACTACAGAGCCATAGTAACTAAAACAGCATGGTATTGGTATAAAAACAGACACATAGATCAAAGGAATAGAATAAAGAACTCAGAAATAAAACCACGTATCTACAACGAATTGATTTTCACAAAGTTGATTAAAAAATACACTGGGGAAAGGATGCCCTTTCCAATAAATGGTATTGAGAAAATTGGATAACCATATTTAGAAGAATGAAAGTAGACAAATATCTCTTATCATAGGCATAAATTAACTCATGATGGATTACCGACTTAACTGTAAGACCTAAAACTACAGAATAAGATGGTTTTCTTTAAAAGTTTTAAGATGAAATTCAGGCAAGTATAAAAAGTTTTTGTAATACTGTCTTCTATATGCACTATGAGCTGATGTTATATCATAAAAGTAATCTATCTGAAGAAAAATATTAACAACAGCTTACTACAAAATGTATTTTTGACACTCTGTCTATAATCATAAAGATTTTCTTTGGTAATCACAGGGCAGCTGTACTGAGAGTAATTTGTTTTCTTAGCCTGTATTTTTTTAAATTTACTGCTTAGTATTTTTTACATAAAACACAATATACATGAAATGTATGGAAACATAGACTTCTACCATCTGTCACATTTCCTTTTACTAAATGAAAATCTCTTTCCCTTTAGCAAAATTTCCATTTAAAACTTACAGATCAAGTGAATATCTGTATTTAATTATATGGATTTCCAAAAATATAACTTATTTGATAAAACATTTAACTAAAATAGATCTGTTAAGACTAAAATAACTGTTTTTAGATTATTATTAACATCTAAGTTTATGCTTTATTCGTTATTCAGATAGATGAAATTGTTCAGCAATGATCATCAACTGCTGTGGGATAATTACAAATAGAAAAAATAAAGGTCATTTGAACAAGGCTAATGGTAACCTTATTTTAATGGAATTTCCAGAGAATAAAAACCAGTAGGTTAAAAGATTAATGAGAGAAAAAAAGACAGTGAGCATATTCAAGATCTTCATTGTCCAGTTGAGAAGAGATTTAACTGCAGTTTGAAGCAAGAATGGAGCCAATAGAAGGTATTGATTTTTCATTTTCTTATTTTTAAGATGACAGATACTAGAATATTTTAAATTCTTTGTGGAAAACCCCAGTGGAGAAAGGAGCTAATAATACCAGACACTTTACAGAAAGAAAAGGGATCAAGGTTCCTAAGTAATGGAGAGTAAGTTTATGAAAAACGATTTGCTTAGAGACAAAGAAAAGGGCACCTCTTTTTTGTTTTGAGATAAAATACTATTAAATGCTAAATAGAATATTAAACTTACATTGCTCAAATATGAATCCTAAAGTTTTGACATAATAAAAGGTGTTACAGAGTAATCTAGAAAAAATAGTGTTTTATTGAAGGACTTGTACTAGAATACAAAGGAGTATAAATTTCATAAAAAGAAAGAAAAGTAAAAACTTTCCATCTCCAGCTCTTCCAAAGAAGTCTAAGGAACTGCTTGTCTTTAAGGAGGACATCCTCCAAAGCTAACCAGGACATGTTCTGGCAGAAACATCTATCAGATACCTTCTTCCTTCTCTTCCCAAAAGACATAGAAAGGTTATTTTGATATCTTCAAATAATTTAAATTCCTCAATGTTAATAATATATTCTTATCTTTTTGATAATGTCTTATATTTTTGACATTTATATTCTAAATATTTTAGAAATTCCTATCTAAATATAAAATTCCATAGCACAGTATAGAAAATAGATACAGATAAATCTTAACATGGTAATATTTTCAAATACCTTTTTGTCAAGGCATACATAAAGAAGTGACAGAAAATTTTTTTACTTTATATCATTTATTCTATAAGTACAGAATATATAATCTGTGTATATACCCATCTAGGAATAAAAACAAAATAAATTATACATACAACATTTTCACTTATATTCTATTCCTCTGACAACTAAAGCCAATAGGGTAGTTTAAAAATCTGAAAGAAAGGTTGTGGAGAGTAAAGAAATGCAATAATATAGTGGGTTTTCCATGTAGCTTCTACTGCATGTGAGTGTTCCTGCAGTGGTGTAGCCATTTATTCCCTAAACAGATTTGCCTCATCTTAAGAATATCATGGGACATACGAGGCTCAAGAAGATCTTTCTGTCTTTGCTCTGAGTATATATCGTGTTACAAGAAGAAAACTTCCAGCTCCAACATAAAAGCAAAATTGAGAAAAAACACTCAACTCTTACGAGGCTCTAATGTGGAAATATTCTTCAATTTTATCACTTACATTGTGCCATATGAAATAGCTCTCCTCCCTACCAAACATCATTTGGACACTCATAGGGAGTTCTTATCATTGTTTTTGAAGCATACACTAAATAACTTGAGTAATTTTCCCTGATTAACTTTATCATTATTAAATTGTATTTCTTAATATTATTCTGAGTTTCATTGATGGGAGTCTGATGAAGACCTAGGCCCTAGTCAATACCCTAAAACTTACAACTATAGGAACTTTGTGAAAATCTCACTTTGGTTATCAGCATTTACCTATCAACAGTTGACTCCCCCGACTCCCCTGTGTTCAATATACATGAAATAAAACAACATGCATAAAACCATATAACAAGAAAAGAACTCAAGTGAAAGGATGAGGTAGTATCAGAAGCTCAAGATTCCCAGGAAATACACATGGTTTAGTAGAGGCAACATAAAAGAACATGAGAACAAGTCTAGTGGCTGTTATTTAAGAAGGACTAATGCTTGTGGGGGTGAAGGTGGCCAATCTGACTACTGGAGCAGGACAGACAATGCTTACTTGCCTTTAGAAAATGACATTATTAGAAGAGCTGTGACAATCAGCAAATCACTCAACCCCTAAAGTCCAGCTTCATTTGTAGAGTGCCACGAGTTGATTGAATGTTTTAGAAATTCCTAGCTAAATATAAAGTTCCATAGCACAGGATAGACAAGTACATGGAGAATGAACACTAGAGACAGAAATTCCGCCTTGCATGCTTCTTCCTAAACATCACTTGGATCTAGTATCCTTTATATGGCTGTGTGTGTGTACGGATATATATTATACATGTATATAATATATAATATACACACAACAGATATTTTTCTGCTTCATTTGGTTTAATTTGTTATTCTTTTTCTTGTATCTTAAGGTAGAAGCTAAAGTCATAGATCTTATATCTTTTTTTGCTAACAGTTTATTAGTGTATAATTTCCTATATATAATGCTTTAGATGTAGCTCGCAAATTTTGATAGCTTGTGTATTCATTTTTCTTCAGTATAAATAATTTCTAATTTCCCTTTTGATTTGTTTATTTTTGGCCCCATGTGTTATTCACAAATTCTTTAGTTAGTTTCCAAATATTTGAGGATATTTTTCAGATATCTTCCTGTTAGTGCTTTAAAATTTTATTTCATCCAGGTCATAAAACATATCTTGCGTCACTGAAATCCTTACAAATCTATTGAGGCTTGTTATATAATTTACAACATGGTCTGTATTGGTGAATGTCCTTTTTTCACTAGGACTGTGTATTGGTAATGTTGTGTGGCGTGCTCTGGAAATGTCAATTAGATCAAACTTGATAGTTGTTGATTTGATGAAGTATTTTCTTTCTTTACTGATTTTCTGTCTACCTGTTCCATCAATTTTTGGGGACAGGTATTAACACGTCTCTGAGTATAATTATGAGTATTTCTAATTTTCCCTCCTAAAGCTCTTTAATTAGGTATATAAATGTTTAGATCAGTGGGTCATCTTGTTGATTTCATGCCTGAGGGTAAGCAGGAAAAGCAAACAAAAATGTATTATCTCGTTTGTCCTAGAATAAAGTTGAGTATATTGAAAAAGAAGTTTCTTTCTAGTTAAGACATAAATAAGTTTATGTCAGCAAATTGATGACTTAAAGCTTGAAATATGGAGAATCAATTTAAGTTCCTGGGGGAAAGCACAGAGAGAAGATGGAGAAATCACCATATGGGAGGAGGGCTTGGTGAGAGACAGGACTAGGAGGACACCCAGTGGTAAGGGTAATCAGAATGGTACCCTGCAGAGCTGAAATGATTAAGATGGAACTGGTCTTTTCTGTAGGGTATATGATATAAACTTTTCCTGTAAATGACCCATAATATATTTATTCAAGTATGCTGTTATACTTCTATTCTTTGTTCAAGTAGAATCTTTTGCCCAAATTAGAAAAGTTCTTATCTCAAGTCTTAGTTACCTTGGTGAGGCCTGGAGACCTGGAGATGGCAAAAATGCAAGAACACTCAGTCAATTTTGACCATTAAAATGAGAGTTTCTGAGAGTTTAAAGGACTTTAGGAACCTTTGGACTTTCCCAAACTAGAATTTAGGGTTGGAGGGATTCTATTTTTCCTAGCTGGAAGGCAAAATTGACCAAAAGAAATATTTTTTATTATTAAATACACTGATGTTACCTTTTGCAGAAGTGGATACAGTAGAAAGAAGTCCTAAATCCATATATATATATATGGTTTCTTATACTTACCGTAGGGAATAACAATGGTGAGACAATGTATTAGTAAATTGGAATAATTTGTCATTTGTCTATGGTCAGACGTTATTCTCGTTATAGTTTTTAGAACTAAAACATGTAAACTTATACATTATTGACAGAGAGTTCATACATCTACTTATAATGAGTTACAGGGTCATTAAAGGGAAATTTACATTTATCTGAGGTAGGCTATAGAATCTTTACTTATGTTGTTTGAGTTGTGTTTACAACTGTCCATACGGCCAAACTTTAACAATATTTCACACAGATAAAAAATTCATTTGCAATCACTCAAATATACTTAAGCATAAAGAACATATACCCAGAAATGTCTGCAGATAATTAAAAGGAAAACCAGCAATTTTGAGGATATGGAGTATGATTTAAAGTATGCTATCTACTTTAAGTTTTTTAAAGGAACAGATGGGCCCTTTTCTTAAAAAGGCAATAGCTTCCACTGAGCTGCAGGGCCTTTGCGTGGCTCAGTGCAGCAGGTGCAGTGGTGTAATGAGGATATGGTAGTGGGCGTGCTGCCAGCAGAAAAACCTCCTCCACCCCCAATGGAATATCCTCAGAATAAATGATAAAAAGTGAAGTAACAGCTACTAATAATTTCTTTTAGAAGGATATTGAAAAGTTCTAAAATTCAAAACCCATGCCTCATTCAACCTGTGGAATTAGGACTGGTTCTGAAGTATAAACTTTCCTATATTTGACATTTCCAATGAAGTTTAAAAACAGGTCAGAGAAACATCCATAATCATACTGTGAGGTGTTTGAAAATAATGGATAAAGCACTGGCTTCATATCTTGCTGCAACATGACCTCCCTATGTGGCACTGGGCATGTTATTCAAAATGTCTGGGCATTGATTCATCATCTAGAAGACATAAATGATAATGGAAACTACCTGATTGGGTTGTTGTGAGAGTAAATGACATGGGACGTGTGTAAAACTACACAGAACTATTCACTGCATGTAGTCATTGTTTAATAAATGTTTGCTCATATTGTGACCAAATTTCCTTACCAAAGAATGTCCATTTAAGCACCTTTCTCCTACTGGCCATATTGCATGCTACGTCTTGGGGTTGTATACCTTAAAGACTTCCATAAATAAGTTTATGAACTACTATATAATAAAAGCCATTTCATTGATATCTGAGCTTTCCAAAAGCATTAAAAAAAAAAGGTGAGCATCTAGAAAATGGCTCCATATTCTTAAGAAATACGAACAAAAGGCTCAGTCAAAACTTGATTTATTGTTTCGGGGAGAAAATAATCTTTGCCTTAAGCCATCAACCTATATTATCATGTTATTTCAACAGCCTCTTAATTGAACAATTTCTTTGTTACAAAGTATCTACAGAATGAAAATTCAAAGACATTCATTTTATGAATTATCACTAATTATAATAATAAAATAAATGATTAACTTTATACTTTTTTTAATAAAGAAAAGAGGTTAATTTCACTCATAGTTCTGCAGGCTATACAAGAAGCACGGTGGGGACATCTGTTTCTGGAGAGGGCCTCAATACATTTATTAAGAATTATAAAGTCAGCCGGGTGCGGTGGCTCACGCCTGTAATCCCAGCACTTTGATAGGCTGAGGGGGGTAGATCACTTGAGGTCAGGAGTTTGAGACCAGCCTGGCCAGCATGGTGAAACCCCTTCTCTACTAAAAATACAAAAATTATCTGGGCGTAGTATCAGGCATCTGAAATCCTAGCTACTCGGGAAGCTGAGGCTGGAGAATCATTTGAACCCGAGAGGTGGAGGTTGCAGTGAGCTGAGATTGTACCACTACACTCTAGCCTGGGTGACAGAATGAAACTCCATCTCAGATAATAATAATAATAAATTCAAGCTTTATAATTCTTAATAAATTTATTGAGAATGGTCTAATTTGTAAGACTGCATTACTGCTATCGGGATCATGTTAAGGCATTTGGCCTTTAAATGCAATAAAATTCTGTCATCAGGCAATATGTGAGAACCAAAATATTCAATTGTGCAAATGCAGATTGTGTTTTTACGAGATTACATATAGACAGATGATAGATGATAGATGATAGATAGATAGATAGATATTCTGTTAGTATCTGTTGTCAGGAAAAGCTCAAAAGGAAAGACAGTGAAACAAACAGCAGCGGCTTCCTCTGAACTGAGAAAATCGAAAAAAATCAGGCAGCAGTCACTTCTTTACGTGGAAATAAGAGCTGAGCCCAACCATATTTGACAACTAGGGCTAAAGGAACACAGAAGCTGGTAGTGTATTTTTTTACATCAGCATTTGTCTTTTTGTAGATTTTACTGTGAGTTTAAATACATCCCTTCACCTGGAAAGATACGCACAAACACAAAGCCGACTGCACTGGTATGGAATATGCATTTCTCTGGCAAGGCCTCATTTTCTCTTATCATTGGGAAAACTAAATTGTGTGGGTGAACTCCCATTCTCATGCGGGAGTGAATTATCAGCAAGAGCTACAGTTCATTTAACTAACTCAGTTCTGAGTTGATATTCATGCCCCAAAGTGCCCCAGCCTTCAGGAAGAGGTGGATCCCATAAGCCACCCTGGACTCCTGCCTCCTAAAAGGGTCTCTGTGATCTTCACAGAGCAAGTTCTGCTCCAATGCTAAACCAAGGTTTACATCTGGTGGGCAGTTTCATCCTCTGTGAGCCCAGGTGACTTCCACAAACTCCATCCTGGGTACTGGAAGTGGTTGTGTGCAGCCTGGTCTAGGCTTTAGGACCTCCTGTGAGGCCAAGGGTAACTTGGGGTGCAAATCACATTCCTCTTCTCTCATTTGTTCGCACAGGACTAGGTGAGTCTACAGGAGAGGGGAGTACCAGCCCCATGTCCAGAAACACTGCTCACATGCACAGGGGATGTATTTTTAAAACCGGCCGGGTGCGGTGGCTCACGCCTGTAATCCCAGCACTGTGGGAGGCTGAGGTGGGTGGATGATGAGGTCAAGAGGTTGAAACCAGTCTGAGCAACAGGTCAGTAGAGATTTAGTAGATGTTTAGTAGAGACAGGCGAAACCCTGTCTCTACTAAAAATATAAAAATTAGCCGAGCATGGTGGTGTGCACCTGTAGGTCCCAGCTACTCAGGAGGCTGAGGCAGAAGAATCCCTTGAACCCAGGAGACGGAGGTTGTAGTGAGTGGAGATCTTGCCACTGCACCCCAGCCTGGCAACAGAGTGAGATTCCATCTCAAAACAAAACAAAACAAAACAAAACAATCTTGCTTCTCTCAGCCAAGATAGCATTTTTCCAATTAATATGTGTGTGTATATATATATATGAAAGGACTATAAAATAATAGGAGGGGGAATATTTAGATTATTTGAAATTGTTATTATCCTAAATTCCAATACATAAATAAATAGATAAATCCACATCTCTCTCTTTGCAAACAGGTCTCTGTCCAAAAATCACCTCTCTAGTGAGGAATCTACTCTTCACCTATTTAAAAATGAGATTCCTATGACTATTTTTAAAAAGGACATTTTCTTTTCTTCAACGTACTTTTCTCCAGTGGTTAATGTTTTAATTTAAAGTTTTCTATCTTCCCCACTGGAATGTTAGCCACATAAAGGCGGTGACTATGTTTCTCTGCTCCACTGCCACATTTCCAGAACCCTGCTCACAATGCCTGGCACAAAGAACAAGCTCAAAAATAGTAGCTGACTGAATCCCTGGAGAAATGAATGATGTAATTTGAGCAGAAGCCTAATGATGAATCTGATGCTTCCGTTTTCCCATTAGAATGCACTGCTTTCAGAATACGATGGTGATAAAGACAGGATCCCTGCTATTAAACAATTAACTTTCTGTGGTTATATTTAAGCTATGATTTTTAACAACTTTATTGAGTTCTAATTCACACGCCAAAATTCTACCCTATGAAAATGTGTCATCCAAGTATTTTTAGAAAATTTACATAATCATATCATCGTCACCACAATTAAGTTTTAGAGCAGGTCCTTCAACCCAAAAATATTTCTTCTGCCTATTTTGTAGTTAATCTCCACGTCTAATCTTTACTCCAGGCAACTGTGAATCTTGTTTCTGTCTCTATATATGTTTCTATGCTTTTTCTAGACATTTCATATAAATGAACTCATACAGTAAGTAGTTTGTGTGTGCCTTCTTTCATTAAGCATTGTTTTCTTGATGCTTCTTCAAGTCATTGTATTTATCAGGAGTGTATCTGTTTTTATTAATGAGTAACATTTCAATATATGGGTATACCTATTATTGTTTATCCATTTACCAGTGGATAAACATGTTTTAGCTATTATAAATAAGACTGTTAAGAACATTAATGCACAAACCTTTGTGTAGACATAAGTTTTCCTTTCTATTGGGTAGACATCTACAGAATTGTTGAGTCACCTGATAAGTGTATGTTTCATGTCTTGAGAAGGTACAAAATTATTTCCAAAGTGCTATTTTATATCCCCACCAGCCAAATCTGGTGTTTCTACATTCTCACCAATTCTTGCTATTGTCCATAATTTTGATTATGGACACTCCATTGTGTATGTGTTAAATGGTATCTTATTATGTTTTTAATTTGCATTTACCTAATGACTAATGATATTGAACATCTTTTTATGGATGTATTAGTTATTCTACTGTCTTCTTTAATGAAACATCTTTGTAATCTTTTGTCCATTTTTACATTTACTGTTATTTTATTTATTGAGTTGTCACTATTCTTTATGATTTACAAATATTTTCTCCCTATTTAATGAAGTCAAATTTATTAATGTTGTCTTATGGTTTATGCTTGTGGTACATCTAAGAAACTCTTGCTTGCCCTGAGATAAAATTTTCTCCTGTTTTCTTCTAGAAGCTTGAGAGTTTTAATTAGCTAATTAGCTAATTTGTAGCAGTCGGTTGCCTATTTACCTTTCATCTTTTCTCCCATGTAGCTTTTTTTTTCCTTCTTCAGATTTTTGCAACCCAGGAATGAAGAAGCTCCCCCTCCTAATTTTGAATAGAGTGTAAACATTTCTCTGATGCAATGGTGACCTGCATGTGTAACAGCCAGCCTACCCCATGGGCCATGGAACACAAGGGCCACTGGTCACAGGAAGGAAAGTGAAACACATGGCACACTAAATGAATTTTAAACATGCAGCAAGATGCAAGAGGTAGGAGAAGCAAGGGGGAAGAGAGTAGGACAAAACTGGGAGTCAGGAACTCAGCTGGGCTGCAAGAGAGCCCGGCCACCAGATGTCAGAGAAGCCAGTTAAAGTAATAAACCACAAAGAAAAGGTTGAAGCCTTTAGTCACTTACTGTGATGGTAAAGCAAAAGTCTAAAACCAAGACAGCACCGACTTCCTATGTTCCATTTCTCCTCATGTCCAGGATCAGGCAAGACACCACAGATGTGGGCTCATTTTACTTTTGAGGAAGCCCTGAACAAAAAGCTCTAGCGGTTTTGTGGTCCCTGAAGTCTGAGGTCAGGAAGAAGGTGAGAAGGAAGGACACAGCTTGGAAAAGTTCTGAATATTGAGTTGGAAAGAGAGAAAGAGCCCTCAAGGAAGGAGGTCCCAGCAGAGGCCCTTGAAGACCACCTCTGCAGAGGGCCTCCGGTAAGGAGACCTAGGAGTGAAGCACTGAAGCTCAGAAATAAACTTATGAAAGAGCGTGACTGGCCGGAGGGGCCTGAACCCTTGACTGTAGCTCCCTTCAGAGGATGCATGCTTGGCTGTGGTGCACCAGCTCTGGCATAGAGAAAGCACTTTCCCCTTGCCAGGTGGAGCCTTTTTCATTGCCTACAGTGAGGCCTTAGGAATCACAATAGGTTTTTAACCAAAAGCTGGACTCATCTCATGGAAGGGCCACATGTCTTGACTCCTGGGTTATGCAATGTTCCCAAGATGTATCTTCCTCCTTCCCAAATCTACCTTAGTTGCTGATGTTCTTGTGGATCTTGTGGATCAATGTAGCAGAAGGAAGGCACCTTGAACCAACACTCCATTTTTCTATCACAGAGATGCCGGGGCAAAAATTCCCAGACTCACCAATAACCAACTGAGAAACCATAGTTTTTATCTGAGCATGTCAGGCACTGGACACAGGGAGTCAGATGAATCCTACCAGGGGGTGGCCAATTTAAGGATGGTATAGCTTTCAATATAGAGGCAACAAGATCAGCGCCTTATGCAGAAATGCAATTTACTTGATCCATCTATTCTTTTCCACTGAAATTCAGCACAGAGCTAACATATGAGCAAATTGCTTCTATTTTTTAGCAGAATGGAATATTCAATTATTTCAAGATTTCTGAAGAAAAGTCACTGTTGGCCTCAAATATGAACAACACTCACAAGGTTTTGTTAAATTACTTTGTCAATATTAAAGGAGTATATCAAAATAAACTTGGATTCTTATTAAAATTGCAAAATTAAAACAAAATTAAAGCCAAAAGTAGTTTTGAGTAGACATCTGCCTACATAAGTAATTCAAATAGATGTGAATTTTTATTAAAAATAGAATGAAGAGGAAAATTTTTAAATGCTCATCATGCACCCTTGCTAAACTAGAAATTTTGCTTCATTAAGGAAAATCAAGGCCAGATATAGTAGCTCTCTCCTGTAATCCCAGAGTTTTGGGAGGCTGAGACAGGAGGATTGCTTGAGGCCAGCCCTTCAAGACCAGCATGGGCAACACAGCGAGACCTGTCTCTATAAAAAAGACAATAAAAACCAGTTTGGCATAGCATGCACATGTCTATATCTAACTGGGAGACTGAGGTGAGAGAATTGCCTGAGCCCAGCAGGTCAAGGCTGCAGTGAGCTGCAATCACACCACTGCACTCCAGCCTGGGCAACAGAGTAAGAATCTGTCTCTACAAAACAAACAAACAAACAAAAAAACAAACAACAATGAAAAAAAGTGGCAAAAAAATGACATAGGGCTTTTTAAAAATTCAAGTACAGTAAAAACAAACAAAAAACAGAGGTAGAATAAAAAAAGGAATCACTAAAAGAAATGCTCAAAGAGAGCAGAAACATGTGGCAGTATGTTTTGAGAGCCTGTATTCATTTTAGGGTTTTCAAAGTAAATTCTAAGGATTAACAAACATATGGCAATACATGAATATATGATTTATTGGAGCCCATATATACATTACTCTTCCTTTCCCTGGAGAATTAAGACAAAGTCCACATATGACTTTCACAATTGGCACATCTATCTTCAAACCTGTTTTATTCCTTATGAATTTTGTGTGCTTTCTAGAATAGATATGATAAATTACTTTTCCCAAAATAGTACAATCATTGGTATGATAATTAGAGTGAAATAAATTGCAGGGGTCATTTAGTAAAATGATGAACAAGTTAGAACCAATCAGAGGCAGAAAACTTAACAATAAGACTATGACAAATAGATGACTGATGGTAAAATCTGACCATGAGATGTACCCAGAGAAGAACTAGGCTTCCATACCCAAAGCAATGAGCATTTCATGATGGAATTGGCGCATGCACATAAGAAGAAGGGAAATAGATTTGTAAATGTTAATATTGTATTCCAACCACTTTACAGCCAAACTAGTTTCTTCCTACAAAAAAGTCTCTATTCCCTGGAAAAAAAATTACATTGTAAAAAACACAATATTTTATTATACTTTAATTTTCTTTTAGGAAATTACTTTTCCCTTTTTTGGCAAGGCAACATTCCTTGCATTCCTATTTTTCTTCTTTAGTATCTTTAAAGTTTTAAAATTAATTAACCCACCCCCCCAACATAAAAGTTTGTTGATCTTGAACTATTAAATCTCTTTTAATTTTATCCAATAAGAACTATATTCAGATTATTTTTAAAAAACTTATAACACAAATTTGAAATATATTTTGAATCTATAAGAGTTGGGTTATGCATGTTATTGCCAAAAGGGCAAACATTTTAAAAGCAATAATTAATTGGTATGAAAATGGCCATACTGCCCAAGGTAATTTATAGATTCAATGCCATCCTCGTCAAGCTACCAATGACTTTCTTCACAGAATTGGAAAAAACTACTTTAAAGTTCACATGGAACCAAAAAAGAGCCTGCATCACCAAGTCAATCCTAAGCCAAAAGAGCAAAGCTGGAGGCATCACGCTACCTGACTTCAAACTATACTACAAGGCTACAGTAACCAAAACAGCATGGTACTGGTACCAAAACAGAGATATACGTCAATGGAACAGAACAGAGCCCTCAGAAATAACGCCACATATCTACAACTATCTGATCTTTGACAAACCTGAGAAAAACAAGAAATGGGGAAAGGATTCCCTATTTAATAAATGGTGCTGGGAAAACTGGCTAGCCATATGTAGAAAGCTGAAACTGGATCTCTTCCTTATACCTTATAGAAAAATTAATTCAAGATGGATTAAAGACTTAAACGTTAGACCTAAAACCGTAAAAACCCTAGAAGAAAACCTAGGCATTACCATTCAGGACATAGGCATGGGCAAGGACTTCATGTCAAAAACACCAAAAGCAATGGTAACAAAAGCCAAAATTGACAAACGGGATCTAATTAAACTAAAGAGCTTCTGCACAGGAAAAGAAACTACCATCAGAGTGAACAGGCAACCTACAAAATGGGAGAAAATTTTCGCAACCTACTCATCTGACAAAGGGCTAATATCAAGAATCTACAATGAACTCCAACAAACTTATGAGAAAAAAACAAACAACCCCATCAAAAAGTGGGCAAAGGATATGAACAGACACTTCTCAAAAGAAGACATTTATGCAGCCAAAAGACACATGAAAAAATGCTCATCATCACTGGCCGTCAGAGAAATGCAAATCAAAACCACAATGAGATACCATCTCACACCAGTTAGAATGGCAATCATTAAAAAGTCAGGAGACAACAGGTGCTGGAGAGGATGTGGAGAAATAGGAACACTTTTACACTGTTGGTGGGACTGTAAACTAGTTCAACCATTGTGGAAGTCAGTGTGGAGATTCCTCAGGGATCTAGAACTAGAAATTCCATTTGACCCAGCCATCCCATTACTGGGTATATACCCAAAGGACTACAAATCACGCTGCTATAAAGACACGTGCACACGTATGTTTTTTGTGGCACTATTCACAATAGCAAAGACTTGGAACCAACCCAAATGTCCAACAATGATAGACTGGATTAAGAAAATGTGGCACATATACACCATGGAATACTATGCAGCCATAAAAAATGATGAGTTCATGTCCTTTGTAGGGACATGGATGAAATTGGAAATCATCATTCTCAGTAAACTATCGCAAGGACAAAAAACCAAACACCGCATGTTCTCACTCATAGATGGGAATTGAACAATGAGAACACATGGACACGGGAAGGGGAACATCACACTCTAGGGACTGTTGTGGGGTGGGGCGAGGGGGGAGGGATAGCATTAGGAGATATATCTAATGCTAAATGACGAGTTAATGGGTGCAGCACACCAGCATGGCACATGTATACGTATGTAACTAACCTGCACATTGTGCACACGTACCCTAAAACTTTAAGTATAATAAAAATAAAAATAAAAAAATAATAATTAATTGGAATGATTTTTCTGATATTGATTCATGTGTTTTGGTTAAAAGCATGGGAAAAAATCAGATTTTTTTGCTTTAAAAAGTGTAAGTAAGAATTTAGAACTCTTGAAAGTACTTTTGTCTAGAAAAATTAAGGCTTAAAATATTGGCATATTCTGCTTTCCTGTAGTTTTGCTTTAACTCACAGTCATATGTTAGTAGTAGTTGAGGTTTTGCTGTCAATCCAAAAGCACAGAGACTTTCAGTCTTGCTTCTTCAACTAACAAGAGGGCCAACCTGGCAGAGACACAATTGGAACTGAGACTGGAAAGATTAATAAGTTACTATGTTAACAATTGAATGTAAATGATGAGTTGATGGGTGCAGCAAACCAACATGGTACATGTATACCTATGGATCAAACCTACACATTGTGCACATGTACCCTGGAACTTAAAGTATAATTAAACATAAAAAGAAAAAAAAAGAATTGAATGAAAGCAAAAGCCATTATTCATGAATTTCTGTAAGGACTATGAACTTTCTCCCAGGACTTACAACCCTGTGAGTGCAAACTTTGACAGTTTCATTGGTAACCTTGTAAGAGCTGACGGTTTACATAACAGCTCAATCAAATGCCAAAACTCCTTATTATGTTTACATTTAGGTACATATAATTAATTGTCATACTGTTGATCGTAGCTAGGCCTTACACAACATCAGAGATCCGTAATTAGTTCAGAAGAATTTGTAAGCAATCATTTATTTTTATATTTATCTTTTAGTAAGTGTAGATATATTACCTTATGTAGAAATTCAGTATATGTGGATATGTAAAAGTACATTATTAAAAGTATCAATGCTTTCTTGTTTTTGTTTATTATTGTTATTTTTAACTCTCCAAAAAGGTCCACATATAGAACTTTTCTGCAAACCTAAATTTTCTCTTTCCTTGCACTGGTAGGGGCAATATCTAAGTTCTACTTTTCTTTTCATAACAAAAAACTATGACCCTACTTAAGATGCTTGTCCAAATTCATTCTTGTTTTTTGTCAGTGCAATGATGATCTAGTAAACAAACATGGACCTTTTAATCTGTTTTTCTCCAAGTTATTTGAATTGATGCATGAATGTCTTTGAATTACTTTAATAATAATTTAATAGTATGACATCCTTGATATTTTTCCTGATTATCCTACTAAAAGATGACATATGCCAATAGAATGAACTGGCCTGCTTTAGGAACAAATATACCTGTATTCTTCTGAGATGAGAATTAGCATTCACCATCAATAGTAACTTCTTCTGGGACTAAAGAGATATTCAATTGATTCAAATTAATTTATTTTACTTGTAACCACTTTATATAACTACTTATTGATAAAATTATCTGTAGAAGTAATAGATTACAAATAATTAATTTTTGGAAATGTGTTACAATTTATGAGTTTTTTCTTAATAATTATTGCAATAACAGATTACATCAGCTGTGTATCCAATACAAAAAGTTTCCCCCGCTCTACGCCTGTAATCCCAGCACTTTGGGAGGCTAAGGCGGGCTGATCATGAGGTCAGGAGATCGCGACCATCCTGGCTAACATGGTGAAACCCCGTCTCTACGAAAAATACAAATAAACTTAGCCAGGCGTGTTGGCGGGAGCCTGTAGCCCCAGCTACTCGGGAGGCTGAGGCAGGAGAATGGCGTGAACCCAGGAGGCGGAGCTTGCAGTGAGCAGAGATCGCGCCACTGCACTCAAGCCTGGGTGACAGAGCAAGACTCCGTCTCAAAAAAAAAAAAAAAAAAAGGTTCTCCCACTCACAGGATTGCTACAAATAAAACCATGTAAACGCAGTGAATTTCTGTCAGCTCAATCTTGGTAACTGAACAAAAAAGGGTGGTCAAAATCAGCTTTCTAAACATAGAAATGGAGACTCAATTTCACTTCATTTTTGTGACTTTCTTTTCTCCTCTCCCTAACATATCAAGAACAGGAAATTATTTTCACATTTAGTTTAATCAAATAATTAATTAATTATATCTAACTATGGATGCCTTTTAGATAAGTCCCCTAGAGATATTAAAAATGTCATAGTACACCACTGTTTCTCACAGCTTATTCTGTTAGAGCTGCTATAATAAATGATTAAAAACTCATTCAATAGGAGTAATTTTAAACTATTGAATCATGGCTCACAAATGGGATATTGGCTGAAGACTCTCGGCAAAGTTAAAGCAAGTCAGATTCATTATGACCTCACTCAAGCTTAGCTGGTGTCATATTATAAATTTAAACTTTTCTTATCAGATATTCTTCTACAACACATTGAAAGCAACTCTGAGAAGATGAGAAATATGTGAACATCATACATAAGATAAAAATGGGCTGAGGCAGCAAGGTGAAGTTCTGATAAGCTATCAGCCTTTCAATTTCACTACTTTTCTATGAAAAAGAGTGAATAGTTAATTCAAACTCTGTTTTCAAACAAAGTTACCAGAATATAAAATATCGGTTCACTCTGGATGACATGTAAAACCTTTACTCGGCATTTTATTTCTTTACTTTCCTCTTTTCAATTCTAATAATATAAATTAAAGGCTTAAGTGTCTATAGTAAAAACAAAACTACATGATATCCTGGGCCACCTGAAACTAAAGGACCCAGAGCACTAGGCTGAAAATATCCATAAGGATTTCTTTTAGCTTCTGATTTTATTATAGGATTTGTAGGTTCCTTGGTCCTAGAAGAGGTGCTCAAGCAGGAGACAGCAGCATTAGCCTCTGCTCTTGTAATAGATTACAAATAATTAATTTTTGTGAGTGGATGCTCTGAGGGTGAGTGGATGCTCTGAGGGTGGGTGGATGCTCTGAGGGTGGGAAAGTGAGTGAGTTTCAGTGAGTGGATGCTCTGAGGGTGGGAAAGAGAAGTGCAGGATGCTGATAGGGAGCTCTTCAATTCCTGAATCTTCTCCTCTTCATGGAAACTTGGAGAAGATCTAGAGTTGTCAACCCACAAAGAAGAAACCCAGTAAGGGAACACTGACTATAATACTAAGTCAACGCCCTAAGACCCAGGGCCATCCACAAGAAACTGAACTGCACCACGTGGATAAGGGAGGAGCCTTGGATGGAGGCAGGCCCAAGGAAGAGTGGGCTGCTTCCTTCACTCCTTTTATAGACTGGGCACTGAGCTAGGGATCTTGCTGGCCACGCAATGATGATGAAGGGCCTGTCTCAGGAAAGGAGCACAATCATCACACAGCCAGCCTGAGGGTGGGAGAACAGTATTTGCCCTTCCCTATTAAAAAAAAAAAAAAAACTTTTTGGACTATATTCCAGCAAAGCTGTTTTGTCTCTGCAGGCTCAGGAAGTCCCCTTCAATTTGGGCATAATTGTGGAAAGGAAATAAATAAATATTGAATGCATTACAAAGCAAGGAGGAAAATGGAGTTCTAAATGCCACCTTTTTAAAAGTTGGAGACCAAATTCCTATCAGTGTAACTTAAAAAACATGAACTCACTGAACGAAACCAAATTATGTGTTCCAGGGAGCAATTGTCTACGAGAAAGTACGAGCGCCAGTTTCTAACCAAACTTGGAATGAGGCTAAATGTGTAAAATCTCTTTTACACTTTTGACTTTGCCAGAAAAATTTTGCTTCGACTGCCCTGTTAATTTGGAGTTCCACCCCAAGATAGAGTCATCTGGGGTAAATAAATAAACTATGTATACAGAATAATGGTTAGAAACACTTCTCACTGACGATTCTGTTTTACTGCTGGGAGAGAAATTTTCTAATAAAAATGGAGTTAATGGGATACTCAGCTCACCTGGATGATATTAATTCTCTTGAATGAGCTGAGAGGAAGGCAGTTAACCAGCCATATTATCCCAATTTTACCTCGTCATTAATCCTCAATTGCCTGTCCCAGCTCTGGCATTCTTTACCCAATCCTGTTGCTTTATCTTCCCCAATTTTTTTGGACTGATACTGCCATGCATGGCGCTGAGTTCTCAGCTTGTGTATGAATGCAATATGAAACAGAGCTGAATTGCATTTTAAAAATAAGCAGCTTATTAAATTGTGGATTAATTTTTTATAGTTATCATACAGTTTTTGGTCATTCCCTTTCCACTGTTTGTTCTCTGACCTCATCAGGGTTGATGTGAAGCCTCTACTTCTACAACTCCAGGCTCTAATCTCTACTCCCATAACTGCCTATCCTTGAAAACTGTGGATGGCGTTTATGTGACCCTTGGCTACTTTTTCCTACAGATGCAAGGTCTGGACCAGTCACCAGCTGTGTGTCCTTGGACAAGATAGTAAACTAAACTTTCTTTCCTGAGGGGATGACATTTAATAGCTCCTGTTTCATAATGCTGCTGAGACGATGAAATGATTCAGGGTATGCAGACAGCTTATGCATGTATCCTCTTAGTTGACAGTCTTTAATTTTCCCCCGGCCCCACCTCACTAAATTTTGTTTCCACCTTTCCTGGACATAGTCAACTTCCTCATCCTTCAAGTTCATGTTCCATCTCTTTCTCTAAGCCTTTCTTTGAAAGTCCAGTACCAGGAAATGGCCTGTCATTTCCTTGAACTTCTGTGGGGTTGGCGGCTCCTTGCTTGATACCAGATACTATTCTTCCCAGGGTTGCTATTTCATTAAGTGGTAGATCTGAGTTATTTCCATGCTGGGATGGCTGTGGGCAAAGCCAAGCTCTATGGGGCTGCTTTTTATCTGATGGAATAGGTATTGGGCTGGCAATGGCTTTCCTTGCTTCTCTGCTTGGTTGCTTCACGGATTCTAAACACCATAGATGAGAACATGTTTAACCTTTCCTCAGTAAAAATCTATCTGAGGCAGACATCAGACATCCTATTAGTCTCATAGGTGAACGTTACTTAGAAGACAAAATGGGATATGATCTAGTAAATAACTCATGCTTAGGCAATAATATCAGGTTAAATTTTCAGAAAGGTCAGCAAAAAAACCTTGGTATAACCACTTCTGTGATTGGCAGAATATAATTGCATTCTTATTGATATGGAAGTTTTATCATATTGGATAATAGGTGGCCTGTGTATTTTGTCAATTCTCATAACATTTTTTTCTTCTATTTAGAATCCCATCTTATTGTCATGTTTCATTTCCATGAATTCAGTGGAAGCCAGCGTTTAGAAATTAACTCAAAAATATAGAAATGTTTCCAAGTTTCAAAAATATTTTCCGTTCTTCACAAAGCGTGTGTATGCCAAGAATGCAGTCAGACAGTTGCTAAATTAGATCATAAAGAAATTAACTATATATGAAATTCTCAGATAGATGGTTTATCCAGTTATTAACAGTTTCTAAAGGCGAAATAATTACGATTGTCCAAAGTTCTTTAGTAATTTTTCTGCCACTCTGCAAAGGGTTTTACATAAACATTGTTCAACATTCAGAACACCATAAGAGTTAGCAACACAGCCATCCCCTTTGAGGAAAGGCAGTGCTCAGGCTAAAGTGGTGGGCTGGTGTGGCTGACGTCAGTTGCATTTTTCGGTAGAGTGGTGGAAGGATCTGGGGAATATTTGGCTGTCTTCCTGACACAGGTCCGGTCTTTAAAATCACATTATTTGAATCATCGTTTTCTTTGTTTATACAATTATGAACTTGAATATTATATGTGATGGCTTATGTAAGATCTTACACTAATATTCCTTTTGGAAAATAGAAAAATATGATACTTAGTATATCGATTTATTATATAAAATAAAATTGATCATTGCAGAAGACAAAAAGTTTACACTACTCTCATTAACCTCCCAATATAATACATTTAATTTCTGCATATTTCCCTCCATTTTGTTCATGTGTTCCTATACCCTATGTCAGTGTGGTAAAGTAAAAAGACAATTTCGCCTTCTCTTTCAATATGTATTAACCCATAAGACTTATTGAATCCTTTCCACTTAATTAGATAGGGATTCTCATCTTGAGAAAGTAATTTTTTCTAGAACTTTCCCATTTCTTTTGCATTCTTTGCTAATCAGAAAAAGCACGATAATTGGCCATTTTCACAGAGGCTAGTGCTCTGCCACATTAAACAAAATACCTGAATATATTTGGATTTGTGTTTTCTCTGAAAGTTGTCAGGTAGAATGTATTGTATGAAGCTCTTTCAATCCCCCTTCTTCTGCCTGAAGTTTTAAACTCTTGAGACACCAGGAGGAGGGATGACTCAAAAAGAGGAAAGGAAGACCCACATATAAGACAAAAGCCATCATGAATCATGGAACCATGCTACCAGGTTCTGCTGTAAGAATAGTTCTGCCCAGAAGCAAGTGATTTTTTCCATAATATTTCTCTCAGATTAGAGCCAAATCATGAGTGAACTCCCATTCACAATTGCTTCAAAGAGAATAAAATACCTAGGAATCCAACTTACAAGGGATGTGAAGGACCTCTTCAAGGAGAACTACAAACCACTGATCAATGAAATAAAAGAGGACACAAACAAATGGAAGAACATTCCATGCTCATGGATAGGAAGAATCAATATTGTGAAAATGACCCTACTGCCCAAGGTGATTTACAGATTCAATGCCATTCCCATCAAGCTACCAATGACTTTCTTCATAGAATTGGAAAAAACTACTTTAAAGTTCATATGGAACCAAAAAAGGGCCCGCATTGCCAAGACAATCCTAAGCCAAAAGAACAAAGCTGGAGGCATCACGCTACCGGACTTCAAACTATACCACAAGGCTATAGTAACCAAAACAGCATGGTACTGGTACCAAAACAGAGATATAGATCAATGGAACAGAACAGAGCCCTCAGAAATAATACCACACATCTACAACCATCTGATCTTTGACAAACCTGAGAAAAACAAGCAATGGGGAAAGGATTCCCTATTTAATAAATGGTGCTGGGAAAACTGGCTAGCCATATGTAGAAAGCTGAAACTAGATCCCTTCCTTACACTTCATACAAAAATTAATTCAAGATGGATTAAAGACTTAAACATTAGACCTAAAACCATAAAAACCCTAGAAGAAAACCTAGGCATTACCATTCAGGACATAGTCATGGGCAAGGACTTCATGTCAAAAACACCAAAAACAATGGCAACAGAAGCCAAAATTGACAAATGGGATCTAATTAAACTAAAGAGCTTCTGCACAGCAAAAGAAACTACCATCAGAGTGAACAGACAACCTACAGAATGGGAGAAAATTTTTGCAATCTACTCATCTGACAAAGGGCTAATATCCAGAATCTACAAAGAACTCAAACAAATTTACAAGAAACAAACAACCCCATCAAAAAGTGGGCAAAGGATATGAACAGACACTTCTCAAAAGAAGACATTTATGCAGCCAAAAGACACATGAAAAAATGCTCATCATCACTGGCCATCAGAGAAATGCAAATCAAAACCACAATGAGATAACATCTCACACCAGTTAGAATGGCGATCATTAAAAAGTCAGGAAACAACAGGTGCTGGAGAGGATGTAGAGAAATAGGAACACTTTTACACTGTTGGTGGGACTGTAAACTAGTTCAACCATTGTGGAAGAAAGTGTGGCGATTCCTCAAGGATCTAGAACTAGAAATACCATTTGACCCAGCCATCCTATTACTGGGTATATACCCAAAGGATTATAAATCATGCTGTGATAAAGACACATGCACACGTATGTTTACTGTGGCACTATTCACAATAGCAAAGACTTGGAACCAATCCAAGTGTCCATCAATAATAGACTGGATTAAGAAAATGTGGCACATATACACCGTGAAATACTATGCAGCCATAAAAAATGACGAGTTCATGTCCTTTGTAGGGACATGGATGAAGCTGCAAACCATCATTCTCAGCAAAGTATCGTAGGGACAAAAAACCAAACACCGCATGTTCTCACTCCTAGGTGGGAATTGAACAATGAGAACACTTGGACACAGGAAGGGGAACATCACACATTGGGACCTGTCACGTGGTTGGGGGAGGGGGGAGGGAAATCATTAGGAAATATACCTAATGTAACTGACGAATTAATGGGTGCAGCACACCAACATGGCGCATGTATACATACGTAACAAACCTGTACGTTGTGCACATGCACCCTAGAACTTAAAGTATAATTTAAAAAAAGAGTATTTCTCTCAGATTAATATTCAGTCATTATCAATCCAGGAGGTTGGAACAATCTAGTATTAACATAGTAGTTATTACTGTAGAATTAAGGATGACACACTGCTATGTTAATGAAGATATTCATACTATGAAGGTAAAATGCTTGTGAGGATCAGTTTAATAACAATAACATTAATAACTAATAAATTTAGTACTTAAACTGAATTATGTCATTTTCGTTAATTATACTATTACCACCTGAAAGAGAGAATCTGCAACTGGCTTCTTGTAACACTGGAAACCTTGAGGCTTGACCTTTCATTTGTCCTTATCTGTGCAGTTTTCATGCATGGACTAGAAGCTCTTTTAGCTGATGTGGCAGTCTGTCTTCATGTGGAGTCCAGGGAATTCGACTGCAGTGTTGTGCTTTCACTGATGTGTGAGGTTGAACAGTTGATTTTTCTCATGCCATCATTTCTGTAACTCCATAGTTTATTTGCATTTATTAGTATCTATTCTTTTTCATATTTTGTAGGACAACTTACATAGTTTAAAGTACTTTTCCTGATATTATTAAGGACTCACAACATTCTTTTAAAGTGCATGACTTCATGTCCTTTGCAGGGATATGGATGGAGCTGGAAACCATCATTCCCAGCAAACTAACACAAGAACTGAAAACAAAACACTGCATGTTCTCTCTCATAAGTGGGAGTTGAACATGAGAATATATGGACACAAGGAGGGGAACATCACACACCGGGGCCTGTTGGTGGGTAGGGAGCTAGGGGAGGGATAGCATTAGGAGAAATACCTAATGTAGATGACGGGTTGATGGGTGCAGCAAACCACCATGGCACGTGTATACCTATGTAACAAACCTGCACGTTCTGCACATGTATCCCAGAACTTAAAGTATATTAAAAAAGTGCATAACAAAGCATAGGCAATTTTCACTTTATGTGTTACTTGTTGAAACACAGGCTAATAGATAGTACAATCTAAAAAAGAAGAAATGCTAAGACAAAAACACAAATTAGCAACTTGAACATGGTGGGCAACTTCCTACGGCAAAGTACCTCTGACGTCTCAGTCATGAGTGATATTGGCAAAGGTCGGAAGACGGCAGAGGGTACACTTCCACCAGGCCACATGTTTGGCAAGGGCTCTGTAGCCCAGACTAAAGTCCCACACAAGTATTCATGCCCATCACATGCTGGACAGTGGGGAGATGTCTCCAGTTGTCCTTGTATAGTTTATAGAGGTTTACTCTAGAATAAACTGGCTCCTACTCTCCTTGGTTCCGCCAGGAAGCAGAATTCCTCATTTGCAAAAATTCTTTATGTATAAACATTGTTTCCAGCTGAGAAACCTCAAAACTGTTCACTCTGACAACCTTGCCCAAGGTACCTGCTGCCTTATGTTGGTCTTATCTGTATCAACCAGGTCTTTTCACGTTTGTCGTCCTGTTGTATCTGGACATTGCAAAGCTGACACCAGAAACTGCAGGTTCTTTCTTCTGAATTCTAATGGGTGGAATCAGCAAATGAAAGCAGCACTCGTCCTTTTTCTGGCTATATAGACTCTAAATATTTATCCAGTTGTTTATTTTTAGCTGTGTTTATGTTCATCTGTTGCTCAATTTTTTTTTTAATGTGGTTGAGTCCATCTGTGTTTTTCTTTAAGGCTTTTGACTTCTGATTAGAAATACATTCCCTCATGTTCACTCCTATAAATATTCTTGAGTTTTGTTCTGGATGCAGTTAAATTACTTGCAAGCTATTTTTGATCATTTTGATACGTGCTTTTAGTATATGAAGGCAGGACAACAGCTGTATTTAGCCCAGGGCTAATTATTCCACATACAGAGGCAAGATCTTCCTGGGTACTCTATCCAATGACCTTGTGAGTTATGAAGTTTTCTGCTGTAGGTATTAGGAATGCAGACTGCCCCCTCCCTAGTGTGAGGGCCAAGCACATTTTCCTCTAATAATCTCATGTGATTCTTTTCTGGGCCTTGGATACTTTCTTCACATGTGTGTGCTAGTCGATTTCTGCTCAATACTGGAGGGTGATCATCTGAATAGCTCCAAGTTTCTCTTTCTCTCCCTTTATCTGGCTCTCTCCTCTTCAACATTCTGTCCTATGAACTCTAGTTGCCTTGGTCTTCCCAGATTCCCAGATCCATCTCCTGAACACAGCTAGTTAAGCTTCCCTTGGTTTCCAATCCTTGCATCATAGACTGAAAATTCTCCCCAGATAGGAAGCTGGGGAAACCTCATTTTTCACCTCATTTGTTTTCTGTCTCTAATGGATCATATTCTTGGTTTCTCAATGTCTGTTTTGTATATTTTGTTTTTCCATATTTTGTCTAGATTTTTTGTCTGTTGCAAACAGGAAGGAGGATAAAGATACTGCTTTTTACTCTATCTTGTCCAGAAGAGGAATTCAAATTATCCTTTCCATTATGTGTTTAACATCAATTGTTATAGTTCAAGCACATCTTCCTTCAGTTTTGAAGGAAGATTCAACACAATTTGTTTTTCGTAAGTTTTTTAAGAATCTGTACAAAAATCATGTTATATGTTTATTGGCTAATTTATAGGAAAATTGCTTCTATAAAGTAGACCACTTTATGATACAGGGATAAGATTTGGGATTTTTGATTGATCTCTTGGGTATTTTCCTCAGTAGCACTTTAAAATTTTGTCTCTATATTCTGTGTCTTGCAAAGCCTATTCCTAGATATTTTATCCTCTTTTGTTTATCTTAAAAATGGAATGTTATTTATTAACTGTTATTCATATTTAGATAAGTTATTGACTCTTGCAAATTAATTTTGCATCCAGGTGGTGAGGTACCTTCTATTATTTATTTGAAATGATTCCAATTGAATATTTTTATCTATCTATACAGTTTTGTCTCTCATACATATTCCCTCCCTCCCCAAATCATAATTTGTTTGTATTTTTTTCAATATGCATGTAGTATAAGAAGTTTGGTGTCTGTGGCAGCCATTAGTTTTATAAGTTAAATGGGTTTTGCATCTTTCTCTTACCTTTGGCATGTGAATTAGAAAGCTGGGATTTGAGAAAATTTTATTGAGAATTCTTTTCTACTCTTCTACTTCATGAGAGAGTCACAGAACTTTATAATTTCCTTTTTTTTTTTTTTTTTTGAGACGGAGTCTCACTGTGTCGTCCAGGCTGGAGTGCAGTGGCACGATCTTGGCTCACTGCAACCTCCGCCTCCCAGGTTCACACCATTCTCCTGCCTCAGCCTCCCGAGTAGCTGGGACTACAGGCGCCCACCACCACACCTGGCTGATTTTTTGTATTTTTAGTAGAGACAGGGTTTCACCGTGTTAGCCAGGATGGTCTCGATCTCCTGACCTCGTGATCTACCCGCCTTGGCCTCCCAAAGTGCTGGGATTACAGGCGTGAGCCACCGTGCCCAGCCTATAATTTCTTTTAAATTAATTTAGATTGTTCAAGAGAGTGATTTCACATAGGTATTAAGATTTTGCATAGTGCTTTATCTTATAAATATTCGAAAATAGAAGTGTAACATAAGTATGGTAAGTGGATTGTTTGTGTTAAGAATTTAAATTACATATAGATGAATTAAATATCTGGGCTTAGAATAAATCATCTGCATTAGTAGAGCAAGTTTAAATACATGGCTTGGAGAAATATTCAAATTCAAATATACATTCCTTAAGGCTTAAAATTGAAAGAGAATGTAGCCAAAAGAAAACAAATGTGGTGAGTGTTATGAGGCTGAATATTTTCATTTGCTTTAATTTGTTATTAAACATGTTTTAATATTGTGATATCTATTAACTAGGTTAATGCTAATGGTGGTAACCAATACACCTAAAATTTCAGGACCTCAAAATATAAATTTATTGGCCACGTGCAGTGGCTCACACCTGTAATCCCAGCACTTTGGGAGGCTGAGGAACGTGAATCACTTGAGGTCAGGAGTTTGAGACCAGCCTGGGCAACATGGTGAAACCGTATCTCCACTAAAATTACAAAAATTAGCTGGGCCTGGTGACTCAGGCCTGCAATATCAGCTACTCAGGAGGCTGAGGCAGGAGAATCACTTGGAATTGGGAGGTGAAGTTTCCAGCCTGGGCAACAGAGCCAGACTCTGTCTCAAAAATATTAAACGAATAAAAAATAAAAGTAAATTTATTCATGCTTTGCAAGGACAATCTGGATAACAGGGGCTACCGTAAGCATTTTGGGAATAAGAAATTAACTGAGGAAGGAGTGTCCTACATGATTTCTGAAGATGAAAGGAGCCACCTGCACTCAGAGAAGCTGTCACTGGCATCTCAGTTGGTGAGGCACCAAATTGGGTGTTTCTCAGGCTCACAAGAAGCTTCAGAAGTTTTCAGGAATCTCTGAGAGGCTCATATCAGCTGTCACAGTCAGTGGTAGTGAGGTGGGGACTTCCCAGGAGCTCAGCGGGAAGCCACAGTAAACCTGCATCTGGTCTTCCCTCAGTTGGCTCTGAGGTTCATGGTGTCTCTTCCTCTACCATCTTCCAAATTGTGTGCATATTCTCTTTGGTAAATTCTAACCCAGAACCAGAGAGGGAAAGGGATTCTTCATTTCAACAACACAGAGGAGCTTGTAAAGGGATGGTGGTGGAAGTGATCTGACAAAAGCCAAACACGCATAATCACCAAATCCTGTGATGTGATGGGTCCTGCTGGCATGGTGCTTTATTGCCCATGGATGCAGAGGTCTGGGATTGTCCGGCCTGTAACTTCAACATCGCCTCGGGCCTGCACATGGCCAGTGGTGGTTGGAAGCCTGAAGAAGGTACATTCACTTCTTAACTGTCTTGGACTCAAAGTAGACAACATCGCTTCCACTGAGAGAAAGCAGCTGCAGGACCCGCCCAGCTCCATGAGGGGCTGCCTCCCAGGGACCATTAGTATTTCAAATGGTGAAAGGAGGAAAAGTGATATGAATGAAAACTTTACTTAAATAATTTACCAAAAAACAATCAAATTGACCTTTACAATGGAAAAAATGCTAATTCCAGTATACAACATGAAATAACAGATTGTCAACCCTGAATTATACTGTTGGCACCTTGACATTTCTTATTTATTAAATGATTGCTTTCAATACCTTTGAAACATGCTAGCATTTTTTTCTAGGACACAAATATTAGTACTAAAATCATCCCTAAGCATTGTATATAAGTATTGAAATAATGTTTTCCCTGTTCTCTGGTGAGAGTTACACCGGTCCCTGTCCTAAAGGGAATAATCACATTGCTGAGCTCTTCCAGAAAAGCAGCCTTAACTAAAAATTGATGAAGAATCTAACGCTTGCAGGTAAAATACATTTCTTACACAAACATAGCAATCACACATGGTATGCTTATTTGGAGTTTTATGAATATCTGTATTTGATATGGTTTAACTTCCCCACCCAAATCTCATCTTGAACTGTAGCTTCCATAATCCCCACGTGTCATGGGAGGGACCTAGAAGGAGGTAACTGAATCATGGGGGCAGGTTTTTACCACGCTGTTCTCATGATACTGAATAAGTCTCAGGAAATCTGATGGCTTTATAAAGGACAGTTGCTTTGCACAGGCTCTCTTGCCTGCCGCCATGTAATATGTGCCTTTGCTCTTCTTTTGCCTTCCGCCATAATTGCGAGGTCTCCCCAACCATGTGGAACTGTGAGTCCATTAAACCTCTTTTTCTTCATAAATTTATCAGTCTTGGGTATGTCTTTATTAGCAGCCTGAAAGCAGACCAATACAACATCCTAAAACCTTATTTTAGCTAGAAAATAGTCTTGTTTTGTACTTACTATTGTGAAAAAAGAATAGAGGTTACCTGAACTTCCACTCAGAACTTTTAGCAAGCAATGAGAAAGTATACCATATTTTTCTGTAACATCTTCTGTTAACTTCAGTGTGAAATGAGATTTGAGAGAATTACTTAATCTAGGAACACATTATACTTTTTCTTCACCTACAGAAGTTTCATTGAACAGCCTCTGAATGAATGAGCTAAATAAATGATTGATTTATGTAATGTGTTTATTTCTCTGTCTCTATACTAGGCTCTCAAAATCAGATGTTTTTTATTGTTTGCCTAACAATATCTGCCACATTAACTTTTGTGAAGGAATAAAAGCGGAAATTACTGTCAAATGTGCCTGATCACCTCTTTTCTTTTCTACTGAAATGGTAATATTTCTCTGTGCAAAAATGATCTTACCTATGCATTCACAGCACACAACTTTATTTCCCTTCCTTTATTATGGTATTGAAATTCTAATGAAATTTACAACATTAATGTCCAATCACTTACCCTATATCTAGTTTGCAATATTACATACATTTTTCTCTGTAGAAAAACAAGAAGTTACTGAGACAGATACACTGTTTCCCCAAAGAGGCATTGCTGTTTAAAGGCATGGAAAGAGTTTGTCCCTGGGTCATCTGAGTTATTACTTAAATAGATGCAACTATCAGTAGCTGCCTGAAATACAAGCTTCTTCAGTGATTATCTTCAATTTGTTTAAAATTTGAGACCAATTAACAGAAACAGTGTATAATGCTAAACAGTAATTACAGCTCTGACAAAGATATTTTACAGATCATATATTTCCAAGCAACTCGATTATTCTAAAATAAGCTTAGCACAAAAGGTCTCACCTTATAGATGCATTATCTGAAAGTTTTAGGCAAAGTGGATTTAGAAGTGAATTAAGTCTCAAGATAATAAAAAACACATGTCCATATAATCTCAAATTTAGAGTAGTATTATCATTTATATTTTTGCAAAGCACCTTTTCATATATGGGTTTATCAAGCAGTTACTTGCAAAGTAAAATTCACAATGCTGAATGGAATTGGCACTCACAGACTTCGTGAATAGTCATGTCAAGGCCAATTATAGCGCTGAGTTTTTTGTGAATTTGGGAAGCAATGAATTTTGTTTTGTTTTTATTGTTTGTTTATTTTTTTGCTATGTTATGTATTTGTGAAGGAAACCTGAATGAAAGACAATAATAGAAATAAAGTAGACTTCCTCAGAAAAGGAATATGTATGTGTCCCAGTCTTGAGAGCAGGTCTGTTCTGTGTTTCTCCAAGCTGGAGTAGATTCTCCAGTGTACTTTCCATGGTGACAGAAAACCTGAGGCAGCTTCTTGGGGAAGACTGTAACGTGTTTGGGGTCAGTACAGCTGGGCCACATTAGCTCTTACAGTCTTAAGGCAGTGCTACATTAGGCTATTAAACAAATGTTGCATTAAAAAATCAGCAAGACATGTTAGTAAATCAAATATATAATTGAATGGGCTCAATGTTGTATAATTGAATGGGCTCAATGTTTAGAAATTGTTCTAAAATCAATTTTTTGTCACTGGCTCATATATTAATTTGGCTCTAGGCCTCCATAACAATAGAAAAAGTAAAATTTCCCAGGAAAATGCACAGTAATACTTAAGTCTTCATTTTAATAAAACACTAAATTGTAAAAAGTAAATTATATATTAATAAAGAAAATGTAAATATGATTGAGAGTATTATAATATTACTGCACCTAAGTAAGCCTAGAAAACTGACATATGTCCAGCAAAGAATGTAACTCACATTTATGTAATTATGTAAAATCATATAGAAAATAAAAATATTCTCTATTTTTTCTAAATAGAAAATGATGGGTTTATATCCCAAATTATTGGCCTATATTTTACCTACACTTTATCATATTTAACCCATTAGTGAAAATTATGCTTCACTCTGTTATTAGACTAAAAAATGATATGTCAGCTTTCTGTTCTTTGGCAGATTTTTGGATTAATGAAATAATGGCTTAGTATTGATTACAGCTTTGCATTTCCTATGTTAATAACACAAACTAGTAAAGTTGCTTACTTCAAGCCCATTGATTCAAGTGATTGAACATCTACAGAAAGATGCAAAAAGGTATGCAGTTTACATTTTAAGTACCCTGTCAGAATCAATACCAATGATATCTATGGTCTGTGTGAAATCATCATAAACTAAAATTGAAAAAAAAAAGATTTCCAAATGGCTGAGCTATTGCTTAATATTTCCCTATGTGTACATTTTATTTTTTGATGTATGTTTTGTCAGTTCCTCAGTGTATTTATATATGAACACTTTCTTTTTTATGAATTAAATTAAATATCAAACTCTTTGAGAACACTATGCAGCATTAGTGCATTTCAGCATAAGAATTCCACCTCCAGGAACAATGGAGATTTCAAATGCCATGAATTGTTTTAGTAGAATTTTGCTTAAAATTATTATTTTTTATTTATAGTGATAAGAATCTATGTTTAAAAGAATCAAGTTGTTTTAAATTTCACATTTTTGCATTTTACATATTACTTATTTTATATGGTTTGGTTAGTAACGAAGTCATATACCCATGTATGTAAAAATGTATTTTTTATACACAAAGAAGAGACCTTACATTGACTTTGAACTGAGACACATCTTCAGAAGTTATGCCACTAGTAAAGACAAAATACATGGGAAGAAAGAAGGGGAACATAAAATAAAATAGGGAAACAAAACAGAGAGGAAAAAAAAGTAAGAAATGTGGGGGCATTAGTTTTGATTTTTAATCATTTGGATAATAAGCATCATTTCTGATGAGTACTCTCTCTGTGATAGATCTCTGACACAGCTACTGTCTTCAGCACCCATGGAGGAGCTCAGGCAGCTAGTTCACCCACTCCTCACCCTCTGTCTAACCTCTCTAAATAGTCCCACACATGTTTGTGTGGTAGGGACATAATCTTGGCACTATAAAAATTGTCAATCATCATTTCTGCTGAGAAGTTACTGCCAGTCTTAAGGTTTTAGGTTTTTCATTTGGAAATCGTGTGTCTCTTATTCTCTGGTTACCTTGGAGACGTCTACCTGTCTTTTATTTTGAGTGTTTTACTACAATTTTGTGTGTGTGTGTGTGTGTGTGTGTGTGTGTGTGTGTGTCCCAGCTACAGTGATCCCAAACACAGACAGTCTCTCTGTCACCCAGGCTGGGTGCAGTGGCATGATCTTGGCTCACTGCAAAGTCCGCCTCCTGGGTTCAAGCAATTCTCATGCCTCAGCCTCCTGAGTGGCTGGGATTACAGGCGTGTACCAGCAAGCCTGAATAATTTTTGTATTTTCAGTAGAGACGGGGTTTCACCATGTTGTCCAGGCTAGTCTCGAACTCCTGGCCTCAAGTGATCTGCCTGCCTTGGCCTCCCAAAGTGCTGGGGTTACAGGCATGAGCCACTGTGCATAGCTAGTGTTTTACTATAATATTTTCAGGTGTTGGTCTCATCGTGTTTATCTTTCCTGAAGTTCTTCAAGGCTTGTAAATATGTAAGTCGATGTTTTTCATTATCATAACTTCGATTTTTGCTTTGTATTCATCCTCCCTCTTAACTTTTAGAATTATGTACATATGTTTATTATATCCATATAATAGTATAGATATTAAATATATATACATTATTTATAATTATATAATATATAAAATATATATATATACTATATTTTATATATAAATTATATATATGTATACACAGTTTGCTTTTTTTACCATGTCCTGAATGTATCTTATAATATGCTATATTCAATTTTTTTAATCTCTCTGTGATTACATTTGATTACTTTTATTCAACTAGCTTCTAGTTCAATTATCCCAATTTCTGCTAGTCCAATCTTCTCTTAAACCTATCCATTGAGTGGATTGCAAATATTGTGTTTTTCCACGTTTTCAGTATTATTTTGACTGTTGTATAAATTCTGTATTCCCCCCCTTTTTTATATATATAAATTCTGTATTCTCCTTGTTTTGTTTTGTTTTTTTTCTTTCCAACTTAACTTTAGGTTCAAGGGGCTCATGTGCAGGCTTGTGCCCCATTGATGGGCATTTAGGTTGATTCCATGTGTTTGCTATTGTGAATAGTACCGTGATGAACATACGTGTGCATGTGTCTTTATGGCAGAACTATTTTTATTCCTTTAAATATATACCCAATAATGGGATTGCTGGATTACGTAATTTTTTAAGTTCTTTGAGAAATCATCAAACTGCTTTCCACAATGGCTGAACTTGTTTACATTTCGACCAGCAGTGTTTAAACATTCCCTTCTCTGTGCAACCTTACCAGCATCTGTTATTTTTTGTCTTCTTAATAACAGCAATTCTGATGGGTGTGAGCTGGCATCTCATTGTGATTTTTGCATTTGTCTAATGATTAGTGATGTTGAGCACTTTTTCATATGCTTGTTGGCCACATGAACGTCCTCTTTTGAAAAGTGTTTGTTCATGTCCTTTGCCTATGTATTTATTTATTTATTTTTGAAATGGAGTCTGGCTCTCATTGCCCAGGCTGGAGTGCAGTGGCGCCATCTTGGCTCACCGCAACCTCGGCCTCCCATTCAAGCGATTCTCCTGCCTCAGCCTCCTGAGTAGCTGGGATTACAGGCATGCACCACCACCCTTGGCCATTTTTTTTTTTTTTTTTTTGTATTTTTAGTAGCGATGGGGTTTCTCCATGTTGGTCAGGCTGGTCGTGAACTTCCAACCTCAGGTGATCCGCCCACCTCGGCCTCCCAAAGTGCTGGGATTAGAGGCGTGAGCCACTGCGCACCACCCTGCCTGCTTTTTAATGGAGGTTTTTTTTTTTCTTTTGCTTGCAAATTTGTTTATGTTCTTTATAGATTCTGGATATTAGATCTTTGTCAGATGCATAGTTTGCAAAGATTTTCTCCCATTAATAGTTTCTTCTTAAATAAGCTTTATTTTAAAATATTTAAAATTGAATCCAACAATTAGTTGATTTTGAGGGTTCACTCCAGAAAAACAAAAATTAACTAAATATCTTACTGCTCTTATGACAGAGCCAGCTTTTGTGTTCCGATGTAGAAATGCTCTTTCATAAAACTTTCTTAATTTGTTTTTTCTCCTTTTCTCATTTTAATATGCATCTTTTAAAAAATTCCTTATGAATGTTATTGCTTGGGGGCAGCTTGCTGTAAGCTGCTACAAACTATTAAAGTAAGAATGATATAAATATACAAAAATGACTGAAATATGAATATATTGGGTGGATTATGAATTTTTCAATTTACTATCTCATTCGTGGTTTTGTAATGTACCTTTCTATGCTTAACTGGGGGTGAAGGTTAGTTCGTGACATTCACTTGTGGAATTTCTCATTCCACCTACTGTCATAGAGGCTTGATCTTTCCTTCAGTCTTCCTTAATAGCAAAATGAAAGAGGCTCGAGAATGTACAGAAATTGTTTATTTCTTTAGTATTTCAAAGAAAACATTTCTTTAGTCTATATACTCTTGATAATTGGGGCAATGTCAAGTCACCATTTACGTTTTTCATTTATTTTCAAAGAACAAGCTAAGACACTGCCTTGTGCATTCTTAACTGTTGTTCAGAGCTGGAGGCTCTTACTAGGAATGATAATTAGACAATGTTTGGGTAAGAAAATGAACGTTCATGGCATTATCATCTAACACAGTGAATGGTTTCAAATGATTTCTAATACCAAAGTCTCTTTCTATGTTTATTTCTCATGAAGTAACATTTTGACTTACTACTAATAATGTGTTAGACTTCTTCAAAAAGATATAGTCTCCCAATATAACATAGGGAAACTAACTGCCAAATGCACTATACTCTATAAATTCAGAAGAAAGTGATTTTTAGGAATACTTATTCAAGGTTTTCTTGTCATGACATTCTTTGTTCAGCAAGGCAGTATTTTAGTTTGATGATTTCAGTGACTTATGGCCGCATTATGCCAGTGATTTACAAAGTCCTATTTGGTTAGTTTCCAATTTTTCTCTCCCTTTTCTTTTCGAATTGAAAAAATATCTTTAATCTATCTCAGTCGTAATCATATTTTATAAGAATTTATGTATATAGTGTTCTGACCTTTCTCTATCAGTCAGCACTTACTTTCAGCTCCCGGTAACAAAAACCTGACTTCAGAGGTTTATCCTTCATAAGGATTCAGTCTCTTACATAAAAGAGGTATGAAAGTTGGCTGTCCAGGTTCCGATAGCAACTCCACAAAATGGAAAAGGCTCACATGCACTTCTGTTTTCTATCTATACTACCACCTTTAGCATCGAGCTTCCAGCCATAAGCAGGAGGGCAGCTGGGATCGCAGCACTCAGCCCATCCCATCAACATTTCTAGCAGAAGGAGCCCTGCTGATAGTGCATGCCTCCATGTGGATGCCAAAGTTAATGAGATAAAGACACTTTTCTAAGTGAAAATTAAAACAATGTGAAAAAAAACAGGTTTTATGCACTAAAGTTTTTAAAAGAGTAACTAGATTAAATATATGTTTAGAGAATGTTAAGGTCCCTGAAAGATTATTTTATTACAGAAAGAGAATTTTGCAGACCTTGGTTTGCAAACCTGGTCACCAGATCTACTGGTCATACAAAATTGTGACTTCACAAATCACTCCCTGGTTTTAACATTTTTTTTAGGAACCTTAGACCTCCCGTATCAGGGTTGCCAAAAAATGTTAATGGGCTAAGGATGGTATACAATATCAATGAGTTTCCCTTGCACACCATTTTGTTAGCAATCTATGGATCTAGTGATCATCCAGCAATGTAAAGTACATCACCAGTGATTTACAATATATTTGTACCATTAATAATTTAACACAACAACCCCAGCAAACAGATTTATCTCTAAAGTTGCATATCTATTCATAATATTTATTAAAATATCCATACCTATTTTTATGCACAATATAAATTTTATAGTGATTGGACTATTAAATACTTATAAATTGTCAACAACACATAGAACTTAATTTTCTTTAAGAGCTGATGATTTCCCAATAAATGACTTATGATGCACCTCATTATCTTAATGAAATGTGAAGCTCTTTAAAATGAATGTGCTTGCAGAGGAGGTAATAATGCGCTTCATAACAACACTGTAGATTACTCGTGATTCGCTGGCATGTTTTCCCCACATGATTCTGCCATAAATACATTATTACTGAATTAAATCTGTCATTAAAATAAAGTGAGGAAAACATTCACCACAGTACAACTTAAGTTATTCATCCCATGCAAATATTTTCTATCAAAGGGAAAAGTTAAATTAACATTCTGAAACTCATGAAATGCATCCACAATGGTTTTTCATTGTTTTTTTCTTTTTTTTCTTTTTTTTTTTTTTTTGCTATACTTTAAGTTTTAGGGCACATGTGCACAACGTGCAGGTTTGTTACATATATATACATGTGCCATGTTGGTGTGCTGCACCCATTAACTCATCATTTAACATTAGGTATATCTCCTAATGCTATCCCTCCCCTCTCCCCCAACCCCACAACAGTCCCCAGAGTGTGATGTTCCCCTTCCTGTGTCCATGTGTTCTCATTGTTCAATTCCCACCTATGAGTGAGAACATGCGGTGTTTGGTTTTTTGTCCTTGCGATAGTTTGCTGAGAATGATGGTTTCCAGCTTCATCCATGTCTCTGCAAAGGACATGAACTCATCATTTTTTATGGCTGCATAGTATTCCATGGTGTATATGTGCCACATTTCTTAATCCAGTCTATCATTGTTGGACATTTGGGTTGGTTCCAAGTCTTTGCTATTGTGAATAGTGCTACAATAAACATACGTGTGCATGTGTCTTTATAGCAGCATGATTTATAATCCTTTGAGTATATACCTAGTAATGGGATGGCTGGGTCAGATGGTATTTCTAGTTCTAGATCCCTGAGGAATCGCCACACTTTCTTCCACAATGGTTGAACTAGTTTACAGTCCCACCAACAGTGTAAAAGTGTTCCTATTTCTCCACATCCTCTACAGCACCTGTTGTTTCCTGACTTTTTAATGATCGCCATTCTAACTGTGTGAGATGTTATCTCATTGTGGTTTTGATTTACATTTCTCTGATGGCCAGTGATGATGAGCATTTTTTCAGTGTCTTTTGGCTGAATAAATGTCTTCTTTTGAGAAGTGTCTGTGCTCATAGGTAGGAAGAGTCGATATCATGAAAATGGCCATACTGCCCAAGGTAATTTATAGATTCAATGCCATCCCCATCAAGCTACCAATGACTTTCTTCACAGAACTGGAAAGAACTACTTTAAAGTTCATATGGAACCAAAGAAGAGCCCGCATTCCCAAGTCAATCCTAAGCCAAAAGAACAAAGCTGGAGGCATCACGCTACCTGACTTCAAACTATACTACAAGGCCACAGTAACCAAAACAGCATGGTACTGGTACCAAAACAGAGATATACACCAATGGAACAGAACAGAGCCCTCAGAAATAATGCCGCATATCTAGAACCATCTGATCTTTGACAAACCTGACAAAAACAAGAAATGGGGAAAGGATTCCCTATTTAATAAATGGTGCTGGGAAAACTGGCTAGCCATATGTAGAAAGCTGAAACTGGATCCTTTCCTTACCCCTTATACAAAAATTAATTCAAGATGGATTAAAGACTTAAACGTTAGACCTAAAACCATAAAAACCCTAGAAGAAAACCTAGGCAATACCATTCAGGAGATAGGCATGGGCAAGGACTTCATGTCTAAAACACCAAAAGCAATGGCAACAAAAGCCAAAATTGACAAATGGGATCTAATTACATTAAAGAGTTTCTGCACAGCAAAAGAAACTACTGTCAGAGTGAACAGGCAACCTACAGAATGGGAGAAAATTTTCACAATCTACTCATCTGACAAAGGGCTAATATCCAGAATCTACAATGAACTCCAACAAACTTACAAGAAAAAAACAAACCCATCAACAAGTGGGTTTTTCATTGTTTTATCCTAAAAGTACCATGATATCAATGCTTTATCCTAAAAATACCATGATATTAAATTTGCTTCTTGGTTACTATGTAAGTTTTGCATTCCTGGAAGATTTTCAGATGCCTATGGTTCCCTGGAGTCATCTGATATCCACAGAACTTCTCAATATTGTCTTCAAAAAGTATTACATACTGCATATGCCTGTATGTGCTATACTTTTATATGACTGAGAGTACGGCAAGTTTGTTTCCACTAGCATCACAACAACCACATGAGTAAATGTGTTGCATTATGACATTCTGTCATGACAGCTATGACATCATCAGACAACAGGAAGTTTTTGCTGTTTATTATAATCTTATAAAACCACTGTCATATATGGGGTCCATCACTGGCCAAAACATTGTTATGCAGTGTGTGACTATACTTCTAAAGTCATCCATCTACAATACATGACTTTTCTTTATGTATTATATTTTCTATTGCCAGGAAGTAGATTCACACATATGTAGAGTTTGAACCAACTGCATATGAATCATCTGTAAATGTAAGGGAGAGGTTTTTATTATAGGATTTAGAATGTGGACCCTAATGAATTTTTGAAAATTATTACAATAGTAATCAAATAAATTATATTGTGTCATTCCCAGTGTCTCAGAGTCTTCACATAACATAGTATAAAATGGAAACCAATGTTTGTCCTGTTCTTGCTTTATATATGTTTCTACATATTAAAAACCAACAAATTTTCAGACAAAAGTTATATATACACTTGTGAAAAACAATCAAACAAACAAAAACAGATTTTAAGTGCTAGACGGTAACTTGTCATTTTTCCTGACTTCTTATTCAACTTCATCTTGGACACTTTTCAAATTGAAGGATGGTATTTGACATGAATTAGACTTCTGTGTCATTGACTAGTCTTGTTGGAAAAGCCAAACACTATGGAGAATAAAATTATACTGAGAAAATCTGAGATCAGCTTATCTCTCTGTGGATGTCAATTCAAGCTCTAATTCCTTTGGGAAACTGTTTTTTAAAAGAAGCCTCATTGTTTTAATACAAGGATGCTGGAAGACCTCATTTCAGACAGAGGTAATCCAAGAAATTAGATTGTATGTTTTGTTCAAGCCACATTTAAGATTCCCTTCTGGAGAAACTTCGTCCTGAGTCTGTTCTTTTTGGCACCTTCAACATACATCCAATCGAGTATCCTACTATAATTCATTTTTTGGGCTTCAATCTCCCAACCAAGTCTATAGCTTTTTTTAATAGGACTTTAAAAAAAAAAAACCTCTTCAGCATCTAGCATAATAACTGATACATAAAAAGTGATCAACATGTTTTATAAAAAAAGAAATACTACGAAGTTACTACTATATAGCATACTTATATACCTGGTTTTAATTAATTTATTAGATGTTGTTTCTAATTTAGTTGAAGTAAAATTACTCTTCTTATTAATTTAGGATTAGTGGAAATGTATGCTTTTCTATTGATATTTGGTGTGCAGTTTAATGCCTGTAGCTGAGAATAGATAAATTCCTTCTCTGTTCATATGCAGCACAGCACCTCACAAGACTACATACTCAAGTCTTCAATCTATGCTAAATAGTCTTCAAGGAGGAGATGCAAGCTAGATATATTTTAGTGTAGCATTAATACTACTAAGCACAAAGAATACACTCAAATATTCTTTGTGCTTAGTGAAAAGGATTGTTTTTTATTGTTTCCAAAATGTAAGAATGCGTATGAATTCTTTTTTTTTTTTTAATTTTTGAGATGGAGCCTCACTCTGTCACCCAGGCTGGAGTGCAGTGGTGTGATTGAGGTCAAGCAATTCTCCTGCCTCAGCCTCCCGAGTAACTGAGATTACAGGTGCCTGCCACCACACCCAGCTAATTTTTCTATTTTTAGTAGAGACAGGGTTTCACCATGTTTACCAGGTTGGTCTCAAACTCCTGACCTCAAGTGATCTGCCCACCTAGGCCTCCCAAAGTACTGGACTTACAGGCATGAACCACCATGCTCAGCAGGGTATAAGTTCTAAGAAATGCTTTTTTGATGTAAACTATTAAATATTGCCTCACATTAACAAACTTATTAATATTGAATTACTTGTGCCTCTGGAATTAACAGTACTTTGTCACTATGTAGTATCCTTTTTAAGAACCTGCTAGATTAAATTTTAGAGCTGTTTCAGGACTCTAGTATTACTAATTCATAAGTTGTTCAATCACTTTCTTTCCCATGATGCAAATCCAGATACAAAAGCCAGCTTATATTAGTGGGGATAAACTAGATTGCGCTAAAGTGTGAATAAACACCTAACTCTCAGTTTTTAACCAAAGGTCTATTTTTAGGCAATGGTCTAGATACAAAGCTAGTAAACTGGGGGCTCTCTTCCACAAAATCACTTAGGGACTTTAGTGCAATGAATCACCATTTCTGGCCGTAGTGTTGGAACTTGGGAACTTCACAGTCACTGGGGCAGAAGAGACTGCATGAAGATCTCACACTGACTGAGGCCATGCCAGCCAAATGTCACATCTTGCAGACCACTAGTTGCAACTAGACTTGTGACTTGTCAAATGGCTAGGTTGGGTAGTCTTCCTTGTGCCTGAATGGAGAATTGCATTTTGGTAACCCATAGCAGCCATTAACGTATTTCTATGTTTGTCATGCTCTAAAAGAATTGTAATAACTTATAGTGTCTACCTCCTAGAAATTCTGTAGGATTGAATCGGTTAATATGTCTGGGGCCTGGCACATAGTGTGCACTAAAACCTGTCTATTTTTATAATTATTATACTAATTAGTAGTACAGTTGTCCTACTTATCTATGGGGGATACATTTTAGATCCCAGCGGATGCCCGAAATCATGGATCATAGTAGTAAACTGTCTATACATTACAGAGAGTTTTATTTCCCACGCATACATAACTATGATAAAGTATGATCTATAAATTAGGCACAATAAAAGATTAACAATAATAACAAATAATAAAACAGAAGAATTATTCCCATATACTGCTCACAATTTCACAGACAGAAGATTCATTCTTACCATGGATCTTTGCAATCATAGCATATAAGTTTTTTTATTTCCGCATTAAGTTAAGGACGTTCGCCTTTTCACTTAAAGCACTTTAGGGCTTCCCTATGATACATCCACGTTTTCACCATATCACTATTCTTGTGCTTTGGAGCCATTATTAAATAAAATAAGGGTTGCTTGAACACAAGCACTGAGATTCTGCCACAGTCAATTTGATAACACAAAGGGCTACGAAGTGACTAACAGGCAGGCAGAGTAGACAGTGTGGATTTGCTGTACAAAGGAACGGTTCAGGTCCCTGAAGGGTTGGATAGTATAAGATTTCAACATGCAATTTATAACGTATAAATTGTTTATCTCTGGACATTCCATTGGGCCTTTGTTGGCCGCTGGTAACTGAAACCAAGGAAAGCCAAACTGCAGAGAAGAGGGACTACTGTAATAATGGTGGTGGTGGCAGTGGTAGGAATAGTAGTAACAGTTACATTTGCAGTAGTAGCAGTAGTAGTGATACTGATAATAACAATAGCAGCACTAATAATAGTGACAGTCATTGTATGAAGACAGTAGTGGCGGTAGTAGGAATAGTGGGGATAGCAGTGGCAGGTGTAGCAGTAACAGTAATAGAAATTGTGGCAAGGATAGTAGCAACAGTCATAATAGTAATAGCAGCAGCAGCAACACTAGTAGTATTTGTAGCAGTAGCAGTAGTGGTACCAGTTCCCTCATTGCTTGGAAGAATTCACAAAAATTGGACATACACATCAAACTAAATTTTTTCCATGTGAATTTCATGTTCCATTTTAAATTTTATCCTATTGATCTATAAATAATTCTCTTAGAGATTTAGTAGAGACATATCTATTTTAACCTTTATTTGAAAAACCTGTTGAAATGGTTCATTCTACTATAATAGCACTTTATATGCTCACATGAGTGTTTTCATCTCCTCTGGAGAGGCACTGGAACCAGAGGCTTTGCTCCAACCTCCACCTCTTCTAAGTTTTCTTTTTCCTCAGTTTTAATATGTAAGTCATAACAATATGACCTTGTAGGATTTTTTTAAGGATTCAATGAGTTAATATGCATCAAATACATAGAAGAGTGTCCAGCCTAGAATAATTGTTCACTTAGAGCTGTTAGGCATCATTAATGGCGCCTCTGTCCCATGCTGTCTATTTGCACCAGCCCCTTTTTCTCTTAATCAGACATCAAACATTTGTCTATCTTTGACCTGATGGATTTCTTTTAGCTGTTATATTTCATAATCCATTTCTCAAGCATTTTTGGGGCAATTTTTATTGTTTTTGCCAAGGTCCTTCAGTCATGTAAATAGTGAATTTATTTTTAGTGTTTGTTCAATACATGCATTTAGTGCTATACTTTTTTCCTAATTGATTTGTATTTTCTTAATAGCTAATAATGTATCTTTTCATGTACCTATTGACATTCATATATCTCTCTTCTAATATGTCTTTTAAAATCTTTTTCTCATTTTAATTTTTTTCTTCTTATTATTGAATAGTACAAGTTTTCTATATATTCTGGATAATACAAATGTTTTATTTTAGCTTGTGGCATGTCCTCTCTTTTTATTTTTGTTATCTTTAAAAGTGCAGACATTTTTAATTTATGTTTCTTTTAATGCCTATAATTTATGCATTCTAAGAAAATTTGGGTGCCCCGAGGTCACAGGGTTTGATTTATAGAAGTCTTATAATTTAAGGTTTTACATTTACATTTAGGTTCTCGATCCATTTAAAGGAAATGAATGTTGTGGGATAGGTTGTTCATCCACCTGCTACCACATGTAAGCATAGTCTATGGTTCCAACATGGTTTGTTGAAAAAAACCTGTATCTATCATTTTGCTGTTTTTTATTTTTATATAATGTTTGATGGGGTTTTTGCTGTTGTTTCCTCTTTTGGTTCATTTTGGCTTAGTTCATTTATTATCATTATATGGCTTGTGGTTGTATGTTCTTTAACCATATGTTCAGGAATTACATTAGAGATTACAACATACCTCTGTGTAGAGAGGCACACAGCAGAGCACAAGCTCGCTGCTCAGCATTGCTCTTCTTTCGAGGAGTTTGGCCCCTTAAGCATGAATTGTATACCATTTTGGTTCCAACTATACCTTTGGCATAAAATCCTAGAACAGCAATCTTTCAGTAAAATCTCTTCACATTAATAAAACTTTTGACACCTGTTCTAAATTGTCTTTCACAAAGACTGAATCCATTTACTCTATCACTGAGGTATACAGCAGAAAGTATATTTACTTATAAAGTGATCAGCTTCTATTGTTTCTTCTAGCAACACAGGCAGTAAACAAAGATGTACAAAATTGAAGGAGTGATTCTGTCTACAAGAAAATTATTCTATATATTAGGGAGAAAATGTAGTGACCAAGAATCCTTTTTAGCTTAATAAAAAAAGATAAACAAATGGCTTTTCCTTGATGAACTCCAAGCCTCATATCAAGATCACTATAAATTTAACACTAGACAGTATATCAAAGAATAATATTACGGAGAATTTATGGTTTCACTTATATCACTTGGCTGTGAGAAGAACTAAACCTTTGTTCTGTGCTTTTCACTGTTTTGTGTAGATTTTTTCATGAAGGCATAAATTATAGTTCATGTGTTTTAATAAACTGTGCATGATTTGAGGTTTGGAACTCTACTTATTCCCAATTACATGCAACAGCTCCTACTGTGCTGTTAGTACTTAATAAAAGCATGTTGAATGAATGTTTCGTGTGGGATCTAAACTTTGCAACATCAGCAAAATCTTTCATCTAAACTATGTCATCATTAGAATTGCCTTTTCCTGAAAAATTTTTTTTGAGTGGCAAATAAGATTCTCTTCCGTTGATCAAGACTTCATTGGTGCGTTTAAGATACAGAGAGGCAGCCGGGTGCGGTGGCTCATGCCTGTAATCCCAGCACTTTGGGAGGCCGAGGTGGGTGAATCATCTGAGGTCAGGCGCTCGAGACCAGCCTGACCAACATGGGGAAACCCCATCTCTACTGAAAAAATATTTAAAAAATTAGCCGGGGGTGGTGGCGCATGCCTGTAATCCCAGCTACTCGGGAGGCTGAGGCAGGAGAATCGCTTGAACCCAGGAGGCAGAGGTTGCGGTGAGCCGAGTTCGCGCCATTGCACTCCAGCCTGCACAGCAAGAGCAAACTCTGTTTCAAAAAAAAAAAAAAAAAAAAAGATATGAAGAGGCCTGGACAAAGCTTCAAAGGTCAGTATTGAATAAACAGAATCACATAATTTGTTATCTCAATTATTGTTTAAATATACATTTTCATATATTTTCTAATTGCAGAGTCTTTTCTTGCTAGTATAGCTAGTATACAAATGAGAAGAAATTATTATTTTTATAATGTCAAATCTGAGACTTAAAAAATTCTGGCCATCTGCCATGATTCCTGCCTTATGCTCTCAGGATCTATGACGTATGGGTATGCGTGAGCCTGAGAACAAATTGTGGCTCCTGCAAATGTGCAGAGAGGACTCAGTTTGCACACACTCCACAATGTAGTAGAGAAGCCTGAAGAAGTGTTTACCTACTTCCCTCATATGTCTTAGTCAAGATTCTCCCTGCACCATAATAAAAGCCTCTTGGCCTACTTGGCTTTGGGTATTAAATATGTCTGCAGAACTTCAGGCACACCCTCACAAAGGTTCTCTCTAAGCACACTTTTTTTACAGAGCAATGGAGCCCAAAGTATTGATGAAACTATTAATCAAAACATCATTCCTTCAAATTTTAAATTATGGCATTCAATATTCTTGTGACAGTTATGATTTAAAGGAGTTAAACTTCATTTTTTCAAGATGAAAAAGTCTCAAAAATTCTCAACAACTAAATGTCCTAAGGGATGAAAATTTTCCAAGCTATAGGCATTCTGTTGAATTAAGACAAATCTATGGAAGGCCTTCAGGGAAAATCTCTTACAAATAACTATCCCAATAATGTTGGTGATGATTGTTTCTGCCTCAACAACTTGGTCACCATTTACTCCTTTGTTTACTCAGGTAACAGTATAGTTACATATATGGCAGGTTAAAAAATAACACAGCACACATCTAGCAAAAATATTATCAGAATTCGTAAAATGCAAAGCTATAAGCCATGGAGTGTATGGAGTAGAGGGAAAGAAAAGCAGTATTACCAAAAATATTATCTAATGCTTTGCCTGAGAAACTGAGGATACTTTTCCATATGTCTGAAATTTGTTAATTTTGTGTGAGTTAATACACTTTTTAAAAATTATTTTCTGTTATGCACAATGCATACAGTTAAGTATATAATGTTTATTCATTTAATGTTTGGTATGAACAGTCTTAGCACATCAATACTAATAAATAATTCGAGCAAGAACCATTGATTTAGCTCATGATTCTGTGGGTGGGAAACTCAGTCTGGGCTCCATCTGTTAGTTCTGCTGATCTTTGCTATTCTGGCTCGCACACTGTGGTCAGCTGGAGAGATGGCAGGTATTGATTGGTCCAGATGATCTCATGCGTAACAGTTCTATGGCTGTTAGCTGGGGCAATAAGGGGTGATTGAATAATGTGTTCTTGTTATCCAGCAGTGTGCACAGAGGTTGATTGCACTGAACTAACTGTTTCCAAGAGAGCTAGCCAAGTGTACAAGACCTCTTGAGGCCTGGATTTGGGATTGACTCACCTTCATTTTCCCATATTTCAGTAGCCAAAGCTTGTCATAGGACTGGGGAAGTGAAGGGGTAGAAAACATACTCTACCCCTCGAAGAAGGACATGGAAAGTTATGTTACAAAGCACAAAAATTGGGGAAAAGTGAAGAATTGTTGCTGGCTTTTCCATCTATGAGAAGTCACTTAAGTATTTTTGAGAAAGATTGTGACAAAATAAAATCAAACACAAAATAAAACAAAAGGGAAATTTTGTACATTGTAAAACCATTGGTGTTTATGAAAATCCACATTTAGCTTTACAATGTCTCTCTTTGTTACTACCTTGTCTTCTGCATTATGTAGCACAAATAACATTTTTCACACCTCCTAGTAGGGTACATTAAAATGGTGAGGACCTTGGAAAAGACAAAGGTTCAAATTTGATATCCACATATAACTGATCAAAATGTCATTATTTTCTTTGTGCAAGCATTTAAATTTAAAATACCTTTTAGTGATGATTGCCTGAGATATTGCAAGAGTCAAAAAATCTCTAATATTCAAAAATAAAAATTAGCCTCATTAATTTCTTCTCATTATTTTGCCTATTGTTTGATGTTCATGTAGGTTATTTTCATAATGAAGTTTTGACTTTTACTTTGTAGAAATATTTTCATATCACCAACACATTCAAAGGTTGGTAAAATAATGAAATGTCTTTAATATTTGAGAGAAATATATTTTAACCAACTAAAATTAGTTAATAGTTTTTGTCATCTTTTACTGTGCTTCTGATGTTAAAAGCAAGCCAGACAACACTAGCTGAAGTCCAAATTAAAGTAGCTTTGTAAGCATTGTTCTTTTTCTCCAAATTAACTCCATTTGAAATATCTCAAATCCAAATTTACCAAAGAAAGGTTAGAGCATAATAACATAGATGTGATATGTCACCTTCAGATCTTCTGCTGGGGCCCAGTCATGAGAGCATTGCCACTGGTTAACCCACAATCTCCCTCAGCTAAGCAGTCCTCACACCGTGGCTGCTCTAGAGATCAGTGCTTTCCTTATCAGGTCCTGACCATCCACTTTTGCAGCTTCCCCAACCCACCACCAGTGTTCACTTGGCAAATATCCCCACTCATCACACACATGGAGCCCTTTCCCTGCGGCATACCATCATGGTTTTCTGTATTGTTTTATTCTGTTTGCTTTTGTTTTTGCTGGTGAGTTCTGTATCCATAAGGACTCTAGCAGGATCCACTCTAGCAGGAATGAGTGGATCTTCTCAACCTACGGTGTGTTTAATAAAAGGACTTGGACCCTTTGCAGAGGTGTATGTGGAAGTTATGAGAACCCACAGATAATGGGAAAAAACACAGAAAGTAGAAATTGAGGGAAGGTATTAACATTCTTTTGCTTGAAGGGAGAAAGGAGAGTGAGTATTGCCAGAAGATAAGGGAACTGTACCAATGGAGAAAAGTCATCCAAGGCAGAGATGGGTTTGCAGGTGGAAGAATGCAGCCTTGGCTCAAGAGTGGCATGGATGGAAAAGAAAGACGGGAGGACGGAGGAACTATCCAGAGATCACTTTCTCTTTCTGCTCTCAAATTTTTAAACTCAAATATACACTAAGGGTAAAGAGTTCTGGGTAATGCAAGCCACAGAAATAAACCTTCTGGGGCACAGATATAATCAGCAAAGCAACATGAATAAATGCCTCTCAACCTGAACATAGTAAAATAAAACACGAAAAGCTTTAGTGCCTACCACATCCTAAGCAAAGCCTGGGAATAAGAATTGACCAGCATTAGGAATGACCTTGTATTTGTAAATCGATTGAGCTGGTGTAACTTAACTGAGGAATGTTTGAGCAAAGTAGAGCTTGTGTTCTAGGTGAATGTTATGGTTTGGCTGTGCCCCCCACCCAAAACTCATCAACAATTGTAATTCCCAAGTGTCCAGAGAGGGACCTGATGGGAGGTGATTGGCTCATGGGGGCAGTTTCCCCCATATTGTTTTCATGATAGGGAGTGAGTTCTCAGAAGAACTGATGGTTTTATAAGTGTTTGTCAGTTCTTCTCTTGTGCTTCACTCTGTCTCCTGCTGCCTTGTGAAGAAGGTAACTGCTCCCCTTCTGACATGACTGTAAGTTTCCTGAGGCCTCCCTAGCCATGCAGAACTGTGAGTCAATTAAACATGCTTTCTTTATAAATTACACAGTATCAGGTAGTATCTTTATAGCAGTGTGAAAACAGACTAACAGAACAGTGGATGTGGTCAGTCAAGTAGGGAGGAGACAGTTCCCATAAAGAAATGTAATTCTAATTTCTGCTAAGTGACAATACTAAAATACTTTGATTCTCATTGCTCTAGCATGCTCCTCCTTCCTGAAATTATTTTAGAATAGTTAAGTCCAGAATTATTTTTGAAGGAAATACTAGGCCAGAAGGAAAGTCATTAGAAGACATCTCTTACATTTTTAGAAAATTGTTATATAAAAGAAAGCTTTGAGGTGGCCTGTGTGGCTTTGCAGAAGAAGATATTATAAAATATTCAAAGCGACTAAGGGATGTCTTCATCTGCTTGGCTTTCCACAGAATAATACCATAGACTGGGTGGTTTAAGTAACAGAAATATATTTTCTTACAGTTCTGGAGGCTGGAAAGTCCAAGATCAGGGTTCCAGCAGGATTCAGTTTCTGGTGAGGACTCTCTTCCTGGCTTGCAGACTGCTACCTGCTTGCTGTGTTCTGATACAGCAGAAAGCTCTGGTGTCTTTTTCCTTTCTTTTTTTTTTTTTGACAGAGTCTCGCTCTGTCACCAGGCTGGAGTGCAGTGGCGTGATCTCAGCTCACTGCAACCTCTGCCTTCCTGGTTCAAGTGATTCTCCTGACTCAGCCTCCTGAGTAGCTTGGATTATAGGCACATGCCATGCCACCACTCTCAGCTAATTTTTGTATTTTTAGTAGAGACAGGGTTTCACCATGTTGGCCAGGATGGTCTCGATCTCCTGACTTTGTGATCCACCGACCTCAGCCTCCCAAAGTGCTGGGATTACCGGCATGAGCTAATGTGCCTGGCCTTTTTCTCTTCTTATAAAGACACCAGTTTTATTGGATCAGAGCTCCACTCTGATGACCTCATTTAACCTTAAATTTTCTTAAAGGCCCTATATATTTAATATAGTGACATGGATGCTAATTTTTTCAACATATAAATCTTGAGGAACACAATTCAGTCCACAGAAAGGAGGAAGAAAAATAAAATTCTACCTGGGACCAAAAAATAAAAATTACTAATGAACATAGAAAAATTTTTCCTCGATATATGAAAGAATATTCCAGAGAGTTTTTTTAAAAATGAAATGGCTTCCACAGGCCATAGAAGAATGACCTGATTCATTCTATACTAACTGCAGTAATCTTGTTTTCTCTCACTTAATAAAAATACTTAACCATGAATTTTTTTCATTCAAAAAAATGAAATAGCTTACACATGTCATCAGACAGAGTTCAATAGGAATGAAACAAATTTAAGCATCAAACATTGGGTGAGACACTGGTGATCTTCCAAAATCTTTCATCTGTAGAAACTCCACCCCAATACATGGGGTTAAAGATGTTCTTGCTGGACCAACTTGGAGGGAAAGATGCCAACCCAATGTCCTGCCTACAGTTTCTCCCCCACCACCTGTCATACTGGCTTCAACATGGTGAAGGATGTCTTATAACTTGATTGATAGATAACTCACAACACCTCTTATAACTTGGAGATGCTAAGTTATATGCTGTTTTGGTCTTTGGAAATTGATGTTTGCAACTTAATATGATACCTTATACCTCAATGCCTTTACCATAAAGAAAATTATTGGGTAAATGCATGGGGATATGGAATTAGGGATTCTTATTTAAAGGTAGAGTGCTCATTAGAGTTCATTGTTACACTATCATGCCTGACATGTGGTTGATATTCAAGAGAGTTGACATATTTGAAGCATGTTCCAATTAGTTAGGAAAGCTGTGTACTACACTTAGATCTCTGCACGCTTTGGGCTCTCCATAGTGCCTGGCCTGCATCTGTTTTACCACACAATGGTCAGTGTGACCTATTTAATGAAGCAGGAATACTATTATCAGGAGTTACTACATACCTCTCGAAGTTATTGTTCCCTCATCTGTTAGAAGAGAGATGGAATCAGCCTCGTGTGGGTGCTATGAGGATATGATAAAGTAGTTCATGAAGCCCCTCCCCCAGAAAAGATCTGATTTAAGTATTCTTGGTTTCTCCCATTTACTAAAAATACTTAACATGAACACAAGCAACTCTTAACTATGCTTAAAAAGAAAGAAACTGGGTCATTGTGCTGACTGGGTCGCACGCTGGCTCCGGCTTCACCAACACCTTGCATGTTGCTCCTGTGCAGTGATGGACCCCAGAGTCCCTCCTCCAGCCCCTGTCCCACCCCCTTCCCCCAACCCATCCATTAGGCCAGCAACGCTTGTAGATATCACTCTGGGCTGTAATGTGGCACTGGTGGGCTGGGACACAAAGGAAGAAAAATGCCTCACTGAAACATGGCTGTGTTTACTGCCTACTCTTGTGGGACAGCCTAGAGCCTGGCTGCCCATCATGTGGCTCCATCCAAGCAAGGGAAAAAGGAGGAATGCTGGCCTGGAGGCCCCAGGAGCCAGATGGCAAGAGAGTGACAGCTTCCTTTCCTGTGTGTACTCTGTTCAGTTCCTTTAGAAAATGGATGCCCAGAGGACTCCCAACCCTGGCCTGGGTCAGGAAACAGCCAGCGAGGGTTAGGGGTCTTAGGGCACAGGGCAGTTGTTCCATTTAAGGTTTAAGCCGACTCTGGCACTGGCCCTTACTTGCTTCCCCAATCCCCTGGGCCTCCCTGATTCACACCTGTCCCCACCCTGCACTCAGCTGTCCTGCAGCAAACACTCCACCCTCCACCCTCCATTTTTCCCCATCACTGCAGCGCCTCCAGGCCTATTGCTAGAGAGCCTACTGGTATGTCAATAAACAACAGCTGAAAAGACAGAGAGAGAGAGAGAAAGGAAGGAGGGAGGGGAGGGAGGGAGGAAGGGGGAAGGGCAGAGAGGAAGGAAGGGGGAAGGGGAGGGAGGGAAGGAGGGAAGAAAGAGCGAAGGAGGGAAGGAAGGAAGGGAGGAAGGGAGGGAGGGAGGGAAGAAAGAGTGAGGTAGGGAAGGAAGGGAGGGAGGGAGGGAAGGAAGGAAGGAAGGAAAGGAAGGAAAGAGGGAGGGAAGGAAGGAAGGAAAGAAGGAAAGAGGGAGGGAGGGAAGGAAGGAAGGAAAGAGAGACGGAGGGAGGGAAGGAAGGAAGGAAGGAGAGAAGAAAGGAAACCCCCAATCTAGAAAACCTATTATACTTATTAGATGTCATATCCTCTCTTCCAAAATGATATCTAATGTAGACAATAAAATGATCGACTAATGAGTGTTCTCTCCTTATCTTTTTTCTCTTTCTCTATCTTTCTTTATTGTCTATATAATACACAGAAATATTAGTAAGAGGCATGAGGCAGGAAAAAAATAGTAGCTAACCCTAGATAATTCTCAGTCTGAATAATAATACCAGAATGATCTTATTGTGGTTTAATATTTTCTCTCTATGCTTACAGAGGTGAGGGTTAGTGTTTTTAATCAAATGATGCTGCTCAATATGAAGCCCCTGTGTGGTTTTAATACTGAAAGGACACACGCTATTACAAGTGGGAAAAATGTTGTAACACTGGTCTATCAAATGTTACGTTGTTTGCAGCAGTTGAATTCAACTCTATTCCTACCACTGGAAGTAAAGTATGTTGTTATATTTACAGTGGAAAATTTGAGCTGACTTTCAGCATTTTCAAAGCCTGAATAATTATGATCTTGGCTTACGTTAGACTACATTGTCAAAAGCTTGTCAAGCTTTGTTTCATAACTGCTACTATCATCTTAAAATGAAACTGCATATATTCATAATAAATAAAGAAATGTCATATATTTGTAAAAAACATAAAGAGATGTGGTCTAGCCACCAACAAACACCTACAGCTCATATGCAATTACAGTCACAATGTAATGTGGCAGCAGTTGCCTGACACCTAGATGTCTACCTCTGAGAGTCTTCTTGGTCAGAAAAAGAGAAAATCCAGCTCCTGGTCACTCTCTGCATCATCCTGAGAAGCAGAGGAGTGCTACCTGGTGTTTGTCCAGCTGATACTCCTGGGAAAGACCATTTGTTTCCAAGTAATAACAGATGGATGTGTGAGTCCACGGGGCATAGGAAAAAGTCTCATTCAACCAACTAGTAGTCACATACAATTGTATTAATCCACTTATTAATATTCGCCTAACACTGTCCTAGACAGGATGAAATGTATCACTTCTGACAAACTACCTGGGTTATATACGTAAAATTCCATGCACCAAAACATAAACACATACTTTGTGGCTTAAACACAGCTTCTTGCCTTAAAATATAATCATTAAGAATCTCTGGGTAATTCTTCAGGTAATGGAATGTGTAGATGAAAACAGCTATACAAATGTTTATACACACACACACACAATACTAAACAGCTATACAAATGTTTATACACACATACACACAAATACTAAACAGCTACACAAATGTTTATACACACACACACACACAAACACACACGCACACAATGCTCCAAAGAGTAAAAGGTAAATTCTAAACTAATGTTAGCTTTAGTGTCCTGTAAAGTTCCTATGGAAATCAAGCAAGAAAAGAGAACCTTAGGAAGGAGGCTGAAGATGGTAGGCTGTGGGTCTACAGAGGTGGTGAGTAAGGCTTACATAGAATTTGCCCTGAAAAAATTTTTACAATGTAATCCAATGAAATAATCATTCTTCAAGGATAATTACAAAAATGAATATATGGCTGCTATATTTTCCAAGTTCCACTTTATATCTTTTCATTATTTTCCACTCAAGTTTTCCTCTATTTTGTTCCTCTGTGATATCGTTTCACATTTTGTTGAATTTCTGTTTTTTAGAGCATGTAACAGGCAGGATAAGCAGTTCCAAACAATGAGTAGAGGCAAAATTTTTCAAGTGCAATTTCAGATATTTGACTTAGTACCTGGGAAACTGTGGGGTGCTCTTCAAGCCTGAAAAGTTGTCTCTTACAAAAACATTATATTTTTACATGGTTTCTAGCATTATTTCCTATTTTTCTCCACTGATATGTGAGACATTCTTAAATGCTTTCTAAATAGAAAATATTTTCTTTAATTAAATTGGCAAATAATCACAGAACCCTTAGAAATAAAAACATATTAAGCACAGTAATAAAAATGGTAAGTTAACCATGTGTACAATATTGTCAGTGAATCTATAAGGTCTATGCCAGTTTTTAAAAATCCAGACATCTTAATCTTTCCTCTAACTTCTATAGATGAGTCTTCATAAGTCGTCAGCTAAACATTATATATAAAAATATTTGTTTGTTTAATATATTAGGTGTAGTCTCATTCCCTATTAGTAATTTTTTTTAGAAAATGAATGTGACAAAGTATTTTTAAAAGCATACTTTCTTGGAAAATCTGCATATTTTAAGGTAATAGTATTCAGAGCAAACAGACAAACAGGAGTTAGGATTCAGGGGTTTCTGAATTTTTCCTTAGATTTTTAGTGTAACATTTAACTAAGTCACTTATGATGGTAAAACCAATTATGGTAACAAGATACATTATAAAGACAGATACTTTCTGTTGAAGTAAGAGTTAAAAGGATTGCTTTTCTATTATTAAAGAATGTAGAATTTCTATTTCAAAAATATTCTGTTTAGTAATACACATATTTTCAGACATCCCTATTGAAACGAACTTAACTTTGGCCCCAGTGGTGATTCATTGAAGTCAGATAGAAATTTTTCCTGAGGAATGCAGTTTCTTTATATTGTTTACATTATCCAGCTTGTTTGAGACTCTGAGACAATGCTTATTGTTTTTTAAATAAAATGCTATGTTTTATGTCTCTATTTGAGGCCCTGCTTCATATGAAGCATTGCTATATATGTTTTTTGTTAGTAGCATAAAAATACTAATCATAGAGACTAAAATATTAATGCGTTCATCAATCCTATTCTACTGCATTTGTATTTCCAATAAAAAATTTATTTTTTTTACTCAAAGAGTAAATGAATGTCTAACATGTAATCCTCACTTCACGACCTGATTAATAAAATTACATTATTGTCTGAAATCCCAAGTTTAGCTACAACCCTCATTCACACCCAGTGTAAAATGCCTTAGGTCCTCTAATACAAGAAATTACCTGCTCTGCTAATACACTCTACATTGAAGGACAGGAAAAGTGTGAGGACATTCTAAGGGGCAAACGGGAACAGCAGATATGTCTTTCATTGACGGTAATACGCAATAATGCCAGATTTTTATTTTTTATTTTTTTACATTAGAGCCACCAACCCTGGGACATCCAAGATGTCCAATTCACTGGGCTCTTCCCAGCAGTTTATGAACCAGACTGCAGGGACATCTTCTAATCAGGTGGTCATTGCCCAGAATTTTCCTGTGTGTCTTTGTGTAATGTCATTGACTTGAATTCTTGTGGGTCAGCATCGCACAAACCAAGTCTAAATTCCTCTTCTCTGACACAGCTGGTGCCTAGGGTTCTGAGGCTTGCAGCCCTCGGGTAGCGTATGGTGTTTCTGAGTAGCGGGCAATGGACAGTAGGTATTTATGCACATATATTATGTGACTGTTTTATAAATTTCTTGGTGGCTAAAGTATGCATTCAAGAGTGGAGTGTTATTGTTTATGTTTTTCCAGGCCACTCTTCCATTAAAGTGGTGGGAAGAAAAATTTTCAGGCTTAAGTAGAAATGTTTTTGCCTCATGTGCACAGAGAAATTCCCAAACAAATATGAAATAATGAATCATAGCAAAACTCAAATATTTTATTATAAACTTTTCTGCTCTCGTTACCTAAATACTTACTTAGGTTTGGTTTATTTGTAAAGATAAAAAATCACATTAATTTGTCACTAATTTTATATCACCATATATAACACAGAAACAAAAGAGGGGGAAATAGTCAAGATGGCTGAATAGGAACAGCTCCAGTCTAGAGCTCCCAGCGTGAGTGACACAGAAGACGGGTGATTTCTGCATTTCCAACTGAGGCACCGGGCTTATCTCACTGGGGAGCATTGGAAAGTGGGTGCAGGACAGCGGATGCAGTGCACCCAGCATGAGCCGAAGCAAGGCGAGGCATTGCCTCACCTGGGAAGCGCAAGGGATCAGGGAGTTCCCTTTTCTAGTCAAAGAAAGGGGTGACAGACGGCACCTGGAAAATCAGGTCACTCCCACCCTAATACTGCGCTTTTCCAATGGGCTTAAAAAAGGACACACCAGGAGATTATATCCCGCACCTGGCTCGGAGGGTCCTACGCCCATGGAGCCTCACTCACTGCTAGCACAGCAGTCTGAGATCCAACTGCAAGGCACCAGTGAGGCTGGGGGAGGGGCGCCCACCATTGCCAAGGCTTGAGTAGGTAAACAAAGCAGCTGGGAAGCTCCAACTGGGTGGAGCCCACCACAACTCAAGGAGGCCTGCCTGCCTCTGTAGACTCCACCTCTAGGGGCAGGGAATAGCCAAACAAAAGGCAGCACAATCCTCTGCAGACTTAAATGTCTCTCTCTGACAGCTTTGAAGAGAGTAGTGATTCTCCCAGCGCGCAACTTGAGATCTGAGAACAGGCAGACTGCCTCCTCAAGTGGGTCCCTGATCCCTGAGTAGCCTAACTGGGAGGCACCCCCCAGCAGGGGCAGACTGACACCTCACACGGCCGGGTACTCCTCTGAGACAAAACTTCCAGAGGAACAATCAGGCAACAATATTTGCTGCTTACCAGTATTCGCTGTTCTGCAGCCTCTACTGCTGATACCCAGGCAAACGGACTGGCGTGGACCTCCAGCAAACTCCAACAGATCTGCAGCTGAGGGTCCTAATTGTTAGAAGGAAAACTAACAAACAGAAAGGACATCCATACCAAAAACCCCATCCGTACGTCACCATCATCAAAGACCAAAGGTAGATAAAACCACAAACATGGGGGAAAAACAGAGTAGAAAAACTGGAAACTCTAAAAATCAGAGCGCCTCTCCTCCTCCAAAGGAATGCAGCTCCTCACCAGCAACAGAACAAAGCTGGACGGACAATGACTTTGACGAGTTGAGAGAAGAAGGCTTCAGACGATCAAACTACTCTGAGGTAAAGGAGGAAGTCCGAACCCATGGAAAAGAAGTCAAAAACCTTGAAAAAAAATTAGACGAATGGCTAACTAGAATAACCAATGCAGAGAAGTCCTTAAAGGACCTGATGGAACTGAAAACCAAGGCACGAGAACTACGTGATGAATGCATAAGCCTCAGTAGCCAATTCAATCAACTGGAAGAAAGGCTATCACTTATGGAAGATCAAATGAATGAAATGAAGTGAGAAGACAAGTTTAGAGAAAAAAGAATAAAAAGAAACGAACAAAGCCTCCAAGAAATATAGGACTACATGAAAAGACCAAATCTACGTCTGATTGGTGTACCTGAAAGTGATGGGGAGAATGGAACCAAGTTGGAAAACACTCTGCAGGATATTATCCAGGAGAACTTCCTCCATCTAGCAAGGCAGGCCAACATTCAAATTCAGGAAATAAAGAGAACGCCACAAAGATACTCCTCAAGAAGAGCAACTCCAAGATAATTGTCAGATTCACCAAAGTTGAAATGAAGGAAAAAATGTTAAGGGCAGCCAGAGAGAAAGGTTGGGTTACCCTGAAAGGGAAGCCCATCAGACTAACAGCAGATCTGTCGGCAGAAACTCTACAAGCCAGAAGAGAGTGGGGGCCAATATTCAATATTCTTAAAGGAAAGAATTTTCAACCCAGAATTTCATATCCAGCCAAACTAAGCTTCATAAGTGAAGGAGAAATAAAATACTTTACAGACAAGCAAATGCTGAGAGATTTTGTCACCACCAGTCCTGCCCTAAAAGAGCTCCTGAAGGAAGCACTAAACATGGAAAGGAACAACCGGTACCAGCCACTGCAAAAACATGCCAAATTGTAAAGACCATCGAGGCTAGGAAGAAACTGCATGAATTGATGAGCAAAATAACCAGCTAACATCATAATGACAGGATCAAATTCACACATAACAATATTAACCTTAAATGTAAATGGGCTAAATGCTCCAATTAAAAGACACAGACTGGCAAATTGGATAAAGAGTCAAGACTCATCAGTGTGCTGTATTCAGGAAACCCATCTCACGTGCAGAGACATATATAGGCTCAAAATAAAAGGATGGAGGAAGATCTACCAAGCAAATGGAAAACAAAAAAAGGCAGGGGTTGCAATCCTAGTCTCTGATAAAAGAGACTTTAAACCAACAAAGATCAAAAGAGACAAAGAAGGCCATTACATAATGGTAAAGGGATCAATTCAACAAGAAGAGCTAACTATCCTAAATATATATGCATCCAATACAGGAGCACCCACATTCATAAAGCAAGTCTTTAGAGACCTGCAAAGAGACTTAGACACCCACACAATAATAATGGGAGAATTTAACACCCCACTGTCAACATTAGACAGATCAATGAGACAGAAAGTTAACAAGGATATCCAGGACTTGAACTCGGCTCTGCACCAAGCGGACCTAATAGACATCTACAGAACTCTCCACCCCAAATCAACAGAAGATACATTCTTTACAGCACCACACCGCACTTATTCCAAAATTGACCACATAGTTGGAAGTAAAGCACTCCTCAGCAAATGTAAAAGAACAGAAATTATAACAAACTGTCACTCAGACTACAGTGCAATCAAACTAGAACTCAGGATTAAGAAACTCACTCAAAACCACTCAACTACATGGAAACTGAACAACCTGCTCCTGAATGACTACTGGGTACATAACGAAATTAAGGCAGAAATAAAGATGTTCTTTGAAACCAATGAGAACAAAGGCACAACATACCAGAATCTCTGGGATACTTTCAAAGCAGTGTGTAGAGGGAAATTTATAGCACTAAATGCCCACAGGAGAAAGCAGGAAAGATCTAAAGTTGACACCCTAACATCACAATTAAAAGAACTAGAGAAGCAAGAGCAAACACATTCAAAAGCTAGCAGAAGGCAAGAAATAACTAAAATCAGAGCAGAACTGAAGGAAATAGAGACACAAAAAACCCTTCAAAAAATCAATGAATCCAGGAGCTGGTTTTTTGAAATGAACAATAAAACTGATAGACCACTAGTAAGACTGATAAAGAAGAAAAGAGAGAAGAATCAAATAGTCACAATAAAAAATCATAAAGGGGATATCACCACCAATCCCACAGAAATACAAACTACCATCAGAGAATATTATAAACACCTCTAGCAAATAAACTAGAAAATCTAGAAGAAATGGATAAATTCCTGCACACATACACCCTCCAAAGACTAAACCAGGAAGAAGTTGAATCTCTGAATAGACCAATAACAGGCTCTGAAATTGAGGCAATAATTAATAGCTTACCAACCAAAAAAAGTCCAGGACCAGATGGATTCACAGCCGAATTCTACCAGAGGTACAAGGAGGAGCTGGTACCATTCCTTCTGAAACTATTCCAATCAATAGAAAAAGAGGGAATCCTCCCTAACTCACTTTATGAGGCCAGCAACATCCTGATACCAAAACCTGGCAGAGACACAACAAAAAAAGAGAATTTTACACCAATGTCCCTGATGAACATCGATGCGAAAATCCTCAATAAAATACTGGCAAACCGAATCCAGCAGCACATCAAAAAGCTTATCCACCATGATCAAGTGGGCTTCATCCCTGGGATGCAAGGCTGGCTCAACATATGCAAATCAATAAACGTAATCCAGCATATAAACAGAACCAATGACAAAAACCATATGATTATCTCAGCAGATGCCAAAAAGGCCTTGGACAAAATTCAACAACCCTTCATGCTAAAAACTCTCAATAAATTAGGTAGTGATGGGACATATCTCAAAATAATAAGAGCTATCTATGACAAACCCACAACCAATATCATACAGAATGGGCAAAAACTGGAAATATTCCCTTTGAAAACTGGCACAAGACAGGGATGCCCTCTCTCACCACTTCTATTCAACATAGTGTTGGAAGTTCTGGCCAGGGCAATCAGGCAGGAGAAGGAAATAAAGGGCATTCAATTAGGAAAAGAGGAAGTCAAATTGTCCCTGTTTGCAGATGACATGGTTGTATATCCAGAAAACCCCATTGTCTCAGCCCCAAATCTCCTTAAGCTGATAGGCAACTTCAGCAAGGTCTCAGGATACAAAATCAATGTGCAAAAATCACAAACATTCTTATACACCAAAAACAGACAAACAGAGAGCCAAATCATGAGGGAACTCCCATTCACAATTGCTTCAAAGAGAATAAAATACCTAGGAATCCAACTTACAAGGAATGTGAAGGACCTCTTCAAGGAGAACTACAAACCACTGCTCAATGAAATAAAAGAGGACATGAACAAATGGAAGAACATTCCATGCTCATGGGTAGGAAGAATCAATATCATGAAAATGGCCATACTGCCCAAGGTAATTTATAGATTCAATGCCATCCCCACAAGCTACCAATGACTTTCTTCACAGAATTGGAAAAAACTACTTGAAAGTTCATATGGAACCAAAAAAGAGCTCGCATTGCCAAGTCAATCCTAAGCCAAAAGAACAAAGCTGGAGGCATCACGCTACCTGACTTCAAACTATATCACAAGGCTACAGTAACCAAACAGCATGGTACTGGTAACAAAACAGAGATATAGACCAACGGAAGAGAACAGAGCCCTCAGAAATAATGCCGCATATTTAGAACCATCTGATCTTTGACAGCAACAAGAAATGGGGAAGTGATTCCCTATTTAATAAATGGTGCTGGGAAAACTGGCTAGCCATATGTAGAAAGCTGAAACTGGATCCCTTCCTTACACCTTATACAAAAATTAATTCAAGATTAATTAAAGACTTAAATGTTAGACCTGAAACCATAAAAACCCTAGAAGAAAACCTAGGCAATACCATTCAGGACATTGGCATGGGCAAGGCCTTCATGTCTAAAACACCAAAAGCAATGGCAACAAAAGCCAAAATTGACAAATGGGATTAAACTAAAGAGCTTCTGCACAGCAAACGAAACCACCATCAGAGTGAACAGGCAACCTACAGAACGGGAGAAAATTTTCGCAACCTACCCATCTGACAAAGGGCTAATATCCAGAATCTACAATGAACTCAAACAAATTTACAAGAAAAAATCAAACAACCCCATCAAAAAGTGGGCAAAGGACATGAACAGACACTTCTCAAAAGAAGACATTTATGCAGCCAAAAGACACATGAAAAAATGCTTATCATCACTGGCCATCAGAGAAATGCAAATCAAAACCACAATCAGATACCATCTCACACCAGTTAGAATGGCAATCATTAAAAAGTGAGGAAACAACAGGTGCTGGAGAGGATGTGGAGAAATAGGAACACTTTTACACTGTTGGTGGGACTGTAAACTAGTTCAACCATTGTGGAAGTCAGTGTGGCGATTCCTCAGGGATCTAGAACTAGAAATACCATTTGACCCAGCCATCCCATTACTGGGTATATAACCAAAGGATTATAAATCATGCTGCTATAAAGACACATGCACACGTATGTTTATTGCGGCACTATTCACAGTAGCAAAGACTTGGAACCAAGCCAAGTGTCCAACAATGATAGACTGCATTAAGAAAATGTGGCACATATACACCATGGAATACTATGCAGCCATAAAAAATGATGAGTTCATGCCCTTTGTAGGGACATGGATGAAGCTGGAAACCATCATTCTCAGCAAACTATCGCAAGGACAAAAAACCAAACACCGCATTTTCTCACTCATAGGTGGGAATTGAACAATGAGAACACATGGACACAGGAAGGGGAACATCACACACCGGGGCCTGTTGTGGGGTGGGGGAAGAGGGGGAGGGATAGCATTAGGAGATATACCTAATGTTAAATGCCGAGTTAATGGGTGCAGCACACCAACATGGCACATGTATATATATGTAACTAACCTGCACGTTGTGCACATGTACCCTAAAACTTAAAGTATAATAATAAAAATAATAATAATAATAAATGGCTCAACACTAAAAAAAAAGAAGAAACAAAAGAGGGAGGAGACTAGAAGAGGTGGAAGGACCCATGCATAACCCTCTTAAAGGGGATCCAGTAAGCAACACCTTTGAGAAATTACCTGCGTTTGTTCAACTGATGAAGATGTTATAGTGAATTTTAATTGCCAATAAAGTTCACATGATTAATTTGATGCTAAATAAAAGTTGGCAAAACATAGAAATGCTTCTTTTATCCTGACTTTTGCATACTAAAGTGTTCTAAATAATTCTAAATATAGTGAAAACTTTGCACACTTTCACTATTGAAACTAAAGTGTTAAAAGTATTACCAGGTTAATACCTTAGATTAAATAAAGCGAACATAATTTAACCTTTTCTTAATTACTGGAGGTTGTTACTGTGATTTAATTGTGTAATGTCCTGAGGGCCATTAAGCCTTTAAAATGTGGCACAGCTCTCACCAGCCTTGTGTTTATCTCTGCTCTTGCAGTACTGTCATAGTCCAGATTCTTAACCACCCCTGATCCCCTACAATGAGTTCTCTAGTTGTGTTTTGCTTCAAAAATTATTCTACTGGACATGCCTTCATCCAATGCCAATTGATTTAATCAACATTGTCCATTTGTGTGTTGCCTTCTGATTTCACAATGACTCTCCATCCTCCAATCTAGTTGTCTACAAGGAAGTGCAACGGAGACATACAAGCAGCTTCATGTTTTAGCCTGGAGTTCATAAGAGAAATCAACGCTGAAGATTTACATTTAGGAGCCACTAATAGGGAGATAATATTTGATGTTCATACAGATTTAATGCCACTGGATAGCATATGATCTCCTGGAATGGACGAACACCTGACTGTGAACCCTGGGTCACTCAACTATGTAGAGGTTTTACTGAGAGGTTGGCACCAGCAGAGGAACCCATCAAGAACTGGTCAGTGAGATCTAAGGAAAACCAGGAGAACGGGTCTAGGGGAAGCCTAAAAAAGGAGAATTTCAGGAAGGAAGGCGATGGCAAATTAGTCTAATGTTGAAAAGTCAATGAAGTGGGAAAGAAAACAGCCTGCTGGGTTTGATAAGATGATGATTCAACGGAGACTTTGAAAGAGGAGAATGAAAAGTAAGAATGAGGAGAGGATGAGAAGCGGAGGCTTACGAACAGAAAGTATAGACAAGCATGCTTCATGGAATTTGGTTGTGAATGGCAGCTGCAGGAGGTCAATATGGCAAAGAATGCTTGTTTGTTTATTTTTAAGGTCAGATTTCTATAGATAGACACAGATATAGATATACATAGATAGTTACAGATATACATATAGATACAGATACAGATAAGATATACAGCAGTTGTAGCTGGTATTGTTGACTACCTTCTTCCACTACCCATTCTGCATTCCCTTTGCCTTCAGCAGGCACTTCAGCAGGTCGTGGTGTTTTTCCTGGTAGAGTGACCCAGACTTTCATTCCTGAAGGGTCTGGGCCATTTGTAGTCCTGCCTGGATTGGGCTGTTGTAGTTTCCCATTGACCTTAATCACAGAGCACGGTAAGACTAAGAGATGCCCTAATGGATCTCTTGTATTCCATGCATACTCTTCTTACCTCCACTGTGGAGTAGTAGACTGATTTCATCTTGATAGTCCAGGTCAATTACCCCAGCCAACACTGTCACTCCCTTCTTAGCCTGTTGGCTTAAAGGTAGGAGAAGCCCAAAGTGTCCAGGTAGCTATTTTGATTTCCAGTTTAATGGAAACCTTGTTGTTTCTCTTGGTGGCAGCATTTCTCCCTCTGGAACTAAAACCTCTAGGTCAGCCGAACGTTATATCCAGGGAACAGGAAGCAAAAAATTTTGCTAGTGGATCACCAGGATTCACGTGTGAATCCTGGCTGTGGGAGAAACAGTACCATATATTGGATGCTGATTCAGAGCATATACAGCCTCTGGAGAACTTTGTCCCAGCCCTGCAATGTGTTGTCACCTAGTTAGCATTGTAATTGTCACTTCAAAAGGCCATTCCATCATTTTATCAATCCAGCTGCTTCTGGATGATGGAGAACATGATAAGACCAGTGAATTCCATGAGAATGAGCCCACTGCTACACTTCTTTAGCCATGAAGTGAGTGCCTTGGTGAGAGGCAATGCTGTGTGGAATACCATGAGGGTGGATAAGGCATTCCATGAATCCACGGATGGTAGTCTTGGCAGAAGCACTGCATGTAGGATAGGCAAACTCATATCCAGAGTAAGTGTCTATTCCAGTGAGGACAAATCTCTGCCCTTTCCATGATGGAAGAGGTCCAATATAATTAATCTGCCACCAGGTAGCTGGCTGATCACCCCGAGGAATGGTGTCATATCGAGGGCTCAGTGTTGGTCTCTGCTGCTGGCAAATTGGGCACTCAGCAGTGGCTGTAGCCAGGTCAGCCTTGATGATGGCTAAGTTGCTAAGTCCAAGTTGCTAAGCCCATGCATAACCTCCATCCCTGCCACCATGGCCACTTTGTTCATGGGCACATTGGGTGATGACAGGGGTGGCTGGGGAAAGAGGCTCAGTGGTGTCCACAGAACGAGTTATCCTATACACTTGATTATTAAAATCCTCCTCTGCTGAGGTCACCCGTTGGTGAGCACTTACTTGGGATAAAAAATATCTTCAGTTTTTGACTAATCAGAGAGGTCCATTCACATACCTCTTCTCCAAATTTCTTTGTCACCAATTTTCCAATCATGCTTCTTCCAAGTTCCTGACCATCCAGCCAAACCACTGGATACAGCCCATGAATCAGTATATAACCACACATCTGGCCATTTCTCCTTCCATGCAAAGTGAACAAACAGGTGCACTGCTCGAAGTTCTGACCAATGGGAAGATTCCCCTTCTCCGGTGTCTTTCAGGGATGTCCTGGAAAGGGGCTGTAGTGCTGCACCTGTCCACTTTTGGGTGGTGCCTGCATATCGTGCAGAACCATCTGTGAACCAAGCCCTAGTCTTGTCTTCCTCTGTCAACTGATCATAGGGAACTCCCCATGAGGCCATTGGTGCAGGCTGGGGAAGAGAAGGCAGGGTGGCAGGAGTGGAGACCATGGGCATTTAAGCCACTTCCTCACTTAACTTACTTGTGCCTTCAGGACCTGCTCATGCCCGATTGCATATATATCACTTTCATTTGATGATAGAATGCTGCTGTGCATGACCCACTTTATGGCTAGATGGGTCAGAAAGCACCCAGTTCATGATAGGCAGTTCAGGTCACCCCAGAAACACTTTTTAGAAGCTCTGATCTACTTAGATGTTGAAGTTGCTGAGAATAAGGTTTGGATGATTGGAGGAGAGCTGGGGTGAAATACAGGAGAAAAGGTATTAAGATTTTAGCACACAACCCTTGTTGTGGCTGGGAAAAAAGTGATAAAGCAAGGAATTAGAATGAAAAATATGATTTTGTATGTACCTTTGTTACCTACTTCTCTTTCTTGTGATCCACACATTGCCTTTTCCATAGGACACAGATCCATAGATCCAGTGCAAATGCTGAAGATCACAAACTCTGCTCTAAGTAGAGTCACACTTTCTGACACTAGGGGAAGAGGATCGTTTGTTTGTTTCTTCACTTTATGTTTCTTATTAGCTAATGAATCGTACTTTCTTAACCTAACTTGGGACCCCTTGGGAGCTCTCCCAGGCTCATCACAGGCCCCTCCAAAGCCCCTCCAGCTTCAGCTCCCATAACGTGGACAGCATCCCTCCCTGCTTTCACAACTGCTCCCACCTGGCTTCGTGTTCTGTCTCCCACTCCATACAGATTCTCCCTGCTGGAGGTGGGGGGGTGGTCTGTGCAGGCTCACAGGTGGTCCTATTGGTCAGAACTATGAGGGTATTTAGGTGAAAACAGTTGAAGACCATTCTCTTGTAAGGAAATGCTGCTCTGGAGGATCAATCATGTTACCGATGGAGGGTTTCCAGGTTCTTGGTGTCTTGAACAAAGAACTGAACAAAACGCACAAACAAAGCAAGGCAAGAATAAAGCAACAAAAGTAGAGATTTATTAAAAATAAAAGTACCCTCCACAGTATGGGAGCAGGCCTGAGCAAAGGGGCTTAAGAGCTCTGTTACAGAATTTTCTGGAGTTTAAATATCTTCTAGAGGTTTCGTTGGTTATTTGGTGTATGCCCTATGTAAATGAAGAGGATGAAGTAGTTACAAAGTCATTTACTTGGTGTACACCCTATGTAAATGGAGAGGTTATTTCCTGTCATACCTGAAGTGTTTCCATTTGATTAATTCTAGGAAGTCAGCGTTAACTGGCCTTATGTTCCCTGCCTCCAGACCTTATTCTCCTGCCTCAATCATACTTTTATACAATGAAAATAACTACAATTTAATTATATAATTTAGGACATTCGTTTTCATTAATTTATACAATTTTAAACCTATTTCTCACAAGTATATTCATAAAATGTTAGCTTAGCTTAAAATCCTCCGGGTTTTAAGAGTCTATACATGTCTATATTTCAAAGCCCATAAGCCAAGTTTGAAAAGGATTTTTTGTTGACAAAACAAGATCAATGCCAACTGGCTTTGTGGAAAAGGGCTGGTGTGATGCAGAGTTAACCAATATTAAAAAAACAAGAGCAACAAAAGTATATGCAATCATTGAGACAGATGCAGATGGTATAATGCTCTACTGGAAGAGACATGATTAGATGCCAATCAAGTATTCATTCCAACAACATGTTTGGGTCCCAGTCCTTATTGGGATGTAATAGAAAGAGTACCCTTAGTCATAGCTCTAATTCTGATTAATCTCTTAATGAGCTATATGACATTGGTCAAGCAGGTCAACTTCTCTCATCCTCAATTTGCTTCCCTGCAAATTGGGGAAAATTATATCTACTTCAATAAATTCATCTGGGAACTAATATACATATTTCTGTAAAAATCCTAGAAGAGCATCCAATCATCCTTCAATAAATATTCCTACATCACCCATCCACACATGTATTTCCAAGTTATCTGAATAATAAGTAAAGTTTGGTAAGTTTTAGATGAATAAAACAAATACATTTTTCTTACCATTTACTGACTTTACTCATAATCTCATAAATGTGTTAAATACTGACAGAAAGGTATTTTCTTACTTGTCTCCTCTTTTCTCTATACTGTGTCTTCCAGTTCTTATTATTTTAGTTTAATTTTTCTTAATTTCATGTATTTTTACAAACTAAAATAACTTGGTATGCCCGATTTTAGAACAAAAGATACCAAGATAAATATGGTCCTCCTTTCTGGGCTTACTTAAACTTTCACAATGACTCTCTAAAATAATTAAAACATAGGAAAATAAACTGATGACCTCAGGATGCTAACATTATTTTTTTGTTTTTAAGCCCCTTTAGCTTCTCACACAGTCTTGGTTACCTGTATTGTGGGTGTTCCTATTATACCAATTTTTTCAGATCAAATATTGGGCAGTCACAGGAGAATAGGAACATGTTCAGGAGAATATAAATAGTATGACACAAAGAAGAAAATTTAAATTCATCCAAATCTTGTTGTCTTAGTCCTTTCAAGCCTCTATAACCAAATCTCATCATCTGGGTAGTTTATAAACAAAAGAAATCTAATCTATTTTTTTACAATTCTGGAGGCTGGGAAGTTCAAAATCAAGGCAGATTTGGTGTGTAGTGAAGACCAGCTTCCTGGATCACAGTCAGCACGTCTTTACTATATCCTTACATGGTGGAAGGGGCAAAGGATATCTCTGGGATCTCTTTTATAAGTGCTCTAAACCCATTCATGAATGATATGGTTTGGCTATGTACCCACCGGAATCTCATCTTGAATTGTATCTCCCACAATTCCCATGTGTTGTGGGAGGGACCAGCAAGTGGTAACTGAATCATGGGGCAGGTCTTTCTTGTGCTGATCCCATGATAGTGAATAAGTCTCAAGATCTGATGGTTTTATAAAGAGGAGTTCCCCTGCACAAGCTCTCTCTCTTTGCCTGCTGCCATCCATGTAAGATGTGACTTGCCCCTCCTTGCCTTGCGCCATGATTGGGAGGCTTCCCCAGCCACATGGAACTGTAAATCCATTAAACCTCTTTTTCCTGCCAGTCTTGGGTGTATCTTTATCAGCAGCAGGAAAATGGACTAATACAAGGACCTAATCACTTTCCAAAAGGTCCTTCCTCCTAATATGATCATCTTGGAAGTTACCATTTTGAAATATACATTTGGGGCAGATGTAAACAATCAAACCATAGCACTTGTGTTCACACTGTAAAAATTCCAGGAAATATGAAAGATACTAGATTAGTTCAAAAACTCTTGCAATTCTTGTTACATTTGTACACTAAAAGTGTGCATTTGTGAATAGTTCAGAAATAATATGTCTGTGGTTTAGATTTGAGAACCTTGATAGTATTTCGAAGAATGGGAGAGAAAACTTGAAAGAATCTTGTAAGGTGATACACAAAGTTATTCACACAAACTTTTGGAAGAAGCAAACACTCAGCCATCACAGATACTTATCTTCTTCTGCACATGAAATATTTTTTACCATTTTTGATAAATTTTAGCTTATGAATAGTTATATTGGTTAATACTAGTCCAACATTCTAAAGCATTAGTTTTTGCAGTCATTTCTGCGATTTCACCGCCAAAATCTATTTGGTTATTTCTTTAACATGAGACATGAGTGAGAGGTTAAGTTAGTTTTACAATGAGCTCCATAATTGTCTAAATTTTAAAAATCACGTCATCTTCATTTTAAAAATTTACTATAATATTATTAAGAAGGCATATATCCAAAAGTTATTTTATATAAATAGAAGAAACATTTTGGCTCTCAAGTGTCTTTACATTAAGAATCAACCGATGGAACAATAAACATTGTTCCAAAGGGTGTAATTGCCGTTGTCCATTTCTATGAAGGATTTGGCTGAATGTGCCTGCTCTAAAAGTACTTTGGTATTCATAACATATTGCGACTGTACCTTTTTAAAGTCAGAGATAATCCTATAATATATTTTAATAAACTTTTTAAAGCAATTAGAAGAATTAACAGAAAGATACAGAGATTCCTCACATACACTCTGACCCCATACATGCCTAGCCTCCTGCATTGTCAATATCCCACACCACAATGGTGCATTTGCTGCAATCGGTTAACCTACACTGCACATCAGTATCACCCAGAGTTTACATTCAGGTTAACCCTGCATGTTATACACTCTGTGAGACTGGAAAAATGCATAATAATATGCACCCACCATAAAGTGTCATACAGAGCAATTTCACTGCCCTAAAAATCCTCTGTGCTCCACTTTTATACTTTATTTCTCTGCTTTTATGTTTCATTGAATGTATTATAATTTCAAACCAGTTTAATTTTAGCTTGGCAATAATTATCAAATATTTTAAAGTCAAATATCATAAATCATTTCCACCTACACACAGTTTATAATCAAAGAAGTTTCACCTTTTCTGATAATAATTTGCTGACTGGTTAATGTGAAGAGAGGCCCCATTTTTAAATTCAGTTTTAACCTTAAATAATCAACCACATTTTCTAGTTTACATTTGCATCGTGCTGTCATCCATGTGCCTGAACTTTTAAAAAATAAATAAAAGAAAGAAAAAAGAAATGAGACAGTGCCTGTCTCAGCTTTTAATTACAAAGGAATCATATGCATATGATAGAACATTTAAAAAGAGAGAAAAACACTAAGAAAAAAAGTGGCATCATTAAATCCCTTTTTCATGAGAAAAAAATAACTGTTCTCAGAACAGTTTTTTCTGTTCTCAGAAAAAAATCATGTTGCATTATTTCCTGGTAACACAGCATATTAATATACTTTCATATATACATGCATGCACAGTCTTATATAAACCTGAGAGGATAGTCTGACATTTGTAGGGGTATATTTGATGATCTTGCATATGCTATTTTCTATTTACCTGTCAGATTTTTCTATCATTTCTTTTTTCTAACTAAAGGCTCATACTCCAGCTAAGTGGCAGATATTATAACCACATACAAACCAATGTGAGCCTTTCGGCATCCTGTTCCTGCCACGTTGGAGGATCAGCACGATGGTAAATGGGTTACAATCTTTGGTTTCGTGCCTTTGAGAAGCCACATTATCCCAAAATTTGCAGCATCTGCAATCTAATCCATAGACACATGGGCCCTGCTTTCTAAGGACGCTGTGTCTTTTTTCATCTTCCTAACCTTGGAAACAAATTGCAAGTTAAATTTGTGAGTTTGGAATACTTTGCCCTGTGGCTGGTGTCCCAAAGTGAGAGTGATCAAAGAGAAAGGCCACATAAACAGAAATACTAAGATTTATCCATATCTTGTTTCTGCCCCTGCACAGTCTGCTTTAACAGAGAATCTACTCATGATACTAATAACGGGAGCATAAAACCTCTCATTATTACTACAAGTATTGTTATTGACGTCTAGCTGTAAAGAGGGTTATTTAGGATGTAGTTTAGATTTTGTAGGCCTCAAGTGATCAATTTTCATAAAAATGTTTGATGTTTTTCATCGGGAAATCTGTACTTTGTTATTTACTAGTACAGCAATTTATTTGCTTCATTAATGATATATTTAGTACAAACCTAATCTCTCTCTTTCTCTCTCTCCCTCCATCCTTTCTCTTCTTTCTCTGACTTTCCAAACACCTTCTTCACCCAGCTACCTTTAACACTGAGCCCTTAGACATTAAACATTCCTGGGATAAGGCTAAGGAAATGGACCTTTCCACTTCAGTGGACAGGAGCTGTAAAAGAAAGGCGTTTCTGTAACAGGTCTGAGAAGTGAGTGAGTCAAGTAATATAACAAAGAAAAGATGCCCCTGGTCATCAGCCTGTGGAGATATTAGCAGCTCATTATCTCTCTGGAGAATGGTGGAGCAGGGCTACACCAATATTTGAACCAAAAGGGGTCATTTCACACTGTCTTCAACTGAAAAGATCCCCCTCAAAATAAAGCACACGTTTTTAACTGCTCAGAGATAAAAAAGAGAAGAAACAGAGAAAGGAAATACATCAGTAGTCAGAAACAAGAAGAGTCAAAGCAATACTGTATATATATATACAAAAGTGTTTAATTACTTGCACTCCCTTTTCTTGACTATTATGCATTAATAATATGTTATTAATCTTCTTATTTTCTTTTTGGAGACAGGGCTCACTCTGTTGCCCAGATGGAAGTGCAGTGGCACAACCATAACTCACTGTAGTCTCAATCTCCTGGGCTCGACAATCCTCCCACCTCTGATTTCTCAGTAGCTGAGACTATAAACATGTGTCACCATCCCAAGCTAATTTTTTTCCAAATTATTTTTTTGTAGTGATCGGATATCACTATGTTGTCTAGGCTGCTCATGAAACCCTACCCTCAATCCAATGTTCTTAATGTTCATAGTATGAAAGCCTTGTAGAATGTGCACAAAATAAATTGTAATGACTTTACAAGAATACATGTTTGAGTTTAAGTTTGTTTGTTTGTTTGTATGGAGTCTCGCTCTGTTGCCCAGGCTGGAGTACAGTGGCGTGATCTTGACTCATTGCAACCTCCACCAGCCAGGTTCAAGAGATTCTTCTGCCTCAGCCTCCTGAGTAGCTGGGATTCCAGGCACCTGCCACCATGCCTGGCTAATTTTTGTATTTTTAGTAGAGACTGGGTTTTCCTATGTTGGTGAGGTTGCTCTCAAATGCCTGACCTCAGGTGATCCGCCCACCTAGGCCTCCCAAAGTGCTGGGATTACAGGCAGGAGCCACCGCACCAGGCCTAAGTTTGAATGATACTTATGGTTAATTGGAAGACAAAAACTTAAGAAATATCTAAAGTTATGTGACAAATTTGCATATATCTATTAAATTTTTACAGATTGGACTATATATCATGAACCCTGATTTATATATAAAAATTCATCATGACAACTTTATAAAATGCATCTCTATTAAACAGTTAACATTCTGAATTCTGCTTTATGCAGTGTATTTGGGTCATACATAGAGGCCATGAGAACATTGAGCTTGGCTTAAATACACTGGTTTCTCTAATCTACGTTACCATCAGTTTAAAGTAAAATTTGGAAGAAAAATATATTGAAGTATAATATAAGCAGGCACTCAAACAATGTGCACACTTCCATCTTAAAACAAAGTTAATATGTAGAATGGCGCAGGCTTCAGACATTTTCGTATTATCTGGTAACACTTTTCTTTAACTATAGCATTTAAAATGTATAGGCAGGTTAATATAAGAAATATCATTCCAAAAGGGTACATTTTCTCTGTAAAATTTTTTAATGAATCAATTTCAAAAATTTTAAATAAATTATCCCTTTCACTACATAAACTCAGGCATGTATGAACATTTGTTTAGTGGAAGTAATCAAATAATTTTGATTTGAAGTCTTTTAAGGCTCAGGAATGTCAAGACAGACATCAAATATTTAACATATTAATGATGCAAAAGCAATTTCAGAGGCTTTTGAAATAGACTTTTGGCCTTATGCTGAATCATCCCATAGTGAGGTGCTCTTTGAGTTATTACATTTGCCTTTCATGTTTGTGTTTTTCTCCTGCTATTTGCTGGTATTTCTTGACACCACATGCGTTCCTCCCTAGAGGATTCTTTTCAGTGTTGTGTGGTGCCTGCCCTGGTTCGAGCAGCTGCATAGCCAAACTCAACATGAAAGAAGAGAGTAAGTAAAGGCCAAATCTAACAGAAGACGTTTTAGAGCTGGGAGCATCTTATAGTGACACACAAAAAAGACATGCTCCAAAAAAAAAAAAGAAAGACACATTTCAAAGGTGCAGAGGAACCAACTGAAAGAGCTCCAAATGGCCAAAACTGGGTCAATTCCAGCAATAAAATAAAGAAATATTGGATTATAACCCAAAATATAATATATATCCATAAATACACATTGATATAAATAAGTAACAAAATAAATGAATAAAATGGAAGAAAAGAGACGAATCTTCCATACAGAAAAAAATCCAAATAATTTAGGTTAATGCTGTATTCTCAAGGAAGTAGAGCAAAACCCTGATTCCTCAGGTGTGGGCTGTGCATAATAACTTCCTTCCAAAGAATACAGTATGGCAAGCCAAGAGAAGAGAATAACTGCACATTACAGAAACATGGATAAGGCCAACATCCACAGGGATGGATCATGTTAATATTATGTACCCTTGATAAGATGTGATAAGAATGGCATGTTTCCTCTTTAGTCTTTATCACAAGAGTCCAGAACCCCTGTCTAACCTTGAGAAAAACGTTCAGTAAACCCAAACTAAAGGATATTTTACAAACTACCTGACCAGTAATCCAAAAGTATCAAGGTCATCAAAAAACAAAGAATGTCATGAAGTCTTTACCAGGGCCAAGGTCCAGAATGGTATTTCCTACATTTCCTTCTAGGGTTTTTATAGTTGTAGGTCTTACCTTTAAGTCTGTAATCCATCTTTGGGTAATTTTTGTATATGGTGAAAGGAAGAAGTCCAGTTTCAATCTTCTGCAGATGAGTAGCCAGTTATCCCAGCACCATTTATTTAATAGGGAGTCATTTCCTTATTGCTTATTATTGTTGACTTTGCCACAAGTCAGACAGTTGTAGGTGTGCAGCCTTATTTCTGGGGTTCGCTAACCTGTTATATTGATCTATGTGTCTGTTTTTGTACCAGTCCCATGCTGTTTTGGTTACTGTAGCCTTGTAATATACTTTGAGATCAGATAGTGTGAGTCCTCCAGCTTTGTTCTTTTGCTTAGGATTGCTTTGGTTATTCGGGCTCTTTTGTGGTTCCAAATACATTTTTGAAATTCTTTTTTCTAATTCTGTAAAAAATGCTGTTAGTAATTTGACAGAATGCTCCAAAACCAACTGCAACAAAAACAAAAATTAATGATGCGGCCTAATTAAACTAAAGAGCTTCTGCATAGCAAAAGAAACTATCAACTGAGGAAACATATACCCTACAGAATGGGAAAAATAATATTTGCAAACTATGCATCTGACAAAGGTATAAAATACAGAACCTATAAGAAACTTAAATCAACAAGCAAAAAAATAAACAACCCCATTAAAAATTGACAAAGGACAAGAACAGACACTTCTCAAAAGGAGTGTCACATTGTCAACAGCACAGAAAAAAATATTCAATATCACTAATCATTAAGGAAATACATATCAAAACCAAACTGAGATATTATTTCACACCAGTCAGAATGGCCATTACTAAAAAGTCAAAAAGTAACAGATGCTGATGAGATTGTGGAGAAAAGGGAACATTTATACACTGTTGGTGGGAATGTAAATTAGTTCAAACATTGTGGAAAGCTGTCTAGAGATTTCTCAAAGAACTTACAGCAGAACTACCATTCAAACCAGCAACCTCATAGCTGGGAATATAAATTGTTCTACCATAAAGACACATACATGCATATGTTCACCATAGCACTATTCACAACAGCAAAGTCATGTAATCAACCTAGATACCCATAAACACGGAGTAGATAAAGGAAATATTGTACACACACACCATGGCATACTACGCAACCATTAAAAATAATGGCATCATGTCCTTCCTTAGGACAATGTCCTTTGCAGCAACATGGCTGGAGCTGAAGGCCATTATCCTAAGCAAATTAACACAGGAATGGCACACCAAATACCACATGTTCTTATTTATAAGTGGGAACTAAACGTGAAGTACACATGGACACAAAGAAGGGCAGAGTGGACACCAGAGCCTGCCTCAGGGTGGAGGGTGAGAGGGGAGTGAGGATTGAAAAATGACCTATCAGGTACTATGCTGATACCTGGGTGACAAAATTATCCGTACACCAGACCCTCACAACATACAATTAATCCATGTAACAAACCTGCACATGTACCCCTTGAACTAAAATAAAAGTTAGAAAGAAAGTATAAATAAATAAAACATAAATAGACAAAACCAAACAAAGAAAAGAACATCCTAGATGCTATCACAGTCAAGAGGAGCCTGAGGACTAAATGTAATGTGATATCTGGATGGGATCCTGGGAGAGAAAAAGACATTAAGACGAAAACTAAGGAAAGGCCAAAAACAACGGAAACAATTACATGAAGTAATTTGAGTTAAGAATGTGCTATTAATTCTTGTATATTGGTTGTAACAATTGTAACATACTGTAATATAATTTATAGTTATTATTAACAGTATGCGAAACTGAGCTTGGGTGTACAGGAACCCTCTATATTGTCTCTGCAGTCTTTTCTAAGCCTAAAACTATTCTAAGATTATAGTTTATTACAAAAAACGACAGCCTCTTTCATAGTATTTGTGTGTTTATTCTCCTTGTTATTTGTTATATAATCTGTTGTTTTAAATCATTGGTTTCCCAACTCTAATCTGCTGGAGAATCGCTAATATCTTTTTAAAAATTGTATTAATAGTTAGGAACTTTGGACTATGTTGGATTTCCTTATAAAACTATATCTACCCGGATCTCATACTGAGAGATTCTAATTTATTTGCTCTTGTGTGTGCTTGGACAACAGGATTTTTAAACACACCCTAGAGATTTCAGTGTACAGCCAAAGCTGGGAAAATCTTCTTTTAATAATCCACATTGCAGATGTTGTTAGCATGTTCCCCACCTCCTCAAAGTGCAAAGAGTTGATCAATTGTATCAGTGTCTCTAGAGATGCTTGTTAAACACGCAACTTCCTGGTTTACATCCAGAAGTCAGAATTATTGTCCTTTACTGGCCAGCAGGGTGCCTAACAGAGAGGAAAATACATTTTAAAATGAGAAGATAATGAAGGAGGAGGAGAAGGAGGCAAAGAAAAGTAACTGAGAATTAAATGTTACTGGGTTGATGATTATTTATCTGGCATACATACTTTCAATATTTTTGTCATATTAAATTCTCACAACAATCTTTGTAAGTTGGTTTTGCTATTCCCACTTTACAAATGTGGAAAGAGACTCAGCGATGCTTATCGACTTGCCCTGAATCACTTAGCTAGATATAGTTCAATGCACTTGAGTATAGAGAGTGCATACACACACACACACACACACACACACACACACACACACTGTTATCTCAAGGATACCAAAATACAGAGATGCTTTAGTCCTATATATATATTTGCATATAACTTACACACATCTCATATCTTTTAAATCCTCTCTAGATTACTTATAATATCTAACATAATATAAATGCTATGCAAATAGTTGTTATATTTTGATGTCTAGAGAATAATGACAAGAAAATAGCCTGTACATGTTGAGTACAGATGCAACCATCTATCTTTCTTTTTCCAATATTTTTGACCTGGGTTAGGGAACCCATAGATCTAAAAGGCTGAGTGTATCTTCTCTCTAAAATAATGTTCTGCTTAATATAACCATAAAGAATGTGGGTATTCACTGTGTATTTCCCAGCTGTTCATGTTTCTTCTGTTTTGCCAGGAGTTTCTCCTGGAGCATCTACAAAGAAGTGCCAGAGTCACGGGATTCATACACATCGGAGTGGATCACGACATGTTGGGGCAGCTGTTTCCATAGTGATGAGTACGTGGGTAGATATAAGGAAATGTCGGTATGCAGATCCCAGTATCAAACTCTAATAAATGACTAGGAAATAATATTGCTGAGAAGTCCAAACTCCAAAGTGTGAAATAAAAACATTCAATGATGCCATAGTATACCTGGTCACAATGTGCAAATAAGAAACATCAGGAAAATACACGATACGATTTGGAAATATCATCCGGTGGCACATTGTTTACTTAGGAGGAGAGTTATTGTACTATTTAGTTTATACAGAAAACGTGAAGAGAAATTTGTACTAAGAAGAATTAGGAGGCATTCTTTGACAACGAAGAGCAACACACTATATGTTGAAGGAAGAAGCTGTTTCATCGAGGACCATCTCTTGTGTTGCTGTATTAAAATTACATAAAGGTCTTCACTACAGATGGCAAGAGGGAAATTAGCGGGGCAGGCTGCATAAACAGCCTCAGAGCGTGGCTCCATCACAAGCTCTGTGAAAGGCAACAGGAAAGAAAGCACAATCCTTTGTTGGATCTTGAGGTAAGATTCAAAAGCTCTCTGAATTTGCTAATTGTGTTTTCGTGGAAAGAAAATAATCTCAAAATGAATGAAAAGAAAGCCAGTTGGGAAGAAGGGTAGTTAGGGAGAATGTTAGAATAAGAGAAATGAAAATAAAACTTCATAAAAATAGAAAATTTGAATTGGTGGAAATGTTTTCAGAAGATAATGAATGCTAAAGTGGTTTTATTTGCTTCATTTTTATAATTTTTATTTTTAATTGACAAATAATCATATTTATTTATGAGGTACAATGTAATGCTTTATATGCATTTACAATATAAAATGATTAAATCTAGCTAATTGACTAATCTGTCATCTTACATATTTATTAGTTGCAGACCAGGGGTTTCTGGCTCACTGCTATATGTGTGTGTGTGTGTGTGTATATATATATGTGTATATATATATGTATATATGTATATATGTATTATGTATATATGTATATGTATATATGTATTATGTATATATGTACATATGTATATATGTGTATATGTGTATATATGTATATATGTATATATGTATATATGTGTATATATGTATATATATGTATATATACATATATATATATATATAAATTTTTTTTCTCTTTTTTTGAGACAGAGTCTCGCTCTGTGGCCCAGGCTGAAGTGCAGTGGCGCGATCTTGGCTCACTGCACGCTCCGCCTCATGGGTTCACACCATTCTCCTGCCTCAGCCTCCTGAGTGGCGGGGACTACAGATGCCCACCACCACGCCCGGCTAATTTTTTGTATTTTTAGTAGAGACGGGATTTCACCGTGTTAGCCAGTATGGTCTCGATCTCCTGACCTCGTCATCCACCCACCTTGGCCTCCCAAAGTGCTGGGATTACAGGCATGAGCCACCGTGCCTGGCCTGCTATGTGTATATTAATGTGTGATCTTGATCTTGAATTGAGACTCTGAAAGGGTACAACAAATATTGACAGCCATCTGCCATCTACAGAGCTGTGAACTGTTCACTCATTAACAGTTTATAAACAACAAGATAACATCCTCCAACTTATCTTCCTGCTGTAGCAGAGGTAGGCAGTGAGGATAACTGTTCAGGTCCCCTCTTTGGAGGTCTGGTGTCATGGGCATGAGCCCTCCTGCAGGGCACTCCAGGACAGCTCTCCCTGTGCCCACGGACAGACTAGCTCAGGGGCTGCCATCTAAGCTTCAGATGGTGCAGAGCTCTGAGTGTGTGTGAGTGTGAGTATGTGTGAGTATGTATGAGTGTGTGTATGAGTTTCTGAGTGTGTGTATGTGTGAAAGAGAGAAAGAAAGCAGCAGCGAGTGAGAAAGAGAGTGAGTGACTCTCTAGTCATCAGCTTTGATGGTGAAATTTATGTGTCAAGTTGACTGGATTGAAAGATGCCCAGAAAACTGGTAAACTTTATTTCTGGGTTGTGAACGTGTCTCTGGAAGAGATGAGCACTGGAATCAGTGGACTGAGTAAGGAAGATCCACTCTCACCTGTCATTCATAAGAGCAGGCATCATCCAGTCCCTGGAGGAATCCAATAGATCAAAAAGGTGGAGAAAAGGCAAATTTACTCTCTCTTCTTTACCTGGGACACCCATCTTTTTCCCTCAGATATTGGCACTTCCGGGTCCTGGGCCTTCGGGTTTGGATTTGAACTACACCACTCACTTTCCTGAGCCCCCAGCTTGCAGGTTGCATATTATTGGGCTTCTCAGCCTCCATAATCATGTGAGTCTATTCTTCAAAGTAACTCTTTTCCTTTCTATCTATCTATCTATCTATTTACCTACCTATCAATCTATTTATCTATCTACTTACCGAACTACATATCAATCTAATGATCTATCAATCTGTTAATCTATCTCTATCACCTATCTACTTCCTATCAATCTATTAATCTATCTACTTATCTACCTACATATCAATCTATTGATCTATCAATGTATTAATCTATCTCTGTCTATCTATCGATCTATCTACCTACCTATCTACGTCCTATTGGTTCTGTTTTTCTGGAGAACTCTGACTGAGACATCATCAATGTCTAGCTGATTTTGTCTAATTAACAGCTTCCATCCAGTTTTGGCTCCACTCTATCTACAATTTATGGCCTAAATTTCCCTAGGCCCCAACATAAAAGAACGTTATTGATAATTTGTTTAATATATTCAACAATTTGTTGAAATAATAAAAGTAATAACAACACTCACTGATATACTGATTTGAACTGTTAACCTTACCAGACATGTGCCATGGCTTGTCTATCCTCCTAGATGTTGTGTAAAAGCATTTGAGAAAATAATGTATAAAAATCACACAGGAAATGTCATCAGCTATTTATTACTAAACTTTGTTCAGGTTAGATGTTTATCGTAGTTCACAATGCTGATTTGAACAAAAAGGCATCCAAGCCAATAGAATGACATTTAATTTGTTAAAGTAAGATGCTTTATTCTTAAGTATTTATATTTAATATGCCCCATGGAATTTTGAACTTCAATTTGGTGATGGTAGAACATAAATCATTTTAGATGTCAACATTTTCTGGAAGAAGTGTGCCAAGCATGATTGCCCATGTCACTTGGTGTTAGGTGATATTTTGGTTCCAGCAGGTGGTGCCATCAGAGCATGAAGGAAACTCCATTCTAAAAGGACCTTAGGCAGTGGGGACTCTTAGAGTCATCAGAGGCAATAGAAAATATCCCAGAGCTTCTGTGGGTCTGAAGGTTCATGTTTTAAATGTTCCTGTTGTAGATTTTAAGAAAGTATGTAATTTAAAATTTTCTAACTTGTATTTTAAGTTAGGCATACATGTGCTGATTTGTTATATAGGTAAACTTGTGTCAAAGGGGTTTGCTGTACAGATTATTCCATCATCCAGGTTTTAAGCCTAGTACCCATTAGTCATTTTTCCTGATTCTCTCTCTTCTCCCACTTTCCACCCTCCAAAATACCCCAGTGTGTGTTGTTCCCCTCTATGTGTCCATGTGTTCTCATTATTTAGCTCCCACTTATAAGTGAGAACATGCAGTTTTTGCTTTTCTGTTCCTGCATTAGTTCTCTAAGTATAATGGCCCCCCAGCTCCACCTATGTTGCTGCAAAGGACATGATCTCATTCTTTTTTATGACTGCATAGTACTCCATGGTATATGTACCACATTTTTTTTTAATCCGGTCTATCATTGATGGGCATGTAGGTTGATTCCATGTCTTTGCTATTGTGAATAGTGCTGCAATGAACAGACACATATATGTGTCATGATGAAATAATGGTTTCTATTCTTTTGGGCATATGCCCAATAATGAAATTGTTGGGTGGAACACAGACTTAGGGTCTTGACACCCTTAAAGAGTGGGAGTCAAGTCAAAGAACTATATTTTATGGTTGGTTGGCATAGAAGTTCTCAATGTTGTAAAGTGTGGAAAAACAGACATTTAAAACAATGTTTTCCTTGTATATAGCCCAAGACAGGCTAAAAGCTTTCCTCATTTTGTATTCTGAACTGGAATGGAGGGATTGACTCTGGGAAGTCCTGTTACTTTTAATGGATTGAATGTTTGTGTCCCCCCAAAAATTCATATGTTGAAGCCCCAAACCTCAAGATGATGCCATTTGGAGGTAGAAAGCCTTTGGAAGGTGATTAAATTTAGATGAGGTGAGGGGCATGAGGCTTTTATAATATGAGTAATGCCCTTATAAGCAGAGGAAGGGACACAGAGCTTCGTCTCTCCTCTATGTGAGGACACACCAAGAAGGTGGCCATCTGCAGGACAAGAAGTGGGCCCTCACCAGGATCAAATCTGCTAGCACCTTGACCTTGGAATTCCCAGCCTCCCAGACCTTGAGAAACAAATGCCTGCTGATTAAGCCACCCAGTATATGATATTTTCTTACAGCGTCTGCAGACAACTATGGCACTGTTACATCAACTCAACACATCCTAAACTTAATTCACAAGTTTGCAGCCATCTTAGCTCCCAGATCAACCTTCTGTTCACCAGCAATTTCCTACCCAAATGAACTTATTCTCAGGTACCTACTCACATCCTTTCTTGCCTTTCTTTTCTCTTCTTCTTCCTGTTCTCCTGTAATTCATTGCTCAATGTTTGCCTTTCTTCCTCTCCCTTCCCTCCAATATCTCTTCTTACTTTCCTTTTCTATATCAATTATATCATTATGCACTTTGCCCTTCATTATATCCTGGAGGATAAAAAAAAAATTTTACTCCAGTTTGGTTTGAGATTCTCAAAACACACCTTTGGTGGGTAAGAAATACATAGTCCCTATTGTCCATATTAGGGACTGAACAACAGGAAAATGTTGGCTATTGATATGGTTTGGCTGTGTCATTACCTAAATCTCACCTGGAATTGCAATAATCTCCATGTGTCAAGGGTGGGACTAGGTGAAGGTCACTGGATCATGGGGGCAGGTTCCCCTATGCTGTTCTCATGATAATGAGGGAGTCCCATGAGATCTTATGGTTTTTAAGCATCTGGTGTTTCCCCTGCTGGCACTCATTCTCTCTCCTGCAGTCCTGTGAAGAGGTGCCTTCACCATGATTGTAAGTTTCCTGAGGCCTCCCCAGCCATAAGAAACTGTGAGTCAATTAAACCTCTTTTCTTTATAAATTACCCAGTCTCAGGTATTTCTTCACAGGAGCGTGAGAATGGACTAATACAGTAAATTCGTACCACAGACAGTGAGGTGCTGCTATAAAGACACCTCAAAACATGGTAGCAACTTTGGAACTGGATAACAGGCAGAGGTTGGAAGAACTTGGAGGGCTCAGAAGACAGAAAGATGTGGAAAAGTTTGGAACTTCCTACAGACTCATTGAATGGCTTTGACCAAATATCTGATAGTGATATCAACAATGAAGTTCAGGCTAAGGTGGTCTCAGATGGAGATAAGAACTTATTGGGAACTGGAGTAAGGTCACTGTTGCTATGCAAAGAAACTGGCAGCATTTTGCCCCTGTCCTAGAGATCTGTGGAATTTTGAACTTGAGACGGATGACTTAGGGGACCTGGCAGAAAAATTTTCTAAGCGGCAAAGCATTCAAGAGGAAGCAGAACATAAATTTTTGAAAAATCTGCAACAGCCTGACAATTCAATAGAAAGGAGAAACCCATTTTCTGGGGAGAAGTTCAAGCCTGATGCAAAAATTTGTGTAAGTAACAGAGAGTTAAATGTTAACCATCAAGGCATGTCTCCAGGACATGTCAGAGGTCTTCATGGAAGCCTCTCTGATATGGTTTGGCTGTGACCCCACCCAAATCTCATCATGAATTGTAGCTCCCATAATTCCCATGTGTTGTGGGAGGGACCCAGTGGGAGATAATTAAATCATGGTGGTGGTTTCCCCCATACTGTTCTCATGGTAGTGAATAAGTCTCATGAGTTCTGATGGTTTTATAAGGGGAAACCCCCTTCACTTGGCTCTCACTCTGTCTTTGCCTCCCACCACCCATGTAAGTAAGACATGACTTGCTCCTCCTTGCCTTCTGCCACGTTTGTGAGGCCTCCCCAGCCAGGTGGAACTGTGAGACCATTAAACCTCTTTTTCTGTATAAATTATCCAGTCTCAGGTTTGTCGTTATCAGCAGTGTGAGAACAGACTAATACAGTAAGTTGGTACCAGGAGTGGGATGCTGCTCTAAAGATACATGAAAAAGTGAAAGTGACTTTGGAACTGGGTAACAGGCAGAGATTGGAATCGTTTTGAGGGCTCAGAAGAAGACAGGAAAATGTGGAGAAGTTTGAAACTTCCTAGAGACTTGTCAAATGGCTTTGACCAAAATGCTGATGATATGGACAATGAAATCCAGGCTGAGGTGGTCTCAGATGGATATGAAGAACTTGTTGGGAACTGGAGTAAGGTGACCCTTGCTATGTTTAAACAAGAGATTGGCAGAATTTTGCCCCTGCCCTAGAGATATGTGGAACTTTGAGCTTGAGAGAGATGATTTAGGGTATCTGGCAGAAGAAATGTCTAAGCTGCGAAGCATTCAAGAGTGCTGCTTGGGTGCTGCTAAAGGCATTCACTTTTCAAAGTGAAACAATAAGAGTTCACAAAATTTGCAACCTGATGATGCGATAGAATAGAAAAACGCATTTTCTGAGGAGAAATTCAAGCGTGTTGCAGAAATTTGCATAAGTAACCAGGAGTCAAATGTTAATTGCCAAGACAATGGGGAAAATGCCTCTAGGGCATGTCAGAGAACTTTGTGACAGCCCCTCCCATCACAGGCCCAGAGGTTTAGGAGAAAACAATGGTTTCCTGGCCAGGCCTAGGGCCCCCTTGCTGTGTGCATCCTAGGGACTTGGTGCCCTGCATCCCAGCTGCTCTAGACATGCTAAAAGGAGCCATGGTACAGTTTGGGCCATAGTTTCAGAAGGTGCAAGCCCCAAACCTTGACAGTTTCCACGTGGTTTTGAGCCTGTGGGTGCACATAAGTCAGGAATTGTGCTTTGGGAACCTCCGCCTCAATTTCAGAAGATGTATGGAATTGCCTAGATATCCAGGCAGAAGTTTGCTGCAGGGGTGGGGAACTCATGGAGTACCTCTGCTAGAGAAGTATGAAAGGAAAATGTGGGGTTGGAGACCCCACAGAGAATTCCTACTGGGGCACTGCCTAGTGGAGCTTGAGAAGAGGGCCACCATCCTCCAGACCCCAGAATGGTAGATTCACCATCAGCTTGCATTGTGCACCTGGAAAAGCTGCAGGCACTCAACACAAGCCCATGAAAGAAGCTGGGAGAAAGGCTGTACCCTGCAAAGCCACAGAGATGGAGCTGTCCAAGATCATGGGAGCCTACTTCTTGCATCAGCATGACCTGGATGTGAGACATGGATTCAAAGGAGATCATTTTGGAGCTTTAAGATTTTACTGCCCCACTGGATTTGGGACTTGCATGGGACTCCTGTCTCTTCATTTTGGCCAATTTCTCCCACTTGGATGGGTGTATTTACCCAATGCATATACCCCCATTGTTTCCAGGAAGTAACTAACTTACTTCTGATTTTACAGGCTCATAAACAGAAGGCTCTTGTCTTGTCTCAGATGAGACTTTGGACAATGGGCTTTTTGAGTTAATGCTGGAATGAGTTAAGAATTTGGGGGACTGTTGGCAAGACATGACTGGTTTTAAAATGTGAGGTATATGAGATTTGGGAGGGGCCAGGGGTAAAATGATATGGTTTGACTGTGTCCCCCCATCAAATCTCACCTTGAACTTTAGCTCCCATAATTCCCACGTTATGGGAGGGACCTGGTGGGAGATAATTAAATCATGGGAGTGGTTCCCCCATACTATTCTCACGGTAGTGAATAAGTCTCATGAGATCTGATGGTTTTATAAGGGGAAACCCCTTTCACTTGGCTGTCTTTGCCTGCTACTATCCACATAAGACATGACTTGCTCCCCCTTTCCTTCCCACCATCATTGTGAAGCCTCTCCAGCCATGTAGAACTATGAGCCCATTAAACCTCTTTCTCTGTATAAATTACCCAGTCTTAGGTAAGTCATTATCAGGAGCATATGAACAGACTAATACACCCTCCCATCACAGGCAAAGAGGCATAGGAGGTAAAAATGTTTCATGGGCTGGGCCCAGGGCCTTACTGCTTTGTGCAGTCTCAGCACTTGGTGCCCTGCATCCAAGCTGTGGCTAAAAGGCTAAAATGTACAGCTCAGGTCATTGCTTCAAAAGGTGCAAGCCCCAAGCCTTGGTGGCTTACACATGGTGTTGGGCCTGTGGGTACACAGAAGTAAAGAATTGAGGTTGGAACCTCCACCTAGATTTCAGAGGATGGATGGAAATGCCTGGATGTTTGCTACAGGGGTGGGACCCTCATGGAGAACCTCTGCCAGGGCAGTGCGGAAGGGAGATGTGGGGTCAGAACCTCCACACAGGGCCCCCACTAGGGCACTTCCTAGTGGAGCTGTGAGAAGACAGCCATTATCCTCCAGATCCCAGAATCATAGATCCACTGATAGCTTGCACTGTGCACCTGGAAAAGCTGCAGACAGTTCAATGCCAGCCTGCAAATGCAGCCTGGAGTGTGGCTGTAATCTGCAAAGCCATAAGGGTGGGGTTACTCAAGGTCTTGGGAGCCCACCTCTTGCATCAATGTGAGCTGGATGTGAGACACGAAGTCAAATGAGATTATTTTGGAACTTTAAGGTTTAATGACTGCTCTTTTGGATTTTGGACTTGCATGGGGCTTGTAGTCCCTTTGTTTTGACCAATTTGTCCCATTTTGAATGGGTAAATACACCCATTCAATGCCTGTATCCCCATTGTATCTAGGACATAATTAATTTGCTTTTGATTTAACAGGCTCATAGGCGAAAAGGACTTGCCTTGTCTCAGATGAGACTTTGGGCTTGGACTTTTGAGTTAATGCTGGAATGAGTTATGCCTTTAGGGTACTGTTAGGAAGGCATGATTGGTGTTGGAAAGGCATAACTGTGTTTTGAAATGTGAGGACATGAGATTTGGAAGGGCCCAGGGGTGGTTTACCTCATGCTATTCTCATGATAATGAGTGAGTCTCACAAGATCTGAGGGATTTATAAATGTCTGGTATTTCCCCTGCTGGCACTCATTCTCTCTCCTAATGCCCTGTGAAGAGGTGCCTTCACCATGATTGTAAGTTTCCTGAGGCCCCCCAGCCTTGCAGAACTGTGAATCGATTAAATCTCTTTTCTTTATAAATTACCCAGTCTCAGGTATTTCTTCATAGTGGCATGAGAGTGGACTAACATAGTCATAGAGTCAGATAGACCTTGGTTTGGGCCTGGCTCCACCACTTTCATGTGTGTGACCTGGGTCAAGCTTCTTCATTCCTATAGTCTCAGCTTCACCATCTGTGCAAAGAATGAAAATATCTCTTCTCTCTTAGCACAGCTGAGATAAATGAGGAAATACATCTAATGCATCATGTCTGGCACATGCAAAGGTTAAATTAATGCAAAATGTCATTAGCAATTGATTAAAATATATTAAATTACAAAAACTAAAATAAATATATGCTCTTTACCTCTGTTGTTGTTTTGCTTTGTTTTGTTTTATTTTATTTTATTTTATTTTTGGCAGAGTCTCACACTGTTGCCCAGGCTGGAGTGCAGTGGTGCCATCTTGGCTAACTGCAACCTCTGCCTCCCGGGTTCAAGCGATCCTCCTGCCTCAGCCTCCCATGTAGCTGGGATTACAGGTGCCCTCCACCACACCTGGCTGATTTTTTTTTTTTTTTTTTTTGTATTTTTAGTAGAGACGGGGTTTTACTATGTTGGCCAGGCTGGTCTTGAACTCCTGACCTCAGGTGATCCGCCCGCCTTGGCCTCCCAAAGTGCTGGGATTACAGGCATAAGCCACTGCGCCTGGCCCTGTTTTGTTTTATTGAGACAGGGTCTCACTCAGTCACCCAGGCTTGAGTGCAGTGGCGCAATCTCAGCTCACTGCAACCTCCGCCTCCCAGGTTCAAGCAATTCGGGTGTCTCAGCCTCCCAAGTAGTTGTATTACAAGCATGCACCACCACGCCTGGCTAATTTTTATATTTTTAGTAGAGAAGGGGTTTTATCATGTTGGCCAGGCTGGTCTAGAACTCCCAGCCCCAGGTAATACACCCGCCTCGGCCTCCCAATGTGCTTACAAGCATGAGCCTCCATGCCTGTGCCTGCTCTTCATCTTATATAAAATTCAGGTTAATTATACATCTATTATTTGGTCTTATTACCTTAAATTAAGAAACCTCTGCTTTTTTTTTTAACTTTAAATTCTGGGATACATGTGCAGATTGTGCGGTTTGTTACATAGGTATACGTGTACCATGGTGGTTTGCTCAACCCATCATCTAGGTTTTAAGTCCCGCAGGCATTAGGTATTTCTCCTATGCTCTCCCTTCCCTTGCGTCCCATCCCATGACAGGCCCCAGTGTGTGATCTTCCCCTCCCTGTGTCCATGTGTTCTCATTGTTCAACTCCCACTTATGAATAAGAACATGTGGTGTTTGATTTTCTGTTCCTGTGTTAGTTTGCTGAGAATGATGGTTTCTAGCTTCATCCATGTCACTGCAAAGGATATGAACTCATTATTTTTTATGGCTGCATAGTATTCCATGGTATGTATGTGCCACATTTTCTTAATCCAGTCTATCATTGATGGTCATTTGGGTTGGTTCCAAGTCTTTGCTATTGTACACAGTGCTGCAATAAACATACGTGTGCATGTGTCTTTATGGTAGATTGATTTATAAGTCTTTGAGTATATACCCAGTAATGGGATTGCTGGGTCAAATGGTATTTCTGGTTCTAGATCCTTGAGGAATCACCACAGTGTTTTCCACAATGGTTGAACTAATTTACACTCCCACTAACACTAGTTTTAAGGGAATGTCCTATAGCAAAGTTTTCTTTTTGTATTTTTTGTTTGTTTTTCTTTGAGGTTTATCTATTACAGTTCAATTGTGCAGTCTCAGACTTCTACAGGGCCTAGATACCTGATCAGTTACCATGTTTGAAATTTGTACCAGTTTAGCATCAACCCTCAACCCTGTCTAAATAACAAATATGCAACAAGTTTTTCCTAAGTTTAGACATTCTACTCCTCTTGGTAAATATAAATAAGCATTCTTCGACGGGTGTATTTGAAAGGGCAATAAGAGAGTATATTAGTCCGTTCTGACACTGCTAATAAAGACAGACTCAAGACTGGGTAATTGATAAAGGAAAGAGGTTTAGTTTACTCACAGCTCAGCATGGCTGGGGAGGGTTCAGAAAAGTTACAATCATTCGGGAGAGGGAAGCAAACACGCCCATCCTCACATGGTGGCAGGGAGAATAAAACTGAGTGCCCAGCAAAGGGGGAAACCCCTCATAAAACCATCCGGTCTTGTGAGAACTCACTCACTATCATGAGAACAGGATGAGAGAAAACACCCCCATGATTCAATTATCTCCACTTGCTGCCTCCCATGACTTGTGGGTTTATGGGAACTACAATTCAAGATGAGATTTGGGTTGAGGCCACAGCCAAATCATATCAGAGAGCTAAGTATATGAGTGTTTTTGTGTCATTTAGGATATGGGAGACAGAAACCACTCAGTAATTTGAACAAGGAGGGCAATATATGCATATATATATATATATATATATATATATATATATATATATACACACACACACACACACACACGTGTGTGTTTAGATAGATGATAGAAAGATATAAATTATATCTATGTATATCTATTCATAGATGTAGACATATTTATATATATTTATATCTATAGACAGATATAAACTATCTATCTATACAATTATCTATCACATTGATAATTTCTATCTATCTATCTATCTGTCATCTATCTATCTATCCGTCATATCTGATTATGTCTGAACTCAGGTCATTCTTCACTGATAATGCAAAGCTATTATCTCTGTATAGTTACTGTCTATCTGTCATCTAACTATCTCTAGAGATAGTTATAGATAGATATAGATAGTTATATCTATCTGTCATCTAACTATCTCTAGAGATAGTTATAGATAGATATAGATAGTTATATCTATCTGTCATCTAACTATCTCTAGAGATAGTTATAGATAGATATAGATAGTTATATCTATCTGTCATCTAACTATCTCTAGAGATAGTTATAGATAGATATAGATAGTTATATCTATCTGTCATCTAACTATCTATAGAGAGATTATTAAGAGGAGATGAAGCCAGGTTCAGTAACTAGCACCTGTAATCCCTGCTGCCCTGCCCTGGAATGCTGAGGCAGAAGGATGGCTAGAGGCCAGGAGTTCAGCGTTAGCAATATGAGCCTGTATCAAAAACAAAAACTTTATTAGATTAGCTGCATAGTCATGGTACATGCTTCTATGCCTGTAGTCCCAGCTGCTCACTACTCGGGAGACTGAAGCAGGAGGATCACTTGAGCAGTTTGAGGCTGCAGGTGAGCTATGATCATATCCCTGCACTCCACCATGGGCAACAGAGTTAGACTCTGTCTCTAATACAAACAAACAAAAGAGAAGAGGTGAAAAAGAACTGGAAAGGATACCTAGGCATACCAAGAAGGGAGCAATCCTGGTCTGAAGGGCACACCCCCACCAAGTTCCTCTGAGGCTGAGACTCTGTTGGAGAGGGGATGGTTTCAGCTCACTGGATGCCATGAAAGTGATGAAAGTGGCTGGATAGCCCCTAGTCAGACCTGGCCCACAGTCCACTCCTGGCTGAGCCTGGTAGTGAGTACTCTGCAGGCCAGGAGGGGCCACAGCCTTGCTAGAGCGTGAGTGTGGATGCAGATCTACAGACCTGTACTTGGTGACCTGGAGAGGTGAGCTGAAGAGGGGAAATACTCAGGGGGCCAGGCCACATCACAGAATAAGACTACAAGGGCATATTTGGAGAGGAGAGCATGACAAATTGACAGCTGGTACAATTGATTTCCCAACATCATCTGTGGTATGTTTTATTAACTCATACATTCCATTTTGTGTTTTCTGTTTTCCAAAACGCTTAAACCTGACAACTGGTGATGCACCTTAGCACCTTAGCAGTAAAAGACCAAGGATTAGTTCAACAAAAAGCCACATGCAACAACATGGCCAGTGTATTATCTTAGGAAGGAAGTTAGGATGCAGTGTGCAACTTCAATGAAAACTTGGTGATAACAATTCAGTTGCTCAACAACAGATGAGTGTTTAGTACTTGTCAGGCAGTTGGGGGAATATAAGCATCTTATTTCATATACATACATTAAAGAACAGACTTTTTAAGAACAATTAATATGTGTAAAATGAACACACACATAGGAAGTTGTTATAATCACAATGAAAAATTTTTAAATTGCACTGGTAGAGTCAGTATTGTTAGGTAAATGTCTCTTCTCCATTTCTCTCTCTCTCAGAAAGTTTTTCATAGTATGAATAATGTCTTAAATTATTTTTATAAATTCAAAATTGTAACACTCAGCTTTCTTAAAACTAGATGATCATAAAACCGATAGTGCCACATATACTTAATATCACCATCCCATCCTGTTATGGTTATGTCTGAACTCAGGTCATTCTTCACTGATAATGCCAAGCTATTATCTCTGTATAGTTATTGTCCCCTCCCTAGGAAGGACAGGAAGAGAGATGGCTTTAACTTCACATGACAGGATTAATGCCACAGTTGTTGAGATAAGCTCACAACATAAGCCAGCAATTCTTTATCCAAACAAAAGTCCAGGTTGCAATCCTCCAAAAACACCCTGGAGGGTATTAAGAGTTGCTGTAATCTATGTAATGAATTGGACTTTTATACTTCTTCAAAAAAAGGCTGCTTCCTAATTGGCAGCCCAGGAGGTTTTTTTTTTTTTTGGATCCTGTACTGTGGAATAAATAAATTGCCAAAGTAGGAGTGAGGGGAGATGGAGGGAAGGGGGCCAGCAGGAGTGAGGGGAGGGTGCAGCCTCATTAATGGTGAGCCTAAGGCAGCCACTCGGCCAGCCATTCAGTCATTCCATTTGTGCTACCAGTCATTTGGGGAAAATGAGAAAAATCTGCATTTCAATAATTGCCCTTTTTTTAAGATATGATTAACTTTTAATGATAAATATAAAGCAAGTAAAATGTTATTTTAAAATGAAGAATATTTGTTATATCATTCTTTTTCCCAGAATGATCCAAGAGAGCTATTTATTTATGCATTTATGTTGAAATAAAATGTCAGGAAACTCATATATATATAGAGAGAAAATCCAGTACTTAATGATGCTTGAAAAATTCTGAATGATCATAGACCTGCCTATTAGTTTTAGTTACATGATAGAAGCTCAGGAAGTGTGGAGTAATTGGCAGAATCTGTGGACTGAGACATGAACTGGAAATCAAATTCCACGGGTAATATTTTCTTTTTGCTGGGAAACTCCATAACACTCCAATTCCTGAATTGCAAGGAAGCTCTGGGGATATTTCAATGTCCTAGAGAGAAGTATTTACATTTCCAATACAGTGAAGGTTAAAGGTCCTCAAAGAAAAATAGCATGCAATATCCTGGGCCTCGTGGAATGATGGGCAAAGCGAGGGATTCAAAGAACGCAAGGCAAATGCCACCCTGTCCATAATGTAGGGCTCTTTTAGAAGATGAGTTGCGGGAGAGAAAATCATAAATAGGTTTTCAGCTGTCAGTCAAGAAACAAGCTATTACTTTGTTTAAAGTGAAGAGTTAGGGATAGTAGACCAGAATGTCCAATGTCTGAAATTCCATGTGAGTTCTGGGTATCAGGACAACCGCGCTGGGGGGGTGGGACAAACCATCACTCCCAAAGGCAATGGATCACAATGGTTTTCCCTCCTTTTGAAGTCAGAGAACAGCTAAGAGGGATAAATGGAAAATGCAGTTCAGTAGCCCCATTCCTGATGCTCCTGAAATGTTCAGACTTCTGGAGACAGTGGAAAGGTCCTGGGTCATGGGTGTGCCTGGTGGAGATTCGACTTCAAACAACATCTATGCCCGCCCTTGTTGTGTGGAACTCGGCAACGTCTCATTTCCACTCTGTGAGAAACAGCAATGATCAGAACCTTTGCCAACTGCTGCTGTGAGGCGAAAATTAAGGGAATAAAGTGGGGATTTTGAAAATATAACAGCCTTGGAGAACTTAAACTTTGCATGTATAATAGGGCTTACTTGCTATCATAAAAGGATACTTTTGAAATCCAAAAAGCTTTAATCCACTAATTCTGTGATGTTAACAAGAGGGTCTGGGTGCCAGGAGGGTAAAGGTTTCACTCTCATTAATTATTTGGTTCTCATTTTTGAGTAGTATTTCTTTAAGAAATGCAAACACAAAAAACTCATATGTGAACTTTGCAGACATGAGTAGATCAGAATTGGAAGATAACACGGAATCCTGCTTCAGACACAGGGATTTGAAACTTTGATGTGCTATTTGCAATCTTCCTTTCATCACTGTTTACACTAAAATGGTCATCTGTCTGTTAAAGCGTACACAAAGTAGTTTCACATGTACTCAGGGTTACTTTATGTTCCATAAAAAAAAAAAAAAATTGAATTCTTATCAAGAACTTCTAAAAGCTACAGCTTATATATTTCTGTGGAACAAGGAATCTTCTCAGGAATAAGAATTCTACAAAATTCTGAATTTTTAATTTCCAAAATCATAATTTCTATAAAACCTTTCTGTATTATGTTGTGTTTTTAGTTCATTTATCTTTATTTATTTACGTATATAAAGGACAACATTTCCTTTTAAATTGATAATCTGTATTTGTCATGAATACTTACAATTTTGTGTTGCCTCAGTATCCATTTTTAAATATGTTTGACTTTCTCATGCCAGAAGTAAGGCTCAGTCACGGTTGACAGTTTTTATACTATACCCCACACAAATGGCTCCAACCAGTGATCAGAGATAAAATTTGGAGGCATCTCTTCCACCTTGCAGACTGGGCTCCCCACTTTTCCAACACTGCCTTTAAACAGGCCATTGAGATACTTGTCTGCCAACTTAAAGCGACAACCTCTCAGTCACAGCATGGTCTCCCAGAAATAGTACCTGCTAGCTTTTAATCTACCACTTAAAGCTTTCCTAGGGAAACCTGTTTGTATTACACCCTGCACCCAACAAAAACCTTGCCCCAGTGGATCCCTACTTTCTCTCTGTGCTTGTGCTCCTTGATGTCCGTGTGTGTGGGTGTGGGGTGGGGGGGCCTCCTTGCATTCTATGTAGCCTTCAGGGTCTGTAAGTACTAAAAATTCTTTAACTTTTACGTTGTGGTTGTGTCATTGAAGCACTGCACACAATCAGATCTCTGACGGTGAGGCCACCCCAAAGGGACCCACACATGTGGACCCCCTGTTGGTGCCCTTCTGTTTGGGCTTCTCAGCCACTGGTGACAGTAATTACCAGTTAAGATGGTAGAATTTTATTTTAAAACATTGTTGGAGGATGTTTACACTGAGTAAGTCTTTAGATTCTTCAGATAGTCTTTTACAAATTGGTACTACACATGCTTGCCATTTTGTCTTAACTTTTAAAAAGTTCCCTTATTCGAGTTTGGGGAATTCTGCTCAACACATATCTATGTCACCCTTTGTTCCTAGAACTTTTGGATGTAACTCAGTAATAATAAGCAACTTGCCTATTTCTGGGTGTTCAACATAACTGTCCTCTGTTTGCCCGTTCTCCTGAATTTCTCTTGTTAATACTAAAATATAACAATAAAATCTATCTGGAGTTGGGAGAGTATCAATCTTTATACATTTAATGAAAAGGAAAATATTTTGGATTATCACTCTCTGCATTCATTTGTGTTAATAGAGGAAAGAACATATGACTAAAGTAGAATAAACCTGCCTGGAGGTGAAGTGAGTAAACATGTCTGCTGATTAGCTGGAAATCCATTTCAGCATTTGAAATAAACCAAACATTGAAAGCCAATTGTCTATGTATTTCTTGAGTTTCTGAAAGTCTTGTGAACAGAGATAATAATTGGCTTTATTCTAGACTGTCCTTTCCAGAATATTTCTATAGCGAAAAGTTTTGGAAGACAGTGACAGAGGGCAAAAGTGCTTACTATGTTTCCCTTCAAGCAAAGAGTAGGCAGCCTTCCGGCCTATTATAAAAGACCCAGGATCCTTAAGCTAGGAATTTCTCTTCTTCAATCAGCCTACAGGGTGTGCAGGTGTCATCTAGGTCTCCTCATATTTCCCTGTGGCAAATGAAAAATGTAAGCTTTAAATCATTTAATATAAAAAAATTAAAGAACCTAGAAATTCAGAAAGGGAAATATAACTGTGGAATTCAGTTTATGAAAATTCAATGCATTCATACTCTATGATCCCAAAGAAAGGCCTGGAAACAACTGCAAGGATTTTCAGGAAGGCAATTTGCAGGTAAAGTTTTCAGGCATTTTGAGTTGACTGACACTGAATTGACTACTTCTTCAAGGAAATGTGTCCCTAGCCCTTCCAGCAGAGGCTTCATGACCATATGAAGAGACGGAATCTGTGCCTCTGGCATTGGCTAAATGAGCTCCTAGCAGCCTCCTTACATAATTTTTAAGTTCTGTGGCTGGAGGGCAAGGCTGTTGGGAATTTGGGGGGATACGAGGCTCCATATTGAGACAGGTTTCTCTGCACATTCCATATGAAAGCAAGTGCAGTCACTGAAAATGCTGTAAGGATTTGCAGTTCCCAGCATGCCAGCATTGTGTCTGTTTTCCTATCATATCTCCTTTCACAAATCATCAGTAATCATATTTGTTTCCTTTACTTCTGGATAAATCATAAGAAATGTATTTATATTGAGAAGAAGATAATTCTTTAATAAAATGTCTTATATGCCCTTTATCTGGGGTTTACTTTTGAGGATTAAGCCAGTACAAAGTTTGGTGATGGTTACACAACTTTACACAATTATCTAAATTCGGAAATATACCCCATAAAAGTAAATTTTTCTGTTTGTTAGTAAAAACAACAACAAAGAAGGCTCAATTCTAAAATTACTTTCATTTTTAATCATGTTGATTTAAAGACATTGTTCAGGTGCAGTGGCTCACGCCTGTAATTCCAGCACTTTGGGAGGCCGTGGTGGATGGATCATCTGAGGTCAGGAGCTCAAGACCAGCCTGGCCAACATGGTGAAACCCCTTCTCTACCAAAAATACAAAAACTAGTCGGGTGTGGTGGCACATGACTGTAGTCCCAGCTATGCAGGAGACTGAGGCAGGGGAATCACTTGAAGCCAAGAGGCAGAGCCTGCAGTGAGCCGAGATCAGACCACTGCACTCCAGCCTGGGTGACAGAGTGAAACTCCATCTCGAAAAACAAACAAACAAACAAAAGAGAAATTATTTTTACTTCCTGGAAATTCAACATTTTAACAGAGTGCCTTTCCAAGCCTGCTTTAGAAGGATCTTGACTTACACAGGATATCTTATTCATTTTGAGAGAAGACTACATCATATTCATCTTGGACTGAAAAGAATTTCAATTTTCAAGTAGTCATGAAATTAGCTTTATAAGGAAAGAAGTCACCTATTAAGTTGAAATATCATCCCTGGAGTTTGTAGAACTGCACTGTGTTTATTTGACCCTAGAATAACACCTGGTATTTGTCTTTACTTCCTAGAATCACTGTTAACTATGAAGACATTGGCATTGTTAAGTCTTGGTATTTACTTGATGCTTTGCAAAATGTCTCACATATATTGTTATCCTTCAACCCTCCAACAATTTTGAAGTTTCAATACTGTATATCATTTTTATATTTTTATAGAATAAAATCAATCTATTCTACGATGGTCATTTAACTAATTAATGGGCAGGACTCAGATTTGAACCTAGGTCTCTGTGTCTCAGGGATTCATCTTCTCAACAATGTGCTACTTGTCACAAAAGTCTCAGCTAACCTGAGCTCTGCTTAAATTGATCCTGATGTGCATTTCAATGCCATATAAATTCTATAACATTCTTAGAAAGCAATAAGAACTCACTCCTCCGCTAAACACAGTATTTACAAATAGGGTTTGGGAATGCTACTTTCTATCATTCAAATCAAATTTTACATCCACCATTGTGCTGTCCATTTGAAGTAAAGAAAGCAAAGCACTACTATAGACTGTGAACATCTCACAGATGTGTTCCTGAGAGGCTGTCTCTCTGTGATTGTCCTAGAGGGAAATGGACCGTGAGGACTTTGGCAGGTTCTCGGGCTGGGGATCAGTAGGATTTTGAGGAGGAAGGCAATAAAAAGTTTAAGTTCTTATCCCCCTAAGTTTAAATGGCATCATCCAGACAGTGACCGCTTCTTATTTCTCCTGGGGGACAACAGGTAGATTGGAAGCAGCAGGGGGTGACACATTAGCATGTCATGGAGTTGAGCTAGAGTTTTGCTTCTGCACATTATACTGAATTGAAAGTCATTCTCCTTCTAGGCATATTATATTATTTTGGACAGATTTGAGTAAATTGTTGCTAGAAGAGGTTGCTGTAAGTTAGGCTGTTAGTTTCAAGACTTTTTCTGGTCTATAAACAAAGTTCTGTTAGTAACTCAATGTGGGCTCTGTGGCTGTGAACCCCCAGATGACAATCCTGTACAACAATGGAAAATGAAATTATTGATCTTGAGAACTGAATCTCAGTTATTATTAAATCTCTTCCATGCTATTGTTTTATGGAGGTAACAAAAGCCCTTTTTCTGTATTACCTATAAATCTTTTCCCCACAACCATATTGTATTTTCCTATAAAATAATGACCAATGTTGCTAGTGATTGGGAAATATTAAATATAAATAGAGCTTTCCTATTACCCATTACTACCATTTTTTGTTATAATAATCTGGTTTGTGAAGCAGTAGAAAGAAAATATGTTCACTTAAGAAAAATATAATAATGTCACTTAAATCCATTCAGTTTGTTAATGTCAATGTTAGATGGGAGGAAAGGAAAGCCTGTGACAGTGGTTTTAAGGTAAATTTCTTCTTCCTCAAAGCGAGGTTTTCATATGTTGTGGATGTTGCTTGCAAACCTTCTGGATAACAGACATCACTCCAGAGAATGTGTTGCATTTGCTTGTGTGTGAGAGGTTCTCCTTTTGTTTAATTTGGAAATGCAGCGTGCTGCAGTGACTCCACACGAAACATTAAAATCAGGGGGCTGTGAAGCATGACTTCCTCTCCCCAATTTATCATTGGTTTCCACTTCAATCACTCTGTGACACAGAGCATTTGCTCAAGAGCTGGTGGGCCCCACGTCGTCCCTCCCACCTTCCCCAGTGTCCCCTGGAGAGACCCAGTCTGCCCACAGACCTCCCCAAAGGATGTCCTGTGCTTTTCCATTTCAGCAGATGATGCCTGAGCTACCATTAGCTTGAATTAGAAAGAGAGAGAAAAAAGACAAAGGAATATTGCCACGAACCACAACTGCTTAGTGAGTCTCCTAGGACTCATAATTTCACAACTTCTGTTGAGAGAACTAACAGGGTGTTAATTAGTCATTGTTATGACTGATACTGAAGTGAATGATTTTTTTTTTATGGAACTGATATGTGATCTAGGCTAATTTGCAGAAATTGAGTAAACAGATTTTTCATGCCAGCATGAAAAATAAATCACATGTGATGAAAACCTATTTGATGACATGACTATATATCTAGAAAACCCCATGGTCTCAGCCCAAAACCTCTGTAAGCTGATAAGCAACTTCAGCAAAGTCTCAGGATACAAAATCAATGTGCAAAAATCACAAGCATTCTTATACACCAATAACAGACAAACAGAGAGCCAAATCATGAGTGAACTTCCATTCACAACTGCTTCAAAGAGAATAAAATACCTAGGAATACAACTTACAAGGGATGGCTAGCCATATGTAGAAAGCTGAAACTGGATCCCTTCTTTCACCTTACACAAAAATTAATTAAAGATGGATTAAAGACTTAAATGTTAGACCTAAGACCATAAAAACCCTAGAAGAAAACCTAGGCAATACCATTCAGGACGTAGGTTTTATGGTACATGTGAGCAATGTGCAGGTTAGTTACATATGTATACATGTGCCATGCTGGTGCACTGCACCCACTAACTCATCATCTAGCATTAGGTATATCTCCCAATGCTATCCCTCCCCTCTCCCCCCACCCCACAACAGTCCCCAGAGTGTGATGTTCCCCTTCCTGTGTCCATGTGTTCTCATTGTTCAATTCCCACCTATGAGTGAGAATATGCGGTGTTTGGTTTTTTGTTCTTGTGATAGTTTACTGAGAATGATGATTTCCAGTTTCATCCATGTCCCTACAAAGGACATGAACTCATCCTTTTTTATGGCTGCATAGTATTCCATGGTGTATATGTGCCACATTTTCTTAATCCAGTCTATCATTGGTGGACATTTGGGTTGGTTCCAAGTCTTTGCTATTGTGAATAATGTCACAATAAACATACGTGTGCATGTGTCTTTATAGCAGCATGATTTATAGTCCTTTGGGTATATACCCAGTAATGGGATGGCTGGGTCAAATGGAATTTCTAGTTCTAGATCCCTGAGGAATCGCCACACTGACTTCCACAAGGGTTGAACTAGTTTACAGTCCCACCAACAGTGTAAAAGTGTTCCTATTTCTCCACATCCTCTCCAGCACCTGTTGTTTCCTGACTTTTTAATGATTGCCATTCTAACTGGTGTGAGATGGTATCTCATTGTGGTTTTGATTTGCATTTCTCTGATGGCCAGTGATGGTGAGCATTTTTTCATGTGTGTTTTGACTGCACAAATGTCTTCTTTTGAGAAGTGTCTGTTCATGTCCTTCGCCCATTTTTTGATGAGGTTGTTTGTTTTTTTCTCGTAAATTTGTTGGAGTTCATTGTAGATTCTGGATATTAGCCCTTTGTCAGATGAGTAGGTTGCGAAAATTTTCTCCCACTTTGTAGGTTGCCTGTTCACTCTGATGGTAGTTTCTTTTGCTGTGCAGAAACTCTTTAGTTTAATTAGATCCCATTTGTCAATTTTGGCTTTTGTTGCCATTGCTTTTGGTGTTTTAGACATGAAGTCCTTGCCCATGCCAATGTCCTCAATGGTAATGCCTAGGTTTTCTTCTACGGTTTTTATGGTTTTAGGTCTAACATTTAAGTCCTTAATCCATCTAGAATTAATTTTTGTATAATGTGTAAGGAAGGGATCCAGTTTCAGCTTTCTACATATGGCTAGCCAGTTTTCCCAGCACCATGTATTAAATAGGGAATCCGTTCCCCATTTCTTATTTTTCTCAGGTTTGTCAAAGATCAGATTGTTGTAGATATGTGGTGTTATTTCTGAGGGCTCTGTTCTGTTCCATTGATCTATATCTCTGTTTTGGTACCAGTACCAAGCTGTTTTGGTTACTGTAGCCTTGTAGTATAGTTTGAAGTCAGGTAGTGTGATGCCTCCAGCTTTGTTCTTTTGGCTTAGGATTGACTTGGCGATGCAGGCCCTTTTTTGGTTCCATATGAACTTTAAAGTAGTTTTTTCCAATTCTATGAAGAAAGTCATTGGTAGCTTGATGGGGATGGCATTGAATCTGTAAATTACCTTGGGAAGGATGGCCATTTTCATGATATTGATTCTTCCTACCCATGAGCGTGAAATGTTCTTCCATTTGTTTATATCCTCTTTTATTTCCTTGAGCAGTGGTTTGTAGTTCTCCTTGAAGAGGTCCTTCACATCCCTTGTAAGTTGGATTCCTAGGTATTTTATTCTCTTTGAAGCAATTGTGAATGGGAGTTCATGCATGATTTGGCTCTCTGTTTGTCTGTTATTGGCTTATAAGAATGCTTGTGATTTTTGTACATTGATTTTGTATCCTGAGACTCTTCTGAAGTTGCTTATCAGCTTAAGGAGATTTTGAGCTGAGACGATGGGGTTTTCTAGATATACAATCATGTCATCTGCAAACAGGGACAATTTGACTTCCTCTTTTCCTAATTGAATACCCTTGATTTCCTTCTCCTGCCTAATTGCCCTGGCCAGAACTTCCAACACTATGTTGAATAGAAGTGGTGAGAGAGGGCATCCCTGTCTTGTGCCAGTTTTCAAAGGGAATGCTTCCAGTTTTTGTCCACTCAGTATGATATTGGCTGTGGGTTTGTCATACATAGCTCTTATTATTTTGAGATACATCCCATCAGTACCTAATTTATTGAGAATTTTTAGCATGAAGGGTTGTTGAATTTTGTCAAAGGCCTTTTCTGCATCTATTGAGATAATCATGTGGTTTTTGTCTTTGGTTCTGTTTATATGCTGGATTACATTTATTGATTTGCATATATTGAACCAGTCTTGCATCCCAGGGATGAAGCCCACTTGATCATGGTGGATAAGCTTTTTGATGTACTGCTGGATTCGGTTTGCCAGTATTTTATTGAGGATTTTTGCATCAATGTTCATCAAGGATATTGGTCTAAAATTCTCTTTTTTTGTTGTGTCTCTGCCTGGCTTTGGTATCAGGATGATGCTGGCCTCATAAAATGAGTTAGGGAGGATTCCCTCTTTTTCTATTGATTGGAATAGTTTCAGAAGGAATGGCACCAGTTCCTCCTTGTACCTCTGGTAGAATTCGGCTGTGAATCCATCTGGTCCTGGACTCTTTTTGGTTGGTAAGCTATTGATTATTGCCACAATTTCAGCTCCTGTTATTGGTCTATTCAGAGATTCAACTTCTTCCTGGCTTAGTCTTGGGAGGGTGTATGTGTTGAGGAATTTATCCATTTCTTCTAGATTTTCTAGTTTATTTGCGTAGAGGTGTTTGTAGTATTCTCTGATGGTAGTTTGTATTTCTGTGGGATCGGTGGTGATATCCCCTTTATCATTTTTTATTGCATCTATTTGATTCTTCTCTCTTTTTTTCTTGATTAATCTTGCTAGCGGTCTATCAATTTTGTTGATCCTTTCAAAAAACCAGCTCCTGGATTCATTAATTTTTTGAAGGGTTTTTGTGTCTCTATTTCCTTCAGTTCTGCTCTGATTTTAGTTATTTCTTGCCTTCTGCTAGCTTTTGAATGTGTTTGCTCTTACTTTTCTAGTTCTTTTAATTGTGATGTTAGGGTGTCAATTTTGGATCTTTCCTGCTTTCCCTTATGGGCATTTAGTGCTATAAATTTCCCTCTACACACTGCTTTGAATGCATCCCAGAGATTCTGGTATGTTGTGTCTTGGTTCTCATTGGTTTCAAAGAACATCTTTATTTCTGCCTTCATTTCGTTATGTACTCAGTAGTCATTCAGGAGCAGGTTGTTCAGTTTCCATGTAGTTGAGCGGTTCTGAGTGAGATTCTTAATCCTGCGTTCTAGCTTGATTGCACTGTGATGTGAGAGAGAGTTTGTTATAATTTCTGTTCTTTTACATTTACTGAGGAGAGCTTTACTTCCAACTATGTGGTCAATTTTGGAATAGGTGTGGTGTGGTGCTGAAAAAAATGTATATTCTGTTGATTTGGGGTGGAGAGTTCTGTAGATGTCTATTAGGTCCGCTTGGTGGAGAGCTGAGTTCAATTCCTGGGTATCCTTGTTGACTTTCTGTCTCGTTGATCTGTCTAATGTTGACAGTGGGGTGTTAAAGTCTCCCAATATTAATGTGTGGGAGTCTAAGTCTCTTTGTAGGTCACTCAGGACTTCCTTTATGAATCTGGGTGCTCCCGTATTGGGTGCATATATATTTAGGATAGTTAGCTCGTCTTGTTGAATTGATCCCTTTACCATTATGTAATGGCCTTCTTTGTCTCTTTTGATCTTTGTTGGTTTAAAGTCTGTTTTATCAGAGACTAGGATTGCAACCCCTGCCTTTTTTTGTTTTCCATTTGCTTGGTAGATCTTCCTCCATCCTTTTATTTTGAGCCTATGTGTGTCTCTGCACGTGAGATGGGTTTCCTGAATACAGCACACTGATGGGTCTTGAGTCTTTATCCAATTTGCCAGTCTGTGTCTTTTAATTGGAGCATTTAGTCCATTTACATTTAAAGTTAATATTGTTATGTGTGAATCTGATCCTGTCATTATGATGTTAGCTGGTTATTTTGCTCGCTCATTAGTTGATGCAGTCTCTTCCTAGTCTTGATGGTCTTTACATTTTGGCATGATTTTGCAGCGGCTGGTACCGGTTGTGCCTTTCCATGTTTAGAGCTTCCTTCAGGAGCTCTTTTAGGGCAGTACTGGTGGTGACAAAATCTCTCAGCATTTGCTTGTCTGTAAAGGATTTTATTTCTCCTTCACTTATGAAGCTTAGTTTGGCTGGATATGAAATTCTGGGTTGAAAATTCTTTTCTTTAAGAATGTTGAATATTGGCCCCCACTCTCTTCTGGCTTGTAGGGTTTCTGCCGAGAGATCCGCTGTTAGTCTGATGGGCTTCCCTTTGAGGGTAACCTGACCTTTCTCTCTGGCTGCCCTTAACATTTTTTCCTTCATTTCAACTTTGGTGAATCTGACAATTATGTGTCTTGGAGTTGCTCTTCTCGAGGAGTATCTTTGTGGCGTTCTCTGTATTTCCTGAATCTGAATGTTGGCCTGCCTTGCTAGATTGGGGAAGTTCTCCTGGATAATATCCTGCAGAGTGTTTTCCAACTTGGTTCCATTCTCCCCATCACTTTCAGGTACACCAATCAGACGTAGATTTGGTCTTTTCACATAGTCCCACATTTCTTGGAGGCTTTGCTCATTTCTTTTTATTCTTTTTTCTCTAAACTTCCCTTCTCGCTTCATTTCATTCATTTCATCTTCCATTGCTGATACCCTTTCTTCCATTTGATCGCATCGGCTCCTGAGGCTTCTGCATTCTTCACGTAGTTCTCGAGCCTTGGTTTTCAGCTCCAACAGCTCCTTTAAGCACTTCTCTGTATTGGTTATTCTAGTTATACATTCTTCTAAATTTTTTTCAAAGTTTTCCACTTCTTTGCCTTTGATTTGAATATCCTCCTGTAGCTCGGAGTAATTTGATCGTCTGAAGCCTTCTTCTCTCAGCTCGTCAAAGTCATTCTCCGTCCAGCTTTGCTCCATTGCTGGTGAGGAACTGCGTTCCTTTGGAGGAGGAGAGGTACTCTGCTTTTTAGAGTTTCCAGTTTTTCTGCTCTGTTTTTTCCCCATCTTTGGGGTTTTATCTACTTTTGGTCTTTGATGATGGTGATGTACAGATGGGTTTTTGGTGTAGATGTCCTTTCTGTTTGTTATTTTTCCTTCTAACAGACAGGACCCTCAGCTGCAGGTCTGTTGGAGTACCCAGCCGGCCGTGTGAGGTGTCAGTCTGCTCCTGCTGGGGGGTGCCTCCCAGTTAGGCTGCTCGGGGGTCAGGGGTCAGGGACCCACTTGAGGAGGCATTCTGCCTGTTCTCAGATCTCCAGCTGCGTGCTGGGAGAACCTCTGCTCTCCTCAAAGCTGTCAGACAGGGACATTTAAGTCTGTAGAGGTTACTGCTGTCTTTTTGTTTGTCTGTGCCCTGCCCCCAGAGGTGGAGCCTACAGAAGCAGGCAGGCCTCCTTGAGCTGTGGTGGGCTCCACCCAGTTCGAGCTTCCGGGCTGCTTTGTTTACCTAAGCGAGCCTGGGCAATGGCGGGCGCCCCTCCCCCAGCCTCGCTGCCGACTTGCTGTTTGATCTCAGACTGCTGTGCTAGCAATCAGCGAGACTCCGTGGGCGTAGGACCCTCTGAGCCAGGTGCGGGCTATAATCTCCTGGTGCACCGTTTCCTAAGCCCGTCGGAAAAGCACAGTATTCGGGTGGAAGTGGCCCAATTTTCCAGGTGCAGTCTGTCACCCCTGGAAAGGGAACTCCCTGACCCCTTTTGCTTCCCGAGTGAGGCAATGCCTCACCCGTGCTTCGGCTGGCGCTAGGTGCGCTCACCCACTGACCTGCGCCCACTGTCTGGCACTCCCTAGTGAGATGGACACGGTACCTCAGATGGAAATGCAGAAATCACCCGTCTTCTGCGTCACTCACGCTTGGAGCTGTAGATCAGAGGTGTTCCTATTCGGCCATCTTGGCTCCTCCAATTTTTGTATTTTTAGTAGAGACAGGGTTTCACCATGTTGGTCAGGCTGGTCTCAAACTCCTGACCTCGTGATCTGCCTGCCTCAGCCTCCCAAAGTGCTGGGATTATGGGCGTGAGCTACTGCACCCGGCCCAGAGTTTAATTTCTGCCACCACCTTGTATCTTGCCCTGGAAAAACTTGGTAAAGGTCATGTCTACCTGGGGTCCTTACCCAGTGGTCCAGAAGTGGATTTTCTCTGCCTGTAGAACCTCAATCATTTCACCCATGTTCAACACACAAGACAGTCAAATTACCAGGAAAAAAGAAAGAACATCAATGTCCACAGAGGGACAAAACCTACTACATTAAAGCACTCAGTTAATCAGTCCCAGGCTAAAGAACAGCAGAAAGCCATGTCTTGCCAGTTAGGGGCCAGGCCTTTAATTCGGGGGCTATGAGCTACTTGACTTCTCTTCCTGGGTTATTAATCAAGAAGAAAAGACAAGGTATCTCACCATACCTGTGTGTTAGAGCTATCATAGATTACTGTGATTAAATCCCTTATAATCACTTAAGACCTAACATCCATGTATTAGAATACTGTACAAAGGATTCTTCAAGGAAAAGTAATAGCGGAAAGTACTCAAGGCCAGCTCCATGACAAAGCAGCAAGGAATAGCAGGACCAAGAGTTACACTCACTTCTGCAACCAAAACATGCAGTGGCAAGGGAGATGCTTCAGCTGGGGCACTCGGCAAGACCCATCTGAGAGTGGGACATTTGAGTTGCAATATGATTGATGAGGGAAGGCAGAACTGTGCATATATGGAGGAAGAGAAGTTCATTGGAAGGAATGGCAAGAAGAAGAACATTTAGGCAGGATGGAGCTGGGCATGATTTAAGACAGAAAGGAAACCGACAGCGGCAGGTCACAACAGGTAGTGGGATGCTTTCAAACAATCAGGTAGACAGGTGAGGTTGCATGGTTCCTTTAAGACCATGCAAATGCAAAGAGTGCTGGCTTCTGTAGAAGCTGTAATGTGAAATTAATTGAACTGACAGTGACTTGTCAGTTTTGATTTACATTTTAGGAAGGTAATGTTGCTTCTCAGGTTGACAATGTTGGGTGGAAGCAGGAATGGAGGGCAAGTTATCCTAGGAAGCTGTAGAAATGGTCCAGATGCCACAGGAAACTGGTTTGGACCATGTAATTAGCATCTGACATGTGAGAGGCAGATGGATGATTGACACATTTGGAATGCAAAGCTGACTAGATGTGTTGCCAGAGTAGGTACGAGGTGTGCAGGGGAGAGAGCAATCAGGCTCATCGGGGTGTCTAGCCAGAGCAATTACAGTTTTTGTTTCCCTGGAGAACGAGATGGGAGAGGCTTTGGCGGAAACAGATCTGTGGGTGTGCAGGGTCAGACAGGATAGGAAAAGAAACCTATAGTACTTCATTTAAGCAACAGTGAGAGGCTAGCCTTGATCTCATTTTTCCTCACCCCCTGCCTCCCCATTTCATTCATGAGGGGGTATAGTTGACACTACTTCCAACACATATCCTTGATTCTTCCATATTCCCCCATACCTATAGCCACTTCTCATGTAACCATCATCCTGACTTGCCTCCTCCTTCCCTCCTTTATTCCATATTCAATTTTTCATGCAGCAATCTTTTAAAATGAAAATCTGACCCTATCACTTTTCTGCTTAAAATCTTCCAAGGGTTACCTCTCAGATTTAGGTAAATTTCAAAGCCTGGCTCATCAAAGATCTGTGTGTCCAGGCCTGTCACCTCTCTATCCCATGGCAACACCACTCCCTCTGCCCCACAGCACTCTGACAAGAGAGCTTTCTTCCTATTCCTCACTATTCCCAAACTCCAGTCCATTCTTAGGACCTTGGGAATAACTTACCTCTGCTTGACTTCTACATAGTGAGCCCCTTCCTGTCACTCAAATCTCAATTCAAATGTCACCCCTTCAGAGAAATTTCTCTGCCCATGTAATCTACAGTGGCCACCCAGCCCCACCTCATCACATAACTTTATTGAAATTATCTTTATTGTTCTCATTACTGGGATTATACCTGTTAATTTGTTAGTTTGTTATCTTACAGGTTTTCTTTCCCCCAAAATTAGATCGAGGTACATGAAAGGACCTGGACAATGGCCCCTGGACAGTGCCTGGCACCTACAAACACAAGCATTATCTGAAGGAATTAATTGTTATTTCCTTAACACCTCATACCTGTACTTGGCATAAAGTGAAAGCTCAGTGAAGGTTTTGGAAGTTTCGGATTTTTAAAATAATAAATGTATACAGGAAGAAAGAGTCCAAATGATACTCAAGAATCATGCAAGCATCTCATTTCTCTTTGTTTTATCACTTGAGTGGACACTAACAAGTAATTTTCCTAATCTTTAAATCAAAATACTGCTGTGACAACTGTCTGCTAAGTACTCTGATATACCTAATATTTTTTGTTTGTTTTGGACTAAGGAGCGTGTATCTCAGGATTTTCAAACCCAGCTTCTCATGCATTGCTAAATACAGTCACTAAGTGTTCTATGCCCCTGGAATCAAGACCATTTGTTCTTGCTGTCCTAAGTTTTGCCTCTGGTGGAGGTGAGTGCACCTGCCACCATCAACAAAAGCTTAAACTGCCACTTTTCAACTGGCAGTGAGAGAGGAAGGAGCATTTTCTTCTCTCTGGGGGCACATTTTGCTCTCAAATGTGGGGTCTAGTTAGAAGGACAGCAACATATTTGCAGATGGGCTGCAATATCTATTTGTTTCAGAAAAATAAGGAAATAAAGTACCTAACATAACTTTACTTCCCCAAAGAAAGAAAAATGTTAATTCAGTCTGAATAATAAACAGAATCAGGTCTTGCTAAATCAGCCATTTATCAAATTGACTCCGTTGCACTTACACCCAATTGATCCACATACAATTATCTTCACTGGCATATGTTGCTAAAGTTTGGGGGCTGATGGAGGAGAGAGGGAACAGATAGTACTGCACACATCATTACCCAGCTGGGGCCTATGAGCCAAGGGTGCAATGAGGTGGCTAGCAGCCTCAGGATAAACATGGCTTATTGTACTGGAGCACTGATATTTTCAAAACTTTGGAGAATGAATTCTAGACAATTAAATGTAAACTTATCAAGAACTATCCTTTTTACATAAAACAATGTCAAGGATTTTGAGAACTAGAATGAACTTTTACATGAATTTATGAGCTAAAAGATAAAACTGTAAAGGGAAATCCCTTAGGCAAAAAGGCCTTTCAAGATACATAATCAATCCCTGCGCTGTCCCCACTGCCATTAGGGATTTCAGCAGAAATATTTAAGAAGTTCAACCACAAATAAGGCTGCCTTACTACTTCCTGCACACCAAGCCCTAACACACATACCCACCTCGCAGCTGCACTTTCTTTCCTTTCTTGCAAAACCTCAACTGGCTAATTCATGACCCACTCAGGGATAAGCCCTTAAGGAAATTTTCCCAGAATTAACCCAAATAAGGTTAACCCAAGTAACCCACTCCTCAGTACAATGCATGAGGATCTGAGACTCACTCATTCCACCAGCTTTCAATGTCTGCTTCCCTACCAGGGTGCAAGATTCTCCACTCTGGAGCTGACTTTCATCTCTGCACTCATAATTCCTGCTACCTTCTGGGCTTAATAACTACCTGAAGAATCCATGAGCTTACTTTTTATCTTGGATAGTTGTGCTGAAATTGATGAAAGAATAGTGGGCAAGAAAGTCACATGAGCAAGAAGAGACGAAAGTAGAGGGTTGGGAGTGAAGGGGGGAGTGACGAGACATGAGGCTGGAGAAACAAGCAAGACCAGACCAAAGTAAAGAAGTTGAATTTAGAATAAGTGCAATGAGAAGCCTTCCAAGTTTGCATAGAGGCACTCATAAATTAGCAAGTTATTGCAATTTCCTAGGGTGGCTGAAGGGTATTTTGCAAAGTACACTTAAATCTTAAATTTGTATCATCTAAAATACCCTAAACTAACAAACTGCTCATAGCATGCTAATAATTCTTTACATAGGCAAACAAATGGATACAGAATGCTAGAACTGGGAATAGTTTTCTTATTAAAAATGTTTACTGAGTTAATTACATTTTCATTAAATGTAAATAAAATTTGGCACTATTTAGATAATTTGACATAGAAATTTATGTTCAATAATTGGGTTTATATTGCTTTCTAATTTTACATATATTTTAATATGTGAGAAAAAATGACAAATAATTTTAACTTATTTATTTTTATTTTATTTTTATAATTATTTTTTTTTGAGACAGAGTCTCACTCTGTCTCTGAGGCTGGAGTATAGTGGTGAGATCTTGGCTCACTGCAACCTACCCATCCCAGGTTCAAGCGATTCTCCTGCCTCAGCCTCCTTAGTAGCTGGGAATAAGAGGGGCACACCACCATGCCCGGCTAATTTTTGTATTTTTAGTAGAGACAGGGTTTCACCATGTTGGCCAGGCTGGTCTCAAACTCCTGACTGCAAGTGATCTGCTCACCTCAGCCTTCCAAAGTGGTGGGATTACAGACATGAGCCACGGCGCCTGGCCAAATTTTTTATTTTTGTTACATTAACTTTAGATGTTTGTGGAAAATATATACAATTTGTGTACTTCAAACAACTACATTTTATTTTCAGTCTTTTAAATTATTAATATGAATTTGTGTCAACTGTGACTTCATATATTGATGTGAACATTTTAACTACAAAACAGAATTAATGATGTTGTCTTAATATTACTATTCATCCAACCATTTCCAATCTACTAATAGAATAATCTCATTATTATTCATCCAACCATTTCCAATCTATTAATAGAATAATCAGGCATGGTCAATAATAATTTAATTGTAATAGTTTTAATATTAAATATCAGTTTAATATTATTTTGGTAGTTTTAATATTTTGCTGACTTTCTCTTATATAAAAATATAGAGTCTTAATCCATTCTGGCTTCTATAGCAAAATATCATAAACTGGGTAACTTATAAACAATGGTATTTCTCAGTGTTCTGAGACTGGAAAGTCCAGGATTAAGAGACGGCCAATTCAGTGTCAGCATAGATGATGCCTTAACTCTGTCCTCACACAGTAGAAGAGAGCGAGGTCTCTGGGGTCTTTTTATAAGGACACTGATCACATCATGACAGCTCCGCTCTCAACTTAATCACCTTCCAAAGGCCTCATCTTTTAATATTAACACTTGGGAGTTGGGATTTTAATATATGAGTTTTGGGAGGATGCAAATATTCACACCACAGCAAGTAACTTTGTATGTGTATTTCAATATTGTCATTTCAACAACATATTTAAAAAGGTAGAATGATAGAGCATGTTTTATTGAGTAAATTGTTAGCTTTGTTCATAAGTATTACCTATAACATGGTTTTTGAGGATCCATTTGTACCTTTGTCATGTACCATTGTTTTGCAATGTTAGGGGTAGACCCATTGGTCTTAGCAGTGGAATACAATCAATACCCTTACCAAAACTTCACTCGCTCATTGCCTTTTCACTTTAGTTTTCATCCTATATCTTGACAGTGAATAACACAGTCAGACCTGTCTACCTGAGCAGCCCAAGGCAGGAGTTGGGCTGAGGGTGGGGAATTTAGAATCACACAGATTGGAGTGACCACAAATCTGTCCACCTTCATTGACTGGTGCCTCAATGCTTCACCCCAACATACTGTGTTTCCCATGAGGCTGTTTCCCTCACATTCTACAACGATTATTTCAACCGATTGCTCTTCTCCAAAGTGAATGCTAACAAGATGAATGAGTTCGTTGGTAGAAGCAAGCATTACCATCGTATCTTCACTATTTACTTGGCTTGGTCAAATTCTAGAATTTCTAAGAGCTTAAATTTCCTCATTTGTAAAACAGAGATTTTACCATATACCCTACAGTGTTATCCTAAGGATTGGAGATATTGACTAGAAAGTGTCATTCATACATGAATGTTAATTATAATAAGTATTAATAAGTATTTTTTTTTTACATTTTCCCTTTCTGTTGTTTGATATTTATTTTTTTCTTTTTTTATTATACTTTAAGTTCTGGGATACATGTGCAGAATGTGCAGGTTTGTTACATAGGTATACACGTGCCATGGTGGTTTGCTGCACCCATCAACCTGTCATCTACATTAGGTATTTCTCCTAATGCTATTCCTCCCCTAGCTCCCCACCCCTCGACAGGACCCGGTGGGTGATGTTCCCCTCCCTGTGTCCATGTGTTCTCATTGTTCACTCCCACTTATGAGTGAGAACATGAGGTGTTTGGTTTTCTGTTCCTGTGTTAGTTTGGTGGGAATGATGGTTTCCAGCTTCATCCATGTCCTTACAAAGGACATGAACTCATCCTTTTCATGGCTGCATAGTAGTTCACAGTGTATATGTGCCACATTTTCTTTATCCAGTCTATAATTGATGGACATTTGGGAATAAGTATTTCTAAAGTCCTCTCCTCCACCAACTACGGAAGATGACCTTACATCTTCCCAACATAGAAAATAAAAAACCATAAAGCAAGACCTTGCTCAACTTCCGACACAATCAGGTACTAATTACTCATATTTTCTCTCTTCTCTTCCGTCACAGATTGTGCCTGTGCCTATATAACATAAATTCCCTGCCCACATTATTTTCAATGACTATACTTCCTCATCCAATCTCAGCTCTGTTATATCTTTACCTTCCACAGTCCATTGGGTCCTACTTATCAGCATTTAAACCAATTTATACAACATACAACCCAACCATTTTCCCCAGAGGAAAACCTCTATTAGCCCTTATGTCTCAAACCATACCACCTCCCATATTATCAAATTCTTTGTGTAGTTTTTATGGTGGTCATTTTTAATAAGATGTGTTCTATAGAAGGGAACAAGAGAAGTTATACACCTTTGATTCTCCTACAGTCCCTGATTTCATCAATCCAAGGTCATATTTCTTGGCGTAGTCTCAGGTTGGCATTTCTTCTCCATGCAGGTAATGCAAATTCAGACTCCACATCTCTGTGCGGCAGGGACTGAATTTATAGGTTTCATTTCATTCAATAAATATTTGCTGAACTCCTATGATGTGTGTAGTGCTCTAGGTGCTAAGTACCCCAGTTAACCAGAGTAAAAACTCCTATCCTCAGGAAGCTTACATTTTCAGAGGGAAGTGAATCTTTCATCCTGAGGCACAGGAAGATAGAAAGCTCTTGGTCCATTTTGGGGTGGTGGTAGTTTTCTTGCTGCTTAAACTGGCAGCATTTAAAGGACCTTGGCTCTATGGCAGGAGTCAGATCTATATCCCCTCTTGGTTAGACAGAAGACCACAAAACCTGCCCTCCACTGAGATTTAGAATCCTAGCACTCTTGTGCCTGTGTCCTATATGTGGTGGGCTGCTGGAAATTCAGCTTGAGCTCCGAAGTAATTTGCTATAGACTAAACGTTTGGTTCTCTGTAAAATTCATTTATTGAAACCCTGATCCCCCAGTGTTATGGTATTAGAAGGTGGGACTTTGGTAAGTTATTACATTATGAAATTGGATCTCTCATGAATGGAATTAATGCCCTTATAAAAGAAAGCCTAGAGAGCTTTCTTGTCCCTTCTGCCATGTGAGGACACAGAGAGATGGCACCATTTATGAACCAGGAAGCAGACCCACACACCAGACACATAATCGGCCAGTGTCTTGATCTTGGACTTCCAAGCCTCCAGAACTGTGAGAAATGAATTTGTTGTTTGTAAAACACTCAGTCTGTGGTATTCTGTTACGCAGCCCTAAGGAACTAGGGCACTTCTTGACCAGAGTGTTTCCCTTTCTTTTGAGCTAAGCAATTTATGAAGGGCATTTTTACTGTGTTTTATCTAGTGTGTCTCAGGATGTCCACGAAATTCTAGAATTATCATCAATAAAATTTTCAGGTCGAAAATAACCTAGATGATTGTTTCTATATTGGTCTATGCTCCCAGGTTTTATCAACATACTTGTCTTTAGAATGTGTGAGAGAAAGGGCAGGTTTTGATTCGGCACAGTTCACCAAGCTACTGATAGGACATAACAAATTTTCACAGCCTTCCTGTATAGGAACCATCTTTCACCTTTCAACTTCAGACATTAATATAATCTTATCAGGGAGTCATGAAAGGGAATGAGTCATAGACCATATTCTGATGAGGGATACACACTACTTAAGGAGCCGATGCTCTCTTCTCTGTTAACTTTCAGCTAAGCTCATGCATTATATGATCACTATTTTCTTTCTTTCTTTTTCTTTCTTTCTTTCTCTCTCTCCCTGCCTCCCTTCCTTCCCTCTTTCCTTCCCTTCCTTCCTTCCTTTTTTTCTTTTTCCTTCCTTCCTTCCGTCCTTCCTCCCTCCCTCCCTCCCTTCATTCCCCCCTCTCTCTCTCTCTCCCTCTCTCTCTTTCTTTCTTTCTTTCAACATAGTCCCACTCTGTCGCCTAGGCTGGACCACAGTGGTGCAATCACAGCTCACTGCAACCTCAACCTCCTGGGCTCAATGAATCCTCCCACCCCAGCCTCTCAGGTAGCTGGGATTACAGGTGCATGCCGCCATGCCTGGCTAATTTGTTTGTGTGTGTGTGTGTGTTTTGCTATTTTTTTGTAGAGATGGGATTTTGCCATGTTTCCCAGGCTGGTGATGATTATTTTCTTCTAGTGTTTTTTGTGCCACCTACGCACTGAAGTAGTGTACAATCTGATACTCAGGTCTTGTTTCCCTTCTTCCTCCTGGTGGTGAACAACACTTGTTCTGCACAGCCAGCATCCCTTTCCTCCACTTTTGATTACAACGTCCATCTCCACCTAGGAAACTTCTTTCCCTCAACATGAGTGCTCTGCTGTCCATGGCAACAAGAGAGAAGTAGTGAGCCAGCCTGGCTCATTATATAGCTATGCTATGGTCACAATTTCAGGTGGCAGCTCTGTACAGTAAAACGTCTCAAAGCTTAGAGTCTTAAATAAATCTTGATTTATGTTCTGTCATGTGTTCTGGGGATCCATAGGGTAAGTCTTCTCCTCCAAGTGTCATTCGCCAAAGTCACTCTGGAGGCTGTAGTCAGTTGGTGCCTGAACCAGGCTGGGATGGAGGTCAAAATAGCTCTCTGTCAAGTCTTGGGCTTTGATGTGTGTCAAGTGGTTCTACTCGCCTCTCCTCCATACCACCTGTCTCTACATAGTCTCTTATCCTCCAGAATATAGCCATAGACCTCCCTCTTCAGTAGAATCACGTGGGCTTCTTTGTAGCATGACAGCCAAGTCTGAAATCTAATTGAAAGCCCCCAGGTCTCCTAATGACTAGTTCTGTAACTGACACATCACATCTACCACCTCCTATTGTTCAAAACAAGTCAAAACTGGCCAAGATCCAAGGAGAGGAGAAATAGATTAATCTGCAGATAGGAGAAGAAGTTTTCACATATAAAGGGATGTTGAAGTGTCAGTACTCAGCTTTGGAGGCTATCTACCACAGACGCAGCATTTGGTACAAGATTTGGTAAAGCATTTGGTACACTTGGTACGGCACCCAAGCCAGGCAAGCAAGAAATCAGTATTTCTGGATTGCAAATCATGGAGATGAGAGCTGCTGGTCATCCTGTCTCCTCCAAAAGAGAAAGTAAGTGAGGCCAACACACGAAAGCTAAAATAGAGATAAAGAGATGTAGAGAGCGGACATGAGCCGAAAGCAAGCCGTGGACTCAGACTTCAACACACTCACCTTGTGGGAGGTTCCTCAGAGCCGCTCACGGCTGAGGCCAAGTCCAGCCTTCTTCATCTTATAGACAAGTGAATCATTACATTTCTTTCTATTTATCCAATGTCATCTCTTTCTCACACTTGCAACTGAATGAATCCTGAGCATTTTCATTTGTTTGTACAGCTGCAACTTCAGTCTGCATTTTTAAAGCTCCCACTTTATTAGCTTAAACTTGTTTTTGACTTCTGAATTTTATATATAATATTAAACTCACCTATAATTACTTACTTGATAGCTGTACCTCATTGTCACTTCAGAGCCTCAAACTCATCGAAAGTCTACACTCCATTATGAAATCATGATTCTACATAAATCCATTTCTCATGTTGCCATCCCTACATCGGTTCTGGGTACCTCCTTCCATTCAGTTTTCTAAGCCAGCATTCTAGGAGTCTTCTCTCACACTGATCTTTTATTTTGTGAGTAGTCTGGTGCTAAGAAGTGCTCCACCTGAAATCCTCAGCTCTGTCACCTTTCAGCCCCTGCCTCATCTCACTGACTTCCATCCCTCATAAATTCTCATGGCTGCACTTTCTTCCACTTGCTACCATTCACCTTATCCCACCAAATGCTGTTCCACACAGTTGCCATGGTGACATGATGAAGCAGTAATCTGACCATGTCCTTGCAATATTGGCTTCTTCAAAGGCTCCTCTTAGACTTGAAAATAAAGCCCCAAAATGTGGTGTAGCATCACAGAACCTGTCACTTGCTGATCCTGCTACTTTTTACAGCCGTAACCCATACCATGGCTTCCCTTGTCCTCACCCGCACTGTCTTGGGTTTCACCCACATTGAAATTGTCTCATTTACAAAAATACGTCACTTTTATTTCTTTAGATACAGGAGTCTGGGGCTTCTGCCTGGATTCTCTTCTTGTCTTTTCATCTGATGCCCACTGAGACTACCCTAATGGTTTATGTCCAGGGTGGGGTTTGGTAAGGTTGGGACAGCAGACGGGAGAAACTGCACAATAAACATCAATCCAATGTAAACATGCACTTACCCTTTCACTCAAATATTATACTTCTAGTCACTTAAAAAATATTGCTCAAATATTCTCTAAGATGATCATGTAACAGTGTAAACATATATCAGAACATCAAATTGTGCCCCATAAATATATAATACATACAATTATTACTTGTCAAAAGTAAAATTAAAAAACAATGTTTTCTATTATAGCAAAAGGTAGAAATAACCTAAATGTTTTTCCATAAGAGACTGATTAAGAAATGTTTTATACATCCATGCAATGAAATATAATACTAGCCACTTGCTAAATCCATATGTAATAACAGCCAAGTGAAAAATCATATTATTAAAGGACATGATGAAGGGAAGCATCCTGAGTGTCTGCGAATGCTGCTTACTAGAGAGTTCTACTCTCTCTGTGTTAATTGGAATTTTATTACTTATTGTCAGAAATAATGTATACTTCATTTTTGGAACATAGAGGTAGATATATTTAGATATCCCAGTAAGTAAATCTCAACTTCTGGGTTAGAATTGGAAATTTTTTATCTCAGAATAAAAATGACCCATTTTCTCTCTTTGACTGTTTTCTAGTTGAATTTTCTGTCTGCACTGTGCTGCTAAAGTGCATAGAAGATCTATGGAATACAATTAGCTATGTTCAAAGAATTACTTTTATTCTAAATCTCATTTTTAGCGCTTAAAACTTCTTGAAAAAAAATAATAGCCTTTGACCTAACATTTCTCGAGCTGTTTTCAAGCTAACACTCAATTTTATTTGGAAAGCTGGTGGAAGTTATCTAGTTCCTTTCAGTTTTCAATATTTAAACCAATGTTTTTAATGCACTGAAAGGAAAAACAATAATGTTCAAACACTTTATTTACAAGTAATCTGAAAAGGTGTCCATTAAATTAACCTCAAGTTGGCATGGTTGCAGTCTGAATTAAAAACAAAAGGAAAACCAAAGCATGTTTTCTCTATCCATATTGGCATCCAGGTAAGTAAAATTGAGCAACTGCAACTGAAACACTATTGTCTTTGTGGTCTCTGTGTTAACACTAACTTTCCCGTGGACCCACACATACAAACAAGTCTTCGTGGCATTAGACTGCAGTGTAAGTCTTTCCTTGGGCAAATGATTTATTTTTACATTTGTTTGTTTTTAATTATGGCAGCAAACCAATATGGCATTTCCTGTATGTTAACATTACGTCTCTCTTCTCTCTCTCTACCTCTCCCTCTCTCCCCCGCCTCCCTCTCTCTCTTTTCTACCTCCCTCTGCCTCCCTCTATCTCTCTCTTCCTCTCTCTCTCCCACCTCCTTCTTCCTTTCTCCCTCTCTCTCTCCCACCTCCTTCTTCCTTTCTCCCTCTCTCTCTTCCTCTCTTCTCCCTCTCTCTCTCCTCCTTCCCTCCTTTTTATTTGTCTCTCAATTCAGATTATTCTCTCTTTGACCTTAGTAGTATTCATTATTCATTTTAAAAAAATGATCCAGGCCGGGCACGGTGGCTCATGCCTATAATCCCAGCACTTTGGGAGGCCGAGGCGGGCACATCACCTGAGGTCAGGAGCTCAAGACCAGCCTGGCCAACATGGTGAAACCTCGTCTCTACTAAAAATACAAAAATTAGCTGGGCATGGTGTTGGGTACCTGTAAGCCCAGCTACTTGGGAAGCTGAGGTAGAAAAATCACTTGAGCCTGGTAGGCAGAGATTGCAGTGAGCTGAGATCACGCCATTGCACTCCAGCCTGGGCAGCAGAGAGACTCCATCTCAAAAAAAAAAAAAAAAAAAAAACTTTATCCTTGGCATGGGCCTATTTTTGTGAATACTATTTATCAAAAGCTTTCCTTCAATTTCCTGATTTTACTCCCTCGCCCCATGTTCTGAGACACCTGGTGGTGCCAGTTTTCAGCCATCAGATCAACCTGCCTTGTGAAGTGAGTGAACTCCCAGCATTGCTCACCATCCTCTAAGGGCATATATGTCACACTTCAAATCACAATAAAATCCCGCCTTGAGTGTCCCAGGTCAGTTATTAGCATCTCTTTCCAGCATCCAAAACACCTTTACTATTGTTGCCTCACCTGTTCTCACAACACTTGTATTTTGTGTGTGTGTTTTCTTTAAATTAGTTCTAGTGGTGGTTCCTGGAGGGAGCATATTTAGTTCTCATACTTTGAATTTTATTCACCAACTTATCCTAGAAAGTGTGTAAAATTTGTCAAGGGAGCACAAAGCAATTGTCCTTTGTAAGTGGCCCTGGAAGGCTGAAAGAGCAAAGAAAATCTAACCATGACTGCCACAGTTTTTTCTGTACTATTTTAGGCGGAAAAAAAATGCCTGAAGTCTTCAGAGCTACATGTCATAGGCAAAGTACATTTTATATAATAACAAACTAAATATATCCCAGAACAGCAGTACTAACACATTTAAATTTCTGTGTTATTGAACACAAATTAGAGAATCATTTACTCTCTTACATATTAAGATGCACAGTTAAAAGTGAACCTATAAAATATACAAATTAAGTTTAAACAGAATTATCTAATGCCTCTGTGTGAGGAAGATAATTATTGGTAACTTCCCAGCTATAAGCTATTTAGGTTTTAACCATGAACTGGAAGAACATTTAAAGTGAGTTTTGTAATCCATTTTTTATTATCCAATTTAACTTCCCCTAAAAGTTCAATTAGAAATTTATGAGGAAGAAATCAGAAATCATTAGAGTAAAGCTGCTATCAAATTTCTAATTTATGGACTTTCAAACTTTTAGCCTTCTACACTTTTTTATTAAAACTCCTATTCTTTACTAATCCACAGGAACAAACAATTTAACTCTAATTTGTCATTGCCAAATACATTTGAAATGTTTCTTATTGATGCAATATGTGACTCTACAAAACGCTTACTTTCAAAGGATTTGTATTAATATACATATATAACTATAACTATATCTGTAGCTCCATCTATGGTTAATGGTTTTCGTGGATTTCTATTTCCAGCAATATGGCAGACTAAATAGAAGGCAACTCCATCTTAGATGAATCGAAACAAATACATCTTAAATTCACTGTGAAGCTTACGGATGTAAGACAACTGTCTAAAGGGCAAAAGGAAAAACAGAACATTGCAGGGAAAACACATATTATAAAACCTGGAATTTCCTGGGAAAAAAAAAAAAAAGCCAACCCCAGGTCTGGTATCAGAAAACCAAGCCTAGCACCTGTAAACGTTGGAGACCTAAGTGTGAGACTCTTCCTTTAATCCTTGACACATTGTAGGCCCTCAGTATTTCTGTGACTAATTTTAACCAATGAGGAAAAACATACCACCAATGGCAAAAGAAAGCAAGTCACCAATGATTGGTAGTCAGTAGAAACAATCCAACATAAATAAAACCTCAAAGCCTTCAGATACTAAAATTATAAATATAATGGAAAATGCTATGTATGAAATATCTAAACAAAAGAAGGAATCACATATTAAGCAGCAATATACTATCCAAACTGGCAAGGAAGATTTGGAAAATCACTAAATAAAGCATTTAAAGATGAAAAATATAATCACTAATAATCAAATTTCAATTAGTCTATTTAATGCCAATTAGGGAAAGGCTGAAGAAGTAACTGGTATCTTTGGCAATAGAAACAAAGAAAGTATGCAGAATATATTGAGGCAAAGGATAGTAACAGACATATTCCACATTCTACTGAATCATTAATAACCTATCCCAAAACTTAGTAGCCTAAAAAATCAATTATTTAATCCTACACATGGATTCTGAAAGTCTAGTTCATTTAGGGCACAACTACAAGCAAGGATGGTTTCTTTCTGTTCAACAATGTGAGGGGCCTCAAAAGCTGGGGGTGACTTCAGCTCATGGCTGATGGCTAGGTGACATCAGCACTCATGTCTGATGGGTGATGTTGGTTGGCAGCTTGTACCTAAGTTGGGCTGTCAACCAGAACAACTGCATGTGGCCTCCACACACAAGGTTTTACCTGTGTGCCCCATGAGAAAGCTTATTTGAGGTTCCTCATATTATGAGGCTGGCCCCAAAAGCAGATGTCCCAAAAGACTGCAACATTATTATGACCTAGCCTTGGAAGTCAGATGGAATCACATCTGCTATACTCTACTGGTTGAACAGTAACAAAAATCCACTGAATTCCAGAAGCAGGGAACGAGGTGCATCCCACTCTTTGATGAGATGAATGCCAAGATCACATGGCAAGCAAATCACATTGAGCCATCTTTAGAAACATACTTGGCTACAGAAAGGTAAAATCTATGGAATGGATTGAGAAGATCCTAAATAAAGATAATCAGAATCCCAGAAAGGGGAAAGACAACAGCAAGGAAACAATTTTCCAAATGAAAGTGGCTGAGAATTTCATACAAGAATGAAGGCACAAATCCCCAAACACGAAATCACAAGCTATAAAAGTAAGGATAAATAAAAGAAAACTTGTCTTTTCATACTGTAAAGAAGCATACAAAAAAACATACAAACAAAAGACAAAGAAAATTCCTAGGACAAAAAGAGGAAAGACAGCTCACCTAATAGAATAACATGAAGATGTCTCCTCAGGCACAAAAGTGAAGGCCAAGAAAACACGGAGTTATGTCACTAAAGTCTCATAGAAATTTAATCTCCTCCTGGAACTGTCTATTCAGAAATGTTTCTTTTCATTAGTGAAGGTAAAATATATTTCAGATTATCAAAAACTAAAAAGAAATTCACAATATTAAAAAAAATCACCATGTGTCAAACTTGGCTAAAGAATTTTCAAGAATATATTTTAAAAAGAAGAAAAATGACTCTAGGAGAAAAATGAACCAAAACATTGGTGAATATGTTGGTAAATACAAACTGGGATTTTTTTGCATTAAAAAAATGACAAAATAATTAAAAATATCTTCTTTCTAAAGTTAAAATGATGAAGAATTTCTAGAATTAAAATATTAGACTACAATAGCTTATATGTGATATGGTTTGGATCTATGTCCAGGCCCAAATCTCATGTGGAATTGTAATCCCCAATGTTGGAGGTGGGGCCTGATGGAAGGTGATTGGATCGTGGGAGTGGTCCTTCATGAATGGGTTAGCTCCCTCTTCTTGGTGCTGTTCTCACGATAGTGAGTGAGTGATTTATTGTGAGATCTGGTTTTTTAAAAGTGTATAGCACCTCCCCCCTCTCTCTTGCTCCTACTCTGGCCATGTAATATGTGTGTTCTCTCTTCACCTTCTGCCATGATTGTAAGTTTCCTGAGGCCACCCCAGAAGCTGAGCAGATACCAGAATGATGCTTCTGTACAGCTTTCAGAATCATGAGCTGGTGAAACCTCTTTTCTTTGTAAATTACTCAGTCTCAGGTATTTATAGCAATGTGAGAATGGCCTAATACAGCATGTAAGTTGAGGTGTGGGAAGGAAAATGAACGGTTAATGTTTCCTAAGCTCATCTTACTGTTCAGGAGGGAAAGTTCAGATATTGATTGATTCTAGACATCCTTAAGTGCAGTTTACAAAATTGAAGGGCTAGTCATTAAAGTAATGAAAACCAAGCATACAATTTACATACCGGTAAAGGGGTAAAATGAAATTTAAAAATAAACAGGTAAAAATGGAACAATAAAAATAGGTCAAGAAAGAAGGACTTTTTTTAATATGAATAAAGTAGGACAAAAAAGCATTAGGAATGAGTCCAAATATTACTAATCACAAAAACATAGATTGAATCATTAACCTATAGAAAGCAGAGATTACCAAATTGCATTTTTAAAAAGTCAAATGCTTAATACGAGACAAAATCTAAAACCTACATGTATTATTATAAGACTGGGCTCAGAGGGTCCTGCTGCTGTTTCACATCCCTCTATAAAGATTGAGATATTTGCAAAATGAGGAATGTGGGATCTTATATCCTAGCAAGACATAAGTTTTCATGGCTTCTCTGATCTTCCCCGAGATAACTAAATGGGGGAAAAAGAGAACTGAGGATGGCTGAGCAGTGCAAGAAAGAGGCAGCAGTGGACACATTACTCCAATCCTTGGCCTGGCAAGGATGCTTTGCAAGGTGGCTTTGCAGGAGGAATCTTGCGTGACTCCCTTTAGTGGGTTGGCCCCTTGGAGAGGACCCCAGTTACAAAGTCTATGGGGAGTTCTATCATGGTACAGTGTTGATTTTGGAGGAAGAGACCTAGCCACGACCTCATATTCCACACCAAGGAAGCGGGCAATAGGAACGCCCATCTCGGGGCCAGAAAAGAGAGTAACTTTGCTCAAAACTTCAATGATAGTTCCTTAGAGGGACATAGAGACTTAGGTTGATCTGACTCTGGACCACCCCTCCAGCTCATCCTCCAGCCACCAGGAGCCTCAGAAACAGGTCCTTTCCTTCATGCTCCACCAGGCTACTGATCTCACTCCCTGAAATTCCCCCTTTCAGCAGCTCCACATTCTTCATAACTGCACCCTTCTCAGTCCATCTGTGCTAAGGCCCCAGCCTGGGATCTATGCTTCTTCCCAGCTCTTGTGGTCCTGTGTCTACTTCTGTCCTTGTGCTGACTACACCCAGCTCTGACTGCCTGGGTAATCTCACCATATAGTAATGAACACGGGAAATACATTGGAAAAAGGGAATAGAAAGAAATGTCTCAGTGGGACTAATTATGGAAAATAAAACACAATGACTCCCTGCATGCACTGGAAAAAGGCAGAGAGAAAAAGCTAACAAGACAGGCACCCCTAGTGAAGCAAATTAGGTTCCTGCTTACACTGCTATGGAGCTGAAAAATTCTCCAGGGTCCCTGTGCATCTCTGGTCTCTCCACTCAGAGTGGGGTACAGGGCTGCAGGTGCCTTTCTCCTTCCTGGGCTGTAGATCCTAAGGTGTAAAGTCCCCAGAGTGCTGAAACCATGTGACACACAAGTATAAACCCACTCTTGTGGCTGATTACTGAGGATGGGAGCTTCCAGTGGGGTCTGGGACTGCATACCAATTCCCCTTACTTAAGGCCACTGAGAGATGTGTGCTGTGAGGTATGATAAGCGCCATTTGGATGGTGTCTTACATTGCAGGAAAGGATATGTCTAGTCATTCTCTACATCTGGCTTTTGTGAATGTGTACCCGATAAAACAGACCGAGGGCAAGTCACCTGTGGAGGAGCTGCTTTATATTCTAAAGTAAACTCAGTACTCAGTATATCCACAGCAATACAGGAACAAATCTGTCTTCTCCTTTCCCCTGATAAAGTCTTACGTTGTTACTATGGCAACTCAGTCCACAAAATTGATAATAATTAGAAACAAAATAGGAAAACATCTTTACCTACTGGAACTGGGAAATAAATCCCCAAAAGTACAAAGAAAAGATAGGCAAATACCAAGCCAGTGGCCAAATGCAATAAAACACAGTTGGGCAGTTTATGGGACTGGGGAAATGTATCCTGCCCTTGGTAAGCACCTGTTTTATTCTCTATCTCTCTGTATTTGACTTTTTAAAAAAACTTTCTTTTTAGATTCCACATTTAAGTGAGATCACACAGTATTTTTCCTTCTGTGTCTGGCTTATTTCATGTCTTCTAGGTTCATCTATCTTGTAGCAAATGTCAGGATCTCTTTCTTTTTTAAGGTTGAATAATATTTTATTAAACACAAACACACACATATACACACACACACACACACACACACACACACATCACAGTCTCTTAATGTATTCAGCCATTGATGATATTTCAAATGTTTCCATATTTTGGTTATTGTGAACAGTGCTGCAATGAACATGGAAATGCGGGTAATTTTATGAGGTGGTGATTTGATTTCTTTTTGATCTGTACCCAGAAGAGGGATTACTGGGTGGCATGTTAGTTCTATCTTTAATTTCTTGAGGGACCTCCATACTGTTTTCTATATGGCTGCACTAATCTACACTCCTACTAACAGTGTACATGGGCTTCCTTCTCTCAATAACCTCCCCAGCACTTCTTATACAATCTTAATTGATGCATGCAAATCATTCGACATAGTTTGACATATTTTCTTGATAAAAATCATAAACAATTTAGGTATATAAGAAATTTACTCAATGTATTACAGGACATATATGAAAAAAACCCACAGTTTACATTATGATCATCTAATACTCAGCACAAAGCAAGGATGTCCACTCTCACCACTTCTGTTCAACACAGTACTGGAAATACTGGCAAGAACAATCAGAAAAAAGAGCAAGTCAAAGGAATACATCAGAAAGAAAGAAGTAAAGTTATCTCTATTGGTATACAGTATAATCCTATATCTTTAGCTTTTTATTTACAAAATTTACATGACAACTTTTTTTAAATCATTTGAAAAATACAGTAGGGTGTTTTGTAAAATATACTTTATTATGTTTATAATACATATATTAGTATATACTATATATTCTACAAAAAAGGACAGTCTATGTTCCTTCTCCTCACTCTGAGCTTCCAAATATTGCTACCTAACACTAGCTTCTTCCTTAAAAGGAACCACTTTTAACAGCTCGTATGCATGTCTTGGAGGGAGCAGGGGGTCAAGGAAGAGGTAAAAATATACCAAGTTTTCTAAACCTCACACTGTTAACATTTTGGGCCATGTCATTCTTTGGTTTGGGGTACTGTCTTATACACTGTGTAGGATGTTTGGCAGTATTCTTCCCCTCTACCCAGTAGATGCTAGTAGCATACACCTCTCCAGTTTTGTCAAACAAAAATACTTTTAGACATTGCCACCTGGGGTGGCTGCTCTAGAGAAATCTTTCTTTACCTCATTGTCCTTTTTCTCCACTTATACTTCAATGAGCAATGATGACGAGTCTCCCCCAAAAAGGTCCTGAATTCATCTCACAGTTGTGATAGTAACAGGCCAGGGAAAGTTCCTCAATACCATGCTGGTGGGGGCCTAATGCCTCCCAGGGCCATATTCAAAAATTTCAGAACTGTCACACTGGGTTGGTTCCATGTATCCCCACATCTCTATGTATACAACAGGAGCTTAAAGTTGTTGCTACCTGGATTAAGTTTGCTGCAATCTGTGGGAAATTAAGAATGACAGGAACTCTTGCCATGGAAAATTAAAACTTTTATTTCAAACCAAGTTAGCCTCTCATACATTGCTGATAAGAATTTAAATTGCAGTGACATCAACGACATGGTAGAACAGGAAGCTCCTGACTCTTCCTCCCACAGACATAACAAGTAAACACCTAGACATGGATTGACTGTCTCCAGAGGAAGCCAAAATCTACTTTAAAGACTCTGAGGCACCTGGGGACTGAGAAAATATCCATATCAAAATAAATGGGAAAAGTGAAGATACACCTATGCACCAACCCCTATGCTGAGCACAGCACTTTGTAATTGAGAAGGAAACTCCAGCTCCCAGCTATTTTCTGGAGTGAGAGGCATACACCACACAGAGAACATCCAACTTTTACAGTTCCTGCAGGAGGGCATGGCTGTTACATCACCTTATTTGAAAAATGGCTGCGACAAGGCATCAGGAAATTTTTCTCAAGCACAAAAAACAAAGAGGTGTTTTGAACCACATGGACACTCCCAGATGCTGTAGCATCTCCCAGAAAGAGTTTGGCTGCACACTTTCCCAGCAGCTCTCTGTCACTCTGGCCTGCATCAAGCCAGTATCAGGAAGCATACTAAGAAAATAAAATAAAATAAAATGAATCTCTTCCAGCCTAAACGGGAAGCCTAACACTCTCTGTACCCTTCTCTCCTGGCTTGTTTCAGTGATAACTCAAGACAAAAAAGTTCCCTCTGCAAGAAGGGTAAGAACCATCTGTTTTATTGCAAATGGGAGTGGGTCCAGCCCTGAAATCTCTCCCAGAAAAGAGGCTGGAGGCCTCTACATGTAAGAATAGGAGGAACAGCACTCCTCACCACTCTTCCCCTGGCTTGTTTCTGAGGAAAATTTCTTCAATTTCTTATTATAGGGAGGCTAGGGGACATCTTTGTTCCTGAAAGAGAAAGGGGGTAACTCCCTGTGTACTTTTCCTTGGCTTAATTCAATGATAACTCCAGACCAGAATACTCATCCTACAAAAGGGGTGAGAAGGCTGCTTGCTTGAACAAAAGGGCAAGAACTTTCTGTGCCCTTTTCCCCAGCTTTCTCCAGCAACAATTCCAGTCCTGAAATCATTCCATGGAAATAGGTTACAGGCCTCTGCCAGCAAAAACAGTAAGAATGGCACTCCTCAGCTTTCTCCCTCAGCTTGCTCCAGAAATTAACTCCTTCAATTTTTCATTGAAAGGATGCAAGGAGACTTCTCTGTGCCTGAAATGGGAAAATAGACTCTGCATGTGCCTTCCTTGCTGGCTTGCTTTGGTGATAACTCCAGACCAGAAATCTCTGTAAGGAAGGTATGGACTTAAACTTACTCAAACAGGAGAGTGGGTATTCCCCATGTTTTCTGCCCTGGTTTGCTCCAGCAATAAATCCAGATAGGAAGAATCTCCCATAGAGTAGCTTCTGTACATACTGAAAATTTTAACATTTATACCCTCTACTCAAAGGACTGGCTCATAAATTACCTAACTCTGGGAGTTCACAAAGCTCTGCACTCCTTAGACTCTTATACTAAAGAGAACAAATAGATGACTTTTAAACTTGCAAATGTCCTGCAGCCATCTCTCCCCATTCAAAGTGAGCAGTGTGATAAAGAGAACCAACATCTGCCTTAGACCCTCTCCTTGACATAGGGCAGAAGGTATAGAAAGTAAATTCTGGCTCTAAGCTTCTCTGCAAGGAAAGAAGAAATTGGACCACAAATTTAACACTCTATGCTCTTCAATTGCATGTGAAGGGATTGCCTTCTATCTCAACTCTGTCAAAGCAATAGCACAACTTTTTGACACTTTCTAATTTCTTGGGTGCCACTAGAACAATGGCAACAGGTTGGACAAGCATAAAGTGTTTTGAGGAACCTAACATCTCTATTAAGGCTGAATAAGGAGGAATATCTCTGACACAAAACCAGTTTAACAAGACTTTGAAGAAGTCTTTTGTTTTGTTTTGTTTTGGATTTTTGTTTGTTTGCCTAATGCACAGAAAAAATGCATAAAGTCAAGGAAAGTGAAGATGGGAAAATATATTCCAAATGAAAGCACAAGATAAAGCTGCAGAATAAAATCCCAATGAAATGGAGATATGTGGTTTACCTGACAGAAAATTCAAAAAGATAGCTGTAAAGATATTCACTGTGGTAAGGAGAGCAATGAGGGAACAAACTGAGACCATCAACATAGAGATAGAAAATATTAAAGGTACCAAACAGAAATAATTGACCCAAAGTATACAACAGCTGAACTTAAAAATTCAATGGAAGTGTACAACAGCAAACTAGATCAAGCACAAAAAAATTAATTAGCAAACATGAAGACAGGTTATTTAAAATCATCCAGTCTGATGAACAAAAAGAAAACAAAAGGTGAAGACAGCCTAAAAAATTTTATAATACTATCAAGTAAAATAATATATGCATTATTGATGTACCAGAAGGAGAAAAGAAAGAGAGAGACATAAAACATGTTCAAATAAATAATGGCAGAAAAATGCCCAAGTTTGGAAGAGGAAATACAAATTCAGATCTAGAAAGCTCAATGAACACCTGATATGATTATTTCAAAGGGACACACATCAATGTACATCATAATCAAATTGTCAAAATTTGAAGACAAAGAGAGAATATTGAAAGCTGCAAGAAGAAAGCGACTTGTTACATACAAGGGGAGCTCCATTACACTCTCATGGGATTTTTCAACAGAAACCCTGGAGGCCAGAAAGGACGGAATGCTATACTTCAAAAGCTAAACAAACAAACAAAGACTATCAATCAAAAATACTGTACCCAGAAATACTGTCATTCAAAAATAAAGCAGAGATAAAAAATTTTCCCAAACAAAAACTGAGAGATTTATTATCCCTATATTTTCCTTATAAAAAATGCTAAAATGAGTCCTTAAAACTAAAGAAAAGTATTTCCAAGTAGTAATATGAAAATACAAAACTCACTGGTGAAAACAACTATAGCTACAATAATTTCTTAGAGGCACAAAATATAAAACATATAAAATTTGGAAACAAAACAAATTGTGGGGCAAGGGGAGCAAAAGTGTAGACTTCATGCAGGTGATAAAAGTTAAGTCATTATCAGCTTAAAACAGCCTTTTATTATTATAAGATTTTTTATGCAAGCCTCATGGAAACCACAAAGCAAAAATGTTTGTTTATATATACACAAATGATTAAAATAAATAATTCAAATACTGTCAATAAAGAAAATAATTAAAGCACAAAATAAGAAAGCAAGAGAAACAAAGGATCTAAAAATTAACCAGAAAACAATATTTAAAATTTCAATAGTAAGTCCTTACCTATTAACAATTACTTTAAATGTAAATGAATTTAATTACCCTATAAAAGGCATCAAGTGGCTGAATAAATTAAAAGAAAAGCCAATTGTATGCTATCTATAAGACTCACTTCATTTCTAATAACACACATAGACTGAAGGTAAATAAATGGAAAAAGATATCCCACAGAAATAAAAAACAAATGGTGTGTGTAACAATATGTATAACAAACAAAATATACATTAAGTCAAAAACCGTAAAAAGAGAAAAAGAAAGTCATTATTTTATGATAACATGGTGAATTTATCAAGGAGATATAATAATTGCAAATACTTATGTACTTAACATCAGAACAGCTAAATTCATTAAGCAAATACTAATAAATCTGAAGGGAGAGATAGACTGTAATACTATAATAGTACGATATTTCAATATCCCACTTCAACATTAGACAGATAATTTAGACATAAAATTAATAAGGAAACATTACAATTGAACTACACTTTATGATATATATACTTAAAAGATATTTACAGAACATTTCATCTAACAGCAACAAAATATACATTCTTCTAAAGTTGACACAAAACATTCTTCAAGATATATTACAACTTAAGTCACAAAACCATTTTTAGTAAATGTAGTAAGAATTGAATCATATTGAGTATCTTTTCTGACCTCACTGGCACGAAATCAAAAATCAATAATGACAGCAATCTTGGAGAACTCACAAATATTTGGAAATTAAACATCATGTTACTGAACAACCAAAGAGTGAAATAATGATTTTTTTTTAAAAAATTAAAATTATCTTGAGATGCATAAAAATGGAAACACACCATACCAAAACCTATTGGATGTGGCAAAAGCACTACTAAGGGGAAAGTTTATAGAAATAAAATGGCTACAACAACAAAAGAGAAAGATCTCAAATAAACAACCTAATGTTACACCTCAAAAAACTAGAAAAGACAGAAAAACGTATGCCCAAATTTAGCAGAATAAAGGAAATAACAAAGAAGAAGGCAGAAATAAACAAAATCAAGTCTAGAAAAATAACAGGAAGTATTTTAAAAACTAAAAAGTTTTTTTCAAAAAGAAAATCAGCAAACATTTAGCTAGACTAACAAAGAAAGATCAATTTTTCTGATGAACACAGATGCAAAATAACAGAAACCTGAACTCAATGTCACATAAAAAATTAGTTATCATGATCCAGTGATATGTGAGGGATGAAAGATTAACTTAACATATGCAGATCAATGTGATATACTATATTAACTAACTGAAGGGCAAAAACCACACAATCATTTCAATAGATACAGAAAAAAATTTAACAAAATTCAATATCCATTCATATCAAAACTCTCAAAAAATGGATATAGAGGGAATGTGTCTCAACACACTAAAGGCCACTTATAACAAGTGCACAACTAACAGCCTACTGAATGAGGAAAAATTTGAAAGCTTTTCCTCTGAGATCAGAGACTTGACAAGAATACTCATTCTTGTTATTTTTTTAAACATAGTAGTAAAAGTCCTTGTGTAAGCAATTAGGCAACAGAAGAGGAAAGAAAGGAAGGAAAGGAGGGAAGGAAAGAAAGAGAAAGAAAGAAAGAAAGAAAGAAAGAAAGAAAGAAAGAAAGAAAGAAAGAAAGAAAGAAAGGCAGGCAGGCAGAAAAAGAAGAAAGAAAAGAAGAAAGAAAAGAAAAGAAAGAAAGAAAGAAAGAGAAAGAAAGAAAGGAAAAGAAAGAAAGAAGAGGGAGGGAGGAAGGAGAAAGAAAGAAAGGCAGGAAGGAGAAAGAAAGGAAAAGAAGAAAGAAAGAAGGAAAGAGAGAAAGATGAAAAGAAAAGAGAAATGAAAGGAAAAGAAAAGAAAAAAAAGAGCATCCATATAGGAAAGGAAGAAATGAAAGCTTTTTTCCTAATGTCATGATCTTATACCCAGAAAACCCTAAAGACTCCACTAAAAACCTGTTAGAATGCATAAACCAATTCAGCAATGTTGCAGTTTACAAAATTCACATACAAAAATTAGTACCATGTCTATACACTAATAATAAACTATCTGAAAAGAAATTAATAAAACAATCTCATTTAAAATAGCACTAAAAAATACATAGAATTAAATTTAATCCAAGAGTGAAAGATCTGTGCACCACAACAATAAAACTTTGTGGAAATAAACTGAAGAAGACAAATACATGAAAAGATATCCCATGTTCATGGACTGGAAGAATTAATACCCCCAAAATGCTCATACTATCCAAAGCATCTACAGTTTGAATAAGTCCCTATTTAAACATGCCAATGACATTCTTTACAGAAATAGAAGAAAAATCCTAAAATATGTATAGAAAAAGAAAAGACCCCAAATAGACAAATCAATTATTGGAAAAAACAAAAAAGTTAGAATCATCACACTGTCTGATTTCAAAATATATTACAAAGCTACTGTGATCAAAAGAGTATGGAACTGGTATAAAAACAGACACATCAACCAATGGAACAGAATAGAAAGCTCAGAAAAAAATCCAAGTAATTACAGTCTATTGATTTTCAACAAAAGTTTCAGGAAAACACAATAGGAAAAGAATACATAAATGGATGTTGGGACAACTGGATATCCACAAGCAGAAAAATAAAATTGGACCCTTAGCTCACAAAACATAAAAATTCAACTCAAAATAGGTAAAATACTTCAATGTAAGGCCCTAAAACTATAAAGCTACTACAAGAAAACATAGTGGAAAAACTCCACAACTTTGGTTTTGGCAATGGTGTTTTTGAATAGGACTCCTAAAGCACAGCAATAAAAGCAAAATTAGACAAATGGGATTACATCCAAGTAAAAATATTCGGCACAACAAAAGAAACAACTAACAGACTGAGAGAAAACCCACAGATTGGGAGAAAATACTGAAACTTCAGCATTTCCTCAGTTCTGGGACCTACTGCTGATATCGAAATCCACTAATGCTCAAGTCTAATATATAAAATTAAATAATATTTAATTTTGTTTATGTGGTGTATCAAATTTATTGATTTGCATATGTTAGCCCATCCCTAAATTCCTGATATGAAACCCACTTGATCATGGTGAATTATCTTTTTGATATGCTGTTGAATTCAGTAAGGTAATATTTTGTTGAGGATTTTTGCATCTATGTTCATTAGGAATATTTGTAGTTTTCTTTTTTTGTTATGTATTTTCTGATTTTGTATTAGGGTGATACTGCCTTCATGGAATGATTTAGGGAGCAATTCTTTATCTGTTTTAATAGTTTCAATAGGATCGGTACCAATTCTTCATTGAATGACTGATAAAATTCTGCTGTGGGTCCGTCTGGTTCTGGAACTTTTTTTGTTGGAATTTTTTTTGGTTACCATTTCAATCTCACTGTTTGTTACTGGTCTGTACAAAGTTTCTATTTCTTCCTGGCTTAATCAAGGAAGGTGGTATATCTCCAGGAATTTATCCATCTTCTCTAGCTTTTTTAATTTATGCACATAAAGGTGTTCATGGTATCCTTAAATGATCTTCTGTATTTCTGTAGCATCAGACGTAATATCTTCCATTTTGTTTCTAATTGAACTTATTTCAATCTTCTCTCTTTTTTTCTTGGTTAATCTCACTAATAGTCAATTAATTTTTATTATATTTTCGAAGAACCAGCTTTTTGTTTCATTCATATTTTGTATTTTTTTCTTTAAATTTTATTTAGTTCTGCTCTGGTTTTTGTTATTCTTTTCTTCTGCTTGGTTTCGGTTTGGTTTGTTCTTCTTTCTCTAATTTCTTGAAATGTGACACTAGATATCTATTTGTGGTCTTTCAGACTTTTTGATGTAGGCATTTAATGCTATGAACTTTCCTCTTAGCACTGCTTTTGCTGAATCCCAGAGGTTTTCATAGGTTGTGTCACAATTATCCATCAGTTAAAATAATTTTTAAATTTCCATCTTGATTTCATTGTTGATCCATTGATCATTCAGTAGCAGGTTATTTAATTTCGATGTATTTGTATGGCTTTGAGTGTTCCTTTGAGAGTTGATTTCCAATTTTATTCCACTGTGGTCTGAGAGAGCATTTGATGAAATTTACATTTTCTTACATTTATTGAGGCTTGTTTTGTGGCTTATCATATGGTCTGTCTTGGAGAATGTTCCTTGTGCTGATGAATAGGATATATATTCTGCAGTTGTTGGGCACAATGCTCTGTAAATATCTGTTAAGTCCATTTGTTCTAGGGCATAATTTAAGTATATTGTTTCTTTGGTGATTTCCTGTCTTGATGACCTGTCTAGTGCTGTCAGTGGAGTATTGAAGTCCCCCACTAATATTGTGTTGCCATTTATGTCATTTATACAGTCTAGTAATATTTGTTTTATAAATTTGAAAGGACTAGCATTAAGTGCATATATGTTTAGGAGTGTGATTTTTTTTGTTTCACTAGTGTTTTTATCCAGAAAAAATATTTGACAAAATCCAGAATCTCTTTTAAAATCCTCAGTAAAATTGGCATAGAAGGGACACACCTTAGGGTAATAAAAGCCATCTATGACAAACCCACAACCAACATTATACTGAATTGGGAAAAGTTGCAAACATTTCCCCTGAAAACTGGAACCAAACAAAGATGCCCACTGTCACCACTTCTATTCAACATAGTACTGGAAGTCCTAGCCAGAGCAATCAGAAAAGAGAATGAAAGAAAATGCATCTAAATGGATAAAGGAGTCAAACTATCACTGTTTACCAATGATATAATCATACACCTACAAAACCCTAAAGACTCATCAAAGAAGCTCCTAGATCTGATGAATAAATTCAGTAAAGTTTCAGGATAGGAAACCAATTTACACAAATTATTAGCACTGCTATACACCAACAGCAACCAAGCTGAGAAAAAAATCAAGAACTCAACCTGTTTTACAACAGCTGCAAATAATAATAATAAAATACTTAGTAATATGGTTTGGCTGTGTCCCCACCCAAACTCACCTTGACTTGTAATAATCCCCGTGTGTCAAGGGGGCCAGGTAGAGATAACTGAATGGGGGTATTTTTTCCCATACTGTTGTCATGGTAGTGCATAGGACTCATGAGATCTGATGGTTTTATAAATAGGAGTTCCCACACACAAGCTTCTTGCCTGTCACCATGTAAGATATGCCTTTTGCCTTCTGTGATGATTGTGAGTCCTCCCCAATCATGTAAAACTGTGAGTCCATTAGGCCTCTTGTTCTTTATAAATTACCCAGGATCAGGTATGTTTTTATCAGCAGGATGAAAACAGACAAATACAGTAAATTGGTACTGGGAGTGGAGTGCTACTTTAAAGATACCTGAAAATGTGGAAGCAACTGTGGAACTGGGTAACAGGCAGAGGTTGGAAGAGTTTGGAGGGCTGAGAAGAAGATGGAAAAATGTGGGAAAGTTTGGAACTTTCTAGAGACATGGAGTACTCAGAAGACAGGAAGATGTGGGGAAGTTTACAACTTCCTAGAGATTTGTTAAATGGCTGTAACCAAAATGCTGATAGTAATATGGGCAATAAAATCCAGATTGAGGTGGTCTCAGATAGAGATGAGGAGGTTGTTGGGCACAGGAGTAAGGTCATTCTTGCTATGCAAAGAGACTGGCAGCATTTTGCCTCTTCCCTAGAGATCCATGGAACTTTGAACGTGAGAGAGATGATTTGGGTATCTGACAGAACAAATGTCTAAGCAGCAAAGCATTCAAAAGGTGACTTGGGTGCTGTCAAAAGTATTCAGTTTTGAAAGGGGAAAGAGTACAAAAGTCCAGAAAATTTATAGCCTATGAGACAGAAAAGAAAAATCTATTTTCTGACAACAAATTCAAGCCTGCTGCAGAAATTTGTATCTGTTGATAAGAAGCCAAACGTTAATTCCTAATACAATGGGGAAAATGTCTCCAAGGCATCTCAGAGATCTTTGTGGCAGCCCCTCCCACAACAGGCCCAGAGGCCTAGGAGGAAAAAATGGTTTTGTGAGCCCGGCCCAGGGTCTCCCTTCCGTGTGCGGCCTATGGACTTGGTGCCCTGCATCCCTCCCACTTTAGCCATGGATATAAGTGACCAAGGTACAGCACAGGCTGTGGCATCACAGGGTGCAAGCTCCAAGCCTTGGCAGCTTCCATATGGTGTTGAGCTATAAAGGTGAACAGAAGTCAAGAATTGATGTTTGGGAAGCCTCACCTAGATTTCAGAGGATGTATGGAAATGCCTGGATGTCCAGGTAGAAGTTTGCTGCAGAGGCATGACCCTCATGGACAACCTCTGCTAGGGAAGTGCAGAAGGGAAATGTGGGGTTGAAGCCCCCACACAGATTGCCCTACTGGGCCACTTCCTAGTGGAGCTGTGATAAGATGATCACTATCCTACAGAACCCAGAATGGCTGGAGACCATTATTCTGAGTGTTTAGTTAGGTAACTCAGGAATGAAAAACTAAACATCCTATCTTCTCACTTATAAGTGGGAACTAAGCTATGAGTATACAAAGGCAAGAGAATGATATAATGGACTTTGGGGACTCCAGAGAGGGCAGGCTAGGGGGGGTGAGGGATAAAAGACTACACATTGGGTACAATGTACACTGTTCAGGTGACGGGTGCACCAAAATCTCAGAAATTAGCACTAAAGAACTTCCCATGTAACAAAAAACCACCTGTTCCCCTAAAACTATTGAAAAAAAAAATTTAATGCCTGCTCTTTGAAAAGAGACTTAGGAAAATGAAAACCAAAAAACCCAGCCATATATAGAGTGACAATATTTTTAAAACATATTCCTGATGAAGAAATGTTCCAAATTGCAAACAAAACAGACAAAACAAAAGAGCAAAAACAAAACTGAAAATTAAACATTGATATAGGTAATAAACAAAAAGTCATTTAACATAATTATTCATTAGGGAAATGTGGATTACCACATGAAATATTGCTGCACAATTCTAAGAGCAAATCTAATACCCTCCCAATGGCAAAATTAAATGCTGGAAAACATATGAAGAAACTGATATTGTAATAGTTTGTTGACCATTATGAGGTTCTGTAATTACTCTCATTTCCCAGAGTAATAATATTAACACCAATTGGAAATGTTTTTCAAAACAATGACTTTACATTCTATCTCATATGTGTTGAGTAAAATATGCTTGAAGTTAAAATGATGCCAATATTAATGGATTTTGCTACAAAATTAGACATATTTCTATTTTTATTCTTGGAGGATATTAGCTCATTAGTTTATAATTCTTTTTTTTTTTTGCCTGAGCAAAAAGTTCACAAAATTTAAAATTCACAAAATATAAAGGAGTATACAATGAAATGTGATTTTATTACTGCTCTGTTTTATGAGTATAATCTGTTTACTTAGACAGTACTGCTAAGAATATTTAGGTTGGCTCCCACATTTTGCTGTCACAAGCAGTACTTTATTGAGAATAGTTGCAATACATCATTTTATTAATACATGTGTGCAAGAATTTTGACAGAATGCTTCACATATAGAATTTGATATATCAAAGTACATATGCAATTATACTTCCAAGACATATTTCCAAATTACCTTCCAAAGAAGTTGTACCAATTAACATTCTCTTTTTCTCACTTGATAAAAAATAATTTTGTACATTTATGGGATACAACATGATTTTTTGATCTATATGTACATTTAGAAACATTAAATCAAGATAATTGGCAATTTCATCAGTTCGCCAATTTATCTTTTTTTGTGGTAAGAATGTTAAAAATCTATTTTAGGAATTTTGAATTATATAATACATTATTATTAACTGTGGCCACCATTCCATGAAATAAATCACTACAATTTATTCTTTGTCAAACCAAACCTTTCCACCATTTAAACAACATCTTCACTTTTGCTATTCCTCTCACTATTCCCAACCGCATGTAACCATCTTTCTATTCTGTTTCAATGAGCTCAACTGTTTTACATTCCACATAAGTGACATCATACAGAATTTGTTTTTCTGTGCCTGGCTTGTTTCACTTGGCATAATATCCTCCAGTTCTATTCATATTGTCACAATGACAGAATTTCCTTCTTTTTAAAGGCTGAGTAGTATTCTTATGTATACATGCCACATTTCATTATTCTTTCATCTATTAATGGACTTACTTCCATATCTTGGCTAGTGCTGCTGAAATGGACATGGGATTTGAAGACCTCTCTTCGACATACTGATTTCATTTCAAATGTATACCCAGAAGTGGAATTGTTTGATCATACGGTAATTCAACTGTAATTTTTTTAAGGAAACTTCTTACTATTTTCCAAGGTGGCTGTACTGATTTACATTATCAGTGTACAAGTGTTCCCTTTTTTCCACATCCTCACCCACACAATCTATTTTTGACAATAGCCATTTTAACAGGTGTGAGATGATATTTCATCACAATGAAATTTGTATTTCCCTGATTATTAGAAATGTTGACCATCTTTTTATGTATCTGTTGGCCATTAGTATCTCTTCTGTTCAGAAATGTCGATTCAGATCCTTTGTCTATTTCTAAATTGTGTTGTTTGTTTTATTGTTATTGAGTTACTTTCCTTCTGTATTTTAGATATTAGGCCCTTATCAGATGTACAGTTTGTAATACAGTTGGCCCTTTGTATTTGTGGGTTTTGCATCTGCAGATTCAACCAATCGTGAATCAACAATATTTGAAAAGAAACAATAAAAATAAAAATACAACAAAAAATGACATAAATAAATATAAAGCATAAAAATATCAACCTAGTATTTACATTGTATTAAGTATTTTTTGTAATGTAAAGATGATGTAAGGTATATAGAAGGATGTGCTGCATAGGTTATAGGCAAGTATGGACTATGCCATCTTTTTTATTTTTAGGGATTTTTTTATTTCAATAGGTTTTTGGGGAAGAGGTGGTGTTTGGTTACATAGATTAAGTTTTCAGTGGGGATTTCTGAGATTTTGGTGTACACCCAGTGTACACTGTACCCAATGTTTAGACTTTTATCCCTCACACCCCACCCTTCTTTCCAAGTCACCAAAGTCCACTGTATTATTCTTATGTGTTTGTGTCCTTTTAGCTTAGCTACCAATTATAATTGAGAACATACGATGTTTAGTTTTCCATTCCTGAGTCACTTCACTCAAAATAATGGTCTCTAACTCTATCCAGCCTGCTGTGAATGTCATTATTTTGTTCCTTTTTATGGCTGAGTAGTATTCATGGTATATGTGTGCCAAATTTCCTTTATCCACTCGTTGGTTAATGAGAATTTAAGCTGGTTTTACATTTTTGCAATTGCAAATTGTGCTGCTATAAACATGCCTGTGCAAGGGTCTTTTTTATATAATTACTTATTTTCCTCTAGGTAGATATCCAGGAGTGGGATTGCTGGATCAAATGATAGCTCTACTTTTAGTTCTTTAAGGAATTTCCATATTGTTTTTCATCGTGGTTGTACTAGTTTACATTCCCACCAGCAGTGTAAAAGTGTTCCCTTTTAACCATATCCACACCGACATCTATTAATTTTTGATTTTTAAATTCTGGCCATTCTTGCGTGGTAAGTTGGTATTGCATTGTGGTTTTGATTTGCATTTCCCTGACCATTAGAGATGTTGAACACTTTTGTATATGTTTGCCAATTTTATATCTTCTTTTGAAAATTGTCTATTCATGTCCTTAGCCAGTTTTTGATGGGATTATTTGGGTTTCTTTTCTTGCTGATTTGTTTGATTTTCTTGTAGATTCTGGATATTAGTCCCTTGTTGGATGCATAGTTTGTGAAGATTTTCCCCCACTCTGGGGGTTTTCTGTTTACTTTGTTGATTATTTGCTGGGCAGAAGCTTTTTAGTTTAATTACTTCTCATCTCTTTATTTTTGTTTTTGTTGTATTTGCATTTGGGTTAATGGTCATGAATTCTTTGCCTAAGCCAATGTCTAGAAGACTTTTTCCAATGTTATCTTTTAGAATTTTTATAGTTTCAAGTCTTAGATTTAAGTATTTGAACCATCTTCAGTTGAGTTTTTTTAATAAGGTGAGAAATGAGGATTTAGTTTCACTCTCCTGCATGTGGCTTGCCAATTATCCCAGCACCATTTGTTGAATAAGGTGTCCTTTCAACACTTTTTTTGTTTGGTTTGTTGAAAATCAGTCTTCTGTAGGTATTTGGCTTCATTTCTGGGTTCTCCATTCTGATCCATTGGTCTATCCTATTTTCATGCCAGTATCATGCTGTTTTGGTTACTATAGCCTTATAGCATAGTTTGAAGTCAGGTAATGTGGTGCCTTCAGATTTGTTATTGGTGCTTAGTTTGATTTGGCTATACAATCTTTTTTGGTTCCATATAAATATTAGGATTGTTTCTTTTTTCTAGTTGTCAAGAATGATGATGGCTCTTTGATAAGAATTGCATTGAATCCGTAGATTGCTTTTGGCAGTATGGTCACTTTGACAGTATTGATTCTACCTATCCATGAGCACAGGTTATGTTTCCATTTGTTGTGTCGCTGATGACTGTGTTTTCTAGTTTTCCTTGTAGAGACCTTTCACCTCCTTTGTTAGGTATATTTCTAAGTATTTTATTTTCATTTTGCAGCTGTTGTAAAGGGGATTTGTTCTTGATTTTTTTCTCAGCTTAGTCATTTTTGGTGTATAGCAGTGCTACTGATTTGTGTAAACTGATTTTGTATCCTGAAACTTAATTCACTTATCAGATCTAGGAGCTTTTTTTGATGAGTATTTAGGGTTTTCTAGGTACATGATTATATCATTGGCAAACAGAGGCAGTTTGATTTCGTCTTTACCAATTTGGATGCCTTTTATTTATTTCTTTTGTGGGCATTTTTAAATTTTGATGATACATTTTTTTTGCTTTTGTGATCCTTCGTATTATGTTCTATTTAAGGATACTTTGGTTGACTCCAAGTCATCAACGTGGTTTTTCTTTTTTATTCCAGAAATTTTGAAGTTTTAGGTTCTACATTTAGATCTCTAACCCACTTTGAGTACATTTTTATGTGGTATAAGGCATGAATAACCATTGACAGTTTAGCCATAAATCTTTGCATGCTATTTTGTACTGATTCTTCTTGGGATTACAAAATACATCCTTGATTCTTCACAGACTACTTAGAGTTCATTTTGTACCCCTTCCTACAGAACCAGCCTAGAAACACCAAGATTTCATTTTGGCATGCATGAATTTTTATGCTATAATTGATATATATGCATTACATATTCATATCATATAAAATTCAAATACAATGTCATAGTTTTGTATAGTCATGTGTTTTAAAAAAATAAAAAAGATTACTTTTCTGTGTATCATATTTTCCTATTTCAGTGTTATTCATGCCTTCCTGAAAACTTAGGTTTTTTAACTACCTTTACTTTACTTCAGCCTGATGGAATTACTTTTAACATTTCTTGAAGAAGATTTGTTCTGCTGACAATGTTTGCATTGTTTTTAATGTGCTATTAGCTGCCTTTCATATATTCATTCCTCTGTATGTAATGTGTCATCTTATTTCTTTTTACTTTCTAGAGTTTCATTTTATCTTTGGTTTACATGAATTTAACTATTTTGTGCCCAAGGTGATGAATTTATTTTATCTATCCTGCTTAGGGGTTGCTTAGTGTATTATCGACTTCCTTTGTGCATTACTTAAATGATGATATTCTCAGAACTCTGCATGGACTCTATTTTCATCTCATTTTCAGAGGAAACTCATCCTTTCAAAATAGCAAGTTACCATCTATGTGTTGATAATTCCAACATCATTAACATTGGCTCACATACCTCTCTTCTTTTTTATGACTGTATGTTCAGACATTTTTTTCCACAGTCTATCAGGCATCTCCTTTGTGGGCAGCACTTTTCCAGGACATGTGTATAAAATCTTTGAAAACAGATTGAAGAACATAAACAGACACTTCTCAATAGAAGACATACTAGCAGCCAGCAAATATGTTCAACAATGCTCATTATCACTAATCATTAGAGAAATGCAAATCAAAACTATGGGATACCATCTGGCACCAGTCAGGTGGCTTTTGTTGAAAAGTCAAAAAATAACAAGTGTTGGCGAGGCTGTGGAGAAAAGGGAATCCTTATATGGTGTTGGTGGAAATATAAATTGTTCCAGCCACTGTGGAAAGCAGTTTGGAAAATTCTCAAAGACCTAAAAGTTGAACTACTATTTGACTCAGCAAACACATTACTGGGTACATACCCAAAGGAAAATAAATCATTCTACCAAAAGCACATGCACCCATATGGTCATCATACAACTATTTATAATAGCAAAAACATGGAACTAACCAAGCTGCTCATCGGTGGTGGACTGGATAAAGAAAATGTGGCACATATACATAATGGAATACTATGCAGTAATAAAAAAATGAAATTATCTCCTTTGCAACAACATGGATGCAGCTGGAGACCAACTTCCTACATGAACTAGTCCAAAAACGGAAAACCAAATATCACATTACTTTCGCTTGTAAGTGGGAACTAAACATTGAGTACACATGGAAATAAAGATGGAAACAATAGATACTTGGGACTAATAGAATGGGGAGAGGGAGGAGAGAAAAGGCTGTAAACTACCTATTGGTTATTATGCTTACTACCTGGGTGACAGGTTCAATCAGATCCCAAACTTAAGCATCACACTATATCCCTTTGTAACAAGTCTGCACATGTACCACCTGATTCTAAAATAGAAGTCGGATAAAAGAATGAACACCAGATTCTACTTAATGGGGTTCACATCACAGTTGGAGAGAGAAAACACAAACAAACAAATACAAGCATAACTGATGAGATTAACTAGTGAGCATAATGAAAACAAAAAGGAAATTATGAGAGATTTATGGAAATGAAGGGTTTTAGCTAAAATAGCCTGAGGAGGCTTTCTGCAGAGTCTACATTTAAAATGAAACCCAAGTTCACATCTCTTCACTGAACTCCCCCTCTTAGGTATCAGATTGCCTATTTAAGAGCTCCACTTAGATGTCTAACTGTTACAGTAGGTAGGTAGTCAGGCATAAGCAAGGCAAAAGAGTCCTCCATCCCCCACCCCACCAGGAATGTAAGGAGACCATCAGGTGATGGTCAGTTGGTTGTTAAACTATCTGTCTAAAATAATAATTGGTCACAACTGGTGCCAGGGAAAGGAAGTCTCCCAAAAGATTAAAAAAAAAAAGAAAGAAACCTGAAACTGATGATCAGCAGCTCCTGATAAGATCTCAGCAGTTAGGTGAGTGGGCTCAAGCATGTGCACTAAGAGGTGAAATGGCAGAGTTTAACTGGTGACACTCAACTAATAAAAGAAAACATCTCAAGTAAGCACGCATACAACTTCAGTAAACACATTGTGCATGCAGCCCCTCCCATGTGCTGGTAGGCCACTGCACATGCAGACAGCCCACCCCAGGGAAAGAATCAGGGGACAGGAGATGCAACATCCTGGAAACATGCCAGCATATAAAACCCCAAGTCAAATGTCAAACCGCACATGATCTCTCAAGTCACTCTCCTGGCCCTCTTCCAAGTGTACTTCCCTCCATTTCTTCTCTAAAACCTTTTAATAAACTTCCACTCTTTAAAACTTGCATCAGTCTCTCACTCTGCCGTATGCCCTGCAGTCAAATTCTCTCTTCTAAGGAGGCAAGAATTGAGGTTACTGCAGACCTGCACAGACTCACTGCTGCTAATATACCTATTGTATACTTAGACATTCAATACTAACTTTCTGATTTTTACCTAAATATGTTTCTTCTACAGTCTTCCCCAGGGTCAATGCCATCTTTTCATTTTCTCTGGCCACTGAAAGAATTAGTGACCCTATCAGATCTTGCTTTTATTATATGTTAGGTGAGATTAGGGAATTTTTTCATCTAAGTCCCAGCTTCAAGTAGTTGCTCCACATTTATGTGCTCCCCAGTACTCTATGGAATAGGTCCTTTAAAGAACTTCAGATTCATCTCTTTCTGCAGTTCCCTTCCCTCTCGGCCTCTAGGGTTTTGCAAACTCTAGCTATCTGGGTCTCCCTAGACTCTTAGTTGTCTCTTCAGCTAAGGGAATCTGCTAGGTTCGGTCCACCTTCCCTCTCTCCACGCTCTGTCTTGGAAACTCGAAGGCAGTAAATTGGAGTGATTTGTAGTTTTTACTTCATTTGCTTTCTGTCTCTTGTGATCTGTCCGTCTCCTTTGCTGCTTCTTGAAATCCATTATTAAATATATTTCTGCATTTTTTACTCTTTCGGGGAAAATAATATATCCTATTCTTACTATTACATCTTGGCTGGAGGTGAAGCCTCAATTTGCATATTAACAGAATTTAAGATACTGACCAGCAGGGAAGTACCCCTCAGGGAAGATAAAGAGCAGCTCTTTCCTGCAGCAACCAAGCACAGATCATGCTCAGGGCTGTTCTTCAGGCATGTGGATGGCAGCATCCGCTTAGCTTTCGGACAGCTCTTCAAAGCAAGAGCGGCTTGCTTCAAAAACCTCAGAGGGATGATGAGAATGTTAAGGGGGAACAAGAACAGGATCACACAGGACTTACTCAGAAGGCTTTTACTGCATTTCCTTTGTAATCACATTCTAGTTTGATCATAATCAAATGTAAAAATAGAAGCAGGTTTAATTAGTGTGAAGAGTTGGATATAAGAAAGCAAGAGTTCTATGTCTGAATCACATTTTCTTTCTTACTGGATGATATGGTTTGGCTCTGTCCCCACCTAGATTTCATCTTGAAATATAATTCCCATGTATAGGAGGAAGGACATGGTGTGAGGTGATTGAATCATGGGGGAGGATTATCACCTTGCTGTTCTCATGATAGTGAGTGAATTTTCACCAGATCCGATGGTTTAATAGTGTAACACTTTCCTCTTCATTTTCTCTCTCTCTTTTTCTCCTGCTCCACCATGTTAAGACATACTTCCGTCCTCTTTCCCTCCCACCATGACTGTGAGATTCCTGAGGCCTCCTAGACATGCTTCCTGAAGAGCCTGCAGAACTATGAGTCAATTAAACCTCTTTTCTTCAGAAATTACCCAGTCTCACATAGTTTTTATTGCAGTGTGAAAATGGAATCATACAGAAAATTGGTATCAGGAGAGAGGGGCACCGTTATAAAGATACCTGAAAATGTGGAATTGATTTTGAAAAAGGCTAATGGGCAGAGGTTGGAAAGGTTTGGAGGACTCTGAAGAATACGAGAAGATGTGGGAGTTTGGAACTTCCTAGAGATTTGTTGGATGCTTGTGACCAAAATGCTGATCGTGATATGGACAATGAAGTCCAGGCTGAGGTGGTCTCAGATGGAGATGAACCTCTTATTGGGAACTGGAGTAAGGGTCACTCCTGCTAGGCTTTAGCAAAGAGAGTGGTGGCATTTTGCCCTTGCCTTATAGATCTGTGGAACTTTGAACTTGAGAGAAATTATTTAGGGTATCTGATGGAAGAAATTTCTAAGCAGCAAAGCATTCAAGAGGTGACTTGGCTGCTTCTAAAAGTATATGCTCATATATGTAACAAAAAGATGGTCTGAAATTGAAACATATTTAAAAGGGGAGCAGAGCACAAAAGTTTGAAAACTTTGCAACATGACCATGCAGTAGAAAAGGAAAACCCATTTTGTGGGGTGAAATTCAAACTGGCTGCAGAGATTTTTGAAACTGAAGGGAAGTCAAATGCTAATAGCCAAGACACTGGGGAAAATGTCTCCAGGGTATTTCAGAGATCTTCGTGGCAGCCCCTCCCATCAGAGGCCCAGAGGCCTAGGAGAAAAAAATGGTTGTGTGGCCCAGGCCCAGGGCCCTGCTGCTCTGTGCAGCCTTGGTTTGTGGCACCCCACATCCCAGCTGCTCTAGCTCCAGCCATGGTTAACAAAAGGAAAAGTAAACCTTGGGCTATGGCTTCAGAGGGTACAAGCCCCAAGCTGTAGTGGCTTCCACATGGTATTGGGCTTGTGGGTACACACCAAGTAAGAACTGAGGTTTGGGAACCTCCACCTAGATCTCAGAGGATGTATGAAAATGTCTCAAAGTCCAAGCAGAAGCCTGTTGAAGGGCAGAGCTTTCATGGGAAATATCTACTAGGGGAGTGCAGAAAGGTAATGTGGGGTTGGAGTTCTCACACAGAGTTTCCACTGGGACATTGCCTACTGGAGCTATGAGAAGAGGGCCATGGTCCTACAGATCCCAGAATGGTAGATCTACTGGCAGTTTGCACCATGCACCTAGAAAAACCACATGCACTCAGTACCAATCTGTCAGAAGCCACAGGGGTTGTACCCTACAGAGCCACAGGGGCAGAGCTTCCCAAGGCCTTGGGAGCCCACCTCTTGTATCAACATGTCCTGGATGTGAGATATGGAGTCAAGAGAGATTATTTTGGAGTTTTAAGATTTAATGAATACCCTGCTGGGTTTTGGGCTTGCATAGGGCCCTTAGTCCCTTGGTTTTGGCCAATTTATCCTTGTTGTAACAGGAACATTTACCCAATTCTTATATCCCCATTGTATCTTGGAAGTATTGTTTTCTTTTCATGGCTCATAGACAAAAGGGATTTGTCTTGTCTCAGATGAGAGTCTAAACTTGGACTTTTGAGTTAATGTTGGAATGAGTTACGTATTTGGGGGACTGTTGGGAAGGCATGATTGGTTTTGAAATGTGAAAATGACAATTTTGGAGGGTCCAGGGGCAGAATGATATGGTTTGCCTCTGTGTTCCCACTCAGATCTCATGTCAAATTGAAATTCCCAAGTATCGCAGGAGGGGCCTGGTGACCGGAGGTGATTGAATCATGGAGGTATATTTATTTCTTGCTGTTTTCATGACAGTGAGTGAGTTCTCACATGCTCTGATTGTTTAAAAGTGTAACACTTCCCCCTTTCATCTCTCACTTTCCTGTTCTGCCAATCAAAAATTTTAACATGGTTTGTTCATTAGAAAAGTGTGAAATAGCTGGATAAAAATGAGGCATGAACCAGGCACAGTGGCACATGCCTGTAGTCCCAGCTACTCAGGTGCCTGAAGCTGTAGAATTGCTTGAGCCCAGGTGTTAGAGGCCAGTCTGGGCAACATAGAAAGAGCCTCGCTCTTAAAAAAAAAAAAAAAAAGAAAAAAAGGTATCCTTTGTATCTTTCAACCAAGAGAATCCAATTATCTTATTTTTGACAAGTAGGATTCATTTTTCTTTAATAGAGATCATTTCAGAGGAGTTTTAAGTTTAAAGCAAAATCAAGTAGAAAGTACAGAGTTTCTAAAGTCCCTGACCCAAACACCTACAGCCTCCCCCACTATCAACATATCACAGTACTACATTTGTTAAAATCAATAAATTTGTATTTACACATCATTATCACACAAATGTTTATACTTTACATTCAAGTTTACTCTTTCACATTCTATGAATTTTCACAAATCTTTAATGACATGTATTCACAGTTGTGGTATCACACAGAATAGTTTCACTGTCCTAAAACTCCTCTATGCTCCACCTATTCATCTCCTTCTAACCCTCAGCCTTGGAAAGCACTCATCTTTTTTACTGTCTCATAGGTTTTCCTCTTCCAGAATGCTATCATACATTATATAGCCTTTTAGATGAACTTATTTCATTTAATAACATACATTTAAGGTTTCTCTATATCTTTTCATACAGTTCACTTCTTTTTAGCACTGAATAACATGGCATTGTCTGGATATACCATAGTTTATTTATTCATTCACCTCCTGAAGGGTATTTGGTTGCTTCCAAATTTGAGCAATTTTGAATGAACTTTCTATAAACATCTGTGAGCAAGTTTTTATGTTGATAAAAGTTTTCAAGCTGTTTGGGCAAATAACAAGGAGAGCAATTACTGGATCGTATGGTAAGAGTATATCTAGTTCTTTAAGAAACCAAACCTAAGTGACCATATCATTTTGAATTCCCATCAGCCACATATGAGAGTTTGCTCATATGTTGGTCCACATCTTCACCAGCATTTGGTATTAATGTTTTGGACTTTAGCCATTCTGATAGGTGTGCAGTTAGTTGTCTCTTGTTTGAAATTGCTATTCCCTAATGACATGCAGTTAGTTGTCTCTTGTTTGAAATTGCTATTCCCTAATGACATATCACATCAAACATATTCTCATATGTTTATTTATCATCTTATATTGCCTTTGGTGTGGTGTCTGTTCAGGTATTTTTGCCATTTTATAATTGGGTTGCCCATTTTTTTATTGTAGAATATTATGAGTTCTTTGTATAACAGCCCTTTATTTGACATGTTTTTTTCAAGTATTTCTCCACATCCTATGATTTGTTTTCTCATTATTTTGACATTCTTCCTCACAGAGCAGTTTTAAATTTTAATGAAATCCAGCTCATCAATTATTTGTTTCATGGATCATGCCTTTTGTGTTGTAGGTGAAAAGTCATTACCTACCCTAAGGTCATCTAGATTATCTCCTATGCTATATTATAGGAGTTTTACAGTTTTGTGTTTTACCTTTAAGTCTGTGATCCATTTTAAATTAATATTTTGAAGACTGTTATGGTCTTAGTCTAGATTTTCTTTTTGGCATATGAATGCCCAGTTTTCCAGCATCAATGGTTGAAAACACTATCTTTACTTCATTGTATCACCTTTGCTTTTCTGTCAAAGACTATTTGACTATATTTATACAGCTCTATTTCTGACTAATCTATTTTTGTATTCATTCACCAATACCACACTGCTTTGATTATTTTAGTCTTGAAGTCAGGTAGTGTCAGTTTTCCAGTTTTGTTCTTCTCTAATATTGGGTTGGCTCTTTGAAGTCTTTTGTCTCTCCATATAAACTTTAGAATCAGTCTGCCAATATCCACAGAATAACTTACTAAAATTTGGATGGGGATTGCATTGAATGTACATATCCATTTTGGAACAAGTGACATCTTGACTATATTAAATCTTTGAGATTTTCTCCATAGACAGTTATGTCATTTGGAAGTGATATGGTTTGGATCTGTGTCCCCACCAAATCTCATGTCAAATTATAGTGCCCAATGTTGGAGGTGGGGCCTGGTGAGAGGTAATTGGATAATGGAGGTGAATTTCTCATAAATAATTCAGCACCATCCCCCTTCGTACTGTCCTCACAGTAGTGAGTGAGTTCTCATGAAATCTGGCTGTTTAAAAATGTGTAGCACCTCCTGCTTCTATCTCTTTCTCCTGCTCTGGCCATGTTCGGTGTTCCCTTTGCCTTCTGTCATGATTGAAATCCTCCTGAGGCCTCCCCAAAAGCAGAAGTTGCTATACTTTCTGTATAGCTTGCAGAACTATGAGCCAATTAAACCTCTTTTCTTTAAAAATTACTCAGTCTCAAGTATTTCTTTATAGCAATTTGAGAATAAACTAATACAGCAATCAAAGAGAGTTGTATTTTTTTCCTTCTCACTCTGCAGACCTTTGATTTATTATTCTTGTCTTATTGCATTAGCTAGAACTTCTGGGATAATGTTGAAAAGCAGTAGTGAGAAGAGACATTCTTGCCTTGCTCATAGTGATACTTTGAAACATTCTAGTTTCTCACCATTAAGTATAATATTAACTGTAGGGTTTTTGTAGATATTTTTTATCCATTAGAGGAAATTCTCCTCCATTTGTATTTGCTGAGATTTTATTTTTTAAATCATAAATGAGTGTTGAGTTTTTCAAATGATTTTTCCAAATCCATGAATGTGATTACATAAGTCTTATTCTTTAATTGTTTATATGAAGAATTACAAAACCGATTTTCAAATGCGGAGCCAGCTTTGCGTACCTGAAATAAAACCAACTTGTTTGTGGTCTGTGATTCCTTTTACATAATGTTAAATTTAATTTGCCAATATTTTGTTGAGTTTATTTTTTGCATTCATCTATGTTTATAAGAGCTACCAATATGTAGTTTTCATTTCTTTCAATGTCTTTGTCTGGTGATGGTATTAGGGCTATGCTGCCCTCATAGAATGAGTCAGAGAGCATTCCCTTTTATTATGTTTTGCTATAATTGGTATAGAATTGGTATAATTTATTTCTTAAATGTCTGGTGGAATTCACCAATGAACCCATCTGGGCCTGGTGCTTTCTGTTTTGTAAAGTTATTAATGATTTATATAATTTGTTTAAGAGATATGGGCTATTTATATTGTTTATTTCTTCTTGTGTGAGTTTAGCAAATTATGTTTTTCAAAAAAATGACTGCTTTCCTATAGTTTATCAAATTTGTTGGCATAAATTTGTTCATAATATTTATTATTACTTTTGATGTCAAGGGATCTGTAGTAATGTTCCCTCTTTTATTCAAGATACTGGTAATTTGTGTCTTCTCTGCTTGTAATTTAGTTAGCCTGAATAGAGGCTTATTTTATTAACCTTTTCAAGAACAAGCTTTTGGTTTTGTTGATTTTCTCTATTGGTTTCCTGTTTTTAATTTCATTGATTTCTGCTCTAATTTTTCTTTTCTTCTGCTCATTTTGGTTTTAATTTGTTCTTCTTTTTTTTTTTTTTCACTTCCTAAGGAGAAAGCTTAAATTATTTATTTTTTATATTTCTTTTTAAATGTGTGCATTCAATGCTATACATTTTTCTCTAAACACTACTTTTGCTGCATCACACAAATTTTGATGTCATATTTTTATTTTAATTCAATTTAAAATATTTTAAAATTATTCTCAATATTTTTTTAACTTTAATTTATTTTTTGTGGATACATAGTAGGTGTATGCATTTATAGAACACATGAGATATTTTGTTAAAGGCATATGATGCATAATTATCACATTAGGGTAAATACAGTATCCATTACCTCAAGCATTTATCCTTTCTTTCTGTTACAAACAATCCAATTATCCTCTGTTATTTTAATGTATAGTAAAGTATTATTGACTGCAGACATCCTGTTGTGTAATCAAATACTACCTTATATTCATTATATCTAACTTTTCTTTTGTGCCCATAAACCATTCTCCTCCACCCCTTGAATTTTCCTTTTGATCCATGTATTCTTTTAAAGTCTTGTGTATAATCTCTAAGTATTTGCAGATTTTTTTTCGTTATTTTTCTCATAAGTATTTTTTGTGTCATTCAATTGTGCTCTAAAAGGAGACATTATTTCTATTCTCTTAAATGTGTTATTGTATGTTCTATGAGCAGTGTGATCACAGGGGAATATTACATGTGAGCCTGAGAATAATGTGCACCCTGAATGAAGTAGTAAATAGATGTCAATAGATGTCAATCCAGTTGATTGATGATGCTCTTGAATTCAAGTATGTATTTACTGATTTTCTACCTGCTGGCTGGATTCCATCATTTCTGATACAGAAGTATTTAAGTCACCAACTATAATAGTGGATATGGTTTGGATCTGTGTCCCTGCCCAAATCTCATGTCAAATTATGATTCCTAATCATGGAGGTGGGGCATGGTCGGAGGTGATTGGATCACAGGGACAGTTTCTCATGAATAGTTTAGCACCATTGGTATGGTTTGGCTGTGTGTTCCCACCTAAATCCCATCTGCAACTGTAATCCCCACATGTCAAGTGAGGGACCTGGTGGGAAGTGATTGGATCACGGGGACAATTTCACCCATGCTGCTGTTTTCATGACAGTGAGGGAGTTCTCATGAGAGCTGGTGTTTTTGTTGTTGTTGTTGTTGTTGTTTTTTTTTTTTTTTTTTTTTTAGATGGAGTTTCGCTCTTGTTGCCCAGGCTGGAGTGCAATGGCACAACCTCAGCTCACTACAGCCTCCACCTCCTGGGTTCAAGTGATTCTCCTGCCTTAGGTTCCGGAGTAGCTGGGATTACAGGCATCCATCAACACGCCCAGCCAATTTTTTTGTATTTTTAGTAGAGATGGGGTTTCACCACGTTGGCCAGGCTAGTCTCAAATTCCTGATGTCAGGTGATCCACCCACCTCCCAAAGTGCTGGGCCACCGTGTCTGACCAAGATCTGATGGCTTTTAAAGTGACAGTTTTCCCTGTGCCCTCTCTCTCTCCTCCTACCATGTAAGATGTGCCTTGCTTCTCCTTGGCCTTTCATCACCACGATAGTAATTTTCCTGAGGCCTCCCCAGCCATGTGGAACTGTGAGTCAATTAAATCTGTTTCCTTAATAAATTATCCGATAGTTTCTTTATAGCAGTGTGAGAATGAACTAATACAACCATCCTCCTGGTACTGTCCTTGTGATTATGAGTGAGGTCTCATAAGACCTAGTTAGTTAAAAAATGCATGGCACCTCCCTATTTCTTTCTCTTGCTCCTGGTCCTGCCATGTGAGACATCTCACTCCCCTTTTGCCTTCTGCCATTATTGTGGAAGCTTCCTGAAGCCTCTCTAAAAGCAGAAGCCAGTATGCTTCCTGTACAGCCTGCAGAACCATGAGCCAATTAAACCTGCCTTTATAAATTTGATAGTCTCAGGTACTTCTTAACAGAAATGTGAGAATGAACTCACAGTGAATTCATCTATTTTTCCTTGCACTACTATTAGTGTTGCCTCATGTATGTTGATGCTCTATTATAGCAAGGATTGTTATATCTTACGGAAATGATCCCTTTATTATTATGTAATGCACCCCTTTATCCGTGATAATTTTCTTTGCTCTGAAGTCTGCTGTATGAAATCACATTGCTACTTCTGCTTTTTTGACAAGTGTTTGAATGCTATATATATTTTTTTAACCTTTGATCTACATATGTTTGTATTTAAAGTGGATTTCTTATAGACAATGTATAGTTGGATCTCATTTTTTAATCTACTCTGACAATGTCTCTTTTTTAATTGGTTTATTTAGTCCATTGACATTTAAAGTGATTACTGATATAATTGGATTAATATCTATCATATTTGCTACACTTTGTATTTGTTGCCATTGTGCCATTTTCTATTTTGTTTTCCACTCTTTTTCTGCCTTTTAGGGTTTTAGTTGAGCATTTTATATAATTTCATTTTCTCTTCTGTGTTAGTATGTAAACCATACTTATCCTTTTAAACCTTTTTGTAGTGCATGCTCTAGAGTTTACAATATACATTTATGAATAATCCAAGTCAGCCTTCACATAGCAACATATTATTTCATAGTGCAAGTACCTTATAATAACAAAATATTCCTCTCTATCATACCATGTATAATTGCTGTTATTCCCTTCACATCTACATAAAAATACACAAGCAAATCAAGGGAATTTTCTCAGGTCTTTATTCTGATAATATAGTAGAGCTACAGGTGGTGAAATTCACAAAAGTGTGGGAGCCTTCCTATGCCTGGGTCGTCCTGGAATTTTTAATTTATGTATTTGTTCACACTGAGCCTCCAGGAATTCATTGATCATAGTTAAGTTATTCAAATTCTGCTATTGATTCCCATGACGGTTTTTGGTCATGAGTTTCTGCTCCAGTACCTTGTGATTCTTTGTTCCTATCTGTCTGTCTAAGTTTTGGAGGTAGTGGTTTCCTTATGACCTTACTTTTCTGAAAGATCTAAGAAGAATTGTATCTTTTTATGTTTGTTCAGCTTTTTACTTCTTGTTAGGATGGAGTGGTGATTTCCAAACTCCTTACATGCCAAACATGGAAACCAGAAGTCTCTGATTCAGTACTAATATTTGTGCTGTTTCACAGATTAAACTTAATACAAGTAAGTACAGGAATGTAATTTTAAAATATGAACCTGCTATATTTTATAAATTGTCAGTAAAGAGCTATGAGATGGGTGTATAGATTACTTGGTTGATTTTATTTATTTTTTCTGGTATGACAGATACAGTTTGAAAACACGACAACAACAACAATGAAACCTACACAATTCAATATCTATCAGTCCTAGTATTGAATATATGCCACACTGAACACTATACTATGCTTACAGCAAACATTACTAACCTATATGATGATATCCAGCATTATATTACTAAATGTCTATAAAATACATATTTTATACTTTTGGAGTCATTACACACCTAGTGTTTCCCTTTAGCAGAAATGGAGAATATAAAATCTAGATCCCTTGTGAAATATGCTATCTTTTTAAAAGGCAGTTTTTCTTGAAATAAAAAATCAGAAATGTATTAACAGATAATACAATGCTAACTTTTAGGAAGAGGCTCAAGAAACGCAGGTATTCCTCCTATTAAGGAAATACCATGCCTTTATGTGATATGTGCTACCACAGAGTTTGCTGTCCAAGGAACAGGGAGAATTTTCATCCATCAGGCCACTGTTAGCTATGGATTTAATTCAAGTTGAAGGAACTTCTCTGAAAAGACATTTCCCAATTGCATCACCTTTTAAAAAGTTCCTGTCACATTTAGCCACAGCATGATTTGAATTAATGTATTAAAGAAGAAAATGGTTTAAATAGTTTAAAACATTTTAAAGATTTTGCTGCAACAGGTAAAGACCTTAAAGGTTTACTTATGGTCTTTTAAAAGTCAGGGTCATATGTAAGTTCATCTTGACTTATCCAAAACATCTTTGCACTTAAAAGATGAGATGCAAATATGTCCTTAACCTTTAATCACCTTCTTAACTAACAATTTTCTTTTTATATTCTTTCCCTCCCGCTCTTTTTACACACACACAAAGTACACACACGTATGCACACACATAGAAAATCTAAATTTAATAATCAAAATTTAGCCCCAAGTGCATCTTATATTATTCAGCAATGTTAAGGAAAGTTTATAAGATGATTACAGAATTATTTTCATATAAATACAAATAATTTTGTAATTATATTATGTCAAATTAAAATAAATTAATAATCTAATTTAATTGTGTTGCATTGTTGTATAGTTGGCTATACAAGATAAATGAAATGCACTGATTTCCACTCGAAGCCTTCAATTTGATCCTGCATATATTGAATAAAGTATGACTTAAAATTTTATGCTTGCATCATTCATCCAACAACAAACAATGGCTTACTTTGTTAAAATGAAAACACTGAGGAATATGAAAATAAGTTAAGCTGATATTTTGTCTAGAATTAAGACTGAAAGCAAAAATAGTTGTTTTATCATCATACGGACAAAACATAGGAACTTGGCATGAAATTTTCTGTTATTATTAAAGCTACAAAATTTTATACCACAAAACATTATATTACTAATACACACAAAGGATAGAATTATCACTTTATTTATACTGCTTTTGAATGAATAGACTAAAAATATGTAAATGCAATTTAATATGCAATGCACAATGTAACTAGAATTTTAGGTTACTCAAATTTATGAATACTTTTATCCGAGATCATTTTTTGCATTTAATAATCGTTCCCATTTTGTTTTAAGATATCAAGTCTTAGTAATACCACTTAAAGGAAACACACCATAAAATGATAATCATTGGAATAAAAGCATTTTCTCATTAAGAAAACTTTTACATAAAATTATGTATTACTATGTCAAAATATATCTTTAGCATTATAATATAGGCTTCTTTATAACTTATTATGTATAACATGGGGACAAATTCGGAAAATTCATTCTGCATGATTTTCTTCCTCACTGAGTAAATCAGAGCTGAATGCTAATGCTATTCCAATTGAAATATTTTCTACTTATATATGTTTATCCCTTCAGGGTAGCATGACAATATTTATACTTCAGTCATTAATATAAATAGATTTGTAGCACCAAAAATTTAGATTCAAACAGGATACACCTAGCTGCTCATTGTTTATAGTTTACTTTGTTGATTGATTTGTTGACTCATACAGTATCTATCTTTAGAAAGACCTTAAGGAAGTTCACATTAACATACACAATGAAATAAGACAAAATATAATAATTCAAGTGGATCAGAAGAGTGGCCTATTTTTTCATTTGCATGCCCCATTATGTGTTCCTTGATACGATTACATTGTTTTAGTCAAACATTTTTATTTGAGGACAAAAAAAATTGGATCCATCAAAGATAGTCTAAGCCACATGATATTGAATGATTTAGAATTTTAGCTTGAGACATTCTGGCCATCCATAGGTATGCAATTTCAGCAATTTTCCATCTAGCAGACACATTTCACCTAAGACCACCATCCTATTCTTATATGATTCCCCTTTGTAGACTGTTTTACTTTGTTCTGGGAGTGTCTTCATAATTACAAGCTCACACAGAAGACATGGCATTTATAATACTAGTATTGTGGAAGCTGGGAAAATGCTGACTAGAATGCTAAAACACTCTGGTGTGGGACTAGCATGCACCTGTCACTTGAGATAACTGGCCATAAGCACCACAAGCAATGAAGGTGAAAGCCCACAGCCTTGGGCCAGACCTCTGTTATATTCACTCTCTCAAGGAACTGATGTAAGAAGGACTTAATCAAAGGTAATTTATGGCAACTCACAACCTCCTGACTTGTTCTATTTGGTAGCATTTTAAATTACAATCAATGAAATTATAGTCAATTGTTTTATAAATCTCCATTACTTTCACAAATTTACTTGTTTTGTAAATATGTAATTTTATGCCACTTCTCAAAAGTGAGGCAAAATAAAAATTTTCAAAGGATAAAAACTGTCAATCTTGACAAGTAAGTGGTTTATCCCGGTCTTTACCAAAATTGATAGGATGGACGAAGCCCAGAAAACTCTGTTAAACCTCTGCCTTCCCCAAATTCTATTGTCCGCTTGTTTCAGGAATATTCTTTAGTTCAGCTAAACAGGGGTCCTTGTCCCATAGCCATGAAAGTTTAGGCTCGCAGATGGTTTGAAGGGTGTGTAAAGCAGAGTTTTATTGGGTGAAAAGGAAAAAAAAAATCGGGGGGAAACAGGGGCTCTCCACAAGGCCAGAGTTCCTCTAGTGCTTCCCACCTCGCAGTTTGAATCCCAGGTCCCACACAGGAAAAGGCGCCAGGCTCCTCCCTGCTGCAAATGGCATGAACTTCTGTGGCTCCACCCCAGTGTGCATTCCTCCCAGTGTGCAGGCTGGTTCGAGTTTCTCTGGGGACCCCCTTACCACCTGGCTGTCTAACATTCACTCAGTTACCTTATGACTCACCAGAGGCTTAAGGGGTGTTGGATCTGTGCTACCTCCCAGGGCAACTAAACCAGACAACTGGTACTCATGGAACTCTGGGTCCACTGTCTAAATAAGTAAATAGATAGGGAAGTTAGAAACTGTGATGTGTCTTATAAAGCAACAATGACTGTCCTAACCTGATATATCAGACTGGCCGCTTTCCCATCCATAATCTCCTCCGTGTGCTATAGAAAGTGAAACTGCAGAGCCTCCATACAGGCTCCAGAGCCACTCTTGGGTTTGAAGTCTCTGGTAACCTCTGCATGTGACCTTGGGCAATTCACTGCGCCTCCCTGTGCCTCAGTTTTGTCATTTCTAAGATGGGCACAATAAATAGTATCCACCTTCTCATGTTACCATGAGGATTAATGAGTTAATGTATTTACCTGCTTAGAATAATAGCTGACATCAGGATGAGTGAGCTGTTGTTACTTACTATTTTTACCCATGGGAATTACAGATTCTGACATTTATTTTAAAGAGAAAAATTTGGAGAAAAAAGAAAAGCAATCAGTTAAAAGGCAATGACTTAAAGCACACAATTTTGGAACTAAGAGAACCCTAGATACTATCTGATACAAACTTTTCATTTTCCAAATCAAACATAGAAACTATTTGTTTTGTGCTGAATGCACTCAGTAAATTAGCAGCAGGGCCCAGCTGGGATCAAAAATGTCTATGGCTGGGTCAATGGGCTTCCTGCTGCACTGCAACCTCACTCTATAGAATCTCCTTCCAGAATCCAAGTGAGGAATTTATTTGAAAACCACCAAGGAAAGTCAGCATCGACCAGGTTTACAGCATGTACTTTCTGATGGACTAACTTCCTTATTGTTCTCTCCTATAACTCATTTTTTTAAAAATTTCTAGTTTTCTACCTCCAAAGTAAAGCAGGAAGAATTACTCATTATCAGCTGTTCCAAGTGTGAAGAGACACTAAGTTGTCTACAAACATCTTCTAATCCTCAGCCTACAAAAAAAAAGGCCATCTAAGTTATTAATCCTCAAAGTGGTTACCCTCCACAGCCCACTAAATTGTCAAAAGTCTAAAATGTCACAAAACAGACATTTTGCCCATTGGGCAAAAACAGGTTCTTCAACTGTTAAGAATGGCTTTTAGAAAAATCTCTCAAACACCAGGATGCACATAAAAGCAATTACACCAAGGAAATAGTTGGAATTGGATGTTCTAGTTCTCATTCTGGCCATTTACCAAGAGACTTCTAAATAAAATGGGCATGTATCTACACAAAGAGGACTGGGAGATGCATCAGAATTCCCTCCAGGGCCCAGAAAGCTCTGCCCTTTAAAAGTCAGAGAAATCCTTTTGCTTCAAAGGAAATAAAAGTTTATTCATGTGTACCTAGAGGCAGACGGCTGAGGGAAACGAATTAATATGTGTAGGTGTGGTCTTCCTGCATTCTGATTACTAAAATAAGCTTGGGGCTGAATGGAAATCTAGCTCTTATCGCGGGTATACATATCTTGGAGGGTTTTACACCCACCATTTTCAGGTTACTGTTAGCCTTTACCTCCCAGACCATTGCCAAGGCATCCTTTGGTGTCTGGGCACACACTAGCCAATGGCTTTGTTCCTCTATCCCCAGCCAAATCAAGCCTCATTCATTCCTATTTATTTTCCAAGATGGAGTAGGGGTTTCACTTCTTCCAAGTCATGTTTTCTGACTCTCAGTGGAGCAAGTTGGGGGTGCTCCTGTGTGAGGCTCTGATCTCCCCTCTGTGCCTTCATTGTCTTGCCTGTCTGCCCCTCTGAGCAGCAAAACTGCTGGCGCATAGGATCTGAGTCCTTAATCTCCGTCTCCCTGGCACCAAGCATTAGTCCTGTGGCATAATGAGTCTTCAGTGGATATTTGGTGGAGTTTTTAATTAATTAATTAAAGCCCAGCCTTTTCTGCCATCTGGAAGAGCATATGTACGTATATACCCTCAAGCACGTGCATGCTGAAGCCAACTTTTATTACCCACTGAAGAAAGAGTATTAGAATGGGAGTGAGGGTGTTTCCAGTGGAAGGTGTCCAGGTTTTTGGCATCTTGAACAAAGAAATGAACAAAATACACCAACAAAGCAAGGAAACAATGAAGCAACAAAAGCAGAGATTTATTGAAAATGAAAGTATATTCCTCAGGTGTGAGCAGTTCTAAGCATAGGGGCTCAAGAACCTGGTTACATAATTTTCTGGGGTTTAAATACCCTCTAGAGGTTTCTGTTGGTTACTTGATGTACACCCTACGTGAAGGAGGAGGATGAAGTAAAGTTACGAAGTCGTTTACTTGGCGTATGACCTAAGAAAATGGAGAGGATATTTCCTGTCATTGCTGAAGTGTTTTCATTTGATTTAGTTCTGGGAAATCAGCGTGAATCGGCCTTATGTTCCCTGCCTCCAGACCCTATTCTCCTGCCTCAAGGGAGCACCACATCCTAAGGATAACACTTAAATCTACTTCATTATATATTAAACAGAGATGAGTCAGGCCAGAAAGAACACTAGCAGATGAGGTTTGGAGTGAACCAGAGCTAGCAAAGAACTGTTCTGCAAGACACATAGCTGCTCCCAGCCTGGGAAGTGGAAGGCAGAAGCAACACAAATAAGGAACTTAACACAAAAACTGAAAGAAACCAAAGACTCCAACCATGAGCCAGTTGGAAAACTGTAAGTACCTGGAGTTTGTGAGGGAGATAAACTGCCTTTATACACTCCCACCAGGGAACCTGGCAATCCAGGCCATGGGGGAAGTCCTTAACCCTACCCAGCACTGGAGCTGATTCAGAGAGTGGTGGGAGCATGTGAGAAGGAGCAGCACTGGGATGTTCTTTGTACGCACTCCCAGGCTCCGGTGGATATGGAGGGAAGCCATTCCTGATCTGACCTCACAGGGGATCTTTTGGAAGTCTGTCAGGTAACTCAGGTGGTGGTCACATGTTAAAAGCAGCACCCAATTGAGATTCTAGATATAATCCAGAACCAAAGGGCAAGTGGGAAGTGGGCTGTAAACATGGGCACTGGAGCTGAATGTCCCTGCTTGGCTGGCTGAGCAGAAAAGGCATGGCCTAAAAGCTAAGGATTCTGTCTTCCAGGGGAAGGCATATGGCCTGGGGAAGTTTTGAGTTCTGAGTGCAAACTGCCTGGAACATAGCTAGCTGCTGCTAGAGGAACACTGAGATTGTGAGACCTGCTTTGCCAAGTGTATGGGAGCTAGGTGGGTGATATGGTTTGGCTGTATCCTCATCCAAATCTCATCTTGAATTTCCACGTGTTGTGGGAGGGACCTGGATAACAAAGTACCTAGGAAGAAGAAAGCTTATGCGTGTCCTCAACTATCACCACCGCCTGCATCATCCTGGCTAACCAGGAGGTCCCGAGTCTGTCCATGTGACCAGTTCATTACTACCGGCATTTGAGACTTTCTGGCATTTGAGAAAGCCAACACACTAAGGCTATTTATAACCAAGGAATCTTACAGAGTCTATGTTACTCCCCGTCACCCCATAAGAGCTGGTGCTCGTTCCCACTGCTGGGAGACTTGAGGACAGGTCACATCACTGGATCACTTGCAAGCATTCCCCAGCACCAGCCTGGAGTGTTGCATTCACCCCATGGGGAAGCTGGACCCAGAGGAGCAGCGGCATTCACAGTAATCTGTTCCTCAGGGATTCCTGCTCCTAGGGGAAGGGGCAGTACACCACATCAAGGGACAAAAAAATACAGACAGCAGGACTTGAGTCCCAGAACTTTCTGCTATGGAAAGCATCTTTCAGCAGAGGCACAAATGCAGTGCTGGGCTCAGTGTGGAAAGTCTATGGCCCTACTTCAACAGTCAGGCAACCCTGGTGCTTGAAAAGGGTCTTGGAGAAGGTGACTTCTTGTCCCCTTTGCCCACCACTGCAGACAGAGCTAGGATTTCTCTCACAGGATCAAGGCTTAGGTACAGCTATAGACAGCCTTTCTGAAACACTTCAGGGTCACTGCATCTTCACAGAACTCCCCTCCATGTTCTGAACCCCATGTTCAGAGTTGCACAAGGGGATGAGTCACAGTGCTGCTTTACATCTAACATCAACATTCCTGCAGATGAAAAGAGATGCCTGTCTCAATTGAATAGCTGGAACACTGGGTCAGGAGGGTGACTCAGAGGTGGATCATTTTTCTGCTGGCCTGGAAAGGAAGCTGAGTTGGCTCCCACACATTCCCCCTGAAAAGATTTCAGTGTATTTCAACTGAGAGCTCCCCCAGCTGCCTCTGTCAAGGCTGGGACCTCTGCCCACCATTGGGTATTGCATTTACCCACCTGATTTAGCCACAGATGTTTTTTATCCATGGACACCTCTCCTACTGGCCTGAAGCCTGAGCTGTTCAACACAACAAATAAAATACTGGAGAATAAATAAATAAATAAATAAATGTACACCCCTGGGGAACAAGATAAAATTCAAGAGGCCTCTGCCATTTGAACCCCATAGAGGACAGTGAATCTGCCCCACACTAACCACATTGTTATTACAACCAGCATCTGAATAAGCCCTCATACAGAGACTCTTTATCACCAAGGAACTCATACATAATCGTCACCCCTGAAAGCACCCAGAGTTGAATTAGGTTACAATAAAGTATACTCATTAAAGTCACATCTTCAAGGGAGAAAAAAAATAAATTAAATAAAAACAGTTGAATTAAAAATAAATTCAAAAATAACTAGAAAAAACAGTCCACTCAAATGAAAAGAAAGGAGAAAAATAATTATGGCAATATAAAAAAACAGGGTTCTATAATACCCCCAAAATATCATGAATGAATAGCAATGACTCCAAACCAAGATGACATCTTTGAAATATCAGATAGAGAATTCAAAATGTTGATTATTTAGTTACTCAAGGAGGTACAAGATAAAGGTGAAAGCCACCATAAAGAAATTAGAATGTGAATAAAATATGATTCACATTCAGGATATGAATTTAAAAAATCTAAAGAGATAGATGTTTTAAAGCAAAGCCAATCAGAACTTCTGGAAATGAAAGGCACATTTAGGAAAATGCAGTGGAAAGTTTTAACAACAGACTAGATCAAGTAGAAAAAATAATTTCAGAGCTTGAACACATGACATTTGAATTAACCCAATGAAACAAAAATAAAGAAAAAGGATTTCAAATAAATGAACAAAGTTTCAATGAAATATGGGATTATATATAACAGCCAAATCTAAGAAACACTGATGTTCCTGAAGGAGAAGAAAAAGCAAAAACTTGGAAATTTCATTTGAGAAAATAATTGAGGAAAACTCTTCTGGCCTTGCTAGAAATTTAGACATCCAAATACAAGAAACTCAAAGAACTCCTGGAATATTCATTGCAAAAAGGACATCACCATGGCAAATAGTCATGAAGCTATCTAAAGTCAACATGAAGGAAATAATTCTAAGTGCAGTGAGACAAAAGCATCAGATAACCTATAAGGATAAACCTATGAGACAAACAGCAAACTTTTCAGCAGAAACTTTACAAACCCGACGGGATTGGAGTCCTATGTTTAGTGTACGTAAACAGAATAACTGTCAGTCAAGAATTTTGTATCCAACAAAACTAAGATGTATAAATGTAGGGGAAAGAAAGTCTTTTTCAGACAAGCAAATGCTGAGGGAATTTGACATTACCAGACCAGCCCTAAAGCAAATGCTAAAAGGAGTTCTAAATTTTGAAAAAGCTCAATATGCACCAGAATAGAACCTCTTGAAAGCACAAAACTCCCAGGACTTATAAAACAGTAACACAATGAAGGAAACAAAGTATTTAGGTAACAATAGATATCATGACTGTAACAGTATCTCATATCTCAACATTAATGTTGAACATAAATGATCTAAATGCTCCACTTAAAAGACACAGATTGGCAAAATGGACAAAAATAATCACAAACCAAATGTCTGCTGTCTTCAAGAGACTCACCAAACACATAACGATTCTTACAGACTCAAAGTTAAGGGGTGGAAAAAGATATTCCACACAAATGGAAACTAAAATTGAGCAGGATTAACTATTCTTAGATAAACCAGACTTTAAGGCAACAGTAGCAAAAAAAAAAAAAAAAGACAAAGAAGGTCATTGTGCTAAAAGGAAAGTGTATAATGCTAAATGCCAACATCAAAAAGTTAGAAAGATCATCAGTTGAAAACCTAATGTCATAACTCAAGGAACTAGAGAAATAAGAAAAAACCAAACTGAAAGCTAGCAGAATAAAAGAAATAACAAAGGTCAGAGCAGAACTAAATGAACTGGAAACAAAAAATACAAAAGAACAATGACACAGAAGGAAGTTATTTGAAAAGATACAAAGATTGACAGACTATTAGCTATGTTAATCAAGAAAAGAGAAGATTTAAGTAAGCCTGATTAGAACTGAAAATCAAGACAGTACAACCAACACCACAGGCATAAAAAAGATTATTTGAGCCTGATATGAACACCTCTATACACACAAACTAGAAAATCTAAAGGAAATGGGTAAGTTCCTGGAAACATATAACTCCCTTACATTTAATCAGGAATAAATAGAAATCCTGAACAGACCAATAGCAAGCAGTGAGACTGAATCAGTAATAAAAAATATTGTCAGCTAAAAAAAGCCCAGGACCAGACAGATTCACAGCCAAATTTTACTAGAAATTCAAAGACGAATTGGTACCAATCATACTGAAAGTATTCCAAAAGACTGAGAAATAGGGAATCCTCCGTAACTCATCCTATGAAGCCACTCTCATCTTGATACAAAGCCAGGAAAGGACATAACAAAAAAATAAACTACAGACTAATATCCCTGATGAATATAGATGCAAAAATACTAGCAAACCACATCCAACAGCACATCAAAAATATAATTCACCATGATCAAGTGGGCTTTATCCTGAGGATTCAGGGATGGTTTAAAATACATTAGTCAATAAATATGATTAATCTCATAAACACAATTAAAACAAAAAACTATGTGATCATCTCAATAGACACAGAAAATGCATTCAATAAAATTCAGCATACCTTTATGATAAAAACCTCCAATAAACTAGGCATAGTAGGAACATACCTCAAAATCATAAAAGCAATATATGGCAAATCCACAGCCAACATCATATTGAATAGGGAAAAGCTGAAAGCATTCTGCTTAAGAAATGGAACAAGACAAGGATGCCCACTTTCACTACTATTCAACATAGTACTTCAAGTCACAGCCAGAAAAAATCAGACAAGAGAAAGAGAGAGTATCCAAATTGGAAAAGAAGTAATAAAACTATCTTTGTTTGCCAATTACATAATCATATGCCTAGAAAACCCTAAAAACTCCTGCCAAAGACTCTTAGATCTGATAAATGAATTCAGTAAAGTCTCAGGTTACAAAATAAATGTACATAAATCGGTAACACTGCTATACCTCTACAACAAAGCTGAAAATCAAATCAAGAACTCAATCACTTTTACAATAGCTGCAAAAATTAAAATACCTAAGAATATACTTAACCAAGGAGGTGAAAGATCTCTGCAAAAAGAATTATAAAGCACTATGAAAGAAATCTGTGAAAGAAATCATAGATGACACAAATACAACTACATCCCCTGCTCTTGGATTAGAAGAATCAGTATTGTGAAAATGCCATACTGCTCAAAACCAATCTACAGAGTCAACGTAATTCCTATCAAAATACCAACATCATTTTTCACGAAATTAGAAAAAAAAATTCTAAAAGTCATATGAAATCAAAAAAGAGCCCAAATAGCCAAAGCAATCCTAAGCAAAAAGAACAAATCTGGAGGCATGAAAAATTCTTCAACTTAAAATTATACTATGAGGCTATGGTTACCAAACTTGTTTGATACCGGCATAAAAGTAGATACATTTGACTAATGGAATGGAATAGAGGACCCAGAAATAAAGCCAAATACTTCCAACCAAGTAATCTTTGACAAAGCACACAGAAACATAAATTAGGGAAAGGACACCCTATTCAATACATGGTGCTGGGGAAACTGGATAGCCACATGCAGAAGAATGAAATTGGATCCCCATCTCTCACCATATTAAAAAAATCAACTCAAAATAGATTAAAGACTTAAATCTGAGACCTGAAACCATAAAATTCTAGAAGAAAACCTAGAAAAAACACTGCTGGACATTTGCCTAGGCAAAGAATTTATGAATAAGATCCAAAAAACAAATGCAACCAAAACAAAAATAAATGAATGGAACCTAATTAAGCTAAGAAGCTTCTGCACAGCAAAAGAAATAATCGTCATAGTAAACAAACACCCCACGGAACAGGAGAAAATATTTGCAACCTCTGACAAAAGACTAATATCCAGAATCTACAAGGAGCTCAAGCAAATCAGTAAGAAAACAAAACCAAATAATATCATCAAAAAGTGGCAAATGACATGAATAGACATTTCCCAAAAGGGGACATACAAGTACTCAACAAATATATGAAAAAAAAATACTCAACATCATTAAGCATCATGAAAATGCAAATTAAAGCCACAATGAAATACCATCTTAACCCAGTCAGAATGACCATTATTAAAAAATCAAAAAACAATAGATGTTGGCATGGATGTGGTGAAGGGGGAATGCTTATACACTAATGGTGGGAATGTAAAGTACAACCTCTATAGGAAACAGTATGGAGATTTCTCATAAAACTAAAGGTAGATCCTCCATTCAACCCAGCAATCTCACTACGGGGTATCTATGCAAAGGGAAAGAAGTCATTGTATCAAAAACATAGCTGCATGTGTGTGTTTATCACAGCACAATTCACAATAGCAAAGATATGGAACAAAGCTAAGTGCCCATCAACCAATGAGTGGACTAAAAAAAATGTGGCATATATACACCATCGAATACTACTATTCAGCCATAAAAAAGAAGAACATAAGGTATTTTGCAACAACTTGGATGGAGCGGGAGGTCATTATTCTAAGTGAAGTAACTCAGGAATGGAAAACCAAATACTATATGTTCTCATTTGTAAGTATGAGCTAAGCCATGAATATGCAAAGGCACACAGAGTGGTATAATGGACACTGGAGACTCAGAACAGGGAGGGGTGGGAGGAGGTTGAGGGATTAAAAAACTACATATTGGGTATAACATACACCATTCGGGTGATGGGTGCACTACAATCTCAGACATCATCACTGTACAATTCATCCATATAACCAAAAACCACTTGTACACCAAAAGCTATTAAAATAAAAATATATGTTAAAAATATAAATAAATAAAGGCATATTTTTAAACTATTCTAACAAGTAGGAAATGACTTGTAAAACACCTCATATTAAATTACATTTTATAGGTTTTTTACCAATCTGGGATTGACTAACCAGTACCCAAGGATCAGGAGAAAGACAGTGCTATGTAAAAGATATGTCCCCAATACACAAGAAGACACAAACATAACCATGGCTCACGTAAACTCTAACAGCTACATCTCTATTATTGACACCACATGCTTGCCAACATTGCCTATGTTAATCATAGAGATAGCTACAAGGGGTGAGAGAATCAACTCTTGAGAAACCCATGTTAGGCCGGGCACTGTGGCTCACGCCTATAATCCCAGCACTTTGGGAGGCTGAGGCGGGTGGATCACAAGGTCAGGAGATCAAGACCATCCTGGCTAACATGGTGAAACCCCATCTCTACTAAAAAATACAAAAAGTTAGCCAGGCGTGGTGGCGGGCACCTGCAGTCCCAGCTACTCGGGAGGCTGAGGCAGGAAAATGGCATGAACCCGGGAGGTGGAGCTTGCAGTGAGCTGAGATCGTGCCACTGCACTCCGGCCTGGGCGACAGAGCAAGACTCCGTCTCAAAAAAAAAAAAACAAAAAACAAAAAACAAAGAAACCCATGTTAAATGCTGCTTTACAATAATACAATAATACAAAACATCCATCCACCTATAGCAAATATATACAGGCTGCCCTCCAAGTGTTGCCAAGTACCAAACATAGAGAACTAACATATATTAAATTTAAGAATAGAGAAGTAAGATATATTAAATTTAAGAACTACTTACCGTGTCCATTAAATCCATGTAGGTGTATTTGGGAGCCCAGTCTATGCTGTTTTCTTGCCTGAAATTAAAAAATGACTGTTTATTCTTACTATAGACCCAGATTACAGTCCTAGTTCCCAGCACAGCAATAGGAGCTGAATAAAATTGCTTGAGGAATTAATACCAAGAGAAATTTTACAAGATAAAATGTAAGCTTGAAATAAATGTTATGTCTTTATGGCATGATCATTAAAATGACGATTTTTACATAGACCATTAAGGGCACCTAATGAACACACATGTGGGAGGACGCGCCTGTGCAAAGTCCTCCCTCAAAGTCAGGTATGTGCAGAGAATATCAGCTAGGAAACACAAGCCTCCATTCTGAAAAAAAAACAGATGTCACCACAGGGCTTCAGAAGCAATGCTGGCAATAAGACATGGTGTTTTTACAAACCGAATGCTGTGTGTTGTAACAGAATTTCTAAATACACATTTTTCTCACGAAGGTCAGTAGCGATGGTGTCTTCAATAGTAATTCAGTCTTTTGAAACTAAGATAATTAATGCTGAATTCTATTGTCATGCATTTGCTCATCACACTTTGCAAGGGTTGTGGACCACAGACTTCTCCTCCATGCACAACCCTGCACCACTCATGAAGAGCTGGTCAGAGGGCCTGGAGGCCAGGGCTCTACTCTGGCATCCACATTGCACTGGAGTGCAGCAGATTTCTGCACTGAGCACCTCCTAGTGATGCTGAGAAAGAGTGAGGCACCTCGGCCCTGGTAGTCTACTGGAAAAACCTCTGCTGGAAGTTCCTGGGGCATTTGAAACAGAGGTTTGCATTCAAAGTGAATATTGGCAAGGGATGAAGATGATTAAAAATGTCAAATATGAAAGCCAGAGTCATCTTTACTGGTACTGTTATAAAATTGGTCTCTCATTAAAGTCAGAGCAACACGTATACGTATATACATACGTATATACACACGTATAAATACATAAACTTATACATATTTAAGTCTAAATGAGAGTTCCAGGAGAGGATTCATCTAACTCATGGTTACAATAATTTTGGAGGATGTCAGGGCCTCACTTTCATTTGTTTCCAGGTGAGGTGAATCATTAAAACGTTTCTTTTTTACAATGATGACTCCTCTAGGATCCCCCCACCCACCTCCCACCACCATCCTCCAAGCCCATGTGAGAAGTTTTAATAGCATAGCAGTGACTAGATTTCCCTAAATGGGAGCTACTGACTCATGGACAACTGATGAGAACCCTGTCATCTCAGTCTTCTGTGCAAAAATATCATACATTTCAAAAAAGACATCCGTTGAAACATATTTAAAATATAATAGAACCACTCGGTAGGAAAAGGCTACTTTCCTGCAATATTGTCATTACTAAATTTTTCAGGTAATTTACTTTTTTGGTTTTGGTTTTGATTTTTATTTGATCAGGATGTGCAACAAGGTCACTCATTTAGTATTCAGATTTCTGATGACTGGAGGGACATAATATTTTTATTTTTCAGATCCATTTCTATATGTTTTATGAATGCCCATTCATATCCTTTGTCAATTATTTATTTGTTGCTTTTGCTACTTTGTCCTGTATCAACTTTTAGAACCCTTTGTTAGGTGCATGTAATAAATATTTCCTCCCAATTTGTTCCTTCATTTTCTTTGTTTGATTGTGTTATTGATTCTAGAAAATATATAATTTTATTGAGTGAAATGTTATGCCATTTACGCTTTTTAATCTTTTGCTTTCAGTGTTTATGTATATATTTAATTGTGCCAAGTTTTAAATAATATTGTCTCCCAGTATTTAATGAATCCTTAAAATATTTTTATGCTGTTAGGTGTATATTTTTTCCATTGGAATATGGAATTAGTGCAATACTTTTATTGAACAGTAGATATAATGAGACCATGCAGAGATCTCATACATATATTAAAAACTTTGGTCTTTACATCCTACAAGCCCTGAAAAATCATTTAAAGTTTTTATTAGAAGAAAGACATGCTGAAATTTGCTTTTAAATCTAAAACACCATTCTCCATGGAGTGCGGAAAACAGATTACAGGATTAAGAACACATGTGGGCCGGGCGCGGTGGCTCATGACTGTAATCCCAGCACTTTGGAAGGCCGAGGCGGGCAGATCATGAGGTCAGGAGATCCAGACCATCCTGGCTAAAATGGCGAAATCCCGTCTCTACTAAAAATACAAAATATTAGCCAGACATGGTGGTGGACGCCTGTAGTCCCAGCTACTCCGGAGGCTGAGGCAGGAGAATGGTGTGAACCCAGGAGGCGGAGCTTGCAGTGAGCCTAGATCGAGCCACTGCACTCTAGCCCGGGCGACAGAGCAAGACTCCGTCTCAAAAAAAAAAAAAAAAAAAAAAAGAACACATGTGTTGTTAGGCTGGACTATCTCCATGCTTCTCTCTGGCATTAAATGCCATCATTCTAAGATGAGAGTCTCAAAAACTGGCTTTTTTTCTTTCATATGAGTTACACGAAGTTAACCAAAAGTTACATTCTGTGGAGACACTTTAGAAAATGCCATTAAATTTTCCAAACATGCAAAGAACAGTTTTGAATTTGTAAGATGTCAGACATTCCAAAAGGCTAACAAGTAAGGGCAAATTTAAAATTGGGTCCTGTATCCAATAAAAATGTCTGTATTCTGTGTATAATGCCTTTCAGGATTATGAGATTTCAAGAAAGTTTACACGACAATTGCAAAGATCATATTGTGTTGCAGATAAGTTTAGGAACTTTATGACCCAGGTGATTGACATGTATATGTATACGTTATACATATGTGTACATATTTTCCAAAATACATATTTCCCAAAACTAAGAATTTAAATAAAGGGTATTTGCTGAAAGGATGGGGGTTGTGTGGGTGAACAAAGTTAGTATTCTCATTAGTTTCAATTCAAAATGACTTCGTTAATTCTCAAACACACATTCTCCCATTTGGTCAATTATGAAGTGCTGTCCTGTTTATTGCTGTATACCATCCCAAAACTAAAAGGATTAAAACAACAATTTATGATTGCCTCTCACAGTTCTGGAAGTTTATAGTTCAGTTGGACATTTCCCTCTTGGGTTCCTCCATCAGTTACAGGTAGACTGGGACCAAGGCTGGAAACATCTTAAGGCCTCTTCACCCATGTACGTGACATCCAGACTGAGAGGGCTGGAAAAGCTGGGGTAAATCAGGCAGGCACCTTCTCCATGTGGCTAATTTGGGATTCCTCAAACCATGGTGCTCTCAAGGTAGTTAGGCTTCTTATTTGGCACCTGGATTTTTACAGAGGGGGTGGTCTAAAAAAAATCACGGCAAATGTTCCACAGGGTCACAGAAGCTTCCTATAGCTTAGTCACAGAAGTCACACAGCATCACCACCACCACATTCTCTTGGTTACACAGGGCCGGCCCAACTTAGCTTGGAGAGGACTACCAGGAGGCATGGTTCATTGGTGCCACCTGGGAGCATAGCTACTGAGAGGTTATATTCACATACTAGAGGGCAGTGGAGACAAGAAAATGTGTCACTAAAGGCTGTCTGGGGGTGTCAGTCCTCATTCTTTTGAAGAGGGATGTTTGTTACACAAAGGATCCCTGCTATACTATGTCATCGAGTGGACACCACACAGCAAGCTAGTTTAACTAAAGAGGGAATTCATTTTTTACATTTAACTACTAACATTTTGGGAGAAAGCAAGAAACAAGATGAGCACTGAGCATTGTTATTATTATTTGAGATGGAGTTTCATTCTTGTTGCCCAGGCTAGAGTGCAGTGGCCTGACTGATCTCAACTCACTGCAACCCCCGCCTCTCAGGTTTAAGCAATTCTCCTGTCTCAGCATCCTGAATAGCTGGGATTACAGGTGCCTGCCACCACGCCCAGCTAATTTGTTCTATTTTTAGTAGAGATGGGATTTTACCACGTTGGCCAGGCTGGTCTTGAACTCCTGACCTCAGGTGATCCACCCACCTCGGCCTCCCAAAGTGTGAGGATTACAGGTGTGAGCAACTTTGCCCAGCCTGCATTGTTATTTTTTGTTCACAGAGAGAGTAAATGACTACAATGCTTCTTCAAGTCGCAGGTTACATTTAATGGTAGAAAAAGAGTTTCAGGAACTGTTACTTATTGCCAGGAAATAAGGGGCCAGACCAATGCCCAGAGCCTACCATACCCTTGAAGATTCCTAGCAATTAAGTGAACTATTAATTTCTGGATTCGGAAACCAGAAACAAAACTTTGCCTTCTTTACAGATAAGGGGGACACTGTATCATCTGCTGTCCGGTGTCAAATGTCACAATGAATGGCCTGTTCTCCCCTGTGACGTTGTTCTGTGGTCATAACTGGATACAGGAATCACTTTGGAATCCTCAAAAACCCCGAGCCTTCTGTTAAACCCCACGAGTATTTAGTTTCACAACTACGAAGCTGAATGTCGAGAGAAAAAGACAAAGATTCAAAAAAAATGTTCTCAAAGTACCTCCTTGTTTAAGTTGGCTGCCAGGCAAATCAGTTCATCTCCAGCAGAACGGAAGCCGCCTTTTCAGGGAAGCGTGGCAGCTGCCGGCGAACACAAAGCAGCTCTGTGATGGTTGAAGCCGGGAAAGAAAAGTGCCGCCTCCGAGTGGAATCACAGGAAGGAAACCTTTGTGGGCAGCAGGAGCAAGTGCAATCCCTGGAGACGAGCCGAAGGGGCCCGAAGCCCCGAGAAGGGCAGGATGCGATGCTGGGTGTATGACCTCAGCCATGGAAGGAACACCTGCCACCGGGGGGCTGAGCCGTCGGGCCTTTGGCTGTGGAGGGAAAAGCGTGGCCACTTGCTGGAGCTGGGAACGTGCAGTGATGAGCACTAGGACAAGAGGACCGTGGCAAACAGACACAGAAGGTAAAACTGCCCGAGTACAGGCTGATCCACAGGACTGTGTCCAGGGAGAGGCCTCAGGGTGGATTTGGAAATGCAGGACAGGTTCATGAAATCCTCACACACTTGCCACATACCCAAGGAGGGTGCTGTTTACTTGACTGTTTGTGCTGGTCCTGAACATCTGACATGATTTGTGCTTATAAATGGGTGTTTGCCGTTAACTGTAACTATCTTGGAGTAATTTAACAAACAACAATAGGTATTGGCGCAGGTCAGCGCGTCTCCACCTGAAAGACAAAGGAAAGCCGTGAAGGCAGGACCAGCAGTTGTGGCTCATGGTGAGAGGTGACAGCCTGCTAGCAGCCCTTGCTGGCTCTCGGCGCCTCCTCCGCCTCGGCGTCCGCTCTGGCCGCCCTCGAGGAGCCCTTCAGCCCGCCGCTGCGCTATGAGGGCCCCTCTCTGGGGCTGGCCGAGGCCGGAGCCGGCTCCCTCTGCTGGCGGGGAGGTGTGAAGAGAAAGGCACTGGCTGGAGCCGGCGCTGCGCGGGGCGCTCGCGGGCTAGCGCGCGGGTTCCAGGTGAGCTCTGGCTCTGCAAGCCCCGAACTCGGCGTGGCCGGCTGGCTCCTGCTGGGCTTGATCGGAGACTAAATCCCTGCGTGGACCACCGTTCCCTCTTCGCGGGATTGTTGGCCACCATAGCCGATCTCCGTCCCTTTCTCGCTTCCCCTCTTTTCCTCTTGATTGTCTGGAACGAGCTCCCTCTGGGCTGCCGGATTACCCGGCCCGCAAAGTCCCCCAGCGAGAGCCAGTGAGAGATGATGCCGGCTGGGCTTCTGGGATGGGTGGGGACTTGGAGAACTCCTGTGTCTAACTAAAAGATTGTAAACGCACCAATCAGCACTCTGTATCTAGCTAAAGGTTTGAAACGCACCAATCAGCTCTCTGTCAAAACGGACCAATCAGCTCTCTGTAAAACGGGCCAATCAGCTCTCTGTAAAATGGACCAATCAGCTCCCTGTAAAACGGACCAATCAGCAGGATGTGGGTGGGGCCAAATAAGGGACTAAAAGCAGGCCACCAGAGCAGGGTTCAGTAACTTGCTCAGTTTCTCCCTCTGCTTTGTGGAAAGTTTATTCTTTAGCTCTTTGCAGTAAATCTTGCTGCTGCTCAGTGTTTGGGTCTGTGCCACTTTTTTTTTTTTTTTTTTTGAGACAGACTCTTGCTCTGTCGCCTAGGCTGGAGTGCAGTGGCACGGTCTCGGCTGACTGCAAGGTCCGCCTCCCGGGTTCACGCCATTCTCCTATGTCAGCCTTTCCGGTAGCTGGGACTACAGGCACCCGCCACAACGCCTGGCTAATTTGCGCCATCTTTAAGAGCTGTAACACTCACCGCGAAGGTCTGCAGCTTCACTCCTGAAGCCAGCCAGACTACGAACCCATCGGCAGGAAGGAACAATTCCAGACAACTCCTCACAGGAGGAACCAACAACTCTGGATGCGCCACCTTTAGGAACTGTAACACTCTCGGGAAGGTCTGCAGCTTCATTCCTTAAGTGAGCGAGACCACGAACCTACCAGGAGGAAGGAACAACTCCGGACACGTCCAAACATCAGAGGGAACAAATTTCGGACACACCATTCTTTAAGAACTGTAACACTCACAGGCGAGGGTCTGCGGCTTCATTCTTGAAGTCAGCGAGACCAAGAACCCGCCAATTCCAGACACAGTGGGTTCATTTCTTTCTTTTTTTTTTTTTTTTTTTTTTAACAAAAGTCTTCTCTGTGCTGACTTAAGGGGACGGTTTGTGTCACCTCCAGGGAAGGATGCACTGGGGTCCCAACATGCTGTCAGGGTCCGAACACCCTCGTTCCTCATCCAGGGCATGGAGCACCTGAGTGGGATGGAACATTTGGGCAAAACCCCACCACAGTCCCAGGCTCAGCAGCCTCAGGAGATCTAAGGCTGGCTGGGCATTCGAGCTGTAAGAACAGGGAGTGTTCACTGCACCCAGGAGAGGCGATCAGGACACAATTTCACTATTTCTGGTTGTTTTAGAATCAAGTTCCTTTGTCTCCTTATTTCACCTCAGTTACATTTTACAAGATCCTAGGACTCACAGAAGGATGCAGTCGGTGGGGGCAGAGTGCTGTACCAGGGCCTCCAGGCGTGGTTTCTAGACACTGGCTCATGTGATGGCACCAGGGCCCCCAGCCATGGTTTCTAGACATTTGGTCGTGCCATGGCCTTGGTTGATGACCCCATCCATCAGATTTCATCCTCTTCAAAACAAAACACAAGGTTTAGCCCAGCAGATCTCTGGACTCTGTGATTTTCAGATGAGAGCCCAGTTGATGGTGAAGCATAACAAGAATATGGTTGATTTCATTCCTTCAGCATTCACTTATTCAATGTGTCTGTAAAGCCTGATCTGCGTTGGAGAGCCCAGCATGCAGACATGACGTGATGGAGCTGTGGCTCTACAGTAGCCTTCACCATAGTAAACAGATGCACAATTACTTTTGATTATGTTCGTGTAATAAAGGTAGTTAAAGTTCAACATTTATTAGAAAAACGTATGAGCTCTGACAGTTCATAATTTGACATCATTTAGAACCATGGCCATAAAAGAGTCTGCAGCCACAAAGCCCATGTCAAAAGGAGAAGGAATGTGATCAGGTGTCTCTTACTACAGCTCCTTTGCTTATGACTTCCAGGGATTCAGTATAATTGTGCATCAGATAAACAGGCTAGAATAAAGTCTCATAACTTCTTTGTCACACTTTTGACAGTTTATTAAGCTCTAAGACAATTATGGTATTTAATTCATTGATTAGGATATGTAAATTTTACCCCCAAACCTGAGCCTTTAATAGAAGCACGACAAATACCACTGTCACTTGCCATATCACATTTCATCATCTCATAAATATGTGAGGTGCACAGTGAGAAAAATTGAGGTTCTGGGAGTTTAGTTCATCTTCTCAAATTCCCCCAGTTGCTGATTGGTGTCTTTGAATGTCATGCTCTGGTTTTTCTGGCTGAAATATTGGTCTTTTGTTAAAGGACATCAGCTCCAATGCGGCTCGTGCACAGGACATGTTATGTCCGGGTGAGCATGGGACTTCCCACTGACGGTCGGCCCCAGCAGCGTAGCATCTTGAGATGAACCCAGCCAGCTCCCTCACGGCAGCTGCTCCAGCAGCTGATGCTCAGTTTCTTCACTGTCCAGCTCTGCCCTGTGCTGCCTCTGCTGCCCCTCTGGCTTGCAAGCTTCTCTCTGCTGGTCTATTTCCTGTTTGTTCTACTAGAGGCATCACCTGCTGTCTACACAGAGTGAACATGGGGTGACTGTCACTTGATTCCGTAAGCAAAGGTGGAGGGAGAGACCTCACTTCACAAAGAAGATCCATACTCAGCTATTATTAGATCATCATGGAGAGAATCAAAAGTCAAGGGTAATCGTAAGTGTCCCAAAAGGTCAGGTTTAAGAACCACAGTCTTGCAGTAAACAGGGAGGAGCCCTGAACAGATCAGCATTTGTCGTGCTTAGTTTGCCTGAGGCAGCTGGTATGATGAAGTGTCCTGGAAGCTGAGGCTTGAGCAGAGCTCTCACCCCATTTACTTCAGAGGGGAAAGGCAGGCGAGGTGGGGGAAGACTGGGACCGTGTCTCCTGTGCCTGCTGTTGGGGCACAGCAGAGTCCTGAAGGCATGGCTCCTCATTCCCAGTTGAGAACCCCTTTGGCCTCCCTGGGACCCTGTTCCTGGCTTTTGCTTCCATCAGCTGGAATGAGAATGTTTATCAAAGAATGGTGCTCACGTGGCTTTCAGACGTCCTTGAAGAAAAGCTGTTTTCTCCGTTGTATTTATTGCAAGAGCAGGATCACTTGAAACTTAAAGCTGAAGGCTGACACGAGACTAAATTGCACAAGCCATTTCATTCCCAAGTGTCCCAGCAAATACACATCTCAAGTGATGTGAGAAGCTGTGTGTGCAGAGCTGATGCACGTCCTCTCCAACCCTTAGTGCTCCTGTGCTAATGAAGGATGCTGAACGCAATCATTATGGTAATGAAGAGGTAGACAGTGCAACCTCACCTTCCCTGTGTGTTCAACAGCCTCCAACAGGGCAGGCCCCACACGTGCTGAGGCTGAGACCCAAGACTGATGACTCGGCAGAGCAGACGAGCGTGTGTGTGTGCATGTGTGTGATAATGTCTTTGTGTCACAGAGAGAGGTTGGATATGTGTGTTTCAGATTTCTAGTGCATGTTTGTGATCCTGTGTGACTGTCAGTGTACTTTTGTGAGTGTTTTGTGGGAGTGAGGCCATGTTTGGTGAAAGAATGTGTGACTGTGCGTGTGTTCTGCAGGATGCAGGAGTAAGAAGGGGATGGAGAGAGCCTCTTACAGACTCCCCGGGAAACATGGGCACTGGAATTTCACCCAGTCCTTGCATACACATCTTGTTAAAGCCCCACAATGCTCTAAAAAGCTTGAGAAAGTGATGTGGCAAAACTTCAAAATGAAAAATGAGATCCCTGTAAACACAGCGCTCCCAGTGTTCCTTCTCTTCCTTGCCCTGCAGGGCCTTGATCTTGGCGATGCTCTCAGCTGACTGCATGGTTTCCGTTATCCATGGAAAGAAAGCCAGCTAGAAATAGTTGAGCAGATCTTCTCTCTTTCTTAACTTTCATTTGTCAACCTGTCTTGGCAGTTCCTTTATACTTTCATCCTGATTGCTTCGGGTAAATAACTTTAAAAAGAAATGATTTGGAAAAGTCTGTTTATTAATTTTAGATTCTGCTTTCATACACCCATTAAAGCAACTCAAGTAACAAAATCAGCACAAAAGCACAGAGAGATTTCTGAATTAGCCATTTCTGTTTTGCCCTGAAGAAATCCCCCATAACCGGGCACCAAGAGCTTGTTGGAAGCTCTAACCAGGGAGCTTGGCTGCCATATGTTGCCCTTGCAGGAAGAACATTCCTCCTTCTCCCCCGGAAGCCCTCCTCTGGGAGGTTTTGCCGGGCTGCCAGGCAGAACGGGGAGGAAGTGGGGAGCAGGGGGAGGACAACGGGTGGCACAGCCGCCTCTTCTGCCAAATCTCTCTGAGGAAACAAGTGGTGACAGCTCATGTCCCCCTAGACAGCTTCTCTCAGTCCAGGAGTTCCTGTCTAAGAGGGAATGCATTCACTCAGGGAGCAAGCAACCATACAGTAACAGGAAGACAGATGCGATGCTGGAACATTCCATGGATGAGAACCTCAGGCAGCGAGTCAAGACTCAAAGCTGCATCTTCAGGCTTTCATCTTGAAATGAGATTCGAGTTTTTAAAATATTGTCATCCCATATGGGAGTGCTTATCAATAAGTTTTTAAAGAAATTTTGTCTTATTCTATGAACGTCCAAGTTCACATTAGAGAGACTGTTTACTACAAACGTTTGAAACCCAAAGAGCTGTCAGTGGTAGCAAGTCAATGTGGGCGCGTTCCTGAGACAATACAGCTGAGTTACAGCTGAGCTATGGCCCTAGGTAAACAAGGGCAGAGACCATTTTACCCTCTACGCGGGCCTCTGTCTTTGGCCTTGGTCTATTCTGCTGCTCTATGCAGTGGCCACTACTGCTGTTGTGTTGGGAGATGACCTACAGGGAGAAGAGTCAGAGCTGAGTCAGGGACCTCTTAACTCTGACAGATTGTGATACAACTCTGTTATTCCAAAGTACTGGCTGCTTTTTCTTTCAGGAAAAATGCAAACACCTGTCTTTCATTCATATTAATAGATACATTAATATGTGTAATATGTTTTGATGTCATTGAGCCTATTGAAGAATGTTGTTCATGATCTGTTTCTTTGCAGATTTTCATTTTTGTGATCTCCGTGGCTTTAAGATTAAAGCCAGAGCCAAAGAGAACATACCCTGTAGTATTTTCAAATGCATTTTAGTGTTCTGTCTGCCATTTTAGGTGTTTGAGATATTTTCACTTCCACAAAAACAGCAATTGCAGTAGGTACTCTTGCCCTGAGATTTTCTTAGTGACTCAGGGCAAGAGTACTTTCTTATAGTGACCTGTAAATGGCCTATCTTGATCACCTGTAGATGGCCTATCTTAATCTTCCTACACCAATACCCATGGGCATGCACTAGTTTTTCTCCAGCCTCAAAAGACAGTCCAAATTCTCTGCTGTTTGGTGTGTGCTGCAAAGAATTGAGAAGGAAAGAGCAAACTCAAGGATTCTACAATCAGCACTGGAGTATTTTTTTTATTAGTTTAAGTAAGTTCAGACCATGAAAATTCCTGTATTGCTTTCTGACAACCATGTTTTATATCCAGTGAGAAATGTATCTCTTTCAACAATGCTGAGAACAAGTTGAAGTGTCTTTGATTTTTTTTCATTCATTAAAGAGAAAGCAGGTTGTTAGCTCTGGGCAAATGCTGAAACTAATCACTAAATATTTTGTTAAGAGGAAAAAAGAAGTCAGACTTCCAAAGTGGTACATTCAGGATTCATGAGATCTAGAGAAAAATAAGTGACTTTAGTGAAAGCTAGGGCTAAATTTTAAAATGTGTGTTCTGACATGGTGGAAAAGATTTTGGTTTTTGAATGTTTGGAAAATATAAGTACAGCCTGTGTTACCATACCAATACAAGAGCTAGAAAAATCTTTTTAAAATCCACAAAACAAGCAAATTTATAATTAATAAATTATAAATTAAACTGTTATTTTTACATATCTAAATAGGGATATACTTATTTAAATAGAATTAAAAATAAGAGTACTTATTATATTGCTTAAATTAAGCACAACTATTTTAGTTTTGTTTTCACTGGTCCCATATTGTTTTGCACAACTTGATATTGGCTCTTTGTTCTGAAAAAAGTAACTGATTTTGAAGCCTTCAGAAGATTAGTTCAGAAGAATCTTGCCTTTACTCAGAAAACCATTGTCTCTGAGGCAAATTTACTACTCCCAAGCATATCCCTTCTTGCTGCTGCATTTTAAGCCAAAATATAAGGTTGCTTAGTAGAAGGTGAACTGTACTGCTTAGATATTCCAATTGCTCTGTAACAAAAGAAGAATGAAATAAATGTAGGTATTATAATTGTTTTACTATTGATGCCATGGCAGATTACCACACACTTGGAGTCTTAAAACAACAAATTTATTATTTCCTAATTTTATAGAGCAGAAATCTAGGTAGTTTGGCTGATGTTTGTGCTCCTGGTCTCAGAAGTCTGAAATCACGATGTCTACTGAGCTATGTTCCTTCCTCGAGGCAGTGGAGCATCCACTTGTAAGCTTATTCTGGTTGCTGGCAGAAATCACTTCCAGGTGGATGTAGCACTGAGGTGCCCATTTCCTTCCTAGCTTTTTGGGAGATGTTCTAAGCTTCTAAAGGACACCTGAATTCCCTGGATCATCAACTTCCTCCTCTTCAAAGCCAAAGTCAAGTCTCTCTCACATTTCAAATTTCACAATATTCTTGTCTGCCTTATTTCTGTGCTTCTGCTGGAGAATGTTCTCTGCTTTTAGGGGCTCATGTGGCCTGACTCTGGGTAATCCAAGCTAAATCTCCCCATCCATAAATTTAATTGTATCTGGTAAATCCCTTTTGCCATGTAATGGAACAAATTCACAGGTTTCAGGAGCCAGGGCATGAACATCTTTGGGGAGCTGTTACTTTTTCTAACTGGAACTATTTTAAAGTAATACAGAAGGTCTAGCAATTGTCCCTATATAATTATCTGCCATTCTGAAATGAAATACTAGAACTTTGAGTTTAAATTATTGGGAATTAGTTAATACTGAGCTACACTGTTTAAATATTTTGGTAAGGCGATATTTCTCATGTTGGCACCATTTCCTTAGGTTTCTTACTCCACACGTGCATATTTTCTATATTTGTATTTCTATATTTGTGTCTTCAAAAATGCAAATAAAGAGGCATAACTTATTTTACTGGCAATTAATTCACAACAGTCACCAGAATTTTTATAAGAAGTATTTAGAGCCAGTCATTGCCATAGTTACAATCTAAAACTATTTTTATTGAATATCTTTTCCAGTGTCCATGATTAATGCTAAGGTATGGAAGTAGAAATACTTATTACAAAATATATAAACTATTACAAAATGGTCAGGATTTTCTTAAAAATGGGATTTCACTTACGGACTTGGAGCTCCTTTCTAAATAGTGTGGGAATTTATTCTTTTAGTCACTACACTAAATAAACTGTTCTGTCCCAAAACTCTAAATAACAGCATGTTCTTTAGTCAATAACCACTAACGATACTCAATTAAATGAGAGTGATAAAGCAGAGTCTCACATCAGCGGCTCCACTAGATTAAGTACCATGTTTTACTCAGCAGGACACTACTTTAAACAATTACTTATCCATCATAAATTAAGCTTAATTAAAGGTTAAATATGAGAGACAAAGCAAAAAAGCTAACAAAAATATTTGGAAGCAACTCTCACAATCATTTATGCGCCAATTTCCAGTTTCATGAAGAACACATTAGAGATAATTTAATATGAGAAGGTTAAAAATGTAAAGAAAGATGACTTATTTTTGCATTTTAACATACGTAAATTTACTGAAGCTTTAAAAAAAGTTTTATTGAGATATAATTGGCATAAAAACCCCACACATATAGAAACTGTAAAATGTATGCTTAAACATACAAACATCACCACAATCAAGAGAGTGAATATACCCATCAACTCGTAAGAGTGCCTGTGGCATTTTAAAATTCTTCTCCCTCTTCAGCACACCCATCCACAGGCAGACACTGATCTAGCTGAGTCTTGCAGAATTGTAGAGTAGGTATATTTACAGGGATACATGTACACAACTCAGAAAATATACTTCTTTCACTCATATGTTGTGGTTTTTTCTTGTTGTTGTGTGTATCAATACAATCATTCATTCTGTTTGATTATTAATATTCTAAATATTTCATGGTATGGGTATAGGATGGTTTGAGCACGCATTCACCTGCTCATGGGTATCTAGACATTTCCAGTTGTTGGTTATTGATAATAAAGCTATGATGAGCATTAGCATGTAAGTCTCTGTGTGGACAGATGTTTTCTTTTTTTCTTTTTTTTTAAATTATACTGTAAGTTCTAGGGTACATGTGCACAATGTGCAGGTTTGTTACATATGTATGCATGTGCCATGTTGGTGTGCTGCACCCATTAACTCATCAATTACATTAGATATATCTCCTAATGCTATCCCTCCCCCCTCCCCCCACCCCATGACAGGCCCTGGTGTGTGATGTTCCCCTTCCTGTGTCCATGTGTTCTCATTGTTCAGTTCCCACCTATGACTGAGAACATGTGTTTGGTTTTTTGTCCTTGCGATAGTTTGCTGAGAATGATGGTTTCCAGCTTCATCCATGTCCCTACAAAGGACACGAACTCATCCTTTTTTATGGCTGCATAGTATTCCATGGTGTATATGTGCCACATTTTCTTAATCCAGTCTATCATTGATGGACATTTGGGTTGGTTCCAAGTCTTTGCTATTGTGAATAGTGCCGCAATAAACATATGTGTTCATGTGTCTTTATAGCAGCATGATTTATAATCCTTTGGGTATATACCCAGTAATGTGATGGCTGGGTCAAATGGTATTTCTGGTTCTAGATCCTTGAGGAATTGCCACACTGTCTTCCACAATAGTTGAACTAGTTTACACTCCCGCCAACAGCGTAAAAGTGTTTTAAAAGATCAGGAAACAACAGACGGACAGATGTTTTCATTTAGGTTGGCTAAATACTTAGCAGTGGAATGTCTGAGTCATATGAAGCTTTTAACTTTGGAATTCTAACTTTTAAGATGTTGTCAAACTGTTAGTTCTAAGTAGTTGTGCCATTTTACATTCTCCTTGAGAGTGTGTGATAGTTCCAGTTACTCTGCATCATTGCCAGCAGTTTTTATAAGCTGTCTTTTTACTTTTAGTTCTCCTTATAGGTGTATTGATTTTAATTTGCATTTCCTTAATGACTAGAATTTGAGAAAAACTTTTATGTGTGTATTTGCCATTCTTACATGTTCCTTGGTGAAATCTTCTTTTGAAATCCTTTCGCGTTTTATTACTAACATGTTTGTTTCCCTTTATTGAGTTTTCAGAGTTCTTTACGTATTCTAGATCCAAGCACTTTATTAAATATGTGATTTGCACATATTTTCTTCCAATCAATGAAGTCTGTTTTCATTTTTTTAACATTGCCTTTAAAAATCAGAAGTTCTTAGATTGGGTAAAATAACATCTATTTTATAAAGTTAATCTACTATTGAGCAGTTCATAGCTCTTAATAATAAGACCATCTAGAAATTTAGCACCCTTGAAAGTCATAAAAAGCTGTGTCATTTAACTCAGCCTTTAAAATGTATCTATCATATTTCCAGTTGTTTAATGTAGCCTCGTGTTATGTTACTTATTGATATACATTAAACACTGCCTCATCCAGGTGATCATAGTTAACATCAATAGCAATTAGTTATGTTCATTTTCATAGTACATACCCTTGGTACAATGTGATGAAAATGACATTTTATTTCTGTGATCTTCTTTCCCAAAACCCACAATCCAAATATAATCAAGACAGAAACATCAGGCAAACCCCAAAGGAGAAGAATTCTACAATGTACCTGACCAGCACTCCTCAAAATTCTGAAGGTTGTTAAAAACAAGGAAAGTCTGAGAAACTGCCACAGCCAAGGAGAGCCTCAGGAGACATGACCACTCAATGTAATTTGGTAATTTGGATGGAATCCTGATATAAGTAAAGGATATTAGATAAAATCTAAGGAAACTGAATAAAGTATGAAAGTATAAGAATGAATCAATATAATATAATGCTATTACATATAATGTTCATCATATAAACATAATGTGAAAATTTAATTATACAAATGCTATGAAACTTCATAAGAGAGGGTGATAATAACAGTGAAAAACAGAGCAGGGTGGAAGGCCAGGTCATGATCTCACTTGCTGACCATGTGGTTTTAGGTAAGCTATTTAATTGACAGTGCTCTCCTTTTTCTTCCATAATACAAGGAGCAATAAAGTACCTTCTTCATAGGGTTATTAATTGTTGCTATTTTTGTTATACATTTTACTTCTTAATTTGTCAAAAAACTTGCTTTACAGTGTTATTGTTTATTTCTTCAAAAGTCAGTTTTATTTTAAATTAATTAAAAGAAGAAAGAACATACCATATTTTATAGTTAATCATCTAATCGCCATTCATGGTGCTTATCATCCCTTCCTGTAGATCCATGTTTCCAACTAGAAACATTCTCCTTCAGTCAGGACAGCCATTAGAAAATCTTGCAGTACAGGTGTGCTGGCAGCAAATTGTCCCAGCTTTTGTTGGCAAGAAGGTATCTTGATTTTGTTCTCATTTTTGGAAGATGTTTTTCTGATAAGAGATTTTTGTTTTCTTTTTTTAATATCCAACACTTTAAAAAGTGCACTTCTGTTATCTTTTAGAAATCCCCAGTTATTCTCATCCTTTCCCCCCTGTACATAATGTATCTATTTCCTCTGGCTACTCTCAAGGTCATTTTTTTAAAAAACTTTGGTTTATGGCATTTTGAGTATAAGGTGTTTAGCTTTGGGTCTTTAGTAATTATTTTACTTGGGTCTCACTGAGATTTTTGAATGCATGAGTAAATTTTATCAGTCATTGAAAGGCTTTAGCTATTATTTCTTCAAATATTTTATTCTGCTCTAATTATACACTTTTCTCCTTCTAAGGAACCAACAACATATATACCAGATCATTTGATGTTGCTCATAACTTCTTGAAGAGCTGGTCATTCTTTTCAATTGGGATCTCTCAGATTGGTTAATTTCTATTGTCTGTCTTCTAACTCCAGTCATCTGTTAAGTAATTCAATTAATTTTTTTTTTATTTTGTTGAACTTTTCACTTTCAGAATTTTCACCTGGTTCACTTCTATATTTTTTATGTCTGTTGAGGCTTTCTACTGGTTCTCTCAATAAGACCACAAAGGACCCTGAATAGTCATGGCCATCTTGGGCAAGAACGTAGATGGAGGCATCATACTTTCTGATTTCAAAATGTAGCAGAATGATACAGGAATCAAAACAATACGGCACTAGCATAAAGACAGACATATAGGCCAATCAAACAGAATAGAGCCCAGAAATATATTCATACATTTATGGTTAACTGATCTTTGGCAAGGGTGTCAAGAATACCAAATAAGAATACCCAATCTATTAAATAAATTGTGTTGGAACAACAAGATATCCACATTCAAAAAAATAAAATTGGACCCTTATCTTATACTATATTAAAAAATCAACTCAAAATAGATTAAATACTTAAACGTAATACCTAAAACTGTAAAACTACTAGAAAGAAACACAGAGGAAAATATTTTTTACATTGGTCTGGGCAGTGATATTTTGACTATGACAACAAAAGCACAGACAACAAAAGCAAAAATAGGCAAATGGGATTTCATCAAAATAGCTTCTGCATAGAGAATCAACAGCCCAAAGAGTCAACAGCCTGAAGAGACAACGTACTGAATAGGAAAATATATTTGCAAACCCTGTATCTTATAAATAGTTAATACCTAAAAATGTATAAGAAACTCATACAATCCAATAGCAAACAACAAAACACACACGAAAAAACTAACTAAAAATGCAAATTATTTAAATAAACATTCTCAAGGAAGACATACAAATGGACAAGATGAAAAATGTTCAACATTACTATCATCAGGAAAATGTAAAATTAAAAGTACAATGAGATCATCTCACACTAGTGAGAATGACTATTATAAAAAAGATGAAAGATACATGTTGTCAAGAATGTAGAGAAAAGGGAATCTTTTACATTATTGATGGGAATGTAAAGTGGTACAACCATATAGAAAATAGTATAGAGGCCAGGCACGGTAGCTCACACCTGTAATCCCAACACTTTGGGAGGTCAAGGTGGATGGATCACTTGAGGCCAGGAATTTGAGATCAGCCTGGCTAACACAGCAAGACCCCATCTCTACCACATTTCTATGAAATACAAAAAAATTAGCTGGGCATGGTGGCATGCTCCTGTAGTCTCAGCTACTTGGGAGGCTGAAGCATGAGAATTGCTTGAACTCGGGGGGCAGAGGTTGCAGTGAGATGTGATCGCACCACTGCACTCTAGCCTAGGTGACAGAAGCCTGGCCAACATGACAAAACCCGGTCTCTACTCAAAATACAAAAATTAGCCGGGCATGGTGGTGCAAGCCTGTAATCCCAGCTACTCAGGAGGTTGAGGCAGGATAATCGCTTAAATCTGGGAGGATGAGCCAAGATCATGCCACTGCACTCCAGCCTGGGCAACAGAGTGAGACTCCATCTCAAAAAAAGCAAGAAAGAAGATAGTGTAGAGGTTCCTCAAAAAATTAAAATTGGAACTACTTTATGATCCAGAAATCTCACTTCTGAGCATATACACAAAGGAATTTGAATCAATATGTCAAAGCAATATCTGCACTTCTATGTGTATTACAGCAATATTCACAGCAGCCAAGATATATAAACAAACTACATGTCCATTGATGAATAAATGAATAAAAAAGTAATATATATTAATGTAATGAAATATTTATATTATTTTTGTGTAGTTTGTATGTATACATACATGCATACACACAAAAAATTGAATATTATTCAGCCACTAAAGCGAAGGAAATCCTGCCATTTGCAACAGCATAGATGGGCCCAGAGAACATTATGCTAAGCGAAATAAGCCAGGTAGAGGAAGACAAATACTGCATGATCTCACTTCTATGTGGAATCTAAAAATCTGAAGTCACAGAAACATAGAGAAAGGCTGAGAGAAGGTAGCAATGGAGGGATATTTGTCAAAGGGTATAAAGTTTCAGTTATGCAGGTTGTAAACACTCTGGAAATCTAATGCCCAGCAATGAGAGTATAGTTAGCAATACTATATTATAAATCTTCATAGCTTCCAAAACATATGCTATTTTCTTCTAATAATTTGTTTTTATATTAAATTTTGGATATATCTAAGTTATGAATCTGGCTACATCATATTTTAATGGCTGGCAATTTCCCCCATCAGTATATGTTTCAAAGTACATATCTTTATCACTTACTTAAATGGCTTAATTATTATAAATTCCCTATATAAATATAGGTGTGGTTAGGGGACAATATGCAGGCACAAATTTCTAAGATTTTAATTTCTGCTTTAAATGATATAAATTTGTATATATTCTAATGGAGGATTAGTTTCACTATTTCTCATTTGACAGAGTAAAATTCTCCAGCTGTTTTCACTGTCCTTCCTTAGTGGAATTGTACTTCCCCAATTTCCTGAATTTATACGTGGCAGTATGACGTGCTTCAGTCATAAAATGTGAGTGAAAGTGGCACGTGACACTTCCAGGCGCTGCTGTCTGAGCCAGCAGATTCTTCATCGTGTTCTCTTTTTTCTCTGCCTTCCTGTTCACCTATGTTCCAGACAGTTGGAGTCTCACCGGGGTGGGTTTGGCATGCAAATGACACAAAGCAGATTATGGAATGGTCTGAATGCAGAGTAAAATATTTGCTGTTTTAATTACTGAGATGTGAGTGTCACTTGTTGCTACAGCAAAAATTAGTTTATCTGACAGATACTATAGGTCAGATATGTATTTATTTACTGAAATTTTAAATATCTCATCAGGTTTAAATATTTTTTACTAGATGGATTGGGTTATTAAGCATATAGAATAATTCAAAATAATAAATAAACTTAGATTATGAATCTTCCTCTGCAAGAGTCTTTCTATTCATGTAAATCTCTTAAGGGGCAATTTTGGGTCTGTTACAGCATAATTTATTTCAACCTTTTCCTAATGAAGAGTATATAATTATTTTTACCTTTAATCTGTTAATAGTACTGTAATAAAATTATTTTACATAAACATTTTACTTGACTTCTAATTTATTCCTAATTATAAATGCATGAAACAGGACCCCTAGATTAAAGATAATAATGATTTTGAGCTTCTATTATCATCAAATAAAACTCTAGAAGAATTGCATGAATTTTCTCTTCCATTAGCTGTATTATTTATGTTGGTATTTTAATACAATTTTATTATTGTTAAATATTATCTTTTCTTTGGTAAAGTGTTCAGGTAGAAAGAGAGAGAAGGAGAGAGAGATATCATATATGTGTGTGTTGAAGAGACTCCCACAAATAAAAAGTGTATAAAAGCCTGGGAAACATGGTGAAACCCTGTCTGTACAAAAAATACAAACATTAGCTGGGTATAGGTGTGTGTACCTATAGTCCCAGCTACTTGAGGCGGATCACTTGAACCCAGGAAGTCAAGGTTGCAGTGAGTTGAGGTTGTGCCATTGTGCTCCAGCCTGGGTGACAAAGTGAGACCCTATCTCAAAACAAACATGTGTATAAAATGTGTGCGTATGTATATAGGTGTGCATGTTTATGTATGTGTGTATGTACACACACACACGTTTTAACCTACACAGTGAAATATACGGACGTCCACTTATATACGTATTCCCATGCACATATCTACACATACACATATGGTTTTTGACTTGATTTCTATGAATGTTAACAATCATTATTTGACCAACCTACTTTCATTTGTACCTTTTTACTACCCATAGTCCCTAATCCACTGAAGTATTTTAAAGCAAACCCCAGACACCATATTATTTCACCAATATATTTTCCATTATGAATCTAACAGATAAGGAGGCAATACCATTATTGCAAATAACAAAACTCTAGTGTTTCCTGAATGCCATATAATATTCATTCATTGTTCAAATTTCAGAAAGTGTCAACAAATATTTTTTGGTCTTAAGTTGTTTTTTCTGATCCCTTCTTTGTTTTTCTTGTCATCTATTGGTTATAGAAATCCAGGTTATTTGTTCTGTGGGATTTACCACATTCCGAATAAAGTTAATTATTGTTCAAGCTCTCTTTTGTGGTTCCAATGATACAGACAGAAGACAGAGAAATACTGGGTAGAAGAGGATGGTTCCCTCGCAAAGGCCCTACCCTCAAGCCTGGAAACCTGTGGCCCTAAATGCGAACAGGTATTCCTGTTTCCTTACCCAAATGTTGCCTTTTGGCCTACCACGTCCCCCTATCCTATAACATTATAAACCCCAAACCCAGGTTCCATGAGCAGACAAGCAAACAAACAGAACAGAGGAGCAGAAGAGTGTCACAGCAGAGAAGGAGAGAAGAGTAGGAGCTTCTGAACTTAGAGGCTGGGGGAAGTCAGAGAGGAGATTGGTCACAGGATTACCAGGGGAAGATCATCTTCCTATTCCAACCCCTTTCAACTCCCCATCTATCCTATTGAGAGCCACCTCCATCCGGCAATAAAATCTCCTGCATTTACCATCCTTCAATTTTTCCGTGTGACCTGATTCTTCCTGAATGCGGGACAAGAACCTGGGCACCAAGAGGGCACTGAGCTGGTTAACACTTGAGCTGTCTGCAGACAGCAGAGCTAAAAGAGCACTGTAATATGACCGCTGGGCCTTTGGGAGCCACAGGAACCCACTCCTAGACACTACCACGGGGCCGGAGCCCCAAAAGTGCTCACCTTGGCTCTTGAACTTGCCCATCTGCATGCTTCCCCTCCCCTAAGGGGTTTGAGCACACGGAAGCCAAACAGACAAGCCACACCCCTCTTGCACGTCCTGCAGGGGACATCAGGGAGCTCTCCCATTTCACCGGGAACCTTGACTGTCATCTGTAAAGACTTGATCACGTAAGTCCCAGGGAAGGTACCACTGAAAGCAACGACGTGCTAGTGGGGATGCTGGTGCCTCCTCCTGAGTGACCTCAGGACACACTCCAATCTCTTTTGTCTTCTTTTTGTGATGTTATCATTGGTAAGTCACTTAGTGTCAGACATATTAGAATATATTTTAAATAAGTAAATCACTATAGATTAAGGAAAATTCATTTTATATCTCTGTCACATCCTTTTACTCCCTTCTCTGATGGTAACACATACTGTGTAATTTTATAGATGTGTGTCTGATAAAATATAGTGAATTTTTATAATTTTATATAAGCAGTCTATTACATATATGTTTTTGTATCAAGATTTTATTTCAACATCTTTCTTAGATTTATCAAGATACATATATAAATATAAAACTATTAATAGAGATACATCACACATTATGCATCCATTAAACTCTCAATCAAATTTTAAATTTAAAAATTTATTATTAGAAATCAGACTGAAATTAACATACTTGTGCTTATATCCTTGTGAATATGTTACCCATTTAATCTTTGGTATCTCCAAAAGAGTAGAAATTGTGAGGTCATGGAAAAATCTACTGTTTTGTTTTGTTTTTTTGGGTAATGCTAAATAATTATCCAGTGATTATACTTACCTATCTGACCAAACACAGCATATTATGATTCTTATTAATCTACATTCTGGCCAGATATGTTTGTTTCAGATCATTATCAAATTGTTGAATCTGCCTTCCCCAATTACTAGGTGAACTGATAATTCATATGTCATTAATGCTTTTGTACTCTACCTTCATAGTTGTTCCATGTTTCCAAGCATTCAGGCAGAGAGGAGGAAACTCCCCTGCCCTTCGGGAGATAATGCATCCATCCCTACACACAGCAGCCGCCCAGACTCTCATGGGTTGTCTGCCTCTTACCTCTGTGTATCTTTAATAGGAAGTGGCCACATACCAGGATAAACCATTGAATTATTATTAGCAAAGTGCTGTGTTCAAAGAGGAGTCTATATTCACTATAGTAAGTGTTGAGAAATGGAGCTGATGCCCCTGGGTCCTGAGCAAAGGGAAATCCATGCCATCTTTTCTCCTTACCTCAAGCAACCATAACAACTAGCTTCCTGACAGATCAGAGAGTGAAGCTATTCTCTGTATTATACACTGAAAAGATAACTCAGGGGCTGAAGCCAATTAGAAGCCAGTTTGTAAAGCCATTCTCTTTCAGGAACTCGCTGCTCAAACCCATTCTAAGGAGAGGGGTGCCTTGCACCAGTCAGTATGGCAGCACAACGGCAGCTTTGCAGCAGGGTGAGGGATAAAGGAAACCAACATACTTTGAGCTCGAACACTGCAAAAAGCAGCCATGAAAGGTTGGGGAACCTTTCAGACCCCCTGTTCTTCTACCATTACCTTCCCAGAAGGCAAGATAAGAGGAGGAACTTGCAGGAGTGAAGAAGAAGCTTTCTTCTGCCCCATTTATTGTTTACCTGACCATTTGTTGCAGGCGCTTGCTAGTGTTAAAACACCAATTGTTCCTGACATTTCTCCGTTTCCAGCTATTGTGTGTTGTCTAATGCATCTCATCCCCATCTTGGACAAAGAGACCATTGATGTAACACCACAGACTTTCCAAGGTGCCATCATGAGCCATGGATTCTCTCTCAAATATCTGTTTCCCTGCAAAAGGATGATCATTATAGTTTATCACCCATAAAGCGACCTCCAGAGCTCTAAAACATAGTGCTCTGCGGAGCAGCCCTGCTTGTCTTTGGGGCTTCGGAAGCAGTAAAACCTTTCCTTCTCTGTACTCTCGCAGCACAGTCATTGTAGGTCAGGGCTGATCGCTGCATGTTTTCAGTTCCTTCTTGAGTATATAATCGACTGTTAAGAATGTGAAGTACTGGCAACCTCACCCAGAGTGTCAGCCTTCATCCGATCTGGGAAAAAATAAGCAGTTCCCCTGCTTCTAGTGGGTTTCATCAAGAGGTCAATGGGTCTGTCTTGTGGCAATGCCTCTCAAAACCTTCCCCTTGAACTATTCCTCCAAGCAGAGGAAAGGGAAGTGGGACCACTGAGATATAGGGGTGGCTGGCAATGAAGCTTCAGAAAAAGTGAAATTCATAGGTGAATATTTATATATCATCTGTAAATGTTATGTGGATTTTGTACTGTGTGCCATTATACATTCATCTTTTTAGAAAAATAATATTTTATGTAACCTTTCTTCAAGTAAAACGAGTTATCCCTGAAAGTTCACCATCTCTATCTTTGGCTTCCTGTTCTTCCTGTGTGTGTCTTATTTTGAAAATTAAGAACTTAGGGTTCTTAGCCTCTCTTACTTAAAAACACTTCTTGAGTGGCAGATAATGGATTGGCTTATTAGTCAATTACAGGTTGGTATGAATAATCTTGATAGTTCCTTTCTAATAAAGTGTTAGTGTAGGAAAAAGGGTGGTGAAATTACGAGGATTCTGTTGAAGTGGGAGAGGAGAATGGATATCACTGAGCGAGGACAGTGGCACAGGGCTGAGCAGGAAAACCACTGAATGATTGGGAAGCAAGATGTATTGAGTGTAGTTTAAGGAATCAGTACTGCAGATGAAAAGCTGGCCTTTCTGTTAATAGGTACCAATTTAATAACTGCTATAGAATCAGTTATTTAATTTTACCCGTTATATTTCCAATCATAATTTGCAATAAAATAGGACATATACCCAACCTAAAATGAAATGGGAGCTAATAGGAAACAGGTATCGACATTTCTCTTTCATTTCTGTTTCATAGCTGAAAATCCAATGTAAGAGCGAACCCTGAAGTCGCAGCATTCAGGTCTCTGGCGCATGACTTAATGTTCATTAACAATTGCACTGAATCTTGTTCAAACGATTCTCTCCTGCTGAATTGTTCTCATTCCTTAATTGGCTTTGTTGTTATTGTTTATATGCTTGAATCAAATTACAATACGTGTCACCTATGAAAGTCTTTCATATAATAGATCTGGTAGCCATTGTTTATTTTGTGATCTTCACAATACAACAGAAGTTGAACATAAATTTGTGCTACAAAATCTGGCACACGGAAGCCCACATTGAAGTATATTGTGCACTGAAGAAGAATGTTTAGAAGGAGCACCTGGGACCCATCTATACCGGCTCTTCTCAGTTTGTCTTTGCTTTTGCTATGTGTGCATTTGCTTAATGCAACTTCAGAAAGTTGACCATTACAGAGCAGTGCACCTGTCCTTAGCCCAGTCAGCAGGTCCTTTCCCCTTCTATTCTACTTTCTTATAGCAAAATAGCTTGCCAATTACAAGTGCACAGTTAAGCAGAAGCGTAGCCACTCAAATAGCGACAATTGTCCCCAGATTGTGTATTTTTACACAGTCTTCAGAAGTACTCAGATAATAATCTGATAGTAATCTTCAGAAGTACTCAGAACACAGAAAGAATGTAACTTTAAACATTAAATACTATTAAAGCCTTAGTTAGAACCTATCTTAGTGAAAAATATTCAGAACTTTAAATGTAAAATATTTCAGAATTGTTTGTCAAAGGCAAAATTATGGAGTGAAATATATGATATGAATGGCTATTTGTTTAAGAAGTGACTGGTAAAACCAGAGCAAATGAAGATGTCAGTTTACATATGGATATAGCATGTTCCATGTGGTGGTTTTCATTCTAGGATTTCGAATACAATTTTATTATAAGGAGCTCATAGTTTTCAATGATGGTTGAGTGGGTCAGGAGAAGGCGAAGTGATGTAGTTCAGCAGATCTCAGCATCAAGTGCAGGCTGGAATCATGTAGAGAGTTTTAAATACCATTGTTGGGAGTTGCACCCCACAGGTCTGGTAAGTGGGAGACTAAATATTATATTTTAAAAAAACCTCCCGGGTACTTTTAATGTACAGAAAACTTTGAGACTCACCATATACAGTTCCATTCACATATACTGAGCAGTCATATTCCCTGGTCTATTTTTCTTGTTCCAAAGCCAAGGCTCAAATGGAACTGCCATTTATGACTTTCATTTTGCCAGAGGTCTTCCATGCCCTCATTCACTGTTCTCAACTGACTGAGAGTAGTTTCCCAGAACTAAGCTTCTCATGCTTTCCTGGGATTAGGAGTCACCACGGATGTTATTAAAGTGCAGGTTCCATTTCTGGAGGTCTGGGGTGGGGCCCACACTACAGCACCACTAACAAGCCCTCAGGAGATGCTGGGCTCATAGTCCAGGAACCACATTTTGAGTGGCCAAAATCTAGAATTTATTTAACGATCCCTCTTTCTAAACACCATTAAAATGTATTTTGAATACATTTCTATTAAATTGTGAGGGGGGAACCTTGAATAAACTGTCCATTTATAACCATTAATTACTATTACGTGGATGTCTGGGTTTCATACTGTTTATATGCAGTGTAAGTATAACAACCATTTCAATGAAATTCTGTCATTTGTGAATCAAATTAACAGGGCAGCTTTCTTGTCTCGGAATTCTGATATGACCCACTCATCAGATCAACGTGATGCCACCCTGCACTGTGTGATACCTGGTGTCTTCCCCTTCAAGCTGCTGTCATGAAATACCATAGAATGCGTGGCTTATCAACAATAGAAATTTATATCTTGCGGTTCTGGAGACTGGGGAAGTCCAAGATCAAGGCTCCAGCAGATTCAGTATGTGGTAAGAGTCCATTTCCTCATAGATAACCATCTTTTCAGTGTATCATCACGTATTAGAAGGGGCATAGAAGCTCTCTGGGGTCTCTCTTATGAGGGCGCTAGTCCCATCAGCAAAGGCTCCCCTTTTATGACTTAATCTTCTCCCAAAGACCTCCACCTCCAAATACCATCCCGCTGAGCATACGGTTTCAACATATGAGTTTTAGCTTCAACTTATGAGGGATACAAACTACCAGTCCTATAGCACCTGTTATGTTTATGAATCTCAGCCCACAGATACACGTGTATGAGAAATACACCTTTGTTTGCTTTCGCTCCACATAATGTAGTCTCAATTACCAATTCACCAGCCAGGTAGGAGACTTTGTGCTAGCTCCTTGGGATGTAACCCCTGCTCCCAAGGCTTATGCCATAACTCTGGGCCTTTCTCATGCCAAGGCACCTGGTGGTGAGGGAAGAGACCCATAGTTACACAAAACAGCATCAGTTTCCCAAACAGCATCCCGTAGCTCTAGGAGCTACAGCTGGGGGGCAGAGAGCTGACTACACACTCTATATGCTTTGCTTGATTGAGTGATTTACACTACTCACTGTGGAGAATATCTACATTCTTAATTATTCTCATTTGTCACAGTTAATTCCAAATAAAATAAACAATAGTACCATGGTGGCCATTCTTTCATACACATCTCAGAGCACTGGGCCAATTTCTGCCTTAGCAGGTGTAATGGCTGGGTCAGAGGAAGTGCACACAGAATGGCTTTTGCTAGGAGATGTAACGAGACCGCCAAAAAGTCTCCATCATTTCAGACACTCCTCAGCAGTTTCAGGGGGCCAGTTCCAACAGCCTCACCTTAGAAGCTAGTAAGCCAACACGAGTTAGCTTTCTTTTTGTTTGTTTTCTAACCTAATAATAAATAATGCGAAAGAACAAAGGTTTAGTTCATTTTATTAATTATTTAAATTTGTCGTTGGGTAATTTCATAGTAACATAATAACATACTGTTATTGATACGGGAGAGTTCCCTTATCCCGCTTGCAGGACGTGCCACAGGAGTGTGGCTCACTTGCTCAGTGCCCCACTGCGCAAACCCCTAGGGAGAGCATGCAGGCAGGCAGGAGCAGAGGTTGTGGGGAATGCTTATGGGTTCCCACCTCGCGGAAGCGTCTGGCGGTGAGAGTTTACGACTCCTGAAGCCCCAGTGGGTGTGCGTTACAGCGTGTTCTTTCAGCTTTGCAGTCTGCAAACGGCTTGCGTTAATCAGCTCAATTAGGCCCTCTGCCTTATTGCAAGGGCAGAGGGCTTTCTGTATCCCGAGTTTTTGCCCAGTGTACCAGAAAACTCAGATCACACGTGGGCTTGGAGGGTGAGTGCAAAGTTTTATTGAGTCGTGGAGGTGGCTCTCAGCAAGGGGAATGGAGTGGGAAGATGGCTTCCCCTGGAGTTAGGCGGCCCAAAAGCTGGACTCTTCTCCGACTGCCCCAGCTGAACTCCCCTCCTCCGCGTCCGCGTTCTTCTGCCGTCGCTGGTCTTCCGGGTGTCTGCGGTGTCTGCGGGGGTCTGCTGGTGTCTGCGGGGGGTCTGCTGGTGTCTGCGGGGGTCTGCTGGTGTCTGCGGGAGGTCTGCTGGTGTCTGCGGGGGTCTGCTGGTGTCTGCGGGGGGTCTGCTGGCGTCTGCGGGGGGTCTGCTGGTGTCTGCGGGGGTCTGTTGGTGTCTGCGGGGGGTCTGCTGGTGTCTGTCAGGGTCTGCTGGTGTCCCCACTGGTGTCCGCTGGTGTCTGCCGGTGTGTTCCTCTGCTCTTCTTGATGTCCAGCCGCCTGTATTTGTGCCTACCAGGTCTCGGGTTACTATGGGAACAGGATGGGGGGCGTGGCGGGCCAAAAGGCACCTTTTGGGGCATGAAAACAGAAATGCCTGTCCTCACTTAGGTCTGTGGGCACAGGACCCAGGGTGGAGTACTCACCGGGGACCCCGCCCTTCCTCGGCCCCCTCCCGTATTGTTATGAGCTGAATTGCATCTCAAATTCCTATAAGGAACTCCTAACCTCCAATACCTCAGACCTTGTTTGAGATAGGGACTTTAAAGAGGTGATTAAGTTAAACTCGATAGTGTAAGTAAGGAGGGCCCTAATCCAATACGACTGCAAGAGGAAATTTGAACACAGACACACACACATAGGAAAGGTTTTGTAAAGACACAGGGAGAAAAATAGCTATCTATAAGCCGAGGAGAGAGGCTCCAGAAGAAGCCAATCCTGCCCACACCTCGATCTCAGGCTTGCAGCTTTCAGGACTGTGAGAGGACACATTTCTGTTGTTTAGGCTCCCGGTCTGCTTTACATTGCTAATGCGGCATAGCAAACTGATACATATGCATTGGTAGTTTTTCTACTTGCACTTCATCATTTATTACTTGAAAGGTTGTCATGAAAATGCAAATATTGGTGTCTATTTTCTATTCACTTCATCGCGCTTTATCAATGTTTGAATTTAAAAATTTGGAAATGAAAATTAACTAATTGTTTTCTTTAAGGTTTTAACCTTTAGTATTATACTTAGAAAATCCTTATCATATTATCCTCTATGAACTTATATTTTTCCTCCTAGAACTTTTATGATTTACTACTTTATATTTAAATCCTTAATTACCATGTTTAAATCTTTAATCAGTCTCTGATGCTTGTTTTTTTCCCCCATATCAACAGCAGATGTTACCATTTAAAAAAATCCTCTGGTAATCTCATTATTTAAGTTTGCACAACCAACAATTGTTTATTTAGTAATTTTGAATCACAGACAAAACAGCAAAATAAGGCAACATCGCTTCCTCAAAGGAAAGATACTTTATCACGGGAGATGGCTATATACACAGGCAACTGGAACACAAGTCAGATTGAGATACGTGCTATGTAGAGATGGGAGCATCTGTTGTGGGCACAGAAGGATGGTGACAGGAGCAGAAATCTCCACAGCAGTAGCGTTTGAGATCAGCCTCAAAAAAAGAGAAAAGAAAGAAAGCGGGAGGGGAGAAGAAGCCAAGCAAACATAATGAAAGGAGTTCTATGCTAAGGAAACTTATTTCATGGAGGCTTCAGGCTTTAAGAAGCATTGCCTCAGGTAATGCAAAAAGGGTTCTTCCATCTTGGACGCTGTGTTTCTGGATTATTGAGGATGTGTGGGTTGAAGAAAGAGGAGGAAGCAAAGACGTAATCAAGTTATGGAGAACCATTAATGATGTAGTTCGCCATTTGAATTTATCCTATAGCTAAAGGAAAACCATTGAATGACTATGAAGCGAACACAATTCAACTGTCTTTTTCTAAGGAATTAGTACTAGAAATGAAAAATGCCCTTAATGTTAAATGATGGCAATTTTAGTAGCTTCTTTTACTAAAGTTATTTTAATTTTACAATTCACACCTCTAATTACAATTGGCAATTAAAAGTGGGACATATTCCCAAACCTAAAAGGAGATGTGATCCAATAGGAAACAGATATGAATGAGTGATGTGAATACAAGGTCTCTCAGTATGTTTCATGAGGTTGCCACAAACAACCTGACCTAGAAGTTCAGCTCATGGAGAAGGGGACATGGAGCTTGTTAAAGGCTGTAAATTATTTAATGGTCACATATGAATGATAGAAAAAGCATCAATCTGTAGATTAGACACTGTAAAGCTGTAGAGGACAGAAGTTCTTTGCACGTTGAGAAAGCACCAATTTTTAACACAGTTGTGGTTTCGGGAATGTGTGGGAGAACAGTGGGGTTAAACAGACAGATTGGGCTCGGGTTGCAAATGGCCTGAACAGCCCAACTACACAGACCATATTATTCAGTAGACACATGATGATCCAAGCATCCTCCTCTCCTTTCTTCAGAGGCCAACACTTGCCAGGTCACGAATAAAGAAGGGCCGGAGTGTATTGAACAGCCCTCCAGCATGTGCCCGGTCTTGGCACTTGCTCTTCAGGTCCACATGCCCCTCCCAGCCAACATCTGATCCTCTCCTCCTGCCTTCCCATTCCTGCCCTTCCAGCTCCTCCCTGGCCCCTCAACACCTTTCCCACTTTTCCCTCCCTCATCCTCTCTCTATCCTTCCACTTACCTAACAGCCGCCTGCCCCTCCCTGAGCCACTGCCCTTTCCCTGCTGATGAAGCCACACAGAATGCTTCCAAGGTGGGGAGATCTGGCCTGCCTTGATTGTGCTTCCTTAACTCCCTGTAGCACCACCAACCCAAGGCCCTACAGGTGCCTCAGGGCACACCCACTTCCTAGTGTTTTCTCCTGTTCATATCCCCATGACTCGGGGAGCAAAGGCAATTCCTCAACTTCTGCTGGGTCAGGCTCTACCCATCTTTCCAGAAATGGCTCTCAAAACACATCAGCGTGGGCTTGCTCTATAACCCGTATCTTCTCCCAGAAGCAAGCGTACCAGTCAGACCCCAGATGTACTCTGGCGTTGCAGGTGCTAGAATGTTCCATAAAGGGTTTTGACATTCCAGTTCCAGCTGCAGAGCCTAGGGCTGACAGAGATGCTAGGGACAGTCCCTATCCAGCCCTATCAGAGATCATGGCCCCTTATCTCTTCCCCCAGTCAAATGTGAGTTACAGCATGTATGCTGTTGTGTACTTCCAGATGCTTCAAGGGAGACTGACAAATTAGACACGCATACACACATACACACACACGCACACACCTGTCAAAAACAATTCTCAAAGATGGTAGAAATTGTTTTCTACCATAATTTTCATGGTTGTGTCTGACAGTTGATTTTTTTCAAGTAAGTGAGTGATTAGTGTTATTTTCTTCATCCCATGCTGTGAAATCCTGCCTTTCTGTCTGGCCGGAAATGAGATGCAGAACCACTGGTTTTCATGGACTTGCAATGGGTCCCTTCCTCACTTGCAGGAAACCTGATTGGGGCTTCGAGAGGAACACCTGCAAGGACCAGCTGACTTCCTGTCCAGACACCCTTGCATTCTCAGCCTCTGCCTGGGAAGAGGAAAAGGCACTTCCACATTTCTTGTGACAGGTAGTTTGGAGCCAGTGAAAGCTTCCAGCCATGGAAGTGGCATGATCAAATTGGTATCAAACAAAGGAACTTCCCAGTTGCAGGGTGTAGTAGAGGCTGCAGGGAAGGGGGTTTGGAATGAAGTAATTTAGGAGACTGTAACCATGGAGCTGAACTAGGATAAGTACTAGGTGGCCCATCTGAAATTCAGAAGACTCACTGGAGCTACAGATGTTAGTATTGGGTGATGTGTTATGAAGACTCCCCACCTCCAGATCACTGTCAAATGCAGAAACCACTCACCTATGTGTGGAGGTTTGTCCTGCACAGACACTGGCTGATGACCCAGCCCACCTGCAGCCTCCTGGACACCTGAGGGCCACTGGCATAGTCAAGGCAAAAGCCTTGGGCCGCACTCCCATCTGCTGTGGCTGCTACAGGTTCCCCATCCCAGTGGCAGTCGGTTTCCAGGTGCTCATCCCTTCCTGGCATTGCTAGAGGCTTGGAGGTGGCTGTTTCATGGAGCCTGGTATGTCTCTCATGAGAAAACATGCGACATTTCTTGCTTGTCTGAACCAACACACCACACTCCCTCGTTAGAGACAATGACATGGCTGGAGAATAATTGAGGTTAGCAAGACTCACTTCTTCTGTCATGCCTGGACAGCGGTTCTGCTCTTCCTTTTACTTTTTTTTTTACTGTAGACTTAAAGTGGAAGTCACAGCAGTAGCTAATCATGTTGAAAAAAAATCCTCAATGTTTGGATTTTGCTTTTGAATGTATTAAGTGTGGTCAGTGGGACCCATACTTTCTTGATGACCTTCCGTGAGAAGGAATTCTCTGATCTGGTTGAATAGTTTAAGCCTTATATTTGCAAGAGGCTAAATAATATTCTAGAAAAATAAAATGTTGTTTGAAAAGCAATCATTTATTATAAGTTTGTCAGCTGAGGAAGATAACTAGCATTTTGTTGTGGGCAGGAATGTATGTGAGCCAGGAGCACTAATATGATACTACCCTGGAAGTCAGAGCTTGAAATTTAGTTACTGTGGAGATCACCGATCTGTCACCTGGAATGCATTTCTGACAATTAACATTAATGGTTGCCATTGTACTTTTGTTCCCTGGGTAGATATCACAGAGAATCTGTGTTCAGGAATTTACACACAAAATACATCTTGGGGTCAAGTATTTCCATGCTTGAGCCCCACACTCAGAGATTTTTGGTTTACCTGGTCTGTGACTAGTACTGGATATTAGAAGGTCAAAAAGGTTTAACCAGTATTATGAGTCCCTGATTTCATGCCAGGTGGGTATTGAGTGTCAGGCAATTGTTCCAAAGATTCTTTTTGTCTTCTGAGACTTGATTCCAAAATTAATTAAAAATAGTAACAGTAGTATGGCAATTCTGTTCACACATACTCTTCAAGTTTCCAATTCGCTTTGGAGAAATGAGCTTTCTAGGTTCAATGAGATGTCTACTAAGTTCACATACTTTCCTCTCTCCAATAGTGTCCTTACTTTACCCATATAAGAAGCAGAATTCCTAGGGAATCAAGAGAACCCCAAAGAGTTAATTTCACCGAGACCCTGAGGCCACCCGAGGGCTGACCCAAAAGCCTCAGGTCTCTCCACCACCACACAGTTTTTCGACTTGTCAACTGAAAAGATTATACTGGGTCACTGTGCCTTTGCCTCTCAACTTGCATTCTCTACCAACAGTTTCTCCATATCATGATCATTGGAGACATTTACAGATGTGTGTTTGTCCTCCTTCCCAGGGCATGGCAGGGCTATACTTCCTTGCCCCTTTAGAAGTTGGCTGACTGGTGCGTATCTGATTTCACCATTGCCATATGAGTGGAAGGAGATGCAGAACTGCCGGGCAGATACCCTAAGTGCCAGCATGTCACTTCCCATGTCCTCCCTAACCTGTTGCAGCAAGTGTGGTAACTTCTACCAGGATGGAGCTTTTGCTTTCATTAGCCCAGGTGGTGAAAATAAGTAATTCAAAATCTAAGCTATTGGAACTCTACAGTTTTTTTGAACCTTAAAGCAATGTCAATTACTTTAAGGCCCAAGTCATGTGACAGGCAGCTGTAAGCTGTTGTTTATCTGAATTAAGTCTTTTACCTGCATTATTTTGTAAAATGATGTAAATGGTGAAGGATGCCAGGGAAGATCTTTCCTTCTTACTGTTGACTTTCATTATAGATTAACTTTCCTCTTATCATTCATTTTTTTACTTTTTTAATTTTTGTGAGTATGTAGTAAGTATGTATATTTATGGGGTACGTGAAATATTTTGATATAGTCATGCAATGCATAATAATCACATCATAGAGAATGGGATATCCATCCCCTCAAGCATTTATCCTTTGTGTTACAAACAATCCAATTATACTATTTTAGTTATTTTAAAATGTACAATTAAGTTATTATTGATTATAGTCACCCTACTGTGCCAACAAATAGTAGGTTTTATTCATTATTTCTATTATTTTTGTACCCATTAATCATCCCCACCTCTCCTCCACCCCTCACTACCTTTTCCAGCCTCTGGTAACCATTCATCTACTCTGTATCTCCATGAGTTCAATTGTTTTAATTTTTAGATTCCACAAATAAGGGAGAACATGCAATGGTTGTCTTTCTGTATCTGGCTAATTTCACTTAACATAATGATCTCCAGTTCCATCCACATTGTTGCAAATGACAGCATCTCATTCTTTCTTATAGTTGAATAGTACTCCATTGTGTATATGTACCACATTTTCTTTATCCATTCATCTGTTGAGGGACACATAGGTTGCTTCCAACTCTTGGTTATTGTGAACAGTGCTGTGGTAAACATGAAAATACAGAAATCTCTTTGATATACTGATTTCCTTTCCTTTGATTATATACTGAGCAGTGGGATTACTGGATCATATGGTAGCTGGATATTTTTTGTTGAGGAACCTCCAAACTTTTCTCCGTAGTAACTGTATTAACTTAAATTCCCGATTTCCACATCCTTAGTGGCATTTGTTATTGCCTGGCTTTTGGCTATAAGCCATTTTAACTGGCGTGAGATGATATCTCCTTGTAGTTTCAATTTGCATTTCCTTGATGATCAGTGATCTTGAGTATCTTTTCCTATGTTTCCCATTTGTATGTCTTATGCCTTATTTTCAGAAATGTCTATTCAGACCTCTTATCTATTTTTGATCGGATTATTGGATTTTTTCCTATAGAGTTGTTTGAGCTCCTTATATATCTGGTTATTACCCTTGTCAGATAGGTAAGTTGCAAATATTTTCTCCCATTCTGTGGGTTGTCTCTTCACTTTGTTGATTGTTTCCTTTGCTGTACAGAAGCTTTTTAACTTAATGTGATATCATTTGTCTATTTTTGATCTGGTTGCTGTGCTTGTAGAGTATTACTTAGGAAATTTTTGCCCAGGCCAATGTCCTGGAGATTTTCCCCAAAGTTTTCTTTGGGGAAAAGTAGTCTGATAGTCTGCAGACTTTAATTTAAGTCTTTAATCAATTTTGATTTGATTTTTGTATATGACAGGAGATAAGGGTCTAGTTTTCTGTGTGTGTGTGTGTGTGCCTATGGATATTCGGTTTTCCCAGCATCATTTATTAAAGAGACTGTCTTTTTCCTAGTGTATGTTCTTGGCACCTTTGTCAAAAATGAGTTCACTGTAGGTGCGTAGATTTGTTTCTGGGTTCTCTATTCTGTTCTATTGGTCTATATGCCTGTTTTTCTGCCAGTACTGTCCCATTTTGGTTGCTATAGCTCTGTAGTATAATTTGAAGTCAGGTAATGTGATTCCTCCTTTTTTTTTTTTTTTTTTTTTTTGCTTAGGATAGCTTTGGCTATTCTAGTCTTCTGTGGTTCTATATAAATTTTAGAATTGTTTTTTTCTATTTCTGTGAAGCATTTAACTGGTATTTCAATATGGATTGCATTGAGTCTGTAGGTTGCTGTGGGTAATATGGATATTTTATAAATATGGATTCTTCCAACCCATAAACCTGGAGTATCTTTCCATTTTTTCGGTGTCCTCTTCAATTTCTTTCATCAAAGTTTTATAGTTTTCATTGTAGAGATTTTTCATTTCTTGAAGTTAATTCTTAGGTGTTTAATTTTATATGTGGCTAATATAAATGGGATCAGTTTTGATTTCTTTTGCAGATTGTTCACCATTGGGCATATAGAAATGCTACTGATTTTTTATATGTTGATTTTGCATCCTGCAACATAACTGAATTTGTTCATTAGTTCTAAAAGTTTGTGGTGTGTGTGTGTGTGTGTGTGTGTGTGTGTGTGAAGTCTTTAGGTTTCTCCAAATATAGGATCATATAATCTGCAAGCAAGGATAATTTGATTTCTTCCTTTCCAACTGGGATGCCCTTTATTTCTTTCTCTTGTGTGATTGCTCTAGCTAGGACTTCCAGTACTATGTTGAATAACAGTAGTGAAAGTGGGCATCCTTGTCATGTTCCAGATCTTGGAGGAAAGGCTCCAGTCTTTCCCCATTCAGTATGATACTAGCTGTGAGTCTGTCATATTTGGCATTTATTGTGTTGAGGAATGTTTCTCCTATACACATTTTTTTAGGGTTTTTGTTATGAGGGGATGTTAAATTTTATCAAATACTTTACAGCATCAATTGAAATGATCATCTGGTTTTTATTCTTCATTCTGTTGATATTATGTTTCACACTGATTGATTTGCATATGTTAAGCCAACCTTCCATCCCAAGGATACATCCCCCTTGGTTAAGATTAACGATATTTCTGATGTATTGATTGCAGTTTGCTGGTATTTTGTTGAGAATTTTTGCATCAATATTCGTCAGAGATATTGGCCTGTAGCTTTCTTTTTTGATGTGTCTTTGTCTGGTTTTGGTATCGAAGTAATATGGCCTCGTAGAATGAGTTTGGAGGTATTGCTTCGTCCTCAATTTTTTGGAACAGTTTGGGTAGGGATGGTATTAGTTCTTCTTTAAATGTTTGGTAGAATGCAGAAGTGAAGCCATCAGGTCCTAGGATTCTTTATTGGGAGATTTTTTTTTTTTATTAAGGCTTCAATCTCATTACTTTTTAATTGATCTGTTCAGGTTTTGGATTTATTTCTGGTTAAACCCTAGTAGGTTATATGTGTCTAGGAATTTCTCTGTTTATTCTAGATTTTCCAATTTGTTGGCACATAGTTGCTCATAGTGGCCTCCAATGGTCCTTTGAATTTCTGCAGTCTCAGTTGTAATGTCTCCTTTTTCATTTCTGATTTTATTTATTTGGGTCTTCTCTCTTTTATTCTTAGTTACTCTGGCTAAGGATTTGTCAATTTTGTTAAACTTTTTTAAAAAATCAACTTTTTTGTGGATCTTTTGTATTTTTTTATTTCAATTTTATTAATTTCTGCTCTGATCTTTATTATTAAAAGGACTTGGGTTTGTGATTTAAGTTGTGTCTACTTTAGGAGGCCCTCCATGCCCAGTAATATTGTGGTTCTTGCAGACTCATATAGGTACCGCCTTGACGGTCCTGCATAAGATCCGAGAGAATTCTCTGCATTACTAGGCAGAGACTCTTCTTCCCTTTCGTTACTTTCTTCCAAAGAAACAGTCTCTCTTTCTGTTCAGAGCTGCCTGAAGCTGGGTGTTAAGTGACACAAGCAGCCCTGTGGCCACCACCACTGACTGTGCTGGGTGAGTCCTAAAGCCAGCACAGCACTGGGTCTTGCCCAGGGCCTGCTGTGACCACTCCCTGGATACTGCCTATGCTCACTCAAGGCCCTCAGACTCTACAAGTGGTAAAGCCAGTCAGGCCTGTGTCCTTGCCTTCTTGGCAGCAAGTTACCCAGTCCCCTGGGCAGGTCCAGAGGTAAATTCGGGAGCCTGGGACTAGATTCAAAAACCTTAGAAGTCTACCTGGTGTTCTACTGTACTGCAGGCTGAGTTGGCATTTAAACCACAAGATACAATCATTCCCACTCTTCCCTCCCCTTTCCAGAGGCAGAGGAGCCCCATCCCGTGGCCACCGCCACCACAGTTCTACAAGGAGTACTACTGCCAGACTATCACTAATGTTCTCCTTAAGGCCCAAGAGCTCTTGAGTCAACTTGTGAATGCTGCCTGGCCTTGGACTCACCCTTCAGGGAAGTGGGCTCTCCTCTGCCCCAGAAATGCTGTCCAAGAGACAAGTTCTTGTATAGGGCACCCCAAGAGCCCAGGTGGTGTTCTGCTCCCCCGTGGCTGAGCTGGTATCTAAGGTACAAGACAAAGTCCCCTTTATTTTTCTCTCTGCTTTTCTCAAACAGAAGGAATCTCACCTCATAGCCACCACAGCTAGGAATGTGCTGAGTGTCAGTTGATACCAGCAAGTCTTAGAGCTTCACCCAAGGCCCTCAACATAATTACCTGGCTATTGCTACAGGTTATTCAGAGGTCAAGAGCTCTTCCGTTAGCAGGTGATGAATCTTGCCAGGACAAGGTCCTTCCCTTCAAGGCAGCAGGTTCTTTTCTGGCCAAGGGCATGTGTAGAAATGTTGTCCAAGAGCTAGGGCTTGGAAAAAGGACCTCACAACTCTGACTGGTGCCCTTTCCTACTGTGGCTGAGCTGGTATCCAAGAGTCAAGACAGAGTCCTCTTTCTTCTCCCCTCTCCACTCCTCAAGTGGAAGAAAAGGGTCTCTTTTAGAGCCCATGAACTGTGCAGCTTGGGGTTAGGAAAGTGGTGATGCCATACCCCCTTAGCTGCCCTGGTTAGTGTCTCAGTAGCTCATGTGCACCCAAGCTGTTGTTTCTGTGCCCAGCTCAGCACTAGGACTCATGTAATACTTGCAGTCCTTGTGCCTAGACTGCCTTTCAAGTTTATTAAGGCCCCAGGGCACTTTAGCCCACGGTGGTGAGGCATTCAGGAACTTAAATTCACTGCTGGAACTGGTGATTCTCTTTGACTAGGGCTGGTTTATATGCTCCCTCCGTAGGTGGGCATCAGCTGAGTTTCATCTGGTTTACCTTTCTGTTTTAACAGGACAGCATTGAGTTCAATGCCTCAAAATTGCTGCGCTTTCCTTCTGCCAGTGCCCAGAGATGCTCCCCACACCACGCTGTGCTACCAGGGGATGTCAGAGGTGATTCAAGACAGTTTCTCCTACCTCTTCAGTGCCTCTTTCAGCAATATGAAGTTAAAACCAGGTACTATGAGTACTCACCTGATTTTTAGTTCCTATGAAGGTGCTTTCCTTGTGTAAATATTTGTTAAATTGTTTTCCTTGCCAGAGGAATGATCAGTGGAGCTTTCTATTCTGCCACCTTTCTCTGCCTCTCTCCAATCCTCTTACCTTTTTCACACAGCCTTCATGGTTATCACAGTGACTGAAGATGGAATGTTAAATACAGTCTTTTATATTGGAAATAAAATGAAAACCAGGTATAAACAAAAGAAACAAGCCACAGAGAAAAGAAAACAAACTATGAATAATTAATTTATTGTAACTCATAAGCCCAGAATTGTATAAAAAATGTTGTCATCCTGTTATATTTCTTTGTCTTCTTCCTGTTAGCAAGAATTTGGCTTTTAACTTCTAAGCACTATCCCTGTTTCTCTGTAGTGGTGCATCCCAGAATGGCCATTCCTAGCTTTTTTATTAAATAAACTCTTTAAAATAGAAATCTGACCCTTTTGATTATTTCAGTCTGGCAGTGCATTGGTTATTACAGGCACAGTATCTTTGCCAGACTTCATTGTATAACCTGGAAACAAACGTGAATTGTTTAAAACCACTGAGATTTTAGAATTGTTTGTTGCTGAAGCACCACCAGTTTTTTTCTGACCGGTACACTGTCACTCAACTTCTGAAACTGCCGTGGGGTATTTTGAAAATGTCTGGTGGCTTGCTGCGAGTAACTTAGTCTAATATGTGATGATGATGATCCTAATATAGTAATGTGTTTGAGTTACCAAAAAGAGATTATTCTTCTTGTGTTACAGCTATAAAACATGTTTATGACTTTATTTGGCAATTTCTGGGATTTGGCCAATGTGATTTACAGATTTCAATGTGTTTCAGAATTTTGTGATTCTAGGGCTGAGAATAACAGATTTTCTAGGGATTTTGCCTATCATGACAGCCATAAAAAAAGCAGCAGGATGTACTTTTGCAATCTAGTGGTCAGTGATTTGGGCATCAACGCCCACAGAACCTGTATGAGAAGCTTCACAGAAAGTCAATTTCCCCCACTGAGGTTTTATTTTATTGGGTTTAACATTTCATACCTGAGATTTGGTTATTAGCTTATACATGTGGCAGTGAACTAAGTAGATGGCATTTAGCTGAGATCATAGACACAAAATTACATTAAAAATTAAGATAGCAAGGTTCATTTACTGTAGCTGCTTGCTAATGAAGATATATTACTAATGAAGAAATTTAGCTCGTAACAGGAACTTCCACTTGAGACTGCAAAAAATACAGAAGCCACGAGTAAACTAAGACAAAGGCATGAGAAATTATTCCCAATTAAATATCAATCAGGTATTTTCTGAACCTCAGACTGCAAGAAAAAGTGTCCCTAGTTGTATAACCGAAGAATATAGGCACAGCTCTGTCTGATGGGATCCTAGACTAATTCGAATTTGAAGTTGTCAGTATACTCTCCCCAGTGTTCCTGCCCTTTCAAAATGCAATTGTTTATATCTTTGCTCTTGGTTCATGCCTTCCAAAATAGGGTGATGCAAAACCAAACAGCACTGAAACTTTAGAATAACTGCTGTGACAGCAACAAACATGTTCTACATTTGTTCTCTTTCTTCTGCTGAAGATTTGAAAATACTTTGACCTGCCAGAGTCAAAAAGCAGGGCCTATAACTTGTCTGATAGCTGGAACTGCATCTTTCTTGTTAACAGACTCCATGGTGTTTACTTGCATTCTAGAAGCACATGGTAAAATTGCAGGAAAAAGTCTTATCCTTTGGTTATTCACAGGAATGCTTTCAAGAATAAGTACAGCATAAAAAGTCATGAAACGGCAATCTCTGAGGCCGGTGAGTTGGAGGCAGTAGTGTGCAAAACAGTGAGGCCAAATGAACAAATGAGGGGATGCCAGGAGCTCATGGAAGGCTAAAATACTGAAAAAGGTTCTCAGCCCAAGGATAGCAGATTGTGGAGTCTTACTATGTTAGTGGACAGCCTGATACCACTCACCTGTTGAGTTATAGTTCAAACAATGAGTCTTGAGAAACCCTGAGGGGAATCTAGTGGAATATTCTGACGCAAAATGATGGTGAATTTTGATAGACCTCAAGCATTAGTCAATGTATTGTTGTGCATGCAGGGTCCTCCTGTCCGCAGTAGTGGAGTGTAAATTATATTTTGGGTGTTGATGTTCACTCAGTTCATAAAGAGTATTTATTGCATGCCTATGTGCTAAACCTAGGGCTATAAAAATAAACAAGGCCAAGGTCTTTTGTTTTTCAAGGGCACAAATCTAGTTGACTCTGAAGGTTTAGATTCTTTATTCTTCTAAGAGTTCATCAGATAAGTGGCTCAGCAGGTCAGAGTTAATTCAACAGAACCAGCTGATACCAGCCACTGCTAATTCTTCCTGATAAAGCCACTTTTAAACCAGAGAGCATCCATTGATACTAGTTACACAAGCTCTCCATGCTCCCAAGCCATATACATATGCAGAGCATCAGAGACATGAAGGCGCTGTATACCAGCTTGTTGACCATATGTATGAAGACTGTGATGTTGGGTACTGAGAGTTCAAGGGTGTCTGTGCCTCCTACTTCTCTGATCCTAAGCTTGTCCCCAGTAAACCCCATGCTCTATCTGTACCACATGCCAGTGATGTTGACAGTAACCCCTTTGCACAGCTCGGGGAGGGCACAGACAAGTAAATAGCCAACCAACGTAGTCTTAAAGTAAATAAAACAACATTATTTCTCACTGCTGAGAAAAAGAGCACTAATACCATCAGCATTCTGTGGGGGAGTTTCATGAAGGTTCTGCCGATTAAGGGGGGCCCTAAATACTGAGTAAAATTTGGATAGAGGCAGGGAGGAGGCATTTGAAGTGAAGGCAAGTGGTTGAGAAGAGTGTAGGGTGCTTGGCTGGTGAGAAGCTTTTAGGGCTTGGATGTGTATGCTCTCAGCAAATCACATCTGCCCTTTGCTAAGGGCACAGGGAGTAACTGTGCATTGGTTTATGCCACAAGCCTTCCTAGAAATATCAACACCAATAGAATAGTTATAAATAGGAAATCCTAAAACATAGAGCTGAAATGCATCTGAGAGCTACTAGAATGTTTTTTTTTTCTCTTCAAGCTGATTTTCCACCTTTCTTTCAAGGCATTGCTTTCTCTGAAGGGGGCAGCCTTGAGCTTCTATACATAGCACACACTTTGTTAAACATTCATATATTTTTAAAGTTTGGATTTTACTACATTTTTCTTATAATTTTGGTTTGGTATTTGATGGTAATAGGTAGGTTCTTTACCTTGTTCTCTTCCAGCAAGTAGGTTTGCATTTTTGTCTTCTAGAAGCTCTGGGGTTTGCATCTATTGCTAAAATAGAGTCAAAGTTACTGGCATCAAAGGAGCAAAGTTCAATCCTCTTTAAAATTTCTAAGAAAACACCTGTGTCTAAATGCCAAGTAAACAATTTAATAATAATGTTACATTCTATAAAGAATTTTCATTTTCTAATAAAGTTTTTTTTTATGTCACTTTAGCAGAATAAATATCAGGAAAAAAATGGAAAGGTCACCCAACTGATTCTTTCTCAAACCACACAGTACCATTGACTAAAGTAAGAGTTTTAATTCATCTAAATTTCTTTGGACTATTGAACAAAGGTTTTATAGATCTGAGGTTGTGTGAAGATTATAAACTTAATAATACAACTCGACTTCACCTACCCTAGCTTCTGCCTATAGACCGTGACTTGGTAAAAAGGGCAGATGCACATGTTGTATTAAATATGAAGTTAATATCCATCCTCTCATTCCAACTACCTTCTTTTCTTAACATGAAATTTACTTTGACCTTCTCAAATAATAATTCTCCGTAGCTGGAAGAGGGAAGGGAAGGATGATATAATGAATGTTACAAAGTGATGGGCAGGCAGGGTAGGGGGGTGGGGGAATGACCTAGAATGTTAAATCTAGCTAAATTTATATTATGAAGGCAAAAGAAAGACATATTTACTTCAAACAAAATCAGATGCAATCTTTTTTAGCCAACTTTCTCTACAAGATATAATAGAGAAATTTCTTCAGGTTGAAGGAAAATTATAGTACGTTAAAATTTGTATATACATAAAGGAATGTGCAGACTTGGAAATGATAAATATCTACGTAAATAAGACAAGTATTTTAGACTTCTATTTAAAATATAACAGTTTAAAGAAGAATTTCTCAAACACTTTTGTCTCATCATACCTTTGTAGTTGTGATAATTATTGAGGATCCCAGATAATTTGTTGATGTGGTTTATATCTACTAATATTTTCTGTATTAGAAATTAAAACTGACATATTTATTAATAATATCTATTAATGAAAATATTTATTTATTTGTTTAAAACTAGTAATAATAACCCCATTTTATATTAACAAAAATAATATCTTTTTAAGAAAAGTAACTATATTTTTCAAGAGAGAAAAACAATTAGTGAGGAGAATGGCATTTAAAAAATATTTTGCCAATCTCTTTAATTCCAGACTGAATAAGGAGCAGCTAAGGCATAATATGTGCTTTTGCATTTGGTCTGTTGCAATATTGTGTATCATGTAGCCTTTGAGAGAATGAGAATGAAAGTGTAAGCAGTGTCTTACAATAATGAAAATAGTTTCCAACTCATGGATACCCTGAAAAGATCTTGTGAACCACAGGAGGCCCCAGAATGCCCTTTTAGAACTACTTGTTTAAAGCAAAAATAATAGGAGTGTACTTTGAAGTTTATGACATATATGGAAATAAAACATATGAAAACATTAGCATATAGGTTGGAAGGGAAAAATGAAAGTAAATTTTGTATGATTCTCATCCTTTACCTGGGGCTCTATAATATAATTTAGAAGCTTAGTGGTAAGCTAAATATGTGAATTGGAAAGCCTAGAGCAATTATTAAGAATAAATAAATAAAACAAATTTAACAAATAATCTAAAAGTGGAGAATATTAAAATATAACATTAAAAATAATCATTTAATCTTAAAGAAGTCAGGAAGAGAGGAAAAAAGAAAATATGAATATATGACACATATAGAAAATAAACAATAAAATGTTAATCATATGCCCAAGAATATCATAAATTACATTAAATGTAAATGGGTCATAATCAATGACTTAAGCTTCTACCTAAAAAGCTAGGAAAAGAAGGAAAGACCAAGTTTGACCAAAATAAGTATAAGTAAGGAAATAATAAGGGTTGAAACAACAAAACAGAAAATAAAGCAACAGTATAGATAATCAATAAAAGCAAAAGCTTGATCTTAGAATACATCAGTAAAATTTAAAAACTCTTATTACTCATTCTGAGCAAACTTACACAAGAACTGAAAACCGAACACCGCATGTTCTCACTTGTAAGTGGGAGTTGAACAATGAGAACGCATGGACAAAGGGAGGGGATCATCACACACTGTGGCCTGTCAGTGGGTAGGGAAGCGATAGCATTAGGAGAAATACCTAATATAGATGACGGGTTGATGGGTGCAGCAAACCACCATGGCATGTGTATACCTATGTAACAAACCTGCACATTCTGCAAATGTATCCTAGAACTTAAAGTATAATAAAAAAATTTAAAAATAAGAAATTAGAATAATGAAGTATATTATGAATAAATTTGTCGAAAAAATCAACTTAAATAAGTATATAAATTCCTCAAAAAATGAAAACAAAATTGAAACAAAAAGGAAAATATTCAAATAACCTTTATCTACCCAAAAATTAAATTTTTAATTAAAAGTTTTTTTATAAAAATCTAAGTCCCAGATGGATTCACTGGTGAATTCCATCAAATATTTAATACAAAAGTAATACCAATCTTACGCAATTTTTTTTTTTTTGAGATGGCGGCTTGCTCTGTCGCCCAGGCTGGAATGCAGTGGCACGATCTTGGCTCACTGCAGGCTCTGCCTCCTGGGTTCAGGCCATTCTCCTGCCTCAGCCTCCCAAGTAGCTGGGACTACAGGCGCCCACCACCATGTCTGACTAACTTTTTGTATTTTTTTAGTAGAGACGGGGTTTCACCATGTTAGCCAGGATGGTCTGGATCTCCTGACCTCATGATCTGCCCACCTCAGCCTCCCAAAGTGCTGGGATTACAGGCATGAGCCACCGTGCCCCGCCTGCAATATTTTTTAAGTAAGAGGACAAAACATTTTTCAAATCCTTTTTATAAGGCCAGTATGGCCCCATTCATTACCAAAACCAGAGATAGTACAAGTAAGTGTAGCTATGACTCTTAAGAACATTTATGCAAAATCCTTTACAAAATCTTACTGTTTAGCAAAACAAATGCAGAAATATATAGAAAGACTAATACTTAAAGGTCAAGTGAGGTTATTCTTAGGAATGCAAAGTTGGTTTATCATTCAAACCACAATCATTTAAATTCTCCACATGCAGACAATATAGAAAAACTCTATGATTATTTCAACAGAAGCAAATAATAATTTGTGAGAATTCAAAATGTATTCATTATATTTTTAAAAAATCAGAAGACTAGGATTAGTTTTAAAAAAAAGCCTTCTATAACCTAATCTAACCTAATACAGAATTTGAAAGAATAAAAACTTCCTCTCTCAGTTTAAGAAAAAATCAAGTATTTCTGCTGTTCTGTTAAGCCTTATACTGGAGATCTCAACCATTGAAATGAGGCAAGTGAAATAAATTTTTAAAATACAGAATAGAAATGAGGAAACAGGATTATTCTTATTTGGAGACATGAATGTGTCACACAGAATATCCTTAAAAAATTATATAAAAATAGCAGAACTAATAAGTTATGTTTACAAGGTTACAGGGAACAAAGTCAACACACAAAACTAAAATGACTTTTATATGCAAATAAACATTTAAAAAATAAAATTTTAGAAATTCATGATTATGCCAAAACCAGGAGATAACCAGAGACAAATTTAATAAAACCTTGAATTTAATATTCAAGTGCTATACAATGAAAACTATAAATCATTCCTGAGATAAATTATAAAAGATCTATATAAATGAAAACATGTATTTTGTTACTGGATTAGAAAGCTCAATATTGTCAAGAGGTCAGTTCTCCTCAAAGAGATCCATAGATTTAAGGTAATTCCAAATTAAATCTAACAAGTTTCTAAGGAAATTTAACAAGATATTTCTAAAATGTATGTGGAAATGCTTATAAGCTAGAATATCCAAAAGGATTTTGAAAGCGAAGCACCAAACTAGACAACTTACACTGCTTTGTCTCAAGACTTTTAGAAAGCTAAAAAGCATTAAATAGGGGTTATAGGTGGATGTATGGACCCACATACAGCCTTATTTTAGCTATGAGGCTGTAGAAATTATGACCATTTTCAATGATGATTCCAGAATTCAGGATTCAGTGACAGACTGAGGATCATAAGGGATCGCCACTGTTGCTCTGTGCCTCACTTCTGCTCCAGGTGATGCTAAGGTTGGTGAGCCAGGGTTGGTAGACTCAGCACCTTTCCTGTCAGAGGCCCTGGCAGCCTGGAACACTGTGGGCTTCGAATGAGTGACACACACTTTGGCCTTATTTTGCTAATCCTTTACACTGCCCTTGCAGACTCATCTTTTCAAAAGTTTCTCAATTCTAAATATTTTACTTTAAAAATGTCAACATACGTAGTACCAGGTATAAAACCAAAGGAAAACCTGAAAGAAGAAAATAGGTTTTAACAACTGAATAATAAGTAAACACTACTTAGAGCTATTTTTCTAAAGCCCAGAGCAGAGAGATATAGGCAAAAGTTAGATGAGTATTGAATGAATATTTAGAAACTGGTTTAGACTTATCTACAGCAATAGAAGTCAAAATAGCAGCTGCATGCAGGAGGGATACTGAGTGGAGAGGAGCACTCAGGTACCCTCAGGGTGCTGGAAATTTTCTGTAGGGATATATGCATGTAAATATATAGACTCAGTTGAGCTGCACACCTATTAGTGCCGTTCCCTCTATGTATGCTTCTTTCAATAAATGAGCACAAAACTGTGCTTGATAGAATTGATTTTGTTAGAGATGCTGATTGAGAGAATGCAAAATTAAATTTGGAAATATTTTATTGTCCTGTAAGAAAATTTCCTCCTTAAAATGCATCTAAAATAAATTAGAATAAGGAACAAGCAGGCTTTTTAAATCACAGAGCTCATTGGTCATGTGGGATTCAATTTAATGAGAAGGGAAATAAAGCAATTTCCCATCAGTGGAAGTCCCCATCACCCAGTCCCGGAGTTTTCCTGAAAGGCAAAGCAACCTCCTGCTGAATCTTCAAACACCATGGCCCTGAGCATGCTGTATTTGTCTTTATTTATGCCAGCCACACACTATCTCATGGCAGAAGACACCACTTAACTCAGGCATCCCACATGGAGGCTGTATGTACTGGCAGATTTTTAATGACCAGGACCACTATGGATCATAGAACAACTTGGAAGCTAGTTCTCTTTTGGAGGATGTCAATGCTCAAATCTTTCGCCTTTACCTAATGCTGCATTCAAAAGAAATATGTGAAGCAGCAGCAAAATAAAGAAGACCAAAATCCGAACCACTGCCAGGTTCTCTCTCCATGTAAGTGGGTTTCTTTGTTCTCCTTATAAGGCAAGATAATGAAGAACTTTTAACTAAGATGGCTGGCTAATGTTATTATAAATTAATAATATAATGACTGATTCCGGGATAGACTGCTTAGACGGAGCATGGTAGAGTGTTGAAGTCCTGGGCTGGGTACACTGTGAAGGTCCTACAAAGAAATAAGACTCAATTTTCTAAGTGAGCAATTTACAGCTATTACAAGGAAAACAAGCACAATGTTTAGGGGAGGAACAGATGTACCTAAAATTTCAGTGACTCAATATAATAGAAAATTATTTCTTGTTCCTATGAACTACAATGAGCATGTTCATTTCTGTGGGCCCATTCACGGCCCCATACCATGGGAAGCTCAACCTGTGTACCACCTGGTGACCTGTCAGCTGGTTGAGGGAGAGACATAGTGGTGGGTATGTCTGGTGGGCTTTGAGGGTCAGGCCTAGAAGCAGCATCAATCACATCTGTCCACATCCAATTGGCTGGAAGTCAGTCATGTGGCTACATCTAGACAGAAAGTGGCCAGCAAAAGTAGCTATATTATGGAAGAGATGCATGAGTCTTTGGTGGCCTGAGAGCTGTCTCCACCACAGACAACAAAAGTACTGTTTAAAAATAATTTTCAAGACTATTAATACAGTAAGTTACTTTAATGGGTCCAAAGTATAAAATGCTTGCCTTGGACATCAAAATATCCAAAGTAATTGGATTCAATTATCCAAAAATAATCTGCCCGAAAGACTTACCTTTGAAATAAAATAATTCCTACTTTAAGGGCAGAGCAGTAAACAATGTATAAAAGGACTGGAATATATAAATTGAGAAAATGGAGTAAAGATCAATAATTCTTCATTAGGGAGGGTTAGGTATTAACTAATTTCTGTATACGAGTATGTGTGTGGAAATTTTAAAGTATAAACTTTATTTTAATGTATATGCTTTATTTAAATGCAATATACAAAATTTATACAAATCAGGAGTTCCCACCTCAATAAATTTTAACAAAATGAACACACCTATAAAACCAGTACCTGGATCAAGATAAAAAAAGGTTAAAGTGCTACCTTCAAGCCCTCTGCTCCCTCACACCAATCACTGTGCTAAATAAAGTTAACTTCTGTCTTAGCTACAAGCATTTCAGGGCAATTTGATCTGATTGTGAATGTTATATGAATGGTGTCATACAGCATGTACCCTTTTATCAAATTTGTTTTCCTCAAAATTTTGTTTATCAGCTTTATTTATGCTGTGATATATGGCAGTGATGATGAAGAATACTCCATTGCTACTTCTAAAGCTTTTCTGTTTGTTTGTTTGTTTGTTTGTTTGTTGAGACAGAGTCTTGCCTTGTCACCCAGGCTGGAGTGCAGTGGCACGATCTTGGCCCACTGCAACCTCCGCCTCCCAGGTTCAGGCAATTCTCCTACCTCAGCCTCCCGAGTAGCTGGAATTACAAGCACGCACCACCATGCTGGACTAATTTTTTGTATCTTTAGTAAAGACTGGGTTTCACCATGTTGGCCAGACTGGTCTCAAACTCCTGACCTTGTGATCCACCCTCCTCGGCCTCCCAAAGTGCTGAGATTACAGGCATGAGCCACTGTGCCAGGCCACTTCTAAAGCTTTAAATAGTTCCCAGAATTTTAGGTACACTCTTCTCTGTCTTTGGGATTTTTCTCTCCAACTTCCACCTAACGCTGTATTCTCACATTTCACCTAAGCCTAAATCCCTCATCTAATGATAATACCTAACTTTATTGCACAGATACTAAGTATAGGGCCCTGAGATATGGAGATTGATAAATACAGTGTCTAGGTACTCCTTCCTTAGCTTCTTTTGCAGTTAGGTGTGGCCATACAGCTAAATTTCAGTCAATGGCAAGTGAGTCTATGTGATATCTGAGACTTGCAGAAATGACCCAGTCCATCCTCTCTCAATCAATTTTTTATATTATTTCCTCCCCATGACCATGCATGGGGATCCTGGAAGCCACATGTTCAAGATGATGAAGGCACAAGAAAAAGGAGGGCTGGTCTCCTAAATCACTGCTCAAAGGAAAACCTTCTGCCAGCCAGGAACACTGACACTGGGATTTATGTATGTAAGCAGTAATAGCCTTCTACTTAGGTTTGAGATATTATACACACAGGATTTTGCTTTGGTTCTGCTCTGCTTGAAGTATACATACATGTTTATCTGCTACAGCAGCTGGAGTCACCTTAACTAGTATACCTGCTGCAGGGACACATGGCTGGCTGTCTAATGACATCTCCCCTACAGGTTTCACAGGGTCCTCAAGTTTGGCAGGTTCAAAATTTATCCTATTTCTCTTGCCCATCCCAACTCTATTGCACTCCCTCCACTCCATGCTGTATTTGTTCATTTCAATCTGCTATAAAGAAATATCCCAAACTGGGTAATTTATAAAGGAAAGAGTTTTAATTGACTCACAGTTCCACACGGCTAGGGAGTCCTCAAGAACCTTACAATCATGGCAAAAGGCGACAGGGCAGCAAGCACCTTTTTCACAAGGCAGCAGGAGAGAGAAGGATGAAGGGGGAACTTCCAAATACATAAAACCATCAGATCTTGTGAGAACTCACTCACTATCATGAGAACAACATGGGGAAACCGCACCCACTATTCAATCACCTCCCTCTCTCGACCCATAGGGACTACAGGACCCTTTCTCAAAAGGACATTACAATTCAAGATGAGATTTGGATGGGGACACAAAGCCAAGCCATATCATCCATCCCTGGCCTCTCCCAAATCTCATGTCTTTTCACATTTCAAAACCAATCATGCCTTTCCAACAGTCCCCCAAAGTCTTCACTCATTTCAGCATTAACTCAAAAGTTCACCCTCCCTTCAGCTTCATCTCCTGACACTTTTTCCAGGCACCCCATTCTGAATGCCCCTCTTCGGGACCACTGGCTTGGTCCTGGGCCTCTGCTGTGCTAATGGGCATGTCATAATGTGCTTTTCCTGCAGGCTTTGCTTATTCTGTGTTCTCTGCCTGACACACTCTGCATCATTTTGTGAGCCTCTGGGGCAACTACTCAGAGGTACCCTTTACCAAGATCTCCTTCCTTAGAGGGAAGCCAGGATGCTGTGGACTGAATTGTACATTCCCAAAATTCATACAATGAAGCCCTAACCCCCAAAGTGATGGTATTAGAGGTAGGGCCCATGGGAGGGACAAGGATTAGATGAGTTCATGAGCATAGCCACCCCCATGATGGGATTTCTAAAGAGACGATGTGATGAGTTAATGATAATGGGATTTGAGATGAGACAGAGAGACCAAACCTCCCTCCTTCCTCTATATGGAAACACAGTGAGAAGGCTGCACTGGCAAGCCAGGAGCAGAGCCCTCACCAGTAGCAGCCCTTACCAGCACCCTGACCCTGAACTTCCAGCCTCCAGAACTTGGAAGAATTCACTTCCATTTCTTGAGCCCCCAGCCTATGTATTTTGTTACGGCAGCCTAAGCTGGGCCTAGAATGGTGCCTAGAATATAATGAATTCTTTGTAAACATTTGGCTTTTATTCCTCTTAGGTACTTATATTCCTATTTTGTGTCACACTTTCACATTGGAATTTGAAACACTATTAAAAAGTGAAACCAGGACAATATGTTTGATGTTATTATTAACTGGAGAAAATGCTCTTTATTTGCATTGTTATTATTTTTCAGGGCCTCCTTTTCTTACAGAGGTTGTGAGGGGAATATTCAGCACAGCACGCCTGACTCCAGTGAACTCTGAGTTAATGGACCCTAAATGAGACTTCAGTACATGAAGTACCTTCTATCCTGGAATAAGATGATGGACATATTAATAGCACACGTACAGCTTTTGAGGCTGAAGATTCAGGTCAAGTTAATTGCTTTAAAAACCCAGTAATTTAACCTACAGAAAAACAATCACATTGGTAATAGCAGTCTTAAATATAGTTTTGTGTACTTTAAGACTTAGTTAGTGTTTTTACACAAGATGAGAGAAACTCATGACAAATACAATGGCAGTGAAGATTAAACATCAGTAAAAGAAAAAGCACAAGCAAGAGAGAACAAAAATGCTAATAACCAATTACATCAGATCCAGGAGAAAGTCAGCTATATATTCTTGTTGAGATTGAAACAAAAATGTGAAGATAATGTAATGAAGTTAAGAAGTGGTCAATAGTTGAATGCATCCTAGGCCACTTAACAAAACCGGAAACTCTCAGCCATAGGAGAATGCAGATGCCATTTTATTTACCAAACAAGGGGAGAGCAAGGAAACAAGAATGGATCACAAGATCTCATCCTTAAAAAGGTACCCACGGGAAATGTGGGCGTTCCTTGTCAGGAAACCATTAGTACTAGCTCTATTTCATGTAAACAAAATGAGAATTTTGCCACAAACTTCTTGAATCAGAGATAGTAGACATATTCAGCCTCTGGATAGCCTACATTAGAAAGAACAAAGATTCATCCCATCACCTTGCTTCCCCAACAAAAATATAATCATATGAAAAGAAGTCAAGAAAACAATTCTCCAACCTGAGATTCCCTGTATTTTTTATTTTATCTCCCTATTGTTTCTTTTATTTGTTGTTGTTGTTGTTTGTTTTCATTCCAGTTTCAACCAGAGTCACATTTGCTTCCTAATCCAGTGCTTGAAAATTTCTGTCTTCCAGGATAATTGTTGTCAATAATTGCTGTGGATGATTCTCTAACTTAGGAAGATATCTAGATGAACCATTTCTTTTTTCTGTGACCTGGTGCTGAAGGGCACGTGTTGCCTGGGAAGTCAATAAAATGAGATGAGCATTATATCCTCAATTGCTCTTCAAACAGCCCTTTGATATGCAACAGTCCTTTGCCCCTTTCTGAATCAGCCCATCCTCCAAATGTTCCCAGGTCACAGTGCTGTCAGTACCCATGGGACAGCATAAAAGGAAGAGATATGTTACTTCTTTTCTTCCCTTGAAGTTTTTTTCTTTGGTTGGTTTAACCATTAAAGATAAGCTTTGAACTTAATGAGCCTTTTATTCGATGTGAGTGATGTTTCATTTTTACATGATTCATCTAGACTCAGATTAATTAAGTATAATATTTTCTATTTAATTACTGGGTATATTTAGGTAATTAATTTTTGTAGAGAAGAAGTGGTTTTGTGTAGGCTACTTTATCTCATTTTTTAATTGACTGAAATTTTTTTCTCTGTTAGACTGAAGAATATTCTATATAATTTTCATCAATGAGTTATGATAATTTTCTGTAAAAAACTTTCACAATAAGTTTTGTCCCATGAGCAGGTGGCTCCAAATCCTTCATCATTGACTCTGGTGCCCTGCTTCCTTTCCCTCAATTCATTCCTATGGCTTCTTGGGAAATTCCTTAGGAGCAATTGACTCAGAAAGTAGAGACTTAAGCCTGGTTTACAAATGGTTCTACATAGTATGCTGGTAACACTTGAAAGTCAGTAGGTAAAGCACTACCAGGCCACTCAAAGTCCTCTCTGAGAATTGGAGGCAGCCCCTTTTCCCTCTGAGCCTCTACACAGCACCAGCCTTCAACCTAGATGCCCACAAGCTCTAAGACCTACTCTGGGTCTTCAGTGTTCTCAGGAGGCATGGGACGCAAGAGGTTTTTCCAGAGGCTTTGCAGGCAGAGCTCATAGGCCCCTGAGAAATTACCCAGAGAGAAGGGAAAAGAGGCAGACTTGTATGCTTACGAGGACACACAGGGTTCCCTCTAAGGACTTCCACAAATAACTGGAGGCCCTTGAAGAAAATATAGATGCTCCATCACTAACACAGAAGAAAGTTTTCAATGCAATGGCTGCCAACTGCATCATTATTTCATACAGCCATGTCACTGCCCAATAACTATTTCCTATGAGCTCTTGATTGAGATGTCTCACACCATTCATGCAGCTGGGCCACTCCTCCTAATTAAATACATACATGTTTTCCGTATCTTTCACAATTCGATAATGGCTTTACTTCTAAAACCAACAAAGGTTAAAAAAAGGAAAAATCAAAACAAAAAAAAAACCAGATATTTTTCCCCTAGCACTGGTGAAGGTATTTGGAAATGAGATGGAAATATAAACTTGAATAATGTTTCCAAAGAATAATGTAACCATCAAATCAAAAGCCTCAAGAGCGTGCCAGACATTGGCCCCGTAACTTCATTTATGGGAAATGTCTTAAGACAGACTTACAAAGATCGTCATCACAGCCTTGTTTGTAATGAAAGACTCGGAATCCACCTAACTTCCCACAAGCAAAAACTGGACATTCCTGACAGGGAAACTTTGGAACCACTCAATATGATGAAGAATATCCAACAATTTGTTGCATGGAACAAAGTCATGTAGAATGTTAAGAAAGGAAAAACAAGTTAAAGAGTATTCAATTTCATATTTATAAAAATATGTATATATGAGTAATAATATAAACATCCTCACTGGAATAGCCACATTCTGAATATCAATTTGCCCTGTCAGCAGCACGATGCATAGACTTACAGAATTCTTATCCATCAGCATGGTATTCTGCACAATAATGCTTCTGATCTGGAACTTCCTTCACAGCAATAAGTACAGCAATGGGCTTATATGCATAGAATTAACTGGTCTTATCACATTACCTGGAAACAGATGGCCTAATTGTGCAGTGGGATGGTTTACTAGGGACTCAGTTATGGTACCAGTTTGAGCAGAATGCGCAAAGAGAATGACATTCTGTATTACAAGATGTAGCATATTTTTTTGAATTGGATATCACTATATGATGTTTTCTCCCTCCAGAGGCAGAATATATGAGTCTAAGGATCAAGGTGTAGAAGGTGGTCCATCTCCTCTCAAAATTATTCCTAATAGCCAACTTGCAAAAGCATTGCTTTTTGTCCAAGAGATCTACTGGTTTTGAGGTCTTGTTTCCTAAAGGGTGAGAATTCACTGCATTGGAAAATGAGACTGCCATCTGGACATTTTGATCTTTTTATGCCAAGAGAGAGAAAATGAAGTTACTCTGCCTGGTGGAGGCATTGATTCTTATTATTGAGGAAAAAAATCCATTGCTGCTACCAACGGAGGGTAAGGAAGACTGTGTCTAGAACCCACAATGGTTCTCAGGGCTAATGCTTAGTACTCCCCATTCTTAACATTAAAAGTTAATGAAAAACTATAGTAATCAAAATAGAATTTTTGAGCATCAATACTATACAGGATTTGGGCCACTCCACTAGAAAAGGAACCCTGACCAGCTTTAGTTATAGCTGAAGGAAAAGAGAATATGAAATGATTAGTAGAGGAGAAAAAAGAAACAAATATGAAGTACAACCGTGTTACCAATTTCAAAACTGAGCATTATAGTTTATTTGCATATTTATATTATTTGTAATAAAATAAAACTACAGTAATCAAAATGCAATTTTTGAGCATCAATACCATATAGGGATGAGGATTTGGGCCACTCCACTAGAAAAGGAACCTTGACCAGCTTTGGTTGTGAGTGAAGGAAAGGTGAAATGTGAAATGATTAGTAAAAGAGAAAAAGATATCAACTACAGCCTTGTTACCAATTTCAAAACTGAGGATTATAGTTTATTTGCATATTTATATTATTTATATTTAATAAACATTTTCCTTCTGTCTTCTTTTCATTTTTATTTTATGTACAAGTTGTTTGAAGATAACTTTATATAGCTTTTAGGTAATAGAATATTTAATGCTACCATAACTGAATTTGACCAGTAATTAATATAGCCAACAAAGGAATCTAACAGACTGTTACAACTGTGTGCATCTTCCTGATAGGAAAAAAAACGATAGCTTATTCAATTATATGGAGGATGGCTTCCCCTTTTTAAGTGGAAACACAGAGTCACATTATTGTACAGAAGTTCAGAAATGTCTAGAAGGGTGCACTGGAAGCTGAGAAGCTAAAGGAACAGTCTATCATGTAACAGTTTATTGCCCCTTGGCTCAAAGCTACATTTTTTTTGCCCTTCCTGGTGATGCTAGACCTGTACCTGTGAACATTTATTATTTGCCAGCTGACACGATATTTAAGGACACTGAAGAGTCACTGCAAGAGGCAGGGTTTCATCTTCTTCCCACAGCATGGCTGCCCGAGGCACACCACCTCTAGTGAATTTCACATGTAGCTCCGGAGTTAGTTTCCTACTGGCCAACCATGTCCCACGGCACCTCAACACACTTCATTGATAGTGAATAGTGGTTTGTTGCTGTTGCTACTTGTTATTTTGGGAGAGTTGGATTGTGGCCCACAGGTATATTCTCCTCACTAAGGTTTGAATCTCAGGCTTGGCGGTTGGATGGAGAGGATTTTCCACGATAATTCCTTCCGTAGATATTTTCTCTCATCCTTCAATATTCCACTTTCAATCCTGCATAGAACAACTAGACAGAAGATCATCAAGAAAATTGGAGACTTGGACAACACTACAAACCAACGAGGTATAATAAACATCTATAGAACACTCACGCAACATGCTCTTCTCAAGCGTGCACGGAGCAGTCTACAGGAGAGGTAATGTTTCATGAACAAGACTCAATACATTTTGAAGGATTGAAATCATACTTTAAAAAAAATTGAAATGATATATAGTATGTTTTCTGATCACACTGGCTTAAAATTAAAAGTCAATAACAAAACGAGGTTTTGAAAATATATATGTTTGCAGAAACTATACAAGATGCTCCTAAATAATAAATGGGTCAAAGAAGAAATTACGACTTATGTTTAAGTCTTTTATCCATTGTGAGTTATTTTTGTACATAATATAAGGGTCTAATTTCAATTTTTTTTGCATGTGGATATCCAGTTTTCTCAACACCATTTTTTGAAAAGACTGTCTTTTCCCACAATTGGAATTAGAAAATACTTTGAGATGAATGAAAATGAAAAGAAACAACATAATGGAACTTAAAAAATTCAGCAAAGGCAGTGTTCATAGGAAAATTTTTGGCCGTAAACACCTACACTATAAAAGAAGGATCTCAAATGAACAACCTAATTTTTCATCTTAAGAAACTAGAAGCCCAGATGAGATGGTTCACACCTGTATTCCCAGTACTTCGGGAGGCCAAAGCCGGAGGTTCACTTGAAGCCTGGATTTCAAGACCAGCCTAGACAACATAGTGAGGTCCAGTCTCTACAAACAAAATTAAAAAAAAAAAATAGCAAGTGTGGTGGCGTATGCCTGTAGTCCTAGCTGCTCAGGAAGCTGAGGTGGGAGGATCACTTGAGCCCAGGAGGTGGAGGTTGCAGTGAGCTATGATCATGCCATTGCCCTCCAACCTGGGTGACTGAGCACAACCCTGTCTCTATAGTAACAAAAAAGGAAAGAAAGAAATTAGAAAAATATAAGCAAACTAAACTGAAAGAAAGCAAAAAAAAAGAAAAGAATACAAATTAGAGCAGAAATTAACCACATAGAGAACTAAAAAACTGGGAAAAATCAACAAACCCTAAAGTGTATTCTGTTCTTTGAAAAAAATTAAAATGACAAACGTTTAGCTAGACTAACCAAGAAACAAAGAAAAGATGCATGCTGGACCAGATAAACTCACTGCTGAATTCTATCAAATATTTAAGAAAAATGAACACAAATCCGTCATAAAATCTTAACAAAAAAACAGAAGGAATATTTTCTACCTCATTCTGAAGCGAGTATCACTCTGACACCAGAACAAAGGACATTACAAGAAAAGAAACCCACAATCTAATATTCCAAATTAATAGAAAGAAGATGCAGATCTCCAAAGCGGAGCTTCAAATAAATTGTTTACATACTTCAGTCTGAAGGAGGGGAATCATGACTCTATAGTCATTAAGTTTGAGCTGGAAACAGCGACTTCCTTCCAAAGACTGCCATATGGAAATAAGGAATAAATAGAGTAACTTTACAAAAAAGAAACCTTATAAACACTACATTGGCCTGGTGATCAAGGTAAGTATCAACAGTTATAAGTCATGTTTAAAGCATGGACCCTTGCTACAATAAAAATGGTGTTTTACTTCTGTGATCTTCCCCCCCAAAGCCCATAATCCCAATCTAACCATCAGAAAATCATCAGATAAATTCTAATATAGAGGCATATTCCATAATATGCATGAGCAGTATTCCTCAAAACTGTCAATGTCATCAAATACAAAGAAAATCTGAGAAAATATCACACCCAAGAGAAGCTAAAGGAGACATAACCATTAAATGTAACATGATGTCCTATATCTTGGAAAAGAAAAAAAAAAGTAAAAACTAAAGAAATCTAAATACATAATAGTTTTTAGTTAATTATTTATAATATTGGATGGAAAATGTACTGTACTAATGCAAGATGTTTATAATAGGAGATATTGTGTGCAAGAATGGGTAGGGGAATTTTATATGGGAACTCTGTTAGCTGCTCAATTTTTCTGTCAACATAAAATTGTTTAAAAAAAAGGTGTATTCATAAAATTTATTTAAACACTTTAAAATGAGTAAAAGGCTTGAATAGACATTTCTCCAAAGAAGATACACAGCTGGCTCATGAAAGATGCTCAGCATTGTTAGTCATTAGGGAAATTCAAATCAACACTGTAACAAAATGCCATCTCACATCCACTAGGAGGGCTATAATAATTTTTCACGTGAAAAATAATAAGTGTTTGGAAGGATGTGGAGAAATCATAATGCTCATATGTTGCTGGCTACATTGCTGAATGTGAAGTGATGCAGCCTGTATGGAACACAATTCGGCAGTTCCTCAAAACCTTAAACATGGAGTTACCACGTGACCCCAAAATTCCATTCCTAAGTATATACCCAAAGAAATGGAAAACATATGTTCAAACAAAAACATGTACATGAATGTTCATATTATTACTATAATAGTCAAAAGAAGAAAACAACACATATGTTCAGCAACTGAAGAATAAAACACTTTTTAATGTGTTCTATTGATGCAATGGAATATTATTCATCTGTAAACATGAGTGATGTACTGATACATGCTACATGAAGAAACCTTGAAAATATTACACTCAGTGAAAGAAGCCAGGTATACAAGGCCACAAATTGTATGACTCCCCTTTTGTGAAATCTATAAAGACAGAGTAGGTTAGTTGCTGCCAGGGGCCAAAGGAGGGGGAAGTAGGGAGTGACTGCTAATGAGCATGGCTTGTTTTGAAAGCAGAGTGATGAAATTTTTCTAAAAAAAAGATTGTACTGATGGTAGTCCAACCTTGTGAATGTGCTAAAATAGCTGATATGTACACTTTACAGTGATAAATTTTATGGTATGTAAATTATACCTCAATTTAAAAAAACTTTTGTAAGGGGCGTAGTGTATAGGAAATTCTGAAGTGAGTTTAAGGAGGAAAACAGTGATTACACTGTGGAGGTTGGCTTAGACTAGATCATAAAAAGATTTTATATCCATCCTAAACTAAAATTTTACTTAATTGAAAATTAAGAGAAATGTTTTTAACAGGAGAGTAGAATGATCAGGAATGAGTTTTAGATACTCATTGTCAGGGTAGAGTGACAGAGAAGGAGACTAGAAGCAGCGGCAACATTTGGGGGCTCATTGCAATCGTCCTAGTCGGAGACAACGAGAGTGTGAACTAAGATGAGACAGGGAAGCTGAAGGGTCAGGAGAGTAGAGTGCACTGGCCACAGACACTGGGCGTGTCTATTAAGAAAGGGGAAGAATCAAAGATCCCTGGAAATTCCTGTCTTAAGACCTGGAAGACAAGGTGAGTGGACATGCTATGATCCCAGGAGGGGCTGATGAAAGGAAGAATTATTTGGGTGGGGAAGTGAGTAGATACACTGTGGACATGTTGAGACTGAGGTGCTTATAGTATATCTGGGTAAAGATATCCAGTTGATGGTTGAATATTTCTGTCTATATTTCAATAAAGGTATCTAAGCTGAAAATATGATCCTACATCTATAGTTATATAATTATAATTTTATAACTCTAACCTATAATATAATTTTAAGCCTATCATTATCCTGTAATTGGTAATTAAAGCCACCAGAATCCTTCACCTTACCAATTAAGTCACTTGATTTGCGATAAGTTATGTGAACTCTCAGGGCACTAAAATATACCAGACGCAGACAGGTGTCAGGAAATTCACAGAAAAGAAACACTAGCACTGAGACCCCAGGAGAAGAAAACACATAATCTAGGGTGGCCCCATCTTATCCCCAAATCCACTGCTTAATTGCATCCTACTCTCTCTTCACCACATATTCTAAAAAAAAAATTTTATGCTGATGCATAATAAATAGTGGGAATTTTAAACAATTTTCTTGTTTCCGGAGCAAGTTTATCAGCTTAGATGTCTTGGACATTGCCTAGATATACTGACAAGTATTTGAAACTACTATTACTTTAGGGCAACATATAATAATCTTACAAAGCAAGCCACACCTCATGACAAGATCATTTCTTATATAGTCCCAAGGCATGGGACTAAATTCCTGATTCTGCCAGTTAGAGAAAAAGCCTTTGCATCTGTGTATGTCCGCAGAGTGACCAGCTTTGATGTGTGTGTGTCTGTTGGAGGTGGGAGAATTGTTTTATCTTATTTTACTTAATTTCTTGTTTCATCTACCCTGGATGCCTTTCTGTAAATTATTAGATATTCCCATAACAGGCCACTGAATGACACATTATCATGGAATGAGAATTTTTAAAAATACTTTTGTCATTTCGTTGCATGTAAGAGAATAAATTACTGGCATCTTATGCAAATGATGAACAAAAAGATGCTCAAAATATATTCCAGAGCAATTTATACTCATACTAATAAATCTATGGAAAAGTAAGACAACGTTGCTTCTAGAAAGAAGCATCTAATGTTTTATACTATAATAAATGAACCATTCATTGAAATGAATATTACTCAGATAAAATAAAAGGTGCATACAGGGCTGGAAGCCATGAAGAAAACAGCCATAAAAACAGATTGTGTGGTAAGAGAGGTCAGCTTTTCTTTCTTCCCTCAAGCAATCATTGTATTGAAAGCACCTAGATTTCACCAACAATAAATGTAAATTTCAATTATTAGAGGTTGACAGGGGCCCATCTGGGGAGTCATTAGCAACAAAGCCATTCATTCATTCATTACACTCACACAAGTAATAAAAATGGATATCCCAGCTTGATTCCTGCAGTTATTGTTTTATAATAGAATTGGAAAGACAATATGACAGAGGTAGATAGGCCAGTGAGAAAGACCACTAACCTTGGAATTCAATCACCCATGCTCAAATCTCACTACTGCCAATGGTGTAAATCACTCAAGCAGAGTTTCAGTTTTCTCCTCCTTAAAATAGGTATAATAATTTTTGGCCTACTTCTCCTTAAATGTTGTTTTGGAAGCTAAATAAGATTATGTACTACTTTAAAAGTGTATTAGTCCATTTTCATGCTGCTGATAAAAACATACCCAAGACTGGGCAATTTACAAAATAAACAGGTTTATTGGACTTACAGTTCCATATGGCTGGGGAGGCCTCATAATCATGGCAGAAGGCAAGGAGGAACAAGTCACATCTTGCATGGATGGCAGCAGGCAAAGAGAAAGGGTTTGTACAGAAAAACTCCCATTTTTAAAACCATCAGATCTCATGAGACTCACTCACCATCAAGAGGACAGTGCAGGAAAGACCCACCCTCATAATTCAATCACCTCCCACCAGGTCCTCACAGGACACACAGGAATTGTGGGAGTTACAATTCTAGATGAAATTTGGGTGGGGACACAGCCAAACCATATCAAAAAAGGAATAGTCATTTCTAAAGTATGGCACCATTAGTGTTAATTTGATGGTCAGAAGATGAGTGTTGGGAGTGCACTTAACCTATCATGGAACACTGTCATTTCTAGCGCTGAGCATGAGTGTTCTGGATTAAGAATAAAATCAGTTACATGTGCATTTTGTCTTGCAACACTTGCTGTGGCAGAAGTTGCTTTTCTCTACTTCACTTAAGTTAAATCTGCTCTGACCCTCGCCTGCCTAGGAATTGGGAAATTCAGTCTCAATCACTATTCCTGTTCTATGCTCACTGCTCCCTCCCCGTGCAGGTTGTACAAGATCCTGCTGGTCTGTGCTGCCATAAGCCAACCTTGGCAAATGATCGCAACTAAGTTCACAATGTCCTCTTAGAGCTGCAGACACAGATGGAGCCTGTGTGCTCCATTAGAATCAAGGGTTTCCCTTCTCTGTGGCAACCATGGGTTTTTATCAAACGCCTTTGAGTTCAGCCTCCTGATTTTGTGCATTCGATCACAGTGCACATCAACTCAATGCATCCCAGAACTTTCAGACTCTCCCATCCTTCTCATGCCCTAAGTTCAGAGACAGCCTTCTCTCCTATCCTGATTCAGTCACTTCTGCTGCCTCAACTCTAAGCAGCCATCTCAGGTCTAGAAAACTCAGGACAATGGCCTCCAGTGAGCTGGAAGCACAGAAACTATTTTCCCCCACAACTCATCTTCAAAGCCTCAGGCCGTCACAACCAGAAAGAGAGCCATTAAATGAAAAGGTAGGAGCCAGAGATGGTGCTGCTTTATTCTTTGATAATGAAGCTCTGGCTCCCCTACCATTTGCACCACCAAAAACAATTAAATAAATAGCACTAGTTAGTTTCTTCTCTCTTTAATAACTCACACAGTCACATGCATATAGAGACAGGCACATGCATATACATGTAATTTATTGCCTACTGAGTACCTACCTATTTCTTAAGTAGTTCCTCCTACCAGTTCTAATTTTATTCAAGTGGTCTTTATATTCAGGTAATTTATCAGAAGCAGGTTCTATCCACACATTCATTATTCACCATTCACTCATTTAGCAAACCTTCTACAGCCCTTATTTTGTTCTAGATATTTTTTCAAATATTGATTCAATAACTCACAACCCTTTGTAGGTGTGTCCCCCCAAATAATCTAAACAACAAGATTTAGTCCATTCTCATTGCCAGTGTTGAGATCTGGATTGGAGACCTGGCAGCATCTGGGCCAATGAAGTATAAAGAGAAGTTTCCCACTGGCTTCATGGGAAGTTCCCATTGCTCCCCTGGGAGAATGCTCAGGAGCAGCTCTCTGCATCCCCAGGTGTGAGAATGCTTGGAGTCCCGGGTCCTGATAACTCCATACTCAGGGAAACAGCCCTGCTCAGAACTGGACTGTGCCATGGGGACTGAAGAGACAGAGAGTATGGACCCCCTATGGCCCAACTGAGCAAGAGAACCCATCAGCACCAAGGCAAGTGGGGCACTTGTATCTCCAGGGTGTGACCTCAGGGTCACTTCTTTACTCCCTCACTAAGCAGTTAGCGGTAGGTTCTACCTTCGATCTGCTGGAAATATTCCCATGTGTTCCACAAGCCCTCCAAGCTGAGAGAATCAGGTTGTTTCTAATTATGTGGACAATGTACAGTGATAGAGATAAGTGCCTGGTAGAAGTTGACTTGACATAGTAGACCTTGTCCCAAAGAGCAGCTTCCCTTTTAATTATGGGCAAATATTTCCATAATTTGACCCTTCCTTGGTCTTAACACTTAAGTAGGTAAGAAAAATTATTCCATGGGACTTGGTCAATATGCAAATGAATGACAATACTCATACAATCAATTATAATTAAATTTATCATGCTTCCAGCTTTGGCTGATTTATTATGGAAAGATAACTTGTCAGAAGAGTTTGAACTAATTATAGAGTAGAATTTTGGTCTCCAGTTCCTTTCCTTTAAGCAGTATTGACAGCCAGTGGCAGTGATTTAAAATGCATTCTATTTGGAAGCCTGCCAGAGGAATGCCCTACTCTTACAGAAGAGGCAATGAAACAACTCCATATTTTCAAAGGCCTCTTTCAAATTGTATATCAGCAAAATTTCTAGAAAATGTGTTTAGAATTCAGCCACCAACTGTGTTGGTTCTTGTCTGGTCACATTTCCAAGGTACTTGTTCAACCAACACACATCTTCCCAAAGTCACAGATGAAGTGTCTCAACTTCCATCAGTGTAAAAAGGCAAAGTGGAGCTCCCAATGTATGGCTTGTACCAATTGGCAAGAACTGGGGGAACATTAATTCTCATCTTTCCACCTCAGTTTCCTTTTTTTGTAAAATGGTAATAAACCTCTCTGTTTAAAGATTTATGAAAATTAAATGAGACTGTATTTCTAACACTAAGTACCATGACTGTCTCATAGGAGGTATGCAATAACTATTTGTGTTCTCCTCTTTTTCTACTCTTAAACTTCAAAAAATAACATTCACCCAGTCTACTATTCAAGTTCCTCCTGAACTGGGCTCCAGTTTACCCTTTAATCTCATCTTGAACTTCTCTCCTAGGTCCTGCCTTTCTCTATGAAGCCATCTCTGTACATCTTCCAATCACTATGCATTACCCCAAACATCCACGCCTCTGTCCTTGCTTCTCTCTCTGCCAGGCAGGCTTCACCCTCCTCTCAGCACTCACGGACCTTGGAAGCCCAGTTTGCAGCCTGCATCTTCACGAAGGCCTCTGCCTGCTGCAGACTCCATGGGCTCTGCCTTCATTGTGAAGCGCACTTCTGTTCTGCGCCGCTCTCCCTCAGAGGTTGTTTCACCCTCACCTGCTGTCCCAAGGTGTTATTCAACTTCAGATGCCTGGCTTCTCAGCGGCTGCACACTAGGCTTCTTGAGGGAGGGAGGCACAGTATCACACCCTATAACACAGTGGCCACAGGAGCTTAGTTGCCCCTCTCTACCCACTGAGATCCTCAACTGTGCTCCATTGGGAAGCTAGACAAATTAATTCATCTTCTCTCTCTCTTTACTTTGATAATTGGGCAGAGTATTCTTTATTAAACGTGGCATAATTGAATAAGATAATGCCTTTCTTAATTTGAACCTATTTACAAATCACAAAATTAAATTATATGATCAAAATCGATATAAATGGTTTCAGAACAAGTAGTTTGACTTTGAAACTATTTTCAGAATGAACAAGAGCAACTGTGTCATTCTGCAAGTGCAGCACCTTTGTGGGTGTACGCAACAGCTCACCGTGGCACTGTGACTGGCCAGGCTGTGCGGCACTGAAGTTAATGGCAAGAGATGGGGATCCAGAACACCTGGGCTCTAACCAAGTCCTGCCACTAACTGGTCATGTAACTTCAGCTTCTTAATTAACCTCAACCAAGACCCTCATCTGTAAAATATGATGATAATAGTGCCTACCTCATAGGGTTGTTTTGCGTGGGGATCAAATGAGTGAATACACCTGGAGCACTTGCAGCAGAGTCTTGCATGTAGAGCTTGCTCATTAACCCCAGAGCTCTGCATTGTGCAATGACAGGGGATGATGTCTACTAGGAGGAAGGCACGGATGGTTCACCACCACAAAGCTCTCAAAGAGGGAAACAGGATGGAAAAATCTGGAAATGGGCACCCTCTGGTATAAGCAAAATCCCACAGCTGTCCACCATTGACAGCAAATGGGGTCCCAAAACAGTAGAGACTGAATTAGTAATTATATTTTAAATATTTTATGTGATGCAATTTGATTTCTTTCAATTTATATTTTTATTAGTGACACGATTCCTCTAGTGAACTACAAAACTTGTAACTATTATACTTAAAGAGCAAACTGCCTAATCTTAATTTCAATCAGATTATCTAACCTATACATCATGCTTTAGTAGAAAATATGTTAACCTGGACTCTAAATTCAGCATGAAAAATTACGGCCACATTTTCCTCCCAAAACCTCAGTGTCTTTATTTAAAGCAACACAAACCGAACACCTGCCTTCAGTACTTAATGAATTTTTTGAGAGTTTGAATTGAAATAATTTATGGGAAAGATGTGAGTCACCTTAAATCACCGTAGAGGCACAAAGGCCTATTAGGAAGCTGAATTTACAATATAGTGTTTAAATTAAAAATTTCTGAGTCACAGGTATTCAATGTGTCATCTGTTCAAAGTTTACATAGAGCAAGAGGTTATTATTTTAGTCTGGTTATGATGTTAGCTTTTTGGAATTCACATTTAAATCAAACTGGACAGTAGGATGGAATCTGGACTTTTTTTTTCAAATCTCCATTATTAATGGATCGATATTGCTATGTGTGTTTGTGTGTAAGAATAAAACACATAGTCATATACGTTAATGTCAGCACTTCCTGGCAAAACCATAGCTCAAAAGCACGTACTTCTGCTGGAAAACATAGATTCAACAATTGTTTAACAGGCTGTAAGTAAGCACTTGATATCAGATTATTTACTCCTCCTACTACTCCGGGCGACCTGTAGCCACTTGGCTTTGCCTGCACGGGGTACCGGGGTGACGGGAGTGCCATGGCTGTGGGTTTCTCTCCCATTTACCTGCCATGACCAGGGGACATGAGAAAGGAGATGGAGAGAGCCCACAGCAAAGCAGCACTGTTCCTCTCTGTAACTTATTGCTCTCTCCTCAGTAGAGAAGTCGCTGGGGAGGTGAAGAATTCTTTAACCTCTATTTCCTCATCTATGGAATGAGGATGATGGGACCAGCCCTCACAGAACAGAAGTAAGAATTAAATGATAATTCAGGGAAAAAGTTGTTGGAATCTTTCATCTCTGTGTTCTCTTCCCTCGGTGCCTCCCTGGACACAGGTCCCTTGACTACAGGTAGTGGGACTATGCAGGATGCCCTGTGCTAGGTCTGGAAACGTCAAAAGGAGCATCTCCGTGGAAAAGCTTGCAATTTTATTTCTCTGTTTTCTGTGAGCGCTTTTTAGAACTCCAGGCTTCTTAGCGCCTTCTTAGGGTTGGCACAAGAGTGAGAGAGACATAGGAGCAGTTCAGCTTCTCTCCACCGGGGGCAACAGAGAGTCCTCCCCAACAACTGTAAAGTAGGGATATTTTTCCTCTGTAAGAAAGAAATTTGAGAAGGATAGGTGACTTTCCCAGTGTCACAGAGAGAGTGCACATGACTCATGGTTGGCTGGGTTTAGACTGGATCTTTTGGAACATCCTGCATCTCTCTGGCAAAAAGGAGACCAGCCCACCTCCGGGCACATGGTCACCTGGTCATGAGATGAAAGAGGGGATATGGGTTTGTCACTCCTTGGAGCCACAAAGCTTGTGCTTGAGGAGAGTATCTCCTTAGTTGGAACATACAAAGGGGCCTGTCTTTCTTCCTATCCAGAGCTTTAGCACTCTTGTCTCCAGTGACGTGGAACCACCGGAGGAATCTGAACCAGCTAAGGGATGCCCAGCTTCTGTAGCTCAGAATGACTTGACAGGTGGCCCATTGGAGTGGAAGTTTGATGAACTGACCTCTCAGCAAAGCCATTCACCTGGTAAAATACTGTATTCCCCATCATATAGCATGCCTTCGTCTTTGCCAAAACATTTCTTGTTCAGTACTAGTGCATGACTCTACTGCAGGGATTCTGTTTCATTGTTGAAAAGGAACAAAAGAAACATTCATGTAGTGAATTTGAAACTACAGAAAATTGGGTTATTTAATGGTATTTATTTCAACATTTCTCATAAAACAACTAAATCTATTCTGGATGTTATAAGAGGATGTTGTCCTGGAAAAATTTACTTTCTAGTTTATCTTATTTATGACAAGGATTTGTTGGCAGCAATGAAAGTCTTTCAAAACAATAGTGTCATGGTTTGTAACTCAGCCGAGTTCAGAAGTCCTGGTTTAGTAAGATATAATTAAAGTATAGATCCTCATTAGATGGTATTCCTCAAAATGGTTTATAAATCCAAATGGACAAGCAATTGTTTCATCCATGTATTGTTATTATTAAATATTCATGATTGAATTTTTGATTTAAATGTATTTCAGTTGCATGCATTGAGGAACACTTTTCATAACTGGGAAAAGCAAATACTACACAATTTGGATATTATGACGTAAATGTTTTAATAGATTTTCAGAATACTGTGTTTTCTCAGAGGTGATATTTATAGCTTAATATACATTCTGAACACAATATGTCAGATGTGTGACATTAAGCATATGTACTTATACTTAAATATTAATCTAAGGTGTGTGATACCAGGTAACAGGAAGAGCAGATAAAGATATGTCCAGGGTGGCAAAGTTATGACACAGAAAACGTAAAACCCGTTCTGTAGACATCACGCAGAAATTGTGCCGACTCCATGGAGAGATAAGAACAGTAACCTTTACATCTTCATGAAAATGAGGCAGTAATAGCACACAAAAATTGTGTACTTAGCATTTGCCAGGCATCGTGCTAAGGATTTTACATGCATGTCTTATTCAGCTAGTAGGATATTTTAGGGAAAGAAAGGCAGAGCTCAGCAACAGGAAGGAGTGGTGGACCTGGCTAAATGAAGTGGTACCAAAAAGTACCATGTTTTGGTTGATGAGACATTCTCTACCATCCAGGGAGAATTTTCTGCAAAGTGAGAGTTTCTTGGTAGTCAGAGTATGCATGTTAAAGACTTTTGATTATTCTGGGCAGCCAGTAAATTAGTATGGTGTAGTAATAATGAGTAATAACAGAGAAAATGTATTCAGGAGTAGGGGTAATTAAATAGGACTAGGTCATAAAAGAAAGGTGAGGACTTCCTCCTCTGCAGTCAACTAAATCCTGAGGTTAGAAAAAGATGCATCAAGTCGAATCCTGCTATTGTTCTATCATATGTAAAACAGGGTCAATGGTTAATTGAAGTAGAAGCTGAGGATTTTATTTTACTTTTTTAGTTTAGGTCAAACAGTTTTTCTGTGCATGGCTAATGGGGTGTTTTGGGAGATAGATAGTTAAATTGTAATTCATTGTATATGTACCCTAAGGGAACACTAAATAAACTCTATACTGTAGGTAGAATCATGAATGTACTTTGAAATATGTTTAATACTACAATTAATACAAGCAAGACAAAAAATAAAAATGGGCCAATTGTTTCACCTCCTCATCCATCTGGCCATGATTTTGAAATATTAATTTCTTTTTGGCACTCACTTTCATTATCTATAACATTAGGGCAGTTGAATTATTATGTCCCTTTAGGAAGAAGATCCCATGGCTCTAATACCTATCTTCCTTGACAGAGAGTTTTATGAGTGCTACACAGAAAATGTCACAAAATATAAGTGTCCTGCTTAATAGGTGAATTTTGTTTTCATGTTGTACTCTACCATTCCCAGGAAAAGGAGATTGACACACTTACCTCTAAGGAGAGGTAGTCAAAAATAGTGGAAAATGAGAGGTTTTCAGAATGGGACCCGAAGACCCCAGAGAGATCCTGTGTCTCTTCCAGGCAGTATGCAACATCAAAGCAAAAAGAATTCGATGACATTATTTGCCTTTTCCACTTTCATTCTGTTGTAGTTTAGAGTTGAGTTCTCTGGAGGATACATCATGTGGTGTCATCATCAGTCTGATAACTAACAGAATGTGTGTCTGTGTATTCATGTGTATTCTAGAGCATACTAATGTATTACATTTAGAGTATTCTTATGTTCAGTGTCAGAGATTAACTAGTTTGTTCTCAGTACTCCTACCATCTGGTCCTTTCTATCTTTGGTTATACCTGCTAAGTTTTCTTTAGCCTCATTACTGTTCAGTAAGCAATTTTCCCAAATCTGGTGATTTTTCTTAGTTGTACGCAGAAACACAAGAAGCAAGTACAATTTTTGTCTCATTTTGCAATATAATTTTTTGGAAAACATATTTAAAATTTTTAAGTTTATTTATATTATTATTTATTTTAGAACCTAGTAATGTATTATTGTAAAATATAAGATAATTAATTTGTATTCTATTCAAGGATTCAGCATTGGCTTTAGAAGGGATTATAATACTTAACCCACAGCAATATCATCTATGTCTAAAGAGACTCTTCAGAGTTGTCTTATCAGAGAGTTCTCTAACTTATTAAAGGACATACTCTACTAAAAAATGGGTAAAACTATATATAAGAAATTGAAATATGATGAAAGCTATTTTCTGCTGGCATTATAAATGTTAATAATTTACTATAATCTTATGCAATGGAACCTTTTGAATAATGTTATGGTACCACCTAAGTCATAGCATCACTTTGAGATCAATCAATCAAAGAATAAAGAAAAGGAAGTTGAATATGCTAACCAGAGCTATGATGAACTCTTTCAGATCCACAAATTATTTGTTACAGGCTTGCATACCACAAATGAAAAAGCGAGGGCAGCATTTCCCAAGGTGAGCTATTGCATTGCTTTGGCTGAAGGACCACATGCAATAGCTGAGGCACACTGCTGAATGCCTGCTGGATGAAAATGCAACATAAAAACCAGGGCCACTTTCCCACCATACAGTAACTTGTTGATTCAAGCATTTTGCTGAAAACCCAAAGTCTCAGGGTAATATCTCATCAACAGAATTTCCCTTTGCCTTACAAATGGCTCAATGTGTACTGTGGTGGGACTTGTTATTTTGCTTGCATTGGTCCAATATGAGAAACAATCATCAGGAAATATTTTCTACCATGTGAGTGCCTAACAAAAATATCAAGTGGTGCTGAAATATTCCAAGTATCAAATAACCATTTTGAAATATCTTGGTTTATCCCAGAATTGTGTTGATATTTTTATTGATGATGCAAAAAGCAATGGTGGCTTATGGATCAAGGCAATGGCACGAAACTGTGTAGGCAGCAGTTATATTCCTCCCCACCACATACTCCCACTAAAGAAAACAAATAAGTTATACTTAACGAATGCATCAAAAATTATTACAATTAATGTACTAGGGTTCTCTAGAGGGACAGAACTAATAGAACTAGTATAATTCACATATACATTTATTAAGGAGCTTATTAAGGAGAATTGACTCACACGATAACAAGGTGAAGTCCCAAGATAGGCAGTCTACAAGTTGAGGAGCAAGGAAGCCAGTAGTGACTCAGTCCGAGTCCCAAAACCTCAAAAGTAGGGCAGCCAACAGTGCAGCCTTCAGTCTGTGGTGGAAGGCCTGAGATCCCCTGGCAAACCACTGGTGTAAGTCCAAGAATCTAAAGACAAGAACTTGCAGTCTGATGTTCTAGGGCAGGAAGCATCCAGCATGGGAGAAAGGTAAAGGCGGGAAGATTCAGCAAGTCCACTCTTTTCCCCTTCTTCTGCCTGCTTTTCCTAGCCATGCTGGCAGCCGAGGGGATAGTGTCCACCTAGATTAAGGGTGGGTCAGCCTCTCCCAGTCCACTGACTCAAATGTTCATCTCCTCTAACAACACCCTCACAGACACACCCAGGAACAGTACTTTGCATCCTTCAATACAATCAACTGGACACTTAATATTAACTATCACAATTATCAAATCTCAACCCTTTAGTATTCATCCTTTTAAAAATATTTTACCTGTTAAAATGAGAAATTCAGTGATTATCTCAAGATAAGTCAGTTGTGTGATTATTTGAGTTGCAAATTGTACAAGCCATTTTTTCCAGAAACCACCTTTTATATTTGAAAGAAGGGCAGACAAACTATGGTTATTTAAACATAAATATTTGGCAGATATTTTCTTTAAAATATATAAAGTGAGCCATTAGCATCAAGGGAAACAGCTGATAATATATGTTTTCAATGATAAAATCTGAGCTTTCAAGTGAAAATTAGAGTTTTGGAAAAGTTATGGCTGACACTTCGAGTTTGGCTGCTTCTTAATACTTAAGCCATACGTCGTATGAGATTGGAGGTCATATTCACAAATGTGATTTTGTGTGCATGTTATATTTATAATATGGAATATATCAATAGACATAACATTTATACACAAAAGCTCTTTTGGAAAACTCATTAATATTTTAAGAATATAAAGGGGCTCTGAAACCAAAAACTTGGAAAACATGAGTAGTCTATTGTTGCAGGAAAACAAGATCAGAAGACGTGAAAAATAAATTCTGGTCAGAACAATCAGAATAGAGATAATTTTCTTTCTTACTTAAATTCAGCTAAGAGTTTTCACAGGCACTTTATTGAGGAGGGTCTAGAATTCTGTATTATCACCAACAGGTTTTTTTTTTAATATGGAGCCACTTTACCATGACTATAATTGAACCAGTATTCTATAAACTGCTTGAGAAAAACCAGACCTCATTGTATGATGTGGGCTCAGACCAACCTTGGGAAACCCAGGCTCACCAGGCACATGGGTATCATGGCCACTGAAAGCCTAGATGTAAGTCCTGGCCCTACCCACAACCATTCTGTCACTTAGACAAGTTGTACCAGCTGCCAGTTTCCTCATCATTAAAGCTGGCGTAATAGCAGTATCTAATTCATAGGGTTGTTAGGGCAATGAATATGCAGTAACGTCCTGACAAGAATATGCAAAAGAAAGTGAAACCTGACAAATGCTCTCTGCCTGCAGCATGCTCCTGCCCAGAGTGAACAAAAACAGAAGATATCTGTGTTTGAGAAAAGTAGTGGTTCTCAAACTTGACTGTGTTTGAGAATTCCCGGCAGGACTCTCCAGGCCCTTCACAATCTAATTCCTAGTTCTTCTTCCAGCCTGAGTTCCCACCATTGTATGAACAGACTGTGATCTCAGTAAATTCCCATGCTCAGTTGTTCCCATTCCTGGGCTCATGCCCTTCCACTCTCCAGTTTTGTGCAGTTAAGATGGAGCAGGCTTTCTGTGTCTGGCTTATTTTAGCATCCTGTGTTCCAGGTTCACCTACATTGTCCCAAAGAACAGGATTTCCTTCTTTTTGAAACCTGTATAATATTCCATTGTGCTTATACATACCACAATTTTATTATGTCATACAGCCATGCATACCTAGGTTGATTCCTGTATTAGTCCATTCTTGCATTGCTATAAAGAACTACCTGAGACTGGGTGATTTATAAAGAAAAGAGGTTTAATTGATGCACAGTTCCACGGTTGTACAGGAAGAATGACCGGGAGGCTTCAGAAAACATAATCATGAAAGAAGGTAAAGAGGAAACAGGCACATGGGTGGAGCAGTAGGAAGAGAGAAAAGTGGGAGGTGCTACTCACTTTTAAACAACAAGATTTTGTGAGAAATCGCTCACTATTACAAGAACAGCAAGGGGGAAATCCATCCTCATGATCCAATCACCTCCCACCAGGCCACTTCTCCAACACTGGGGATAACAACTGGAAATGAGATTTGGGTGGGGACACAAATCCAAACCATATCAATTCCTTGACTTGGCTATTGTGAATAGTGCTGCAATAAACATGAGGGTGCAGATATCACTTCAACACACTGATTTCATTCATTCCCTTTGGATATATATTCAGAAGTGGAATTGCTCCATCTCATGAGAGCTCTAACTTTAACTTTTTTTGAGGAGCCTCCATAGTATTTTCCATAATGGCTCCACCAATTTATATTCCCACCAATGAGGTACAAAGGTTCCGTTTTCTCCACACCTTTGTGAATCTTGTTATCTCCTGTCATTTGTTCATAATAGCCATCCTAACTGGTGTGAGGAGATATCTGATCATGGTGGTGGGAGAAAATGGGGGGATGTTGGTCAAAGTGCACAAATTTGAGAACGAGTTATAAGATGAACAAGTCCTGGGGGTGTAAGGTACAGCATGGATGATGATGGATGTGTAAATTAACTTGACTGTGATAACCATTACACAATGTATACCTATATCAAATCATTGCATTGTGCACTTTGTATGTCTTCACTTTTTGTTTTTCAATTAAGTATTTCAAATAAATAAACAGAGTAACCATGTATTTCTTTCAGGAAGTCTCATTCACAGTCAGAATCAGTACTGCTTTCTGCCAATGCATCGTTACCTTCTGTGGTTCCTTTGTTATAGGTTTATTTGCTATAATACATTTCTTTGTTATATAGGAACACGGCTAACACAGTACTTGATATAAAATGACATCCTATGAACTATTATTTCCTGAATTGAATAAAGAATTTTTTTGCTTGTTTTTGTTTTTGTTTTTTCTTTTGAGATGGAGTTTCACTCTTGTCACCCAGGGCAGTGGTGCGATCTCGGCTCACTGCAACCTCCTTCTCCTGGGTTCAAGTGATTCTCCTGCTTCAACTTCCCGAGTAGCTGGGACTACAGACATGCCCCACCATTCCTGTCTAATTTTTGTATTTTTATTAAAGACGGGGTTCCACTACATTGGCCAGGTGGTCTCAAACTCCTGATCTCAGGTGATCTACCTGCCTCAGCTTCCCAAAGTGCTGGGATTACAGGCGTGAGCCACTGTGTCTGGCCTGAATAAAGAATATTTTCTTAATAAGGTGGTATATTATCAGACAAGGTAGAAACAAAATGACGTTCCTGTTATTGGTTTCCTTGATATTTAAAAGTGCCACACTAAAAGGGATTAAGACATTGCAACCAGCCCCATTTCTTTTTAAATTAATATGGGAAAATATTTGAATAAAGAGTCATGTCATTCGTTTGATACAAGTTCAATACAATGACAGAAAACAGTAAAATGTATTCTTAAACATTAAATGCGTAATAAGTTTTTTTGTTTATATATACTTTCAAGAAGCACTTTTTGAACTTTTGTTCACTTATAAATCTATCAGATCACATCCAGGCCCTGGTAATACAGGCAGTCCTTTGGAGGCCAATTTTTGTACCTATAGAAAGATAAAGACAGGTCAACTGAAAGCACTGTCTGGTCACCTTGTTTCAAGCTTGTTTGAAATCACATCAGAACTGATCTGAAGAGAATATTCTTCTCATCCACTTTTAATATGAAGGAACTAGTAGGCACTAGTTCCTAAAAACAATCGAGTATCATAATACTTATGGAAATGGAGTGTTTTGTAAGATATAAACATTCTTGATTCAATGTAAATGCATTTCTTTTATTTGAATGATATGGAGACATCGAAGGTTACCCTCACAGTCCTAACATTATATTGCTTATTGGAACAAGCATGAGCTTTGGACTAAGTCACAGGCAGTTGGATTCAAATTCTAACACTTACATATATCATGTATATGGCTACAGGCAATTTCTCTAATTTCTCTGAGCTTCAAGTTTTCTCACCTCTACAGAAAGAAGGACATTTCTACTTCTGTGCATAGCTGCAAAAAATGAATGTGATGTGGCAATTATAGTGTTTGGCAGAGTGATCATTATATTATTCTTTTGTAATGTTTTGTTTTGTTTTTGAAATGTCATATACTTCTAGGATCCCAGGTATTGTGGAGGCTGCATGGGAAATCCTATTTCCTTATTTATTAAGGCATTTAGAATATTGCACTTGTGTCAGAAGAAAAAGATGAATTAAACAATGACCAGTATTTAATAAAAAACAGGTCATTGCTGTAAAAAAAATTACTCAACATTTCAAAAACAAACCAAAACAAAAGAATAATATAATGATTCCTCTGCCAAGCACTATAATTACCATATTACATTCATTTTTTTACAACTCTGCACAGGAGTAGAAATGTCCTTCTTTCTGTGGAGGTGAGAAAACTTCTAGGGTCCCAGGCATTGTGAGGCTGCACAGAAAATCCGACTTCCTTATTTATTAAGGCACTGAGAATATTGCACTTTTGTTGGAAGAAGAAGATGAATTAAACAATGACCAGTATTTAATAAAAAACAGGTCATTGCTGTAAAGAAAATTACTCAACAAAGACATAGCAAAAATTGGATTTTAGACACCTATATAATGGGCATAATTATCCCTTTCTACTCCCACAGATGTTTATAAGATTCAAATGCACAAAAAAGTGCATTGAATTACACACACACACACACACACAGAGGCAAAAGTTACTGATTTTATTCTGAGAATTAAAGATAATCTAGATTATAACCAAAAGGAAAAATATGGCAACATAGTATAAATAACTTTTCTTTATTTTCACTGTATTCTCTTGAGGAGCTTAGTATATCATTATTGAGGACTATAGGTCATGTATCCTTTCAAACAATTATTTAACAAATTATATTCTGGATTTTGTGACAAACAGTGCAACCATCTTTATGAATAAAAATATTATTTTGGCTTCAGAAAATACAAATGTTAACCAAATAAAAGAACAAATAAATTTTAACTGTAAATTATGATAAGTTCTGTAATTGAAAACAATTTGCAGCTATTAAAACAAATACCTAGGATGCAGAAAGATTGAGTCTGAAATTAGTGACAGTGGTCTCCAAAGTAATATGTAGGCTGAGATGGGCAGGAAGGATATAGGTGAGGGAGGTGAAGGGGGGATGTTAGTTCAGGAGTGGGAGCAGCACGTGACAATGTTCTCAGATGAGAAAAGGGGCCACCATGGCTGGACATTATAAAGAAAAGTAGGGAAGTGTCAGGAGTTGGATGTAGAAAGACAGTCTGTTTCTAGTCATGCAGGGCCTCAAAGGGCATATGAAGCATTGTTTATTTTAACTCACACACAATGAAATACATGAAGTGCTTTCAAAAGGTGAATGGGGGATCCATACATGAGTATTTAACTTTGGCCGCTCTACACACGGCACATAGGAAGGTGTAGGTAGAAGCAAGTAAAACAGCAAAGACAGCCTCTCAGTTACCAGGTGTGACAGAGGACAGCATCTCACTGCTGGGATGTGAAAAGAGATGACACCATTTTACTGCTGGGATATGAAAAGGGGGGACAGCATCTCACTACTGGGATGTGAGGAGGGAGGACAGCATCTCACTACTGAGATGTGAGGAGGGAGGACAGCATCTCACTACTGAGATGTGAAGAAGGAAGACCGCATCTCACTCCTGGGATGTGAGGAGGGAGGACAGCATCTCATTGCTAGGATGTGATGGGGGAAGACCGCATCTCACTCCTGGGATGTGAGGAGGGAGGACTGCATCTCACTAACAGGATGTGAGGAGGGAGGACCGCATCTCACTGCTGGGATGTGATGGGGGAGGACCGCATCTCACTCCTGGGATGTGAGGGGGGAGGACCACATCTCACTGCTGGGATGTGAGGGGCGGGGACAGCATCTCACTGCTGGGATGTGAGGGGGAGGACAGCATCTCACTCCTGGGATGTGAGGGGGAGGACAGCATCTCACTACTGGGATGTGAGGAGGGAGCATCGCATCTCACTGCTGGGAGGTGAGGGGGGAGGACAGCATCTCACTGCTGGGATGTGAGGAGGGAGGACAGCAACTCACTACTGGGATATGAGGAGGGGGGACAGCATCTCACTCCTGGGGTGTGAGGAGGGAGCACCACATCTCACTGCTGGAATGTGAGGAGGGAGGACTGCATCTCACTAACAGGACGTGAGGAGGGAGGACCAAATCTCACTGCTGAGATGTGAATAGGGAGGACCATATCTCACTGCTGGGATGTGAGGGGGGACGACAGCATCTCACTCCTGGGATGTGAGGAGGGGGACAGCATCTCACTACTGGGATGTGAGGAGGGAGCATCGCATCTCACTGCTGGGATGTGAGGAGAGAGGACCACATCTCAATCCTGGGATGTGAGGAGAGAGGACCACATCTCAATCCTGGGATGTGAGGAGGGAGGACCGCCTCTCACTGCTGGGGTGTGAGGAGAGAGGACCACATCTCAATCCTGGGATGTGAGGAGAGAGGACAGCAACTCACTACTGGGATGTGAGGAGAGAGGATAGCAACTCACTACTGGGATGTGAGGAAGGGGGACAGCATCTCACTCCTGGGGTGTGAGGAGGGAGCACCACATCTCACTGCTGGAATGTGAGGAGGGAGTACTGCATCTCACTAACAGGACGTGAGGAGGGAGGACCGAATCTCACTGCTGAGATGTGAATAGGGAGGACCATATCTCACTGCTGGGATGTGAGGGGGGATGACAGCATCTCACTCCTGGGATGTGAGGAGGGGGACAGCATCTCACTACTGGGATGTGAAGAGGGAGCATCGCATCTCACTGCTGGGGTGTGAGGAGGAAGGACAGCATCTCACTTCTGTTCCACTTTCTTGCCACTTATTTTTTTCCAAAGTTTCCCCCACATGCATATTATAGAGGTATTCATATGTTAACCTTTTCAATCTATTAAATATTCTATAATTATCTTACCTACACATTTACTTATATTTTTACTTTATGTTACTTGCTTTTATTTTCTTTATGCAGATGATAAGAAATGGTGAGTTTTCATAACTATATTCAAAATATGCAGGATTATATTTATAACTATGATGTAATAAAATTAGCATTGTAACTAGTTTGCCAAGAAGGGAATGAAGGAGGATAACTTTTCACTATACATACATAAATAAAATCATACAGAGTTTTACAATAAACTGGCCAGCCAGAAGCATCTGAAATAAATGTTGTGGGTTTCTGTCATCACCAGATTTAAGCTTGTCATCCTCTCTGCATTATTGACAAGCACTACATTTTCTCTCTCTAGCTTTTTCTGCTCTCATGGAACTCCCTTGTGGGGAAATGGGAAGGGAGGGACAATGCCTGTTCCCTCACAGAAGGCACTTAAGCCATCTGTAATTCTTCATCTTCTCAGTGATTTCCCACAGTAAATGCCTTCATATACTCTTTTCTTTTCAACTTATCTAGTGATTCATTCTTTCTGAAACGGATCTTTCATTCACCCAGGCACATGTAGAAATAACTTACGATTTGCTCAATGCATCAACAATAGAAGCACCACTATTGCTTCCTGCTAGTACTGAAAACACCGCATTATCAGGAAATTAATAAAATTCATTGATAGCAACACTAATAAGGTTTTATATAAGCTTCACATAACTTAAAATCATAAAATGTGGCCAAAGCAGTAAATACATAAACTCATTCAAATCCATGGAGATTTGTGATTTCCCACTTACCAGGAATCTCACAGAACTCCTTAAAGTGCAGAAGAGGCCTCCAAAATTCCCAAGAGTTTCAACCAATGACTTTGTGGAACACTAAGCCTTCCCTAAGAAGCATTATTGGGAAAGAAAGAACCACAGCATGAATTTAGCTTCTCTTAGATGTTTTCAGATTGGTTGGAACCAATTAGGCCTTAAGGCAGTGTGCTTAGGGTCAATGGTGCTGTGTTTCTCTTCCCTCTGAGCCCTTAAAATTAATTTAATTTCAAACACTGAGGGTAAAAAAGGGCAGCCTTAGTTCTATAGATGATATAAATTTTATAATCAGAAAATAAACCTGATCTTGTTTCTTCGCATAGTTCTTTCTGCCCTTTCTGCTGCACAACACAATTATACGGAGAAATTATGTGTAGTTTATCTTCTAATAAACACATCAATCTACTAAAGATGTAAGTTAACATCATTAACATTTTTTCTATAATTCTAGAAAGTTTATATAAGCCTCATATCAGTATCTCATTTTTACTTTATACACAAAGTAAAGCTGTGGAAAAGGTAGCTATTGTATTTTTTTGTTGTTGTTCAGCAAGTGAGAAAAATCAGACAGAAAAGTTACATGATTTCCTAAAGGTCTTGAAGCTTGGGAGTGGCAAAGTCAGATTTGGGTCAAGGCATCTGACCCCCAGTTCTGGTCTCTTCTCACAGTAACATAAACATCCTCAGTCCTTACTCTGCATTGACCAACAGTGCTTTGAGGTAGGAGATTAAATTCCTTTGGATTAAGGGGAGGAGGTACATGACAATCATATTTGTATTTGTCTGATATTAGTGCCTGTTTTTATTATGTTATTTGTATTCACTTGCCTAGGTTTCTCATATGTTATAGTGGATTTTCTGATAACGGTACATTAGCTTGTTGCATGCCAACCCTCTGAACAAGAAAATCTAGAATCCCTAACCAAAATAAGAAAATATCCATTTGAAGGTTCTGCAGAATTACCAAGACAGTAGAAACCAAGATCCTAGAGAAAAGAAGTACAAAGAAGTAAATTTAATCCTAAGGACTACATTTTCCTTGAGCCATTTGTGCATTAAAAGACCAGTTCCCAGTGGCTCAGAAGCCAGTCAGGAAGCTGAAACTGAGAAGTAAAGCACAGTAGAGATTCCAGAATTTCATTGCATTAGAGAGACCACAAATGAAGTTCAGGTCACGGCAAAGAGGAGGATGGCTGGTAATTAACAGTGGTGACCATGACGGAGTACATTCTATGTGTATGAGCAAACAGGAATGAACCAACCTTCAAGAAGATTAAAACTCAGCCTTTATTCTGTCAATCCCTCATCAGATTAAATTTATAATTGGCTACTGAGCCATAAGCTCTGATTTTTATTTCACAAATACCTCAAGGGAAAATTATGTTTGATAATGAATCAAACATCTGTAAGAAGTAAAAACAGATTTTTTTCTGCCTGTAAGAAGTAAAAATAAATTATCTATAAAAATAACAAACTGTCCTCACAACATTTAAACATATGTATGGCATTACATTAAAAAGTTACTTTACACAGTAGAAACTAAGGTCAAATCATAGAAAATAAAGAAGAAAAAAAAAACAGAAACAAACAGGTTTCTGAGAAATGCAGATACAGATAGTGAAGTTTCCAAATACAAACTTTAAATTAGATACCTATATATTAATAAAATCAATAAATTCTGTGGCAAATAGGAGATTATCAGCAGAGAAACTGAAACCATAGAAATGAATCCAAGAAAAAATTATGAAATTTAAAGTATTATAATTAAGAGCATAATACATTAATTTGACAACAGAATACTGAGGCTGAAAAGAGGATTATTAAACCAGAAGATGGATCAAAAGAAAACAGTCCAGAAAATGAAGAAAAACACAGTTAAGAGCATAAAAGTTATATAATACATGATGAACAAGGTCTAATATAGGCCTAATTGGAGTCCCAAAAATAGAGAAGAAAAGAGAATGAAGAAGAAATAAATGCCAAGAACTTTCAGTAAAACATGAGCAACATCAAACTTTATATTCATAATTTATAATGTATACTGTTAAATCTATAAAGAAGAAAAGCATGTCCATTAGGATACTATATCTCAAAATTTAAGACAAATGGAAAATATAAGAGTTCCAGAGGGGGCAAAAATACATAAAACCTTTAAAAAGGAAAACGGTTTTACTGAAGGCTTCTCAACGAAAACAATGCACGCCAGAAGACCTGATAATAAAATATTCAATATATTGAAGTGACAACCTAGAATTTTATATCCATAAAAATGTAACATATTTCAAAAAGGCAAGTAAATAAATTTTTAGACAATCAAAACATAACTTGCAACCTCCATACTGAATAAAATGATTACAGAAAGAACAGAGATATCATGATGAATAAAGAGAAAGAGAAAAAATAAATGTGGGAAAATCCAATATATGTTGATTTTCTGAATCAATTATAAAATGTTAAGTTTTAAATATCAGAATATTAAAATATATCATAGGCACATGATATGAAATAAAAATAAATAGAGTTAAAGTGTTCTAAATTCCTTGAAGTGGTAAAAGTAATTATGAATTCACTTTGTAAACTCCAGAGCAGTGGTTCTCAGCTGGGTCCAGTGGTTCTCAGCTGGGTCCAGTGGTTCTCAATAAGGCTCAACCTCAATAGGGCTGAGGTTGAGAAACCTCCTCTGAAGTATCCATTAAAGATTGGCTAGCGTAAAAATGTAAGTACATGTATATACTATCAACTGGCAAGTTTATACTCAATTATATACCCAACAGAAATGTGTACATGTACACACACACACACACACACACACATATATATACATATATAAAGTTCTGTAGCAACATTATCTTTAATAGAAAAAAAAATAGAAGCAAACTGACATGGTTTGGACTTGTGTCCCAACCAAAATCTCATGTTGAATTGAAATACCCAATTTTGGAGGTGGTTCCTGGTGGGAGGTGATTAGATCATGGAGGTGTTTCTCATGAATGGTTTACCACCACTCCCTTGGAGCTGTTCTGCTGACAGTGAGCGAGTTCTCATGAGATATGTTTAAAAGTGTGTCACACTTCCCCTCCTTGCTCTTACTCTTGCTGGTCTTGCCACATGAGATGTCTAGCTTCCCCTTTTCCTTCTACCATCATTGTAAGTTTCCTGAGGCCACTCCAGAAATCAAGCAGATGCCAGCATCATGCTTTTTGCACATCTTGAGGAACCATGAGTCAATTAAATTTCTTTTATTTATAAATTACCCAGTTTTAGGTATTTCTTTATAGCAATGTGATAACTGACTAATAAACAACTTAAATGGTCATTAATAACAGAGTGTCAATGTATATTCATTCATACAGTAGAAAACTATACAGCAAATAGAATATACACAAAACAACGTGAATTAATCTCGTAAACACACAAGAAGCACGGCATAGTAGAATACAGACTTCATGATTTGAAAACAAAAATTCAAAAATGTCCAATGCTTAGCTAGGACATGTGAAGCGAAAATGGTGTTTTTCAACTCAGGGAGAGAAAAGAGACAGTGATCAAGAGGGGCAGAGGGAATCTCCTTTGTGCTAGAAAGGCTCTATTTCTTGATATGGGTAATGTTTAAATGCGTGTGTCCATTTTGGGAGAATTCAAGTTGAATTTATATGGTTTATTCACTTTTTCTGTATATATGAAAGATGTCAATAAAAGAAAGAAGAAAATATGTTTTTAAAACTAGGAGGAGGTGCAAGATGGCTGAATAGAAGACTTTACCAATAGTACTCCCCACAGGAACACTAAATTTAGCAATTATATACACAAAAATCACCTTCATAAGAGCCAAAAATCAGGTTAGTGATCACAGTATTTGGTTTTAACTTTAGATTACTGAAAGCGGCAGTGAAGAAAGTAGGAAACACAGTCTTATATTGCCAACACCATCCCTCCTCCAACCCTCAGCAGGGTGAGGAGAGGGAATCTGCGTGCCTGAGAAAGGAAGGGTGCAGGGACTGTGGGACTTTCACTGGAACTCATGTTGTCAACACCAGGGAGAAGTCAGCTAACACTCACAGAGGGAGCATTTAGAGGGGCCCTAACCAGGAGGGAATTGCCCATCCCAGTAATTGAAACTCAGGTTTGGCAAGCCTCACCACCATGGGCTAAAGGGCTCTGGGGCTCTAAATAAACTTGAAAGGCAGTGTAGGCCACAAGGACTGCAACTCTTAGGCAAGTCCTAGTGCTGTGCTGGGTTCAGAACCCAGATATAGGAGACTTGGGAAGCACACAACCTAGTGAAACATCAGCTAGAGGGGCTAAGGGAGTGTTTGTGCTACTCCTCCTCCCACACCAGGCAGTGAGCTTGCTTGGAAAGAGAACTTATTCTTCCTCTTGAAGAGGGGAGAGGGAAGAGGAAAGACAACACTTCTTGCAACTTGAATACCAGCACAGCCACAGTAGGATAGTGCCCCAGGCAAAGTTGTGAGGACCCCTTTCCAGGCTCTAGCTTCTGGATAACATTTCTAGACACACCCTGGGCCAGAAGGTAACCCGCTGCCTTGAAGGAAGGACTCAGCTCTCACAGGACTCATCACACGCTGACTAAAGAGCTCTTGGGCCTTGAATAATTAGCAATGGTAAGTAGGAAGTACACGAAGGAAAACTTGGGTGAGACCAAAATGTGCTGGCTTCCAGTGTGACCCAGAACACTCACAGCTGTAGTAACTATGAAGACAGACTCCTCCTTGAGAAAATCAGAGAGAAGAGAAAAAGGGACTTGGTTTTACAGCTTAGGTACTAGCTCAGCCACAGTGTGGTAAAACAATGAAAGGGCTCTTGGGGTCCCCAACTGCAGGCCTTGGCTCTTGGATAGCATTTCTTGACCTATCCTGGCCCAGACAGGAGCCCACTGCTCTGAAGGATGAGTCTTAGCCCTGGTAGCTTTCACCACAAGCTGACTGAAGAGCCTGAGGTCTTAAGTAAACATCAGCAGTAGCCTAGTGGTACTAACCATGGGCCTGTGGTGGTGACAGAAATGGAGAAAGACACCCCTGCCTGGGGAAAGGGAAGAGAAGAGTCTTGCGGTATGGGTTCAGCTCAGCTGCAGTAGAATAGAGAATCGAGTAGAGTCCTAAGATTTCCAACTCCGGGTCCTGGCTCCTGGATGGCATCTCTGGAACAAACCAGAGCCTGGGTGTACTTAGCACACTGAAAGGAAGAAACAAAAAACCCTGATTGGATGCACCACCTGCTGATTGTACAGCCCTAGGGCATTAAGCAAACACAGGCATTAGCCAGGTAGTGGTAACAGTGCACCTTGGGTGAGACTCAGTGCCATGGTGGCTTCATATCTGACCCAATAGTCCCAGTGGTGGTGGTGGCAGGGGTGCTTGTGTCACTCCTCTCCCAGATCCAGCAGCTCAGCAGAGAGAGAGAGAGAGAGAGAGAGAGAGAGAGAGAGAAAGTCCATTTGTTTGGGAAAAAGTAAGGAAAGAGAAAAAGTCTCTGCCTGGTAATCCGAAGAATTCTTCTGAATCTTGGCCAAGACCACCCAGGCAGTACCTCTATAAGTCTTTGAAAACCACAGGACTACTGGGCTTAGGGTGACCCTTATACAGAAATGGCTGTAGTGAGAAAAGACTTAGATAAAAACACCCAAGTCCCTTTGAATACCTGAAAAGTCTTCCCAATAAAGATGGGTGAAAACAAGCCCAGACTGCAAATAAATAAATCCCTAACTCTTCAGTGCCCAGATACCAATGAATATCCACAAACATCAAGACCATCAGGAAAACATGACCTCACCAAACTAAGTATGACACCACGAATCAATCCTAGAAACACAGAGATATGGGACTTTTCAGACAAGAAAAATCATAATAGCTATTTTGAGAAAACTCAAACTCAAGATAACACAGAGAAGGAACTCTGAATTATATCAGATAAATTTAATAAAGAAATTTAAATCATTAAAAAGAATCAAGTAGAAATTCTAGAGCTGAAATACAATTGATGTACTGAAGAATGCATCAAAGTTAACAGCAGAATTGATAAAGAAGAAAAATTAGTAAGATTGAAGACACACTATTTAAAAACACACAATCAAATGAGACAAAAGGAAAGGAATACAAAACAATGAAGCATACCTACATTATCTAGAAAATAGCCTCAAAAAGGCAAATCAAAGATCTAGTGGCCTAAAGAGAATGTGGAGGGGGTATTAGAATATTTATTCGAAGGAATATAAGACAGAACTTCCCAAACCTAGAAAAGGATATCAATATTCAAGTATAAGAAGGGTATAAAACACAAATTTAACCCAAATTTAACCCCTTACCTCAAGCCATTTATTAATCAAACTCACAAAGGTCGAGGATGAGTAACGTGTCCTAGAAGCAGCAAAAGAAAAGAAACAAATAATATACAATCAAGCTCCGATACATCTGGCAGCAGACTTTTCGGTGGAAACTACAGGCCAGGACAGAGTGGCACGACATATTAAAATGCTGAAGGAAAAATTTGTACCCTAGAATATTATATTGACAAAAATATCTACAAACATGAAGGAGAAATAAAGATTTTCCTAGGCAAACAGAAGTTGAGGGATTTCATCAACTACAGTGAGATATCATCGCACTTCAGTTACATTACCTTCATCCAAAGATAGGCAGTAACAAATGCCTACAAGAATGTGGAGTAAAGAGAACACTGTACACTGTTGATGAGAACATAAATTAGTGCAACCACTATGAAACAGTTTGAAGATTTCTCAGAAAACTAAAATCAGGGCTACCATATGATCTAGCCATCCCACTGCTAGGTATATGCCCAAAAGAAAGAAAATCACTATATCAAAGGGATACCTGCACTCCTGTTTACTGAGGCACTATTCACAATAGCCAAGACTTGAAAACAACTTAAGTGTCTATGAACAGTCTTAGGGAGAACAAATATGTGGTACATATACACCACATGCATAAAAAAGAATGAGATCCTGTCATTTGCAACAACATGGATGGAACTGGCGGTGATTCTGTTATGTGAATTAAGCCAGGCACAGAAAGAGAAACTTTGCATGTTCTCACTTATTTATGAGGGTAAAAAATTAAAGCAATTGAACTGACGGAGATACAGAGTAGAAGGTTGGTCACCAGAGGCTGAAAAGGGTAGGTCGGGGGTCAGGAGGAAGTAGGGCACAAAAAGTAGGAAGAATGAATAAGATCTAGTGTTTGATAGCACAGCACAGTGACTCTAGTCAATAATAATTTAATTGTACATTTAAAAATAACCTAAAGTATAACTGGATTGTTTGTAACACAGAGGATAAATACTTGAGGCGATGGGGTACCCCATTTCCGCTGATGTCATTTTTCCACATTGTAATGCTGTATCAAAATATTTCATATACCTCATAAATATATACACTTACCATGTACCCACAAAAATTAAAATTAAAAATAGATAAGTAAAACTAGCAGGTAATGAAAATCTGTGGCCTCTGATTTCCAAAGTAAAATCTGGTGTCCTTTTCTAGAAGGCATCAGGATTTCTACCAGGCTGAAAACTCTTGCTAGACCAAGACCCTTGCTTTGCTAAAGTCATACTGGTATGTTTGCCTGCGTTTTCCTAAGGTTGATATTTTACATCTCAACATTATGATATTTGGGTGCTGGAGGAAAGAAGGGAGAAGGCGAATAGGAAACAAAAGGATCTGTGTGGAATTGCATGAGCGTGAGCTTGTACAAAGAAAATAACCTATTTAACTGGCCTGTAGCTGTGTCTAGGAAGCAGTTAAGTTAAAATATATTTGGCATATGTTAAGGAAAATGTGACAGAATTAAATCTATGAATTAGAATATTATAGAAATGTGAGCGTGATTCACTTACAAATTTACTCCTCCTAGAACAATATCCAAGAAATGTAATACTCAGTTGAAATGAATTTACTGAACTTATTAACAACTGTACTGAAAGTTCAGAAATCGGCCATTGGGATTATGTCTAGTAAAATGCAATATACAGAATATATGAAAGTTTCAATACCTCTCATTGGATTATTATGAGTAATATTTTTATAAAGTAAGTTGTTCCTAATTCTTTTAAACATTCTTCTCACTCTCATTTTTAATATGAAATGATGTATAACAAAAATGACTGAAAAGCCTTTTCTGCGAACAAAACTGGAATTGAACTTTATTATTGTTTGTTCTTATGTTCAGTTTTTGTTTTTTATGTATTTGTCTTATGAAACCCATGGGGCTTATGAGTGGGAGAGAAATCAAACTCTTCCCAATACTTATAGAAATAGTAAATAGGAAAAAATATCACTGGTATTCACAGAAGCCACATGATATTCAGAAAAGAATCTGTGTCTTTATTCAAAATTTTCATAAAAAGTATGATTTTGAAAAATATTTTACAGTAAAGATGGCAAACGTGCACATGTCTTTAGATTACAGTTGCATCTCAGAATGAAATATAAATTAATTCCCTTCCAATTCACTTAGGTCTCCAAACTATAACCAAATAACTTTCCCATTCTCTGCAGATTATTACAAATACTAATATTTTCTACTCTCCTAAAATTCCACCTCGAATTCTGCAGAAGCCCTATTTCTACCACCTCTGGGAGTTTAACCATTACTAAATCTATCTCAGATTTTTTTTCACTAATTGTACACACTTAGTTTTACTTGCATTAATTGTATCTTTCTTCCCTCCTGTCAGCTAGGAACAGGTGCTACTGCCTTAAGCCCACATTCTCCTCCAGTGCACTGGGGCTCATTTATCCCAAAACCTTCTCAATTTTCAGGAGCCCTGATGTGGCAATTATCTTCTCTCTGATCTATATTCAACCTCACCCTCTTTGTTTCCTCATCAGCATTTTAAAACGCTCAAGAATCTCCCATTTTTTAAAAAATGACTTTTTAAATATCCGAAAAACATTTTCTCCAGTCACCCATGTCCCTTATTTTCCACCAAAAACTTGCCTACATTTGTTCTATTTCTTCATTACTACTCCCCAACTCACTCATTTATCTCTTTTCTCCCAATACACAGCTCAAACTGCTGCATGTAGGGCACCAGTTACTTCCCGCAGCTATGCCCAAGAAATGTTTTCATTTCTTCTCAACTCCAGACTTGATTATTCTGTCCCCAAGGCACCATGCTTTGTTGGAAGCATGTAAGTTGTTGGAGCCAAAAACCAAGCAAGGGATGCCATTCGAATGGGATTAACATTGTCTTTCTTTTTCATCACACGCTCCATGGTGTTCTGCTGTGTTTCATAAGTGGAGTAAATGCAAAACAAATTTTTAAGGCTTTAAAATTTTTATTCAATTATCTCAGAAAATTTGTGGGGTATTTTTTGTAATTCTACTAAAGGTAAACAAAGGGAAGGACTGGAATAAACAACATTGTGTGGTTTTACTGTCTTTTGCCTTGATGAACTTGGTGATGGAGAAATAAAACTTTGCATTTTATTTGTATTTATTTATTTCTATTTATTTATTTTATTTTATTTTTAGTTCTGGGGTACATGTGCAGATGTGCAGGTTTGTTACATAGGTTAATGTGTGTCATGGTGGTTTGCTCCACCCATCAGCCAATGATCTAGGTATTAAGCCCAGCATACATTAGCTATTTTTCCTAATGTTCTCCCTCCTCCTGACAGGCCCCAGTGTGCGTTGTGCCCCTCCCTGTGTCCATGTGTTCTTATTGTTCAGCTCCCACTTATAAGTGAGAACATATGGCATTTGGTTTTCTGTTCCTGTGTTAGTTTACTGAGAATAATGGCTTCCAGCTTCATCCATGTCACTGCAAAGGACATGATCTCCTTCCTTTGTATGGCTGCATAGTATTCCGTGGTGTACATGTACCACATTTTCTTTATCCAGTCTATCATTGAGGGGCATTTGGGTTGATTCCATGTCCTTGCTATTATGAATAGTGCTGCAATAAACATACATGTGCATGTATCTTTGTAATAAAATGACTTATATCCCTTTTGGTATATATCCAGTAATGGAATTGTTCGGTCAAATGGCATTTCTGGTTTTAGATCTTTGAGGAATCACCACACTATCTTCCACAATGGTTGAACTAATTTACATTCCCACTATCAGTGTAAAAGTGTTCCTATTTCTCTGCAACCTTGCCAGCATCTGTTGTTTCTTGACTTTCTAATAATGGCCATTCTGACTGGTGTGATATGGTATCTGATTGTGGTTTTGATTTGCATTTCTCTAATGATCAGTGATGTTGAGCTTTTTTCATAGGCTTTTTGGCTGCATGAATGTCTTCTTTCAAGAAGTGTCTGTTCATGTCCTGTGCCCACATTTTTTTAATGGGGTTTTTTTTTTTGTAAATTTGTTTTGAGTTCCTTGTAAATTCTGGATATTAGACCTTTGTCAGATAAATAGGTTGCAAAATTTTTCTTCCACTCTGTAGGTTGCCTGTTCACTCTGATGATAGTTTCTTTTGCTGTGTGGAAGCTCTTTAGTGTAATTAGATCCCACTTGTCAATTTTTGTTTTTGCTTTTGTTATGAAATCTTTACCCATGCCTACATCCTGAATGGTATTGCCTAGATTTTCTTCTAGGGTTTTTATAGTTTTGAGTTTTACATTTAAGTCTTTAATCCATCTTGAGTTGATTTTTGTATAAGTCATGAGGAACAGGTCCAGTTTCAATTTTCTGCAAATGGATAGCCAGTTCTCTTAGCACCATTTATTAAACAGGGAATCATTTCCCCATTGCTTGTTTTTGCCATATTTGTCAAAGATCAGATGGTTATAAATATGCTATCTTATTTCTGAGTTCTCTATCCTGTTCCATTTGTCTATATGTCTGTTTTTGTACCAGTACAATGCTGTTTTGGCTATTGCAGGCTTATAGTATAGTTTGAAGTCTGGTAGCAAGATGCGTCCAGCTTTTTTTTTTTTTTAGAGTAGTTTTTTATTTACGTAAAAGTTACAAAGGTTGTACAAACAATTGCCATACACCCTGAACTCAGTTCCCCTATTGTTAATATCTTACATTGCTATAGTCTTATTTGTCACAACTAATAAACCAACACTGGTACATTACTATTGACTAAGCTCCATACTTAGTTCTGTCTCATGAACTTTATCTTTCCAAAATCCTATATCCAGAAGACTGCATTACATTTAGTCATCATATCTCCTTAGTCTCTGGTTCATGAGAGTTTCTAAGACTTACCCTGTTTATTCTTCAGCTTTGAGAAGTACTTCTCAAGTTATTTTGTAGATTGCCCCCAGTTTGGTTTTGTCTGATGTTTTTCTTTTTTTTTTTATTATTATTATTATACTTTAAGTTCTAGGGGACATGTGCACAACGTGCAGGTTTGTTACATATGTATACATGTGCCATGTTGGTGTGCTGTACCCATTAACTCATCATTTACATTAGGTATATCTCTTAATGCTTTCCCTCCCCCCTTCTCCCACCCCACAGGGAAAACTGGCTAGCCATATGTAGAAAGCTGAAAATGGATCCCTTCCTTACACCTTATACAAAAATTAATTCAAGATGGGTTAAAGACTTAAGTGTTAGACCTAAAACCATAAAAACCCTAGAAGAAAACCTAGGCAATACCATTCAGGACATAGGCATGGGCAAGGACTTCATGTCTAAAACACCAAAAGCAATGGCAACAAAAGCCAAAATTGACAAATGGGATCTAATGAAACTAAGGAGCTTCTGCACAGGAAAAGAAACTACCATCAGAGTGAACAAGCAACCTACAGAACGGGAGAAAATTTTTGTAATCTACTCATCTGACAAAGGGCTATATCCAGAATCTACAAAGAACTCAAACAAATTTACAAGAAAAAAACAAACAACCCCATCAACAAGTGGGCAAAGGACATGAACAGACACTTCTCAAAAGAAGACATTTATGCAGCCAAAAGACACATGAAAAAATGCTCATCATCACTGGCCATCAGAGAAATGCAAATCAAAACCACAATGAGATACCATCTCACACCAGTTAGAATGGCAATCATTAAAAAGTCAGGAAACAACAGGTACTGGAGAGGATGTGGAGAAATAGGAACACTTTTACACTGTTGGTGGGACTGTAAACTAGTTCAACCATTGTGGAAGACAGTGTGGCGATTCCTCAAGGATCTAGAACTAGAAATACCATTTGACCCAGCCATGCCATTACTGGGTATATACCCAAAGGATGATAAATCATGCTGCTATAAAGGCACATGCACACGTGTGTTTATTGCAGCGCTATTCACAATAGCAAAGACTTGGAACCAACCCAAATGTCCATCAATGATAGACTGGATTAAGAAAATGTGGCACATAATACACCATGGAATACTATGCAGCCATAAAAAAGGGTGAGTTCATGTCCTTTGCAGGGACATGGATGAAGCTGGAAACCATAATTCTCAGCAAACTATCAGAAGAACAAAAAACCAAACACTGCATGTTCTCACTCATGGGTTGGAATTGAACAACGAGAACACTTGGACACAGGAAGGGATGCCTCCAGCTTTGTTCTTTTTGCTTAGGATTGTCTTGGCTATATGCGCTCTTTTTTTGGTTCCATATGAATTTTAAAATAGTTTTTTTTCCCTAATTCTGTGAAGAATGTCAATGGTGGTTTAATGGGAATAGCATTGAATCTATAAATTACTTTTTGCAGTATGGACATTTTCATGATATTGATTCTTCCTATCCAAGAGCATAGAATAGTTTTCCATTTCTTTGTGTCCTCTCTGGTTTCCTTGAGCAGTGATTTGTAGTTCTCTTTGAAGGGGTCCTTCACTTTCCTTGTTAGCTATATTCCTCTTTGTAGCAATTGTGAATGGGAGTTCATTCATGATTTGGCTCTTTGCTTGCCTGTTGTGGATGTTTACAAATGTTTGTGACTTCCACACATAGATTTTGTATACTGAGACTTTTCTGAAGTTGCTTATCAGCTTAAGAAGCTTTTGGGCTGAGACCATGGGGTTTTCTATGTATAGGATCATATTATCTGAAAACAAAGACATTTTGACTTCTTTGAGAAATGGGACTTTGCATTTTAAAATCCCAGAATGCTTGACTCTTTTTCAAGGTTGCTATTGGCCCTTTTTTATTTGGGTATTTGCATTTTTATCCTTGCCTCATTTCCTTATTATGTCAACTTCTCGTGGGTGTGTAACCGTCTAAAAATTGATACAAACCCTTTGGAAAAGTTTTGTTTACAAACAGAATATACCCTAAAAGTTACACACTATTATAAATCTATATACATATATAGAAAATATAATCAAATAAAAATAACTCAGGGTATGGCAGAAAATTGTAAATGTTCTACATGTAAAATATTAGCATTATTGTAGATGCAACTTTTGGGCTTCACAAACAGTAATGGGGCCAATGAATCATGGCTTTACTCAGGCTGAAGGAAAGCCTTGAATTTTTTACTAGTTCATCCTACCACAGACATGACATTGTTTCTCAATGAAGTTCAGAATTACTGATTTTATTAATAGCTAGTCAAGGCAACGCGATTGTCTTACATAATAGTGAAGCTGTGATGCTTTCAATTTCTCCTACTTAGGTGGATCTGTCAGTTTGCTGGGTGCTTTTCTGCTCCTGATGGGCTCTGTTGAGGACAATATTGATCTGAGGAGGGCCGCAGAGTTTGCAGTATGAATCTCTCATCAATCCCCAATGTCCATGAGAATACAACAATCTTTTTATCTACAATTATGAAATCTAAATGTTGAACAAGAGAAATATGCAGAAATCTGGACTGAGGAAGACTGTTTTTGAGTTGTCTTCAGATGGACTGGGCCCCAGTTCCTTGGTGCCTCTTCCCAGCTCTCTCCACTCCTTGCCTGGAAGAAGCAGTTCATTCCACCCCCACCCCACAAGCTTCTCTGATTCCAATCATTCCCTCTCAGCCCAGGTTACACAAAGACATCTGAGAAGTTTTCCAGTCCTTGACTTTGGCTCCATCACTCCTTTTACATCTTTAAAGAACAAGAGGAGTAAGTTCAGGATACCTATTTCAATGCCTGGCAGTTATTACATGAAGAGTGTTAGCTCCTTTTCCAAAGTTTTAAGACAGAAATAATGCAGTGAGCTCCAGTCTTTATAGATGGTATTAAGCAAGCATCTCAGCACAAGGCTGAGGCCTCCAGCCTCAGACATACTCTCAAATTTCATATCTGAAGATGTGTGCTCCACACTCCCTCATGGCTCCCCTAAATGACCCACCGTCTCCACACACACCACCCTGCACTGTGTATTTTCTCAGGGTTCTGGTTCTTTGAGGGATCCTAACTGCTGGCTTAGGCTGGGAAATCTCTGTCATTCACCTTGCATCTCACAGCTGTTGCTTCTCTAGCCCTAATGTCCCCAGGACTCATCCTCAAGGCATAGGCATGGCAAAGACAGTGGGAAATGCTGGATCCTGGCCCCACCGGACCTGGGTCATAATGTCAACCGTGTCTCTGGGGCCATTCACTACTCTGTAAAGCCTGAGAACTAATGCTTGACTACATAAAATGAATCCACCTGCTTTATTATTTAGTCGCCACAAGGGTGCCCTCTGCTATCTCCTTCTCTTTGACCAGTTGGGACCTGGCTAGCTGATGCTGGCCTGGATCTGTTACCTCCTACTGGATTCCCTCAAGTCCCACCTGTGTCCATGTGGCTTCGCCTTCTTGTAGCAGTCTGTGATGACTCAGTCCCTATCAGCCACACCAGCCCTGGCCTGGGTGAGCCCTGGAGTGGCTCACCTTTCTCCAAGTGAAAAACACATACAGACTTCATCTGGATCTCCCCCTAAAGTCAAAACCCCACCTACAGAGTCTCTGAGCTTTCTGGTGATGAAAAGCTTTCTGGAGAGCCACCTGCCTTCACTGAGAACCTGCCCATGTCAAGAGGAAAGCAGCCAAACTAAGAAGTATAAATCACTGGAGCATAATCACTCTAAGAATATTTTCTCTTCTAGACAATAAAAATATAAACAATAGTTTGAGCAACTGGGAAACTTAAGCTTATATTTGGAATTATGATCTGCTCACAATGTTTCTTTTTTTTGGTTTTGTTTTGCTTGTTTTTTTTTTTTTTTCTGGTGAGGTAAATGTGCCTTTATAGTATAATCCTGAAAAACAATCCTGAACACCATAATCAGGAATGTCGAAATTTTTAAAATTCAAAAATCTCTAAAATCAACATTCCCCAAAGTCTAAATTCCTAAAATCTAAAATCTCTAACACTTAAAATCCTGAAAATCACAATAACAAGACAGTAGCATTATGTTAGACAGGACTATTATCTAGTTACTGCCTTCATGCAGAAGAAATGGATTTCAATTGGATTCCTAAACCATAATGAAAGATTTGGAATTAGGTGTGATCAAGCCTTCTAAGACTGAATTTCAAATTATTGCCAATAACACTTGCTTTTTCCATCCAGCCCAAAACATTTGGTAAAAAATTTATGTGAGTAGACTGGCCAACCAAGTAAACTTCAGTTTAAAAGTGTGGCATTTCATTCCAAACAGATCTTTGGAAAGAAGACATTGAGAGTGGATACAAGGAGGACATAGACCCTGGACTAAATGGGTAGGGAACTGAAAGCCCGGAGTGGGTTTCTAAGCACTAGAACTCATTCCTGGCCCTGAGCCCCTCCTAGGCAAGGGGTGAGTGAAATACGCGTGAAGTCGTCCACTCTCTCCATGGACTTCTGGGATCCTAGCTGCAGAAGACCCAACAACCCCCATGGACATTTAAGTTGGCAAGGAGAATAGTTCAGAGATGGCAAAGACAGAAGTCCGGTATGCATGGAATGCAGAGGATTTGACATGGGAATGGCTGCAGTGGAGCATGACCATGGATGCCCATTGCCCAAGGCTTGCTATACTCCTCCAGGTAGCTTTAGCCTTTGTATGCTACTTGTCTTGGAGACAGCAGGGCTATGTTGCCACAGGATGAGGTTAGTCTGATCTGAATGCCCCCCTGTATGCTGGCCTTATCTAGAGTCCCTGCCTACCTGTACCTGCCTGCAGTGGAGCCTCAGCTGCCCTATCAAAATACTTACCCACAACTACCACCATAGCTCATTTGCCAGAAAACCCTACCTTCCTATCGTAGTGTTTTTGCAGACAGACCCCTCTGACATACTTGCCCACAGCCTTTCCCTGCTGCGCTGCAGGCACACACATGCATATGAAAATCCATCACTTTGCTGGTATGCATGTGCTTGTGGATCCACCACTAGCCCACCAGCATGCACATGCTCATAGCCACTGTGCCACTGTGCACTTTCAGGCAGCACCCACCTTCCCCCAACACTTCCCTGTTAGAGCATACTCATCCATGTCTCAGGCTCCAATCCCCTGCCTGTGCACTTTTGCCAGCAGCCCCTGTCACAGTGTTATTGCCATGGGAACATCTCAGCCCCTCCAGCACAGCAGGTGCTTGACCTCAAGGGGCCAGAAAACAAAAGCGTCTAACCCTAGCCCCAGGGTCAGAGCATGTAGTCCATGAATGCTGAGCTGAACTTTGGCCCCACGAACACATCCAGAAATGAAGCCAATTGACCAAACCCAACTTGTACGACAATCAAACTCTCAAGGTGATCAAAGAATATAAAAGCAAAAAATAGCAACTTCAAAGATTAAAGAAACACACAGATGAGAAAGAACCAGTGAAGAAACTCTGGCAACTCTTAAAATCCAGAGTGTCTTCCTACCTCCAAATGACCACACTAGCTCCCCAGCAATGGTTCTTAACCAGACTGAAATGACAGACATAAAATTCAGAATCTAGATGGCAGGAAGTTAAACAAGATACAGGAAAAGATTGAAACCCAATCCAAGGAAAATGGTAAAACAATCTGAAAGTTGAAAGACATAGTCATTTTAAGAAAGAAAGAAAGGAACTAAAATGTGAAAATAAAAAATTTACTAAATGAATTTTATAATGTAACTGGAAGCATTAATAACAGATTAGAACAAGCTGAGAAAAGAATCTCAGAGCTCAAAGACCATTCCTTTGAATCAATACAGGCAGAAAAAAATTAAAGAAATGTTTTAAATGAGCAAAACCTCCAAGAATATGGAATTATGTAAAGATGTCAAGCCTATGGTTCATTGGCATTCCTGAAAGAGATGGACACAGAGCAGGCAACTTGAAGACATATTTCAGGATATTGTCCATGAAAATTTCCCCAACCTCACTAGAGAGGTTCACATGAAAATTCATAAAATTTAGAGAACTGCTGCTACAAGATACTATACAGTACAACCATCCCTGTAGTACACAGTCATCAGATTCTCCAAGGTAAATATGAAAGAAAATTATTTAAAGGCAGCAACAGAGAAGGAGCAGATCACTTACAGATTGAAGCTCATTAGGCTAAGAGTGGATTTTTCAGCACAAACCTTAAAAGCCAGAAGAAACTGGCAGCCTGTATTCCACATCCTTAATGAAAGAAAATTCCAACAAAGAATTTTATATCCAGCCAAAGCAAGCTTCATAAGCAAAAGAGAAATAAAATCCTTTTCAGAGAAGCAGATGCTAAGGGAATACATTACCACTGCATCTGCATTACATTTATGAGAGGTCCTTAAGGGCATGCAAAACACATGCCCTTATGAAAGACCAATACTTGCCACCACAAAAACACATTTAAGTACATAGCCCACTGACACTATCAAACAATTATATAGTCAAATTTACACGACAACAAGCTAACAACACAATGACACCATGCAATCCTCACTTATCAACATTGACCTTGAATGTAAACTTGCTAAATGACTGTCTGAAAAGCCCAGAGTGGCAAGATGGATAAAGAAGCAAGACCCAATGGTATGCTGTCTTCCAGAAACCCATTTCACATGTAAGGACATCCATACGCTCAAGGTAAAGGAATGGAGAAAGATCTATCAAGCAAATGGAAAACAAGAAAGAGAAGGGTTTGTTATTTTTATTTCAGTCAAAACAGATTTTACCAATGATCAAAAAGTAAAAAGAAGGGCATTACATTATAATAAGTGGTTCAATTTGGCAAGAAGACTTAGCTACCCTAAATATGTACACACCCAACACTGGAGCAACAAGATTCATAAAACAACTTCTTAGAAACATATGAAGAGATATGCATAGCCACACAATAATAGTGGGATACTTTAACACCCCAGTGACAGTATAACACATTATCAAGTCAGGAAACAAACAAAGGTATGTGGATCTAAACTCAACACCAAATAGGCCTAACATACATTTACAGAATACTTCACCCAACACCAACAGAATATGCATTATTCTCCTCGGCACAAAGCACATATTCTAAGAATTACCATATGCTCATGCATAAAGCAATTCTTATGAACTTCAGAAAAACCAAAATCATACCAAGCACACTGTTGGACCACAATGCAATAAAAATAGAAAACAATATCAAGAAGATATCTCAAATCCATTCAATTACATGGGAATTAAACAATCTATTACTGAAGGACTTTTGGGTAAAGAATAAAATTAAGGCAGAAGTCAAAGCATTTACTGAAATTTAACAAAAATAAAGATCCAGCATACCAGAATCTCACATACAACTACAGCAATGTTAAGAGATAAATTTATAGGGCTAAATGCCTACATCAAGGAATTAGAAAGATCTCAAATTAAAAACATAACGTGACACGTAAGGTATTAGATAAACAAGAGCAAACCAATGCCAAAGCTAGCAGAAGAAAATAAATACAATCAGAGCTGTACTGAATGAAATTAAGAAGCAGCATCACATAAAAATGATCAATAAAACAAAAAGTTGGTTCTTTGAAAGATTAAACGAGATAGACCACTAGCTTGACTAATAAAGTAAAAAAGAAAGAACATCCAAATAAACACAATCAAAAATGGCAAAGTTGAGATTATCACCAACCCTACAGAAATACAAAAAACTGGCCATGCATAGTGGCTCATGCCTGTAATCTCAGCACTTTGGGAGGCCAAGGAGGGTGGATCACCTGAGGTCAGGAGATTGAGAACAGCCCGGCCAACATGGCAAAACCCATCTCTAATAAAAATACAAAAATTAGCCTGGTATGGTGACATGTCCCTCTAATCCCAGCTACCCGGAAGGTTGAGGCAGGAGAATCACTTGAACCTGAAAGGTAGAGGTTGCAGTGAGCCAAGATTTTGCCATTGCACTCCACGCTCCAGCCTGGATGACCAAAGGAAAACTCCCATCTAAAAAAAAAAAAAACACACACACACACAAAAAATCAACTCTCAAAAACTATTATGAACACTCCCATGCACATAAATGATAAAAGCAAGAAGAAATGAATAAATTCCTGGAAAAAGAAAACCTCCCAAGATTGAACCAGGAATAAGTTGAAACTGAATAAACCAATCATTAGTTCCAAAATAAAATTACTAATAAATGGCCTACCAACTACAAAGAGCTCTGGAGCAGTTGAATTCACAGCCAAATTCTACCACATATGCAAAGAAGAGCTGGTTTCAACCCCCCTGAAATTATTCCAAAAAAATCAAGAAGGGACTCCTCCTTAGCTCATTCATGTGCAAATACACAATGAAAAAATAAAACTTCAAGCCAATATCTCTGATGAACATAGACACAAAATCCTCAAAAAATACTAGCAAACCAAATCCAACATCACATCAAAAAGAAAATACACCATGATTATATTAGTCCATTCTAACATTGCCATAGAGAACTACCTGAGACTGCATAATTTGTAATAAAAAGAGGTTTAATTGGCTCATGGTTCTGCAGGCTGTACAGAAGCATTGCTGAGGAGGACTCAGGAAACTTATAATTATGGTGGAGGGTGAAGGGGAAGCAGGCACATCTTACCTGGCTGGAGCAGAGGGAAGAGAGAGAAATAGGAGGTACTACACACTTTTAAACAACAAGATCTTATGAGAACTCACTCACTATCACAAGAACAGCAAGGGGAAAGTCCACCCCATGATCCAATCTCCTACTGGGCTCCTCCAACATTGAGGATTACAATATGACATGAGATTTGGGTGGGGACACAAATCTAAACCATATCAATGACCAAGGAGGCTTTAATCCTGGGATACAAGGTTGGTTCAATAAACATAAATCAATAAATGTTATTCCTCACATAAACAGAACTAAAAACAAAAACCACATAATCCTCTCTGTGTCACATGACACAGAAAATGCTTTCAGTGAAAATCAACATATCTTCAAGTTAAAAACTCTCAAAAAAATAGGCATCAAAGGAATATACTTCAAAATAATAAGAGCCATCTGTGAGAAACCCATACCCAACATCATACTATAAATGGTCAAAAGCTATAAGCATTCCCCTTGAGCACTGAAACAAAACAAGAATGCCCTCTCTTACCATTCCTATTCAACATAGTTCTAGAAGTCTTAGCCAAAGCAATAAGGCAAGAGAAAGAAATAAAAGGCATCCCAATAGAAAGAGAGGAAATGAAACTATCTCTCTTTGCAGAGTACATAATTCTATGCCTAGAAAACCCCATTGTTTCTACTCAAAGGCTCCTAGAACTAATGGACAACCTCAGGAAAGTTTCCGGATATAAAATCAACTAAACATTGAGAACACATGGACAAAAAATGGGAAGACTAGACATCAGGGCCTACTTGAGCGGTATGATTAGAAGGAGGCGAAGTATATAAAAACTACCTATCAGGTACTATGCTTACTACCTGGATGATGAAATCATTTGTACACCAAACCTGAGCAACATGTTTACACAGGTAACAAATCTGCAAATCTGCACTTTTACTCCTGAATCTAAAATAAAACTTGAAAAAAAAAAAATATTTCATTTGCCTGCACTGGCATTCCTTCCAGCTGATGGCATTCCAGGAGTTTTTAATGAATTAAAGCCTCATTTTCAGAAGGAGCCAGTGAAGTTACTGACTGGTTTGAAAATAATTATGTGCATGATAGAATAAGAAGACACTTATGCAATGGTGTTGCTGTTTGATCACCAATATTGTTTCTGCCAAATTTGTTATCTATATATGAGTATACATGAAATACATTTCTGCATACACAAAACAACACTGAAACATGGAGCAGAAGATGGGAAAATTTAACAGGGAACATGTATGTTGATATATATAAAATTATAAATTTCATAAAGAGAAGCACCATGTAGAAAATGAACGGAAAATCTTCTCTGAGGAGAACTGTGTCCTAAAGGAAAAAAAATGCAGCTACTCATCATGATAAAATAATTCAAAATAAAATTTAATGATCATGAAGGTCAGCTATCTCTTATGAACTGTCTCCATGCAATCATCTAGACTCTATTCCCTGTAATGGACTTTCACATATGTCAAATTTTTTTCTTTTTCTTTTTTTTACTATTTAAAATTGTAGTCTTTTTTTTTTTTTTTTTTTTACAAATCTCTGTGTTATGTATTTAGTCTTTGCATCATTTCTAATACTGAAGGCATACATTGTATAACAACTTTTAGATAGTTCTAATTAGTTTTATGCAATTTTTATAAATGTGACTCCATGAAAGTGCATTATTACAATGTTGACTTTGTGTGTGAGCATTGTGTTTGTATGTTAAAAACCTTAATACTTCTTTAATAAATGATGAAATGTCCTTTGTGTACAGCTGCATTTCTGAAAGATAAAATTTAACAAGATCTTGACTTTTAGGGCAGTTGATGAGGTGGTGATGTGGTGGTGATTCTGTAGATTTTGATCAATTTTGTCAAAAAACTTAGGTTGTCCCTAATGGTATTTCAGATAACTGCAATTTTAGCTGGGTGCAGACAGTTTCCAACCATAGTGATATACATTTATACATTTCACGTTTGACCTATCTCTTTACAAATAAAGTTTGTCTTCTCATAGCCATTATACCTGCATGACTGTCATTAATATACTTGAATGTTTATGCTTGGAAAAATATGTATGTTGCTATTGCCTAGTATATCATGAAAGTGGACTATGAAGTGTTGTGTTGTGGTTGTATATGTTTCTCAAACCTCCATTTTAAAATGGAAATAAATATTTTAAAAATAATTTTTAATTTTTTTTCAGAATCATATTTTTGAATGCACATTGACACAAACATAATGCTTCCATGCAAAGTCAACATTGTACTAATGCACTTTCACGGAATGACATTTACAAAAAAATGCATAAAACCAATAGAAATATCTAAAATCTTTTAAACAATTTATACCTCCAGCATTAGAAATAATGTAAAGACTAAACACATTTTTTGATCTTCAAGGGTTTCAACAACCGGGATTATAGTGCTTGGATATACAGATTAGTTGTATTTTTTAAAAAATGATGATAGGATCCCAGAAAATATCACCTTCAATTTCTAGGATGGGGAAGGCACAGGCTGATGTATCACTCCTATTTACTCTATAATCCCCTAAGGTTGACATGAACACATTAGGGTTTACTTTCCTCCAACAGTAAGTCCAAAAGTGCAGCTCAGCTGCTTCAGAACCTGGAGTTTTTTGAGGTTCCCATCCAGCACGTGGCTTCAGACTCAGGGTCACAGGAGGGCCACTGGTGCACATTCCAGACAAGTGAAAGGGAAAGGGAGAAGCATGTTCTTCCCATGAACTTTGGAAGCTCCATTCTGGCATGACTGCCTAATTGTCCAAAGTGCACCTCAGGATCTCCTGGGCTCACACCAGAGGATGGCTGCATATTTTTAGCTTGGAACATGTTATTCACCCCATGAAGAGGAGAGACTTGTGTTAATAAGAAAAAAAGAAATGAACATTGGTAGGCAACATTGAGGGACTGCTACAATAGGCTTACTTTCCTCACCAAGTAGAGAAAAATGGAACTCCTGCTGTTGCAACACTGTATACTGCCCTTGACCATATCTTAAAAATGTGAATGCTGTACTATTCTTTGTGCCTATGTCAAATAACTTGGCAAATCTGCAAGCTTTATACTTAATCCATTGTAACCATGTAAGAAATGATATTTATGTTTTTATAGATAAACCAAACATGTAACATTTCCAAACAGCCATATATTTCATTTTGTTGTTGTTGTTGTTATTGTTGTTTATTGACAATTTGTCTACCTAAATTCTGAAGTTTCTTCTTTTGTATATCTTTCCTGTGAACAGGGTTTGGGTTTGTGATTCTGGAGGTAGGGGGTGTGGGGGAAATGCATCACTTTGCAGTTCCACATTCTGCCTCCTCAACCCTTACCACAAATCTTAGCAAAGAGGGTAGTATGAATAAAAAGGAAAAAGTCAAATGCCAAGAGATTATTCATGTCTGATTCGTGTGTTTGCAGAATTGTAAAAATTGCTTAATTCATTAGAATATAGAAACCATTTCAATAAGTTTCTATGTGATTGTAGCACGTAGGACACTGATAAAATATTTGTTTGATGACTTAAGATATGAAACTTTTATGAAAGTTTATAGTTATACAGGTCAATTCATATTGACTCTCCTGAAATCATATTACCTAGATCAAATTGAGGAGTACATTTTATATCCATGCAGTTACTGTCAAAAATGATAATTGCCAAAATGGATAATGCAGGTAAAAATGGCCTCCATTTCATGCCTCAGTTATCAGTGTTCACTGATCCTTACAATTTTCCTATAAGAAGACAAAATAGAAAATAATTCAGTCTAGCCATTTGACAATAAGTATAAGAATGCTAGTTCTTTCTAAGTTTGCCATAAATACAAAATTTCTTTGATACTTTTGGCCACTGGTTCTTTACTTTTCCTACAAAGAGAACAGAGAGTAAAGCTTACTGTATTCATTTAATGGTTCTTTTCTTTCTCTAAAACTTGTAATCATAACCAATAACACATACTGAGACCAAGATATCAATAGAAAATAAGAGAAATATCTGTCCTGATTCACGTGTGTGTGTATGTGTGTGTCTGTGTATGTATGTGAAATATGAATGGGGAAATGTGTAGTGACTATGTTATATCTGTCTAGCTCTGTTTTATCCTCCAAGAAGGCCCTGTGATCACAACTAGTTGTTTCATATTGATGAAAATCACCAAAGTGAGATGCAATAAAGAGAAAGTAAGCAAATGTATTTTATATCTAAAAAAAATGTACAGATCCATATCTCCAATTCATGACTTCCAAATCATCTATGCAGACCACTGCAAGAACAGTTTTTTGATAGGCGGAACCTTTGTGTCAGTGTATTTGTACATGTTTTGTTGTCATTGTTTCACTTTACCTGTTGATTTTCCCCCACAATGGGAATGGCCCATGTATACTGAAAAGATGATTCCTCAGAGGGAACGTAGATGAGAGATGTTTGTTGAACGTAGTTGAAAAGATTCTTCCCTAGGCAGAAACCCAATTCAAACCAACTTAATGTAAAATGAGGATTTAATAGCTCCCAGAGAAGAAATCTTCAGGAATGGTTTAATCAAGGTTCTCACACAAGGTCAGTGGGTACCCCTGTCTCCCCACCTCTCCCCTCCCTTGCTCCCTGGACAGAACTCATCCTCAGCACTGCTCTCTCCATGCTTGTGATGGCCAATTCTATGTGTTAAATTCACTACACAGGTCATGTGTAGTGAATTCTCATAACTTTATATTACCTTGGCATTTGTTTTGAATACAAGTTTAGTTTTTTTTTTAATCATTTTAACAATTTTAATTAGTTTATTCAACCATTAATCTATTGAAGAACATTTTGGGTATTTCCAGTTTGGGGCTACTATTTAATACAAATAAAGTTGCTATGAAATTTGTGTACAGGTTTTTGTGTAAATGTAAATTTTCTTGCATTACATGGTGAGTGTATATTTAGTTGTTTTAAAGAAACTGTCAAATTGTTTTCCAGAGTGGCTACATCATTTTACATTCACACAGGAAGGTATGAGAATATACGTATTCTTTGCATACTCTCCATGTGGTCTTTTTTTATTATTTATTTTATTTATTTTATTTTTTATTTTATTATACTTTAAGTTTTAGGGTACATGTGCACAATGTGCAGGTTAGTTACATATGTATACATGTGCCATATTGGTGTGCTGCACCCAGTAACTTGTCATTTAACATTAGGTATATCTCCAAATGCTATCCCTCCCCCCTCCCACCACCCCACAACAGTCCCCAGAGTGTGATGTTCCCCTTCCTGTGTCCATGTGTTCTCACTGTTCAATTCCCATCTATGAGTGAGAACATGCAGTGTTCGGTTTTTTGTCCTTGCAATAGTTTGCTGAGAATGATGGTTTCCAGCTTTATCCATGTCCCTACAAAGGACATGAACTCATCACTTTTTATGGCTGCATAGTATTCCACAGTGTATATGTGCCACATTTTCTTAATCCAGTCTATCATTGTTGGACACTTGGGTTGGTTCCAAGTCTTTGCTATTGTGAATAGTGCCTCAATAAACATACGTGTGCATGTGTCTTTACAGCAGCATGATTTATAATCCTTTGGGTATATACCAGTAGTGGGATAGGTGGGTCAAATGGTATTTCTAGTTCTAGATCCCTAAGGAATTGCCACACTGACTTCCACATGGTTGAACTAGTTTACAGTCCCACCAACAGTGTAAAAGTGTTCCTATTTCTCCACATCCTCTCCAGCACCTGTTGTTTCCTGACTTTTTAATGATCGCCATTCTAACTGGTGTCAGATGGTATCTCATTGTGGTTTTGATTTGCATTTCTCTGACAGCCAGTGATGATGGGAATTTTTTCATGTGTCTTTTGGCTGCATAAATGTCTGCTTTTGAGAAGTCTCTGCCCACTTATTGATGGGGTTGTTTGCTTTTTCTTGTAAATTTGTTGGAGGTCATTGTAGATTCTGGTTATTAGCCCTTTGTCAGATGAATAGATTGCAAAAATTTTCTCCCATTCTGTAGGTTGCTTGTTCACTCTGATGGTACTTTCTTTTGCTGTGTAGAAGCTCTTTAGTTTCATTAGATCCCATTTGTCAATTTTGGCTTTTGTTGCCATTGCTTTTGGTGTTTTAGATATGAAGTCCTTGCCCATGCCTATGTCCTGAATGGTATTGCCTAGGTTTTCTTCTATGGTTTTTATGGTTTTAGGTCTAACGTTTAAGTCTTTAATCCATCTTGAATTAATTTTTGATTAAGGTGTGAGGAAAGGATCCAGTTTCAGCTTTCTACATATGGCTAGCCAGTTTTCCCAGCACCATTTATTAAATAGGGAATCATTTCCCCATTTCTTGTTTTTGTCAGGTTTGTCAAAGACCAGATGGTTGTAGATATGCGGCATTATTTCTGAGGGCTCTTTTCTGTTCCATTGGTCTATATCTCTGTTTTGGTACCAGTACCATGCTGTTTTGGTTACTGTAGCCTTGTAGTATAGTTTGAAGTCAGGTAGCGTGATGCCTCCAGCTTTGCTCTTTTCGCTTAGGATTGACTTGGTAATGTGGGCTCTGTTTTGGTTCCACATGAACTTTAAAGTAGTTTTTTCCAATTTTGTGAAGAAAATCATTGGTAGCTTGATGGGGATGGCACTGAATCTATAAATTACCTTGGGCAGTATGGCCATTTTCAAGATATTGTTTCTTCCTACCCATGAGCATGGAATGTTAGAAATTATAACAAACTGTCTCTCAGACCACAGTGCAATCAAACTAGAACTCAAGATTAGGAAACTCACTCAAAACTGCTCAAATACACGGAAACTGAACAACCTGCTCCTGAATGACTACTGGGTACATAATGAAATGAAGGCAGAAATAAAGATGTTCTTTGAAACCAATGAGAACAATGACACAACATACCAGAATCTCTGGGAAACATTCAAAGCAGTGTGCAGAGGGAAATTTATAGCACTAAATGCCCATAAGAGAAAGCAGGAAAGATCTAAAATTGACACCCTAACATCACAATTAAAAGAACTAGAGAAGCAAGAACAAACACATTCAAAAGCTAGCAGAAGGCAAGAAATAACCAAAATCAGAGCAGAACTGAAGGAAATAGAGACACAAAAAACCTTCAAAAAAAATCAATGAATCCAGGAGTTGGTTTTTTGAAAAGATCAAAAAAATTGATAGACCACTAGCAAGACTAATAAAGAAGAAAAGAGAGGAGAATCAAATAGATGCAATAAAAAATGATAAAGGGGATATCACCACCGATCCCACAGAAATACAAACTACCATTAGAGAATACTATAAACACCTCTATGCAAATAAACTAGAAAATCTAGAAGAAATGGATAAATTCCTTGACACACACACCCTCCCAAGACTAAACCAGGAAGAAGTTGAATCTCTCAAAAGACCAATAACAGGCTCTGAAATTGAGGCAATAATTAATAGCTTACCAACCAAAAAAAGTCCAGGACCAGATGGATTCACAGCCGAATTCTACCAGAGGTACAAGGAGGAACTGGTACCATTCCTTCTGAAACTATTCCAATCAATAGAAAAAGAGGGAATCCTCCCTAACTCATTTTATGAGGCCAGCATTATCCTGATACCAAAGCCGGGCAGAGACACAACAAAAAAAGAGAATTTTAGACCAATATCCCTGATGAACATCAATGCAAAAATCCTCAATAAAATACTGGCAAACGGAATCCAGCAGCACATCAAAAAGCTTATCCACCATGATCAAGTGGGCTTCATCCCTGGGATGCAAGGCTGGCTCAACATATGAAAATCAATAAACGTAATCCAGCATATAAACCGAACCAACGACAAAAACCATATGATTATCTCAATAGATGCAGAAAAGGCCTTTGACAAAATTCAACAACCCTTCATGCTAAAAAACTCTCAATAAATTAGGTATTAATGGGATGTATCTCAAAATAATAAGAGCTATCTATGACAGACCTACAGCCAATATCATACGGAATGGGCAAAAACTGGAAGCATTCCCTTTGAAAACTGGCACAAGACAGGGATGCCCTCTCTCACCACTCCTATTCAACATAGTGTTGGAAGTTCTGGCTAGGGCAATCAGGCAGGAGAAGGAAATAAAGGGTATTCAATTAGGAAAAGAGGAAGTCAAATTGTCCCTGTTTGCAGATGACATGATTGTATATCTAGAAAACCCCATTGTCTCAGCCCAAAATCTCCTTAAGCTGATAAGCAACTTCAGCATAGTATCAGGATACAAAATCAATGTGCAAAAATCACAAGCATTCTTGTACACCAATAACAGACAAGCAGAGAGCCAAATCATGAGTGAACTCCCATTCACAATTGCTTCAAAGAGAATAAAATACCTAGGAATCCAACTTATAAGGGATGTGAAGGACCTCTTCAAGGAGAACTACAAACCACTGCTCAATAAAATAAATGAACTCCCATTCACAATTGCTTCAAAGAGAATCAAATACCTAGGAATCCAACTTACAAGGGACGTGAAGGACCTCTTCAAGGAGAACTACAAACCACTGCTCAATGAAATAAAAGAGGATACATAAAAGTTTAGTTTTCTCATACTAGAAGTAGGGTTTAGTTACCCTTGACACGGTTTCCAATTCTACACCACAACCAAATGGCTCAATCAGTGGCCAGAGATATGAATTTATCAGCCTCTGATACTGGAACTCCCATGTAGCTAGAGGCTCTCAAAACACTATGATACCCAGTTTTGGTCATAGATATTGATTCAAAATTATTATTTATCTGTGTTTTTAATATATGATTAATAATTAATTCAGTGGAGTTTCAGTAGAGAAGATTATATCCCCCTTTCTCTGTGTGTATTTGTGTATTATTATACATATGATAAGTTTGCTCACTTGCTCTTCCTAGCATCTTAATTTGTTCCTTTTTTATCAAGGTAAAACAAATTAGGGGTCTTGGAAAGGATAGTTGATACTCTCAGATCATGTTAAATTGTTTTACATCAGAGAAGTGAACTGATTTTTCAGCCAATAATGATACATGTAAACTTTCTTTCACATGGCAGTTAGATCTCTCCTGTAGTCCATTCCACAAATGCTAAAAAGATGATATCCAACAAGAAGCACTTTCTCTCCCACTGAGCTCGCTGGAAAGACCCCATCTCTCTTTTTTGTCCCACTGTGAGTATGAATTCAGCTTTCCCAGTATGTCCTTTCATACAGTCATTTTAAAATACAACCAATTTATTCTCTCTTTAAAACATCCATTTTGAAACCCTGATAACTCCTGGTACTCACTGCCATGTTTCATGTTGATGAGAAAATCACCAGTTTATATGAATAGTCCATACACAAGTAGCCAATATTATTCTTCAGAAGGTAATTTAGTAGCATAAATTGGGAACAAATGGATTTACACATATGGAAATAGATGTTGAGGTCTTTTATTCATTGACTAATTTTCCAAAATTATTTCCCTCATGTCCCAGAACTTTAAATTTGATAAAATAAGATTCCCACCCCTCTTTTCACAACTGTATTTAAGAGAAAAAGAAACACAACCTGAAATTCCCCTTAACCATCTGAAATGTATTGCTAGCTCACATTACATCCTTTTATGGCCAGACGTTCTCCCTCCTGAACAGACTTCTGTCCACTCGCATTTAGCATGTCTCAAGTCCAAAAACAACAGCTAATTGACAGGCCACATTGTAAAAATCTGCTTTTAACTTGCTTTGTGCCACATTGTTAAGAACCAGTTAACTAAATTACTGTTGTCAATTATCAACTTTAAATTGACACTATTAGAACTGATGATTAAAATCACATTCGATGATTTGTTTTGTTTTCTCTTGGTTTTCTTTGGGCTCTGAGGGTGTAGAAAAGATTGTGTATTGGATTCAATAACAACCAAATTGTCCTTTGGTCTTCTTTCCCATGGAAGTGCCTAGGTGGCGGGAGTTGGAGGTAGTGTCTTGTGGGCTAGTTAGGAGTCAGCTCATCCAGGTTATTTTTGAGCTGACAGGTCACATTGGTATAGGTGAAGACAGCCTATTTGAGGGTGGAAAGGGCCACGCTTAGGGCACTGTCTGGGATGTGTGTATCAGTAGTTCATCTGCATATGATACTTGAGCAATCTCAGAGAGTCCCAAGGGAACATCTATTAGTAGGACTGCCAAGAACTGTGACAACGAAGACATAATTATGAGGGCTCCAGCAATTATCTTGAAGAAGCAGATAAGGTCCATTACATTATGAAAGCATTGAAAAACATGCGGGGTTTTTTTCATGAACAAAAAAGACTGGCTAAAAGGAAATCCTTCAAAAAGTCTAGGCACAAATAGTCAAATTAGCACATAAAATATTGAAATTAATTGCCAAATAATCAATTTGTACACACTTCCACAATCACAGTTGACTTTGCAAATAAATCCACTGGGCTTTGTGAGGAATCTCTTCTACAAGCCCAAGCTCATTTTCCCCAGTGTATTGTGACAATCCTGAATGATCAGGGGAAGCAACAGAGAGAATCCAGCCAGTTGTGAAAGTCACTGTCTCCTCTAGTCACTCTCTGTTGGACAGCAAGGTAGAACATTTGGCCCTTGGGATTTTCGAAGAGAAACACAAATTGATTTTAAAGTTAACCAGCACTGCAAACCAATAAACTGAGAATGTAAACCAGATATAATTTCCATCAATGATATACTAATAAACACCAAAAAATAAAATGAATTTAGGGAAGGGCTACCAATAATGATTGTAATAAAATCAGACAAACTAGAAAACATATACTGTATTGTATTAATATAACTCTGATGGGACATTGTTCTCTATGGCCTTAATTACTTAGTCATTTTCATTCATCTTAGATTTTATTCAGTAATTATTTCTATTGTTATTATTGATAATATTGGAAAAATGCTACTATGCTATTTCACATGTATCATCTCAGTTAACCCCAATAATGATTATATCACAACTTCTGATATTATAGAGGAAGGATCTGAGGCTTCACAGTTCATGTGAAGTGTCTGACCTACGAGGCAGGAAGGTGGAGTCAGTTAACAGAGCTGAGCCATCTGACTCCGGAGCCAGACTCTGCACAACTCAAAGTCTCTGGCTCCCAACTCCAATTGCTTATGACCTGGAATTTGAACACTGAGCAGTATTTTGAAACCAAGGTGTTCAATTCCACCTCTACTGGAGACTTGATTAGTATAGCTGTAGAACATCCTTCCTCTGAATGTCTTTCTCTCATACTTCAAATCAACTTTTGTAGCAGGGGAATGAATTATCCACAGTGCCAGTCAGGTCACCTGCGTTGAGTATAAGAAGATATAAGAGTGGAAGAGGCCTGTATCCAAACAGACACACACACACACACACACACACACACACACACACACACACACGCATTCAAACTCTCTCTTATAACACACAGTGCTGACCAAAGAACAATCAACCGTCTGCAATCCAGATTATACTTGTGGACAGAGGCTTATGACCCTAGTTCTAAAGTCTCCAAGAAAATTAGGTGGGATAAGTGCCCAGTGTTCAGTTAGTTAAGAAGATCCAGATTTTAAGACACTTTAATAAACTCTCTTAAATAAGTAGATTGCACATGGGCATTCTTTTACAAAGTTGAAAAGGAAAACTTTTGGAATAAAATAAAATTGGGCTATCGTATTGAGCAGTAGTTGAATAAAAATCGGATAGTATGACTATTCTAACAAGATGAATTTTTAATGCTGTTACTATTATTGAATTCTAAGTTTTCAGAGGTCAAGGTCCTTTGTCCTCATCTGATATGAATGATCCACAATTGTTTCAAAAAAAAAAACAAAAAACTTAAAGATGCCAAAATGGAATATCTAACTTATGCAAACCAACTTGCATATTTTAATCTATTCGGTGGCATGTGTATTGAGAAAAATTAAGAAACGGCATTTCTATAATTCATCTTTGTTTAAATTGTAAAATAGTTATGTTGATGAAACAAAGATGACTGGAAATTACATTTAACAAGATTGGAGAATATTAACGTGCAATGTAGATAGAGACCTGCAATGTAAATATAGACGTCATTGCCAGGCTGCCTTAACACTCATAATGTACCTTCTATCTGATAATTACTGTTTGGAGGGGAAACATTTATAATTTTGACTTTAGCTGCCTTTTGTTGTCTATACCTTACACTAGCAAAATACTATATTAATTGTGAATTCATGCAACTTTTTACTGGAAATGGAAAAGGAAACACAAAAAGAAGCAGATAGAATTGTATCAGAAGATGTTTATGGGAAGACAGAGACACAGGGAAAATGCAACATGAAGAGGGAAGATTGGAGTGAGGTATCTACAACCCACGGGAATACCAACGACTGCCAGCCAACCCCCAGAAACTAGGAAATGCAAGGGAAGGGTGCCCTGCACTCTTTATAGGGAGCATGGCTCTGCTGACACATTGATTTTGAACTTCCAGCCTCTAGAACTGTGAGACAGTAAATTTCTGTTGTTTTAAACCACCCCATTTGTGGCACTTTGTTATGACAGCCCTAAGCCACTAATACAGTAGAGAACTAGAAATGGACTCAATCGGTACAATAATCACATATTTTATTTGCTGAAGACATTGCCGGTTTACATTAATTTTCTTGGTGTAATTACTAATAACATTCCTTAATTTTAAAAAGTGACCTAACTTGGATGTACTGAAAAGGTACTAGAGGCTCATTCTACATCCTGCATCTAGCCAGCTTCAAAACATCTCTAATACCAAGTGTTCCTCTTCTTAAGTATGTGTGAGTGGGGCATAGGGAGAGTAAAGAGTTAAAGTGAACAGCATCCTAGTATAACTTGGTAACATAAAAATTTTTCTGAGATAAGAAAAGAATTATCGACTATGAATACTTAATTGAAGTGTAGGAAAACTGGTTGCTTCAGTTCTTAGTTCAGTTAATCAGTCAGTGAATGGTTGAGCTTTCAAATGACCCAGGAACAGTGAATAGAAACTCAGAAAAAGGGAAGAAGACTGGATGATTTCTGATTTTTACAGCATTTGCCTGAGGGCGGGCTTTAGTCAGCGTCATGCATGACAGAGGGCTTACTGGATTGAGAAATGAGAGGACAGAGTTCAGGGTGAAAATGGCAGATGGAAAGTGAGAAAGGAAACCAAGACGTGTAGAAAGTCACAGTGGAGGGGAACCAAATCATGTGGATAAACTCTGCCTACATCTCTGGCTGACCTTTGAACTATCCACGGGTCGGACAAACTAAGCTAAGCTCAGCTAAGGTTAAAAGAAGAGGAATTTAGTTGCTGCCCATTTCAAGGGAGACATGATTGGGAATTTGAATTTAGTCAAATTAATTGGATGTCCAAAAAAAAATAATAACACTTTGAGAGGATTAAATCAGAATTCATGGTTCTATGGTGTCTCACTCTTAATGTTTAGGATGTAATTCGAAATTACAAGACATACAAAGCAACAAGAAATGTGAACTCATACTCATGAGAAAAAGCAATCAGGGGAGTCCTCACTTCCTGTAGATTTCTGAAAAGAAAGTGGAAATAAATGAACACACTCAGCTGGAACCATGGGACTCTGGCACAGAACAGCGAGGCAGCCCTCTGCCTCAGGGCACCTACACTTCTACTTTTTGTTTTCACAGGTCCACCATTCAAAGGTCCTGACTTCACACCCTCATCAGTCAATATAGTACGCTTTATCATTAGAGTGGAGGACAAGGACAGCCTAGGTAAAAAAGAGTGTGAAAGAGAAGAGATAGCAGTTTTGCTTGCCTGGTTAGGTTAGTTAGTTTTAATTTTCTCAGGCTTAATGGCATATGACATTTAAGGGACTGCTGGGGAACAGTCTCTGAGCTATGGTGAGTCTGCTGCTCACTTATTAGACTTTTGAAGGACTGAACAGAGAAGGTAATATGTGTTTGTCAAAGATTTTGCATTGCCTCCATTTACCTCTATGCCTGATTCTCTAGTTGTTTCCTTTTATTGGCTTCTTAAGAACTGAAAGAGTCCTGGGGATGAATTAATTTACCCCCATCTTTGAATAATTTGTCTCAGAAAGTTTAATATACATAGAAGTTTAAACAACTGGTTAGTGTCAATCCTACACCATATCTTGATCTCAGTACTGTTCTTTGCACTGTTGCATCCTTTAACTAATCAATTAATTAATTAATTAAATGCAATTTTTATCTCATGCCTACTAGGTGTCAAGAATTGTCCTGCAGGATGGAGGCACACATTAGTGAACATGATGGACAAGGTTCTTGTCCTCAATCTATACTTCTCATGCTATTTTGGAAGCCATATGTTGCCTGACTTGGAGTTCTAGTCAACTGATATATACAACTTCTTATAATTTTCACTTCCAATAAAGAAATTCCATTTGTTGATTTTCCTAACATGTTATCCTCCTATTCCTGTTTGTTTATAAGAAGTTAAATAAAAACTATACATTTCAAAAGACAAAATAAAATCTCCCTACTCTTTGCTATAACTAGGCCGGCTTCTAGATATTAGTACTCTTAATTTATTATGCCATTTATTCATGTGATGGTTGACCTACTGAAGCCAAGTTGAAATGATACAGGTTACATTCCAAGAAATGTTTTCTATTCTAGAGTCATTCAGACAACTTTTAGTTGCCATCTACCTGCTGCTTTGTGAGTTGCTGAGATCAAAGAAAACTGCTGAACAGAGTTAGACATTGCATTTTTCTTATTTTGTTTGGTACAATTTATTATAATCTAGTAGAAATTCACTTTCAAATAACTAAAGATAAACTTTTTGTGTATTGACATGAGATTCTTGTTGCTTTTCACGATTGTTGATATGGTTTGGCTGTATCCCCACCCAAATCTCATCTTGAATTGTAATACAAATTGTAATCCTCATGTGTCAGGGGAGGGATCTGGTGGGAGGCGATTGGATCATGGGGGCAGTTTCCCCTATGTTGTTCTCGTGATAGTGAGTTCTCACAAGATCTGATGGTTTTATAAGTGGCGATTTCCCGTCTCTCTTCTCTCCTGCCTCCTTGTGAAGAAGGTGCCTGCTTCCCCTTCTGTCATGATTGTAAGTTTTCTGAAGCCTCCCCAGCCATGTGGAACTGGGAGTCAATTAAATCTCTTTCCTATATAAATTACCCAGCCTCAAGTATTTCTTTATAGCAGTGTAAATCAGACTAATATTTGTCTTCTGTTTTTTAAAATGTATTATGACATTTGCTCTTCACTCATTATACTGTAATTATTAAAGTTGAATCCAGCAAAATAGTAAGCAGAGTGCAGGTGCTGAAGCCATGTGGTTTGAACTGGTGACAGGAAGGAAAGAAAAACAATGTTATGTGGTTATCCAGGTGATCTAAAGTGAGTATGTGAACAGGAGTTGTGTGTGTGTGGAGGTGGATATTATTATGTATATATCATCAAAATACAAAATATTACATAATTTTATAATAATCTTGTGGATCACCATTTACAATACACTAGGATATGGTTAGTTCTTACTCATATATGGCAAAGAAGCCCATATCTAAATCTGCAAGGTAGTGCTATTCAATATTCAAGATCCAAAACCTAAAAATGGATTGGCCAACACTTTAGGCACTTTAATCATAGCACTCTCTAGTTTATTTAACTTCAAGTTCTTTAATCTGTGTATGTTTTCATACAACAGGATCAAGAAATTTACTTGAAGATTTAACCAACTGCTAAGGATATATTTTAGGTTCCCATCAAAAACCAGTCTTTTTCCTGCTCCTACATCCCAAAAGTGTGTCTTTATTTCTGATAAGACTTGACCTGTGGTCAAAAGGATAGTGTATACTGAAACAACTCTGCCCTCTATTCAAAGGTAAAGAACAGATAAACACACATACACTCAAAAGTAAGGTAAACTAGCTGTGGGTATATCTATAGAGTAGGGTCAAAGCACACTAGAATTGAACCAAGATGTGAAGGCTCAAATTTAATTTGCTTCACAGAATCACCAACTGAACACAACCCACTGACTGCAGGAGAAAATAAACCAGCTCTCAGTAAAAAGTGGCTCCTGAGTCTCAGTTCTTTTCTGAAGAGCAGAAGCTGAACATTCTCTGCACTGTGCTTGAGGTTTCAGTTAGAAACAATTTGCATACCTGTAACAGTACAAAGGAAATAATCAGAGACCCCTGCACAACAGGAACTGGATATAGCCTGAATGTTTGCTCCAAACCGAGAAGAGAGATACCATGGAAAGAAACCCTGAGCTGCTGATGCAAGACCTGCTCTGCTTCTGAGAAGTGATCCATCAAAACTTCTCACAGAAAGCAATGAATGTGGGGGGGAAAAATGAAACAAACCCTGTGCAATAATGAGAACATGAACAAATGAGGAAATACATGCAAAAAATGAAAATCATCTTTGGATTTTTTTTGTTTTTTGCTTTTGTTTGTTTTGTTTTGTTTTTTGTTTTTGTTTTTTTGAGATGGAGTCTCACTCTGTAGCCCAGGCTGCAGTGCAGTGGCGCGATCTCGGCTCACTGCAAGCTCCGCCTCCCAGGTTCACGTCATTCTCCTGCCTCAGCCTCCCAAGTAGCTGGGACTGCAGGTGCCCGCCACCACGCCCGGCTAATTTTTTGTATTTTTAGTAGAGACGGGGTTTCACTGTGTTAGTCAGGATGATCTCGATATCCTGACCTCATGATCTGCCCGCCCCTGCCTCCCAAAGTGCTGGGATTACAGGCGTGAGCCACTGCGCCCAGCCAGCTTTCGATATATTTTTAATCACACCAACAATAGAGACAGAAGACATATACAGTTGAAGACAATATCAGTGAACTGAGAAACACATTAAGGCCTTGACTCACGAGAACACAGCACAGAGCATTAGAGACGAAGAGGACAGGAAAAGAAGAGAGAGAGAAAAGCTGAGACACATAGAAGATTGAGTGAGATTAGAAGCTTCAAACTATGTTGCTGAGTAGTTCTGAAAGAAAGGAAACAAAGACTGGGGCAATGGTGCAATAGAGAATGGCTGAGAATTTTTCAGAATTAGAAAAATAAATAAAATGACTTTTTAATTTAATGAGCACACTCAGGTCAAATGGATTTTGTAAATTTGCATCTTAGACAAACAAACACATTTCACGGAAACTTCAGGATGTCAAAGTTAATGAGGAAATCTTAACAGTTCCCAGTGAAAAAGAGCCATTTAACTACAAAAGAATGACAGTGGGTCTGATTCCCCTGAGAGCAGCTTTCAGCTTTCTCATCAGAAAAAAGAGATGGAAGATTACAGTGGTTGTATTTTTTCTCTTCCAAGTGGTGTGTGAAAATACTGTTCTACCTAGAATTCTTTCATCCAAGAATCAGGCAAAATAGAATACATTTCAGATTTATCAAACAAAGAGAGGCCAATAAGAACAGGCACTAGGTAGACATTAGATAAAAGACTTACTAACGTATATAGTGTATCAGAAAAAAAATCGAGAAGGTCAAAGTAGGATATAAAAATCAGTTATTTAAAAAAAACTTAAATATATAGTATTTTAAGTATTATTTAAAAAATTTTAAAGCATACAGTATATGAAAAACTATAGGAAACATTTCTTTGTTAGGTACAGGATAGCAATTATATTTATCCAATAAAATTTCAGAATAAGTAGTTATGTACATATATATATATAAAATTTCACAACTCTAACCAAATAATCAAAATTAAATGTATGGATTTCAAACTGCAGAGAGAAAACATCTAAGTACATTTTATATGCTCAACGCAGAGAAAAAATTAATCAAATAAAACTATGGTAAATAGGAGAAAAAATAACATTTAGATGTAAGTTCAATACAACCAGTTGCAAAAAAAAACATGAAAAGATTAAGATGCTATATTAATGGATAAATGCCCACAGATTGAACTTTTAAAATGTTATGAATGATGTTATTTGTATTTTCACCATGTTAGAAGATAATTAAAACCCTAATATATGTAAATAATGAGAGACAATATTCTTACTTTCAAATTCTGCTTTTTATCTTTTTCCACTTTAGGGGGCAGGTTAACGATGGTAGTAAGTGATAAGCAGTTTGAGAAAGGACCCTATTAAACAGAAATTCTAAATGTGCTTCTGTGTGGCATATTTATTACTATGCATGTATATTGCTTGTAAATAGCTTTTTTTCATTTTATAAATTCCATATTAATGTCACAGGACAGTTTTCCTATAGCTCTATGATTTTCCTTGGAATCATTATGAAAGACATTGGAATAACAAAACAAACAAACACAAAATAAATACAGAGAATCTTTATACATCTCAGGCATTCATGGGTATATGGTTCATTACACAGAATTTTTAGTGCAGGTAGATTTTCAAAATAGGGGTATAGTTCTTACTGTCTTCCATTTTTTACACCTTCCTCCCTTGTCCCCTAGGTTTTTGGCTGGCTACTATTTCTTGCTTAGTAACTGAGGCATATTTCATGTTCTGAAGATGACCACACCAATATCTCCCATCCTGCATGTCCTTTGTACAATGTAACCAGCACTCCTTCCCGGAGAGGTGCGTAGGGTCTCATGGATAGTATAAACAACAGTGTGCCAAAATGGTATTTTGTGGCTTGCAAGACTAAGTCATAGTCTTTCATGTCTCTCTAGTCTTCATATTCTCTCTGTCATTTGACCACTATGCTTGCCCTTGGACTCCACCTACCACATTGTGAGAAAGTCCAAACTAGCCCATAAGAAAAGATCACAAGGAGAGATCCACTGTCAATGGAATTGGAGTCTCCTGCTGAAAGCTAGCACCAACCAGCCGAAATGAGGTTGAGTGAATCTTCAGATAACTTTAGCCTTTCAAGCTTCCATATGATGTGCCCTGTTTGAATTCCAGACCCACAGAATGTGTGCTTATGATAAATGTTCTCTTTACACCACTGAGTTTTAGAGTATCTCTTATGCAGCTTTAATAACCATTCATTATTTGTACCTGTATAATTTACCCAGAATTATTTTGGCCTCTGGAGAGAAGGACAAGAATATGATTTATTACCTTTTTCTCAATGTTTTCTTTTCATTAGGGAATAATACAAGTAGAGATGCACCATCCCTGGCCCACTGACATTTTCCTTTGGTGTCTTTCGTAAATATGTATTTGCTACTTCACATTATGTAAATAAATCATAGGCATTTTTTTTTCCTATCCAGGGTTTCTCAGGATAATTTTTCAGTAAGATTTATTATATGCACTAGGTGCAGGTGAACTGGGGGGAATGTTTCTTTTCACACCTGTTTCTATTTTGCCATGACTTTTAAATGGCAAAAGCAGCAATTACTTTCTCACCAACCTAATACATACTCCCCAAGTCCAAGGCTTAATTAGCTTCTGCTTTCCAAAGCTGTATAAGCACTCTTATGACAATGTGCCCTCCATACAATAAAGCACCGTGACCATTCACAAATAAAGTCTTATCTTCAAAATAAGTTAATTGCTAAGATCAAGTCTAAGTACTTTCCCTATCAACTAGAAGTCAGAAGATGTATGAAAAGTGAACTTCAGTATAAATACATAATCTTTTTTAATCTAAGTTACTTGAAAGTAGGCTTTTATATAAATTCTACTACCGTGTAAAGACATATTACAAACTGTTCTTTGGCAAGTCTTATTCCTTTGAATAAATTAATATTATTAGAGTCATCTAGCATTTTGTCATTATGCCCTTTCTCGTGAAGCTGGTAATACAAATGCAGTCATCTAAATGGCAACACTAACTGCAATTACTATGGCTGCTGTTCATCACCATCCATTTTTTATCATTTTCATTAGACCTAGATTTCTTGCTCATTCATTGACGTCACATGCCATGTAGATTTGATTTCCTCGCTCGAGTTGTCAAGGATGCATTTCCATAGATGACAGTATGAGACACAGAGTTCCATAGTAGACTTCAGGGGGTAAATTTTAGTGCTGTGCTACAATTACTGTTCTGTCAGGTTCTGCTAAGACCAATTTAATTTCACTGCATCATGATTTACTAGAAACTGTGATATAAAATAAGATCTGGCTGAACACCTGGGGTATCTAATCAGGTTGACAATGATGGAGTGAAAGTCAAATTGCCCTTGGTGTTAGGGAAGCCTGGACATTTAATTCCTCAAAATGTTTGGTGAAAATCTTCTCTAGCACCTAATAGTGCCCTTTGTTCTGTGAATAGAATGATGTTCTGATATTCCATGTGGGAGGAGCATGCCTTTCTCCTGAGCAGTGCCATATTACCTTCTTCATTGTTATGGAGTTCTACACTCCTGACATATGAGCTAAACTTTTTTCCAAACTTCTATATTTTCATGTATGTTTTCTGCTGCAATTTTTCTTCAATTGAACAAAAATCTGGAGACATAAGGTATCATAACTCTATGCCATCATACTTACAAAAAGGCAGGACACTGCCACCACAAGTTACAACACTGGCAACCCAGTCTCATACATCTGCAATGTGCTCAGATAGATATGTTGTGGCAAACCATCAACCTGAGTGTCACAAACAGTTCAAGGTACGGGTAATTAGGAATTCTTTTTTTTTTTTTTTTTTTTTTTGAGACGGAGTTTCACTCCTGTTGCCCAGGCTGGAGTGCAATGGCGTGATCTCAGCTCACTGCAACCTCTGCCTCTTGGGTTCCAGCGATTCTCCTGCCTCAGCCTCCTGAGTAGCTGGGGTTATAGGCATGTGCCACCATGCCTGGCTATGTTTTTTGTATTTTTTAGTAGAGACCGGTTTTCTCCATGTTGGTCAGGCTGGTCTCGATCTCCTGAACTCAGGTGATCCACCTGCCTCGGCCTCACAGAGTGCTGGGATTACAGGCATAAGCCACCACGCCCAGCCCAGGAATTCTTATAATATGATTTCAACACATTGAATGGTCCACCATTAAAAGTGAAAAATATGAATATTCTACTATTAATTTATTCACTTATTTTTTTATTTTGAAACTAACTGGCTGTGTGCCACAGACCATATTAGACATGATACATATGAAGACTGGATGTGTGCCACACACCATATTAGACATGATACATATAAAAATAAAATACAATATTTGAACTCATAAAAACAGAGTCTAAAAGGGGAAACAGTGTATGCCAACTACAGAGAAAATAATCTACAAGTAAAACCTGTGCTGTTTACTTACTACAGTTAAGTGTTTCATTTTTCTATATTTGGCTGTCATATTGGTCCTTGGCTCTAACATGATGGGCATCTATGAAGGAAATGGGATAACAGCATCAGAGCTTGGGAAAAAGATAATTTATGGTTGAGAATACAAGAAGCCAAATCAAGGGCATAAATTCATAATCGACTTAAAATTTAAAATCTTAAAATTTATAAATTTATAAATCTATTAAACATACTCCCAAATTGTAAGAATAATTTTTTATTTACTTCAAAGCATTCTAATTCACAGTCTCTTACAACACTTCCATGGAGACAATCATTTTCAGGTGAGGAGGGGTGACCACATGTAAGTGAAGCCATGACATTTTAAAATGTTAGGATTCCATGTTTGAAGTTAAAAGGCATGGGTGGAACTTTCTTCCCCTTCGTGAGCTGCAGGAGGCTCATGATGTGGCATTAGCCTCTTCTAATAAGTCACCGACACCACTTTGCTGAACTCAAAAGGCATAAAGAAAAGGTTTCCCTTCTTTGCTTCTAAACACCCCGTGGGAAGCTACCATACTCTCTTCTACATTAGGTCACTTTTTTTTTTCTCCACTCTCTTCAAACTTAACAAATGTCTCCCTTGAGTTCTTACACAAACACATTATAAATGATGACCTCCTGAATGGTGTAATCTGGGAGTGTGGTTGAATGCTCTGTCCATGGTAGAGCCTTGAAGTGGCTTCTGCGTACGAAAGGATCGGGTCCAGGATCCTCATGGATGATTTTAATCCCCACCCCATCTTCAGCAGGGCAATGGTAGCCCATCAATGTTTCCCTTTTATTTAAGAGATAAAATTCTCCTAGAACATGAGAAAATGACGTTATTTTTACTTGTCATAATGCACAATTATGTATGACAGATCTGCTTTCTGTTTGTTGATAAAATACACTTTCCCAGCCTACCAGCTTTTATTGATGGCATCTCTTTACTTCAGCACTTCTGGTTCTCTGTCTGTATATATGATACAAAATAATATATATGATCACATAGATTAAATAATCTCAAATTAAAATCAACTGCAGTGGCTTTCCGTGAACTTGGGAACAACGAAGGAGATGGGTAGATTAATGCCTGTCCTTAAATCAGCCAGAAGATGGGTCTTGCCTTCAGGCAGCAGGTATAAAAATGAAGACAGTGCCAAGCATGGGTGATGGTGAATGGATTCATGAAGCTTCATGCAACTCAATGTACCTCGTTCTTTTTGCTTGGCTGAGGTGGGAGCAGGTTAGGGACCTATGTGACACTGGCAGGATGCAGGCTGCTCCAATGTGCATCGGGACAAATACCCACTCAGAAGACTCTACCCCAGGACTCTGCGCAGGAAACAAAAGGGCATTCAGCTGATCCTCAGAAGATTGGGGGTCAGCCCTGCCCCTACCCCAGTGAGACCTGCCATTTGGAAAGGCACTTTGCCTTCCTGCCTTGGTTGCCTCAAGGGTGGGAGGAAAGAATGATAACTAAATCAGCTCGGAATACCAATCAAGCTTTGTTATTTTTTTTTTTCACTCAAAATGCTAGGGACAACCACAGATTGTCTTGAGATCCAGCAGATGTCCAAGCGTTTTATGACTTTAAAGGATTAAAGAATGCTCACATGTCTAGGAAAAAGCTGAAGTGAGATGTTTCCAGTTGTAGCTAGCAATTTCTTGTGATTGAAGAGCTCTGGATGAGGATAAATGATCATATGTCTGCTAGGAAATACAAGTTATAAAGTGTGCTGAGATTTCAGTTTTTCTTCAAAATGTTACAGAAGTCAAGGCCCATACATTTCCTTCTTAAAAGAGTCAACAGGGAAGGGTGTACCTGAACATAGCAGAACCTGAGGTGCCAAGCAGTTACTGGAAAAGAGTTGTGAATACAATTTTTGGCCATTTTTTTGTTTGTGTTTGGGGTTGTTGTTGTTGTTGTTGTTGTTTTGGAGGAGAAAGTCCTTAGTTTATGTACATTCTACCGTCTTGAAATCCAAGAGAAAAATCATGAACTGACAGAAATCAAAGTATTATCATGTTTACTGTATACTTGGTCTCTTGAAGCATAGAAATGTCTTATATTGATTTTGCTACAGGTGTCACTCTTTTCTTCTGAATGATGACAAAAATTTTGTAAATTAAAATTTGGAATTAAGTTTTCTTTAAAGATACAAATTACTAAAACTAAAAAAAATCCTAGCATTTACTAATTTTACTAATAGAAGTGCTATTATATTGTATATGTGAGATGCAGCAGTATTTTTAATATTCTCCTATGGTTTGATTACTGGCACAGAAGATTCTAACAAGGCACTTTTGTGTTCAAGACACAAGGTGATTTAAGGATGCACGCCACCCCTGTGTCTCCTTGGAGGAGTTACAATCTATGAGACAGAATGCACACACAAATAACCACAAAACAACTCAGTGAGAGATAAACAAAATTAATGGTGCTTCTCCATATAAATGGCTCATTCTTAAACATTAACTTTGTGGATCCTGTCCACAAATCTGTGGAAGATAAAAGAGTGGATAATACTGTTCCAAATTTACTAATGAATATGTAAGCACAAATCAAACAAGGGCACCATCAGCAAATGAGAAGTGCAGATTTTTACTTCTGCCCCATACACCAAGCTATACTCACCATTCACGGGTGAGAATGGTTTTTATATGCCCTATCAAGATTAGTAATAAGAAAAGCATTTGATTTTTTATTTAGGAAGAACAGGGGTGAGTTATCTTCATGAAGCTGAGGGTGCTGAGCATTTTAGATAGAGGAAAGAACATGGGAAAAATGATGGACATAATGAAGTGCTAAGGATGCTCGGGTTACTTATAAAAACACACTGTGGCCAGCACGTGAGGCTCCTGCACAGTCACAGAAGAGGGGGCATCGAAAGAAAGGCAGCATGTGCTCATTTTTCAAGGATTTCAAAATTTGGTCCATGGACATTGGGAATCCCTGGCAATATTAAATCAAGAAAGGGATAGATTAAATAGATAATTTGGGAAGAGCAACTTCAAGGAGTCTTGCAGATTTACCTTGAAATAATCCAACTGAGGAAGGCAAGCTAAAGGGAAGTGGGAATTTCTGGGGGTATGAGGGTAAGAAACCCAGTTGAGATTATTTAAGCATAAAAGAGAGTGCAGCATTTCATAAAACCGAAAAGTTGAGATGTGCCGACTTCGAGACCAGGCACTAAAGCTACATCATCGGAGATCTGTCCCTCCTCCTTCACCTCTTGGTCCTGCTTTTTGTGTGGGCTTCTTTCTCATGCTTTTTCCACATGAGAGAAAAGAAGGTACTGCAAACTCTCAGTTTGTGCAGCCTAGCATGCCAAATAGATACACTCTCTCCCACAGTATCAGTTTCTCCCTCTGAGAAAGAACTTGGATTGGTTTCTTTCAATGTATCCTGCCCAGAAATCACTAATTCCTAAGGGAGAAGGGTAATCAGATTAATCAACGTGAGTCTCACGCTTACCCCTTTGGCAGGGATATGTAGAAATAACACAGCAGCCCCAAATACTAAGCGTTTAAATCAGCACAATTGTGTTTACTGCTCATTCTGCTTCTATTCAGGATCAGCATGGGTTCTGCACTGTTTCGTCTTCATTCCTAGACCCAGGCATGTTAAGAACAGTAAGTAATCAACAAAAATGATGTTAAACTCATTGGTTCAGTCAATAACATCTATAACTTAATGTTAACAGCTAAAGGTATGCTGACTCCTAAACACTACTGGCTTTAAAGCTTGCCAACAATCCATGTAGGAGAGAGTGGGTTAATAAGAGTCTACCTTCTTTGTTTAAGCAAATAAGAAACTCAGATACACACACACACACACACGATACTGCATGGTAGCCTCTTTCTTTGACAATTGAAAGTTCATTAGATTCTTTTGAAGACCCTCTCCTCTTGGTGTCATTCCAAAAACCTTGAAACAATAGGCAAACTTGGAGGGCTCCTTTTTCCCCACAGTCTGACAGGCCTTTTGAAGTGCTGCCTGGGAATTTCTCAACAATGATGTCAGATCTGACTTCTTTCATTGAGGTTGCATTGCTAAATTTATTTTGTTACTCTATGGTTTGTTTTTAAAAAGTCCTTTCTATAAAGGAGTTTGAACTTTTTAGGGGGAGTGCACAATTTAGTAAATATGCTCATCATTAATCTTCTCATCCTTTTACTGGTTTCTTCACATTCATTTTTTATTGATTTATCTGCACAAAGGCTTGTCTCATTTGCTTCCATTTTACGTCTTCCAGAGCATACTGAAGTGATGGAGGCAGGGGCCAAAGAAGCTTCCAATTAAGGCAGTCCCTGGACTGATGTTTGGAGGTCCGCTAGAATGGCAGCCTATCTGTGCTAAGGTGGCATGTCAATAATGATTGCGTCTTCTCTGCCCTCCACACCACCAACTAAATCTATGTGATGACACTCCTTATTTTATCAAATAATGAAATAAGATAATTTTCTTTTATTATACTTTAAGTTATGGGTTACATGTGCAGAACGTGCAGTTTTGTTACATAGGTATACACGTGCCATGTTGGTTTACTGCACACATCAACCCATCAACTACATTAGGTATTTCTCCTAATGCTATCCCTCCCCTATCCCCCCAACACCCACAGGCCCAAGTGTGTGATGTTCCCCTCCCTGTGTTCATGTTTTCTCATTGTTCAACTCCCACTTATGAGTGAGAACATGCGGTGTTTGGTTTTCTGATCTTGTGATAGTTTGCTGAGAATGATGGTTTCCAGCTTCATCCATGTCCCTGCAAAGGACACGAACTCACCCTTTTTTTGTCTGCATAGTATTCCATGGTGTATATGTGCCACATTTTCTTAATCCAGTCTATCATTGATGGACATTTGGGTTGGTTCCAAGTCTTTGCTATTGTGAATAGTGCCGCAATAAACATACATGTGCATGTGTCTTTATCATAGAATGATTTATAATTCTTTGGGTACATAGCCAGTAATGGGATTGCTGGGTCAAATGGTATTTCTAGTTCTAGATCCTTGAGGAATCGCCACACTCTCTTCCACAATGGTTGAACTAATTTACACTCCCACCAACAGTGTAAAAGCTTTCCTATTTTTCCACAGCCTCTCCAGCATCTGTTGTTTCCTGACTTTTTAATGATCACCATTCTAACTGGCATGAGATGGTATCTCATTGTGGTTTTGATTTGCATTTCTCTAATGATCAGTGATGATGAGCATTTTTTCATATGTCTGTTGGCTGCATAAATGTCTTATTGAGAAATGTTTGTTCATATCCTTTGCCCATATCTTGATGGGGTTGTTTTTTTCTTGTAAATTTAAGTTCTTTGTAGATTCTGGATATTAGCTCTTTGTCAGATGGATAGATTGCAAAAATTTTCTCCCATTCTGTAGGTTGCCTGTTCACTCTGATGATAATTTCTTGCAAACAAGAGCCAAAATTGACAAATGGGATCTAATTAAACCAAAGAGCTTCTGCACAACAAAAGAAATATCATTTTATAATGACATATTCTGGAGTGGGATTGTCAGCTTTTGTAACAGATGACTTATTCCTACCCTATACTTTTCCAAAACCAAGACAGCATTCAATAGCTTAGGCTTTTGACCAGGTACAGCCTCACTTGTGTTTGTCATGGAACTGTCCCCATGAAAGCCACAAACCCTTGCATTTTATATATCCTCTCAAAGTGGCTCTTATAATTAGCTTGATAATTGACAAGAGTTTATTAAGGAAGACTTAGAACTGCAATAACTGTTATGAAGACATTTTGATACATCAATAATACATTGAAAACAGACTCTAGAAGGAAAATAAAATATCAAACATGTGGTAAATTTTCTCTAATTACATGATTAAGCATAAAAAAATAAAAACTCCAGGTTAGCCTCCCTCAAACATTCTATTGAGAATGCTCACTACCTCTCAAGTCTTCTGAAACCCACACTCCTTGCATCTCTCTGTATCTGGCCTTGTCTTCACCACCCTCTCATACCGCTTCTGTTCCTTCTGTTCTACATTTCCCTCATGGTTCTGCTTGTGTTTTTCCTTTGAACAGGAATAATTCACATGGAAATTGAAATCCCCTTTATTTTTCTAGATCTATAGAAGATGAACTTAAACTCTATCTAGAGATAGCTTGAGAGCTTTACCGTAGTTCCTCAGGTTTCACAAAGACAGACAGAAATCAGTGCTAGAATCCAGGATTTTGATAATTATTGTCATGGAAAATCAGTTTCGTACTATCAAGCTCCTTTCATTCTTAGGCCCTTATAAGGGGAAAATGGTTAAAGCACCATAATATGAAATGCCAGCAGAAGATTTAAATAATCTAGCTATGCATAAGTCAGAAAATCACTTTAAGAGTGCATTTTTAAAAGAAATGTATTATCTAAGGCCCTTAAGTTCAGACCGGGAAAATATACAAATTTATAAACAAAATGAAGATGAGTCAAAATAAAAATTAACATATTTATAAATAGACTTCAGAAATATTTCAAACAATGTTCTGGGGTACACCAGGAGCTAAAGTCAAGACAGACTTATTCCTTTATAAAGTGGTATGAAACTATTCACAATAGTAAAGACATGAAATTAACTTAAATGCTCATCAATGACAGATTGGATAAAGAAAATTTGGTACATATACACCATGGAATACTACGCAGCCATAAAAAAGAATGAGATCATGTCTTTTGTTGGAACATGGATTGTACTCAAGGCTATTATCCTTGGGAAACTAATGCAAGAACAGAAAACCAGATACCACATGTTCTCACTTTCGAGTGGGAGCTAAATGATGAGAACTTATGAACACAAAGAAGAAAACAACAGACACTGAAGTCTACTTGAAAGTGGAAGGTGGAAGGAGGGTGATGAAATAATCTGTGCAAACAATGAGACAAGTTTACCTATGTAACAAACCTTCATATGTATCCCCAAACCTAAAAATAAACATTAAAAAATAAAATGGGCTCAAATACAAAAAGAAAGAACTTCTGAAACTCAACAACAAAATAACAAACAACCCAATTAAAAAATGAGTAAATGGTTTAAATATTTCTCCAAAGAATATATATAAAAGGCCAGTAAGCACATGAAAAAATGTTCATCATCTTTTCAAATGCAAATCAGAACTACAACTTGATAGTACTTCATACCTACTAGAATAGCATCATCTTAAAGACAGAAATAAAGACTTTTGGCGAGGATGAGGAGAAATTGGTATATTTCTCCCTGTACATTACATCCCTGTACATTGCTGTTGGGAATGTAAAATGTGCAGCCCTTGTGGAAGACAGTGTGGCAGCTCTTCAAACTGCCAACCATAAAATTACTATATGATTCACCAATTCAACTTCTAGTTATACACCCCAAAGAATTGAAAGTAGAAATTTACATAGATTATTTCACACCAAAGTTGATAACAGCACTTATTTACAGTAGTCAAATATCCTCTGACGGGTGAATAAATCAGCAAAATGCAGTGTGTATATGCGTGTGTGTATACATGCACATATTACATATGTATATGTGTATTCTATATTCTACATATATAATAATAATCAATGGATACAATATATAATGGAATATTAATTATTCTTAAAGAAATGAAATTCTGATACATGCTACGACATGAATGAACCTTACAAACACAATGCTAAATGAAATAAATTCACCAGGCATGAAAGTATTAATATTGTACTATTTTATATACATGAGGTACCTACAACAGGCAAATTTGTAGAGACTGAAAGCAGAATAGTGGTTACTAGGACACTGGAAGGAATGGGAGTCATTAATGAGCATAGAGTTTCAATTTGAGATGATGAAAAAATTCTGGAGATAGCTAATGGTGATGGTTGCACAACAGTGTGAATGTACTTAATGGCATTGAATTTAATATTCTAAAAGGGAAATGTTATGTCATGTATAGTTTAGCACAATAAAAAAAGGAACAAAAGTCCTCAAAAGTAAGGAAACAAACAACAACAAAAAATTCATTGACATTTAGAGTAACAAAATAATCTGTATCTCCAAACAACAAGAGTAGCCTATGCTCTGTTCTTTAAGAATTAGCAGCCTATCCTGTAACCCCAGCACTTTGGGAGGCCGAGGTGGGTGGATCACAAGGTCGGGACATCAAGACCCTCCTGACTAACACAGTGAAACCCTGTCTCTACTAAAAATACAAAAAATTAGCCGGGCATAGTGGCACACGCCTGTAGTCCCAGCTGAGGCAGGAGAATCACTTGAACCTGGAAGGCAGAGGTTGCAGTGAGCCGAGATGGTGCCACTGCACTCCAACCTGAGCGACAGAGCGAAACTCCATCTCAAAAAAAAAAAGAATTAGCAGCCTATAGATCAGGCCACTTGTATGTATTAGGAGCACAAGGGCTACTTGAAGGACCAGTGTCCCATATTGTCTAAGAAACAGAGGACAACTTTCTAAAATCTTTCTGAAGAAGCCACATCAAAAAAAATCAACAGCCTCAGCTTCCACATTTCCCCCCACCCCAAATCCCATGTTAAAACTGCATGTAAACTAAAGTGTAAAACCATGTGGCTTTCTTGTTGGCATGGGTACCTCTGTATCTACCATCAGTCTTAATCATGAGGATTTTGAGTATCAGTGATTTGTGTCCAGGTTTTAACTCATAAAGGTAATTGAGTAATGACATATACAAAGGTCAATACCACTGAAAGAAATATTTAATGCTACTCACAGTTCTCCTGCAAAAGTGAAGCACCGTGTGCCATGTAGGACCACAAAGGGATGCCGGTGTCAAGAGGGCATTGGCAACAGCCTTTTTTTTTTCCATTCTGTGGGAAAAGTGAAGGCAAGGCAGAGCAGGATTCAGGAACTGGCCAGTTGGAATAATTTGGGCATAGAGACTGTTCTTAGTTGCCTGGTACCTGACCTTGCATTGATTTCAGGCAGGGGAAAGAGTGGCTGGGTATGTGAGAGTCAGAGAAAGGTGGTATTGCAGGTACAGCCCCGGATTAGTTGGTTTGTATATGAAATCACTGGTGAGTTGTTTACTGTCTGTAGAAACTAGCTCCAGGAATGGAAAGTATCTTCCTGGCCAGGAAGGTCCCCCAAAGATGTCAAAACATCATAAATACAGAAAATATTAAAATATGATTAGGGTAATCATATCCCTTTGAGTTCTAAAATCACTCAAGTGGTGGAAATTTCTAACAATCTTTTCTTCATGGCAGAAATTGTAATGTTATTTTGGTACCATTGTGAGAAGAACACAGAATTCTCTGAAGCACAACTTTTATAACATTTAATGAGTAGAGATCTACTCTGCCAAGAGAACAACCAATAAAATGTACTGCATAGGAACTAATTTTAGAAGTACCTGAAAATTATTCTATATCTGGTCAAATTATAACTAATCCATACATTAATAAAACCATATTTATAGAATTCAAAACATAATCAAATAAGTTGTAATGTTCTGAGAAACCCTATAACTATAGACTTCTTAGACATAGGCAGATGATTGGAGAAGAGTCCTTTGAACATTAGACTGATTTTTCCTAGGTTATTATAACTGTTCTTGTATATCACATGAAAGACTACACTATGCTCTAGTTATCCAACTCAAATACAAGGAAAACTCTTGATAATGATTATGTTTCTGAAAAGTGAGATGTGTCCACTCCCATAACAGATGAGTTGAACATTTCAAGACAAAATTCTAACAGCATTGTTTGTTGATGGGTTTATCATGAAAATGAAAATGAGAACAAATGTAAAAGACAATATCGAACTTTGTTTGAAATACTCCAGATTCCCTTGTAGAATCACTTCTTTACCAGATGGCAACTAGTCTCAAATGGCTGAATTTAAGGCATTCTCTGGGGCATGTTAAATTGTTAAAATTTACAATAGAAATATAGGTGGTAAAAATATCCACCTATATTTGATAAGCTTCTGATAGAGTATAAGACTTTAGAATGCCTGGAAATAAAGAGTGCTCTCAGATTCCTGAGACACCCTAGTGAAAGTTGCCAAAAATTGAACAAGATTTTCTTATATCCCTGGAACACTCTCCTTTGCATACTGTTTTGGTCCTATTTTGGATGGGTCATATATCCTTTTTTCATCGTTTTTTATTGATATAAAATATCCATAAATATGTATGAGGTACATGTGATATTTTGCTGCATATATAGACTGTGTAATAATCAAGTCACTTTATATGGGGTGTCCACCGCTTTGACCAATTAACATTTTTACGTGTTGGAAATATTTCAAGTCCTCTCTTCCAGCTATTTTGAAATATGCAATATATTGTTATTAACTTTAGTCACACTGCTCTGCTATCAAACATTAGAACTTACTTCTTGTATCTAACTCTATGTTTGTATCTATTAATGAACTTCTCTTATTCACCCCCTCTCTACCCACAAACCTGGTATTTTTCATTCTACTCTCAGCCTCTGGTATTTATCATTCTACTCTCTACCTCCATAAAATCTACTTTTTTGGCTCCCTCATATGAATGAAAACATACAATATTTGCCTTTCTATGCCTGATGTATTTCACTTAACATAATGACATCCACTTCCACCCATGTTGCTGCAAATGACATGATTTCATTCTTTTTCATGACCAAATAGTATTCCCTTGTATATGTATACCCCATTTCCTTAATCCATTCATCTGTCAATAGACATTTAGGTCAATTCCATATTTTTTCTATTGTGAATAGTGCTGCAATAAACATAGGAGTTTAGGTATCCATTTGATATATTGATTTATTATCTTTTTGATAAATATCCAGTAGTAGGATTGCTGGGTTGCATAGTAGTTTTATTTTGGGTTTTTTTGGCGTGTATTTTTATGTTTATTTTTTGCAAATCTCCAAATCTCCACGTTGCTTTCAATTTTGGTGATACTAATTTACATTTCCATCAACAGTGTGAGTACCCCTTTCTCCACCGGCATCTATTTTTTTGTCTTTTTAATAATACCCATTCTAAATGGGGTAATTTTATATCTTATGGTAGTTTTGATTTACACTTCTCTAATTATTGGGGATGTTGAGCACTCTCTTATATATCTGTGGGTCATTTGTATATCTTCTTTTCTTTTCTTTTTCTTTCTTTCTTTTTTTTCTTTTCCTTTTTTTTTTTTTAATAGAGAAGGGTCTTACTATATTACCCATGCTGGTCTCAAGCCACCTCCCTGCCTCAGCCTTCTATAATGCTGGATTACAGGTGTTGGTCACCATGCCCAGTATATATATCTTCTTTTTATAAACATCTATTCATGCCCTTTGCCCATTTTTTAATGAGACTATTTGTTTTTTTTTACTGTTGAGTTTCCAGGTTCCTTGTTTATTCTGGATATTAGTCTCTTGTTGGATAAATAGTTTGCAAATAACTTCAGCCCTTCAACAGGGTGTCTCTTCATTATTTCTTTTGCTGTGCACAAAACTTTTTAGTTTAATACAGCTCCATTTGTCTATTTCTGTTATTGTTGCCTATGCTTTTGAGGTCTTAGCCATAAAATCTTTGCCTAGACCAATATCCTGAAGTGTTTCACCTATGTTTTCTTCCAGTAGTTTTATAGTTTGGGGTCTTACTTTGAAGTTTTTACTCCATCTTGAGTGGATTTTTTTTATATAGTGAGAGATAGGGGTCCAATTTCACCCTTCTGCATATAGACATCTAACTTTCCTACCACCACGTATTAAAGAGGGTGTCCTTTTCCCAGTGTATTTCCTTGGCACCACTGTTGACAATCAGTTGAGTGTAAATATGTGGATTTATTTCTGGGGTCCCTATTCTAGTCCAATGGTCTATGTGTCTGTTTTTATCCCAATAGCATGCTGTTTAGGTTACTATACATATCCTTGTAATGTGTTTTGAAGTCAGGTAGTGTGATGCCTTCAGCTTTGTTTTTATGTTTCGTTTTGTTTTTTTGGTTTGTTGTCTTTTCTGTTTGTTTGTTTTTTCTGTTTCTGTGAGAACTGACATTGATACTTTGATAGGAATTGAATTGAATCTGTAGATTGCTATGGGTGGTATGATTATTTTAATGATATTACGTTTTCTGATCCTTGCTCATGGAATGTCTTCATCTGTTTCTGTTCTCTTCAATTTCTTTCATTAATGTCTTACAGTTTGTCTTGTAGAGGTATCTTACCTCCTTGGTTAAACTTATTTCTAGGTATTTTACTTGTAGCTACTGTAAATGGGGTTGCCTTCTTGATTTCTTTCTTAACTAGTTTATTATTGGTGTATATAAACTCTACTGATTTTTGTAAGTTAATTTTGTATCTTGCAACTCCACTAATTTTCTATCCTGCAATTGCACTAATTTTGTTTATAAGTTTCAAGAGTCTTTTTAGTGGAGTCTTTAGGGATTTTCTAGACATAAGGTCATATCATCTGCAGAGAGATATAGTTTGACTTCCTCTTTTCCAATTTGGATAACTTCTATTTATTTCTCTGCCTAATTGTCTGGCTAGGACTTTGTCTGGCTAGGACCTCCAGTACTATGTTGAGTAGGACTGGTGAAAGCAGTCATCCTCGTCTTGTACCAGTTCTTAGAGGAAAAACTTCCACTTTTAACAATTCAGTATGATGTTAGCTGTGGGTTTGTCATGTATGGTCTTTATTATGTTGAGGTATGTTCCTTCAATTCTTAATCTGTTGAGAGTTTTTATCATGAAGGGATGTTAAATTTAATAAAATTTTATAAAATTTAATACCCCTTTATAACATTTAAATATTATAACATTAACATTTTTGCATATATGGATATGATACATGGTTTTTATCCCTCATTCTGTTGATGTGATGCATCACATTTATTTATCTGCATGTGTTGAACTATCCTTGCATCCCTGGTATAAATCACACTTGATCATGGTATATCATATTTTTCATGTGCTGTTAGATTACTTTGTTAGTATGTTGTTGAGGGATTTCGCATCAATATTCTTCAGAAATATTGCCCTGTAGATTTTTTGTTGTCATTATTGCATTATTGTCTAGCTTTTGTATCATGGTAATAATGGCCTCATAGGATGAGTTAGGAAGAATTCCCTCATCTCCAATTTTTCGGAGCAATTTGAGGAGAATTGATATTAGAAAGCCTGGTAGAATTCAGCAGCAAAGCCATCAGGTCCTACAGTTTTCTTTGTTGGGAAATTTTTTATTACAAATTCAATCTCATTACTTGTTATTGGCCTGTTCAGGTTCTGTATTTCTTCCTAAATCAATCTTGTCAGGGTGTATGTTTACAGGAATTTATCCATTTTTTCTAGTTTTTTTTTTTTTTTTGGTTTGTTGGTATATGGTTGTTCATAATATTCTCTGATGAGCTTTTGTATTTCTGTGGCATCAGTTATAAAATCTCATTTTTATTTCTGATTTTGTTTATTTGGGTCTTCCCTCTTTTTTTAGTTCCTTGAAGTGCACCATGAGATTGTTTATTTGGACTCTACTTTTTTGATGTAGGCTTTTATTGCTATAACCTTTCCTATTAGCATTGCATTTGCTATATTACAATGGTTTTGATACATCTTGTTTCAATTTATATTTGTTTTAATAAATTTTTTAGTTCCTCCTTAATTTTTCCTTGACCCAATGGTTATCAAGAAACTTTTTGTTTAATTTCCATGAATTTGTAGAGTTTCTAAAGTTCCTCTTGTTATTTATTTTTTATTTTACTCATTTGTGATCTGAGAAGAGACTTGATAAGATTTTAATTTTTTTGATTTGTTGAAACTTGTTTTGTGTACTAACATATGACCAATTCTGAAGAATGTTCCATGGGCTGATGAAAATAATATATATTCTGTAACTGGTGGATGAAATGTTCTATAAATGTCTGTTTGATCTATTTGATCTAATGTGTAGTTTAAATCCAATATTTCACTGTTAATTTTCTATCTTGATGATCTGTATAGTGCTGAGATTGGGTTGTCAAAGTGTACAAATGCTATTGTATTGGAGTCTATCACTCTCTTTAGATTAATAATATTTGCTTTATCTATCTGGTTTCTTTGGTGTTAGGTACACATATGTTTAGTATTATTACATTCCCTTGCTAAATTGATCCCTTTGTCTTTATTTAATGACTTTATTTGTCATTTTTTGTTTGTTTGTTTAAGTCTATTTCATTTGATATAAGGATAGCTACTCCTGCTTTGTTTTCTGTTTGTTGGAATATCTTTTACTATAACTAAAATTTCAGTCTATATGTGCCTTTATAGGTAACATGAGTTTCTTTTGGGCATCATATAGTTGGGTCATTTTTTTTTATTCATTTGGCCAATCTGGGTATTTTAAATGGAAATTTAATCCATTTATATTCAAAGTTATTATTAATATGTGAGGATTTATTCCTGTCAGTTTATTAAGTGAATTCTGATTGTTTTGTGTATCCTTTGTTCCTTTCCATCTATCTTATGATTTATCATAGTGATTTAGTGATTTTCCTATAGTGGTAACAATTAAGTCCTCTCTTTTCCTTATTTGTATATTTGCTCTATCAGTGGGTTTTACATTTCATGTATTTTCATGTTCATACTTTAATGTGTTTTCATGTTAATAGATATCATCTCTTTTGCTTTGCATGTAAGACTCCCATAAGCATGTCTTATAGGACTGGTTTGGGGGTGACAAATTCCCTCTGCTTTTTCTGATCTGGAAAACCTTTATTTCTCCTTCATTTTTGAAGGATAACTTGGCCGAATATACTATTCCTGGATGTCAGGTTTTTTTCTTTCAGCATTTACAATATGTCATTTCATTATCTCCTGGCCTGTATGGTTTCTACTGAGAAATGAACTATTAGTTTGATGAAAGCTTCATTAAAAGGGACTAGATGCTTTCTTTTTTTGATGTTTTAGAACTATCTCTTTTTCTTTGGCTTTTGACAGTTTGACTATAATATGCCATGCAGAAGAACTTTTTGCATTGTATCTGTTTGAAGATCTCTGAGCTTCCTATATCTGTATGTCTAAATCTCTTGCTGCCCTTGGAACATTTTCTGCTATTATTTCATTACATGGGTTTTCTAAAACTTTCATTTTATCTTTGCTTTCTGGGAGAATGAAAAATTGAATATTTACTCAATTTATGGTATTCCATATGTCATGTAGGTTTTGTTCATTCTTTTTTATTCTTTCTTCATTACTTTTGTATGCCTGGGTAATTTCAAAAGATCTGTCTTCATGTTACATGATTATTTCTTCTTCTTGAACTAGTCTATTGTTGGATTTCAAGTATATTTTGTATTTTATTCAAAGATTTCTTCAGTTTTATTTTTCTGTATTCTCTTGTATCTGACTGACCTACTTTGATATCATTATTTTTAATTATTTATCTGGGATTTTATAAATTTCTTCTTGATTGGTATCTGTTGCTGGAGAATTATTATGTTCCTCTGGAGGTGCCATATTTCCTTGCTTTTTAGTGTTTTTTGTGTCCATATGTTACAATTATGCATCTGGTGTAACAGAAATCTCTTTTAATTTTTAGAATTTGCTTTCATAGGAGAGGACTTTTTTTCTGAAGATGTAGCTATGGTGTTGGCTGGGCAGAGGACTGTGGTTTTGATTCTGGGTGCATGCAGTAGTTTATTCTTTATTATTTATTTGGCTGTAAACTGCATCAGGGCAGTCTGTGATTTTCTCAGTTGTTGGTGGAAGCTGTAGTGAAGTTTTGCTGGGTACAAGGACAACAGATGAGCTTATCCTCAGACCCCAGTGGTTACAGTGGTGACCCAAGCGTGCTTATCCTTGGGCCTCTAGGTGGCTTGTTCAGGTGCCAGTAGTAGTGGTAACAGTGGTCCAGGCAGATGAGTGGCAGTGGGTGTGGAGTGGGTGACAGTAGTAGCAGTGGTGGGACAAACCTCTGGGTCCAAGTGATCCAGACTGGTGTTGGCCATGGCTGTGATAGGCTGGATGGACAACCCTAAGCCCATGGATGCATGTGAGTAGGTTCCCACTGTAGTGGCAGCAGCAGGTTAGGTGGATCCAACCTCAGCACCCTAGGCAGAGTGCTCATGTGCCAACAGTAGTGGACTGGACTGGGAGAGCCCCAGGCTCCTGGAGAGCATGCCTGGGCACTGGAGGGTCGGGCAGAGCTAGACTTGGCATACTTGTCCTCAGGCTCCCTGGTGGTGGCATACAGGTGCTGGCCGTGGTAGGCACAGGTGGGATAAGCACCCCAGGTCCACAGTGGAATGCTCTGGAGGGGCCTGGAGAGTCTCTGTAGAGGCTGATGTGCTGCAGCCTTGCTATTGCGGAGGGCAGAGTCACTTTCAGTGGCAGCAGCATTAAGTATATAGGTGACTAGGGAGCATGCTGCTTGCTGGCACTTTAGGCTTGGCCACAGCAACTCACAGTGACAGCTGCTGTGGTCAAGGAAGTCTGTCCTTGGAGGCTATGAAAATATTCAGCAGTTTCATTGCTAGGGGCATCAGGGTCTTTGAGGATGGCTCACACTTCAGTGCTGGAGGCAGCAAATAGCTGTGGCAATGGCTGCAGGTGGGAAATTTTAGTGGGGTTTCAGAGATGTGGAGTCAGGGACTGATGGGCTTCCAGGCAGGAGGCAGTCTGGTGGGGGCTGGGCTCTCAATATGGCAACTTGTTGTGGCTGCTTAGAGCTTGGAAGATGTGTGGGATCCAGCATGAGCTCCTTTTCTGGATCAATGCCTCTGTGTGGTCTCCAGGTAGCTTGCTATGCTAGTCTCAAGGCCTGTGATGGCCTAGGGGCTTTCCCATGGATAACATGTGGGAGTTTATGGTGGAAAAGATGAGCACTTGGGGCTATTCAATTACCTTTTCACCACATTGAAGAGCCTCTCCAGACTCTCAGCTAATTGCAAGTTGCCTTGCCTCCCTCTCCTTTCTTGCTTTAGGTGTTTCCTGTCACTTCTCTGTTGAATTCCAGTGATCTCTCTTAGATGATATATCTGAAATGTGATTATCGTCTCACAATTTTGGTTCTTCTTTATGGAAGAAGCAAGTACCAGAAGCCTCTCTAGTAAGCCATCTAGAAGCTGCTACTGCTGTGTCTTTCATCCTTTGTAACCACTATGAGTGAAGGTATAGTGTGAGGGTACAATAAAATCCTGAGCAGATTAAGCCATTTAACTCATTTCTAGATTTCCTTGGAGAGCACAAGCAGGTAAAATGTGTTCAGACTGGTATCAAAGCTCTTATCCCCCAGGCTCCATTACTTTCCACAACATGCCTTTAGCCCTCTGGACCAAATGAAGAACCTGCAATTCTTTCATAACAGTTGATACTGTACGCTTCTCTCTTAACTCATCATGTTTCCCTAGGTAACAATAACAACTTGCACTTGCATAGGTCTATGTTTTTATGCAGTCACCACCTGAACCTTAAGAAATGTCAAGCATATTACTTCTTGCAAAAAAAAAATGGCCAGAATAGCAATTAATGCTATTAAAATATATCTTTACCAAGGATATAGTCATTACTTATCCTTAACAAATGGTAGACTGATAAATATTTAGGACAGGGTGACTATAATTTTACTTATATAAAAACCATAATTCAACATGACCATGTAATTTGATCTGTTCCTAATCATACTTTCTCTGTTATGATTGTTCATAGTATTTCTTTTTAAATCATACTACAAATCAAGTCTCCAAAGAGACTCAAACATTTGAAACCATATCTACTACTATAAAATGACAGCAGTTCTAAATATTCAGGCCCGTAAAAAATAGAGAAGGAAGCGATGATGTGTTACACCCAATTATTCAAAAATTATTCAAAGGCAAAAGCAAGGTGAAATATTAACACTCACACTACAGATCAGATTTCTGTACATTAAACTTCAATATTGCAGATAATCAACACATTTGACTGAAAGTTTGGATAAGAGTTCACCAAAAAAGGAGAATACAAGTTTCCCCAGTCTCAGAAAAAGATAAGAGTGCCCTACAATCATGGCAGGTAACCACCAGGAATAATTTAATCAATGATAACTTAGCTCCATGATATCACTTTTTAAACCCATACAACTAGTGATAGGACACACTTTTGAATCCACTGATTGGCAGCAAAGACATGTCAGTAACAACTCTTCTGAATGCCAGCCAGATCATACCACCACACACACACCTATAATAATAATCACCCAGATAACAGTAACAAATACCTAAATACCTCTACCTCTTGAAGTCCACCAACATCTTAACTATACATTTCTCAGAACTGCATAGAAATCTTGCTCAGTTTGGAGAAGTCGTTTCTGCAAACTTAGTTCTCTGACTAAGGCATACAATGAGTTTAACTTTATTTAGTGGTGACCGCCTCCTTTGACAGTCCAATAAAAAGATCCCAGTAATCAATTTCATGTTTTATAGTGATGATGTTGCTGTCTTTTAAGTATGTAGAAAATAAATGCAGGGAATAGTAGGAAGCATGCCTGCATACTGGCAGATAGATTCATCAAATATTCTAAATTTTATCAAGGGAAAACTTTTCATCATTTAAGAAAAATAAATAGATAAAAAGTTAATTTTATTACAGAAAATTCAGAAGCACTTTCCTTATTTTCTCTTAAAAGAAACACAGCAACAGATGTTTCTTAGATATTCCTACCTTCAGGTAAGCAGGCTAGAGTGCTGTCAGCTGTAAGTTATTTCTTAAATTCTGTCTTGCTCTGCTTTTTGTATTTACATTATCTTTGTGGACTCGGAATTTATCTAACTTCTTTTATAGCTTTGCCTGAGTTCATATGGGAGAGAAACAAATAGTAAACTTTATATGTATAATGCTAATTATGTATAATATGGTATCATATGTTTCAGACTTTTTTTGTAGAATAACCATCTCCTTTTGGATTTGATGAGAACATATAACACCAGCCACCACTCTCCCTGCCACAAGCACAAATTATAAATAGATAACTCATTAAAACTCTTGCAGAACAGAAAATCCAACATGATATTTAGCATTCCTTTAAAGGAAAGAGAGCAAAGGGCCAAGGAACAATCATCTTTTAATTTAGTATTTTAAATACTCTTTGACATTAATCCACTATTGTTTGCAAACTCATACCTGCTTCTATACAACGTGAAAGCAAAAGAAATCATTTCATATTAGAAAGGGAATAAAATTTGATTTCTCCTTTGGTGGTAGAAGAATTGGGGATCATTCAAATGATGCACAAACTATGATGTATTAATACACTCTTACAAGTGGTAATATGGCCATGAACATAAAACATTTCCTTAAATATTATTCAAAGTTAATTTCAATTTTAATAATGGCCATCTGACCTGATGTTTAAATGATTCATAACAACTGATTAAGTGACATGAGAATCATTGAGTTGACATTTCTATATTGCTATAATTTAAGAGTCTGTGCCTTAATAATTTGAAACGTTTCTGTAATATCCTAGTTAACACTTTTTGCTAATGAGATGTTTTCAAATTGCATTATTCCTTTGAGCATATGCATAAATATAGTCTTTCTTTCAATTCTTTATAATAACAATTTGCTTCACCAAAAAAAAGAGGATTAGTTATTCCTAAAACCACAGAAAGAGTAGAAAATGCAAAGTCTAAATTTTTTGAAAAAGACACTGCATAATTCCCAGTTTATTTCAGGTTTACCTTCTTTGAGTCCTCAGATCACGCTGGATGTTGAGTACAAAACTGAGCATGTTCTCCTAGCCTTTAGGATTGATGTAAATATAGGACACACCTTAATGAAGAAATCAACAAACTACCACTGTGTAAGTTACACATTTAAGAGATATTAGTTGCACTTGCTATATCCAGTCAGTACCTTAAGACGAATTAGCACACTCAAATGGGATATTTATAATGGTGTGTGTAAGCTTAAAATAAAACCAAAAGGGATGTTTTAGCACCCAGAGCACAATAAGGGCAATGATCTTTTCTCAACCATGGGCACATGCTAAGGGGAGGGAGCTTCTTTCAAAACTCAAAGAAAGAGTAATTGCTATAGAAAAGGAAAACCCAAAAGAAGTAGCATCCTTACAGGAAGGATCACAGCTCCTATAATCCCATGGTCTAGCCGGCAGGGAACCCCAGGAATAAATACCTAAACCTCATTTTCCTCCCATTGCACAAGCTCAATGGGGAGTTTGGAGAGAGTGAAACCAAATGAAACAGTTCATAAAGGTCATCCTGAGAAGGAAAGCACAGTGAAAAAGGGAGGAAACAGATCTAGGGCAGCAAATTCAACTTGTCCAGCACACATGCCCTGTTGCTTTTCCTTTCTGTGGAAATCCTCTTCAAGGTTTGGATCTGTGTCCCCACAAAACCTCACGTCAAATTGTAATCCCCAGTGTTGGAGGTGGAGGCCGGTAGGAGGTGATTTGATCCTGGGGATGGTTTCTCATGAATGGTTTAGCATCATCCCCTCGGTGCTGTTCTTGTGATAGTGAGTGAATTTCGTGAGATCTGGTTGTTTAAAGGTGTGTGGCAACTCCCCCACCCCTTCCTCCTCCTCCAGACATGTGAAGAGCTGGCTCCCCTTTCATCTTCTGCCATAACTGTGAGTTTCCTAAGACTCCCCCGGCCCCTACTCCAAGCCGAGCAGATGCCAGCATCATGCTTCTTGTACATCCTGCAGAACTGGGAGCCAATTAAACCTCTTTTCTTTATAAATTACCCAGTCTCAGGTATTTCATTAGCAATGTGAGAATGGACTCATAGAAACAGGCAGCAAGGACACCTCCTTTCTACTCAGGCTGTCCTCTTTGAGAGGTTAGCTTCTCTCCCAGCCCCTTACACGACTGCACTGTGGTTGTTTCTCTCTTGGAGACTTGCTCAGTGTGAACTCATCATGAGCAGAGACACTATCTCATTAATTGATGTCTCTCTAGTACATGGCAGGATACCTGGCATTGAAAGTGTATTCTAGCCATGCATCTGTAGTCCTAGCTACTCAGGAGGCTGAGGCTGAAGGATCCCTTAAGCCCAGGAGTTGGAGACCAGCCTCGGCAACATCGCAAGACCATGTCTCAAAAAATAGTGTGTATCAGAAATTTTTATTGATTGAATAACTATTGGAATTACCAATATTTCACTGCAAATTTATAATTTATAATTATATAAATATATGAGATAGAAGGTGTTGTTATAACCTATGAATACAATGTGGAATAATTAAATCAGCCTAGTTAACATATACGTCAACTCCAGTACTTAACATTTTTTATGGTGAGAACATTTGAAATGTACTCTCTTAGCAATTTTGAAATGTATGATTATCCACTATTGACTATATTCATCTTGCTATGCAATAGAACATTTTAAATATTAAAGAATGTTATAAAAATGTCTGATTAAGTGGGGAAGAATAAATACATTGGTATCCACTTCTTCCAGACATACTATTAGAACTGTATTTACTTCAGGCAACAATCTCAATTTTTTTCCTGAGAACAATTTCACAGAGCTTTTGGACTACAGCATTTTCCTGTTATTCATGACTATTATATGTTCTCTGTCAGAGAAAATGTCCTAAGGAGAAACTGATGCATGACAGAGAACTCCAAGCCTCCCATTCTTTCCTAAGCTCTGCCCTCTGCCCCCTTTGTCCTTTGATTCTGCTCTGGTGATGTGCCCCTGACTGATCTCCAAACACAGAGGAAGCTCTTCCAGTGGTCCCCAAATTTGCTCTTGACTCATCTTTCTAAATCAAATTAAAATTAAGGAAGGTTTTAAGTTAACTCCTCCATGCAATGAAGAATCCAAGTATATTTCTTTGTTTTCAACTCTAGCAGTTCTTCCAAATTAAATTATAACCTGTTAGACCCTGGTCTTTCTGGCCATTCTCCTCTCTTCCAGTATTTCTTCCAGGGAATTCCAAATCCTGCACTTCTTCATGCATTCTCTTACCTGTGTATGTCTCAGGAGTTCCCTGCATTACTTGTAGTGGCTTTTTTAAAAATCAAAATATTTGTTCCATACAAATACAGCATGAAGCTCAGCCTATTGCTGTTGTTGAACGAATGTTAAATTGCAGAAGGAATAAGAATTAAATTATGTAAAATCAGCTTTCTTTTTAAATGAACTCATTTAATCCCTAGTCCCACCTGTATAAAATAGACACATTTATTAACCCCATTTTATGAGATGAGATGCTGAATTTAATCAACCAGCTCCTCCTGTTGCATAACCCATATTGGTTTGGCCTGATTGTATCAATCACCAGCAGGAAGATGACCACGTGTGCTTTGTCCTCATCTAGACTCACTCCAATTGCCTAGTCAGGAAAGCTACCCTGTACTGAATAGTAGTGAGGTTAGTGTTGGGGAATAAACAAAAACACAATTTACAGGGTCAGAGCTTAGGGACCAGGAACTTCTGACTGTGGCACAGATCTTCCTGGGCATAGATCCTGGCTTCCTTGGTTATTAACTGTGTCACTTCAGGAATGTTAGTTAACCTTTTAAACCTCAATTTTCTCATCGAAAAGTGTGAATAATAAGGGAATCTGACTCAGGCACGGCATGAGAATTAAATTAGCTCAGGTGAGTTAATATTAACAAATAACCCACAGCTTGGTATACTATAATGTTGAAACCATATTTTATTTACCAAATGCTTATACAACATATATTGTCTCCATCTGTTAAATGCTAAAGTGGAGAGATAGCTTCAGGCTGGTAATAAAGTTCCCCCAACTGTCACATCTTAGGACTCGAAAACATTTATCAAAGGGAAAAGAAAATTTAAAATGAAGGTCTTTGGCAGCCTATTAAAAGACAGGTCGGGAACGTAGTATGTTCTTATGCTATAAAACAGCTTATAGCTCTTTAGCAAATGCTTCCCCTACAAAGGATCTCATTTTATACTTTTATAAACTAGGAAACAGGAGACATTCTCATTTTAAACGAGAAATGCAGTGAATTCCTACCATTCTCTGTTACCTCGGTGTCCATTTTGAGTAGAAGCGTAACATTCTGATGTCAGACGCAGAGCTAATCACCCTCAATACAGATTCCAGGGCTCCATCTCCTCCCAGTTCCTCAGTGTGGTGGATCCAGTATAGTATTGCCTCACACTGTGAGACAGCTACATACATCTTTCTTGACTCACCCTACTGACCTGCACATCCACACAGACTGCACAGGTATGCTTCAGAGACACCCTCTTAGTTGCAGCGTGAATCCACGGGACTCCTCCCTGTTTGCTCTAAACCCACCAATTACAACTTCCCATATGAAACCTATTTGGTATAACTTGCACCCCAGTAGAGGCTTTGGCTCCCAGGTCTGTTGTTTCCTGTCTGCTGCTCCCATCTGCTGATGAAGCATACATGTCCTGATGGCTCTCCCCTTCTCCCTGGCCTTGTGAGGCACACTGTCTTCTTCTCCCTGGGATCTGTAAGTAATAATCTGCTTCTGTTATTTCCTGTGTTTATTGAGTTCTCTCCTGTATTTCTTACTCACCCAAAACACCTGATGCTAACCTCTTTCTCAGTCAGGGCCCTCCTAAACAGTGGCTATCTTGTTAGGAAAAAAACAGAAACAAGTGAGAAACAACCACCAGGGTGTCTGCCAATATAAATAAGCTTGGGGGAAAGGACTGATGCTGCATTCCAAAACAGGGACCCACCAAGTGGGAGGTACCAACTACATTCTTAATACACACAAGTAAGGCACTACCCTATGATAAGGTCTAGTGATCTCTTCATTAATATGCTTTATGCCATTTATGCAGATGGACCTCATTATCTAATTAAGTATCTGTATCTTCTTAGCACTCTAAAATTCTAGAATGATTTTATCAAAGACTTTTTTAAAAAAGATAATTCTTCCAGCACTAGTGAAGAAACTTAGAAACATGATAGAAATATAAATTGAGATAACCTTTCCAAAGGGCAATTTTGCAATCAAATCAAAAGCCTTAAATGTGTCTATAACTTTGACCCAGTAACTTCATTTATGGGAAATATCCTAAGACATACTTACAAAAATATTCATTACAGCCTTATTTGTAATAACACTTGGAAACCACCTAACTTTCCCCAAACACAGATTGTATATCCCTGACATGGAAACTATGAAGCCACTTAACAGGATAAAGAAGAATACCTCAGAGCTCTTGCATGGAATATGCCCACATATAACGTTAAATAAGGGAAAGCAAGTCAAATGATAATCAATCCTACATTATAAAAATATTTGTGTATACCTGATCAAACAAACATCTAATGATAGCAGTCATCTCTGGATGGCCAGTTCACATAGCAAACTGCTTTTTATCTGTATATTAACCATTCTGCCCTTCTTACCTGAACCTTCACCTTGGAATTGCAGGATACCCAGTTACAGAACTAAGTGTCCACCCTCTCTTGCACCTAGGGCTTTAACCAAATGAGAAGGTGCAGAGGTCTGCCAGCAGTTTTTAGGACAGGCCTGCTGCTGTACTGCAGGGACATCCCTACTCATCAACCCCTTTCACCCTCCATCCCTCCTTCCCATTTTGTTTGCAATAATAGAAAAGAGAATCACTCGCAAGAAGAGAAGAGTAGAAAGACTGAAACAGTCTTTGCCCTGGAAGACCTTGGTAAGCCCTGGAATGCCAAATTTCAACTTTCTTATATAAGACACACAGCCTCTTGTGACTAAACCACACTTTTGTGGGTTTCTGTAATCCCCTAATATTCCTGATACAAGCATTTTGATTAATTTTGAAATGTGGACAAGCAAAAAGTTAATTTGAAAGTGCTTTTGTAGCCGGGCACAGTGGCTCACGCCTGTAATCCCAGCACTTTGGGAGGCCGCGGCGGGCGGATCACGAGGTCAGGAGATCGAGACCATCCTGGCTAACATGGTGAAACTCCATCTCTACCAAAAATACAAAAAATTAGCCGGGCGTGGTGGCAGGCACCTGTAGTCCCAGCTACTTGGGAGGCTGAGGCAGGAGAATGGCGTGAACCCGGGAGGCAGAGCTTGCAGTGAGCCAAGATCACGCCACTGCACTCCAGCCTGGGTGACAGAGCGAGACTCTGTCTCAACAAAAAAAAAAAAAAAAAAAGAAAGAAAGAAAATGCTTTTGTAAATATATTTCTGAAATAAAATATTTTAAATCATACAAGCAACAAAAGGACATGTCTGGACCATCCCCATGAGATTAATGATGGATTTGATTGGATCTGGTTTGGTCCAGCCTTACAAGCCAGTCTTTAGATTTATACTTTCTCCCCTTTCTCATATAATGAGTAATACAGATTAAATATTCTCTCCAATTAGACCTTGCTTCAGTCTAGCTTCTTTGCTTCTTTCATTTGTCTATGTTCTTTAATTAGTTCAATTTATTTTTCAAAACACAACCCATGATTCTTACAAAAGCACACACGAGTGCACCTAATTTTTTTCCTGTCTCACTGGAATTGAGTTTCCTGCCATCAACCTGCCTATGTTTTCTCTTTTTCTGGTTCTCTGCACCTGCCTGCTTGTTCTACACACATACTAGAGACTGGACCTTCCTTTCAGGTGAAGAGCTTTCTCTCCTTTACCCTTTCTATTGTATTTGTAAACATGTCACCCCCTTCCCAGATTCCACATTGTCATGTCTTCAATTTTTAAAGTATTTGGTCCAAACAGGGTCCAAATACAGATATAAGGGGGTCATAAATATATTCTAAAAATTAAACTTTGGAAGGTTAGTTTTTAAAATATTTTGTTTACATCAAAACTCTCTGGTTAGGTTTATTTTAACTTTTCAGCACATCTTTTTTTGGCAGAATAGTAGGCTGGAAATAAAAAATACCCTTTTCTGTTAGCTTATTAATTATACTTGCTACTTCCAGGTGTGGTCTCTGTCAACTGTTTAGGAAGCAATATTCATACTCATACGCTCTGAACAATTTTACCGCTTTTCTTGGAAAATAGAGCTATTTGAAGAAATAATGCACAGTTACACCTTTTAAAATCTGGAAAACGTGTTTCCTCAGACTTAAAAACAATAAAAGTTACCTGTGCCCTTGGCTTATTGTCCTACCACACACAGGTCTGATTATGGAGCTCTTCAGCATCCATTCACATTGCCGAGATGGCCTTCCTTAAATCAGCTTGTTTCTTTTTTGATGTTTGCAATTATAGCACGTCTTCCATCAGCACAAACACTGTGGTCAGCTACCTTCAGAAGTTTGGGATGTATGGTTTCTCCCCAGCTCCACTTTACCCTAGGTGGCATCGTCCATCCTGTGCAGCTGGCAATGTCCTTCCCTTTGGATGGACCATGGTAGCCTCCATGCTGCTTAGGGGCTGGAGATGTTCTCTGAGACATTGGAGACCAGGATCTTGTGTTTGTGTTCACTTCATGTTCTGCTGAAGATTCTGACGGAATAAAACTGAACTACCTGGTACTTCAACTCTTTCACAATTCAGATCCCAAATGAGTAAGCGGTGGGCCCTTAGGAGTGTTCTGGGGTGACATCACTAGGAAGATCGTCGGGTTAATGGTTCTTAAAATGTAATTCACTGGTGACTCGCAGGGTGAAAAATATGCTTACAGGATCCTTCCACAGCTCTGCAAGACTCCTAAGAAATTGATAATCTGAAATATTTAAACAGGTATATCTGCCAAGAATTTTCACATAGAAGCTTAATTCAACAAAATAGGCTATAATTTTAAGGTACAAATCAATCATTTCAGGAAGATTGACATTTCTGAAAATTTAGTTTATAATTTAGTAATATAGCTCCAGTTCACATTGATTTTATCTCCTCTTGCCTATTCCACCACATTTGACTTTTTCATTGCTCTTAGGTTTACATAAGTAAAATTAACATATTTTTGATGTACTAAGACGTGTAGAGTCGTGGAACCACCACTTCAATCAAGGATACACAAAAGTTTCATCACTCCCAAAACTCCCTTGGGCTGCCCCTTTGTGGCTACATTCTTTCCCCAAACTTACCCTTGTCAGCCGCTGATCTATTCTCTGTACCTTGGTCTTTTCCTTTTCTAGAATGTCATGTAAATGAAATTATGCAATATGTAAGTTTTGGAAACTGGCTTCATTCACTCAGCAAAAATATTTTGAGATTCATGTTTTGTTGCATGTGTTCATAGTTTGTTCTTTCTTATTAAAAGTCATATTCCATTATGTGGATGTACCACAGCTGGATTCTCCATTCACATATTGATGGGCATTTGAATAGTTTTCAGCTTGAGAACATTTTGAATAGAGCTGCTATCAACATTTTTGTGTATAGGTATTTGTGAATATACTATTTCATTTATCAAGGAGTGTTGTCAGAGTCATATGGAAAAATATATATGTGTAATTTATAAGAAAAATTCTAAATTTTTCCCCAAAGTGGTCATATTATTTTGCATTCCAAAACACGAAAGTTGGTCAAGGGATGCGGCTGGACCTGCTGATTTCTAGTCTGAAGATCTTTCTTCTATATTACTCTCCCAAATTTACTTTTTGACATTTTCATATTTACTTTAACCCAATATTTTAATATAACTCCACTGAAACAGTTATGAAATTACTGTCTTGACAATGGTTATTATTTTAGTATACATCCACATATAGGTATTAGCATCTTCTTCCCTAAAATTGTGACATAGCACCACTTTTATCTTGTCTAAGTTAGAGAAATATACTGAGGCATATGAGTAGATGCAATGAAGGCTCCACAGCTCATAGTGAGTGGAAATAAGGAGAGATTTATTAGCCTCTGTAATGGTTGTTAATGAAATTTTCTAAAACCTCAAAAACATGGCATTAATCTTTCTAAGGTTTTTCTCTTGAAGTTATTTAAAATATTTTATCTCTAATCTTAGAAAATGCTGAAAACATACTTTTTTTCTCCTCAATGCATAATTTCCATGAACCCTGATTTTCACAGGGGCTTGACATTAAAGATGCTAGAATTCTTCATTTTTAATTAACAAATGCATGATCTCACATAGTCATCATTTTTGTGGTGAGAGCCCATAACTTTTACTATCTTTACATTTCTCAAGAATACAATATATCATCATTATCTATCCTTACCTTGCTAAACAATAGATTTAAAATTTATTTCTCCTAACTATAATTACAAAGCCTTTGACCAACATCTCCTCATAATCTCTCCCCATAGCCATCCCAGGCCCTGGTAACCACCATTATACTCTCTACTTCTGTAATATGAACTTTTTAAAATTTCACACACACGTGAGATCATGTGCTATTTGTCTTTCTGTGCCTGGCTTATCTTATTTCAGTTATCATAATGTCCTCCAGATTCATCCATGCTGTCAAAATGACAGGCTTTCATTCTTTTTATGGCTAAATAGTATTCCATTGTGTGTGTGTGTGTGTGTGTGTGTGTATTTTTACTACCTATTCATGTATTGATGAACACTCAGGTTGATTCCACATCTCAGCTATTGTAAAGAGTGGCACTAAACATGAAAGTGCAGATGTCTCTTCTACAAACTGATCTAATTTCCATCAGATATATACCCAGTACTGAGACTGCTGGATCATATGGTAGTTCTATTTTAAATTTTTTGATGAACCCCCATAGTCTTTTCTATAATGGCTGTACTAGTTTACATTCCCATAAACAGTGAATAAGGGCTTTCTGAACATCCTTGCCAAACCATGTTATCTTTTGCCCTTTTAATAATAACCATTCTAACCGAGGTGAGTTGCTTTCTCATTGTGGTTTTGATTTGCATTTCCATGATAAATAGTGATGTTGAGCATTTCTTATATACTTATTGGCCATTTGTATGTCTACTTTTAAAAAATGTCTATTTAGGTCTTTCACTCATTTTTTAATCTAGTTATTTGTTTTTTTGCTGTTGAGTTGTTTGATTTCCTTATATATTTTGTATATTAACTCCGTGTCAGGTTTACATTCTATAATTTGTCTCTTTACTATGTTGATTGGGTCCTTTGCTGTACAGAGACTTTTTTAGTTTGATGTAATCCCATTTGTCTATTTTTGCTTTTGTTGCTGGTGCTTTTGAGGTTTTATCCAAAAAAATCCTTACCCGGTACAATGTCATGAATTATTCCACCTATGTTTTCTTCTAGTAATTTCATACTTTTGGATCTTGTTTTTAAGCATTTAATTAAGTTTTAGTTCACTTTTGTAGATAGTGAAAGATAAAGGTTTCATTTTATTTTCTACATGTGAATATCCAGTTTTTACATCATTATTTATTGAAAAGACTGTCCTTTCCCCAGTGTATTTTCTTGGTACCTTTGTTGAAAATCAGTTGGTTGTAAATGTATGTATTTATTTCTGGGGTTTCTATTCTGCTATCTCTATATGTATATCTGTTTGTATGCCAGTACCATGCTGTTTGGGTTGCTATAGATTTGTAGTATATTTTGAAGTCAGGTAGTGTATTGCTCCCAGATTCGGGTTTTGTTTTGTTTTGTTTTGTTTTTATCAAGATTGATTTGGCTAAGGTGTCTTCTGTGGTTCCATACAAATTTTAGGGTTTCTTTTTCCATTTTGGTCAAGAATGTCATTGGTATTTTGATAGGAATTTCATTGAATCTGTATATTATCTTTTAGTATTAGGGATATTTTAACAATATTGAATCTTTCATTTTATTACATGGAATATCTTTTCATTTATTTGTGTCTTCTTCAATTTCTTTCACCAATGCTTAGCAATTTTTATTGTAGAGATCTTTCCCCTACTTGATTAAGTTTATTCCTAGGTATTTTAATTTTTGTTTGGCTACCATAAATGTAATTGTTTTCTTGGTTTCTTTTTAAGATAGTTTACTATTAGCAGATAGAAACACTACTGATTTATGTATGTTGATTTTGTATTCTGCAACTTTACTGAATTTATTTATTTCTTCTAACAGTCATTTGGTGGAGTCTAAAATTTTCTGTAGATAAGATCATGTTGTCTGTAAATAAAACAATTTGACTTCCTTCTATCCAATTGTATGCCTTTTATTTTATTCTTCTCCTGACTATCTGCTCTGGTTAGGTCTTCCAGTACTATGTTGAATCAAAGTGGTAAAATAAGTACTCTAGTCTTGTTCCAGGAATTAGAGAAAAATTTTTCAGCTTTTCCTTATTTAGTATGTTAGCTGTGGTTTTATCATATATGGCCTTTGTGTTGAGGTGCATTCCTTCTATATCCAGTTTGTTAAAAATTTTTATCATGAAGAGATATTAAATTTTGTCAGATAAATTTTCTGCATCTATTTAAATGATTATATGGGTTTTGTCCTTCATTCTGTTAATATGATGTATCATGCTTATTCATTTGCATACATTGAACCATCCTTGAATCCTTTCAATGAATCTCACTTGATAATAGTGAATTATATTTTTAATGTACCGCTGAACTTTGTTTGCTATAATTTTGTTGAAGATTTTTGAATATATGTTCATCAGGGATATTGGCCTGCAGTTTCCTTTTATCCTTGTGCCCTTGTCTGGTTTTGATATCACAGTAATGCTGGCCTCATAGAATGTTTTATTTGGTATACATCTTGCTATCTTTGGTTTTCCATTTGAAATGACTATTTTTTATATCCCTTCATTTTCAGTCTCTGTGTGCCTTACAAATGGAGTGCTCTCTTGTAGGCAGCATATAGTTTTGTCTTCTGTTTTATCCATTTAGTCACTCTGTGTCATTTAATTGCAAGGTTTAATCCACTTATATTCAATGTAATTATTGATAAGTAAAAACTTACAAATGTTTACAACTGCCATTTTGTTGCCAGTTTGTTTGCTTGTGTGTGTGTTTGTGTGTCTATGCGTGTGTGTGTGTGTAGAGCTTTTCTTATTCTTTTACTGTCTTCCTTTGTAGTTAAGTAATTTTCTCTGGAAATATGTTTTGATTCTTTTTTAAAAATGTTTATTGTTTATAAGTTTTTATTTTGTGGTTACCATGAGACCTATTTTTAAAATCTTATATTTGAAACAGTTTTTTTTAATAAATAACAACTTATTTTTGTCACAAAAAAACCATCTACACTTTATCTGCATTCCCCCTCCACATTTTTAATTTTTAATGTAACAATTTACATATTTTTATATTGCCTATCTTTCAACAAACTATTATAGTTATTATTTTACTAGTTTTATTTTTTAACCTTAACACTGATGGTGTGTCATGTATACACCGAGATTACAGTATTATCATATTCTGAATTTGATTGTACACTTGGATTTACCAGTGAGTTTCATACCTTCAGAAGTTTTTGCATTACTCATTAGCATTCTTTTTATTCAGTTTGAAGTATTCCCTTTAGCATTTCTTAAAAGACGTATCCTTTGGTGATAAATTCCATCAGCTTTTCATTGTCTAGGAAAGTCTTTACCCTTTATTTCTGAAGGATAGCTTATTGATTGGCAGGGTTTTTTTCCCCTTCACCACTTTGAATCTGTCATCTCACTCCCTTCTGGCATGTAATGTTTCTGCTGTGAAGTCTTCTGCTTCCAGGCATATTGGCACTCCCTTATGTATTATTTGCTTCTTTCTTTATGTGGCTTTCAGGATCTACTTTTTTTTCTTTGACGTTTGATAGTTTGACTATACTATGTCTTGGGGTAGTATTATTTGAATTGTATCTGATTGGTGACCTTCAGTCTTCCTGTACCTGTATATTTATATATTTATCCAGGTTTGGAAAGCTTTCTGCTCTTACTTATTTAAATAAGCTTTCTACATTTTTGTCTTACTCTAATCCCTCTTGAATGACAATGGGCCAAACATTACTTGTTTTCATAGTGTCCTATAGATCCTGTATGAGTTCCTCATTTTTAGTTGTTTTGTTTTTCTTTTCTCTGATTATATATTATCAAATATCCTGTCTTTCAGTTCACACATTTATTTTTCTGCTTGATCAATTCTGCCACTGATTCTATTAAGTTTTAAATTTTGTTCATTGTAGTATTTAGCTCCAGGATTTCTGTTTGATATTTTAAATTATTATTTTAACCTTTCTGATAAATTTCTGATATGTTTCTGAATTATTTCCCTTTATTTTCTTTAAGTTTGCTGAAGAGCTTTCTTAAAACAGAAATTTTGAATTGTCTGAGATGTCATACATCTCCATCTCATTAGGGTTAGGCATGAGCACCTTATTTTGTTCATTTTTTGAGGTCATGCTTCCCTAATTAATTTTGTACCTTATACTCATGTGTCAATGTCTGTGTGTTTAGTAAGTTTGTGTTTATTGAAGCCTTTGCAGTCTGGCTTTGTATGTGTCCATCCTTCTACAGTAAGTCTGTTCAGAAATTCTGAGCAGACTGACTGCCGTGGTCCTTAGATCCACAAACTCTGCAGCCATTTCAGCACTACAGAGTTCCTCAAGCCCAGGTCATGAGTCTTGCAAGAGCTCTGAAGCTGGTTTCATTCCCAACCTTTAATAGTTTCTGAGGAAGACCCAAGGAGGATGCCTAAGCTATGTGGGAAAGCTGACTAGGGGCTTGAGCCCAGGAGACCTGTGGGCTTTGCTTCCTGCAGCATGGTGATGCTGACAAGTCTTCTATGTTGTGGCATGTTTACTGGCAGAAAAGGAGAACAACCACAGAGTTCCACATGCTGATTACTGTAAGCTCCACCCCTACTCTTTATCTCTAGCTGACCTCAGGTAGTTTAGCCCTGCCAATGCTTGCAATTATTTTTGTGAGATAAAATAAAAGCAAACCTCCTGCATAGAGTCTCAGAATGGTGGGGAAACTGGATGCCCACCTCCAACTCACTTTTTTCATTGTAGGAACTATAAGCTCAGTAGAATACTCCACTTGTGGTGGTTGGAAGAAGAGCACTGCAATCAAAGAGAGTCATCTCCATTACCATCTGATTGTGTTTTTTTTTTTCAGCTCTGAGGTTCAAGAGAGTATCACAACCTTGCTCCTGATTTAAGAATATTCAGATTGGTAATCATACTTCTGGATAGTTGCTAGTTTGGATTCTGTGGATAGGAATGAAGCTGGAGAACTTCAACTTCATCATAATGTTTTCATGTGACTTACTGGAATTCTTTATAGACTCTGTGACCTTGAAAAATGAAAAAAACCGTAACATAGAATCTATCTCTTCAAGAAAATAACATCTATTTTCTAGCAAAGTACTTTGATTCTTTGGAAAAACACATATTGTGAACATTCAAGGTCTTCATCACATGAACAGTAGCCATTTCTAACATCATTGATCCCTGGTGGTACAGCAGAAGGGACTTACTAAATAAACAATAGTCTTGAAAATTACTACAGTTAACTTTTTAAAAGATCAAAGTGGTTACATTTCTAACATGGAAAGTATGTTGTTATAGAATTATCAAAGCATTTTAACTACCGTTTTAGTAACAGTAAGCTAACTGATTTAGCAAAGAGACCCAAAATTGCGTAATGGCATAAGCACCATAAAAGTCTGGTCATTGTGCCCACATACCCTTTCAGGTCAATGAGGGGTAAATGAATTACTGATGCAGCAACAGCACAAATGAATCTCAAAATAATTAGGTTGAATTTTGGGGGGGTCTCCACTTGGCAGTGTCAATGTCTTAGTCAACATGTGGTCTCCAAGACTCTCTGGACGCCTCCAACCAACACATGAGCAAAGGCTAAAAGGCTCACACCAGAAGTAACGTGCATTGTTTTCCAATGCTCACATTAAATTGGCCAGAATTCGTTATCTGGCCCCACCTAAAGATGCTAGGATAAGAAAATAAATTTCCTGGGTAGCCATTTTCCAGAAACAATACTAATTCACAAATAGGGAAACAGCAATCTTTGATGGACAGTAAACTTTCTTTGACAAATAACTGTTAAAAGAATTTGTATTTGTTTTATTTATTTTACCAAATACTCTGGAACATTGAAACATATTCTGGATTTTTCCCCTAAAGATTTTTCTACTTTTTCAAGTGTCTAATCCTTTTCTTTAATCAATAGCATTAAGTATAGGCAAGAGAGTATAAGCTGGTATCCAACAGAGTGTTTAAATATTGCTTCTTAACATATTTATCTATTCTCAGTTTTAGCCCTAGGTGTTTATTATATAATTTCTCTTTGTCATGGCTCTTAATTCTGTTTGATATAGGATATATAGATGTATTTTGGCTTATTTCCTCATTTCTAACTTTGAGTTACTATTTTCTTGTTAGCAATATGTAATTTACCATTTACCTATTTTGTGAGATATTTTTCAAGGATTATAGTTTTTTTCAGAATTTTTATTTTTTTTTCTAAATTTTCTTTTTCTTTGGGCCCTATGTCATATTCTTGCCTTATAGGTTCCACCTTTTTTCTTCTCTTTTTAAACATCTCTAAAATATTTATTTTCAAAATATTTTGCAAGCTTTGAAACAATTCCAAAATAGATAAAACCCAAAAGTTAATCAACTGGTGGCAGTTTCTGGATGTCTCTCAAGAAGGTTAAGAAGGGATGTTCTCTTGTGTGCTTCTATTTGTTTTGTTTCTCACCTTACTTGGGAGCTGTTTAAGGAAGGCACAATTTGCCCCTAGTGGTGAAGACCTTTTTTTTTTTTTTTTAAATACAGAACAGTAAAAAAAAAAAAAAAAAAAAAAAAACAAAACTGCCTCTTTTCCAGAGGAAGATGTCATCTCCGTCTTCCAAGGAAGTTTTTTTTTGTTACTTTTTTTTTTATTTTATTATTATTATACTTTAAGTTTCAGGGTACATGTGCACAATGTGCAGGTTAGTTACATATGTATACATGTGCCATGCTGGTGTGCTGCACCCATTAACTCGTCATTTAGCATTAGGTATATCTCCCAAAGCTATCCCTCCCCCCTCCCCCCACCCCACAACAGTCCCCAGAGTGTGATGTTCCCCTTCCTGTGTCCATGTGTTCTCGTTGTTCAATTCCCACCTATGAGTGAGAACATGCGGTGTTTGGTTTTTTGTCCTTGCGATAGTTTACTGAGAATGATGATTTCCAATTTCATCCATGTCCCTACAAAGGACATGAACTCATCATTTTTTATGGCTGCATAGTATTCCATGGTGTATATGTGCCACATTTTCTTAATACAGTCTATGATTGTTGGACATTTGGGTTGGTTCCAAGTCTTTGCTATTGTGAATAGTGCCACAATAAACATACGTGTGCATGTGTCTTTATAGCAGCATGATTTATAGTCCTTTGGGTATATACCCAGTAATGGGATGGCTGGGTCAAATGGTAGTTCTAGTTCTAGATCCGTGAGGAATCACCACACTGACTTCCACAATGGTTGAACTAGTTTACAGTCCCACCAACAGTGTAAAAGTGTTCCTATTTCTCCACATCCTCTCCAGCACCTCTTGTTTCCTGACTTTTTAATGATTGCCATTCTAACTGGTGTGAGATGGTTTCTCATTGTGGTTTTGATTTGCATTTCTCTGATAGCCAGTGATGGTGTGCATTTTTTCATGTGTTTTTTGGCTGCATAAATGTCTTCTTTTGAGAAGAGTCTGTTCATGTCCTTCACCCACTTTTTGATGGAGTTGTTTTTTTCTTGTAAATTTGTTTGAGTTCATTGTAGATTCTGGATATTAGCCCTTTGTCAGATGAGTAGGTTGCGAAAATTTTCTCCCATTTTGTAGGTTGCCTGTTCACTCTGATGGTAGTTTCTTTTGCTGTGCAGAAGCTCTTGAGTTTAATTAGATCCCATTTGTCAATTTTGGCTTTTGTTGCCATTGCTTTTGGTGTTTTAGATATGAAGTCCTTGCCCATGCCTATGTCCTGAATGGTAATGCCTAGGTTTTCTTCTAGGGTTTTTATGGTTTTAGGTTTAACGTTTGAGTCTTTAACCCATCTTGAATTAATTTTTGTATAAGGTGTAAGGAAGGGATCTAGTTTCAGCTTTCTACATATGGCTAGCCAGTTTTCCCAGCACCATTTATTAAATAGGGAATCCTTTCCCCATTGCTTGTTTTTCTCAGTTTTGTCAAAGATCAGATAGTTGTAGATATGCGGCGTTATTTCTGAGGGCTCTGTTCTGTTCCATTGATCTATATCTCTGTTTTGGTACCAGTACCATGCTGTTTTGGTTACTGTAGTCTTGTAGTATAGTTTGAAATCAGGTAGCATGATGTCTCCAGCTTTGTTCTTTTGGCTTAGGATTGACTTGGCGATGCAGGCTCTTTTTTGGTTCCATATGAAGTTTAAAGTAGTTTTTTCCAATTCTGTGAAGAAAGACATTGTTAGCTTGATGGGGATGGCATTGAATCTAGAGTTTTACATTTGTCTCTGCCTGGTCCACAATATTTTATCACTTCTAGACTATTTTTGTTTCCTATCAGCATTACTGAAATGTCTAAGTAACACAAAATACATGTTAAAGGTAAAATTGCATAAATTTGTCAAATGTATACAGTCATGTAACCACAACAGTTATTTCCCTTACTCAAATTTCTGTCTAATGTCCTTGTAGAGGATTTGTTCATACTTCCATCCCCAGACCCAGGTAATGCCAAATCTTCTTCCTATTACTAAAACTGTGCCTTTTCCAGAATTTCATATAAATGCAGTCACAAACCATGTGTTTTTTGGGGGTATTCTGGACTTATTTTACTTATTTAATGCTCTTGAGATTTATTTCTGTTGTGTGTATCAGTAGTTTATTCCTTTATATTACTAGACTGTATTCCATTAGACGAGTATACCACAATTTGTTTATTCATTCACTAATTGATAGACTTTTGGGCCATTTTCACTCTTTTGCTATTATGAATCTGTGTGCTACACAAATTTTGCATACAAATCTTTGGACAGATGTTCTCATTTCTCTTTGAGTACATATCTAGGAAGGATTGCTAGGTTACATTAAAAAATGTTTGTCTTTATAAGAAATTGCTGACAATTTTTCAATATGGCTATTTCATTTTTTATTATCACTAGCTTTGTATAAGAGTTATCCTTGCTCCAAATTCTCTTCATTGTATAGTCCTTTCTGTTTTTAATTTTGGCCATTATAGTGTGTATGTAGGGATACCTCAGTAGGGTTTAAATTTACACTTCACTAATAATAATGTCATTCTTTTATATGTACTTATTTACATCTGTAATTCTTCCTTGATGAAGTGCATGTTCAAATACTGTGTCATATTCTGTGCTGCGTTATTTAATTTTAAGTGTGTTTTATATATTCCAGATACAAGTTATTTATTAGGTTTATTTTTCAAATATTTTCTCCCAGAATTTTGGTGACTTTTTCATTTTATTAAAAGTATCTTTTTTATATGGTTTGGCTAAGTCCCCACCCAAATCTCATCTTGACTTGTAGCTCCCATAATCCCCACATGTCATGGGATAGACCTGGTGGGAGGTAAGTGGATCATGGGGTTGGGTTTTACCATGATGTTCTCATGATAGTGGATAAGTTTCATGAGATTCAATGGCTTTATAAAGGGCAGTTCCCCTGCACATGCTTTCTTGCTTGCTGCCATGTAAGACATGACTTTGCTCCTCCTTTGACTTCCACCATGATTATCAGGTCTCCCAAGCCATGTGGAAATGTGAGTCCATTAAGCCCCTTTTTCTTTATAAATTACTCAGTCTTGGATTTTTCTCCATAACAATATGAAAATTGATAAATATAGTAAATTGGTACCAGTACAGTGGAGTACTGATATTAAGATACCCAAAAATGTGGAAGTGACTTTGGAACTGGTTACAGGCAGAGGTTGGAACAGTTTGGAGGGCTCAGAAGAAGACAGGAAAATGTGGGAAAGTCTGGAGTTTCCTAGAGACTTGTTGAATGGGTTTGAGCAAAAAGTCCAGGCTGAAGTATTCTCAGATAGAAACGAAGAACTTATTGGGAACTGGAGCAAAGGTGATTCTTGCTATGCTTTAGCAAAGAGACTGGCAGCATTTGGCCTCTGTCCTAGAGATTTGTGGAAGTTTGAACTTGAGAGAGATGATTTAGGGTATCTAATGGAAGAAATTTCTAAGCAGCAAAATGTTCAAGACGTCACTTAGGTGCTCTTAAAAACACTCAGTTTAATTCATTTACAAAGATATGGTTTGGAATTAGAACATATGTTTAAAAAAGAAGCAAAGCATAAAAGTTTGGAAAATTTGCAGTCTGATGATGTGATAGAAAAGAAAAACCCATTTTCTGAGGAGAAATTCAAGCCAGGTACACAAATTTGAGCTGCAGACTTTTGAGTTACTGCTGAAATGAGTTAAGACTTTGGGGGATTTTTGGGAAGGGCATGATTGGTTTTGAAATGAGAGGACATGAGATTTGGGAGGAACCAGGGTGAAATGATATGGTTTGGCATGTCCCCACCCAAATCTCATCTTGAATTGTAGCTCTCATAATTTCCACATGTCATGGGAGGGACCCACTGGGAAATCACTGAATCTTGGGGGAGGGTTTTCCCATGCTGTTCTCCTGATAATGAATAAGTTTCATGAAGTCTTATGGTTTTATAAAGGGCAGTTCCTCCACATGCTCTCTTGCCTGTTGCCATATAAGACAGGCCTTTGCTCCTCCTTTGCCTTCCATCATGATTGTGATGTCTCCCCAGCCAGGTGGAATTGTGAGGCAGTTAAACCTTTTTTTCTTTATAAATTACCCAGTCTCTCATATTTCTTTTTGGCAGTGTGAAAATAGGCTAATACACTTTATATAATAAAAAAGTTAATTTTGTTGTATTGCAATTTTTCATATTTTTATTTCATAGGTTGTACATTTTGTGTGTTTAGAAATCTTTGCTTAACCCAAGGTCACAAAAAATTTTATCCTGGAAGTTTTATAATTTTGGCTTTTGCCTTCATGTATGATTCAAGTTAACTTATTTATAAAGTGTAATGTAATCACTGTGACTTTTTCACATGGATACATATTTCCTCTTCAAGAAGTTTGTTGATCTTCCTGGATATGTGAGTTTATGTTTCTCCTCAAATTTGTATAATTTTTGGCAAATATTTTTTCAAATATTTTTCTTCTCCTTTTTTCTTGTTTTCTTTTCTTTTTCTTTTTTCTTTTTTTTTTTTTTTCTGAGACACAGTCTTACCCTGTCACCCAGGCTGGAGTTCAGTGGCACAATCTTGGCTCACTGCAACCTCCGCCTTCCAGCTTCAAGCAATTCTCCTGCCTCAGACTCCCGAGTAGCTGGGATTACAGGCACCCACCACTATGCCCAGCTAATTTTTGTACTTTTAGTAGAAATGGGGTTTCACCATGTTGGCCAGGCTGGTCTTAAACTCTTGACTTCAGGTTATCCACCCGCGTTGGCCTCCCAAAGTCCTGGGATTAAAGGCTTGAGCCACCACAACTGGCCCACTTGTTTTCTTTTGAGACTCCAATTACATATATGTTAGGCTGTTTGATATTGGTGGATAGGCTTTTGATATTTTATTTATTGTTCTTATCCTTCCTCTCACTTTGCCTCATTTTAAATGCTTTCTCTTGCTATGTCTTTAAGTTCACTAATCTTTTCTTAGGTGGATTTTTATTTTTGTTATTGTATCTTTTATCTGTAGAAGTTTTATATTTTATTTTATATCTTTGTTACTTTCCTCATCATCCTGATGCTTTTTTAATACTCTTGACATTAAAGGCAAATTTATTGTTGCTGTTTTAATTTCCTTATCTGAAGATTTCATTATCCAACTTTAGTATTTCCAGGTCCATTTTTATTAACTGTTTATTCTTACTATGAGTGATGCTTTCTTGTCTACTTGTATGCTTGACATTTTGGGAATGGATGATAGAAATTGCACATTCATGTTATTTAATAGGGACTTGTTCTGATGATCAATTATGTTACTTTACCTTTGAAGAGGCATTATACGACTCCAGTTTTATCCTCCACTTGTCCACAAGCTTGTCTACTACCTGTGGAAGTTATCAATATCAAAATGAAGTCACTCATGTTACACCCTAATAAAATGGAGCTGGGAGACCATGAAGAAGGAGACTTTATGTACATTTGCCTGATAGCAAGAACTGTCACAGGATACTCTGCCAAATCCACAATCTTGTACAAAGGTCACCACAACCTTGCACAAGGATAACTCCTACAATGACACCTGCCCAGCAACTGCCTGTTTTACTAATGGACTCATTCCAGCCTTGTTATTAATTCTTATAGCTACAGATAATTATTTCATAACCATTAATGTATATGCCCTCATAGTGCCTTTAAAAACCTTTGCCTTCCTTTTCCTCCTTGGATGTGCCTGTTTCACCATAACATCCATATACTGGATTGCAAATTCCTACTATTCCTGAAAAAATTATTGGTTCTGGAGAGCTTGTCTCTCTGCTGTTTATTTTTTACTGACCTACCTGAATTCTAACTTGAACAACATTGTATTTTAATAAAATAATGAGTTTAAGGGACATTGGGCATTTTTTTGGTAGAGCTTTCTGGATGACAAAGTCTTAGGTATTTCAACTATTTATGCAATTTTATTTACTTAAAACCACTCTTTCAGTATGAGTACAGTGGACTGCAGGGAAATGGGGGACTTGCTTCTAGTATACACTGACCACAGTACTTTACAGGTGATATGAGTGCAATGTGAACCAGGGTCCCAAAAAAATTAGTTTCCTTCTTCAAAACATATCTAATCACTAAAGGGGTAATCCTATGTAATGTGGCAGATATAACAATCATCTTCCCTAGGAGAATAAAACTGGCAACGTTCTCTCTAATGAATCCATTTGTAAGTTACATGTTTTAACTTGCTTTTTGCTTTAGGCTGTCACAACATTGTAATTAACCATACCCAGGTCTGGCAGTATGGATGTAGGATTGAGACATTCCCTGAATTTTCTCCCTAAATCCTTTTCTCTCCATTTTTTCCCAAGCATCTAATCCTTTCTTTTTTCTTTGCATTTTGCCACATTAATCTTGGCAAGGCAGGTGAGCCATCACCCCTCAGGATACTAGAAACAAATTCAAAAGGCATTTTCACTGAGCTTGGGTAAAATCTCATTGTCTCACAAAGAATAACTTTCACAAGCACAAAATACTTATTATACAGTTGAACAATAGGGTTTATTGTTACCTGGGTCCCATTTTAATGTTATTATACTGTTGAAACTTCTTTCTCTGAAAAGCTTCCAGAAAATAACCTGACTAAACTGTAAAGTTAACGGTGACGGATTTTAAGATAAACAAGAGAGTTAGCTATTTTCTAAGCACTGAGCACTCATTCTGATATCGTGAGCTCTGGCTTAGAATTTGACATTTGCTGACTTTCTACAACAGAGGGCCCATCCTTAACCAAAGTTCCAATCCTCTGATCGAGTGACCTTTCATTCTCTCAACATACCTAATCATCTTTCTTTCCATCACTCTGTACTCTATAATTACTTTCACTGGCGTCCATGTGAAGAGACCACGAAACAGGCTTTGTGTGAGCAATAAAGCTGTTTATTTCACCTGGGTGCAGGTGGGCTGAGTATGAAAAGAGAGTCAGTGAAGGGAGACAGGGGTGGGGCCATTTTATAGGATTTGGGTAGGTAAAGGAAAAAGGGGGGTTGTTCTCTGGCGGGCAGGAGTAGGGGGTCACAAGGTGCTCAGTAGGGGAGCTTTTGAGCCAAGATGAGCCAGAAGAAGGAATTTCACAGGATAATGTCATCAGTTAAGGCAGGAACAGGCCATTTTCACTTCTTTTATGGTGGAATGTCATCAGTTAAGGCAGGAACCGGCCATCTGGATGTGTATGTGCAGGTCACAGGGGATATGATGTCTTAGCTTGGGCTCAGAGGCCTGACATTCCTGCCTTCTTATATTAATAAGAAAAATGAAATAGTGGTAAAGTGTTGGGATGGTGAACATTTTTTGGGGGTGGTATGGAGAGATAATGGGCGATGTTTCTCAGGGCTGCTTTGAGCGGGATTAGGTGTGGCGTGGGAACCTAGAGTGGGAGAGATTAAGCTGAAGGAAGATTTGTGGTAAGGGGTGATATTGTGGGGTGTTAGAAGAAACATTTGTCATTTAGAATTATTGGTGATGGCCTGGATACAGTTTTGTATGAATTGAAAAACTAAACGGAATAAGAGAAGGAGAAAAACAGGTATTAAAGGACTAAGAATTGGGAGGACCTAGGACATCTAATTACAGAGTGCCTAAGGAGGTTCAGCATAGCCTTGCCAGCAAAGATTATTCATTTACTTTAAGAGTTAAGAGTGGTGGTTTGGGGATAGCACCAGGAAATATCAGCTGTGATGGCTTGGAGAAACAGTGTAAACTGGCAGTGTAAACAAGAGCAGGGTATGTGTGAGTAGTTGAGAACGGTGAATAGGAGTATGACTAGACAGAAGATAGTAGGGATGACAAGTTTTTTAGGGCACAGTCCAAGTTGGTCTGGTGTCTAGAATGAGACTGGGGCCTAATAAAGAGGAGCATCTATACAGGAGCTCAAATGGGCTGTACCTTGTAGCATTCCGAGGACAGGCCTGAATTCTGAGAAGGGAAAGTGGTAAAAGTATTGTCCAGTCCTTTTTAAGTTGGTGGCTGAGCTTGGTGAAGTGTGTTTTTAAAAGACCATTAGTCAGTTATACCTTTCCTGAAGACTGAGGACTGTAAGGGATATAAAGTTTTCACTGAATACTAAGAGCCTGAAAAAAATGCTTGGCTGATTTGACTAATAAAGGCCGGTCTGCTATCAGACTATATAGAAGTGGGAAGGCCAAACCGATGAATTATGTCTGACAGAAGGGAAGAAATGACCGTGGTGGCCTTCTTAGACCCTGTGGGAAAGGCCTCTACCTATCCAGTGAAAGTGTCTACCTAGACCAAAAGGTATTTTGTTTCCTGACTCAGGGCATGTTGAGTAGAGTTAATTTGCCAGTCCTGGGCGGGGGCAAATCCCTGAGCTTGATGTGTAGGGAAGGGAGGGGGCCTGAATAATCCCTGAGGAGTAGTAGAATAGCAGATGGAACACTAAGAAGTTATTTCCTTGAGGATAGATTTCCACAATGGAAAGGAAATGAGAGGTTCTAAGAGGCGGGCTAGTGGCTTGTACTATAGCATAGCCTGACTTTGCTGGTGTGTGGTGATTAGGCCTGGTGGAACTGCCATCAATAAACCAAGTGTTATCAGGGTGAGAAACAGGGAAGAAGGAAATGTGGGGAAATGGGGTGAATGTCATGTGGATCAGAGAGATGCACTCATGAGGGTCAGGTGTGGTATCAGGAATAATGTGGGAGGCCAGATTGAAGTCTGGGCCAGGAACAATGGTAATTGTGGGAGACTCAACAAAGAGTGAGTACAGCTGAAGGAGCCGGGGAGCAGAAAGTATATGAGTCAGGTGTGAGGAAGAAAACAGATTTTGGAAATTATGAGAGCTGTAGAGAGTGAGTTGAGCATAGTTTGTGATTTTAAGGGCCTCTAAAAGTATTAGGGTGGCAGTAGCCGCTGCAGGGAGACATGATGGCCAGCCTTAAACAGTAAGGTCAAGTTGTTTGGGCAAAAAGGCTACAGGACGCGATCCCGGTCCTTGTGTGAGAATTCTGACTGCACGGCCCTGCACTTCGGCTGTGTGTAATGAAAAGGGTTGGGATGAGTCAGGGAGAGCTGGGGTGGGGGCAGTCTCTAAAGCTGTCTTCAAGGAATGGAAAGAGGAGTAGGGAAAGGATTTAGGATCTACGGGGTCAGCTAGGTTTCCTTTTGTGAGTTTATATAATGGTTTTGTTAGGATGGCAAAACCAGGTATCCAAAGGCGAAAGTATCCAACCATGCCCAGGAAGGAAACGAGTTGTTGTTTTGTAGAAGGGGTTGGGGTTTCAGAGATTAGTCAGACATGATCAGCAGGGAGAGCACGTGTGTTTTTATGAGAATTATGCTGAGATAGGTAACAGATAAGGAAGAAATTTAGGCTTGACTGAAGTAATGGGGTCTGTCTGTTAAGCTTTGCGGCAGTACAGCCCAGGTAATTTGCTGAGCCTGATGGGTGTCAGGGTCACTCCAAGTGAAAGTGAAGAGAGGCTGGGATGAAGGGTGCAAAGGAATAGTAAAGAAAGCATGTTTGAGATCCAGAACAGAATAATGAATTGTGGAGGGAGGTATTGAGGATAGGAGAGTATATGGGTTTGGCACCATGGGGTGGATAGGCAGAACAATTTGGTTGATAAAGCATAGATCCTGAACTAACTTATAAGGCTTGTCTGGTTTTAGGACAGGTGAAATGGGGGAATTGTAAGGAGAGTTTATAGGCTTTAAAAGGCCATGCTGTAGCAGGCAAGTGATAGGAGGCTTTAATCCTTTCAAAGCATGCTGTGGGATGGGATTTTGGCATTGATTGGGGTAAGGGTGATTAGGTTTTAATGAGATGGTAAGGGGTGCATGATCAGTCACCAAGGAGGGAGTAGAGGTATCTTATACTTGTGGGTTAAGGTGGGGGGATACAAGAGGAGGATGCAAAAGAGGCTTTGGATTGGGAAGAAGGGCAGCAATGAGATGCAGCTGTAGTCCAGGAATAGTCAGGGAAGCAGATAATTTAGTTCAAGTGTCTCGGCCTAATAAGGGAACTGGGCAGGTGGGGATAACTAAAAAGGAGTGCTTAAAAGAGTATTGTCTAAGTTGGCACCAGAGTTGGGGAGTTTTAAGAGGTTTAGAAGCCTGGCTGTCAATACCCACAACAGTATGGAGGCAAGGGAAACAGGCCCTTGAAAATAAGGTAATGTGGAGTGGGTAGCCTCCGTATTGATTAAGAAGAGGACGGACTTAACCTTCACTGTGAGAGTTACCTAAAGCTTTGCATTTGTGATGGTCTACAAGGCTTCCGAGGCGATCAGGCAGCGTCAGTCTTCAGCCGCTAAGCCGAGAAGATCTGGGAAGGAGTCAGTCAGAGAGCCTTGGGCCAGAGTTCCAGAGTTCCAGGGGCTCTGGGAGTGGCTGCAAGGTGAGTTGAACAGTCCCATTTCCAGTGGGGTCCAGATGGGACATGGCTTAGGAGGAATCCCTGGCTGTGGGCATTCCTTGGCCTGGTGGCCAGATTTCTGGCACTTGTAGCAAGCTCCTAGGGGAGGCGGTTCTGGAGGAATGCCTGGCCACTGTGGTTTAGGCGTTTGGAAGTTCTTGTGTGCTGGATATGTGGCTGGGGTTTGTCTCACAGTGGAGGCAAGGAATTGCAACTCAGAAATATGTTGCAACTTGGCTGCCTCTACTCTATTATTGTACACCTCAAAGGTGAGGTTAATTAAGTCCTGTTGTGGAGTTTGAGGGCCGGAATTTAATTTTTGGAGTTTTATTTAATGTCAGGAGGAGATTGGGTAATAAAATGTATATTGAGAATAAGACGGCCTTTTGACCATTTAGGGTCTAGGGCTGTAAAGCATCTCAGGGTTGCTGCCAAATGGGCCATGAACTGGGCTGGATTTTTATATTTCATGAAAAAGAGCCTAAACGCTATCTGATTTGGGATAAAGAAAAATTAGCATTAACCTTGACTATGCCTTTAACTCCAGCCACCTTTTTATTATTATTATTATTATTATACTTTAAGTTTTAGGGTACATGTGCACAACGTGCAGGTTTGTTACATATGTATACATGTGCCATGTTGGTGTGCTGCACCCATTAACTCGTCATTTAGCATTAGGTATATCTCCTAATGCTATCCCTCTCCCCTCCCCCCACTCTACAACAGTCCCCAGAGTGTGATGTTCCCCTTCCTGTGTCCATGTGCTCTTATTGCTCAATTCCTACCTATGAGTGAGAACATGCGGTGTTTGGTTTTTTGTCCTTGTGATAGTTTGCTGAGAATGATGGTTTCCAGCTTCATCTATATCCCTACAAAGGACATGAACTCATCATTTTTTATGGCTGCATAGTATTCCATGGTGTATATGTGCTACACTTTCTTAATCCAGTCTATCATTGATGGACATTTGGGTTGTTTCGAAGTCTTTGCTATTGTGAATAGTGCCACAATAAACATACGTGTGCATGTGTCTTTATAGCATCATGATTTATAGTCCTTTGGGTATATACCCAGTAATGGGATGGCTGGCTCAAATGGAATTTCTATTTCTAGATCCCTGAGGAATTGCCACACTGACTTCCACAATGGTTGAACTAGTTTACAGTCCCTCCAACAGTGTAAAAGTGTTCCTATTTCTCCACATCCTCTCCAGCACCTGTTGTTTCCTGACTTTTTAATGATCGCCATTCTAACTGATGTGAGACGGTATCTCACTGTGGTTTTGATTTGCATTTCTCTGATGGCCAGTGATGATGAGCATTTCTTCATGTGCTTTTTGGCTGCATAAATGTCTTCTTTTGAGAAGTGTCTGTTCATGTCCTTCACCCACTTTTTGATGGGGTTGTTTGTTTTTTCTTGTAAATTTCTTTAAGTTCTTTGTAGATTCTGGATATTAGTCCTTTGTCAGATGAGTAAGTTGCAAAATTTTTCTCCCATTCTGTAGGCTGAGTCTGTTCACTCTGATGGTAGTTTCTTTTGCTGTGCAGAAGCTCTTGAGTTTAATTAGATCCCATTTGTCAATTTTGGCTTTTGTTGCCATTGCTTTTGGTGTTTTAGATATGAAGTCCTCGCCCATGCCTATGTCCTGAATGGTATTGCCTAGGTTTTCTTCTAGGGTTTTTATGGTTTTAGGTCTAACATGTAAGTCTTTAATCCATCTTGAATTAATTTTTGTATAAGGTGTAAGGAAGGGATCCAGTTTCAGCTTTCTACATATGGCTAGCCAGTTTTCCCAGCACCATTTATTAAATAGGGAATCCTTTCCCCATTGCATGTTTTTGTCAGCTTTGTCAAAGATCAGATAGTTGTAGACATGTGGTGTTATTTCTGAAGGCTCTGTTCTGTTCCATTGGTCTATATCTCTGTTTTGGTACAAGTACCATGTTGTGTTGGTCACTGTAGCCTTGTAGTATAGTTTGAAGTCAGTTAGCATGATGCCTCCAGCTTTGTTCTTTTGGCTTAGGATTGACTTGGCGATGTGGGCTCCTTTTTGGTTCCATATGAACTTTAAAACTTTAAAGTGAAGAAAGTCATTGGTACCTTGATGGGGATGGCATTGAATCTGTAAATTACCTTGGGCAATATGGCCATTTTCACGACATTGATTCTTCCTACCCATGAGCATGGAATGTTCTTCCATTTGTTTGTATCCTCTTTTATTTCCTTGAGCAGTGGTTTGTAGTTCTCCTTGAAGAGGTCCTTCACATTCCTTGTAAGTTGGATTCCTAGGTATTTGATTCTCTTTGAAGCAATTGTGAATGGGAGTTCACTCATGATTTGGCTCTCTGTTTGTCTGTTATTGGTGTATAAGAATATTTGTGATTTTTGCACATTGATTTTGTATCCTGAGACTTTGCTGAAGTTGCTTATCAGCTTAAGGAGATTTTGGGCTGAGACAATGGGGTTTTCTAGATATACTATCATGTCATCTGCAAACAGGGAAAATTTGACTTCCTCTTTTCCTAATTGAATGCCCTTTATTTCCTTCTCCTGCCTGATTGCCCTGGCCAGAACTTCCAACACTATGTTGAATAGGAGTGGTGAGAGAGGGCATCCCTCTCTCGTGCCAATTTTCAAAGGGAATGCTTCCAGTTTTTGTCTGTTTAGTATGATATTGGCTGTGGGTTTGTCATAGATAGCTCTTATTATTTGAGATACATCCCATCAATACCTAATTTATTGAGAGTTTTTAGCATGAAGGGTTGTTGAATTTTGTCAAAGGCCTTTTCTGCATTTTTGAGATAATCATGTGGTTTTTGTCTTTGATTCTGTTTATATGCTGGATTACGTTTATTGATTTTCATATGTTGAGCCAGCCTTGCATCCCAGGGATGAAGCCCACTTGATCATGGTGGATAAGCTTTTTGATGTGCTGCTGGATTCGGTTTGCCAGTATTTTATTGAGGATTTTTGCATCAATGTTCATCAAGGATATTGGTCTAAAATTCTCTTTTTTTGTTGTGTCTCTGCCCGGCTTTGGTACCAGGATGATGCTGGCTTCATAAAATGAGTTAGGGAGGATTCCCTTTTTTTGTATTGATTGGAATATTTTCAGAAGGAATGGTACCAGCTCCTCCTTGTACCTCTGGTAGAATTCGGCTATGAATCCATCTGGTCCTGGACTTTTTTTGGTTGGTAAGCAATTAATTATTGCCTCAATTTCAGAGCCTGTTATTGGTCTATTCAGAGATTCAACTTCTTCATGGTTTAGTCTTGGGAGGGTGTATGTGTCGAGGAATTTATCCATTTCTTCTAGATATTCTAGTTTATTTGCATAGAGATGTTTATAGTATTCTCTGATGGTAGATTGTATTTCTGTGGGATTGGTGGTGATATCCCCTTTATCATTTTTTATTGTATCTATTTGATTCTTCTCTCTTTTTTTCTTTATTAGTCTTGCTAGCAGTCTATCAATTTTTTTTTACCTTTTCCAAAAACCAACTCCTGGATTCATTTATTTTTTGAAGGGTTTTTTGTGTCTCTGTTTCCTTCAGTTCTGCTCTGATTTTGGTTATTTCTTGCCTTCTGCTAGGTTTTGAATGTGTTTGTTCTTGCTTCTCTAGTTCTTTTAATTGTGATGTTAGGGTGTCAGTTTTAGATCTTTCCTGCTTTCTCTTGTGGACATTTAGTGCTGTAAATTTCCCTCTACACACTGCTTTGAACATGTCCCAAAGATTCTGGTATGTTGTGTCTTTGTTCTTGTTGGTTTCAAAGAACATCTTTATTTCTGCCTTCATTTCGTTATGTACCCAGTAGTCATTCAGGAGCACGTTGTTCAGTTTCCATGTATTTGAGCGGTTTTGAGTGAGTTTCTTAATCCTGAGTTCTAGTTTGATTGCACTGTGGTCTGAGAGACAGTTTTTTATAATTTCTGTTCTTTTACATTTGCTGAGGAGAGCTTTACTTCCAAGTATGTGGTCAGTTTTGGAATAGGTTTGGTGTGGTGCTGAAAAGAATGTATATTCTGTTGATTTGGGCTGGAGAGTTCTGTAGATGTCTATTAGGTCCGCTTGTTGCAGAGCTGAGTTCAATTCCTGGGTATCCTTGTTAATTTTCTGTCTCGTTGATCTGTCTAATGTTGACAGTGGGGTGTTAAAGTCTCCCATTATTATTGTGTGGGAGTCTAAGTCTCACTGTAGGTCACTAAGGACTTGCATTATGAATCTGGGTGTTCCTGTATTGGGTGCATATATATTTAGGATAGTTAGCTCTTCTTGTTGAATTGATCCCTTTACCATTATGTAATGGCCTTCTTTGTCTCTTTTGATCTTTGTTGGTTTATAGTCTGTTTTATCAGAGACTAGGATTGCAACCCCTGCCTTTTTTTGTCTTCCATTTGCTTGATAGATCTTCCTCCTTCCCTTTATTTTGAACCTATGTGTGTCTCTGCATGTGAAATGGGTTTCCTGAATCCAGCACACTGATGGGTCTTGACTCTTTATCCAATTTGCCAGTCTGTGTCTTTTAATTGGAGCATTTAGCCTATTTACATTTAAGGTTAATATTGTTATGTGTGAATTTGATCCTGTCATTATGATGTTAGCTGATTATTTTGCTCATTAGTTGATGCAGTTTCTTCCTAGGCTAGGTGGTCTTTATATTTTGGCATGTTTTTGCTGTGGTTGGTAGCAGTTGTTCCTTTCCATGTTTAGTGCTTCCTTCAGGAGCTCTTTTAGGGCAGGCCTGGTGGTGGCAAAATCTCTCAGCATTTGCTTGTCTGTAAAGTATGTTATTTCTCCTTCACTTATGAAGCTTAGTTTGGCTGGATATGAAATTCTGGGTTGAAAATTCTTTTCTTTAAGAATGTTGAATATTGGGGCCCCCACTCTCTTCTGGCTTGTAGAGTTTCTGCCAAGAGATCAGCTGTTAGTCTGATGGGCTTCCCTTTGTGGGTAACCCGACCTTTCTCTCTGGCTGCCCTTAACATCTTTTGCTTCATTTCAACTTTGGTGAATCTGACAATTATGTGTCTTGGAGTTGCTCTTCTTGAGGAGTATCTTTGTGGCATTCTCCGTATTCCCTGAATCTGAATGTTGGCCTGCCTTGCTAGATTGGGGAAGTTCTCCTGGATAATATCCTGCAGAGTGTTTTCCGACTTGGTGCCATTCTCCCCGTCACTTTCAGGTACACCAGTCAGATGTAGATTTTGTCTTTTCACATAGTCCCATATTTCTTGGAGGCTTTGTTCATTTCTTTTTATTCTTTTTTCTCCAAACTTCTCTTCTCACTTCTTTTCATTCATTTCATCCTCCATCGCTTATACCCTTTCTTCCAGTTGATTGCATCAGCTACTGACACTTGTGCATTCATCACATAGTTCTCATGCTGTGGTTTTCAGCTCCATCAGGTGCTCTAAGGACTTCTCTGCATTGATTATTCTAGGTAGCCATTCATCTAATTTTTTTTCAAGGTTTTTATCTTCTTTGCCATTGGTTCGAACTTCCTCCTTTAACTCATAGTAGTTTGATCTTCTGAAGCCTTCTTCTCTCAACTCATCAAAGTCATTCTCCATCCAGCTTTGTTCCATTGCTGCTGAGGAGCTGCGTTCCTTTGAAGGAGGGGAGGCCCTCTGATTTTTAGAGTTTCCAGTTTTTCTGCTGTGTTTTTTCCCCCTCTTTGTGGTTTTATCTACCTTTGGTCTTTGATGATGGTGACATACAGATGGGTTTTTGGTGTGGATGTCCTTTCTGTTTGTTAGTTTTCCTTCTAACAGTCAGGACCCTCAGCTGCAGGTCTGTTGGAGTTTGCTGGAGGTCCACTCCAGACTCTGTTTGCCTGGGTATCAGCAGCGGTGTCCAGCCACCTTTTTAAGAGTAAATTACTGGGCAGGTTGGGGAGGGCTAGTCACAGAATGAAACTGTAAGCCAGACTGGGCGTGAGGAGGGGAGGTGGTAGAAGGATTATAGGGTGGAGGAGCAGAGGCTGAGGAAGAATTGGAACTTAGCTCGGCCTGGCGACGAGCAGCCTGAGGAGGAGGGGAATGATCAGATGGGTCTGTAGAAAAGGAAGACTGGAAAGACTCAGCGATGCTTGTGGTTGTGACTGAGGGGACAGTCAGGAGGGAAAGAAGGAGGATTTGGGAGGAATCGCATTGGGAACAGAGACTAGGGAGGGAACGAAGTGTGAAAAATGCCTGGACATAAGTCACCTCAGACCATTTGCCCATTTTTTGACAAAAATTATTTAGGTCTTGTAGGATGGAGAAATCGAAAGTGCCACTTTCTGGCCATTTAGAGCCACTGTTGAGTTTGTATTGGGGCCAAGTGGTGTTGTAGGAGAAAATAAGGCATTTAGGTTTTAGATCAGGTGTGAGTTGAAGAGGTTTTAAGTTCTTGAGAACACAGGCTAACAGAGAAGAAGGAGGAATGGAGGGTGGAAGGTTGCCCATAGTGAAGGAAGCAAGCCCAGAGAAAAGAGAGAGTAGAGACACAGAGGGAAGCGGTTCGGGGGTTCTTACCCTCCAGAAAAGCGAGAAAGGGGTCAGGGTGCAGAAATAAGGGGTTGGGGTGCACAGATAAGATGTCAGGGCATGGAAATAAGGGATGGGGTGCAGAGATAAGAGGTTGGGGCATGGAAATAAGGGATTGGGCATAGAGATAAGAGGGCGGGCTGTGGAAATAAGGGATTGGGGGTTCTTGCCCCCTAGAAAAGCGGGACTTGCTGCTAAGGGTGAAGGAGAAGGGGTTGAGGGGTTCTTGCCCCTCCCCCAGAAAAGCAGAGAAGGAGTAGAGACATGGAGAGAAGGCATTGGGGTACTTGCCCCTCCCCCAGAAAAGTGGGACTTGCCGCTAAGGGTGAAAGACCAAGGCAGGCGTCCCTGTGTGGTCTGACACCTCTGAAATATGGGTGAATAATCAGGCATCCCTGCAATGATTAAACACCAAGAGAAGGCTGCCTTCCCAGTCTGTGACCGGCACCGGAGTTTTGGGTCCACGGATAAAATGCATCTCCTTTGTCTCTACCAGAAAATGAAAGGACTTGAAATTAAGGGAGAGATTGAAGTGTGGCACCAAGAGTGAAAGGAGAAAGAGGTTGAGGCATAGTGAGGGAGGTTGGAGAAGAGAGTAAAAAGAGGCCACTTACCGGATTTGAAATTGGTGAGATGTTTCTTGGGCTGGTCAGTCTGAGGACCTGAGGTTGTAGGTGGATCTTTCTCATGGAGCAAAGAGCAGGAGGACAGGGGATTGATCTCCCAAGGGAGGTCCCCTGATCCGAGTCATGGCACCAAATTTCACTCACATTCGTGTGAAGTGGGGTGCAGAAATAAGGGATTGGGGGTTCTTGTCCCCTAGAAAAGCAGGACTTGCCACTAAGGGTGAAGGAGAAGGGGTTGAGGGGTTCTTGCCCCTCCCCAAGAAAAGCAGAGAAGGGGTAGAAACACAGAGAGAAGGGGTTGGGGTACTTGCCCCTCCCCCAGAACAGCAGGACTTGCCACTGAAGGTGAAGGAGAAGGGGTTGAGTTGTTCTTGCCTTTTCACACAGTTGTGCTGTAGTTATTGCATCGGGTCTATTAATGGACTGACTATGGCTTCCCGGTGATGGCTTCCAGGGTGCCAATTCTTCCAGAGGCAACAATGTGATTTACAGATTTAGATTGCTAGGGAATCTAAATCCCTGGCCCACGGATAATAGCACAGAAAGTCACACCTCTCTCACACCAAAGCCATACCAGCTCCACCTTTAACCTTTAACTGTTCTACATATTTGTGGTTCACTTTTTTGTTTTGTTTTGCTTTGTTTTCAAGAGAAAGAAGTACTACTGAACAAATTCACTGTTCAGGAATAAAAGTTGTTTTTGTCTTTTTCTTTTTGTTTTGTTGGAAAGATAGCTAAAGCTTTTCATTGTAGGGCTCCTCCTGATCTTGCTAACTTCCCTCTTCTCTTCTCTCCCCATAAACAAGCTCCATTCCTATCAGACTCACCTCTTTACTACCAGCCACTGCAACACGGCACAAGCATATACATACCTTTTCATTGGCTAATACTCTTTCCTTTGCATAAAATGTACAACCCTTGATTTTCAACATCTGCCCTTCAGTAAGTACTTGCTCCATTCCTGAGTTTTCAGGCAAGTGGCCAATTATTCCTCATTTCCCTCATGATCGGCATAGCTACTTCACAATAAAGCCTTGAGAATACTTTTCCTTGATCATTTCCCCAAAGTTGCACAGAGTAGACTTCGATCTTCTACACCACATGAGTCCGCAAGTAGTCCTGCACACCCGAAAACACTCAGCAAAGAGTGGGGCTGCTCACCGGTAATTAATAAACTCATTTAAGATTGGTGATCTTGCTAGTGCCCTCAGCTACATGAGCACATCTGCTCCACCCCAACCAATTCCTGCCACTCCCTCAGGGTGAACTGGGTCGGAGAATGTTGGCATGTCTGCTGGATATGACATGTGAATGTGCATGAGTAAACTCTGAATTTATGGAAGAATGGCATCATATAACCATATGTCTTTGAACACAGTATTACAATTACTGCATGTGTAGGGAGCGGTCCTGAAAACCTTTTTATAAAAGCAGAGATAACATGGGAAAATGACTGGATTAATGAGGGTCAGCATGATAGACATTTTAAACATTTTATTAGGCTTTAAAAATGCCTGTGCCAAGGTGTGATCAGCATTTATTAAGAAATACCCAAATAAATGCTTCTCTTTTCTTATTTCTCTTCTCATTCAGTCATATCTTCTTGTCTTCATATGATGGAGGTCACTTGTCAAATCAAGATAATTAGAAGAAGAAACACAAACTAAATTATTTCAAAAATGTTACACTTGTTACACTTTCAAAACAATCACTAAGGCTTCTTTCTAGGCCCAGGATCATGGGTCTTACCTACATCCCTAGACTGATCTCCACAATCCAGTGTGGTGGCTATCCTCACCCTCATTCTCAAAAAAATTCCCATCTCATGGCTTTTGGTCATCTGACTAAGGCCCCACCACTGGACAGCCAAGGCTGGATTGGCAATCAGCTCTGCTGCCTGGAAACTGGTGCCGCCCCTGGTCACCAAGGTGGCAGTGGACATGGCTCTACCCTATGGGAAGAATGGAATCCATGCAAGAACCTTCCAAATACTTCAGTATTGGCTGGTCATGAATTTCTAGACTTTTGATTCTGTTATTGGTAGCTCTCCCTTTGGACTGAAACACAATATGTAAAAACACATTTACATTTACTTTGTTTTCTAAAAAAATTATTTTTCCGTTACCTTCAAGCACCAGATTCAGCAAAAGATGCTCTGTATTTATGTTTTTGTGTGCAATTAAAATATTACCAAATCCTGAGGCCAGGCATGGTGGCTCATGCCTGTAATCCCCGCACTTTGGGAGGCTGAGGTGGGTGGATCACGAGGTCAGGAGATCGAGACTGTCCTGGCTAACATGGTGAAACCCCGCCTCTACTAAAAATACAAAAAATTAGCCGGGCGTGGTGGCGGGTCCCTGTAGTCCAGCTACTCAGGAGGCTGAGGCAGGAGAATGGCGTGAACCCAAGAGGTGGAACTTGCAGTGAGCTGAGATCGCGCCACTGCACTCCAGCCTGGGCAATAGGGGGAGACTCCTCTCAAAAAATAAAATAAAATAAAATAAAATAATAAAATATTACCAAATCATTTTAGGATCTTACTGCAAATAAAACTTGTACCCTTCAGTTCCAGCTGACTTAACTCTTTCATATATTTCATACTAGTAGCCTCTCTACCCAGTAAAATACTTTGGGAACTCCTACCATCCCCACTGTCTGAAGTTTGGTGTATTTGAAAAACTCTCCCATTTCTAATTTTTGTAAAACTTTTGAAAAAATATTAATCAGTGAAAAATCAAACTCAGTGATCAAATGGGAAAAAGCATATCCTGGTATGAAATATGTTTTTGCTGGCAGATTTTTCTCCTCATTCTTGAGTAGCTTGTGTGGTCTGTTAATGACCTTACCCTCCATTTTCTGAAGGAAAGTTCAGAGGTTGTGTTTCTGTTCTTTTTACCTTTTATGGTTTCTCAACATTATCTCTTTTGGTAAAAGAAAAATATACCAGAAAAAAAATTACCATAACAAGCAAAAAGCTACCTGCCAAACTCTTTCCTTCTCTGATCACAAAATCAGAGAGCCCAAGATAAACAGCAACCTTGACTACTGACCAAAGAAAATATATTTTTTCATAATTTTTGAAAAAATGGAATTACCTCACTGTCTTTGTTTCAACAATACAATCTAGTAATGAGAATGTTACCTTAAATGTACAGAAAGCCATTCTTCATAAGAGCTAAAAGAGTATTTTGTGTTTGAACAATTCCTTCCATCTTCCAGGGAAGCCAGGAAATGACTTTGCGCTAAGGAGTTGCCCTGTACTCCGCAGAACAGAGCAACCAAGGATCTAAATTGAGAATCAGTCTTCACACTGGCACTTCTGTTATGGATAATCATAACTTGCTTGTGTTTTACAGAACCCTTAATCAGTCCCCAAAATAGACTTCTGACCAACCTGACTCTCCATTTCCCTGCTATGGAAATATATCTGTTCTGGTATTTACTCAGTTTGAAATCACATTTCCTTTATTCAAATGCTATGAGATTTAAAAAAATGTTCAACATCCCAATTGCCACAAGGAGTTTTAATAAAGTATCATATATTTAAAGGTTATTTACATCATTTTCCAGATTATATAAAAGCAATAATAACAATGACTTATATTTGTTGAGCACTTGCTAGGCAGTCAAGCATTTTTCTTAGTGTCATATGGATTAACTCAATAATCATCAAGATAAACCTGCAATCTAAGATGTTCTTATTATCCCCATTTTACACATGAGACACTGAGTCATAGTAAATGGCAAACAGCCCCCAGATCACCCAAACAGTAATGGACAGAGGCACTAGTAAAACTCAGCCCACACCCCTTCTCTGCCGTAGGATGTCCAGGCCCTTTGAAAGGGAATCATCCACAGCTGCCTTAGTCAACACTGGCATCCAATTATCCAGCCTGAACCTCACACCTAGGAGTACAGAGGTGGAGTATCCTTGGATTAAAGTCTCATGAGCATCAGGAGTTCTCATTCCTACATGGTCATGTGGTTTTCTAAAATGTGATCAAGTAAATGATTTTAGCTGCAGTTAAAACTTTCTCCAACTTTCTTTATATCACATATTCCCTGGAGGTAGGTGATGATGGAATGGCTATGGGCATCTCTAGGAGGTTCTAAGGGGAAACTGAGATTGGGATAGATTTAGTTTAGGTTTAGAGAAATGCATGCATGTGGCTTGCAGACACCTCCACGTACAGTAAAGTTTCTGTGGGCCATCTTGCAGTAGCACGGGAGTCCTCGACGTCCATGTGTCATGTCATCAATGTGCTGATGTGAAGAGGCAAGATCAGAGGCTCTGTCCTCCAGAGCATGGGCCCTGAAGTACGTGAACGGTAAAGCTAGTCTGTGGAGTTAATTATCCTAATCTCTTAGCTCATACATGAACGAAAGTTGATAGGAGTGTTCCAAAATTTGACAAAAATACCAAATATTTACATATGATTATACATAACAAGCTGTAATTGATACAAATAAAAACACATATTTACATCTGATTATACATAACAAGCTGTAATTGATAAAAATAAATCAACCTTAATTAACAATTATTTTCTATTCAGGCAATAAAAAAAGGCTATCATATGATAGAAAAGTCAAAGTATACACAAATAAGAAACATAATAAAGACCTGTCTGGCAGTTAGTTAACACAAATATTCTGTTATCCCTTGAAATTATTAGATATATAGTTTCTATCAGGTTTTTTAAAATAAAGTTTGTTGTGATTTCTTTTCCAAAACTAAAATCTACATTTCTATGGGACTTTTTTAGTGTTCATTTTATATTTCTTTTCTTTCAAAAGGCTGTCTGAATTATATAAGCTTCAGATACTTTAAAAATGATCTATCCCCATGAGTATGTGCTAAAAAATGTATGTGTCACAAGTTGAGTCAAAATGACTAGAAGTTCATGAGAAATGTTGCTCTAAATTCAGAATCAGGCCTGCCTTAGTCAGTCCAGACTGCTGTAACAAAATACCATAGACTTCTTTGGGAGGCCGAGGCTGGCATATCACGAGGTCATGAGTTCAAGACCAGCCTGACCAATATGGTGAAACCCTGTCTCTACTAAAAATACAAAAATTAGCTGGGCATAGTGGCATGTGCCTGTAATCCCAGCTATGCAGGAGGCTGAGGCAGGAGAATCGCCTGGATCAGGGAGTCAGAGGTTGCAGTGAGCTGAGATCGTGCCATTGCACTCCAGCCTGGTGACAGAGCAAGACTGCATCTCAAAAAAAAAAAAAAAAAAAAAACACAAAGAACAAAAACGACAACAAAAAAACATAGACTTAACAACATACCAGGACTTAAACAGCACTTAATTCTCACAGTTCTGGAGAGTGGGAAGTCCAAGATCAAGCGCCTGGCAGATTGTGTCTGGTGAGAGCTCATTTCCTGCTTTGTGGAGGGCCATCCTCTCACCGTGTCCTCCCATGATGGAGAGCAGAGAGAGCTCCTGGGGCATCTTCTATAAGGGCTGCACCATCCTGACCTAATCACCTCCCAGGTCTCACCTCTTAATACCATAACCTTGGGGGTAAAATTCAACACGTGAATTTGTGGGAGACATAAGCACCCAGTCCATAACTGAGCCTCTCCAGCTGGCACACTTACTTGTGAGTGTGTATTCCCGGGGCCCACTGGGCAAATGTGAGCAGCTCGTAGACTCAGAATGGAGCCCCTCAAGCTGCTGTCCTTACCTGTGCGAGTGTGTGCACCTGGTGAGCCCTTCTCTCTGTCCCTTGCCCACTGAGCAAATATCTCCCAAGCACCTTCTAGGTATAGGGCTCTCAGCAGGCCCAAGGAAGGGCAATCAAAGAAAGAAAGAGGCTGTCCTTGCCTCCTCAGGCTTAGGGTATAAAGGACAGGACTTTCATCACAGGACCACACAGAGAAATACTGATAGCGTCAAGGATTGCTGGGAAGGAAAGGTGCCCCGGGCGCTGTAGGGGAACCCCTTTCTCTCTGTTTGGCAACTTTCTCTTCTCTTGAGGAAGTTACTTCATTACCAGAGTGCAGACTGTCTGATTCTCCACCTATCTGTCTTTCAAGCTCTCTCTACCTCTGTCTCTCTACCTGTGTCTCTCTTTTTTATTCTCTCCATTCCCCTCTCTTTTCTCTTCCCTTTTTCTCTCCCTCAGGCTGACATTTTAAAGGACTTCAGATGACTTTAAACACTTTGGGGAACAGGTGTTCAGACTGTGATAGGAAAGTTTTGATTTAGCCTTAAGCAGCCTTGACTTTGCTGTGTAACTTTGCAGATGTCACCAAGCGATCTTCATTCTTGCAGAGGACAGTCACGCCTTACTTCGCAACCCACATGGGCTATTACAAGGATTCCATTCCTTAAGAGATAACATGAGCTTTAAGAGATTTAAATCTATCTATCTATCTATCTATCTATCTATCTATCTATCTATCATTATATATTATAGTTAGTGCTATCAAGGGAATGTGGAAATTTTAAGAATTTTTCTCCTCAAATAATTTTAAAAAATAATAAGCTAAATGTTTTAGAGAAAATGAATACATACCACAAGAATGTGGGAGAAAACATTTCAGAATATGTGATCTTAATTATCTTAAGCCATTAAAATGTGAAACATTCCAAAGACCTAACCCCATCTCAAAGAGCAAACTGTTTAGGAAATTACTGTCAGCTCCAGTGTGACCCCATCACTCTGCCCCGGGCTTCCTGTGGTGGCATAACTCTAACCACATTCTGTTATGTTTAATTCTTAGGGTCTCATTGTTTCTAATTATATTGAGAATTTTCTGAGAGTAGGGAATTGAATCCTTTTCCTATTTGCATTATCACTGCAACTCATGAATTTTAAAATGTTTATGGATTTGAATTGACATCTGCCACTCCTTGGTATACCCCTAGTTAGAAGCAGTGAGTTTTCCAGCTTCTTTTTCCTATATAGCCATTATATTAGTTTTCTGGGGCTGCTGTAACAAAACACCACAGACTGGATTGTTTAACAATAGACATGTTTTCACGATTCTGGATGTTGGAAGTCCACAATCTAGATGCCAGCAAATTCGGTTTCTGGTGAGGGGACCCTTACTGGCTTGTAAAATGCCACCTTCTCTCTCTGTCCTCATGTCATCTTTCCTCAGCACAGGGAGGGAGAGGGAGGGGCATGAAAGAGTGAAAAAGCACAAGCAAGCTCTCTTGTGTCTCTTCTTATAAGAACATTTATCCTATTGGTTCAGGGTTCCACCCTGATGTTCTCATTTGACATCCTTAAGAGGTCCCATCTCTGAATACAGCCACACTGGGGATTAGGGCTTTCACATATATATGTGGAGGGTGGGAGCACAAATTTCCAGCCCATAACAGCTAAGTTGGCCAAACCAGATGTAAGATTATATTTTCAGTTTACGTCGAGACTTGCCTGTGTGCCTCCATTTGCACTGCTCCAGGCACTTGGCTGACACAAGTTGGTTTACAAATTTTCCCAGATTTATTCAAGTCAAAACACCACCACTCAGAAGCAGAGCCAGACAAAATCCTTATAATTGCTGAGGGCTGGTCTTGTACCAAGCATTTGGCCTTTTTTTTTTTTTTTTCTGTATTATTCTTTCCTTAAGACAACCTCAGTTCCTCTCCCTGTCTGTAACCACAGATCCGCATTTCCCAGCTGCTGCCCTATGCTGTCCCCAGTGAGGTCCAGAGATTCTCCTGGGAGGTTGAACGGATGGATAATGCCCGGCCTGGCCCCAGCTTAGAGGATGCCTCTCAACAGCATCAATGCGTGCATCATTATTTTGCAGTCATTCATCTGTTCCCCGGATTAGAGCCGGGTTTCAGGGAAACTTTTGGTTATTTCCCTTGGTCTTCTCTGGCATAAATACCACTGTGCTCTCAGAAGATTTGGCCACCCTAAAATCTGTCACTTCTGCCTGGTCATTAGAGAAGGAATTGATACAATCAGTCTTCCTTAACCAGTAGCTCTAACTGCTAACCTTTATACTCTAGGAGCTGGTTGTTGACTAGGACAATGCTTTCCTCTCATTGACCTTTGTAAAATAAATAGCTGTTCTTCCCTACCACTCTATCTATGGATCGCATCTTTTGTCTCTTGTGAGGGAGTTAACAAAAACCTTTCAAATCTAGAAAATATTGCATGTCTAAATAAATCATGGCTCCTGAGCTTCCTTTAGTGACTACTGTGTCAATTTCAAAAGTTCAGTGATATATTAATTTTATAAAAGTCAGCACTCACAATTTTTCTATTTTTATTAAATCTCCATTGGCTAAAGATTTACTTGATATTCTTTCTTTGTTAGTTTCATCTTGTTCCTCCTGACTTTTTGTTGTTGTTGTTGCTGTTGAGACGGAGTCTCGCTGTCTCCCAGGCTGGAATGCATTGGCTCGATCTTGGCTCACTGCAAGCTCCGCCTCCCGGGTTCATGCCATTCTCCTGCCTAAGCCTCCCAAGTAGCTGGGACTACAGGTGCCCGCCACCATGCCTGGCTAATTTTTTGTATTTTTAGTAGAGACGGGGTTTCACCAGGATGGTCTCGATCTCCTGACCTTGTGATCCACCTGCCTCGGCCTCCCAAAGTGCTGGGATTACAGGTGTGAGCCACAGTGCCTGGCCTCCTCCTGACATTTTTAAGATCAAGAGAAACCATATCCACTGGATTCACACTCTTTGGACTTTTTTTTTTTTTTTTTTTTTTTTTTGAGACAAAGTCTTGCTCTTGTCTCCCAGGCTGGAGTGCGATGGCACGATCTCAGCTCACTGCAACCTCTGCTTCCCGGGTTCAAGCAATTCTCTTGCCTGAGCCTCCCGAGTAGCCGAGATTACAGGCACCTGCCACCACACCTGGCTAATTTTTGTATTTTTTTTAGTAGAGATGGTGTTTCACCATGTTGGCCAGGCTGGTCTCGAACTCCTGACCTCAGGTGATCTGCCTGCCTCGGCCTCCTAAAGTGCTGGGATTACAGGCGTGAGCCACTGCGCCCGGCCTGTCTTTTTTATTAAGCACTGCATTTCTCACTGACTTTGCAGTTCTTGAACAAAAATCAGTGAGTAACATCCTTGGATGCCCTTCAACAGGATCTGTGGAACAATTACCAGGAATTCCATGTTTGGCCTTAGTGTTTATTAATAAAATAATGTCTGTATTCTAAATGGACATCTGATCACCCTAGCACATCGATCTGGACATTTTGCAGACCTGCTTTTGAGCCTGATTATGTCTACGATGATGAGAAACTGTCCTGGGGCCAAATTAAAGAAGTCCCATTGATTTTCTTACCCAAGGACATGAAGTTCACAATTCACTAAAAAACTAAGTACTGTGAGCTACAAAATTGGAAAATATTCATCAGATTTTAGCTGAGCCCAAATTACCTCTCGCTGGCCTATGTGTCATGTGAACTCGTCTAGAAGACAGTGACTTTGGCATATAGCTGCCCTTAGGACAGATATAGAATGAGGATTATGGAATACCATCTCTTCCTGCAGTCTCTATCTCTGATAGAGTTAGCATGGCTGATTCCACATTATGCTGTCACAGCTGGAAAAGATGTAGAAATAGACACACACATGCTGAACCTCTCTAGAAGGGGTTGCTGTCCATGATTGAAGCCTCCAGAGGAGGCAGCTCAGGTTTGTTTGCTAATCAGAGTGAACAGTAATTGTCCCATGGCTTCCCATATGTCCTGACTTGGCAGCACTTGAGCACAGGTCTCACAAGTCATGAATGGCACAAGTGAACCCTTGGTCAAGCATGATCCTCCCAGGAGTAGTTAATATTCTTGAGATAGTATTTCTTCCAAAATTGATTTACAGATTCAATGCAACCTTTTTCAAAATCTCAGTAATATCCTTGCAAAAATTGACAAGCTGATCAAAAAAGTCACATAAAAATGCAAAGACCTAGAATAGACAAAACAATTTTGAAAAATAAAAACAAAATGGAAGGACTGTCTTAGTTTGTTTTGTGTTGCTATGACAGAATACCTGAGGCTGGGCAACCTATTTTTAAAATATGTTTATTTAGCTCAAGGTTCTGCAGGCTGAAATGTACAAGAAGTATGGTGCCAGTATCTGCTCAGCTTCTGGTGGGGGCCATGTGGTAGATCAAAACTTCTCAAAAAAAGTCAAAGGGGAAGTGGACATACGCAAAGAAATAAAACTAAAGGAATGTCCTGCCATTGTAACAACCCATGCTCCTGAGAACTAATGCATTTCCGTGAGAATTAACAGAGTCTCATTGGAGCTAAAACTCACTCACTACTAAGAGAATACCATCAAATTATTCATAAAAGATCTGCTCCCATGACCCAAACAGCTCCCACTAGGCTCCACCTCCTGACATGGGTACGTTGAAGGTCAAAGTTCAGCATGAGTTTTGATGAGGAAAAATAAAGCATATCCAAACCATAGGAAGGACTCACATTTTCTGATTTCAAAACTTACCATGAAGCTATGGTAATCACAACAGCATGCTGCTGAGATAAAGATAAACATATAGATCAATATAATAGAATTGAGACTCCAAAGATAATCCCTCACACTTACAGTCAATTGATTTTTGACAAGGATGTCAAAACAATTCAATGGAGAAAGAGCAATCTTTTTTCTTTTAAATAGTGCTGGGGAAACTAGATATTCACATACAAAAGAATAAAGCTGAACCTTCATCTCACACCATATGAAAAATCAACTCACGTGTTATAAAGGCTTAAATGTAAGAGCTAAAGCTATAAAAGTCTTGGACAAAAGCACTGGTGTAAATCTTTATGATTTGAATTAGACAATGGTTTCTGAGACATGACACTTAAAGCTCAAGTAACCAAAAGTTAAGTATATTAGACTTTTTCAAAATTAAAAAACTTTTGTGTTTCAAAGTATAATATCAGTAAAGTAAAAAAAATTCCATGTAAGAGAAGAAAGTATTTGCAAATCATGTATCTGACAAAGACCTGGTATCTAGGATAGATGAAGAAGTCTTACCAATCAAAAATAAAGGAAAATTACACAATTTAAAAATGGGTAAATGATTTGAATATATATTCCTTTTTTTATTCTTGCTATTTTAAAAAAATTATTTCAACTTTTATGTTAAATTTAGAGGCCAAATATGCAGGTTTTTGTTGTTGTTGTTGTTTGTTTTGTTTTTTGTTTTTGAGACAGAGTTTCGCTCTTGTTGCCTGGGCTGGAGTGCAATGGCACGATCAGCATGATCTCGGCTCACCGCAACCTCTGCCTTCCGGGATCAAGTGATTCTCCTGCCTCAGTCTCCCGAGTAGCTGGGATTACAGGCATGCGCCACCACACCCAGCTAATTTTATATTTTTAGTAGAGATGGAGTTTCTCCATGTGGGTCAGGCTGGTCTCAAACTCCCAACCTCAGGGGATCCACCCAGCTCAGCCTCCCGAAGTGCTGGGATTACAGGCTTGAGCCACCTTGCCTGGCCAATATGCAGGCTTTTTACAAGGGTATACTGTTTGGGTTACAGTTGTTCCCATTGGGTTACAATTGATCGCATCATCCAGGTACTGAACATAGAACTCAATGGTTAGTTTTTCAACCTTTGCCCCTTCCCTTTCTCCTCTCTCTAGTAATCCCCAGTGTCTATAGTTGCCATCTTTATGTCCATGTAATACCTAATGTTTAACTCCCACTTATAAATGAGGACATGTAGTATTTTGTTTTCTGTTCCTTTGTTAATTTGCTTAGGATATTGGCCTCCGCGATGGCTATGTTGCTGCAAAGTAAATTATTTTGTTCTTTTTTATGACTGTGTAGTATTCCATGGTGTATATGTACTATATTTTCTTTATCCAGTCCACCATTGATAGGTATCTAGGTTGATTCCATGTCTTGTTTTTTGAATAGTGCTGCAATGAACATACAAGGACTTATGTCTTTTTGATAGAACAACGTATTTTCTTATTGATATACACCCAGGAATGCGTTGAATGGTAGTTCTGTTTTGAAGTTCTTTGAGAAATCCACAAACTGCTTTCCACAGTGGCTGAATTAATTTACATTCCCACCAACATTGCATAAGCATTCCTTTTTGTCTGGAGCCTCACCAGCATATTTTCCATTTTGACTTTTTAATGACAGCCATTCTGACTCGTATCACATTGTTGTTTTGATTTGCATCTCTCTGATGATTAGTGATGTTGAGCATTTGTTCTTGTTTGTTAGCCGTGTGTATGTTTTCTTTTTAGAAGTGTCTGTTCATGTCTTATGGCTGTTAGTGGGGTTGTTTTTGCTTGTTCAGCTGTTTAAGTTCCTTATAGATTTGGGATATTAAACTTTTGCCAGCCGTATGGTTTGAGAATAGTTTTTTTCCACTCTGCATGGTGTCTGTTTACTCTATTGACAGTTTCTTTTGCTGTGTAGAAGCTCTTTAGTTTAATTAGGTCCCACTTGTTAATTTTTGTTTTTGTTGCAATTGCTTTTGAGGACTTAGTCATAAATTCTTTCCCAAGGCTAATCTCCAGAATTGTGTTTCCTAGATTTTCTTATAGTATTCTTATAGTTTGAGGTATTACATTTAAATATTTAATTCATCTTAAATTAATTTTTGTATATGGTGAAATGCAAGGGTCTGGTTTCTTTATTCTGCATATGGCTAGCCAGTTATCCCAGCCCCATTTATTGAATAAGGAGTCCTTTTCTGATTGCTTGTTCTTTTCAAAGATGAGATGGCTAAAGGTGTGCAGCTTTATTTCTGGATTCTCTGTTCGATTGCATGGTTCTCTGTGTTTGTTTGTGTACCAGTACCATGCCCTTTTGGTTACTGTAGTCTTATAGTATAGTTTGAAATCAAGTAATGTGATGCGATGCCTCTGGCTTTGTGCTTTTTGCTTAAGATTGCTTTGGCTACTTGGGTTCTTTTTTGGTTGCACATGAATTTTACAAGAGGTTATTCTTTTCAGTTCTGTGAAAAATGTCATTGGTAGTTTGATAGGAACAGCTTTTAAACTTTTTAATGTATACATTTAGCACTATAAACTTTACTCTTAACACGGCTTTTGCCGCATCCCAGGGATGTTGGTATGTTTTCTTTCTGTTTTTATTTATTTCAAATAATGCTTTTTATTTCTGCCTTGATGTCATTGTTTAACTGAAAGTCATTCAGGAGCAAGTTGTTTAACTTCCATGTACTTGTGTGATTTTGAGAGCTCTTTGTATTCCTTTTTATTTTTATTCCACTGTGGTCTGAAAGTACAGTTACTATGATTTTGATTTTTTTAAATTTATTGAGACTTGCTCTATCACCAGCCATGATGTCAAACTTATAGTATGTTCATTGTCCAGATGAGAAGAATATTTGATCAGTGGAGTATTTTGTAGATGTCTATTAGGTCCAATTGGCCAAGTGTCTTATTAAAGTCCAGGATTTTTTTTTTGTTAGTTTTCTGTCTTGATGATCTATGTAATTCTGTCAGTGTGGTGTTGAAGTGCCTTATTATTATTGTGTGTATGTCTAAATCCTTTCTTATGTCTATGATATTTGTTTTATGAATCTGGGCGCTGTATACATTTAGAATATTTAAGCCTTCTTGTTGAATTGAACCCTTTATCATTATGTACTAGCTCTTTCTGTCCTTTTTTACCATTATTGGTTAAAAGTCCGTTTTATCTGATATAATAATAGTGACCCCTGCTCTTTTTTGCATTCTATTTGCATGATAGATCTTTAACCCTTTACTTTGAGTCTATGGATCTCATTACATGTGAGATGGGTCTCTTGAAGACAGCAGAAGGATAGGTCTTGCTTGTCTGTTTTTTTTTTTTTTTAATCCAACTGTGCCTTTTAAGTGGGGCATTTAGACTATTTTTCTTCAAGGTTAACACTGATATGTGAGATTTTGAGCCTATCATGAAATTTTTAGGTGGTTGCTTTGTATTTTCTGCTGTTTGATTGCTTTATGAGGCTTGTGGGCTATGTAATTATGTGTGTTTTTGTGGTACCAGGTATCATTCTTTCATTTCCATATTTAGATCTCCTTTTGCAACTCTGGTAAGATTGTCTAGGGATAACAAATTCACTTAGAGCTTGCTTGTCCAGAAAAGAGTTTACTCACCTTAAATTATGAAGCTCAGATTGGTGGGATTTGAAATTCTTGGTTGGAATTTATTTAAGAATACAGAGAAGGCACAAGCACAAGAATTCTGACACCATGAAAAGCCTGAACATAGTGACACCACAAAAGAATCACACAAACTCTCCAGCAATATTCCCTAACCAAAATGGAAGCTCAGAAATGACATATAGAATTCAAAACATAGATAGCAAGAAAAGTCAATTAGATCCAAGATGAGAGAACCAACACAAAGAAATTGTGGCATTTGAACTTTTTGTTGGAATTTCTTTTCTTTAAGAAAGCTGAAAACATGGTCATAATCTCTCCTGACTTGTAAGGTTTTTGTTTAAAAGCCCATTGTTACCTTGATGGGTTTCCCTTTGTATATTATCTGTCATTTTTCTCTAGCTGCCTTTAAAATATTTTCTTTAGTGTTGATGTTGGACAGTCTGGCGACTATATAATTTGGTGATGTTAATTTCGAATAGTATCTTGCAGGTGTTCTCTGATTTTTTTTATATCTAGATGTGTACAATTCTAGAATGATTAGAAAAAATTTTTTTGAATTATTCCCTTAAACACGTTTTCCAGGTTTTCTTCCTCTCCATCTCTCATAGATTTGGTCACTTTGCATAATCTCATTTCTTGAAGATTTGCTAATTTATTAAAATTCTTTTTTTCTTTATTTTTGTCTGATTGGTTTAGTTATAAAAACCCATCTTCAAGCTCTGAAATTCTTTCTTCTACTTGGTCCAGTATATAGATAAAGCTTTCAACTGTATTTTGAAACTCCTTTAGAGAGTTTTTAAATTCTAGAATCTCTGATTTTTCTTTTTTTTTTTCTTTTTCAAATAATTTTATTAAGTTCAGGGGTATATGTGCGGTTTGTTACATATGTAAATGTGTGTCATGGGAGTATTTTGTACAGGTTATTTCATCATCCAGGTATTAAGCCTAGTAGCAGCAGTTATTTCCCCCACCCTCTGACAGTGTGTGTTGTTCTCCTCTATGTGTCCATGTGTTCTCATCATTTAGCTTCCACTTATAAGAGAACATGCAGTGATTGATTTTCTGTTCCAACCCTAGTTTGCTAAGGATGATGGCCTCCAGCTTCATCCATGTCCCTGCAAATGACATAACACTCTTTCTCCCTTCTTTTCTTTTCTTTTTTTTCTTTTCTTTCTCTTTCTTTCTTTCTTTCTTTCTTTCTTTCTTTCTCTTTCTTTCTTTTCTTTCTCTTTCTTTTATTTCTTTTCTTCTTTCCTCTCTTTCTTTTTTCTTTATTTCTCTCTCTCTCTCTCCCCGTCCCTCCCTCACTCACTCCCCCACTCTCTCTCTCCCTTTCTTCCTTCCTTCTTTCCTTCCTTCCAAAAGATGTTTATATCTTCCTTCATTTCCCAAATTGCTTTAGAAGTTTCTTTGTGTTTATATTCAACCTTATCTTGGATCACATTGACTTTCCTTGCAATGCATGCTTTGAATTATTTCTGTCATTCTGAGTTTCTGTTTTGATTAGAGAACATTGCTGGAAATCTAGTGCCATACTTTGGTAGTTCCACTACATTTTTCATGGTGCTGAAATTCCTGCGCTAGTTCCTTCTCATCTGGAGATGCTGGCACTTCTCATTTTTGTAATTATTATTATACAGGTAGAATTTTTCTTTTTGTTTTGCTATAGTGTTATTTTTTTTCTTCTTTCCCTTTCTCTTTCTTCCCCTCCCTTTAGGGAGTGACTGTAGAAAATGCTGGATTGGCTTTGCTTCTATAGCCATACGCACTTGTTTTAGCCAATTTTCTATTATGCAGTTTGACCTACAAGCCAGTAGATGATGCTTATGGGTAAGAGCCAGCCATGGCCAGTTCAGCTGGGTATATTCCTGTCCTTGTTTACTGGGAGAAGCTATTTGTTGCCTCAGGCAATGAACAGATTCCTGGGATACACAGTGGTCTGAACTGCCTGCTCAACACCAGGCAGCTGGAAAAAAAGATGGAAAGGACTGAATGAGGCAGATTCACCTACAGGTTCCCTGATGGCAGACATAGGTACCAGCAGTGAGGGATAATCCAGTGGGTGGCCACCAAACACTCAGAGGTATGCCTATTCATGGAACTGGGAAATTTCTTTGGCTTACATTCTCTGCATGGGTATTCGAGTGGCCTAAACTCCTAATGCAGGGGAGTGGGTACTACAGATGGCTGGAGAGATCTGCCTGGGTATGGGGTGAAGAGGGTCCACCTGCAGTAAGATCGCTACACAGGAATGAAAATGAGCCAGAATGCTAATCCAGGGAAGGGGGGTGCTTATAACATCTGGAGGTCTCCATACATGTGGAGCCATGAGGGCCCCGCTGTACTACAATATATGTCCAGGAAGGGTGGGGAGGCTCAGGCTGCTGGTCCAGACAAGTGGGTGCTCCAAATATGTGGAAGTCTGCCTAGGCAAGGAGCAAGGAGGACCCTGCTGCACCACAATCTCAGGGGAGCAGATCAGAGCACCCAGCAATTACACACACAGACTGGTTCCAGGTTGCCAAGCTGGTCTGGCTGTAATCTTGTCATCTAAGAGAGCTGCAGCTAAGCAGTTCTTCTCTCACCTCAGGCCTACAACAAGGCAAACAACACTCCCAGCACCTACTGCTGAGACACTTTCCACATTTCTGGCTGTGGAGGCCCCTACTCCACTCCAGTCAAATTCTCCAATCTTTGGGCCAAGACTACAATGCCTGTGTAACCATACAGCCAGGTTACCACAGAATGGCTAAATATGTATGTGCCCAGATTAAAAATGGCACCCTGCTCTCAGTCCTGAGTCTGGGAAAATGTCTGGAACTTTTCCTAGTTTCTTTCCCTCACTGTATCTCCAAGCAGGAAAGTGTCTTTCCCTCACTTGCATCTCCCCAAGTTAGCTCCAGGGCTTGGGAGAAACAAAATGCTCTTCCTCAGCCTGGGTTGCTCAGTTCCTCAGAGGAAAGGTGAGTCACAGAGGGAGGCTCACTGCCTCTCTTGCATACTGGGACTTCACTCACTTTTATCAGCCAGATGCCATCACAGGGGCTGTTTGCCTTCGTTCTCCCTGAGATCTGAGATGTCATTCATGACTAGGGTGGTAATATAGTTTGGCTGTGTCCCCACCCAAATCTCATCTTGAATTGTAGTTCTCATAATCCCCACATCATTGGAGGGACCAGGTGGTGATAACTGAATATGGAGACAGTTTCCCTCATCCTGTTCTAGTGATAGTAAGTTCTCACAAGATCTGATGGTTTTATAATGGGCTTCCCTCTTCAGTTGGCTCTCATTCTTCTCTCTCCTCCTACTTTGTGAAGAAGGACATGTTTGCTTCCCTTTCTGCCATGATCATAAATTTTCTGAGGCCTCCCTAGCCCTGCAAACTGTGAGCCAATTAAACCTCTTTCCTTTATCAATTACCCAGTCTTGGGCATGTTCTTATGGCAGTGTGAGAACCAACTAATACAGTAAATTGGTACTACAGAGAGTGACATTCTGCTGTAAAGATACCAAAAAATGTAGAAGTGACTTTGGAATTGAGTAAAAGGCAGAGGTTGGAAGGCTCAGAAGAGTTTGGAGGCGTCAGAAGAAGACAAGAAGATATGGGAAAGTTTGGACTTCGTAGAGACTTGTTGAAGGGCTTTGACCAAATTGCTGATAGTGATATGGACAATGAAGTCCAGACTAAGGTGGTCTCAGATGGAGGTGGGGAACTTTTTGGGAACTGGAGTGAGGTCACTCGTGCTATGCAAAGAGACTGGTGGCATTTTGCCTCTGCCTCAGAATACTGTGAAACTTTGAACTTGAGAGAGATGATCTAGGATATCTGGCTGAAGGAATTTCTGATTTTTTTTATTATTATTATACTTTAAGTTTTAGGGTATATGTGCACAATGTGCAGGTTAGTTACATATGTATACATGTGCCATGCTGGTGTGCTGCACCCATTAACTCGTCATTTAGCATTAGGTATATGTCCTAATGCTATCCCTCCCCCCTTCCCCCACCCCACAACAGTCCCCAGAGTGTGATGTTCCCCTTCTTGTGTCCATGTGTTCTCATTCTTCAATTCCCACCTATGAGTGAGAACATGCAGTGTTTGGTTTTTTGTCCTTGTGATAGTTTACTGAGAATGATGATTTCCAATTTCATCCATGTCCCTACAAAGAACACGAACTCATCCTTTTTTATGGCTGCATAGTATTCCATGGTGTATATGTGCCACATTTTCTTAATCCAGTCTATCATTGTTGGACATTTGGGTTGGTTCCAAGTCTTTGCTATTGAGAATAGTGCCGCAATAAACACATGTGTGCATGTGTCTTTATAGCAGCGTGATTTATAATCCTTTGGGTATAAACCCAGTAATGGGATGGCTGGGTCAAATGTAATTTCTACTTCTAGATCCCTGAGGAATCGCCACACTGACTTCCACAATGGTTGAACTAGTTTACAGTCCCAAAACAGTGTCAAAGTGTTCCTATTTCTCCACATCCTCTCCAGCACCTGTTGTTTCCTGACTTTTGAATGATTGCCATTCTAACTGGTGTGAGATGGTATCTCATTGTGGTTTTGATTTGCATTTCCCTGATGGCCAGTGATGGTGAGCATTTTTTCATGTGTCTTTTGGCTGCATAAATGTCTTCTTTTGAGAAGTGTCTGTTCATGTCCTTCTCCCACTTTTTGATGGGGTTGTTTGTTTTTTTCTTGTAAATTTGTTTGAGTTCATTGTAGATTCTGGATATTAGCCGTTTGCCAGATGAGTAGGTTGTGAAAATTTTCTCCCATTTTGTAGGTTGCCTGTTCACTCTGATGGTAGTTTCTTTTGCTGTGCAGAAGCTCTTGAGTTTAATTAGATCCCATTTGTCAATTTTGGCTTTTGTTGCCATTGCTTTTGGTGTTTTAGACATGAAGTCCTTGCCCATGCCTATGTCCTGAATGGTAATGCCTAGGATTTCTTCTAGGGTTTTTATGGTTTTAGGTCTAACATTTAAGTCTTTAATCCATCTTGAATTAATTTTTTTATGCGGTGTAAGGAAGGGATCCAGTTTCAGCTTTCTACATATGGCTAGCCAGTTTTCCCAGCACCATTTATTAAATAGGGAATCCTTTCCCCATTGCTTATATTTCTCAGGTTTGTCAAAGATCACATAGTTGTAGATATGCGGTGTTATTTCTGAGGGCTCTGTTCTGTTCCATTGATCTATATCTCTGTTTTGGTACCAGTACCATGCTGTTTTGGTTACTGTAGCCTTGTAGTATAGTTTGAAATCAGGTAGCGTGATGCCTCCAGCTTTGTTCTTTTGGCTTAGGATTGACTTGGCGATATGAGCTCTTTTTTGGTTCCATATGAACTTTCAAGTGGTTTTTTCCAATTCTCTGAAGAAAGTCATTGTTAGCTTGATGTGGATGGCCATGAATCTATAAATTACCTTGGGCAGTATGGCCATTTTCATGATATTGATTCTTCCTACCCATAAGCATGGAACGTTCTTCCATTTGTTTATATCTTCTTTTATTTCATTGAGCAGTGGTTTGTAGTTCTCCTTGAAGAGGTCCTACACATCCCTTCTAAGTTGGATTCCTAGGTATTTGATTCTCTTTGAAGCAGTTGTGAATGGGAGTTCACTCATGATTTGACTCTCTGTTTGTCTGTTATTGGTGTATAAGAACGCTTGTGATTTTTGCACATTGATTTTGTATCCTGAGACTTTGCTGAAGTTGCTTATCAGCTTAAGGAGATTTTGGGCTGAGACAATGGGGTTTTCTAGATATACAATCACATCATCTGTAAACAGGGAAAATTTGACTTCCTCTTTTCCTAATTGAATACCCTTTATTTCCTTCTCCTGCTTAATTGCCCTGGCCAGAACTTCCAACACTATGTTGAATAGGAGTGGTGAGAGAGAGCATCCCTGTCTTGTGCCAGTTTTCAAAGGGAATGCTTCCAGTTTTTGCCCATTCAGTATGATATTGGCTGTAGGTCTGTCATAGATAGCTCTTAGTATTTTGAGATACATCCCATCAATACCTAATTTATTGAGAGTTTTTAGCATGAAGGTTGTTGAATTTTGTCAAAGGCCTTTTCTGCATTTTTGAGATAATCACGTGGTTTTTGTCTTTGGTTCTGTTTATATGCTGGATTACATTTATTGATTTGCGTATATTGAATCAGCCTTGCATCCCAGGGATGAAGCCCACTTGATCATGGTGGATAAGCTTTTTGATGTGCTGCTGGATTCAGTTTGCCAGTATTTTATTGAGGATTTTTGCATCAATGTTCATCAAGGTTATCGGTCTACAGTTCTCTTTTTTGGTTGTGTCTCTGCCCGGCTTTGGTATCAGGATAAATGCTGGCCTCATAAAATGAGTTAGGGAGGATTCCCTCTTTTTCTATTGATTGGAATAGTTTCAGAAGGAATGGTACCATTTCCTCCTTGTACCTCTGGTAGAATTCGGCTGTGAATCCATCTGGTCCTGGACTATTTTTGGTTGGTAAGCTATTGATTATTGCCTCAATTTCAGAGCCTGTTATTGGTATTTTGGAGATTCAACTTCTTCATGGTTTAGTCTTGGGAGGGTGTATGTGTCAAGGAATTTATCCATTTCTTCTAGATTTTCTAGTTTATTTGTGTAGAAGTGTTTGTAATATTCTCTGATGGTAGATTGTATTTCTGTGGGATTGGTGGTGATATCCCCTTTCTCATTTTTTATTGTGTCTATTTGATTCTTCTCTCTCTTCTTCTTTATTAGTCTTGCTAGTGGTCTATCAATTTTGTTGATCCTTTCAAAAAACCAGCTCCTGGATTCATTAATTTTTTGAAGGGTTTTTTGTGTCTATATTTCCTTCAGTTCTGCTCTGATTTTAGTTATTTCTTGCCTTCTGCTAGCTTTTGAATGTGTTTGTTCTTGCTTTTCTAGTTCTTTTAATTGTGATGTTAGGGTGTCAATTTTGGATCTTTCCTGCTTTTTCTTGTGGGCATTTAGTGCTGTAAATATCCCTCTATACACTACTTTGAATATGTCCCAGAGATTCTGGTATGTTGTGTCTTTGTTCTTGTTGGTTTCAAAGAACATCTTTATTTCTGCCTTCATTTCGTTATGTACCCAGTAGTCATTCAGGAGCAGGTTGTTCAGTTTCCATGTAGTTGAGTCGTTTTGAGTGAGTTTCTTAATCCTGAGTTCTAGTTTGATTGCACTGTGGTCTGAGAGACAGTTTGTTATAATTTCTGTTCTTTTACATTTGCTGAGGAGAGCTTTACTTCCAACTGTGTGGTCAATTTTGGAATAGGTGTGGTGTAGTACTGAAAAAAATGTATATTCTGTTGATTTGGGGTGGAGAGTTCTGTAGATGTCTATTAGGGCCGCTTGGTGCAGAGCCGAGTTCAAGTCCTGGATATCCTTGTTAACTTTCTGTCTCGTTGATCTGTCTAATGTTGACAGTGGGGTGTTAAAGTCTCCCATTATTATTGTGTGGGAGTCTGAGTCTCTTTGTAGGTCACTCAGGACTTGCTTTATGAATCTGGGTGCTCCTGTATTGGGTGCATATATATTTAGGATAGTTAGCTCTTCTTGTTGAATTGATCCCTTTACCATTATGTAATGGCCTTCTTTGTCTCTTTTGATCTTTGTTAGTTTAAAGTCTGTTTTATCAGAGACTAGGATTGCAACCCCTGCCTTTCTTTGTTTTCCATTTGCTTGGTAGATCTTCCTCCATCCTTTTATTTTGAGCCTATGTGTGTCTCTGCACGTGAGATGGGTTTCCTGAATACAGCACACTGATGGGTCTTGAGTCTTTATCCAATTTGCCAGTCTGTGTCTTTTAATTGGAGAATTTAATCCATTTACATTTAAAGTTAATATTGTTATGTGTGAATTTGATCCTGTCAGTATGATGTTAGTTGGTTATTTTGCTCATTAGTTGATGCAGTTTCTTCCTAGTCTCGATGGTCTTTACATTTTGGCATGATTTTGCAGTGGCTGCTACCGGTTGTTCCTTTCCATGTTTAGTGCTTCCTTCAGGAGCTCTTTTAGGGGAGGCCTGGTGATGACAAAATGTCTCAGCATTTGCTTGTCTGTAAAGTATTTTATTTCTCCTTCACTTATGAAGCTTAGTTTGGCTGGATATGAAATTCTGGGTTGAAAATTCTTTTCTTTAAGAATGTTGAATATTGGTCCCAACTCTCTTCTGGCTTGTAAGGTTTCTGACGAGAGATCCGCTGTTAGTCTGATGGGCTTCCCTTTGAGGGTAACCTGACCTTTCTCTCTGGCTGCCCTTAACATTTTTTCCTTCATTTCAACTTTGGTGAATCTGACAATTATGTGTCTTGGAGTTGCTCTTCTCGAGGTGTATCTTTATGGCGTTCTCCGTATTCCCTGAATCTGAATGTTAGCCTGCCTTTCTAGATTGTGGAAGTTCTCCTGGATAATATCCTGCAGAGTGTTTTCCAACTTGTTTCCATTCTCCCCATCACTTTCAGGTACACCAATCAGAAGTAGATTTGGTCTTTTCACATAGTCCCATATTCCTTGGAGGCTTTGTTTGTTTCTTCTTATTATTTTTTCTCGAAACTTCCCTTCTCGCTTCATTTCATTCATTTCATCTTTCATCACTGATACCCTTTCTTCCAGTTGATTGCATCAGCTCCTGAGGCTTCTGCATTCTTCACGTAGTTCCCGAGCCTTGGCTTTCAGCTCTATCAGCTCCTTTAAGCACTTCTCTGTATTGGTTATTCTAGTTATACATTCATCTAAATTTTTTTCAAAGTTTTTCACTTCTTTGCCTTTGGTTTGAATTTCCCCTGTAGCTCGGAGTAGTTTGATCGTCTGAAGCCTTCTTCTGTCAGCTCATCAAAGTCATTCTCCGTCCAGCTTTGTTCCGTTGCTGGTGAGGAACTGCGTTCCTTTGGAGGAGGAGATGTGCTCTGCTTTTTAGAGTTTCCAGTTTTTCTGCTCTCTTTTTTCCCCATCTTTGTGGTTTTATCTACTTTTGGTCTTTGATGATGGTGATGTACAGATGGGTTTTTGGTGTGGATGTCCTTTCTGTTTGTTAGCTTTCCTTCTAACAGACAGGACCCTCAGCTGCAGGTCTGTTGGCGTTTGCTGGAGGTCTACTCCAGACCCTGTTTTCCTGGGTATCAGCAGCGGTGGCTGCAGAACAGCGGATTTTCGTGAACCATGAATGTTGCTGTCTGCTTGTTCTTCTGGAAGTTTTGTCTCAGAGGAGTACCCGGCTGTGTGAGGTGTCAGTCTGCCCTTACTGGGGGGTGCCTCCCAGTTAGGCTGCTCGGGGGTCAGGGGTCAGGGACCCATTTGAGGAAGCAGTCTGCCCATTCTCAGATCTCCAGCTGTGTGCTGGGAGAACCACTGCTCTCTTCAAAGCTGTCAGACAGGGACATTTAAGTCTGCAGAGGTTACTGCTGTCTTTTTTGTTTGTCTGTGCCCTGCCCCCAGAGGTGGAGCCTACAGAGGCAGGCAGGCCTCCTTGAGCTGTGGTGGGCTCCACCCAGTTCGAGCTTCCCGGATGCTTTGTTTACCTAAGCAAGCCTGGGCAATGGCGGGCCCCCCTCCCCCAGCCTCGCTGCCGCCTTGAAGTTTGATGTCAGACTGCTGTGGTAGCAATCAGCGAGACTCCTTGGGCGTAGGACCCTCTGAGCCAGGTGTGGGATATAATCTCCTGGTGCACCGTTTTTTAAGCTTGTTGGAAAAGCGCAGTATTAGAGTGGGAGTTACCTGATTTTCCAGGTGCCATCTGTCACCTCTTTCTTTGACTAGGAAAGGGAACTCCCTGACCCCTTGCGCTTCCCGAGTGAGGCAATGCCTCGCCCTGCTTCGGTTCGTGCACGGTGCGCTGCACCCACTGTCCTGCAACCACTGTCTGGCACTCCCTAGTGAGATGAACCCGGTACCTCAGATGGAAATGCAGAAATCACCTGTCTTCTGCGTCACTCACACTGGGGGCTGTAGACCAGAGCTGTTCCTATTCGGCCATTTTGGCTGCCCTGTGGCTGAAGAAATTTCTAAGCGACAAAGCATTCAAGAGGGAGCAGAGACAAAAGTTTGAAAAATTAGCAGCCTGACAATGTGATAGAAAAGAAAAACCTATTTTCTGGGGAGACATTCAAGCCCATTGCAGACATTTGCATACATAATGAGAAGCCAAATGTTAATCACCAAGACAATGGGGAAAATATCTCCAGGGCATGTCAGAGACCTTCATGGCAGCCCTTCCCATCACAGGCTTAGAAGCCTAGGATGAAAAAATGGTTTCCCAGGCCAGGCCCAGGGCCCCCCTGCTCTATGAAGCCTCAGGACATGGTGCCCCACATCCCAGCTGCTTCAGTTCCAGCCATGGCTAAAAGGGACCAACATATAGCTCAGGCCATTGATTCAGAGGGTGCAAGCCCCCAGCCTTAGCAGCTTCCCTGTGGTATTGGTCCTGCAAGTGTGCAGAAGCCAAGAATTGAGGTTTGGGAACTTCTGCTTAGAATTCAGAGGATGTATGAAAATACCTGGATGTCTAGGCAGAAGTTTGCTGCAGGTGCACAGCCCTAATGGAGAACCTCTGCTAGTGCAATGTAGAAGGGAAATGTGGGATCATAACCCCCATACACAGATCCCCCTGGGTCACTGCCTAGTGGAGCTGTGAGAAGAGTGCCACCATTCTCCAGACCATAGAATGGTAGATCCACCGACAGCTTGCCCCATGTGCCTTAAAATCCACAGATACTCAATGCCAGTCAGTGAAAGCAGCTGCAGGGGCTGTACCTTGCAGAGCCACAGGGGTGGAGCTACCCAAGTGTGTGGGAGCCCACCTCTTTCATCAGCATGACCTGGATGTGAGACAAGAATTCAAAGGAGATTATTTCAGAGCTTTAAGATTTAATTACTGCCTCAATGGACTCCAGACTTGCATGTGGCCTGTAGCCCCTTTGTTTTGGCCAATTTCTCCCATTTGGAGGTAGCGTATTGCCCAATGCCTGTACCCTCATTGAATCTAGAAAGTAACTAACTTGCTTTTGATTTTTCAGGCTTGTAGGTGGAAGGGACTTGCTTTGTCTCAGATGAGACCTTGGGCTTGGACTTTCAGGTTAATGCTGGAATGAATTAAATCTTTAGGTTACTTTTGGAAAGGCATGATTGTGTTTTGAAATAAGAGCGGGAGGGGCCAGGGTGGAATAATATAGTTTGGCTGTATTGCCATCCAAATCTCATCTTGAATTGTAGTTCCCATAATCCCCACGTGTTGTGTGAGGGACCGGGTAGAGATAATTGAATAATGGGGGTGGTTTCCTCCATCTGGTTTTCATGATAGTAATTTAGCAGGAGATCTGATTCTTTCATAATGGGCTTCCCTCTTTAATTGGCTCTCATTCTTCTCTCTCCTGCCACCTTTTTAAAGAAGGGTGTGTTTGCTTCTCCCTGCTGCCATGATTGTATGTTTCCTGAGACCTCCCCTGTGACACTATGAGTCAATTAAACTCCTTTCCTTTATAAATTACCTAGTCTCAGGTATGTCATTAGAAGCATGAGAATGGACAAATACAGGTGAATTCCCATTTTCCTCCTTGAATTAAAGCTCAAAGTTGATATTTATGCACTATCTTGCTATTTCCAAGTGGTTGAGGCATGCTAAAAGCCTCTAATTTGCCATCTTGCAAGAGAAACAAAAACAAAAAAAAATAGTTCTCCAATGACCATATGCAAATGGTAAATATACATATAAAAAGATATTCAACATCATTAGTCATTAGGAAGATGCAAGTCAAAACCATCATAGATACCACTTCAAACCCACTAGGATGACAATTAATCAATGAAAAACAAGTTTTGGTAAGAATATGAAGAAACTGACACTCATATACTGCAGGTAGCAAATCGAAAAGAGGCAGCCACTTTAGAAAACAGTTTGGCAGTTCTTTAAAATGCTAAATATAGGGTTTTCATATAGCTCAAAAACTCTACTCTTAGATACACACCAAAGATACTTAATATATATTTCCAGTCAATAATTCATATACACATTTGTAGCACTGTTATTTATAATAATCAAAAGGTGGAACAACCCAAATGTCTATCAAATGATGTATACATACACGAAATGTGTTATGTCAATAAAATGGAATATTATTCACCCATATAAAACAATTACTCATGATTCAAAATACCACATGAATAAACCTTGAAAACACACTAAGTAAAAAAAAAGTCACAAAATGCCACATATAGTATGCTTCCATTTTTATAAAGTGTCCAGAATAGGCAAATCCACAAAGATCAATACAAGATTAGTAGTTGTCAGCAACTAGGGGAATGGGGAAAGGAGAGTAACTGCAAATGAGTATGAATTTTCTTTTTGCTTTGATGAATATTTTCTGCAATTACATAGTAGAGATGGTTGCACAATCTTGTGGAGATACTGAATATAATTAAATTATGTACTCAAAATAGGGAATTTTAAAAATTGCATTTGTAAAAGAAAAAACGAGGTTTAGTCTAGGATCAGGGATGTGTGTCAGGACTGCCATGAGCAATAGAAAGCCATACAAGCCACACACTGCTATGAGGTGGTGGCAGGTAGAAGAGGCCATACTTCTTGGGGGGGTGGTCTTTTATGCTCCTTGGAATAATGGCTATGGCTTAGGGGACCCAACCTTCATCAAATATGTTCCATTTCCTAGGTAGACTTGCTGATATTCAATGGACCATGCAGCCTTTTCTCTTGTATGTTGGTGGTGTCTAGTGAGCAATGCCAAAGTGTCTCTACTTCCCAATGGCCTTTTTTTTTTTTTTTTTTTTTTTACACCGTGGAAACTTTGTATCATCTTAGGGATAGGGACTGGGGAGAAAATTCCAAGAATAACTAAAGTTTTATCTTTTTATCATCTAAGGCATTATTTTAACTGATTCAAAGTGATAGGGATTAAAAATAAGTTTTTTCTTGTATATCTGAGTTTGTTAACTGAGAGTCGTACTTTATACCTTTTATTGGAAACTTAAGTCGCTTCCTTAGATTATTATAAAAGATACATAAAAAGTTTGTAAAAACAAAGATCTTCTTTTGCAATTATAGCTATTAGTACTATGGAAAACAAAAACAAAAACAAAATCTTTTGATCAGGAGAATTCATTCTTTACTCTGTTATTTATTCAACTAAATTTCCAGTTCAATCAACTGGTTGTCAATCAATTCAATTTAAATCAAATTCTATTTAATAAATTGTGTACTACCTGTCTCTTCATGTCTTCCCTTTCCCTGATGCATCCTTTGAAAACTTTGCCTTTCCCTCCCTGCTGCCCTCTTGCTGTGTTTACTCCCAATCCATCTCTGTGTTAAGTCTCAATCCAGGAGTCGCCTCACCAGGGCTGTTTCCTTTTCACTTGCATGGCTTTGATGCCCATGTTATAATAATCAGAGAGAAAGAGCTCATGTCTGCCCACAGAGAACTCATTAAAATAATAGAACTTATTTTGTCTAATGCTTGTCTTTCCGGTGTGTGTATTCTTTAGGCCTTGGCCATCCTGTCCCATATAGAGACTGCCATCATAATCAGAAACAGAAAATCAGCTTCTCCATCTTTTGTCCCTTCCCAGATGATCTTCAACATGTTGTGCAAAGCCAATAACAGTCCTCTTGGTCATCAAGCCTCACATTTCAAACCTTTTGAATGTTTAAAAGGTTGTGCTTAAATATGTGATATTTGCTGTTGTTAGGCAACTGCATTTTTGACCTTTTGTTGCATTGCTTCCATCTTATCAATGGTCATTGTTTCAATATTAGGAATTGATACCCAAATTCTTATCTCAATAGTATGTGACAGAGGAAAAATTAAACATTCAGAAAGATTCCTCATGAAGAAACAAATTAGCTTTTCATATACAATATTGATGCCCTAGGTTTTTGACAGGTTACTGGATTCCACTTCTCAGACTTCTGTTTCCCAAAACAGCACAAAACTATTTCCCTCACCTGAGCAGGTTTCTTCAGAAAGAAAGCAAAACCAGAGCTCTGCAGGCAAGAATTAAGCAGGAGTGTAATCCACTTTCTCATAAAGGAATAACCTCTTCTGTCTTCAGAAATGAGGCATGTTTTACACATTTATGCATTATTATTGGTTAATTTCTCAAGTTATAGATAGGTAACATATTAAATTATAAAAGTAGAAGGTTCCAATCTTGGTTAGTGGTAGCTATTTCCAGAGAATATTGCTTGCCTCCCTGATTGTTAACTGTAGTCATGAATTTACTCCTGGGCCTCCCGTGAACCTTCTCCTCATTTTTAAGGGGCATATATTCCATTCAGGCTCAAAGGCTTCTGCAGTCACTCTTATTAATTTATAAAACTGGTTCACCTACAACTTTGAGTCTAAAGAGGGAAAACGGCTTGCACTGCTCCCAGGGAGAGAAGATGAACACAAGTAAAGTGAGTCCCTGAGTCATAATAATGACAACTACACCATCATTTATCGAGAACTTACTGTATATGAAGCATTGATGGTATATCTTTCAATTTTATTATCATTCATGTTCTTTCTATATGTTATTGCCCTATGTAATGATGAGGAGACTGAGCTTCAGGGAAGGGGGATAAGGAAGTCAGGTGGTTGAGCCATTTATCATTTCTGGATCTTCAGGCTTGCTTAAGCCTGTCTTTCGGGGTTTGAAGTCAAGCCCCTGCCCCAACTTCCTTCTCCATCCTCCCATGTCCATTCGAAGATGTGGAGTAGAGCGAGGGAAATTTCTCTTAATAAGGTAGAATCTTTATTTCACGTGAGCTTCCTGAGTATATCTAATGCTCAAACAAAACAGCAAAGTCTTTGTAACTTATTCAAATTTTTGTGAAATGCCTGATTTAAAGAACTTTTCCAAAGAATAATGTTTTCAAGTACAAGCAATAATACTGCTTACATAAGGAAGAGAATGACAAGCCCAAATTGTATGCCCTATTATAAAAATCTCATTAGTAACTGACAATGTTCATTTGTAACGAGCTTATCCCATGTGTGCATACTAACTGTTGCTGAAAATGGTCTGTTTGACTTTTCTTTAAGGAAGATGAACAATTTTCCCTGTTTATGGGATACACTTACTGAAAACTTCATGTACTAATTTCAATTATTCAAATTTAGACTAGATGGAACCTGTGCCAATGAATTATGCTGTTGAATTATAACAGCCAATATTTGTGAAAGAACAACATCCCATGCAGACACCCTCTTTTCTTTTGAGACAGGCCTACCAAGCCTGGATTCCATAAAGTATTCTGGTCTCAGGAAAGAGAATAGTATGAAATAGATTGTATTTTTTTTTCCTCTTGTGGGAGGGTTAAGATGAGACAAAGAAGGTGGGAGGGGAGAAGCTCCAAGGTGGGAAGCCACACATGGAATTTCTCCTGCTCCATTTTCTAAGTTGATATCAAATATGGGGCCAACAAATGACCTTCGACCCAACTTCATTTATAATCTCTTGGGAACTGTGCATTTGCTGTGTCCTCCCAATCTCATGCATTTACTTCCTTAAACTTCTGTCTCTGTAAAGGACTCAATGCAGCTGAGAGAATAGCTATTTAAAGGGCATGGACCATGCCACCCTTCATTTCATCCATGCCTGTTAGCACAGTGGATGCTGGAGCTTTTCCAACTATCTGTGAACATGTGAATGTCTTGTTCTGTGTTATTTACTTTTAGATTGTCTCCAGATTTTAGAATAGGCATGGAAAGAACTCTAAATGCAGAGTCAGGACATGTCTTTGAGCACAGAGAGTTGGAAAGTCTATTTTCATGAAACATTTTCTAAAGAGCTCACAGAGGTTAAACAGGTCACCAAGATTTTGGACAGGAGTTTGAAATTTACTTAATTATTTCTGAGAACAGGGCTAGAGGGAAAAGAGTCTTGGTGGCGATTTGCCACACTGGGTTTGAACCTGGCTGTACTTGTTTGGGTCCTCAAGACATCTTTCTCCTTCTCTGTAAAATCTGGGAATTTAACTACTATCATTTCACCTCAAGATAAATTCAAGACCCAAGAAAATTCCATTGTTTCACAAAACACATTTTCTTGGAACTTCCAGCTAGAAAGGAAGCAGAGAAAGGAGGGCAAATATATTAGTCCAAAGGGAGGGTGATGTGTTTTGTGGCACTGGGTGGAGGAGGCCCTGTGAGCTGTGCTGTTGCCTGGAATCCACTCTCTAACTGGCTGCTCCACTGTCATCTCCCATGTATGTTCCTCATGGGGATTTCCAGACATGTTGCTGCTACCAGCATCTTTCTCTCAGGGAAGGGTGGGTTCTTGTCACCAGGAGGCACAGGACCTCAAGAGAAGCACCATGAAACCAGGTAACTTGCAACTACTATAGGAAACAGGAGGTGACTTAGAGCAATTCTGAGGCAGGAGAGAGGAAGCAAAGTGAGTGGACAGGAGATAGAATGTAGATGTCTTCACTACCTATGCATTACTTTCAAAGGAAACATGGCCCGTGAATCCATCCTTGTGAGGAACAGCCCAACCCTCTGGCATTTAGGCAAGGCCACTTAGATTAAGAATTAAAAATCATATTTCAGCAGTTTTCTGTTTCCTATGATAAGGCTCATTTTCAAAATATTACATTTTATTTCAAACTCATAGTTTCTATGTATTATATGAGGAATTATATTAAACATAATTATATTTGAGCTCATTTCCTCCATCATGCTTTTAGTAGCTCTAGTCTTAAGATCTCTGCAACACCCAGATCTATGTTAACTAAACGTGAACTTGTGGTTTCAGTCCTGGGTCTCAGTCTGACTGCAGGGGCATGGTAAGAGCTGCAAATGCTTCCAAGAAAAATGTACACCAAGCAGAATAATGTGACAAAAGCAATCTCTGACACCACTTTCTCTTTGACTTTATAAAGAAAATCATATCTACTTTATAAAAAATAAACCAAGAATAATTTCAGAAAAGTAATAGTTTCATATTACTTTAAGGGAAATTTCCTCTTAGACTAAATATCCATAATTGTGCAGTCAGTACATTCAATCCTTTCTGCTGTTTTTCCCAAATGGGGCTTGAGGAGATACTTTAAATGAAAAATTACATCATATATTTCAAGTAGGTCCAGAAAGATATTTGAACTCATATTTCAACCTATTTCTTAAAGCAAGTGAATGAAAGGTGGAGGATCTGGATACACAAGAATTTTGTGAGACCATCTTAATATCAGAATATATATTACCAAGATTACAAGTGTTCAGGAACAAAAAGGCAAGAAACAAAATTATGGTATGACACTGTAAATTCCATTCACTTTCTAAACTAATAGCCAAATATAGGTTATTCATGTAATGCTTTAAAATTCTAATTTTTCATTGCTTAATGAAAAAATAAGTAATTTGGGGGTTAAAACAGTTTAATCTTTATAACATGCTTCACTAGTTCACATATTTATATAGTTGTATTATGTTAATTTTTGGCCCCATATTAAGTGGACTTTTTCAGCTTTTTGGTCAACTGAAAAATATATGTAAAATAATTATACACATATACTTTTATGTATACATATATGTGTATATATGAGATATATAAATACATACGCATGTATTTTTCCTTTTTTAATGGGATCATGAACATTGAAATATGGCTTTCACTAAATAGGGTAGTCTTCCTGGGTCAAGCTTCTTATCTTTGTGTTCATGCTGACTGACAGCAGTTCATTCAAGAAAAACCTTGTTTTATGCAAAGAAGAATGGAATAGGGTGTGTTGGAGAGAGGGTAAGTATAATACAACTCAGTGCATCATTCATCAGCTCAACCTGATATCAACTCTTTGTAAACAGAAAGCCTAATTGGCCTTCCTTGTCACATATTTCCTGTTGCCCATGGAAATATTTCTAAAAGTGCTTTAATACATCCTTATTTCCTGTCCTGGCCACCATTCAAAAGGCCTGAAGATAAACAGGAGTGTTATGAGTTTTCCCCAGCAGGAAGTGGTCTGCACTTCACTCTGATGAAACTCACTCTTTTTAGCAGTGGCCATTGCTTAGCACCTCTGGGGAGACAGCACACTCAGAGGCAATACAAAGAAAAATGCCACTAAATTGTCTCCTAAATGGTAGGATTTATTTCAATGCTCACATACAATTGAATGAGACAAACTATTTACATAAAACATAAGTACAAAAAATATAATACAATTTATACTGTACACAATCAGGATTCCCTTGTTTTGTTCCCCCGACAAATGGCAGCTAGAGATGGTAAGAAGGGGGTTGCTAGGAAAGGGTGACTGCACACTCAGCAGTGCTGAGCATACATCTTCAGAATGCTTTTTTCATAAAGATGAATAGGGTTGAGATACAGAACCTGTCAATGCACCAAGAGCAGTAAGAGAGCACAACATACTCACTTCTGTAATAATAGCTATATATTTTTTCTTATAAACATGTTTGTCTCTCAAAGCTGAGGCTTGGAGCAGGTGTGAGCTGACTTCCATTGATTGGTTAGGTGACCTCCGCCCACCCCTGCTCTGACTTCCATAGTTGGTCCAATGCAGCAGGTAATGAGCTTCCAGTTGCCACAATTGGTGTCTTAAGCTGATTTCAGAAAACAGTGTATCTGTCAGATGTCATTAAGCAGCAATCTGGGATACAGACCTAGACAGCTCTCAGAAAGCATTTACAACCAGTGAACTGACGGACAGGAAAGATAAAAGTCATGACCGTTAGAAATTTCTATTGTGCACATCTAACAAGAAGGTTTTGAAGAATATCAATCCTTCAAATGTAAGGATTGAAAGAAAGTGTGGTGTGCCCATGGCCCCCTTACGAAGGACGCAGCAATCTACAAGTGTTCTAGCACAGCAACCCAAGATCCATTTTCTCATTCAAACAAAGGGGAAATGTAAAGCTATCTCATTGTTTTAAAAAGCTAAATTATAATTAAGATACATTGTCTTTTAAAATTAAATTTAAGATCAGTAACTGTCTGCAAGCTTACCAAGGGCTGAAATTGGCTTTGGAGGAGTTTCACAAAAAAAAAAAAAAAAAAAAAAAAAAAAAGAAACAATTTCAAATAAGTTTATTTTGTGTCACAAAACAGCCAACAGCAAATTAACACAGAATGAGGCATTTAACATTTTATAACATCTTTAAAAGTTACATCAAGCGGCATAGCACAAAAGTTTTGCTATGCATTTTTGAAGAATCCAACATTGGACCAAGTTTGTGCATTTTCTTGCAGATGATGTAGCATCTCAGTGGTGAAACTAAGTGCTTGGGTTAAAGGTTCATACTGTGCTTTGTTTCAAAGTGCAGAGGTTCAGCTTGCTTTTGGCCAACCCTCATGGTAAAAGAGAAAAACAATCAAATTCAGCAGAGATAATACTATTACTTTTCTTAACCCAAATTAAGAGTGACAACTTTTGTGAACTTGTGAAGCAGTTTTGATATGAACTTAAAAATAATCAGGCAATGTTGTAGGTGGTTCTCATTCCACGCTCACTGTATCTGCCAGTTGTCACCAGCCTGTGTCTGATTTTCCTCTATCTATGGACTTGCCTGAAGAGAAACAGAAACAAAAGCCTCTAACTTCTATAGGCATCATGTTGACATTCTTATTACAGAACAAACACTATGATTTTTTTTGGAACATGTAGAAAATTAAAGTGATGTTAGTTTCTAGAAGGCTAATACTGAGGTCACCTCTCTTCTGAGCATATGTTGTACCTATTCTGGTTCTACATCCCCAGTGAGGGCAAAAACCACATCTGAAGATGATGTGCTTCTTGGTCATTTTCTATTCCTGAGTTCAAAGAGGCATAGGAGAATAATTTTCTTTAAAGTAAATCCAATCAATCTTCTCCTTCTAATTGGACCAATAATATCCACATGAAATGATAAATGATCATCTTAAACAAGGCACTAGCAACTTTTTCTAGGAAATTAAACTACCGCACTTACAGAGAGGGGAGAAAATGATGCTCTCGTTTTAGCAACATGATAAAATAGTTCCGATTTTTCAGAGTCCAGATTTTTCTCTCAGCTTGTATTTATCTAACATTTGAATCATTTTATTACTGCCATTCATCTAACATTTGGACTATTTGGCATTAAATTGCCAAAAGGCTGAGAAAGAACAAGATCACATTTGAACTACTGGCCCCAGATTTTAGAGCAAATATGAAGGGGTGGAATAAATTTTCTTGCTTGATTGACAGTTTAAGAAACACAAAAGAGTGATTTTCTACCTCCTGTTTCCTCTTTCCAGATCTGAAAGTGCCCTTGACTAGTTCCTGCCATTGCGCCAACACAGTAAAACATGTTTGCTTGAGCAAGAATTGATATTGACTCCGATTGCAGGGAGTAAGCTTGATTGCCTTTCTATGGCAGATATGATCTAATATGATCCATAAAAAAGGCTGTGTTTTGAGACAGCTTTCACTAGGAAGTATACATTTTGTGCCAGGCTCTGAATTTGGTTTTGATAATGCCCTATGTCACTTGCAATGTGAACTCTATTTTCAAAAGAGATTAGGATTCCCTTCCTCATGCTTCTGTAACATGTACCAAATTTCTGATAATGCAACAGATGACCACTGAGTATATCTTTGATCTATCTGCTAAAACAATGTGTACAATGCATCTTTAATATAAATCCATAGGAAAGGAGTATGAAAGAGTCGTTTTAGAAATCATCACCAGCAGTTCAACATTACATCTTACTTACCTTTTCTATTACCAAAAGAGAAAAGAAGCAAGGATTAAAGCAACATATTTTCCTTTGCTTTATTAGGTTAACAAGCAAGGATTAAAGCAACATATTTTCCTTTGCTTTATTAGGTTAACAAAGCAGATAACCTGAATTCCTTGGCTCAGTGTTTGTAGAGTTAAAAAAGAAATCTTTAAATCAATTATAATTAATGACCTCAATAGAGCAGAATGGCAGAAATAAATTTCACGATGATCCCCTGTCCCCAAACATTTTATCTTACATTGTGCATGGAATTCCCTTTTGTGCGTTTCTTAGGTCAAAGTGAACATTTCTCTATGTTCTCCCATTTCACCCACTGCCCAAAGAAGTAAGGGGCTCAAATGGCATCTAGTGTCTGATAAGATAAGCGTAGGTAATTACAGATAACCACAGGTAATCAAATATTGGTAACATTGTGTCAACATGCTTCCCCAAGTGCATCAGGAAGTGATGAAGAAGTTAGGATGAACAAATGGGCTAGGCATGGCCAAGGCCATCTGTAAACTCCAGTTTGTACCGTATCATAAGTGGTGAAGAATTTGCATATAGTTAAGGTTATTAATACCTTCATAGAAATTGATTATTGGAGGTGTGGGGCTTAAGCACAGCCCTGCCATGTGGAAAATGGTCATGTAGTTGCAGTTTATTATCAACCATTAATACCTGTTGCCTCTGGTTCTGTGTTCCAGAGCCATCTCTTGAGATAGAAATGCTGAGGTCAATGGAGTTACCCCCAATGCCACACACAAGAAAACCCCATTGAAGTGTAAAGGACACCCAGACCCTAAAGAAAGCTGATGGCCCAGGAACAAAGTTTATGAAGAAGTATCTTGACAGTATTGGGGAAATATTTATGATTTATTCTAAAAGCAAAAGGAACACTGCAAATAAGCAAATGAATATTTGTAAATTCAAATGCTAACAAGGCTGTGTTTAGACAAAATGATTAGCTGAGTATGGACTTGATATATGTTTAAGGTAAAATTCCCTTTGATATTCAATTATATGCTAATGGATCCCCTTAGAGGGCCACTTGGGGACATGGAGACCCCCACTAAGACTTTGCTCATTTTTTTTTTTTTTTTTTTTTTTGAGACAGGGTCTCTCTCTGTCACCCAGGCTGGAGTGCAGTGATGTGATCTCAGCTCACTGCAACCTCAACCTCAACTTCCAGGGCTCAAATGATCCTCCTGCCTCAGTCTCCCAAGAAACTGGGACCACAGGCGCACACCACGATGGCTGGCTAATTTTTTGTATATTTTGTAGAGATGGAGTTTCAGCATGTTGTCCAGGCAGGTCTCAAACTCCTGACGTCAGGTGATCCACCCACCTTGGCCTCCCAAAGTGCTGGGATGAGCCACTGCACCCAGCCTTTGTCCATGATTTTGATAGCATGACCCGCTAATTCTACCAGAGACTCCAGTGGGAACACTCAGCAAAATAGGCTTTGACTCCCACAATTTCCATCCTTTTACAGATAAATAAGGAAGTAAGGACACCCTTGGCTAAAACTCTGGCACTCTGGGCAGTTGATCCTGGCAGAGTCCAAGGGTCAGACCCATGGACCTGTGAAGTGGGCCACCGTTTCCGGAAACTGTCCATAGCACTCGCTGGGGTGACCAGGTCCCACCTTTCATGTCACCTACTTATCCGACTGTTTCCTCCATTTGCTTCTTTTCTATTTGCCATCACCTGTGACCCGATGGGGCCAGACCCCTGGTTCATCCCAGACCACATGAACATGAATGGACTCTTCCTAGGGACAGAGGTTTCTTCCCAGCAGGGATGCCCTCACCCTCATTCAATGTTTATTGTCTCTTTTCAATTCCTTTAGAACCTCAGCCCCACACAAACAAATACATTTATTAAATGTTCTTTTCTTCTCAAATATGAATGGTAACTCTAGTGAGAGCCTACTTGAACAGGCTTAGGGAAACATCCCTACAAACATGAAGAAGCTGAGATGCCTCATGTAAGTAAGTCACAAGAAGCAGCAGCATAGAAATATGCTCAGAGGGGAATGGGGAGTTCTGGAGGGAATGCCATGAGTCTGGAGACTGTGGCTCTTCTGTGCGGTGGAGCCTGACCACGTGCCCCCTGAGTTCCTTAGAATTCACTAAGTCCATATCATTCAGAGGTTACAAAACCCCAGTTTCACCAAAGCCACATGTCTTTGGAGCTACAGGAAGCCCACATGTTGTGTAGTGTGCAGAAATTTTGTTCTCCTTCCTGTAAACTGTCAGTGCACTGTAAAATCAATGTTAGATGGTGATGAGTCTGGCCTCAAGGGGAGTCACTTTCAAAGAATTTAAATGTAAGACTAAAGCCAGCTTCCTCATGAAAACCAGCCAATCTCCAACTGTATTCAGAAATAAATTTAGAAGTTAAATAGTGATTAATGTCATTTTACATCAGGTGCAGACAAGTGTAGCTTAAAACAACTATTTGTTGCTTTTCGTTCCACTTGTACCAAAAAAATAGGAAGAAAGGAAGAATTAAAGAAGAAAGAAGAAAAGAAGGCAGGAAGGCAGGAAGGAAGAACAAAAGGAGGGAATGAAGGACAAAAAGAGAGAATGAAAAGGTCATTCGGGAATTTAAAATGTGAACCACAAAATTTCACCAGGACTTCCAAGCAGCCCAGGCCTAAGGAAGAGCGGCTTTATGAAGGAGGTTCCAAGACAGGTGAGAGATCGCACTGTGAAAGTCCAACGTGTGAGGGTTCACACGATAAGCGTGGAGTACAGAGCCAGAACATGTGAACGGTAGCTACACAGTGATGGACAAACACAACTTATTCCACAGCTGGTAAAATACTTAGAATATACCTGAAATTATCTAAACACTTACTATTCTGTCAAATAGAGAGAAAGGAAGAGAGATAAACAACTTTCCTTTGAACAGTTTGTGGTCGAAACAAAAATGGGATTCTTTTGCAATGCTAATTTCAAAGGTTTATATTACTAATAACATGAAGATCCGGTAGTGAGGGAGGGTGTTTTCCCAACTCATTGCAAAAGACTCATTAAAGACCAGCTTCGATGCCATTTAGAAACCATTTCCCATCAATTCCAGTGAAACATTCTTGAAATATTAGAATCCTCTTTACTAGGGAAAATAAAACGTCCCTTTAAGCTTACAAAATATTAGGGATGAAGACTCAAAAATAACTAAAATGTGCTACAAAGTGAGAATTTTTTTTCTTACAAGAAACCGATGAGATGAGTTGAAATATCTGATGAAAATCCAACCTAGGAACAATTAGAGAACCATCTGGTTAGATTTCCCCTACTGAGTATGGACTTTGAGCATATGCATATAGACAGAAGACTCTGACATATGAGGAATGAGTGAGAGGCAACATGAAGTCCCCACTGCAAAGACCCTGAATGTCATTTACTTGCAATGCAAAAGAACTTACAGAGCCCACCTGCCATTTCAATACCATGTCATTTCTGTAAATTTGGGTATATGAGAATATTTTGAACTCAACAATATTCATTATTAAACATAGAATTCTTCTAACACTTTCTGAAATTGTTTCTTTAAATTGGAAACAAGGGTAAGGATAAAAGCACATATGCTGATAAAATTCTATGTTCCTTAGTCCCCCTACTATATTTTTTTCATAGATCTGAAGGTTCATTTGTCAGTAAGAACACGTTTCCATGTCTACCCAGGACTTTATCACATGCTCAGAGGCATCAGATGAACTTTTTCAATCGTGTTCTTATTTTCAATAATTATTCAACCAACTGCCATATGTTATGTATTGGTTGTTTGTGAGAAATTTATATATTATTTTTTCCGGGGACCTCTGTGAATGGTGTTAGCACACTCTTAAATGCTTATCGATGATCAGTGAAGAGACCACAGGGATCCCAAAAACCCTTACTTCCAGCTATCCTGACTTTCCAAGGTACATCTTGAAATGCTGTTGCCTCTATGCAGGGAGAGGTGAGGGTGAATGAACTGGGTGGGTGGGAAGGCAGCACTGAAATAAAAGAAAAGGCACCAGAGCTGAGCATCTCCTGCTCCCCTGGCCTGGAGGCAGCAAGTAACAGCAGAAACTGGGGGTAGCACTTCGTGTGGACCTGGCGGACTCCAGAAAGCCAGCTTTACATGGCATTAATGCTCTTGGTAGGGGCTGATTGCCACACATTGGGTATATCAGAGAGATGAAAAATAAAACGATTATCATTAATATCAGTTCTTTCAATATTTTCTATAACATAAAAAAGTTGCTTTTAGTTATAATTTAGTATTTTCAATACTTTCACTAATTGACGTCATAAATGTTCAAGATTTTTCTTTGCAGGGAGAGAGGAGGCGTGGAGTCTATCCAAACGCTAAGTAAGTGGTTGGTTATTTTACACACTGGCTCTTCAGGACATCACTATGGACCAGACAGGTGGACTTCCAGGCCAACAGCATGGCAAGGAGCTTCCTGGAATGCCATGAAATCCAAAAGTCAGAATAAGGTGAGTTTTGCAGCAACCTGCAGAACACATCCACGCTTCATTGTGCCTGCACTTCTGCTCCACTGCCTCCACCAGCAATGGCACAGAAACTGCATCAGGAGCAAGGTGGGGTGCCTCACAGTCTACTGTAACTTCTGCTGGTGTGGACCAGGTGGAATTCCTGGGCTTCTCAGGCAAGATGAAAACACTCAAGCTGCTTCCAAGAATCCCATAGCTTTATCTAGATTTGGAAAGTTGGGCAATCCATGGTGAATAATTGTTTGGCCACATTCTTTTTCTTCATTTTATGAAATATTGTGGATCTATGCACTTCTTGTGGAAGGAGCAGGTCTTTCAGAGAAAGTGCCTATTTTCTTGAATTACAACATCATGAAGATTTACACTCCAAAGCAAGAAGAGATTCATATTTCTAAAGACTCCTTCCAATGTGGGTGGCACATTTATAAAATAATGCTCAAAAAACCAATGGACTTGTCAGAAAAATAGGATGAGCACAATTAAAAACTTCACATCCTGGCTCATTCAACAATGGTCAAGATTTTCACAATGTCTTATTTCAATTTTTGTTGCTTTTAAAGACGTGTATTTTTGGCAGCAATGGGACACTCTGGTGGCTTGAAATGCACTTGAAATGTATCCAAACTTCGACTCTCAAGCCTCAGAAACATGGGCAGTCATGGGGCACAGGCCTTGAGGAACTGGGGATTTACAAGAAGCCAAAAACACAAGAGCTGTTAGTACTCATCATAATTATTGAGATCTGTAAAGTAGGCATTAGAATAGGTCTTCCCAGTGAGATGTGGGTTGAAGTATTTGTTTCTTTCCTCTAGGATCAAGTTGTTTTTGTTAAATGCCTGGAAAATATGTTAAAAAAAAAAAAAAACAGATTTTAAGAATGCTGAGTAGCATTTCAGAAATAAGAAATAATATAACGAGGATAACCATTATGTTGAATTTGAGCTCTCTGCTAAGACTCCATTATTTTAAAATATGTTTTCTTATTTATTTGCTTCCCCAGATTATTTGCCTCATGGAGGACTTGCCTAATTACCAGAATAAGGTTGGCAGTTTGTGATATCTTCTGGTTAAGTTTTCAACTTTAGTTATGAAGTTACCATGAGAAGCAGGAGGTAAGAAAACCTAAATCTAAATCTCTAGAAAACCTAAAACTGTAATGATTTCAAATTAACAGACATTTTGACTATAACTGAATATATATAACTAAAGTTGTATTCATATAACTGAATAGATATGTAAGTAGCTTTCAGATGACCATGGGTGAGGACATTTATCAGAGACGTTGACGAAACTTATTTAAGTAAGGGCCTCAGGTTTCAAATGCCTTAATTGCTTTTCATCCTGAACTTGTTAGAAGGTGATCACTGTGTAGCCATTTTCTATTAATAGTCATTAAAGTCACCTGCAGTTTCAAAGCGCTTCAACTGAGCCAGGTAGAACATATATATTGAGAGGATTAAAATGAAGATGAAGGAGGGTGCCCAATGGCCATCTGTCCAGGGTTAGTCTGGGCAAAGTATCAGAAAAATGTTCTAGAAGGATTCATTAAAGACTGAGCAGCTGTCCATGCCTTCAACGTCCTTTATCTTCATGAGAGAAACATTTCTGATTATCTTAAAAGTGGCTGCTGAATCTTCAGTGGGAACACAAGCCTGGGTAAATTACCTTCTGATGCCCATAGTAACAGTGATCAGAGACAAGCTGATGTGTTGGAATCATGCTCAGAGGAGCCCCTTTCTTGAGATCCAAATGTTTGTTTTGAAAGCTGTTGTTCATGGAAGGAGCTCGTGCTCCTCTTTGGGCTTCCTCCCTACTCTAGGAGCTAGTTTCTGAGAGGCTAGGAGGGGTGTGTTACTAATTCCTGGTGCTTCATTCCCCAGATCTACCATCTGAGTGAGGGGAGATGCTCATGGCTTGTGGATCTTGGTTTAAGCAGGGTCCAAGGGGAAAAGTCAATTGGTGTGTCTCCATACAGGTGGTGGAGAATAGAGGCCACATGGCTAAGAGACAAGTATGGACATTGTGGCTCCTTGGACATAAGGTCTCCCAGCCACCTGAAGTCGTAAGGGCTAAAGATGTTTCTTATTCTCACATAGGGAGAAAATTCAGTTTCAAAGGAAACCACCTCAGCAGAGAAAGGGCTCAAAATACTCCCTACAATTGTTAAGGGAAACCAGGCACTTAGCAGAAATATTAAAATTCACTTACCTTGATGGCCTCCACCGAGTCATACTTGTCCAGTTTGTTGATGTGGTTGGTTATGCTGGTATTAAGGGGGGCAGGTGAGACGGGGTGGATGACAGTCGCATCGTGAGATTGCTGCTGGTACCGCTGGCAGTAGGTATAGACGAGCAGGGTGAGGAGGCAGCCGAGGATGGAGCTGCTCAGCCCCACGGCGATCATGTGGAACATGTTGAACTCTAGGGAGACACGAGCAAAGTGATGCCACACTTGAAAAGAACATCCTGCCTAGCTACTCAAAGCACTAGGATGAAAAGAGAAAGTCAAAATGAAAAGCCTCATCCCCATTCCAAAATTAAAGAAATCATCATTCTTAAGAGTCTTTCATTGGAAACGTCATGGCCATCAAGAAACTTCTCCACAGGGAGCACAGGATTATTATTATTATTTGAAATGGAGTTTTACTCTTGTTGCCCAGGCTGGAGTGCAATGGCGTGATCTCAGCTCACCACAACCTCTACCTCCTGGGTTCAAGCGATTCTCCTGCCTCAGCTGCCCGAGTAGCTGGGATTATAGACATGTGCCACCATGCCCGGCTAATTTTGTATTTTTTAGTAGAGATGGGGTTTCTCCATGTTGGTCAGGCTAGTCTCAAACTCCCAACCTCAGGTGATCTGCCAGCTTCAGCCTCTCAAAGTGCTGGGATTACAGGCGTGAGCCACTGTGCCTGGCAGAGCACAGGATATTTTAAGTTCATTCTCTTATGGATGATAGTCTTTTGGAGTGACCTTAAACTTTAATAAATACGCTACCAGAAGCATTTTTTTATTATTATTTAAAGGTTTGCACAACAGTGTTCTGCTTCAAGTGCAGCCTAATCCATGGTGTACAGGGTTTCTACAAAAAAGGTTATTCATGCTCCTCAATGGGTTGAGCCTCCCCTGTGCAGCAGGGCTGTGTCCTGAAAACAAGGGAGAAGCAGCTACTTTTCTAATCTACTGCTCGACTGCAAGCCAGACTGCTTTTAGCTCTCTCTCCATTTCATCCTATTTAAAATGTTTTCTATTCACATAAACACATACACTTTTCATTATATTTTTTGAGTATGAATATGCACACATTAGAAAGTGCAAAAGGGTCTACAGGAAAAATTCATCCTTTCCTAGAGGTAACTATTATAAGCACTTTCTCCTTTGCCCTTCCAGAGATACTTGGCACACACGTGTGCTGTGTGTGTGGTGTAAATACTATCCTGTGTACCACTTTTCTCACTTATGTTGTATTTTGAAGGTCTTGTCAAGAAAATGGTTTACTAAAAAGAAATAAGGGATTCGTGTTAAATGAACAAAATATGATATTTTAAATGGTCATGAAATGACCTTCTTTTCCCTAATGTTTTCCTATTTAATGGCATCTCTTCTGTCTCATTATTTTCCTGCAGTTATGAATACAAAGCATTCAGAAAATTTGCCAGCGTGGACTTATATCTCTAAAATAGGATTGGCTCAAGTGCTATCAAGGCACCATACCAAGACCTGTGTTATGCCGGAGAAAACAAAAGACAACAGATATTCCTTGTGTATGTTGGTGAAATACTACTATTAAAGTTTGAAGCTTTTCCACAGATGAAGGCAGCATCTGGTCAGTGCCACATCACTGGGCTTCAGGAGAATCGGGTAAAGTAAAACAGGGTCTTATCTTCCTCTGTGTTGTTAGAACCAAGTGGCTGCTGCTCATGGGGTACTGGCCTCATGTGCCACCTGCTCAGAGCACATCCTGAGGACACCAGCTTTCCCCAGGGTGTCTCCTCCACACGCCACCAGGGTGAGGGGCAGTGTCACTAATACCTTTCCCTGACCTGTCAACCCTGCACCCAGTGGGACAATTGGAGGTATGTGCTGAGCATCACTGTGTTGCTGGCAAGTCTACCTGGCTGCAGAGCAAGGCCTTTCAGGCTCTGGAGATAATGAGAAGAGCCTGGGTGCATCTTAACCACCCCAGCCTCCTCCCCAGGGATTTTCTGAGTTACCTTCCCTGTGCTCATGATCCTCACTACCTGGAAGGGACTCCACCCTGCCAATGCTGACCCACGGGGCTCTAACACTTGGTGTCAAAGGGGGAGGGACACTGTTCAGTGAGTGCCCACCTGGCCTAGGTCTACGGGGCTCTGTTTGAGTCCTTCCTGAACCTCATGTAACCCTCCAGTGGCTGATAGGCCCCAGGGAAGGTAAACCTACAGTCAGGAGATGCCATCAAGGCCTCACCTGTGATACATGGCAGAGGTCGGATATCTCTCTTTGTCCCTAAACCCTGAACTTTTCCCTCTAAGCTGTGCTCCTTGGCTGCTCCAGACAATGTGTTCCAGGAACCCAGGACTTTGGAGCTGGATCTGCCCCCTTGGGTGCATGGACACTGAGAAGAGAGGCTGCCTTCTCTCTGACTCACTGTCAGGCAAAACTCACAACACATTCCTGACCACTGAAGTGCCAGTGGATAATGCAGTTCCTAGCACAGGCGCCCAGTGTACTCAGCACTAAGGGCTGGATCAGCCTGAACGACAGCACTAGAACATTCCACAAGCATCACTCACTCTCTGACAACCACCTCAACTTTTCACTTCCAGCTTAGTTGGTCAATGGTTTCAGAATCTTTGGCCTTTCCTGACTCTGTCTTGAAGCCTCTAGGGCTGGAGAACTCACTCCCAACCTGGGACAGGCAGATAAAGTATCCAGGGGACATTCCACCAGCAGCCACTGGGACTTTAATACTGAAGCTGTACTTAGATAAGCAAGAGCTGATTTCACACAAGTTCTTACTTCTTCTCTCTCTCAGAGAGCTGTTAGCACTCTCAGGGTCAATGCCTTGTACCGATGGAAATACTTCCTGCTGCACTCATAACTCATGTTTCATTATAACATAGGGAAGATGCATGATTGATAGTCTCCATATGCAGACACTGTGTCATTAGTCAAATGAATCATTCCAGCAGGTGCCTGGGAAAGGCTGGGGCCAGCTGACATCTTATGATGATTCCATAGTCTTTGTGTCTCATGCAACTAAAAATAGCTCTCTAAGATGAAAAATTTGAATTGAAGCACATTTTTCTGCATGGGGAAAGTAGTGCCCATTAAATTTCTTCTGATTTTCTGCATGGGGAAAGAAGTGCCCACTAAATTTGCTCTGAATGTGCTTAAGTTCTTTCCTTTGAATATGATTTTCTGCTGTTGATTTTGATCAGTAAAAATGGAATACAGACCAACAACTACTCTGTTGGTTCAATTGGCTAATTTCCTGTACAAAGTTTGATTGATTTTCAACAAAATTAAAAATAAATAAATAAATGAAGATGCCTATGTTGTCAAAAACATCCTTGCTTGGTAACTGTTTTCAACTTTAGCCCTACAGTAAGATTCATCTAAACAGCCTATGCCATTGTGCCAGTGCCAACAGCCTAAAGATCTAAAAAAAATTCCATTCTGAATATCTCAGAATAGTTCAACTTCCTGTAATTTAAACAATAGCATCTCAAGGCTTGTGCAGCCATTAGGCACAGCTGCTTCAGACATACAGAAGTAGTACTTTAGGGTGGCGATGGGCTTTGCACCAGGTTCTCATGGGTTCTCAAGGCCCTTGAAGGTCTTCCACAGGGTAACTCAGTGAGGCTCAGCAGAAGGAAAGTGAACTGCACACATCTGGCAGCAGGCACAAATATCTAGCCAGCTCCGCTGAGGCATCAGCTGTTTGAGCCTCAGGCTCTGCATGGCCTCCCTGAGAATGGGAACACTTATAAACTCTGCTCCACTCTTGACCTACACTGTCCTTGATGGCCGCAGACAGTCCTGGACCCTGGGTGTTGTCCAAGAGTGTTACCTAACCAGGGCTACTGTGACTTGAGCCTCCTGAACACAATTCTTTTGGATACTTATTGTCAGGGCTCTTTTCCTATGGTGCTTTGGGTTCAAAACTCACACTGGATCCCACTGGCTGAATTCCATGTGTGCACTTGGGCCAGTGACATCATCCCTCTGAGCCTCATGGTCTCCATTTATAAAATGCGGATTAAATACATAAGCACTGTTCCTTTTCTGTAATTCCACAGTGCAAAATCTCTGAAAAGTAATGTTTCATCAGTCATCTGGCATTAAAATGTCACTGACTTGACCCATTTTCTGTAGACCTGACCAGAACTTCTAGGAAGACCCTTAGCATCTTCACTTTTTTCAACATCTCACAGCAGCATTGTTAAGAAGATTGGTTGTAGAACAATCCCAGGCCCTGTGCAGGTGTCACGTTATATAGTGTAAAGGCCCTACATACCCTTCTAACATCTAAAAACTGCTGAGTTCCAAAACCCTTCTCTATTTCCAGAGGTGTTACATGAAGAACTGTAGACCCTTGGCACCTACATCAATGCTCCTTGTGAGGACCAAATGGGCTTTGCACCATATTCTTATCGTCTATAACATGTAAAACGGTGTATAGCACACAATTAGTGATCTAAAAACATTGGAGGGTACTAATTGGTATGATCATTTTTATGTGAACCGGTTGCATATTCATCTTGTAGTTGGATCCCATGTTAGCAATGGCTAGTTAGTGAACTCACTCCACTGACTTAGCTCAGACACCTAACATTGCCCTTCTGAGGCACTGGGGTCTCTGATGATATGATTGCTTGTCGGAGGGTCTGGGGCTGCTTGGGTGCCCATCCTAAGCTCAATGGCCTTCACAAAACTGACACAGAGCAGGTGTTCAGCAAGGATTACTGAATGAATGACTGATACCGAGACCACTGGTTCATAAATCTTAGCACCCGTCAGAATCACCTGCAAGGCTAATTGAACCACCGACTGCTGGGACCTTCCCATGAGGTCCTGATTCTGTGGATCAAGGTGGGGCCTGAGGATCTGCATTCCCATCAAGTTCCCAGGCCATGCTCTTGACGCGGGTCTAGGCACCCCATTCTGAGAACCACCAATCTGTATGTCAAATATTGACTATTAGCCTTTATGCCGAGGTAGAATGCCTGGGATCCATGACTTTCTCCAGTTTTTCATTCTTGGCCAAGAGGCAGAAAAATTATAGAAAACATGCAGCAAGGGAAATGATTAGAATATATCAGTACATCCATTACAACTACTTAAAAGGAATAACGTACCTCCACACCTTTTCTCTTCTACGCTACTGGATCTTGCCACAGATACTTCTGGAAAAAGAAAAGTCGAATCACAATGTGTAAAAGGTGTTGAGAAGACAGTCCACATTCATGCTTCATGTATGTTTGTCTAATGATTCTGAATTTTATGTGACACAAAGTTTCAAAAGCTTGATTAATTATCAGAAAAATTCTACTTGTTTCTTTGCTTGTTTTAACCAATCTGATATGGATTTGGCCAAATCACCTTGACTGGGGAGAGATGAGATTCATTTATCACAGAAAGATAATGCTATGGTCTCTCAGGTTGAAAGCAGGAAATGTGCTCATTTTCCATTACAAGGTGTCTTGCCAGGGGAGAACCCTTCCCTCTGCCCAACACACAGAGTACTCCTGTGGTATTCCTGCTTCTGAGACTTGTTCCGTCAAAGCCAGTGTTGTCACCTTCCCGGCAGAGGGAGGGCCCATTCACCAGAGCTCAAGGACATCTCCAGAACAAGTGAAGTCCCTCTTCAGGAGGCCACTGATGCTCTTGGCATGCCATACATGAAACCCCCAGCAGGATGCAGAGAGAGGCCACATCTCATACATGTTTTAACTCCCGAGGATAAAATATCACTCAGTAGTCTAGAAACACCATTCTTTCCTGTACAGATTTTTTGTTAGACAACAAGAATTAAAAATATGTCTATCGTTAAAAAGGAAAACAATAACAACCATTCTTACAGTTCTGTGCCGTACATGATTGAGGTATGGTATACTAATTTTCTCTAAAATAGTATCTTTTGCACAGATCAAAGAAAACTGGCTTATAGAATGCAACTCTACTATTTATTTGTAAGAGGCTGGTCCACCTAACAGTCCTAAGGCACACAGTGGACATATGCGCAATGATCTATGCATTCATATAGCACCTTGTTACAGTGAGCATGCAACAAGTGATCAGCTATCACCAACAACTACACACTGACTTTACCATGAAAAGCTGGTTGAATGAGGGCCAACCTCTTCTCCAACAGGAGAATGATGATGCATTTCTACCTTCTCAAGTATATTAAAGATAGCATAAAGAGAATGGTGCTTTTTCTCTGTATGCCAGTGCATACACAGTGAGCACTGCCTAAACATTTAACCTAATATTAAAATAACCAAATAACCAAATCATATTTAATAATAACCAAATATTTTCCTGTTTTTGAGCAAAGTCTTCTGATTGTATTATAGTTGATAAACTGCAAAAGACACTTTGCCTAAGAAATCTTAAATTTATGAACTGAATTCATGTTTAAATCTGCAGTTATCTATAGACCTACATTTTAAACACCTTGAAACCATGGGGCTTGATGGAATCATCTCTATTTCACCAAATAAGCCAAATAAAACTCTGACCTATGAGTCATTTTCTCTCTCCACGTTGGAAATGATTTTGTTCTTACTGATAAATACCTTTGCTCTTACCTGGGATGAAATTAGAGTCAAACACACATGGCCGTCTCTCCGTGGTGTTCCCGGAGCACTGGCTGCCCATGGGGAACAGGAGGATGCACTGGCGGGCGCGGACTTGGACGCCAGAGGCTTCACACTCAGACCAGTCCGACCACTCTGACCAGCTCTCTGCAGAGACCAGAAGAGGGGAGATGGGGCGGAATGGCCAGTAAGCTCAATCATCCTGGACTCACTGGCAAGTTACATACGTGATTTCCGGATTCCATAGCATGTTTTTAATGGTTCTGTGCATCAGTAAGATGTAGTTGTATCATCTAACAGATCCAGTAAATACAGTACAAACGAGGATGAATAAAAGTGCCTACACTGTTATATATTTGATCAGATATCATGAGCTTAAAATAAACATTATTTTAACATTATAAAGTAATTGTATTTAGACACTTAATAAGTGAATACATGAGACCCAGCTGTGTGCGGACCATCAGCAGTGGTGGCACGTAAGTCATCAATGCAGATGCCATTTTGCTATCGGTAATGCTCCCCTCAAAGAACCTCAAATGCTTTCCTGAAACATTCCTGAAAATTCTCCACCTTCCTCTGTGCTCAGACGAGAGGAATAATTGTGTGCTCATGAGAGTCCTGGGTTGCTGAAAGGGAGTCTGAAGCTACACAATTACTTTCTCTTCTGTTATAAAAACAATTCCGCAGAGTCAACATGCCAAAGTCAGGCTACCCTTGAGGTAGAATTCATTTTATCTCATGTTTGCTGTCTCTGAAGAGATAAGGTCAATGCATAAGCCTTTGGCCAAGGCCAAAAGAGGGGCATTGAAAGGATACTTCACCCCAAAATGGAAGATTTACTAGGATTTGTGAAATTCACTCAGGCATACAGATGTGTGAAAAGAAAGGAGTAACACTCCTATATAAGTAAGAAAGTTAAAAAAGTAAACTCTGGATATTGTTTATGGAATTTTAATCAGGATAAAAAGGTATTTTTCTATGCAGTTTGCTTTTTTCCACTTTTTAAGTGGAAGCATCCACTTTGTAGTGGCAGGGAAAATTTGAAAATCAAACTTGTGCCTTGCTCCAGTTAAAGGGCACATTATTTCCTTAGAAATGCAGAAAGTGCCAGTTTTGGGAATGACAGTGAGAATCTGGCTTCAAGGCCCTTTTCAATATACATAGAACCTTCTAGAAAGATATGCAGGAGCAAGCTAAAAAAAAAGTGTGTGTTTCAAAGTCAAAGTTAGACCAAGAAAAGAATAGCTCATTTTCATTCCAGGTGGTTCCTTCATGTCAGTAAACCAAGCTATTTCTGGGATGGTGGTGGTGGTGGAGGCCCCAGGTGCCTGCATCAGCCACAGGGAGCTTGGAGCGAGGAGCTCCCACACCCACAGGCCCAGGGCTGGTTCCTGTGAGGTGCACTTCACAGCGGTGCTCCCTGCTCTCCACCCTGATTTTAAACAACAAAACCTCAGACTCTGTTATTAGGCTACTGGCTTTAAGAATGCTTTGCTATCCCCAGTTTCTGTTGTTTGCTGTGCTCCTCCACTTACTGATTTGATGTCACGCTTTTTCTTTCCTTTAATTGCACTACCTCTAAATTACAGCCTATTGACCATGGATGAAGCATCCTGCAAGAGTGCTTAGTGTCCCCTTGTCACATTTTAGAAGTCATTCCTGGAACACAGGTCTGGAGATCTTTGGAAAACACATGGCTGCACCCAGGCTGGTTTTGAGACAAAAAGGCTGCAGGCGATTTCCCCACTCAGACCTCCAGACTCCGTGGGGGGCACTACAAATGTTCGTTCTTTCCCACCTTTCCTTGGACTTTCTCTCTCCCTCAACACAGCAAGGTGTCACCTGTGGGTCACTAGTGTTAATTAGCAAAGTCAAGAATAAATTAGGATGTTTCCTAATTAGGGAGATTGGGTGTTGTAACATGCCATAGATTCAGAACTCATGTTTGAAGCCTTTAGCACTCTCCCATTGCTGGGCTAAAGGCTTTGAACACGAGTTCTGAATCTATAGCTCAGTGAGAACTATTTTATTATAGATGCTATGTTTTAAAGTCACTTCAAGGGTAATAGCATGTTGTTAACTTGTCCACCCCCCTTCCAGTACTTACCGTGATGCAGTATCATCAATTACACCATTTATCCATTAAGGAAAGAGGCCAATTTGTCCCAAAGCTGTGCAATAGGTGAGGTGCCGCTTACCTGGGCAGGGCTGCGTGTTGCAGAGTGCCTCTTCTGTGTGCAGCCCCAGGCAGATGTCCCCTCCATAGGCCGGGGCTGGATTGGAGCAAGAGCGGGTCCTCATATAGTGTCCACCGCCGCATGTTGCTGAACATTTTGTCCAGGGGGACCAGCAAGACCACACGCCATCCACTGTGAAGAAACACAACGTCACAGCTCTTCTATAATCCAATCCCAACCAAGCGAAAAGAGTTACTAAATGGAAGCTAAGTGGATTCTGTTTAGTAAGACAAACAAAATGGAATCGGCACTCCAGGAAGGCTTCAGTGCATCGGCGCACGTAGCAACGAGGCTTCTGACCCCTCGCAGGGCTGCATTTGGAGTCTTCCTCTTGGTGACAGATCCAGTTTTACAGATTCCTCCCTATACTTTTTCAGTTCCCTTTATTCATTCTTTCAGAAAATATTTCTAAATCTGTCATATCTAAGTACAAGCATGACGGCAGAGTGTAAGAGGTGTCATAGTAATTCCAGCCCCTGAGAACAACCATGAACCACTTTGTACGGTTATTGATGTAAAGCCCCAGCCAGCTCTCACCTTTGCCATCTAACTAGCCAGACAAGACTTAAAGCCAAGGTAAGTAGTTCAAGTCACAAGCTCCTTTACTAATTGGATTATGGTTTACTCCCTGACAGTGGGATAGAGAAAAGCTAACAGGTCCCATGAGGAAGGTAACTGAAGAATGCTCGGTAAATTCAGGCACAGAATGACCAAATTAAGTACAGCCACACAGACTTGACACTATGTTTAAATGACTACAGAGAGGAATATGAAAATCTGCAGCCATATGTCGGGTTAGATATTAAGAGTGCAGTTTTACAATGTGCATGTTAGGCCTAACTGGTTCCTTGACTAACCATTTCCATGACAGCTCATAACCCAGCACATGTCTCTGCCTGCTCAAGTTAGCCTCCTGAATTCTTTAGGCTGGGCTTTTGGTACCTGTAGACCAGCCTGCTGAATAGCTGGGAGCAGGTGGCCCACCTGAAACTGGGAGACTTTAAGACTCAGTCCTTTATTAGCTGATCTTGCTAAAACCAAGACCTCATGTTGTTGGCTTGGGCTTGTGACAAGTCAAATATAATTTTCTGTTTAGCTAACTTCTGACTGTGCCTCTTTCTTGCTAGCCAGACCTTCCTTGTTATTGCTGAGTCCCAGGACAAAGCTACAGGACTTTGTCAAACAAGGTATTAGATCCTAATCAGGGGTTAAGCACCAATCGTAACCACAGCTAAGTCAATTAAAAAGCTGAGGAGAGACTCACTATTGCTATATGTAGAGAGTATCATATTTTAACATTCTTTGTAGCCTACACAAAGAAACAGGAGCAAAAGGATGCCAAAATCATTCAGGGTGTAAGATTGTTTTAGCTAGAATAACTTAGATTGTATTTTAATACGCCTGTCGTGATGTATTACATCATTATGGTGTTATGTTTCTTTTTAGATATTGGCAAAGGTAAAAAGCATTTTTGAGAAAGCAGAGCAAAAATATCATCTTTATGACAATATTCTAATTTGCAGAAAGTAAAAACAAAACAATATTTGAACTCAATTTAGAAATAAGTTTGCAATCTAACTGGAAATTTTGTGATTCAATAGTTTACACAAACTTGCAGAATTCAACAGTATTTTCCCTAAAACTTATATGGTATATGAGACAGTTAGAGGAATTGATCAAGTGTTTGATACTGGCTGTAATATCAGCAATAAAAAAGGCAGGCATGTGTTTTCCTAGAACTTTCAAATTTTAAAAAACTCTCTCCCATATCTATTCTCACTGAAGGAAGCACTTGCTGACAGTTTTTTTCTGTTTGTAACCTAAATTGGAGCTTGGCCTCCAGTGAGTACCCTTGCATGCCCCATACACCAACGCAAAAATAAGTCATTGTGACTTATAGTAATGGCAAGTATCTCAGATCTTGGCTGTCTAAATGTGCACAAGGCAGCTCAGGGCTGAGAAGGGTCTAATGTGTGCCCTAGATTGTGTCAGGGCCTGATGTACAACCAACCATGTGTTCTTTAGATCCCTGGCCTCTGTATGGAACGGTAAACCTGCAGATGAATGGCCAACAAGTATGTGAAAAGATGCTCAGCATCATGAATCAACAGGGAAATGCAAATCAAAACCACAGTGATGTATCACCTCACACCTGCCACAATGGCTACTATCCAAAAAACAAAATATCAGTGTTGGTGAGGATGTGGAGAAAAGAGCCCTTGTACACTGTTGGTGGGAATGTACAATGGTGCAGCTGCCTTGGAAAACAATGTGGAGGGTCCTCAAAAAATCAAAAAACAGAGGCCGGGCATGGTGGCTCACGCCTGTAATCCCAACATTTTGGGAAGCCAAGACAGGTGGATCACCTGAGGCCAGGAGTTCGAGACCAGCCTGGCCAACATGGTGAAACCCTGTCTCTACTAAAAATACAAAAATTAGCTGGGCATGGTGGTGCACATCTGTCACCCTCACTACTCAGGAGGCTGAGGCAGCAGAATCGCAGGAACCTGTGAGGCGGAGGTTGCAGTGAGCTGAGATGGCTCCAGTGCACTCCAGCCTGGGTGACACAGCGAGACTCCATCACAAAATACAAAAATAAAAATAGAATTACTGTAAGATCTAGCAATCCCAATCCTGGGTATATATCAAAAAAACTGAAATTAGGATCTCTGAGATACATTTGCATTCTCATGTTCACTGCAGCATTTCTCACAATAACCAAAATTTCAAAACAACCTAAATGTCCATCAGGAGATGAATGGATAAAGCAAATGTGGTAGGTACATACAATGAAATATTATTCAACCTTAAAAAATGAGATCCTGCCACATACAACAACATGGATGAACATCGGGGAGGACATTATGCCATGTGAAACGAGCCAGACACAGAAAGACAAATAATACATAATTCCACTTAGATCAGGTATCTAAAGTAGTCAAACTCATAGAAGCAGAGAGTAAAATGGTGGTTGCCAGGGAGTGGGGGAGAGGGAAGTGGAGAATTGCTGTATAGCTGGTATAAACTTCCAGTTATTCAAAATGGGTAAGATCTAGAGATCTACTATACATCGTTGTATACCTATACTTAACAATACCGTATTGTGCACTCAAAAATCTGTTAAGTAGGTAGATTTTATGTTGAGTATTCTTACCACAGAAAAAACAAAAATAAAAACAGAGACTAAATGTGCTCATTTCAATGGTTCCATAATCATGCAACATCTAATGATCTCACACCAGGAAGCTGATGTATATAATATATCCTGTGATATTGCAAACAATATTTATTCCTGTCCACATTTCTACCAACATGTAAGTCAATGTGTATATGATCTAGTCTAATAACTCCTCTCCCACACATACACCAACTGTCCATCTGGTGTCATGGTAAATTCTCCTGGCACAGGATCATTTATTGTTAAACAGAGAGAATGGAGCTCTGGTTTGAATAACCGTTTAAGAGAGCATTTGGAACAGAATCCAGTTGCTGAAACATTCCCACTTGGGAGTTCAAATCACAAGATCACACTCTACCTCCACCAATTTCAACAGTCAAAGAACTGGGGAAATGGATGTTTCTAGTACAGAGGGAACTCAAAGGAGACCTGGAACCACTTCCTTACTGTGTCCGGAAGTTGCTTAGTCTGCAATTGCCCTGTGTCCCCAGACCAATTGTAATGCGGTGCTTGCTTTTTGTCCTCTTGACCCTGTCTTTATGTTACAGGTTTCAACCTACATCATGGAGCCGTGATGTAGGATATTGATTATTGTACTAACAATTCATATTAGAAAGGCCAAAGCATTTCTAAAATAGAATTTCAGAACACAAATCTTAATGAAATAGTCTTCACCGTGAGGGAGCCTGTACAACTTGGTGGGGAAGTAGAAAGTTTCAGGGCCAAGAAAACAAAACAAATGTAAGCCACTGTGGAAGGCACAGCATGTCAGGGGCCTGAGTGAGGCTGAGCCACTAAAATAGATTTTTTTTCCCCTGCTATGTGAACTATACTGGACTGAAAAAATAACATTAGTAATAATAATAATTAAAATAATAAACTCATTCAGTATTCCATCTCCGCCCTCACAACTGCCCTGGGGGTTGTTCCAGAAATGAATGACTTGAGGCATGGAGAGGTTAGGTCCTGGGCAAGTGAGTGGGAAGCTGGGGCTGGAACACTGGCAGGCTAAGCACAGAACCCGACACACAAGCACAGGTTAGGGCTTCCCATAACTCCTCCCATGTTGCTAAAAATCACACAGGAATCTCCTCATGGCTTGAATCATCACCCAATTTAGCTCAAGAAATACTGGTTCATGGGAAGGTCAGACAAACAAACGCAAGCTCAGATTCGTGTTTCTTTCAAGGAACCAAAGCAATTAATTATAGGAAATTATTTTTGATAAAATGAAATTTATACATGAAGTAACTTGAAAGAAGAGGATAACATTCTTGTTGTAGAGATTCTAGCTAAATATTCCACCCACTACAGTAAGATTAAAAACAATGGCAGTAACCAATGTACAATTGCCAGAGATCTAAATAGCAAAGTAAAAACTAAATAACTAAGGTTTGCTCAACAGGCTTCCTGTGTGTGATCAGAGATGTGAAGCCCTTCACTCACAGTCTCTTGGGACATGGGAAAATGTGGTATTGATTCTCCAGCATACTGAGGTCTGGACTACATAGGTTTGCACTGCAGGACAGCTGTGCTCTCTGCTCCTAAGGATCTCTAAGCAGAAATTTCCTGCACCAACTGCCCCCTGCCTGGCTCCACTTCAAAGTATGGACTCAAGGACTCCAAGAGTGCAAAGGAAGAGAGGGTTCTGAGCACACCAGAGATGCCTAAGAGATTTATCTACACGACACACAACTGCCAGAATTATTCTTTTGACTCAAAGAGTCTGTCCCTCCATTAGATTTAGTGTTCCTTCCCCCATAGAATTATTGTTTGCAAAATACAAAACAGAACCATCTCAGTTAAGTCTGATGAAAAGAGTTTGTGTTTACTTCATTAGGTTTTCACCTTCATTTTCTTTTTTTTTTTTTTATTATACTTTAAGTTTTAGGGTACATGTGGCCAAACTCTGAGGTTGCTTTCCTCTTAGCTGAACATTACTTAGAAACAAAAAAAAATCCGTTGTCTGTACCTTTGTAGGTCAAGGTCTGGAGTCTTTAAGGCTAAATCAAATATGCACTGAGGAAAAGAAGTGAAGGAGAAATAATTAGCTATTTCTCAATGCTGGCGTAAATTATGTAGGTGAAGGTACTAGTTAGATGGACCCACAGAAGGTGAAAAAAATGATTATTTCAGCATGGGCTTGACTTAGAAACCTTATTATAGTTTATTTATACACATTAGTCTTAGAGGTAAAATTTTTCATTGATTAATTTAAAATGTATTTTTATATTCTCTGGTTTATTTTATTTTGAGACAGAATCTCACTCTGTCATGCAGGCTGCAGTGCAGTGGCATGATCTCAGCTCACTGCAAACTCCACCTCCTGGGCTCAAGCAATTCTTCTGCCTCAACCTCCTAAGTAGCTGGGATTACAGGTACATGCCACCATGACAGGCTAATTTTTTGTCTTTTTAGTAGGAATAAGGTTTTACCATGTTGGCCAGGCTGGTCTCAAACTCCTGACCACAAGTGATCTACCCAACTTGACCTGCTAAAGTGCTGGGATTACAAGTGTGAGCCTCCATGCCCAGCTGATTTATTTTCATATTTAATTTTAATGAGAAAACGTATTTTTAAATAAAATACACTGTCCATTTGTAATTGTCCACTATGAACCCAACAGGATTAAAGAAGAGTAAATTCACAGGGGAGAGTATCCTGAATGAGACAGGAATCAGCCTCTAACTGGCTTCCTGGTGACTGTGCAGCTCAGCATTCACACCCCTAGCACTTCCAACCCTCCCTGCTGGGTCATGCCCTATCATATGTTTAGGAATTTCCCAGGCAGGGGAAGCACCACTCAGCCCTGACTCACCCACTGCCTAGTGCAAGGTGACATGGGCCACTCTGAATAATTCCACAACACTCTGCAGAATCTTGGCTTTTAAAATGAAAATGAGGACAGAGTTATGTCAACATATTAAAGTTATATATGCATGGTATTGGCTTGACCACCAAATCAACTAAAATGAGAGCAACCAACAGATCATGTTAATAGAGTGTCTCTGATATGAGTGGTGACCCTTTGTACTTGTGCACTAGGACAACATCCAAGTGTCTGCAGGAATCTGCACATCCTACCCATGGCAAAAAGGATAGGGTCTGGAGCCCAGGGAGACAAGGGTGGGTGGCGGGACCCTGCCATTCCCCTGACATCTGCCCCTGTTCCAGTTTATAGCATGGACACGAATCTAGTAAGCTTGTCCACAGGATTCCTCTCAGCCCCCAGAGGAGGACTCCTTCTACTGGGGTTGTGGGAAAGAACAGGTCAGTGACCTTTCCCAGCCTCTCAGCATCAGCTTGACTGGGAAAGCTGGGTGGGCAGAGAAGGAGTCTCCTGAGGCTGGAGAAATTCAAGCAGAGACACCCTAGGAGGAGCCAGGCAGCTGATAAGAGCAGAAACATTATTGGGAGCCTCAGCTACAAATCTGGAAACTATACATTTTCATTTTTATATACATGTTTATTCATCTATCCATTCATCCATCCACTATCCACCCTTCCAAGCACCCAATCCAATGAATGTTCATTGAATATCTGCTACAAGCCAGTTTCTTGATGTAAGAACTCAGAAAGTTGTATCTACTAGAAATATGTTCATATTCTATGCCTTTCAAAATGTTGTATCCAACTCCAGAATGAGCCTTCCTCCCAATTTCCCGTCTCTGCTTGTCAATTTCACCAACTCCTTTCTGTCCCTCAAGACCCAGCTTAAGGGCAGCCTGCTTGCTGTGGCTGCCATGAGCTCTCCTTGGTGGATACAGTCACTGCACCTGGTTGTCATAAACTCAGTAGCCAGTGACCATACTGGGTTGACACTGCTCCCAGGATGCATCCTCCCTAAACTCTAAGTTTCTTTCTGACCTGAATCATAGCACTGCATCTGTGTATACCCTGTAAACTGCACAGTCGGTTACTCAAAAACGCTTCCTGAGAAACGACATGAATGAAGAAAGATCAATTAACCAACTCTTTGTCTCCTGATTATTAACAAACAATCCATGATGGGTATTTCTAGTATGTGCCAGGCCCCTGCTGGGAGCTGAGGTTGCTGCCATGAGTGAGATCAGGCCAGGAGTCCCTGTCCTCATGGAGCTTCAGACAAAAGTCAAGGCAGCCTCCCCAGTCACAGATCAGCCCTCGGGATGGCCATGACGTGTGGGCTGAAGACTTTCTGTGGGTTCTGGACAGGAGAGCAGGAAGTGGGAAGCTCTGGTGGAAGTGTTGTAGGTGCTAGGGACCCTGAACTGTGGCAGGAGAAAAGCAGAAACAGGGGCTTGAATATTAAAGGGAAAGATGGAGGAGCGTTTCAGGCATTGTCAGAGCAAAAGCCCTGGGCGGGGGCTCTTTCGGCTCATTTTCATGACTCTGTGCTTGCTTGGGAATTCAGTGGAATGAAAAGCCAGGCCTCAGGAAGAAGACCCAGACAAACAGCTCTGCTAGGCCCACAGGAGAGAAGAATTTGCGTCTTTGAAGGACTTAATTAATGAGGTAGACCTTTTGTGACAGAAGACATGAGGACCAAGAACCGGCTTGGCAGGCCCAGGGTCCAGGGGTTGCATGTTTGATACCCATGACCCTGGATGACTACCTGATGGTACATGGAGGCCACGTGGGGGAGGGCTGGGTCCATCAGTGGCCTGGGAAGGGATCAGCTTCCAGAAGGAGCTGATGGTCACTCCAAAGACCCCAGATATTTCAGACCACATTAGAAAGGCCAGCTTTTCCATCAGGCACAACAACTAGAGTCCATATCCTTTGAGTAGCTCATAGGAAAGTTTTAATTCTTTTTACAATCAGAAGAAAAAAACATGAACACAATCTAGCCTAGATGGTATTTGTCTTTCCCCAATGCATTAGGGAGTGGGGGGCCCCTGCAGACAAATGTGCCCAGGACCCAGGGAGGTCCCACTGCGGCCCGGCCTATCAGATCTTTTTATACAGACAACTAAAGTCGCATGCTTGTCTGAAAGGAGGGCAGACAGCATGGTCTTAATATTGCTTGGAATGATTTAGGATTTGGTTTCAGGTCTGCTGGAGAGAAGGGGTTTCTTTTTCTTTCCTTTTTCCACTCTGGGCTAATCCAACAGGTGATGACATCACACAAGACATTTATTTATATGTTTGTTTGTTTATTTACTTTTGAGACAAGGTCTCGCTCTGTTACCCAGAGTGGAATGCAGTGGCCTGATCTTGGCTCACTGCAGTCTTGATCTCTTGGACTCCAGAAATCCTCCCAACTCAGCCTCCAGAATAACTGGAACTACAGGCGTGCACTGCCATACTTGGATAATTTTTGTATTTTTCGTAGGGATGAGGTCTGGCTATATTGCCCAGGCTTGAGCTCTTAGCCTCAAGTGATTCCCCCCTCTGGCCTCACAAAGTGCTGGGATTACCAGCATGAGCAACCATGCGCAGCGAAGACATTTATTAAGAACACAGATCTCAAACATGAAGCCAGGGAGCTGTGTGAGGCCTGGTAAATTAGAAGGCTCTCCAAGGCCCTTGAGTTTTCAGATGTTTTATAGATTACACAATCCACTTACCCGGGCAGGGCAAAATGTTGCATTCCTGGTATTCTAGAGATGGGCCAAGGCAAGGCATTCCCCCATACTTGGGTTCAGGGTTGTTGCAAACACGCTTCCGGTTCCGAATGCCCCTGCTGCAGTCACGGCTGCACTGTGACCATGACGTCCAGGCTGACCAAGCCCCGTTGACTGTGTGGGCAGAATATCTTCCAGCACGCAGGAAATCCCCAGAAAGCCCTGCCAAGGAAACAGGTGAAGTGTGATTCTGTTACAAGTTTCAGAGGAACCACAGTCCATGATGACTTTCATTCTGTATCTGCTGTCTGCCTGATTTCTAAAACTACCCTCTCACATTCCGTTGAGCTCTTTTTACACTTCAGTAGCCAAAAATCAGTGGTGTGATAGCCTCTTATTTCTCAAGGTTCTTTCCTGCAGTTACTATGAAATAAGGTTGAAATTAAGAACTCCATGTGAATGTGGTGAACCTTTACACAGTAAATAATAGATTCTGTATAGGTAGTTCATTTACTTTTTGAAGACACTTCTTACAAAGAAAATACAACTTTCTCACTTCCCTTGGGAATTCTACAACTGCCCTCAGACACAATGGGTAGAGCCTGCCCTCAAGGACTTCCATCTGGAGGGAGGGAAACATAATTCAAACATTTCCTAAACCTATTCTTTCAGCTGTTAACCTATCAAAGGTGAATTAATGCTGGTGAAATGGGCCAAGTCAACTGCTCCTGGATCACAGGCCAGAGAAACTCCTGTCTGCTCTGTGGAACTCATGCCCCAGAACTGAACACAGCACTGAGCGACTTTGCCAAATGTTCCTAAGAAGTTTAGAGCACACTACCTAACAAAATGTGTTTCCCAAGGAGCCAAGAGAGGCAGCAGCAGCAGCAGCAGCAGGTGGGCTGTGGGGTGAGTGGGGAGTTGCTGTGGCAGGAATCACAGCCAATAGGCTTTGAGGACATATTGTGGGTGATGTGTACAGTGAGCACTTTCACTTGTTAAGTCATGTAATTAGCCATAGTCAAAATTTTATGAAAATGTCTTCCCACTCACAATACTAAAAAATATTCAATACTTTTCTCAAATGTAGGCAATGTGACACAAGCTTTAACAAATAACTCTAAAAGTCTATGCAGTAAAGTTCCGGGGAAGTGTGCTCAGAAGACAAGTGTGCCAACAGCTCTCAGTGTTGTTAAGCAACTCTGCTGTTTACTTAGAAAATCTGTTTCTGAAAGGATGGCAGGATACTCTTCAGAGAAATTGAATTAGAAGTGTCTTTCTGTGATAAATTAGTATTCTGTGGTGAATCAATAAAGAAAAGCTATGCACAAATCAAGCCTCATTTTATGTGGTCAGAGGAAAATGAGTCCCATTTTGTGTTTTCAAGATATCAATACCAAAATGTGAGATGGTCATGAGAACTCAAAGCCATTAAGATACAGGAGGATAAAACTCTATGCACACGTATGTTTATGGAGGCACTATTCACAATGGCAAAGACTTGAAACCTGGCCAAATGCCCATCAGTGATAGACTGGATAAAGAAAATGTGGCACATATACACCATGGAATACTATGCAGTCATAAAAAAGGATGAGTTCATGTCCTTTGCAGGGACATGGATGAATCTGGAAACTATCATCCTCAGCAAAGTAACACAAGAACAAAAAAACCAAACACTGCATGTTCTCACTCATAAGTGGGAACTGAACAATGAGAACACATGGACACAGGGAGGGGAACACCACAGACCAGGGCCTGTTGGGGGTGGGGAGCTACAGGAGGGAGTTTGAGCCATGATTACACCACTGTACTCCAGCCTGGGCAACAGAGCAAGACCCTGTCTCAACAAACAAACAAACAAAAACCAAAGAATTTCATGGGGCTTAGTCATTTAAAAAGTTATGTGGGACATACTTTTCCTGAAAAGGATTCATGGGATATACTTGTACTAGAAAAAAACTTCTAAAAGATAACTGAAACTTGCATTTAAATTTTGTGCTTCATCTCACCACCCTAGGTGGAGGTCACAAGATCATCCTTTATAAAATGTGCATATTTAAGTCCTCAGTTATCTTTCTCTTGGTATTTCATCATATACCTTCTCTTCTAAATACAGCATGAGTTTACAAAATTAAAAAGAGTGACTATTATTTTGTTACTCATTTTTCCAAGAGGGTGGTATTTGTTTAAGTTGTAAGTTTATTCACATAAAACACTGTATGAAAGCAGACTTTTTTATTTGCTTCAAGTAACAATGAGCTTGGGTAATCACTGAACTACAGTGAGCAGTGGTATGAGGAGAGGAGAGAGTTAATGTCAGTGAGAGCAATAGGATGAGGGAGCAGGCTTGTAAAGCAAGTGGCTCCTGCAGCACCTGCTGGGCCTCCAGGCATCCAGGCTGTTCAACAGCTCCCAGGAGAAGTCATGGTGATCTGTGACAAGAGAGCAGCTGGTGGCCATCACGCAGAGCCACACTGTCTCAGAGACTTCCCTGTGGCAACACCAAGGGGATCTACCAAACCTCCATGAATTTATCCCACAATAAATTCTGTCCAACATGGCAACACACCAGCTCAGTGGCACTTGTCCAGGCTATCCACTCTGGGTATAAGACCCCTTCTCTATAAATGGTGGCTGTCCTTTCATGTTGGGAGAATAAGGTAGAATCACCTGTACAAAGATGCTAAGGCATATCTAAGAATGGCCACAAGATATAACAATTATAACAATCACTGTTCTCATCAAACTGTGTACCAAGGACCCATCTATGAGTATCTATTTCCTTTTCTGTTGGTATCTTTTCCTTTGGAAGAGATTTTTGCCCAATTAGAGGAGGCTGAAAAACAGAAATGAACAACAAAGCAAAGCATCAAGCTATTAAGGACCACCAGGCTCAATTCCTTTTTCTGCAGTTGAGACAGCCAAGCTCTAGGGAGAGAAAGTGAATTGCCCCAGGTAAAAGGACCACTTGGTGTTAGGGCCAGGCAGAGGCCAGATCTGGTTTCTGCCTCAGGGCTTTCTCCATGTTATTACTATGGCATTCAAGGGATTTACTCAATTATGAGGAGCAAAGTTATTTCAAAGACTATTCTAGTATCCTTACACACTGTGCTTTTTAAAAACAGAAAAATCCTTTTATAGGTACAAAGAGAAATGCACTTCCATTGCCTTTGTGAAGTTTCGGGATAAATAAAGAAAAACCTTTCTTCAGCTTACATTTTAGTGCCAGAAGATGTATGAAAGATCACTGATGCTTCCCCACTACATTTTCTGATACTAAATAAATCTCACACAAATGATTCTGGGTCTATAATAAATATAGTGTTATCTGGGGGCCTGATTTCATAGTACCACTTCAATATCTAACTTCTTACAGTAAGGCTCTTTTCTTTCAATTTGTCCTACAGTCAGTTGTGCTCTATAGGGATCACTGTTTTCAAGGCTGCTAAGCCATAAATAACCAAAAAGAAAAATGCCCCCTTGCTGTTTATGACCTTAGAGATAAGATCAAAGGCCCTTCCATGGAAGTGGGTCAGTCCCCACGGAATCACTACTCACCATCTGTGGAGCAGCCACTAGTGCCGTCGCTAGAACAGTACCGCATTTCGATTCTCTGTCTTCCCACTTCCAGCAAATTCGGATCAGGCAGGCGGGCTTTGCATGTGTATCGGAATCGCTGCTCATAGTGGCCGCCATTGTCAGAGATGTTGACAGGCGTCCAGGGTGTCCAGGGCGTGGTCTTCTTCAGCTCAGGACACGGGTTGGTGTTGCAAGACTGGTACTCCTGGGGAGAATGCGCAGACGAGTGTTACCATACGGGGTAAACAGAGCAACCTCACGAAGGGCTCCTTTCCTTTAGGGAAAGATAAGGGTCTCTAAAACACCAGCTCCTAAGACACTCACAGCTACTCTACAAAACTGAAAACACATTTATGTTAAATTAGGCATTCAACAGAATACTCAGTGTTCAAGACATCTCCAAAAGGAATCCGCACAGTCTCTCCTGTGTAAACAATGGGAATGAGACAACAAACTTAATTCCTTGTGGGGAAAAACCCCACCGATCCCATAAAAATCATCTTCCTTTCACTTAATGAATAGCTAAAAGTACCCATTATTCCGATGTTAAGTTTAGCTATTTTCTTTAAAAGATTGATTTGTAAACCTCATAATATTCAGTTTGAGATTAATGGATGTTTTAAGGCCTGGGATCACAGACGTGAGGTGTTAGAGTGATAGGGGAGCCACAAGATAAAATGATGCAAGAGACTTTTTTTACGTATAAGGTTTCCCATCATCTCACAGCTAACACCTTCAATACACTTCTCAGCTTCTCCTGAGAGTACACTAAAACGTAAGTTCTGTTCCCTCCCTCCCAGGTACCTCCCTTGTAACCACAGGTAGGAGGATCCTGGGTAGCTGAACATGCAGTGGCTTTGGAGGTCTGGCAGGTGGAGATGATGAAAATCTGCCTGGAGCACCTACTGATTTATTTGGCAAGCATTCTACATACAATTGCTGCAGACACAGAGCCCAACAGGAGGGATACAGGAGTTGACCTTGGATGCAGCGTGACATAATTTCTCCATTTTACACCAACGGGTTTCACTGGAGGGAAACCCATACACATAATACACCTAGTGATGGCCACAGGATTAAATATTTTTAACAATATTTTATTAATAAAATAAGAATTAAATCACTCTTTAAGCTTTATCATAAAATAAAAAAAATTGCTCTATCATTCCCCCACCTATTTCAGTTGCAGATTCTGATACTTATCTCCACAGAGCTAAACTTGAGTTTGGGTCCTTTTGGTAAACCCTTTGAATCTACAAATTCCTTTAGTTTTAGAAATATTCTTGATTACTTCATTTCATGCTCTCCCTCCTTTTTCTTGCTGCATCTCTTATCTTTTGGATGTAAACTCATTTATCCATTTTTACATTTCTCATCTTTTATCTCATAGCTTCCATATCTTCATCTTTTGCTCTAGTTTCTGGAAGATTTCCTCAACCTTATCTTCCAAAATGATGATTGAAATATTCATCTTATCTACTTTACATTTTAAATTTCCAAAAGCCCTTTTGTGTCTTTTTTTTGGTTCTTGATTATTCCCTGTTATTGTGTGCTATTCTTATTTTTTTGGTCACACTACTTTCTCCAATTTGAGTACACTGATGATTTGAATACACTGAGTACTTTGATGAATTATTTCAAGGTTGTAGTCTTTCTCTATAGCTTCTGTATCTCCTAATTGCTGAATTCCCTTTGCTTGTTTGGACCTCTATCTTTCTTGTTAGATCGTTTCTTCTGTGATCTGAACATTCTTTGTTTTCTGCTCTGATTTAGGGTGGAGGGCTAAAAAGTTTAACTGGAAGGTCTGAGCACAGAGAAGTCTGTAGACCTGGTCAGATCTGGTTGAGATCTTTAACCAGAATTTAAGAATCTTTGTCAGAATCTTAAACCTTTCCTGCTGGACTCTTCAGAGATCCCTGAGAAGACTGCTCCAGTGTCTTGCCTGTCTTGATGCTGAAGGCTGAGCCATGGAGGATCTGGGAGCCGAGTGGAGGAAGAGGGCTGAACTCTCCAGTGTCCAGTAGACAGCCACTTATCTTACTCTGCCGTTCTCAGTTCTGAAGCACCCAGTTAACTGAGCTCAGTGCTCAGAGGTCCAGAGACACTCTGTTTTCCTCTCCAGAAAATAAGCTTCCTAGCATCTGCTGGACAGAGCAGGTCTAGTCCCCTTGGTGGAGTAGGAGAGAGGTATGGAGGTCTGACAACTTCTTAAACAGAAGTCACCCAATGTTATTTTGCCACTAACAGAGAAAATAGGGCTGTGGATTCCTGAGCTCTCTGAGGGGTCTCTGGTGTGCATTGAGATGATTCTTTTCATGTGTGTGCTGGGGGTCCCCAAGATCCCTCCAGTTTCTATGATTAGATAGCAGGATCCATAGGACTGTGTATGCAGCCATATTCTCAGCTATAATTTATTACAGTAAAAGACTATAAAGCAAAATCAGCAAAGAGAAAATGCACATGGGGTAGAAGTGCAGACAAAGCCAGGTGGCACAACCAAGAGTCCTCTCTCAGTGGAGTCACGAAGGATGTGCTCAGGTCTCCCAGCAGCTAGTTGTGATGACGTACAGGGAAGCTGGTCTACCAGGGAAGCTTACTGGAGACTTGGTGCTCAGGGTTTCACTGGGGTCTGGTTGCAGAAGCATCCTTGCTTTGCATGTACCAAAAGTCCAGATTTCCCTAAGGAAGCTTTCAGTATACACCACATTGTTTGTATAGACAATTTAAGCACAGAGAGCCACTCTTGCCATCTGGGAAAGGTAGAAACCTTCCTGAAATCCAGATTCCCACATGCCAGCTAACAGCTAGCCTTGCAAGCAGGCCTTTCTAAGAATCACACGACTGGGCAACATTGTCTTCCGCACAGTTCTTCTCCGCTAGACTTAAATTTATGCTTCTTCGATGTATTTCCAGATTCTACTTTTTAAAAACAACATGGTTGGTTCTTTCTCTTTTTTTCTGACTTCGTGCATTGATGCCTTGAAAAATCAACCCCTCTAACACTGTATTAGTATGTTTCCAGTAGGATAGAAAGCAACTTGTGTGTCCATGCCATCAACTTTACCTGGGAACCTAATACAATCTTTATTTTGGACTGTTTTAAATACTCTAACTAGCTTTCTTTACTCACAATGCATTTATTTATTTATTTTATTATTATTTTTTTTTTTACAGCGGATAACACTCAGGATTTTTGTGACATCATAGGCTTTTAACAGAAAATATGTAAAGCGATCATCGCTGTTTCTTTGATTTAATACTCTCCAGGCATTCCTCCCGGCCTACACCATCTCTACATCAACAAATACTAGAAAGATAGATGACTTCGTTTTCTTGTGTTTATAGCATCTTCTATTATGGCATCTTTTGAATGCTGCCTCTTAAATGAAAAAGCCCCAATGAATGCCATAAACCCAGTCATGTGAAAAGTCAGGCACAACACGTGTGTGATCTCTTTCACTTGGAATGAAAACCACATGACAGGAAAGCCATAAACCCTTGTCTTGGACCCTCTGTGCCTCTGGTGTGGGGATGCTCTCTCCTCTGGATTGAGAATGTCATATGCCACTGCCCTTCCCTCCCTCACTCTGGGCCAGCCTGGCCAGGTAAGCATCCCGGAGCTCCTTGCTGAAATGGGCTCAAAACACATGCAGCCCGGCCATGCGTGGTGGCTCACATCTGTAATCCCAGCACTTTGGGAAGTCAAGGTGGGTGGATCACCTGAGGTGAGGAGTTCGAGACCAGCCTGGCCAACATGATGAAACCCTGTCTCTACTAAAAATACAAAAATTAGCTGGGCGTGGTGGCAGGTGCCTGTAGTCCCAGTTACTCGGGAGGCTGAGGCATGAGAATTGCTTGAACTTTGGAGGCGGAGGTTGCAGTGAGCCGACATTGTGCCACTGCACTCCAGCCTGGACAGCAGAGTGAGACTCCATCTCAAACAAACAAACAAAAATCACGTGCAGTTTATGGGCCTCTGTTTGAAAAGTGCTGGTCTTTAGGTCTTAACAAATGCAGCATTACCTATAAATTAGTAAAATCCTACATCTTCATAAACAGATTTAGAGGATACCACCAATAATTCTTAGGTTTCCCACACTGCAAACTTCATTCTTTCTATGGAGATGAAGTTTAATTTTTGAAATGTATGAGGGGCAAATGTGTTTGAAAGCTGGCTCAAGTGTTTGCATTGGCATCTGTGTGTTGGTCCCAGAGGTGGGCGCAGCTCACGGCTAAGAAAGATCAGTTTAGTCTCTTCAGATCTAAGCCTCCAACAACAGTCTGTTCTTATGTTCTTATTTTCTCATGATTCAAAGTTTAACATGAGACTCAGCATTTCTCCTTTCAAGTGATTTTTGAGGTTTAATTATGATACATTCACTTGAAGTATCAAATTATGAAATGGTGAGAAATGGTATGGCCAATTTGTTTTAATGAGCAAAATCATGAAGTGATTTAATTCCATTGTGATCACTTATATGGCTTAACTGAATACGTATGTTGCAATTTACTAGAGAACTGCTGCTGTAACTATCCAAATGTAAATGGAACTTTAACAACACTGCACTTAATACTAAAGAGATAAATGATTTTAAAAAGGATTTCAGGAAGCTAACTATTATGATTTGGCACCTAAGGTTCTTAATATTCTGGTGGAAAATATGAGATAAGAATGCTTACTAAAGCAATTATAAATAATTCCTCCAAATATGTTCCCCATGTATTATGTATTCCAGTCAACAGTGATAAAAGCACTCATTTAAATGTTTAATCCTGCAACCTGGGAGACACTCTGCCAGTTCTCCCTTACTTCTACACCAAGTTCTACAGTCATGGCTTCCTGTGTTCCTTCTGTCCTCTCCATCTTAGTTGCCTCTTCTAATTCAGGCCCCCATCACCATAGGCCTGATTTAGAGAATCAAAGCATGTAGTTCCTTAAAGCTTAAGTGCCTATTTATAATTCTGCATCCACTAATAGACTGCAAATTTGTCAAAAGCAAGAACTTTGTCACGTTTATTTTATATTACCAATCTTGAGCATAGTAACACTATTTGGTAAGTGGATAAATCATATTGATTAAGTAACAGATAAGCCTACTGAGATGAAATTTGCATACATTTGGGGAACAGATTTAGGTAGTTAAGTGGGACCTCCTGTTTTGCTGTTTATTTTTCCTTTGAGAAAATTAAAATGTTTTATATTTCATACATTGCAAGTAGAGAGATGGAGACAACCCAAGTAGAATTTTGATACCACATGCTCAGAGTGAAGCCCAAAAATTACCCTTAAAGTCATCTCATCCACAACTGAATATGTAAAGCAAATTTATTCTCATACAGAATACTTATGGTTTCCATATGCATTTGTCAAGTTCTCTGTCAGTAACTAAGCTTGGCCTGCTGAGACTGAAAGCAATTCACATTAGAGAAATAACAAAGTAATTGAATTGTGCTTGCAAAGAGCCAAAACAACTCAAGTATCTACATGGAAGTAGAACCACGCTCCCAGGAGCCTGTGGCAAACAGAACAAAGGTTGACTGGAAGTTCTGGAAATTAGTTTAGTTGTACCCAGTAAGGAAGGTATATAAAGGAATGTGAGGCATTCAAAATTATATGGTCACAGAGTATCTTCTGCTTCCCATCAATATGGAGTAATAGAAACTGGATTAACCCTTTTATCCAAATAACAAAAAGTTATATGAAATAATGGTTCTTAAAGTACTGGACTTCAGGCAATGAAGGTCAGTGATCACTGAGTAATGCGAGACAAATTAGGAGACACCCATAAGTGCCACAACCTACAGCCTTGAGAAGGTTCCCAGACCATGGCATGGGGAGCAGAAACCCAGGCACAGGCTAGAGACTGAGAAGACAGGTTTGGGAGCTGGAGAATGCCAAAGTGGTTGAAATTATTGGAAAGGAGAAAGTTGCATAAAATGAACACACCAGTGATGTGCAAAAATCACCCATCACGATTTCAATTGAGTACAAAGCAGGTAACAGATGTTTTGACTTAAAAAATCAGCAAGTTCATGTGAGAAACTACACAGGAGTAGGGAAAGATCTGCCTGAAATGATCAGAGGGAACACTGTGTGTTACCCACACAGGACAAGGAACAGTGCTTGCTTCAAAGAGCAAAACTAAAAGACCTCATAATTCAAGGGTCATTGGTTGGATACCAAAAGGGGCCTTGCTTCCACAGTGGGGAAAAATTACTGCAGACTAAACGTGGCTTTGATCCCAAGTAACTAAGACTAAAAGCAAGCACCAAAACCATCAAACTGTTTTTACATAACTTAATTATGTCCTCAAAGAGAACCTTAGCATATTTTTAGGACAAAAAAAGTGTCTACCAGTTTAAATTCACAATGTCTTGCATCCAATCTAAAATTACCGGATATGGAAAGAGGCCAAAAACAGAACCCGTAATGAAGAGAAAAATCAGTCAATTGAAACTGATGCAGATATGACACAGATGACAGAATGTGTAGTCAACAGCATCAAAACAGTAATTATAACTGCATCCCATATGTTCAAGGAAGACCTCGAAGAGATAAGGAAGAAATAACTTGCAACATGCCAGCTGTAACATACAAGACATTTGCAGATAATTGCAAACGAGATAGTATCTCCCAAGTCATTCTATGAGGCCAACTTTGATATCAAAACCAGACGAAGACAGAAAGAAAGAAAACTACATGAATGTAGTTTTCTATTCCTCATGAATGAGTATTCCTCATGAATGTAGACATTAACATTCTTAAAAAGACTTTAATAAATCAAACTCAAAATATATCAAAAGGTTAATACCTCATGATCAAGTGGCTTTCATGTCATCAATGAAAGACTGGGTTATCATTTGAAATTCAATTAATGTAATTCATCATATGAACTGTATAGAAGTAAACTCATATAATAATCTCAATACATGCAAAAATTATTGGATAAAAATCAAAATTAATTCCTTATAAGAACTCTCAATCAACTTGGAATTCAGATAAATTTCCTAAATCTCATGAAGGATATCTATTAAAAACCTACAGACTGCATCACACTTAATGGTTAAAGCCTGTGTGCTTTCCTCCTAAGATGAGAAACAAGGCAAGGATGTCTGTCCTTATCACTTTTATTCAAGATTATCCTGGAATTTCTAGCCAGTGCAATCAGGAAAGAAAAAGAAACAAAAGGCATCCATATTAAAAGTAAGAAGTAATTATATTTTTACTCTCAAACAATATGATTGTCTATGTAGAAAGTGTTATGTAGTCTACCAAAAAAAAGCTACTAGAAGTAATAAATTAATTTATTAAGACTGCAAAACAAAAGATCAATGTAAATATAAAATATTATTTCATTCCCATGCACCAGCAACAAGCTACCAGAAATTAAAATTTTAAAAGAACACTACTTATAGTAGCATCAAAACATAAAATACTTAAGATTATATCTCAAAAAAATATGTGCATGACTTTTACAATGAAAGGAAATGGAATCACTACAATCCTAATTATAATTCCAGGAGGCATTTTTGGTAGGAAATTAACAAGATAATTCTAAATTTCATATGGAATACAAAGTATCTAGAATAGTCAAAATATTTTGGCAAGGAAGAACAAAGTAGGAAGACATACTTTCTAACTTCAGGATTCATTATAAAGGTACGATAATCAAGATGCTGTGGTGTAAGCATCAAGATAGAAAGACTGAGCAAAAGAACAGAATGGAAAGTCTAGGAATCGACCCACCTGTTTATGGCTTATTGATTTGTTTTTTAAATGTGCAAAGGCAATTCAATGGAGAAAGCATAGTCTCTTCTGAAAATGATGTTGGAATAATTGAATATCCATAAATGAAAACATGAATTTTGATCAATAACTTGTTCCATCTATGATAATTGATGTAAATGGATCACAGCCCAATATCTAAAACCAAAGAACTCCTAGAAGCAAACATATGAGAACACCTGTGGGGTCTTAGGTTAAGCAAAAATTTTCTAAATAAAATACCAAAACCATCATCCATAAAATAAAAAACCAATTAAAATGAATTAATCAAAATAAGAAGCTTCTGCCCTTTAAGGATCACTGTTAAGAAAATTAATGATGAGCTATATAGTCTGAGAGAAAGTATTTGCAAATCATGTATCTGATAAAAAGACTTGCACCCATTATGCATTTTAAAAGTTAAAACTAGAGTATAAAAACTAACTAATGGAAAAACTGCTGAAAGATATGTATAGGCATTTCAACAAAGATATGTGATGGCAAAACAAGCATACATAAACTTAGAAAAAGGTAAACTGAAACCACAAGTAAACCACTACACATGTATTAGAATGACTAAAATTCAAACAAAAACAGAAAAAAAAAAGCCCCCAAACCCAAAATCCTGTGACAGTATCAGATGCTGATGAGGACACAATGCTTTAGATTTACTCAGGCATCACAAATAAACACCTGGTGCATGTATTTGGATCTGGCCCATAGAAGGGAAAAAGGCTCAATATTCAGAATGCTACAAGACACACTCAGTATATGCCAGTTACTCTGAAGACAGGTTGATGATTTAGAGATTTTTAGATTTTCCTGGTTTCTTTCCACTACTCTTACTAGTCATAAAAACACAATAAAAAACATAGAAATGTTTTGAAAAAAATGTGAAAACAATATTATAACCAAAAAGTTGAGTATTTCTAAGTAGAAATTAATCCACAATCCCACTGTTCTATGCAGTAACTCCATTTCTGCAGGTTTGCTCTATCTCGTACACTGCTGATAGCACTGTAAATGGCACAAGCCATTTGAAAACTGTTTGATACTTTCCTAAGAAGTCAAACGTATACATATCACATAGCCTACTCATTCCATTCCTCTATATTTACCCAAGAGAAAATAAAACACATGCCCATACAAACACTTGTACCTGAATGTCCACAAAAGCTTTATTTGTAATAGTCAAGAAACTGGAGACAACTCATATGGCCATCAGCAGATGGATAGCTAAACAAATAATCTTATGGAATATTACTCAGCAATTAAAAGAAATGAACTCTTAATATACAAAACAACAAAGCATCTGAAAATAATTATGCCCATAAAAAAGCCAGCAAAAAAAAAAAAAAGTGTGACACTGTAGAATTCTATTCATATAACATTAGGGAATATGAAAACTAATGCATAGAGACAGAAAGCAATCAGTGCTTATCTGAGACTAGGGAGTACTGGGAGGGGTATCAGGGAGGTGTTGCAAAAGGAAATGAGGAAACTTGGGTTGATGGACATGTTCACTACCTTTATTGTGTCAATAGTTTTATGAATGTACAAATACCTTAAAACTGATGAAAATTTTATCATTTTAAACATGTAGTGCATTGTATGCCAACCATACGTCAATAGCGGTACAAAACCGTATGGTCTCAGAAAACAAGCCTCTTTCTAATACATAGTGGCGTCTCTGCTATTTAGAAATTATATCTTGAGGCCAGGCATGGTGGCTCACGCCTGTAATCCCAGCACTTTGGGAGGCTGAGGCGGGTGCATCATGAGGTCAAGAGATCAAGACCATCCTGGTCAACATGGTGAAACCCTGTCTCTACTAAAAATACAAAAATTAGTGGGCATGGTGGCACGTGCCTGTAGTCCCAGCTACTCAGGAGGCTGAGGCAGAAGAATTGCTTGAACCCGGGAAGCGGAGGTTGCAGTGAGCCGAGATCACACCACTGCACTCCAACCTGGTGAGAGAGTGAGACTCCATCTCAAAAAAAAAAAAAAAATTATCTTGAAATCATGTCATTTGCAGCAACACAAATGGAGCTGAAGGTCACTATCTTTAGTGAAATAAGTCAGGCCCCAAAACACAAATATCACATGTTTTCACTTATATGCAGGAGCCAAAAAAAGTTGATCACATGGAGGTAGAGAAATATAGAAAATAGAGTTTGAGAAAGGTAAGTGGGAGAGAGAGAGGAGGATGAAGAGAAGTGGATTAAAAGGTAAAAACATGCAGCTGGTTAGAAGGAGTAAATTCAGTATTTGATAGCAGAGTAGGGTAACTATAATTAAGCAGAAATGCATTGTACTTGGGTGGTGGACACCCTAAATACCCTGACTTGATCACACACATTATATACATGTAACAATATTTCATGTGTATGCTACAAATTTGTACAAATAAAAAATGGTATCCAAAACAACTGTGAGTTTATACATACCTGTATACAGTAAAATTATCGTAACTTTTTTCATGGCATTTATGTTTGCTTATTTAGGACTCAATATGACCAGTATTTGTAGATAAATGCTTCATAAAACATGCACCATCCATTCCATTTTTACTTTCCACCATATATGTCCAAAAAATGACACTATTATCTACCACATAGCCAGCCAGTGCATTGACTATGCATTATGAATTGTGTGTGTGTGTGTGTGTGTGTGTGTGTGTGTTTAGCCTGTGCATGTTCCTCATTCTTTTAAAATCACTTATTTCCCTTCTAATCAGTTTCTTTGGTCACAGTGCTTTTTCCTGCTGGCACAGGCCTTTGAACATGAGGAAGTTATCATACAATCACCTTCCATGGGATTTGGAGAAGTGTGGGAGTCACAGGGTAACTTAGGAGAACTTGGCTTCCGGGACTGTTTCTTACTCACCATCCAATCCTCTGCAAAACATCTTTAAATGCTTGCAATACCTCCCAACAAAGGCCATATAAGAGGATAGACAAGCTGATCTCCTAACACCAAAATGCCTTTGCAATCCACAACCTTGCTTTAGATTTCCTTAGCCATCCCAAATAAACACCCAGTGCATGTATTTGGATCTGGCTCATAGAAGGGGAAAAGAGTCGATATTCAAAATGCCAAAAGACAAACTCAGTATATGCTAGTTACTCTGGGGAGAGGTTAATGATTCAGATATTTTAGATATTCCAGGTTTCTTTCCACTACTTTTACTAGTCATAGAATCACAATAAAATATAATAGAAACGTTTTGAAAAAATGTGAAAACAATATTGTAACCAAAAAGTGAGCATTTCTAAGTAGAAAATCATCCACAATCCCACTATCCTATGCAGTAACTGAATTTCTGCAGGTTTGCTCTAAGTAGCTACAGTACTCTCTACATACCTTATCATGCATCATGAACCTTTATTATGCCACTTGTTTGCAAGGGAGTCTCCCAAGCATGTGAGCTTCCCCATGGCAAAGCCTGGGATGGATGTGACTTCATGTCTCACCTGGGTAACTGACACCCTCACTGGCTCAAAGTGGGGAGCAACTGAGCCAAAATCTCAGGGGCTTTTGAATGGATGCATTCACTTTCAACCTGTAGCCAACCTGAGTTCTTCTAAGGGCAGAAAAGCAAACACATACTCCTCTGCTTTCTTGCTCAAAAATGATGTATATATGTGCACAACATATATATGTGTGTGTATATACAAAAATGGAACTGGCTTTCCTCCTTACCCACTATTTTAGGCATTCCTTTTTATAACAGTCTAAATCTCAGGAGAATAAGAAAATCAGTGCTGTCACTGGAAATCTTCTTTATTACAGAGGCTGTGATTTGTGGGCACTTTTGCTTCCATAAACTTACATCTCAAATGAGAAGATCCATCTATTTATTTTATTGTCTCACTGTAATGCCTTTAAATTCTCACACTCTGAGAGCAAAAGCCAGGAATTCAGATATCTTTCTCCTAGCAAATATCTTGCAACGAGAGGAGTAAGTACTTTTAGATAGAAGTAAATGCCTGTCCTTTGGGAAAAGTTTCCTTCTCAAGCTAACAATTGAAATCGGTGACCTTGAGCAGAGACATCTGCCTTTTATTTCTAATCTTAAAATTATTTCTAATTTTTAAGGGAAAAATGTTTAAATATACTATAAGTGCTTGAGAACATGATGATAATTTGTACAGATTTTAAGAGTTCTTATGAGGAACTTTGGAAGCATTCGAATACATAACAAAAATCAAAGTAAGATTCTGTTATTTAAGATTAAGGCTTCAGCAGGACTGTGATGAATTTGCCTTTACAATAATTCATGGGGACATTTACCCCAGATTCTTTTAAGGACAAAAAAAAAGTGGCAAATATTGGTCTGCCTTCTGACCAGAAAATTTCAGCTGAGTATGTACACACACACACACACACACACACACACACACACAGTCATACATATGCAACAATAAGAAAAACAAGATTTAGAAAACAAATTCTGCCTATAATAATAGGATTTGTATGTGATGGTTACAGACACATAAACATACTTGTATAGGACCAAACTGGCTCCATTTTTTTGGCAAGAAAATATAAAATAAAATTAGAATAATAGAGTGCTTATGGCAGACATAGGGTAAAACCATACTCATGTCCTTGGGAAAACATCTAGTTGATAAAAATTTATATTGCATTAGAAGCTCTTCATTCAGCAGCATAGGCCACTAATAGTAAATAGTTTGCAAAGACCTGATGATTAGTCTATGATAAGTTAATATTTTCTATTTAAATTCATATCTAACATTTTTAAGTTTTGAGCTTTTGAGAAATATAAAAAATATAAATACACAAACTATAAATATAAATAAAAATAAATGTGAATCGCATGGCTTAAATATATACCAACTTGCTTTTTACCTGAAAATTAATGGCAAATAATTTAAATACCATTTTCCTCTCCTAGATCATTTGGATGCCATTTAAAATATTTTGCTTTTTAAAACTAACACTCCTTAGCAAATGCAAAAGAACAGAAATCATAATGAACAGTCTCTCAGACCACAGTGCAATCAAATTAAAACTGAGGATTAAGAAACTCACTCAAAACCGCACAACTACATAGAAACTGAACAACCTGCTCTTGAATGACTACTGGATAAATAACAAAATTAAGGCAGAAATAAATAAGTTCTTTGAAACCAATGAGAACAAAGACACAATGTACCAGAATCTCTGGGACACAGCTAAAGCAGTGTTTAGAGGGAAATTCATAGCACTAAATGCCCACAAGAGAAAGTAGGAAGGATCTAAAATTGACACCCTAACATCACAATTAAAAGAGCTAGAGAAGCAACAGCAAACAAATTCAAAAGCAAGCAGACAACAAGAAATAACAAAGAAAGAGCTTCTGCACAGCAAAAGAAACTATCATCAGAGTGAACAGGCAATCCACAGAATGGGATAAAATTTTTGCAGTCTATCCATCTGACAAAGGGCTAATATCCAGAATCTACAAAGAACTTACTTAAACAAATGTACAAGAAAAAAACAAACAACCCCATCAAAAAGTGGGCAAAGGATATGAACAGACACTTCTACAAAGAAGACATTTATGCAGCCAACAAGCATATCAAAAAAAGCTCAACATCACTGGTCACTAGAGAAATGGAAACCAAAAACACAATGAGACACCATCTCATGCCAGTTAGAATGGTGATCATTAAAAAGTCAGGAAACAACAGATGCTAGAGAGGATATGGAGAAATGGGAATGATTTTACACTGTTGGTGGGAATGTAAATTAATTCAACCATTGTGGAAGACAGTGTAGCAATTCCTTAAGGATCTAGAACCAGAAATACCTTTTGACCCAGAAATCCCATTACTGGGTATATATCCAAAGGATTATAAATCATTCTACTATAAAGACACATGCACACGTATGTTTATTGCAGCACTGTTCACAATAGCAAAGACCTGGAAACAACCCAAAATACCTATCAATGACAGACTGGATTTAAAAAACGTGGCACATAAACACCATGGAATACTATGCAGCCATAAAAAAGGATGAGTTCATGTCTTTCACAGAGACTTGGATAAAGCTGGAAACCATCATTCTCAGCAAACTAACACAAGAACAGAAAACCTAACACCACATGTTCTCACTCATAAGTAGGAGTTGAACAATGAGAACACATGGACACAGGGAGGAGAATATCACACGGGGGGGCCGGTCAGGGGGTGCTAGGGGAGGTATAGCATTAGGAGAAATACCTAATGTAGATGACAGGTTGATGGGTGCAGCAAACCATCATGGCACATGTATACCTATGTAACAAAACTGCACGTTCTACACATGTATCCCAGAACTCTTAAAGTATAATTAAAAAAAAAAAAAAAACACTGAAGGAACTTAGGATGAAACAATTGTGGCATCTTCTTCTATTGTCTTACTCAATTGATAAAACTTCTAAAGACCTCTCACAAAGACTCAGGGGTAATGATGTAGTTTGCACTACCCAGTCTTTTCATATTTCATGAGGCATGTGGTGTTATGTGTCCTCAGGGTCCACAGGTGAACAGTCCTGCTTAGAGCCTTCAGAGCAGCTGGTCCATCTTCTTCCATCACCTGCACCCTGACTCCTTCATTGTAACACAGCTCTGATCTGAGGGGCCCTCTGATAGGAAACACCCACTCACACACCTGTGGTGGGGAGAATTCTAAGAAACCCCGAGATTCCCACCCCCTGGGTGTCATGCTCTGCATAATCTTCTCTCTTGGAGTGTTGGTGGGTCCTGTGAAGATGATGGGATAGTCACCCTCTTAATCAGGTTACAAAAATCCACAACCTCCTCGTACCTTACTAGAAAGAGATTTTCTTTTGCTGGCTTTGAAGAAGGAAGCTGCCTTGTGGTGAGTGGCCCATATGGCTAGGACTAAGGGCAGCCTAGGAGCCGAGAACGCCACCCTCTAGCCTATAGCCAGCAGGAAACACAAGACCTCAGTCCTAAAACTGCAGGCAACTAAATCCTACAAATACCCAGTGAGCTTGAAACACTCAGTGACAACCCTGAGCCACAGAAAAGACTGTAGCTCTGGCCAACACCTCAATTTCAGCCTGTGAGACATTGAGCTGAGGGCACAGTTTGAATTTTCCCAGACTTTGACTCACTGAATGATCAGATAATAAATACATGTAGTATTAAACAACTGAATTTGTGCTAATTTATTACTTAGCAATAAAACCCTAATATACATTTATGTATGTATGTGTATATACATACATATGTGTGTATATATCTATATAGAGACATAGATAGAGATATATACATCCGGTTTCCCACTGGCAAGGAATTTTCCAAATGGAAGACTCATTATCCTCTTGCTATGATATTTCTCCAATGCTTTCTCAAGAAAAAGTTTCAGTTAAAAAAAATGACCTTTACTTATTATTAATGGTACACAGGCAATTTGAGGTGTTGATGAAAGTCCTGCAGGTTATCTAGGAAGGTGAGGTCAGTGGTTACAATTCATGTTATTTTAAGGTGCCTGATACTGTTCAGAAGTCATATTTTTGAATTTAACTTTCCAGAATAGTGATGAACTATGCATGTGTTGACAATTTGTACTTCAACTTTAACAATTCCATTAAAACTCTGAAGTTCAGTCCACTATTTTTGAGGGAAATGTGTTGAGTATCTTCTTCTTTAAGGGAATTCACAGAAATTAAAGCGGGTTCTATTCCTTCCAGGGAAGAGTTTTTCCTAAAAGGCGACTCCACAGGGTACTAATGAGTGCTACAGGAAAAGCATCTGTTGTCAGGAAAAACTGAGAAGCCTTGGGTTAAAGAAAGTTAAATGGGTTTCTCCAAATGAGTGATCAGAGCTGCTCTTGGAGCCCTTTTTCTCAGAGCTTTTTGAAAATGCTGCCAGGGAGAATGCTATCTGGAATCAAACAAGTTCTCAAAAGATGTGAGAATTTCATTGTCGTATGACAGATTCTACAATCAATTTACTGATTTAAAAACTGAAAATAGGGGTGTATCTCTACTGTTTTGAAATTGTATAGAAGTTACCCTTCTTCTGCCCAATGTAAACAGAATTCGAAAGATTGAGGATGGAGTCTTATGTTCATAAAATCCTTAGCCCATTGATTCTGTATTTTAATGGGGAAAATTGTCTAAAATATCCACCTCCTTTAAGACTGTTGGTAGGTGACCGAGTTTCCAGTGACTACCTAAGACAGAGAGAGTTGATTCTTCATTAGGGTTGATGTCTTGAAAACAATTTTCTTCTCTGAGTTCACTCAGAAGCAGGCTAGTCAGTCTAAACTGTGATGCTGCTCACTCCCAAGTTCATTGTTCTGTGTTATAAGCAGGAGAGTCCACCAAGGTCTGCCCAGGGGTTCTACTCCCTTCAATCCTTAACCTAGTTCCTCCACTTTATCATCTGTAAAATGGGATAGAAAGAAAGTCATCCACAATGCTAATTTTGAAGTGTTAAGTGAGATAATGTATTTATAGTGATTAGCATAAAGCCTGTTCTATATGGCATCTTTACACAGAGCCCTGGAAGCAAATATCAGATGCAGACCATGAAAGCATCAGGGATTCTCCAAAATGACCACTGGGGAAATCATCCTTTCTTCCTAGAAAATGCAGATGGTCACAATACCCCATAATTATCCTACTAGGAATATCCACAGCAGGCTGCATTTATCTAACTGGTAAAATAAGTTTCAAATTTAACTTGCATCCAAGTTTCTAGGGGTATCATTTTACTCCATCTGTGCTCATTCAATGGAAAGTTATCTTCTAAATATGATTTTATCTGAGTTTACATGAAGCTGTCTTTTTATCAGTTCATATTCTGTAAATAAGTAGTTAAGATTTACTGCTCTAAAAGATAGTAGTAGAAACATTTATTTAATCTAAAGTTCTCACATCATGAATGATGTATTTGGAACATGCACAGCTATAGTCAATGTCCTTGTGACATTTCATTTCATTGTATGCAAATATTTGGAACTCTTGGGTATTTTCTTGGCTCTCTATGCTGGGATTTCATCATTTAATGGATCTGGGCTTTGGAAAATATGTATGTGTTATCAACATCACTTTCCTACAATTTAAATCCCAAGGAACTGCATTTTTTGTTCTTTTATTGGCCAATTTACTATGGGAAATTATGTTCCTCTTAAATTCAGATTTTAAATGACTTTTAAAAATAACTCAGGTTATTTAATTAGATTCTTATTACTGCATGAATATTTCCTGCCAGAACTTATGGATAATGACCTAAGTACCATAATTTAAACATGTACATGTTTGAAACTATAAGTCAATGTAATGTTGCCTAAGTGATACTTTCTATTTACAACACAGTTATGATAATCGAAATATCAGGTTTTCCATTCATTCATCCATCCATCCATCCATCCATCCATCCATCCATCCATCCATCTTTCAGTTATCACTGTTGGAACATCTATACCATGTGCAAGAAGCTGAGATTCCTCCTGAGAATTCTCAGACACCAATGGTGAAAATAAACCCATGAAGTTTAAGGAAGATATGTGGAAGTGCCATCAGCCTCACACCAACTACTTATGAAAGGAGTTAAGATGCAAGAGGGACTTAGTGTTACATAACACTAGCACACAGTAATTGTCACTCTGGCCAATCCCATTAACCACCTGATTCAGGACTCTGTGTCTGACAGACTGACTTGTTTCATATACAGGTGCCATTGTCTTCCTTGATCATGGCACTAGAATTGCAACACATGCAGCAGTTTAGTGACCTTGAGCAATCAATTCTGCCTAAATTATCCATGCCCTAAAAGTGGAATATCATTGCTGACAAAAGGAAAACCTTAGAGAAATCTTAGCCCCTTTAATAAAAGCTGAAAATCTTGATCAAAGAAAATAAAAGACCTACTAGTCAAAAATAGTAAGTTATCAAAATAGTTGGATGCAAATATTATTTTTTACTAAAGCTTAAAATTTTTGAGCCCTGGTTTTGTAAATACTCAACATGTGTGCCTCCCATTCCAGCAGTCATCCAAATAAAGAGACTAGAGTATGATGGTAGCCTTCCCAGAACATGCAGTCCCAACTGAGGGACAAGGTTAATTTGAAAGCCCACAGCATGAGTGGGGCTCCTTGTTCTCCAGTGATCTTTCTGTTGGCTTTCCTCCTGATATGATTTGGCTGTGTCCCCACCCAAATCGCATCTTGTAGGTCCCATAATTTCCATGTATTGTGGGAGGAACCTGTTGGGAGATAATTGAATCACGAGGGCAGGTTTTTTGCTTGCTGTTCTCATGATAGTGAATAAGTCTCATGAGATAAAATGGTTTTAAAAACAGGAGTTTCCCTGCATGAGCCCTCTTCTCTTGTCTCCTGCCATGTGAGATATGCCTTTCACATTCTGCCATAATTGTGAGGCCTCCCCAGCACGTGGAATTGTAAGTCCAATAAACTTGTTTCTTTTTTGATTTTGTAAATTCCCTGGTCTTGGATATGTCTTTATCAGCAGTGTGAAAACAAACTAATAAAGCAAATTGATACTGTGAGTGGGATACTGCTGAAAAGATACCCCAAAAGGTAGAAGTGACTTTGGAACTGGGTAATAGGCAGAGGTTGGTACAGTTTGGAGGGCTCAGAAGACAAAAAAATATGGGAAAGTTTGGAACTTCCTAGAGACTTGTTGAATGGTTTTGCCCAAAATGCTGATAACGATACGGACAATAAGGTCCAGGCAGAGGTGGTGTCAAATGGAAATGAAGAACTTGTTGGGAACTGGAGCAAAGGTGACTCTTATTATATTTTAGCAAAGAGACTGGTGGCATTTTCCCCCTGCTCTAGAGATTTGTGGGATTTTGAAGTTGAGGGAGATGATTTAGAGTATCTGGAGGAAGAAATTTCTAAGTGTCAAAGCATTCAAGTGGTGACTTGGGTGCTGTTAAAAGCATTCAGTTTTATAAGGGAAGCAGAACATAAAAGTTTGGAAAATTTTCAGCTTGACAATGGGATAGAAAATAAAATCCTATTTTCTGAGGAGAAATTTAAGCCAACTGCAAAAATTTGCATAAGTAACAAGGATCCAAATGTTAATCCCCAAGACAATGGGGAAAACGTCTCCAGGGCAGGTCAGAGGTCTTCACGGCAGTCCCTCTCATTACAGGCCCAGAGTCCTAGGAGGAAAAAGTGGTTATGTGGGCTGGGCCCAGGGTCCCTGTGCTGTGTGCAGCCTAAGGACTTGGTGCCCTGCCTCCCAGCCACTCTAGCCATGGCTGAAAGGGGCCAACATAGAACTCCATCTGTGGCTGCAGAGGCTGCAAGCCCCAAGCCTTGGAAGCTTCCACATGGTGTTGAGACTGCAACTGCACAGAAGTCAAGAACTGGGGTTTGGGAACCTCCACCTAGATTTTAGAGGATGTATGGGAACACATGGATGTCCAGGCAGAAGTTTGCTGCAGGGGTGGGGCTCTCATGGAGAACCTCTGTTAGGGCACTTCAGAAGGGAAATGTGGGGTCAGAGCCCCCTCACAGCCAGGAGGGAGGCTGTACGCTGCAAAGCCACAGAGTTGGAGCTGCCCAAGACCATGGAAACCCACCTCTTGCATCAGTGTGACCTGGATGTGAGACATGGACTCAAAGGAAATCATTTTGGAGCTTTAAGATTTTACTGCCCTGCTGGATTTTGGATTTGCATAGGGCCTGTTGCCCCTTTGTTTTGGCCAATTTCTCCCATTTGGAATGGCTGTATTTATCAAATGTATCTAGGAAGCAACTAATTTCCTTTCAATTTTATACCCTCATAGGCAGAAGGGACTTCCCTTGTCTCAGATAAGACTTTGGACTGTGGACTTTTGAGTTAATGCTGAAATGAGTTAAAACTTTGGGGGACTGTTGGGAAGGCATAATTGGTTTTGAAATGTGAGGACATGACATTTGGGAGGGACCAGGGGCAGAATGATATGGTTTGGCTCTGTGTACCTACCCAAATCTCATCTTGTAGCTCCCATTATTCCCAAGTGTTGTGGGAGGGACCTGGTGTGGGTCTGGGTGGACCCACATGGAGGTGGGTTTTTTCCTGTGCTGTTCTCATGATAGTGATAAGTCTCACAAGATCTGATAGTTTTAAAAATGGGACTTTCCCTGCACAAGCTCTCTTCTCTTGTCTGCCGCCATGTGAGATGTGCCTTTCACCTTCCACCATGACTGTGAGGCCTCCCTAGCCACATGGAATTGTAAGTCCAATAAACCTCTTTCTTTTGCAAATTGACCAATTTACAAAATTGGTTATGTCTTTATCAGCAGTGCGAAAACGGACTAATACACCTACCAAAGCCAGGAGCAACATTAGCCAGGAGCTTCCCAATCTGCAAGCAAAAGAAATGTATGTTCTCACAAAAGCAAATATTCTTTCTAAATGAAGTGACAACATCATGACCCAATAATCTGTTTATGAAAGCTGTTGATAGATTTATTTCTGAGATTTATGACCATTTCTTTCTGAACTTAATTTATTTCTTGGGGTTATAATTAAATTTATTTATTATTGAGAATACTATTAATGCATTTGATTTTATTTTCTTTTTTGCTATAGCCTAAACACATTTCTGATGTCTTCTATGATTTTTTTTTAACTTAAGTTTTAGATTGTCAGGCAGCAACTCTGCTGCTTTCTCTGTGCCCACCTCTGTGGACTTCTCTCTACTTCCATCTGTGTGACAATCTGGAAGATAGACGACTAAGCTGATAGAGAAAGTATCAAGGGAACAGCCAGACACAGCACGATGTGAGGACATCATTTAAATCCTTGCTACAGGTATGGGTCAGCAATATCCCTGTTGCTCACCTGCTCCCTAAATTGGACCCTGATCCTGGCTGCCATTACTGATGTGGCTGCTTTCACATAACTGAGCACTACATTGCAATTAAAATAGCCAGGATGTTTAAATCAAAAGCATAAGTTGAAATTAAACATTTCTAGACTTTAAAATCCTTAACATATGGCAATAATACAAAACAGTTCATTTATCTTGAAGTTTCCTACAAAATAAATAATTATCCAAATCAGTGTTTAAAGACTGGATCTTCATCTGCTTAAATATGATTTGAAAATCATTCTGCTGTGTGTTTCTAAAATATAAAATGGTGATTAAATAATTAAATGGGCAAACTTCTTTTAAATTTGTATTTTTAGTCAAAGATGTTTATTTTTATTATATTTATTTATTTTATATTTATATTTACTTTTCCTAATGCATGCTGTACATACATTCTTTAGTTTATGGCTGTAAAACTGATTCTCCTTATCACTATAAACACACACACACTTTTATATATTATAATATCATAACTTATAATGGAGGTCACTTATATGCCAGTTCATATATAAGGTTATCTAAACCAACAAATGCAGTTACAAATCTGTTCTAGAATGTTGCTTAATAAGCTGGGATGTTTCTTATTCAAAGCCCTCTTTCAGGCCTATAGAAAATGCCCCAGTTGTTATACATAGAATTATGTACCATGGATAAATGTTTTTATTTATTTTTCTCTCCTGGGAAACATTGCAAAATTTAAGCAAGTGTATTGACTGCTTTTTGCTTCAATTTCTATTCATTTAGACAAATAATTCTATAAGGTGTTTCATAAAAACATCTGCTCTTTCAAAATATGAAGACAGTGGCTGGGCGTGGTGGCTCATGCCTGTAATCGCAGCAAAAGTGCAAAAGTGGCCTCTCAAAGCGGAGACCAAGGTGGGTGGATCATGAGGTTAAAAGATCAAGACCATTCTGCCCAACATGGTGAAACCCCGTCTTTACTGAAAATGCAAAAATTAGCTGGGCATGGTGGCACGTGCCTGTAGTCCCAGCTACTCGGGAGGCCGAGGCAGGAGAATTGCTTGAACCCAGGAGGCAGAGGTTGCAGTGAGCCAAGATCGGGCCACTGCACTCCAGCCTGGCAACAGAGTAAGACTCTATCTCAAAAAAAAAAAAAAGAAAGTATTTTTTTAATTGCTTAATTTTCCTGTAAGTATATAGAATAAGTATTATGTTGGGATGAATATAGAAATCTAAGTTTTCTCTTATACTGTGACAGAAAAAAATGTTAGTTTTCTGTCTTTTAGAATGTTCCTCAATATTAGAGGTTACTTGGCTTTATTACACCCTGAAGTTTTCTAATCATACTCAGATAGAACATTACAAAATGTCGGGAATGAGATGCGTGGTTGTTCAAACAAGAATTTACACAGGGAGACAAAAATGACAGCAGCAGCAGGAAGCCTACAAATATATATATATATATATATATATATGCATGGAATTCCACCAAATTATAATCCAAATAGGAGTGTGGAGCCTCTCATATAAGAGATTTTGAACAGGTCATGGTGCCAGTTTCAAAGGCACTGGGCTAATTAGTATTAATTGCATTTCTGCAGTTTCTTGTTACCAGCAGAATAAAAGTCAAAGTGCTTAGCTTCTCTGATATTTGGAAAAGTCTCATCCGTTGCACTGTGTTAACCCCTCCCACCTCCGTGGCCTGTATACTAGCCATATGGCACAGTCTGATAGCTCACAAATGCTGTGGGTTCAGGCTTCTGTGCTTTTGCCAGAGCTGCTATCACATGGCACAGTCTGATAGCTCACAAATGCTGTGGGTTCAGGCTTCTATGTTTTTGCCAGAGCTGCTATCATTCACATAAGATTCTGTTCTCCTAAATTTACCTGAAAACACTACTCCTTCTTTGTGCTACCATCGTACCCTAGAACTGGCGAAGGATGCAATATCCAGTGACTTGTCTGTGCAGGGTTCTCCCTAACAGACTGTGAGACTTGAGAAGACAGTACCTATCTATTTCTCATTCCTTTGTTTTCGGCCAAGCACTGGACACTTGCTATTTATCACACAGCAGGCACTTGGCAAGGATCAAATCTCACAGCACTTCCTCTGTAAGACATGGTGCTAATGTGGTCCATGCACCAGAAAACAAGCGGCCATCCCTTGGATAATGTTTCATAACTTTTGTTCAATGGTGTTCAAAATCTTTAAAAATACTGAATAGCTTACTCAATAAACAACTTTTAAAAGATAAAAAGAGATAAAGATCAATCTGCTAGAGTTCAAATGGGTCAGAGGCCAGGAGTGCATCCAGTTGTGAGCCCCCCACCAACTCCCCCCATAAAGGCTCAGCATGGCACCTTTCACCAAAGACTGCAATGGGCGAATATCGCACTACATTTGATGACCAGTCATTAACCAATAACCTCTGACCTTTGAGATGCAGGCAAGAGGGCTGGAAGGAATCTTTGAGATAAATTATCCCCACTCTTGACCTTACCACCCTTATTTCTTTACCTTGTTGCATTGAATTGGCTGTGATCTCCAGTACAGTATGGTATTGAACGCTAGCAGCCCTGGCAGGAATCCTAGGCTTTTTCTTGACTTTAACAGAAAGGCTTCTAACCTTTCATCACTAAGTATGATAATGTTTGTGGTAAGATTTTAATAGGTATCCTTCATAAGGTGAAAGAAGCTCCCATTCAGTCTATGAATTATTCACTCATAATTCACATTAGGATGAGTGTTAAACTTATCAAATGTTCATTCTATATCTATTGAGATGATTGTAACATTCTTTCTCTCTTAATCTTATTAACATAAAATGTATTATTTACAAGATTCTCCACTTGGTCATTATAAATATCATATTGTGAATATGAATGTATAAATATAAGTGAAATGTAAATATGTGTATACATGTGTAATTTATATTTAAATCCTAAAGAATTTACTCTGTACAAGACTGTACAGTCTGTACACTGCACAAAAGGAGCTGTGTGAGAGCATGGAAATTCAGACAGAATCACCTCTTAAGCCCTGAGCCTTGAAATAGGGCTCTCTGTGCCCAGAGGAAGGGACCTTCAGCAGGGTAAACTTGTTCTACTTCACACAAAGGCACTTTACAGGATAGCAATGCCTCTGGATGCCATTTATTTCTAATCCTCAGGCCCAACTCCATTTACCCAGTAATCAAGCACTGGACGTATTAGCTTGGGTAAACCTGCTACAAAAGTCCTCACTTTAAAACAAACTTCTGTTTCCATCTGCTGATAGCTCTTTAACTTCTAATGCCTTTGCCTACTCGTAAAGGTGGCCCTGAAAAACGCCGTGAAAGTTTAAGTAAAGAAGAGAAAGATAATACAACTTAAAATGTTGAAAGAACTCTTCTCTGCGTGTCTCCTTATAAATATGATGACGGTTGGGGGACTTCTGGTGAAACTGTTTGATCTGTGCAGCTGGCCTCAAACCTGAAACAGACAGTTCTCCATTAATCTGAATGCTGCCAATGCATTTCACACGATGCCTAAGAAACTACTCATGGAGCAGGTACTTTATGCCAGGCACTGAGAATGTCCTGAGGATGCAATGATGAACCAAAGAGACAGGGCACCTGCAACCGGGGAGTTTGGAATCTCAAGCGATTTTCCAAGAGTCTCCCTTCGTCCCTCATACAGACGGGCACAGGAAAGCCCCGGCATCACCAACTTCCTCTCACTTCGTGTTCACCAGTGACTTTACCCTAATATAGTTATGAGAACATGATTTATAATTTAAAGCTGTGCCAAGCAAATATCTGTCCTCCACTGAGATGTAAATGAAATGTCTGCAAAGTGCCAGGCTTGTAAAAGCTCCTTTGGTAATAGGAGGCCTGTTATAAGTAGTTATGTAGAAAGCTTATCATTTTTACCTTGAGTGCTTAGGCTGGGAGTTAATTCAGACTCCTCTCAAACCAAGGAAGCAAAAGCTGAGAAGCTCACAGAAAACTCACAGTCACCCCTACTCAGAGCCTCTGCTACACAAACAGCAGTGCTAAAGCAACAAAGGGAAGTTTCAAATTCTGTTGTGGGAAAAGGAACCAAGTCTACCTAGAAAAACTTACAACATCCATTGATTACTTTTCTTTCCCCACAAAACATCAAGTAAAAGATAGAAGCCAATTGTCAGAATTTTAAAAATCAACAATTTGTATCAGAATGAAATGGTGTTTCCCTTGTCCAGATTTTCTTGTTATACTGTAGATGTACCCATGGGGTACATCTGAGAAAAATAGGGCTCTGTAGAGCTGAGGATGACAATCCAGACAAGGAGAGAGCAGTGTAGGTCCTGAGAAGGTTGTGTAAGATATGTGCACCTGAGGAGAAGCCTGCCAAATCCCTTCAGGAAGGCACACACGTGGAAGTACATCTCCTTACAAGCACTAGATTTGTGGTTTACAAAATTCAGCATAAATCACAATGGGTCAGAATTATTTCTATTTCAAGTTTAAGACACAGGCTAAAAGACCCTTTTGTTTTCATGAGATTTGCAGTTCAAAACATAACAACTGCACTGAAGACCCACAGGCCAACCCCTATTCTGTCACATAAACCATGAGGGCTCCTCAGTGGACATAATGCGGCACCCTCAGGACCATAAGCAAGCCACTACCACAATTCTAGGAGAACGACAGAGCCTCAGCCAATTCCAATGCCAACTCCTCTTGTTGAAACAAACATCTTGGCATCACCATTTGTATGACAGTCCCATTGAGCACTAACCTCCTGAAGTCTCAGTAACTACCCAAGAAAACCTAAATGATGGCATGAGACTTTTTCAGAAAAGCCTGGCTCATGTACAAGGAGCTTAAAGTTATGAGCTTGAATCCTTCCATTCTTTGAACATCTGTGGCTTGCTTTCAACTATGATACTTTCTATCAGGCATCTGTAGTATTCGGTCTTGGGATCTTTCTGATTCCAGAGTGAAAGCTCCTTAAGATCAAGCTCAGCAAGTCAACCAGATTCATATTCCACCCAGCTGCATCCTGAGCAATGCCTCATACTCATGGTTGTTCCAGGCTTGTTGTGAGAGAACTAAGCTGGACTAGATGACTAGACTGGGGTTGATGTGCATGAGGTGCAGCATGGGAAATAAGACTGTATTTGTCGAATGCACAGGATGATGGCCCCAAAAGGGCTCAAGGCCATTATGTTTACAATTTTATTTACAGGAGGAAGCTCAAATATTGGAATTCATGCCATTTTAAAGTACGAGATTCAGATTTCTTTTCTAATGAGGCTCTCTATATTAGTTGCATGTGCTCAATTCTTGCCTGTGGGGACCTGATAAGGTCCTGGAAGGTCTCTGCCAAATATTATCTAATATCAAAACCAATTTTAATGACTGTACACTATTACTGCAGGAACACGGATTTTCAATGCTAACATTTTACCATTTGGAGCAGCCTTGCAAAGCTAATTAGAAAGAATTTGAAATAATTTAAGAATATGAACAGGAAATGAGATGTTCATAAGCAAATATCATGGAAAGAAAAGTTAAATGTGGACTAAGAGTAGCTCCATTTTAGTGTGAAGAATCTCTTTGAATGAGAACACAAAATGTGTTGCATTGTAAGAGATAGTAAGAATGAACCCAAGAGATAGTAAGAATGAACCCAATATAATACACAAGAATAATCACTTCATTTGGAAAGGTGGTGACACTCTTTTCCCAAATTGCCATTACCTTCTAAAAAATCACATATACATTAAATAACTAGGTTCATTTATTCACTACCCTACACTCTGCAAGGTGTTGAGAAAATAATAGTGAAAAAAATACTGTCCCTGATTGTAAAATCATAAAATGTCATTTTTTAGTATTAGTAAGCTTTGAAACAAATTAGTTCATCTAATAGTGTAGTGGAAATTTCCTCTTTGAAATTGAACTAAATCCAAGTTTATATAACTTATTTTGAAGAAACATTAACTTATTAAATCTGAGTTTTTTAAGATTAGGAGTACTTACTAAGGTAAATAAATTGTGATAAGGAAGAAAGTTGTAACTAAAGTTGAAGCAATGATTGTGGAAAAGGAGAATATGGCTATACACATATATCTGAAACAATAACATTATGTATGTATATACAGTCAGAGAGCTTGCCTCTTTTAGATAGTAAGATCAACATGCTTTCTTCTCTGTAAGAAAAAATAATTTAAAACATGATGTAACTTATATTTTTTGAATTATTAATAGAGTTCTACTACGTAAATTTTAACCCAAGAAAGTTGGTGCAGGTCTAATTATGCAACTATGATAGCAAGCTAAAAGAACTGAATGGCTGGGCAAGGTGGCTCACGCCTGTAATCCCAGCACTTTGGGAGGCCGAGGCAGGTGGCTCACGAGGTCAGGAGTTCAAGACCAGCCTGACCAATACAGTGAAACCCCGTCTCTACTAAAAATATAAAAGTTAGCTGGGCATGGTGGCGCACGCCTGTAGTCCCAGCTACTCAGGAGGCTGAGGCAGGAGAATCGCTTGAACTTGTGAGGCAGAGCTTGCAGTGAGCTGAGATTTAGCCTGGGCTATAGAGTGAGACTCTGTCTAAAAAAAAAAAAAAAAAAAAAACTGAATGACTGTGCACCCCCATGCCTGGTACTCAAGCCCTTTCAGGAATGATGACTACTCACTTTCCAGATCTGCCCCTTGCTGCATCCCTGTACACATCCTCTAGCCCACAAGTGATTGTGCTTCCAGTGTTAGGTGCGAATCCCATGTCCTTGGGTCCACAGCCTGCACACAGAGACTTTCAGGGAAGCTCTGCCTCTTAACTTGGCCGAATCCTGCCCACACCTGTTGGTGCCCTTGACCCTCCAGCAAGGTCACTTCCCCCTCCTCATGTTCCACTCAGTGTTCTCTCATAATTGCTCTGATGGCATTTGTGACTTCTTTATTATTTAGCAATCTGAATTATGTTTTTTTCTCCTAAGCCAGACAGTAGGCTCCTTGAGAAAGTTTACCGTATCCGTCTACATGGGTCCCCTGGCACCAATTCTTTACACACAGTAGGTAGTCAACATGTTTTCATTGACTAAATACATAGATGAAAGATCTGAAAATTCTGCAAAGAATAGTACCACAGACGTGAATCAGTCATTGAAGTCATTGAGAATTTTCTTTTCTTCCACACGCAAAATTATTTCAAAATGAACAGCATCATGTGAGATCACACCAAGCATTAGAGAAATTAATGATCAAAGATGATGCAAGTAACAGGCAGTTTCTTTCTTCCTCTTCAGTTTCAGACGTCAAGGCCTTATTACTGAAAGCTATTAGCTGTTGCAAGAAGATAAGAGAAATAAACCAATTAAATGAGCTTCATAATGAAAACTGCCCAGCAAATGTCAGAGGTTCCTCTAAATGTCTGGATTCCATCTGTTTGCCTCTGCCATTTTGTATCTCTCTCTTTTGAGTTTGAGAGGCTTACTGTTCAGAGCTTCTGACTTTATGTGCAGAGCCCGAATAATTTTAGAAGACAGATTTCACAGTCCTTCTTTCAGCCACTGTCATTTTTCCCACACAGTGACATTAGAGGTCCTTCAAGGACTGCTTTCTAATAATCTCAAGTAGGGCAATTTTGTGGGATTAGGATAGACTGAAACAGATGTAGAAAACACTTTACATCATGATAGAAGCAAGACGCCAAATAATAGTGTGTGGGATGTTACTTTCTCACGCAGCACGGCTTATAAAATACTGCAGGAATGTGACATGGAATGTGAAGAGTGTTATTTGCAACTCTTCCTTCCATAGTAGAACCTCATGAGATTCTGCAAGTCAAATAAATCTTGAAAAAAAATATATGCCATGGAGGGAAATGAAGGGACAAGTGTTCAGGAATGACAGTTACTGTGACACACCATCAGGCCACAGAGAAAACCAGCTATTTATTTACTTATATTGACATATTTTGAAGGCTTCTAAATGTAACTTTGTATTCCTCTTTAGAAATATTAACAAACTAACACAAGAACAGAAAACCAAACAGTGCATGTTCTCACTCATAAGTGAGAGTTGAACAGTGAGAACACATGGACATGGGGAGGGGAACATCACACACCGAGGCCTGTCAGTGGGGGTCGGGGGCTGGGAAGGGATAGCATTAGGAGAAATACCTAATGTAGATGATGGGTTGATGGGTTCAGCAAACCACCATGGCACGTGTATACCTATGTAACAAACCTGCACATTCTGCACATGTACCACAGAACTTAAAGTATAATAAGAAAAATTAACAAAAAATATAAATACAGTAGCTGCTGTTGTGCCCTTTCTCACATTCACATAGAAGAGATCTGAACTAGGCTCCAGTTCTTAAAAACTTTTAGGATTACTAAAGGGATAGTGCTTGGGAAGAAAGAAACAATGGAATCTATAAAAAATAGTCAACGTTTTGAAATAACTTTTCACACTCCAACACCTGTTGTTTCTTCTTTAATTACAAGTTGCCTCAAAAATTATTATGTGTGCAAGTTGTTTTAACAACTGAAATGACACATGCTCAATAATACCATTGGAGGCACTCAGATGAAATAATTTAAAAATAGAAACTGCAAATCTTAAGCAAAACACAAATTAAAACATATTGCTGATATAATTAAGCATTTCTGTCACTTCTACCAAAGGAAGCATGGTTTGCCATGAGGCAAACCAAACAAGTATAATGCAATCAAAACATATTTTGAAAGTCTCTGGCTGCATTTGTATAAACATGTGAACTGTTCCTATAGCATGCCTCATTCTTGTTCACTGAACATTGGTATTAAGATTATATTGCATATTGCAAATAATGCTACAGTGAACATGGGAAAGCAGGTGCTTTAGGAGGTAGTGATTTAATTTCCTTTGGGTATATGCCCAGAAGAGGGCTTGTAGGGTCCTATGGTAATTCTATTTTTAATTTTCTAAGGAATCTCCACACTGTTTTCCATACTGGCTGTACCGGCCTACATCCCCACCAACAGAGTACAATCTACATTCTTTACACCCTCACCAGCACTTGTTATCTTTTGTCTTTTTTATAGTACCTGTCCTAACAGGTGTACTCATTTAGCAAATTTCTGAATACAATACACCATCATTAACTATAGTCTTAATGTTATACATTAGATCTTTCAAGGTGTTCATTCTACATATTTGCTACTTTGTGTTATTTGACCTATATCTCCTCATTCCCCCTGCACTCTCCTGCCAACCTAATAACCACTGTTTTATTTTCTCTCTCCATATATGAGACCTTTTGTTTTTTATATTTCATATCTAAGTGAGATAATGCAATATTTCTCTTTCTTTCTTTGGTTTATTTTATTTAGCATAATGTGTGCCACATCCATCCATGCTGTGACAAATCATAGGATCTCATTTTTAAGGCTGTATAATATTCCACTGTGTGTGTGTGTGTGTGTGTGTGTGTGTGTGTGTGTGTGTGTGTACCACAGTTTCTTTATCCATTCATCTACTGATGGACATTTAAGTTGTTTCCAAATGAAATGGCAACCTACATGTTGGGAAAAATATTTGCAAAGTATACATCAGATAAAGGATTAATATCCAAGGTATATAAAGAACTCATACAACATGATACCAAAAATATATATAACCCAATTAAGAAATGTCAAGGGACTTGAAAAGAAATTTCTCCAAAGACATAAAAATAGCCAAAAGGTACACGAAAAGGTGCTCAACATCACTGGTCATCAGGAAAATACAAATCAAAACCACTATGAGATGTCACCTTACGCCTGTTAGGACAGGTACTCTCTATGATGAAAAAACAGTAGACTTTTCATCACAGAGAGGAAAAACGAGTAACTATGAGAGAAGGTGGATATATTAATTTGTTCCACTATAGTAATCATATGACTATATGTACCTTTTAACATCATGCTGTATATCTTAAATATACACAATAAAATTTACTTTAAAAAGGGGGGGAAGTATACTGTGAACAGTAGCATTAACACACCAAAACAACTGGTACCCAGAGCATTTTGATTTAAGCCTCACAAGCAGTAATACTGCCCCAGGTTTAAGTAGAGACCACACTTCCCGTATTTACCCTGGTATCCCCAGAGTCCATCACAGGGTAGAAGCTTATTCTTTATTAAATAAATGGTGGAATAAAAATGGGTAAAAAACCAAAATGCTCAGATTCCAGATACAGAGTGTGAGCTCAGGTAAACCTCTCTTAATACTATGATGTATGCAGGGCTTTTGAACCTGAACAAACCAAATGAAGACCACGCCATAAGCAGCATAGTCAATTAAGGAGGTGACAATATCTTTTGAGCAGATGTATGTCTCTGAAGCTTTTTGTTCAATTCTCTACTTACTCCATTTTAGAAAGGTATTGGAAATGAGTCTGCAGAGAGGCAATATGCTGGCCTCTACAATGTGGAACTTATAATGGGTAGTGGCTCAGGTGATCTCCGCCTTTTCTGTACATTGGATGAGCAGAGCTAATATCAATTAGACCCACAGGTTTCAGATTGGGATCCTGGGGTGGGGAGAGTGTTACTCTCACTCAGTCATGGCCCAAGTGCCATATGGCATGAAATATCTCCTGGAAGCATGGCCCAGCCTGTACAGCAAGGTGACGGACTGAAATAGGACTTTAAAAGGGAGAACGAGCTATACAAAGATGCAAATGAATACAAGAGCCCAGCCTTGATGCTACAAGTTGCACATCACAAAAAGGGAGTACTTGGCTCTTGGTAAGAGGGACAACATCAGTACATCACTTAAGTTGGCTGGACAGCCAAATCTCTTTTTAAAAAATAAGGGCTGAGTGTGGTGGCTCATGCCTATAATCTCAGCACTTTGCGAGGCTGAAACAGGTGGGTCACTTGAGGTCGGGAGTTTAAGACCAGCCTGGCCAACATGGTGAAACCCTGTCCCTACTAAAAACATAAAAATTAGCTGAATGTGGTAGCACATGCCTGTAATCCAGCTACTCAGGAGGCTGAGGCAGAAGAATCACTTGAACATGGGAGGCAGAGGTTGTAGTGAACTGAGATCATGCCACTGCACTCCAGGCAACAGAGTGAGACTCTGTCTCAATAAATAAATAAATAAATAAATAAATAAATAAAATGAACAAGCAACACTACTCTAGGTGACCACTGTCTTTTAATTTCAGTAGCAAGTGCTTGGTAGAATCAGAAGTAGACAAGGTGAGCTACAGAAATTGACCAAAAACATGTGTCCAATTTGAAGGGAACATTTAATTGACGAAAAGGCCCAATGAGTGTTCTTTATGGATAATCAATTGATTAGCCCAAATCTGTCAGCAGCACTACAATCAAAGATGAAAGATGCATTTGGAAAAGAATATTGTCTGATTGTTTTTAAATAAACTTCTATTAAGACTTTAAATCTAGAGAGTCACTCTTAATTACTCATTTTTAACAGTTAAAAAATCTGACATTTAAAAAACCAGAGACATGGGTTCCGTATGACTGAGCATTTGTTATGCCTTTAAAAGAATCTGTTCATTCTGCACGTACTGTGTACTCATGTAGGCCTCTAAAATATTTTTTAAATTGTGGCCATTTAGTAGAAATTATTACAATTGAAATACTATTATTGTGTCTCCATATATAAGTTCTAAGTATTGAATAATCTTTATCATTGAATTTATCAGAAAGTTATAAAGGAAAAATGTGTGTGTGTATAATTTAAGTCACTTTTACAGTAGGAAATCTCTTCATGAAAACTTCTTTCAATTAACTTTGCAATCACTGTTATTTGAATTATTGTAGGCATAAAAAAATTTTAAAAACTATAGAAATGCACAACAGAGTCTTCCAACATTATAAATAAAACATTTTTGTGAAATATTCCAGATCTCCATACCAATTGCAATTTCCAGAGATTGTAGATGATTATTTATATGTCCTAGAGGCAGACTCTTGATGGATTAATTCCTATAATCCATCATTTTTCTTTTCTCTCCATCTGTGCCATACATCATTCTTAAACTTGATTGCGAAACTTTCAGTGCTAAATTTTAGAAAACTTATACTTTTGTGGCCATCTGCTGTACCACTCAATTTTGTGTACTGATATTAACTTTCTCAAAAAGCTTAAGCCTCCTTTAACAACATGTGGCATTTTCACTCTGACTATCTTTCCTATTTGCAAGCTCTTCACTGAGGTATTTTATTAAAAAAAAAAGAAAACAAACTTTGCATTCCAGTGTTTGTGAAGACATAATATCCAGTTTCAGCAAGGGGGATCAATTATTCCCTTTACGGAAGAATATTGGGAAATATAAGTGAATGGATTTTACAACCATAATGCAATGGAACAGTTCAGGTTGCAACCTTCTTCATAAAGGTCAAGGTCATGTCTTTAGCTTTCGTGGAAATGGGTCACTTGAAAATCCTAGATCATCTCCATCAGATACGCAATTATTAAGGAGGGACATGTCCTTCCCCATCAGCTACTGAATGGTATTTGAAGGGTAGCTTCCATAAAGGGGAGGGGAAAGACAAAGCAGTTAGAATGATTTTGACTCAGACTAGCTGAAGCTACCAGAGCTTTTGATTTCACACATCAGCCTGTGCCCAACAAGGGTGGATTTTGGGGAGATGAGCCCCTTGGTGTCCTTAGCTCTGTCTCCCTGCTCTGCTCCTGTCCTCCTCCTCCCTGACCTAGCTACTCTCAAGGCTGCCAGCTAGTGGGCAGCAGCTCCAGCTTCACTCTTGACATTCTGTGTGCAGAGAAAGAAAGGGCCTTCCCCTCCTGTATCTCTCTCTATGGAGAAGAGAGAACCTTTCCAGAAAAATGACTTTTCTTTCATGTGTCCCAGGCAAGAATTGGTCCACACAATGGAGAAGCCATGTGCAAAATAAATATGCCTGGCAGAAAGTGGAGTGCCATCTGGCCCAGTAATGGATATCCATGGCTATGTGATGACTGGGAAGTTCTCACCAGTCCATGGGACCTGCAAGGCAGGAGGGCCCCAGATTGTGTTTAACCCCAATTATTGGACTGCAGCCTCAGAAATCCTGTTCTTCATTGGTCCTTTCTACTATGGTCAGGATTTGTTTTCACAAGGCCAGGTGTAGTATGTGCTTTTAGGGCCGCACAGCCCCTCAGCCTCCTGTGGTCCCAGCTGTGGGCAAAATGGTGGTCAGTTCTCTGCCAGACGCATCCACCTGGGGCACACACCTCCCTTCCTGTGGCTTTCCATGTTGGGAGTCTTCTCTGAAGCCCCAGGAGACTGCTGGGTTAGTGAAAGTGCAGCCTGGGTGCATCCTCATCCAATGGTAGCTGGGAAGGTGACACACTCCCGAGAGGCATCTACAGGCTTCTCAGAAAATCAGTTCTGCTGCCCACAGCAGTGAATTTGGTGACAAACCCTAAATAGGAGCTTTTCCCTCTTTCCTGCCTCACCCCCTCATCCTCTCCACCTGCTGCTGTCGACGTATAAAAAACCACCTGCCCTAAACTCCTGTCTTGTCTCAAAATCTACTTTAAACAGGGGCCAAGCTATGATGCCAGAATTTTCACTCTCAGCTCCTATTCCCATGATGAAGAAAATAGTCCAAAATAATGGTTGGGATCCTACATGTCTCCGAGGCTTTGAAGAACACGTTGAGTTTTTATGCACTCAGTTCAGGGCTAGGTGGCAGCCAGGATGCGCTGCCCTTTTTCAGAAGTGCTACTCACTTCTTCATAATGTTGAATACTCCCTTTGAAATTCTGCAGTGCACAACCTGCACAACTGTATGCAGCGCCTTTGGAGGAGAAAGTGAAAAAAAAGGAGAAAGATGGGCATCACTTCTCAGATGCATCTGGATATCTGGGGCTTTCCCAAGGTTTCTTGCATTCTTCTGGACCCTCAGTTACATGCACATTTTGAAGCCACCAGGGATTATCTCGATAAGTGATTAACTGTTGTTTTTGGCTTTTAGTTAGAACCATTAACTTTATCAAATCTCGTATAGGTCATATTTAGCTGGATACAACAAACTTCTATAAGCTCATTGGTGTTTAAGTTAATCTTATGAAAACTACAGTCCTTAACCTTTTTAATTACTTATCAAATATTAGATGAGGCCACACAGTGTAGTGGGGGAAACAAGCAGGCCACCACTATAAATGTCCGGCTTTGAGGCTGGCAACACTTCCTACAACCTGGACCATCTCGCTTCTTTGCTCCAGTTTCTACATCTATAAGTTGGTTACACTAACAATACTACTTCATTAGATCATTGGGAGGAATTCCTCACCAATTCCCTAAGAAGTACTTTAAACAATACCTGGCATGTAGCAATTATAATGACAGATGATGATGATGGTGATGAAGAATATTATTTTTATCTATAAAAATTCTGTATGTTTTCAGTGGAGTTAGTCAACTATTTTATGTATTTCTTAAACTTTATTTTAGAAAATTTCCTTTCTAGGATTATAAAATGGTATTTTCATGAACAATGGATAAACTTAGTTGTATCTAATCCAGGTCCACTGGCTTGTTAAAGTAAGAACAGCTTCCAGACACATCAATAAGTAAGCCATACAAATAGCCTACCATTCGTATAGGGTCTGCATTAGTACCCTATTCAATAGTAGCCTGTATGAATAGCTTACTATTCATATAGGGTCTGCATCTGTGAGGTTTCAGGGGTATTATTAAGGGCAGCAAATAAACTTTTGGAAATGGGTCTAGGTCCAGTGTAAAATAACAACCCTTTAACAAACACAAATAATTCAGTGTGAGCTGCCAATGTTCAAGTATCCATAGCTTAGCATATATTGGGGTGACATTGCCCAAACATAACCAAATAAACAAAAATAAGTGAATAAGAAGAAAACTTTTCATATATGTCTTCATAACAACCCACCTGCCATCTAAGGCAGGACTACGAATCTCTAGGAAGCCACTGTTCAAAAATGAGGAAACACCAGATATGAATACAAAGGGAACTAACGATTACAAACAAGCAAGCAGCCAATTTTAAAACAGGCTGTTCAATTGTAAAACTGTCAATCTCTCTCAGGCTACCTTTCCTCTATATTTTATGACGAAAGGAAGTGCCAGCTGTCCCACTTGAATTAAAGTACACACCATTGCAAGGAGGTTGCCATGCTCTTGAAAATATTTTAGTACTAAAAATTAAATGGGGAACTAGAGTTAATTTTTTGAAGTCTAGGAAGACAGGAAATGAGTATTTCTAAAACCCACAGGAATACATTGTCCATGGAGCATTAAGATGCTGCTCACCTGATACCAGCCAAATAGGAAACTTACAGATAAAATTGTCCCAGAAATCAAAATTCTATTAGAGTCTTATAAGATATACCACGAGGATGCTCAGAAAATGTTTTATGAAATGTATCCTGAAAAATATAGTTTTTATATAATTAAATTATTTATACTTACCAAAACATTAGCATTGTCAGAAGTTGAAATTAAAACATTTCCTGAAATAAAACTACAAAAATCATCTACAATATGCTTTAAATATAACCAGATTAAGAACAATACAATTATTAAAATTTATACGAAAATATTTACAATAAGCACATGGTTTGTAGAAAAATCCTGAACATGGATTCAGAACTCTAATTCTGAATCAGAGCAGTAATATTAGGCAGATGAGGCTATATGAAGCTCATACTTTTTAAAACTTGAGTAAAATGTGAGCCTCAAATAGCTTTTGTTGTATTAGTGAGGTTGTTTAAAACTGGGCTTACACAAACATTACTGGCCAGAGGCAAACACAGCTGAGGCTGTTGAGAAATACGACTGGAGCTAAAACAAATACAAAATATACCTGTTTGGGGCTTTTCAGTGGTCTAGTTTCATGGGTATGAGATATTAGATCTTTCCCGTTAATCTCACTGTTCTTGTTCCTGTACTTCCTGAGGGAGACACAGCACCCTGGATTGTCTCAGGACCTCTGAGTGGAAAGACCTGGACCCGGGGTCTTGCTATCTCCAGCTGCAGGGTTTTTGAGTACCTAACTGGTTTTCTACAGGTCTTGATTTTCTCATTTGGAAAATCAGGAAAACATGACACGTCCTTCCCCAAAGCATTCTGCAGACCCTAATGTGCTACACAAAAATGTGATATTTTGTAATGCCTGTCATTATTTTCATATGTCACAACCTATTTAAACTTCCAGTGGCCAGGTTTCATTTCCTCTGAAGATTATCCATTGTGCCATTATTTGACACAAACAAATGTTAGTGTGTTATATCAACTCTGACTGACCCTTGCAGAATCCCTTTTGACAGCATGTATTGATTATAATGTCTTTCTTCTTGACCTTTCCAGGCTTTCTGTGGTCTGGTTCTTTTGTATCTAGGAAATAAATATCTTCCCTATGCTCCCTGTTGCTCTCTTAAATCATAGCTTTTGGTCAATTGTCTCATGCTTTACATGATATTTCAGTAAGAAATATAGTGCTGCCAATACTAAGTCTGCTGTTCTTTGTAAATTATTTTTGCTGTGTCTGACGCTGTCTTTAGCTCTGATACAGCAAAAAATAAAGCAAATCTGCTAAACCTTTGAGGAAATTTTGAGTTGCATTAATTTAAGAAGTAATTCTATGTATACAACATAACATTTTATATCTTTCTTCCTTTCATGTGTTGTAATTTTCAGCCAAAATGTAGAGTTAAGATTTGTGTTATGATTTTATCTTTGATTAATTCCTATGCTCATGATGATCTCCTAATAGTACTCTTATGGTTGGCTAAAATGATCACAATATTATAAAAATCAAGCGTGTAAATCAAGAGAAGAGCTATAGAAAGACAAAAAGTTCCTCTTTCTTTTAAGCTACACTTCAACCTAAATAGGAGTAAAGTAAGGCTTATCATTTATCACTTAATATTGGGCAAATAAATTATGCAAATAGAGTTATGTCATTAAATTCTATTTGTGCCCAGAGGACCAGTTCTCAAATGCAAGTCCAGTCCCCCACTGGCAACTTGCTACTGGGCAAGTTCATTAATCTTTCTCAGGCTGATTTTTTTTCCATCTCCAAGCAGAGGTAATAATGAAAAGTGCCTTGCAGGGATACAGAGAGAATAAACACAATACATTTTAATTACTCTTAGTGCAGTGCATGGCATGTAGTAGGCACTCAACAAAAGTTATTTTATGATGTAATACAGGATTTCAGACTATCATTAAATATTAACTCCAGTATGTGTAGTTATAACTTAATTTCAATATTTAATTTGACATCACCTAGTAAGTTGGGATTTGCAAGGCTTCATCCAACAAGAATTGTTACAGTTACTATTGTCAAAATAGGGTAAAAAGGAAACACACATATGACAGTGACAATCATTTCTATTTTATAAATGTCTATGTTAGACTCGGCACTGGGCTAGGATATATAGAAATATTAGGTACTATATGTAATCTTCTAAACAGCTCCATCATTCAAGTGTTCATGATTTATATTTCATTTGAAAACAACCATGTGGAGAAGTAGAACAGCAGGTCAAATCTCACAGTGACTCAGAGGTAGAGCCCTTCTGACCCACCACCCTGCTCCTTCCACCCGCTCTGTGAAGCCACAGGCATGCGGGGCTGAGATGCAGACCTGGAGAGCAGCAGCAAGGACCAGAGGACCCCAGATGCTCCTGTGGGTTTAGCCTACTTGGAAGTGGGGAGTACACATCTGTGTCTTAAGTGTCTCATTCTGAGCTTATCGGAGCTATCAGCCACCAGGGAGGGACATTTGCTAGAAGTGGTCCCTCAATCAGCTGGACACATGTGCCCCAGGGTCCAGAGAAGGAATGCCAGGGTCACAGAATCATCAATTTCAGGGTCTGGCCCTGCACTTTGCAGAGCAAGACAGAAGCCCAGAGGGCAGTGAATGCATCTCAAGTTCACAGAGTTAAGTGACAGCACAAGATCCAGGTCCTCCCTCTGTGTCTGTCAATCAGCTCCCCAAACTAATCCAAGGCTCCGGGTTTCCCAAGCTTTCGACATTGAGCAATTTACAAGTAGGGATTCATGGAGAGAACTAATAGCTCTTGGCAAGGGTCCTTCACTGCCTCTTTATTGAGATTCAAATAAAGGTTTGGTGACTTAGTCTAAGACAAGGACTTAGAAATTTCACAAGTGAAGCTGGGAAAATCCTTTCATGAAATTTCAGCTTTAAAGTGTTGGCAGAAGCAAAGATTCTTGAGTCTTTTCTAACCGATGCACACTTGAACTTGAAATAATCAATTCTTTCTTTTTCTATAAACTGCTATAATAATCAGGAAATTGAGGTTTTTATACTTTGCACAAACATGTTCTGTATTGTATAAATGACATTTCATTAGCTGACTCCCATTTTTAATAAGCTGGAGCTCAGAGAAGTAGGTGAAGCCCATGGATAACAATTAAAGAAATGAGACTAGGAAGGAACACTCAAACGTGAGACCTGCCAGACCTTACCGATGGTGCCCTCCTTGATACAGGAGCTCTGAGTAGGAAAAACCATCACCGCCTTCTCCAAGGATGACACTGAGACTCAGAAATGTCACCTCTTGTTAACCAGCCACACACTGGCAAGCAGATGGTCACTTCATGACTCAAAAATCAATACCTTTTTTATACTTACAGCTACTATCTTGATAATAGAACTCAATAAAACTGAACCTTTTGTGGCCAAAGATTTATGAACTGCAGCTAGAATATGAAGACCAAAAATGTTGCTTTAGCTAGGTAACTATCATTTTCAAATCAACTTCTTAGGAATTCAACTGATAGTATAGATCTTCCAAACAATCCAAAGAAACCGAGCCCTTCCTTTCTACTGCTTGCATTCCTCAATTAGCGTGAGTTGGCATTCCTGCCTTAGGACAGACAGAAACCAAAATGCATGGGAGAAGCCATATCAGAAGAAAAATAAATATACTCCTACCACTGAGAAGTAGGTTGTTCCTCATTGCCGCAATAACATCTTCCTAGAAGTAGACTACCAAAAGGCTAAGTTTGGTGGTAAAAACAAAAAGAAAAACAAACCTTTAAATTTCCTAAAAAGTGACAATAGTCTCTTTGGAGACATATGTGTTTTTCTGGATTTGAAAGCAGTGGTTATATTTGTTTCATAAACTGTAATTCTATAACAAATAAAGCAATAAATACATTGGTATTTTAGAAAGACCTTCAATTTTTACATTTATCATCAGATGTATGTCACACATACACACATATTATAGGAACTACATAAAAATGCTACATTCTTGCTTAACATAATTCTTTTCATTCATTAAGCTATATTTGAAGGTAATTATAAAAGTCAATTAGCAATGAGAAAATGAATGATGTAGACTGTTCTCTGAAATTTTCACACTGCAATGTATTTAGAAACTAAGGTGTGAGATCAACCCAGATCATCCATTCCTGTGGTTTCCCAGCAAATGAGACAAAACTTGACATGGCAATGCAGACCTCAAGGGGCACACATCATGCCACCAGGAACAAAACATGACATTCTTCAGCAAAATAGAAAGTTATCCCATTTGAATGATTTTCCTAGAACATGTGAGTGTTCATAAATTTGTCATTTTAAAATTATTTAAAATAAATAGTTTTAAATGTCAGCATCTGAACTATCAATAAATATACATCTTAATGAAGATTTTTCGTGGTCTACAGTTAGTTCAAGCTGATCTGGAAAGGAGTGTCTTTATAATCAGTACTAGATTATATGAGAGCTAAGACAATATCTTTTCCATTGTGAAGGGAAAGAAATCTAATTGTAATTTCCAATAACAGAAATCTCCTTGGGTCTGGTGTAATATCTGACAAAGCACCTCATATCCCTCTTCCTTTCTCTGAATTTCCCAAGGATATCTCGGCTGTGTGGTTTCTGCATGTCACAAAAGCAGGCTTTATAGCAGCATAAAAACATTGCTCAGCCTCACAAACCAAAGGATAAAGATGCTGCAAAGGCCAACTGGAAAGATCAGTGAGGAAGGAATTTAGCCAGACCTTCTTGTGCTGAGCTTCTCCATCAAACCTTTTGCCACTGTCTGTGTCCACTCTGTGGAGCCAGCACCAGGGGCAGGTGCGTGAGGGGAAATGCTGTTACTCTTACAGAAGAAGCAGGAACAGCAAAAGCAAGCCTTTTGAAAAGAGCTTGTCCAAGTGGAATTTTATTTGACAGTTTAAAGTGTTAAAAGAAATATAACCTGTAAAGACAGGAGAAAAAAAAACCCAAAAAACATGCATTCTCTTTTATTCTCTCTGCATTGGCACCAACTTACTCTAACAATGGCTGCATACAGTTTCTCAGTCCCCAGGGTATGTCCGGTTCATCCCACAATGTTCTATACCTTGGTGTAGGCCTGGTATGGGGATATTATTCTGTGTCCCAAACCAAATAGAGTGGCCATATATAAGCAGGCTGAAGGCTTTGTCACTCAGAAATCAGAACAGAAAAACTCCTGGGACAGTTTGTCCCGTATGTGAATACTTAATTCATGAAGCCTCCAGGATACTCTGAATTTCAAGTATTTTCTCCAGATATTCTAATTAAATTGAAAAACTTGCATGATTTGCAGCATCTAGTGTGTGCAGAGAATCTAGTGCTTGACCATGTTGTGTTTACAGAGCACTTAGTGGTTGCAGAACATCTAGTGTCTGCCAAGAATCTAATGTTTGCAGAAGATCCAGTGTGTGAGAGGACCTAGTACCTTCAGAGCATCTATTGTATGGGGAGCATCCTGTGTCTGGACACGTCATATTTATAGAGCATTTAGTATCTGGAGAGCATAAAGTGTTTGCAGAGCTTCTAGAATGTACAGAGCACCTAGTGTGTGAGACCATTTAGTGTTTGCAGTGTACCAAATTTGTGCAGAGCCTCTAGTGTGTGCAGAACATTTATTGTTTGCAGAACATCTAGTGTGTGCAGAGAATTTTGTGTGTATTGAGTCTGTATTCCTGGTTCTGGATTGTAGGCTGGGTGTGAGAAGGAGGCTACTCACCACATTGCAGCCTGCACAGTCAGGCCCATTCTCACAGATCCTGCGGCGAGCTTGAATGCCACCCCCACATTGGGCTGTGCACCGTTCCCAAGGACCCCAGCCTGTCCAGAACATGTGTGGGGGACATAGCAAATGTTCATTGCAGTATCTGTAATGAGGAAACCAAAAGGACAAGGAAACTAATTAGTGCCACTTGAAACCACTGATGTTTCCATCTCCATCCCTGCACCAGATGTTGAACACATGGGCATGCTCTGCGTGGAGGAGCTTTTTGTATTTTGAGCAGTTGCACCATACAGAAGGCAGATGTGGTGCTGGCCATGCTGTGTGTGCACAGACAATGGGATGCACGGCAGACAATGAAGAAAATGCTAAACTCACAATGCAGGATGGATCTTCCTGTGCAGCCAATTAAAGGAAAAACAAACAAAACCCTTCAAACAGACACCCAAAAATAAGAGTATACAGAAAATATCTAGGTAGGGCATTTATCTTCTGAACATAAACATTGAAAGATAAAGCAGATTACAGATACAAAGTCAGCACAGCTTTATTTGGAATTCCTTTCTCATTCTTGAATCAGATAAGCCCATAGTTATATTAGGATAAGTTAAAGAAAAGTTACAGCATGGGATTAGCATGAAGGCCCATGCTATATACTGCTTAAGCTATTCTACTTTTAAATTTATTTGTAGGCTCTCAGAATAATGCCAAACAATTTAAAAGACCACTTGTTATTCAAAAAGAATTGAATTATTATACAATTTTACAAATATTAGTTCTATTTTTTCAGTGTTTGAATACACTTCTATACTGCTACATATTTTTCCAAATGTCAGCCAAATATCCAAAGCCTCCTTTAACTTTATCATGAATCATATTTATCTTCAGTTTTTAACACTGCAAGTGAAATGAAGTGAAGTGAGGAAAACAAACAAACAAAAAACAAAAAGGAAACAGCCTGGCATTCTACAGGTTACAGCTCATAGGAAGGAAGAGATTACTCTGAACAGCACCAAATGTAGTGAGACACACTCAGTGATTCATAGTCCATCTACGAAGCCCAAATTCCCAAATTTACCTTCTAGAGAATACTAGAATGCACAACTTTTTCTCATGTCCTCCTCTCTTGCCAGGCTATCTGCCTTAAGAAACAAGAGGCAAAGGTTCCCATCTGCTGGCGTAAGTCAGTCACCTTTATTGTCATCAATATTAATAAAGGCTTAATCCTGCAAGGCCTATACAACAGGAATTGCAGAGGGCTTCCTGATCACAGGCGTTCACAGTCGAAAATAAACACAGGGACATGGACACAGCTTAGGATGTGCAAAACTATCTTAATACACAGTGACATTACTGTAATTATTTATGCAGAAGTAAATGCTTTTCTGGAACTGAAAATAGGGGCAAATGGTAGCCAGCCACCAGGAAAAGAAACTTGGAGAGTGTAGTTTCCTGACAGTAAATACTGGTAAGATGGAACTGTTTTCCTGTCAAACCAGAAAAATTTCATGGGGAATGTGAGGGCTTCAGGAACAGGGACAGTGTGAAAAGTAGAAAGCAAGGCCAAGCTGAGAGGTGCCGACAGGATGGGGCACACTGAACCCCTGTCAGCATTTTGGAAAATAATGGAAGGTAGAAATGGAAAGAGTAAAGCACGAAAGATCATTGAGAAGAACAAAACAGAAAAAGGCAACAGGGAGTGGCATGATCTATCTTTACCAAATACAGTGGAAAACTGGAACTTTATGAGAAATCAGGAAACTTCCACAGAGCTCCAGAAACAAAATAACTCCATGAGAGTTAGATGGCAGACTCATCTCCAGGAGTTGGTGCTTCATCTTGACTATGCTCTGGAGCCCCTGAGATTCGAGGAGCTCCTCATATTTCAGTATGGGGTCTGCATCTCCCCAGACAGGGCAGTTTAGCAGCAGGAAGAGCCCACAGAACAAACAGCAACTAGAGGATGCTGGATTGCAACAATTCAAATGAGAGATACTCCAACCTAGAAAATGGTGATGGTGTTGGAAAGAAGGGGAAGAAGTGGTGGAGATGGAGCTTGGTATAGTGAAAGTACAACATGGCAACTGTGTGACTGTATAGAAAACAAAACAAAAACAGTGGAGTCCAAAGTCAGCCTCTTAACTGAAAGTGGAAGGCAGAAGGCACTCTTACTTCCAGGGAGAGATAGTTGATGTGTAAGGGGTGAAGGAGCCTCCAGAGAGTCAAGAACCAACTGGGCAAGCAGTTTAGTTTGTCTAAACTTACACATTTGAGCGTAGCCAATGGAACTGAACAGTTATCACTCTTCCTCATCTTTTCCACATTTAAGATAACACAGAAACATAAGGTTTTCTTCTTTAGGTGGTAACTATAGTCTCCCAGGGTCCTATTCTCAGAGCTCAGGGCCACTGGACATTCCTACACATAGTACGGGAAGGGGAAGGACCTTCTAATTAAGAGATCATGGCCACTAGATAGGAGAGACAAAACAAATGTGAGAATACAACAGATGAAAAGAATTTGATCTTAGGAAGTACGTGCAAATGTGTCGAGTTCCAATAAGTAAAATTAATATGTGTGTTGGTTAATGGAGTATTCCAGGAGAAAATTGACACTTGTTTTGAGAACATATTTTGAGGAAGTCAAGAAAACTCAGAATATCAGAACTCTCAGCATTTATTTAAAATATCTATGTGTAGCTCACTGTGGGTAGAAGGAGAAGTAGGCTATCTCCATTTCTAAGCTGATTCACCGGCATTTAAAAGGCATGGACTTCTTAGAAAACTTGATCCTAATTTCAGCTTTCAACAACCCCTCTCCTAAAAAACAACAACAAAAAAATGAGTACGGAAGGCAGAGGGAAACCTTACTAAAAATGTTTATAAAACCCCTGACTTTTCATAAAAAGCACAGCAACGGAGCTACCATTTCCCCAAAGCAAAATAAACCATAGCACACAAATCCTTTCTGTTATTTGCTGACAGCAGGCCACTCCTGAAAATGCTCAGCATGTTATTATTGTAAAAATCTACCGCAGGGTAATCTGTGCATGGAACTTTCAGCCAGTGTTAATAAATTGTCTACTGAGCTGCATTTTAAGGTTGTCAATAACCTGCCTTGTTTTTTTCTCTTTCTCCTATAGTAGTCCATGAAACAAGCCACACCAGGATCTGCTGGGATGTCACCCTCTGAAATTGCAGCCTCCCCAGTGAGAGAGGTCAGAGGGAAATAGAAATTACTGGGCTAGCTCTGTCTCTTTGTGTCTGGGTTTTCACTTAGGAATTCACCCTGGAAGAGACTGCTCAGAGACAAAGCACTTGGAAGCCTGTAAGTATGGATCCTACACAATTGTGGGAAAGTGTTTTCCTCTGACCCTCTCCCTGCCCCCACCCCAACTAACTCATGACCCTGAGAGAAGCCCCTCTTATGAAGCTATACAAAAAACAATGAGGTTGGAAGTCAGTTACCTTGGTATCTCTGCTGGTTAAGGGTTTTTAAAATTAATTGTGGATAAAATATCTACACAATGGGACAGCAGTGGGTCCCCTTTCTCTAGTCCCCAACACGCTGCTGACTTTTAGCAAATAATGAGCTACAATATTTTTCAAATGCTATTGGCTCTTGAGTGTCTCTACTGTGTTAAAGCATTGCAAGTCACAGATGTATCTCATGATGTGTTAATAATTAAGATTTTAATTTTGCCCATGACTGCTTATTCTCATTTTGTATTTAAAAGTCAATTAATGACCCAGCACTGTTTCTCTACAAATTATTCACTTTTTTTCGCAAATCTAATCTCTTATGAAAATAATGACCTTTTATAATTCCATATGGACCAGATTCTCAGCACTATATCATGCAATAAAGTGTTCCTTACGTTATAAATTATAAATTGCATAAATTATGTTCCATTCTGGTTAGATCCATGCTAGTTGCTGACTGCAATCTCTGTTAACCTGAACCAATCAGGGCCTCTTCTGAACTATTTTCTTCTTGCTTCACTCTAAATGATCAGCCCTCTACTGGGCCATACTGCTATAATTAAATTTTTATGGCAACAGAGAAACTGCATGTACATTAAGTCTACCATAATATTTAATTCAAGCCATTTAGGAAGAAAAATAACTTGTAAAGAACATCAGTTTGGCTCACCACAGGATTCAGCAAACATACTAATGAAGACAAATAATCACTTAATAAAAACCATTGAGCCCTGGGACTCTTAACTTTGAGAACGCATTGGACAGGCGCTAACATGTTCCCCGTGATCCCCAGCTCCTAGAATTCACACCTTGTGTAATCTCCTCCTATTGAATGTGAAAGGGACCTGTCACTGGCTTCTAACCAACAGAATATGTGAAAGATTTTGGAATGTCACTTCTGTCATTATGTTACATAGATTGTAATACCCTAATTTCAAGAGAACTTTCTCCCTTGTTGGCTTTGAGGAAGCAAGCAAAGGTGAGAAGGACCCAGTTGTCAAGGAATTGAGGGCAGCCTCCAGCTAACAGCCAGCAAGAAACTGAGGCCTTCAGTCTGACATCCCACAAGGAACTGGAGGCTGCCAACAACCACATGATCTTGGAGGCAGGTCTTTCTCTAGCTGAGCCCCAATGACATCACAGCCAGGGCCTCTATGTTGATTGCAGCCTTGTGAGAACCTGAAGCTGTGCCCAGATTAAAAAAACTCATAGACACCATGAGCAAATAAACACCTGGTGCTTTAAATGCCTAAATCTGTGGTAATGTTATTATATAACAACTATTAACAGACCGTGGTACGTGGCAGTGTGGTGCTACTGTAAGAGGTTAAAATGTGAAAGTGGCTTTGAGACCAGGGAATGGCAGGAAGCAGAATAATTTTGAGGAGCACATTAAAGAAAATCTAAATCACCTTGAATCATCCATTAGTAGAAATCTGGACTTAAAGGACATGGCCAGTAAGGGTTTAGGGGAAAATGGGATAAAGAACTAAAACTGAACATCAAAACAGACAGTCTTCCCACCACACACACAAAAAAGAAAAATATGTGATGTGATGCATGTGCCAATTGGTTCAATTTAGCCATCCACAATGTATGCATATTTTAAACATTTTGTACATGATAAACGTTTAAAAATTTTGTCAAAAATAAATTAGTTATTGAAAAAGACAAAAATACAATTAGAAAAACAGGCAAAATATTTGAATAGACATTTCTATAAATAAGATACACTAATGTCCACTAAGCACATGAGAAGATGCTCAACAATATTAGTCACTAAGGAAATTCAAATCAAAACCACCATGAGATACCAGTTCATACCTACTAGGATGGCTAAAATTAAAGAAAGACAAAAGTAAATAACAAGAATGTGGAGAAATTGGAACTCTCATACATTGCTGTTGGGAATGAACATTGGTGAAGTCTCTTTAGAAAGCAGCATGGTGTTTCCTCAAAAAGACAAACATAGAATTTACATACAATGCAGCAATTTCACTCCTAGATATACAGTATACACAAAAGAGTTAAAACAGGGACTTAAACAGATACTCATATGCCAATATTCAGTACAGCATTGACAATAGTCAAAAGATGAAAATAAACCAAATGTCCACTGATGAAAAAAATGAATAAACAAAATGTGGTATAGCCATACAACTGAATCTTATTCAGCCTTACAAAAGGAATGAAGTTCTGACACATGCTACAACATGGAGGAACCTTGAACATTATGCTAAGTGAAACAAGCCAGACACAAAATGGCAACTACTGTAGGATTCCACTTATGTGACGTATCTATAACACGCAAATTAGTAGAGACAGAACATAAATTAGAGGTTACCGGGGTTGGGAGGAGGGTGGAATAGGGAATAGTTATTATTGCTTAACAATTACAGAGTTTATGTTTGGGGCGATGAAAAGTTTTGGAAATAGTTATGGTTATACAATAATGTGAATGTCAATAACGTCACTGAATTACACACTTATAAATGATTAAGTGGCAAATTTATGTTTTTCGTGTGTGTGTGTGTGTGTAAAACCACAATAAAAACTTAAAAAGTAAGCAGGAATATATTATCAGGAACTGGAAAAAGGGAGAATCGCATTACACAATGGGTGAAAACTGCCAAAATTGTTACCTATGTTAATGTGAAAGGCAAAACACATAAGTTGAATTACATAGCTAAGGAAATTTCCAAACAAAGTGTTGAAGGTGCTGCTTGGTCTCTTCATGCTGCTTACAGTGAAATGTAGGTGAAGAAAGAAAGACTGAGGAATGGATTCTTAAACTGAAAGAACAGGGACTGAATGATTTTGGAAATCAGTCACTTTTAATGGCAAAAGATGCAAAAAATATGAAATAGCTTTCGCGGTCCTTTCAAGTATTGTTAGGGAAGGTTGGAATATAGTAAAAGCTGATGTAGTGACTGTAAAACCTTTTATTGTAACCTCAGAAAGATGAAAGAATTGGAGTAGTATTTAGTTATACAAAGAGCCCTTTCTAGAGCAAGTGTGTGCCTCACAGATCCTCTCAACTGCATCAGATCACCTCTAGTGAGCTGAAGGGTGTTGTCTCTCAGCCATCTCAGCAGCAGCACCCCAAGGTAGAGAAGGGCTAACTCAAAAAGGTCTGTGAATGTAGCTTTTGTTTAGTGGAGTAACCTTGTGGAAATCCATTGAAGACCCATAATGTTTTTAAGAAACTTATTTCCACAATGATATCAGCAGCTTGGATGGAAAGGGACAGAGAAAATACACATGAAAGGCTGCTGGAAACCCTACACATTCTACTGACAGGAAGGACGCTGATAAAACTACCTATCTACAGGCACATGCTCTCTTCAAGAAAAACAAAGCCTGATGCAGGAAGCATAACTAAGAGTCCAGGAGGCAGAGCCAAGAACTATAAAACATCATGCCCACTCCCTGAACTTAATTAAGCAACTCCAAACACTTGCTCAGCTAGATTTCAGAATTTATATGGAACAGTGATTCCTTCATAATTTCCATCACTCCACCCACCTACTGCCTTTTTGAACAGAAATGTCCAAAGCTGTTATCCTTTGTCTGACTCTCCAAGTGTGTTAGTGGCAGATAACTTCTCCCTTTGGCTTTAGAGATTAACGGACTGATGGGAACTACACCCAGACAGCCTCTTCCACATGTGGGCCTGATGTACATAATAAGGTTCTGGACTTTGGGGAGATGGCTTAATGGGATAAGACTGAGGGACCTTGAAAGTGAGTGAAATGCATTCAGCACATGAGGGGTAGGGATACGAATGACTGGGGAACAGAGAATCAACTCTGGCAGATAGACTCTATGGGGACCCTAGTGAGCTCTGCCTCCTGATATTCATACCCTGCGTCATCACCTCCTCTAGGTTGTGGAGGCCTGTGTCTTACTTCCAACCAACAGAATATGGCAAAGGGGTGAGATGTCACTTTTGTGATTATGTTACATAAGTTTGTAACGCCCATCTTGCAAGGAGACTGTCTTTCTTGCTGGATTTTAAAAGGCAAGTGACAACACCACGAAGGATCGCTTGGCAAGAAACTGAGAGTGGTCTCTAGATAACAACTATGTAAGGAATTGAGGTCTGCAGTTTGACAGCCCACAAAGAACTGAATACAAACAACAACCATATGATCTTGGAAGTGAATCCTTCCCCAGTGGAGCCTCAGATGAGACCACAACTCTGGCCCATGTTTTGATTGAAGCCTGCTGAGGCCCCAAGTGGAGGATCTAGCTAAGCCATATAGGAATTACTGACCCACTGGGACTATGAGATTTCAAAAAGAAATGTGTGTTGTTTTGAGCCACCAAGTTTATGGAACTACTGTTACGCAGCAGGAGGAAACTAGCACAGATAATAACATTTGCATCTTGACAATATTTACAGACGTCCATTTCTTCCTTTTGTTAGTAGCCTCTCTGGGAGTTGGTGCTTCTACTTAGTTCTTGCTACTCCAGAAAATCTTTTCAAGGAAATGTCAGAAGAGAAAAACAAACTGTCTATACATTCTAAAGTACATGTAAAAATTAAGCTAGAGTTATTTTTCAGAAAAATAATAATGTAAATACTTCCGAGATTTTTGTTGCAACAAAGCTCCCATTGAATAATTCCACACACTGGAGATGTCCCAGATGAAAAATCACTAACTATAAACCTACTACTAACTTAGGGAATCTTTTGGGAAGATCAATTCATTATCTTGTGGCTACCCAGGATTTCTTGAGGGTTGATGGTGTTTAAATAAATATGATATACATTTATTAATTATTTTGTATGCCTAGTTCTTAGTCTTTTGTATTCTCCCAGGGGATCATAGTCTCCTTCAATCTGGAGTTTAGTCCTCAAACATCTGCATTGTTGGAATCAGAATGCTTTTATATTTCTTAGGTGAAGAGACCTTTCATATAACATGGCAGAGACATCTAAGAACCTATTGCTTATGAAGACCACAGAGGAAACTTTAGGTACTTGGATTTTCTGGTTTTCTTTAACCTCCCAGTAGCCCCCTAGAAAGACTATTCAATAGAAAAGCTTACATTTTATAAAAATTTTACATAGTCCCTGTTCTTACTATCCATTATTTAAATTCATGTTTTCCTCCATTGAGCAAATGCTAATCTACAAATGAACATTTTTTCTTTACAAAAGGAATATTTTACATATAAGTCCCTCAAACACACTTGTCATCTCTATTCCTCATCTTTTCCTGAAGACACCGCTGTATGAAAAATCCTATGTGGATGCAAACATACACGTATGTTAGCCACAGTGTTAATCAGCCTCTTCCTTCCTGTGTGATCAACCTGGGAATGGTGATAACACATGCTAAGTTTGTGGTGGTGCCTTGACGCTAGGGAAGCCTTTGCACAGATGGAAGTGACTTTGCCTGGATGGGCTGTACAGGTTGAGCATCCCTTAGCTGAAATGTCAGGTCCATTAGTGTTTTGGATTTCACATTGTTTCAGATTTTGGAATATTGGTGTATATATAATGAGATATCTTGGGGATAGGACTCAAGTCTAAATACAAAATTCATTCACACATCAAATATACCATATACACAAAGGCTGGATGTAGTTTTATATATTTTAAATAATTTTTTGCATAAAACAAAGTTTTGACTGCATTTTGACTGCCACCAGTCAAAAGACTTTGACTGCAAAAGTCAAAAAACCAGTGTGGAAATTTCCACTTGTGCATCATGCCAGTGCTAGAAAAGTTTTGGATTTTGAAGCATATTGGGTTTCAGATTTTCAGATTAGGAATGTTCAACCTGTCCTAGGTGACAATTTATAGCGTTTAAAAACTTCCACCCAATTTAAAATTGTACAAGGCTTGGAAATAATAGGGAGACAATTCTTCCATAATAGGCTTTCCCACTTATCAACTGGTGTTAGAAAACGACAGGCTTGCACAAGACTGTCTCAGGGACTGCTTCAAAAATGACAAACCCTGCTTGGTAAAAATCATCTTCATTTCCTGTTAGTCAAAAGGAGTGAAATCTTAATTGGCAAGTGAGGAACACACTTGAAGAAAAAAAAGGAATGATTCTCCTTAGTTGATTTTAGGTTGTAATAAATACCTGATAGCTATCTAAACAGTAAGTCTGTTGGTTCTGTTCGTATAAATACTAAATGCATAGCAAATAACTATATACAGTATTTTTATTCGAGGTTCCACTGAGCTCATGTCATCAAATATAAACCTACTATATTTTAATTAAAATGCATTGAAAGCCATTCAATTAGTTTATATTAGTATAGCTGAATAAGAATCCTGAAAGCACTATGAAATTTACCTACTTGAATTCTTTCCTAATAGTGATAAATTAGAATAAACATTAATAGTATATTTAATGCATATTAAGACAGATTCAATGATCTTGCAAAACAGATTCAGTGATTACGATTGCAGAGGTTGAGCCTGAAACCAAACGTCTAATTCTACACCAAGAAACAAATTGTTAAATCCAAGACTAAATCAAAATGTCGCATGATGTGCTGAAAGCTCAAAATACACGTGGAGAAGAACCCCCAATTTGGGTTGTGCTGCAGCTGCATTGAGGGTATTTCTGAATATGCCCTCCCATACCTTCCAGAGGATTAACTGAGTTCTGATGAAAACCCTACGGCACCTGCCCAGTAGTGTCTGCATCCGGGACCTTCTTAGGTCATCCTTGGAACTGAAGCTTTGAGATCGGTCTGGTTAAATTCTCACAAGAGTAAGTCTCCTACAGACGTACTTCCAGAGTCTCCAGGAGCCTAACCCAGCACAGAGGTCCCTGGGTACTCTAATCCCTTGGCAATTGCTCAGCGGAGCCAACCCAGCTGCGGAGGCACCAGAGCAGCCCAGTGATGCTGTCAACGAGGCTTTGATCAAAATTAAAGGATGCCAGGAAAAGAAGAGGACGACTGGCTCAGCAGAAAGGGATGCCACACATAAGCTTAGGCAGATCCAAAACTAAAACCGCGGGGAACTCGACCTGGCCGGAATGCGAGTAAGCGTGAGGCTGGCGGTGCTGGCAGCAGGGTGGGCACGTACCTTTCCTCGCGGTTCTGTCCCACACACACCCGGCCCCCGTGCCTGGGAGTGGGGTTGCTGCAGGAGCGCTGCCGCACCTGGAAGCCGATCCCACAGGTAGTGCTGCAGGGAGACCACGAGGTCCAGGGAGTCCAGCCTCCGTTCCTGAGGGAAGGGAGCAACGCAATCATTAGATCCCGCAGGCTCAGAGTCCAAGCCCTGTCTGTACCCACGGCCAAATGCCTGTGTTCCCCAGGAGGATCATGCTTGGGGCTGCTGGGGAGAGAAAACACCAGCCAGGGGACTGAATGGACTGCACCCTGTGAATCTCAATTCCTGTGTCTGCAGCCCCAAGGCATCTGGTTTATAGCCAAGATAGGAAATTTGAGAATAAAGTTTTAAGTGCACCGTAAATAATGGACTATATTAGAAACTATCAAGAAACTTAAGTTATGAAAATATTAAACTAATAAAGAATAAGGTTATTTCACTGAAAAGCATTTAGAAATGAATCTCTACACCTCTAGAGTTTATGATTTTTTGGACTTGTATTATATCATTTATAATCTATGAGAAGCGCACATTTGGACAAAATGCTCATCTAAAACTGCCTAAAATGCTTTCTTTTAAAATCTATTAATATCAGTGAAAATCAGTAACTCTCCTGATAGCAGCAAACTGATAAAGAGTGTTGTATTGTTAGAATAATTATCAAAGCTTTAAACGAAAATGTCATATTGTTAGAATAATATTCAAAGCTTTAAAACAAACTTCATTAAAAATTTAAAAAGGACATTTAAATTCAGATTATTGGCTATCTTTTAAGAAACTGACAGAGACATAAAGAGTGCAAATTGCATATAACTAACCATGTGTATTTATGTTATTACACATACAGAGTAATGTAGACATATAAAAATATAAAATAAAAATAGGATGAACCAATTTAAAAAATTTTTTAAATTCTGTTGACGGCTCTAGAAATGTTTTAGTATTGTATTTTTTCCTTAAAATGCCTGTATTCAGACTGGTTATAATTTAAGTGTCCCCCTTAACATGTTGTTCCTGCTATTAAAAAATACATAGGTTTTTTTTTTTAATGTTATGTGTTAAAATATATATTAAATCCAGATTCCAAACTTCCACATAGACGGTCTACTTTGTGCAGAATATTTTTACTTCTGCAATCACACATGCATTTCCTTGGATATTTGTCACCTTCATCCATAAGATTTACATTTCCTATGAAAAAATATTAGCTCACATTAATTCTCATTTTTACTTTATGTATTTCCTTTTAAAACATGGAGGTCAACAACTATGCCACTGAAGGTCCTGCTATAAATAATATGTTGAATATATCATATTAAAAATAATTTCAAATAAAAATTTTTCTGAGAAAATTCTTAGAATATTTCATGTTTTCCTACTTTACTGAAACCTAATTATTTAATAAAATATGTAGTAATAGCTTTATGTATATTATAATAAAACTGCTCTATAATAATATAACCAAAATTATCACACAATAAGACAAATCTTCCCACATTTCTTATAAAGATAATCAGCTAGTATCTTATACCCTGCTACCTACAATCTTAAAAATTATCCATGTTATTCACTGAATTATATTTACAAATTTAAATAGCAGTTTTAGTATAAACAAATTACATTTAATTTGCAAAGTTTCATTATATATGAAAAAAGTTGTTAGATCATGCAGCAAATGGTGCTTTCAAATTTGTTTGAAAACTCTTCAATTCTTAAATCTTTTAGCAAATGTGGATTGATTTTTTTTTTTTTTTTTTTTTGAGACAGAGTCTCGCTCTGTCGCCAGGCTGGAGTGTAGTGGTGCTAACTTGGCTCACTGCAACCTCTGCCTGACGGGTTCAAGAGATTCTCCTGCCTCAGCCTCCCAAGTAGCTGGGATTACAGGCATGTGCCACCATGCCCAGCTAATTTTGTATTTTTAGTAGAGACGGGTTCTCTCCATGTTGGTGGGGCTGGTTTTGAACTCCTGACCTCAGGTGATCTGCCCACCTCAGCCTCCCAAAGTGTTGGGATTACAGGCGTGAACCACCGTGCCAGGCCACAAATGTGGAATTTTATGACATATTCCATTTACAATATATGGAACATGTTTGTATATAGGGTAGTAAGTAAATAAAAGTGTATATAATAGGAAAAGAATATCTGAGGAAAGAAGTGAACGCAGCTTTACATGTACATATCTATTACCTAGACCTGAGTTTCCATACTTCTAAATGCTGCTTAGAGGCAGACACGGTGACCAAACAAGTCACATAAAGCACACAGAGATCAGGAGGGGGTCGCTTTCATGATTATTAGTACAAAGCAATCCATTTATGCTTTTAAAGCCTCATTCAAACTAGTTCACTTACTAGATTTTTAATCTTAAAATAACTACTAGTTGCATTGCAGCTCTGCTTAGAAAATGACTTTCCAACTAGAGCAAGAACTGAAGACATATCAATAAATAAGTTATAGCAATTCATTTGATAGTCTTCTTTTTCCATTAAACAATATGAGCAAAGAGTATTAGGTACTTGTTGTAATCTTCAAACAACAGCAGTTTGATAGCTTTTGTAAGTTTTAGCCAGGCATCTGTGGAAATCATTTCATTTAATACAAAGCATACAGTACATAATACAATGTTGATATGCCTGTGTCCTCTGTAATACAAAACAAAACAAAAAACCCCTAATCTCTGTGGCCCTGATTTGCTCCTTTCACCTTGGTGGTGAGAAAAATGTGAGCAGAGGGCAAAGTCGGCCTTCTGCTCCTGCACTTTACTTGCCTGGCCTGCTTCCTCTTAGGCGCATGTGCCTGCATCACCTGGGCTCTCCTACAATTTGATCACCCAATCTGATTTCCACTTTTAGTGACTTCATAAACAACTGTCTCAGAGACTTTTTTTTTTTTTTCATTCTAAGTGGGCTCATGGAAAGCAGATAATATGTTTGAAAAATACTACAAATTAATGAACAAGTGACAAAGAAGCATAAAGACTGATCTCAGAGGGGTTCCTGATACTTGCTTTAAAATTTCTCTGTGATCACGGTGTTATAGGTGCAGGAGATGGAGAGCAAACAGAATATAGTTTAAAAAAAAGAAAACACCACCACAGTAAGCGGAAGCAACAGGAAAGCTATTCAATAAGTTATGTTATTTAAACTGCTCTCTTGATTACCCAATGCCTAACGTTAGCTGAGGTGAGGTGCTCTGAACTCCAATATCCTATAGAGTAGAGCAAGTTGATCAAGGACTTGGCTTCTTCTACCTCCTAACCTAGTGTTATTATGTCCTACCCCTAACGGACTATTAGTTGATATATTCCAGGAAAAGATTATTAAATAACATGGATGTTTTCCTTAAAGCCAATCATATCGTCCAAATTGTAAATACTTTTCCTAATCTAACGAAGAGTATGTGAATAAGTGTAGATCTGTAATCCAATTTATAGTTTAAAATCTCCTTCCAAAAATCATGTAATTTTTAATTGGTGAATGTCCCTGGTGTTTCACCACAGTTCTCTGCAAAAGGGAATTATATTATGAATGATGTCCCAAACTCCTCAAGAATCTGAGTTTAATACACAGCAGCACAACTGGCGTGTTCTGAGGGGCACACCTGGAACAGTTGGCAATCTCCATGCTAGGGCCCTCGCACTGCCAGCCACCACACTGCGGGGCCGGGCTGTCGCAGGAGCGGGTTCGACAAAGGCAGGATCCCACGGCGCTGCCATCCGTGTGTGTGCAAGGGGTCCACGGAGACCACATGCCAAAGTGTCCATCCACGGTGAGATTCCTGGTCTAGGAAGCAAAACCAAGTAGAGGTGTCAGAAAAGGTTAAAGCTGAACACATAATAGAGTAAAAATTAAAAATCCCTCATAAGACAATCAAAACTCCTTTAGAGTTTTTTGTTGTTGTTATTGCAATTAGAAAAAGGGCCGGGCGCGGTGGCTCACGCCTGCAATCCCAGCACTTTGGGAGACTGAGACGGGCGGATCACGAGGTCAGGAGATCGAGATCATCCTGGCTAACACGGGGAAACCCCGTCTCTACTAAAAACACAAAAAATTAGCCGGGCGTGGTGGCAGGCGCCTGTAGTCTCAGTGACTCTGGAGGCTGAGGCAGGTGAATGCCCTGAACCCGGGAGGTGGAGCTTGCAGCGAGCCGAGATCGCATCACTGCACTCCAGCTTGAGGGACTGAGTGAGACTCCACCTCAAAAAAAAAAAAAAAAAAAAAAAAAGAAAAGAAAGAAAGAAAAGAAAAAGATTGCATGAGGGAGTATTTCAATGTAAAGCAGCAAAGGTGATTGCTGGAGATGGTGAGGAAGAAGCAGGGAGGGAGGCAGGGGGAAAGGGGAGACAGAAAATGAGAAGAAGAAAAAGAAGAGAAAGATGAAGGAGAAGGAAAAGGAGGAGGGGGAGGAGGAGGAAAGGAAGGAGACGAAAAAGGAGAAAGAAAAAAATGATGGGAGGAGGGCTGAGAAGAGAGGAGGAGGAGGAGTGAAGGATACTAGTGACTTGGCAATCAAGTTATGGCCAAATTGTCCACTAATTTGGAAAATCCAAAACTAAGAGGAACTGGAGTGAAAAATCACAGCTGCCCAACCCCATTGCATGTTTATGTGCCTTCAAAAAATGAAAACTTAGTAACATTTATCATTAAAGACTTGGTTTGGCTCTCAAACTGAAAGCATTCAATTCAGAACATATTTAAAGAGTATCTATTAAGCAGCTGCAGTGCTTCTCTTTGTTAAGCATATCCCAGTCAAACCTATGTTCTGATAAACTTCTAAGAGCTTATGGGCCAGTGAGAAACAGTTAGACACATAATTATTACTCCATGTAGAATCTGACGATGGATTCACGAACAGGGGCTATCGGAGCAGCCCCTGTTGGACCTGGTGAACCCAACACGCTCACCAGGTCTGGGAAGAGCAACGAGGGGCCTGTGTTGAGTCTTAAAGACTGAAGAGCCAAGTAGATGGGCTGGCAAGGGCTGGCAAGGGTGAGGGCAGAGGAATGAGGCTGCCAAATGGGAAGGGCACATGGGCATTCCCCATCAGTGTGGGGTGAGCTGGATGTTCAGGGGAGCAACACCAAGGACTGAGGAGGAGCCCAGGGCAGGGACCTCATGGGGAGGGGTCAGGGAGCCCCCTGAGCTTGCTGGTGTGGCACCTCTGAAGGCACTCAAGGGGAGGGCATGGCATCGCTGGGACATGCATGACCAGCTCTGGTGTGGTGGAGGCACCAGCATGTACCTGGATCGTTGAAGAAGGGACAGCTTCCTGCCAAATCTGATAAGCAAATCTGCTCAGGAGATGGCAGTGCTGCTGGAAGGAGAGACTCATGGGACACAGCCTTACATCACATGCCCAGAAAACAGCAAACAGATCTCTCCTCAGAAAAGCAATGGGAAGAAGGTCTAAGTCTAAGCCTCCTGTTTTGGTTGTTGTTGTTTTTGAGATGGAGTCTCACTCTGTTGCCCAGGCTGGAGTGCAGTGGTGTAATCTTGGCTCACTGCAACCTCCACCTCCCAGGTTCAAATGATTCTCGTGCCTCAGTCTCCCGAGTAGCTGAGACTACAGGCACATGCCACCACACCAGCTAATTTTTATATTTTTAGTAGAGACAGGGTTTCACCATGTTGGCCAGTCTGGTCTGGAACTCCTGACCTCAAATAATTAGCTCCCCTTGTCCTCTCAAAGGCTGGGATTACAGGCATGGGCCACCGTGCACGGCCTCCAAACCTCCTGATATTAATATGGAAATTTAAGCATCCTTGAGAAAATCTGACCAAGGAAGACCTTTGGTGATGAGAGAACCACATGCTTTCACCTTGCCCTCTGCAGCCAGCTGCACCCCTCCTCCTCTGCCAGAGTTCTCTTCCAGAACTATCTACTACCGTTGGAAAGACTCATCGTCCTCACATGAAACAACTCACAGGAAACAACTCTATGTACCATACAGTTCATTCTCTTCGGGTTACACACTATACCCATACTTCGCCATTTCAGAATAATACTGACACCATATTTTGTGAGTAAAAACATAGGCAAACTTTACTTTTGATTCATCATTGACCCAAATACAATAGGAACTAACATGAAAAGTGTTTGTTGTTTTTGACATGACTGGTTAACCAAATCCAATTGCTATAATTATGACTATCCCTCTTTTCTAATCAACCCTCTAACATTTTCTATCCAGTAAGGTGGATGGGATTGGGAATTTCCTTCCATACTTGGCTATTTATGTAAGAAACTGTAGCAAAAGGGACGGAATGGAGCTGCACCATCTGTTAGAGCAATACTTTTCTTTTCTTTTTGTAAATTTTACTTTAAGTTCTGGGATATATGTGCCAAATATGCAAGTTTGTTACATAGGTATATATGGGCCATGGTGGTTTGCTGCATCTATCAACCCATCATCTAGGTTTTAAACTCCACATGCATTAGGTATTTGTCCTAATGCTCTCCCTCCCCTTTCCCCCACCCTCTGACAGGTCCCGATGTGTGATGTTCCCCTCCCTGTGCCCATGTGTTCTCATTGTTCAACTCCCATTTATGAGTCAGAACATGCAGCATTTGGTTTTCTGTTAGAGCAATTCTAAGTGATACATTGGATCCTACCCAAGAGGAAAATATCCCCATTTCCAAGGTCCCCGTGGCCTCCTTATTGGCTAAGATGAAAAGACAGTGCCTACTCTGATCATGAGGTTCCCTGAAGACCATAGTGTTTTCCTGGAGAACCAAGCCTTGCATGACGTGACTCAAGCCACTAATATAGAAGATTCTGTTGTTAAAGAGGCAAAGACCCTACCATTTGGGATTTTCAGCATTCTCCTTTCACCTTTTTATCAGCCCTCCCTCTGTCTCCAGCCAAAGGACTCCTGTGTCAGTGGATAAGAAGTGGACAGTCACGTTCACTGTGGGCAAACGCAGTTCCTATGCTAACACATCCTCGCCTGCTTTAACATCCAGACTCCCGCTTGCTGTGCAAACATTGCTAGTATTGTTTTGACTGTAAAAAGCACGTCTCTTGTTCATAGAGCCAGCCTCAAGAAATAACTGATCAGACAGAATATTTGCATCATAGTTACACAATATATAGGTCTGTACTATTTTGACTCTTTGCAGTGTGGGCTCAGCTAAGAAACCTTCTACGGCTGCTGAAGGCCCCAGCAGACACCACCACGGGAGCTGTGACCATCCTAAGCCTGCAGGTGAGAGGGAGGACAGGGTGGCTGGAGACATCGTTAGTTGAAGGGGGTAAGGGAGTTATACCCCAGTCTCATTCCTCCTGCCCATGCCTCTCATTACCTGAGCCCAAGGCCACAAGACAACAAGGGAGAGAGGATCAGACATTGGATGTGAGGAAGGTCAGACCCTTGAGGCAGAGAGTGAGCGGGGAGGGAGACTGTTTGAGAGGCTCTCTGGGACATTTGGTCCATCCTTTGCCTCACTTCTTTATGAAGCTGTAATGGCTCCAAGAGTTCATCTTGCCCTCTGCTCAGAAAGCCAAATGCACTGGGAACAACAGGAATGACAGCAAAGAGCTGAATTACTACAGGGCCAGGCAAGTGAGGAGAACAGAGAGAAACTCCTCAAGCCTGGCTCCCTGAGAATTCGGAGGCTAGGGGTTTTTGAGGGTACTTTGGCAGGCTGGGGCTGGGGAACCGAAACAGTTGATGAAATGACAGGGGTGTTCAAACTGCCTTCAGGCAGCTGAGTCAGTTCCTGAGAGGGGGTCTCAGACTACGGGGCAGCTTTTGGTCAGCTGAAGTGCTAAATCTGAAAAATATCTCAAAGGCCACTTCTTTACGTTTCACAACTACAATGTTATCTATAGGGGTAGTTAGAGAAGTTATAAATCTTGTGACCCGTGGTTACCTGAATCTGTAGTAAACAGCTTAAAGAAAAGCAGGCTAAATGTCAGCAGGTCATTGTTCATGCCTATTCTTCAGCAAAGTTCAAGCCCTTATCATTATGAATACAGTTTCAGTCTCTGAATATGAGGACAGGGAGGTAAGTTTTCCTTGCCTCAAAATTTAACTGTAAACTAAATTCCTCTCACAGTTATCTTGGCATTGGCCTCTGTGTTATTATATGCAAAACAAAATTACACAAAACAGTTTAGCCTGCGATGTTAAAAGCAAGATGGAATCACTCACACTGGAATTCTCTCATCACTTCTAATTCTGCAAAGGCTGTTTCAAAGGTGTGAGGGGTCATTCAGGTTGGGATGCTATGGAGGTCAAAGCAGTTCTATCTTAGATGCTAATCCACCATGTTGACTTCTGATTAACCCCAGTTCTGGGAATGCCTCTACGATTTCCAGTTTACATGTTGTTCCTTGTGTAAGAGCATGTACTTACCACAAACCCTGCCCTTCAGCAAATTCCTAGGCATTCCCTCTGAAGCACGTATACCCTTTCCCTATGGCACACAAGCCCTAGGAATAATGGCATGGAGATCTACCTGTCCTGCAGCTTCCCAAGAGCATATTTCTCTCTGTAAGTTCCCAATAAACTCACCCTGTACTGACAAACTGACTTTGTCTGCCTCACTCTTTGGTTTCTTGGGTCCTTCTGTGTTTGGGGGTTTATTTGCACATACGTCCCTTTCATGAAGCAGATGCATTTGTGATTTTTTTTGAAGGTTTATAAATCCCCCTAGTATTAATCGGAAACATTTGAGATGGCAGAATTGCGACAGATTAAAGAAGTTGAGGCAAAGAAGAGTCTTTCCAAGCCCCTTTAGTTTCCATTTTCTCACCTAAAATACAAAGGGAATGAGCAGGGAGGTTCCTAGGATCTCCTGAGCTCTAAGAGGTCATGAGGAAATCCTAAACTCATGATGATATAGACAATAGAAATATCTAAGACTGTGAGGCCAGAAGGAAGTACAATATGATGACGACAACCGAATGAAGATGGAAACAGAAATCACTCAGAGTTCCAGTCCATGTGATTCCTTAAAATAATCTCCTGTCCTGGAGGGAGCCTGAGAATTTCCACTTTTCCAAAGAGGCTAAGGTAGGGACACCAGCCAAGGTAAATGGATTTTTATGAAGAAAGTACTTTGAAAAAAAGGGGATTTGCATTCATTATGGGAATTATTCCTCATCATTGTGAGGTGGAGCAGAGGGAGGAGGAATCTATGGTGAGTTGGGCTGGCACCACTGGCCACACTTCTGAACCTCAAACAGGACATATCTGAGGCCAGGGTTGAATCCTGACTAGGCTATAATCCAATCATGGCAACCCCTTCAGTTGGGCCAGTGCTGGGTCTAGAAACTGACATGTGACCCAGTTCTGGCCAATGAGACTCAAGAGGACACTGCAAGAGGTTTCTAGAAACTATTTTCTTTCAAATGAAGAGGAGGAAGCTTTCTCTGCTCCTTCTCTTCCTTCCTGCTTTGGACACGGTTACAGGTGAATATGATACTTGGCAATCCTACTGCCTTCTTGTGAGCAAGAGGAGAAGGCCTAGGGAATCAAAGACTTGCTCATCTGCTGTCCTGCCTGAATTCAACAGCAGAATCAGCCCTGAAACTGCTGCCTCACGATGTACCACAGGATGAAAATAGTCCTTTATTAGGCCCTATTCACAGGAAATTTAATTACCATTAGGCATATGCAGTCTATATGATTTAATCTCTTTATGCTATTTTCATAATATTAATATTTCATAAAATTAAACTAAGATTCACATGAATTTGATAATATCCCAAAGATTCCCTAGCTAGTTATTTGGAAGATGTAATTTGAAGCACTGGTCTTCCTTTTCTCCACTGCCCCAGAGTTTCTCCACATTGGCACTATTGACATTTGGGCTGGATAATTTGTTGTAGGGGCTGCCCTGTGCATAACAGGATGTTTAGTGACACCCCTGGCCTCCACCCACTGGATGCCAGTGCCCTACCACCCCCAGATGTGACAACCCAAAATGTCTCCAGAGATTGCTAAATGACCCTGGGGGCAACTTTTTTCCTGATTGAGAACCACTGCACCAGACATTCTTTGTTCGTCTGGCCTAGCATGAGTTAGTAGGGTCTTAAGCAAAGAGATGCTATAAATGTTCTCTTTCCAAATATATGAATCAGAAAAGAAGAGCTTATAAGAAAGGCACAGGAAAAGAGAGGAAGAACTTGAATTAAGTGACGGCTAATGGAAGAATGAAGAGGAAAGAGGCAAATAAAATAGAGCAGAAACAGTTACCAAACCCTGGAAAGAAAAGGAACTGCATTGGACAAATCATAGTGAGAGCACACAGCAATTGCACTTTGGCAGGGTAAGAATGTGAGATTCAGTTTCTGGCCATGGCTGGAGTAGCTGAAGACTTTAAGGGCAGCGTTTTCAATCCAGGGTCACTGTAGTTGGTTCTACTACATTTCAGAATGAGAACTTGCAATCCTTAGAAAAGTACATGGGACTTTGGGTGCAGGTTCTCTGTGTTGCATTTAAGCACCTGCTCATTTTGACCCTGAGTATATTCATGTAAGAATCTGCCTAGAAAGCAGATCCATGAATAACAATGTAAGTTCTGTGGCTTTACTTTTTCATATGAATAGGTATTTTTATATTTTTTTAGGCTTCCTTAAACAGACATCAGACATATATCTAGAATAAATTATCTGTGGTTGTGCTATCTTCTAGATTTCTGCAATGCAACTTTCTATTAGGGGTATGTGTATTATACTATTTAATATTAAACATTAGACCTTAGCAAGACATATACCATGTAGTGGTAGTTGCATGTGTGCCAGGCACTGTGCTTTACATGTATTAACTCCTTGAATCTTCAACACATCTGTAGCACCTACAGCCCATTTTACAGATATGAAACGGGCTGAGATAGGATAAGTAAGTTGCTCAAAGTCACTCTGGTTGTAAAAGACCCAAGAATGAAACAAGCCAGTCCAGAGTCTATGATCTCAGCCACTTCATTCTGTAAAGTAATTTGCAGATCCTTCTTTGGTGAGAGTCTCAAAGAAATTAGCTTCAAGTAATTTTACCCCCTACTCTGTAACAGCAAATTTCCCTTCACCTAGGAAATAGCAGGTTTCCAAGTGCTAGCTAAGGAAGATGCAATTTTTGTTACCGAGCACCATCTGCAATCCTATATTTCATTTGTTCATGTCCATTTCATTAATTTCAACTGACCAAGGATGTAGATGCATTTGGTGAGTGCAGAGGTCCCTGGAGCACATCTTTAGATTCTTACTGTATTCCAACCACTATTGTTTCATGACTTAATTGAAGTCTTATTTTTCTATTCTGATAGTTTCAAAAGTTAAAAAAAATCTTCCTTTTTAAAATTTTCATGTACATTTTGCCATAGAATGTAACAAAACAGAATGTTAGATATGCTCCTCGGCAAAGCTTGTCTCGTGCTATGATATCAACTAAGTATCATCCCTAAGTCTATCTCTGCAAATGAGTTACACAGGAAATGCAGTGCCTCCAAAAAGAACTAAGCTGAAGCACTGTGCAGCCTCTGATAGGATGGGTGAACTGGGGCAATAGTTATCTAATACCTCCAAGCCCCACCTCTTCCATTTATAAAATGGAAGCAAAAATGTCCATCCCTTGGGATCACAGTGAACATTAAATGAGACAATCCATTGAAAGTTGCCTCACATGGCACTGAGCACATGTTCTAGACACTCAAGTAAACCTTAGTTCTCTTTTCTTTCTCTTATATTAAGATTCTATCACAAAATTCAAAAATAATCTCTCACCTGCTCTGTAAGCATCATCTGTTGGTGACGACTGTGTCACCCCTGCTTTGGGAAGACATTGAGAGCTTAGAAGGGCATTATCCTGAAGATTAGGGATAATGTCAAAAATGTTGAATTTAAATCCTGGTTTCTTTCCCAGTGCAGTTTTAGAACATTTGATAAACCCCTTAGACTGTAGTCTATGTTACTCCCATCTAAAAGAGGGCTCTGGGCTTGATCATCGCTAAAATCCCCTTTTATTCTAAAGACACTAACTACATAATGGCATTGAGAAGAATCCTGTTATTAAGAGACCCCTAGGTGTTTATTTGTTCTTTGTATTTTGTTAGTTATTACATGATGTATAGCCCATTTTGCATTTCTGTAAAGGAACACCTGAGGCTGGGTAATTTATAAAGAAAAGAGGTTTATTTTGGTCACAGTTTTGCAGACTGGCCAAGAAGCATAGTGCTGGCATCTGCCTCTGGTGAGGGTCCCACAAAACTTACAATTATGGCAGAAGGTGAAAGGGGAGCAGATGTGTCACATGGTGAGAGAGAGAGTGAGAGATGCTAGGGTCTTTAAAACAAGCAACTCTTGGCCGGGCGCAGTGGCTCATGCCTGTAATCCTAGCACTTTGGGAGGCCGAGGCGGGTGGATCACGAGGTTCAGGAGATTGAGACCATCTGGGCTAACATGGTGAAACCCCACCTCTACTAAAAATACAAAAAATTAGCCGGGTGTGGTCGTGGGTGCCTGTAGTCCCAGCTACTCGGGAGGCTGAGGCAGGAGAATGGCGTGAACCCAGGAGGTGGAAGCTGCAGTGAGCCAAGATCGCGCAACTGCACTCCAGCCTGGGCGACAGGGCAAGACTCTGTCTCAAAAACAAAAAAACAAAAAAACAAACAACAACAACAACAACAACAACTCTCATGTGAGCAATAGAGCAAGAATGCAGTCATTACTGCAGAGAGGGAATCCAGCCATTCATGAGAGATTCGCCCCCATGACCCAAACACCTCCCACCAGGTCCCAACTCCAACACTGGGGATCACATTTCAACATCATATTTGTGGGGAGTGAACATGCAAACTATAATACATGATGCATTTTGGAATAGGGACTCATTACATCATATGGTACCCTGGTCATCATGTATCCACAAAGGGTGTGGATGGTATTCATGCATAAATAAAGCTCAAGTAGATTCCTAAGACTATGCTACCCTTGTTAAACAACATTATGATTTATGCAGGACATATATATTATTCTAATCAGTCTAGATATGCCAATTTGGATTTTACTGATGCATTTCAAATCTCTTAAACTGAGAGTAATGTTTTCAATTACAATTTTATACACAAACAGAGCATTAATCAATATGTCAGTAAACTATTGCCCTGTCATCTGGACTATAGAAACCCATAAACATTTTTAAATAGGGATCCCTCTGTAGAAAATAAGTCTTCTTTAAGTCCCTAATTCCCTAGAAAGCTTTCTTGGGGGTCCCTTATCCAATTCAAACTCTCTGGATAGCAGAGGATTTAAGCCACTGCCATGGCCTGAATGTGCTCCTTCCAAATTCAGGTGTTGCCAGTGTGATACAATTAAGAAGTGGAACCTTGAAGAGGTGATTAGGTCAAGAGGGCTCCTACCTCAGGAATGGATTGGGTTGTGACAAAGAAAGTTGGCTCTCTCTTGCCCTTCCACCTTCTTCTAGGTGGGACACTGCAAGAAGCCCCTCACCAGACTAAGTAGCGGTACCTGGATCTTAGATTACCAGCCTTCAAGACGATGTGAAATAAATTTCTGTCCAATTTAAATCACTCAGCCTTAGGTATTCTATTGTAGCAACATAAATGGTCTAAGACAGACATAAGTCACAGCCACTGCATGAAGTTTGACTAGAACACTAACTTTGGGAAACTCAGTTGTGCTATGTCATTGATCCAAGGTTTGTGAAGGTTTACTTGGTAGGGTCACATACAAGAGGGTCTGAGGTTGACTCACCATCATCAATATTCCTGTAACTCTTATTGCACTCAATGTAACAGGAGCTCCTGTCTTTCATTATGCAGCTTGCACTTTTACATGAGGTATAAGATATTTGGTCTCATTCAAAAATCCCTCAGCTTATAAAGCTTAATTTCCTTTGGATAGAGATACATACCTCTATAATCTATATATGTAGAGGTAGGTAAAAGTGTTTACTGATTGCAAACTTCCCTCTGCTTTTTTTTGTATTTTACCATCTCTAAAATAAACTGGCATCTTGCAGTCCATGAGAGTGTTTTTTGTTGTTGTTGTTTCTTAGCAACATATAAAGCAGTGGTACACATCACAACCAGTGGCATATCAGAAATGATTATATATGATAGACTTGCCCAATAAAATTAAGCCCTTGTTCCATTTCAGTTAAAAAATAACATGGAAGAAAAATACATTTCAATAGTTTTTTTAAATACCTCTCTAAGTTAATACTGCTCTATATTAATGCAAATCATTTACATCTAGGTCATCTCCAAGAGATAGATTTTTAGAAAGAGACGTATAGTTAGATAATATGAATTTCTCATTTTCAAAATGGTAGCCTATATAACCCAGAAATATATATGGTTTCCTTTCCTGTGTTTTGCTCAAAATGACATAATTGATTGTCTTTTGTTGCCTTCTTTGTATATGCTTAACTTATCCAAAGTGTATCTTGATATGTGATGAAATACATTGGGTGGGATGACAGGGATAGTTTTGTGTAATGAAATACCCTGTCATCAGAAGAAGCAGACTTTGTAATGAGTGTTTTGCTGACTGAGAGCCAGATATCACATCTCAGCTTTATTTTTGAAAGCAGAGATGGTAGAGGAGGCAGCCTTGACACCATGGCAGATCCTTGTTATCTTCTGACCTTACTTGTTAAAAACTCAAGTAAGGTCAGAAGGCAACAAGGACCTCAGGTCCTCTCAGTAGCAGGAAACAACTTTAGTGACCACCCTCTCTTCACTTCTTAAATATTAAATCTTTCCTTTTCTTTCTTTCTTTTTTTTGAGACAAGTCTTGTTCTGTTGCCCAGGCTGGAGTGCAGTGGTGATATGATTTGGCTCTATGTCCCCACCTAAATCTCATCTCAAACTGTAATCCCCATATGTCAAGGGAGGAACCTAGTGGGAGGTGATTGAATCATGGGGGTGGTTCCCCCTTTCTGTTTTCCTGATAGTGAGGGAGTTCTCATGAGATCTGATGGTTTAAAAGTGAGTTTCTCCTGAACTCTCTCTCCTGCTGACTTGTGAAGAAGGTGCGTGCTTGCTTCTTCTTCACTTTGTCCCATGATTGTAAGTTTCCTGAGGCCTCCTCTGCCATGCAGAACTGTGAGTCAATTAAATCTCTATCCCTCCGTTCTAAGTATTTCTTTATAGCAGTGTGAAAGCAGACTAATACAAGTGGCATGATCTTGGTTCACTACAGCCTCAAACTCCTAGGCTCAAGCAGTCCTTCCATATCAGCCACCAGAGTAGCTGGAACTACACGTATGCACCATCATGCCTAATTAAATTATTTTACTTTTCTATAGAGTCAGGGCCTCACTATGTTGCCTAGGCTGGTCTCAAACTCTTGGCCTCAAGCAATCCTCCTGTCTCAGCCTCCTAAAGTGCTGGGTTTACAGGCATGAGCCACTGCACCCAGCCAACTCTCTATTTAATGACTAAAGACATATACAATACATACATTCATTATAAACCAAGTGCGTGGGTGTGTATTTCTAGCCCATGAACTCCAGCCCACAAACACTAGAGCATGGAGGGAAAGGCCTCTCTGAGGGTCCCATGGGGGCATGCTGCCTGCTGGGAAGCTCCCATTACAGATACTAATAATTAGATAATTAGTATCTCTCAGATATATGCTAAAACAACTCTGGGTCCTAGACAATGGCCTTGTTACTTAAGAAACACAGCTATTATCTTGTGCCTTTTTCACGATTAAAAATGCAAGACCAAAGATCTACAAGAAAATCTGCTGATTCTTCCAAAGTGTATGTCTGTGTTTGGAACCACATTTCAGGTATTAAACATTATGTTTTATCAAGCTGCAAAGAATGAAAGATGAGCACCCTTGTGCTCTTAGTATTCTTCAGAAATAGGAAGGGACTTAGAACAAACAATGGCATTTTTCTAACCATTTTAAAGGGACTTTGCAGAAAAATTGGCTACTAAAATAATAGATCTGAAGTTAAATAATCACGAGGACTCATAGCTAATCCTACTAGGAAGCTTTCCAGAGCCTAGATGTGGTGATGCACACACTGTTACAGTGAAGGCCCCTTGATTCAGTGCCAACATTTGGGAAATGACACTGATTTGAACAGCCCCAGACTTCATTGCTTCATCCTGTCTGGTTTTCCAACTTTCAAGCTGAAGGACAGGCTTCATGAATATGTGGTTGAGATAACAGAAAGGGTAAGTTCTTTGGTGGGAAACAGGCTGACTGTTGCGATGCCTTCGCAGCTCTAAAGCATGGAAGAAACAGCAAGGAGTTTACACACTGAATGTGCCACACCTCTGTCTTGCAGAGATACAGCAGAACTGATGGGCAGAGATCAGCAGTTTTGTGAATGCAACCTGACTTATGACTTTTCCACTATGTGGAAGTTAATAGCTGTTGTTCATATTCTATGAGAACCCATAAGAGAATTTGAGATGATTGGATGAAATGTTCTAAAGGCCAAAAATCCTCCAAAAACAAACAAACAAAAAAAGCAAAAATATTCTAAGTACTGGTTCCTATAAATGTGGACCCAAACAAATATATCAGCAAAGGAAAGCATGAAATGTGCTTTTCTTGGATTCAGTCTGGCTCTCAATACAGGTGAGTTTCTCCTCATTCCACAGAGTCCTCTACGGGAACTCACACTAGGCTGTCTCTTCCAGACCTTCCTGTGACCTTGAACAGGATCTACGGGTTGGCCCCACATGAAGGTAAAAGTAATATCCTTTAGTTTACTCTTTTCTCATCTTTCCTTATGTCAGCCCCTGGAATTATATCTCCCAAAAGAAATTTATGGGTGTGGAAGTTCCTGTTTTATTAGTGCTATAAGGGGCAAAATAGTCCACACCAAACTCTGGAGGGGAAAAAAAAATCCAAGAATAAAACAGAAACCGTAAACTCCATTATCAAATCAACACAGTTTTCTCTGAAGACATTTCTCTTCAAACAGACAAAAAACCTATAACAGCATTCCATGTGGCCCTGTGCAAGCCAAGAGCCAAGTGATCCAAGAGAGGACAGACTGGGTTTGCAAAAAAGGTTCTCATATGAAAAGGTGCAGACAGCGTGACAGTGTGATTGAGGATCGCCAGGGGAACATGGCTCCCATGGGCAGCATTTTCAGAGGATGGAAAAGGTGGGCACTCACCGGACATGCAGAGATGCTCTGTTCCCACTGTGTCATGCTCAGGCTCTCCTCCAGGCTTGTGCATTTCTTCATCACCACGTCCCAGCCACAGTAAGGGTCCTGGGCCCCAATGCAGGTGCTGGAAACACACACCAAATGGTCAACAGAAAGGTCGCTTTACCCAAGATAAGATACACAAGACAAGGCAAACCTGTCCCTTGGTGGAGAGGTATGGGATTTCTTAGATATGAAGCCCGATGCGTATTTATTTAGGCTGCACACTGGAGAACACAGCTATCTGCACACTCCAGTAAGTACCTAATATTAAATCATTCACACAGACATTTTGAAAAATCTATGTTTTAATCTAACATACATGACGGATGACTAAAGATGAGCCAACACGAGCATTTTGCTGTCATAAATAGTGCTAAAATCAAGATTCTACAATGTTCAAAAACAATATAGCTGTTATCACCACTACGGCCACCATTATCCCTCCTCCTCTTTACAACAGGTATTATTTGTTGAACACCTACTATCATATTAAATGTAATACAAACTATCATAGCATGCAGACGCTTAAATGATTTGATAGGCAGGTGTTATTTTCACTTTATTTACTGTTACCATCACCATAATCATCATTGTTAATACCACCACTTTATTTATGAGAAAACTGAGGCACAGAAAATCTGAGAAATTAGCCCAACAACATGCAGATACATCCAAAATTCTTCAACATGAATAGTTTAAACTCAAAAAATAGGAGCATCTTTCATTTGTTTACTGTAGCTTAAATGTATTAAAATTTTCAATTTAATAGTAATTTCATATAGTTGTGTCTATAATATCCTACATATGATATCAGAAGTATTGTAGATGGCGGATATCTTCTTTTTAACTTTGTCTAAATGAAAGAGTTCATACACTACATGGGCATTATTAGATGAAGGCTGTGGCCTTTACATTATAAAGACAAGCAAAGGTAAATGAGGGAGGAAGAAGACAGAGATGATAGCGATGGAGCCAGAAATATACAGAAGATAATGTCATGAGCACACAGGACATTGAACCTGGGAATTCTGTGAATGGACAAGTCGTCGGAGGGGCAGGAAGCAGATGTGAGGAAAGAGAGGCAATGCCAGCGTGCAGGTGCTAATGACCCCTCTTAGAGGCAGGATAGTACTTACAGTGAGGGAGGACCTGTTACAAACTAGTCAAGGACTAGAAATCTGGTAGGACCAGAAACCATGGCTTAACCATCAACCCTGTCGGCAGGGAGGTAGCATAAGTAAGTAATGATGAGTTGTTCATATTTATAATAAAAAATAATCATTGTTAGCACACCAAATGTATTAATCATATATAAAGCTCTGTTCTAAGAATGTGACTTACATTTGGTCATTTAAACCCCATGACAACCTTATAAATACAGTACCTCAATTAGGCACTACATTGATTCTCGCTTTGAAATGAAGAAACTGAACGAGGGAAAGATCGATGTGAAGGCTGCACAGTTAGGGAAGATATGTTTACAGTTGATAAATCTACTGATATTATGTAAGTTATTATACAATTATCATTTATTAATTACCTAAAAAAGTGCAAATGATTTAAAAAGCTGTTTCTCAGAAGTAGGGCTAGGTTGGGGTACAAAAAGGTATGAAACTATTACCTGTTCCTATAACCTCATTAAAACTCCTTGATATGTGACCATATGCAGACATGACTTCCATTCAAAAATACAAACAAGGCAGTTACAAAGGACAAGGGGAAAGCCTATTTCCCTAGTAGTAAGTACTGTCTATACTGACTCACATATTCTGCAGATATTTTATCCACACATATAAGCATGCTTGTGTGCACATATCTGTATATACACATATGTATTTTGTTATTGTTTATAGGCAAATATATGTTTTATATAATAATGATATGTAATACACACAAATGTGATTGTACACGCTGTTTCACATTTTGCTTTCTACAACCAATAATATATTATGGCACTATTCTTGTCAATAAATATAGCTCTACCTTACTCCCTTTAACAGCTGTATAGTGCTCCATTTCTTTGATGAACCAACATTTATTTAAATTTCCCCTTCATTTTATTTATTTTATTTTCAATTTTTTATTTCCATAGGTTATTGAGGAACAGGTGGTGTTTTGTTACATGAGTACTTTTGTGGTGATTTATGAGATTTTGCTGCACCCATCACCCAAGCAGTATACAATATCCACTGCATCCAATTTGTGGTCTTTTATCCCTCACTCCCTTCCTACCCTTTGCCCCTGAGTCCCCAAAGTCCATTGTGTCATTCTTATGCCTTTGCATCCTCATAGCTTAGCTTCCACTTATGAGTGAGAACCTGCGATGTTGCTTTTCTATTCCTGAGTTACTTCACTTAGAATAATAGTCTCCAGTCTCATCCAGGTTGCTGTTAATTTATTCCTTTTTATGGCTGAGTAGTATTTCATCATATATATGTATCACAGTTTCTTCAACCACTCCTTGATTGATGGGCATTTGGGTTGGTTCCACATTTTTGCAATTGTGAATTGTGCTGCTATAAACATGCATGTGCAGGTGCCTTTTTTCATGTAATGACTTTTCCTCTGGATAGATACCCAGTAGTGGGATTGCTGGATCAAATGATCGTTCTACTTTTAGTTCTTTAAGGAATCTCCACACTGTTTTCCATATTAGTTGTACTAGTCTACATTCCCACTAGCAGTGTAAATTTCCCCTTTCAAATTATTAACTTTACCCTTTAAAAGCGAGGCTGCAGTGCTCATTTTTATATGGGTTTTCTATATGATAAAATTGTATTCATGTAACTGTTGTGTCAAAAGTTATGGGCATTATTAAATTTGGACCGACCAACAACATGGGAGTGCCTCTGCTGCCTCACCCTGTTACACACTGGATGTTACCATATTTTTTAACTCACCCAGAGGGTAAGTCTTTCAGAAAGCTGGTATATGAAAAAAATAGAATTTCTCAATTGTCTGTTTTCATTTCTTTCAGTTGTGTCTTAGCTTAAGGCTTAGCATAGATGAATATACTTTTTAAACATTTGCATTTTCCATGTGTAAACTTCTTATCCATATCCAATTCCTGATTTGATCTCTTTCATGAGTCATTCATTTTATTACATGGTCACTGGAAGGGATTATTTTTGCATTAAAATGCAGCCCTCTCTGAGTAATATTTTCCCTGTTTGACATTTTTTTCTTGAGATATACATGTTATAAAGTTTTATGCGGAAAAACTTATGAACGCTTTCCTTTATAGCATTTAATATGTGTTCCATGTTAAGATCTTTCTCACTTAAATCTTCCCAACTTAAAGATTAAACATCGAACTTAATAGAAAGATTAAAGATTATAGAAACATCACTGCCCCAATTCCTTCTGATTCTTCTAAGCTATCATTTCTTTGGCTCCCTATCCTTTATCCATTTGAAATGTATTTTTCTCCTCCTCATAAACAAACAAACAAAATAAGAAATCACAAATACATATTTAAAAATCTAAACATCTCAAACCCCACACAAAACAAACAAATTCAGGTGTTAGAGGAAGAGTAATAGATGTGAGTATGGTTTCTTTTCCTGTTATTCAAATGACATCCTTTTCAAATACTACAAGTTTATAACAGAGAGTGTGAGCATAAGCATTTTAAAATCTCTAGCTGTGGGAATATGATTCCCAATAATGTACTATTTTAAATAAAAAATTATTTCAATGGTCAGTTTCACTGAATAAAACTTGAACCTGTGTTTTTATTGTAGAAAACACATAAAAATTTTCTCAATTCTCAAGACACACAATTGATTTAATAATGCTTTTTTGTGCAGGGAATAGAAAAGATGAGAATAAACTATCACAACCAATGACTAAGACCATGAAACATGTGCACTTATTATCCAGGGGTCAGCAATTTCTTCCTGAGTAACTTTGCATGTGCAGTGTTGTTCCATAGAAAAATACCCAGAGGAAGTTGCTGGAAATCTGGAGACCCTTCAAGTGCAACTCATGAGACAGACCTGGGTGGGGCGAGTGCTAAGAGTCGTTCTGCTCCTTGCTGTCACCTCACCTGGCTATGCCAATGAGATCGGATCTGAGAGTGTCCTCATCTTACTAAACTAGCCAAAAGTGACATATTTATATTTGCGGCTCCTATGGCAAACCTGAGAGTAATTCTTTTATTGACAAAATAACATAGTGTATATCACATACGGGAATTCTCTACGCATGATTCTTTACACAGAGCAAAAGTGTAGCAAGGCTACACTTAGAGATCATTCAAAAGGCCTGCATTCCTTTTCGTGTTTCTTATTAAAGCAACGTGACAAGTAGGTAAAATTAAACCTCCAAAAAGGGAAAAATTCCACGGACTCCCTACGTTTACCCCAGACTTCCCATGCAAAGCTGCTTGGAGACTTAAAACAATGCCACAGTGTTAGAGGGAAGTATTTCAAGCTGTTTTAAATGGAAAGCTGCATGTAATAACATCTCTTTCTTCTGATAATGCCAATGGTTCTGCATGTTCTTAACATTACACTTATCCTTTAAAATGTTAAAATGTCTTTACAAACACAAATGCCCATTCAATAAAATACCATGTATATTTAAAAATAATTTCCTCATGCAAAATATTTTACACCATGGGCAAAATTCTGATGATATCTACCTTTATTCTAAATTATGTCTTAAGAAAATCTATTACACAATTTTATTTTTGGAAGCTGGATCACTTTAAGAAACTGTGGAAAATCATGGGTTTCCAATTAATGCAGCCATTGTGAAAGTGGCTTTTCTGTATTCCACTTTGAAAATGTTTTTCCTTGTGTGATAAATATTTTTAATAAAAGTTTTAGCTTGATTTAATTATTCCAAATTGTAAACATATGTCATAGCATCATTTTGTACCCCATAAATATATTCTGTTCAAATATAATTATCAACATTCAATTTTAAAATTTCCATAATGTGTTAATGACCTTACACTATTCTCATTTTACATATTACCCTGGTATTTGAAAGTATCTGAATTTAGATAAAAATGTTAGTCAAAATCTGAAGGTTTAATTTTTTTCAAAAACACACTTATTGAGGGTATTTTTTAGAGATAACGTATATTTGGAGACAGGCCTTAATTCTAAAAAGCAGGATAAATGTCTACTTTCCTTTCCACATGACGATAACATCAACATATATCTAAATTATTTCTTTACATTTAAAAAATTTGCAATTATGTTTTTTGTTAGTTGGAGTAACAGAAAAATAAGTTTATTCATTAAAATATTTTCACTGTATTTCTGAAAAGTTGAGATTTATTACTGAGTACAATTCGTCGTGCCTATTAGATTATCTAAGTATCAGTGATGACTTTATGTGGCTTGTCACTGTCACACTAATTATCATTAGGTCAGTTTATTTTTGATATTAAGAATTTTTGCCATTTTGTTAATATAAAATGTATTCTTAAACATGGGATTTTAAAAGTGTTTCAATCATGTATTGATTCAGCACATACTTATGAACACTTGCTATGAAGTCAACTTTGAAAGTGCTGGGTGTACCATGACAAACAGACACTGTCACTGAACTCCAAGAACTTACCATTTGGTTAAGAAAGTAAATATTAAATAGTTACATGATAAATATCAACAACCAGTTGCAAAGGAAGAATTCAAAGGGCCATAAGAGTCCGGTGAATCCCCACTTGGATGGGTGGGTGAGCCTTGGGTGAGAGGATATGTAGGGACTGGAACAAATGGGATGAACAGAAGTGACCCATTTGATAGGAGCCAGCAAGAACAGAACCTTTTTGCAGAGAGATCAGTTTGGGAAAAGCACTCAGCAGGGAGAGAACTTGGAGAGTTTGAAGAACTGGTAAAATGGAGGCTGGACTTGGGCTGAAGCTTGAGGAGAGAAATGGGCAGAGTCCTTGGGCCCCACTAAAGATTGAGGGTTTCCTTGCAAGTGTTGCATACTTTAAAGTGCTTCCCAAATACTGTGCAAGAGCCACACTTCAAACATCAATATTAATTTCTATTATCATTACAGTGATTGTGGTAGTGATCAACCTGCCTATGAATTATCCCTTCCCTAATTCCTATGAAAATCTGTCTCATTCCTAAGCACCATGTTACCATATACTTCATAAGCTATTCTTTTACTTTAAGAGCTGCAATGAAAAATATCTGGCCAGGCACGGTGGCTCACACCTGTAATCCCAACACTTTGGGAGCTAAAGGTGGGTAGATCATTTGAGGTCAGGAGTTCAAGACCAGTTTGGTCAACATGGTGAGACCCTGTCTCTACTAAAAATACAAAAATTAGCCGGGCATGGTGGCACATGCCATGTTGGGAGGCTGAGGCAGGAGAATCACTTGAATCTCAGAGGCAGAGGCTGCAGTGAGCTGAGATCGTGCCACTGCACTCCAGCCTGGGTGACAGAGTGAGACTCCATCTCAAACAAACAAACAAACAAACAAACAAATTATCTTACTAAAAATAAGACTGAAGAAAATTCCAAGTGGACAATAACCTTCCTGAGACATCCACAGATCCTTCAATTGGTAAATCCAACTAGAACATACATTTTCTTCGTTTTCCTCTTCTGCAAAACTGGAACAAAAATACCTATTCACAGGGCTGTTTGGAGAGTTATATCGTGCTAGATAGTATATAAAAAAGGTTTTTTTGAGATGGAGATGCATACAGTTGTTATAATTAGTCCCTAAGCACAATTTCAAGTTATTATACACTATGGACTTCTGAGGTAGTTGAAAACATTCCATATTGAAAATACTAAGTCCAATAACAATTCACATTACATGCTATGATTTTTAGGTGAAATTAATGTACCCGATTTCAATTAGTGACTAACTTTTAATACTTTTCATGTATTAAAAACTACTCAGCTTAATATTAAATAACACTGATAAAATACAATGGCTGTTTTTTACATTTCATTTTGCACTTAATATTAAATTTAAATAATTGACTTATACTGGCCCTAACGCTAAGCATACTAAGCAAATGTTCTCTTAGTTAAAACCTTAATAGGCAAATATAACATTTCAATTTTCCTGAAAAATCTGTTTAAAAATTGAACAAGATTGATAACACATTTTACAGTGAAGTGTTTCAGGAAAATTGATAATTTAAAAAAATAGTGATGGGATCAGATAGAGCACATTTGAAATAAGCAAGTCAAAAGTTCTTCCTGGATCTAGGACTTGAGATTAACTTGGTTTGCCAGCTTTGGTTTCTGACCTGATGCAGAGACCCCATTCCACTCCCTCTTTAAGCACTGAATCCTGAGCTGTTTATCTTGACCTCCTTGTGGGCTTCAATCATTGTAAACTTTTCTCTAGAACAAATATAAAGTCTTTCTAGAAAGGCCAAGATTGCCTCCAGGACAAAGCCAAGAAAGGCAGCCTCTTCCATGGCTAGGATTGTACCAGGGGACCAAAACCAGGACAAAGGGGGCACAGGGTGTTTCCATGGCCCAACATAAACCTTCCATGATTCCGCGATATGGAAGTAACTCACCAGGAATGGCAACCAGAAAAAGCTGTGTTTATGTGCTCAAGAAGAAAAGAAAATAATTACTGGTCACTTCATTCAGGGAGAAGCCCACACCATTGGTATTCCATATTCTCTATTCTATAAGTAGGCATAATTATAGGTACCTCCAAAGCTCACCCTCCCCCAGTGTCCTCTCCTCTTGGCTAATTAAGATTTAAAATGAAGACACGATTACTTATTTGCTATATAACATGTTTTTCTTTTTCAAGAGAAACACTTCTGTGAAATAGGGTTTAAGGGTCAACAATTATGCCTGAAGAATGCAGAAGGTGTCAAGTAATACATTTTAATTTTTACTCAAAACCTTAAAGGGGAGTAAGTCCAGAGGGGAAAATATGTATTATTCTGTTTTCTTATAATTCACCTAACTTAACAGTTTGACCGCAATTGAGTGGAAGAGGTTCAATGCCAAGGAACCCTTCTGTGCAGTACAGCCCACCCCTCAGAAAGAACATTTGTCCCTCTCGGCGGGTAGTTACAGCAAGTGTGGGGTCTGCCTTGAATGTGGATTCTCTGGTGCCCTCATGACTGCTGGGCAGCCGGTGACAGTGTTGAAGGCAAGCACCTGGCTCTCTTCACACTTGGCCCTGTGTAGCCTTCATCAGTGCCTGAATCCCAGTTGCTCTTGTGTGGACAGAGACATGTTCACTCGAGACCGGGAATTATTGCAAATCCATGGACAGATGCTCCCACTGCTTGGATGAGGCCATGCTGACATCACTCACCCAGCCACATCATGTGGTCATGCTAGAGTCTCATGAACTGTTGATTTGCCCCGACAGAGTCAGATAACAATTGAATGAAAGGAGAAGAATCCTCCTCTCAGACAACGTGAAGTTGTTTGAAGGCAGAGCAGCAAATGATTGGCTGGTCAGTTTACCTTCAGTTTAGTCCAGAGACCATGCAAAGCATATGTGGGCAAAGAAGGCAAACTACACATACAAAAGCAGTCTGTCCTTTTTACTTTTATTTTTTCCTTTTCTTTCTTGTTTGTTCATTCACTTTTTATTTTGACTTACATCTAGGACAGAGGGAGACTTTGAAGCCCAGCCTTCAACATAGTGTGCAGAAAGTGTAAAAGACCACTCACAGGCAATGCCAGCTCCGAAGGACCTGCACGAACTGAGTATAGTATTAAAACAGGAAAGGAACTATCTTGCGTTGAATTCTTATTATGTACCAGACCCCTAACATAGCCTCTCTCTCTTTATCTCCAATAACACACTCCTATGGAAACAGCGTTGAGAAATGAGATACAAAGAATTTGAGTAACTGGCTTCTGGAGTCACACACACACAAAAGCCCCATCCAGAACCGCCTGAATGCAAAGCTCATGCTCTTTCCATAGGCAAGCTGTTTTGCAAACATATGAGAATAGTTATTTCCTTAAGAATTCACTGGACTATGCAGCAAATAAAAATCTTAGGAGAAGCCCAGGTGCTCTTATTTAGAATAACTCAGGTGCAGGGGTCCGGAGCCAAGAAGTGGTGGCAGCTCAAGCTTTCCTATGGAATTCTTACATAACTTTAAATTTGAGAGCTCAAAAACAGGAAGCCTGTGGAGTAGATATTAAAGAAGAAAACTTTTTTTTTTTAGATGGAGTCTCTGTCGCCCAGACTGGAGTGTAGTGGTGCAATCTCGGCTCACTGCAAACTCCACCTCCCTGGTTCAAGCAATTCCCCTGCCTCAGCCTCCCAAGTAGCTGAGATTACAGGCGCCTGCCACCACACCCAGCTTTTTTTTTTTTTTGTATTTTTAGCAGAGATGGGGTTTCACCATGTTGACAAGACTAGTCTCGAACTCTTGACCTCAAGCAATCCACCCTCCTTGGCCTCCCAAAGTGCTGGGATTACAGGTGTGAGCCACTGTGCCTGGCCAAGAAGGAAACTTTTTCTTTCTGATCTCCCTTAGTTGTGTTTCTCAACTGAAGTACAAACAGTTGGTAATAGATTTTCAAACTTTACCCAACTGACTGTTGAAAACACACATTGCCATTTAGAGACCAAGGACACATTCTCTTAGTAAAGCAGTTTCACGTGTTGATGGGTTCTTACCCACCCTGCCCAGGGTCTGAGGATGTTACCTTACGACAACACTGGAATACGCTGTGCTCCAGCCCAAGCCTACCTTGGAACCCCTCTTATCGTGTCTTCCTCACTGTCCTAATTAGCACTTACCACTTTTGTTAGACCAGCACCAACAAAAACTCGGTGCATTTACTTTCTGCCATTTCTCTATTTTTAAAAACAGATTTAATGGTGGCATCCATATAATGTTGCTGTGCTTTATTACATTTTTGTTGTATCATACAGATGTCTTCATAGGTGTCGCTTAATGGCTTCAGAATAACTCAATCAGAGAACAGTCATTGAAAGCGTGTATCATAAGTGGTGATTAATTCCCTTACTACTGGAAATTGAAAATTAGAACACTGGTTATGATACAGATATAGCTTTAAAAAATAATTGGAGAGGAACATTAGGTGAGGAGATTAGGTCCTAGTGTATTCCAGGATCAGACTTTAAAGATACATCGATTTTGGAATAAATTCTAAGGTAACGCCAAGGTCCTTTGGCTTAGTTCCATGATAGCAGGTGATTTTACTTACACCAGAATTTCTTATTACACTCTGAGTCCTCTGAAGGCAGGGTCAGGGATGCCTCATTCATCATCCTCTATGCAGGGCCTCACTTGGTGTTTGGCATGTATTAAGTTCAATAAATATAATATAAAGGAATTAATTACAAAAAATCCACATTCTCTAGAGGTTAAACCAATGCCAGCGCAAACAAAAACTCAAGACTTTGAGATTTGGCAAATATTAAATTCATTCTGAGGGGATAATATTTACTTTGTAAAATGGGTACATGTCAAAATGTCCTCCTGAATGTTTATTTGATTAATGACCAAATGAGTAAGGTTGTCTGGCTGGGAGACCACGTGGAGACCCTGCAATTTCTCTATACACATTGTATGCTTTTCCCATTGGCAGATGCTGTCTTTAGGGAATATTTAATTAAGAAAGGTGTCAACCTATTAACTCCGCCTTTTAAAACTTTGACCTTTAGAGCAATAAACGTCCTGTAGTAATCTAATTTCCATACTAATTTTTTGATGAGGTGTTAATTTATTTAACTAAATGATACTATTAAACGCTAACTGCATTAAGAACACCCAAATACCAGTTCACTCAATGGAGCCAATGTCTTTTTCCTTTTCTTTTTCTTTTTTTCCTAGACAGTCTTGCTCTGTCACCCAGGCTGGAGTGCGCTGCAATCTCCGCCTCCTGGGTTTAAGTGATTCTCCTGCCTCAGCCTCGGAGTAGCTGGTTTTACAGGCATGCGCCACAATGCCCAGCTAATGTTTGTATTTTTAGTAGAGACAGGGTTTCACCATGTTGGCCAGGCTAGTCTCAAACTCCTGACCTCTTGATCCACCCGGGTCAGCCTCCCAAAGTGCTGGGATTATAGGAATGAGCCACCATGTCCTGCCCAATGTCTTTTTCTTAATGGTCCATCTTTCCCGCTAGTTTTATAAGGCACAATTTAAAAGGTGTGACTCTTTTATATGTAAGCTATAATTCTTCCAGTTCCCAGATTTTCTCTCCTTTCCCCCAATTAGTTCATCAAGCAAAAATAAAACAAGCCAAAAAAACAAAAACAAACAAACAAACAAAAAACCACCTAAGGCCCAAAGGCTTTCAATCCTTTTGCTACTGTGTGATATCGCCACATTTTTCTGTAAAGGAATTTTATTTTGTCACAAGAATTTTGCTTCTTTTCAAGGTATGAAGTAAATTAGCAGATAAGGGAGAGGCAGAAGGTCCATTTGTTAATTTAACAAATATCATATTTACTGACCCTTTTTTGAGCTGGATACCAGGCTGGGGGCTTCATTGAAACCAGAAGCACAGAGGAAGCCCAGTCTTTGGGAGCTCATATTCCCACAGCTTGAATGAAGCCTGTGCTGGCATGCAGGAATTTGCAGTCTACTTTCTGTTCTATGATTAAAGATTAAGTGCACACTCTTTCAATGAATGTTAAATAAAAAATTAAGATTGTGTGAGTAAGCATCCAAAGGGTAGAAAAGTCCATGATGTTCAGAAAATATTAGGATACTGATTAACCTATGTAATTTAATAACTCATTTGATAAATGTAATATCTAATTTTATAAATTAGGGTTATTAAGGGACATTCATTTATTCAAAAGGCAGATGATAATCTAACTTAGGGGTCAGCAAACCACACAGCCTGTGGCCAAATTCATACAGCCACCTAAACTTTTCCTGAAACACAGAACTGGGGAATGTCCCTCTCTGGTAACTGCTCATGAGTGCACAGAGGCCACAGGGCAAGGCTTACTCACAGGTGACCTAAGCTTTGGCCCCAGGATCCTCCCTGATCCTGGAACATGGGAGGATTATGAGGAACTGCTGCAAAACCATTCCTCGCTCATCCCTATGTCCCAGGAAGGCTGTCAGGAGCTTCTCATTGCTTTCCAGGTTGTGGTGAGGTGTAAGGCTTTCTGCCCCCGCGTACACCCGCACTAGGATACAGCTTTAGGCTCTAAAACTGCCGGGCTACAGCATGGAACGGGCTCCTGAGAGTGCAGTGCCTTAGTTCTCCTGCTGCACTGTCACCTGGCCGTTTTGTTTTGTTTTGTTTTTGAGACAGAGTCTCACTCTGTCATCCAGGCTGGAGTGCAGTGGTGTGATCTCAGCTCACTGCAATCTCTGCCTCCCGGGTTCAAGCAATTCTCTTGCCTCAGCCTCCCAAGTAGTTGTGATTTCAGGCATGCACTACCATGTCCAGCTAATTTTTGTATTTTTAGTAGAGACGGGGTTTTGCCATGTTGGCCAGGCTGGTCTCGAACTCCTGACCTCAAGTGATCTGCCCTCCTCAGCCTCCCAAAGTGCTGGGATTACAAGTGTGAGCCACCATGCCCGGCTGCCCCTTTTGTTTTGATGTCATCCTGTGGGACAAGGGTTGTGGCGAGTAGACTCATTTTCTGCTCTTTTTTTTTGGCTAAGTAATAAACTGTCTGGATCTAAAAGTAGATCACACTTTTCTCAACAGACAAATCCATCAGCCTTGCTTGACCCACACATCTACCCATTCATTATGGTCTATGGCTGCTTTCACACTGCAAGGGAAGAGCTGAGGAGTTGCAACAGAGACTGGACACCTGTGCAGCCTAGAACAGTTTCTCTCTGGTCCTTTGCAAAGAAAGTTTGCCAACATGCTGATCTACTCAACGCACAGTCCTTAAAATGACTTTAAAAGTCCACATCAGGGCCGGGCGTGGTGCCCTATGCCTGTAATCCCAGCACTTTGGGAGGCCGAGGTGGGTGGATCACTTGATGTCAGGAGTTCAAGACCAGCCTGGCCAACATGGCGAAACCCTGTCTCTACTAAAAATACAAAATTTAGCCAGACCTGGTGGTGCACGCTTGTAGTCTCAACTACTAGGGAGGCTGAGACAGGAGAATCACTTGAACCCGGAAGATGGAGGTTGCAGTGAGGTGAGATCACACCACTGCACTCTAGCCTGGGTAACAGAGTGAGACTTGTCTCAAAAACAGAACAAAAAAAAAAAAAGAAAAAAAAAAAGGGTCCAAGTCAGCGGCCCTCCCATTATCACAACTCTAAGCTGTTCTTTTCTTAGCCTTGAAAAGGTACAATCAGTCATACTACTTGGAGGGCTATAACATTTTCTTCTGGGAGAAAATAACAACCTGATTTCTAGACAAGCTCATTAGAGCACAGGTCCTGTGGCTTCTCTTTTCCTCCTGAATTACAGAGGTGGAAACCCTATGAGCTCTTGGCCAGAGCTCATAGGGTAGCAGGTTCTGACTTCGCATTGGTGTTTACACCAGGCAGGAAGTCAGTGAGTGGCTGCTCTTGGCTGCTCCATCCTGTGCCTCCTCATGGAGACTTTTTCCACTTAATTAATTTATTCATTGTAGAGATGGGTCTCACCATGTTCCCCAAGCTAGGCTTGAATTCCTGGCCTCAAGCAATCCTCCTGCCTCAGCCTCAAGAAGTGCAGGAATTACAGGTGTGAGTCACCACTTCCAGCCTTTTCCCACTTTAAAGACCACATGATGCTACTGGACCATGAGCCAGGTGCATGGCCTGGCCCACAGGATGGGGTCAGCTTTCCTGTCTTCCCCTGTTACCCATGGTACTCATATCTGGGCCTTCCCAGATCCCCAAATTCCTCAGAAATTAGTGAATGTGAACTCACTTTATGCAACTTATACACAGATGTGGTCAATAAGGCCTAAAATGAAAAAGGATATGCGTGAATCGTGCAGTTTCTCTGGCACTCTACATCCCCAGAGATCTCCACCAATTCCAATGAATTAGCTTTGTCTTTTGCATGATTTTCTCACTCTATGTATGAAATGGCTGTGCTAAAAAAAATGCTAACATCAAAACACAATTTTTTTGCTTGTCTTTGAGGTCAAACTTCACTCAAATATAATTTTGAAATATTGATCTTTTAAAATAACTTTCCAAGGGAACAATGCTGTGTTCCAATCAGTCACAACACATGTGTGCGGTCAGTACAGTGAGGTTCTTGTCACCACTCCCAAACCCCGACGCCTGAGGTCCCAGGATCTCCTTAAGAACAACCAGAGAATGGTGACTCAGCTTAGAAAGCTTTGGAAAAACAGAGTACAAAACCTCCTTCATGTTTGCTTGATCCAGTCTGACAGCAAGCAGAATGAGGAACAGGCTAATGTGAAGGAGGAGTGAGCATCTCTCAGGAGACCTGGCTTTTGCCTGTCTGGGTACTGACCAGCTCTGCCTCTCAGTTGCACACATGAAGAGTGCAATCCAGCAGCTCCTTCAGCTGAAATCTGACCGCTGAATGGGTGGTCCTCATTGTACCAGTGGCAGTAGAAAGAACCAGTAACACAACATGGGCCTGGGGCAGTCTTGGCTCTGACCCAGGTCTCATGTCGCAGTAGCTATGCAACCTTGAGCAGGACACCAGAAATATGAGCTGCCATTTCTTCATCTGAACAACGGATATGGTATGCTGCTTTACTTTCAGGGTTGACATAATAATTCCAAAAAATTCTCACAAAATCTAGCATATTGTCAGATATGTAAAAGAAATTTGTGAAATTGTATCAGTTATCATTTATACACATTTTAATAAATGTCATTGTGCATTGTCTTTGGAAAAAAGACTCAAGAAAATTAAACATGTAAACATGATTTTGAAGGAGACAGTAATTTAGATAAGCAGTTTCCCTTTTTAAATACTTCAAGATTCATTTATAAGACTGGTTTTCTAATAATAAATGGCATTACTGAGATTCTATGATGGAAGGTATATTGGCAAAGAAATTAGTATCCAATCGTTACCCAATTGTTTTCCTATTCCTATTTAGTGTACTTCTTTAAGCGTCTTTCTGAAAGATTAAAATTGCTTTTATCAAAAAACCCCACAATTTTTCCTTATAATTTATAAAAAATGTTTATGCAGTTATTATTTTTTTAAAAGATTCTTTTCTCCATGGAATGTTAACTAGGGAGGGTTTCCTATCTTTCTACAGGACTAGGATAATAGAGAAACACATTGGAAATATTCAGAGAAATGCTTGGGTTGAAATCTTTAGTTTTCTTTTCTCAAATGAAATACTAAAGGACCAGGCAAAAACTAAACCCCTCTGAGGATGGGCACACAGAAGACCATAGTCTATCAGTTGAAAATGAAGTTACGATCTCTTGCTGCTTCTCTCAGAGTAAACAGCAGGGTGATGAAACTCCAGCTATAAATGTCAAGCTCCTTCCCTCTCAGGAGCCCAATGAAGACACACCAGTGGCATCATTCTCCTTGAAAGGAAAGAGGGAACAGTGAACTCCTCCCCAGGCCTCTGTGCCTGGAGCACCAGCTCCTGTGGATCCACAAGTGGGCTGGCAGTTCAGGTGCACAAAAGATGCCAGGGACACTGTGCCTCTCATCACTGATCTGATGCAGAACTTAGTTCCTAAGTTGCATATACAAAAGGCTGAGCGATTGTGATCCAGGCTCAAGGAAGTAGGGCAACCTGTAAAAGATGAATTGCCTCATGCTCTCTGTAAGCCATGCACTCCCGTTCTGGCACGAGAATCACCCTGTAGACAGCACAGGCCTGTGGCTTCCTGCGGGTTATCCTGTGTCACCCTCCAAAAAGGTCATCCTTCACTGAGCTGGAGTTGAAAGACTGGTGTCCTTCTAGATATATTCCAGCTAAGACATCCTGTTGGCCAGACCCCAACCCTGTTACCCACTGAACCAACAGCAACTGGAGGAAGAATAATTCCTTCCCTAGGCTAGTTCTGCAGGGAACACAAACCAGAACACATTTCAAGCAGCCACTGGTTAAATTTAGGAAGTAAGCATATATAAGAATGGCAGTTAATAAATACCACTAGCTGTTATTAATGTTCACAATATCATTATGATTAGCTGGGAGGTTCCTCGCATTATTCCTCAACTCTGTCTCTCATTTCAAAGGAAGCGTTATGTGATAGACTTCATTTTCTAGAATCATCTTGAAAGGCATATTGTTGTGATTACACATAAAAACCTTCTTTCCACCTAAGAATACCCACTTTGCAGAATGCCTTAAATTTTATACTCTATATATTATCCTATTTGATTCTATAGCAATTCACATGTGTTGAGTGAGAAAGTGAATTCTGAAATACTTTTGTGACTTGGGCCACAAAACAGCAACAACAGGGCTGGGCGCAGTGGCGCACACCTGTAATCCCAGCACTTTGGGAGGCAGAGGCAGGCAGATCACTTGAGGTCAGGAATTCCGGACCAGCCTGGCCAACATGGTGAAACCTTGTCTCTACTAAAAATACAAAACTTAGCTGGGCATGGTGGCACATGTAATTCCAGCTACTCGGGAGGCTAAGGAAAGAGAATCACTTAAACCCAGGTGGTGGAGATTGCAGTGAGCCGAGATCACATCACTGCACTCCAGCCTGGGTTACAGAGCAAGACTCCATTTCAAAAAAAAAAAAAAAAAAAAAAAAAGCAACAACAGGTCTGTTCCCTGAACTCTAGCTTCTAAGTTCCAAAGCCAGTGTCATTAGGCACCTTGTTTTGAGAGAGAGTGGCCCGTGTAGGGTAGATGTCTGTGAGTGATATATCAAAAAGGACTATTTCCACTCCAAATCTGCAATTACACCCTGCTTTAGGAGTGGAATTAAACAAGATGCCTAAGAACATTTAAGATTCTGATTTCCCCAAGGGCGATCTTTTGTCAGGGATCAGAGTGTACATACAATCTCCCAGAGTAAAGTGCTGGTCAAGTGTGTGATGTATACAGTACTTTTTCATTTCCTAAGCACCTGGGCCAACATGTTTCCAAATTAAACTTTAAACACAACTGTGGTTGATCGTGGATGTCCCACGGAAGATAAGACTGGCCTGAGGGTGAAGGAAGATGCAATGACACTTGGGTTTCCCTGTGGCTGGAGACCTCCCTCCCTACCCTCTCTGCAGGCTCAGGAGAGAAGTAGCACTCCAGGGGAGCTGGTGCCAAGGACAGCGGTGGGGGTGGGTGGTGTCCCGGAAAGTGGGTGCCACTGCAGCAACATCAACCACTCCTTCTTCTCAAGGGGTTATCAGCATAAGAGCTGTGGTCGAGAAGGACGTATACCTTGTCATATTTTTTGTTATTTCTATATTCAAATAAAATACAAGCTTGAGGCCAGGTGCGGCGGCTCAAGCCTGTAATCCCAGGACTTCGGGAGGCAGAGGTGGGCAGATCACTTGAGGTCAGGAATTCAAGACCAGCCTGGCCAACGTGGTGAAACCCTGTCTCTACTAAAAATACCAAAATTAGCCAGGCATGATGGCACACATCTGTATTCCCAGCTACTTGGGAGGCTGAGGCACGAGAATCACTTGAACCTGGCAGCCAGAGGTTGCAGTGAGCTGAGGTCTCACCATTGTACTCCAGCCTGGGTGACAGAGTGAGACTGTGTCTCAAAATATATATATATACATATATATACACATATATATATACACACATATGTGTGTGTATATGTGTATGTGTATATATACGTGTGTGTATATATATGTGTCTGTGTGTGTGTGTATATATATATAAGCTTGTGCCAGATTAACAGATTAATACAGTCATCAAATATTAGTATTACCACTGAGTGTTCTGAGGCACTGAATAATTTATTTTAACCCTGACAACTTCTTACAGGTATTATAACATGGCTCCTCCTCTGAGGAGAACTGGTGGGTTATTCTCATCACAGTGAATCTATTTTAATGAAAGCTCTGTATCCTAGAGCACAGGACTCTCAGAGGCATGAAGTGTGGCTCTGAGGCCATTCAACTTCAGGGCATCTGAAGCCTCCCCGGCTCTCTCTGGGTGGGCCCTTCACACACACACCAGTGCATCCTGACCCCGGAGATGCCCTACCTGCGTGTGCGGTAGAACTGGCACCTCTTCAGGGGGATCTTGACCACGTGCTCCCGCAGGCCCACGAACAGGACGCTCTGGCTGTGCAGGATCTGCAGGCTCCTGATGGGCTCCCTCCGCCTGTCAGGGAAGAGCTCAATCTCTTCCAGCAAACAGCTGCTTGAGGTCTGATTCAGGGGCGCCCGCACTTTCTTAATGGTTCCGTACTCTATGAAGGTCACAGGAGGAAAAGGAAACAAGGTCAGATGGTCTCACAAACCAATCCCTGGTTAAACAGAGTGTGCTGTGTATGCAGCCATGGATCTTCAGCCAGGAAAGCCATCTGAGCATCCTTCAAAAACAGTACACCTGGACCCCACTGCAGACCAGTTAGGTCAGCTGCACTGGATGTGGGGCCCAGACAGCAGTATCTTTTAAAATGATGCTCTCATGTAGCAAGGGATGAGGACTAATCATCTCCGATTGGACCCTTCCAGTTTCAAGTCTAGGGATGGAGAGCTCAAAGTAGCAAGCTTTGTGCCATCCCATGGAGAACATCAGGAAAGAGAGACCCTCAAGGGACGATCTTGGATTCTTAGTGACAGAGGTGCTGATTTTGGTGCCCAGCAGGGCAAGGAAAATGCAATGTGATGGGCAGTTTCAAATATCCAGTACCACAGTGATGCCCCCTCCTCCTTCCTGCCTGGAGAAGTACACCCTCCTCCATCTCCCTCCTTCCTCTGTCTATATTAGCTACTTCTTTGTTCCTAATGCTTGCTCTTTGGGATGATTTTCTTGGGCTCAACTCCTCTAAACTTTCTTTCCTGTGCTTCTGAACATCCATTTCTGGCCGATCCAAGCCCTCCCCACTCCAGGTTTCCTGCTCCCTGGGTGTTTCTGTGCACTTATTTATCTGCTTGACTGCTAGCACTGCTGGAGGGTGAGTGACCTCTGAGCCATGCAGCCTTCCCAGCTATGAGGAGTGCGGAGCAGGGTCTTCTCAGCATGCCAGTGGGAGGGTGGCGGGGACAGCATGGCCAGCACCTGTGTGTAGGGGGGACACACAGTTGAAATGAACATTGCTCTCCCAGGTACCCTGTGCTGCGCCCCGCAACTCCTTGCTGACACCCTGCAAATCCCAGGCATGAAATCCAGCCTTCTGGAAGCCCCTTAGAGATCCATTCAAGTACCTGGAATCATCCTGAAGGCCTTGACTGAACAAAACCTTCCATGATCCTGAGTTTCAAAACATCATGATTCTTATTTTGCACACACAGAAAATGAGTTTAAGAAGTTATTCTAAAACCAGAAGTAGTCAAGAATATTTGATTTCAAGACCTTGGATAAAATACTTTACATTTTTCTCTCTCTATGAAAGCCGTAGAGATGGAGGCTATTTGTGTTTAAAAAAATACATAAGCAGACATGTTTTAGCCTGAATTTACTTTAAAAAGCATATCTGAAACATCTCCAATGAGCATTTTCTGATTATGCACTGACTGAAAAATCATGTATACAGTATTGGCAAACAATTGCTTGCTTTTGTTTTAAGCTAACTGGTTAAATATGTTACTTTTGAAAAAGATCAAGTGTACACTGAAGTATGCTATATGCGGGGAAGATTTTAAAATGATGTTGGAGGAAAGAATATGTATTTGTGTTCATGTAAAAGGGTGAGGACAAAAGAGAGAGAGAACAAGAGAGAGGAGAGAAAGAGGCAGCTGTGGCGTAGACAGGCAGGCATTTTAACAAATTCACAGTTCACAGATGTAAGCATCTAAGAAAAAATTTATGTCTTAATTCTATCATTCAAATTAATTTTGACTTGGACATCACAGTTCATAAACTTGTTGGAAAATTCAGCCTCAATGATTCTTAGGTCTCTCTTCCTGGGGTACAGCGAAGTGTCAATAAACTTACACAGCACCAAGGAACAAACAGGGACAAGATGGGGGGGCTTCAGGGAAGGTGACATCAGCACAGATGTGTCAGCCACAAGGCCCTGCAAGGAGGTCCCCATGAGGCACCAGCAGAGGGAGGTGTCAGCCTTCCTATGGAGCAGTGATGGGCACAGAGCCTGTGGCTGCCTTTGCGACATCATTACACAAGGGGACATCATCTGAGCCACAGGTTAGGAGGGAGGCAGGGGCAGCAAGGCTCCTGGGAGAGCTTATGTGAGAGACCCCTGGGTGAAACAGGAGCTTTCATAGAAGTTCAGGGGTGGGTGGCCTGCCGAGAGTCGGGAGCCAGCTGGAGGATCACTGTGCTGTGAACAGCGTCACACTAGTTGTTCACCAGCCTAGCGTGGCATGGGAAACAGAGTTTCCAGAACTATAGCCTATCTGAGAATTTAACAAAGACTCATTGCTATTTATTATTTATTTTGTTGAAGGATTATGATTCTGAGAAACCTGCCCAAATTAACAACGTCCAAATGTCAATATGCTCATATGTATTTCTAATTCTTAAGTAATTGTGGAAAGAATCAAATTTTTAAAGATCTGTGATAGTTTGACTTAAAAGAATGAGCCATCTTTGATCATAAACTTTTACTGCATATTTCTGCATACCTTGTATCTGATTTTCCAACTGGTGGGAACTAACAAAACTACAGGGCTAGCATTTCAGAGCAAAGTGCTCAGATTGGGCTTGCATGCTGGTCCACAATGGATGACCTTGCATCCTTCACTCCCTGGAGCGTCTTAGTCATGTGACGAGATCCCTCCACAGTTCCCCCTTCCCTCTGCATCAGGTTTAGCACACAGGGACCCTTCTTGTCTCCTTGAAGCTCTTCCTTCTCCTGCCTGTGCCCTGCCCTTGCTCTGAACTCCTGCATGCTCACATGTTTGGTCACAGCCTTCTTATCCCCTGTCCTCATGATTACCCTCGGGTCTGTCTTCAAAGCCAGGATCTGTCTTCAAAGCTGAATGTTGGCTCTCTATCTGCAACTCAACCTCTAGGGACTGGAGACACCAGAAACTTGACAGGCCTCCCTGACTCTCTGTGTGGCCTACCAGCATGTCCCACCTCCTGTGACCTTGTCTAAGGGACAGCAGCACCATAATCCCAGTGCCAATGATGAGACCTCTCCTTCCCTGTCACCCACAGCTCATCTAGTTCTCATCCACTCGCCTCTGCCGTCCCTGTCACTCCTGCAGCTTCCTCTACACCTCTGTCACCCACATCTCACTGCATCTAGAGGCAGGCTCCAGGCATGCACATGGTGGCCCCATGCTCCTTCCTGCCTCCACCCTCACCTGTGCCTCTCTGTGCTCTGGCAACGGCCACCAGGAAACAAGAGCCTGTGATTGTGGCATACCCTGGACATGCAGCTCCCGTGCCGGAGGTGACAAATGACAACGTTATTTTCTTTCAGTGGCAGAAAGACAGAGACGGCCCTATAGAAGAGACATCCCCAAAAACCCCATAGATTTCTATTTGACATTGGAGGACAATAGCAGGACCCTGGTGGATCCTGCAAAGCTATTTGTATTTGGTTGCTGTTTTTACTTTACAACATTTACCATGGTTTTAGTTACTAACTTACTTGTTTTGTGGTTTTTACACTTGATCTTAGGCTCCACAGGGACAAGAACTATGTCAGTTGTGTCATGTGAGGTATGTGTAGTGGCTGCCATTAGGGCCAGTAGAGATTAGATGTTTCATGAATATATTCTGCTGAAAGACTGAACAAATGAGTGAGGGAAAGAAGTGTGGCCAGCCTGGAATGAGAATGTCATTATTACTCCCATATTTGCTAAAGAGCACTGATTAATATTTTTCCCATTATGATCTCTAGCAGGAGTTATGATATTAGTCAGTGTGAAGGTGAAACAATAAACATGAATTTCACCAATATGGAAAGATTTCAACCCAAGATGTCATAAACTAAATATGAATGAAGAATTGGTTTCATCCAAGAAAATATTAACTCTGAAAATTTGCCACAAGAAATAAAGCCATACAAAACTTCTATACTTCTGAAATTTAATACTCTAATCAAAGTTATTTGCATGAAAAAAATGTGCCAGAAAGATGTAAAATCTTCTTAATCATTCTTTAACATTCAGAGATCAACAAGTTAAAAAAAAAACAAATAGGCATTTCCTGTCCATTGCAGCTCCCCTTCCCAAGAAGAGAGGACAATGTGATATGGAGCTGCAGAATCAGTGCTGACCAGAGGATGCTCAGAATGGACATTGCTTTGGTGCAAACTCTCATAGTATTTGCCATTTGTGAAAATGTCCCCTACTCATTATGCTACGGACACAAATCTGAGTGTCATCTATTTATAGTTTCTCTCTGAAATAGAAAACTATAGATACTCATCATGAAAGGGACAGAGCTACTTCAAGACTTTAAATATCCATTAATGGTGATATAGTTATTATTCAAAAGACACAAATATTTGTAATTACATGAAAATATCATTAAATATTATACTTCACTACATATTTGTCTCATCTTAGTAGAAGAGTAGGGATGTTACATTCTAGGGTTACCAGATTAAATACAGGCTGCCAATTTCAATTTGAATTTCAGATAAACATGAATATTTTAGTGTTAGTATGCGCTATTCAATATTATTCATGATTTATCTGAAATTCAAATTTAAGTGGGCAGCCTGTATTTATGTTTGCTATATATGGCAGCCCTATTACATCACGTCTCCTTTGATCATCTTGGCAAGCTAGTGAAGATATGTTGGATATATGTAGCAACATATTTCTACTTTATAGGTGAGGATATTGAGTTTTAGAGAACAGAACTGATACATATTTTCTATGAACTGGTTAGACATGAAATGCCTTTTCACTTCAATGTTGATGAATGAAATAAAGGATTATAACAATGGACTCCACAGTGAACATTAATTATAAGGCTATTACTGAGGATACAGACTGAAACAGGGGAAGAGGTAGCTGTGCTTTGATTGCATTGGTCTTTTTTCTATCCGCTTTTCTAGAAGTCATAGAAATTAACCAACTGGAGGGCAATGAAAAGAAAGTCAGTATTGTAATGATGCTGAAAAAAGCTCAGCATCATTGATCATCAGTGAAATGCAAATCAAAACCAAAATGAAATACCATCTCATGCCAGTCAGAATGATGATTATTAAAAAGTCCAGAAACAACAGATGCTGGTGAGGCTGTGGAGAAATAGGAATGCTTTTACACAGCTGGTGAAAATGTAAATTAGTTTAACTATTGTCAAAGACAGTATGATGATTCTTCAAGGATCTAGAACCAGAAATACCATTTGACCCAGCAATCTCATTAATGGGTATATACTCAAAGGAATATAAATCATTCTACTATAAAGTCACACACACACATATGTTTATTGCAGCACTATTTATAATAGCAAAGACATGGAACCAACCCAAATGCCCATCAATAGTAGACTGGATAAAGAAAATGTGGTACATGTACACCATGGAATACTATGCAGCCATAAAAAGCAATAAGATCATGTCGTTTTCAGGGACATAGGTGAAGCTGGAAGACATCATCCTCACCAAACTAACACAGGAACAGAAAACCAAATACTGCATGTTCTCACTCTAAAGAGGGAGATGAACATTGAGAACACATGGACACAGAGAGGGGGACAACACACACCAGGGCCTGTTTGGGGAAGGGGAGTAAGGGGAAAGAACTTAGAAGACAGGTCAATAGGTGCAGCAAACCACCATGGCACACATATACCTATGTAACAAACCTGCACATTCTGCATATGTATCCTGTTTTGCTGTTGTTGTTGTTGTTAAGAAGAAATAAAGAAAAAAAAGTCAGCATTCTCCTCCATTGGAAGCCTTTGTCTGTCATCCACCTCAAGGACAAGCAGAGGCACATCTGTGTCAGAAGACAATATGTTCTTCTGGCTTCAATGACCCCCTCCCTTCGTACACACTAGGTGGACTCGAGCATCCTCGGGCAAACAGTGAAGGACATTCCTGCTCCCTTAAACCATCTGTTTAAAGAGAGTAACATGCAAAAAAAAGTTCACATAACTATAGATGAGTAGAAGTTATGTGTACACTTAAATGTTGGTATTTCTGAGAATAAGATGAAAGGATGATTTCCTAAAGAAACAAGGACCACGTAACATGCTGTCACCAGACCAGCTCTCGGAACAAGCAAAGGGCTTCAGTGGCATACCTGCCAATGAGAAGAAGAGAACCCTCCTCAGCACAGATCACTACATTGTAGGTCTAAACAATTCTTAATATATATATATATTTTTGCTGGTGACCAACGCAGTCAAAGAAGACCAGGAGTAAATCTGATGGCAGGTATAAAATGCAGAGGTAAAACTGGATTACCATAATGACAGATGGTCTCTTCAACCTCTACAATCTGAGTCATTAGGAAAATGCCCAAAAGAAAAAGAAAACATCACAAATGAAAATAGTTTACAAAGGTAAAGTTTGCACATTGTCACACAAAACAGTAGTAAATTCCATTTGAAACATGACTACTGGGGAAGAAATGTTTACACAATGCTTACCAAAAGACAGGAGTGTAACTTGAAAAGGACAAAAAGAAATTACCCCCAAAGAATTCCAGCTACAAGAAAAGACCCATGAAACACAGAATCTTGTATTCCCAATCTTCATCCCACAGGAAAACATGTTCATGTCCTGGAACAAATGAGTTACTAAGTACACTGTGGGAAGAATAACTGGAAAGAAAAATGTGTTTTTTAGTGGGGAATTTTTTTTTAACGGGAGTTTGAATGAAATACTGTTCTTAGAGCAGAATGTGGCAGTAAGTAAAGCTACTGGGACAAATTCCTAATGCATTTCATGGGAACACAGTGACCTGAACGTGGGACCTGGGGAAGCAGCAACAGTGATTAGGATCCCCACAAAAACCCTCAAGCACTGAGGTTTAGGAGGTAGGAACCAAAAGGGTTTATCTAGACCACACTGTTCAATGGCGATACATCAGAGTCCCCAAAAGTAATTTAAATTTTTCTAGATGCCACATTTAAAATGGAAAAAAAGGAAACAGGTGAATAAATTTTAATTATATATTTTACTTAACCCAAGGTTTCCAAAAAAATATGTGATATATCATATGTAATCAATATAAAATATTTGGATTTTGTATACGAAGTGAAATCCAAGTGCATTTTATACTTATAGTCCATTTCAATTCATACTAACCACATTGCAGCTGGCCAGAGACACATTTCAGGAGGCTGTGGCTAATGTACGGGACTGCCTGAGGATGTACAGGGGTGTCCTGGTGCCGCTCTGCAGAGCCAGGTACTCCTGGCTACACGCAAACAAGAGACAAGTCCAAGCCCACATCATGAGCTTCAGTTTTCTGCATTTCACATATTGAACCTTGCCCTATTTTTTAAATATAGAGGTCCTTCTCTATAGGTGTTTAAAAATCCCTGCACCAGGCCAATTGCCTCCTCTTTCAAGTAAGATGATGGAGGTTCATCAAGGCGAAGTGACAGCTCACAGCTACACGGCCAGTGAATGTGGCCATGAGAATGGAACCTGGTCTCTAAATCCTTACCTGGACACCTGCTATCACTTGCTGGCACACAGCTCACAGGCAGTGGCAGATGCCCTGTGGGAGTGAATGCCATTATTGGTAGTTCATTTCAGAAACTTGTTAATGGACAGAAAGCAATCATGACCATTAGAAAAGGTTATTTCTGTTTTTCATCTGTTTGCTTTGTAGAGTTTTCTATCCACCAAGAAGTCAAGCTAGTTCCTACTTTCCTTCGGAGTATAGCATCTGTGTCTCTTTTATGAATAACCCTGACTGACCTCCCAAGCAGAAACACTGCAGTCAACATGATTTTCCATCATCCAGAGCCTGAATAATCCACATATTAAAGCCAGTGCAAATCACAGGGGAAATCAGATGTATTTATTCCTAAATTAAGCTAACAAGGAAAAGCAAGCACAGGTATATAGCATGATGTTCAAACAAACAAGTATATGTGTGTGTGTATATATATGTGTGTGTGGATATATGTATGTATATATGTGTATATATGTGTATATATATGTGTGTGTGTATATGTATGTGTGTGTGTATATATATATACACCATCTTTTCTTCCTTAATGTAAGAAATGTATTCGATTTCCTTAATCCAGCAAGATACATTCTTGGGGAGACTATGAGTGACCCTACTGATTTTGGTCATCTCTAAATTTGAACATTCTTTCATCATTATATTTTCCAAGTTAACCTTTCAAACAGTCCAAGATATGATGGATGCTAAGGTTGGAAGGGACCTAAAACAATATTTTAAATTGTGCAGTTGAGAAAAGCAAGGTCCAGAAATGTTAACTGATTTCCAAAGGTCAGACTACTGGGCCAGAGTTTAGGTCCTGTTCATACGGATCAAGAGCTGGTTTCTGAATTTTTGAAGGTATTTTTGTTTCAAAAGTATAAAAAGAGAGATATGCAGTCCCTATAATGGTGCCTCAGTAATAGTACGGATTGGGAGTTCCTAAAAATCAGGCGAACTGATACAACAGCATATTAAATAGCAGTTGTTATTCCAGGAAAATATGCAGCTGTGATTTATAGACATGTGCTTATCTTATCGTACCACTGACTACACAGAAAACTAGTGTCTAAGGGATGCCAAGCCCAGGGCAGATCTGACTTCTCTATCAGGCTTCAAGCTCCCATTTCTATGGGCTCATGAAGCAAACAGGGGAATAGATGATGAAAAAAAACCTTCTATTGCTGTTTCATTTAAAAAAAAAAAGAATTTAGATGACAAAGGATTTGTTTAAACATTAAAATTGACAATAAAAATAAGCCCCTTAAATCACTATTTGCTATATATAATGTAGACTCTCATGTGCATAATTCAATTATCAGTGGTGAAAAATTAACCATGTTTTTGGCTCTGGGGGAAAATAGCTGCTATTTTTTAACTTTCAAAGTTTAAGTAGCTAACATGAATTTTATGGTTTGAACATGATTCAGTTTTGCATCTTCAGAGTACTGGTCAATTTAAATGAATACAAACGTAACAATCTCTTATTCGTAAGGTAAATATGCCTTATACTAAGATAGAGTCTGTTATGAGCTGAACTGTGTCCACCCAAAAGTCATATGTTTAAGTCCTGGCCTTCAGGATCTGAGAATGTGACTGTATTTAAAGACAGGCTCTCTAAAGTGATTTAAGGTAAAATGCAATCGTTAGTGTAGGCCCTCATCCGATATGCGTGTTGTCCTTACAAAAAGAGAAGGTTAGGATACAGGCACAAAAGACCATGGAAGGACAAAGAGAGAAGGCGGCCATCTGTAAGCCAAGAGGAGAGGCCTCAGGAGAAACCAAACCTGCCGACAGCTTGATCTTGCACTTCCAGCCTCCAGGGCTGAGAAATAAATTTCTGTTGTTTAAGCTGCTCAGTCTATGGTACTTTGTTATGGCAGTCCCAGCAATACTGTATTATATAACAACTATATATTATTTATATAATATATATTTATAATATAAATATTTATATAATATATATTTATAATATAAATATTTATATAATATATATTTATAATATAAATATTTATATAATATATATTTATAATATATTTATAATATAAATATTTATATAATATAATATATATTTATGATATAAATATTTATATAATAAACATATATTTATAATATAAATATTTATATAATTTATATAATTATAAACATATATAATATAAATATTTATCTAATTTATGTAATTATAAATATATAATATATAAATATGTCAAGAGTAGGATATAGAAATAATAGATTTTGGCATCCAGATAAACTGTTAAGAGCAATTTAAAAACTAGATTATAAATTTTTTTTGCTTTCTTCTAAAATATTGTGATTCAAACTCTAATATGGAACCATTATAAATTATATATTAGATTCAATCTTTTTAACCTTCTACTATAACCTTGTACTCATATTATGAATAGCCTATTACTTGTAAATGTTTTCATTTATTTCACATAACCACCTTTATATGTAGTTCTGATCTAGAAAAGTGGCAGGGAATGTCACAGGACGTGTAACATTTTGCAAAATTAATGCATTTTGATAAACGTTATGTAATAATTCATGTGGTTGGTGCTACTGCTTAAAACCTTTATGCTAATGCCTCTGGTGATCTTTGGGGGAAATTCAGAGAGCACTAAATGAGCACTTAAGAATGAACTTTCAAGTACCTAAAGAAAAGGTCTCTGATTATAATGAATTTCTTATTGAAGGATTTCAATATTGAATGAATTTTAGCTCCATCAACATTTGAAAATTTTACGGAAATAAATCTTTAGAAGGAAGAAGGCAAAGTGGGAAACAAGGAGGGATAGAGAAAGGAGGGAAAGGAAACACAGTGAATCCAATATAACATTTACCATCACAACTAGTAAAAACAGTGTGCAATTGTCCATACTTGTGTATGATTAGATGGCCTTCTATCATCATGAATGCATGAACAATGAAAAAATTTAATGCTTAAACAGTATTTACGTGAAAGTCCCTGTGGCTCACGTGTATAATGGCTTAAATCCTGATACACCCGGGAACACTGAGCAATCAAAAAAGACTCAGAGAAGTTATTTTGTGTCAACAACAGCAGCCCAAAGCACTTCCAAAACAGAAGATAAACATATATTTTCTCTAAGGTGCAATAAAAAACTTAAAGGGTAGAATTGTAATATATCTGATATATATATAAATTCTTATTTTGTATGAAAGAAAAAAGTCCTACCCACAAAGAAAGGGAAAAGAATTGAGGAAAATGTGATATAAAAGTAGATTACTGCAAAGCATTGGATGGTTAAATCTATTATCTGGATTCCATTCTCTTTTTATTAATTCTGTAACTTTTGTTATAGTTTAAGGTATTTTTAAAATTATTCAGCCTTCAGTGTGCTGAATCCAATAGAGAAATTAGACCTGTGAGGAAGACAAGTGGCACCCCCGACAATGGTCACTTGTGACAAGACTGGAGATTCATGTGGACAAGGAGGCCACTGACCTGGGAAGCTAAATTAGTTTATTTCCAGTTGTGCATTTGGATTCTATTTGATTCTCTGCCTCTATGTCCAAGAGGCATTTCTAGTGTTTGGCTCATCGACCCAGAGTCACTGCAGAGTAAAAGAAAAGCTTTTGTATTTGTATGTGTTACCGTACCAAGTATTATCAGGGAGGTAATGATGAAATACCCGCTTCCACTCACTGGGCAGCTCGTCACCATGGCAACAGATCATTATATAAAGTTCATCAATTCAGCTGGTCATTATCCCAAAGCAGCAGACAGCTAATATGTTAAGGAAAGTTCTTTCTCTTAACTTGTAAACGAGCAACTGAATTAAATTGGTCTTGTCACTGGGAGCTCAATATTACATTTATATAGAAAAGGAGAATTCAAAGAAGAAAAAAAGGTCTTCTTGGCTAGTGTATGCTTGAAAAGAAGAATTTAATTCACTCAGTTATCAGATTCAACTAATGGCTTATTTTTTTCCTGAAAAGGATAGTCAGTCAGTTTAAACTTTCCTGGTCATAAATTAAATGCAAAATTTTAAAATCACAAGGCATTAATATTTTAAACTATATTCTCATAGCCCGACCCTCTGCATGTAAGTTCTTGAGACCCAGCACTAGGGGATGCAGCCTGCCTTGTTCACTGTGACCCTGTTGGTTTCCAGAACACAGCCTGGCACATAGTAGGTGCTCAAGCAGAGACATGTTCATTGTGTGGCCTCTGGGACACAACAGCCCAGGTTAAACTCCAGGTTCCCACAATCACAGGCCGTGTGACCAAGCGCAGGTTACTAATATCTCTGTTGCCTTCTCCCCGGTGCCCAGCTCACAGGGTCGGTGGCCACTAAGTGAGTTTAACTGTATGTTTGTTTGGATGGTACCTGGCACACAGGACACATTGTATAAGAGTTTGCTGTTTTTCTTTTCTTATTAATGTTTAGCTTGTAAACCGTAAGTCCTATTCAAGTTTTGTCTAAAATCAGCAAGATCCCTGCTCCACCACTACTCACTGTACATATGCCAGGAGGAGAAATGACATCTCTTTTACAGCTGCTTTGGGTGCCTTGCTGAATAAAACCTCAAAAGCTCCTTGCAGTACCCTAAATCATAAGCCAGCGCTTATAGGAAATTTACCACTGCATTTCCTGTGAATAAAAACCATATTACTTTTAAAACAAGAGTGCAATTAATAGAGTCCTCTGGGTATCCTTTCTAAACTCTCATCTAACCCACAGCTTAAATATAACTCCAATCATTCTGTTAAGGAAGCAATTCAAGTTTCTGAAAGGAAATTACTTGCCTTAGATTTATTGTATCTAAATTACAAAACAACCACCCAGTTGGTAAGGTTGGCAGCCCTTCTCTGAGAGTCACCAGGCAGGCATCCAGAGTCTAAATTACCGTCTAGCCCCCAGTGGTGAAATTTATACTGTGTCTGGTCCCATTAGTTGTCAATTGAGATGGTTGAGAAAAATCTATGCTAAGCACTTTTGCACTTTTGAAACATTAATTCCAAAGGAAAAAAGAGAGCTTTCTTACTCAGTGGAATAAGAAAATTATTTTGTCATTTTTCTCAGTGGCTACATTACACCAATTACGACTAGTGCCTGATGTTCCAAGCTGTTTGTTAGCTCGTTATGAGCTTTCTTTAGGCACTGTCTTATCCATTTCTATGGTTTCAAAGAAAACTTGAGGCTGCCATTACTGACCTAAACCTTCCTCTCTGGCTTCAAAGAAGGCTTTCCAACCAACTCTCAGGCACACCGCATGCAACTAGAACTCAGTACACCCAAAACTGGAAACTCAATGTCTCCCCTTTGTATCAAATCCGTCCATGCACCTGAAATCCTGAATCCACTGGCCAGGATGGAATAGTCAATATGACTATCCTACTGTTCAGCTTCATCTCCTATCTCTTCACCCACAACTGCAGCTCATTTCAATGTCTCCCCCTTTCCAGAACACCCCAGGACTTTCTAGATCTGGATGCTTTGCATGTTCTGTGCCCTCTCTACCAGGCAGCCATCTCCCCATCCCCCAAGAGCCAGCTCCCAGGCCTCTGCTCTGGGTGGAGTGGGAACCTTTTCTCACCTCCCAGGCCAGCTCAGTGCTTCCAAAGTCTGTGTGCTTATGGAAGGTATTCTTCCTTCAACTAAGATAGTGATTAAGTCAAACCAAAGAATAAACGTCCATCTTTTATGGGACATATGCTTTCCTTGGTGTGATGTGCTGAGCCTTATCCTTATTCATGACACCTTCATGCTCTCGGGATACAGTAGGCCGTCAGTTGAGACTTAGTGAATGAACATACGAGGATTTCACAATTCTAGAATCATGCCTCAGAAGTCAATCTTTAAGCTCAAGGTGGAAATATATCTTTCAATTTTCCTGGTTATTGCCAAGAAATAGCAGAATAACCATGTTAAAAAGTTCTATAGTTGTCCAGAGCACTCAGGTCACTCCTAACTTTCTATGCACCCCTCTCACTGCCCACTCCACTGAGTTGCCCAAGAGGTGAGAAGCTGAAGTGAGGTGGGCTGGGGCGGGGATCTGAAAAGGAAGGTGTGACAGGAGGAGAGCCCTAAGTACAGCAGAGTGGTTCCCAAGCTTTATGACTAGAGAAGCTACTCAGGGAGAAGCCTGAGATGGACCTTCCAGGTGCAGCCCCTGAGACCATGATTTGGGAGGTCTGCAGTGGGCCTGAGGACCATTGTCAATCATTAACAAACATTCTAGGTGACTCTAACTCAAAGGACCTAGGATTTGACCAACAATAAGGGGCTGTTTTTAGTCCATATCACCAGATGCCAACAGTGAGGTCAGTGATGAAGGAGCTTTGAGTCTTGACTATTCTTTAACTTCCAGGAGCCCTTACGTAAAGGTCTTAGCATGGTGCCAAGGTCAAGGGAAGCACTTTCTGTGTCTTCATCATTGTTACCATGTGGGTGAGGGGGAGGAGGATGCTATGGCCAAGGGCCTCCCTCCATCCCGGAAGCTCTTCTTTCCATGTATTAAAACTGCTACAGGAAAAAACCAATAGGCAGGGATGCTACCTTCAACCTGTGAGTGACAGGGGCTGGATGTACACTGCTTCCAATTTAATGCATGATAAATAGTGTGATTCTTGCTTGACAGATGCAAAATCTGAGGCTCACAGAGGCTACCTCATTTTCTGACAGCACCCAGCCTACAAGAGGTAGAGGGAATATTTAAAATGCCCCTGGAACAAAGGCTTAAATGTTCCTCCAGGCCATGTTGCTGTGGCTTGATCCTTTTCTAAGTACTTTATTCATATATTAATCTCATCCTTGTTCTGAAATCCTAGTGCATTAGCCATCACCCAAAGAGTTACATTTAATGTACCTTTGAGTCATTCCTTAATGACATCACAAGACTCAGGCCCCTCTGCCAAAACTGGAACCTCCTTAAAGTTAAGGATGAAGTATTTGAGTTAGAAAAGATGAAAAAATCCTGGGGGTCTAATGCACAGCATGGAGTCTATAGCTAACAATGCTGTACTGTACAGTTGAAATTTGCCAAGAGAGTAGATTTTAAGTGTCCTTACCACAAGAAAAAAGCAAGCAAGCAGGAAAGAAAGAAAAAAGAAAACGGTAACTGTGTGACTTCATGGGTATGTTAATTAGCCTGATTGTGGTGATGATTTCACAATGTGTTCGCATACTGAATCAAGTTGCAGACCTCAAATATATACACTTTGTATTTTTTAAAAACCCTTAATAACCACCTCTTAAGTTTCTCTTATATCTTGAATCTCACATAGTAAGTAATGTGTCCTCTCTCCACGCTTGCTTATTAGTCATGGAGTAATATATATATAATGAGTTTGGCTTTGTTCAGATAGTTGGATGATAGCCACGGCATGTAAATGTGTCACACCCTTGTTTAGTACTTACTAACTGGACTTTCCCTCTAGGAGCAGAACTGTGTAATGTTCATGTGATGCAAAGGACACATTTGGCCAAGTTGGGCTTGCTCACCTGACATTCTTCTATCATTTTCCATCTGCTCTTGAACAAATAAAACCCTGGCATAGTCAGAGGCTCTCCCACTCTCCTCTCCCTTCTACACATAGAGCAGCTTTGGTGTGGCCTCTAGTCAGGACTGACTATTCCTTCAGCTGCTTCATGACAAGGAGGGGCCTCCAGGTTGCTCAGGTCTGTGGTGGGCCACTCAAATGACACTGCCCTCGTGATAATTACTGACTCAGAACTATCAACTATTTGCCCTAGGACACAAATACTCATTAGTTCATTTTCTCATTAGGTGAATATTTATTAAGAACTTATTTGGGTCATATTCTGGCTTAGCTGCTCTTGCTACAAAAATATCAACTTCCAAAGGTTTTCTGATGTTTGGACACTGGGCTCAATGTCCACTGATTTCCTTTACCCGAGGGAAAGTGTTACTTGCAGGGAATTATTTTCACTTGTCAGTGTTCTGTCTGGGAGCCACAGTGAATGGTGCATATGAATTAACAAGTCAGGAGTGACAATGCCCCCCTTTTTCTAGCCTATGTATGAACAAAGTCTGTGCATTCTGAGGGCTTTCAAATGCTTTGGTGTCCTACCTCCCATGTCCAGCCTGGTAGGGTGGAGGAACCTCAGTTGTGTGCATGAACATGGATGACTCATTTGCAAGAAATGTGGAATGAAAAATAAATGTGAAACTTTGATACACAATACAATTCTTGACTTTTGTGAACTCATTTTGAAGTAGATACCCATGCATGTCACTAGTACTTTGTGCCATACTCCACTCCCCAACATGTACATGTTATAGAAACCTACTCTTAGATGCAAATATATTAACTCTACATTAAAAAATAAAAGACAGGGCATGCATATTGAAATAGGCTGAATGTTTGTGCCCCCCTACCCCCAGATTTAGAGGCTGAAATCCTAACTCCCAATGTGGTGATATTTGGAGGTGGGGGGCTTTGGGAAGTGACACCCTCATGAATGGGATTGGTGCCCTTATAAAATAGGTCTCAGAGCCCTGCCTTGTCTCTGTCCCCTGTGAGGACACAGGGAGAAGGTGGCTACTTATAAACCAGAAAAGGGTCCTCATGAGAACCCAAGCATGCTGGCACCCTGATTTCAGGATGACAGGCCCCCAGCACTATGAGAAATACGTTTCTGTTGTTTCTAAACCACCCAGTTGACAGTAAGTTTTTATAGCGGCCAGGACTAAGACAAGTATATAATAAAGGAGACCCTTTCATTCACCAACAGTCCTACTGGGGAGTTTCCAGCCATCCTTTGGGTGGTGCCCTGTACAGAGTTTGACATGAAGCGTACACCCTCCTCCTTCCTTGCCCCCAGACCTACGTATTGTTTGGGTCAAGAGAGCTGAGAGAAGAAGGGGCTCCATATGGGAGAGAGGTTGAAATTCCTCTGCTATCCTCCTGAAAGAAACAGAAAAGGTGAAAGAAAAGGGGTGAGAGTGAAAAACTAGAATGATGGCAAAAAGGTGCCTACACCTCCAACAATCCTTCCTTGTGAACACAGGTCCTCCCATAATGTTTTCAACTCACACAATTCTTTCCTTTTTTTCTTTTAAAACACAATCTGGGGAAGGGGTTGAGTTGGTGTTTGACAGTGAGAGAAATTCATTCACCCTGAATATCAACAGGATCTGGTGAGCATAAGCCCAGGGAATGGTAACAGAAATGATGGGGAGAGCTGTGGACTTCCTAGGCAGGAAATTGAGAGTCTGAAATATGAAAGCAAACAGCAAACATCTGGAGGGCAGGAAAGGCCCAGCTGGCATCTGAGGAGCAGGAGTGATAAGTTTTCTTAAACGTCAATTTGGAGAAAAATTGTTTTAAATTGGGACTCATGGTTGAGACAACAAACTGAAAGATTGTCACTAAACATGCTCCACACTAATGATACAGAGTCCAGGGCCCCCAGCTCTCCAGCTTCCATTGACTTTCCAGTGAGACTCCCCAAATCTTTTCATGGGTGCAGATTTATTTATGATCTATGAGGAATCCCAGCCCAGTTCTTACTGGGCAGCAGGAAAATCATGAGTCTTAACCAATTCTTTGCTTTTCCTAACTGGGATGTAGATGGCTGAGAGGGAGCCAGCTTCCAACACTAGATATATGTCCTCCAACTAAACACACAGGCTGCGGCAAGGGTTCCAGTCAGACAGCAAGAGTCAGAAGACCTGGACGGTGAGAGGTCAGTGCCTGGAGATGGGGCAAGAGTGAGCAGGCACCAACTTACAGGGCACAGAAACGGCTCTAATTCTGAGATGGGGATGTGTCCTAGCACATAGAACAAAGCTCAGACACCAGAGCAAAGAACTGATCACTTGAGAAGATGTCAAAGCCAGCTCACTCAAACTGGGTGAAAGGTCAGAGCTGAGCCAGGACAAAGATGAGGTAGCATTGAGCCTGGGCCCCCGAGCTCCTGGCATGCCCTGACTCCACGCTGGAAAACTCCAGAATCTGGAGAACTAGAAGTGCAGGTTAAGTGTTAGAGGGTCCCAAAGGCAAGCTGCCAGGTGAATCACCACAGGTCAGCAACTCCACAAAGCCCCAGACAACTGGCTATTATCCAATCCATGCACAGAGAAATGAATGCTGCCTAGAGATACTAAAAATGCCAACACTGTGTAATCAATATGATTTCTAATTGAAGGAAAATTATAGTTTAACTCAAAGAGCAGCAGTTCCTTGTGAAGATTGCCATTTAAAGACAATTTACCAAGGACAAATCAAGGCATTTGTGGTTGAAACTATTTTTTTCACTATGAATGAGTGTTCTTCTGCTGAGGACAAGGTCAGATTTTTAAAATTAATCAAATGATCATATCATTGAAGGCCTAAATGAAGTTTCTACTCTGACAATTAATCTTGGCGATCACTTCAATACTAAAAATAATATTTTTTTTAACTAAAATCCCTTAATGGTACTTCAGTATTGAAAAAATTAATTACTAAATTTTTATCATTGCCACAAATATATGAAAATTGAAGGCTACAGAAACCTCTAAACTGTTCTGGGGGTGTAGAAATCAAATTCTACCTGGCATAACTGAAGATCACTTTAAAGGATTTTTTACTAATTTCAGACAATAACGCTCAATAGTTTAGTTACACATGAGAACAATTCTTAACACATATTTTCTGGTTACAAGAAAGAAATCTTCAGCTTCTTGAGCAAATTTTCTTTTCCTTTCTCTCAATTTTAATTCCTCAGAGAAACATACTATGTATTTACCAAGATTCATTATACTCAGTTGACACATAGTGGTTATAGGTAGCAAGAAATGCCCTTCTAAACAATGCTTTAATCTCAAAATGGTTTAAAACTTTCAAACCTAGCTGAGCTTTCACAGCCTTAAAAATCCAGAATCTGGTGATAAGTGTTCTCTTGGTCAGAAACTTATTAAACATGTGTTGATTGCTCTTAAATGGGGAAAAAAATCAAAAGCTCTTTACTGCTGTTTTCATATTGTTTCTGTTTCCGGATTACTCAAAATAATGAAATGGCACTGGTGAAGATCTGAAGAAAGGATGAAAGCACACAGGGACAGATGGCTCACTGCTTTCCAATAACTCATTCATTCAGCATTTATTTTGCACTTACTATAATCAGACAATTCCAAACAGGGAAAGTTGTTTTCTTCACACTGTTTTTTTGTTTTTTGTTTTTTGTTTTTTGTTTTTTTTTTTTGGTCTAGAAGAATAACTGGCTACATAATTATAATTTCAGATATTCTCAACTTTAGGAGCATCTTTAGTCCATTCAGGATGCTATAACAAAATACCATAGATTGGGGGGGGTTATCAACAACTGAGATTTATATCTCATAGTTCTAAAGCCTGGGAAGTCCAAGATCAGGGTGCCTGCAGATTTGATGTCTGGTCACAGCCAGTTCCTCACAGATGGCCCTTCCTTCTGTGTCTCACATGGTGGAAGAGGTGAGGGATCTCTTTGGGATCTCTTCTATTGGGCACTAATCCCATTCATGAGGAATCCATCCTCATGACTAATCACCTCCGAAAGCCTCCACCTCCAGATACCCTCACACTGGGAATTAGGTTTCAATTTATTTTCAATCTGGAGGGACACAAGCATTGGGATCATTGCAAGAGGGCTGGTTAATGACAGGCTCCTTTGATTCTTCAAACAAGGTCTCATTAACATGTTGCATGTCCTCAGCTTCTCCAAGGAAATGTTGATCTGATGAGTAAGACAGGATCGTGTAGGAACAGTATTGCCCCTAGGGACACAGCTCAAAACATTATTCCTTTCTTAATATTATGAAAACATAACATTATGAAACTCCACAGCATCCTTTGGTAACAATTCTGTTTAAACACCAGAAAATACCATACTTAAGAAACGTAGTATTGGACTTCTCTAGGTTTCAAAAAGGAAAGAGAGATGAAAATATTATAAACCAATAAATAATGGAGCAGATTTTTAGGCTGTGTTTTGAAACAACCAAAATAAAAGTAATTCTGATGTTGACATCCCTGCAAGTGACAAATACTGTTTTTCCCATGCCTGGGACAAGTATGCAGTTAGACTTCGGCATTGTCAGTAATCGCACCACTGTAAATTACAGCTTACTGCAGACATTCTGGTGGAAGGAAATGTTCTAAGTGTTAATTTGCTGGGAGATTTGAGGCGAGTTTGTTTCCGCTAATGACTTCCAGGTGGGAACTGCAATATTGACGGTTGCACCTTACTTCCTACTCCCAACCCTCTCTTTCTCCCAGATATGTGAAATATCCTCCTTCTGTTCCTTAAGGTATCTTGGTATCCTCATCTTCTCTGCAAAGGCTTTTTCGAAAAGATGTGGTGAGGTACCTTTTCTTCCAGTCACTCCGTTTTGTAACAACTCCTGGAGGAAAGTTCGTCTGTAACACCATTGTTACTGCTATTTTATCACGCACTGGAGGATGCACCCATTCCTTCCATGTCCTTCAGAATGCACTGCTGTCTGTTTTAGAATTTAATTACAGAGGTCAAGGCCTAAATGTGCTTAGTAATGGCTGATCATCATTGCCAGGCAGGGGCCATCTATACAAGTTAACAAGGATGACAGGATGTGCTTAGATCCAGAATAAAAACATCAGACATTCAAAGCCAAGGCAGAAAAAAAATCCTACAAGGAATTTGACTTCTATGATTAGCTGTGCTTCCACTTTACTCCAGTGAATACAGCCCAAGCAACCTCACTCCTTCAGAAAGTCTCTGCTACCGTGTCCTTCATGTTAGACTACATCATAATAGGAAGCTTTACTCTACAGACCTTTGAAGGCGTAAGAGACGACAGCTCTGTAGTGATCTGAGCTTGGAGTCAGAGAGGTCTCCCTTAGCAAAGATTCCGTTTGTTAACACATCACAGCAGAATCAAATTATTCCACATTTTATGGTTCTAAGAAGTATTTTGTTTTCTGATTTCACAGCTTAGAGAATGACTATGGTGGGCCAGGTGACAGCAATTTTATATATTATTCTAATACTCAGCAGCAAGTGGGGGTGTGGTAGAGTTCTAAAATTCTGCTCCCTGCATCCCCAAAGGAATTGCAAAGGTCATCCAGATCCTGTGTGTTCGTGGAGGGTCAAGTTACTCCCAAGCAGTGGATACTCTTTTCTTGCAGGATTCCTTAAATTCTCTCAGTGGTCCTTGAATAACTGGGTGTCAGAGACACAGCACGCCCCGGGACAGAGATGCAGTCACCTCACTGCCTGTATTTCTGCCTCCAGTTAGGCACATGTTTATGCCTCCAGTTAGGAAATGAACACCCATCCCATTGACAGTACAAAGAAAGGAAAGAAAGAAAGTGCAGAGATGGCTAGAGGGGTGCAAGCAGAGATGGCGGTGGCCCTTACACGTTTAACACTGACAGGTAGGGGTTTGGTTTGTTCACTCACTTGGTTTCAGTTAGTGGGAAATTAGCCTTTGAATGCCATACAACATACGGCATCTTCCTTTTGTCCTTCTCTTCCACATTCCAGAATTTTTCTTTTTCATTATAGACATTTGCTCATGGAGCACTTGCGAAAATGGAAAGTAACTCCATTTGGTGGAAGCACTTCAGCCAGGTCTGGATAACTAGATGTAGAGCAAATTACCAATGTAATTACTTGTGCAGCTCAAACCAGAAGAACAATTTCTCCCTTTAAATAGGAACAGCCCTCGTAATTGAAGTCCTAGCTGTTTGCTCCAAGGAAAACCATTTTACATTTAATTTTAAACTTTCAAAATTAAAACATATTTACAGGGTTTTTGGAGGGTGAGAATAAGAGGTGGCATCTGTAAGATAGAGGGCATCTAATAGACCTCCTACCATAGGCAGATTCCTAAAACAGTCCCTATCATTCCCAACCCCTAGTGTTCATGTTCTGTGTAGTCCTCTCTGGTGAGTATTGGCCAGACCTATGAATATGACAGTGTGTCACTCCTGTGATTAGATCATGTGACATGGAAACAGTGAAGGAATTCTGCAGATAAAAGTCAGATTACAAATAAGTTAATTTTAAGTTAATCAAAAACTGGATCATCTTGGATGAGCCTGACTTAATCAAGTGAAAAACCCTAAAGGGAGGACTGGGCCTCTCTGAGAAGAGATGCTCTCCTTGCTGGTTGCACAGAGTAAGTGGCCACATTGAAGGATATGGGCGGAAAGCTGCAGGTAGTCTTAGGATGTGAAAGTAAACTCTGCCAACAGCCAGGACAAAACTAGGGCCCTCTGTCAACACCATGAGGAAATAAACTTTGTTAATGAACTGAATAAGCTTGGAAGCTGACTCCTCTCTAGTCAAGCCTTCAGATGAGACTGCAGCCCTAGCTGGCATCCTGATTGCAGCCTAGTGAAACCCTGAACAGAGGACCCAGCTAAGCAGTGCCTGGGGTCCAGGACCATGGAAATTGTGAGCTAATAAGTGTATGATGCTTGAAATTGCTAAGAATACGATAATATGTTGTACAACAATGCAAGAATAACACATCCTCTGAATACCCTATTTAACACCTTGTTGAACTGTGTGTGAAGCCCAGGGTCCCTTCTGAGGTTAGCTGTCCTGCTCTTGTTGAAAAAAGGGGCCCCAGTTCTGGCAGAGGTGACCCAGTTCGTATTCCCAAAGCTGATGGTGTCAGAGGTTGGCCCCTGACCCAAGGATGGCCACTCTGCCAGCTGACCAGCAGCCTCAGCAGTGGCCTAGCCTGTGGCATGTGGCACATTCAGGATAATGGTGATCTGGTAGTCAGGTCAGACTCTCCCTCTCAGGAATGTGAGTTAAGGAATGCACAGATGGGTGACCACTGATGGGGCAGCAGAAACATGTATCCTTAAAATATACCCCATTGCTTAAAATAACCCAAGGATTTCCTCACTGCCAAAATAATCTAATTGAAATTAGGTAGAATTTAAATAGAATTATCAGGTAGGGACAATAATAAAGCCCATGCTTACCCAGCATGTGGGTGCCACTGTAACTGGACTGCTCCAGCAACACAACAGAATTAATCCCACAAACAGACTCAGAGGAGCAGGAGCAGCAGTGATCACAGTTGATTCATTGGACTGACAGTACTTAAATTCTTGCTATTTGGCCAGATGCATAGTTACTTAGAAACCAGAAAACTGGGGCAGTTATAGGCTGCTGAAGTCTCTTTGGAGCCTGGTTACCCCAAAGAACTGAGTTCAGGGTGCAGGTTACAGAAAATGAAGGCAGAGGACAAGATGAGTGCTTTAAATGATGGAGTCATTTCAGATGTTCTTCTCATTGCAGCTAAAAGACACAACTGTGGGAAACAGTGATGTTGACTCTATCCCAATATGCCTGAGGTTCTATGAGGGCAGGTTGTGTTCCTGACATAGCCTCATCTGAACATTTGGAGGTCTTCATTCTGGTGGAAATGTATGTGTATTTTCTGTTGATATGCATTTTCTGAAGTCAGTGCCTTGACTTGGCCTTCGTTGAAGATTGACTTGTTCATCTTTGTTCACAACCAGGGTGAGTCCCACGCAGGTCCTGAGAAGCCACCAAGGCTCATCTCCATTGTGTCTTCCCAAACTGGGGCATCCCAGGACACTCCTAGGAGGTGCAGGCCTGGGCTGCTGCCAGGTGACCCTAAAAGACATCCTGCATCTCACAGGTTACTAGGGTTATGTGGATTTTGACTTTGAACCCAGCCTTAGCACCCTATTAGAACTCTAAAACTAAGCATGAGGATACTGGAAATGGACACACAGGGACACATGTCAAGAATCACCATCCAACAGATGAAATGGATTGGCTTTCGAAGACTTAATTTTTACATATTTATCAGTATAATTTTAGTTCTATCTCTGATATCCATAAACACCTTGGCAGAACTTATAATAAATTGGAATTTACATGATAGTAAATTAGATAAATTGAAACCTTCAGCCTGCCTCATTCAAAACTAACAAAATTGATGTCTCATGGTAACAGAACTTGGATTTACTCCTCAAAAAAAATTTAGTTGGTAAATGCTCCTTATGGAGAAAATAATTTTTAAAAAATTACCAAGAATCTCATTATCCAAGTTAAATCACCAGCAGAATCTGCTCTTAAATATTTGTTTAAAAATATTCTCATCAGAATATATTGAACAAAGGAAACACTTTCAGTTATGTTCAATTTGCACACTTGGGTCTTACAAAACTGAGCTCCTGAGTGGGGAAAAAAAATGGATAAGCTCTCTCTCTCTTTTTTTTTTTTCTTTTCTTTCTTTTTTTTTTTTTTTTTTTTTGTTGAGATGGAGCCTAGCTTTGTAACCCAGGCTGGAGTGCAATGGTGCAGTCTTGGGTCACTGCAACTCCATCTCCCAGGTTTAAGTGATTCTCCTGCCTCAGCTTCCTGAGTAGCTGGGATTACAGGCACATGCCCCCACACCCGGCTAGTTTTTTTTATTTTTAGTAGAGACAGGGTTTCACCCTGTTTGCCAGGCTGGTCTTCAACTCCTGACCTCATGATCCACCTGCCTCGGCCTCCTAAGTGCTGGGATTACAGGCATGAGCCACCATGCCCAGCCAGATAAGCTCTCTTTTAAGACATTCCAGCATTCTGTATAGATAATAGTTAAAAAGTGTTGGTAATGATTGTAAAATATGCTTTACCACAACAAGTGATATGGATGAAGATGGATGAGCCATTTAATTGAAAGCCCTTAATACCTATAAAGACCTATGTTCTTATCATCAACTAGAAAAGTCCTTTGTAAAAACACTTGCAGATTCATCATCAAATTAGCAGTCAAGTGGGTCTTCTCATAACTGAATTTTCCAGGATAAATGTCTGTTAAAAATTCCTAAGCCTGTGTCTACATTATATACTCCAGTAACTCGTATTCTACATTAGACATGTCTCATGAAGCTTTCATGTAGAAAATGGTTTGAATGTCCCTCTGTAGAAGTAGAGATTAGACTTAGCAAAAAATAAGAAAACCTGGGGCACTGAATCAAGATTATGAAAAATCCTTGTAGTTATAATACCATCATCTCAAAAAGAAACAATACTACCCTAACTGGGGTTTTGTATAAGCAAGAGGACAGCAGGTTTTGGAACAGGAATCCACTGTGCTTCATCTCCTAGCTACTGCCATTAAACCTGAAGGAGTTATATCAAAAATTTGTATCAGGCAGGATCTGTATGAAAAAAAGGTAAAGATAAGCAATTTTATTTACTTATGTATTTTTTGTCCACAGACCACAATCTTTACTACTGAGGGCAACTTCCAATGAATACTAATCATGTGAAACCTGAGAGGAAAGTCACCTGCCTCAGGTGGGTCCAAAGCAAAGCAAGATGGAGAGGAAGCAAGAGACCAAGAAGAAAACAGGAAATTTATCTGCTCCGTGAAGATGAAGTTGGTTGCATCCTATTTAGAACATACTGAGAAATTTACTAATTCATAGGTTATAACTTCGTATTATTTTGCGGTTGGGAGACCAGGCGTCAGCTACTAAAAATATTCAGAAAACATGTTTAAAAGCCAAACACATTAAAATACAAGAACTAATGCTCCCACATTTAATCAAACAAAACAATTAGTTGTTTTTATAGCATTTTAAGTGGTTTGGCATATACTAAATTATATTCAACAGTATATTTTCATTTTAATTGGGCCTAACACAAACTCATGCTAAAGAACTAATTGTGTTCATGGAGTTCAGGGAGTAGGAGAAGGCCAGGCTACTCTTTAAATTTGACTGTAAGAGCAGATGCTGTGTGGCAAAGTCTACCCAGGTATATTAGTAACCTATGGGTGCTGCAATAAAGTACCACATTCTGGTGGGCTTAAAGCAGCGGAAATGTATTTGCTCACAGTTCTGGATGCTGGAAGTCTGAAATCAAGGTATCAGGAGAGCCATACTTTCTTAAGAATCTGGGTGGAATTCTTGTCTCATCCTAGTTTCTGAGGGCAGCTGTCCATTCCAGGTGTTCCTGGGCTTGCATTTGTGCACTCCAATCTCTGCCCATGTTATCACATGGCATTCTCCTGGTTTGCCTCTTTTCTCATCTTACAAGCACACCAGTCATATTGGATTAAGGGTCCACTGTATGCCAGTATGACTTCATCTGGACTTGACTAATTACATGCTCATGCTCAAAGGCCCTATTTCCAAAGAAGGTCAAATAGGGTACTGAAGGGTTAGGAATTTCAACATACCTTCTTCGGGAACACAGTTTAACCCACACCACCAGGTAATTGAGTTTCTATTACTTGCTGCAATTATTCCCTCAATAAATGAAAAATTCATTAAATGTTATCAAACAAGCACTCAAATTATATAATGTACCCCCTTCAGTTGATGGGAGCCCCTTACATAAAGAAGCACAAGTAATGCAAGTCCAGACTTGGTTTGGATTTATAATTTCTGGTGAGAAGGACAGAATTTGGAGTGAATGTAAAAAAAAAAAAAAATTCCAACATGATAGTTTTTCACAAGTTAATACTTGTTCCTGACACTTAAATAGTTGCAAATTGCTTAGAAACATTGAGTGAGATAATTCTCAGGAGTGATGGCAGCCATAAATGTATTAACTTAATTTTTGGTACCCAGAAGGGTATCCTTGGGGTCTCTAAAGTCTTATGTATGTTGGACAAAGGGAATGTCAAGGTCTGTTCCTCACTCAGCCTTGCCTTAATTTTTTTAGATATGGACCTGAAAGCCTCGAAAATTACGTGCTAGAAAAAAAAATTGCAGGGAGAAAAGAAAGTTAGAAACGGAATTTCAGCATTTGTTGAGCTAGTTGGCCACTATCACTCTTGCAGAAGAAACTTCTAGAGTACATAGAACACTGTTTCTTTGTCTTTTCTACAAGTACATTTGGAAAGTCATACTGATCTCCTGACTTTAAAAATGATTCGTAGCAAGCAACCATAAAAAGGCACTCTTCTGTACTTAAAATGAGTTTGGAAGGGAAGAGTGAGAACAGGGGAGGTCCCTGGTTACATTTCCTCCCTGGTGCTCAGGGCAAAGCTAAGTGAAGGTGACAGGCGTGAGTCTCGGGCCCCCAGGTACATCGGAGCATCTCCTCCTTTATCCCTGAGGTTATTCTGACCCCTGCCCCCACCCCTTGTGCACCTCAGAACCTCCCCCATCTGGGGACCCCTCTTTCTTACTCCCTCATTCTTCCTCCTCAGTGAGATGCCCATTGGCAATAGTAAATATTTAAAAGCCAGATTCGTAGGTTCACAGGATCCAACCTGTACTGAAAAGAGTCAAAATTGCATGTGCCAAAACCCCAAAGTCCTTACAGGTGGAATTCCATCTTTACCTGGTATTAATACCCTTCAAAAGCACTAAACAGCATGGATTTCAGGTGTTGCCCTTAGAAACTATTCTGTTATTGCCTTTCTCACTTCTCCAGTGGCGGGTTTTTCTCAATTGGCAGCCCCCCTGGCACCCCACCAAACAAACACACACAGTCACGCCTCCTTCCCCAGCTCACACCCTCTCTTGGTTCCCTTTGGTGCTTTATTCTGGGGCCTAACTCAGCCCCTCAGCCAAGTCCTGTCCTTCCCCTTGGCCTCTCAGCCCAGGTTCTAGGTCTGCCTCTCGGAAGACTGGGGATGGGATTGACAGAAACACGCTCCTCTAAGGTCCAGAAGGGATGCAACAGTGAGCATGTGGAGATGGAGAGGGGGGACTAGAAACATTTACAGATGCATTTCCCCGTAACGGGTGCAAAACTGTCTGCTGACACCCACAAGCAAAGTGCCCTTGCCAACCCTGCATGGTCCTCGATTCAATCTGCTGTCTCCCCCAACCCCCTGCCCCAGCTCACTCCCAGCCTCAGAGTCCCTCATCTATTAAGAAGTTGTCTAGATGGGTATCCATTTCCTGACCTCTGTCTCCTCCTCAACTCGCCCCTATCTCTCTCCACCCCAACTTTCCATGAAAAACAGGCCAACTCCCAACTTTAATGGACCTGTTTCTCTCCGCACATTGCTCGTTTCTTCTTACCACTGAAAGCCCTGCCTCCCCCATCTCATCTTCCTGTTTCATTTTTTCCTATTTAACATTTAATGTAACTGCTTGTTTTATTGCTTCTGCCTCCCCCCAAAAAAATATATGCTTCCTGAGGACAGGGTGTCTGTCTGTCTTGTCCATTGCTGAACCCTCTCCAGTGAATTTTGGCACAAAAACTCCAGTGTCTTCTTTTCAGCAAAGGCCAACAGAAGTATCAACTGTCCAAACCAAAAACATCAGAAGTCATTCTTAATTGCACCCATTCTCTCACGCCTCCAAAACACCTGCTGCATCTGTCAGCTTCTCTTCAAGAAATTAACCAAGAGCAGCATTTCTCAAACTGATAGGTGTTCCATTATCACTCCTACAAGAAGACTTCTCACATTTTTCCTGATTGTCCCCTCACCCATAAAATTTTACTACAGATATTCTGTACTGTATATTTTCTTGTATAGCCCACGTCTATTTGAACAAAAATTAGATTTTTTGTCCCCCTAAGAACTAATGTTTGCTTCACTGAGGGTGACATCTGCCTATCTTCTGGCTGAGCCTGCCATGCTCACCTCCTCCTAGACCACCTTGATGACTTCAATAGCTTTGACCCCAGCCTACTCTTCCTTACTCAGTTACAATGCAATGACATCTAGAATGCCTGCTTATTTTTATACAACGGCAGATCCTGTAGCAATACAGTACTGTTAGTTTAGAAAGAAATTGTACCCCAAATTTGACCCTCCTTCTACCCTTTTTGTTATCCTCTGATTCATTCTCCAGGATGTATAGATAGTAATCTTTGAAAACATGTATCATATCATGTAACTTCTTTTCTTTACAGAACTTTCAGTAATTATTATTATGCTTAGATTAAAATCTGAATTTTTAAACATAGCTAGAAGGCACATATTAGCTATCCCCGCCTGCATCTGGAACCCAGAAACTCTACAGGGTTGAATGAACTCCAGACATTGTTGGATCCCTTACTGTGGTTGCCTAGAAAACAGAGGAAAGGATTCAAGGATTCGGTGCTAATGCATTATTGGGGATGCAATCCCAGGGCTGTGTGGTGAGGGAAAGGAATATGGAGCAGGAAAGAGCAGGAAGTGATGCTACATGATTTGTTACCATGGGGCTCTTCCTTTATGATGAAACAGAAAGAGACATCTGCTTGGCTACATGAGGAGCCTGCCCTTGGAGAGCCGCCTGGAGGTGAAAATGGAAGGGGAATTCACCACTTGCATTCTGCCCATACCCCACATCTCTCTGGGTGAGGCTTGCTTCACAGAAAGTTCATCCTCCTGCACTTCAGGGCTGCAGCTACCAGCTCTTCCAGCACCTGCTTGAGAAGCCATATCCCATACCCAGAAGTGTGGGATCTCATCCAAGCCCAGGTGTAGCAAGAGCGCCACAGACACCTGACCACCAGCTGCTCAGCATCAACTGGAGGAACCTCCTGGTCCTGCCCAGGAATCTGTCAGTCATGGTGATAGCTGAGGCAGAGCAAATGGCCGAGGGTCCAGGGTCAAGTAAGGCTGAGAGAACCCGCGGTTGAACTTACGACCTGACCAATCAGTGGTCCTTCTCTGTCGCCTGAGCTCATTATGCTCCATTGCACCCCAGAGCCTTGGCTCACGTGACACCTTATTGCTTCCTCCTCAGATAGTAAAATGGGTCCCCAACACCTCACTCGCCCTCTTTCCACAACGTCTTTCCTGAGGTTTTTGTTCCGATTTTCTTCTTTGGCTAGCAGCCAGGGTTTTCTGTTGTTGAAGTAGGAATCACAGACACATTATCCCTAAATATTCCATCTACCTTTATTTTTGACCTAAGGATTAGTCTAGAATAACATTCTTGAGTCACATTTATTTTCCTCTAATGTGTGTATATATTGTTCTACTTGAAATCTGGTATTGAGTGTTCCCCTATTTTGGTTTTACTTTCTCAAACCTTCTCACATCATTTGGCTGAATTTAGCCCCTAATCAGTCTTATTTCGTGTTTGTAAAAGAGATTTTTGGTTTTCTGTTCCTTGAGATTTTCATTTTTGAGAGTGTCTGTCTTTTTTTATTCTTGGATGAGTATAATATGCTCAATTCACATTTTCTTTTTCTCAGAATTTTGTATAACCATGTTTCATAGATTTATACAGCTGCAGAGTATCCTGAGACCATGGGACTTTTTTCATTTTTCATTTTTTTCCCCTCCTCAATACCTAAATAATTATTTCTGTATTCTTGGAATTTAAAAACTTACCTGGCTAGTGTTCCTTTATTCTGAATTAATATTGTGCAAACACAGTATGTTTTGAAATTTGCAGACTCAATTCTTCCTTTATGGCAGGGTAATTTTCTCCAATAGCATCTTTGGGCACAAGTTTTTAGCTCCACAGACAGGGTTCTTTGGTTCAAAGACACAAATCACTCTGTGTGGTCCATTGTCTTTGTGGGTCCTTCGTATTTAAAACCTTATCTTTTATTTCTACATTTTCCACCTTAATCACTGCAAACATTTACTCTGTGTCTAAGCTTTAGCTGTGTTTTCGTTTCCATGAAGTTTCTAATTATTACTCTTGTAGTAGAATAGCACGTCATTTTGATCTTCTACTTATTCCCTTATCTCTGTGAACTTCCTTTTCATCTCATTTTGTTTCTTCATCATTTCAACTCTGAGTACTGACTTTATTTACATTGCTCTCCCTTTTTTCCAAGCAAAGTAACTTTGTGGCACATATCCTGCTCCTGCTGGGATGCCTTCTATTCCATCTGCTTTTCTGTAGACTGAAGTGACAGGACAGGGATGCAGAGGAGGAAGCTCAGCCCAGGCTCCCACTTTGTTGAAGGTCTTGAGTCTTCATTTTTTTTTTTCCTTTTTGAGACAGCATCTTACTCTGCTTCCCAGGCTGGAGTACAATTGTACAATTGTGCAATCCTAGCTCATTGCAGCCTCAAATTCCTAGGCTCAAGCAATCCTCCCAACTCAGCCTCCAGAGTAGCTGGGACTGCAGGTGCGCACCACCATACCTGCCTAATTTTAAAAATGTTTGTAGATGTGCAGTTCCACTATGTTGTCCATGCTGGTCTCAAACTTCTAGCCTCAAGTGATCCTCCTGCTTTATCCTCACAAAGTGCTGGATTACAGGTGTGAGCCACTGTGCCCAGCTCTATTTTTTGAGATTTCTGTAAATATTTCATTCCAGAATACAATTAACCTTGGGACTGGGGGAAGAGAAGGAAACAGAGGTGATAAACATGGCACAATCTCACATGAGTTCAGCAGCTAGAAGCATATAAACCTCTGTATGAATGTTTCCTGCTTTATATTCATCTATTAGCTGCCCTGATTTTTCTATGTAAAGTTTTGCAAGTTTGAAATGAAAAACAATGATTCAAAATGTGTGTGTGTGTCTTCTTCCTTTACATTTCTTTAGTGCCTGATATGTGTTTTTATATAAATGTTTATGAATTATCCTCTAACTAAAACAATTTATAAAATATAACACAAAAAGAGATCAGATTCTTTTTAAAAAATATATTTATTGAGGTATAATTTGCATGCCATAAAATTCACCCACTGATTTTTAGTATATTCTGAGTTGTGCAATTATTGCCACAATCTAAGCTTAGAACATTTTACGATTATATACAATTTAAGGTTCAAATACTTTTCAAAACAATAGAATTGAGTTAAAGTGAAAATAAAAATGATATATCTCGTCCTACAAGGGAGAGTAGAAACCCTAAGACTGAATGGCATTGTGGGGGAGGGAGCATAGGATTAGAACAACCATGGCCATGCTGTGGATAAAGCCCAGAGCAGCAGCCACATGTCTGGACCAGGATTGCATGTGGGACTGCGAGGGACTATCACAGCGGTGGGGAAGAGCCAGAGGAGAGGTGTTTCCAAGTCAAGTAAGGGGGAAACTCCCAGAATACCTGATTGCTCAGCATGACCTTAATTCTGTCTTTGTAGAGAACTCAACGGCGATATGAGACTCCGTCACTAACAGAACTCCAGTCACAAATGTTCCACCATTTCCACTTGACTCTGGCTCTGAGAAAATCTTCAAAAACCAGCTTACAAAATATTAGCACAGTCATGACTCAGATAACACGCCTGGCCCTGGGTGGATGGACACCAGGAGAGACGCAGGACAGTAGCATGAAAATGGACCCAGAATGTATCTGGGGAAGACTGCTGACTCAGCGGAGTGGCAGCAGCGGGAAATGCCACCAAAGAGGCGAGACGCAGATGAACTAGACCAGCAAGAGGAGTCTAGCTCACATGGATCTGTAGACAATACGTACAAATAAACTGACTTTTCAAACAGCCATTGGCTGGTTTCCTCCCATTTGCTTGTGTTCACGTAAAATCAAAGTAAGAGAAAATACACCTACCACCAAATCTGGATTCCCAAGCCTAGACGGATATCAAACTGACTCTGCGAGTAAGGCAGGAAGGACTCTAGCTTCACATTCATTAGTTATGAATGTCTTACCCATGCTCTATCAGTTGCTAACTCGTTTAACTCCTGGATATGGTATAGCAAGTGCACCCAGACTGAAAGGACTCTAGCATGTGTGCTCAATATCAGATTCTTTTTTAGATTTACCTTTTTAATTGTTTTAATTGAAACATATTAGATATATATATTTTCAAGGTAGATGTGATAATTAGATATATTCATATAATCAAATCACGGTAATTGAGAAATCCATCACCTAAAATATTATGTTTAATTTACTCTAGAACTATCTGAATTATTCCAGATTTTTTTCAAATATTCAATCAATTAATGTTAACTATAGTCGCCATACTGATCTATTGAACACCAGGTCTCACTTCTATCTATGTCTATATCCATACCCTTTAATCAATCTCTCTTTATCCCTCCCGCCTCTATATCAGTTTTAAAATCAAATGAGATGAATCTTCCTGGTTTGCCTTGATGTGACTACTGGGGCTAGTTATAAATAAGAGACCGGAAAAATATCAGCCTTTTGAATTCAAAATGTCAAAATCTCTAATCTTTAACATTTCTACTTGTTGGGGGTTGTTTGGCTCTTAGAGGGTTGAATTAAAATGTATATTATTATACCTTCCAGTATTCAATTCCTTGAACATAAAGACTGTATGTTAAAAAAAAAAAAAACAATATCCCTTAAAACTAAATATCATTCTTAATTAAAATCTGAAAAAAAGACTATATCTCCTTCAAAATATATTAAACAGTGCTATAAGAGTAAATGAAAAGATCCACAAGTTAGTTGAGACATGAAATATGTAATTATAGAGGTTGTTCAGTTAAAATTGTCAAGCCAGTCTAAACAAGCTGAAATGCTTTCTGGGAATCCACTTTTCAGTAGAACTGCTTTTGTACCTGCCCTGGGTCACTGCATATGGTTTGGAGCAGGGTTTGTGTTGGGCCCCGGGTATCTATGGCTGTTTTCTGCTGGAAAGTACCTTCAACCACTACAAAGTTCTCCTCCTCTTGAGTTTAACAAACAATCCAACTAGTGAGAGACGGAAACTATCAAAGAGTTCTACATATGGCATCTTTACCCATAATCCCAACTTGTGATTCAAATTAGCAGTATCTTGATGTACAACACAATTCAATTTGTACACAGGCAGTAGATCAAAAGAAAAGCCAAAAATCAGGTTTGTGGAACAATAAAGCGAATCTCTGCAAAATGCATTTGCCAAATGGCACATAGTATATCAATATCGGAATCAGATCTGCACATCAGACAGGATCAGATGGTCTGGAATCCCTGCGGCAGCTGAGTCCTGAGCTAATCTCAACATAGTGTGGGGGTGAGGGTGTTGGGAGCAGCAGTCCAATCATGCTATCATTCAAAACAGATATCTGCAAGCAAGTTTCTAGAAACTTTTCAATAGTGGTTTTAAACAGTGGTAGAAGAAGTTGCTTGTAGCTATGGACTGAATGTTTGTGTCCCCCCAAGATTCATATGTTGAAGCCCTAATCCCCCACGAAATGTAATTAGGAGACGGGGCTTTGGGGAGGTGATTAGGTCATGAGGATTGGAGCCCTTAGGAATGGTATGAGTGTCCTTATAAGAAGAGACATAGGAGAGAAGATCTCTCTTCATTCTGTGAGGACACAACTAGCAGGCAGCCATCTGCAAACATGTAACAGGGCCGTCACCAGGAAATGAGTCATCAGCCACCATGATCTTAGACTTCTAACCTTCAGAACCATGAGAAATAAATTTCCGTTGTTTAAGCCACCCGGTCTATGGTAATTTGTTATAGCAACTGACTAAGACACTCATCAAAGTAAAAATAGAGGAGTTTCATCAGAAATCCTCAGAAGTTCACTACAGATCATTATAAACACAAGAGAAGCAAACGTGACCTACTTGGCCTTACGTGGGGAGTACGTCCAAAGGCTCAGGTTGAGACCTCAGGCTGCTCTTCACTGACCCACTCAGGTCTACTCAAGAATAGCCTCAACCCCCGTCAAAATCCCTCCCACTCCCAAGGTACTAATGAGGTCCTCTACTGCCTCCTAGAATTGGAAGAAGACGGCCCTATTCTCTGTGTTATTAGCCTGGACATTTATGGTGAAAAACTAGGAACTCTTATGGAAAGGTCCCGTTCATTTATCCCACAAACCTTTTCCATGCCAGGCACCCTGGGGAAAATTAAGGAAATACATGACAGAATAAAGAGAAACAATCCTGTCTGCAGTCTCATAAACAAGAAGACAGTGCAATGGTAATTCCTTCCTTTCTCTTAACACAAACAAAAATCAACAAAATCCTTTCCTTGACCTCCCATCCCCTCCAGATAACTCATCAATCCTCCATTTCCCTTCCCCGAAAAACTTCTAGAGGAGATGCTCTAAGCAGCTGGTTCCATCTGACTTTGGCCAGTGCTCTTCCTCCTCTCCAGTTCCTCCTCTTCCCACAGACTGGCCCTGAGGGGCAGCTGTGGCCTCCATCTGCCCACTCAGTGGTCACATCTGTCCTTACCTTACCTGACCACTCAGTGGCACTGCCCGCCACTGGCCAGTCCCACATCTGGCTCATTGGTTGTTTCCCTTATGGCTGCCTGCTCAGTCCCCACTCAGCTTCATCATCACCTCCCGGTGGAGATCAATGCTGACTAGCAAATGCAGGAGCTTGCTGGGCTCTCTCTGCACGTCTGCTGTGTCTGCTCGTCATCACCTTCCTGGCGTCTTACCGACTGGTCTGTTTATTATCTGCTGTCCCCACTAGAATGTAAGGTCCAGCAGGGCAGGTGATGCCTATGGGTTCACCAGTTTCCTTCCCAGTGCTTCAAATGAACTCCACAAATAGTAAAGGTTCAGTAGATAGTAGCAACTTCACGAAAAAGAAAAAAAAAACTAACTGGTAAATATGTGGTAAATATGTAACTAGGAATTGAGAAGTTCTTTGAAGAAAAAAAAATATATTATTATCAGCAACAAAAACAGTAATCGTGCTCCATGAAAAATGACAATTATACAGAACACTGGACAAAGAATGGGGAGGGGCAGACTCCACCGTGAGATGGCTCTGTATGGGAATCTGAAGGCAGGAAAGAGAAGGACAAGTCCACAGAGCTCAGCCAGGTCCCTATGGCTGGCCTCACACACCCAAAGCCGTCTGTGTAATAAACTGAGATGGAACATGCTTTCTACACTCTAGTTGCTTTGGAAACTGAAGAGATCTAATTGTTATTTGTAATTTGAAAGTATCGCTGCCTACATTTGCTGTAAATGTTCCATTATTTATGCCCCAAAACATATTCTTTGAACACTACCATGTACCACCCCATCCACGCAAATATTTTGCTGAAGGCACTGTTTTTGAACAAATGAGAAATCACCATGGCAATCCCAAGATAATATTTCACCCAGCAACGTCTTCCAACAAAGCATACCTTTGTCTTAAATTATCCAAATTCAAATGGTCTTGCCAAGGAAATACTTATTTTATGAATAGTTGAGGAATAATAGCAAAGAAACAAGCCATTGTCTTTCCAATTAAAGTTATGACTAATATAGTGAAAATAGATTGAGATTTTCAAAAAGAGGCACAGAGGCTGAGGAAGATAAGTGAGCATCGTGGGTTTTGCTGGTTGCAAAAAGAGACAGCAGGCGTAAAGCTTGAAATTGAAATTGCATGTTTAGAATCTAAATCTAAAACACAAAATCAGAAGATGGTACAAAACCCCTCAGAGGGGGGCAGAGCTCCTACCTGTGGCCAAATAGATGATGTGGACGAGCGCTTCTCTGCCCTGCACCACGTCGACGGCCACGTGGGAAAAGCGGCTATTGTCCTCCATGAAGGAGGGCACTGTGGTCACTGGCTGTACCACCTCATGCATCAGAATGAACTTCTGAGCATCCTGTAGATTTCTCTCGGTCAGGTTCACGTACAGGCCCTGGTCCATGGTGCCACACTGAAAGGGAAGACAGGCCAGGTTACCAGAGCCAGCAGCCTGGACACCCACAGCTGGCTGTGGCCACCCTAGCTGGAGAGTAACTTGGAAATCAAGTAAGCCACAATCCATCATTGAAGTATGCAAACATCTCTGCTTCTCCATTCTCCCTGCAGCCCCTATCCTTAGCATCCTTTTTATGTTAGATTTGAACTCATATCTTGGGAGTCTCCCAACATCATCATAAATGAACTGATCAGAAGTTAAAAAAAAATTAAAGTGGGAGTGATTGCTAACTTTAAACAGCAGATGCATAGAAATTCCTCCTTTTCTGTCGAGTCACTTGAAAGCTGTCTGGCTAAACACATACTACTATATCTGTCTGATAAATCAGGTAGCAAATTGAAAATGCAACAATCAAGGATCTCATATAGATGTATTAGTTTTTCTACTATAGCAGGGGGTCTATAAGCAAGGCATGGATTTCAAGGTGATAGCATTAGGTCATTCTCATCTGTAAAATCGAACAGCATTCACATGGGCTACAAAAATACTGTGCTGGCCTTATTGTTTTGTGCTTGTATTTCAAATTAGAAGAAATTATTAAAAAATGTTTAGAGTCCAGGAATATGGAAAAGAACATGGCAAATTTATAAGAAGAACGGGAGATGAGGAGGTAAGGGAAATGCGGAAGGAAAGGAGAGGAGTGGGGAGAAGAGAGTAAGAAGGAAGAAGGAAGGAAAGAGATTTCAGATAGAGCAAACATCATGGAGATGAATCTGGGATATACAAGGGGAAAATCAGCCCTGTACAATGCTGGGAAATAAATTCAGAGCTGTGTTGTGAGGAGGCTGGCAGGTGTTATATAAGACTGTCTCTGGCAAGGATGAGGTAAAAAGAGGGATAGAAAGGAAAGCACGGCTTTCTTAGAGCCAAGCTCAGAATCAGAAAACTACTACCAATCCTTCTCATGTCTTTCATAAACTTTAATTCCTAGTACAAATGGTGACTGATCCCCAGTAGAACTTCACGTAAGTAGGTTTGACAGAAAAGAATTTCCAGGCCCATACCACCTGAAACTACTGTTTATAACATGTCATGTCTAATATGTGGTTTTATAACAGGTGAGAGGTGCAAACGTATAAGATGCAAATTGCTTTTTTAAAAGTAGATGACATTTTTACAGCATTTGATAAAATGCTCCATATGCCATAAAATTATAGGATGATTGTAGAAAAAGAGAATCTGAGAGTTAAATGGATTTCATGCATCCAGTCCAAGGCTTAATTTAGTATCACACCCTTGCAGGGGCACCCCATGTTCCACAGGCAAGGACTGTGTGAGTTTAGGTGAAGGTCTCAGCCCTGCCATAACCCAAGTGCTACTCTGGCTCCATGGCTCTCAAGCCACATGGAATCAGGTGAGTGGCAACTCTCCTGCCACATGGTCTGAGGTGAGGTCTCGCCTCTCAGTCTCTGTCCCTTTACCTGTCCAGTGGCTAGGAAAATAGTTACTCTGCTCATTTCTCAGGGCTACTGTGAGACCAGCTGAGATAATCCGTGGAAAGCATTTGTAAATTAACTGAAAGCCCTTATAAATGCCAAAGAACAAGACAATGTGCCTGGCACTAAAGAGAAGCCATTCAATTAATGGTGAATGGTAAATGCATTGGTCTTGGAGCAGGACAGCAATTCTATGGTCTGTTGAGCTTCAGTGGCCAGAGGGAAATGAGTGAATAAACAAAGAAGGGAAGGAAACAATGAGTGAATACACAAGTAGTTGTAATTGGGGGGAGAGGGGATGTGCTAGGAAATTTTATATAATTACAGTATTAAATAGTAATATTTGGAGGTCAGAGACATGTCCTTACCTGTCAACACATGTTTTAAAAAATGAAAAAGAGCTCTACTAGGCTTGATCTAATGTCTACACAGGAAAGTTCTAGTTCTGAGCATGATGTTATGTGTGGTGGTTTACATTCCTGAAATCAGTGGTGATACCCAAGTCACAGGGGCAGTTAGCTGCCTACCTGCTGGGTGAAGTTTGCACACAGATCTTGTTTTGTAAGCATAGTGTTTAAAAAAAAACTGGTATCATGAAAACCAGATGGCATAATATAAAAATAAGAATCTCTTGCTGTTCTTAAGGAACCCAGAAAAATTGGACACCTAACAGGGAGTTCTCGGTGGCAGGGGTGAGGCAGGATGACTCGCCACGCCTTGCCATCTTTATTTATATGTCGCCTGTATCAATCTTATTTATGACTGCCAGAATTGCCAAGAATTGGTTTTGAGGTATACTCTACTACTTCTTGGTTTATTTTGCTGGCTATAATATTCCACCCAGTGCTTCTATTTCAAATAGCTGGAAGAGTATTCAGAGTTATAGAATCTATGTATTGGATCATAAGCAACCCACTTAGCTCTCTAACACCTGAAAATTTTCTAGCTTTGCCTTTTATGCTGGACTCCCGCTGTGTCTGTGTGGGGCACTGTGTGATGCCCTGGGTTCACCATGCAAGAAGAAAACAACAAAAATAGTAAAAGCACAGCCATTGCTCTCATGTGCCCTACAATCCACAACAGTTTTCTGCCAACATCTCTTCAAGTAATTTGGTCAGTAATTCTACAATTTTTTTAAATGATAATAAATATTTGAACTTTTGTTTATTTACTTGTTTCTAGGACAAAACATCCATTCCTGTTCTAGCACACTAGTGCATGCTGGTCAAGCCCATAATCACCTAACCTCCTGTAGGAGTGCCCAATTTTAACGGTCCCTTCATTCACTTACTCCCTGGCATCTTGCTGCAAACATGCTTGGCGGGCCGGGGGCGGTGGCTCACATCTGTAATCCCAGCACTTTGAGAGGCCGAGACAAGTGGAACACAAGGTCAGGAGTTCAACACCAGCCTGGTCAAGATGATGAAACCCCGTCTGAACTAAAAATACAAAAAATTGCCTGGCGTGGTGGTAGGCACCTGTAATCTCAGCTACTTGGGAGACTGAGGAAGACAATTGCTTGAACCCAGGAGGTGGAGGTTCCAGTGAGCTGAGATCGTACCACTGTACTCCAGCCTGGGCAACAGAGCAAGACTCTGTCTCAAAAACAAAACAAAACAAAAGAAAACAAATCTGCTTTGCATATCAAAGGGTCCTAATGGACAGGATCAGAGCTATGCACTTGCTCCTCCAACAACTGCCTCCTCATCCACTTAACTATATTTGAGGGTCTATTTGTCCATTTCAACTCCATCCTTTCAGAGTGACAGTAATCAAAGCTGCACAGAAAATTCTGGAGTCTGTCACAGCTCAGCTGTGCCACTGGGCCTCGGTGACATTTTACATCAGTGATTGCCGCGTGTCTTACTGAGGGTCAGGGTCTGGATGACTTTGAGGACTGCAGCCTCTAACAGGGCAGGGCTCTGAAGCACCGCCTAGAGTGGTTTATATATTTTGTCTGAGAAAAATGATACTTTTTGTTGTTTGTTACTGTTTTGAGATTTCTATATTAAATGTTGAAATATCATGCACCATCTCTCCTAACCCATTCTTCTTCCTGAATCCAATTCTGCTTTCTGCTTCTTTGATTAATTAGCTACTTCTAGTATGTAAGTACTGCACAAATTCCTAAATGTCAGTAGGAAAAACAAGAATTTTAAAAATCTAACCACTTTCCATTGTTGGTTATTGCAAACATAAGGCCTCTTATACATGTCTGGGGAGGGATCCTTAGTTAAAATTGAATTCCCACTCTATGCCAGTCTGGATGGTTTCATGAATGTCAGTGAGGATACTTTGCCAGTGTGGTTATCGAATAGAGTAAACATAAAGAAAACACTTGTTGTGTACTTGTACTAGGAGTTATACAAAGAATCACCATAATCTATAACTTGAGCTCCACTGGAGTCTTAAATAATACTCAGAGAAGAGAAGCTCAGCAATGCAAGCTTCCTGCCTAAAACGCATGCCAATTTCTGCATGCTTCATTCATTATGCTACATGGACTGGCTTCCATCCCATAATGAGAGTAAGCCCTTCAGTGTGACACTGGCATTATAAAACCAGATGCTCCTGGCCTTAGGAAATAAGATTTGCTGTGTGCTGCAAAGGTATCCAGATGAACGGGCTACGAGTTATCCACTGCCTGGAGGTGGCTACGAAGGGACTACGAAGGGACTACGAAGGGACCACGAAGGGACCACGAAGGGACCACGAAGGGACTACGAAGGGACCACGAAGGGACTACGAAGGGACTACGAAGGGACTACGAAGGGACCACGAAGGGACTACGAAGTTTACTAAGCCACGCTGTTCACAGTAAAGACTTTTGCAATAAAAACATCAATGTATTGAAAATACAGTAAGCATTATTAATTATTGAACCTTCAGGATTTTATTATACAAAGGACTTTCTTAAAAGGAGTATTTCCTGTATGTAAGAGGAGAAAATGAGACAAAATATGCATTTACACAACATTTGATATGTAGAAGGCACCAAATAAATGATTCTTTTTTGTATTTTTAGAGACAGGGTCTTGCTCTGTCACCCAGACTGGAGTGCAATGGATGGATTAGAGCTCACTAATTGAACTCCTGGGCTCAAGCAATCCTCCATCTCAGACTCCCAAATAGCTAGGACTATAGGTGCGTGACACCATGCCTGGTTAATTTTTTTTATTATTATTTTTGTAGAGACAGGGTCTCACTCTGTCACCCAGGCTTGTCTCGAAATCCCGGCCTCCGGAGATCCTCCTGCCTTGGCCTCACAAAGCACTGTGATTATAGGCATGAGCCTCTGGGTCCAGCCCTTAAGAGTTATATTTATCAAATATTTTATACAGTAAACAATGCACATTATTCAATGTTATCAAAATTTACTCCTAAACTATTTGCATGCATTTTTATCCCTCTCCCCCTTTGTTGATGGAAATATGCAATAAAGATGCATAATAGATAGATGTGTGATAAAAATGCACATAATTTGCTCAAGGAAAGCAGCACGCAGAAAGACGACATGTAAGCCAGCCATCTTATTTTTATTCCCATGCTCCTTCAAAAGCTTAAAGACAACAACAAACACAAAACTCTTTCAAAACAATCATAATTGAATGGTCCTTGCAAAAATCAAAGTAAAGTGTAAAATCATTGAACCTTTCCATACTCCCAGTTTTGGGAGTCCCAGATACAGGACCCACTTCTACCACCGATTAGTAATAGTAACTAATGGCCATTTAGTTGGAATAGGCTAGGATTCTGCATCTGAGGACCGAGGTTGGGATCCTCACTTGGCTACTTAGCTGTGTGGCCCTGGCCAGGTGATCTGCCCCAGGCCCACTGTCCTTCCCTGCACATGGAGAAGGCATTACCCACCATAGCACTGCCACCAGTGTGCAAGCTGATCTATCTGAAGCATCTAGCACAGGGTCTGGGACTTGCTGGTGCTAAAAATGACAGCTGTGAAAATGATGATGATGATCTTAAGAAAGCTGTCAGAAGGCCCTCCAAGGAAGCCTGCTGCTATGGACCCAATGTCTGTAAGCCACCCAAATTCCTACCCTCCAGTGTGGCTGTATATGGAGATGGGGTCTTAATGGTAGTAAATGAGGGTAAGTGAGGTCATAAGGGTGGGGCCCTGGTCCAGTGGAGCTGGTGCCCTTACAAAACAGGAAGAGATACCCCAAAGGTGTCTCTCTCTCCACCATGTGAAAACGCAGCAAGATGTCCACCTGCAAGCCAGGAAGAGAGAGCCCTCACCTGAAAATGACCCTGCTCACACTTCTGTCTTGAAGGTCTAGCTTCTAAAACTGTAAGAAAATAAATGTCTCTTTTTTAAGCTACCCAGTCGGTGGTGTTTTGTTACAGCAGTCCAAACTGACTAATACACCTGCCAACTCACCAAACATGAGTAAATTGCTTCATCTCTTTGGGTCCCAGCTTCTTCTGAACACTGGGAGATGGATGACTCACAAAGCCCTGGAAGCTTGAACCTCCTGCAGTTTTGTGATAACAGATGAAGGGCCTCCACCTCCTCTTCTTTCCTCAGCTGCCCGCATTACATTCTGTCCTTCCCAACAGGGAATCCCACCACGTTTGCCAATTAGCACTCTAATCCTGTTTGTGTGTCTCCACTGCTCTGTGCCCTGGACCCCATTCATTAGAATGTCATTCATTAGGGATCAGAGATTCTGAGGACACAGAGCCCAGCATCATTAGTACTAATTGAAGCCTGGATTCCTAACCTGCTGCAGAATGCTGGCCTTTTTCCGCCCAGTCTCAGGCATCACAGCTGACAAAAGGCCCTTTCTGGGTCCAGGCGCCACTGTTCACAAAAGGCCTTGGTCTACTGACATTAGCCAGCAGAGTGTGGGGCTGTCCATGAGGGGTCAGGGAGACAGCTGCATGGTGCATGCACCCGCAGTTTAAATTACCCTTGCCTGTCTACACAAGGCTTCTGCATTCTTCATGGGGGATGCCAACAGTGCCCCTTTGCCCCCCAAAATTTACCTGGAAGTGGGGGTTTGGGTTGGGATACGGTAGCCAGGCCGAGCGCGAGTTCTCTTGGTACTTGAAGGGCCCGGAGAAGGCCTGCGCGATGGCGCTCAGGTTGAAGACGCACACAGCTGAGGCCGCAATGCTGTTCCTGGGAGCAGAGGGAGAGACAGGAGAAGGCAGTCAGAGAGCTCGGCAGCACCTGCTGACCTCCCCCTATGGAGTGGGCAGCAGCTGTGACCTACAACAGCTTCCAGAGGTCTCAAGACCACAATCTCTTAAAGATCCCAAAAGGATGAAGTCAGAGCGTGAATGGGGCTCCCCTGTGGAGGAACAAACATCTTGGTATAGAAACCAGGCTAGTTAGCATCTAACACCTTGTAATCCTGTCAGCCAGGATTAATTCACTCAGCTGCAACAGGGGCAAGAGGGATTTTGAAGAGCTAGCTATCTGCTTCACCTTTCAAATTCTGGAATAAAAAGACTTCCTTCTCCAATGGATGGTGTCTCCCATCAGCCTCATGCAGTTCCCTTCCTGACCTGTTTATCTGGTCACTTTACCCAGCAGCAGGGAAAGCTGTTTGTGTGTGTGTGTGTGTGTGTGTGTGTTTTAACCCAGATATTTGTTTTATTTGTCATCCTTTAAAAAAATCAACTCAAAGTATTTTATAAAAAGTGACTGACTCTTCATATTTTCTTTTAATTTAAAATAGATTTTAAATTCAAAGGGTCAAAGAGAAAAATTTGACATAGCACTGACATATGAAATCCAGAAGCCATAATTTAGAATTCAGGCTCTGAGAGAAAGTCAAAAATGGGAGCCCTCAGAAGGTCAGTGCCCTCTCACTAAGTATGGAAACAGCAACATTATTCGGTTAAGTAAATTCACATTTTGAGCTCAGTCCGGGTTCTCAAAGGGGAAGTGGAGATAAAAGGAGAAAGCTTACATATATTTTCTCTTGCTCTGAGACAATACCACAAGCACTTCTCATCAATTTTTTTTCCTGCATCAAAGGAAAGGTCAAACAAACTCCAAAACTGAAATACCTACCTTATATTTCTTTGATTTGATAAATACTGAATAGTAACTAGGCTCTATTCAAAGGACTTTACTATTTCCCATTCATTTAATCCTCATAAGGTGAAGGAAATTCACAGGTAAGGAAAACCAGGCACAGCGAGGACAAGACCCTTCCCCAATGTCAGCCAGCTACTAAATGGAGAAGCTGGACTTGAACCCAAGGCTGGCTCCAAATGCCAGGATTTTCCCCAGTATGGCTCCAAATGCCAGGATTTCCAATCCTTTGCAATATCTCTGGGTGAAGTAGACAGGATTCTACTTCAGGAGAGCAGACAGTAAACACATCCTTATGGAAAAGTAGGACCCGGAGGGTATTGTGGGCCTTCTGCATTTTCTCCAGAAGTCCAGCACCAAGGACAAGGCTTAGCATGATGCATACAGGGCCCAGCACTGGAAAATAAAGGGGCGAACACCAGCTATGGGTTTGTTCACTTTGCTCTTTTGACTCTTCATTATCCTTAGAGAGAATGGGAGAAGTTAAAATACAAGTACGGGGAAGAAACTGACCTTTGAACATGTGAATGGACTTTAATAAGGACAAGAAAATAAGTATGCTGGAGTAAGAATGGCTAGACACAGGATATCCCATCCAGGCATGCCTTGGGCCAGGTGCAGAGGCAGGCAAATGGGGGATATTACAAATAATAACAATATTTCCCTGAGCCCCCTGCTAAGCACTTGATATGGATCATCTAATTTCTCTCTGAGAACCTATAGATCCTGGGAAGACCCTGACTTACAGATAAGAAAACAGTAGCACAGAGAGGTTACTTAGCCCAAGTCACAGGCTGCAGAGAAATAAAGCAGGATTTGTACCTGCTTTGCATGGGGCCCCAGGTTTCCAGGCGGCTTCCAGGTAAAGGAAGAATCTAATCTTCTTCCTGCTGGCATGTTTCTCTGTTCACTACAACCACTAAGACTGAATGGGCTGACCTGGGCTCTGGTGTCACCCAGAGACTCCCCTGGATGTCCCAGTAGGTACCAGTCTGAGCATCCTTTAATAGTGTTGTGGGAACACTTCCTCCCATCCCCTGTGCCATCCCCTGGTGAGCACAATTGGTATAGTATAGCCCATGCCTGCCCCTCTACCCGTTCACTTGCTATGCTCTGGGGGCAAAGGATGGGCCTGTGTCACACTCCACTGTGCTCCTCCCTCTGCCATGCCCCCTCTTCCTAGGATAGGACTGTCTACAGGAAGTACATATTCACTCGCTTCTCCAGGGTCTCCAGACCTGTGGGCAGGCTAGGGCAGCCCAGATATAGATCATGACCTTGAGAATGTGTAGGCTTAAAGCTGGAATCAGTATGAACAACTCACTTGGACAACAGACCTGCAGCCACCTGTTCCAATCTGGCTTCTATCAGCAATCAAAATAATTTAGAAGAGTAATAAAAAATCCTACCCCCCATCGCAACTTTACTATCTGTATATCCATATCTATACATAGTAACACTTTACTACAATCTCTACAGTTTACTATCTACACTATAAACAACTATAATGGTGAGCCACCATTTTTAGATACCTAGAAATAAAGCCAGATCTTTAGAGACTTCATTGTAGTAGCCTAGAAATAAAGCCAAATCTTTAGAGACTCCATTGTAGTAGCACACCATTTCCTGCAGGCCAACCCATGCTCAAGTGATTGAGAAAACTACACAGTCGTGCTAGGGACAGAAGGAGTCAGAACGGTTATCTTTTCCCCATTCCCCTAGTGCTGAGAAACCTTGACGAATGTACAGAGGCAAAGCAATATTCTGAGCCCTGAAGCTCAGCCCAGTATTGGACAGCTTTCTAATTCATAAGACCTCTGATCCTCCTTTTCTTTCCGTTTGAAGAAAACCTTGTCTGAGACACAAAAAGGAGGTGGAAAATATTGTGAAATTTGAGATGGGCATATTAGAAATGCATTCTCAAGACCTAACACAAATTAGTATTCCAAGGAGAAAGGGGAGATGTAGCACTTCTATCTCTAAAAGTATAGATTCCGTACACTGGGTGACTTCTGACATGATGGGAATTTGCAACACTAAACAGTCTACAGTAGTCTGAAACTTATTTTTGCAACTATCTAAATTGACCATACACCATCTTGGAATGTTTCAGGCATGGTACTTTTATAACTTCGGAAATTGGTGTTTTGTTTTGTTTTGCCCAGAGCCAGGGGAATGAAGAGCTAAGTAAACCAGACTCTCCTTGTGCATAAAACTGACGTCAGCTGAGCAAATGCACATTTATCTTGTGCGACCTACACTAGTTTTTAAACAAGGTTTTGGAAAGAAAATCAACTTCAGAAACTGTAAATTGATTTTTTAAAGAAACTTATCAAAGAGAAGAAATAACCTCTGGGTTAAAGACCAGATTTATGAAAATAAAGTGGCCATGGTGGAGCAAGGGTATGTGTGGAGCCATCTATACTAGCCTTATTTTTCTAACCTCATGTCAGAAAGAAGACTCTTCATGGAGGGTAAAAGTTATTATTAAGCAAATATTAACACAAGTTAAGCAGTGGGGAGACCAGAAAGAGAAGGTTAATGAGGAAATAAGCTGCAGGTAAAGTGACTTTTTAGAAATACCACTCATGGGCAGGCATCTGATGCCCAAGAGATGAAAAAGTAAATTAAAATACTTAGGAAGCAGAAAGGACATCATAGGGTGACCAGTTGTCCTGGTTCACCCAGGAAAAAGAGGTTTCCTTAGTTACAGGGCTGTCATCAATGCTAAAACTGGGATAATCTCAGGCAATTCAGGACTGTCAGTCATCCTACCTCATTTATCAGCACTTCCAACCCATCCAGATTTGGAGCCTTTACTTTGGATACAAATATTCAGCTTTTGCTTAAAGTCTTAAGTCACAAGACGAGAGATTTCAAAGGTGATCCAAATCAGAACCCATAGTGTAGGATCAGCAGCAGTAGCACAGCCAATGTGTAGCAAAGTGTTGCTCAGAGTCTCAATGTGAGCCTTGATTCCTGGGTTTGGCACGTGCTCCTGTTGAGTCTTACACAGCATACCAGCTAAGGATGGGAAATAACTCTGGGGACATGTGATACTCCACTAGACTAAGAGTGAAAGAGATCAGAAAACTTCATAGGCTTCAGACAGCCCAAATATTGTTCATTCTAAAGTTAGGAGTATCTCCCTGTCCCACCCCCAGACAAAAAATACTATAACTTTTACAAAAATATTTCAAAAGTATAATTGACATTTACAAAATGTGTGCTCAAGTTAGCCATCTTCTAGAATAATAGTGTAAAATGAAGCTATGGAAAATGTGCATTTCAAATATGAGCAAGATTTAAGCAAGAGCCATGTTATCTCAAAGATTTCAGATTCTCCAGACAACACTATTTTCATTATACACGAATGCATGACTTGCATATAGAAAAAATATACGTATAATATATACCAGTATTTCAAAAAGCGCCCAGAACACAATGGCAAATCAGGAAGGAGCAATTTATAATAGAATAATTTAATGTCACTATATCCTAAAGATGGACAAAAACTTTCTTGATTTGGCGTATTTTTCCTAATACCAGTCTCACAAATCACATATCTTTGTCTAACATGCAGTTCACTGAAAAGTCCTCTTTTTTTGTCTGTTAGGCCAGTACATTAAGAAAGATTTTCTTTAAAGCAAATTTAAAACCTCAGAGATCAATGAACAGAAGACTTATTCAGAATGAGTAAGAGAGAGGGGAGAAAAATTATTTCAAGTTACATACACATTGGTGGTAAAGATGCCATAGATCAAATCCAGCTCAGGCAGGAAGAAAGTACTCTGCAATTCGTTGTAGTAAAAGGGGACTTCCCCAGGACGGGAACAGTTCAGGCGAGCCTTCATGAATGTGGTCCAGGTGTCTTCCAGCAGGAAGCGCCCACCAATATCATTCTTGCACACCCGGGCAGCTCTGGAGAACACTGTTTTCCCACAGTCATGCTCTACTGCATTTTCTCGGAAAAAGAAGTAGGTAAAATTTCCGATGTCATAAGATGACACAAAGTTTGGCTCTGGAAACAATAGAAAAGAGGGAAAAAAATCTCAACATTCATGTCATTCCCTTTTGGTCTTGCCTGCTCAGTATTTCATCCAAAGAGACATGGTTTTGTTTAGATAACACCCGGTTCCTATAGGACAATTGGGAGACCCTGTGAGCAGCCTAATGATCTACACTGTTGGGAAACTCAGTGTCATACACAGATTCTAAATAATGGGAAGTCACTGGTATGATTGCACACTCAAGTATCCCGAGCTAAATTAGGGCTCAAGTTAATGTGACGTTAATAACAAAAATTGGCAGCAAATATTTGCAGTACATTTTAGAGCAATATGTATTATTTTATTTGCAAATTCTTACAGAACCTTCAGAGAGGGAGAAAATATGATTAAAAAGATGAAATGTGATTCAGAATATAGCAGTCTACAATCCTATTTGTGTGCAAGACAACAAAATTATTTGACTTAACTTATATACATTCCTGTGACTTTGACATAATGTATGTGCTTTTACTAAAGACTTTAAAAATGTTTTCATTGCTGGGAATGAAAATAAAGACTAAAACTATAAGGTGTGTCTGGAATCAGCTGTAGCAATTTCTGTTGCTATGGTGACCATGGAACGGTGAAAAACAACTCTGATTTTCTTATTTCTGGTTTGCTGGGTAATCCATTTAGAGGAGGGAAGAGTATTGGGATGGAGACATTGCTTTGTAGTTTTCTGGTCTCATAATTAGCTTTAAAATGGGGAAATAAAGAAATGACAAAATTATGGCAAAGCCTTTACTTAATCACCAAGCTCATTAGGAATTTAGGAAATATACATTATCAACTGAATTTTACATATAGCATTTGAAGTTTTAGCTTCCTAACTTCCGGTTTGAAACCAGTGATAATAGAGATAGTACATTTTGAGATACACATACTCCCTAATATTTGCTTTTAAAACTCTAATCACAAGGTTTTATTCTTCACTATTTCTAAACGCTATTCATTCAATCAGCAAGTATCTTAATTTTATGGTGCAAATTAAGATAATTATAGCAGTAACTTTTGGCGTCCAAAATTAATGGAAAGATACAGACAACAAGTATATTCACAAAGACACATTTTCAGGGACAATTAGTTTGTTGGGGCAATTCAATTGGCCTTGTACTTTTCCAGATACAATTGCACTGCAATAATAACATGTTACTGGCAGGACAACTAAAAATACGTGTGGCTGCAAGATAAGCCATTAATGTTAAGAGTAAGACACATAAATGGAATCACCCGAGGTCTGAAATGCAGAAGTCGACTTCAGACATTGACAAAGGGTTGGGATTGACTACTCTGTTATTCTGTCCAGGAAGACTATTGCCAATGTTCAATTAATATGTATATTCGATATTTTCACAAAATGTTTTAATTTAATCCAACTTTATATTTTAAAAATGTAACAAATACTCTAAATGGTTTATGTATGACACTTTTCCCTTCAGTACAATACATTAAGTCATTGAAGTATATCAAGTAATATACTGAGGTGATTTTAATTTATAAACCATCAAACATATTCTTAAGTCACTATTGCTTTCACTCTAAATGACTATTTTAAAAAAAACTTGAATTGCATAACATTGTAAAAGATGGAGGTTAGATATCTTTACTGTGATAGTATACTTTAATATCCTGGAGAGATGCTCACAAAAACAACAGATTACATATCTGTAACTTCTGTTCTTGGAAAATAAAGAAAATGCTCGGCGGGGGTGTGGTTAAGTTTGTGTTCACTGTAAGTCTCCCAAAAAGAATTACTTGATGAAGCAGGCCCCAAAAGCAAAGATATGGAACAATTTCAAAACCAAGTGTAAAGAAAATAATATTGGCATTTCTAATTCTAAACAAGAGGCCAAATTATTTTGGAATGAGTCCTGCACCCTGGCTAAACAAAACTAGAGTTTGGGAATTGTACTAAAAACAAACAACAACAACAAAAACAGCAACAAGCAACACTTCCTAAAATGGGGAAAACAAAGAGAGAAGGCATAAGGTTCCAAATGTGTCTAGCCTGGGACTTAGGTTACCAGCACACATGCAGGAGGTCCACCAAAACTTATCAAATACACTCACTATTACCCACTTCTGCTATTAACTTGGGGGCAAATGGCATGAAAACCACATAGTAAATAGCTCCAGTTTCTCAAAAGTCCTGAGCCGAAAAACAAGAAGATACAAAGGAAGAAAGATCTTTTATGGTTTCCAGCTGAAGGATGAGTTTATAATAAAAACAGCTAATATCTGTAGAATGCTAAGTCTTGTGCCAAGATCTGTGCTTGGTGCTTTATATCCCCATTGAACTCACAAGAATCACAGAGCTAGGTGCTGTGCTATTCTTCCCATTTCACAGATGAGGACACTAAAGCCCAGAGATTTAATAACTTGTCCAAATTCACATAACTAGCAGTGGGGGAGGGGGATGGAAAGTCCTGAATCCATTAGACCAGGGGTCACCAACCCCCAGGACATGGACCAGTACCAGTCCATGGCCTGTTAGGAGTCAGGCCACACAGCAGGAGGGGAGCAGCAGGCAAACGAATGTTACCTCCTGAGCTCTGCCTCCTGTCAGATCAGTGGCAGCATTAAATTCTCATAGGAGGGGGAACCCTACTGTGAACTGTGCATGTGAGGGATCTAAGTTGTACACGTCTTATGAGAATCTAATAACTGATGATCTGAGGCAGAACAGTTTCACCCCTAAACCATCCCCTCTATCCTCCCTGCCACCTCCAGTTTATGGAAAATTATCTTCCATGAAACTGGTTCTTGGTGCCAAAAAGTTTAGGGATCACTGCATTACACTACACTGAAAAAAAATAAATAGTGCTTGCAAAAAGAAAACAATCAATTAAATGCTAGCAATATTCAACAGGATTTGATTTTCTGCTTTAGAAAAACAATGGTAAGCTCTTGGCTGGACAGTCATCTTTGCATGGAGAGTGGTAAGCAGGTTCACTGAGGAACAGTCTGAGGGGGTTTCAGAACCAACCAGTGAGACAATAAATGATGAGATAAACTTTAAACCACAGCTATCACGGAAGTCAGGAATGACACAGAAAGAAGAAAAAGTGGGAGGAAGAAGAAACAACCTAAGGACTTATTAAACAAGAACATTGTTGGAAAGTGTTTGACCCAACTCCAGAGGGTGTTTCCAGGAGGGCCCACCATAGCCTCAGAGAGCGAATAAATGACTCTCAGGAGGTCATTCCATACCCTGTGTCTGTTCCAGCAAACCACGTCCACTTTTGCAGACAAGGAGAAGACTGAGCAATACTAGGCAGACTGACCCAGTTTCCTCTTTCCACAGAGAGCCTCTACCATATCTCCAAACCACCCTGAACCAATGTTATAAGATCACAACGTGCATTTTAGATAGAAATGCTCAAATACATGTTTTCCTTTTGGTTTGCAAAAACAAGAGAAGATTTTGTATTCAGTGTACAGTGAGTGCTGTTCTCTAATTCACCACGCAGTGCAGGTCATGTTGGTCAGGGAGTAAGACTGCATTTGGAAACACATCCTGCGGCCCTACACTGATCCTTCAGGATGAGGGTGGACCCCTGACTGTGTGACCTGCCATTAACTAGGGAAACACAGTTTCTTGAAAAGTAGAGCCTTTTGAAATTCGGCTAGCATCCTGTTCCTTTTTCAAAGACAATAAAAAAGTGGGAATAATTGTAAGACAGACAGTCAAATAGCTCTTATATTTATTGATATAAATTTGGAAGTAGGGGATGTTAGAGTCTTGCCAGGCAGGATGATAAGATGAATTTTGTTTTCCCTCCATTATTTAAGTTCTGTCTTTTCTCAAAATGCAATTCACCACAAACTGGTATCTGTCACTCCTGAGTGAATTGAACAAGTCAGAAGAAAAATCAGGCGTTTTCTTCTCATCTACAATGGATAGGAGTGCATGCATGAAAGAGAGATCTGAGGTGTGCTGCTAACTAAATCACAGTAAAACAGGCACGTCAGCTGCTATGTAAATATATGCATGGAGAAACTTTTTTCTAATGTTTGTGAAACATACTGAGTTATGTATTACCATGTTGTACAAAAATATCATGTTAATAAGAATTATTCTTCATGATATAAGAACTTTTATTTTGCATGTTTACTTACATAATAGTGACCATACAGATAGGACTACCGAGAAGTGACTCATCATATATGTAATTACAAGTGACGCGAAGAAAAGCATCAAAAATTTTGAGATTTTGACCATGCAAAACCAAATACTGAGCATCCAAAATAAGCCTCCCATTCTATATTCTTTCTATTCCAATGCCTAAAGCATCGATATGGGGGTACACCATATTTACATGGCTCGATCTGATCATTGAGCAGATCATTAATAGGTTCTTGATATAAAAATATTTGTATACAATGGGAATGAATATTAAACGCACAAAGGAACCCCAACTCTACAAAAATCTTACTAGAATCAAAATCTATTATAAATTATTTTGCAGTCAAAAGTCGCTTTGCGAGACACTTGCCAAAGTCAGGCTGGAAAATGCCTGTACACGATGCCTGTGACTCTGCCCTGGCTGGACCATTGACATCTGACATTTTCTGCTGTTGCATCTGACAATCAGACCTAGTTTGCAAAGCTGTGAAAATTAAACGGGCTGATACATAGTAGGATGCCAATAAATGGTGGCTATTATTATTTTGGCATCGTGTACAGGCATTTTCCAGCCTGACTTTGGCAAGTGTCGCACAAGGTGGCTTTTGACTGCAAAATAGTAGCCACCATTTGTTTACTCTCAATGTCCCTTGGAATAATTTCTATTGAATAGAACTTCACACAATGATAATGAATGATCAAGTGTATATATAAATATATATATACACACACAAGTATATATATATATACACAAGTATATATATACACACACAAGTATATATATACACAAGTATATTATATATACACAAGTATATATATATACACAAGTATATATATATACACAAGTATATGTATACACAAGTATATATATATATACACACAAGTATATATATATATATACACACAAGTGTATATATATATATATATAAAGCTGAAAGGTCATTAGAATTTTAGGAGCATAAATAAGCCATGCTGAGTTTTGTTTGTTTGTTTGTTTGTGTTTTGAGACAGAGTTTCCCTCTTGTTGCCCAGGCTGGAGTGCAATGGTGCAATCTCAGCTCACTGCAACCTCCGCCTCACAGGTTCAAGAGATTCTCCTGCCTCAGCCTTCCGAGTAGCTGGGATTTCAGGTGTGCACTACCACACCCGGCTAATTTTGTATTTTTAATAGAGATGGGGTTTCTCCATGTTGGTTAGACTGGTCTTGAACTCCCAACCTCAGGTGATCTGCCCACTTCAGCCTCCCAAAGTGCTGGGATTATAGGCGTGAGCCACTGCGCCTGGTCTACCATGCTGACTTTTTAAATAGCAAGCTATTTCACAAAAATAAGATGAGTTAATGGAAACAATATTCAGATGTGACAAACAGCCAGCAGTTTTCTGTTCCTAAGTTGTTGGTATCAGTCAGTACAAAATGCCTTCCATAAGCATTCCCCGATTTTAGACCCACTCTGTATTGGGTACGTTGTTTCCATTGTCATAGTTTATGTAGATAAAACTGCTGTAGAAGCTTCCAGGGCAAATCTATTTTTATCTAGATATTCGTTAAAATTAAAAGCTGATAACTTAAAATTAAATTAAATTAAACATAGGTTAAAAGCTCTTGGTAGGCTAAGGTTCTTTCCTGAGGTTTCTACTAAAAGACAGATGATAGATAGATAGATAGATAGATAGATAGATAGATAGATAGATAGATAGATGATAGATAGATTTTAATAGATGGATGCGCACATTTGTGTCTGTGTATATGTGTGTATCATATACGTGAGTATAGAGATATATGTATATATGGCTCAACACTTCCACCTACTGGCTGTGTGAACTTAGTCACATTATTTACCAGTATATTTTCTGTTTCCTGTTTTTGAATAACAACAACAACATCCAACATACAGTAGCATCGTAAGAATCAAACGCGCTTTGCTGGTAATCATCAAAATACAGACCTCTATTTATTAAAAATAACTCCAAAAATTAATATAAACACACATGTGAGTAAATAGCATCAGTAATTAATAAGATAACTCATTGAGTATGCATTCTGTATATCAATTTAAGATCTACACTTATTCCATCAAGCCTGAAACCAAACACAGTGGCAGGGACCATGCTACAGACGAGCCTGGAGCCGGCCAGAGTACCGCTCTAGGCATTTCCTCACTGCCCCAAGGGGCTGTCCTGGGCACTGGGTGCTCCTTAATAAACTGATAGACACAGCCCGTGCCCTCAAGAGCAGTGTGAGGAGACAAACAAGACAGATCAACAAGTGCTTACAGTGAGGACAAGGGTACGGAGGGCCAGGGCAGCCGGGAGAAACAGAGGATCAGAAAGGAGAGAATAGGGAAAGGGCAGAGGTGAGGCTGAGAAGGGGCCACCCAGACAAGGATGGGGGAAGAGAACACCCCTACCAGAAGGAGCAGCCTGGGAGAAGACCATAAGGCTGGCAACGAATGGAATGAAGCCACAGTCAGAATCAAAGAGATCAACAGGACAGGAGGTGGAAAGCCAGGCAGGCCAGGAGCCCATAACAAGGAGTATGGATTTCAACTGCCATTGGAGAGACACCAGAGAGTTTTAAAGAAAAGCTTATCATTCCGTTTCCTGGGTGTGTGGTGTGGGATGGGGTGGGAAGTTGGAGCCAAGCACATCCTTGGTAACTATTTTCACAGCAGTCAGGGCCTTGCATCCTCAGGTGTGTCATTCACTGAGCCCCTTGACAGAAAAAAGTTATTGCTAAGACTCTTGCAGTAGGAATGGAAAGACAGTTCTAGCCCATTTGATTCCTTCCTTCTTCCTAGGGAATGTGACCCATTGAAAATGCACTACTTTCATGAATTTGCTGAATCAAGTAGGAACCACTTGTACCACAGGGACCTGGGCTGGCTTCCCCTAAATGAGAAGCACCACTTCTGTACACCGCCCTACAAGTCCAAAACTCACACCTACAATTCTCCATATCTTTAGGCCTATAGGAGTTTCATTAACTGGATATTTGTCTAAATGTTCTAGGTCAAAGTGACAGACTTTAGTGTCTACTCTGCTCTTATTCCATTCCAAGTACATAGCCCTCTCTTGTAAAATTCTGCCAAATCACACATTCCTATTAGTTATACATCATTTCATGAATATTTCTGAAAATTGTCAAAACACAAAATTTCTATTTGCCATGTTCATTTTTTTCTGATGCTATTTTAAATTTACAGGTTCACTTCTTTGAAGAATTAATCATTTTATCTGCAAGATCAAATGAATACTTACGAGTTTTTTTATTGGAACGTTAATTTAAATTTAAAAATCTGGTAAATATTTTAACTCCTAAAAAAATATGTTAAAAGACTGAAAGAAAACCATGTAAGATTTTACTGAAAGAAGACATTGAGCTCCAACATTATTCAGTTTTTATCACACTTCTTCCCAATAAGCTACGGCAGAATAAGGAAACGTGCATGATGGCTCTGGCTTTGTCTCCTGAGTTGATCTGGGCTGGGGCAAAAAGAAGACCAAGACACAGGGACCCGACTTCCCCATATGTGGCAGTGAGTGAACAAATGTCAGAGGCCCTTGACTGGGATAAATAAAAAGTTCAATAGAATAATATAGAGACAAATTTATAGAAACACATTAAACTGGGCATTTTAGAAACAAGATGACAACATGATTTATGCTCCAAACTGGGATGCTCTTAAGAAGGAAAGGAGGTAACATTAGTCATCAGGCAAGGACATCAAGAGGGATTCAAGACTGTCACTAGGAAACTGCTAGAATCTCTAGACAATGAACATTGAGCCATTTCCCAATTGTTTTAGCAGTTCTAGTACACATCTGCATGATATCTTCACTACAGTGAGGCACCCCTTCTTGTAGTGGATTTCTTTTTTATGAGGTTTCCTTGACTCATGTATATATAGTTCATGCAAGTATCCCCATAATGTGGTAGTAGGAGAAGGAAAGATTTATTCATCCCTTTTCTTTTGGAATGCGCAAATTAAAATCTAAAGGTAGTAAAAGACCTTTGGCAAGTATATTGGCAAGTGTAGAAGCTTCCTCACATGACTGGAGAGGACCTGTGGCTCCCCAGCTTTTAGGCTCTCTGTGCTCGATGTACAGGATGGAGCAATACAGTGTTTTCAGAGCACCATAAGAACTGACTCATGTCACTTAACCACACGTTTGTACCCATAAAGGTCTGCATTAAATTACCACACAGGCTTTTCTACTTTGGGTTAAACAGCCCCAGTTTATTGCATCAGGTTTGCAAGGCTATAATAATCAAGAAAGGCTCTCAACCTTTTCCAGAGTCCACATACCCCTCTTCATGGCAGCTCATGCATGAAAATGTGGGCATTGGGAGAGAGAGATGGAGGCCATTTGTAACACCGGTATTTCCTAAAGTGCCAACTAAACAAAGGGAAGTTCAGCAGCTTGTAAAGGAGGAAGAGTGCAAGCTCTGGAGTGGATCTGTTTTCAAGCCCTAGCTCAGGTAAGCATCAGGTATGGCCTGTGTCAGGGCACAAGTCCCTCTGAGCCCCATAGTGCTCATCTGTAGAAGGAGGAGAATGCAATCTCCCTTAAGAGGTTGTAAGAAGGATGGCAGATGACATGGATTTGGAGACTTCCAGCTACCTGGCATATTGTAAATAGCTATTGTGACTCTTCCTTGTGGGTGGTGTAACAACTACAAGTAACAGATACTCCAATAAGTACATGGACAGGCAGGCGATATGCATGGAGGCCATTGATTTAAAATGATTCCTGACCCTCAAAGATAATAAGATTAGATTTACAGCACGATGTCTGAACTGCAGCCATCCCACAAGGCATAGGCAATTGGCAATGGCTGCTTACAGGCTTGATCAGGCCTGAATATTAGAAAAGGGATCTCATTGTGCTGTGTCACATGTCACACAACTTTGCTCAACACACTTTCCATCCATGTCGTCTCATCCTCACCCTAGCAAGTTTAAACTTGAATGAGATATCAGCCTTGCACTTGTAATGCTGAAAAGAACTTATTGTTCACAAGGGCATTCTTTTTAAGCATCTCCCCAGGTGCTTATTTGGAAAAAAAAAAAAAACTAGGCTGCTGACTATGCAGTCTTGATTCTATTCTGGCTTTACAGAGCTTCTTCTTTTTCTTGACAAATACTTGCATTTTGGTATCCACATATACTTCATTCCCAATCCTCATTTGTCTTTGTTTTGCTTGTTCTCTGACCTCTGCTTCCATTTCTGAATTTCCAGCTGTAGCGAATCTTGTCAGTCGCGAGAGCACCTCCTGCAGACCAGTCACACCTCCAGGTACTGTGCTGTGTGTACTCTTCCAAACAGGCTCTCACTGTCCTCAGGTTGGAGCCCAACAAAGTCACGCCACCCTAGCTGTGCTCAGGCTGTTCGGAGTCAGCATCTGGTCCCAAGGAGAAGCACTGAGCTCCCCAGAGCACCTCTCTTCAGGACAAGCAGAAACAATTTCTCCTTGACTTAAGCATGGAGGAGATTTTCATCCTCCAAGTAAATTATCATTAATCATTAGAAAGTTAATAGTTGCATTTTAAAGACCTCAAGGGTCTACTTAATGCTTGAGTAACAACATCAATGTATTTCAAACCAATAGAATTTAACATTGTTACCAGAAGAGTTTTCTCAACTAGAATTATAATAGCTCATAAAAAATGATACAGTTGAAAAGAGAATGCTTGTGGATTTCAAGTGAGTTCACCTCCATATGAAATCCTGGCCAAAATCTCAGAGACTGCAGGACACTGTGGAGTTCCCTGGGAGAACTCAGTGGGATAAGTACACATTTCCACCAGAGAAGGAAAGCCAGCAGGTCTCTGAGTGTTAATAAGGCTACATGGATTAGATGTTCATGCTGAGTTATTAAGGCTCGTTTAGGAGTTAGTTTTTCCAAGTTCCTACTCAAGTTTTTCCTCTGTGTGCAAGCACATAGTTCCTTCAAAACTCACAAACTCAATTTGCACAATATTAATTTGGAAATGTATTTTCACCTTTTCGTGGGTTTATTGTTTCCCCAACTTGACTGCCAGTTTCTTGAAGCCAAGTTTTATTGCTTCTCTATTTTAAGCATCGACCATTAAACATTTATTATCCTGCCTTACAGTAATCATTTCATACAGTTATTAACGATTAATATTTTAATGCACTAAAGCTGTTAAGGTATTTCTCTAAACACATAAATTTGTTTTAAGAGCAACTTTGGCACAGGAGAAAATACGACTTTGAAATATATTCATTACCAAACACATAACTTAATGTTCCAGATTCATCCAGAATGTTATCCAGTTGATTGTACTGCCTTTGAGAAATGACAATAAATAATGGCTGGAAATGGGGGTCCAAGGGAGATGAGGGCTCAAAGGGAAGATGTTATAAATTTTTGGACCTGGTTCAATTTCAAATATGCATATCTGTGTTTTTGTTGCTGTTTAATTCTGATATATAATTAATAGAACATTCTCCCATGTTTAACATTATTCACATTTCTGCTATTTGTGAAGTGTGCTAATGTCTTACTCGTTCAACAAATATGGATTAATCCTCATCTATGTTTCAGACACTGAATAAGATGCTGAGCACACAAAGCAGGCTTCCACAGAGCCCCTGCCCTTAAGGAATTCATAAAATAGTGGGGGAAACAAAGAAATCAACTATCTACCCATTGTCTTCATCTATTCCAGCTGCTGTAACAAAAATACCATAAACTCGGCAGCTTATAAACAACCAACATTTCTTTCTCACAGTTCTGGAGGCTGGGAAGTCTATGATCAAGGCACCAGCAGATGCGGTATCTGGCAAGGGTTTGCTTTCTGGTTCCTAGCGCAGATGCGGTATCTGGCAAGGGTTTGCTTTCTGGTTCCTAGCGCAGATGCGGTATCTGGCAAGGGTTTGCTTTCTGGTTCCTAGCCAGCACCTTCTCACTGTATCCTCACAAGGTGGGAGGAACGAGGGAGCTCTCTGGGGTCTTGTTTACTTGGGCATGAATCGCGTTCATGAGGACTCCACCTTTATGACCCAATCAGCTCTCAAATGCCTCACCTCCTAATACCATCACATTGAAGGTTCAATTTTAACCTGCTACTTTTGGAAGGACATAAATGTTCAGACCATAGCACCATTTAACTCATTAATTAGAAAAATGTCCATTGAGTGCTTACTTTAATGCCAGCACTGTTGTAAGCATGTGGGACCCAGGAGTGAGAAAAAGACGTAAGTCCTGGTCATTGGGAATTTTCATTGTAGTGGCAGGAGGAGATAACATTAATAGCTGAGGCTAAAACTGAACACAGTAAGAAGAGTCAAGGGGGCTAGATATGAGGGAGCTGTGATCTGAAATAAGGTGGTGAGGCTTGGGTTCCATTAAGAAGATGGCATTTGAGAAAAGACTCAAAAAAGATGGGACAGCTGGCCAGATGGGTTGTCTGGGGGAAGAGCTTTCCATGCAGAACAGGGGCCAGAACAGGGGCTAGAGCCCATGGGCCAAATCCTACCTGCTGCCCATTTTGTGAATAAAGTTTTATTAGCACCCAGTCACACTCATGCATCCATAGACTGTGGAGACTTTCATACTATGATGGAAAGATTGAAAAGATGCAACAATGGCCATGTGGACTGCAAAGCCTAAGACATTTATTCACTGGCCCTTTATAGAAAAGTTTGCTGAGCTCTGAAAGGCAAGGAAGAACCAGAGACACTGTGTGGCATTTCAGAGGCTAAAGCCAAGGGAGCACATAGATGAGGACAGGAAGGGAAGAGGAGGGCCATGGCAGCACTCTGGCTTTCTCTGCAGGTAAAATGGGGGCTCTCATAAGGTTGGGGCAAGAGACTGACCAAGAGCTCTGGTAGTATGAGGGAAAGTGCAATCTTGAACAGTGTGAGAAAGGGATGGAACAGACCCACCAGAGACTGGGGAAAATGGAAATTTAAACTAAACTAACTAGGAGCCAGAATTAGCCAGGAGGCAAAAATCAAGGGAAGTGAGGACAAAATAATCACAAACTGCAAAGGAACATGGTGAGGAAGGCAGAATGCTCCCAGGAAACCGCACATTGCTCCTTAAAGGACACCAAGCATGCATGCGGGAAAAATAGCAGGAGCCAGGGCTGTAAAAACAGGCAGAGCCAGATCATAGTGGCCAGGCAAGAAGAAACAGAGAGAACCCACAAAGGCTTCCAGAGCTCAGGCCAGGCCTGCTGGCCCTCTCCAATCCAGCTTGTGCTGACAGCTGACAGCACCTCCCACCATCTGGGAGCCCCTGCACAGGTGCAGAAGATCAGGGGGCAGGGAGTGTGTATTCATCAGTATATAACCAATAATGCTGGTGGTGTCATAAGAAATTGTACCTGGAACTGCAGCATAAAATCCAAGGGACTTAGCTTGCTAAAGGCAGGTTTTTAGAAACATACCAGGTATTTATGATGGGTTTCTGCAAGGTGTGGTGGGAAGGTTAGAAGTCTGGTAGGTCCTTACTCAGGGATCTCTGTATCCTGGCCAGATGTCACCATGGAAAAGCCAGTACTATCATTTGCCTGAAGATTAGTTCTGGAGCTCTGGGTCCTGGGGTTGCAAAAGGCCACAGCCTGTCATGTTCTGCCCACATGTTCTGATGATGCATGCTTTGTGCCTCTGTGCTCCTCTTAGGCTAGATTATGAGAGAACTCATTTCTGCCATCCTTCCCTGCAGTCTTTTGAGATAGTAATTCAGATGTAGAATAAGCAACACAAGATCGAGCTCACTGCTGAGCTCAAGCATCAGCAATGCTTAAGAGTTTTAGCATTGTTCAACTCAATAATGAAACTTGACTTGCTGGGTCTTGCATTCTTGAGTCTTGCAGAGGAGAGAAGCACCCCTTCCCCAGAGACATAGGGGCAGGGAGGGATGCACAGTGGACAAAACAGCAGTTTAAGTGAATGCATTGTCCATAGCAGTACTCTAGAGAGAGGAAGGAAGAAACACATGTCAAACAGCCCTCTGCCCTGGGCAAAGCAGACAGGAGATCGCCATCCCCACCTGAGGACTTATGATTCTAATGGGAAACAAGAAGAAAACGCCATCGGCTAACAACGCAGATGATATGGCGGATACGGGAAGCCTGAGAAGTAAACAGATTTACTAGCAGTAGAAAAAAGAGCATTAAGATTGTCAGCAGAAAGTAAGGTGTTGTGACTTCAGATTTCAACAGTTGAGCACTTCTTCCTTCGGACGGTGTTATAGTTTAACTGTACCCATCCCCCAACCAAAAAATATGTTGAAGTCCAAACCCCCAATTTTCATGAATGAGACGTTATCTGGAAACAGGGTCTCTGCAGGTATAATCAAGTTAAGATATTCCAACATGACTGGTATCCTTATAAGGAAAGGAGAATTTAGAGAGAGGCACAGGAAGATGGCCATATGAAGATGGAGACAGACATAGGAGTGAAGCTATCATGAGCCAAGGAGTGCCTGGGGCTACTAGAGCTAGAGGAGGTAACCATGGTTTCTCCCCTCAAGGATTTGGAGAGTGCATGGCCATGCCGGCACCTTGATTTTGGACCTTCAGCCTTCAGCATTTTAAGACAATACATTTCTGGTAGTTTCTGATGGTTATTTTTATTTCTGTGGGGTCAGCGGTAACATTTTCTTCTTCATTTCTAATTGTGTTTATTTGGATCTTCTCTCTTTTCTTCTTTATTAGTCTAGCTAGCGGCCTATCTCATTAATTTTTTTTTCAGAAAACCCACTCCAGTATTCACTAATCTTTTGAAAGAGTTTTTATGTCTTGATTTCTTTCAGTTCAGCTCTGATTGTTTGTTGTGCAGATGAGCTCAGAGAGCTCTGAGCTCAGAGAGATTTGTGGGGCTCAGAGAGATTTGTCCTTTAAACACAGGCCATATATGATGCATACCTGAGCTAGGACTTTGGGGTTGATTAGTTCCTGTTTCTTCTAGCTTTGGGGTTGATTTGTTCCTGTTTCTCTAATTCTTTCCATTGTGATGGTAACCTATTAATTTGAGGTCTTCCTAACTTTTTGATGTGAACATTTAGCGCTATGCCTCTTAACACTCCCTTAGCTGTGTCCCAGAAATTCTGCTTTGTTGTATCTTTGTTCTCATTAGTTTCAATGCACTTCTTGATTTCTGTATTAATTTCACTCTTTACACAAAAGTCACCCAGGAGCATGTTGTTCGATTTCCATGTAGTTACATGGTTTTTTGAGTGATTTTCTTAGTCTTGACTTCTATTTCTATTGCACTGTGACATGAAAGTGTGCTTGGTATGATTTTGGTTTTTGTGCAGCTTCTGAGGATTGTTTTATGTCTAGTTATGTGGTCAATTTTAAAGTATGTACCATGTGACAATGAGAAGAATATATGTCCTGTAGTTTTTTGGTGGAGAGTAAATCAGATTCATTTGGTTCAATGTTGAGTTCAGGTCCTGAATATCTTTGTTGATTTTGTGCCTCGATGATCTGTCTAATACTGTCAGTAGAGTGTTAAAGTCTCACATTATTATCGTGTGTGAGTCTAAGACTAATTGAAGGTCTCTAAAAACTTATGAATCTGGGTGCTACTGTGTTGGGTGCATATATATTTAGTATAGTTATGTCTTCTTGTTGAACTGAATCCTTTACCATTATGTAATGCCTGTCTTTGTCTTTTTGATCTTTGTTGGTTTGAAGTCAGTTTTGTCTGAAATTAAAATGGCAAACCCTGCTTTTTTCTCTTTTCCATTTGCTTGGTAGATTTTTTTCCATCCCTTTATTTTGAGCCTATGGGTGTCACTTCATGTGAGACAGGTCTCTTGAAGAAAGCATACTATTGAGTCTTGCCTCTTTCTCCACCTTGCCACTCTGTGCCTTTTAAGGGGAGCATTTAGCCTGTTTACATTCAAGATTAGTATTGATATGCATGGATTTGATCCCATCATTATGTTGTTAGCTGGTTATTATGTTGGCTTGCTTATGTGGTTGCTTTATGGTGACACTGGCTGCGTGTTTAAGGGTGGTTTTGTATTAGCTGGTAGCAGTCTTTCCTTTCTATATTTAGTGCTCCTTTCAAGATCTCTTGTAAGGCAGGTTTGGTGGTTAACAAACTCACTCAACATTTGCTTATCTGAAGAGAATCTTATTTCTCCTTCACTTAGGAAGCTTAGTTTAGCTGGATATGAAATTCTTGGTTGAAGACTTTTTTTTATTTTTAATTTAAGAATGCTGAATATAGGATCCCAATCTCTTCTGGCTTGTAGGGTTTCAGCTGAGAGGTCCACTGTTAGCCTGATGGTGTTCCCTTTGTAGGTGATCTGTCTTTTCTCTCTAGCTGCCTTTAACATTCTTTCTTTCATTTCGGCCATGGAAAATCCGATGACTGTGTGTCTTGGGGATGATCTTCTTGTGTAGAATCTTGCAGGCATTCTCTGTATTTCCTAAATTTGACTGTTGGCCTCTCTAGCAAAGTTGGGGAAGTTTTCATGGATGATATTTGAAATATGCTTTCCAATTTGTTTGCTTTCTTCCCCTCCCTTTCAGGGATGCTGAGGATTCATAGATTTGGGGTCTTTACCTCTTTACATAATGCCATAATTCTCAAAGGTTTTGTTCATTCCTTTTATTCTTTTTTCTTTGACTGTCTTATTTCAGAGAACCAGTCTTCAAGCTCTGAGATTCTTTCCTCAGCTTGGTTTATTCTGCTGTTAATACTTGTGATTGCATTGTAAAATTCTTGTATTGAGTTATTCAGCTCTGTCAGACCTGTGAAGTTCTTTTTTATACGGGCTATTCCTTCCTTCAGCTTCTGTATCACTTTATTATAATCCTTATTTTCCTTAGATTGCATTTTGCTGTACTTCTAAATCTCTAACTTCATTCCTATCCATATTCTCACTTATAAATGAGAGGTAAATGAAGAGAACTTATGAACACAAAGAAGGAAACAACAAACACTGGGGTCTACTTGAGGGTGGAGGCGGGGAGGAGGGAGAAGAGAAGAAAATATAACTATTGGGTACTGGACTTAACTCCTGGGTAATAAAATAATCTGTACAACAAAACCCCATGACATGAGTTTACCTTTGTAACAAACCTGCACATATCCTGCAGAACCTAAAAGTTAAAAATTAAATAAATTTTTTTAAAAAAAGAGAATAAATTTCTATTGTTCTGAGCTACCCTGTTTGTGGTATTTTGTTTTAGCAACCTAGAAAACAAGCACAGGCACTGTCCAAAATGTCACTGAAGGTATGGCTTGATGAAACAGAATTCACTGGTGGCTGTCTGCTGGCTGCCGGGAAGTTTGGGCAGAACAGTGCCCAGTATATGAGCACACAGTAAAAGTTAGTGACTGCTCTACTGGGTGTTTCATCAGTTTGCCCAATAACCAGTGGAAACATGCAGAGGGACTACCTAAATGCATAAGCAAATTGTCTCATACACAATTTAATCACAGTTAATCTGAATGCAAAAATTTTGCTGACTAAGGTTAGCAGCTGCTATACCCTCCCAACTTCTCCTGCTGAGACAATTTTCTTTCCTCAACACAAAAAGGTTGCAAAAAACTGAAAAGCATGCAAAACAAAGAAGTGAGTTTTGTTCATCATTATATGTAAGCAGCTGCTAGCTGAGCAGTGGCCTTCTAGAGGATCCAAGTCCTGCTAATGTTCTGGAAGTCGCAAGATTAGATGGTGATGGATGTAGCTTGAATGTGCCAGTAAAGATGAGGAAAGAGGATGTTGGAAGGTGTCAGTAATTCAAGAACCACAGGCCCAAATAATCACTCATTTATTCAGTCACCAAACATGTATTAACTCCCTACTACATCTCAGACATTGTATCGGACTTTGGGGAGTTCACAGTAGCTCCTCTTATTTGTGGAGTACTAACTATGGGCCAGACACTAATACTTATCACCTTTGTTGTCCCACTTTATTCTCACAATGTCCAGGTCAGGTAGTCTGTGATCTGCAGTATGCAGATGAGGAAGCCAAGAACCAGTAAGACAAATTTATGCCCCAAGGGCCAAGCCTCAGATCTGTCTAACTCCAAAGCTTCTACTGTCTATCTCAAAGCTTCACACCACATATTACTGGCTACTCTGTGGAGAGTGGGTCAGAGAGGGGCTAGTGCAGCATTTCAGATGAGGAAGGCTTGAACAAGCACAGAAGTGGAGGAATGAGAAGAAAGACTCAGGTCTGGGAGCCACTCTAAAAGTGGTCTCTGCAGGACCTAGGGTTGAGTGGGTCTGGAAAGAGAGGGAAGGAGTCGGCTGAGATTTGCAGATGTCTGGCTCAGATGAGGGGTGAATCATGGAGCGTGCTCTCGGCTAAGTTTTGTCTCCCAAAACTTATGTTAAGGTCCCAGCCCCCAGTACTCCAGAACTTAACTATACTCAAAAACAGGGTCTTTAAGTGGGTAATTAGGTTAAAATGAGGTCATTGGAGTGGGCTTTAATCCAATATGACTGCTGTCCTTATAAGAATAGGAAATTAGGAAGCAGGCATGGACAGAGGGAAGACCATGTTTAGAAGATATAGGGAGAAGATGACATCTACGAGCCAAGGAGAGAGGCCTCAGGAGACACCAATCCTGCTGACAGCTTCCTCTTGGACTTTTAGCCTCCAGAAGTTTGAGCAAATAAATGTCTGCTGTTTAAGCACCCAGGCTGTGATACTTTGTCATGGCATCCCTAGAAAACTAATACAGAGCCCATAACCAAGATTGAAAAACAAAGAAATGAACACGAATGGGGTAGGCTGAGCTGAAAGTACTGCAAGGAGCATCCAGCTGGAAGTGAACATTGCATCTGTGGACTAAGTCAGAGCTGAGACCAGATCAGTGAATGGTCCTCAGTAAGCAGGCATGGTGTGAGTCAGGGGAGTTAAAATTTTGGAACAGAAAAAAAAATGTGTTACATATACACCATGGACTACTACTCAGCTATAAAAAGGAATGAAATAATGTATTTTGCATCAACTTGGAAGGAGCTGGAGATCATTATTCCAAGTGGAGTAATTCAAGAATGGAAAAACAAATATCGTATGTTCTCACTTGTAAGTGGGAGCTAAGCTATGAGGATGCAAAGGCATAAGAATGATACAATGGTCTTTTGGGACTTGTGGGAAAGATTGGCAGGGGAGTGGGGGATAAAAGAATACATACAGGGTACAGTGTACACTGTTCAGGTGAAGGGTGCACTACAATCTCAGAAATTACCACTAAATAACTTCTCCATGTAACCAAAAACCATCTGTGCCCCAGAAATTACTGAAACCGAAAACTAAGAAAAAACAACAAAAAAACTTTGGAATAGATGGGAATCCAAGAAAAGCATGTGGAATGAGAAGAGTGGGCAGAAGGAAGGGATTGAGGACAGAATTCCCAGGGATCAGCAAAGCTTAAAGACCAGCTGAAGGAAAAGAGTCAAGGACAGGGCAGGCACTCAAGCCACAGGGTGAACTATCTAAGGATGGTGCAGCATAAACTTTCTGTAAAAGAAACTTCGAGGCAACAATGTCATCTTTCCAATAAGATAGTTAAGGTAATGGCTGGAAATCGGTCCTCAAATAATGTAACTAGACACTGCGGGACTGGGGAGAACCACCGCAGTGCTGCATGGTGGGGTGCAAAGTGCAGAGAAGATGACAATTGCCTGAAGATGGGAGTTTAAGACTGCTGTCCTCAACAAAGTCAGCCAATAATGAAGGGCAACTGATGGGGCAGGGACTTACCCTCCACTCCTCCTGTTTCTGCTGAGAGAAAATTGCCACTGCATGGCCACCAAAGCAGGAAGACCTACCCCTTCACCATCCCATTGTAGCCTCCTTCTGGAACAAGTCCAACTCTCAAATTTGATTTTGCTGACTTGGTTGAAAGCTCAAGAGAAAAATCTGAGAGCATCATTTAATGGGTCCTTAAAATCACCATGTGAAACTGGAGCATTCTTGGACACGGCAGAACTAAGGGTGTTTGTTTTTACCTTGTTGGGGTTTTTTTGTTTTTGTCTTATTTAAGAGAAAAGGCACCCGAACTTTTTCTTTTTTTTTTTTTTTCTTTTTTTTTTTTTGAGACAGAGTCTCGCTCTGTCACCCAGGCTGGAGTGCAGTGGCGCGATCTCGGCTCACTGCAAGCTCCGCCTCCCAGGTTCACACCATTCTCCTGCCTCAGCCTCCCGAGTAGCTGGGACTACAGGTACCCGCCACCATGCCCGGCTAATTTTTTCTATTTTTAGTAGAGACGGGGTTTCACCATGTTAGCCAGGGTGGTCTTGATCTCCTGACCTCGTGATCTGCCCGCCTTGGCCTCCCAAAGTGCTGGGATTACAGGCGTGAGCCACCACGCCCGGCCCCCCGAACATTTTTCTGAAATCATGAGTCATCATTAGAAAGGAAGAAATTTGAGGTTATGGTGAAAAGAAAGATAATGCATAAGGCAGAAATATTGTCCAAAAAATGAAAATTACTCCAGAACACAGCAGAAAGAATCAGCTACAGACCCCGAGTGACAAGGAGAGGTAAGTTTGAGGGCTTACTGGGAAAAACCCTTTAGAACCTAACATTTCTCTGTAAAGTAGGAGGAAAGATAAACCCATTGAGAATCCCTGGGAGAGGCTGGGAGAGGACTGGAGTGGGGGTAGCTGCAATGGGAGAGGACAGGAACTGGGGTGCTTACACCATTACGGAGCTGCCCTGAGGGCCTCACTGAAGATAGAGGCTCCACCTTTTCTGCTGCACTTTCCACCACAGGACGATTCTCTCTAGCATCCCAGTGTTTAAGAGACACAGAAGCCAAGGGGTGGGCCCCCCTGGGGCTGGATTTCGTGGGAGTCAGTGCAGGCGGGCAGGAGTGGAAGGAGAACTAAAGGAGGAAGACCTGAGACAAGGGCATCTGGCAAAGAACAGATGGGATGGAAAGCCTGTGTCCCAATTAGGCCAGGGAGGATAAATATCCCTGTGTTCAGGCTCAGCAGGGGATGGAAGCAGAACCTAGTGTGGTTAGAGACCAGAATCCATCCTGGATGGAGGATCAATTAGAGAAGCAAATCAGGGCCAACTAGGAGTGGAAATAGTATCTCAGGGCTCAGCAGTAGCACAAAGCGCCCTAACAAAACACAGCAGAGGTATGAAGACAACACTTCATATGCAATAACTCAGGGTCTTCAGGCAGGGCTCTTGGTTTTCTACCCTAGGAGAGAGGGTCTTCCCAATGCAGGCCAGGGAAGGAGTGTGGGGTAGGGCGGTGGAAATGCTGCTTTCCTGAGAAATGCAGGCTGTTCATTGTCATGCAAATTGTGCTGCCCTTATGGCCTGAGTGGTAGAGCCACCCTATTGACCTCTGAATTACTTTCAGTGTCTGCAGTTATCAGATCTTAGAAATGAACAGCAGAATGTTTTAGGAATCGGAATCATTAATATCTTTGTAAATCAAATAACAATGTTTTGCCTACCACAACTGTGATAAACACTGTCTTAGCTCTTCCATTGCCTGGATGGCAACACATGACTCTCCAATGGAAAAGGAGAATTCACAGCTGCTGACAACCAGGAGGCTGACCAATACTGACCACCTGATCAGCTGGTGGTCACTCAGTCACATGTAAGAAGGCAGCTAGTGTTTGTAACTCATGCTATGACCTGAATTGTTTTTCCAGGATATTCTTTTTTTTTTTTTTTAATCTTTTTATTATTATTATACTTTAAGTTTTAGGGTACATGTGCACAATGTGCAGATTAGTTACATATGTATACATGTGCCATGCTGGTGTGCTGCACCCATTAACTCACCGTTTAGCATTAGGTATATCTCCCATTGCTATCCCTCCCCCCTACCCCCACCCCACAACAGTCCCCAGAGTGTGATGTTCCCCTTCCTGTGTCCATATTTTCTCATTGTTCAATTCCCATCTATCAGTGAGAACATGCGGTGTTTGGTTTCTTGTCCTTGCGATAGTTTACTGAGAATGATGATTTCCAATTTCATCCATGTCCCTACAAAGGACATGAACTCATCATTTTTTATGGCTGCATAGTATTCCATGATGTATATGTGCCACATTTTCTTAATCCAGTCTATCATTGTTGGACATTTGGGTTGGTTCCAAGTCTTTGCTATTGTGAATAGTGCCGCAATAAACATACGTGTGCATGTGTCTTTATAGCAGCATGATTTATAGTCCTTTGGGTATATACCAAGTAATGGGATGGCTGGGTCAAATGGTATTTCTAGTTCTAGATCCCTGAGGAATCGCCACACTGACTTCCACAATGGTTGAACTAGTTTGCAGTCCCACCAACAGTGTCAAAGTGTTCCTATTTCTCCACATCCTCTCCAGCACCTGTTGTTTCTTGACTTTTTAATGATTGCCATTCTAACTGCTGTGAGATGGTATCTCATTGGGGTTTTGATTTGCATTTCTCTGATGGCCAGTGATGCTGAGCATTTTTTCATATGTTTTTTGGCTGCATAAATGTCTTCTTTTGAGAAGTGTCTGTTCAGATCCTTTGCCCACCTTTTGATGGGGTTGTTTGTTTTTTTCTTGTAAATTTGTTGGAGTTCATTGTAGATTCTGGATATTAGCCCTTTGTCAGATGAGTAGGTTGCGAAAATTTTCTCCCATTTTGTAGGTTGCCTGTTCACTCTGATGGTAGTTTCTTTTGCTGTGCAGAAGCTCTTTAGTTTAATGAGATCCCATTTGTCAATTTTGGCTTTTGTTGCCATTGCTTTTGGTGTTTTAGACATGAAGTCCTTGCCCATGCCTATGTCCTGAATGGTAATGCCTAGGTTTTCTTCTAGAGTTTTTATGGTTTTAGGTCTAACGTTTAAGTCGTTAATCCATCTTGAATTAATTTTTTTATAAGGTGTAAGGAAGGGATCCAGTTTCAGCTTTCTACATATGGCTAGCCAGTTTTCCCAGCACCATTTATTAAATAGGGAATCCTTTCCCCATTGCTTGTTTTTCTCAGGTTTGTCAAAGATCAGACAGTTGTAGATATGCGGCGTTATTTCTGAGGGCTCTGTTCTGTTCCATTGATCTATATCTCTGTTTTGGTACCAGTACCATGCTGTTTTGGTTACTGTAGCCTTGTAGTATAGTTTGAAGTCAGGTAGCGTGATGCCTCCAGCTTTGTTCTGTTGGCTTAGGATTGACTTGGTGATGCGGGCTCTTTTTTGGTTCCATATGAACTTTAAAGTAGTTTTTTCCAATTCTGTGAAGAAAGTCATTGGTAGCTTGATGGGGATGGCATTGAATCTATAAATTACCTTGGGCAGTATGGCCATTTTCATGATATTGATTCTTCCTACTCATGAGCATGGAATGTTCTTCCATTTGTTTGTATCTTCTTTTATTTCATTGAGCAGTGGTTTATAGTTCTCCTTGAAGAGGTCCTTCACATCCCTTGTAAGTTGGATTCCTAAGTATTTTATTCTCTTTGAAGCAATTGTGAATGGGAGTTCACTCATTATTTGGCTCTCTGTTTGTCTGTTGTTGGTGTATAAGAATGCTTGTGATTTTTGTACATTGACTTTGTATCCTGAGACTTTGCTGAAGTTGCTTATCAGCTTAAGGAGATTTTGGGTTGAGACAATGGGGTTTTCTAGATACACAATCATGTCGTCTGCAAACAGGGACAATTTGATTTCCTCTTTTCCTAATTGAATACCCTTTATTTCCTTCTCCTGCCTAAATGCCCTGGCCAGAACTTCCAACACTATGTTGAATAGAAGTGGTGAGAGAGGGCATCCCTGTCTTATGCCAGTTTTCAAAGGGAATGCTTCCAGTTTTTGCCCATTCAGTATGATATTGGCTGTGGGTTTGTCATAGATAGCTCTTATTATTTTGAGATATGTCCCATCAATACCTAATTTATTGAGAGTTTTTAGCATGAAGGGTTGTTGAATTTTGTCAAAGGCCTTTTCTGCATCTATTGAGATAATCATGTGGTTTTTGTCTTTGGTTCTGTTTATATGCTGGATTACATTTATTGATTTGCGTATATTGAACCAGCCTTGCATCCCAGGGATGAAGCCCACTTGATTATGGTGGATAAGCTTTTTGATGTGCTGCTGGATTCGGTTTGCCAGTATTTTATTGAGGATTTTTGCATCATTGTTCATCAAGGATATTGGTCTAAAATTCTCTTTTTTGTTTGTGTCTCTGCCCGGCTTTGGTATCAGGATGATGCTGGCCTCATAAAATGAGTTAGGGAGGATTCCCTCTTTTTCTATTGATTGGAATAGTTTCAGAAGGAATGGTACCAGTTCCTCCTTGTACCTCTGGTAGAATTTGGCTGTGAATCCATCTGGTCCTGGACTCTTTTTGGTTGGTAAGCTATTGATTATTGCCACAATTTCAGATCCTGTTATTGGCCTATTCGGAGATTCAACTTCTTCCTGGTTTAGTCTTTGGAGAGCGTATGTGTCGAGGAATTTATCCATTTCTTCTAGATTTTCTAGTTTATTTGCATAGAGGTGTTTGTAGTATTTTCTGATGGTAGTTTGTATTTCTGTGGGATCAGTGGTGATATCCCCTTTATCATTTTTTATTGCGTCTATTTGATTCTTCTCTCCTTTTTTCTTTATTAGTCTTGCTAGCGGTCTATCAATTTTGTTGATCCTTTCAAAAAACCAGCTCCTGGATTCACTAATTTTTTGAAGGGTTTTTTTTGTCTCTATTTCCTTCAGTTCTGCTCTGATTTTAGTTATTTCTTGCCTTCAGCTAGCTTTTGAATGTGTTTGCTCTTGCTTTTCTAGTTCCTTTAATTGTGATGTTAGGGTGTCAATTTTGGATCTTTCCTGCTTCCTCTTGTGGGCATTTAGTGCTATAAATATCCCTCTACACACTGCTTTGAATGTGTCCCAGAGATTCTGTTACATTGTGTCTTTGTTCTCGTTGGTTTCAAAGAACATCTTTATTTCTGCCTTCATTTTGTTATGTACCCAGTAGTCATTCAGGAGCAGGTTGTTCAGTTTCCATGTAGTTGAGCAGTTTTGAGTGAGTTTCTTAATCCTGAGTTGTAGTTTGATTGCACTGTGGTCTGAGAGACAGTTTGTTATAATTTCTGATCTTTTACATTTGCTGAGGAGAGCTTTACTTCCAAGTATGTGGTCAGTTTTGGAATAGGTGTGGTGTGGTGCTGAAAAAAATGTATATTCTGTTGATTTGGGGTGGAGAGTTCTGTAGATGTCTATTAGGTCTGCTTGGTGCAGAGCTGAGTTCAATTCCTGGGTATCCTTGTTGACTTTCTGTCTCGTTGATCTGTCTAATGTTGACAGTGGGGTGTTAAAGTCTCCCATTATTAATGTGTGGGAGTCTAAGTCTCTTTGTAGATCACTCAGGACTTGCTTTATGAATCTGGGTGCTCCTGTATTGGGTGCATATATATTTAGGATAGTTAGCTCTTCTTGTTGAATTGATCCCTTTACCATTATGTAATGGCCTTCTTTGTCTCTTTTCATCTTTGCTGGTTTAAAGTCTGTTTTATCAGAGACTAGGATTGCAACCCCTGTCTTTTTATGTTTTCCATTTGCTTGGTAGATCTTCCTCCATCCTTTTATTTTGAGCCTATGTGTGTCTCTGCACGTGAGATGGGTTTCCTGAATACAGCACACTGATGGGTTTTGAGTCTTTATCCAATTTGCCAGTCTGTGTCTTTTAATTGGAGCATTTAGTCCATTTACATTTAAAGTTAATATTGTTATGTGTGAATTTGATCCTGTCATTATGATGTTAGCTGGTTATTTTGCTCGTTAGTTGATGCAGTTTCTTCCTAGTCTCGATGGTCTTTACATTTTGGCATGATTTTGCAGCGGCTGGTACCGGTTGTGCCTTTCCATGTTTAGTACTTCCTTCAGGAGCTCTTTTGGGGCAGGCCTAGTGGTGACAAAATCTGTCAGCATTTGCTTGTCTGTAAAGTATTTTATTTCTCCTTCACTTATGAAGCTTAGTTTGGCTGGATATGAAATTCTGGGTTGAAAATTCTTTCCATTAAGAAGTTGAATATTGGCCCCCACTCTCTTCTGGCTTGTAGAGTTTCTGCCGAGGGATCCGCTGTTAGTCTGATGGGTTTCCCTTTGTGGGTAACCTGACCTTTCTCTCTGGCTGCCCTTAAAGTGTTACTTTGAGAAAAGAGAGAGCGCTCCCAGTTGCTTTTTACTTTGCTTCTGGCAAATGCTAATTACAAAGCCTTTATTGGGATAGGCATTCTTGATTTCTAAGTGGAAACTTCCTTGGCCAGTCAGAATCAACAAACAAATGGAAAGAACAACTTGAAGCTGCACAGATGAAAGTTTCAGGGCCAAAAGGGGACCATCCACATAGAATCAATTGATTCAGTTGAAGCCAGTTCAACAGAAATGATGTTAATGGGAGAAATCTAGTTAGCACTTCAGTTTGGGAAAACAATTCATGTTTCCCTTTGGAAGCAATAGAGTCATTTAGTTTACTTGAGAAAGTTAATGATGAGGACATCCTTTTTTTTTCTACAGGACAGTCTTTTAAAGGCAAACTCTGATGGTTAGGTTGACTGTATTATTTGGCAAAATATTTGCATTGAATACATGTACACGTATCCATGGTTTTGCATATATGATGAGTCTAAAGCAGTGGTTCTCAACTAGAGTTAATTCCCCCCTCCCAGGGGGTACTGAAAAATTGCTGAAAACATTTTTTGTTGTTACAACTGGGCAGAGGAGGATGCTACTGGCATACAATGACTATAGGTTGAAAATGCTGCTAGCCATCCTACTATGCCAAGGACAAGACCCCCCGCCCTGTCCCACGACTAAGACAATTTGGCCCAAAACATCACTACTGCTGAGGTTAAGAAACTCTGGTCTACATAATCAGCTGGTATGTGGCAAAAGTCTACTAACTCTCAAGATTTCACCTTTGTACAAACTATCAAATAAATGCTTGGGGCAACGGATTACACATGGTACATATACATTGCCTTTGTAGATGAATGTGTATGTGTGACCACACTCACACATGAATGCACAGATATACAGAGGGCTGCATTTCAGCTGACACACATCAGGACTTTGTACACAGCGAACCTCAATTTGGATGGTTCTCACCATCTTCTGATTGCTTAGTAAGCAAGTGTCCAAGTTCTGGCCCAGAACTGAAAGAAGCCTTCTAAAGGTTTCTGGTTTCTTTAAAAAGAAATATACAGATGAAAAGGGGACAGGGATGTGGCTCTTCTTTGAGTGGATATTGCCACATGTGGATGCAATACCTGAATTTGCAGCAACGATTTTGCAACCACAAGCAGAGGTGGCCTGAGGGCCCATCTGCCAGACTGTGGATGGCAGAGACTGCAGTGAATACTCGCCTCCTTATTAACTCCCGAGTCACTGAATGAATAAACCCTGATGATGCCTACTACTAACTTCTAAGTAGGTGAGTTGATACATTGTTTACATTTTTAATTCTCAAACTTTTTGTAATTACCTATAGACAAACACATTCTTTTATACAGTTGCTGAAAATTACATGCCATGTTAGTAATTTCCACTTCTAGACACATAAAAAGGAAGTTAAGAAGTAATGCACAGGAGTCTACACATATCTATGACAAGCTGTCAAATTTTCTAGACATTAAACAACAATATAGAAAAAAACCAGCTAGTTTCTATAAGTGTTCATATCAACATTAGCCATATTATCATGGTCTAGAGTGTTGGGAATATCACTTCTCTTCCAAATACTAAATAGCCATATGATGTCCTTTTTATCGTTAGTCCTGAACAAGCTACACTTTGATTTCTTTAGAAGATGAAGAATTCATTTCTATTTAGAGTGTTGTAGTTTGCTTTTGAGTACCAAATCACCAGGAATCAAAGACAAATGAGGTGGGAAAGAGGGAGTGACTGAAGGCTTACCATTGAGCCATTTGGAGTTGTACTGCGCCGTGCGGAGAGGAGGTAAAATGCCCAGGCTTCGGTAAATGGCAGGATCACGTCCTGGAAAATCCATGGCCGTAGCAGCATAGAGCTCCCCGCCAGCTGTGAGGAGTGCTGTGGAATTGTGCTGGGGACTGTAGGGACAGCGGGCCATGCCACTGATCTGATCGTGGATCTCAGTCAGGTTGCTCAACTGTGGGGGAGGATGAGAGGGAAAGCAGTTATCTCTGCACAAGCCCCTTTAGTGATGCTTATGGATCACACCCACCATAATCCCAGTGATGCTTGTGCAACAGCCTCTTGGGGGCCCATGGGGCGAGATGACCAACTTTTACATTCCAACTGATGAAAACAGCCTGCTCTGCTCATGGTAAGAGAGTTCATCAATCAGTCTCTTTCTCATCACTTTAGAGTTACTGAACCTCATACCACTGAATACTCACAAAATAAGAAATAAGATCATTGTATATATGCCTTTGATTCATAATGCACAAGTATTGCATACTTTTCCCCTTGAATTTAAAAACCAGTGTCAATATTTACAGAAATAGGATCAGAATAAAGAATTATGTATAATTGTCTGGGTGCAGTGGCTCACGCCTATAATCCCAGCACTTTGGGAGGCCGAGGTGGGCAGATCACGAGGTCAGGAGATCGAGACCATCCTGGCTAACACAGTGAAACCCCATCTTTACTTAAAAAAACAGAAAATACAAAAAATTAGCCAGGCATGGTGGCATGCATCTGTAGTCCCAGCTACTCGGGAGGCTGAGGCAGGAGAATCACTTGAACCCAGGAGGCAGAGGTTGCAGTGAGCCAAGATCGTGCCACTGCACTCCAGCCTGGGAGACAGAACGAGACTCTGTCAAAAAAAAAAAAAGAATTATGTATAATATAAGTGAACCAAAATATAATGAATAGCCCCGAAAAATGTGCTCACAAGTAAGGATGTGTGGATATTCAACACTATGTGGCCCACATTTCCAACACTTTTTCTTTTTTTTTTTTTTTCAGTTTTCGGAGAGATATCTAAGCATCTTGGAGTCATTTCGTATGAATCCAGCTTCCCAAATGCTGGATTCCCAACCAATCATTGAATGAGAAAACCTCATGGGTACTGGCAGAATCTTTGCTCAATTCGGTTCTTGGTTCTCGCCTGAGAGGTATTGGAGCAGAAGGGTCAGGGCCGGTAGGCGCAGGCACGCTGCTTGCTCTGCTATGAGATGTGTACCCGGGTAAGTTCCCTCAGCTCTTTATGTCTCAGATTCTTCTTTCATAAAAGGGGGCCCCAAAGAGTAGCGATCTTGTGGGGCAGATGTTGAGGACTTGAACCATGGCACTGGTGAAAGCGCCCAGGGCAGGGTGTGGCACCTAGAGAGTTCCCTGAGCTTCACACCCCTTATCATCCATCTCCTCCCTTTATTTCCAATAACTGAATGCTAACCTGAAATCATGAACAGTAAAAGCAGATGGCCAATTAAGGTCTTGAGGAAAGTTGTGCAACCAGAGAATGAACATATTTCTTCATGATATTCCCAGAGGAAGGTTGCATTTATACCCTGAATTAGGAAGATTCCACGTGTGTTCTACTGACCCTGCCATGCTACTGCTATGGTGTGTGCAGCTGAAAATTACTCTGTCAATGATTGCCAGGTTAAAGACAAGAAAGAGGGTCAGTTATAACTGGACTTTGCCTAGGGTGCAATTTCTTAGTTTGCTTATTTTTTTTTACATACTTCTTATCCAATTTGTAGGCTAATTTTTTCTTCCCTTGGATTGTGATTTTAGACCATTTGAATAATTTTAATAAATATAAATAACAGTAACAGTATCTCTACCATAAAGCAAAATAAGACAAAAAATAATATGTTTAGGATTAAGATTTAAAGTCACTGGTGAGAAAAATGCTGGTTGAAATAATTTAGAAACATATTTAAGTTTAATTATACAAGTTATAATTATTTCCAGTTATTTACCTAATTGATGGTCCTGATTAGAAATACATCAATAAATCAAATATTTATTCAATTTGACAAAAACTGCTTTTGAATTGAACAGCAACACCTTGGTGTATAGAAATTCATTTAAAACTAATATTTTAACACAATGTTTTGCCTCTTCTGATATTAAATTCTTTTGAGACACAAAAGGAAGCCATACCGAGCGGTTGGTGCAGACAGGTGTGAATGCATTGGTCCCACAGGTGAATAACCGGTCGCCACCCACCAGAAGCACCCGGATATAGTTCTGACATTCCTCCTGAGGGAAAATAAATAAATTAATTTAAAAATATATATATATATATGTATAATGAAAAACATGCTAACAAAGTCTGAGCACAAGAAGAATGGTGAGAATGAATACATTTTATCTAATAAATATGTAAGCCATTAATAAAATGTAAACCATTAAAAAAACAAACCTTTCAGATATTGACCAAAAAATAACAACAGAGCTATTAAACAATTTGATTTTTATCAAATAAATTTACTTGCTGTATCTGCACCTTGTTTGATAAAGAATATGAACATAAATACATGTTCAATTAAATTCTCAAAGCATGCATCTAATTTTGACAGAAATGATTTCATTTTGAATTGTATCTGATAGTAGCACAAATGCTAAATGGCCTTGGACGGGTATTAGGAAACTAAATAAAAGGAACCTATTAGATGCCACTCGTGAAACAGTGCCTTGGAAAACTTCCTCAGGACTTTGAGAAAATGCTGCAAGTGCTTTTTGATCAGGTCACATGAGAAACTCTGTACACAAACCAGAACAAATTTTACTTTATGGGATCAAACTGCATATTTTAAAAACATAGCAAGTATCTATATGCATTTTTAATTCATTGATTGAAAAGTGAAAATATGCTTAATGAGGAAAAGATGTTCGAAACATTTGGGACAAAACCCTAGGCTGAGGGATACTCCAAGAATGGAGTACTTTCTGTGGTTGCAAAGTGTTCTTAGAAAACCCTAGGTATGGTCACAGTAGTGATGGACATGTGAGCTGGAGAGCTCCTCACTTATTCAGCAAGCATTCACTGAGTAGCTCCTCTTTGGTAGCCACTGGGTTAGAAGTCTCAATCCAGGCCCCTGGCAGACAAATACGGGTTCATGACAATTACCACAGATCTGTCCATGCGCTGTAATGAGGAAACACAGAGGAATAGCATATTACATAGCTCCAAAGGAATAGGGAAGGGAAGAGGTGTAGAGAGGCTTCCTGAAGGAGTTGACAACTAAGTGTTAAATAAAGTGTAAGATTTAGTGAGGCTTCCTGGAGGGGGTGCTTGTAGGACACCTGTCGGACTTTACTGAGCAAAGGAGGGAAAAGACACTCCACGCAAGAGGAGCAGACTGTGTGAAGGTGTCGTGGCTAGAGAAAGCATGGCGCTCTCATTGTGTACAGAGGAGCTCACATAGAAGCCGAGAAGCCTGAAACAGGCCAAGTGTGCCCAGGTAGTGAGTTCACATGTTACTCTGAATGTGAAAGGAGCCATTACATGTTCTGACTGCGTGAAGTATTGATGAGCTCTCATGTTTTATCACTGAAGAAGCACTCAGAAACCAATGTGCAGGATAAGCTGAAGACAGAAGCCTGGAGTCAGGAAGCCAAGGAGGAAGTCACTTCCATAACTCAGGCTCTTGTCATCTCATGCCTAGACCAAGGTGGTGGGTGTGAAAGGACAAAGCCAGAATAGTGAGTCAATTGCACACCATGGCGAATGAATGACGCACGAGGTATGAAAGATGCTGCATGATAACATGATGATTTGAATCACATCATGCTGGAAATCAGGGGGATCTGGATGTAATGGTATAGCTCATCTTCTCTTCAACCAAATGGACCCCCACTCTAGATGAAAGTGTTAATTTCCCATAACCCAGTCTACTGCATAGCAGCGAGACAGCGGGAATGCATAGTGCTAATTTCTGTATTTTCTTTACTAGAGACAGGGTTCTGTCATGCTGCCCAGGCTGGTCTCAAACTCCTGGGCTCAAACGATCCTCCCGCCTTGGCCTCTCAAAGTGCTGGGATTACAGGTGTGAGCACCACTCCTGGCTCAGATTGGCTTTCTAAATGTAAAGGGAAATACCAAGGGTGGATTATCCTCCTAACATTATTCCTAACAGTAATAGTAACCACTTATCATTGGAAGCTGAACTGAGGAAGACAGAAAACAACCACAAAGATCTAAGTAGACTTCAGAAGAATTACCAAATGCTCGTAAACAGTAGTAAGAAGATCTCAGTGAATCTGGTAACTGAGAAAGGTACACCAGAGGTGGGAGGCTTGTCTTGTTTTTTTCTCTTTTGTTTTTATTCCTGGGGAAAGGTCAAGAGAGTTCTAAAGGGAAAGAACAAAACAAAAGACTTCAAAGAACCACACAGTTCCTCCTTCCCAGGCTGAAGAGAACACAGGAGGGCCAGGGAAGAAACCAGAGGGGTACGGGAGCCTGTAAAGACAGGCAGAGTGAGGATGAAAGAAGGAAGCCTATGCCTGTCAGAGGAGACCCACAAAGACATCTTCCAGAACACAGGGCAGAGCAAGCTGATGGACTTAATGGATGACATGTTAATGACACCATCATAAGGACTGGGATGGAAAATTACAAACAGTAGAGAAGGGTGGGGATTTTGTTTGTTTTTTGCTGCTGCTTTTAGAACTCTTTTAAAAGCAAGGCAAGATGTAAAAGAACTTTTTCTTTTATTTAAAAAAAAAAAGCAAGAGCTTGCCCCAAGGTAAACCACAAACAACATGGGCAAGGGTAATTTGTTCCAGGAGAATCATCTGGACTGAAAAGATGTGATTTCAAAGCAGAGTTCTACAGCCCTGGTGAAGAGAAAGCAAGGGCCTCCAGTCAATCATGGAAAGGAGAATAACCAAGATATTAAATATGGTGTTTACGTTAATTTCCCAAAGGAAGAACAAAGTGCAAATAAGACTGCAGGTTGCTTTCTTTTGTTTTTGTTTTTTGAGACAAGGGCTCACTCTGTTGCCCAGGTTGGAGTGCAGTGGCACAATCACGGTTCACTGCAGCCTCAACTGCTTGGGCTCGAGTGATCTTCTCACCTCAGTCTCCCAAGTAGCTCAGATTACACGTGTATGCCACCACCCTTGGCTATTTTTTTTTTCTTTTTTTTTTTTGTAGAGACAAGGACTCATTATGTTGCCTAGGCTGGTCTCGAATTCCTGGGTTCAAGGGATCCTTCTGCCTTGTCCTCCCAAAGTGCTGGGATTGCAGGCATGAGCCACAGTGCCTGGCAACTGTAGGTTAACATTCCTGAAGACCACTCACAAGGTTGATGAAGAACCAGCATGTTGGTCGGGATGTGTGATAACCATGGTAACCATGGTGCAGCAGTGTGCCAGGGAGGGGCAGTGCAAACCCAGCTGGTAGTGTAAGAATATCAGAGAAAAAGTAAATGAGGAAAGGGACAGAATTATTTCAATTAGGGCAGAGAATGAAAGAACACGTTCTGATCATTAAGACCACGTGAGAATACATGAAGACACTGGCTCTATTATTGGTGATGAGCCACATCCCCATGTGTCACTGGTGTGCTTCACGGAACTGAGTGAGAGTGTAGAAAAAAAGGAGGAAGATGTCAGGGATCCAGATGATCAGGCAAGGAGGTCTGTGCAGAATTTTTATAAAATGATGGAAGGTGGCCCCAGCCCTACGGAACCCAGAGGAGCCTGTGGCAATCAGGAGCTAATGAAGGAAGGTAATAGTGTAGTTGGCCCCAGCCTTAACTAGAGGTCTGAGTTATCACCAATAACGGTAGGTGTGCTCATTCACTGAGTCCTACAGGGCAATGAACGAGTGGAGGTGGGTGGTATTCGAGTTTCTTCTTAACTGTCAAGAGCAGAACTCAGTCACCCAACTGGCTAAGGGTATCTCACATATTTCCCATTCTTACTCCCTTAAAGGCATCCTCATATTTAATTCACAGATTGTGAATTCCAGATGTGAATTCCAAACAAATTCATTTAAAATAATAAATGTTTTGAAAAGAGAGCTTGGGACAAGTTCAACTGAAACAGAATGTGAAAACACAGGAAAAAAAAAGAAAGTAGAAGTATTTCGCTTTTGAGCAGAAAATAAATTTGGGAATTGGACAGTCAATACTGTGAATAAAAGGAAATGAGTGGCTGGGCACGGTGGTTCCATGCCTGTAATCCCAGCACTTTGGGAGGCCAAAGCGGGCAGATCACCTGAGGTCAGGAGTTTGAGACCAGCCTGGCCAACATGAAACCCCATCCCTACTAAAAATACAAAAATTAGCCAGGCGTGGTAATGCATGCCTGTAATCCCAGCTACTACTCAAGAGACTGAAGTGGGAGAATTGCTTGAACTCAGGAGGCAGAGCTTGCAGTGATCCAAGATCGCACCACTGCACTCCAGCCTGAGTGACAGAGCGAGACTCCATCTCAAAAAAAAAAAAAAAAAAAAAAAAAGGAAATGAGTAACAGTTCCAGGCTGTGTAATAATTAGTCTCCTCTTGATGATGTTTTGAAAACTCAAATTCTCTTGCAGATCTACTGGCAACGCACTTTGCCAATCTCTGTTACAAACGTGGCCTTTCCATGGGTTACCTGACCTTGCTTGAAGTACTGCTTGGAGTCACCTATTTTAAAGTAGAGTCATAATGTAGAAGTCCCTTTAGGAGATTCTTTTAAAGGTTTCTCTTATAAATCAGCATACTTAAATGTCTATGATTTTCCTTTTCTCATCTAAGAATTTTTTCTTCTAGCCCATTTCTGTAACTTGAAAATGGGTGAAGAGGATTTAATGAATTCTGATTTTCCAAGAAGTCACAGTGCACATCTCCAAGGCCTCTAGCAGCTTGCTGCCACGTGGCTTCTAGGGTTGATAATGAGAGTCATCTATCTACATTTTGATCACAGCACTTGAACATTAAAACGACCAATGTGGGCCTGTGATCCACAGACGTATCAACCCGTCCTTGACTTCAAGGCAATTGATAGCCGAGGAGCATGGTTGCTGACTCATAGAAAGGGCTTTTAGATGGAGACTGGCCAATACCAACTTGGTCTCAAGGACATAAGACCCCAGCCCCAGCAGAGAAAACACGTTTTAGGGCTGTTTTCTTAATGAATTAATTGGTTTTGTCATATAGCATTTCATGATTTTTTTTTTTAAACAGGTATGTTCTGTGGATCTCTCAGGTGTCTCTTCAGCAACACCCAGCCCATCGCCCAACCCACTAATTTTAGGGAGGAAAGATAAGGGTTAGAAGGCTGACAGCCTTTATGTTAATCATAGTGCTCCCAGTGAAAGCAATGTGTCCTCTTCATAATGTGTTATCTTTGTCAGCATCAAAGTGCTGAAGAAGAGAAGTTTATAGGAATTGCATGAGCCTTTCAAAGTTGAACCCACATCAACCTAAATCATGATTACCTGGTGACTCTTGCAAAACCATACCTAACCCAATCAGATGTATGTGTGTATGTGTGTGTGTATAAAGGGTATATCTATATAATTGTATACATGTATTACTTGTGAATATATGCACATGCATATCACAGATGCAATATGTAGAGATAAACACACATATATACATATATTACATGCTATGTAATGTACAGTGTATTGATATATAAAATATACTATACTGTATATATGTACATACTCTATTTTCAACTGAGCTGACTTCATGGGAAACCTGTTTGGGTACCTCAATTAAAAAAATAAAATTAGGTGTGCATAATCTAATTTTAACCTAATGTTAGTATTTAACCTAAAGTATCCTCAATTTTTAAAGCAATTACATAAAATAAAAGCAGGGCTACAATGTGTCCCATGGATTGATTAACTCACAGCTTTCAAAATATTGACACTTAGGTACAAAATGTCAAGATCCAGCCCTACACCAGCAGGCACTTAGGTAGTATGGTGTCATGAGTTTCTTCTCCTGTTCACTAGGAGTTTACCTCTTTACCAGCATAATTTGACAACTTGGTAAATAGGACCACAGGGTATGACAGGGAGAACAATATACGTAGCTCTGGATTCTAATCAAAACTCTCCCACTAACTAGCAAAATAATTCTAGGAACTTGGTGTCAGAAATCCTGAAATGAGATCATGAACAAAAACTTTTGAAAATCACAAAGTGTAATAGAAGCATACAGCAGCTCTTTCATTCCCATAATAATCAGCTGTGTTTCCTTTGTAAAGTTCCTAAATGTCAGAGTGGGAGGAACATCAGTTCAGACATTATAGCCCAACACACACAAGGAACTCTTGTTAGGTCGTGAGAGAATTGACTATTTATGTTTAAAATAATATTTGTGTAAAAGATACTTAAGTAGTTATAGAATTCAATTTCTATAATGCTATGTCTAGAAGAACTAAATACAACAGGTTTTATTATAAGTTTTTGAATCCATAAAAACAGATTCCCCACCCCCACTTTTTTTCCCCATGGAATATTTAAGCCATTGCAGGCAAAGGCACTCCCTCTTTCCCAAGTGAGCAGAACATTTTCTAAATAAAATAGAACTCAAACTTTACAAGGGCTTGGCAGCTTCAGTACCTACCTTCCTTTCAAACTTGGCCCAAATAAAAAATCTGGATAACTTCTCTTGACCCTAATTCCCTAAATTGTACTTTTAATGGATCATATGTGAAATCATATCTGTGTCTGGACACAGACATCCCAGGGAAACAAGGGGGAAATCTGTCATCTCTACTCTCCTCCGCTCTGCAGCAAGCTGAGGAATGCTCCTATCAGAGCAGCAAGTGGGCATAGGCAGTGTCCTCCCTGCAAGACCCAGCCACCTCCTTCCATGCATGCATTCCAGCTCGGCTCTGCAGCTAAATGTATTATGCACAGAAGCACAGACCACTTTTCTCAGAGTAGGAAAAAAAAGAAAAACAACTCCAGTTTAAATTGCTGGCATTTTTCTCATTTTTGAGTTGTCACATTTTGCATTATTCTTTTTATTTCGGGGAGAAGGGAAACTTTGTAATTCTATTCTCATAAGAACTTCAGCACAAGCAAAACTACAAAACAGCTGAATTCGCCTTCTAAGCTCGTGACCACTAAGAAAAGTCTTAATTCCATTCACCCAAAGAGATATTACCTATCAGTCAAATTGACTGTGAGAATGTTCTCTGAATTGGCTCCTAGGAACCGTCAAAATGGGGAAATGTGGGTTGTCTGAATTCTGAGTTCAGGGGGCAGTCCTTTGGAGGCTGCATTTGGTCCAGTTGCCCCTGTTCATAGGGGCTGCCTTGTTTCTTTCCCCTCTCTGTCCCAGGAGCTGGGCTTGGTCAGCCAGCTTGGTCACATCACGGTCATTGCTCAGTTACTATGTTAAGAAAGCAAGAGAGATGCCAAATAAGAAAGAGGAACTTATAAAGGTGGATGAAGAGCCCTCTCCTCTCACCACCCGTGAATCAGCCCAGTGCTGTCTAGACCGACACGTCTGTAAAGCTACTGCATCACTTTTGTACACAGGAACTTCCAATGCACACAGTTCTGCTACATAAACCAAGCTGTACTTCAGAGCAACAGAAGTTATTTAAACTCTCTGTAAGTTATCAATATACTTAGTGCAACCTAAAAGAATGTGTGATTTATCTTTCTCAGAGTACATGGTGCTTGACACTCATCTTCATCTGTCTTACTATATTAGTGTTAAAAAATCCATTCACAAACACAGTTTGAGTCAATTAACAATTACTAAGATTTCCCATTATTTTTAATCCATTAAAACCCAGAGCACGTGAAACACAAAGGTTTGATTTTATTTGAAAATATTTGTTTCCCTCATTTCCTTTCTGTGTATCAAGAAAATTCAATTAAGTGTAGTAACGATTGGTCTCCTCTGTGAATCGAGGGTATATTACCCATCGGTCACAAAAGATGGCCTTTTCCTAATAGTTCTCTGGGTTCAATTTACTTAAGTTTTAAGCACCAAACAACCAATGAACATGGCTTAAGGCAAAACGTGGGCTAGTTCTTCTTCAGCAGAAGCAATTTTTCAACCCAAGTAGAAATAATCTATTAGCAAAAGGCAACCACATAGATTCTTTGTAAATTATGGACTTCCAGACTATGAGGAGGAAAAACCCCTCGCTACATGATGGAATTTGATGCTTTGCTTTAGTAGGACAAGGAGTACAAGGAGACTGAAGCTCATAGAGGGGAAGGGAGTTCACTGTTAATTTTTAAATGTCTTTGTAAAAAATATATACATGTAATCAAGATGAAATATGAGAGGACTCTAGTGAGCATAAAAATCAAAATAAACAATGCAAAAGTGACAAATAAATTTACCATTTTGGAAATTAAAGCAGGGATTCCCAACCAAGTCAATGTCTGGCAATGTGTTTCCTGCCATGTACGGAATAGCTGCCATGTCAAAGAACAATCTGGCCCCAAATATCAATAATCATAAAGATGAGAAACCCTAAATTAAAGTTCACTGCCCTGGTATGGGCTTCTCATGTTCATTCACTCATTCAGTGGAACATCTTTAAACACTCACTGTGGGCTTGGTGTGTTAAGATCGGAAGAGGAAACAGCACTGGGACCTGGGAGAGGGAAGGAGGGTGGGGCCCCTCAGGTCTGGGCTATCAGCTAAACATTTTCAGAACAGACACTGTGACAAGTGTGCATCAACAATGTCTGCTGCTAGGTTGCTCAAATCTGAATAGTGCTTATTGATGTGCCCATAAGACCCAGAAAGAAAGAAAAAGAGGAGATGAAAGAGTCAAAGTACCAGAAGGAAGATAAAGACAAGAAGAAAGAGTTGAGGAAAAGCAAGAGGGAGAGCTAGGCCACTGTATTAGTCTGTTCTCACACAGCTAATACCTGAGACTGGGTAAATTTAAAGGAAAGAGGTTTAATGGACTCATAGTTCCACATGACTGGGGAGTCCTCACAATCACAGCAGAAAATGAAGGGGAAGAAAGACATGTCTTACATGGCAGCAGGCAAGAGAGCCTGTGCAGGAGAACTCCCCTTTAAAAACCATCAGATCTTGAGAGACTTATTCAGTATCATGAGAACAGCACAGGGAAGCCCCACCCCTACAATTCAATTACCTTCCCCCAGGTCCCTTCTAGGACACGTGGGAATTATGGAAGCTACAATTCAAGATGGAGTTTGGTGGGGACACAGCCAAACCATATCAGGCATCACACAGAGCACCCCCTGGGAGGCATTGATATCCCCAGGCAACGCCCACTGCAGGCCTTGAGAGCATGGAAGGGTGGTGCTTGCATCAGTGAATCTTACTAGTTGAAATAAAGAAAGCCATCTTTCCACCCCTCACTTCATGTAAGTCTGATTCTCCAGGTCCCATCTTATTCCTTGGCACAGGTGGTCTTATTTAAAGGACTGTGCTCTGATCAGTGAAGTGGGGCTGAGGGCCAAGACACACAACCCCCACACTGAGACTCAAACACCACAGGGAGGAAAAAGGAAACTATTTAGAAATCACCTCTTCAAAAGTTCTATACATCATTTCTACAAACTCAACAAGAAGGTTATAGGGGTCCCTGATGTGTGGGCTTTATATTATTTATTTATTTTGGGGAGCATCTGAAGACATCAGATTCGAATTCTTTGACAGTCAGAGTACCTTTAAATCTCCTTACATCTCTGATGATTTATCTCAGAGGCTTTTTCTGAGGTTAAATATCTTCCAGAAAATACTCTTCATCAATTCCTGCTTTATTTGCCCCTTGTCTCCAAGTGATTCCCTGGCTAAGACTTCATTCTCCTCCTTCTCTTCTTCCTACTCCTTTATTCAGGGTTGGGAAACCCCATAACTAGGCTGGCTGACACTTGCCTCAGTGTCTGACTCCCACAGCTATTCGGTTAAAAGGCAGGGAAGCAGACAATGAAATTGGGTAAAATAAGGTACATAATACTCTTTTATAAATACAGAAAGGGGAGGGTCTTTTGCCAGTGCTCTCCGCTTTTGCTATATTTTTTTCCCCAAGCTTTTGGTCCTGGGACCAACTTTGCATAGCAAGCCCTCTTTTCTACTCTGTGTATAACTGCTGTCTTCTGTAACCCAAAGCATAATTCACCATTGGAAAAGTCTGTGCTCCAATATAATGTAAGAAGATCACTAACAGAATAAGACACAGTGAGCCTGTGTACAAGCTGCAGAAGAATTTCCTCAAGTTGATCATGAATAATTTTCTCAAAGACATATAGTCTTCCTGGAAAGGCAAAGAATCATGCATCTTTTTGAGCCAGACAAACATTTGAAAGAAGCCTGCAACATGTACAATTGCTCAAGAAACACATTTCCAACCTTAGCTATAAACTGCGCATTCTATAGGAACATGGGATGTAGATTTTAGTATGAAAAGAGAGTTTATTATAAAGAATATGTTAAGATAAATTATAAAGAATCTATCATAAATAATATTTTATGTAATAATTTTATTTGTCATATCATTACTTTCTAGATTTAGCTGTAAAGTATGAAAGAAGGAATTTAAAATATTTTAAAAATTCAGGCCCATATTTTTTCCAGTGATGTCAATCAATTAATTTCTTATCTTAGTCTAATGACAGAAAGGGCAAATTAGCTCTAATCTTATGTTCTGAATCCTTTTTGGAAATGATTGATTGCTGGGGTTAATTTTAATTTAGTATTAAAAATTTGAGAATATACTGTATACATATTTTGAATCTTGCTTTTTTCACTTTACATAGCATCATAATCAGGAATACTCTTCATATCAACGTGCTTTATATAGTGTAGAGTCCTTCAAAACAGGGTGATGGCTGCTCATAATTGCATTCTTCTTACCTTTGATTTGCCTTTGCTGTAACAGGCCTTTTTGGTAGCTTCATCACACTCCCATTCCACAGCCTGTAGGAAATACCAAAACAATAGCAGTCATGGTTTTGACTAAATAAAAGGGAAAATATAAACAAGGCAACAAGGCACTGGTAACCAGATTAGGAAATATGGCTGCACCCTGGCACTAACATTTTCATACTCATAGAATTTATACCAAATACATGAAATTTAGTCATGGGCTTAGATTTGGCTCTAATATTGAGGCATAAGGAACTTCCCCCTTACTATTTCCTTTTAGGTAGTAATGATGTGATGCTTAGATCTAGTCACTGTTAGAAAGGAACAATGAGTTGGTGACTACAGCACTGATGGTAGAAATGATCACTTCAGTGAAACTATGGAATAGACCCAGATGAGGCTTAAAGGAGAGGCCTTGAGACAAGATAATTTAAATATTCATTTTAACATTTTTATTTTATTCAAATAATATGTCATTTATCGATATTCATAGATAATGAAGAATGATTTTGCATATTCTTACTACCAAGATACACCTGTAAATGATAATCAATCAATAGATAGCTCATGCAAAGAACATAGCTAGGATTTTTCCCCAATAGCAGTCATTTTCGTACTATTATTAGCTCTGACTAAATGTTTAGAGCCACAGCTTTTAAATATTTTTTCTCAGAATTTCCAAATCTCACTTACGCTGATTAATTTGCTATGTGTGCTTTCACGTCTGATGCTGACTCACAAATGAAATGTGTGATTAGTGAAGAAAACAGACAGGGCTTGCTTTACAGAAAGGATGCCTGCAAACATCCATGGCCTAGCTCTCGTGAATAGTTTTTTGCGCAAATTGAGGCATCTGGGCTTTTTTTTTCTCTTTTCTATCATTGTATACAGTGTGAACTTTTATAGGGTAAAAATATTTTCTTCATTCTCCACACCTGTTATCACAATTATTATTTTCTATTTTACTATTAAAATTGGATTTCTGAAGGAACAGGGATGTGCGGTAATTCAATCATTAACAGAAAGACATTTTGAGATAGAGACTTTTTTCTGTTAATTTGGACTAATGTCAAATAATAAACTAAACCAAAAGCAACCTAGTGTCAAATCATGTGAAGGAAAATAATGGCTTCACCCTTGTTTTTTAGTAAGAAATGTTTTCTTTCTAATTATCCAAACTTCGGAGAATAACAAAGTCAGGCTAACACCATTCTCTAATATCTTCTGCCTTCCAAAGAATGTTACATAACAGAGATTAAATCATAAAACACTGCATCTTGTATAATTTATGCTACTTGGCAAATATGAGTCCATAAGAAAAGTATTCTAGAGAGAACCACTTCAGTGTCTTTGAAACCAAAACAATGCTATAACTGTTTTCCCTTGTGCAGACTTGAAGATTTTTGTCAGTGTCAACATCTGATAAGAGAATTTGTTAATTCCTTCTGTGTTGTTTCCCTGTTCATAATGTTTGATGGTAACAATACAGTCACAGCTAATCAGCATCTGATGCAACACATGACTTGAATTCCATACCAGGATGACAAATATTTTCATGAAAAGCAATGACACCTCCAGAGAAAACAGCCTGTCATACAGTTGCATAACTATATCCCCATGAAGTACAGATAAAATAAATGAAAATAAATGCGTTGTTGTTCATCTGATTTGACCTTTAGTATATTCCTTTCTTAGATGTCTTTACAAAATATCACTCAGTTTTTTTGTATTTAAGTAGATATCCACGTCTTGGCCTTTACTTAAACTTAAAAGAGTATTGAGGATTGATTAAAACAGTATTGAGGATTGAAAGAATATGATATATTCTTTCAGCAGAGTAAACCTCATTATAACTTTGATTGTATATTGCCAGAGGTTTTAGTATTACCTATCACCAAGAAGAACTGGTATTATACAATTACTAGGAAAACTATACAGTGAAATACTTTAGATAAAGAGTCATTCACAGTGGCTTTCATTGGTCTAGTGATTTTGTTAAAAGTTAAATAATAATGTTCTCTTCTATAAACATGAAAGCTATAAAGAGAAGGATTAGTCCCAGGGCTAAGGGAGAAGAATATATTTACCAAATGCCATCAGAATTGTTCAGATCCTGCCGCTGAAATGGCAAACAAACAGCTTCACAAGTCTACCTAATGCCCAAATAGCCTTTGCATTTTCAAGATAAATATTGGCCAAAGATTGAAAGGGAAAATAAGAGAAGAAAGAATGTGAGAGTTTGAAAAATATTTCATTATTTTTATCCAGCATACCAAAAAATAGCAACTGCTCTTACAAGTTTATTAGACCAATAATAAATATGACAAATCTTACAGATTTTCTGAAGATAGTGATTAGAAAGAAAAAAAATTAATTTCCTAAGGCATTTTATTACAGCCTCACTAGCTTGCCTATAATATTCAAATCCAGAATTAATTAAAGACCATGATTGTACAGCCTTTCTGTTCACTTTCTACCTGAATAGAGAACAGGATAAAGGGAAATTTTATATTAAGATTGGAACTTTACTTATTCCAGAAGACAGCAGGAATATATATATATATAATTGGATAGCACAGAATTTGAAAAGGAATAGAATGGAGAAAAGTGGCTTTTCCAGATTATACTAGAATGGGATGTTCCAGATTCATCCCATAGTGTCCTCCTATTCACTAGGTCAGCTAGACTTTGCCCATTTCATCACTCGACAGACATGAAATTAAAAAAAAAAAAAATCCATCAGAGACAAATAAGAGTATCATGGACCTCTTCTCTATGGGATCTTATTTCTCACAGTGACCCATTTTTCTGTTTGAAATTAGGCTGTTTGTTTAACCTGGTCACAACTTCCTTATTCTTCTAGATCCATTCTAATGAACTAAATACCTTTTAATCAAGCCTTCTCTTTCATTTCTCAGTGAAAATTTTTATTCTTTCATGTATTGTGATTATAGAACAAATCTCACTACTGATTTGAGAAGCCACGTGTCCACTTGTATTCAAAAGACGTTTTTCCACCAACCCAAACCTATCTTTACAATAGTCAAAACAAGTGCTAAAGCATTCTACATTTCAGATCTCAACCCAACATTCATAGTCTCATTTCCTGAGTCTCCCTTTTAAAAATATTTAATTTTTGTCATCTTTTGTCTTTTTCTATTTCAGGATAGCCCAGTAGAGAAAAGAAATATTTCTACTCTACGCTATTCAATACTTTATCTGCATTATATATTTCAGCAGCAGACATATAGCAGTAATATTGTGGTTACTTGAATATTCAAAGATTAGATACAGTAGGCAGTGAGTTTGAAACATCTACATTTTAAAAGACACAACAATTCCTGTTTGTAGTAAATTTTTTTCTGTAAATACATACAAATAATACCTGTACTACTGAACAACTCACAGAAGTTTTGCTTTATGCAAATACATTAATTATCTCCTTTATTTAACAAATATTCATCAAGTACCTACCAAATGGAAGACACTCTTCTATGTGATTGACAGAAGGAAAAACAGACATAGAGATACACATCAGATATTAATTTACGATATAGCATAAGTGTATTCCATCAGCCTAGAAAGAATTATGTTAAATCTGAGGAGTCAACAGTGTTCATTTTCATTGTTATAGTAGCCATATGCAAGTTAATCTCAGGTCCAGTGACACACTCTGACTTATCATTAGCTTTCAGCATGTGACAAACATACAAAGAGAGCTTAAAAAAAAACAGAAGAGGCTTATGGAAAACCGATTTTATATCTGCGTAAATCCTGGGGATGCAACAAAGCCCCTATTGTTTCAAGGTACAGCATCCAATGGACCGTGTTGCACACAGACATACTATGGTTAGGATAAATGGAGCTGTGATCTCAAGAGTAAATCAGATGCAGAAAAGAAAAAGAGATTGGCTCTTTTTATGTATGTGTTACATACATATAAATCCACAGTTCTCAGAAGTATATAAACAAAGCTGTGTATTATCACACTCCACCGCCAGATAAGTTAATTAGATAGGGACCAGCAAAGGCAGACACTTCATAAAAATGAAGGGAACAACATTCTAGGCAAATGGGCTACTACTCTTTCAGCAGATGGCTTTGCTAATTAGATATGGGCAAAAGATAACATTAAACAAAACTAGTTTAATTACACAATGCCAAAAATTAACAACCACCTGAGGGCTTTCTTTTTTCATATGTTTACATTCATATTCTTATGTCATGCATTCTGCGATGTGCTGGGAAGTATTACATTGCCATGGCAATTATAAACAAATCGTCAGGGTAAGCAAGACTATATCTTTGTTCAAAACCGAAACAAAATGCAAATGAGTTGGAACTAGAAACAACTGTGATTTGACTTGAATAAAGCGTCAATCTATAACAGTAACTTTGAGAGAGGACATCTTTGCTAATTATAATACCTTCATGGTCACACGTGTCAGGGTCACACAAGTGTCACTTGAGCTAGAATGGTGTGCATTGAATGAAAAAAGGCAGTAAATATTTCAGTCAATTTGGAAGGATTTGTTCGATGTTCCTCTGCCTTTACTTCCTAGTGGATATTCAATGTGTTTGTTATTTTTTCATATTAATTTTCAGTATACTTTCATTTCCATCCATGTCAAATACAAGCAAGTACAATTATAATCTCGAAATCAAAAGACTAGCCAAACATCTCATGTTCTCACTGATATGTGGGAGCTAAGCTATGAGTATGCAAAGGCAAAAGAATGATACACTAGACTTTGAGGACTTACGGGGAAGAGTGGGAGCAGGGCAAGGCATAAAAGACAACCAACGTGGTGCAGCATATACTGCTCAGGCGATGGGTGCACCAGGATCTCACAAATCTCCACTAAAGAACTTACTCATGTAACCATATACCTTCTCTACCCCAATAACATATGGGAAAATAATTTTTTTTAAATGATCAATTTCAAAATTTAGAAATTAACTTAAAAAAGACTGGAAGAGCACTAGAGTCATATCATCCCACTATTTTTTGATTCTCATACACTGCCATCATCTAAAATTAGAAGAAATATCTTAACCTTAGAGATACCTATGAAAATGTGTTATAATAATTTTTAAAGCCCTTATGCTAATGCCCAAGGTTTTCTTTCACATAATAACACCACATTAAACTTACATTGATAAGGAACTGCAGAGTGGTGCTCCCAGCCTGTTGAATGCTCACTGGGCGTTCTGTTTTCTAACTGGGAGTTGACAGTGTATTCATTCCCTAGAGCTGTTGTGAGAAACTACCACAAACCAGGTGGCTTTAAGGACAGAAATTTATTCTTACAGTTCTGGAGGCTCGTTGGCAGGGTTGTCTCCAACTGAAAACTCCGAGGGAGAATCTGTCTGGGCCTCTCTCCCAGCCCCTGGGGTCTGCCGCTGATCTGTGGTACGACTTGGCTTACAGGGCATCACTGCAGTCTCTGCCTCACTTATCGTGTGGTGTTCTCCTTGTATCTTTCTTTGTCCAAATGTTCCTCTTCTTATAAGGACACCGGCGACTGGATTAAGGCCCACTGTAGTACAGCAATGTCCTCATCTTAACTAATGACATCTAGAAAGACTCTTTTTTCAAATAAGGTCGTATTCTGAGAATCTGCATGGACATGAGTTTTGCGGGGACACTCTACAACCCAGTACAAGCAGCGTGGCATAAGAGATTTGGAGAAACAATTCATAGTCACAAATTAGGGTCATTGCTTTGCCACAAATTAGTTGCCAATTCTTAAGCAAAATAATGGTAACAATTTATTAACCGTGTGATGTGCTAGCTACAGTGCTAAATGCTTTCTATACACTTACCTCGTTTAATGTGAGAGGTACTATTATAATGAGATTTTGGATGAGGACTTAGGGTAAATAACTTGCCAAAGGCCACAAAGTATTAAGTGGCAGCCCCAGGATTGGCACTTTATAACTTGCATCTGGAGCCTGTTATCTGAACTACTCTCCTGCTATTTAAATTGCCGAATTAAGTGCCCCTTCTTACCTGATTTTTACAGTTTCTTTGTTTTCCACCCCGTAATTTAGAAAAATACATATCTGAAGCAGAGAAATTTGTGCATGTCTAAGTTCAGAGCTGTTGGCATTCAGTAAATATTAACCAAAAAAGCCACTGATTCCCTTGTCATAGAATGTATTCATGTTTAAAGCCTCTGGGCCCATTCACAGCCCTAGAATCGATTTTAAAAGGACCGTGATTTACTTAATGAAACTCTAAAGTCAAGAAAGGTGCAGCCAGGGTATGATATAAGAATCTTTGGTTGGTTTTGTATAATTAAACATCTTCTGTTTAAGAACACAGTTTGTTCTTGACAAAGCAGCAATGTCCTACTTTCAAAATTCAGTCTGAAGACCCATCACTCTTCTACTAAGCCCTCCCAGGGCTTCCCACACCTCCTGGATTAAGAGCCAAAGTCATCTAGAAAATTCTTCCATTTCCAGGTACTTATTTCCTAGTGCCCCCACCCCATTCTTTTACGGGTGGCATGGGTTTCTCAGCGTGGTCTCTGAACAAAGCAGACACATTCCCTATGGCCTGTGGACCTACTGGCCCCACTACCTGGAATACTTTCCTCCAGATGGCCACCTAGCTAATGCCTGTGCCTCCTACATACCTTTGTTCAAGTGTGAGCTCCTCGCTGGACCCTCTGTAGCCATATATGTATACATGAAACTGCCATTTGCCTCCCCCTTTCTCACTACAAAGCAAACTGCACTTGGGCAGGCAGCTTGGCTGCTTGGTACCCTTCTGTATCTGCAGCACCTAGAGCAGTGCCACATACACAAGCACTCAATACCTGGTTGTTAAACGAATAGATGTGTTCATAGAATGCCCTACACCCATGCCCTTAGAAGTAGCTCAGGTATCCTTCTAGAGAACCTTGGAGAATGGGCACATGAGGGTTGGCAGCCCTTGAGCTGGTTGGGTGAGCCTACCACGTGTTGCATCTCTGTGGCAAAAACATACCACAAGAATTTCTCTTCTGCACTTTAATTTGCCCTGACACTGGGAAGAAGAATATGAATGCATCCACTCTGGGAAGACGGAAAGGGAAGGATCAGAGCAAAGATTTTACTACTTTTTCAGCAGTAGACAACATTTTTTTAAATAACGTCTTAAGCCTAATCTCAAACAAAAGGAGATAAAAGTGGTACAGTATTCCCCTTGTCTGCAGTTTTACTTCTTGATACTGTGGTCAAATGAAGTTCAAAAATATGAAATGGAACATTCCAGAAACAAACAATTTCTAAGTTTTAAATTGTGGACCATTCTGAGTAGCATGGTGAAATCTCAAGCCGCCCCGCTCCATCCCACCTGGGGAAATGAAGGATTCCTTTGTCTAGAGTATTCACATGTCTATGTTCCCTGCCTATTAGTCACTTAGAAGCCCTCTCAGTTATCAGATCAAAAAAACATAGCACACACAGTGTTCAGTACTATCAGAGGGTTCAGGCATTCCCTGGGGGTCTTGGAACATATCCCCCGTAGATAAGAGAGGGACTACCATATTATGTCAAAGTCATGCTTTAAGTGCAAAATTATAATACTAAGTCATTAGAAAAATGTGAGGCCAAGTGACTGCTGAGTCATAACACCCTCGGTATCCAAGCATTTCTGTATTTTGTTTTGGTTGCCTGCTTTTGAAAAAAACACAAATTTATAAAGACTAATACTTATAAATAAGACCACTTTGAATCTCAGTAAATTTGGAGTATACATTGAAATGACAGCGGACACCTTATTCCGTACTCTGTAATAAACCAGGTAAGCCAAGTAATGTCACAGTAAAAGTTAATTTACTGAGTAAGGGATTCTAAAGTCTTAAAATTCTGTACATGGTATACATTTTTGGTATAAGCGTTTCTTAAATAATGGGATTAAAGCAATATAATATCTCAAATCCCTGAAGCACCTCTAGAAACTGAGGGTTCTGAGTAACACAGTTGGCAAGTCACTGTTTTAAGGAACCAAATTTATCTGATAAGAAATGTTGGGGCTGGACCTGGGGTCAGACAGAGAAAAACAAAGTGATGGAAGATGAGTTCCAACGACCCTACTCCTGAACATGTATGAACCCTGCTGGGATGATCTTTTGAAAGAAGAACATTAGAGAGAGAGAGAAAAAAAACAGTATCAAGGACATTATAATATCTGGTATAAAATTTAAAACCATGATTGTCAGACCTTGAAGCATCAAACGACTGGTGCACTTCAAAAATATTTCTAAGGTAAGGCTCATAAGAGCCCAACTTCTTGGTTGCAGGGTTTTACAGAAATTATTTTCATGAATGCAAGTAGGATTGGTTTAAAAAATGGTGCATCGTCAAATTTGTAAGACTAAATGTAGTGAAAAAAATCAAATCACTGGAGGGATGGCTATTTTTATACATGAATTTCCTAAAAGTATTAGTATAAGGAACCCAATTCAAAGTCGATCAAGCAGGGATAAAAGTATTGACATTGGAGTGGATTGACTTCCCAAGGACTGGCTTGCCTAGTTTAATATTTCCCAAATGCATTTGGTGGAAAATTGATTGCATCTAATGTTATATTTTCTCTCTTTTACAACACACAGTTATATCTTACATCACATGGATGATGCCATCCAAGTACCACAATATCTGTGTACTGTTCAACAGAAATGTTTGCTAGCAATTAGATATATCACAAGCAAATTAAAATTAGATGTTTTATCTGATGTAAGATTTATTCTGCATATGTAGAGCTATTTCAAAAGGAATAAGTTGATTATAGAAAGTTATGAAAAATATCACATCAAGCTGAGCTTAGTAAGACTATCTGAAGATTGTATGGGACACCAATATGAGTTCACAAGATGAATTTTTAAACAATATGAGAAGCAGCATGTTGGCATGGGATTCTCTGTAAAACCTTGACCAACACTAGAGATACACAACTTGATATAATGAAGCCTGCCTTGAAAATATTTTTACAAGGCTAAGTTTGTGGTGTGGCTTTGACCAAATCTTTCTTTCACACACCAGTTAACTACTGACAATAATATTCTAGCACTATTGGTAAAAGTGAAGATTAACCATCCTGGCCCTAAAACAAGAAGAAATTTCACAGTTATATGCCAAGGTTTCATCTGGGAATATAGTTAAAGGGTTCAAAGGGACTGCATGTAGCAAGTAAGAAGAAGTACCAATCTTTTCATTTTGAGGCAACATGAAACAGATGTAGAAAACGATGCCAGCAACCACAGCATGAATGCAAATGAAGGTGCAGAAACCACGCAACTCTTTATTGTTTGGCTTAGAATTTTATTTTACTGATGTGAATGAAATATTTTTATGTTTTCAAGAGGAATATCCCATTTGTGATTTTGTGTGTTAGATTTCTCTTGCTTAAAATGTAAAGCCACCTATATTGGCATCATCAGTTTGAGTCCTTTTATTGTGTATTCTAGCTAAATCTTAATGAAGACATTCTGTGTGAACTGTCAGCCTAATAGCCAATATTGATGTAAATATATGCATGTTTGCTTTCAGTTTCTCCATAAATCTTTTCTATTTTTCTAGTCTTCTGAAACTGGCTTCATGAAAACAAACAACACTTCATACCTGATTACTTTCTCTAGAGTTCTGGGTTAATATCTATGCACTAGATTCACTGGAGCACTTACAAAACCCAGATTATGAATGTTTCCTGGGGAATTGTTTTATACTCATGGAACCACTCAGAATTTATTCATTATTCAAGTTAAAAATGCTTGCTTCCTGAGATATATCCTATCAAAGTCAACAAAGATTGACTTTACTTCCAGCTTGAGAACATATTGATCTATTTTCCAGATCTCAAGATATATGCAAAACCCTCCTTATGAACCTTATTCAGCATTATTTCCATAAGCTTTTGTTTTCAGCTACAAAAAAAAAATGAACACGAAAATTTGTTTTCTAGTGTAAGTTTGGTAGTCATTGTTTACTCTTATTTTAAATAAAATGTGTAACAGGATAATATACTCTGTTCAAGAAACACATTATTTACTATATTATCACAATGGTAAATGAGCTCTTAGTGAACATGACTGATACATTCATGTCCTAGTTAATATTTTACACTTTCATAACTTAATGAATATCTGCTTAAACTTATTAAATCAAATAAATAATTTAGCATTAAACAGCAGTTGTGTGGTTTTGCCATTTATTTCTCCAAACATTTTTCTCTCTTCTATAATTTGCTCATTTACATGCCAGAGATGTCCTAAAATATTGTCATTACTATTATTAAGATGTTTGATAAGAGTTCCAACTAAGAAAAAAGTCCAAAAGCATTTCAAGTGTGAGAATAAGAGTTGGTGAATTTTTAATGTCTGTAACATCTGGGATATTTTGATGGAAAATTGATGGCTTTTGTTATAATTTTACAACAAAATGAAGAGAACATGAGGCACTCCTTCCCTTCCATCTATTTAAATCATTCCTTTTGTTATGTGATTAGCCAGGGTTGGCAACTAATTGCCAAATGTTACAACTTTACTCAATTTCCTACCAAAGGAATTTGATTTTGAAATAAATTAATTGCTTACACCAATTAGGGCCTTGAAACACAAATTTGTGTATATCTGAGGGTGGAGCATTGGAGTAGGATGAACACTGGTCCCTTAAAAGATATCCATCATCATCTCTGCAACCTGTGAAGTTAACTCATACGGCAAAAAAAAAAAAAAAAAAAAAGAAAAGGACTGGAGGTAATTAAATTAAGGATCTTGAGATGGAGACATTAATCTATTATTCAGGCAGCATCTCAACATCACTGAAAACATTCTTATATGAAGCAGCCAGAGGAAGATGTGGAGCATACAGAGGAGAAGGAAATGTGACCATGGAGGCAGAGATAGGGATGAAGGAGCCTCAAGTCAAGGAGGCTGGCAGCCACCCGAAGCCAAAAGAGAAAAAGAACAAATTATTTCCCCCAAACTTCTGGAGGAAGTGTGGCCCAGGGGATCCCTTTATTTTAGTCCCATAAGAATTATTTTGGACTCCTAGCCTCCAGAACTGTGAGAGAAAAAATTTCTGTTGCTCTAACCCACCAAGTTCATGATAATTTATCACAGCAGCCATACAAAACTAATACACACATACATACACATGAATTACACATGAACACAGTCACACTCAAGCGAGTTTAGGAGCATGGGGTGGACGTGTTAGTATCTGTGTGTCCATCTACCAAACATCTGGGCCAGGCCCGTTGTAGGAAATTGGAACATGTCATCCCAAAATATGCCTTTGTCATGGGATTATTTTGAGCTGATTATTTTGAGAAAGCCTAGACACAGGAGAAGCTCTGAAAACAGAGTAGAAATTGTCTTTGTGTAAGGTAAGCTTACATCTATAAAGGAAATCTCTATTTGTAAGGGTGTCTCCCCTACTGTACCAGGAAGAGAAATATGATCCTAGTCAGGAGATAAGTCATTGGAGAAGACACTGACTTAAATGTGCATAACAAACCTTACTCCTGCTAACCATGCCATTCCTGGTTACGTTGCCATTACTTACCTCTCCCACACACTTCTTTCTTTGATCTAGCTGAAGATGGTATTTAAGCTTGAATTCTAAGATATCTCTTTAAGAGTGACTCATTTCCCTGGGTATCTCCCGTGTGTGTAAGGCATAAACATATTTTTATAACTTGTTTGTTTTTCTATTGTTAATATGTCTTTTGTTACAAGGGCCCAGCTGAGAATTTAGAAGAGTAGAGGGAAAATTATTTCTTCCTTCCCTACAATATATATGAAAGATGTAGTTGTTGATATCAAAGATCTCTTAAGGAAAACATGTTGTGATCTTGGGCGTCTGAAAGGGGAACACTCAACCCAGATGTAGGGATCTGGAGATGGATGAAGGAACACTTCTTAGGGAGGGCAAGGCTTGAGCTGGATCTTGAAGCAAGCTGGATCAGTGAGCGAATAAGTGGAAGAGTAGATGTTCAAGAAAAGCAAATGAATAAGCCGGTGCAAAGGCCTGAAATGGGAAGAAAGGACATCTAAGCTGGAGAACTGGACCCCAGGGTGGGGATTGGAGAGGTCTCTGGCTATACACTGATATGCAGCTCAGGACAGGCCTCCTGAACCATGCTAAGAAAAGTTAGTTCAGATTTATTTTTCATGAGTTGAAGAAAAGCCATGAATAAAATTTTAAGCAAGATATTGTCATGGTGAGAGATGAGTAGTTGAGAAAGACTTCTCTGCGGGTATGAGAAGACCTGGAATGCAGTGTGGCTGCAGGGGTGAATACAAGGAGAGTGATGTAGAGGTCATTGCAGGCAACCAGCAGGTAGGCATTGGGAACCTGAAATTAGCAGGGACAACAGGGGTAGAAGAAGGGATGGGTAACCAGCTATTTAGTAGTGGGAAGGGCATTGTCTTTTGATCATGTAGATGTGTGGGTGGACAGCAGTAGCACAAGTCTGCCTAATCTGCAGTATGAAACTAATTCCCACCCATTCCTTAAGCTGGGTTTGGACTGAATGCCACACACAATTCTGGACTGTTTTCTTTCCACCCCCATAAGTAACTTTAACCTTAGACAAATAAAACTACCTATACAATCCTGTTTAAAGAAAACATAATAAGACAGTAAATCTCCTTCCAAAATAGCAAAGTAGTTCAAGAAAAAAGACCGAATTCATACAATGTTTTGATCATCACATTTTTAAATCAAACATACTTTAATTCATTGGTAATACATTCTGGATTTTTAAAACAAATGAAAAACCAACCAAAGAAAAATCTTACAAATCACATGAAAGTTACCTTTAAAACTGTAAGAATTCAAAGTAATTCAGTACAAGAACTTCTTTTTCAAAGTAATATAATAATGATTTATTTGTTTGGAATTCTGTGTCCCGAGTCAAGCAAATAAGACATAAAAAATGACACAAACATAAATTTCAAAATGAGAGAAAACTTACAACTCTTGACTTCCAAGACATTTAGCAAAGCTAAAGAAGTTGGAATTTCAAAGTGGAAAAACATAAGAAAAATAGACTAACAAATTAAGATTTTCATATCTATTAGTATTACATTTTTCTTAGGTTTTCACATGCTCCACCAAAATTTACGTTGTGCTGTTTTAAGTATTAAGAGGTAAGACCTTTAGGAGACAACTAGGTCTTGAGAGCTCTGTCCTACTAAATGGGACTAATGCCATTGTCTCAGGAGTGGGTTTGATATAACTGGAGTGGGTTTCTGAGAAAAGGATAAATTTGGGCTAGTGTTCTCCCTCTGTCTCATGAGCTTTCTTCATATGATGCCTGCCATACTAGGATGACTCTAGTCAGAAGCTGGCTCCAAACTCTTGGACCTCACAGCCTCCAGAACCATGAATCAAATAACCTAATATTTTGTATAAATTACCCAGCCTATGATAGTCTAACAGCAGAAAAAGTGCTAGACATCACATATGAGAAAAATTCTGAAAAGAGCCATGCTATTAAATGCTGATATTAATTCTGTCTCAACCTAGAAGAGGGAGGGCATTTCTTCCTTAATCAGCCAACTTTAGAATTCACACTAAAGTTTCAGCTGTACTGTGTCTCAATTATAATTCACAATATCAACAGCAAAAATTCAATGCTATTTTCTAAAAATATTTTAGGTATGACTGTGATTTCTCAAGTTTTGACAACAACTATGAGTCATGACTACCAACATTTAGATCAGCACTATGAGATTAACCAGAACCAACATGTAAATGTATAGGGCAGAAAGCCATCAATCAATCTGGAGTGGACACAATGTTTCCAAGTGTAACTATAATAGAGGAGCAAAGCAAAAACAGAATCCTGGAATCAGACAATGTGTGACAGTACAACAGCCTAAAAGAGCTGCCGGCAAGACATATTGGGAAAGTTAGTCCAAAGGAGCACATCCATGCTCAGAGATGAGAATGAATCAACTCCTGATGGGGAAGATGGCTGGTACTCTTCTGCCCATCATAACTAACTCTACCCTCCCAACAATCTAGGGTATAGGTACCAGTATTACATTCATCTTACACAGTAGGTAGAAAGGAGCTTAACAACTTGCCAAAGATTACTGAGCTTTTAAATGGATGGCCTGGGATTATGAAGTCAGGCCACCCTGGCTCCAGGGTCCACAATCTTAAGCCACGTGCGATGGACTCTTCTTTCAGTGAATGAGTTGGCAGGATCTCCCAGATTCCTAATTCCTTCCTGTTTCACCAGAGTTCTATTGACAGATTGAGTTTGTTTGCTTTGAACTTGTCAGACAAAATAAAATGTGATGCTTTTGAAAGGCCCTTGGTGGGAAACCGGGGAATGAAATGGTTTGGCTGGAGAGATTACACTACTCCACATCTTCACTACTGAGATTTCAACGCAGTTGTTATGATTTCAGTGCTAATTTCAAAAAGTCATCGATTTGAAAGTTTTCCCTATTCCCGCCCTGCAATCTGAACTCTGAAAGTACATGGAAAACACAAAAGTAAACTTAATTGTGAATATTCTTATTATTCTGCAATTTTGTGTAATTATCCAAACCCACTTGAAATAATAACAGAGGTCAAGACAAAGAACATGCGTGGATAAACATGGATATTGTTCCATAATCTGACACATTATATGTGGGTAAAGATCTTTACACTATACATAGAAAATTCAAAGTGGGTTATATTTCCAAAGCGAGTCTATACGTTGAATTAGGAGAATACAGCAAAAACTATCCCATGGAGACATTATGCAAGCTGGTAAGCATGGAGGTCAACAAGCCTTGTGTACTGGAGACGGTAGGACAGATCCATCCATTATCCAAGCACAGCCAAGGAAGTGCACTTGAAGTTCCAATCTAAGATTCTAAGATTCCATATTCTTCCTTTATGGTAAAAGATGGGTTCCAAGTTTCCCATATGGAATATAATAGCCAAGCCCTTTCTCATACAGCACAGAGCAGGGACACCCTGGGGAGGTGTGAAGAACCATGGAAGAGATGAAGATGAGGGCCTAGTGTGCTCTTGGGTTCTCACCCTTTTGCATGGGCTAGCTCCCTGCTTTCTGACCTGCTCCCTACCAGAACACAGCTCTTCCTCATCCCCAGCCTCATTATCCCCCTACTCTCCTCTAATTGGACTATCCACCTCATTAGAGTCTCCTTAAACGGTCTCAGGGCTGACAATAACACAACAATTTATGGAAGAGCTAAACATTCCTCCCTATGCTATCACACAGGCAATGGGTAAGTACTGCATTTTAAATTTAGTGCTTTCTAGGACAATCATACCCCAAAAGAGCTCTAATATGTCTGAAACAAGAAATGAGAGTTGTCTGCCTCATTTCCTAATGCTTCGAGCTCTTATTAGGCTGAATAATTAAGAAAACTATTTTTCCTTCTTTGTTTTTCCAGGTAGGATAACTTTCTTCCATACATGTCTATATAAGCTTTTACTCAAGGACAGCTGATTTAATGGGTTGTGATGATGGATAATTAAGTCTCTTAATTATTCTCTTAGGATTATTGTAGCTGTGAACATCAAGCCACATACATGTACATTCAAACAGCAATTAAAAATATTGAATTGCTTTTTAATTTAGAAATGATTTCTAGTTTTGGAAGCTATCTCTGGCCCCAATATGCTCATCATTTTATTTGCATATTCAAAGACTTCATCAGTCTTTATAACCATTTTGATTGGTCTACCTCCTATGGTGTTTTGACAAATATTATTATAATCTGTTAGACTTATGTTCCTACTAATACACTATCCAGGTGATTTAACAAACATATAGTGTTTCGTTATCCAATTTTAATAGAACCTGTAAAAATACAAATGTAACTAGTCCAAATGTGGTACAAAAATCTCACCTTTTCAAGAAACCTCAGTCTGGTTATTACCCAAATAATTTCTTCCTGTGCCATCTACACCAGCCTCTACTTTCCCTTTAAATAATGATGACCCTTAAGAGAAAGAAACTCAACATTAGGAAGTAGCTTCTATATTGCCTTTACATGAATAACAAACAAAATTTTTATAGCATGATCATCCTAAGATAAAACAGTTAACTTTGCTCCTCCATGCCTAACATCATTAAGGACATTCCTTGAGGTTCAGTAATGTTTAATATCAATAGATTCACAACATACAAAATAGAAATAGAAACATTATCAACTATATAAAATCACTTGATTGGTTCTCTACCAAGAAAATGCCACAAAACAGGAAAAGTTAACTCTTCAGTAATATTCCTGCATAGTCAGTGGAACTTGTAAATGTATTCAACTAATATTTACTGAGCACCTATTATGTAACAGAATTTGGGATATAATATGAGCTTTTCTAAAGCCTGCTGTATTTTAGAAATTCTCAGCCTAGTAAAGGCAAGAGAAAAAAAGTAATTGTAATACAAGTTGAAAAGTAAAGGTATATACTGTAAGAACATAGAGAGAAAAAAACGTTTGTAGAGAAGATGGAGGATTACACAGTGATGCCCAGCCCAGCAGCCATCTGAGCAGGAATGAAGGGAAGATAGAAGTTCTTGAGAGATAAGAGAGACGTATGCTTGCTGAAAACAGGTACTAGAATGTGCAAAGTCTGTGAGAAGTGGAAAAACATCTCACGTTCATGAAACTGCAAGAAATGTGTATGGTTGAATCCCACAAGGAATGGTGAGGAATAAGCAGATCTTGAAGCTGGAAAAACAGGAAACGTCAGACCATGGTGTTTCATACATGATATTGTTTGAAAACGAGATTTTTTTTTTTTACATTTAAGAGTTTTAAGCAGTAAGGTAATGTCATAGTTTACATATATTAAGCCATGAACCACAGTAGGAGGCAGGAGGAATGGAGGACACAGAGCATTACAAACAACTGCCCAAGGCCAGAAAGCAAGTAAAGGAGCTAAGATTCAAATGTGATCAGATGTGCAGTTTAGAAGGATGACTTGAGGAAAAAGGGATAGAATGTATGTGAGGATAGAATACAATTAATAAAAGAAGATTAGCTAGTTTAAGCCCATGGTGATAAGGCAACGAGGCTGAATTCAATAAGCCTGAATAAGGCTGAATCCATTGTTAAGTTGTAGACTGCACAGAACAGTATAGGTACACATTTAGTGACCATCAATGAGAATGGGGAACCAGCAAAGGCATCCATTGCTCTGGACAAAAGGTTATGAATCTGATCTCTGAGGTCAGTTTAAAGAGCTCCATCCAAATGATGATAGTATGAAAAACTATTCTACTGCTCAGGAAAGAAGTTAGTTTGGAGGTAAAGATAAAGCATTCCTTATTTTGATTTTTGTATGTCTTTGCTTGGGAAGAAATGAGATAGAGTGATGTAAGTGTGGCTCAGATGTTTTGTTTATTTTGACTTTTGTTCTTTTGAGGGGAAAGGAATGGAACAAGAAGTCACTTACAATTGCTCACACAATCATCCATCTGCATTTGTCATAGCTGGTCAACATGCAGGGTCCACACCAAGGTGCTGACCACATTACGGGTATGATTAAGGATGCGGACTCTCATGCGAAATAGCTTTGTTGAGCGTGAGAAACAACGTACCCTAACAAAAAGACATATGGCTTGCTCACCATGATGTGGGGATCACAACAGTTCACTACAGCTCATTTTCCTAAAGAACAGAACAAAGTATCCATTATAGCATTTGACAACCTAAGCATTCCTTCTGGGACCACCTTCTGCTCATGGCTCATCCTGTCTGGGTTTTCTTCCTCATCACTAGCTGCTCCTTCTCAGTCTCCTTTAGCAGACTGAGCTGTGTTTCCTCCAATGGTGGCATGGCCCTGGCATCTGCTTAGGATCCTTCACTTTCCACTCTACCTTCCTCCCTGGGTAATATTACCTTGTTTTATGACCGTAAACACCATCAGTACAACACACCTGCATTCCTGTCCATTACTGGAAGGTATTAATTCTTCCACCTCTCTCCTGGGTATATTCCTTGGCATATCCAAAAGCATCTCAAACATAATACATGCAAATCACCAGCCATGATTTCCCTCTCTGCTTCCCAACTTTCTTCTCCCCTAGTGTTGCCCATATCACTACCCACTTAGTTGCTCTGGTCAAAGGTATACAAGTCATCCTTGAGTCTTCTTGTTTCCTCACTGCCAACATCCAATCCACCAACAAATCATATTGACTGTAACTAACAAACAAAACATTCCAAATGCATCCATTTCTCTACCAGCATCTCTTGCCTAAACTCTAATGCAATTTCCTAACGGATGTCCTTCCTCTAACTTTGCCCCATTATAACCCTTTCCTCTACAACTCACCCAAAAGTATCTTTTTAATAAGAAAAATAGATGATGTTTAATACCTTCGAGTGGCTAGCCATTTAGGTACCTAAACCACAATTCAAAGTCTTGGGCCTGGTTCACAAAGCTTGAGGAGTTTCTGCCTCCAATTCTCTGACCCCGTGTGTCACCATTTCTCTACTCCTTGAGCCCTGTGATCCAGCAACTCTAAACCTCTGTAGGTTCGTTTAGCCTTATCCATTGTTCCCTCTTCCAAACCTTTGTATCCACTGAGCTCTCTTTCCCAAAGGTGCTTTCCCTCACCTGTGCCTGACTCCTCATTATTCAGATATTGACTCAACTGCCATTCTATAAGAGTAGACCATTCTTTGCCACCCTATCTACAAGAACTTCGTAAATACTTTCTATCACATCACTGCATTTGAATTCTTGGCAGCACACTTACCACTTTCTAACACTTTTCCTAACTATTAATTGATTAAATATCTCCTCCAACTATAATAACACTGCTAAGAGAAGTCCTTCCCTTGGTTCAACACCTTATTTCCTGTACTTGGAAGTCTGACTGCCCCATAAGAGATCCTGATTAAATACGTGCTGAAGGAAGGAATAATCTAGGAATTTGAAATGAGTTTACTTTTAGAAACTTCTGTCTGAAGGTAGGAATTTCAAGGCGAGAGCCTCATCACATTTGTCATCAGGTGAACCTGGTTTTAAGAGCATAAGTTCAAGATTAGCATGAAGAGTGAAAAAATCAGTTTGCATTTAGTTCTCAAATTCATCTTGCATAGCTATGTGATGTGAATAATAATCTCTGACCTTCTTGGTTCATAAAATTGTTGTGAGATTTAATGAGATAGTTACAGAAGCACTGTATAAACTCTCAGGCAAAGTAATTTAGTAGAAATAGTTGGGTCTGTAATCTTCTGTCTGCATCACCAACTGGAGAGCTTATTCATGGCATGGAGGAATTTGCTGGTACATTGAGTGAGTGTGGCTTAACTGGGGCAATGGGAGTTGCCACCTGGCCCTTGAAGAGTTTTGCATCTGGCAATAATCCAGAGAATGACTCCACTGTGAGGTAATAAACACAGAGAAAACTCTTTACCTATCATCTCTATGACCTTCTCATAGCGTCTTGTATTGGAGACATTTCAATTGCTCCTTGGATGGAAAGTAGCTCACTTTTACTGTCAGCAGGACACATGGTACATGTGCCATTACATTGGGAAATGGCTGCACAACTATTCTAAGTGGAAAAGTAAAGCTCTACACATCTGTATACTACCCACATAGATCTTTTTTTCCATTCTACATTAAATGTCACTGAAAGTAGATCAAATGAAATGCAAGCTCCCATGTCATCCTGGAAAATGTCCATGAAAACAATCGGCTTCAACACAAAATGTGTGGTTTATACTAGGGACTGAGATTCTATTTTGCCCTAAGAAAAGATTATAATTTCTCCTGACAGATGAGGTCAGTGAATAATGTTTAAAATAGATGACGTCCCCTCACTTCTTACCCTTCCGCTTGGTCATAAGGCACCACTAGTGGTTCAGAACTGCCAGCATTACAACCACCATTACATGCATCACGTTGGTGTTCAGGGCTTGCAGATGTTTTATTACAACTATACCAAGGGGCATCCATGGGAGGGTTCAGCAAAGCCCAGGAACAGGGTACACAGGGGTGTGCAGAGCAAGTCAGCCCTTAGACAGCTCTGTACCCAGCAATTGAGGCCTCAGAAGGCAGAGAGAAGCCAAGTAAAGGGCAAGGAGGGTGTTAGGGTGTTTTGTTTCCTTCCTTCAAGGCTGTAGATGATACCACTACACCCTACAACTAGTTGCCAGCACCCAGTGCAAACAGGCTGAGATTTTGACCTGCTGAATACACATTTGGACTGAATACTGAAAACTCGCTGAGAAGAAACACTAGGGGGAAGAACTGTCAAATGGCATGGCATATTACTAACATAAAAAAAGAAGCATTCCTGTTGATTTAAAAAGAATATCAAGAGAAGTTAGAAGCCTTACCATCGCCCCTTCAAATAGGTTATCAAATGCTAGCTTGAGTCCTAACTCTATATTTTCATGTAAGTTCTTAAATTAAGAGGCTCAGGGAACCAAAATTTTACTATGCAATGAACATCTTGGCTATTGGGTTACAAATGAATTGATCAAACTTACTTTGCCTTGGGATTGGATTCAGGTTACCTATTGAAGACTGGTAGCCAACCAGGCGTGTTGTCTTTCAGTGAGGTGGCAAGAGACCACAGGCCTATCTCTCATTCTGTCTTCTCCATTCTCAGGCTCAAATGCCAAGGCCTCAATGCACCGGCTCTCTCTCTCTCTCCTTATGTGTACAAGACAATGGAAGAAGTCTTGCCCTAATCACCCTTAGGTTATCCAGGGGTACGAAGAGCTGGGCTGAATCCTGGCGATGAGATTTAGTCAAGTCTTTTTATTTCCCTATCCCTCATTTTTCCTCATTGCTTACTGGATATAATAAAAATAGCAACGTCAAAGGGTCTTGGTGAGTATTAAGGAGTGCTTACAAATAGCATTTAATACAGTGTCTGCACATAGTAAGCCTGTGATATTGTTAACTACATAATTACTTCCACTATTATTTGTCTTTTTTTCTTTCTTTCTTTCCCCCCTCCTCCTCCCCCGAGATGGAGTTTTGCTCTTATAGCCCAGGCTGGAGTGCAATGTCATGATCTCTGCTCACTGGAACCTCTGCCTCCTGGGTTCAAGCGTTCAAGCAATTCTCATGCCTCAGCCTCCCAAGTACCTGGGACCACAGGGGCCTGCCACCACACCTGCCTAATTTTGTATTTTTGGTAGAGGTAGGGTTTCACCATGTTGGTAAGGTTAGTCTGGAACTCCTGACCTCGGGTCATCTGCCTGCCTTGGCCTCCCAAAGTGCTGGGATTACAGGCATGAGCCACGAGGCCCGGCCCCATTATTTTTTACAAAAAGGCTTTTTAATCCCATTCTAATTCTTTTGTTATCTGCCTTTCACTTGGAAATACAGCTACAATGGAAGGGAGAAATGCAAACTGCTCCTGGGCAAAATTTGTTTTTAATATTCTTAAAAGGTTTGTAGTAACAAATTTTTCCCCACATGTTCACTTGAAATTATTCTTCGCTTTGGGGGATATTTAAAAATAAAATTTTAAATAAATGCCTAAGGAATTCCAAATGATTTCACAAGCTAAATCCATTCTGTCAGTAGAAAAAAAAAAAAAAAAGATACAGATGTCTCTGCCAACAAAAAATCAGTTCAGAATATTAGGTTGCTTATTGCAATATTTGAAGAAACCCACAATGGTTCTGTACTTAAGAATTTTTTAGAATTTGTTATCATTAAAAGAAAGAAAAATTCCCCATTCTTTTTTACTCTGTCCTCTAGGTCATCTAAATCAGGGGTCTCCAACACCTGAGCTACAGACTGGTCCTGGTCCATGGCCTGTTAGGAACCAGGCCGCACAGCATGAGGTGAGCAGCAGACAAGTGAGCATTACTGCCTGAGTTCCCCTGCCTGTCAGATCAGCAGTGGCATTAGATTCTCTTAGGAGCATGAGCCCTATTGTGAACTGTGCACTGCAGTGAGGGATCTAGGTTATCCACTCTTTATGGGACTCTAGTGCCTGATAATCTGAGGTGGAACAGTTTCATCCCAAAATCCACCCCCACCCTTTCCCCACCGCCCCATTGCTCGTGGAAAAATTGTCTTCCACGAAACTAGTCTCTGGTGCCAAGAAGACTGGGGACCACTGATCTAAGTCATTAGAACTCTTGTACTCTACCATTCAACCTTTACCTATGACATGAATTTAGGTTCTTGCAAAAGAAAGAGAACATAGGTTTTAATGCCTGTGATTAAATGCCTATGATCTGTACTTCGCCATGTGATTCCATGGTGGAAGGCAAGTTATCTTCATTGATCACATTTAGAGTTTAACCACATGAGCTACTCTAAAGAAGATGTTCTCATGGCTGAGTTTTCCCTGTGTCTCTTGGGTATTTCTCAATGTGCACTGCATTTAGAAATAAATCTCGAAGCGCTCTGATGATGTATCTTTTCTCAAACACACATTCCCCTCATCTCTCCCCATCTCCCCCTGCAGAAATTGATAAGAAGTGAATTTCTCTAGAAAATCTAGTTTTGTTGTTGCCATTAAACTAATTTTAGGATTGGAAACTCACATATATGGTCACTATGTGCCTACCTTCTTTTTGGGAAACATGAGTCTGTGAGGAAAGATATAAATGAATCCAAATTCAAGTTTAATTTTGGAAACCGTATTGTAAGATAGGAAGAGAATAAAACATAGCATTCAAATAGATCACATTAGTTTTCATGTAGACCTATTATTTACTATTTAAGAACATTTTACATTTGCCAAATACATTTCCATAAGCCAAGAAGAATCAAATTTTTAGAGCTAGAATAAAGACAGAAAAAAGCAGGAGCCCAGAAGGAGGAAAAGAACGGAAAAAGAAGGCCAGGAAGGTGAGGGAAAGTGGGAATAGTCAAAGGAAAGAGGATGGCAAGGACAAAGAGGAGGTGAAAAAAACATTAAACCTTCTAGGCTCCAAGTAAATCACGCATTTTATTTCAATATGTCAAAGTAAATCCTAGAATAATGTACCAGGCACTTGAAATTAAAATACAGCCATATGCTCCGGGAATGATTTTATAAAGAAGTGAAGGCAGAACCGATGTCAGCTGAACCACTTGAGAAGAAAATGCCCTACAGTTCTCAGCTTCGGGGTTCCAGGTTGCTGGGGGTGTGGCATTCTTATAGTGACACCTCCCACCCTGAGGTCACCAGTGAGTTAATGTTCAGTTTGCCCTTGGTAGATCCTGGCAACCAGGAATGGAAACATAAACAAGGAAGCACATCTCTCTTTTATAATTTTATGTATCATATTTGAGGACAAAAAATATATCTTTCCAAGTAAAATGAATCTAGTTCTTAAGTAACAACAACAAACATTCATCACTCTCAAAAGTGTGAGAGGCTGGCTGACTTCGGGGTGGGAAGAAACATGGGGAGAGGGTGCAGTGGGGAAGAATCAAGTTTCTTTACCTACTAAGTACATTATCCCTTGTTTCAAACCCCAAAGATGTGAGCAGAGATTGACTTTGATCTGAAATTGCTTCTAATCTTACTTTGGGAGTCTTCATTATAATGCACATGCATTTAGGAATAAAAGTTAGGGAAAATTCTTACTATGTGGATTGAATGACTGAAACTGTGAGTGAATGGTCTGTTGTGGATGAAATAAGTACATTCCCCATAGCCCCAAACCACCGCCAGACATTGTGGTGTGAGACTAAAATTCAGCTCCATGGTTGTGTGCTAGCTCAACATCTGGGAGGAACCAGGAGGGTCTCCAAGGGCCTAATTACATAGTCCCCTCCTGAGGCTCCTCTTGTGGATGAGGTGCTCTAGACAAATAACCCCCTTATTAGAAGGACAGGCCCACTTCCTGCCTATCCGTGAGGTGTGGGCTTCAGCTCCCTACCAGACCATATAATTTATCTAACAAGTCAATCCCATCCTTCTATGGAAACCACAGGCATCCTACCTTCCTTCCACTGTAAGACCTGCCTCCCACAGCCCTGCGATGTTCAACTCCTCTCCAGCGGGACTCCCATGTGGCTTTGTGTGGTGTGTGGGGTCCTCCTGCTCCAGGCTGTGAGTATATGTGACTCATAAACTGCTACTGATCTCATCTGTCCAGTGCCTGGCATCCCATGTTCAGCTATCCCCATATGTCTAGGGCAAGGGATCCCTCCCTCACGAATAAGACAAACAAAAGGAAATTAAAACAAGCATCAACTTCTGGGGTCTGCTAAACCAAGTTCAAGTGAGCTGTCCACTTAGCTTCTGTTTAGGCCACTGCAAGGCTGCTTTCTCCCTACTCTGAATCCTGTTCCAGGCACAGGATTCAGCGAGCCCTGGCTGGCTCTCCAGCAGGCGCTCTTGAGAATGTTAAGGGCTCAGCAGGCACACCGTGTTTTCATGTTGAGGGCCTGGCATCTGAAAAATGCTAGCGGGAGAAGGGCAGTGTTTTGCGGAGGAAGACCAAAGAGTAATTGCTACATTTCAACATTCCTTGCCCCACGGCTGCCCTGCTTCCAAATCTCTCCCACATTTTCACCCACTTACCGTGAAAAAATCCATTTATCTCACATTTCCCAATCTGTTTGTGAACAAAAGGCATCCGTCCTCAATGCCACACTGTATGAGCTCCAAATACTGCTGGTGCTACATCTGCCTTGAGGGCATTTTAGGATAGCAGGGAATGGTTCGAGTCTCTGAATACAGGTTGATGTTTCCAAAGGAGAGAACAGTCTTATCCATGGTTCTGTGTTTTAGTTTGATATATCAGATAACACAAGATGCCAGAGTTAGCCAGGGCACATTTTAAAGCACAAGTGAGCTTCTGTGCTTTCTAAGTATCTTATAAATAGAGTCTTTTGGCAAACTTCTGCTTTTAAATACTATTATTAATGAGAATGAATGGAAATAAATGATCTGGAGAGTTTCCTGTTATTCGTGACAATCTTTAGAGGGCCATGGCTCCTTAAATGATGAGATACTACACATTTTAAAAGTCTCTATCAATCTAATGATAAAATGCTAAGTTGAATACACCATTATTATTTAATGTAATTTCAGGCTAAATTAGAAACTTTTATCTGGTCCTGTAAGACAGTATTAGAAAACAATATTTTATCTTTTAAGCAACTTCTTCTCACCCTCATGAGAAAGAATGTAGGAAGATTATAGCAATGAAATAATTATAACTATTCTCTTTTGATGGGACAAAGTAAGCATGATTAACTTATTTCTCCTACAGTAATAAAGGTAACTTTTCCAGCTCAGAAAGCCCACGAAACTCTAGCCAACTTGTGGCCAGACCCTGTGTAACTCACTACTGTACCCCAAGTTCAGGCTGCTGAATAAATCATTACAAACTCAACTTTACCAAAGCAGTATCAATATGGAAAGTTCAGCAAGCTCTGGATATTGGAAGAGTAAATATGAACACCTAATACAAAATACCTAACTGGGTACAAAATGAAAGAGAGAGATTTTAAGTATGCACCTAATTTAATTCTCAGAAAACTCCCTTAAAATCCCACTGTACAGATTAGAAGCCTGAGATTCAGTGAAGATGTGATATACCTTACAGAGCTCTGCCCAACTAGAAAGTAGCAGAATCAAGGTGGATTTCTAGGTTGCTGGCTCAAAACCTTTGAACAGCTCTCTGAGTCCACACTGCAAACAGCAAGATGAGGCTCTTACCTGATGTTCACATTCAGAAAAGATTAGATTCTTATTTAATATATGAGCCAGGAAGAGTTTCAGCTGAGAAGCCCGCCACACTTTGCAGGCTTCTGGGTTTGGAAAAACTCACAACACAAAATCTCACCTGAATCTCCTGTACTTTGCCTCTATATCACGCTATCAAGCTGTTGCCCGATCCACTTGAAAACTCTGCTGAGCTGAAACCATCAATTCCTTGTGACAGTTCATTGCATCTTTGGTCCACTTTACTTTAGGAAGTTCTTCCTTAAACTGAGTGACATCAATCACCCCATACATTGTTCTCTTTAGTTCTGGGTCTATGCCTTAATGACACAGAGATAAATTCTTAACTGGTTTCCACATTACTGTGCTTTTCTTATTTACAGACCCTGAAATCTTCCTCCTGGGTCTTCTAGACCAGTGTTTCTGAAAGAGGGTATTCCTTCTCTCATTTCTCAGATAAAAGGCATCTGATTCCTCTGACTGTCCTGGTCTCTTTCTTCGCTCTTCTTTCTGATTAGCTAGACCTCAAAAGTATAGAATTCAACTAAAATAGTTAAAGATAAAAAGACACATCTGAGATCGACTTCAGAATCATCTCTGGCCGGGGTGGGCATGGGCGAAGTGGATAAGGAAAGAGATGAGAAAAGATTTACAGAACACGTGGATAACTTTTTAAATTGGCAGCTGGGTACAAAGGGTTTTATTATACTATTCTCTTTACCTTTGTCTATGATTGAAATTTTCCATGATAAAAAGCTTTTTTCAAAAGTGTAGCATGCAAAAACATGCATATGACAGGATCTGTTAGAGGAAGCTAAGTTATCACATCCTGTATCATAATAATATAAATTGAGTTAAAAATATGATTAAAAAATTTAGAGCCATGTAAATATGCTAATTTGTGCCTTCTGAAACACCTATAGTATTGGTTATACCTATAGTAGTTGGTTCTTGTTGTTCTTGTCGGTAGTGGATTTAGCACAATTATAGGGCTTCTTATTTGCCCTTGAAAATTTTTTATTGGTAGATTTCATCTGTTAAGAACCTATGGACCCTAAAGCTGTCAATCAACTGATTCACTTGGGATGATCCTCAAATATTTTTAACACATCAATAAAAATACAGAGACAGGCTGAGTTTAGAAACCTAGAGAATCAACTTCCAAGACATTTTCTGTGTGTGGAAGATGTGCACAGTTAGCAGTTCAGTCTGGAAGGATGACTGAACAAACAGTGATAAGACCACCCACTCACTGAGGAAAACACAGAAAACGGGGTCATGAGACTCCCAGGGAAGGAAGTGTAAAGCTTACTTTTTATCCTTTTTTGGCAACACAGTTCAGAATTTTTCAGTAAATAGTAATGTGATAGCACTGATCTGGAATTTGAATAAAGCTAAATTATGATGGAACTAAAAATGCCATCTTAATAAATACTATTGCCTCCAGGCCGTAAGAGTTGATATAGAGGTAGGACATATTGAATCCAGAAGTGAGCAAAAGATAATTAGATGTTAATAAAGAATTTATTTTCCCTGCACTGTGGCAAATTTCATTTACATCACACTTTATAAATAATCACCTTCAACACTTCAACAGATTGCTGTAATTTATCATAAATTTTTAAAATGCTACCTCGTATATATATAATTAATCAGCACCAACTGCTTGAATTTGTAATTGCTGAATAATTTGGGGATAAATTATTATCTGTGTTTTAAACATACTAATTTATTTTTAAAGTAAGTATATTTCTATTTGTTTTAGAAATGATGGCAATTTCCAGATCAAGAGCTAGGAAGGCATACAACATTTACATCGTACAATTATCTTCTGGATGCTAAGGACAATACGCATTTTTGTTTCTCCAGGTTGCAAGATCTATAGTCTGATAGAAATGCATCCATCTGCAACAACACACAGCACATGTAGTGGGGGAATGAACTGAGAGAAAATCTGTGGGATGGAGACTGGGAGCCTCATGCCTCTAATTTGTTATCACACTGAATCATCCAACATCCTCACCTACAACAAATTACTGAGACTGGCACCCTGCTTACCCCCTCCCTGAGCTCTGTGAGAGACACCTTGGTGCCAGATGGCAGGCAGGAGATGGCCAGGCAGATAATACATGATCTCCTGTAGGCAAGGAAGCAGTAGAAATAGATAGTAATAATAATAACCTATTGTGTTGGACCTGTGACTTGTATCTGACTCAGTAGAAAGACAATGGAGATGGCTGTGGAATTCCTAAAAAATACAAGAAGAGTATTTGTGTTCTGGCTTGGTTTTGATTAGCTATGCAACCTTGAGCAAATGGCCTCACCTGTCTAAATTAGCATACTCACTTGAAAATATGGGGAGAAAATAATAAATGCCCTAATTACCAAAAAATTGTGATGTAGAGTTTGAAAGAGATAATGTTCAGGAAAATATTCTTGTTAACACCAAAATAGAATAGGAACATTGTAATTATAACAGCTATTTTAAGAGTAGCAAAAGAGGCATAAAATATAAAATGTAAGGTTATATATGACGGTGATCTTAAGGCTTCTACAAATTTTTATAAAATATCTATTTATATTCTCTATGTCTATATACATAATATGAAATGTAATAAATCTGCATATGCAAAACATAAGAATCAGTTCTAACATTCACTTCTGAGTTAGGAAACCAGTGTTATTAAATTCCATATGACAATGAACTCCATCCAGTCCCCTTTTTACAGCTGCACAGAGAAGACTTAGCAGAGTAGGCCTGAGACTGTCATTCCAGAAGGGCCTTCTTGCAAAGTTGGCCCCTTAGCTGGTTTCTGGAAGCTCAGATGTCAGGAGGGTTTCCACAATTCCCTGTTAAAAATGGCTCACTGTGCCTCAATTATTAATACATGCAAGGTGGTTTACACCAGCATCTGCTTTCCTTCCAGGAGTCTGCAATTTTAATACATTCCAAGCAGAGAGGTCCTATGTGATCTGCCCACAGGAGAAACCCAGGGCATTGAGCCTCTCTGGTAGACAACACTCTCCTTGTGTTGTCACAATTTGCTGATGGAAGGATTAAGTGCATCCAGTGTGATTCCACTGGAAGAGGACTCTTGGAAGATCACATCTTGTTTTCTTCATAATCTATCCATGCACCTCTTGTCTTTGCTAATTTTTTTTTCCTTCACTGTAATAAATCACAGCTGTGCATGACTATATACTGAGTCCTTGAGTCCCAGAGAATTATTGAACCTGGGGGTGATCTACGAAAACCTCAATTCAATAACATTACAAATCTATATGGAAATGACAATTTTCAGAGATAGATGACCCAAAACTTGAGCAAGTCCCATAGGAAACAATAACAACTCTTTCTAGATTCTGGCCAGAAAAAGAAGTATGAAAGGGGAAAGTCGAGGCTGGTTGGAAACACGGCATTCACTTTGGGAGCACATTCTCAGCTTGCCTGAGAACTGACTATGCTTCCAATATACCTAGAAAGCAGCAGCCCAGATTTGGCATACTTTGATGTTGGGGCAGCAGGTGGGGGCAGAGGGGGAGGAGGGTTTCCCCAGGACAAGGTTAAAGAGCTTTGCTTTACCTGGAACTTCTGGTCAAAAAAGAAAAAAAAATAGATGAAATATGAGCCATAATGTTATTGAAATCTAAGAGACAGACTTCTCCAATGTACATCAGAGTAGCAAACTACAGCCTGTGGGTCAAATCCAGCCCATTGCCTATTTTCTGATTGATTGCTTGCTAAAAGTAGGTTGTATATTTTCACATATTCAAGAAAGAATTTGTGAATGTTTGTTTTCTCCTTTTTAACATAAGGAACTTGATATGGTTTTGTTCTCTGTCCCCACTCAAACTTCACGTTGAATTGTAACCCCCACGTATCAGGGGAAGGGCCTGGTGGTAGGTCTTTGGATCATAGTCACAGATTTCCCCCATGCTGTTCTCATGATAGTGACTGAATTCTCATGAGATCTGATGGTTTAAAAGCATGTGGCATTCCCACGTTTACTTGCTCTCTCTTCTGCTCCTCCATGATAAAACGTGCTTGCTTACCCTTTGCCTTCCACCATAATTGTAAGTTTCCTGAGGCCTCCAGGCCATGCTTCCTGTTAAGCCTGTGAGACTGTGAGTCCATTAAACCTCTTTTCTTCATAAATTACCCAGTCTCAGGTAGTTCTTTATAGCACTATGAGAATGAACTAATAAAGAAAATTCGTAACAGGAGTGAGGTACGGCTATAAACATACCTGAAAATGTGAAAGTGACTTTGGAACTGAGTAACAGGCAGGGGCTGGAACAGTTTGGAGGGTACAGAAGAAGATAGGAAAATGTGGGAAAATTTAGAACTTGCTAGAGACTTACTGAAGGGGATTGCTGGCAAGATGGCTGAATAGGAACAGCTCTGGCCTGCAGCTCCCAGCAAGATCAATACAGAAGGTGGGTGATTTCTGCTTTTCCAACTGAGGTACCCAGTTCATCTCACTGGGACTTGTTGGACAGTGGGTGCAACCCAAGCAGGGCAAGCCAAAGCAGGGTGGGGCATCGCTTCACCCGGGAAGCACAATGGGTCAGGGAACTCCCTCTAGCCAAGGGAAGCCATTAGGGACTGTACCATGCACTCCGGCCCAGATACTGCACTTTTCTCACGCTCTTCACAACCCACAGACCAGGATATTCCCTCCAGTGACCACACCACCAGGGCCCTGGGTTTCCAGCACAAAACGGGCGGCTGTTTAAGCAGACACCAAGCTAGCCACAGGAGTTGTTTTTTCATACCCCAGTGTTACCTGGAACACCAGCGAGACAGAATCATTCACGCCCCTGGAAAGGGGGCTGAAGCCTGGGAGCCAAGTGGTCTGGCTAGGCAGGTCCCACCCCCACGGAGCCCAGCAACCTAAGATCTACTGGCTTGAAATTCTCGCTGCTAGCACAGCTGTCTGAGCTCGACGTGGGATGCTGGAGCTTGGTGGGGGGGTGGGGGAGCTTCTGCCATTGCTTAGGCTTGAGTAGGTGGTTTCACCCTCACAGTGTAAACAAAGCCACTGCGAAGTTCGAACTGAGTGGAGCCCACCACCGCAGCTCAGCAAGGCCACTAAAGCCAGACTGCCTCTCCTGTCTGGGCAGGGCATCTCTGAGAAAAATGCAGCAGCTCCAGTCAGGGACTTACAGATAAAACCCCCACCTCCCTGGGACAGAGCACCTGGGGGAAGGGGAGGTTTTCAGCAGAGCTTCAGCAGGCTGAAACATCCCTGCCTGATGGCTCTGAAGAGAGCAGAGGATCTTCCAGCATAGCATTTGAGCTCTGATAAGGGAATGACTGCCTCCTCAAGTGGGTCCCTGACCCTGGTATATCATGAATGTGAGACACCTCCCAGTAGGGGCCGACAGACACCTCATACAGGAGAGCTCTGGCTGGCATCTGGTGGGTGCCCCTATGGGACAAAGCTTCCAGAGGAAGGAACAGGCAGCAATCTTTGCTATTCTGCAGCCTCTGCTGGTGATACCCAGGCAAACAGGGTCTGGAATGGACCTCCAACAAACTCCAGCACACCTGCAGAAGAGGGGCCTGAATGTTAGAAGGAAAACAAACAAAGGAATGGTATCAACATCCACCAAAAGGATGCCCACTCAGAGACATCAGCTGAAGATCACTGACTTCAAAGACCAAAGGTAGATAAATCCACAAAGATGGGGGAAACCAGAGTAAAAGACTAAAAATTCCAAAAACCAGAACACCTCTTCTCCAAAGGATCACAACTCCTCACCAGCAAGGGAACAAAACTGGACAGAGAATGAGTTTGACGAATTGACAGAAGTAGGCTTCAGAAGGTGGGCAATAACAAACTCCTCTAAGGTAAAAGAGCATGTTCTAACCCAATATAAGGAAGCTAAGAACCTTGAAAAAAGTTCTTGAAAACTGGTTATCATCTAACTAGAATAACCAGTTTAGAGAAGAACATAAATGATTTGATGGAGCTGAAAAACACAGCATGAGAAATTTGTGAAGCATACAAAAGTATCAATAGCTGAATCAATTAAGTGGAAGAAAGGATATCAGAGATTGAAGATCAACTCAATGAAATAAAGGTGAAGACAAGATTAGAGAAAAAAGAGTGAAAAGAAATGAACAAAGCCTCCAAGAAATATGGGACTATGTGAAAAGACCAAATCTATGTTTGATTGGGATACCTTAAAGTGATGAGGAGAATGAAACCCAGCTGGAAAACACCCTTCAGGATATTATCTAGGAGAACTTCCCCAACCTAGCAAGGCAGGCCAACATTCAAATTCAGGAAATACAGAGAACACCACAAAGATACTCCTCGAAAAGTGCAACCCCAAGACACATAAACATCAGATTCACCAAGGTCAAAATGAAGGAAAAAATATTAAAGGCAGCTAAGAGAGAAAGGTCAGGTAACCCACAAAGGGAATCCCATCAGACTAACAGCAGATCTCATAGCAGAAACTCTACAAGCCAGAAGAGAGTGGGGGCCAATATTCAACATTCTTAAAGAGAAGAATTTTCAACCCAGAATTTCAAATACAGCCAAACTAAGCTTCATAAGTGAAGGAGAAATACAATCCTTTACAGACAAGCAAATGCTGAGAGATTTTGTCACCACCAGGCCTGCCTTACAAGAGCTCCTGAAGGAAGCACTAAACATGGAAAGGAACAACCGGTACCAGCCACTGCAAAAACATACCAAATTGTAAAGACCATTGATGCTATGAAGAAACGGCATCAACTAATGGGCAAAATAACCAGCTAGCATCGTAATGACAGGATCAAATTCACACATAACAATATTAACCTTAAATGTAAATGGCTTAAATGCCCCAATTAAAAGACACAGACTGGCAAATTGGATAAAGAGTCAAAACCCATTGGTGCGCTGTATTCAGGAGATCCATCTCATGTGCAAAGACACACATAGGCTCAAAATAAAGTGATGGAGGAAAATTTACCAAGCAAATGGACAGCAAAAATAAAGCAGGGGTTGCAATGCTAGTCTCTGATAAAACAGACTTTAAACCAATAAAGATCAAAAGAGACAAACAAGGGCATTACATAATGGTAAAGGGATCAATGCAACAAGGAAAGCTAATTGTCCTAAATATATATGCATGCAATACAGGAACACCCAGATTCATAAAGCAAGTTCTTAGAGACCTACAAAGAGACTTAGACTCCTACACAATAGTGGGATATTTTAACACCCCACAGTCAATATTAGATCAATGAGACAGAAAATTACTAAGGATATCCAGGACTTGAACTCAGTCCTGGACCAATTGGACCTAATAGACATCTACAGAACTCTCCACACCAAATCAACAGAATATACGTTCTTTTGAGCACCATATCACACTTATTCTAAAAGTGACCACATAATTGGAAGTAAAACACTCCTCAGCAAATGCAAAAGAATGGAAATCATAAAAAAAACTGTCTCTCAGACCATAGTGCAATCAAATTAGAACTCAGGATTAAGAACCTCACTCAAAACCACACAACTACATGGAAACTGAACAACCTGCTCCTGAATGACTACTGGGTACATAAAGAAATGAAGGCAGAAATAAATATGTTCTTTGAAACCAATGAGAACAAAGACACAGTGTACCAGAATCTCTGGGACACATTTAAAGCAGTGGGTAGAGGGAAATTTATAGCACTAAATGCCCAAAAGAGAAAGCAGGAAAGATCTAAAATCGACACACTTACATCAAAATTAATAGAACTAGAGAAGCAAGAGCAAACAAACTCGAAAGCTAGCAGAAAGCAAGAAATAACTAAGATCAGAGCAGAGCTGAAGGAGATAGACACATGGAAAACCCTTCAAAAAATCTATGAATCCAGGAGCTGGTTTATTGAAAAGATCAACAAAATAGATAGACTGCTAGCCAGACTAGTAAAGAAAAAAAGAGAGAAGAATCAAGTAGATGCAATAAAAAATGATAAAAGGTATATCACTACCGATCCCACAGAAATGTAAACTACCATCAGAAAATACTATAATCACCTCTATGCAAATAAACTATAAAATCTAGAAGAAATGAAAAAGTTCCAGGACACATACACCCTCCCAAGACTAAACCAGGAAGAAGTCAAATCCTTGAGTAGACCAATAACAAGTTCTAAAATTGAGGCAGCAATTAATAGCCTACCAACCAAAAAAAGTCCAGGACCAGATGGATTCACAGCCTAATTCTACCAAAGGTACAAAGAAAAGCTGGTACCATTCCTTCTAAAACTACTCAAAACAATAGAAAAAGAGGGAATCCTCCCTAACTCATTTCATGAGGCCAGCATCATCCTAATACCAAAACCTGGCAGAGACACACACAAAAAAGGAAAATTTCAGGCCAATATCTCTGATGATCAACGATGTGAAAATCCTCAATGAAATACTGGCAAACCAAATCCAGCAGCACATCAAAAAGCTTGTCCACCACAATCAAGTCAGCTTCATCCTGGGGATGCAGTCTGGTTCAACATACACAAATCAATCAAGGTAATCCATCACATAAACAAAACCAATGAGAAAAAACACATGATTATCTCAATACATGCAGAAAAGGCCTTCGACAAAATTCAACAGTCTTCATGCTAAAAACTTTCAATAAACTAGGTATTGATGAAACATATCTCAAATAATAAGAGCTATTTATGACAAACCCACAGCCAACATCATACTGAATGGGCGAAAAACTGGCACAAGACAGGGATGCCCTCTCTCACCACTCCGATTCAACATAATATTGGAAGTTCTGGCCAGGGTAATCAGGCAAGAGAAAGAAATAAAGGGCATTCAATTAGGAAAACAGGAAGTCAAATTGTCTCTGTTTGCAGATGACATGATTGTATATTTAGAAAATCCCATCATCTCAGCCCAAAATCTCCTTAAGCTGACAAGCAACTTCAGCAAAGTCTCAGGATACAAAATCAATGTGCAAAAATCACAAGCATTCCTATACATCAATAACAGACAAAGAGCCAAATCATGAGTGAACTCCCATTCACAATTGCTACAAAGAGAATAAAATACCTAGGAATACAACTTACAATGGATGTGAAGGGCCTCTTCAAGAAGAAAAACAAACCACTGCTCAAGGAAATAACAGAGGACACAAACAAATGGAAAAGCATTCCATGCTCATGGATAGGAAGAATCAATATCGTGAAAATGGCCATACTGCCCAAAGTAATTTATAGATTTAATGCTATTCCCATCAAGCTACCATTGACTTTCCTCACAGAACTGGAAAAATCTACTTTAAATTTCATACGGGACCAAAAAAGAGCCCACATAACCAAGACAATCCTAAGCAAAAAGAACAAAAGCTGGAGGCAACACGCTACCTGAATTCAAACTATACTACAAGACTACAGTAAAACAGTATGGTGCTGCTACCAAAACAGATATATATATACCAGTGGCACAGAACAAAGGCCTCAGAAACATCACCACACATTTACAACCATCTGATCTTTGACAAACCTGACAAAAACAAGCAATGGCGAAAGGATTCCCTCTTTAATAAATGGTGTTGGGAAAACTGGCTAGCCATGTGCAGAAAACTGAAACTGGATCCTTTCCTTACACCTTATACAAAAATTAACCCAACATATATTAAAGACTTAAACATAAGACCTAAAACCATAAAAACCCTAGAAGAAAACCTAGGTGATACCCTTCAGGACATAGGCATGGGCAAAGACTTCATGACTAAAACACCAAAAGCAATGGCAACAAAAGCCAAAATAGACAAATGGGATCTAACTAAACTAAAGAGCTTCTGCACAGCAAAAGAAACTATCATCAGAGTGAACAGGCAACCTAAAGAAAGGGAGGAAATTTTTGCAATCTATCCATCCGACAAAGGGCTAATTTCCAGAATCTACAAAGAACTTAAACAAATTTACACACCAAAAAAACAAACAACCCAATCAAAAAGTGGGCAAAGGATGTGAACAGACACTTCTCAAAAGAAGACATTTATGCTGCCAACAAACATATGAAAAAAATGCTCATTATCACTGGTCATTAGAGTAATGCAAATCAAAACCACAATGAGATAACATGTCACGCCAGTTAGAATGGTGATCATCAAAAGTCAGGAAACAACAGATGCTGGAGAGGATGTTGAGAAATAGGAATGCTTTTACACTGTTGGTGAGAGCGTAATTAGTTCAACCATTGTGGAGGACAGTGTGGCAATTCCTGAAGGATCTAGAACTAGAAATACCATTTGACCCAGCAATCCCATTACTGGGTATATAGCCAAAGGATTATAAATCATTCTACTATAAAGACACACGCACACATATATTTATTGTGGCACTGTTCACAATAGCAAAGACTTGGAACCTACTCAAATGCCCATCATTGACAGACTGAATAAAGAAAATGTGGCACATATACACCATGGAATACTATGAAGCCATATAAAAGGATGAGTTCCTGTCCTGTACAGGGACGTGGATGATGCTGGAAACATTATTCTCAGTAAACTAACACAAGAACAGAAAACCAAACACCACATGTTCTCACTCATAAGTGGGAGGTGAACAATGAGAACACATGGACACAGGGAGGGGAATATCACACACTGTCAGGGGGTGGGGGGCTAGGGGAGGGATAGCATTAGGAGAAATACCTAAGGTAGATGATGGGTTGATGGGTGCAGTAAACCACCGTGGCACATATATATCTATGTAACAGACTTGCATGTTCTGCACGTGTACCCCAGAACTTAAAGTATAATAATAAAAAGGAAGACATCTAGTAGAGACAGCATTGACTTATCAATAGACTTATCAATAGACTTAAATTTTGGAGATGTTTTTATTTTACTTTATCAGTAGTTTTAAAATCAGCCATATTTACTAAAGATTATTAAAGTCATGTAAACTTAAAAAAAAAAAAAAAGAAGTCCCAGCTTATGAGGTCTCAGCTGGTAATGAGGAACATACTGGGAAGTGGAGTGATGGCAACCCTTGCTATGCTTTAGCAAAGAGACTGGTGGCATTTTGTCCCTGCCCTAGAGATCTGTGGAACTTTGAACTTGAGAGAGATTATTTAGGGTATCTGGTGGAAGACATTTCTAAGCAGCAAAGCATTCAAGAGGTGATCTGATTGTTTCTAAAAGTGTATGTTCATATGCATGAACAAAGAGATTATCTGAAATTGGAACTTAAAAGGAAAGCAAAGCATAAAAGTTTGGAAAATTTGCAGTATGGCCATGTGGTAGAAAAGAAAAACCCATTTTCTGGGGAGAAAATCAAGCCTGCTGCAGAAATGTGCATAAGTAAAGAATAGCTAAATGTTAATAACCAAGACAATGGAGAATATATCTCCAGAGCATTTCATAGACCTTCGTGGAAGCCCCTCTCACCACAGGCCTACAGGTCTAGGAGGGATGTGGGCGAGGCCCAGGGCCCTGCTGCTCTGTGCAGCCTCAGAAAAAAGTGCCTTGTGTCACACATGCTCCAGCTCCAGCCATGGCTAAAGGGGCCAAGGTACAGCTCAGGCTGAGGCTTCAGAGGGTGCAAGCCCCAAGCCTCAGCAGCATCCACGTGGTGTTGGGCCTGCAGGTGTACAGAAGGTGAGAGTTGAGGTTTAGGAACCTCCCCCTAGATTTCAGAAGATGTATGTAAACACCTTGATGCCGAGGCAGAAGTCTGATGCAGGGGTGGACCCCTCATGGGGAACCTATAGTAGGGCAGAGCAGAGTGGGAATGTGGGGTTGGAGCCCCAGTACGGACTCCCCATTGGAACACTGCCTAGTGGAGCTGTCAGAAGAGGGCCACCGTCCTCCAGACCGTAGAATTATAGATCCACCAACAACTTGCACTGTGTGTCTGGAAAACCCACAGGAACTCAACACCAGCCCATGAAAGCAGCCAAGGGGGGTGTACCCTGCAAAGCCACAGGGGCAGAGCTGCCAAAGGCCTTGGGAGTCCAGCCCTTGTGTTAATGTGGCCTGGATGCAAGACATAGAGTCAAAGGAGATTACTTTGGAGCTTTAAGATTGAATGATGGCCCTGCTGGGTTTTGGACTTGCATGAGGCCTCTAGACCCTTTGTTTTGGCCAATTTCTCCCATTTGGGATGTGAATATTTGCCCAATGCCTGTACCCCTATTGTTTCTTGGGAGTAACTAACTTGTTGTTGATTTTACAGGATCATAGGTGGAAGGGACTTGGCTTGTGTCAGATGTGACTTTGGACCTGGATTTTTGAGTTAATGCTAGAATGAGATAAGAGTATGGGGGATTGTTGGGAAGCCCTGATTGGTTTGGAAATGTGAAAAGGACATAAGATTTGGGAGGGGCTGGGGCAGAATGATATGGCTTAGCTCTGTGGCCCACCCAAACTTCATGTTGAATTTTAATCCCTGCATGTCAGGGGAGGGGCCTAGTGGAAGGTGATTGGATCATAGGGGCAGATTTACCCCTTGCTGTTCTCATGATAGTGAGTGAGTTCTCATGAGATCTGATGGTTTAACAACGTGTGGCACTTCCCCCTTGACTCTTCCTCTCTCTCTTTCTCCTGCCCCACCATGGAAAGATATGCTTGCTTTCCCTTTGCCTTTTGCCATGATTGTAAGTTTCCTGAGGCCTCCAAGCCATGCTTCCTGTTAAGCCCGTGGAACTATGAGTCAATTAAACCTCTTTTCTTCATAAATTACCCAGCCTCAGTTTCAGGTAGTTCTTGACAGCAGCGTAATAACTGACTAATATCAACTTGCATAGGACCATTTTGTCACTGGCTAAAATATTAACTATCCAGCCCTTTCCAAGAAAGAGGTGACTGAACTCTGATGCAGAATGATGAGTGTCTGAGGGACAGGATTTTAGAGCAATTTCTTTTAACATGTATTTTTTCTTGGAGGAATTCCATCTTAGGAGTAGAAAAAAAATACCTATGTCAAAAGCAAATCTAATACCAGGGCTTTGTACACTGACAAATCCAGGACCCCTAATTACAGATTCTGATTTTTGCTTTACATTTACTGCAGCAGATGTCTCTGTATTCAATAGATTCCATTTAATTGTTAATAAATGGACCAATCACTACAAAAAGCACATGATCCCTATTGATCTTTTCAATGAATAATAGAAAAGTAAAGAAAAGAAAGGCAAAGATGAAAGTGGGAAAGGTCCTTCGAGACCATTTGAGCAGCATCATTCTTCACAGGTGAGAAAGTGAAGCACATCTGGACACAGGACTTGGCCCAGGTCACACAGCCCTTGCAGAACCAGGACTCCCTCAGCCTGACCCTGTGTTAGTGCCTATGTCTCTCAACAGGACCAGGGTTACTACTCATAGGAGAAGCTCTCACTTGCCCAGCCTCAAATTATATCAAGGATGACAATCTAACATGACATTTGAAGTCCAGTTTCCTACATTAAAAATATGCAGTGTTCAAGACTTCAGTTATTTTGGTACATAGGCAAATTGTATACCTCTGAAATTAACAGAAACAAGAATTTAAAAAGCCAACCAAAATTTTAAGGTGGAAGACTCTCAAGTTAACAAGGCTTGCTAAGATGAGAACATCACTGACAACAACAATACTCATCCAATTGTCTTCCTCAGACCTGGAAGGAAATTGTTCCAATTATGAATAAAATGTAAAGTTTTAGCAAATAACAATAAATAATTATATGTGTATGTGTATCTGTGTGTATACAATTTAAATAATTCCTCCATTAATTTAACCCAATTCTTCATTAATAATATTAGCATGAATTAAGAACTTCTAGGCATGAGAAAAACCACTTTAAAAGTCTCATTTAAGCTTCATATTAACCCTATGAGTTATGAACCATTATCATCCTTACTTTATAGATGAGAAACCAAATATATTTATATTACTGAATTAAGATGAGTTATCAGAATTTCATTTCTAATATTTAATGATCCTGGTAGGATGGAAAATACACAAAAATAATGCATAAGTTACTGTACTTTGATAATGTATCTTTACTTCTATAGGAATAAAATTTCCATTTTCCCTCTAGCACAGAATTTTTCTCTTCTATAATGTAAATACCTTCACTTCATGCAAATACCTAATTCAATCCAGCCAACAACTCCCATCCAAAATGTTTTCCCTATAATTTTTGTATATATTTATAACAGTGGTCCCCAAATAGGGATAGTTTTGCCCCCCAGGGGACATTCAGCAATATCTGGAGACAGCTGGGAAGGGGTTGCTACTGGCATCTAGTGGATAGAGTCCAGGATGCTGCTAAATATCCTATGTTGCACAGGGCAGCCTACACAACGGTGAATTATCTAGCGTAAAAAGTCAACTGTGCCAAGACTGAGAAACCCTAGTTTATATGAAAAGCAAATCCTATATCCATATTATTTTATTAATTATCTCTTGACTTATGGACTAACAGGGTTCTTCAGGGACAATGAGAATTATCTGGATTCTTATAGACTCCCAGATCACCAAATAGGGTAAGGCAAATAGAGCCATACAAACTGATTAACAGGAACCAAGAGATACTGCCATCCAAGACCAGGCAGAAGACAGCATGCCGTGACTAATGGGCATCAGTCAATAATTTCATAATCTCTTTGGGATACAGGCACTTTTTTTTCTTTTATTTGAGACAGAGCCTTGCTCTGTCACCCAGGCTGGAGTGTAGTGATGCAATCTTGGCTCACTGCAACCTCTGCTGCCCGGGTTCTGCCTCAGCCTGTCAAGTAGCTGGGATTACAGGCGCTTGCCACCATGCCCAGCTAATTTTTGTATTTTTAGTAGAGACAGGGTTTTACCATCTTGGCCAGGCTGGTCTTGAACTCCTGACCTCATGATCCACCCATCAGAGCCTCCTAAAGTGCTGGGATTACAGACATGAGCCACCATGCCCAGCCCGGGCACCTCTTAAGTAAAGTGAGACAGTTCACTCCCCATTTCCTTCCACATTTAACACAAGAGCATTATGGCAGATTAGTTCGAATCTTGGAGCAAAAATATTAATGCCAAACACTTACAAAATGAATAAAAATAAAATTACAAAAACCCATCAAATAGAAGAAAGTAAAATAAAAAAAAAACGAAGCAAAGAGGAAGTTGATTGGAAAGACATGAGGCCAAAACTGACTCAAACGGTGAGTCCTGTGAACATGGGTATGGGCCACATATTTGTCTCTGTGGTTTTCAGTAATGAAAGAGAAGACGACATAGGATTTCTAAAGGCAGAACCCTGGAAAAGCAATAACTTGCCCATTCCTAAAACTTTCAACCAATGTAATACACATATACAAAATGACACACTCCTCTCTGAAAAATGAATATTAAGGAAAATGAGCATTATATGACATTTATTTATACTTAAATCCTCAATACTTTTTCTAGAAAATAAGAAAAAAACAGTATAATCTCAGAGGTCCATGGAGGCATCATGCACTTTCTGGCAGTTGTAGCTGACCAGATGGATAAAGGGACCCCCAAACGGACACCTCCCGCGTCATCAGATTGCTCTAAAATACATAATTCCATCTTCTCACATGTGCACCTCCCCATCCCACAGCATCAATCCTAAATTCCTAGTGGTAGGCAAAATAGAGTCCCACCTCCTAATCCTTAAAACCTGTGACCATGTTATGCTTCATGGCAAGGGGGAAAGTTTAGATTGCAGGCAGAATTAAGGCTGTTAATCGATTGAGCCATGACAATCAGGTAGATTATAGAAGCTGGAAAAGGCAAGGAATCTGATTTTCCACAGAAGAGCCTCCAAGAGGGAACCAGACCTGCCAACACCCTGGCCTAAGCACAGTAAGACCAATTTTGAACTTCTGGCATCCAAAACGGTAAGATAATCAATGTGCATTGTTTTAAGCCACTGAGTATGGGATAATTTGTTGCAGCAGTATCACAAAACTGACAGATCTTTTGTTTTAGTTTCCTTTTGCTGTCTAATAAATTGCCATAAACCTAGAGCCCTGAAGCAATACCTATGAATTATCTCTCAATTCTCATGAGTCAGGAGTCCATTCGTGGTTTGACCAGATCCTCTGTTTAGAAGCTCATTGTCCTGAGACTGAGATGTCTTTTTAGGCTTGTGATAGTCTTCTAAACTCATTGGTTGCTGGAAAAATTCAGTTCTTTGTGATTGTAGGACTGAGACCCCTTGGTACTAGGGAGTGCCCACCCCTCTCTGCCCTGTGGTTCTCTCCACAACATGGAATTTTGCTTCTTCAAAGACAACAGAAGAGCACCTGCTGTGGCCCTTTTAAAGACTTGCCTGTTAGGTCAAATCCACCCAGGATGATCTCCCTTTTGACTAACCTGTACTCAACTGATTAGGGTTCTTAATTCCATCTGCAAAATCCCCTTACTCTTACCATATAAGGTAAATTAATTATGGTCCTGCTCACATTCAAGGAGAGGGGATGACATAGGGTAGGTCCACCAGGGGGCAGAATCCTGGGGCCATCTTAGAATTCCACCCACCACACTCCTTGGCTGGGCAAAGTAGCTACTGTGCCAGTTTGCCTCTGCCTGTTAATTTTTAACCAAATGCCCCAACACAGGCAAGTTAGTAAGGTTTGTCCACTGTCCTGGACGTGCTCAGTATTAGATACATAGAACATATGCAAATGCCAGCATATTTCTCTCTCTCCAGTGACTGTTCCCAAACTTCACCTTATTTTCATGATCGCAGAACATAACAAAGAACCCGAGGTACATGGACTTAATCATTATACATCTCCACGCATGTGATACGTGGTCTTACTAAAAAATAGATAGATAGATAGATAGATAACAGATAATAGGCAGATGATAGATAACAGATGATAAATAAATATCAAATGATAGATAACAGATGATGGATGATAGATAACAGGTAGTAGATAGACAGATATTAGAGAGAGAAAGAGACAGATGCTGTCTGTGCCCAATTTTTTTCTTGATTGAATACTCTAATTCCAAATGAAAGCATATCATAATGAATATCTAACACAGTAGTAATTTGCAGTAGACTATAAAACAGTAGCTAATACAGAATTCTGAGAGAAACTAATAGTGACAAGGAGAAAGCAAAAGACCTTCAGTTTCATAATGTAAACTCAAACTCAGATTTGCTTGCCTGAAAGGTATCAACGTAGACACATCCTGAATGAATTATGTAGAGAAGGCAACCATTTGGGAGTTAACAATGAGCCAGCATATAAGGAAAGATGACAATATAATTACCTCCATCCTTTTCTATAATGGATTGGGTTGATTCAAATTCAACATACTTCATCAATTTTTTTTTAACAATCACAAGTGATGGTATTTTTCCCTTTATTTGCTAACTCAGTAATTCTTTTGGAGGGTAAAATTTTGAGGAAATCACAAATGAAACAGACTCCCTGATCATGGGCTAATGCAGACCTAAGATGTTTTTGTATAAAATTAAGAACAGCCTTCTTATTTCTTCTTGCAGTTTTTAGCTGGAAGAAGCCTACCAGCACAAAAAGGATAAGCTTTAATAAATAGATCTCCTTGTGACAATGTACCACACATTGCTTCAATTATAGTTCTATTCTAGTACTGGGGGAGGGAAAGATCCATCCTGGCAGCCAGAACACTGCCCAAGAAAATGTGATGATAACACAGGAAGGGGGCACCCCCTTAGCCAGCCAGATAAACTCTACCAGTCTCAGGCAGACTTCCCAGCAAGAAAATTCTCACATCCTCCTATTCTAATAATAGAACCAAACTAGAGGAAGGGAGGAAGAAACATCTGTAGTTGTGTGCTAAATTCCTCAAGCCTCCAACACTTTTTGAGGCCCCTCCCTTTAATTAGAAGCATTTACGCATCATTCCACAGTCTCTTTTTCCTTCCAACTATCGTCCAGTATGTCTTCTACTCTAGAAATGATTTCTAACATTTCTTGTTACAAAATGTTCCTGTGTGGAAAATGCTAGTATTTCATGATGCAACTGACCCAACTCCACAGTGCAGTGTAGGATTCTGCAAACACCATCTTGTTATTCTCCGTAAATATCCCGCTTTCCTTCTTCTGGAGAAAATCTCAAGCTTCAATCACTGGGCCGTGAACCCGCCAAGACAGTGGCCTTTGAGTCAGTTTGAAAGAACAAAAATGCCTAGAGCCTTTCCTCCCCAAAGAAACATGGGATTGACAAGAAACTCTTTAGTCTCTCAACATACTAACATCGAAATTAAACACATTGTTTAACACAAACTATAGTTGCCCCATTAAAACTATCAGTCAGAAGACTCAAAACTAGCCAGGCTTGGTTCTTATCCAAGCCAGACTTAAACACCAGCTCACAAGTTCCCACAACATCTGTTTCTAGATGCTTGATCAATCTCCCTGCCAATCATTCCTCCACAGGCAGGCAAAGGTGCCTTTTGAAGCTTCAAGGACTGATCTCAGGAGCACAGGATGGAGAACACCCTCTCAAGAAGATGAAAAGCCCTTCTCAAGCCATGAGGCTGACCTCCTATAATGACCTTGACCCAAATGTTCTGGTGATGGCTGCTTCATGGGGAGCAAAAGGAATACTGTCTTAACAATAATTTATTGTCTATTTCAAAATACGCAGAAAAACAGATTTAGAATGTTTCTGACACAAAGTAATGATAAATGGTTGAGGTGATGCATACCCCAATTAGCCAGATTTGATAATTATATATTGTATATGCCTGTATCAAAATACCGCATGTGTTCCATACATAGGTACAACTATAATATATCCATAAAACTTTTTTTTAAAAGAATGCTTCCTGAAAAACTGAGGCAAGCTGCACTAAGTGATATTTATCTCTTCGTATAATGCTGCAGAATGCTAGGAGTTCATTCCACCATACTGACTAAATACACTTGCTAAGATAAGGTGTAGCAATTCCATCCTTAACATTATAATAAAAAGAAACACACGGGAGACTTCTTATGAGCCTCTATTTGATAATATGCCATGTGTATTATATACAATTGGGTAACTTTTAACTGATTATAACAACATAAAGGCAAATTTTCGAGTAATTGAAATGTTTTAATAAGCTGATTTTTTAAATGTATATTATATGAACTTTTTTCCTACCATTGATTTTTCCCCCAGACTCTGGCACCCCTCCATACTCTTTTTTCTATCTCCCAGACCATATTAATAAGGTTCAGCAATCATTGTTTGCTGATTGGGTTTGACTTCCCATGTACTGCTTTGGGCAACGGATATTTGCATGCAGAGAAGTGTGGTCCTCTCCTCGGCTCACCACCTCACTGCCAGGAAACTACCCCTTCAAGAGCTGACTGACCAGGGCTGGACAGTTAACTCACTCCTCCAGTCCAAATAATATGTTCCCTATTCATGTGTTTTTATTCAATCATTCATTCATATTTTCAAAATCTCTCTCTCCCTTACACACACTTATACACACATACACACACACACGATGTGAATTTTTATAATTAAGTATATTAAGACTGAAAAAATGGCAAATTCATCTTGGCAAATACCCAAAGTAAAGACCATCAGCAAAGAATAAGAAACAGTGAGTGATAAGATAGCTGACAGTCCCCTGAGATCTTGGCCTTGGGCCAGGCTCCTTCTGCACCTTGGACCAGAACTGGCTTTGGACTCTTCAATCTTTGAACACATTTCCTTTTTTAGTTGCAAGCAAAACAATCGCAAGCAAATGCTGTCGGTCACTGTTTTCCTACATGTACCCAATGCATTGAGGGAGATAACATACACTCCTGGGGTGGCCAGGAATGCAGAGGACCAGAAGCGAATGGGTCAATTGCCCACTAACCCTCCCCCATCCACCTGCACTTCCTCCAGAGACATAGACAACTGTGCACTTGAGTGCAAATACATGCACACACGTACGATGAATACAGACATTCACCTTTATATTAACCCAGGCAGCAGCATGATCCGAAAAATGCCATCTATATTAACATCATCAGCTAGGTTTAATTGAATATCTGTTAAGTGGCTTTTGTGTCAGCAAAAGTATCAAATTCTATTTTTAGACATCACATAATACAATAGTTATTATTCAGTTTAAACAGAATAGACACCACATCCTTTCATATATACATAATTCCTAAAGCTGAGTATTTCTTTGTCCACTGTATTTATTTTTAGAAGAATGTAACTAAAACTTTTCCCTAAATATGATTTAAATAATAATTTAAATGTCAAAAATATTTTAATCTTATCCATTGCAAGAATTTATAACTTATAAACCTTTAAAAATTATATTCTTCTGAAATAAATTATATCAATTTTCTAATGTTATGTTACCCTAGTACAGGACTTGGCAAACTATAGTCAGCAGGCCAAATCAGGCCCACCACCTATTATAATAAATAAAGTTTTATTAAAACTCAGCCATCCATATTCATATACTTATTGTCTATAGCTGGCTTTGTACCATCATGGCAGAATTGATTAGTCACACCAGAGATCACGTGGCCTGCAAAGTCTCTGCATTTACTATCTGGTCCTGTACAGAAAATGTTTGCAAAGTCTTGCTCTAGCCAAATACGGCAAAGTAACTTAAAAATTATTTCCCTCAAGCCCTAATTTTTAAAAAATGTCATCATGTTCAACCAAACTCAATAGATTCTGAATATCCTTCCAGATATTCAGAATATTCTGAATACCAGAATAGTAGATTCTGAATATTGCTGTCTTCAAAAACACTTATGGATTAAGAGGATAAGCAAGCAAATCTATAAGATAAATGTAAAAGAGACACATGACATATCTAAAATAGAATTAAAAGCACTTCACAAAACTGGGAAAATATTAAAATATATTTTAGGATACTTTATGAGTCAAGGGTTCTATAGGAATTACGTGACACCATCACATAAGATAATTTGAAGAAGGCTTGACAAGACAACTATCAACAAAGACACAGGTGTGGAAGAGGCAAACACAAGAGTTCCCAGTGGCTACTAGGGGGGCCCAAAGGAATGCTGGGGGATAAAGGGTCATAAAGGGAGAGCCAGGTGGGTGTGGCTGCTGTGGTGTGAGGCCAGGGCCACAGCAAGTCCCAGGTGACCCAGTGGCAGCCAGTGGTGGGAATCACAGCTCGGACTTCCCTCCCCTTTCTCCCACAGGCCTTCCAAGGACCTTTTCCACGGCCCCATCCAGCTGGCCGTGAGAGGGCACAGGGGCATGACAACAGTCATAACAGCTTCCCAGTACAGAGGCAGGAATGGACGCTGGGAGGGGCAAGAGAAAACAGCCAGCAGGAGTTCACTTTCTTTCGAAGATGATAAAACAGGAAAAGATAAATGTGAAACTGTTCTCTGCAGTGTTTATATTTCTAGCCAAGAACACTCTCATGAATGAAATTCATTTTCTAAAATTAGGGCAATGCTAAGAATAAGTCTTTTCTCCAACATTAAAATAAAAATAAATTTACCAAAAAATGGTTGCATAATGAAGTGGCTGGAACCAAAATGTAGTCTTGGTAAGATTAAGCCCACAGTAGCTAATGTACAAGTTGTAAACTATATCTCATTCATATCATGTTGATATTTGAAAGAAATAGAAATGAGGACACAAAACAAAAAAAAGGAAAGCATTTTTACCTCATCTTTCAAACAAAAACAAAAATATTTTTTCTCCCAAAATGATTTTTAAATTAAATGCTTCTTTTGTCAGAAAGTGAATCCTAGCGTAGTGACATTTCCATTGATGGTTTAAGCCTATTAGAGACCTGTGTTGCTCACAAAACATGTTGAATGAGACTCTAATGGTATTTTCATAAATATTTTTCTCCCACACTCTCATCAATGAGATCTGGCATTTACTTCCAATCAATGTATATGTCTTCATTTATATATTATAAACACATACAGCTGTGCATGTATATAAGTATATTTTAACTACAGTATACATATGTTAAAATACTGACATAAAGATAAAATGATTGATATAATAAAGTAAATATTATGTTATAGTCTGATTTAACAAAAGTTTTTAAACCTTAGTACAATCATTTATGATAGAATGAATTGAAATTCTGTTTTCTACATTCAATTTATATTAATTTTTAGTTTAAAAACTTCTATAACTGAAGTGGACACCTAAAACAGATATATAAATCCAATTTCTTGGGAGGCCGAGGCAGATCCTGAGGTCTGGAGATTGAGACCATCCTGGCTAACATGGTGAAACCCCATCTCTACAAAAAATACAAAAAATTAGCCAGGCATGGTGGCATGTGCCTGGAGTCCCAGCGACTCAGGAGGCTGAGGCAGGAGAATCACTTGAACCCAGGAGGTGGAGGTTGCAGTGGGCCAAGATCGCACCACTGCACTCCAGCCTGGGAGACAGAGCAAGACTCTGTCTCAAAAAAAAAAAAAAAAAAAAAAAAAAAAAAAAAATCCAATTTTATTATTGGGCTATTTTTAATAAATTTTGATATACTAGTTTTTCAACTTTATCTACCAATTAGACAATGTTTTTTTGTTGAAATTTGCCAAGCACATTTTCATCTTCACTGATGTCAATATCTTGTGCTTAAAAATTTATCAGAAAGATTAAAAAATGAACTTAAAGTCCACTGAAACTTCCCTTTTGGGAGTTTTTAAAAAAGGTTAAAAGTACATATAAGACATTTCAAAAGTGAATTTTCTAAATTTATATATTTAAAAATCAGGTAAGATTGTTATTATAGTGACTGTTGAGCATCATCTTTAACAACCAATTCACATAAGGACAGAAATCTTCTGAGGTATCTGATTAAAAAATAATTACTTTTAATTTTTTTTATTTCAATAGGTTTTTTGGAAACAGGTGGTGTTTAGTTACATGAATAAGTTTTTTAGTGGTGATTTCTGAGATTTTGAGGCACCTATCACCCGAGCAGTCTACACTGTACTCAATGTGTAGTCTTTTATCCCTCAACCCCTCCCACCCTTTCCTCTGAGTCCTCAAAGTCCATTGTATCGTTCTTATGCCTTTGAATCATTATAGTTAAGCTCCCCCCTTATGAGTGAGAATGCATGATGTTTGGTTTTCCATTCCTGAGTTACTTTACTTATAATAATGGTTTCCAGGTCCATGCAGGTTGCTGTAAATGCCATTATTTCATTCATTTTTATGATATACATATATATATGTATATATATATATATACCACATTTTCTTTATCTACTTTTTGACTGATGGGCATTTGGATTGGTTCCAATGAGTATTGGTTCCAGTTGAGTATTGTGCTGCTATATTGCATGAGTTTCTTTTGGAAAGCAATTACGGTCTCATTAATTGTGAAACAAGACAATTTCTTTTCTACAATTTCTTTTCTACAGGTACCTACTATTTATCATACTATTAAAAATCACAGGAAGTTCACCAAATTTAGATCCCTTATATCTTAAAAAAGGAGAAACAGGTACATAGAGATGATAGCACTAGATATACAGAAACATTCATATATGTGTGTATACATACACATCCATCTACGTTAAGCTTCACAATTTTTCAATATCTTAATGACAGCTCTTTAAATATGTTGCTACTAGGTACCTAGAGACCCTCCCTATAAAACAGAAAATAATGGCTCTTTCTCACCTCATTTCAAAACTTTATAAATATTCTCCCATTTTAAATAACATAACACAATAATGCACTTTACTGGAACTTGTAAGTCAAAACCCTTCCAATATTTCCCTGATTCCCTCAGGATGCCTTAGAAACTCACTTTGGCATGTGTCAGAGCTTGACATATTGAGCAAGTGAGGCACCAGCATCAACTTACATTTTAATATTAGTATATTTTACATTGCTGTGGCATAAACATTATAGAAACAATTTCCAATTTTCTTTCCATCCATTTTTGAGATCACTGCTATTGACTCTAGACTATCTGCTTCAGAATCACATCTAGATGTTTGCTAAAGATGGTCGTTCTTGGCCACTGGAGTCAGAATCAATGAGAAGTGGAGTCACAAAACCCAGAGTTTAAATAAGCTCTGGATGCGGCAGATTTTGCACTTCGCAGATGGTCCCAACAGCATGTCCCCCACAGGCTCTCCTGCACGCAACCTGCTGGTCATCCATCCACAACTGGAGTCTATTTCTCTACCACCTTGGATTCTGGAAAGCCTAACTCCTTTGACCAATAAAATATGACTGAAGGGCTCCTTTGCCAGTTCCAGGCATGGCCTTAACTGGCCTGGAAGTTTCATTTCCGGACTCTTGAAGGCAGGTGCCATGTAAGAAGTTCAGCCATCCAGAGACCACCATGTTAGGAGAGAACAAAGAGATGACGTGGTGGGTAAAATGACAAATGGAGAAGAAAGGGGAATGTAGAAGCAGGAAAGACAGAGAGAGAGAGAGAGAGAGAGAGAAAGAGAGAGAGAGAGAGAAAGGAGACAGAGACAGATAGCAAGGAGCAATGGCATGCAGTCCCTGTGAGTGGATCAACCACCTTGAATATGGAACCTCCAGTCCAAGTGGCCTCATCTGATGCCAACACAATCATAAACAACCTTCTAAGCCAAGTTCTTTTTTTTTTTTTTGGAATTTTGGAATTCCTGATCAACAAGATTGTGAGCAAAATAAAATGGTTGTTTTAAATCACTATGTTTTGTGGTGTTGATTAGGCAGCAATTAATAACTGAAACAAGAAGTCATTATTTTGCTACAAGTAAGGATGTCTAGTCAAGGTTCTCTCCCGGCCCATCACAAGTCTCCATACAGGAAGCCCCATTCCCCTACCTGGGATTTGCGGTGAGGCTGCAGCCCTAGAAAGGTGGCTGGCTGTCACCCCTGCCTCAGGAGTCCTCGAGGCTACTTTTGGTCAACACTATAACTGAAGCAGAAGCAACAGTGGCATTTAGAAGATGTCAAACATGGAAATAACGACTTCTTGGACTTATACAAGTATTTAACCCTCCTTTCCCTTTGTTGAATGCCTGACATCCCACGTTTGTAAATCAATTCTGTGAATCCTCCAGCCCATTTATGGTCCATAACTTAAATTGCATCAAATAATTTCAAACACGGTAGTTACCAGTATATACCTGATTTATAAAATTCACAGTTATAACAATATGTTAACTCGTTTACTCAATCTAAAACCTTAAGGAAAACATTACTATTATTCCTGAGAGGGAACTGAAATATGGCGAGATTAAGTAACTTGACCAAGGACACACACCCAGTAAGTTGAGGCAGTGGCTACTCAGATCATATATCCCCAAACCCTCTTCATTACTGTCTTCAGTTATTAATACAGAAATTGTAGTTAGGATGTCAGGTAAATAAATGGTGAATTTCCATAAACCAAAGGGAATTTACAGAAATATTAACTATTCTAAAATTCTTTCCAAGTTTAAACAACCAATTTTCATGGTGATTTATTCAATAAAAGCTGCAAAAGAATCATATTTGTTTGAAAATACACACTCAAGTCCATACAAAGAAAAAAATCAACTGTTTAGATTATATGAGTAATTCAAAAGGTGAAGCAGTTTCTATTGGTGTAGACCAGGGTTTCTCAACCAGGTGCGATTTTGCACCCCAGGGAACATGTGCAAATGTCTAGAGACAGCTTTGGTTGTTATTACTAGTATGTGTGGGGTGTGCTACTGGCATCTAGGGGTACAGGCCAAGGATGCTGTTAAACATCCTACACTGCACAGGACAGCACCCCCATGACCAAGAATTATCTGGCCGAAAATATCAATAGTGTGCAGGTGCAGAAACCCTGATGCGAAAGATGATCGAGGCGTGCCTTCTGCCCTGACCATCCTTGCTTGTGGTCATCTCCTCTCCCTGCTCTGAGTCTTGGTAGCACTGTTTCATATCCCACACTGAATACCTTGTGATGGCGCTGCCACTACCACTTTTTTCAGGTCCATAAATCTTATTTTGTCAACTGGAACAGAACTTCTAGAGAGCTCTCAGGTCTCTCTCTCTCTCTCTCTCCTGGAAGAATGTAGTGCAAGGAGGTGGCATCTGATATCTTTTTGTCAACACGGTTTATAATTTCTAATTTCTTGAATACTTGAAATGAAATACTCAAAGCCAACCAGGTAACTGCCTCCTTCTGAGAAAATGTCTTCCTTGAGTGTATTTTACTTCTTAAGGGCTTAAGAAGCCATCTCCTTACCCAGGGCCATATGAAAAATAAACTTCCCTTTGTTTTAATTTCCAAGAGGAAGTTATCACAAAGGGACACAAACTTGAACTTTTGAACATGGAATGGTCAACATTCCAGCTTTTATACTCACTGTGTGGACAATCACTAATTGCTGCTTTTTAACAGTAGGAATAAATCTAATATGTGTTATTAAATTCTGCATATTTTGTCACAGTTTGTGTTTGTGTAATTTTTCTTTCATGTCTGTTGCACTTGTGTTATTTGATCATCTAATTTCTCTTTTACTTTTCTTTCTCCTCCTCCAAAATGGAGGCTTATTTAGATCAATTATTGATCTGCCAGATGTCTAATTTAGCCCTATGTCCAGTAATTGAACTTGGGAAACTGTTAAACCAAATTAGTAATAATGTTTAGGCTAGAGGTGGAGGGGATATTGGGTACTTTTTGCAACAGTGAATACATAATTAAATAAAAAATAGTAATACTGTTGGTGGCCACATTAGCTGTAAACTAACACAGAGAAAAGAAATAACGAGCAATTGGTTCCTTTCTTTGTAAGATCCCAATTGCAGTCCACACAGTTATCCTCCACGGCTTATCACAGGGTAGTCCCCCTGTCAATAGTGGTATAAGTGAATTGAAAACACATTACATTTTAATTACTCATTTAATTAAAGGGAAAAGAGAGACATGAAAATGAAACAGGGAACAAAAGCTCAGGTCACATACAGCAATGGGTGATCTCCAAATCTTGTCTCCCTGTCTTTGAAATAAGATCAGACAGCACTTGGCCTTCTGGTACATCGTCACCTCCCCTCTCAGCTCAGCTGCAGCCACTCAAGGTTTGGGACTTCGACTTCAAAGTGTCACGACTCCTCATAGGCACGAAGCCTACAGTATAAGCCCCAGCACCCCCAACCTGCCTCACTCTGTGGACTTGCACACAACTGTAGGCTGCTTTCCACCCACATCAGCAAAGCTGTCCAAAAATGGGGCAGGGGACCCTGGCCTTCGTTTCAAAAATCACAGTTCTGCCAGATGCCACGAGATGGATGCTAAACCTCTGTTCCTTCCTGGATTCCCCTGCCTGCTCCTCACACATATATGGATGTCATGCCTCTTTCATGTCAACACCTATTGTGCTGAACTCTCCACTTGGAATGTCTCAATACCCAGTGCTGTCCTTATACCTTGACAAAAAAACTCTCCCTAGATTTACTGAGCACTCTACTTGCTTTACCACTCAGAATCCAAACACTACATATGTCATCTGCTTTGTCCAGGGAATTGGACTTCTAAACACTTCCCCCATGGAGAAGACAATCCACTCTTCCTTTACACTGAGAGGTCTCAATGAAGAAATGGCTTCCAAACCAGCCAATAATCCAGCCCCATTTTCAGATCTACCTGATTCAACAATTCATTCATTCATTCCTTATGTCTCTCACTCATTCACTTTCACTTGCTCTGTTTTCTTCCTTCATCCCTCCCCTCCTTCTCTTCCACCATCAGAATTCTCAATTAGCCTTTCAATACCCACAAGATAGTCCCACTGTAATCCTCACCATCACTCAAGGTCACCAGGGCCAAAGCACAGCTTCCTGTCTTCCATCCCTATAACTGGCCTACACATCTAGACCCTCAAAACCCACTCTCCCTGCTACTCTCCAGTGCTTCTGGGATCGGGTACACTATTTTCATAGCCCCTGTGAGGGTCCATTCCCACAAAGTATGACTCACAACAGGCTCCAGAGCTCTAGTTTCCCAGGGTTCATGTTCAAAGCAGGGATTCCCACTACCCCAAATCCTTATTCAGTAAGCATAGAAAGGATTTGGGAATTTCCATTATTAAAAGTCCATTCGGGTGAATCTGATGATCAACAGATTCTAGAACTCCTGTGCTCAAAAGGCAGTAAGCCTCTCATTCTAACTGCCCTCTGTAATGCTGATGCTATTGACAGAGGCAGTGCCTAGGATTAAACTCCCCTTTGTGAGTTGGAATTCTGGTTTGCAAACTCCATCTACTTTTCAGAATTAAGTGAACAAAGAGAAAGATGAGAAGCCAAATAATTCACACTGAATGTTTGAATCTTAGGCTGGGCAGAATTTGATAGTGGTCTAGGTGGTACATGGGAGTGACTGGGGAGAAGAACAAGTGATGGGGAAGGAGGAGGAGGAGGATTTTCTACTCTTCAGAGCTTATGGCAGAAAGTCATCAGCATGTGAGCTGGAGCCAGGTGGTCTGAGAGCTAATCTGGAATGCACCAAGGCTGGAGACACTTGATGCTGACCCATTTTCCTCATGCAAAATCAGGATAAAGATGATACCTATCAAATATAAGCACTGATAAAATTAAATGGAATAATGCATGCTGAGCTCTTACCATAGAGCTGGATATAAAATAATAACTCAATATTAGCTATGATCATCATTATATGCATAAGATTCAGGAAAACTTAACCTCTTTATTTTGTTATATATCTTCAGAGAATTCCATTGTACACATCCAGAAGACCTGCGTGGAAATCATTGTACTCATCCAAATATCACTCAGTGTTTTCTTTAATTCTAGGTAGAATAATCAAAAAAGACACTTTGTCTCCATATGCCAAATAACAGCCCCAATCGACCAGTGGAATAACCAGATAATTACTTATTAACTAAGGAGTATTTTAATGTGATGCATGATAACCAAGGACTTAAAATCACAAATACAATCATGTTAATTTTTAAAGAGATGTGTAATTGGGGCAAGAAAATAGAGAGTTGAGCCCCACAGAAGGAAAGAAATAGAATCTAAAAATATCAGTTATTTTAAAAGTTCAATAAAGGCTATTAGTGCATAAAATGTATACTTAATTTACTATCTGTATATCTGTTTACAGGCTTATCATATCTTTGAGGTTGATCTATAAATCTTCAAATATATTAACTATATTTAACCAGCTGTGGTAAACTGTGATGTGTCAAAAACTGGTAAAACACTGTTTTCTTTTTAAAGCAGCTAAATATAATATATTTATAATGAGCCCTTCTTGCATCAGCTGTAAGTACATGATGTGACATAATTTATAACTGTAAATATACATTTTATATGTAAATAGAAAAGTCTCTGTGTTCTATTTGAAATACTGTACTTTTCACTAATGCATTGCTTAACAATTAATGTGGTCAAATCTTATAATGCCAAAATGTTTTTTAATTATGTATTTCATACCTTTATGCTCAAGCTTAATTTGGTTACCTGTTATTCTCTAATTACAAAAAGGAATCTTCATTTAAGAAAGTCTTGGACCAAATATAAAACATCATTCAGAAAGCAGGCTGGTCAAAAAGTAAAAGCTTATGGTTTCTAAATTTCAGGATTTATTTATGAAAAAATGTCTTCTGTAGTATTTTACAATTTTTAAATTTCAGGATTTGTACAGGCAGTAGTAACAGGCAGGAAAGGAGGGTAAGGGGAAGGAGAAACAGCATATTTCCTACAGGTGAGACATTATGCTCCAAACTGTGATCTCAAAAAAAAAAAAAAAAAGATATAAAAGCATTTCCTTAGGGAGCTTTAATGGATTACTGAGTTACTATGGGCAGAAGCTTCTTGATCTCTTTCTGGGAGACAACCAAAGCAATGTGTGATGGGAAATAACAAAGCTGCAGTTAAAGCTCAGAGAAGAAAACCAGCATAGCTGAGCTTCCATTATGAGAAAATTAAAGGGGTGGGGAAAAACATGAAAACAGTGTAGGATGGTGGTCACCCAAGAAAATGCAATAATAACTGCATGTTGGAAAGTGACAAATTCAACTTAAAAATATATATCTGTATATATGCATACATATGTATATACACATACATATGTGTGTGTATGTATATATATATATATATATATACTTTTTCCTAAGTTTTTTTCCATCAACTCAAATATTCCACAAAGGGGGAATTACGCCTGCAGGAGCACATAGCTATGGTGTGAATGACTGTGTCCTCTGAGAAATTCATATGTTGAAATCCTAACCTCTCAAGGCCTGTAGGTGGTGATTAGGTCATGAGGGTGACGCCTTCTGATTGAGATTAGTGCCCTGATAAAAGAGGCCTCAGAGAACTCAGTCAGTGGCCACTTCCACTATGTGAGGACACAGAGAGAAGGTTCATTCTGTGAACCAGAATGTGCACCCTTAGCAGACACTGAACCTGCAGATGCCTTGTTCTTGGACTTCCAGGCCTTCAGAACTGTGAGCAATAAATTTCTGTTTTTTTGTTTGCTTGTTTTTGAGAGAGTGTCTCGCTCCAATTGCCCAGGCTGGAGTGTAGTGGCATGATCTTGGCTCACTACAGCCTCAACCTCCCAGGCTCAAGTGATCCTCCCACCTCGGTCTCCCGAGTAGCTGGGACTACAGGTACATGCCACCATATCAAGCTATTTTTTTTTTTTTTGTATTTTTAGTAAAGACAGGGTTTTTCCATGTTGCCCAGGCTGGTCTTGAACTCCTGGGCTCAAGCCACCTGCCTACCTCAGCCTCCCAAATCACTGGGGTTACAGGTGTGAATCACTGTGATTACAGGTGTGAACCACCATGCCTGGCCAATTTCTGTTGTTTACAAGTTATCCAACCTAGGGTATTTGAGAAAACAGCCTATATAAACTAAAACACACACAAATGCACATAGAATTAAAGAATATATCGTTATAAAAATTAGGTGACCAAAATGTCCTCTAGTCATTAAAAATTATACTAATGTCATTATGACTTGAATTGTGTCCTCCCCAAAAGATACGGTGAAGTCCTAACCCCCAGTACCTAACAAATAATCTCATTTGGAAATTAGGTTTTTACAGAGGTAATCAAGTTAAAATGAGATCATTAGGGTGGGCTATAATCCATATGAATAGTGTCCTATAAAAAAGGGAAATTTGGATGCTGAGCCAGACAAGCATAGAGGAAAGAGGATGTGAAGACATGCAGGAGAAGATGGCCAAAAGGCTTGAGTGGTGATGTGTGTACAAGCTGAGGATGCCAAGGATTGCTGGCAACCACCTGCAGCTAACGAGGTGAGGAAGAAGACTCCCCTCGAGCCTTAGGGAAGAATATGGCCTTGCCAACACTTGATTTTAGATTTCAGTCCTCCAGAACTGTGAGGTCATCCATTTCTGTTGTGTTAAGCCTAGCTTTTGTTCCTCTGTTACAGCAGGTCTAAGAAACTAATACACATGAGTAGAACAGAAGCATCACAACCCAGTCCTTTTTTTATCTTTTAAGTTTTTTTAAAAGTTCTCTCCTAAATAAACAAAAATACATAAGTAATCTTTAATACTTACATAGGTTAATTTTCTAGTGCTGTACTGATTGGTTCAATTGTTAAGAATATTGACTATAAGTTCAATTCTGTCTTTGACATAGAGTTTTGAATAAGGAGTTTGATGGAAAATATCTGTAGATTAAGGCTCTTTCAAGACCGTGATGGTAGCTGACATTTTTGCAGCTTTAAATATATACTGAGTCACATCCTTAGTAAAGAAGGAAGGTAATCGTCAAACATTTTAAAATACCCCATTGTTATAAGATTTTGAAATACCATTATCACAGCATTTCAGTAATGAACTCTCACAGCCTTCAGCTCTACCCACTGTTGAAGAGAAGTAATCAGTCTAGATGGATACTTCCCTTATGGAGCTTTTAGGGGCATAATATCCATCCAGTTAGTCATTTGGACAGGCTTGATAAACTAAGCCCACAGTCAACCCGCCATTAAAAGCAGGGTGAATTAGATTTGTGGCATCCTCAGTATTAATTAAACATTGATGGTGGGTGTCACTGTTCAGAAGAAGAAGGGGGCATCTCTACCTAATGTGCGTGCAAATCTCAACAGTCTTAGAGCTGAAAGGGCCCTTAGAGATCATCTATTCATCTGGTCTAATCCCGTTGGAATGGGGAATCTCATATTAGAACTGCGGGTAAGAGAGTAGGTGAAGAAGGAGCCTGGCATTAGAGGGGAGACTATTAAAATAATACCTGGCAGGAATTGATGTGGGTGGAGAGTATAGACAGAAGATGTTCAGTGCCGAGCAAGAGAAATAGCAAGTGGAGATGGGCCTGGAAGGTTTGAATTCAGTTGGAGGAAATCAAGCAAACACCCAGGAGGAAGGGAAGTTGGGGATGATGAATTCACGTCTATCTCCTGCAGGGGACTTTCTCTGAGCTGACCTTGTATTTTTACCAGCTTTCTATCTTGGGTGGGGTGCTGACCAGTGGAGTGGGAGAGGAAGACTTGGCAGAAAATCTTCACTAGTGACCCAAGTCAACCTTGCCAGTGTTGGGCTCAGATGTCAACTTTAAGCATCCCTTGAGGCATAAACTTAGGCAGAATTTGATCATTTACAAACACCCGTCATTTGAACAGATTTTGGGAAGGAGGCCATAAATGTTAACACCTTTCTCTGCTCCCCCAACTGAAACTCTAAAATGCCAAAGAACATTTTCAGGAAAACATAGTGTGCTTACTCCAAATGGCACAGACAAAAGCCACACTTCACATCTCCTTTCCTGATGGGGCCAGGCCTCAGATATCCAAACGTAGCTGAGATGTAACAGAAGAGTTTCAAGGCCCCTCAGGGGCCCTCCTCTAATGAGAGCCAGAAGTTCCCAATGCTGCCACCTCAAGATATTATTACAGTACTGAAATGACATCCAAAACATGAACAAAAAGAAAACTGAAATTCTGCCCGCTTGTTTCTCCTCATTTTTTTTTTTTTTTTTTTGGCAGATCTTGCTCTGTTACTCGGACTGGGGTGCACTGGCACTATCATGGCTCACTGCAGCATCGAGCTCCCCAGTCTCCAGTGATCCTCCTGCCTCAGCCTTCCATGTAGCTGGACCTACAGGCACACCCCACCACACCTGACTAATTTTTGTAGAGACAGGGTTTCGCCATGTTACCCAGGCTGGTCTCAAACTGCTGAGTTCAAGTGATCCACCCGTCCTAGCCTCCCAAAGTGATGGGACTGCAGGCGTGAGCCACCATGCCCGGCCGTTTCTCCTCATTTCTAATGCCATGTCCTGGGTGCTGAACAGGATAGTCCCCTACAACACAGAATTATCTGACCTGCATTTCCATAGTGCTGAGGTGAACAAACTGAGAAGGAGAAAAAGAGGATAGTAATTTAGAACAAATCTTACAGCCATAATACAAGGAGTAGCCTTATGTCACCATGGGTAGGTAGAATCTCTTCCAAACAAAGAGGCATAAACCCAGGAATATTTTCTTCTAAAGATCTCCTGAATACTACCTGAATTGGGTTGAATGGTGGTCTCCCAAAACATATATCTATTTGGAACCTGTAATGGTAACCTTATTTGGAGAAAGGATCTTAGCAAATGTAATTAAGAATCTCAAGATGAGATCATCCTGGATAATCCTGGCGAATCCTAAATCCAGTTGCAAGTATCCTTATAAGAGAAAGTTCAGGGCTATATTAGACACACGGGCACACAAAGGTAGCCATGTGAAGACGGAGGCAGAGAACACCTGGAGCCACTAGAACGGGAAAAGGCGATGAAGCTTTCTCCTCTAGAGCCTTCGAAGGGAGTGGAGCCCTGCTGATATCTCAGTTTCTGACTTCCAGCCTCCAGCACTGTAAAAGGATAGATTTTAGTTGTTTTTAAGCCACCAAATTTGTGGTCATTTGTTATGGCAGCCCTAGAAAGCTAATACACTACTAAACAGATAATATGTTCAGACAACTTATATTCTCTCTAATGGCCAGAACTGACTGGTTTAAATGTGACTTCAGAAAAACTTTGACAACTATATTAACAAGCCAAGTGTTTCTCATGAGTTACATGAGTTAAATGACTTCCTTCACAAAAGGTAATGTTTAGTATTTTAAACAGAAGAAAGTCACACTTGGTATCTGTATCAGAGACAACTCTCTAAAGACAGCCTCTTATCTCAGAGTTGATAAATTTTAGGCAGCGAATTCACAAGCATCAGGTGTCTCAAAATGTGCAACGTCATTGAAATCTGTTTCGAGAAGTTTTAATGTGAGCAGCAGGCAGGAGTAAAATCATATTACTCAAGCCCTTAGGGCTCTCTGGCAAGTGATAAAAACTCAATGCCAACTAGGTTACACCAAAAACAAAAGTGCAGATTCAAGCATAAACTCAGGGAGTCAAAGTATGCTGTAAGAATTCTATGGTTCTTACTGCTAGTTGGGCCTCTGTTGGGCCTTCTTCTTGGAAAGACTCCATGTGGTGACAAGATGGCTGCAAGCAGCCTGCACTTGATGTCACTCTTTGAGCTCATGATTGCAAAGAAGAAACTGGTCTTGCATCTCTCAGGCACAGTGCAATGTCATTAAAGGCCACTAATTAAGGGCACTTGGGTCACTTACAGCACTCAGGACCCAGAGGATATTCTCTTGTTGGGCTTCCTGGGAGACCTGCCCACCTGCAATATATGAGAAAGAGGAGCCATGCGTATTAGCTTCCTATGGCTGCTGGAACAAATGGCCAGCAATTTGGTGGCTTAAATCAATATGACTTTATTCTCTCACAGTTTTGGAGACAAGTCAGAAATCAGTATCAATGGGGCAAACTCAAGGTGGTAGCAGAGCTATGCTTCCCTAGGAGGGCCTAGGGGAGAGTCCATTGCCCCTTGCAGCTTTGGGTGGCTGCCAGCTTTCCTTAGCTGTAGTTGCTTCACTCCCATTTTCAAAGCCCATCTCTTCAAATCTCTCTCAAATCCATCTTCACATGGCTTGCTCCTCTGTATGTGTGTAATCTTCTTCTGCATCTCTCTTCTAAAAACACATGTGATTGTATCTAAGAGACACCCAGATAATCCAGAAAAATCTCCCCATTTCAAGATCCTTAATACAATCACATCTTTGCCACATAAGGTCTCATTTACAAGTTTCAAGAATTAGATATCTTTTGGTGAGCCATTTTTCAGCCTACTGCATCATATCACTGGCAATACTGCCCAAATCACAGGGAGTAGAGTCCTGGCAATCCCAGAAGAAAAATAAATAAGGCACTGACAGATGCACCTTACAGGCTAATGCATGGATCATCTCTCAGCTGTCTGCTAAATACAATGATGTCATTACAGAGTTGAACCATCACATAAAGCCAAACTCAATCTCATACTTGCTTTACATTTATGGTGGGGCTAAACAACAGATAGTGGTAGAAATAGCACATTTCATTTCATGGTCTCATTCATGTGTTCATTATGCTCATGAACCTGGATAATTCACAGCTGTTTCTCAGTGCAAATATGCAACGTTCATCAAGGCATGATCTCAGAGCAGAAGCACCTAAGATGCTATAATATCAATATTGAACACACCTAGACAAAGATAAGCCTTTAGAAATTGACATACAACCACCTACTGTCACATGCTAGCAGAGCAGGGAACTCTGCTGATAGTGAGAAAGAAGATACATATCCATTAGTTCAACGTGTTTTCCCTGACTCATCTCAGGCTCTAAACAAGAGGAAGAAAAATGGGCCCCTCAACAAATACTAATTATAATGTAGATAGAAATTTCAAAGCCAGATTTTTAAATTTTGCCTATTTTCTTTATGAATCAATCTTAATTTATTAGCCTTTGCTAGTACTATAAGTCATGCATATACATGACAGACAATTGGGGAAATTACAGTAAAGAACAAAATGAAAAATCCAAATCACTCACCACATGGAAATAACCACTTGCTGGTTTACTTATTTCAAATAGTAAATTTAACTTAAACACACACACACACACACACACACACACACACACATATATATACTTTTTTTTTTTTTTTTTTTTTGAGACAGAGGCTTGCTCTGTTGCCCAGGCTAGAACGCAGTGGCGCCATCTCGGCTCACTGCAAGCTCCACCTCCCAGGTTTATGCCACTCTCCTGCCTCAGCCTCCCCAGTAGCTGGGAATACAGGTGCCCACCACCATAGCCAGCTAATTTTTTGTATTTTTAGTAGAGATGGGGTTTCACCGTGTTAGCCAGGATGGTCTCAATCTCCTGACCTTGTGATCCGCCTGCCTCGGCCTCCCAAAGTGCTGGGAACTTAAATATATTTTTAAAAGAACTTGAGGATAGACTCAAAGAATGCCTGAACTTCATATTTCTTCATCATAAATATCAACTCCTAAAGACTTCCCAAAAGATACCATTATTTTTTTTAAAGTTTACACACATAGATACATGTTTCTTTGTAGCATACATTTATGTTTCTAGGAGGCATAATATATCATAAAATAGCTGGAAGAGAGGTTTTTGAATGTTCTCACCATAAAGAAATGATAAATGCATGAGGTGATGAATAAGCTAAATACCCAGATTTGATCATTATGCCAAATATATATGTACAGAAGCATCAATTTTATCCCATCAATATGTACAAATACAATGTGCCAATAAATATTTTTAAAGGAATACATTAAAAATCACTTAATCAGAATCCAAAGAAACAAATAAGAGACAATCCTTGAAAACTGTAAGTTTAACAAATCCTATACAAAATATTTTTAAAATAACATATTTTGAAATTTGTGCTTGCTTTCAGCATTATTCTCAAAGACATACAGAAGGGAAACAATGAGCATTTCTCCAGCAAAATATTCCCTTTTGTAAAAGATGGATCGCTTGTTGAAGAAAAACAAAATAGACATTATGGAAAATTGATTTTATCATGAACTATAATAAAGCCTGAGAAATTACACACGAATAGACTGTGGTGTTTATGTTCCTCCAGAATTTGTTGTTTTCATTTCTTAGACTCAACTACTCAAAATAATCCTATTTGTTTTATAATTGGAGCTGTTTTCTTGGATGCCTGTTTTCTCTTGTATACCTATTTGTCTTTGTTGTCTATATAATTTCCAATAGCATTTCTATTTTTCTTAGTGATAAAAATAATCTTCATATAATTAACATTTTCTCTTTGTTAACCTTGTGATTTGTGTAAAAAATCTACTTTTCTCATAAAGTCATTTTTATAGAATCTTCTAATTTGTTCCTTAATAATTTTCAATGAACTATGTCTATGAAAGAACATATCCTTATTTTTTGTGAATTCTTTATTGATCTGATTTGTCCTTTTCATGTCAGTCTTTTCATACTTTATGAATACAATATCATCTTTATATTATTTTTAAGGTTAAACATACACTCAATTCATAAAGAAATCTACAAGATCTAAAATAAAATAATAAAGAAAGCCCTCTATGTCATACAGCCTATATAGTTTGCTTAAAGCAAAAACTTTCAACTCTTTAGCTGGTTTATTTATGTATTTTTCTCCAAATTTGTAACTAATAATATTTTACTGCTGTTTCTTGATATTTTCAGTTAGAAATATTATTCACTGACTCCTTTTTACTTTATCCCTCTTCCCCCATCAACGTAGACACATGCTCCCTCCCCCACTTTCTCAGTATTGATTTATGATGATTCTGTAGGAATATGCAGTACCTACATAACTATGCAAATACTCTTCACAGATGGGCCATGAAATAAGATTTTACTACATCTTGTTTCTCAAAACAATTATACATTTCTTAGAGTTAATAATTGTCTCTTGTTTTTCTATGTAGTTATTCTCTTTTTGTCCCCCACACCAAAATGTAAGTCTCCTTTTTGTCTAAATGCATTCAAACACCTCAGATATCCCATCATTGATATCCTCCTAGAAAGATGCCTTCGGTAACTGTATCATCTACTCCAACCTGGACTGGTGGCTCCCAAGGCCCGCTGCACAACAGTTCCACAATTATCTCCCTTTGCCCTCACCCCAGGAATATTTTTCTCCCTCTCTCCTGTATTGGAGCCTCTATTTCCTGGGCCTAGTGTGTTAACCATTCATATATTTCCCTTCATTTTTCATCTCTTAGTCTTTATTCAACTTTCTGGGAATTTTTTATCAATTTTCCATGGATATTTTTATTTCTATGATCATATATTTTCAAAATAATCTATGAAGGCTTTTGAAATACACTGAATATTTCTTTTCTTCTTGTTTCATGGTGGTAATATCGTCTCTAATTTCAGAAGACATTTATCATAATTTCTTGTCTCTCTGTCTTCCAAGTTTCTTATTTAACTTGGTTCACTCTGTGTTTTTCACAACTGGGAACTGCAAGAACATTAGAGCTAGGCATCCACATTGCTTTGTAGACCAGCCATCATTGCTTACTCTGGGTGGGATTTTTTTGTATTAGAGTGACTACCGATGTCACTATCCTTAAGGTTCTAGTTGTAAGCTGATTAGATACCAACAAAAGTGTACGCCAAAACCCATATCAAATATATGCAAAGAGAAACACCAACGCTGGGGAGAAGGGCTGGGATCTCAATATACATTTTATATATATATCATGTATAATTATATATATATCATGTATATTATATATATATCATGTATATTATACGTGATATATATACATGATATATATCATGTATATTATACGTGATATATATACATGATATATATCATGTATATTATATGTGATATATATACATGATATATATACATGATATATAATGTATATTATACGTGATATATATACATGATATATATATACATATATATACATATATACATGATATATATATATATTTAGTATATATATATATACTGAATTCTCCCCTTCTTTTTTAAGGGAAGTTCTCAGGGGAAATCTGGGTCCCCTGGTCCAATATATCAGCAGCTTTGTCATCTTCCAGAATTGTACTTCTGTCTTCTTCCAGCATGGCAGAGGAACCACTGTGTTGAGACACAAAGTGAACGAGCAGGAAGATCTGGGTTCTAACTGCTTCTTCCATTGTCTCCTGAGTTTGTGGTTTCTCTTGAAAACTTGGCTGTGGATCTTATTTTTACTCCTCTGAAGGTTATGTCTTTTTCTCTTACTTGATTATTTTTAAGACTTTTCCCTTTTCCACCAGTTTTCAGAAGTCTGACTATAACGTGCTGGTGTGGTTATCTATTGTATTTGAGGTTTACAGAGCTTCTTAGTCTGTGAGTTGATACTTTTCATCACTTTGGAAAAGTTTCAGTGATAATTCCTAGGCATATAGCTTCTACATTGTTCTGTCTCTTCTCCTTTTGACATTCAAGTTGTATGTGAGTTAGAGTTTTCAAGGTATCATGTGTGTCTAACACTCTTTTATCTACCCTGTCCAATTCCTCTCTGTATGTCAGTTTGAATATTTTCCACAGACTGGTCTTCCAGTACACTAATACAATATTCTGCTATGTCTAATCTGCTGTTAAAATTATTCATTTAGTTCCATATGCCAGATATTGTTTGTTTTTTAAAAATTACAGAAAATTTACTCTATTACTTTTTATTCTAATGTTCTGGTAAAATTCTCCACTCTTTAATTAATCTGTCTAAATTATCCTCTACTTTCTTCCTTATATTAATCATAATTATTTAAAGTCACCTTCTGCTAACTTTACTAACTGGATCATCTGTGACTTTCATCAGCCAAGAGCAATTCTCCAGAGGAAGGGGCGGCTATGAACCAGTATCAACCAACCCTCACAACAGCCAGGGATAGGGTGCCCTGTTCTATAAGGAGAGCTGGGTAGGGTGTCTCTTGTGTTCATAGAGATTTTCCTTTGATGTACCTTTATTGTCACTTAAATGCTTTATTTTAAATCAATGAAAGAACAGTATATAGGTTCCCTTCATCTTGAATCAGAAACTAATGGCTATGGTTTAAAATTGCATTTGATTTTGATGCTCTTTTATTCAAATGGTGCTTGGCGATTTTCAGGCAATGAATTGCATGAGGTCTTTGGACTCCAAATATTACCAAAATTACATGTATAGTCATGCCTATTTTCTTATAAAGTAGCCTATTCTTAGTAGGGAATTTCTGCATGGGCAACTTGCCTCTGCTATCTAAGATGTATGTAAATAATAACTGAGTATTGCCAAAAATTGAAAGTAGAATTGAATTTCAAAAATTAAACTGTGCAACCAACCCATATAAAATCAGTGAAGGGATCATGTAGTATCACTTGAAAAAGCAGCAATAGCCCCCACAACAGTAAGAATTGATACAAGCAGATTAAACATTGTGTTCTAATGAAGAAGTATTATATAAACTCTTAAAGGTTAGCTATGAGAGCACAGCAAAAGGACTGTTTGACAAACATACATTAAGCAAGGGTGTTGTCCATTGCAGCCCTATCCACAATGACTCTACCCACCTCTGTGACAGTTATCAATACATTCTGGATGACAAATGGCTTACATGTTAAAGAGTCACCAAATTAAGAGTTCCAATCCATCCACTCCAGAGAGTGGTCAGCCAATGTGACTGTTTATTTTTTTTTTATTTATGTTTCCCCTTTGTTTTTATTTTCACTTTGTTCTTAGGTAACTGGGAGACAGCTTACAGAACACATTATCTCTTACTCAAACAAGAAACCATTACTAAAATTTGGAGCAATGAGTTTTCCTGGTATGTTGGCTTATTTATTTTTATTAGCATTTTGGAAGGGACATACAGATAAGGGAAATGAACACAGGGCAGAGAATTCTGAGCATGCCCATCACTCAGCACTCATGGCAGGTACAGGGGCCATTTTTGACATAGAAGGAGAAATGCATTTTAGATAAGTGAAATGAACCCCTCCATTTATCTAGCAGCTTGTGATTGTCAGACAGTGTTTGCTACTGGATTACAGAAATTGCCTGACTTCATTTCATGAAACTAAATGATATACATGACTAACAAAAATATTCATGCATCTTCAATTTAGTTT